>NC_064634.1:228532599-231047599 GCF_023864275.1 Schistocerca cancellata
CTATTAACGGCACTGTCTAAAGGAAAAACGTTAACGAATTTCATGGAATTCTTTTTCTTTGCGTAGTCGTAATATTCATAAAATTTAGGATGACGGCATAATATCCGTAAGTGTCTGCTCTGTACAACGGTTCTTACATGTTCTAAGTTTTATAAGTTTTTGTATTAATATGTAGATGTACTTGTGGTGGTCACTTGATCAACACTTAATGTCTGTAAATAACACCACGCTATAGTAGCTTTTGATGGTTTTGCGACGTCATGTTTTTACTTTATTTAAATCAGTGAATTTTATGTAGCATTACTTTTAAACTGGAGCACACATGAAGGCGAGACGCAATGATATGTCTCTGTCAGGTAAAGGCTGTGATTTTCATGGCAGAAATGTTATTGATGCTCTGCACAGGTCCGTTTTAGGTCAAGCTCTTTCTTGACATTTATTCAGTGACTAAACTGCTATCCTTATTTCCTGTTCACGAAACTCATCAAAATATCTACTTATGACAGATATAACAGCATCACTGGGTTCAGTCAGTTTTCATGTATAGAAACCTTGAAATGGGGAGTAGGTGGAAGTAACAAATATCTGACATAGTGAGAAGGATGGATGTACCAACAATGAGCACTCCACATCTGTCTGTTCTCTCATTTGCGAAACTCCTAAGTTGCTGTTTTATTACTAATAGAAAGTTAGTTTTAGTTTTGCTAACGACGCTACTTTCCAAGTACTTATTTTTCAGGCAGTAATTATAATGAATCACAACGATCACTTTTACACCACAGAAACCATCCACCATATCTTTTCTGCTGTGTCGCCCGAACAAGACACAGAGTAGGAAAAAGCACCATAGGCGCAAAGATGCGAGCTGGTGCCGCTTCCATAGAGACTCGCCACTTGCTTGAGTTCCACCAGCGCCATGGGCGGCGCTGAGGATAAAGGTATCAACTTCGCCTCGGCCAATTGCCAGCCGAGTACAGTCCGCTAATGACCGGACGACAATGGACAGAAGCCTACCCGGAAGATAGAAAAGCAATTCTCGCCCACTTGGTTATAGATCGTCGTCCAGGGCTGACGTAGACAAGAGACGTCGCATAGTGAGCTCTTAGAAGTGAACAGACAGTTGTTGTAAACTGCATTTGCTATCTACTGTTAAATTTACCAACCATTATTTGCGCTTAGCCATTGAGGGCCTTTTTAGTGTTACATTACATACAGTGTTGCAGATGTCATTTTTCGACAAGTCCCAAAGATAAGTAAACCTTTTTAACTCATTTGTATGACTTTGTTACTAATTTGTTGGAGTGTTGTAGAGCCTTCGTGCTTCTATACTGTTACCTGACACTGGCTCATTGCTGTATAACAGTGACAGGGAGAAATTGTCTTACCGATGTACTGCACCATAAGTCGTTTCACGAACGCACAGTCTCGGCTTACCGTAAGAACAGTAGCAACTCAGCCTCCACAGCAGTAGCGACGAGGCCTTTGCAAAAATGGTGACTAGGGTTTACAAAACTGGCGACCACGGTTTGCAAAATTTTCTCTCGGTTGAAATATTTCTCGTATTTTATTACTGGTTCATAAGCTTCCTCGTTCCGCTTCAATTGCTGTTCCGTTTTGACGTCAAGCGGTAATGTCACGCTTATCCAAAATGTACTGCTTCTCCTGAGTGGATGTGGGTTTAAAAAAATGTAAACTAAATATTACGATATATTTTATAATTAATCGACAACTACACCAAACAAGAAGAGATAGAACTACAATGGACATGTTACTCCATGGACTCTTGCGCTTCTATGCATGAACAATCTTCCCTTTGTCTTTCACTTATCTGCTTGGATTCGGACCTAAGGGGACGTTCTTGTGTAAACCTCATCTTGCTGTACCAGCTGATAATGTAAGTTCTTCATAAAACCCGAAAAATATAATGGTTATTTTGTCAAAAGAATTTGTGTATGTGGTCAATCTATTGTTGTCTGATAGCTGTATTGCCTTAAGCAGATATGGGCCTTAACAAAGAATTTTCATTGTTAGGCACCATCTTAGAAAATTCTTTAACATCTTTCTTTTAGCTCATCCACGAGACGTGCCGTCGGTTAGGACAATTAACTTTATTTCAGATTCCGCGAGACCCGAGGCAGCTACTAATTATTTAACAATTTTATTTACAGATTTTCTTTATATAACGAGATAACATCCCAGGCAGAAAAGGTCTGGTCACAGGATTCCAGTTCCATTATAGGATTTCATTTGTAAATGCTATTCTAGTTTTGTTGGGGAATCGAGACGAAACCACGCTGTTAAGTTACGTACTACAGCAGTGTACATCGAACAGACTTGACAAATATTCTCTGGTGCAATAAGCACACGACTTTTAACGAGCCTAGAATAATATCCGTAGTGTTGGGAAATAAGAAAAGGATAATTAATTATCGACGATTACGTAACTACCCTGAGAACTGAGCTAGTTTACTGAGTGCTTATACACTGCGGGCTAAATTAAACAAGATATTACACTGTTAATAATATTCCTACATCAGTTATTTCTCTTTTATGCTGAGCCATTGCATTAATGTGTGTTTCTTTTTTTATACAAGACACGGCTCATATTCATTCTATTACATTACACCGATAGCAAAGAAAAGGAGTCACAAGCAATTTTTTTTTTTATTTTATTACATTACACAAAGCAGCCAATTACCGGCAAAAGCAGTTGAATTCTTTTTTAAACCTTCCAAATGTCTCTCAGAAATTTGTCTTCGCTTTGTCTTCTGGTTATCATTTTACAAATTCTGAATGTATGTTGAACACGATCCACGTAATTACCCTTGTTTAGAACGTGTCTGTGGTGGCTGCTGTTTCATACAGTGCAAAGTGCTGATCGTCCAGTAACATAGCGAGCGTTATCTGTGGGCTCTTGACCGGGAGAGGTGGAGCAGTGGTCAGCACAATTGAGTCGCTTTCCGGAGGACAGGTGTTCAAATCCCCATCCGGCTGTCCAGCTTTAGGATGGCCGTGATTTCCCCAGACCTGTACAGGCAAAGGCCGGGTTGCTCCTTTGAAAAGGGCAAAGCCGATTTCGTTCACTTTCAGATCGTAATCGGAGTTTGTGCTCCGTTTCTAATGACCCAACTAGCGACGGGCCTTCAAACTTCCTTTCTTCTGCGTTATTATTGGACTTGGCCGTTTCAGGACACCCATCACACGAATCTTTCTCATTAGTATCCAAACTTGAACTAGTTGCATGTTAAAATGGTTCAAATGGCTCTGAGCACTATGTGAGGTCATCAGTCCCCTAGAAATATGAACTACGTAAACCTAACTAATCTAAGGACACCACACACATCCATGCCCGAGGCAGGATTCGAACCTGCGAACTTGGTGGTCGCGCGGTTCCAGACAGAAGCGCCTAGAACCGCTCTGTCACACCAGCCTACAGTTGCATGCTCCTTAACCATTGAAAGTGTAGGAGTAATAAAAACCCTCACCAAGTTTGAATGGATTTTCATGCCCACTAAAACATTGAAACAAGTGTTTTAAGCAGCAGAGTATTCTAGTTTGCCCAATTGAACAAAACACACGCAGTGCAGCTAATCAGTACAAGAGGCAGACACTAGGGATATGTTACTACACTTCCAGTATAAACATTAAAAGATGTTGATTCATGTATTTTAGTTTTTGTGCCCGATCGAAAACATTTTACTTTGCCCTTTGCCCTCTTTAAAAGTTATGGTGGAAAAAAAGACGCACCACGATGGGATTATCCGAATGGGACCAAAATCTGTACATGTGATGTACATTATTTATGCAAGAGAAAGAGCTTCACAAATTAACCAAGTCAATAACGCGTTGGTCCGCGTCTGACCCTTACGTAAGCAGTTGTTCGGCTTGGCATTGCTTTCCAGAGTTGTTGGATGTCCATTAGAGGGATATCGTACCAAGGTCTAGCCAATCGACGCGTTAGAACGTGACACTCTCCAGCTGGTTGGAAGGCTCTACCCATAAGGCTCCAAACGTTCTCAACTGGGGAGAGATCGGCAACGTTGCTGGCCATGGAAGGGTCTGGCAAGCACTCAGATCAGCAGAAGAAACTCTGGACTTGTGAGTTCGGGCTTTGTCTTGCTGAAATATAAGCTCATGATGGCTGGCCATGAAGGACAACAAAACAGGGCGTAAAATATCGTCGACTTACCGCTGTGCTGAAGAGTGCCGTAGATGAAAACAGAAGGGATCCTGCTGCGGAAAGAAGTGGCACCCCAGAACATCACTCCTGGTTGTCGGGCAATGTGTTAGGTGACAGTCAGGCTGGTGTCCCACCGCCGTCTGACGTGTCTCCAGACACGTCTTTGCTGGTCATCGGAACTCAGTTCGAAGCGGGACTCGTTGCTGCAGAAAATTCTACTCCAGTCAATGACCTTAGAGGCAGAAAAAGTGTCTGGAAAGGCTCCAGACAGCGTGGGATACCAACCTGACTGTCAACCGCCGTGTGGCCCGACAACCAGGAGTCATTGTCTGGGGTGCCATTTCTAACCACAGCAGGACCTCTTTTGTTGTCACCCGCAGCACACTTTTAGCACATCGGTACATCGACGATATTCTACGCTTCCTTTTGTTGCCATTCTTGGCAAGTCGTACTGGGCTTACATTTCAGCAAGATAACGCGAGTTTCAACTTCTTGTCGTCTTGCCTGATAAATTCTACCTTGGCCGGCAAGGTTGCCGCAATTCTGTGGTATCTACAGCTACGATGCCACGGATAGGTACAAGTTCTTAGGTTGGCTCTACGACACCAACACCGACGACAGCGCCCTGTAGCCGGCGCTGTGCATCTCCATGAGCGCCGCTCCAGATTCTACCCATTTGATTCCGAGTAGACGACCAAGCAACATTGTCTCTATTTCACAGTGGGCGAGCCACTACCGATTTGCCTTCGTAACTTCTAGTAGCTGTTAGCTTTGATGTATGAACGGCTTCGCACCTACGTGTTCATCTGTACGCAAAGTTAAGTAATACTATCAGTTGTATATGTTCATACATCAGTAAAAGAGCTATAAACTACACTCCTGGAAATTGAAATAAGAACACCGTGAATTCATTGTCCCAGGAAGGGGAAACTTTGACACATTCCTGGGGTCAGATACATAACATGATCACACTGACAGAATCACAGGCACATAGACACAGGCAACAGAGCATGCACAATGTCGGCACTAGTACAGTGTATATCCACCTTTCGCAGCAATGCAGGCTGCTATTCTCCCATGGAGACGATCGTAGAGATGCTGGATGTAGTCCTGTGGAACGGCTTGCCATGCCATTTCCACCTGGCGCCTCAGTTGGACCAGCGTTCGTGCTGGACGTGCAGACCGCGTGAGACGACGCTTCATCCAGTCTCAAACATGCTCAATGGGGGACAGATCCGGAGATCTTGCTGGCCAGGGTAGTTGACTTACACCTTCTAGAGCACGTTGGGTGGCACGGGATACATGCGGACGTGCATTGTCCTCTTGGAACAGCAAGTTCCCTTGCCGGTCTAGGAATGGTAGAACGATGGGTTCGATGACGGTTTGGATGTGCCGTGCACTATTCAGTGTCCCCTCGACGATCACCAGTGGTGTACGGCCAGTGTAGGAGATCGCTCCCCACACCATGATGCCGGGTGTTGGCCCTGTGTGCCTCAGTCGTATGCAGTCCTGTTTGTGGCGCTCACCTGCACGGCGCCAAACACGCATACGACCATCATTGGCACCAAGGCAGAAGCGACTCTCATCGCTGAAGACGACACGTCTCCATTCGTCCCTCCATTCACGCCTGTCGCGACACCACTGGAGGCGGGCTGCACGATGTTGGGGCGTGAGCGGAAGACGGCCTAACGGTGTGTGGGACCGTAGCCCAGCTTCATGGAGACGGTTGCGAATGGTCCTCGCCGATACCCCAGGAGCAACAGTGTCCCTAATTTGCTGGGAAGTGGCGGTGCGGTCCCCTACGGCACTGCGTAGGATCCTACAGACTTGGCGTGCATCCGTGCGTCGCTGCGGTCCGGTCCCAGGTCGACGGGCACGTGCACCTTCCGCCGACCACTGGCGACAACATCGATGTACTGTGGAGACCTCACGCCCCACGTGTTGAGCAATTCGGCGGTACGTCCACCCGGCCTCCCGCATGCCCACTATACGCCCTCGCTCAAAGTCCGTCAACTGCACATACGGTTCACGTCCACGCTGTCGCGGCATGCTACCAGTGTTAAAGACTGCGATGGAGCTCCGTATGCCACGGCAAACTGGCTGACACTGACGGCGGCGGTGCACAAATGCTGCGCAGCTAGCGCCATTCGACGGCCAACACCGCGGTTCCTGGTGTGTCCGCTGTGCCGTGCGTGTGATCATTGCTTGTACAGCCCTCTCGCAGTGTCCGGAGCAAGTATGGTGGGTCTGACACACCGGTGTCAATGTGTTCTTTTTTCCATTTCCAGGAGTGTATATGCAGTACCGAAGCATTCCACCTTTTCCTGCTCCTACTCACTTCCTACATTCGGTTTACCCTTCAGTTTACAGGAGCAGACCCACGCGCTGCCATCCAGGCGGGATACAAAACTTCACCAAGCCGAATAACTGCTCGCGTAAGAGCCCTGAGGGCGACCAATGCTTTATTGACCTGCTCAATTTGTAAAAAGCTCTTTCTCTTGAATAACTAATCCCACTTTCCTGAAATTGTAATCATTTCTACCGATTTCGGTCACATTCGGTTAGTTCCTTCGTGGTGCGTCGTTTCTTTTGTCTTAGAGTGTACGCAAAATAGGAGAAACCAGTTACATTTCGAAGAAGGTTCTCAAAATGACCCTGACTCACTTTTGCCTTGCAAACGCTGTCCGGGGTAATTTTTAAATGTTTTAGATTACGCTGTAAAATGTGATTCGACCAACTGCTTGAAGAAAGGGAGCACATCTTTCTTCGAGACTGCAACAGGTGTAATTGTAATGAATTGAGGGGCGAGGTGGCGCGCGTGAAAGATAAGGCTTAATCGGTCAGTGCGGCGCTACCTGCTTACCGGGATATACGGCCGCTCGTCCGTCAACCGGCTGCCGGCGGCCGGCGCCGGTCGCGCCCCTGGCGGCTGATTGCGTTACCAGCGGGGGCCGCGCCGTTTCTATGGTAATCCGGGTGCCATTAGTCGCGTGCAGGCCTTCCGCCGTTATCCCGCGGCCAATCCCCGTCCCGCGCACACTGTCCCGCCGTCCACCCATCGACTTTCGCGCGCACGTGAGTTCGAGCCCCTTACTGATCGATAGCGGGTTAATGGAGGTGTCCGCACTGGCCCGCAGCTGAGGTCGCCACATCCCTCTAGACTGGTGTTACCCCGACAGTCTCTCCAACTGCCACCCTGATTCGGACCCAGTCAACAGCACATTCACACTTCATATATCCTAACTGCGTGCAGACAGTGTGTCTGCCGCAGTCGATGAAGACTGCAACGACCCATGCGAAATGCAGTTGACCTATAAAATGTGTGCCTAGACTGATGGTACACTCGCAGTGTAACACAAAGAAATCATGCAGTACACGTAAAATACATACATGCGCTTTAATAAACTATCCAATGAGTTAAATAATGATCACACTTGCATGTGACCACTTAGGATAGCACTTTAGGTACTCAGTTACACCTATTCAAGAATGTAATTTACCTTGTGACTGATTTATTGTATTGTCAAACTGGAAAAGTTAATTTATAAATAATAAGTACAGATTTTGATTTCAGACTGTAACTGAGTGCCCATTACAGTCACTATGAAAAGAAAACTTAACTTCTTTTATTGATATCTTTTCGCAAATTATGACACTCCCGTGTGTACTGTATTGACTGTCTGACAACTGTTTCCGGAGTACGTGTATGAACAACGATGTTCAAAATTACAGGCCCATATTGTTAACGTCGATATATTGTTTTCGAACATTATAAATTACCTCGAAGGAAACGGCCTATTGACACACAGTCATCTTGGGTTTAGAAAACATAGTTCCTGTGAAACATAACTAGCTACATATTCACATGAAGTGTTGACTGCTATTGACGAGGGATTTCAGATCGATTCTGTATTTTTGGATTTCCGGAAGGCTTTTGACACTGTACCACACAAGCGGCTCGAAGTGAAATTGCGTGCTTACGGAATATCGTCTCAGTTGTGTGACTGGATTTGCGATTTCCTGTCAGAGAGGTCACAGTTCGTAGTAATTGACGGAAAGTCATCGAGTAAAACAGAAGTGATTTCTGGTGTTCCCCAAGGTAGTGTTATAGGCCCTATGCTGTCCCTTATCTATGTAGACGATTTTTGAGACAATCTGAGCAGCCGTCTTCGGTTGTTTGCAGATGACGCTGTCGTTTATCGACTTATACAGTCATCAGAAGATCAAAACAAACTGGAAAACAATTTAGAAAAAATATCAGAATGATGCGAAAAGTGGCAATTGACCCTAAATAACGAAAAGTGCGATGTCATCCACATGAGTGCTAAAAGGAACTCGTTAGACCTCGGTTACACGATAAATCAGTCTAATCTAAAAGCCGTAAATTCAACTACATACATAGGTATTACAATTACGAACAACTTAAATTGGAAGGAACACATAGAAAATGTTGTGGGGAAGGCTAACCAAAGGCTACGTTTTATTGGCAGGACACATAGAAAATGTAACAGACCTACTAAGGAGACTGCCTACACTACGCTTCTCCGTCCTCTTTTAGAATACTGCTGCGCTGTGTGGGATCCCTACCAGATAGAACTGACAGAGTACATCGAAAAAGTTCAAAGAAAGGCAGCACGTTTTGCATTATCGCGAAATATGGGGAGAGTCTCACAGAAATGATACAGGATTTGGGCTGGAAATCATTAGAAGGAAGGCATTTTTCGCTACGACGGAATCTTCTCACGAAAATCCAATCACCAACTGTCTCCTCCGAATGCGAAAATATTTTGTTGACACCGACCTACATAGGGTGGAACGATCACCACGATAAAATAAGGGAAATCAGAAGATATACGTATAGGTGTTCATTCTTTCCGCGCGCTATACGAGATTGGAATAATAGAGAATCGTGAAGGTGGTTCAATGAACTCTCTGCCAGGCACTTAAATGTGATTTGCAGAGTATCCATGTAGATGTAGATGTAGATGTTAAGGTTTTATATTGGTGTGCGTCATCTTTTGATGTGTACAGCGCTTTAAATTATCCGTTTCCATTATTAAATATTTCAATAAATTTTTTATAATAGTATTGATATTTAAGTTCCGTCTGTTCTTCTAATATGTCTTGTGGTTGATTTGTTAAGTCAATATTCATTTCGTGTTCTTCGAGAAAGTTCATGGCAGGACCCTTCGGAATTGTATGAAGTACGTGCAATATGTGTTCACTTGTATCTATCGTGTGCTGACGGTCTTCTACATGGATTAAAGAAACTGATTGTTTTAAAAAAACACATGCTAAAAAGCAAAAACAACAAATCAAGACTTTTTCTCCACCTAAAAGAACTTCAACACACGGTAGGTGCAAATGAACACACATTGCAGGTACTTAATAAAATTCTGAAAAGTCCTACCACGAACATCCTGGACAGACTTTAAATTCATGTGGGCGTAAGAAACCAACCACACGACATATTGAACGAACAGATGGCTCTTAAATATTAGTACTCTTTTTAAAAAAATTTACTGAAATACTCGGAAATGGAAACGGATAAATTCAAAGCGCTGTGTACAAAGATGACGATCACTAATATATAACCTTAACACGGTTGCTCATATACATACTCTGGAAACGTGTCAGAGAGGCATTACAATTCGTGCAAAAATGTCGCAATTTACGAAAAATTATCGAAAATAGAGGCTAGCAAAAGCATACACATCAAATAAGAGACGCCTCCCCAACAGACAACCAATAAATTAATAGTAACAGCGATCTCTATATAAACATAGTTTACTATGAACATCCAGCAACCGTAGGAATACGAGTAAGCAAATAACATATATATCATCTGTATCAGTGCTAATTTTTTGTAAACATTTCGTATCGTAGTTGCAAAACTGTCAAATTACTGTCATTAATTATTATCTTCATGCAGAATACATAGAACGTCAGTCGAAATACAGTTGCCAATGATATTATACATATGTATGTCAGTCCATCTAGACAATATCCACTGAGGTGACAAAAATCATGAGACACCTCCCAATATCGTGTTGGACTACCCTTTGCCCGGCGTATTGCAGCAACTCGAATCACATGGAGTGAACAAGTCGTTCTAAGTGCCCTGCAAAAATACTGAGCCATGTTGCCTCTATAACGGCCCCTGACTACAAAAAGTGTTCCCGGTGCAGGATATTGTCCGTGCTGACGTCTCGATTATGTCCCATAAATGTTCGATGGGATTCATTTCGGGCGATCTGGATGGCAAAATAGTTCGCTTTAATTGTCCAGAATGTTCTTCAAACCAATTGTGGCCCTGTGGCTTGGCGCATTGTCATCCATAAATATCCCATCCTTGTTTAGGAACACATGAATGACTGAAACGGTATGCAAGGAGCAGAACATAACTGTTTGTAGTCAGTTATCTGGTCAGTATCCTCTCCAGTATGGAGTCTCAATTAGGAGACCATCTCCAGACAGGAGTCTGAATCGGAAGACCAAGTATCAGTCAGGCAGCGGCTCTCAGCTGATTCACATCTAAAGAGCAGAATGTTAACTGTTTACTTTCTCCTGTGTTTTCCTCGAAGTATTTTTATTAAATTTAGTGTGTGTTTTTCTGTTGAAAATCTTACGTTTCTGTCAGAGTAAATTCACGCAGTCTTTAGCGCAATAGTTGTTCACCGAACAGCCAGCTCCACAGCTCATTAACGCATCAGCGTCTATTGGTTACACATCAGGGTGGTAGCAGATTGCATATCTAGGATTATGTCGGCTTTTATAGTTTACTTCCCGAATTAGTCTTGCCAGGATGCTTAGGATGTGTGCACGCTGTGTGCGGACGCAGGAGCAGCTGGCCGCAGTTCGTGAATAGGTGGATCACTTTTGGCTGCAGTCAGTCTTGTTGAGACTGCTGCCTCGGGGTGTGGCGGTGGCGGAGAATCTGGCACGTCACATAGGACACTTCAGGTGTCGCTTGTTTTGCCCAACAGCTCTGCTTTTGAGGCACCTCGTAGTGTACCAAACGCAATGGATCTGCCCTTACAGCAGGGTGAGTGGCGGGCGGTAACGCGTTCGCGTCGCCCACAGCGGAGGGCGAATGTGGAGACTGGTTGCATGGCCTCGCCCATTCACCATGTGAATGGACAAACGGCCACTTCTTCAGTGGCGTCCGTGCAGATACACGGGGAGTAGGGGCGTGATGCGGGGGGGGGGGGGGGGGTTAACAGTTATTGGAAGCTCCAGCGTTAGGCGCATTATGGAACCACTTAGGCAGATAGCGTTGAAGGCAAGAAAGAAAACCAATGTGCACTCGGTCTGCCAAGGTCTTCATCCTAGGCGTGGAGATGTTCTTACCTTAGGCTATAGAGCCTGCAGAGTGCGGTTGTCTGCAATTATGGCTCACGTCGGCACCAACGACGGCTATTGCATGGTTTCTGAGGACATCTTCATTTTGTACAGGCGGATGGTGGAGGTGTATAGACTCCTGGCCTCACCCGTAGGGTGCAAGCAGAGCTCCGAATATGCAGCACTGTTCCCAGAGTTAATGAGGGTCCTTTGGTTTGGAGCGGAGTGGAGGGTCTATAAACAAAGGCTCTGTCGACTCTGTGACGGTCTTGGCAACAGATTTCTAGGTATGTGTGGAGCTGTAGGTCTACCCTTGGTAGGTCATGGCTGCACTACACAAAGGAAGCAGCTTCACAGGTAGCAGAGTACTTGTGGTGTGCACGTGAGGGTTTTCTAGGTTAGATGGTAGTTTGAGGTGCTCTCATGAACACTCACCAACCGTGTTCAGAGTAAAGACACTTCGACTGTCAAAATTTTATTAGTAAATTATCGAAGTATACATAATAAAGTTCCCGAATTTACTGCCCTCCTGGAATGTAATCGGGCTCAAATTATTCTTGGGACCAAGAGGTGGCTGAAACTCTAAGTGGAAAGCTCTGAGATATTTACCGAGTCATGGAATGAATGTTGGAAAGACAGATTAGAGGCCACGGAAGGAGTAGTGTTTATTGCAGTATGGAGTCAATCAACCGAGTGTAGACTGGAATGTCTATCGATTCATTGCGGAGGGTGCAGGTAGGTAATAATTCAAAAAACTGTTGAACACGTTTTCTGAAAACTGTCTTGAGCAGTTAGCTCGGCAGCCCACACGCACTGAATATATCTTCCGTCTTGTAGCTATGTTTCCAGGCTTTATTGACAGTCAGAATAGAAACGGGGACTAGCGATAATGATGCCATTATAGCAACTATGGTTACTAAAGTTAATAAATCAATCAGGAAGCCTAGGAGCGTCTTTCTGCTAGACAGAGCAGATAAACAGTATTTATCATCTGTCTTAGACAGTGAATTGATACCATTTAGGTCCATCCAGATGGAAGCAGAGGAATTATGGACGAAGTTGTGAATCGTGGTCTAGAGAGTTATGTGCCTAGTAAGTAGCTAAAGGATGGAAGAGACGCACCATGGCCTTATAGCGAAATTCGGAAGATGCTCAGGAAGCAGAGGCTGTTGCACGATGGTTCCAAAGGGAAATCACAACTAACGACAAGTAAAGAATGAGATTTTCACTCTGCAGCGGAGTGTGCGCTGATATGAAACTTCCTGGCAGATTAAAACTGTGTGCCCGACCGAGACTCGAACTCGGGACCTTTGCCTTTCGCGGGCAAGTGCTCTAACAACTGAGCTACCGAAGCACGACTCACGCCCGGTACTCACAGCTTTACTTCTGCCAGTACCTCGTCTCCTACCTTCCAAACTTTACAGAAGCTCTCCTGCGAAACTTGCAGAACTAGCACTCCTGAAAGAAAGGATATTGTGGAGACATGGCTTAGCCACAGCCTAGGGGATGTTTCCAGAATGAGATTTTCACTCTGCAGCGGAGTGTGCGCTGATATGAAACTTCCTGGCAGATTAAAACTGTGTGCCCGACCGAGACACGAACTCGGGACCTTTGCCTTTGCCTTTCGCGGGCAAGTGCTCTACCAACTGAGCTACCGGGCGTGAGTCGTGCTTCGGTAGCTCAGTTGGTAGAGCACTTGCCCGAGAAATGCAAAGGTCCCGAGTTCGAGTCTCGGTCGGGCACACAGTTTTAATCTGCCAGGAAGTTTCAACGACAAGTAAAGTTTACCAGAGCTTCGTAAGTCTTTGCAAAGATCTATGCGCGAAGCATTCAACAACTACCACCGTCATACTTTAGCAAAAGATGTGGCAGAGAACACTAGACAGCTCTGGTTATATGTAAAATAGCTAAACGGGTCTAAAGTTTCCATTCAGTCCCTTGCTGACCAGTAGCAGTTGAAGATAGCAAGAGGAAAGCCCAAGTTTTAAATTTCACTTTCAAAAAATTGTTCACGCAGGAGAAACGTACAAACATACTGTGAGTTTACCACCAGACAGACTCCTGTATGGACGCCTTAGTAATAAGCATCCGTGGCCTAGAGAAACCACTGAAAGATTTGAAACCAAATAAATCACCAGGTCGGGATGGAATCCAAATTCGGTTTTACAAGGAGCACTTTATGGCATTGGCCCCTTACCTAGCTTGCATTTATCGCGAGCCTCTCGCCCAGCGCAAAGTTCCAAGCGGATCGAAAAATGCGTAGGTGACTCCTGTATACTAGAAGGGTGAAAGAACGGATCTGAAAAATTACAGACCAATATACCTAACTTCGGTTTGCTGCAGAATCCTATAACATATTCTCAGTTCGAATGTAATATACTTTCCTGAGACTGGAAACCTTATGTCCCTGAATCAGCATGGTTTGGAAAGCAACGCTCGTGAGAAACTCTGCTCGCCGTTTTCTTATACAATATAACGTAAACTGTCGACGAAGGGTAACAGGCTGATGTGTGAGTGGCTCGAAGTCGTCTGGAGTAGCCGAACCCAGTATGTTTTCCTTGATGACGAGTGTTCATCTGATACAAGAGTACCGTCAGGAGTGCCCCAGGGAAGTGTGAGACGCATGCTGTTGTTCTCCATACACGTAAATGATCTGCTGGACAGGGTGGGCAGCAATCTGCGGTTGTATGCTGATGATGCTGTGATTTATGGTAAGGTGTCGAATTTGAGTTACTGTTGTAAATTACGAGACGATTTAGACGAAATTTCTAGATGGTGCGATGAATTGTAGTTAGCTCTAAATTTGGAAAAATGAAAGGTAATGCAGTTGAGTAGGAAGATCAAAACTGTAATGTACGGACACAGCGTTAGTAGTGTACTGCTTGACACAGTCATTTAAATATCTGGGCGTAATGTTACAAAGCAACATGAAAAGGAACGAGCATGCGAGAACTGTGGTGGGGAAGGCGAATGCTCAGCTTCGGTTTCTTGGGAGAATTTTATGAAAGTGTGGTTCACATGTAAAGGAGACAGCACATAGGACTCTGGCTGGCGAGACCTATTCTCGATTACTTCTCAAGTGTTTGGGATCCATACCAGGTCAGATTGAAGGAAGACATCAAAGTAATTCAGAGGCTACATTTGATACCAGTAAGCTCGAACAACACGTGTTATGGAGATGCTTTGGGAACTCAAACGGGAATCCCTGGTGGGAAGGCAACGCTCTTTTCGAGGAACACCTTTGAGAAAATTTATAGAAGCAGCATTTGAAGTTTACTGCTGAACGATTTTAATGCCGCCAGCAAACATTGCTCATAAGGACTGAGAAAATAAGATACGAGAAATTAGGGCTCATACGGAGGCATATAGATAGTCGTTTTTCCCTCACCCTATTTTCAAGTGGAACAGGGGAGGGAATGACTAGTAGTGGTACATGGTACCGTCCGCCACCGTACGGTGGCTTGCGGAATATCTATGTAGAGGTAGATGTAGGTACCTCCTCTCCTCACTTTCCATGAAACCTCAGTGAACTCTGCAGGAGCACTCCTGCAACCGCTCCCAGCAGGTTTTCACGCCACTTACAACACTCCATGAGCCCCATGTCTCCCATCTAACCCGTCTGCTCTACTCATTGGCCAGTCCTGTTCGAAGTTAACAATATTATTTTCTTTTGAGGAGAAGCGGTCAATCCCTCACTCTCAGATTACTTTGCAGAGAGATGGAGACGTTGTGCTCCCAATTTGTTTTTCCTTTCACAACCAGCTTATGTAGTATGTTATGTTACTTCCATAAAACTCTAAACTGGACAACAAATTTATCATGGAGATCATTATCCGGACGGCCTGAACATTAGAGTGTGTCTGACCAAGAGCCCTGGTTAACCGAAGAGAAGTGCTTTTGTGCTCCCCCATATATCAATTTCAGACCAGCC
Organism: Schistocerca cancellata; assembly: GCF_023864275.1. Taxonomy (NCBI): domain Eukaryota; kingdom Metazoa; phylum Arthropoda; class Insecta; order Orthoptera; family Acrididae; genus Schistocerca; species Schistocerca cancellata. Next base: position 228,548,052 of record NC_064634.1, read on the forward strand.
CGAAATGGTGCGTTCCTTCTAAATTAGTTTTTAAGTCCTGAGGCTTCCCAAAACACTCTGCAGACCCAAGAGACGACAGCACCTGACGGCTCTCTAGATAGCGTCCTGTCCACGATGAACATGTAAAAAAATGGTTCAAATGGCTCTGAGCACTATGGGACTTAACTTCTATGGTCATCAGTCCCCTAGACCTTAGAACTACTTAAACCTAACTAACCTAAGGACATCACACGACACCCAGTCATCACGAGGCAAAGAAAATCCCTGACCCCGCCGGGAATCGAACCCGGGCGTCGGAAGCGAGAACGCTACCGCACGACCACGAGCTGCGGACGGTGAACATGTAAACGTGCAAATTTTTTATGAGCGCTATTCATGTTTAAGGGCACTTGTGATGCTGTCATAATGCGTTCGTTGTGTGACCTAGATTTCTCTCGCGCCCTAGACCTGTGTTGTGATAAGAGGCGCCTAACAGGTGGATCCAGGTAGGTCATTTTTATGCCATGTCGAACGGATGCATTGTCTGCGCATCGCAGAAGAAATTCTTGGATCCAGAATTCTGTCCCACTAAGTACTTCGAGATGTTCCATTCCCTAATAGCTGCACGTGGCTCTCAAGCCCGAAACGTCCACCGCAGGATTTACTGTTAAATGATCAAACTATCTGCTTCTCAACTCTAGAATAATTCTATTCGAAGGAGAGTCATCGTAAAGACCCTACATACATTAGCAAAGTACACACTTCTAACAAGGCCTGTTCATGCTGATAATTTCTTGTTGTCTCTCAAACGCGATGTCTTCGATGAAAAATCAACATTAAATTGTACCCTTGAATATGGAGAATAATAAGAGAGTGACTCTGTCCTCTCTAACCTTTTTTCCCTGTGTGTTCCCATAAATTCTTTTGAGTTGTTAGCTTCCTCTTCGCGTCCTAAGACTGACAATGTATCTCTTGACGGGACATCCACAACTATTGACATTCATCTCAGTCGTAAGATCCATTATAGCTGTACATTTTTTATTTATTTTTTAACGAAAAGAAGAGCCCAATTTTGGGACCTATGTCATCTCTTTGGTTGGATCTGTAAAACTATAGAATCGTTAGCATTAAAAAAGGTAAACAGAACTTATACTAAAATTCTTAAGAAGCAAACACCTCTACAGACATAAAATGTGAGTCCATAAAAGTCGAATAAGAGGATAAATTAGGTTAAAATAGTGTCTCCGTGGTACATGGCGTAAAACAGGAGACTCAGTTCCTTGACTTTAAATACATCGAAAGGACGTTTCAGAAGAGGCATACAAATCTATTTTTAGTGTAAGATGAAAGTAATTACCCGTTTGCGCAAAACTGTTGAATAAGCTGTTGGGAAAGATTTCCCGTGGCAATAGTAGTAGCAATAGCAGTAGTAGTATTAGTAGTTGTAATAGCACTAGTAGTAGTAGTAGTAGTAGTAGTAGTAGTAATATGAAACCGAGGACCGCTGCGTCCCGTAAGCTGAGCTGCGCCGCCTGTGGCGGAGGCGCGGCCCAAGTGTGCAATATCTCTGGACGTCGAGCTGCTCCCTCTGCTTCCTACACGTCCGGTTTTATGTGGAATTTCAATAACGGACGACACGCTGCCACAGGTCTCCAGCAAGCAAGACGAACCTTTGTTTGAACTGCTAGCGTCAGCCCTGGCAAAAGAGAAAACTACTGGCCCTTGTTTTAACGACAAGTCGTCAGACATCGTACAGGATGGGCAGTTCTAAACTATGTTCAGTGAGCTGAATGGAGATTTCTTCTCCGTAACGGTTCTAAGTATTAGCATGTTAAGCTATTCAAAGCGTGAAACTTCGAAACCATAAAATCATATTGTCTCACGCTGAATGTGCAAAAATAAAAGCCGTGAAAAATAAAGGTATAGGCCTAGAAAATCGGTTTTATAAATTGTGGAAGACATAAAGATCATAAAACTATAGAAATTGAATTATGTTGATGACCTAGGACCACACGAAGTTTCAATAATATTACAATTTTTTAAAAACACTGAAAGTATAAAACCGTAAAAAGTATAAATCAAAAAATTATAAAAGTGAAACTATGTGCAGGGTGTGACAGTCGTTGCAGAGTGTAGCAGTCATTGTTAACAGAATTAGCTTCTACTGGCTGCATCTTCTTATGGGACGCAATTTTGCAGTATATACGGAAGCCAGTCTGCACGCCGGCCTGCTTCTAGAACGGTGTATGAGCTGAAGAGCCGCCGCTGTCTCTTCTCGGTGAGTGGGGCTGTTGATTGTACGTGCGTTGTGGTGATGTGGGCTATTGGAAGAGGCCATCAAAGTTTCTAAAAATTCATTACAAATCAAATCGTTCTACTGATTTAATGTGTTGCGAAGCTCTTGCAGACAGCCTGTAAGAATTTCAGCGTGTTCCGAACTGTCATGAGGTGTCACTATTGTCACGAGGTGTCACTTAGGTTCATTGTGCCGCATTCCCGAATGTGTATCAACAGCTCCAACCGCATTATTCGACGTTAAAAGACGCTCACCGTACGCTGTTTTGTTACTGGGAATTGAAGCTTGCTCTTTGAAGCGTACTTCAAACGACTTGCCTGTTTGACCTAAGAATGCTTTTGGATAGTTTCCACACTTTCGTTCATTTACACCTGTTGCCGTGAACTTCGAGGCATTTCTTTTCCAACGGTGCCTCAGTCTGAAGCGAATGATGTCATTAATATTAAACCCTATAAGCAAATCGCTATTGCGAAATTGTTCACCAACAATTTCTGTAACCCGTCCTTTATAAATCACGGCCGTGTACACGACATTCTTGTCTTCCTGTTCACCAGCTAGCGTGCAGCCATTGCTTTTAAGTTACTATTATATTTTAATTTTCTGTAGAAACGTAGTTATTGTTGAGACTGGATAACCATTGATAACTGTAATCTGCTTTGTAATAGCGATTTCTTTATTCCTCCCATGCTCGCTTTATCACTTTTGATGGATCGAAGATATGCTATCTTGATTCTTTCAGGGTGCCATACTTTATCACTAGTAATGTTTGCACAAGTCGGTTTTCTGTGCGCAATAAGCTGTGCTTACCCTCCTCTCTCGTAAATGTAATATCGAAAATAGTTGACGGCTCCTTTATTTTCGTGCTCAGATTTAAGCGAATTTTTGGGTAAATAGCACTCATTCTCTTTGCTGAGTCAATGACGCTACTTTGATCTCCTTAACTAGTAAAACAACATCATCCTCATGGCGATAATAATAGAGAACTTTCCTGACTACCGCAGGGTTCTTATGGAAATTCGGTTATCAAAATGATTAAGGAAAATCTCAACCATAATGCTGCTCACGGAATTTCTAATCTTTAGTCGTTCACGTTGGTGGTACATTATACCGCTAAACGAGAATTTGCTAAATTAGTTATAAGATAACATTAGTTTCAGAATCTCTGTTAATATAAATATTTCTCCCTTTTCTTTTTTTCTGAATCATCAGTCTTTTGACTGGTTTGAAGCAGCCCACCACGATTTCCACTCCTATGACAACGTTTTCAGCTCAGAAAAGCACTTGCACTCTACGCTGTCATCAACTTGATGTCTCCCTCTACAGTTTTTACCCTCTACTACCATGGAAGCCATTCCCTCATGTCTTAACAGATCTCCTATCATCCCGTCCCTCCTTCTTGTTAGTATTTTCCATATATTCTTCTCCTCCCCGATTAAGCGTAGGACCTCCTCATTTCTTACCTTATCAATCCAACTAATTTTCAACACTCGTCTGTAACAACACATCTCAAATGCTTAAATTTTCTTCTGATCCGGTTTTCCCATAGTCCATGTTTCACTACGATACGATACTGCGCTCCAAACATACATTTCTTTCCCAAATTCAGGATTATGTTTGGTATAGACTTTCCTTGGCCAGTAATGCTCTTCTGGCCGGTGCTAGATTGCTTATGATGTCATCCATACACCGTCCGTCATTGGTTATTTTGCTGCTTAGGTAGCAAAATTCCTTACTTTCATCTACCTAGTGACCATCAATCCTGATGTTAAGTTTCTCGCTGTTCTCGTTTCTGCTGCTTCTCATTACTTTCGTCTTTCTTCGATTTAATCTCAATCCATATTCCGTAATCATTAGACTGTTCGTTCCATCCAGCAGACCATGTAATTCTTCTTCACTTTCACTGAAGATACCAATTTCATCACTGAATCGTCTCATTAATGTCCTTTAACCTTAAATTGCTCTTTTATTTCCGTCATTGCTTCTCTGAAGTGTAGATTGAACAGTAGGGAGAAATACTACACCCTTTTTAACCGAAGCATTTCATTCTTGGTCTTTCACTGCTACTATTCCCTCTTGAGTCTTGTACATGTTGCATATCACCTGGCTTTCCGTGTATATTAACCCAGTTTTCCTCAGAATTTCGAACATCTTGCACCATTTGACATTGTCGAACGGTTTTTCCAGGTCGACAAATCCTATGAACGTGTCTTGATTTTTCTTTAGTCTTTCTTCCGATATCAACCCCAACGTCAGAACTGCTTCTCTGGTGCCTCTATCTTTCCTAAAGCCAAACTGATCGTCATCTGACACATCCACAATTTCCTTTTCCGTTTTTCCTGTAACTATTCATGTCAGCAACTTTGATGCATGTGCATTTAAGCTAATTCTTCGGTAATACACTTGAGAACTCTTGCAGTCTTCGGATTGTGTAGATGATATTTTTCCGAAAGTCACAACGTATATCGCCAGACTCACACATTCTACATACCAACTTGTGAAAAGTCGTTTTGTTGCCATATCCCCCAATGATTTTAGAAATTCTAATGGAATGTTATCTATCTCTTTGATTTTAAGTCTTCCAGAGCTCCTTTCAATTTTGATTTTAATACTGCATCCCGTATCTCTTTACAAATCGACTGCCGATTCTTATTCTGCCAAATCAGACAAATCTTCCTCCTTATAGCGGCCCTCCTTGTACTCTTTCCCCGTATCTGCTCCCTTCTCAGCATTTAATAATGGAATTACCGTTGCATTGTCAATGTTACCACTCTTGCTTTTAATTTCATCGAAGATGGTCTTGACTTTTCTATACGCTGAGTCAGTCCTCCCCATAGACATTTCTTTTTCGTTTCCTTCACATTTTTCATGCACCCAGATTGTCTTAGCTTCCCTGCGTTTCCTATTTATTTAGTTCCTAAGTGACTTGTTACGAATCTTCTTTATCCTGAATTTCTCTGAACATTTTTGTATTTCCTTCTTTTATCCATCAACTGAAATATTTCTTCTGTTACCCATGGTTTCTTCGCAATTACATTCCTCGTACCTGTGTCTTCCTTTCCAACTTCTATGATTGTCCATTTTTAGAGACGACCATTCCTTTTCAACTGTACTACCTACTGAGCTATTCTTTATTGTAGTATCTATAGCCTTACAGAGATTTAAGCGTATCTCTTCATCCCTTAGTACTTCCGTATCCCACTTCTTCGTGTATTGATTCTTTCTGACTAATCTCTTAAACTTCAGCCTACTCTTCACCATTACTGAGTCTGTATCTACTCCTGGGTACGCCTTACAATCCAGCATCTGATTTCTGAATTCCTGCCTGATCGTGATGGAATGTAACTGAAATTTTCCCGCATCACCCGGCCTTTCCCAAGTATTCATCTTCCCCTCGTGTTTCTTTAACAGAGTAATCGCTATTACTAGTTGAAATTTATTACAGAACTCAGTTAGAACATCTCCTCTATCATTCCTAGGTACCAAGCCCATATTCTCCCGTAACCCTTTCTCCCACACCTTGCCCTACAACCAAATTCCATTTGCCCGTTACTATAAGATTTTCGTCTCCCTTTAGGTACTGAATTATCCGTTCAATATGCTCACACACCCCCCGTACTTCATCATCAGTTTGCGACGTCGGCATGTATACCTGAACTATCGTTGTCGGTGTTGGTTTGCTCTCGATTCTGATGAAAACAACCCTACGACGGATCTTTTCACAGCAACTCAATCTCTGCCTTACCTTTCTATTAATAACGAATCCTATTTCTGTGTACCATTTGCTGCTGCTGGTGATACTACCCTATGCTCATTTGGGCAGATATTCTTGTGTTCTTCCAATTTCACTTCACTGACCTCCGCAGTGTCTATATGGAGCGTTTGTATTCCTCTTTTCAGTTTTTCTAGCTTCCGTTCCACCTTAAAACTTTGGATACCCCACGCCCCGACTCGTAGAACGTTATCCTTTTGTTGGTTGTTCACTCTTTTTCTCATGGTCACCTCCCACTTGACAGTCCCCTCTCCGAGATCGGAATGGGGGACTATTCCGGAATACTTTGCTGGCGGAGACAGTATAATGACTCTTCCTCAATTAAAGCCCACATATCTTGTGGATACATATTATGTGTCTTTATTGCAATAGTTTCTATTACTTTCTGCATCCTCAAGGTGTTACGCGTTGCTGATTCTTCGCCTTTAGGGGCAGTTTCCTACCAGAAGGGCCAGCTAGTGTCCTGAACCTCAGTCCGCTTATCTGCCCTCTTTGATAAGGCTGTTGGCAGAATGAGGGTGACATAGGAAGTTTACGGGAGACTTCGGCTGCCAACGCTGATTTTCCTCCTATGGCTATTTTGTTGTGTTTTATAAGATTGTTCGTATTTGTCTCTAATCTCTCGTAGCACGCTAGTACACCACATCAAGGAACACAAAGATGGAATCATCTGTTATGACTGTATCTTTAACTTTGTCTGCAAACTTTTGTGTATTTTTTAAACTATATTGCTTATAAAACGTATATAGCGTTTAAAACTTTGTGCCAGTGTTGCATTTATTCTGGCACTATTACTCTGTCACGTGTTGGATATAGCTTGCCTGCGCATCTGGCGTTTGAGGGTTCATGGCTATTCAGGACGATTCAGCTGCCCCCATCACTGTCGTTTCATGCAATCCACCATGTTATAGTTACCATCCATAAACCTCGCTCGAGATTTTCATATTCTCTCGCTAACTACGCAGAAACTATTGGTCCTACAGAAAGAAATGAACAGTACCTTTTTGTAGCTAATTTAAAGTAGTTAATTTTGTACTGGGATACGTTTTCGCCAGACGCCGAAGTTTTCGAGTAATTCAAGAAACACGTACAGAAGTGGCGTTCAAACATACCCGCACTCGGGCTATACCAGTAAAGTTTTCTAGTATGCTGGTCTCGCTACTCCCTTCTATCAGTGCACAAATATTTTTGACTGCACGAATTATTTCCCGCATTCGATTTTTTCGTGTCATCGGTTGGCCTTGTTACACCACCGATATAGTCGAGCACTTAAAAATTCTAAAACTGCCGTTCGCGTAAATTTTACCTACAATTTTAAGAATTTTAACAGCAGAAAATAAACAGTTACATAGCTGTATTCGTCAGGCCTTCTGGCAACGAAACTAAAGTGCTTGTATGGGTTAAGTTTGACTCGACTTGTCAATGTACTTATCTTCAGCGTAACATTTACGAAAGTCGTTCCTTCATTACTCTCAAAGACACGTTTAAATTAATAACGTGAACCAAGTAGTTTGCCTCCTAACAGCGCAATCAGTAGAGACAAAAACGGTCGATTATCGGGATTGTTCGTGTAATCGGAAACTTTTGTACAGTAGTAGAAGGAAGTACCACGACCAACGTACTAGAAATCCTGACTGGCGAGGAATGTGTGTGGCGTGCAACTGCGCTCGAATGTCACTTTTGTAAGTTTTTCGGGAATAATTCGAAAACAGTTGTCTCCAGCGAGAATTTAACTACATTACATTTCCTACAAAAAGGTACTGCTCATTTTTTCTGTAAGACTAATACAATGAGGTGATAAAAGGGGGAACCTGTTCCCCTACCGGGCGCGTCCCCAGGTGGCGGATAGGGGAAAGCTCTACAGATATGCAGGGTAGGTGGGAAATAAAATACCACCCGTGGACCAACACAGGACCAGAAATCCAAAGGCGACTGTCTCACATTGGGCGGTCTTTGGTCAGCGTCTGTTCCCCAGGTTAGGGGCGGCTGGGAAAAACCTCCAGGGCTAACAACCGTGGTTGTAAATTTGTGGCTCGAAGAGTCACCCCTTACATAATACTATCAATCATGGAAGAGTGTAATGTGAAACAAATTACCCCAGGTGGACAATCCACCGCACCATGGTGCGCAAGCAGACTATCGGATTCTGGGGAGTCTGCAGCATTGCACAGAGATGAATCGGGACATGATAAGACATCAAGCAAATTGAAATGTAAAAAAAACAAGTTACATAGCTACTTTCAATGTAAACTCTCTTTTAAAAACAGGAAAATTAAAACATCTTACAGATACCCTCAAACATCATAGAATACTCATAACATCACTACAAGAAACTCGATACATAGATGAAAACAATTTTGATTCCGGAGGTTTCAGAATATACAAAGGAAAGGTAGGCAAAAGAATAATGAAAAACACACCCCACCTCGGAACGGGCTTTATAATAGATAAAAGTATTTTAGACTCCATTATCAGCTTTCAATCACAATCGGAAAGACTCTCCACACTCACTTTTAAATCTGCTAATAGAGTATACACAATTGTGAATGCACATGCCCCCATAAATGAAGACAATAGGAAAAATAAGGAAAAGGTGGAACGTTTTGGGAACAACTAGATGACGCGGTGCAAAAGATCCCAGACAAACACAACATCATACTTACGGGGGACTTCAATGCTCAAGTAGGAAAAGAGAAGAAATACAAAAATATTGTTGGAAACTACCCAGCGCACAATAGAACTAACCAAAATGGAGTCAGATTAGTAGAACTCTGCCAAGCGCATGGCTTGATCCTGAAATCCACAGCTTTTAAGAGACTACCCAGAAAACAGAAGACATGGACCTCACCAAACCCACACTTGGGTGAATTTCAACTTGATCATGTGGCGATAAAATGGAAACACCATACAGAAATACAAAATGTCAAAGTACTCAGAGGAGCAAACTTGGATTATGATCACTATCTTTCTAAAATAAAACTCAAAATTATCCCCAAAAGGAAAGATAGAAAGAGTAAACCCAAAAGCAGAAGATACGATCCAGAAAAGATAATGAATTCGAAGGAGTTTCCCCTCGTGACTCAAGATATAAGGAACCAAAATTGGGATCAAATGAAGGAAAGCCTACTAACCAAAGCTGAACAAATAGCACCTATAACCAAAATCAAAAAACACGCATGGTGGACAGAGGAATGTGACAAACTTATTGAGCAAAGAAAGAAAGCATGGCAACAGATGCAATCTCAGAAAAATGAATATAATAGGCAAAATTTCCTGAGTGTAAGAAAACTAGTGAGTAAAAACCTCAAAAGAATTAAAAAAGCACAAGAAGATCAACTCCTTTTGCAGATCAACGAAGACTTCAACAAAAACAAGACTAGGAGCTTTTACAGAACTTTTAAACAAAAAATAACCAAGTACAGCCCACCGACACTCCAATTACAAGATAAAAATGGTAATATTCCACACAACAACAGGGATAATTGCAAAATTCTGAGGGAATATTTCAGAAACCTTCTCAACTGTAAAGAACCAATTGAAAAAATGGATTTCAGCAACTCAACTTCAACAAGTCCTAACTCAGAACCACCCACCGTCGAGGAACTACAATCAATCATTTTGAATCTCAAAAACTATAAGGCTTCGGGAGAGAACCAAATTACAGCTGAACTGTGGAAAAATGTCAATAGAAATGCCATAGAATCTCTCCAAAACATATTTGAAGAAATATGGAAAACAGAAAGAATTCCGGATGAATGGAAGATGGCCCTCATTCACCCAATTCATAAGAGGGGATCCAGAACAGACCCCAACAATTACAGAGGGATTTCGCTCCTTGACGTAACATACAAAATACTGTCTAAAGTCCTTTTGAACAGAGCAGAACCCCAGCTAGACTGTCAACTTGGAGAATACCAGGCAGGCTTCAGAAAGGGAAGATCCTGCCCAGAACAAATTCTAAACCTCAAAAATCTTATGGCCTACCAAAAATCGAGAGCAAAAGCGTATGTCATCACATTCATTGACTTTAAAAAGGCGTACGACTCCATAGACAGGGAATCTCTAATCTCCATATTAAAAGAATTGAACCTAGACAATAAAACTACAAACCTAATTAGAGAAACCATCACCAACACATACTCCAAAATTAAATTTATGGGAGAACTCTGACCTATTTGAGATAAAAACTGGAGTACGACAAGGTGATGGACTCTCTCCATTGTTATTTAACTGTGCCCTAGAAAAAATAGTAAGAGAATGGAACAAGAAAATCAATAGTGGAATCCGACTAGGAACAAAAAACAAAGGCATCAAGGTTAATTGCCTAGCATTTGCAGATGATATGGCCCTACTAGCTGAAACATGGGAAGAAGCCAAAGAACAGATCCTCGAATTACAGAAACAAGCAGAGAAAATAGGCCTTAAAATTTCTTTTGAAAAAACCAAAATAATCACAAATATAAAAAAGCCAATGAAATATCTTAAAGTAAGAGACCAAAAGATCGAAATTGTTAAAGAATTCAAATATCTTGGTGAATGGATTAGCTGGAACGCCCTTGAGAAAAAAGCAATAGAAGTAAGAAGAAACAAAGTTGAACTAGCCTTTCAGCTTACTAAAAATACTTATAATAAAAAGTCCCTCTCATGGAATTCAAAAATAAAACATTACAACACTGTCATTAAACCAGAAGCACTATATGCAGCTGAGACATTATCTATCACTAACCATGGCCCAATTGAAAGGCTAGAGATCAAAGAAAGAAAAATATTGAGAAAAATTTTAGGCCCCAAATTTCATAACGACAAACTAATTCATACCAAAAATGAAACACTCTACAAAACCACAGAAAAACTTTCGGATACAATGAGGAAAAGAAGAATTGAGTTTTATGGGCACATTCTCAGAATGAACCCAAATAGACTTACAAAAAGAATGTTTGACTACTTCAGGAATAAAAAATCCAAACCAAATTGGTTTATCCAAACAGAGAAAGACTTAAGAGAACTACACATCACAGAAAAAATGCTCACAGACAGGACCGCAAAAATGATAAGCAAAGACAGAAAAGAGGGATTCCAGCTCCAAAATAGAAAGAAAAGAACGATTGTCATCTCTGATGAGGAAAGAAAAGCAAGATCAGAAAGAATGAAACAGTACTGGGCGAAAAGAAAGGCACAGAACACACAGAAGTGATTGATTCAACGTACCCCAAAGTTGGGTGAAACGAAGAAGAAGAAGAAGAAGAAGAAGAGGTGATAAAAGTCATTGACTGTTTATATGCATATACAGAGAACGAGCGCACAAGGTATAAGAGGACAGTGCTGTGGCGGAGCTGTCACTTGCGTTCGGGTGATTCGTGTGAAAAGGTTTTCGAAGTGATTATGAACGCACGACGGGAATGAGCAGACTTCTAACCTGGGTTAGTAGTTGGAGCTAGACGGATAGGACATACCATTTCGGAAACCGTTAGGGAATTCAATATTCCGAGATCCGTTGTGTCAATGGTGTGCCGAGATCAGCAAATTTCAGGCATTACTTTCCACGCCGGGCACCGTAGCGGCCGACGACCTTCACTTAACGAACGAGAGCAGCGGGGTTTGCTTAGATTCGTCAGTGCTAACAGACAAGCAAAATTTAGTGAAATAACCTCATAAATCAATGTGGGAAGTACCACTAACGTATCCGTTAGGACAGTGCGTCGAAATTTGACGTTAATGGGCTATGGTAGAAGACGACCGTCGAGAGCGCCTTTGCTAAAAGCACGACATCGCCTGCAGCGTCCCCCCTTGGCTCGTGATCATGTTGGTTGGATCCTAGCGCCTGAAAAACTGTGGCCTGGTCAGACGAGTTCCGATTGCAGTTTCCAGTAGCTGATGGTAGGGGTCAAGTGTGGCGCATACGGTGTACCCAAATTGTCAACAAGGCACTATGCAAATTGGTGGTGACTCCATAATAGTGTGGGCTGTGTTTACGTAGAAAGGACTGGATCCTCTCGTCCAACTGAACTGATCATTTACTGGAAATAGTTATTTTCGGCTACTTAGAGACGATTTGTAGATTCAGGGACTTCGTATTCCGAAACAATGAATGAGTTTTTACGGATAACAATGTACCATATCACCGGGCCACAACAGTTCGTCATTGGTTTTAAGAACATTCTGGACAACTGGAGCAAATTATTTGGTCATCCAGATCGCTCGAGATGAATCCCAACGAACACCGGCAACACTTTCGCAATTATGGACGGCTACAGAGGCATCATGACTCAATATTTTTGTAAGGAACTTCCACCGACTAATTGAGTAAACGTCTCATCCATTCGCTGCACTTCGCCTGGCAAAAGGCGGTGCGACACGATATTGGGAGGTATACCATGATTTTTGTCACCTAAATGTAGTGTGTGCATAGCGAGCAAGAGAATATTAAACGCTAGAGTGTGTTTTATGAAGGCCAGCAATAAAACTGACCGTTGCATAAGACAACAGCGTTAGGGGGCAGATGAATCAACCGATACATCGCTCTTTTCTTTTGACAGGAAACGGTTTCGAATTTTGCGTTTTATTTGTGCATGGAGTTCTTTTGAAGCATCTCTAGACACTTCGTTAATCCCATTTCCAGAGTATTGTTTTTCAGTTTTATTTACATAATTTTCATCGCCTATAAGGACAGCAGTTCTGCTTTTATTCACCCTTGTGATTAACGTTTGACGTCTATTTAACTGCTTATTCTAGTTACGAACCTGCTTTCGTTATTACGGCTACTTTTTGACTGCAGCTGTATTTTTAACGCGATGGTTACTTTGACAACTAGGTCATTCTGTTTTTAAGCTGGAGGCTTTGCTACATCTCTATCGCATTTGACCTCTTTTAGTGTTCTATTTATGTTTGTGTCCTAATTTTGGTTTTGGATTATATTTTACACCTTTTTTATAGAAATATCTCTTCAACTACATGAGTTTACGAACAAAGTTAAGCATACACTTGTGCCAGCTGACTGCTCCTTTATATCCCAAGATGTGGTTACCTAACAAGGCTGTCCGCGTTACGTTAGAGATAATTAAGAACAACATTATAAAACGCAATAAACTGGCTCTAGGAGAAACTGCTGAATTAATGGAGTATTCAGAACTGGCGTTATGTTATAATTATTTCACGTTGATGGTAAGATATATAACCAACATGAAGGGCTAGTCATCCCCTAGCCAGAATAATGGTCAAAATTTTCCTTACTCATTTTGAACACCAATTTTATATAACAGCTCCACAGTGGTAAGCAAAGTTCTCTACAATTAACGCTATGTGGATGATGCTGTTTTGTTAATTAAACGAGATCAAAGCGATGTTAATGATACAGCGGAGAGAATAAGTGGTATTCAACGAAAAATACGTTTATAGTTCAGTATGAAAATAAAGGAGGTATCAACTATCTCGATATTACATTTACAAGGTGAGGGTGAACACCGTTTTAGCGTATGAAGGAAACCGGTGCGTGTTTACGTTATTGTGACTCGTAAGTCTTGGGGTCCTGAAAGAATCAAGATCCATGATCAAGGTTCTTAAAACTACCAACAAGCGAGCATAAGCTGAATAAAGCAATCGCTATTATAAAGCAAGCTGCAGTAAACAAGTTAGCCAGTCTCACAACCATTGCTCTAGATCTATATTAGATGGTACGAATGGTGTGCTGTAGATGGCATATATTTAGTTTTAATTTTAGATCTGAAAATGATCCTGAGGAATCCAAACATGTAATATAGATAAAAATGTGGAACTGAGACGCACCACTAAACGATAATTATCGTACGTATACACCGAAGCCCGAAGAAACTGGTCTACACATGCGTATTCAACTACATAGATATGTAAACAGGAAGAATTCGGCGCTGCCATCGGCAACGCCGATATAAGACAAAAAGTGTCTGGAGCAGTTGTTAGATCGGTTACTACCGCTACAATGGCAGGTTATCAAGACTTAACTGAGTTTGAACGTGGTATTATAGTCAGCACACGGGCGTCAGGACAAAGCATCTCCCAGGTAGCGATGAAGTGGGGCTTTTCCCGTACGACTATTTAACGAGTGTACTGTAAATATCAGGAATCCGGTAAAACATCAAATCTCCGACATAACTGGGGCCGGCAAAAGATCGTGCAAGAAAGGACCAACGATGACTAAAGAGAATCGTTCAACCTGACGCAAGTGCAACCCTACCGCAAATTGCTGCAGAATTAACCGCTGGGCCATCAACGAATGTCAGCATGATAACCATTCAACGAAACGTCGTCAATAATGGCTTTCGGAGCTGAAGGCTCGCTCGTGTACCCTTGATGACTGCACGACACAAAGCTTCACGCCTCACCTGGGCTCATTAACATCGACATTGGACTCTTGGTGACTGAAACGTGTTGCCTGATCGGACGACTCTCGTTTCAAATTGAATCGAGCGGATGGACGTGTACGGGTAAGGAGACAACCTCATGAATCCATGGATCCAGCATGTCAGCAGGGGACTGTTCAAGCTGATGGAGGGTCGTAATGGTGTGGGGCATGTGTAGTTGGATTGATATGGAACCCCTGATGTGTCTGGATACGACTCTGACAGGTGACACGTATGTAAGCATCCTGTCTAAGCATCTTGTCTGATCACCTGTATCCATTTAAGTCCATTGTGCATTCCGACCGCCTTGAGCAATTCCAGCAGGACAATACGACACCCTACACGACGATAATTGCTACAGAGCGGCTCCGGGAACACTCTCCTGAGTGTAAACACTTTCGCTGGTCACCATCCTCCCCAGACATGAACATTATTGAGCATATCTGGGATCCTTTGCAATGCGCTGTTCAGAAGAGATCTCCATCCCCTCATTCTGTTACTGATTTATGGACAGTCATGCAGGATTCATGGTATCAGTTCCCTACAGCACTACTTCAGATGATAGTCGAGTCCATGCCACATCGTGCTGCGGCACTACTGCGTGCTCGTGAGACCCTATACAATATTAGACAGGTGTACCAGTTTCTTTGGCTCTTCAGTGTATATCAGTACAGTTACTGTATCTCTCATGACTAGTATGTCGTCTATATTGAATGAACTAGTTATTTATAACAATTCCTGGTGTTCACATCAAGTATTGATGTAAATTTTACTGGTGATTTTCATCTGTTTTCCGATATATCGATTTTATATGTAATAACAAAGACATTTGTAACTGTAGGGCGAAAATTTTATAAGATCATGTTTCTTCTATACTTAAAAGCCAGTCATAAATACCATGATTTGTGTGTCATAATTCTCCTCGATACTAGTTTTATATTCGTTTGTAGAATTATTTCATGTGCAATATAACGTATGCGAATGTTGCTTTCCTTGTGTGTGCGTTACTACAGTCTGTCATCATTATTCACTGTGGACATACGATCTGTTGCTGATTCACACGGTCTGAATTACGCGATAATTGCTGTGTACCGCAATAATTTTCAGATTATTTGGTGATTAATGCAACCAGTAGAGTTTCAATACACATCCATAGTAAAGGTTACAGAACAGTTCCGTTTGGCTACCTCACGAGCAAGTTTTAACCACCTGTGACCTAACGGGATTGAAAGTACCACGTACTGAATAGTTCACTATAGTCTGTACTCCCGTTTGTGGAAAACGAATCACGCAGCGCACTTGGGAAAGGAAAAGAAGTATTGGTTCACTTTACGTGTCAAACGAATCTGTACAGCATAAAATTACTTCCACATCTAATATTTTGCAGACATTACCTTCCCTTCTCCTGTATGATAGTCCTGAATATTTGTAGGTGTTTTACATCACATCTACTAGCGCAGCAATCCGATGACATTTAACAAAAGTGAAAACGCCTTGAATGGAACTAGCTGATTCTTATGAAATATAAACGTTGGAAGCAACCACTAAAATTAGAGGAAAAGGTGTAAATATGGGATGGGATGATGGGACGAGAAGTTCCGCCTTATGCAAGACACCTTTTTTCTTTTGTTGCACCTATACATGTTTCAGCACTTTTGTGCTATCTTCACTGGGTTCTATTTTTATTTTTAACTATAAATTTGTTGTTAACATATTAACATTTGCGTCGTTTACAACATTATGTAAAAGTTGCATTTATAACTTAATTGGCGAAAAGTAACATACCTTACATTATGTTATTGTCCTCTTGTTTTGGTAACTGTTATGCTACACAATATACAACTTGTCATCTGCAAACAGCAAAACGTAATTTATTTTCTGTTTGTATGCATTTACGAACGGAAATAAGACTGTATCACGTTTTCTTTCTGTAACTTACAGTTTTGAAGTTGTGGTACGTTCTCCTGTGTTGTTGGCGAAGTAAATAGGCTTACTTCTTTGCCTGTGTTCGCGTGGCAATGCAGTTTTCCGATTACTCAAAACATAGGCGGAGTTTTCGCTGCCATTACGTGTTGTTGTGGCTGTGTGGCGTTCATTTGTTTCATAGCGTGTTCTGCTGGGTGAGGCGCGCGAGTTTGAATTGTATTTGGTGTTAGTGGTGTGTGGTTTATGTGGATTTGCGTATGTGTGATGAGTACTGGGGCAGAGAGAGAGAGAGAGAGAGAGAGAGAGAGAGAGGATTTGTGTGTGTGTGTGTGTGTGTGTGTGTTACTTGTATAGTTCTTCTATTGTGGCGAAGAGAGTTTTGTTGCACAGTGATGTGTATTCATTGAGTACTTTCTTTCCTAGGGCTATTGATTTTTGGATGTGGTACTTTTCTTCTATAGTTAATTTTTGGTATAGGCTATTGTTAGTTTTTAGGATGTGAAGGTCAGTTTCAATATTTGTTGGGTGGTGGTTGTATGCTACCAGGTGGTCTGCAAATGTTGAGTGTGTGCTATCGCTTTTCTGTGCTCTGAGGTGTTCATTATATCTGGTTCTGAAGGTCCTGCATGTTTGGCCCACATATACAGATTGACAGCAGTTGCAAGTAAGTTGGTAGATGCCAGACTGGCTGTATTTGTCAGTGTTGGTGATAATTCTTCCGAGTATGCTCTGTATTGTGTTGTTGGTTCTGTATGCTATGTTGAGTCCTTGTTTCTGTAGTATATTACCCACCGTGTGTGTGACTTTGTTGTTGTAAGTCATTTTGTGCCATTTGTTCCTTACTGTCTGCTGATTTGTTGTGTGATGAGTTGTGTTTGTATGTGTGTGTGTTTCATGGTTATATGCTGTTTGGTTTTGCATTTTGTGGTTTATTTTGTCTACTCTCTTTGCGTCATATCCATTCTCCTGTGCAATTTGTTTTATTGTGTTCAGTTCTTGTGTATAGTCATGCTTATTCATGGGTATTCAGTTCAGCTTGTGAAGTAAATATCTGAAGCTGGCTTCTTTGTGGGTTATGGGGTGATTGGATTGGTTATGAATAATGGTGCTGGTGAGTGTGGGTTTTCTGTAGATTGTGAATTCATGTTTGTTGTTTCTCTTGTCTATAGTGAGATCTAAGAAATTAAGTTTTTCATCTGTTTGTGTTTCTATGGTGAATTGTATCTGTGGGTGGATGGAGTTTGTAACGGAACTGAAATGATGGTGGGCTGACAGTAATTTGGAGCCCGCGCGTCGGAAACGGGCGCGCTTGTGTGAGACTGCCAGGGAGTGCACCCTGATGCCATCTATTGGCGAAACTGGGAATTAGCGCTGTCAGACAATGCACTAAGCTCTCAGAGTCAAATGTATTCTTTTTCTTGGTAATTATAAGTTATTACTGTATAATTTAATGTTGTAAAACGCTAGTAGTAAATTATTATGACTGGTATGGACTCCAGGGTAGTAAATATAAATATTCTTAAATACTAAATGATTTTGGTAAAAAGGTGGTAGGGGAACGCCCCCACTCTTGGTGATACAAGCGTAGCTAGAGGTAGCTGGAGACACAGGGACTGAACAAGGGATGGCCTGGGGAGTGTTGACGTGATCGGACGTGCGTAACTGTGCTCACGCAAAAGTGATTGTGCAACAGCGAAGAGGCGAATATCGTCGCCGTTTGTGGAGTAGAACGCGACGAATGGTTGTCGAAGCCGCCTCTATGCCACTGGGGCTGCTTGTAAGAGTTCCTGCGCCCAGAATTTATGGCGGACGTGCAGTAGCTTATACGAGTGCTACAGCTCGTAGTTCCAGCCGCCATTAAGGGCATGAGGCGTGAAGAGCTGCGTTAGCCACGTGCATCTCACCACCAGCACCGACACGTCTACCCAAGGCAAGACTGCTTGCAATTGTTAAGTCGAACTTTGTATACATGTAAAAGGAGAATACCAGTTTTCTTTTATGCAAGTGCAGAGGACAGAATATAGTAATGAGTAAAATTACGATGCATGTTGTTCATTGTAAAGTGTAGTAACCTCAAACATAGTATAGTGAAATCAGACTGAGGCCACCATCGCCTCTTTCATTTACAATTCTTTTGGTTGTAGAATACTTTAGCGTATAAGAATGTTGAAAAGAGCAATGGTCACACCAGAATGAGTCGCCTATTTACAGTTACTTAAATTTTTCTGAGCAACCTTTCAAGTAAAGTCACTTAACTGATTCTGTATCAATGGTCCAAAGAGTAATATCCAAAATCATTAAATAAGTTGAAGGATAGAATTTTGTTAACCGAAGTTGCATAACCTGTCTTGGTAGTAATTACCAAGCCACCTCACAGAAATTGAGAGAGTATTTGCTTTGTAGAATCATCTAGAATGATCAGAAATAGTAATATTCAGAATTAAGTTTAAATTCAACTCGAGCCATTTAACTTTGAAATGAGCCCAAAAATTGATTTATTCTTTTGCTCCTTCAGAGCTGGCGACTGTAGTTATAAGTATTTTCAGGAGGATTCGACGGTAAGTCTGCTGCTCTCGTCGTGCTGATAGGATTATCCACTGCTGCCAGCAGTGGTGATTGGATACATAAGCTCACTACCAAGTTAAGTGGGTCAGGTAGGCAGTGTTACCGTGTGAACTGTAGGGCACTGTAGGCCATGGATCGAACCCGTTCAATCATCACAGCTCTTAGGGAAATAGTCCGGTTAGAAGTGTACTAATCATTAGGTAAATACTGGCGAGTAACGGTCAAAAATGTATACGCAAGTGAATTTAGCAAGGTCCACGTAGCACCTAGTTAATGTGGTGCAATGGCGAGGGTAGGAGTGGAGTAAAAGTGAGCTGAGATTGTGGCAGCTGTGCTGGATTCAAATATTAACTACGTGAATTCACTACTGCCTCTTACCATTGGGACTGAGCTATTTACAGTCAAAATACGTAGCAGTAAGCGCAAAGGCGTGACAGCTACAAGTCCGTATTGGTTTTATACATACGGAATTGGGAAGTGGGTCAGTCCGTCAGTGGAGGGGGTTAAAACAACCGAGTCAGTGGAGAACATACCCCATTTACTGATGGAAAGATTCAGCGGTTCGTTCACAAGTTAATGTTATCATGAAGTTCTTTTATGCGGGACAGTGGTTCATCTATTAAGCAAATTATGTCATCTAAGTATCTGTACCAATATATTATTTTCTATTGTTTTGGTATTACTATTTTGTCAAAGATTTGTTTTTCTATCTGGTTGAGGAATATGTCAGCTAGGAAGCCACTGATTGGGGATCCCATGGGTAGTCCATCTTGTTGAAAGTAAAATCTGTTGTTGAATGTGAATTAGTTCTGTTCTGTGATGAGCCTGAGCATGGCTAATATTTCTTGTATGTTTGTTGTGGGTATGTTTCCTTGCAGTTGGAGGTTTCTTTCTATTATGTTGATGGTTTCTCCTGTTGGGATGTGTGTGTACATTGAAATTATATCAAATGAAACCAATGTTGCTGTGTTTGGTATGTTTTAATTTTTTATTTTTTCTATTAAGTCACTTGAGTTCTTTAGACTTCTGTTGTCAGTGTATTTGTATATTGTCTGTAGCAGAGCGTGTGTGTTTGGCTAAGTGGTATGTTGGTGCTTTGGTGAAGGTTATTAATGGACATATGGGTATTCCGGGTTGGTGAATTTTAGGCAATGATTTTAGGGTGGGGGCCTTGGGATTTTTCTGTATCTTTTTTTAATCTGTGTTTCTGTGAAAATTGTTTCTATGTTTCTCAAGGTTTTCTGTAACATACTTTGGTATCGGTTTGTTGGGTCACTTGTTAATTCTGTGATGTTGTTGCTTTGGATGAATTCTAATGTTTTGTGAATGTATTCCTGTTTGTTTATGACTACTATTGAATTACCTTTGCCAGATTTTGTGATGATGGCATTTTCTTGTGTTAATTTATTCTGTAGTTTTCTGTAGGTTTTTTCTTCAGGAGTCCTAGTGTTTTCTTTTATGGTGGTTTTGTTCTCTTTGATTATATTTCTTATTTCCTCAGCA
The DNA here is from genome assembly GCF_023864275.1 of Schistocerca cancellata. NCBI lineage: Eukaryota > Metazoa > Arthropoda > Insecta > Orthoptera > Acrididae > Schistocerca > Schistocerca cancellata. The sequence continues at coordinate 228,568,465 of NC_064634.1, forward strand.
ACTAGTTCTCTTGTTAGGTTTGCATTAAATTCAGGTGTGTTTAGTTTTTCTTGTTGCTTTATGATGTTTTCAGTTTCTGTTACGATATTTTCTACTGTCCTATGTGACACCATTGTGTTAATGTTATGTTTGGGACCATTTTTAAGTAGGCTTCTTTCTTGTCCAGATAATTTTATGTCTGTTAGATTAATCAATCTTTTGTGAAAGGTGTGTTTGTTGTATTGGTGGTGGGATTGGTGGGTGTTTGTGTGATTTAACATTTTTGTGAGTTTCTTTTTTTGGATTGTCTGTTTTCTGCCTCTTATGGTCTCAGTGTATGTTCTAACCCTGTATATTTGTTCATCAAAAAATTGTGGGTATGTTATGTGATCAGCTAATTCTAAATGCAATCTGTATAATTCAATATTCAGAGTCTGTTTTTTTGGAGTACAAAGACCGGATTTCTTGCTTTATCCACATGATTTCTGCCTTACGTTTTGTCTGCTGTGCTGCTGCTGACATGTTGTTTACAGTTATAGTTACATAGTTAGGTACAATTTTATAAGCCAAACATAGTTAGGTAGAATTTTGTATTATTTTTACCCATTCATTAAAATATTTCAGAAGATTTCTTGCATATTTTTGTTGATGCCTTTTTTCACACCCTCTTTGTTTATGTTTTATTTTACAAAATTTTGTAAATATGGACACCGTCTTTTGTTTTTGTCTTAAAGGTACCCTCTTTCTTAAAAATTGTAGATTTCGTACCTTCATTGACAACTACAACAAATTTAAGAAATGATGAGAGGCGAAACAGTGGTTAGTATCTCTTAATTCTATTCGAAAACAAAGATTTACAAAATTTTGTAAAATAAAACATAAACAAAGAGGATGCGAAAATGGAAATCAACAAAAATATGCAAGAAATCTTCTGAAATATTTTAATGAATGGGTAAAAATAATACAAAATTGTAGAATAGTCTACAGAAAGCAACTTTCGTAGATTTATGCATGCAATCTGAAATTATTTACAGTAATCGCAAACGTAAGTACCTCCTTCAGCGCCAGCACAATGTAAGTGTGCTCAAGTTTGGCGCATAACACATTTAATCCATTCCTCTCTGTAGTTCACATTAGGGTCATTATCCCTGTCCACAAAGTGAGGACTGCAGGAGCCTGAAGAGTCCCATGATGAATCAGATAGTTTTGTGGAGTAAATTTTCTTTTCTTGGATTTTGCACCTCAGTCCGTAGGGCGGTCTCTAACCCCAGAGAGACTCAACGACCTCCTTTTGACAACACTTTTGTCAAGCGACTTTATCAACTGATCTTTGTATGGCATTCCAGCGATGTGACAGGTGGTTGCTGCTTTTCGTACCCGCTTTGTAGTTCTCTTGTGGACAGGAGATATGTCGAATGGTGGATCTTTATTTGTTGAAGTCCCTGGAGAAGTTCCCGGTGATTCAATGGCTTCATCAACTGGCACAGTTAGAGCCTGATGTGACTGTTCATCAAGATAATTCGAAGAAGAAGCACATTATGTCGATGGTCCAGAGATAGCAAGTAGAGAAGCATGTGATTCAGAAACATTAGGTCTATGTTCCACTGTGAAGCAAGTTTTTCCTGCAACCAACACAGTAGCTATGAACTCAGCGTCGGTGAAGATGTAACGATTCATAAGGTATAACCCAGTTGCTTTGAGTCCGTTTATTGTTATCTCAGCTGATTCGTTACAAAGATAGGCTTGGCTAAAACCCTCCATAACGTCGTAAGGTGTGAGAGGAGCCCATTGTCATGAAACCATACTCTCACTGCCTCGCTGTAGTACGTTTTCAGAGGTCCCATGAACGTCTTATCAAGAGGATGCAGTTTGTGGGTGCAATATGAAGTGAGATGATTGTCACGTGGTGTTCTTTCGCCAAATCAATCACGATTTCGAACGTGGCTATAACAACCATCCAAGATGACGAGAACAGGCCTTTGTTCAATCGGACATGTTTTTTTTTTTCAATGAAGTGAACGAACTATTGTTTTGAACGAATCCTGGAGGATGGGTTCTACCAATTACACCAGTGGGATAGCGTCTCGTCAGAGCTTGGGACATGTTGGTTCTAGGGAAAATTATCATTGGCGGGACATAATGTCCCGAAGAACTCAAGCATGCGACAACTGTGATTGTAGACCCTCTTTCTGCAGACGTTAGAGCTGCAATTTGTTTATACCCTTTCATCCTTATCACTTTTTTAATTTTCTTTAGACAATGGACAGGCCTGTCTCGTCCACGTTATACACTCAGTCTGCTGGATATGAATGTTTGCTGAAAGCGTCTGGCAATAAATCAAAGAACCATCACATTCTCTTTATTGAAGCCTAAGGTTGTGGCATATGAAGTTCCACAATTGCGAGTTGACAGTTGATCCTTGTGTCTCTAAAGAAAAATGTCAGCCCTAGCTCATCCTGCTTCTCCTCCTTTGCAAGTGGTTGTCAAACTATTTCTCTGGGCAAGTAAAAATGCCATTCTTCTCAGATCCACCAAAGTGCACCCAAAGGATTTTTGCTCCACCTCAAGGAGATAAGAAACTGGCTGTTTCTCGAGGTTTGCATTTGAAATCGGTATCCTTCCAAGCAATGTCTCAAGAAAAGCTTGCTCAGGGATTTTATCAAGTTTAAGAAATCTCTGCTAAGTGGTACAAGGCACTCCTAATGTTCTTGCAGCACTTTTCACAGAAGCCACCTTTGCTTTCACGGCTGCTATGGTACGTACCATCTGAGATTTATCTCACTGATGCCTCTGGTTCTTACATTCACAGCACTTCTTCGTGCTCGGCATTCTGCAAGGACGAACAAAAGCACTAGGGTCTATTGGCGCAATCTGAAAATTCTATTTGTTTGTTTGTTGCTGTGTGAGTTGTACGATGAACTTTAAACAAAATTCGACTAACCATATCCCCATAACATTATTCAAATATTTTACACTGTGTAAGAGAAGAGATGCTGTAATTATGGGCGCTCCTCAAATAGGGGCCCATTTTTAGACCAATCCAGTGAGCCCATATTAATACCAACCATGCTTAAGCAACATGGCCCCTATCTCGTCTATCCTAGAAGCGTGTGTAACATAAAACGTGCTTCTAAAAGTAGCTTAGGATACCGTTATTCCGGATATCACTGAGAAATTGTTTTAAACTGATCAGACGGGTATAAGAAGGAAACGATTTCACTTACCTGTTAAACGTTTGTAGTCCTGAACAAACACCAATTCACACAATAACCGACGCTGTAACTACATTGCTTGAAACAATGCTTCCGACTGTTCACTGCTACCATCTACCAACAACAGGTGCCATTTTCAGTCCTCGTCGCCAGACTGCAGCACCTCCAATACCCTCTTCGTGAGGGGTGCCGATAATTACACCTGTGCCCATTCTTACGCCTTTTCCTCTTCCGAGTAGCATTTGTTCAAATATCAGATAAGTTTCTGCCTCAATGCAGGGAAAGTTTCGCTTGCTATAAATCGTTTTAGTGCAAAACTTTCCTAGTTTTTCACTCTGACTTCTTTCCTAAAACTATGCCACCTTAAGCGAAGAAAATACTCCTGCGAAGAAATTTCGCAGGTGAAGCAAGGTACTTTCAAACATGGACTAATCGATGTTACTTTGTAAAATGCTGGGAACACGTCGGAAAAATAACCAAGAACGTCTTAAGAACAGCAGACAAGATTATTTATCTTCAGTTTAAATGACAATAAAGGCTTACTCGTTTAAAGGTCATTACTGAAAAATACGAAAATTCATACAAACTAAAGTTAACAGTTAACATTCATAACAGCGACAAACTCACACGAACATTTAAGCATTTTTTTTTTTTTTTGGTGAAAAATACGGAGGAAAAGTAGATTTTCGACTTTATTGTTCGAAAATATCGAGACAATTGACGTGATGGAAACTTGAACCAAGGAGATAAATAACTTCAGTTTGTTATTAGTTCTTAAAGCTCTTGAAACTTTGCTGTGAATAAAATCCTAAAGAAACTCTGCTTCCACGTGTCATGCGCGATCTAAGATTCACCTCTGTTCTCACGTCAACTCTGAATGGAAAAAAAACGAGAGACTTCACGGTGACTAGAGAACGATTAATGAGCAAGCACAAGTGTCTTGATGTCATACGGGGAATTTCGGGGAAGGACTCACACTACCAAGTGTGCTCACTGAGAGTCTCTATCGACGACATGGACAAGTTATTAGTATATCATTTTCAGTTTTCTTGCTTTTTACGTCATTTTTGTTTACGTATTCATTGGCTTCATCATCTCACAAGAAAAAAATCCTCTACGGTCAGACTTAAGACTACAGCATGAGGTACATTGATGGTATGACTCGAGAGTATTGCTTACCGCCAAGAAATAGATATGTCAGAATTGATTTTCTTCATTTTTCTAGCCGTCCTGTTGCTTGAGATCAGTGTCTTCCATGACACGGAATATCATGACATTGGGGCTAACGATTTTGTTGAGAGTATATTGCAGCTCTCATACATAGTGCCGCGATACATACGGAACAGTGACGATGGGAAGTTGGGATTTAGTGTACCGACGACGGCGCGCTGATTACAGATAGTGCACAAGCTCGGATTGGGAATGACAGGGAAGGAAATAGGTAATATCATTAGCATTTGCATTAAGCGATACAGAGAAATCACTGAAGACAAAGTTCTGGAAGATTGGGCAGGTTTTTGAAACATGATATCGTAGATTGCGGATCCAGCTTTTTTTACCACTGCGCCACTTCGCTTCGAATACAGAGCTGCGTGAGCCGCACATGCGAGTGAGGCACATCGTACATGTAAAGGTTAGCTGAGTAATACCCTCCATTCTACATTTAGGTTTTCAGTGGTTTTCCAGAATCGTTTAGGGGTAACATCACAGTGTTCGCTTGAATCGTTTAGGGCTAACATCAGAGTATTCCCTTGAAATGAACAGGTTTTCCAATGATCCTGTTCTCAGACGAGTGGGAACTATTGTTATCATCCCGCTAGTCCTTATTTCGCTGCCTTTCGGTAAGACACTAGGCAAGTTACCGACCGAATTCCGTGCCACAGTTCGATAAAAATTGTTCTTTCCACCTGGATTGATGCGAGTCAGACAGCTTCCATGAAAACAACTCGTTATTAAAATTATTACTGAAAGGAAAGACTAATTTTTTAATGAACATTAATTAATAAATGGTATCAAAAAGGGCCCATGTAACTGTGTTATGGTGACGGTAATTATATATTTGGAATATCAGACATGACATGGGACAGATTTGTAAATACTTTAATTCACTGTCCACTGCAATTACGACTTTATTTCCCCTGTAAGTATCCACATGAGATCATCAATGTACAGAAATCTCATATCACGAACTGTGACAGAAAAATAAGACCTTAGCACATACTAACATTGACACAGCTAATTAGTACAATACAAGTGTGGTAATACCGTACTGATAATGAATGAGCAAGTGGATAATATCATACCGGATTAGAAAGGCAGACATAGAATTTACCATTAGTAGCTATCTGCATGAGTGGGTACATGAATCTGTCCGTAATGTAACACATTTCAGGTTTTTTTTCTTTTTTTTTAAAGTATTCAAGGAAAATGGTATGAACTTTATATTTTCATTTGATGTGTCATATTTCATATTTGCACGCTAAACACTTTTCAGATAGTAGTTTTCAATAGTCTATCCGTTACACCACGTAGGTTCTGAGTACAAGCGGTGTGATCTATGGTTGCTAGTAGCATTGTCATTCCGACGGCATTGAAAGAGACGCTACTGAGGGAGTCAGATACAGGCCATGCTACGAGCGGTCTGAAGTAGCATGCAGAGAACAGAAATAATTATACAGAGAATGATGAATTTTGAAATATGGTTTGGTAAAGATTAATTCGACAAGTGAAGATACTAGTTAATGTTGTTTCTGCATTGCTTGCTTGTGCATAGTTATAATCTGTTTGAAAATGGAAAGGTTTTAATGGAATTTTCGTTATTGTTTCGCATTAATTCACTTCATTGTTCATTAATGATTAAATAGAGTTACCAGTTCAACTGAGTTGCACTCAGGGGTTATAGATCTACCACTCCTTTACTTAGTCAACTGTCAATTTCACGGCGGAGTAATATTTGTTGTAAAAAGCAACTTTGTGAAGATCATTATAGTTGTCAGAACATAGGTTTTAGTTTTCGGGATACAGTTTTTTATATGTAGATTCTTTTTAATCTTTTAGCAAGTTCGAATTCCATCCCTTCCCCACACAGAAGGGTGTCATTTTTATGATTTTAGGAGATTCATTACCGAGTCAGCTCGGGTAAATTGCATTTCAAATGGTTCAAATGGCTCTGAGCACTATGGGACTCAACATCTTAGGTCATAAGTCCCCTAGAACTTAGAACTACTTAAACCTAACTAACCTAAGGACATCACACACACCCATGCCCGAGGCAGGATTCGAACCTGCGACCGTAGCAGTCCCGCGGTTCCGGACTGCAGCGCCAGAACCGCTAGACCACCGCGGCCGGCAATTGCATTTCATTTCAAATGAATGTAAACTTAATTTTAAGCCGGCCGGAGTGGCCGTGCGGTTCTAGGCGCTACAGTCTGGAACCGCGTGACCGCTACAGTCGCAGGTTCGAATCCTGCCGCGGGCATGGATGTGTGTGATGTCCTTAGGTTAGTTAGGTTTAAGTAGTTCTAAGTTCTGGGGGACTCATGACCACAGCAGTTGAGTCCCATAGTGCTCAGAACCATTTGAACCATTTGAACTTATTTTTAATAGTGTAGTGTGACATTCACGTGTGTACTATTCAGTGTTTGGAAATATATTCAGTTAGATTTCATACGCAAATTTTAGTATAAACATTTGGTTATATATACTTTCCAAAATTAATTTGGTAATTTTAGCACTTTATCCTGTTAGCACGTGTGCTGGAATTACAAGTCACGTATTGTGGCGTCATGCACTGTGCCACTAATCACTGCACTACAACACAAAATTCCGCGGAATCGCTTATTTAGTTTACAGGTTTGCGTTTCTAATTAAGTTGTTGAAGATATTTAACGTACAGTGGTTCATGGTGTGGGTTCCTGGTATCATGTCCTAGTTCATGAACCACGGGAAACATATGAGTGGCCAAGTATGTGGTCCTGACAGTCGGGATACCAGTTACTTTGGAATAAGGCTGGGTATCTTGAACATATTCCGAGTCGTGGCCACCTTTGTGCTCAGACGCAAAGACTACCAAATCCACCGGTTAGTCCCTCGACCGTTAGGGGTAAAACTCAATGGGACCTGGGGCAAGTAAGGATAGCAACCTGCTTCCCTGGTACTATAAATATGATGCTGGCAACAATCAGAGCAAAATGCCTCGGACCTTTGGAGATGACAGAGTCCCACCTCTAATTGACAAATCAGGGACTCCTAACATACGACTCGGCAAACGAATAGTAACGAGATGGGGAGGTATTAATATCATTGGGGGCTACTCTGAGAAGAAGGTAGAGCTGGTAGAGGCTGCAAGTAAGATGGGGTTGGACGTTTTAGCTGTTAGTGACATTCGGGTAAGGGGTGAGAAAGAAGAGGAAGTGAGAGAATACAAGGCCTACCTGTCAGGAGTCAAATCAGGAATAGCACAATGGGGTGTAGGGCTTTTCATCAGGAAAGAAATGGAACCCAGCGTAGTTGCAATAAGGTATGTAAACGAATGACTGATGTGGATAGATTTGACAGTGTCTAGCAAGAAAATTAGGATTGTGTCAGTATATTCGCATTGTGAAGGGACAGATCAAGATGAGATGGATAGTTTTTATGAGGCACTGAGTGATGTAGTTGTAAGAGTAAAGGACAAGGGCAGTGTTCTGCTCATGGGTGATTTTAATGCCAGGATTGGAAATCGAACAGAAGGGTATGAAAGGGTTATGGGTAAATTTGGAGAGGATATGGAGGCCAACAGGAACGGGAAACAACTCTTGGATTTCTGTGCCAATATGGGGTTAGTAATCACAAACTCTTTTTTTAAACATAAAACCTTCACCGGTATACTTGGGAAGGCAGGGGAACCAGATCTGTCAATGACTATATAATAACAGATCAGGAAGGCTGTGAGGGACACACGTGTATTCAGAGGATTCTTTAATGACACTGATCACTATTAAATCTGCAGTGAAATTGGTATTGTGAGGCCGAAAGTGCAGGAGGTCAGGTCCATGTGTAGGAGGATAAGAGTGGAGAAACTTCAGGACAAGGAAATCAGACACAAGTACATAACAGTGATCTCAGAAAGGTACCAGGTAGTTGAATGTAGTCAATTGCAGTCACTGGAAAAGGAATGGACAAGGTACAGGGACACAGTACTAGAAGTGGCCAAAGAATGTCTTGGAACAGTAGTGTGTAAAGGTAGTATGATGCTAACAGCTTGGTGGAATGACACAGTCAAGGCAGCCTGTAAAAGGAAAAAGAAGGCATATCAAAAATGGCTACATACTAGAACTCAGGTAGACAGAGGAAGTTATGTTGAAGAAAGAAACAAAGCCAAACAGATAATTGCAGCATCCAAGAAGAAATATTGGGAAGGGTTTGGAAACAGGTTGGAGACCTTGGGTCAAGCTGCTGGAAAATCATTCTGGAGTGTAATTAGCAGTCTTCGAAAGGGAGGTAAGAAGGAAATGACAACTATTTTGGACAGGTCAGGGAAACTGCAGGTGAATCCTGTTGATGCCTTGGTCAGATGGAGGGAATATTTTGAAGAGTTGCTCAATGTAGGTGAAAATACTATCAGTAATGTTTCAGATTTCGATGTACAATGGGACAGGAATTATGATGGAAATAGGATCACATTTGAGGAAGTGGAGAAAATGGTCAATAGACTGCAGTGCAATAAAGCTGCTGGGGTGGATGAAATTAATCAGAACTCATCAAATACAGTGGAATGTCAGGTCTTAAATGGCTACACAGGATAATTGAAATGGCGTGGTAGTCGGGACAGGTTCCATCAGACTGGACGAAAGCATTAATCACACCAATCTTTAAGCATGGAATCAGAAAAGATCGTAACAACTACAGAGGTATCTCTTTAATCAGCGTTGTGGGTAAGATCTTCTCAGGTATTGTTGAAAGGAAAGTGCGAGTATTAGTTGAGGACAAATTGGATGAAAATCAGTGTGGGTTTAGGCCTCTTAGAGGTTGTCAGGACCAGATCTTTAGCTTACGGCAAATAATGGAGAAGTGTTACGAGTGGAATAGGGAATTGTATCTATGTTTTATAGATCTAGAAAAGGCATATGACCGGGTTCCTAGGAGGAAGTTATTGTCTGTTCTACGTGATTATGGATTAGGAGGCAAAATTTTCCAAGCAATTAAAGGTCTTTACATAGATTGTCAGGCAGCAGTTAGTTGACGGTAAATTGAGTCCATGGTTCAGAGTAGTTTCAGGGGTAAGACAAGGCTGCATCCTGTCTCCACTGTTGTTCATATTATTTATGGACCATATGTTGAAAACAATAGACTGGCTGGGTGAGATTAAGATAGGTGAACACAAAATAAGCAGTCTCGCATATGCGGATGACTTAGTTGTGATTGCAGATTCTATTGAAAGTTTGCAAAGTAATATTTCAGAGCTAGATCAGAAATGTAAGGGCTATGGTATGGAGATTAGCATCTCCAAAACAAAAGTAATGTCAGTGGGAAAGAGATATAAACGGATTGAGTGCCAAATAGGAGGAACAAAGTTAGAACAGGTGGACGGTTTTAAGTACTTAGGATGCATATTCTCACAGGATGGCAACATAGAGAAAGAACTGGAAGCGAGCTGTAGCAAAGCTAATGCAGTGAGCGCTCAGCTACGATCTACTCTCTTCTGCAAGAAGGAACTCAGTACCAAGACTAAGTTATCTGTGCACCGTTCAATCTTTCGGCCAACTTTGTTGTATGGGAGCGAAAGCTGGGTGGATTCAGGTTACCTTATCAATAAGGTTGAAGTTATGGATATGAAAGTAGCTAGGATGATTGCAGGTACTAGTAGGTGGGAACAATGGCAGGAGGGTGTGCACAATGAGGAAATCAAAGAAAAACTGGGAATGAACTCTATAGATGTAGCAGTCAGGGCGAACAGGCTTAGATGGTGGGGTCATGTTACACGCATGGGAGAAGCAAGGTTACCCAAGAGACTCATGGGTTCAGCAGTAGAGGGTAGGAGGAGTCGCGGTAGACCAAGGAGAAGGTACCTGGATTCGGTTAAGAATGATTTTGAAGAAATAGGCTTAACATCAGAAGAGGCACCAATGTTAGCACTGAATAGGGGATCATGGAGGAATTTTATAAGGTTGACTATGCTCCAGACTGAACGCTGAAAGGCATAATCTGTCTTAAATGATGATGATGATGATGATGATGTTGATAATTAGCGTACAGTTATACAGTTCCATTTTTGGCGATTCTTTTATGATATAGCGATCCCGCAACTACACGACTAGCACTTTTCAGGGTTACAGCACAGATACAGTCAGTCCAGTACAGGTATAGTTCACATGAAATAAATACACTCATTTTTTGTTTTGTAAGGTTACAACAAAGTCGCAGACACCAAACATTTCCCAATACATCACTGGCGAATCACGTGGAAATTTACATATAGAGAATGATAGTTACAGATTGAATAGAAGCCGCGGCCCAATTGTGCCTAAACTTCATTAAAGTCTCTAAAACCCCAAGTCTCCGGTACATCTTACTAATTGTGTGCTGGAAACTTCAGTAGCAAGTTGTGCATTACCACAACTAGATGAGCCCCAGTCATCAGTAGAAGGACAACGATTATGAGAGAGAATTTATCGTAGATCGACTGAGTAATGAAGGGTATGGAGCGACTGGAAGAAAGCGCAGGCCATTCCCGTTTTTGAGAAGGGGCACAGGACAGATGCAGACAATTACAAACATAGTATATCGGTGAAGTCAGTCTGTTGTAGGATTATGGAACATGTTGTATGTTCAAGAATTATGACGTTTTCGGAGAAGAAAAATCTCTTCTATAAAAATGAACATGGATTATGCAAACAGAGTTCCTGCGAAACTCAGATCGCTCTGCTACACCTTGAGACCCAAAGCGCTGTAGAAAATGGCGCTCAAGTTGATGCAGTGTTCTTTGACTTCAGAAAGGCAACTGACACCTTCCCGAACTGCCATTTAGTGAAAAAAATACGAGCTTATCGAGTATCGGAGCATATTTGCGACTAGATTCAAGACTACCTTGCAGACAGAACTCAACACGTCGTTCTTAACGGAACAACATCGACAGATGTAAAGGTAATTTCTGGAGTACCCCAAGGAAGAGTATAGTACCGTTAGTGTTTACTATATATGTAAATGATCTAGTAGAAGGCTGCTCGCAGATGATGCGGTTGTCTATAACAAAGTAGCAACACCAAAAGATTGTAAAGATTTGCCGAATGACCTCCAGAGAATTGATGAATGGTGCAGGCTATGGCAGTTGGGCAGTTGACCCTGAACGTAAATAAATGTAACGTATTGCGAATATACAGGAAAAGAAATCCACAACTGTGTAGCTATATTACTGACGACAAACCGCTGGAAACAGTATCTGCCGTAAAATATCTAGGACTAACTATCCAAAGCTACCTTAAGTGGAATCACCGCATAAAACAAATAGTTGGAAATCAGATGCCAGACTCAGGTTCATAGAAAGAATCTTAAGGAAATGTAAATCATCTACGAAGGATGTCGCTTATAGGGCATTTTTCCGACCTATTTTTGAATATTGTTCATCTACATGGGATCCATATCAGATAGGACTGATGGAAGAAATAGAGAAGATCCAATTAAGAGCGGCACGTTTCGTCACCAGTCGGAGCGAAAGCGTTACGGAGATGCTCGACAAACTCCACTGGCAGACGTTACAAGAGAGGCGTTTACATCACGGAGAAATTTACTATTGAAATTTCGAGATAACACTTTCCCTAAAGAGTCGAACTACACATACCTTCCCTTCATATAACTATGTGATCAAAAGTATCCGGACGCCTGGATGAAAACGACCTACAAGTTCGTGGCACCCTCCATCGGTAATGCTGGCTTTCAATATGGTATTTGCTCACATTTAGCCTTGATGACAGCTTCCACTCTCGCAGGCATACGTTCAATCAGGTTCTGGAAGGTTCCTCGGGAATGGCAGCCCATTCTTCAGGGAATGCTGCACTGAGGAGAGGTATCGATGTCGGTCGGTGAGGCCTGGCACGAAGTCGGGGTTCCAAATCATCCCGAAGGTGTTCTACAGGATTCAGGTCTCGACTGTGTGCAGGTCAGTCCATTACAGGGATGTTATTGTCGTGTAACCACTCCGCCACAGGTCGTGCATTATGAGCAGGTGCCCGATCGTGTAGTAATATTCAATCGCCATCTCCGAATTGCTCTTCAACAGTGGGAAGCAAGAGGGTGTTTAAAACATCAATGACCACCTATGCTGTGATAGTGCCACGCAAAACAACAACGGCTACAAGGCCCCTCCATGAAAAACACGCCTCCGGATTTTACTGTTGGCACTAAACACGCTGACAGATGACGTTCACCGGGCATTCGCCATATCCACGCTCTGCCATCGGATAGCCACATTGCGTACCGTGATTCGTCACTCCACACAACGTTTTTCCACTGTTCAATCGTCCGATGTTTACGCTCCTTACACAATGCGAGGCGTCGTTTGGCATTTACTGGCATGATGTGTTGCCTATGAGCAGCCGCCCTACCATGAAATCCAAGTTCTCTCACCTCCCACCTAACTGTCGTAGTACTTGCAGTGGATCCCGATGCAGTTTTGAATTCCTGTCTGATGGTCTGGATAGATGTCTGCTTCTTTAACTGTCGGCTGTCTCTGTCAGTCAACAGACGACGTCAGCCTGTACGCTTTTGTGCTGTACCTGTCTCTTCACGTTTCCACTTCACTGTCATATCGGAAGCAGTGGACCTAGTGATGTTTAGAAGTGTGGAAATCTCGTGACCAGACGTATGAGACAAGCGACTCCCAGTCACCTGATCACGACTAGAACACCGTTGAGGGGCTCAGTGAGTGGTACGAAAGGTACCCTTCGCCACACACCATTAGGTGGCTTGCCGAGTATGATGCATTTGTAAGAGACATCTGCCCGTCTCTTGTTTCCGATGTCCTTTCACCTCTGCAGCTCCTCTGTGCGAATTAATCTAAGTCCGGAGCAACCACAAAAAGTGCTTAATGAAAGCCAACAAGTTATAGACAGCCAACGGCAAGAATATCGTTTCTGAAGCGTCGACTATGGACTTAATTGCTAGCAAGTATTTTGTGTAGGTATTTGCCTGGATTGTAGGCATGTATGAAAGTGAAAAATGGACGATGAACAGTTGAGACAAGTAGAGAATATAAGCTTTTGAAATGTGGTGCCACAGAAGATTGCATGGGTAGATCACACAACTAAAGAATAGGCAGTGAACAGAATGGGGGGACAAGAAGTTTGTCGCACAACGCGACCAAAAGAAGGGATCGGTTGAGATAACACATTCTGAGACATCAATGGATCACCAAGTTAGTATTGGAGGGGAATGTGTGTGTGTTTGGAGAGTTTGTGTGTGTTTGTGCGGCGGGACGGAGGGGTGGTAGAAGGTGACCAAAAGATGAATTTAGTAAGTGTATTTAGAAGGATATAGTTTCCACTAGTCAATTGGAGAGGAAGAGGCTTGCGCAGGATATATTAACATGACAATTGAAGAATAAGAGTCTTCGGACTGAAGACCACTACAATCACCCTCTCAGCTCACGACCTTCCACTTTGTTTTCTCTTCTTCTTCTGCGTGCTTCACGTTCTTGTTAGGCTGAGTGTTTTGTGCCTTGTATGTTCTTCTCTACATTTCACTGATTGCAGACTCCTTACCATTGAATCTGGCTACAACGCACAATGCTAGCCAACTGCTGTTTCTTTGATGTCAGCCTGTGTGCCAGCTGCAAATACGTCTAATAAAAATTTCCGATCTCGGGTCTTGCAAGCTCTTCATACAGCAAGCACACGTTTGTCACTCCTGCCTCTCACTCCTCCACGTTCAACTAAATTCATTCAAACCGTGACAGCCCTCTTTCTGCTGAGAACGCCTTTATCTCGCGGCGCCAACACAATCGTACGCGTCGATCGCCCTTTAATCTGAGCCTGCGGCTAATTCCTTTGGAGGGACGTGCCTTTTCTTTGCCGCGCAATCTCTTTGCCAGAGGGCGTGTTTTCAGACAGTGACGGCTCACCGTAACAAAGGAAAAATGCCAGCGTGGTGGTGCTGAGAGAGGAACTGGAGTCCTCTCTCGAAAGATTTTGAAAGCGGAAATGTTCCGATAACGCTGCTAAGAGAAGAGGTTTCTTAACAAATATAAACACATTTAAATGTGCAAGTCGCAGTAAAGAGTTGTACTGACATAAAATAGATATTGCTAATTTGGGAATGGACATCCCATCTGTTAATAAGTGGATAATGCTCTTTTTTTTTTGTTTCAACGTTATGCAGACTGGTTTGATGCGGCCCGTCAGGAATTCCTTTCCTGTACTAACCTCTTCACCTCAGAGTAGCACTTGCAACCTACGTATTTAATTATTTGGTGGATGTATTCCAATATCTGTCTTCCACTATGTTTTAGCCCTCTGCAGCGCCCTCTGCTACCACAGAAGTAATTTCCTGATGTCTTAACACATATTCTATATAATACCTTTCTTCTTTTTATCATTTCCCGTATGTTCTTCACCGATTCAACAGAAAATCTCTTCATTCTTTATTTTATCAGTCCACTTAATTTTCCACAGTCTCAAATATAACCATGTATCAAACGATTAAATTCTCTGCTATTCCGGTTTTCCCACTGTCAATGTTTCACTACCATACGATGCTGTTCTTCAGAAGTGCATTCTCAGAAGGTCCTTCCACAAATTAAGGCTTATGTTTGATACCAGTAGACTTTTCTTGGCAAAGGAAGTCCGCTTTGCATGTGCTAGTCTGATTTTTATATCCTCCTTGCTTCAAGTGTTACGGGTTACTTCACTTCCAAGGTAGCAGAATTCCTCAACTTCGTACACTTCGTAACCACCAACTTTGAGGTTAAGTCTCTCGCAGTTTTCGTTTCAGCTGATTCTCATTACTTTCTGTTTTGTTCGGCTAACCCTCAGTCATTATTTTGTACTCATTAGTCTGTTTATACCAGTCAAGAAGTCATGTAATTATACTTGACTTTAACTGCGGATAGCAATGTCATCAGTGAATCTGGTCATTGATATCCGTTCAAATTGGATTTTAGTCCCACACTCAAAACTTTCATTTCCGTCATTGCTCCTGTGATGTATAGATTGAACAATAGGGGCGAAAGACTGCATCATTATGTTCTACCCTTATGAATCCGAAAACTGCATTCTTGGTTTTCTAGTCTTTTTTTTTCCCTCTTGGTTCCTATACATATCACCCGTCTTTCCCTATAGCTCACTTGTATTTTTCTCAGAATATCGAACATCTTGCACTTTGCACTATTTTACACTGTCGAACCCTTTTCTCCAAGCCGACTAATCCTCTGATCGTGTCTTGATTTTTCTTCAACCTTGCTTCCAAAGTCAGTCACAACGTGAGATCTGCCTTTAAATTTTGTAAGCGAAACAGATCGTCATTTAACCGATACCCAGTGTTGTTTTCCATTCTTCTGTATTTTGTTTTTGTCAACAGCATGGATGCATGAACTGTAAGCTTACCTCACAGTAGTTTTCGCACTCATCTGTCCACGGTATTTTCGAAGTTGTGCGGATGGTAATTTTTCCGAAATCAGATTGTACGTTACCAGTCTCATAGATCCTACACATCAACTTGAATAGCCGTTTGGCTGTAAACTTCCCCCAATTATTTTAGACTTCCGTGGAATGTTGTTTATCAATTCTGCCTGTTTGACTTCTAGTTTTGCGGAACTCTTTTAATTTTTGGCTGTAGTTCTGAATCCCTTATTTCATCCATATCGAATCAAATTTATTCGTCTAATACGTCATACCGAGCGAGGTGGCGCAGTGATAAGACACTGGACTCGCATTCGGAAGGACGACGGTTCAATCCCGCGTCCGGCCATCCTGATTTAGGTTTTCCGTGATTTCCCTAAATCACTCCAGGCAAATGCCGGGATGGTTCCTATGAAAGGGCACGGCCGACTTCCTTCCCCATCCTTCCCTAATCCGATGAGACCGATGACCACGCTGTCTGGTCTCCTTCCCCAAACCAACCAACCAATCTAATACGTCATCAAACAAGTCCTCCCCTTCATAGAGGCTTCAGTGCACTCTTCCCTCCTACCTACTTCCTCTTCTGCGTTTGACACTGGAATTCCCGTTGCACTCTTAAGGTCGTAAGCCTTGCTTTTAATTTCATCGAATGCTGTTTCGTCTTTGTTATATGCTGTGTTAGTCCTCCAGACGATAATTTATTTTTCGATATATTGATAGCTTTCCTGTAGCCATTTGACAGTGGCTACCCTGCCGTTCCAGTTTTATTCTCCTTAGGAATTTATATTGAGGTATCCTATCTTTTCATGAACTTTTCTTACTTCCTTCTTTCGTCGATCAGTCGATGTATTTCATCTTTTATCTAAGTTTTTCGTGGTTGCCTTCCTTGTACCTATGTCTGTCCGTCCGTCCAACACCTATGATTACTTTTTTTAGAGATGTCCACTCCACTTCTACCGAACTGCCTACTCCGGTACTTCTTAGCGAATTTAAAAAAAAAAAAAAACTCATCATTCCTGAGTACTTCAGTATCCCTCTCCTTTCCACATTGATTGTTCCGAACAATTGTCTTAAATTCCCGTCTACTGTTCGTCATTACTCAGTTCGGAATCTCTGTACAACCATGTGGCAGTCCAACTGCAATCTTCCAGTGTCTTTTCTAAGTATACAATGTGAAAATTATTTCGAAACTTAATTAGTCTTTCTCCTTTCACATTCCTACTGCCGAGCCTACAATCGATTTTTCTATGTCTTCCCTTACAATGCCGTTCCCATTCTCATAGATCATTTGATTGTCAGTACTCTTATACAATTTCTCTGCCTCTTCATTTGCCACCTGATAATTGGCATGTATACCTGACTGTCGTTGATTGGCTTTGGTTTGCTGTCTAATCTGATGCGAGCAACCCAAGCATTGTTATTTCGAGGAATTTCTTTGGAAACACACAGGCCTGTAGACCTGCACTATTGTTGTTCATCGTTGGTTTACTTTTGAATCTGACGAGAAGAACTCAGTCACTGAACTGTTGACAGTGCCTCACGCTCTGCATCACTTGAACTGGATACTGATAATTTGATTAAAAACGATAGTCAAAGACATTGTAATCTTGCGCCCTACTTAGTGTAAGCTCACCTTGCTTCTGAAGATCTTTGAACGTATGCAGGTATCTTTGTTTCTTTTATTCTGATACAGTTCATTAGCTAGCGTTCCCTGGTTACTTAAAAGTCCCAATCGTATAAGAGACAGGAAAAGGAATGACATAGGTCTCGGAATGATAGGGGTATCCTAGAACCAATGCAACGTTACGGGGTCTGTCAGTCTTTTCGAAATTAAGTCACTTATCTCCGCGAGTTTCTGCAAAATTAAATTCTAACCTGAAACGACGTGTAATCTGGATCCATCTGGAAAAGCTGTCCAAGAGACGTATAATCTGGATCCATATGGAAAAGCTGTCCAAGCCTATATGTGTGAGCAGGATGCATAGCATGTTCCCTTTACTTCTGCAATGAGGATTCTGTATCACGGCTCCAACTAAATCTACGGAATAAATAAGCTATTGTCTAAAGTGTTTGTCCTACTTTCTCATTTTAACAATATAAAAGCTGCTGCATAGATCACACAGACACACAGACTGCTCCATGTAAAAATTAAGTAATCTACATTCTCGTAATTTGTACTTTCAGGTTCACTGACACATTTCGCTGCGTCAGTAGCATCCAATATGTACAGAACTCGAGACAGGTAGTCCAAGGACTCATAATTTTTAACAGCCAATAACTCTTTTGAAAGTTCAATGACGGTTATCAGTTTTGGTGCGCTCGCTCAATACTGCACTGTTCATCAGTATTTATTAATATGAGATTCAGAATTATGGCTGCATAACAAACAACGTGGAATTTTTTAGAAAGTCACAAAATTCTCTAAAATTCACGGAACTTCTAGAAACGTTGTTTACGCAAGAACTTATTAATTGTAAGACACACCTTGCTTTTTAGTGGAAGCATTTTACAATTTCTTTACTACAATGCTTGAACATAGTTACACACGCTACAAGAGCGACATTACAGCCCCAAGAGATGAATTTGATCGACTGGAACATTATGTAGTCATTTAGCTTCACATTTAGCGTGGACAGCACCGTAATTTCTCTCCCTGACTAGTCCTAGTTTCCGAAGTTCGTGTCTTTGTAAAAGTAAGTAAGCTAAAAATAATCTCAACTTTATTTGTCTGAGGGACATTTAGCTTCTACGATCCTTACACTGGGTAATTTGCATTAAGTGCATCATGCTATATTCATTTCACACGGTCATACATCTTTAAATGTACCGAGCAAGGTGGCACTGTGGTTAGCACACTTGACTCACATTCGGGAGGCAGACGGTTCAAGATTGCGTCTGGCCACCCAGATTTAGGTTTCCCGTGATTTCCTTAAATATCTTTAGGCAAATGCCAACAAGATTCCTTTGAAAGGGCATGGCCGATTTCCTTCCCCATCCTTGACACAATCCGAGCATGTGCTTCGTCTCTAATGACCTCGGTGTCGACGAGACGTTAAACCCAATCTTACTTCTTCCGTCATCTTCAATTGTAATATATTTCAACATACATGTCACACACCGGCCACACCCATTCTGACCGCATAACAGTTGAAAATAATAATGTTAGATATTGAAAATAATAACTACTGCTTGAGAACTGAAACATTGTGCAATTATATCTTTCTAAGCAAAATACAGCATAATAAGCGACAAAGCTTTTAGTTCAGGTCACCCTTCGTTGCATTTCCAAAAGCACACTAACTTACCAAGAGTTAGTTTTCAATGGGAAGCTATAAAATTTATGTTTTAGGTAATTTTGAATTTCTCCAAAATTATGTGGAACTGCGAGTCATACAGTAGTTAAGTCTGTTTATTCTGAAAGAGTCTATAAAACTTCATCTCAGTTAACATAAGGTAAATGAATGTTAATTCACAGCTCCTTGTGTAATATCAGTGCCATGCAAAGCGCGTATTTAGGCAAGTTAATCGGCCGCCTAGTATTGGTTCGAGGTAAGGCGAATTTGTTGTATGGCTGAAAGCTAGCGGGTCCAGGTGTCAAGTCGCGCCGCAGCAGTCCCAGCTTGCAAATAGGTGACAGGTACGAGCGAATCCAGGTACAAAGACTAGCTGCGCCGCTGGAAATTGGTGAAAATCTCGAAGCTGGGAATTTGGACGGCCGTTACTGGTATGGCGTCTGTAAAGCAAATGCTCCAAGAAATGACGGAATATCAGCGAATTTTAAAGATGGCTAAGTTAAAGCTCTTTGAGATTCGACAGTAATTCACATCAAGTAGTAAAGCTAATCTGCATACATCACAGAGTTCAGATACATGAGTCACATCCAGTGACACAATAAAATTCCATTGTCTTTAAGACTATAGATGTTAATACTTCACCACAAATACAAAATTGTTAAGACTTTCGTGGCCACTTGTTGACAAACTGCCTATTGGCTTCTGTCTCGGGTTCTTCGGCCGACGTTCATCTAATGATTTTTCTGGCGTTTCGCCGGCACGAGTGGCTGGCATTGTCAAAGCTTCACCCTCCATTGCCGGTGGTGAACTGGAGGCGAGCTCGCGGCCGCAGACTATATGTACCTGGCGCGCCAACGTCCGAGGGCTTCTCCGTGGTCATTTCCGGTGCGGTTCTCCTCTTGCTACCTGCGACGGTCGTTCGCTGCAGTACGGGAAGCCAGGGTCCGTTTACCTTAAAGCTTTCCTCTTTGTTGTTGAAACTATTCGCGTGTGTTTGGACTTCTACAGCTTCTCTGAACAAGCGCGTGTGATAGTGCTTCTCTACAGCCAGAACTTCCGTGTCGGCGAATTTTATTACGTGGTCGGTCTCATTCAGTGCGTGCTCTGCCACGGCCGATTTCTCCACCTGCCCCAACCTGCAATGTCGCTTATGCTCTTTGATCCTGGTGTTAATGGATCGTCCAGTCATTTCGGCATAAACTTTTCCGCATGTGCAAGGTATACGGTATATTCCCGACATTGCAAGTGGGTCTCTTTTCTCCTTCGCCGATCTAAGACACTCTTTGATCTTCCTTGTCGGTTTGAAAATCGTCTTTACGCCGTGTTCAGAACAGTTTCCAGGTGTTGCATTTCTCGTTTGAGGTGTTGAGGCTCACATATTCGTCCTGCTCTCGTTACGAGCGTACTAATCATGCCTCTTTTCTGGCTCGGGTGGTGGTTTGACAGTTTGTGCAGATATCGGTCCGTGTGTGTCGGTTTTCGATGCACGCTGTGTCCCAGGTTTTCGCCGTCCCTTGTGACCAGCACATCTAGAAATGGCAGTTTCTTGTCCTTTTCTACTTCCATGGTAAATGTTATGATGGCATGGAGGCTGTTCAAGTGTCTCGTAACGAGAGCAGGACGAATATATGTGAGCCTCAACACCTCAGACGAGAAATGCAACACCTGGAAACTGTTCTGAACACGGCGTAAAGACGATTTTCAAACCGACAAGGAAGATCAAAGAGAGTCTTAGATCGGCGAAGGAGAAAAGAGACCCACTTGCAATGTCGGGAATATACCGTATACCTTGCACATGCGGAAAAGTTTATGCCGGAATGACTGGACGATCCATTAACACCAGGATCAAAGAGCATAAGCGACATTGCAGGTTGGGGCAGGTGGAGAAATCGGCCGTGGCAGAGCACGCACTGAATGAGACCGACCACGTAATAAAATTCGCCGACACGGAAGTTCTGGCTGTAGAGAAGCACTATCACACGCGCTTGTTCAGAGAAGCTGTAGAAATCCAAACACACGCGAATAGTTTCAACAAGAAAGAGGAAAGCCTTAAGGTAAACGGACCCTGGCTTCCCGTACTGCAGCGAACGACCGTCGCAGGTAGCAAGAGGAGAATCGCACCGGAAATGACCACGGAGAAGCCCTTGGACGTTGGCGCGTCAGGTACATATAGTCTGCGGCCGCGAGCTCGCCTCCAGTTCACCACCGGCAATGGAGGGTGAAGCTTTGACAATGCCAGCCACTCGTGCCGGCGAAACGTCAGAAAAATCATTAGATGAACGTCGGCCGAAGAACCCGAGACAGAAGCCAATAGGCAGTTTGTTCACCACAAATATTTTCACAATAAACTTCTGAATGAACAACTTTTGAACGCTTCACGCGATTTCAACAAATGGTATATCAGATGATAACATTGCCCAATAGCTATCATCCAAGAGACCCATTCATCTGAAAATATTTTGTGTATTGACTTACTGTGTCTTTTATATCTTCCTTGTATCACGCAAATGTTTGTTAGAAATCACATCCACCGCCATTACATGGAATATTAATACAGCATGAAAACCATGTATTCTGTC
The DNA here is from genome assembly GCF_023864275.1 of Schistocerca cancellata. Lineage (NCBI taxonomy): Eukaryota > Metazoa > Arthropoda > Insecta > Orthoptera > Acrididae > Schistocerca > Schistocerca cancellata. The sequence goes on from NC_064634.1 coordinate 228,590,118, forward strand.
ATACTTGTGTATTTATTTAATGGACAGTTTATTATTTTGGCAGTAACTTTATTTCAATATTGATTGCAAGCGTTATTAAAAAAAACTTCACTAATTTAAAGGTGGTCAATCGCACGTGTTAGCGGACACCAAAATTGAAAACAGAACCAAAAGACGCTTCTGCCAAGATGGCATAAATGTTTCAGTAATATCTAACGATAGTTCGTTGTCACTTAACGTGACTTGCGCAAAAATACGGCTTAGTTATTTATGGGGAAACCTGTATTTGCATTTATTTTGAATTTTATGAGTGTGACTGAATGTTTATAACATTTCTTTATTTTACTATTGTTGTAACAGATTAGTCTAGTACTGGAAAGTGATCATGTATGGTCTTGTAGGGTGAAATCATGTGTTTAAAGCGTAATAACAATTAATTTTTGGTGAGGATGGCCTTCAGCCAATTGAAAAGCGAATAGTAGGGTAGCACTGAGAGAGTCAAGTGGACACTGGGAATTTTTTGAATGAGGAGCTCAAGGAAGAAATTCTGAACACTGTGTCGAATGCTGGAAGAAGAAAGATGTGTCTATGGTAACATGCATGATTCAGGGCAGTGAACCGCTGCTACCATACCTCAAATGTTCAAATGTGTGTGAAATTGTATGGGACTTAACTGCTAAGGTCATCAGTCCCTAAGCTTACACACTACTTAACCTAAATTATCCTAAGGACAAACAAAAACACACCCATGCCCGAGGGAGGACCCGAACCTCCGCCGGGACCAGCCGCTACCATATCTCAGAGACTTTATATTTTGAGAGAACTGAATGTGTTCCAGAATAGGTCTCTAACTTGATTTACGAAACTGAGAGTAGACACAGTATGAGTTACCATTCATAGCGTCACATGTGTTAATTTCTGAATCATCCTGTTGAACTCTGAACTATTTTGGGCTGGAGTGATCACGAAATGGACTTAGTTTTCACGAGTCATTGATTTCTATTTAGTTTGGGGATTTAGCTTTCATTCTTGTAACTCTCTCAACGTAACATCATTGCATTTCACCAGAGGTTGCAAATAGTTCTACACTTGTCATGTTCTTTTGTTCAGAACAGGACCGGTTTCGGGCTCATATACTGCCATCTTCAGGTGTTACTGGTTCATGCTGTGACCCTGAGCGCCGCGGTGGCCTAGTACAGAATGCGGTGTATTACCAGCCAGTGCAGAACACAGATTCATTGCATTTGATATTGATATTTTCTGTCTGTAATTTAACTGAATATCGAGGATCACTTCCCGTTTATTTGAGACCCCATTTCTTGAATAAACACTATTCATCATAATTCCCTGTCGTCTTCCTCAATTACAGACGTTGGAATAGAACCCTTTTCATTATATTTCAGTTTATCTTTCATGTGAGTTTTGTGTGTGTTTCATTAACTGACAGTTTTTGGACGGTGCTTAGACTATTTTACTGCAGGATTACTATTTGTAGCGAATTAGCTGTGAGGCATGAAAGTACATGCGTACGGATCGACTCTATGACAATACTGATCTATTCTTTTTAAACGGAGCCGAACATAGCTCCAGTACCTAAAGTACGAGTAATTGGAAGTAAGAGTCAACTGGTTTGCTCGTATGGACTGCCGTTTAAAAGAGCAACAGCACAAGCAGTAGCAGTGCGGTACCGTTGCAGTGGCTAGTCATGAAACAGCAAGCAATCCCACAGGTGTCAGATGGTAAATCTTCCATCAAAGAAATGTGTTCGGCAGAGCATCAGAGCCACTGTAACTAATCTAATAGCTACCTTATCGTCAGTGCTTGTCATTACGCTGCAACACAGAATAAATTTTACTACAGCGAAAAATAAAAGAATGTTAAGTTTGTTTCAAATGATCCAAGCATTCTTAATTCTCACACGTTCCCACTTAATACGACCACTCCTCGAACTCTGGCGTGAAATGTCATAAGAATTAAGAGCAATCGATCTAATTGCTCTAAACCATGGATGGAAAGTCAATATTGTTAATTTTAGTTCTTAAATGTCACCCACAACCATGTCTGTGCCCTGCTTCTTACGTATAGCTCCAGTCTCATAGATCCTACAAATCAACTTGAAGAGTCGTTTGGTTGCAAGTTTTGTCAGTGGTTTAAAAAATGTGGACTGTATTTTATATATTACTTCTGTCTTCTGATCTGATACCAAGTGTTCCACAGTTTCGTTAAAGTCTGATACGAATCTGGACTTCCTATGTCGTCAAAATCAACTCCCAACTAAACTTCTTTTGTTATGACACCAGGCAATTCCTCCCACTCGTAAAGGCATTCAGTGTACTTTTACCACCAGATGCCCTCTACACTGGGCTTAACAGTGCACTCTTAATGTTGTCAACGTTGCTTTTAATTTAAGCGGAGGTGGTTTTGACTTCTGTATACACTGCGCAGACCTTTCGGTATCCATTTACTTTTCAGTTTTTTTTTTTTTTCAAAATCATCCAGCAACGATTCCACCTTGACTTTCTTGAATTTCCTTTTTATTTCATTCTAAAGTCAGCTGTATTGTTGTTCCATGTCTTACATTGAACTGTTTTGTACTTACTTTTATCGTCTATCAAGCGAAGGATTTCTTCTGTTAAACCAGGTTACCTTTCTTATACCTGTATTAGACATTCCAATCCGTGTGCCTATCATTTTAATGAATTTCATTACTCATCAACTCCTCTGACTATTGTGGTACTGACTATTGCTGTACATACCGTCTTTGATATCATGATGTGCTTCTTATCATTCCTCGGTATTTCAGTATTCCACTTCTTTAGATATTGATTCTACTCGGCAACTTCTTAAATTTCAGTCTACTCTTCATTTTTAGGGAGCTATGATCTGAGGCTGTATCTGCTTCTGGGTGTATTCGGTATTACTGGCTGAAGTGTTTGCAGAACCTGATCTTTTTCCTCTCTCGTTCCTACTACCAAGCCCTTATTATCCCGTACCTCCCTGCCCTACTATCACCCCCCTTCACCCCACTTCCTACGATTCCTAGGCTGACATCACCTCTTTCCTACGGAAGTACCGGTTCAATATCATGTATATATTTTCGGCCTCTTCGTCTCCTGTTTATGATATGTCGGCGTGTACTGCTGAACCATTGTTTTAGGTGTTAGCTAGAAGTCAGTTTCACGCTGGAACAGGTATTAGTATATTGGTAGGAAATACAATATGGCAAATATTTTATGCATTACGGAGCAACTATTTATAAAGCAGTAAATTAATGGAGTTCAGTAAGAGAGTGGGTAGTGTGAGAGATATTCATTGGGCATACATTACTGATAGAAAACAGGAAAAAATGGGAAGAGAAACAGATATAAAGTGAACTATAAAACTATGTGTGTGTGAGAGAGAGAAGGAGAGAAAGTGACAGAGTGGAAGGAGGGAAGGAAGGGATGAAGGAGAGTAAGGGGAAGGGAAGGGGTTAGTGGGTGAACGTATGTATGTTTATACATTGAGCGATTTATAGAATTTTTTTAGGACTGTATTTAAATCAGTTTTTCCATTCAAGATGAACTGAAAATATGTTTGGAGATACTTCTTATCTTTAGTGTTTCTGAAATATAAGGTGTGCAGTCTTTGTGTTGAACATGTACCAACTTTATATCTGTTCCTATGTAGCCAGTTTTATGGGCTGTTTTCAGTTGATGGTGAGTAACTTCTGATCTATCTGTTTGTTTGTGACGGGAACGAGCATAGTGTTACCGGAATCTTCTGGAAAAATTATTCCGAGTTTGTCCCGTGAAGAAGCAGTCACACAACTGGGACAGGGGGGATGTCCGCCGCTCGTGGTCTCGCGGTAGCGTTCTCGCTTCCCGAGCACGGGGTCCCGGGTTCGATTCCCGGCGAGGTCAGGGATTTTCACCTGCCTCTAGATGACTGGGTGTTTGTGTTGTCCTCATCATTTCATCATCATCCAGGAAAGTGGCGAAATTGGACTGAGCAAAGGTTGGGAAATTGTACGGGCGCTGATAACCACGCAGTTGAGCGCCCCACAAACCAAACATCATCATCATCATCACACAACTGGGACTTGATTCTGTAGACACCAGACTGTTTGAACTTATGAGATAGGTCCCGTTTTCTGAAGTGATTATAAGGTCAGTTTGTTCTTGGAATAGAAACATTTAGGATATTTGCTCGTGAAGAGGCAGGAAACGGATTTTATTTTTTTAAGTTTTAAGAGGACTTCAGTTATTAGAAAGGTGTCAAAAATCTTTCTTAATGCTCCCCGTGTGACATGATCATTAGCTGTTGAAGGGAAACTGTACTATCGTTACCACTATGATCGAGAAAGCAAAAACTATGTGCCACTATCGCTGATGATATACTATACAGAAAAATTCTCGTTCAATTACACACCGGCGCTGGTCGAAAACTTTGTTTCTATATCTGGAACCTTTCACAAAGTCAACAGTGAATGCCTTAACCCTAAGAAGATCAACGATTACCAAATCAAGAAGGTCAATAATTATCTGATCAAGTTTTACCTATCACCAATAAATGTTAGATGCAGTCTTTTGAAATGAAATTTTACTAGCCAAAAAATCAATGCATTATGCTGTCTCTCCACCAGACGTGGTACCCTGCTTCATCTAGAGAGGCTGCCAAACTCCCGGCACTAACAGCTTGGTGTCTCACGCACATAGCATAGGCAGTCGCCTGCAGGAGCACTCATATTAAGAGCTACTTTTTGCTTCCACACCAAGACATTGGGATAGCCCATCAGTCCGCCAATAGTTATGTTTCCTATCGCAGGGAGGACAGAAACTCGGAACTACTTGATCCATCCACATAAAAGTTCACAGGATGACATTCATACCGCGCGCGCACAATTTACGTGACCGCACGCTGACACCCGGTCAGTACTCATCAGTTCCAGTTCCAGTTGCCAATGAGCTACTGCGGTTATCGCATTCGTAGCTCAGCAGTCAACACCGTAGTTCGCTACAGCTGCCTAGAAGTTACCTGCCGTGCCGAACAGTCTAATCGTCGGACAGTTTACTCCGAGTGTCAAGCGTTCTTTATGTGACAAAATGTTTACGTATTCAGAGGCTAAACTTGAACTCTGCGAACGTCACTAAGATTAGTTATAATCCATTTACTGTGTTAGATTAGGTTCACGAGTTTCGTACCTTCTCACAAGTCAGAAGTTGAGTATCTATTTTGTGACGTATATCATCTTAATGATTGTTATTGTACAAGTGTGTTGCCACTAGTGATTATTTTAATTATTGCCGTATGAGACTGTGTAGCAAGCGTGCCAGGCCACTTCCAGTTTGGTACATACGAGTATATCTGTGGCACAGGATTCGCTTTCTGCTTCCTTTAAGTTGGACACCAGCCTTAGGTGTGAACAACAGATTATGTCTGCATTCAAACATCAAGGAAGGATGTCTGTAACAGGTAAAACAAAATATAAGATTTCCGTTTCCTCTCCGTTATTACTTCTGATGAACAGTGACGTCAGGAGATGAAAATTCTGCATAACAATACTGTGAGTCAGTCTCCTATCCGGCAGTTTTCGCTGAAGTAGTGCCTGGAACGTGAGTTAATGAACAAAATTTGCAGCCGGGCATTAATAATTTTTTTAATGAGATACAACCCTATTTTATCAAAGGTTACTCCAAAGACTTTACAGAAGCTCTCCTGCGAACCTTCGCAGGAGAGCTTCTGTAAAGTTTGGAAGGTAGGAGACGAGATACTGGCAGAAGTAAGGCTGTGAGAACCGGGCGTGAGTCGTGCTTCGGTAGCTCAGATGGTAGAGCACTTGTCCGCGAAAGGCAAAGGTCCCGAGTTCGAGTCTCGGTCGGGCACACAGTTTTAATCTGCCAGGAAGTTTCATGGTTCAAATGGTTCTGAGCACTATGGGACTTAACACAAAATGGCTCTGAGCACTATGGGACTTAACATCTGAGGTCATCAGTCCCCTAGAACTTAGAACTACTTAAATCTAACTAACCTAAGGACATCACACACATCCATGCCCGAGGTAGGATTCGAACCTGCGACCGTAGCGGTCGCGCGGTTCCAGACTGCAGCGCCTAGAACCTCTCGGCCATACAGGCCGGCAAAACGCGACATTTTCTTGGTCTGTTATCAAGTGTTACAATAAATGCAAATTTCTGTGAAGTGATGCGCTATTTCAGTTGTTCCTGTGATTTCCTATCTTCGCATATAATATTTAATTGTTTGATATAAGACTGGTGACGCCTGTGTTCAAATATTGGAGGGACGTGCGCGTGTCTGACCGTCAGCTCTCACCAACAGAAATCGGCTCTCATCTGAACAGACCACGGTTTTCCAGTCGTCTAGGGTCCAACCGATATGGTTGCGATACCAGGAGAGGCGCTGCATGCGAAGCCGTGCTGTTACCAAAAGCACTCGCGTCAGTCATCTGCTACCATAGCCCCTTAACGCCATATTTCGCTCCAATGTCCCAACGAATACTTTCGTCGTACATCCCACATTGATTTCTGCAGTTATTTCACCAACTGTTGCTTGTCTGTTAGCACTGGCAACTCTACACAAATGCATCTGCACTCGGTCGTTAAGTGACGTTCGTCGGCCACTGCGTTGTCTACAATGAGAATTAATGTCTGAGATTTGGTAATCTCGGCACACTCAAGACACCATGAATGTCACAATACTGAATTCGCTAACGATTTCCAAAATGAAATGTCCCGTCTTCTAGTTGCAAGTACCTTCCCACGTTCAAAGTTGGGTAATGACCGTCGTGCGCCTGTAATCACTTCGAGAACCTTTTCAGATGAATCGCCTGAGTACGAATGACAGCTCTGCCAAAGCACTGCCTATTCGATTCATGTGCAATCGATACTAACGCCATATGTATAAGTGCATATCGCTGTCCCGTGACATTTGTCGCCTCATTGTAACGATGATAATAATAACAATCGTAATAATAATACGGCGACAGAAAAAAAAGTAACAGCAAGGAGTTGTGCAGCCTAAACGAAAGTTGGTAGGCGTGTTTCCACATCTGAAAGGTGATATCTATTCATATTTCGCACCAGTCGCATATGAGGAAGCAAATTAGTTTTGCTTTAAATGCTCTCTAATATGGACTGAGCGTTAGTTCCCATTGAGATTGGATGTGGTTAGGTGTTTTCAGCCAAGAATGCCTTCAATGCAACAGAAACGCCAGTTGAACACCTCATTGAGTTTGAATGAGGTTGTGTAACAGGGGCACCAGAAGGTGGGTGTTCATTCTGCGATGTTGCAGAAAGACCTGACAGGAGAGTAGCCAACGTACATGACTGCTGGCAGTGGTGGTCACGCATAGCTGGAGGAAAACCGGACTCTGGGAGGCCACGTGGCACTACCGAGAGAGAAGACCATCTTGTTTGGCGTTTGGCTCTGGCGTAGCGTACTGCATCTGCAACAGCAACTTTGCAGCAGTTGCCACCACAGTGACACCAAGAACAGTTCCAATTCGGTCACGTCAAGGACAGCTCCGAGGCAGAAACCCCGTAGCGTACATTCCACTAACCACAAACCACCACCATTTGTGATTTCAGTGGTGTCAAGCGAGAGCTGACTGGAGGACAGGGCGAAGGTCTGTTGTGTTTTCTGATGAAAGCTCGTTCTGTCTTGGTGTCAGTGATGGCCATATGTTGGTTAAAAGGTGGCCAGTCGAGGACCTCCAACTAACCCGCCTTTGTGCCAGACATACTAGACACTCGCCTGCAGTTATGGTCTGGGGTGTGATTACGTACGACAGTAGGAGCACATTCGTGGCTATCCCATGCGGCCTGATAGCAACATTGTACATCAGTCAGGTGGTTCGATCTGTTGTGCTGCTGTTCATGACAAGCATTCCAGTAGGTGTATTCCAACAGGATAACGCTCGCCAACATACCACTGCTGAAACCCAAGCTGATTTACAGAGTGTCGGAACATTGTGGTGTCCTACTTAATCACGAGATCTGTCCCCAATCGAGCACGTATGTTACATCATCGTACGACAACTCCATCACCATCCAGGAACAGCATCAACTGTCCCTGTATTAACCAATAGTGCAATAGGCGAGGAACTTCGCCGCACAAACATCAGGCATCTGTACAACTCAATGCTTGCATGTTTACGTACTTGTATTCACCGTTCTGGCGGTTACACCGGCTATTAACGTAGCAGCACTTCAGTTTTGCCATTACTTATCTCGGGCTTGCATTAAGATGTGATCTTGCAATGTTAATTTCCAAAATACCTTACCTAGACAAATGTATTCCCGGAATTTCATTACTCTACATTAATTATTTTTTGTGATGCGATCTTTTCTCCTCAGTATATGTAAAGGGTGTTACAAAAAGGTACGGCCAAACTTTCAGGATACATTCCTCACACACAAAGAAAGAAAATATGTTATCTGGACATGTGCCCGGAAACGCTTATTTTCCATGTTAGAGCTCATTTTATTACTTCTCTTCAAATCACATTAATCATGGAATGGAAACACACAGCAACAGAATGTACCAGCGTGACTTCAAACACTTTGTTACAGGAAATGTTCAAAATGTCCTCCGTTAGCGAGGATATATGCAGCCACCCTCCGTCGCATGGAATCCCTGATGCGCTGATGCAGCCCTGGAGAATGGCGTATTGTATCACAGCTGTCCACAATACGAGAATGAAGAGTCTCTACATTTGGTACCGGCGTTGCGTAGACAAGAGCTTTCAAATACCCCCATAAATGAAAGTCAAGAGGGTTGAGGTCAGGAGAGCGTGGAGGCCATGGAACTGGTCCGCCTCTACCAATCCATCGGTCACCGAATCTGTTGTAGAGAAGCGTACGAACACTTCGACTGAAATCTGCAGGAGCTCCATCGTGCATGAACCACATGTTGTGTCGTACTTATAAAGGCACATGTTCAAGCAGCACAGGTAGAGTATCCCGTATGAAATCATGGCGGTGAATCGAGGAAATACAGTACATACTGACGAAACTAAAATGAGCTCGTTTGGCCGTACCTTTTTGTAACACCCTGTATCTCTCTCTCCCCCTCTCTCTATCTCTCTCCCTCCCTCTCTCTCTCTCTCTCTCTCTCTCTTTCTCTCTCTCTCACACACACACACACACACACACACACACACACACACACACGCACATGTGTATATATCCTTAATGAAATATTCGTGATAGTGTACCTATAATGTATAGACTGACAATACAAATTAATATAGCTGCATACATAGTGAATCTACATTATTGTTCGAGCCATATTAATGTCTCATTGATTACAGTGTACAGCTTGAGTGTATTGACTGAATATTTAACAATAGAAATATTAACTGATTAAAATAACATTCGTAATATGAATGGACAGAATAAATTGCAATATAACAGCTACTATTCGCTCACATATATAGAAAAACTGAGCACTAAAATGCGCTACACAAATTAAACGTCTGGTTCTGTGAACAGACGTGCCTGATTATGTTTGACATATGTAAACATAAAGTAACATGGATGTATACATACTCCAGTAATTTTAACACTCACCTTTCAATGGATAAAATAAAACTATTTCTTACTTTTACATGTCATTCAGTATATATCATATGTACTAGCAACAATTTAGATGATGGGATACAGGCGTTAATCAGTATAGGTAACTTCCGAAGAACTAGGGTCTGGTTTTGAATATGTGTCCAAATTTCTAGATTAATTCCTCTTTTGTAAATCTGTTTTTACCATTTAAAAGAATACTCCGATTTTTCTGTAAGTGTATGCGAATTTCCAATTCTTCTAGTATGTGGGGTCCTCCATGAATTCAATGTAACAATTTTATGTTGTGTTCTTTATTTGAAACAGAATTATAATCCTTTTTAAGATGCAGAGAGAATATGAACTGATTATTATCGCTTTTGCAAAATGTGTTCCTTACATTTCACAGATTTTTCATCCAGTTTTGCCGTATATATAATTCGGCACTATCAGCACATCTAATCTTATATATTACTGAGTGGTCAAACTGATACAAACACCTTTCTTTATAATAAAAGTTTCTCGGGCTTCCAGCCGTCTCAAGTAGGTGAAATCCACGAGCTTTTGGCCGAGTACTCGTCGGCGATTGTCAAGTGGTGACCATCTTCTGGACTGCACTGCACTGCACTGCACTCTAAATCTCTGGTTGCATCGACCAGGAGGGAACAGGCTAAGCAGCGAAGCTGCTGTTCCTGTGTGGACCTCAAGAACTATTGTTTGGCCTCACGGTTAGGATTGGCCTATGTGAGCGTCCGCGTGGGGGCGGACGCTGCGTCAAAGAACGTCATAGGGGCCGCGGAAGAAGCTACTCCCGCAGCAGATCAGGCCAACGCGTGGTCGGCCGGCGGTGGACTGGGTGGCCCAGTCCGCATATAAGACGATTGCCAGAGCGTTCTGCAGAAGCATAGAACACCCTGGCGGACTGTCTGATGCGATCCCGCAGCAACGGGACGCCAGCTTCCTCAAGAAGCAGCCGCGTGGAGTAACGAGGCGGCTTGTGGAGAGCGAGTCGCAGCGCCCGATTCTGGACACGCTGGAGCATCGCAACGTGCGACGGAGCGGCATTGCCCCACACGACGGCGGCGTACTCGAGTACCGGCCGGACGAGGGCCAAGTACACGGTCAGGCCGTGCCGAGGGGGGAGGGTGGATGTCGGGTTCAGCAGCGGGTAGAGCGCCCGGAGACGCCCAATCGCCCACCCGCTGATGTCACGGATGTGCGGCAGCCAGGTGAGACGCCTGTCCAGCGTCACACCGAGGTATCGGCCGGCCGGTGACCACGGGATGGGTCCTCCCGAGATCGAGACAGGCGGCAGGGCAGGAGGCAGCCGTCTCCGAGTGAAGACAACCGCCTGGCTCTTGGCGGGGTTAAATTTGAGACGCTACTTGGTGGACCACGCACCATCTTCTGGTTGCTGCTGCTGCCCTTATATAGCCGCGCTGCATTCCGCGACGTAACTGGTATCCGCTCCGGCACCATATATGGTTATGTTTGTGTTGTGCGGCCGTCGCGCCCGCTTCAGCCTTCCGATGGCCGGGTCCCACGTTTTCCTTAGCTGCAGGCCGCCGTATTTATTGAGCGTGTTGTCGCAAATTTTTATTTCGATAGCTTCTTTTATACTGCTATCCCAAAACCTGTCAGTCTTTTGATAATAGATGTCTCATCGAATGCAATACGATGACGGTTTTTAATGCATGCTCTGCTACCTCTGATCACTCTGGGTACCCTAGACAAAGAGATCTCTCGTGTTCTACACAGCGCTGATCAATGGTACGCACAGACTGTCTGATATAGAACTGTCCACACCCACATGCTTTATATATACTCTTGGCATACTGAGACCACGTCGTCTTTCACAGGCCTCAAGAGTTGTCGAATTTCTGCTGGAGTCCTGAAGACCGAATCGATTTCATGCCTCTTTCGGAGCCGGCTTATCTATCCTGTGACTGAGCCGCAGAATGGCAAGAATGCAAACTTAAGAGTCCTCCTCGGAGTCTTTCTGCAAACGTATTTTCTGAAAGATAGCTTGCGAGATCTGGCGGTTGTTTTAGCAGTTTTCCTTGAATACTTTCCGTAACTGGCTCAATTCTCAGAATCTGAGACGGTTTCAGCTCGATGCACTGAGGTCCTCAGAACAGAACGTCTCTGTGACGGATGGTGATAGCTGTTAGCGTGCAGATATCGTTCTGTGTGGGTGGGTTTCCGGTAAACACTGTGGCTGAGACACCCATTTTCTTTGCGTCGGACGTGGACATCAAGTAACGGCTAGGCACCTTCTGTCGCTTCGCGTCGGACGTGGACATCAAGGAACGGCTAGGCACCGTCTGTGGCTATCTCCATCGTTAACTTGAAACTATGCACTCCTATACCTTTCTTTATGTTTTCTGTCGCAAGTTCTTCTTGTTTTATGTATTCATTTGTCTTCGGTTATCTATAGCACAGTCTATCTAGTGCTTCAGAGTGATATCCATTACATATTGCTACATAGGGTAGTGTACTTAACTTGAAACTATGCACTCCTATACCTTTCTTTATGTTTTCTGTCGCAAGTTCTTCTTGTTTTATGTATTCATTTGTCTTCAGTTATCTATAGCACAGTCTATCTAGTGCTTCAGAGTGATATCCATTACATATTGCTACATAGGGTAGTGTACTTTATTCATTTAGCCTGTCTTCACCAGGAAAAGAGAGCTTAATAAGTCGTTCCATTATTTTGTTGATTTCTTCTTCGAAAATAGTAAATTCATGTTTTCCATTAATACACCCACAAAAAGTATATTCCGCAATTTTCTTAGATTCCTATCGTAACCTCACGAGAATTGTGGTGTCATCTACATAACTTCTGTACCATTTTGCTAAGTTTTGATTGTTCACTGGAAAACCTAATTTCTAAATGATCTAAAACTGTTGGCCCAGGTGCCTGCTGGGCAATAGCCCACCACTGCTCCTTCATTTTTTGTATAAACCTTGTTACCAAAAGGAAAGCAGACAGAGTATAATACAAGACTTAGTAGTTCCAAAAGTAATACAGGTGCTCCTTGTTCTAGTTTTTTATATCTTAATACATTACTTGAGATCGACGCATTACTTGAGATGGTTTTTGTTATCTACAGGAACATTTATATATAAATTAAATACATACAAGGACATGAATTTGGAATCTTCTCATTCGTTTATAGTTCTGGTAAGATTTAATAATCCATTCGCATTCTTTATAGAATAACGGTTTGTAAAAGTGTAATGCTTGCTAATAATAGTACTTAGTTTGATTCTTGAGTTTCTCTCAGTGTAATTCATGACGAAATAGCTCACGGACGATTGGCCAAATCCCAGTTCCCAACAGGCTCAATATTTCGGTAAAGACCAAGTTGCCATCATCAGGTACGCTAATGAACTAAACACTCTGGAGCTGGCACAGGTCTGTCTCCCCGCCCGCCTCCCTCCTATCTCCTACTTGGTGTCTTGTACGACATCCGCTCCCAGACGTGTGCCTGCCTCCAGCATTTTCTCCCACGCTTCCTTTCTCCTGCCACCAACTCGTTCCGTTCGAGGTTCGCGTGCTGGTGGTGTCTCGGCCTTTGCTATGTCTGCACAAAAGTTACTTCGTTGTGGAACATCTCCTCCTCCTTCTTAATCTGTCTCAATGCGGGTTCTCCGGCCTTACGAATTATGTATCCCGTAACACAATGTATCAGCGACGCTCTTACTCGAACTTAGATAGATTCTTTAGTCAAACATTATGATTAATGAAATACAAAGTAAAAGAACCTGTCAATCATGGACATGGAAACAAATTTAAATTGGTGCTAGGTTGATCTCACGAAGCACAGAAGAAAGAATTAACGTGGGGAGGACCATACTCCAAAAACCATAACTGCTGATAGGCGCACAATGATTGCCTAGTTTTTTCTGAAACTACATGGTATCCAAATGGATAAGAACTCAACTGCTTGACTAGGTTTTAATCATGAGGCGCAATCAAGCTTACAAGCAACTCAACAAAAATCTCGAAAGTGCACCTCTTCATGGGTCGAATGTGCTTCCCACCATAGTTGACGGGTCAGAGTGAAACGTCCCCTTTTGAACATTTATACAAGACTGTGCTTAAACTGACACACAATATTTTTTTAGCGCAACGCAATCTGACTTTCATAAATTCCTACAAAGGAATGGCCCTGACTAACATTAACCTGTACCTTTCACAAATCACTTACCTCACCAAAAATCTTCGTTACTCGAACTACTGCAATACAGCGAGCGCCACTACTGCCAGCTAAATAAAAGATTCAAACTACTGAAGGCACTAACTACTGATAGGCATAGTTAGCAAATGAAAGATTTTAATAGAGAACAAACAATGTATTTACCTCAATAATCATAATATATATGCCATCCAGTCTTACAAATTTCAAGTCTCCGCCATTTCTCTCCCCACATCCACCACTGCTGGCGGCTCACCTCCAACTGCACAACGCTACGCGCTGTTAACATCCAGCTGCCCAACACTACAATGGCAGACAACAATGAAAACAAGCCACAGAGCGCTACGTAACGTTGCCAATAAGAAAATATAAACAGCCTACTTACAAGAGAATCAATTCGTCAGCTGCTGTGTGATGGGCTGATCTTAGAAAATGGAAGTCTGCCTTCTGCCGTGTCTCCAAAGTCAGGGTGTACTCATCCAGCTTTCGACCCCAACTCCGTTTCTCTGCTTCTCCAAAACCGGAGTGTTCCAAAAACCTACATTTTCTCTCTGTTCTGTTTAAAACCCACTCAAACGATACTTCACCAATGAGATGACTTTGCCAAGCACTGACCAATGATATTTCTTAAAAACAATAGTTCAGTACACCATGTAACAAATGCTTCAAAAGTGACCCAATAAGGTCCAAAGCTCCAAACACCCATTTTTAGATACCTTTATACGTCGCACAAAGAAATTTTTCCAGTGTATGAAATTTCTAGAAAGCGTCGACGTAACATATACCTACAGATACATTTTTTAGGTGACACAATGCGGTACCTTCCCACATTGCGAGAAACAGAGATATTTTCACTCTATGTGGAATGGCATCCAGCTGTCGCAATTCTGTCCCAGTAATGGGAGAGGAGAAGTAGTTTAACACTGAACAGCTGTGTAGCAGAGATGAATATGCCTTGATTTGCCTGGAACCCTCCAGTTTTCTATGAAAAACGGTATCGACGAAAGCATTCCTCCAAGTTTGCTCGCACAACCCTTGACTGCGCCGCGGCGGACAATACGGGACCCGTAAACTCGTACCTCGCCGTCGGAAGCAGAGTCGTCATCAACTGCTCCATACGGCCCAACGTTTAGAAGTCGGGAGTTTTCCGCAGGGAGCTAAGGAGGCAGGTTACCAGTGGTCCTTGTCGTCTCCTGCCATGTAGCTCATCCTAGACGCCACCAGAGTAACACGACACAACAAATACTGGACGTACAATTTAACTACACAGATAGAGAGAAATTAAGAGATACGTTAGTGGCTCTGTCTTTTGCAGTCGCTGATGTTACCTATAATATCAGCATCACTCATTTATCAACTAGTAGAAACATAATATGGCTTACGACAAACTGAGTCAGTAACAATGGTACATGAGACGTGCCAGTCCACCAGTTGACTAATGTGTTTCAACACCAAAACCACACTCACCTGTGTTATATCTCTCACAGTCCTCAAACACAGGCAGTAGTTGAATCGCTGTGTCCATTGAGCACTCTGGTCGAATACATACATGCTTTTTAAATACTATGTACAGACACTCCACAACATTCTCACTGTGATTTTAATCGTATCTCCGTCCCAGACACTGGAATACTGTCATAAACCGCATAGGCATAATTTGTAATCTTTCGAATGATCCTCAGTCCAATGGGAGGCTGAAACGCCAACCTTTTCATGCCTAATGCAACCTTATCCCTTCCCAACATAGAAGTGAATTATGACAGTTCCTTGGATCCTACAAATCCATGGAGTTTGAATTAACATTCGCTCCAGCGCCATCCACAAGTCTATTCCTTACGTAAGAAGTGTTGGCAAGCGGTCAGTCGACTATATTTCCCATTACACACTGAACTGCAGACAAAAGAAACCCCAGATTGGAAAAAATTCTTCGTTTCTTTGTCGCTTATATGATTTTATATATTTTTTTAAATTACTTCGTGAGTGAAATGCAGTAGAGTAGCAACATGGCGGCTGCCAAACTACACATCCCCCATAAAAATAACAGTATAAACAACAAATAAATAATAAAATTAGGAGGGAACTAACATCATCAAGAACTGTGGAACATCTTTTTTGTCTACCTTAGGGTCAAGTTACAGGACATAAACTTTGCCCGTCCCAAAGATGCGAATCTTTATATCGCTGCACTCTGAACTTACTGAACCCAGTGAAAATACAAAGAGAAGGTCCTTCTAAAGACGTTAATGTTGCTCTGACCGGTAGTGAACGTAAAAAAGGTGCAACGTAGTGAACTGTTGGCAAAAACAAAGTAAATATTTCAGGCCGAATCGGAAACCCGTAGGCAGACCACATTTCGGCCATGATCGTGCCAATAGATTAGGCGATTGTATGGCGCGCAGACACGAATTACCGGTTTGGGTCTACAACGGCACGTGTACAAGTACCTGCTGATACTTGTGACAGGCATGCGTCACTATGATGCTGACTGTCCATACCTCAATGGTCTCATTATCATCGTCTCCATTGCTTACAGCATGCTTCCACCCAAATTAGGAACATACAGACATTGGCGACCCAGTTTGACTCTCGTCAATTTAAGAGGAAGCACTGCATCAGAAGGTTTTAGGGACTCGGTGAATGTCCAGAAAGGAACATTGGCTGTGATGTTCTGGATGCCTTTTAGACAGGTTAACTGTGGGTGTCAGTTACTGCAAGCAGGCCTCACTTAACAGCTTATGCGTTACAATAGGGCCACCATTTTGCACTAATTGTTTTGTGAGTACAATGAACGTCTCGGAACTGGTTTAGGCAACTGTTGGATTAGCGTAAGACGGCAGGAAGCGTGTTATATTTCTGTGACATTCGTACATCAGTTTTACTCATTGGTAGTCGGTCTTCACTGCTTTGGGTAAATGTGTTTGCTCCAAGATCGTTTCAGATAATACGAAGTGACACATCTTCATGAAAGTACAGGGAGCTTCAGGAGCATAATGCACTTTTCTATATGGGTAAATATATTGCCAAGTGGCTATAAGAACGGAGAAAGCCTTCGAAGATCTTTCTCTAGTCCTTAACTCCTTACTAGTTCCACATATGTGGAGCAAACTGAAGACTTTGTTCACTGTATCAATATTTACTCCATATCTCTTAGTAACTGTGGAAGCGCTGCAGACTGTACGACTCCAGAACCTTCAAGAAACCACACAGTGGTACATGAGTCATTCCTGGCTCCCGTCGTAAATTGCTACATAATTCACAGACATAATGTAACATTAATGATCTGTCCATTCCTCTCATAATAATATTTTCGTTGCTTCTCTGAAGTGTGAAAATGAATACCAGATGGCTGAGTTGAAAAGTTGAAAAAGTACAGTTTAGCTTTCTGGCGTTAGACGGGCCAATGGGACCCGACCAACCGCCGCGTCATCGTCTGTCAATGGCGTCATTTGATGCAATATCGAGTGGCATGTTATCAGCACCCAGCTCTCCCAGTCGTCGGATGTTTCGCACTACAGGGAATCGAACCCGGAACCAGTGCAGCGCACTCAGTTACGCTGACCATTCACTTATGGAAACAATCTTGCTTGGAAAGGCCACAACAAATTTCTTCTCGCATGGCTGGCCAATAAGAGCTAGTATTTCGTTCCTAAAACCCTTGTCCTTGTGGGAAGTGTTTGCACTACTGTACTTCACTCAATAAGAAATAGTCTATCTCTCCTGTTATTAACTGATCCTGCTACGTTTTTGAACATTCAGTTTCTATTGACGCGCATATCTGATACTTCCGTACAAACATAAAATTCTTGAACTTTCCAGTGAGATTGTTTACAGTTCTAAAATAATAATGAAACATTTATTTGCTTTTCTGAGTTAATACACATAATGTAACGAATATGGACGAAAGATATGATACATTGGATCATATATTTTTGGAAGTATCAATGTTCGATCGACGTGTCTGTAGAAAACTCCAAAAATAACACCATATTTAAATTGTTCGTAGTTTTGAAATCCTTGTTATACAGGGTGATTCAGCAGACCCTACCGCTGTCGTTTTAGGCAACTCGCGATGTTCTACCTAGCCTTCAGAAACCACGTGCGAGATTTTAATATTTACTCGCTCGCTACTCGAAATTATTATTCCTACAGAATAATGGAACAGGAACTTTTTGCAGGAAATCGAACGTAGTTAAAGTTTTAATGCGATACTTTTTCGCTAGAGACCGTAGTTTTTGATTTATTCAAAAAAACGTAAAAGAGTGACATTCAAATGCACCCACACTTCGCCTCCAACGACTTCTGGTATGTTGTTCATGGTTCTCCCTCCTAACACTCTAAAAATATTTGCGTCTACACGAATTGTTTCCCACTTTCGGCCTTGCTTGGTTTTCAGTGACTGACCTATTTACTCCAACGGCTTAGCCGTGTTTTATAAGTCGTAAAATTGCCGTTTGTGTAAATTTTACCTAGCAATTTTATTCATTTTAGCAGCTTAAAGAAACAGTTGCATCGTTGTATTCGTCAGTCCTTCTTGCTACGTTACTAAATTGCTCTCATGAGTTAAGTTTGTGCCGAACTCTCAACTTCATTAACTTTGTCATACCGTTACCAAAATTGATTTCGTTCATTACCCTCACGGTCACGTTTAAATTAATAATGTTAACGAAGTAGTCAACTAATCTGGTATCGTAATAGCCCAACCAACAGAGACCAAAAATGTCGAATATCAGGAATAGTTCGTGTAGTCAGAGAATTTTGTACAGTGGTAGGAAGACGTGCCAAGGACAGTATACTGGAAATCCTGACTGGACGTGGGGGCACAGGTGTGTTTGAAGGTCACTTTTGTAAGTTCCTCTTGAATAACTAACAAGCCGTGACCTACAGCGAAAAAGTACGGCAATACAAAATTTAGCTACATTGAGTATCCTACAAAAACGTCCCTATCGTTTTATCTGTAGAGCTAACAGTTTGTGCGTACTGGGCGAGAGAAGATGAAAATCTCGTTCGTGGTTTATGTACGCCGGCTATAACATTGCGGACTGCGTGAAACGACAGGGGTAGGGACAGCTTAATCACCCTGTATAAGACGAATTAAAAATAATTACAAAATAATCTGTACCAATGCTAATTCACATTCTAAACGTCTAACTATAGCCTAATCTAAGATATCCCATTCAGCCCTTTTATACACTGCACTGTAGGTGTAGTCATGATATTTTAATTGTGTAGTAGAGAAAATAATGTTTAATATTTTCTTCGATTGCAGCTACATGTCTGCAGTCCTGGTGTACCATGAAGTCCCTGCATAACGGCACCTAGCGAAGGCAAAACAGAATCGCGCAGAGCACTGATAAAGCGAAGAAGGGCTGCGCCCTACGCTACTGTACTGTTCCGTGGAAATTCCATTGTGTACCACGACCTTAGGCTTCTGTCTGGTAACAAACAAAAAAACTGAATATGTAAAGCTATTTTTTCAAGATAACGATTGAAAGCGTAAGGCTAGACTTGTATCTCGAAACAAACAAAAAACTAATTAGAAAAATTTAGTTTTTCGAAATAACGATTAAAAGCTTAAGGCTACACCTGGTAATCAGTTGGTCACTACTAAGTGTGTCTGAAGTGTAGAGTAGGGGAAAGACAACATCACTGTGGGAACCCACTACAATTTCGCTTCCTTCAGAGATAGTGCTGCGAAATGTGTGTACAGGAACGTCACATAACTTGTCAGTAGATTATAATGTGAAAATAAAACGAAAAAGTCCTATGAACATGTGTCCGATTTTCGACTATTACGGAACTGCAGTGGGTTGAAGACTACACACATCCACGAATGGATATGTAGATAAGTGTGAATATTACTTACGGAAATGCTGTGTAGGCGCTGTGGTGGATAGAATGATGATGGGGCAGATTACTGATTCATCCTACAAGACGTGTGGAGGTTTTCAAACAGATCGCAGCAATGTGACGTCGCTCTGAGGCAACAGCTGCCAGTGTACCCAGTGTGCAATTGTGGGTTGGATCAGTGTGCAGTCGTGAGGCCATGTGTGTGTGTGTGTCGTGCTTGAATGTCGTTTAACTGAGCATCTCCACTGTGTCCACGAATGACAACGTGTCGCACAGTTTCACCCATGCAGAACATGCAGACATGTTGTATGTAATAATGGCGGTACCCGTGCGGCTGTAACAGATTACCAGAACGTTTCCCTTGTGCCAGGCTATTAAACAGGGTTCTTCAAACAGAACGTGAATCCAGAACACAGTGTACACTTAACTGAAATCTGGCTTCGCAGGACAGAGCGGATCAGGTTGTGGAAATGGGGCAAGATCAATTACTGTTAGTTATACAAGAACACAGACAACTTTGTGGCTCAAACCAATGCACAGTTTTCTCTTTAAACAATAAAGATCAATTCACGGCTGAGGGCCGAAGTAACTTTGCCAGAAAAAGTTTGAATAATTACCTTTAAAACACCAGGATTTAGAGCAACGTCTGAAGGCCTTACTTAAACAAAATCACAATATCTTCTCGGCTAACGGCCGAAATAACGTTTCAGATCAGCTAAGGAAATTGCTTAATAGCCAAGCATTTACAAATTCCGGCCATATTAAGGAAATTTCAAGTTAATTCTTCGGCTGAAGGCCCAATAAAAATATTTCTTTACAAAATAGAGGCTTTAAGGATAAGCTTTTTCACAGTACAAAAGACAAACATCTCAAGGAAACTTGAAATATATTGTCGGCTGAAAGCCCAAACAATTACTCAAGAAAAATTAAAGACAACATTAAAATAAACATTTATAGAACACAGCTGAAGGCCGTTTCAAGAATTCAAGATAATTAAAGAGAAACCTTACAGACAAGGGTTTACATATTAAAGTCACAGATTCTGAAACAAACGCGGCTGAAGGCCTAAAAACAGAGCAACAAGAATTTTAAATGAGACACTGCTGAAGGTCTAATCTACAGCTGTTACGAAGTTCAGCTGAAGGCCATATACTAAACATAAAACAGACAATATTAATACACGGCTGAAGGCCTGGCACAATGCGTGCGACCAAATAAAATGACAATCACAAACAACAAAGTGGTACTCAGAAGTGATTCAAGGGTCGGCCTGAGGAGGAAACTCTAACAACAGTGTAGGTGAGACAGGTAGCCAAGCGTAACACTGAACAATCGGGTGGCAACACGACCTAGGGACAGCTGAGGAACCAACAACAGCCTAATCAGTTCCCTTCCACCCGACACACCCGCTGCTCTATTTCAACCGACCGACTGACTGCTGCCGGCCGAAGTGGCCGTGCGGTTAAAGGCGCTACAGTCTGGAACCGCAAGACCGCTACGGTCGCAGGTTCGAATCCTGCCTCGGGCATCGATGTTTGTGATGTCCTTAGGTTAGTTAGGTTTACCTAGTTCTAAGTTCTAGGGGACTAATAACCTCAGCAGTTGAGTCCCATAGTGCTCAGAGCCATTTGAACCATTTTGACTGACTGCTCCAGTACGCAGACAGCATTCATGTGCTGAGTGGAAATCACAGAAGCTACATACGGTTCTACGTAAACACACTTGCACAAGAACCCGAACATTCGTAAAAGCAATCACTTTGGAACAAGTTCGAATGAATTCGACACACAGAGAGTTTGCACAAACGGTCGGCGACCAAATACACGTTGTCCGATGAGACAATCGACTGAACGACCAACCCTGGTCGTTCCCACTGAAGTTACGTGTGTCGGGAATGGTCGGGCGAGTCTTGGCTGTCAGAAGCTGACTGCAGCTCCAACCCGACTCAACTCAATGTCCGTTCGGTACTCGGAGACACTGCGACCCTGGCACCCTGGCTCCGACCCATCCATGCAGAGGGAACTCTTGCCCCTTGGCCACGACATCTCTGCACAAGGAAGGAACCGACCCACGCCCGGCAAGATTAACAAGTGACGAGGCCCAGAAACGGCCAGAAGACCAAATACACGTCGCCCGATGAGACGACCAACCGAACGACCGACCAACGGTCGTCCCGTTCCAATCTCCTTCCGTCGGACAGTTCATGTGTGTCGCCAGCGGTCGGCGAGCATTGGCTGTCCGCACCTCACTGGCGCTCCGTCCCCGATTCCGCTGCTGCTGCTCCCCGAGTGTGCTCCCAATTCAACTCCAGACATACGACGTCCCAAAAATGCTATCGGTCGCTCCAGAGACATTACGACAGTGCACTTATCGATAAGTGCTGCTGCTGCCACTCACGGGCAGGTAAGACAGGAAGTTAGTGACGCCAGTAAATGTAATAAGAAAACGAGGTGGCAGTACGGTAAGAGAAGATAACAAACAACGGGATGAACACGAGCAGCGCACGGCTCAGTAATATCAGAGCTTGAGGCAGTCCAGTCAGTTGAGGAACGTGACGACACTATTTCAACGGTTCAAAGGAGTCCCATGACCAGCACAAGGCGCATTAGCCGTCAGCTTGATATTCCGAAAATGCGAGTGAGGCGGACGTTAAATTCAAAGGGCTTGTATCCAATGCAAGTGCAGCCCGTGCAATTTCTTCATCCAGGTGACTGAGTAAGGCGGTAACAATTTTGTGCCTCGTTGGCTGTACGCAGAGACGTCGTGCAATACACTTTATTTACAGATGAGACTACACCTAATGTTATCATGAACACCCACAATTCTCTTGCGTGGTCGATGGGAACCCACATGACACTCGGGAAACAAGATTCCAAGCTAGGTTTTCAGTATACGTCTGGTATGCTGGTATGGCACTGATGACCTGGTAAAATCACATGACAGCCGCAGCATACACACATTTCCTGACAGGAGATATACTTGCACTTTTGGGGGACGTGACATGAGGGAAACTATAAAAAATATACCTGCAACATGACAGATCACCGATTCACAGTACTAGACAAGTATCCCAGTATCTGAATAACACATTTCCTCAATGGTGGATTGGCAGTGGCCGACCAATTAACTGGCTTGCCAGATCACCCCACTAGACTTCTGTTTATGGGGCTGGTTGAAGGGGTATGTGTGCGCCACGAAGGAGGACACACGTGAAGAAATTGTCGCTCGCATCAGCGACGCTGTTACTCCCAGTAAAGCCCACCGAGATGATGTCCGATGTGCAGCAAACACATCTTCCAGTCCGTTGACAAGTGCATTCAGGTAGGTGGGAGTCTTTCTGGACACCTCTCGTGGGATGGTTCAGTCATCTGTCACACCATTATTTCGTCCATCACAGTGCCTACCCAGCATTTCGGTAAGAAGTATTCACACTTGGCTTGCTAATCATTCATGAATCATTCAGCCCCCTCTAGTTGCGTAATGATTGACAGTCGTACATATGTTCAAAGTACGTTTTCACTTTATTTTCGCATGTAGAATCATGCCACAAATTACGTGACATTCCTTCTGTGTCACCCTGAATATTTCGTAGCGTCCCTTTTTTATATTTGCGGCTCTCACTGAGAACAACAGAGTGCCACACTGTACCGTGGCAGCGCCGGCATGTATATGAATGGCCCTGCAGCGGCAGACAGCGGCAGGTGATGACCTGTTTATGCGGGGGCCCGGCCAATCTCCGCGCCTGCTGGCAGGAAATGACGGCGCGCCGGCCCGGCCCGGGCTGGGCGAGGCTGCGTGTGTCCGCCGCGGCTATCGGCCGACCAGCAAGCACTTTGGCGCCGCCGTTATCGGAATGGGCCGCCCACCGCCGCCGGCCGCATCGTGGAACCACTTCCCACCAGGACCGCAGGCCACTCCGCGCCGCCCCAAACTGCTAACCTCAATCCACCCGATGAGGCCGTGCTCACTGCTTTTAGGGAAATAATTACACCCTTCCTCGTAGTGCGACGCCACCTGCTGCCATCAACAAAACTTGAGGAACAGCATCATCCTCTCAAGCGAAATTAAGTTAGGTGTGCAAAAGGTAGGAAACAATTTCTTTGGAAAACAAAGCTTTCCTAGGAGTTAAGTGCAGAGAGATTCGAAAAATTGCGGGAAAGAATGTAAAACATGACAATGATTTTAGCCTTCAGTATCGCACTTTTCTCATACACAAATAAAGATTAAGCCTCATAAAACCGAAGGGGGATGGGGAAGGGAGGAGGAGTATTTACGTTCACCTTTCGAAAATATCGTTTTCCAGACACATACTTTCATATTTTCAAAGTTTCAGAATAATATTTGATTTTAATTATTTTCATACAAGTTTCCATAATTATTTTAAATTAACCGAAAAATTTAAATCTTACCAATGAATATGACATTTCACAACAAATGTCACAGTCATATTTTCAGGTTCAGGACCAACTTTCACATCTACATATTTTTGATTAGTATGTTTTGAATACAAATAAACGAGAATTAACGAAATTCTTTTTAAAACCAAAATTATGTGGTGGTCATCAAGAACTCCTGTCCTTGGTATACACATTATGGAAAATGCGTTGGTTTCTGAATACTACTCATTAATCAGCAAATATTTAAAACTTATGTTGTTAAAAACAATAAGCGAAATTAGTTTCTTTCCATATTTGTTTTAAATTTATTTTTGTTTTTATGGTGTGCGTAAAGCTCACTCCACCCATGGGAGAGTCTACGTCATGGGTTTCCAACAAAATTGTCTGGAGGACCCCCTCATCGAGCATGACCGGTACCTTGTCATATCACAGTACCAAGTACCTGTTGTTGTTGTTGTGGTCTTCAGTCCTGAAACTGGTTTGATGCAGCTCTCCATGCTACTCTATCCTGTGCAAGCTTCTTCATCTCCCAGTACCTACTGCAACCTACATCCTTCTGAATCTGCTTAGTGTATTCATCTCTTGATCTCCCCCTACGATTTTTACCCTCCACGCTGCCCTCCAATATTAAATTGGTGATCCCTTGATGCCTCAGAACATGTCCTACCAACCGATCCCTTCTTCTGGTCAAGTTGTGCCACAAACTTCTCTTCTCCCCAATCCTATTCAATACTTCCTCATTAGTTATGTCATCTACCCATCTAATCTTCAGCACCCTTCTGTAGCACCACATTTCGAAAGCTTCTATTCTCTTCTTGTCCAAACTATTTACCGTCCATGTTTCACTTCCATACATGGCTACACTCCATACAAATACTTTCAGAAATGACTTCCTGACACTTAAATCTATACTTGATGTTAACAAATTTCTCTTCTTCAGAAACGCTTTCCTTGCCATTGCCAGTCTACATTTTATATCCTCTCTACTTCGACCATCATCAGTTATTTTGCTCCCCAAATAGCAAATCTCCTTTACTACTTTAAGTGTCTCATTTCCTAATCTAATTCCCTCAGCATCACCCGACTTAATTTGACTACATTCCATTATCCTCGTTTTGCTTTTGTGGATTTTCATCTTATATCCTCCTTTCAAGACACTGTCCATTCCGTTCAACTGCTCTTCCAGGTCCTTTGCTGTCTCTGACAGAATTACAATGTCATCGGCAAACCTCAAGGTTTTTATTTCTTCTCCATGGATTTTAATACCTACTCCGAATTTTTCTTTTGTTTCCTTTACTGCTTGCTCAATATACAGATTGAATAACATCGGGGAGAGGCTACAACCCTGTCTCACTCCCTTCCCAACCACTGCTTCCCTTTCATGTCCCTCGACTCTTATAACTGCCATCTGGTTTCTGTACAAATTGTAAATAGCCTTTCGCTCCCTGTATTTTACCTCTGCCACCTTTAGAATTTGAAAGACAGTATTCCAGTCAACATTGTCAAAAGCTTTCTCGAAGTCTACAAATGCTAGAAACGTAGGTTTGCCTTTCCTTAATCTTTCTTCTAAGATAAGTCGTAAGGTCAGTATTGCCTCACGTGTTCCAGTATTTCTACGGAATCCAAACTGATCTTCCCCGAGGTCGGCTTCTATTAGTTTTTCCATTCGTCTGTAAAGAATTCGTGTTAGTATTTTGCAGATGTGGCTTATTAAACTGATTGTTCGGTAATTTTCACATCTGTCAACACCTGCTTTCTTTGGGATTGGAATTATTATATTCTTCTTCAAGTCTGAGGGTATTTCGCCTGTTTCATACATCTTGCTCACCATATGGTAGAGTTTTGTCAGGACTGGCTCTCCCAAGGCCGTCAGTAGTTCCAATGGAATGTTGTCTACTCCGGGGGCCTTGTTTCGAGTCAGGTCTTTCAGTGCTCTGTCAAACTCTACACGCAGTATCGTATCTCCCATTTCATCTTCATCTACATCCTCTTCAATTTCCATAATATTGTCCTCAAGTACATCGCCCTTGTATAGACCCTCTATATACTCCTTCCACCTTTCTGCTTTCCCTTCTTTGCTTAGAACTGGGTTTCCATCTGAGCTCTTGATGTTCATGCAAGTGGTTCTCTTATCTCCAACGGTCTCTTTAATTTTCCTGTAGGCTCTATCTATCTTACCCCTAGTGAGATAAGACTCTAGATCCTTACATTTGTCCTCTAGCCATCCCTGCTTAGCCATTTTGCACTTCCTGTCGATCTCATTTTTGAGACGTTTGTATTCCTTTTTGCCTGCTTCATTAACTGCATTTTTATATTTTCTCCTTCTATCAATTAAATTCAATATTTCTTCTGTTACCCAAGGATTTCTAAGAGCCCTGGTCTTCTTACCTACTTGATCCTCTGCTGCCTTCACTAATTCATCCCTCAAAGCTACCCATTCTTCTTCTACTGTATTTCTTTCCCCCATTCCTGTCAATTGTTCTCTTATGCTCTCCCTAAAACTCTGTACAACCTCTGGTTCTTTCAGTTTATCCAGGTCCCATCTCCTTAAATTCCCACCTTTTTGCATTTTCTTCAGTTTTAATCTACAGGTCATAACCAATAGATTGTGGTCAGAGTCCACATCTGCCCCTGGAAATGTCTTACAATTTAAAACCTGGTTCCTAAATCTCTGTCTTACCATTGTATAATCTATCTGATACCTTTTAGTATCTCCAGGGTTCTTCCATGTATACAACCTTCTATCATGATTCTTAAACCAAGTGTTAGCTATAATTAAGTTGTGCTCTGTGCAAAATTCTACCAGGCGGCTTCCTCTTTCATTTCTTAGCCCCAATCCATATTCACCTACTACGTTTCCTTCTCTCCCTTTTCCTACACTCGAAATCCAGTCACCCATGACTATTAAATTTTCGTCTCCCTTCACTATCTGAATAATTTCTTTTATATCATCATACATTTCTTCAATTTCTTCGTCATCTGCAGAGCTAGTTGGCATATAAATTTGTACTACTGTAGTAGGCGTGGGCTTCGTGTCTATCTTGGCCACAATAATGCGTTCACTATGCTGTTTGTAGTAGCTTACCAGCATTCCTATTTTCCTATTCATTATTAAACCTACTCCTGCATTACCCCTATTTGACTTAGTGTTTATAACCCTGTAGTCACCTGACCAGAAGTCTTGTTCCTCCTGCCACCGAACTTCACTAATTCCCACTATATCTAACTTTAACCTATCCATTTCCCTTTTTAAATTTTCTAACCTACCTGCCCGATTAAGGGATCTGACATTCCACGCTCCGATCCGTAGGATGCCAGTTTTCTTTCTTCTGATAACGACATCCTCTTGAGTAGTCCCCGCCCGGAGATCCGAATGGGGTACAATTTTACCTCCGGAATATTTTACCCAAGAGGACGCCATCATCATTTAATCATACAGTAAAGCTGCATGCCCTCGGGAAAAATTACGGCCGTAGTTTCCCCTTGCTTTCAGCCGTTCGCAGTACCAGCACAGCAATGCCGTTTTGGTTATTGTTACAAGGCCAGATCAGTCAATCATCCAGACTGTTGCCCTTGCAACTACTGAAAAGTTACTACTAAAAAGCCAAATTAAGAGTCTTTTTATACGTTTTCTAATTTAGATACTTAGAAAAAACATTGACATATTCAATATTGAAAAATATTGAGCTTAAAACTTTTTCAATTTAGTCATCATTGTTATTGTTAAATTTTTGATTACATCTCAAAATCTTTGTCTTCAAATCTGGGTGTTTAGTACAACCAACTCCTTAAAATAATGAAAATTGAGTATCATGCGAAATATATTTAATATATTTTTTATTCTAATAGTATCTTGCGGACCCCTCTGGCAAATCTCGCAGACCCCTGGGGGTCTGTGGACCACCTGTTGGGAACCACTGGTCTACATTATTGAAAATGACTTGGTATTCCTAGGGTTAACTTACATTGACAGGTTGTTCTAAAACTCTTTGAAAAAATATTCATACATGTAAATAAAAAACAAGACTTAATACTTTAAACTGACAGTTTTACCTTAGAAACTAACTTATGTTGGCAAAGACAATAATATTACACAAGAAAACACGGTTATTCTAACCTGTCTTTCACTAAATTACATTATACACAACCAAGACCACGGGATCCATGTCCACTTTCTATTGTTGGTATAGAAAAACAAAAAAAGTTGTGGAATTTAGCCAAACATTTATTTTACTCTTAAGATAATTCTCATTTATAGTAGAGTCGCAGTTGCTCATTTTTAATTAGATGTCATGCCTCAGTCAAACTGGATCACCTTCGGATCAAAGTAGTTGCGTCAGCAACTCGTCTTGTCTACTCAGAATCACATATCAGAGCAATTTGCAATTGAGATGGAAATATAAATGAGACTTAATTATCTGAACAGCTTCTTAATCTCTCAAGACGATTATGCCAATTGCACTGAGCATTTAACTATGTTGTAATTACGACGTTACACCAAGAATTCACTATCAACAGATTTAAAAAGTCAAAACAATAAAATTTATGTTATAGATTGAAATCGCCCTCAAACTTAATTTTTTGCAGAGCTGTTACTTGTTTGCTTAGTTCAAATAACAAGTGAAGGATAGAAACATTAATGTGTAGAAGTAATCACAAATGGGGACTAAACATTGTGTATTACAATCACAAACTATTTATCAAATAACAATATATATGGCACAGGTCATAAAGTAATTAACAAGTCAAAGAAATTGATAGATGTGACTGGAATGATAGTGTGTGCATATGGAGTTGAGCTATTACTATAATAAAGAAAGAGAGATACTCTGGTTCACCACACTGTAATTACCATTTTACCAAACTCAGTTTCTTCCATAGAACTGTACACTAAACTTTGTTAATATTGTGTGATGGACCGAGACTCGCCAGGAAGTTTCATATGAGAGGAGTCTCCTCTGCACAGTGTAAAATCTCATTCTGTTAATATTATTCAAAATCCATTACTGCTCTGAGATTTGAGTTTTATATGATGATGATGATAAGTGTCCATTCTCATACTTGTAATTAATTTATTTCTCTAGTTAACTGTGGCTAAATATAATATTTACCATTGGTGTTGCTCCATTTTATGTTAGTACAATATTTTTCACTCTTAGAACTTTGAGGGAGGCTTTTCATAGGTTAGAACTCAATAATGCTGTAAAGTGGCAGAATAAATGGTCAGAGTCACACCTTACATGATACCTATACAGATCGCAATGAGAAGGTGAAGCTGACACTTAATGTAAATCGGCATTTATGAGAACATTTGCCTATCAATGTGTAATGCAAAAAGGGATGACAGTCAATCGACAGCAATTAACACACCATTCCTATACAATGTGTGTCTTTGAGTAGAAGGTAGAACAGGGAACGCAAGTAGAGTCGCTTTTAGTTTTGAAAAGGCCAGCTTCACAATGGCGTAGCAAAACTGTGCTGTGGGAGTTACTACGGAAACCACTTAAAGGGGTGGCAGGAAGGAAGACAGTGACCCCTGGCCAGGTGATTCAAGCTGGACGGCCGCCTGTAGTGGGGCATCTGCACAAAGGCAGAGGAAAAGCTTTAGAAAACTGCGTTGCAGAATTCCAATGGGATACGAACAAAAGAGTGACTCATTTTCATCTAGTGAGTGTGACATGTGGGAAGGTCAATGTACCTTAGGCGCCTAGAACGGGCACAAAACGTCCGATTGGCCGAAACGCACTGGGAAGGAGAAAAATATTGAAGTTTCGACGCAGTTTGATAGAAGGGACATTGCGATTGGTAGAGTGTGTTTCTACAAAATAAGAGGAACGCTCCTATTGGTCGAAAAAAGCTGTGACATGAAAAAGGAACCCAAGTGGAGGGAGGCAGTTGTGCCATGAGAGTAGGACAAGAGAGATATTTTCGTGGACTCTTCTCTGAACTGGTGTCAAGTGCAGAATCGAGTGCTTAATGCTCTGTGCGACACAGACAAGAAATTTGTGTAGACACTGCGTTCACAGCGGCTGCACTCCAGCTAAAGAATTAGCTGTAGCAACGTTTAGCTCCAACTGTGGAGAAACGAACCAGCCAGATTAGTTAATTGTTCTTGCAAGAACTGAGAGGACACTATAATGTGCACGCTGTTCCAACCATGTGCGTGTATGTCAGAACATAATAAGACTAGGGCTGAGTACATGTTTTCTCGCATAACGAGAAACATAGGGAAAGTTTCTGCTGGAAAGTTCAGCAAGTCCTGATTAGTTTTGTAGTAATTTCAGTGGGAGAGAGCGGCCTTGCAGACAGCAGCAAATCGCAGCTTAAGGTAAATACCGCATGCAGAGGCATAAACTTTGTCGGTTCACCAGCTTGCGTCCGCTGTAAACTCGAGCGGCCTTGTGTAATCTTGCACTCAAATTTGGCACTTGAATAACCATCCACCGTAGACTTGATTGTCATCCTAAATAGTACCAAACTTTGAACCGGTATCGGACGATTTTCGTAGTACTGACCAACATCATAACGTATGCGTAAGAGTAATTTAGTAAAGAAACGTCCAATTAAACTTTCATGCTATTGTGCTTAGGATTAATGTTCTTTCAGAGAGTTAATATTTAACATTGTTGTGTATAAAATTATTTCCATTTCTGATGTTGGCAAGAAGCGTTATCCATTGCGCTGTTTTTATGTTGGCGAGTTGAAAACTGTGTGAAAGCTGTAATTTTGTGAGAAACAGTGCGACATTAAATTAGTCATTTCAACTCACAGAGCTCTTCTCAATTCTAGAATAATAAAAAACGAAAAGCACACCCTTACAATGCATTTTAATACGTGATATGCAGTTCCTAGACTACTGTGTACTTTCTGGTATTTTCTGAGCATTAGGATAGTTTGTATTAGCAACTATTTGTTCCTGTTATCTATGGAATCGAAATTCATTCTCATTTATGAAAACATGAGGCCAATGATTGGCTTGATGCAGCTCCCTACGACACACTCTCCAGTAAAATTAATGTTATCATTGCCCAGATAGTGCAGTCTATATCCATTCGCTGTACTCAGTTGTATTCAACTTGTTGTCTCCCTCTGCAACTACCCCACCCTCTCCCGATTTCTCGCCATTTACGATCTTATTTTTTTATCACTGTGAAAACTGCCTCAGAGAGAGCTTTGATGTATGTCTTAGAAGTTTTAATCTTTGATGTATATCTTTTAAAAGTGGTGTTCTCACCGCAATTTTTGTTTTACATTCTTGTCCACATAGCACACGTTTACACTCTTGAGTCAGTACTTGGAATCAGTTGTTAATTTTCAAATTTAGTGTTCGTTTTATGTTTATGATTGTATTTTATATTCCTATAGTATTCAAGTTGCACCATAAATTTATCATCTCCCTGATTCAGTTCATTATTTTTATTCGCTTGTACATACGTAATTATACTGAAAACGACTCTCTGTCGTGAATATGATTTTGTATATAGTATGGAGTGTATCCAGTTAATAGCTTACGCAGTAATGTAGTCTAATGAGATTACTATGGTATACTGCAAAAAGATTTTCCTGTAGATAAACCCCAAAGGAAAAATTTGCTACGAAACTTTAAAGTTGGTAGTTTGTTTAAAATGCACACAGTGTAATACGAAAGTATTCCCTTAATATTGAACGGTCTCTACATGAGCCTCTTCATGATTTTGCCATACCACACAGCTTCATTTGTTTGCCTCCAGCACCTCAATTGTTGGTGCAAATGGTCTATTACCCTAAATGTAAAAAAGAAAAGGGAAAAGACTGAGAAACTGAGTGTGTTTGTGGTGGCCACAGTACACTATCCATATTTCGTTTTCACATTTCATTAGGTTACTGGTACTTGTCGGAGCCTCACACGTATGTTTGATACATTTAAGTGCCATATTTCAATGTCTCTACTCTTTCCTCTTCGTCTCCGATCAGTTGAATGTATGAATGAGAGTGTGCAAAGATTTCAGGGTGTAGATTTGTGGGAGTGAAGCAGTTTCCCACTGTGTCAGAACAACCAACTGGAGGAAACACGTACCAGGTAACAAAGAGGTTTCTGTTTACCTTGGACGAACGTTTTATATATGTTGGCACTACAATAGGGGTTCCTCTGACCACTTCCGTAGGTACCGGGAGCGGTTTTCGCTGGAGAGCAAATGCTCTTGAAGTGTTCCGTGGGACGTGAGACGGATGAGACCTACTGGTGGTAATTGCGCCTATTCGATGAGAAGACTGGGATGTCTATGGGTTCAGTACAGGTGGTACAGAAAAGCCGTCGTGTGAATTACTTTTGAACACATTATCGGAAAAACTGTCTCGAGCAGCTAAATCGACAGCCAACGCGTAATGGAAATATTTTAGATCTGGTAGCCACGAACACACCAGACCTCATCGACGGTGTCAGTGTTGAGACAGGGATTAGCGATCATGATATTGTCATTACTACTATAGTTACGAAAGTTAAAAAGTCGGTCAAGAAAGCTAGGAGAATGTTCATACTAGAAAGAGCAGATAAACAGTTGTTAGCATTCGACTTCGTAAATGTATCAAATTCATTTACTTCCGGTACGATGGACGTGGAAGAATTATGGGCAAATTTTAAACACATTGTAAATCACGCATTGGACAAGTATGTGCCGAAAAAGTGGGTTAGCACGGAAAAGACCCACCGTGGTTTAACAGCGCAATTCGGAGAATGCTCAGGAAGCAAAGGCAGTTGCACTCGCGCTACAAGAAAGATCGGGAGAATGAGAACAGGCAAAAGTTAGTAGAGATTCGTGCTGCTGTAAAAATAGCGATGCGCGAAGCATTCAGCCACTACCACCGTCATACCTTAGCAAAAGATCTTGCTGTAAACCCTAGGAAATTCTGGTCTTACGTAAAATCGGTAAGCGGTTCGAAGGCTTCCATCCAGCCACTCACTGATCAGTCTGGCCTGGCAACGGAAGACGGCAAAACGAAAGCTGAAATATTAAGTTTAGCATTTGAGAAATCTTTCACGCAGGGGGATCGTACAAACATACCGCCGTTTTAGTCTCGTACAGATTCCCGTATGGGGGACATAGACATCCCTGGAGTTGTGAAGCAGCTGAATGGGTTGAAAATAAATAAATCGCCAGATCCTGATGGGATTCAAATTCGGTTTTACAGGGAGTACTCTACTGCATCGGCTCCTTACTGAGCTTGTAATTATCGCGAATCTCTTGCCCAACGTAAAGTCCCCAGCGACTGAAAAAAAGCGCAGGTGGTGCCTGTATATAGGAAGGGTAGGAGGACGGATCTTCAAAATTACAGACCAATATCCTTAACATCAGTTTGTTGCAGGATTCTCGAACATATTCTCAGTTCGAATATAATAAATTTCCTTGAGACAAAGAAATTGCTGTCCATGCATCAGCACGGCTTTAGAAAGTATCGCTCCTGCGAAACGCAACTTCCCCTTTTATCACATGATATCTTGTGAATCATGGATGAAGGGTATCACACGGATGCCATATTCCTTGACTTCCGGAAAGCGTTTGACTCGGTGCCCCACTGCTGACTCCTAACTAAGGTACGAGCATATGGGATTGAATCCCAAGTATGTGAGTGGCTCGAAGACTTCTTAAGTAATAGAACCCAGTACGTTGTACTCGATGGTGAGCGTTAATCGGATGTGAGGGTATCATCTGGAGTGCCCCAGGGAAGTGTGGTAGGTCCGCTGTTGTTTTCTATCTACATACATGATCTTTTGGATAGGGTGGATAGCAGTGGGCGGCTGTTTGTTGATGATGCTGTGGTGTAGGAGAAGGTGTCGTCGTTGAGTGAGTGTAGGAGGATACAAGATGACGTGGACAGAATTTGTGATTGGTGTAAAGAATGGCAGCTAACTCTAAATATAGATAAATGTAAATTAATGCAAATGTATAGGAAAAAGAATCCTGTAATGTTTGAATACTCCATTAGCAGTGTGGCGCTTGATACAGCCACGTCGATTAAATATATGGGCGTAACGTTGCAGAGCGATATGAAATGGGACAAGCAAGTAATGGCAGTTTTGGGGAAGGCGGATGGTCGTCTTCGGTTCGTTGGTAAAATTTTGGGAATATGTGGTTCATCTGTGAAGGAGACCGCTTATAAAACACTAATACGTCCTATTCTTGAGTATTGCTCGAACGCTTGGGATCCCTATCAGGTCGGATTGAGGGAGGACATATAAGCAATTCAGAGGCGGGCTGCTAGATTTGTTACTGGTAGGTTTGATCATCACGCGAGTGTTACGGAAATGCTTCAGGAACTCGGGTTGGAGTCTCTAGAGGAACGGAGGCGTTCTTTTCATGAATCG
Organism: Schistocerca cancellata; assembly: GCF_023864275.1. Lineage (NCBI taxonomy): Eukaryota > Metazoa > Arthropoda > Insecta > Orthoptera > Acrididae > Schistocerca > Schistocerca cancellata. Next base: position 228,624,439 of record NC_064634.1, read on the forward strand.
CTACTCAGGAAATTTAGAGAACCAGCACTTGACTGCAGTAGAATTTTAGTGCCGCCAACTTACATTTCGCGGAAAGGCCACAAAGATAAGATAAGAGAGATTAGGGCTCGTACAGAGGCATATAGGCAGTCATTTTTCCCAGGTTCGTTTGGGAGTGGAACAGGGAGAGAAGATGCTAGTTGTGGTGCGAAGTACCCTCCGCCACGCACCGTGTGGTGGATTGTGGACTATGTATGTAGATGTAGAAGTTAATGTTGTATTTTATGTAAGTATTTAAAAGATAGTCAAAGCAAATGATTCCTTTCATCGTTCATAGTTTAATATCGCGTGTGACAAATTTTACTAATTCGCGAGTGTTAAATGCGTTAAAATCCAGGAACGGTTTAGGCTGTTGTTCAGTTGAATTGTTAATCAAACACGTGGAGTCGTGTTGTGTTGATTGTGATTCAGTTTTGCGAGAACATGTATATTTCGTATGATTTCCGTGATTTTATGACTGAATTTTGTGCAATTCGTCTCACTTTATAATTTTCTTTGTGCACGCTTTTGTTTATAAGGACCCAGTGGTCGTGATCTAATGATACAGCCTACAATGTCAAGGCCACAGTGATCTCCCGCTGTAGAATAACGGAATTAATTGTTGTTCTTATTTACGCTTAATTTTTATAGCAAATCACTTTAATAGAAATTTCGTTCATTTATTTCCAAAATAAAGTTCTAGGTTTAATTAATGTGCGACGTAATAGATTGCAGACCACAGCAACCATCATATTACTCACTATACATATTCATGTCTGTAATGAAATTTACCGATCTAATAAATGTTTCTTTGCTAGAATTATTGTTTACGCTCTCACTTCTGAAATTCCACTCCATGCTTCATCCACCTCTGGTGTACGGCGCATCCTACAGCTTTCCGTTTGCGCGACAATTGTACTGAGGTCATACTTTACCCTCCATATTCAGATTAACTGTAAAGATACCATTCAATATAATAGTGTTTCACTCCAAAGAAATTGATTTCCTTCTTTTATTCTGTGATCATACTGTCTGAATAACGGAAATGGGTACTGTTGTCCAGAATTACATTGACTCAATACAATTCTGTTATAGCAGCTACCTAAAACGACCCATTACAGAACATATAAATAATTATGTTTAAGTCTGACTATGGTAGTAAGAAAACGTTTCATTTATTATATCTCTAAAGTATTGTTCTTTTTTGGTAATTTAAAAGTCATGGAATGTTACATATTATACAAGTGCTCCTGGTGAAAGGCAGGACAATGTGATAAAAATACGTACAGGAGTTATTATGAGCCGCATGTTGCACATATTCCATTATCACAATACTTCCAGATTTTTCTTCCTCTTACATAGATATTATTGTCAAGAGGACGCGTTTCATGTCCATTGTTCACATATTCGAAATAAATTCAAGTTACTTAACACAGTGAAGTAAAATAAATGTCTAGGAAAATTTAATTACACATGAATTAAACTATTTCAGAAAATAATAGGTACACTGAAATACGGTGCTGTTATTCTTTTGACGATAGTAAATACCCTTAACAACGGAAACGGTTTCAGAATATGCTCAGAATGTAGAAAATATAATTTATTATTTCATGAAAATATTGTAAAATAATTAGCATGGCCAATTAAATGACTGTCTGTCGCTCCTAAAAAACGGCAATTGTCTCATGGTCTGCAAGGCTGCCAGAACTGATACTATGGCTCACTTGAATCCGACGAAATAAATTTTGACATCCTGATGTACAGGCTGCAGGTTTTGACTGCCAGTTGCACCTGTGTTGCGTACCATTCGTTATCTGTCTATGGTTGGTGGTGTCTCTCAGTTACTAAATAGCTACACATACGATGAAAGTGGAGAACACCTATTTGAAACCTCAACAGCTGCCATCGCCAAGTTTAAATTACTCTCGGTTAGCCGTTTATTAACGCAAATTTTAAAGCCAAACAAAAATATAAGAATGAACTAGTCTTGCAGGGAGACACACTGCAAGAAGGGAGTAAATGACAATAACAAAACAATGAAGATGGCATCATTGCTCATAGAACAAATCGTCAAATCCGCAGAGAAGGCATACGTAATTACAAGAATCGAAAGTAAGTCAAGCAAGACTACTGCAGTAAAGTCAATTGTATTCTGTCTAACGTAACGTTGGTCACGGTGTTATTGCAGCACAAGAGGGGACAGGTGATTGTTGTAGAGTAGAATGGACCTTGCCTTCTGCCGAGAAACCAGCCAGGCAATTTTCATAACGACTTAGGAAAATAAAAAAGCGGTTAATCCAAACCTAGTTGGTGGACTGTAGTATGAAGCGCTGTCATCCTGAAGCCGAGTGCAACGTTGCAACAAAAAAATGGTTCAACTGGCTCTGAGCACTATGGGACTTAACATCTGTGGTCGTCAGTCCCCTAGAACTTAGAACTACTTAAACCTAACTAACCTAAGGACATCACACACATCCATGCCTAAGGCAGGATTCGAACCTGAGACCGTAGCGGTCACGCGGTTCCAAACTGAAGCGCCTAGAACCGCAAGGCCACACCGGTCGGCAATGTTGCAACAGATTGTTGACTTACACAATACGTTGCCATGATGATAATTTGAACTTTCCAGCAGGAGTGAAAGCGCACTTTAATATAGTGAACCCTTTTCCGGAAACACCTGGCCCGCAAGTTATAACCGGAAAAGAGAAAAATTCTAAATTAAAGTTGATCTATTGACGCTGATAAAAACCCACGTAAATTGAATTAAATAAAAATTTAATTTAGCGTCACTACTTGAACATTCACAACAGTTATTGAAATCTGTGTCCCTCAGATGAAATTTACCAATGATATTATCATACAGCCATCCATTGTACCGTTTTTAAATTCCAGGCCTTGCTGCAACAGTCACAGGCTGCAAGAATTCTTGCTTGGTGTTTCTCTTCACTTCGACTGGCGTCTCGTGCACAAAACATTTGTTATGGTCCCACAAGAAGAAATAAAGTCTACAAGTAGCCTAGGTGTGTGAAGTTGATTGGCACACCAATCTAGGAACCACATACGAACAAGAAGCTGATGAAAGGAACTTTCCAACAACTTGAGGAGTAATACTGTCACAAAGACAGAGTACATTACTGCAGTTAGGCAGACAGGAAGGAGATGTGGGGGAACGTGCTTCACCGAGATTCATATAAACCCAGTTTGACTATACTGTGATGTAGTACCAATAGCGTCACACGAATTTTGGTGGCAGCTGAAGTTAAAACTTGCATTTTATGCGAACTTCCGGGTGGCAGTACTGTTCCCAGATCAATTTCAATTCAGCACTATTCGCGACATCCATTTGATCTATTAGGCGAATGGTGATCGAAGGCTTCTTGTACAAGTGAGCAAGTTCTTTTTCTATTACGTCATGAGTCAGGATAGGAAACTATTCTGCACGACTGTTGCGCTGACGTACCACTTGCGCTGTTTCCATTAATGGCAGGTCCATTACTACAGTATTACCCACTTTTATTTGCACTGGTCGCAACTCATGCCTGTACTGTGACGCCTACCTCGGCGGTAACCTGTTCTAAATCTAGTGGCGGAAGAATATTTCACCGCCAGTGGAGGGAGGAGACTTGGATCGCCACACGTAACACCGGTGTCCTGAATTAAATTTGAAATCTCTCTCCAGTGTCTCATGGAGTTAAGGCATGTTAAACTGTTGATTATGATCCGTTCAGTAGATGATGACGTTATTCCAGCAGTCCCCTTTGTGGTATTCGAAGGGAGTACCCTACGTGTTGGCATCCGGTTTCACTCTAAAAGTACGGGCTGTGTGGGTAGAGGAAATGGCATTTTGATTAGGTTTCTGAAAATACCATCATGACCTCCAATCCAATAATTCCACAAATTCTTTCTTTCCTTTGTTCTAATGTAGTGACAAATCAGCTTGCCAGAGATTGTAATTGTGTAAGTGTAGAACAGGGTTGCAAGTCGTTCTGCAGCTAGGGGAGTGTGTATGATGAAGTCTGTTCTTCTTCAGTAATGATATAGCCTTCTCAATAACAGCAATCTGCATAAAGATAAAAAAAATCACTCCCTATTCTTCTGAGTTTCAATTAGGAAATATGGCAAGGGAAACCGTACCATGCATGGACTGATTTTATGACTTGCTCCGCTATCGATAGAGTCCCCTTGGCAGGAATCTTTGTGGCAGGTCACTTGGCAACTCGAGAAGACGCTGTCTTGTGGCAGTAATGCAGCTTGGCACACGAATATAGAGGTACGCACGAGCCATATGGGAGGCAGTTATTGTTCCACATCAAATGGAGTGTGCTGCCTGATGTAAGGAGTGGTGTCCACGACTGTATTGGATGTGTTTATTTTGGATAATGGCTTAACTTAACGGAATTGCGGCTCTTGTGACCAAGGCCAGCTTGTGTCATTACTGCAGTTGGAACAACGGTACCTTAGTCAAGGGTCAGCGCTTGAAATTAACGGTGAGCAATTCTCCTGTTGAACTTAAAGTATCTGTGTCGATTGTAACTCACCAACCAGGTTACTTAGTGCCTAACTGTGAAACAGTGTCTATATTAGCAGCTGTAATGTGCGCCTTGCCTTATTACAGGCGTCGGTATATGTTATCCAGTGTTCCATTTTATGTTAACTGAGAAGCGGCCGTCCGCAGCTCGTGGTCGTGCGGTAGCGTTCTCGCTTTCCACTCCCGGGTTCCCGGGTTCGATTCCAGGCGGGGTCAGGGATTTTCTCTGCCTCGTGATGACTGGGTGTTGTGTGCTGTCTTTAGGTTAGTTAGGTTTAAGTAGTTCTAAGTTGTAGGGGACTGATGACCATAGATGTTAAGTCCCATAGAGCTCAGAGCCATTTGAACCATTTGAAAAGCGGCCAAAAATTTAGTTATTTTCGCGTGTGAATCACCTGTTTGCTTGAATGACATATCCTGCCTTCTTTTGTTTGAAATTTTGTACTGATTCATTTTATCACCAACACGTAAGTGTAATTTCATGTAAAAATCATCTAATTACATACTGTGAATTTCAAGCCATCACTAAGCTCATTCGTGTTGTGTGAAGGAAAGTGGAATTAAATGTGACCTTGGTTGATAACATACAACAGGCAGCTGCGTGTGGCCGTTGGACCCATAAGCCTTAAAATTCTTGTCTTCAAGGTTGATTGGTAAACTTGAGGGTGCCACGTACTGTTGGTGCACTGCACTATAATGTTGGTTTACCTTCAGATTTAAACATGAGTCCCATTGACATCAGTTACATGTTTTGTATATTACTTGTCTGAATTAAGAAAATCTGTTCTGTGACTCTTTTTCACCCTAAGTTTATAGAGTTTGTGTGCAGGTGTTAATGGATTCAGAGCTTTCAGTTAATGATCGATTCGTGCCGTCGATGGCAGTCACAGTTCATTTAAACCGAGGCGCCCATACTGAACGGTCATTGCTTTATATACTTTTGCTAAATCTGAGTTATACTCATATCTGTCTATGTGTATTGACGTATGTGACTTTACAGTTGGACTTATAATACTGGTTTGCGTATTCTCTGAGGCGGTTAACGGCCTGTGGTTTGTGTTCTCACGTAAATGTTTCTTGTTTAAGTTCAAGTTTTACGGTGCAACTGTTGGGATTAATACCACTCTTCGGTATAGAAGTTGTTTTACTGGTGTGAGTACTTCCACCATTAACTATACCTTAGCCTTAACAAAATGAAAAGAAATAAAAGAATGTCACTATTTATTTGAAAGGGCTTATTTCATTATTTGCTAGAATTTGCCGATTGCTAAAATTTTGTTTGTCAGGTATTATGTCCGCAGCTCGTGGGCTAGTGGCTAGCGTTGCTGCCTCTGGATCACGGGGTTCCGGTTTCGATTCCAGGCCGGATTGGGGGTTTTCTCTGCCGTGGGACTGGGTGGTTGTGTTGTTCTCATCATTTCATCATCATTCATGAAAGCAGCTAGATTGGACTGCATGAAGATTGGGACTTTCTACGGGCGCTGATGACCGCGCATTTGAGCACCCACGAACCAATCATCAACACATCATCGTTAGGTATTTAAAGAGATATTCCAAGTTAGCTGCTTCCGGTCTGCCTTAAAATTTAAAGTCGTGAATTATTGAAAAAATTAAATTAATTTCATTCACTTCAAAATTTTATGTGATCATTTCTTTATTTTCTAATGAGCCCCTATCTAAACTTATCCATGCATTCTAGTAATTGCCTGAAATTTCCTGTGTTGGCAGTTAACTGTTATTACATCTTATGAATTGATTCAAACAATTGTGTATATCTTGAAACGTCTGTTTGATCAGGGTGTTGGTCGATTAAACTGTACTTTCATTTTGGAAAAAGCTTCCACAACATTTTGGTATGGAGCGTTGTGTAAAACTGCCTTTTGGGTTTTTGTAAATAAAGATTGTTAAACATAATCAAGATTTCACTGCCCCAGCACATTATCACTCTCCCCATCTGCTCCCTACCACTTTATAAACTGTATCCATTCAAGAATAAAGATGTATGATGAATTCGGCAACAAGTCCGCTTTGCATTCACTGATTGATGAAGTCCTCATATGGAGCAGGAAGAGAAAAAAATACAAGTCACGCATCGAGTACCGCCACATACGACTTAATTTACCGATACTCAAAACCCAAGCTGGTGATTGTTCCCAGTAGTCAACCATAACAGTTGTGAGTGCCTATCATTAAATTTTATTAGAGTAGAAGTAGAAATCTTTGTTTCTGTTGGCAGTCGATTTGTCGGTTAGTGCTAGTATTAAATCCCCCGGAGAATACTTTTAACTAAAAGTATCAATAGAAATGATGCACTGAGAACTACATCTACATCTACATTGATACTCCGCAAGCCACCCAACGGTTTGTGGCGGAGGGCACTTTACGTGCCACTGTCATTACCTCCCTTTCCTGTTCCAATCGCGTATGGTTCGCTGAAAGAACAACTGCCGGAAAGCCTCCGTGCGCGCTCGAATCTCTCTAATTTTACATTCGTGATCTCCTCCGGAGGTTTAACTAGGGGGAAGCAATATATTCGATACCTCATCCCGAAACGCACCCTCTCGAAAGCTGGACAGCAAGCTACACCGCGATGCAGAGCGCCTCTCTTGCAGAGTCTGCCACTTGTGTTTGCTAAACATCTCCGTAACGCTATCACGCTTACCTGTGACGAAACGCACCGCTCTTCTTTGGATCTTCTCCATCTCCCGTCAACCCGACCTGGTACGGACCCCACACTGATGAGTAATACTCAAGTATAGGTCGAACGAGCGTTTTGTAAGCCACCTCCTTTTTTTGGTGGACTACATTTCTATCGACTCTCCCAATGAATCCCAACCTGGCACCAGCCTTACCAACAATTAATTTTATTATATCATTCCACTTCCTTCAATGTATTCCCAATACATTACATTTGTCTACGTTAAGGGTCAGTAGCCACTCCCTGCACAAAGTGCCTATCCGCAGCAGACCTTCCTGCATTTCGCTGCAATTTTCTAATGCTGCAACTTCTCTGTATACTCCAACATCATCCGCGAAAAGCCGCATGGAACTTCCGACCCTTCCGAGATAATGTTTCGCTGGAGGCTACTGTTTTTGTGTTATTCACGAAGCACCGAATTGAAGGTCACTTTGCATGCTTTATTTTAATAATTCGAAAAATACAGCCTCTTAGGGGAAACATACCCTAGTACAAAATTTAAACTTCCTTAAATTTCCTACAACAAGGTCCTCCTCCGTTTTCTTGGAGGACTAATAGTAAGCATGATGCGAGGCAGAGAATATGAAACTCTTGTGCATGATATTTGAAGGTGCTGCGGGTTACATAACACTCATCAGTGGGGGCAGCTGAATCACCCTTTATACTTCTTTATGAAAGAAATCTTTGTGTGTTACTCTCACTCACATTTCACCACAACACACACGGGACTCTCTGCTCGCCACTGACCCACGGAGACGGCCGCCTCCGGCGATGATGACGAGGAGCTGGATGCACGCAGCTCGGGGAGGCGCTCCGGAGCTGAGGCCGTTAGCCGGACGACGGCCTCCGCAACGACCAATCAGCGAGCGCGGCTGCGTAATGCAATCAGCGAGCCGGTCGTCTCTGCATGCGCTGACGTCCTGGGCGGGCGCTCCGGCCGCAACACCGGGGATACCCTGCAGCAGATGGCAATGTAACCGCCTCGACTATCGACTGCTACACAATGTGAAGCATGAGGGAATCAGTCTATGGAATAACAGAAACGAGTGTGTCATCGAGCACACGGCGGAATATCCTGTTAAAAACTGTTAGGGGAACAGAGCACATTTTGTACTAAAGCAATTGTTAAGTCAACAACACGGAAGTTGGTCACATAACCACAGTGCTTTTGCAAGAAATGGTCGTACAGGAAGTGGCATACCCTACCATTCATCCAACAACTGTGCTGGCTGACTCTGTTAGTCAAAAGGAGAGCTACGTTCTAGCGTCGACTCTGAACAACGTTGCAACTTGGCGTTTGTCACATTAACAAATAATTTCCAGAGTAGAATGAAGCGACTAGTGACAAAATAAATACTAGCAATCACTGGAAATCGAACCACAGATTATTACATTTTTTCTGACAACCATCTTTTTTCGGGAAATAATTTTTTTCCACTCTTCATCCAAAACTTCTTGAATCTAGGAAACGGTCTTCTGTATTATTTATTTTCCTTTGTCTTGATTTTACACTGTTGCAAAATTAATTTTCTTTCATCCTGGGGAGGCGATGATTTACAGCTTTTAGACAGACAGCTGCATTGTCACTTTATTATGCCATCAGTTTCAATCATAAACAGACCATCGTTAGGTATATTGTGACGCCATAATCAGAAGTATGTCAATTCATCATTACTATCAAGCACCATATCGCAACCTGTCAGTTCAGTATTAACCTGGACCACATGCAGAATACAGTAGGTAATAGCCACAGATCTATTGTGTCCAAACCACGATTTTCAAAAATTGCATTCCTATTCAAAACCGTAAACACTTCCATGATGAAAACCGAAGATTTTATTTCTAGAAGCGTAAACTCCTACCTTTGTTTTAAGAAACTAATTCTACTCCATCTTATAGCTTAAATTCTTCCCTATTTAAAAAGTGAAATTCTTTCCTCTACAAACTTGAGATTTTAAATTTTCTAAAATTATACTTCTTTATGTTTCGAAGTATTTGTTTTTTATAGTCTCTACTAATTAGCTGAAGGCGTAAGAAACGCTCTTTATGCTAGATCCTAGCGTATCGAACGTCGTGAAAGGACTGATGTTCTTCTGACAATAGGTAAATCATACAGCGAGGCATACGACTTCCTGCATTCCGAGAGGGTGTTTAGCATGTCACGCCTGTATTGCCACCCAGGAGACGCAAGACTTGAGGATTATATCGAAAATGCTAAAACAGAATTGAATTATAAAATTAATAAAAATATTTATCAGTTTTCTACGTAAAAGGCAGATAAAGTACGTAATCATGTTTCCACGTAGCAAGCGAGAGAACATGGTAATCTCATGTTTGATATCTGAAGGCGTTGTGGGTTGCATAAGACCCACTAATAGGGACAGCTAAATCACCCCACATAAATATTCGTTTTGTACATTCAAAAGGTGTTACAGAGAAGTGCGGCAGTCCACAACGTGTGCATACGACTAAACAAGTGTTACTTGCCGTGGTGTGTTGTTCTCCGTTGATTACCACAAGTGATAAGTGATAAGTGAGTGAAAAATGGGAAGAGCACGAGTAAGCGGCAGCAGGCGAGGCTACAGGGGCGCAGGCAGCGCGGGCGCCCGGTCTCCGGCGGCAGGTGAGGCCTCGCTTCCCGACATCGGGGAGCTCGTCCGGTCCCAGGTGAGTGCGGCGCTGCACAGTAAAGACACGCTAGACGTAATCGTGCAGTCCATCACGGACTCTGTGACGGCCGCGGTCATGGAAAAACTGCAAGAGTCTGTCGGGCGCAACAGCACCGAAATCCAGTCTCTTAAAAAGTCCCTGGCCGCACAAGAGAAAAAAGCCGCCGACCTAGAAGTTAAACTGTCTGCGGCCACCGATGAAATTGAGCAGTATCAGCGAAGGAACAGCTTGCGATTGTTCGGGGTAGCTGAGAACGATCGTGAAAACACCGACGACCTGGCCATTAGCCTCGTGCGTGAGAAACTTGGCGTGCAGATCGACGTGACCGACATTGACAGAAGCCACCGTGTTGGGCGCAGGATACCAGGTGCCATGAAACCCAGGCCCATAATAATTAAATTTGTGTCATACCGAAAAAGAGCTGAAGTGTTTGCCCAGAAAAGAAAACTCGCCAAGAGTGGGGTTACCCTGAGGGAAGATCTGACGCACGAAAGACTAAAAGTTTTGAACACTGCGATCACACAGTTCGGCCTTCAAAATGTATGGACCCAGGATGGCAGGATCGTAGTCAAGACGGAAGGAGGGAGGAAAACGGTGACGAACATGTCCGAACTGAAAGTCTGAGCGAAATCTCGCGAGACACAAAGTCTCATATTGTACTCTGTTAATATAAGTTAATTTTTATTCTTTTTTTCATTTTTTTTACGTAAATATTGCTTTGTTATTTCTATAAGCACCATAAGTACTCTCTTTAAAATCAGTCAATTGTTTCACATAAATATTGCTTCTTTATTTGTCTATCATAAGTGCTCATGCATATTCATATTATCAGTCAAACGGGAATTAACATTGTCCATTAACAGGAATCTCCTTAAAACCGCCTTTCTATATCTGTCATTTTCATCCTCGTCACTACCACTACTACTACTATTATCTTTTCCGTAACCACTACTGCCACTTTCCATCTTTCTTTTTGCTCCTTTCTCCGATACCTCCAGCTTGTCTTTCACCTTTAGCTCACAGACGCTTGAGTCAGTCACGACCTTGGACACACCTGTAAACATGTCTTCCCCCGCGAAATCCAGCTTTTGTCCCTCTTCCGGCCAGCAGGTAGACGGAGCGCGCTCGGTCCTACAGGCGGCCACAATGGGACGGACCGGTTCCGGCGACGGGCTCTTTGTGGCCCACGCGAACGCGCAGTCGCTAACGGCTCACTTCGACGAGTTCTGTGACCTGTTCTGCCAATCGCTGTTCCATGTTATCCTCGTCTCTGAAACTTGGTTGAAACCAAACATTTCTTCCGACGCTATCCGAATCAATGGTTACTCTCTCCTAAGGGCAGATCGTGAAACACGACGCGGAGGTGGTGTGGGTGCCTATGTTCGCTCTGATCTCAGACCTACTGTACTATGCACATCGGATGCAAAGGGCGAAGGAGAAGCAGAGTACTTGTTTTTCGAAATAAACACATCAAATCAGAAACTGCTAATTGGAGTAATCTACAAACCTCCAAACGTCGGTGCTATGTCCTCCTTTCAGTCTGCCCTGTCCTCGCTCGTGACACTGTATGAACACATAATCATTATGGGCGACACAAACATCGACTTACAGTTAAAATCTCCCTCTGCAGAAAAACTAAGGAGACTGTTCCACTCCAATGATATGAGTTTAACACCGCTGGACCCAACTCATCACACGCCACACAGCCATACACTCATAGATATAATAGCAACAAAGCGACCAGATAAAATAATTCGCGCCAATCAGACATCCGCTCCAGGACTCTCTGCTCACGACGTGATATTCTTAAATTACTCGGTGCATACTACCAAAGAAAAATCTCACCTGGTAACCTACAGAAACCTAAAAAATGTTAACCATGACGCTCTTCAAAAGGATTGCTCAGACATCCCTTGGCATGATATAAGCAATGAACCGACTTTAGACGGAAAAATTCGGGAATTATGTCGCAAAATTATTACACTGTATGATAAACATGCTCCTCAACGCACTGTCAAGGTAAAGAGAGCTCCCGCTCCGTGGCTCACCACTGCATTGCGCCAGTTAATGAATAAACGTGATGCTGCACATAGGGCCTTCAAGCGTAACCCAACTCCCGAGGCGTACGAAGCTTATAGGAAACTCCGAAATAGAACCAAGCAAAGCGTGAGGAATGCCAAAATCAGACATGCCCGCTCTGTCGTATGCGGTATAACAAAACCTGCTGCACTGTGGAAAAAGCTGCGCAGTTTCGGTATAGGGAAGCGAAGATCTGACGCTGTTTATCAAGCGTCTGCAGAAGAATTCAATGATTTCTTCTCAACAGCTATAAACTGCCACGCAGCGACAAATTACCAGCCCCAAGATATCAATCTCTCGAGAGACAAGTTTTACCTAAAACATGTAACTACTGGCACAGTACACAAGGCAATTATGAGAATCTCTTCCGAGGCAGTAGGAAATGATGGAGTCAGCATTGGCATGATTAAGAACGTCGTAGACACTATTACTCCAGTTATCACAGACATCTTCAACCTGTCTCTTGTCAGTAGTACATATCCTACTGAGTGGAAGCAAAGTTTAATTCAACCTATACCCAAGACTGACAACCCTAAGTCGCCAGGTGATTACAGGCCGATCAGCATACTACCTGCAATATCTAAAGCCCTAGAATACATCGTCCATGAACAACTGACGGATTACCTCAAAACTCATAACATCCACAACAAATATCAGTCAGGCTTTCGAAAGCACCATAGTACAGCAACTGCATTAATCAAAGTAACTGATGACATTAAACATGCTATGGACAGACGTGAAGCTACCATCCTAACACTGCTTGACTTTAGCAAGGCTTTTGATACAGTTGACTTTGATATATTACTAATTAAAATGAAACAGCTGAATTTCTCAAACAGCGCTATACACTGGTTCGACAGCTACCTCAAAAACAGAAGTCAACAAGTCATTTGTGGGTCGGAAAAGTCATCATGGAAAAACGTGCGCTCTGGAGTTCCCCAAGGCTCCGTCCTTGGTCCATTACTCTTCTCACTGTACATTAATGATATTTCTTCAGTGATTCACTCCTGCAACTACCATCTATATGCCGACGACATCCAACTGTACATAAGTGCAAGCCCCAAGAACATTGCTGACGCAGTAGCGAGTATGAACGCAGATCTTTGCTCTGTTTCTCGATGGGCACAGAACCTAGGTCTGAAACTAAACCCCAAGAAATCCCAGGTCATACTTATATCTCATCCAAAGCTAATCAGTCGGTACTTTCGCGAAACAGTCCCTCAAATACTCCTCAATGGTACCCAACTACCATACCAAAAAACAGTAAAAGACCTTGGAATAATCTTGGATGAACACCTAAACTGGGAAGAACAAACAGTCACAGCTTGCCGGAAATCGCTCTCCTCCCTACATGCAATTCAAAAATTTAGAAAAATATTTCCAACCCATGTTAAACAAAAATTAGTCCAAACACTAGTCTTGCCTAATCTTTACTACTGTGATGTAGTTCAACACGGCACAAATAGTGAAAATTCGAGATGCCTCGAGCTAGTGATGAATGCTTGCGTTAGATACGTATGCAATATACGGTTGTATGATCATATCAGTTCTTCATACTCCCAGCTAGGTTGGATACGCCCACATAAGGCACGCGATCTTCACACGATGTGCTTACTTCAACGATTTCTTAGCCACTGGTGCCCCCAATACTTATCTTCTCACATTAAACACCTATCATCATTCCACAACCGCAATACTAGATCGGATACATCCAGCATCTTGGCTGTACCTTTACATAACACAAAATCTTTCTCTGTGTCATTCTCCATCTCAGCCATACGACTATGGAACGCGCTCCCCTGTGATCTGCGTCTTATCCAGAACCACTTAACATTCAAGAGGGAACTCAAGACTTACATATTAGGGACGGTATAGCCACCATTGTCGTGCCCCTCTCATCTTTTTCTTTCTCCTCTCCATCATAGCTTCGAATTTTACCATTCTATTTCTCCTCCTCTAACTTATCCACCTTTTCTATATCTCTTTCACCCCATTCTATCGTCTTATGTCTCTGCTTGATGAGAATAACTCACAAGCTGCAAGAATATAACGAGAAAATTCCCAACTAGCAATAGGACTGACATTCATAAAAGAAAAAATATGTTCACTTTCCTATACATAGTCATTACTATTATTATTATTCTTGATTATTATAATTACTTTTTGATTGTTATAATTATCATTGTAGTACTTTTATAATCTCTAATTTTTTCTGTAACATTAATACTGTATAACATGTTATATGTCCTTAATGTTCTGTAGAAACTGAAATTTGTTGAATCTGAGTATGCCTGGTTAGGTGTAAGAGAGGGCCTGAAGGCCCTAATCTTGCCAGGTAAAATAAATGCATAAATAAATAAATAAATAAATGCCATTTTCTTACGGCAAAATGACATTTATTTAAGCTCTAGAAGCGTTTCGTCTCATATATACAGGGCAAAATTCAGTGGTTTTATTTCTGGACTAGCAAAGCTTTGTTTTTTAAAAGAGATAGAGAAAAGTGCCCTGAAGTGAACTCGCTGGTCTCTAGGCTCTGCATTTTCCTGTGGTGTAAACAGTAGCTTAGGATTTTACCACTCTGTAGCGGAGTGCTCAAGTCGTTGCATTAGTTGTTGCTTAGCACTTCGCCATGCATCATGTTATGAAGGCGGAATAAGTTTTACATGGTCGTACATTTTTCGTAATTTATCGTAGCTTTTGGTAAGTAATGCTTTCAATCCACAGATTTTCTTGAATAGTAAGTTTTATGGTTAACGTTAAAGATTACACATTTTCATTTAGATGTTTGGTTAAAAATGTAGATTACAGTCATGTATAGTGGAGCCCATTGAGTCATGTAAACCGGAACCCCTACTTGTCCGTGTTCAAATTGTGCCTGCAGTAGTACACACTTTTATTCTGCCGAAAGTCTCTTGCCGATTCCCGGAAGGCACTGGAGAAGCTTAATGAATGAAAACGGATTCCATCTGATGTGACTAAAATTATTCCTGAAGTGCAGAGAAAGAATACGTTTAGAAGAAGGCCAGTAAGCAGTTCCATGCTCTAGGAAAAACATTTATGAGGTTGTACGAAATGACGCACAGTGCACCTAAAGGAGTACCAAAAACAAAAGGAGGCTGATATACAATTTTGGGTAAATGTCTTGAAGAAGAGTTTGTTTGCTATTATCTTCCAATGGAAAATTCTTTCTTTGGGCTTACATGTAATGACTTGTGAAGAATGTCCACACAGTTGGCCGAGACAAATAACACTGTATATCCTTTAAGAGGTAAAACAGCTGGGAAAAATTGGCTTATTCTTTTTCTGGAAGGCCCAAATCCTGTCGGTCAGAAAGCCGTGAGGAGCATCCACAGAAATGCTATTATGTCCAGCATGAAAAAAATTGTATAACCTCTGGGAAGGTGTAATATGTGAGTCGGGAATGCTTACTCAGCAGGGGTTTTATTTAATGCTGGATGCTTTCTGTACACTACTTTAATGTCGGCAGTCTACGAGCCATCAGAGCCTAGTAGGCATCTGGTGACGACCCAGGGGTGTGCTGGGACATCTCCCAGCTGCAGGTCTACGCCGACAGCTGATCGCACATCCCTCAGTTAGTTGAAAAGACCTACCTGAAACTCATGCCGCAACGAGACCAAAAGTTTTTACTGTCTCTATTAACAAAGAAGACAACAGATGCCAAGTAAATAGCGTTAAGACAAAATTCGTTAACGCAGAATAGTAAGTAGTGTTAAGACTAAAGTCATTCACACTTTTCCATAGTAAATCAATTCATTCCACACTAGCAGCAAAGTGTTCCCTATCATTTAGTCAACAAAAAATGAAGTATGGAAGGTAGACAACTGGATCACAGGATTTTGTAGGAATGGTGTTTGGCTGGTGGTTACGTAAACATGAGCTTATAAATGGCTCTGAGCACTACCGGACTTAACTTCTAAGGTCATCAGTCCCCTAGAACTTAGAACTACATAAACCTACCTAACCTAAGGACATCACACACATCCATGCCCGAGACAGGATTCAAACATGAAACCGTAGCGGTCGCGCCGTTCAAGACTGTAGCGCCTGGAACTGCTCGGCCACCCTGGCCGGCATGAACTTATACTTAATATTTCCTTTACTAAACTGTATGTTCCGACCGCAGAGCGCATGCAAATAATAAACATTTGCTGTCAGTTTCACTTTCAAGTAAATAAGTTATCTAAAGATGCAAAAAAAAGTGCAATACCAACAAAAATGCAAAATGCTTATCTCATAATGAGCAAGAATAATATACAACGAACTTATGTTAAAATACTTCCATATATTACGTAAATAGAAAAATGTTGCAGTGCTTCAGAATGAGTCTACACGAGGGTTCAAATAAAATGACTGCTTTATAAGCGGGCACCAAACGGAAAATATACTAGCTTTTACTGTTTAACAACTTTACAAGGGTACATTAAAATAAACCGGAACAATCAACTGACTCGCTATAGTTATCTACAACCTGTTAGTACCAACTCCTGGACCCTACATAAAGTACATTCACAAAACTATAAGTAATAAACTGAGGTGGTATAGGTCATGGGACAAGGATATGCACTTAATCAAATGGTTCGAACCGCTCTAAGCAATGTGGGACTTAACATCTGTGGTCATCAGTCCCCTAGACTTAGAACTACTTAAACCTAAGTAACCTAAGAACATCACACACATCCATGCCTGAGGCAGGATTCGAACCTGCGACCGTAGCAGCAGCGCAGTTCCGGACTGAAACGAGTAGAAACACTCGGTCACAGGGGCCGGCCGCACTTAATCAGATGACGGTAGTATCAGATGGCGGTAGCATTACGTACACAAAGTAAGAAATGACAGTCCATTGGCGGAGCTGTCATTTCTACAGAGGTGATTCATCTGAAACTGTTTCCGACGTGATTGTGGTCGCACGACGGGAACTAACCAACTTTGGAGGCGGAATGGTAGTCAGAGGTGGACGCATGGGACATTCCATTTCGCAAATCATTAGGAAATATAATATTCGAAGATTCACAGAGTCGAGAGTGTGCCGAGAATATCAAATTTCAGGCATTACCTCTCACAACAGAGAATGCAGGGGCCGACAGTTCTCACTTAACGACCAAGTGCAGCGGTATTTGCATATTTTTCAGTGCTAACAGAGAAGCAACACTGCTTGGAATAGCCATCGAAATCAATGTGGGACGTACGATGAACGCATCCATTAGGTCAGTGCGGCAAAATATGGCGTCAATGGGATACGGAAGCAGACTACCGATACGAGTGCCTTTGCTAACGACACGACATCGCCTGCAGCGCCTCTCCTGGACTCGTGATCGTATCGGCTGGAGCGAGTCGACTGAAAAACCGTGATGTAGTCAGGTAAGTCCAGCTTTCTGTTGGTAAGAGCTAACTGTGGGCTTAATGTGTGGCGCAGACCCCACGAAGCCACGGACTCAAGTTGCCAACAAGACAGTGCAAAAGCTGATGGTGGCTTCATAATGGTGTGGGCTGTGTTTCTGTTGGATGAACTGTGTTCTGTGGCCAGCTGAATGGATAATTAACTGGATATGGTTATGTTTGGCTGCATGGGGACTATTTACAGCCATTCAACGACTTAATGTTCCCAAACAACGATGGAATTGTCACCGGGCAACAACTGTTCGCAGTTGGTTTGAAGAACATTCTGGACAGTTTGAGCGAATGATCCGGCCTTCCAGATCCCCCGACGTGAGTCCTATAGAATATTTATACTACATAATGGAGAGGTCAGTCATGCACGAAACCGTGCACTGGTAACACTTCCGTGGTTATGGAAGGCTGAAGAGGCAGCGTGGCTCAGTAATTCTGCAGGGGATTTCTAACTACTTGCTGAGCCCATGCCACGTCCAGTTGCTGCACTATACTGAAGAGGAAGACAGACACTATATTCACTATATTCAGTGGTACCCCACGACTTTTGTCATCTCTATGTATATCGACAAAAAATGCAGATAAACAAAAGACACAATAACAGAAAGTGCAGGTAAGCAAAAGACACAACAGCTTACTGCTGTTAGATTGTCAACAACCAATGACCTATCCACATCTACAAGTTTAAAAAGCAACATAATGTTACAACTTGCTCAACAATAGCCACTTGATAGCGTCATATCTTTGGGAAAATCATATTCCTCATGGCCTGCAGCAACAAGCTGAACTAGTCGACTTCACGTATCCCGGTGAACACTACTGCACTGTAATCTACTCGATAATACTCTGACAGTTACTTCTCCTCGTCAGTAGCAAATATGACCCACAAAGCACACATCACTTTTTGCTCTGCTCTGTCTTGCCGTAACAAGCATCGTGACTTCCCTCCCCACTGGCTATTACACTCCTGGAAATGGAAAAAAGAACACATTGACACCGGTGTGTCAGACCCACCATACTTGCTCCGGACACTGCGAGAGGGCTGTACAAGCAATGATCACACTCACGGCACAGCGGACACACCAGGAACCGCGGTGTTGGCCGTCGATTGGCGCTAGCTGCGCAGCATTTGTGCACCGCCGCCGTCAGTGTCAGCCAGTTTGCCGTGGCGTACGGAGCTCCATCGCAGTCTTTAACACTGGTAGCATGCCGCGACACCGTGGACGTGAACCGTATGTGCAGTTGACGGACTTTGAGCGAAGGCGTATAGTGGGCATGCGGGAGGCCGGGTGGACGTACCGCCGAATTTATCAACACGTGGGGCGTGAGGTCTCCACAGTACATCAATGTTGTAGCCAGTGGGCGGCGGAAGGTGCACGTGCCCGTCGACCTGGGACCGGACCGCAGCGACGCACGGATGCACGCCAAGACCGTAGGATCCTACGCAGTGCCGTAGGGGACCGCACCGCCACTTCCCAGCAAATTAGGGACACTGTTGCTCCTGGGGTATCGGCGAGGACCATTCGCAACCGTCTCCATGAAGCTGGGCTACGGTCCCGCACACCGTTAGGCCGTCTTCCGCTCACGCCCCAACATCGTGAAGCCCGCCTCCAGTGGTGTCGCGACAGGCGTGAATGGAGGGACGAATGGAGACGTGTCTTCTTCAGCGATGAGAGTCGCTTCTGCCTTGGTGCCAATGATGGTCGTATGCGTGTTTGGCGCCGTGCAGGTGAGCGCCACAATCAGGACTGCATACGACCGAGGCACACAGGGCCAACACCCGGCATCATGGTGTGGTGAGCGATCTCCTACACTGGCCGTACACCACTGGTGATCGTCGAGGGGACACTGAATAGTGCACGGTACATCCAAACCGTCATCGAACCCATCGTTCTACCATTCCCAGACCGGCAAGGGAACTTGCTGTTCCAACAGGACAATGCACGTCCGCATGTATCTTGTGCCACCCAACGTGCTCTAGAATGTGTAAGTCAACTACCCTGGCCAGCAAGATCTCCGGATCTGCCCCCCATTGAGCATGTTTGGGACTGGATGAAGCGTCGTCTCACGCGGTCTGCACGTCCAGCACGAACGCTGGTCCAACTGAGGCGCCAGGTGGAAATGGCATGGCAAGCCGTTCCACAGGACTACATCCAGCATCTCTACGATCGTCTCCATGGGAGAATAGCAGCCTGCATTGCTGCGAAAGGTGGATATACACTGTACTAGTGCCGACATTATGCATGCTCTGTTGCCTGTGTCTATGTGCTTGTCGTTCTGTCAGTGTGATCATGTGATGTATCTGACCCCAGGAATGTGTCAATAAAGTTTCACCTTCCTGGGACAATGAATTCACGGTGTTCTTATTTCAATTTCCAGGAGTGTATCTGCTGTCATCTCCTAGACACTGGAAAGAAGACACTTTGCGCTATCCAACCCTGACGACGTCAACTTTACAACTGTCCATGCATTGTCTGACTATTGTAGTACATTACTGTGTTTTCACGCTACTCACGATCTCATGGTGCTCGCCTCCCCCCCCCCCCTTCCCCGCCCCCCAAGGTTGTGTCTTGCTTGGTGGTCTGCCATCTCAGGGAAATGCTGCTGCCAACCTCTTATTCTGCCAACCTCTTATTCAGCCACGGTGATGCGAGGACTTACCTGGCTGCCAAACCAACAAGGCTCTGACCCACAACTTGTCTGCCACTGCCTGCAGCGACCTCCGTTGCTGACACAAGAGGAATAAGCCACGCTCGCTCTTTACTGCTAACTCCCACTTTTTCTGGTAACGACTCCATGCAGCACTTCTTGGGGTCAGCCACTCTAACGAGAAACATGTGTGGCCAGTGCATCCTAGAAGGACACCGGCACCACAGCAATACTTGCCAGCTGCTGCTCACTGCTGCCTATGGCGTTGTCTCAAGTCGATGTCACTGCTTCCTCTCAATGCCGCAAAATATCAACCACTGTATCGCTCAGGCAGAGCGAGCCTCACTGTGGCGCTGTCCCTGTAAACTCGGCACCACATGTGCTCTCTGGAGAGACTTGCATTTCTGACCCGTGATGATGTGACAAGCAGGCTAGGCGGGAACAGAATCATGCCGTGAAATATAAGTTTCGTGTCACATGATCAGCCATTCTTGACGTAAATATGTGACAATGAAGGTAAACACACATTTTGGCAGGATAAACATGTAACTGAAAGTACATTCTCTGCATGTAAAAATTGTGGCCTAAGCTGTTTAGAATCTATACCACAAATAAAAAGCAAACTGTATTATTCTAGGAAAAAGCTCACAGATGATGCCTTCCAAATTAAAAGCGAAATGCCCCTATAATATAAATAATACTGCACTACAGCGAAAAAAAGGCATTCAAATTACAAAGTGAATAAAGATTGTATTGTTTGTTTTATGAACACCTCAACTTAAACATTAAATAGTGGAGGAAACTGGGCTTTGATTAAAGATGTCAGCATCACATGCAAAGCATTTTCCAAAAGTCTTCAATATAAAATTAATTTGTGAATATGGCAGTGCCCCATATCAATAGACTCCTCCTTCAACGAACTGTCATGTTTTGTTAGGAAAACTACAATCTATTGCTCGATTTATAATGAACCATATTTGTTTCAGTACTTTGGTTGCTTACTGTTACCAAAATATATGTTTGCTATTTTACTCATTTATTGGTTTCATGGCCATGGAGAGAACCACAATTTAGCAACAACCGTCAGTTTGTCCGTTATCTGTGTGCGACATTCATATCCATCTGTAGCGAAAAACAAAACACATACGCTCTACATCACATATTCAACTTGTCCTCTGAGTTATTGGGTTATCTGGTGTAGTATCACTTGCTGATACCGCCATATGGAATTTCAAAGTTGGTAAAGGAATGGCACGTTTCTGTGTAACGCCGACAGCGGTCACACGGGATCTGGCGGACCCAATGGTGCATGTCTGCTGGGTCACATCTTCAGCAGCTCTGTATTACTAGCGTCCTCTGCTGCTGCAATATTAGACAGCTGGTGGCCGCCTCTCACCCTGCTCCCACTTAGAATCTCTTCCATGTAACACTGCAACGTCTGAACGATGTTCCTTGACGCATTATTTGTAAAGAGTCCTCATACGCTTGGACCAATACAAGTAAGTGTTCTTTTTGTTCCGTAAGCTTTTTCGCTACCATTTCTGCTCCTGTACGCCTTTCCTACGACGAAAGTTGCCACACACGGTGTAGCCCACGTATCCTCACTGTTGCGTACAAAGTCGTACGCAGCAGCTGAATCCATTATCCAGATAATGCTAGTCTTTGGCTCTGTTCCCTTGGCCCTTGGAGTCTCCGAGCTTGCATGTGGTAAAAAAAAAAATTGCAGTCAGTTTATCTAGTGTTTGATCTGTCTCCTTTTTCTTCGTCTCTATAAGGACAAATAGAATTTTCCATATGTCACAGGCGATGCATTCGTACAGTTATGGAAATGAATGATGACTATGAGTTAAATTTTATCTTTGAATTGCATGGCTACCCATTGACGGGGACCGATGACCTCGTTCTGTTTGGTCCCCTCTCCCAGATCAGTCAACCAACTACCTTACTGGCGATTTCCCAATAGCTAGTACACTGACAAGTGGAACAGGTCACAACTACAGTCTTATGCTCTGATGAAAAATTGCGTATGTGGAGGCTTTAGGCCGTAATTCTGCTCTTGCTGTGACTTTCTCAAATATTCTTCACTATTTACTTACAACCATAAAATCAACCATTTTTCATAAAATCTCAATAATTACACAAATTTCAAAACCACAGAAAAAAGGCTGTTTTGCCTGCAATTAATGCAACAGCAAATAACATAATTATCCATACACAATCGTAAGATAACGTTTGAAACGATTGTTTTACTATCTCAAATTACTTAAAAGGACTATCAGATACACAGTGAATAGCCAAAGAAACTCGTACACCTGCCTAATATCGTACAGGGTCCCCGCGAGCACGCAGAAGTGCCGCAACACGACGTGGCATGGACTCGACTGAAATAATGGTGTAGGGAATTGTCACCATGAATCATGCAGCGCTGTCCATACAACCGTAGGAGTACGAGGGTGTGAGGATGTCTTGCAAGCCATCCCAGATATACTCAGTAATATTGGCGTCTGGGGAGTTTCGTGGCCAGCACAAGTGTTTAACCTCAGAAGGAGCCACTCTGTATCAATTATGGACGTATGGAGTGTCGCATTGTCCTTCTGGAATTGCCTAAGTCCGTCGGAATGCACAATGGACATGAATGGACACTGATGAACAGACAGGATGGTTACGTACATGTCACCAGTCGAGGTCGTATCTAGGTGTATCAGGGGTCCCATATCAATCCACCAACACACGCCGCACGCCATTACAGAGCCTCAACCAGCTTGAACAGTCCCTTGCTGGCATGCAGGGACGATGGATCCATGTGGTTGCCTCAGTACCCGTGCACTTCCATCCGATCGACACAATTTGAAACGAGACTCGTCCGACCAGGCTACATGTTTCCAGTCATCAACCGTCAGTGCTGACGAGCCCAGGCGAGACATGAAGTTTTGTGTCATGCAGTCATCAAGGGTACACGAGTGGGCCTTCGATTCCGAAAGCCCATATCGATTATATTTCTTTAAGTGGTTCGCATGCTCTTGTTGATGGCTCAGCGTTCAAATCTGTAGCAATTTGAGGGAGGGTTTCACTTCTGTCACGTTGAACGATTGTCCTCAGTCGTCGTTGGTCCCGTTCTTGAAGCATATTTTTCCTGCCGCAGCGGTGTTGGAGATTTGATGTTTTACCATGGTCGTATGGGAATATCCCCACTTCATCGCTACCTCGAAGATGCTGTATCGCATCGCTCGTTCACCACGTTCAGACTCACTTAAATCTTGGTAATCTACCGTTGTGGCAGCAGTAACCGATGTATCAACTGCGCCGGTCACTTGTTGTCTTAAATAGGCGTTGTCGACCGGAGCACTGTATTCTGCCTGTTTACATACCTCTTCAGTGTACATTTACAGATGTTACGATACCTCGGTATTTCGTGAAACTTTCGCTACTTTAATTAGTATTTATATAGGATGAAACAAACCCGAATAACAAGAATTTCTCTCCTCTTGATCACTAAAATTCGTAAGCAGCCCAACAAAAATGTATGAGACAACTAATTTGCACCCTTACCAGTAAGTGTAATAGATAGATCTTACAGTGTACTATGTGAAATATGGCCGTCTTTTCCCGCTTGAGCGACTTCAAGGAAATAGCAATGAGTTATTTAAATGTACGAGATAGTCTGAAGTGTTTATAGATGTATTTTCTGCGAGCTACATGTCCAGCGCACGAGCTCGTGACAACGTGTTACACTGGCCGCCCATGGATGCATCGAGCAGCAGTGCAGGTCGCTGGAGTGAAAGAGCTAGCGCTTAGGAGAAGACGGGAGGAGGAGGAACAGGTGGAGGAGGAGGAGCAGGACAATAGTGTTTAACGTCCCGTCGACAACTAGGTCATCAGTGACGGACCACAACCTCGGATTAGGGAAGGTTGGGGAAGGAAATTGGCTGAGCCCTGTCACAGGCCCCATCCCTGCATTTTCCTGAAGCGATTGCGGGAAGTCACGGAAAAATCAAGTCAGGAAGGCCGTACGTGAGTTTGAACCAGCGTCCTCGCGAATGCGAGTCCAGTGTGCTAACCGCTGCGAAACCGCGTTCGGTGAGAGGTCGTGAGCCGCATTGTCAGGGAATTTCTATGAAAATTATTATACTGAAAGGAATTGATGTTGTAAATAAAATATGTTCATTTCTGTAAAATTTCTTGAAGGGTACTGAGACTATATGTTTTCGTGAAGTTATGCCATATGACTGTAAAAGTACTTGCGTAAAAGGACGACGAACAGGAAAGCAATCAGTGGATAAAAAATATTTTGAATTTGGACTTCTTCTTATTCAGTAACAACGTGGAAGGTATGTGAAGATAGAAAGGTTCTACTAATCTGTCATGTATTTGTAAAAGAAAGTAAAGACTTAAATTACATTAATATTTACAGAAGGAACCTTACCAAAAAAAATAGATGCAGAAATAACATATTTGACAAAGGCGGATAGTTGTCTTCGCCTACGCCGACGTGACTTTGTTTTGTTGATGTGATCCTTTGAATTCACATGGGTTAAATGTCATAAAATAATGCAGTTCAGTTCTAAATGGCAAAAGATATGTGTCAAGATAAAAGTTAATTAAAACTTAAAAGGGCAAACTGTTACATGTTTCAGGAGAAGAGAGAGAGAGAGAGAGAGAGAGAGAGAGAGATAGAAAGAGAGTTACGGTGTTTATTGTGTTGCCACTGGCGACACGGTCCCTCATATGGCTGACAGTGATAAATCAAACCTCGTCCGTTACGACTAAGGGAAATATAACAACAGACTGTTGTAGGTTTACATTCATGGTGCTTTACATTTACGTGCATGAGGTTCGTTTCATTAAATGAGTCGCAGTATTTAATTTTTTCATATGAAACACTATGTAGCAAATTTGTTAGACTGTGGTACGATGAGATCCACTGAGACCTGTAATTTAATTGACCGAAAGTCGTCCCAACGTCGCGCATTCAAAAGCTATTAATTTGAGAAGCGTTCGTTAATTTACTGATCTGTAGACTCATCATTCGACATTATATTCTTGACGTCTAACAATGTTCTTCTCCTCTTGACATGTAAGATGACACGTCAACCAGCAGGGCGTTCCTTATATCCTATGCAACAGAATCACTTTTTCGATACAGCGGAATTCTCACGCACTGTTACACTTAACTTTCAAATTGGGCTCAAAGGTGGCTACAACCTTCCTCTTTGATGGTGCAAAAGCATGGGATCCTGCGACGTCACCTTCGGGCTCGGTGACGTTTCAAAAAGCAAAATGTCAACACGTGCGAGGAAACAGACCAGAGCCCAGATCTTCATGTGAGTTGTTAGATGGGTTAATCACGTCATATTGGCACCAATTTTCACCACAATACTGTCCAACGCCAACGTTGACTAGTCACACGATCGATGTCGTCACACTCTCTCTTACCCACATTTCACCCTTCTTTTAAAGTCTCTGCCATGGTTAGAACCACGACGCAAAGCATTGAAATCACATGGCTTCCTTATGAGTGGCAGAGACACCGCTGCCTAGAATCGGCACAGGAGGGCCTCAGGGCCTGGCACAATGCACTTTAATCAAACCACCTCATTTCTCTGGGGCGTTCATTCCCACACATTTCTTGCTCGAAAACGACATTTCGCAGTCCGATAATCGGCGGGAAGACAATCTTGACAACTTTTGACAGTCCGCGGATGTTTCAGCTCTTCACTACGGATATTGTGAGGCTGCGTTCCCATGAAATGTGATGTAACCCCTTTGGAGCACATTGGGACTGCAGTTTTTCCTATCGTGTACAGTTTGGAACCACTCGGGTCTGTTCAGTGCCATTCACCGAAATTTGAAACGTGATCTGAAGCAGCATAGGTTTTTTATACTTTTTCATCCCTCGGTGCCACGCATCCGCCTTTGTTGAGCACCTTAAAAATACACTCCTGGAAATTGAAATAAGAACACCGTGAATTCATTGTCCCAGGAAGGGGAAACTTTATTGACACATTCCTGGGGTCAGATACATCACATGATCACAATGACAGAACCACAGACACATAGACACAGGCAACAGAGCATGCACAATGTCGGTACTAGTACAGTGTATATCCACCTTTCGCAGCAATGCAGGCTGCTATTCTCCCATGGAGACGATCGTAGAGATGCTGGATGTAGTCCTGTGGAACGGCTTGCCATGCCATTTCCACCTGGCGCCTCAGTTGGACCAGCGTTCGTGCTGGACGTGCAGACCGCGTGAGACGACGCTTCATCCAGTCCCAAACATGCTCAACGGGGGACAGATCCGGAGATCTTGCTGGCCAGGGTAGTTGACTTACACCTTCTAGAGCACGTTGGGTGGCACGGGATACATGCGGACGTGCATTGTCCTGTTGGAACAGCAACTTCCCTTGCCGGTCTAGGAATGGTAGAACGATGGGTTCGATGACGGTTTGGATGTACCGTGCACTATTCAGTGTCCCCTCGACGATCACCAGTGGTGTACGGCCAGTGTAGAAGATCGCTCCCCACACCATGATGCCGGGTGTTGGCCCTGTGTGCCTCGGTCGTATGCAGTCCTGATTGTGGCGCTCACCTGCACGGCGCCAGACACGCATACGACCATCATTGGCACCAAGGCAGAAGCGACTCTCATCGCTGAAGACGTCACGTCTCCATTCGTCCCTCCATTCACGCTTGTCGCGACACCACTGGAAGCGGGCTGCACGATGTTGGGGCGTGAGCGGAAGACGGCCTAACGGTGTGCGGGACCGTAGCCCAGCTTCATGGAGACGGTTGCGAATGGTCCTCGCCGATACCCCAGGAGCAACAGTGTCCCTAATTTGCTGGGAAGTGGCGGTGCGGTCCCCTACGGCACTGCGTAGGATCCTACGGTCTTGGCGTGCATCCGTGCGTCGCTGCGGTCCGGTCCCAGGTCGACGGGCACGTGCACCTTCCGCCGACCACTGGCGACAACATCCATGTACTGTGGAGACCTCACGCCCCACGTGTTGAGCAATTCGGCGGTACGTCCACCCGGCCTCCCGCATGCCCACTATACGCCCTCGCACAAAGTCCGTCAACTGCACATACGGTTCACGTCCACGCTGTCGTGGCATGCTACCAGTGTTAAAGACTGCGATGGAGCTCCGTATGCCACGGCAAACTGCTGACACTGACGGCGGCGGTGCACAAATGCTGCGCAGCTAGCGCCATTCGACGGCCAACAACGCGATTCCTGGTGTGTCCGCTGTGCCGTGCGTGTGATCATTGCTTGTACAGCCCTCTCGCAGTGTCCAGAGCAAGTATGGTGGGTCTGACACACCGGTGTCAATGTGTTCTTTTTTCCATTTCCAGGAGTGTATACCTGTGCAGACAGGCGCCTGCAGGCAGACTACCTGCTGCTCTTTCGCCGCTACACTGCTTGGACTTGCGCCTGATAGTCGGCAATCCGGCTTCTGAGATTGCTGAAGGGATTGCCGGTCTGAAAGAGCCTTGGGCTTCGTCACGGGTTCTGTCTGTACAGGTTCTTTTGTAAAATTTTCAATAAATGTGGGCGAGTGCTACCGAGCGTTTTGGAGAACTGTGAGTCTGGGAGCGATACTTCGGCGTTTTATTCACGAATGTGTTAGTCTCGCAGTCCCCTTTGATCACGCCACAGGAAATCACTAAATAGGAGTGCTGAAGAAGCACATGTGCCCTTTGCTGCTTTGGATACGTTCAGATGACGTCGAATGGCTGTAAACGGTACCCAGTTGATCAGCTTCTGTACTAGAGAGCAAAGCTTACGATTCCCCTGTTCTCCAAACCGTATCTGTTTGGATGGTTCAAATGGTTCTAAGTACTATGAGACTTAACATCTGAGGTCATTAGTCCCCTAGACTTAGAACTACTAAAACCTAACTAACCTAAGGACATCATACACATCCATGCCTGAGGCAGGATTCGAACCTGTGACCGCAGCAGCAGCTTGGTTCCGGAAGCTGTTTGGAGCACAGGTTTATCGCAAGTGGGGATTTTGCCCCATGATGTCTGTAGAGAAGGGTTGTAACGCTCAAAGTATCGACAGTGTCAAAGCTCACTTTGCGAACTCTCGTTTTCGACAGCAAAACGTGTGGGAATCTACACCCAGTGAGAGGGTTGGCCTCATACACGCCATTTATGCCATCCCAGCGTCTTTTACCTGCAGATTCCGAGCGGCGATGCGTCTGGAGTATTTTCTCGGCCACTCATAAGAAAACTGCGTGATTTCAGTACTGGTCATTGAAAGGAGGGACTAAATTTGAATGAGAGGGGTTGTGACGACCTTCACGTCCTATGACACGTCCACGCTGATGTTGGGCATCATTGTGGTGAAATTTGGTGTGAATGTGGCGTCATTAACCAACCTTATACCTCACATCAACTTCTGAGGTGTAGCTTTTTTTCGGCATTGGTCAACACTTTGCTGTCTGAATAGCCGTCGAGGGCGCCACGCTTTTGTACTATTATAGAGAAAAAGTGTACACAGCTTTTAGGCAAATTCCAAACTCAAGCGTCACAGTGGGTGATAATTACACTTTCCTAAAAAGTGATCCTTCAATTGCGTTGCGCATTGTAGTTGTTGCACTGCCAACAACTGTCGAAAGACAAGAGTGCATTCAGTCGCCCAGTTCAGAGTCTTTGTTTCGTGCTGAATCTCGTGTGAGCACGTGGCGGCCACCAGGTCAGCCTCAGAGAACCGCACTTCTTCTGTCATAGTTTGGGATAAAAATGCTCCTTCCAATCGACGCGTCTTGCCGCTTTAGAACTGTTATCATGGAGGGATCAATCATATCGCAAAACCTAGCCCAGCCCAATGTTCGTTTTCATGAGGTGTTTAGTCGATGGAACAAAAGATTTGCCAGCACTGGAGTGTACTTCAGAGAGACTTCTCCCTGGTACTGATGAAAATTTGATATGTGACAGTACAAGGATTCTGTTACAGACTACAACGCTCTTGTCGTGGAAGTCGACTAAGCATTCGTCTATGGAGATATATGGTTTGCAGACTCTTCGAGCAGCCGCAATTCCAACGTGATGCAGCCACACACTCGCTGGAATCAGAACGACGTAAGACAACGGACAGCTGTGGGCGTATTTACCAGTACTGTACGCAGCGTGTTCATCAATGAAGTCAAGTAAAAACGCTCATCCAATATACAGGGAATATGCTTTCACTATTCCGATCGTCACAGGTAATAATAATTAGGGCGTTGAAACCAAATCATTCTTCACTATTGCCCAAATTTCATCTTACTGGCTGGGAGAATTAGTGAGCTCGTTTCTTTTCAGTATTAAGTTTTTTTTTAGTTTCGACTGTCAAGTCATTTTCAAAAACACACAAACATATCTTGGCCGATGGCTTTGTCAAATCATTCCAGCAGTAAACATTTTATTGAGACTCCTGCATGATAACACTTGGCCATCAACATTTCTATGGGGATTGGCACCTGCCCACGTATGTATTACCTCCTTTCTCATTCCAGTCAGACGCCGTTCATGGAATGAAAGAGGAGGGCGTTCCAAATTTGCGTATTGTACGACCATAAGAAACAGTCACGGTCAGATTTTTGAAAGGTGGAAGAGTTGTAAAACGCCTTCCCTCCATCCATATTTAGGTTCCCAAGATTTCCCACATCGTGTAAGACGAACGGAAGGATAGATCGTTTGAAAGGACGTGTACGATTATCGTGGCCAGCCTTCTCCAACCTTAGTAAGTGCTCGGTCTCAGCCTCATCGTAGACTGGACGGTGAAACCTAATGTTTTTACCTTACTTCCTTTTAACTTCAAGTTGGTTAAGTATATAGCATAAATCATATGTCAGAAAGACACGTCACTCAATGTCACTTTCATGAATCACTCACCATTTATCCCCAGCTGTAGCACTTGTGAAGCGCTTTTTTTCGCATAGGACCAGCTTTTGGAGACTTTGTGGTAATTCCGTTACCTGTCATTTTGCTTATTTTTACCATTCCCTGCACAGATGTATTAATCATGTAGGTCGCAAATGTTATGTTTATTATTTAAAACTGAAATGTAAAGTGCGAGGCTTGGCACTCACCTGTGTTTTTTAATTTAATGAACTGCACCAGACGCAGTTCCTGCACTCACTAATTGCTGTGAACTTAAATCAATGGCGATAACTATTTTAGAAGTCTGAGATGCCGAAACAGAGATGACATGAATGGAATGTCCGCGACTGTTGCTGCAAGAGTGTGATGGACGTTTTTCAATGTTATCATTGAACAGAGATGTATCGGATTTTAGTTGTTTTAAGAAACTAAACATCTACGAAATTCGTTACATTAGAGTGGGGAAAGTACAGTCTCGCTCTTTCGTGTTGTTGCCTCTTTAGATGTTAACAAATATTGGTTAAATTTTCAATACCAATTTATAAAGAAATCGCAAAAAATTAAGCGTTGCTTAGGTAACTGGGAGAGATGTCAAGGTTTTCCGGATAAATACTTAGTCTGTGATCTTCAATGGATGGATATACTTTGGAGATAAGCAGTGATTTCATATAGGTCGGTAGGGAAACACAATTTGAGGCTGAGACGAATGTTAACTTCAGAGATAGTTAGCGTTATACTATTTATAAAGGTAGTGAAAAGTTTTTGTATGTATACAGATTTTATTAATTTAATTTCTTTGCTTTTTCATTTAAGAAGGAACGAGTGATTTATCTTGTAGCCTAGTTGTGGCAGGATCATAAAGACCTGTAGACGATATGGCAGATAGAGAACGTAGGAAGTGAAAAGGAGAATGACGTACTGTGTACTACTTCCATCCACGTGTTCCGACACTGATTTTATTGCTGGCGAAAAAGTGACGTCAGCGCAGTAACGACGGTGGAATCTTGGAAAAACAATCGTAAACAAGTGCATTCAACCAGTCAGTTGCTAGCAGGCAGTGTTGAGTAGCGGTCATACGAACGTAGTGTGCTAGCATTGTGTCAAAAATCGCAATGAAGCAACGAACTGAACTTCTCTAAATCAGGTTTCATGAAATTTTCCTGGATGTTTTGCAGAAGAGAAAAGTGAGTGTGAAGTTTTCCCCGTACAGTATGAAACGTCCCCTTATAACAATTATACACGACTGTGCTTAACCTGACACACAATATTATTTAGCGCAACGCAATCTGACTTTCAAAAATCCCTACAAAAGAATGGCTCTGACTAACATTAAACTATACCTTTCACAAATCACTTACCTCACAAAAATCTCCGTTACTCGAACTACTGCAATACGGCGAGCGCCACTACTGCCAGCTAAATAACAGATTCAAACTACTGAAGGCACGAACTACTGATAGGGATAGTTAGCAAATGAAAGATTTTAATAGAGAACAAACACTGTATTTACCTTAATATCATCAAAAGTCATAATATATGTAATTTCAAAACTCCGCCATCTCTCTCCTCACATCCACCACTGCTGGCGGCTCACCTCCAACTGCCCAACGCTATGCGCTGTTAACATCCACCTGCCCAACAATACAATGGCAGACAACAATGCAAACTAGCCACAGACTGCACACAGCACAGCCAGTGATTTTCGTACAAAGTGCTACGTAACGTTGCCAATAAGTAAACATAAACAGCCTACTTACATAAAGAAAACATAAACAGCCTACTTACATGACCGAGCGAGGTGGCGCAGTGGTTAGCACACTGGACTCGCATTCGGGAGGACGACGGTTCAATCCCGTCTCCGGCCATCCTGATTTAGGTTTTCCGTGATTTCCCTAAATCGTTTCAGGCAAATGCCGGGATGGTTCCTTTGAAAGGGCACGGCCGATTTCCTTCCCAATCCTTCCCTAACCCGAGCTTGCGCTTCGTCTCTAATGACCTCGTTGTCGACGGGACGTTAAACACTAACCACCACCACCACCTACTTACATAGCCCCCATGCTCCCCACAAAAAATTTTTACAAATGGTGTTGGGCACTGGCCAATACAGATTTGAAAAAATTTTTCAGAATTACAGTAACAATGATATAAAATGCACACACTTATTAATACAATGTTGGTCAAAAGCTAAAATTTTCTCACAGTCCATAAAGACAGTCCTGATCATTCATCATAATAGTAATTACAGTTTTTTTTTCACAAAGTCTCATTAGTAAAAAAAATTGCACACAGAAGTAGTTGATTTCCATGCAGTCTTGAAGAAGTAGTGGTGTCCTTCCAACGGAAAGACAGTGCTGACTCTTGACATGCAGACAGGTAATGAGCCACAACAAAGCAAACCCACAGCAGAGTCATTCGAAGTTCTGAAGAAGATTGGTAGGTAGGTCATCACAGAGTAGACCCACTGTAGTCCTGGTAGAGAGTATAGTATTGGTGGGCCACCAGAGGTGCAGACCCACTGCAGTCCTTGTAGAAATAATGTTACTGGTGAGTCAGCAAAGGCGTAGACCCACTATAGTCCTTGTAGAGATGGCCAGCAGCCATCTGCTGCGACTGTGCAGGTGCACAATCACCATCGAAGAGTGTTGCAGAGAAGATAGCAAGTCCATAACCACCACTTGTGCACTCACAAAGTTTTTCGAATTGTCCTTAGAAGTCTTGCAGACAATATAGCAAGTCCATAAACCACCACTTGTACACTCACGAAGTTTTTGGAATTGTCCTTAGAACTAGCAATGCTGTTATCCAGTCCCTTGCTGAATTTGTAACACACGTGCAAACACTAACAGTCCCAACTTCTTACATATTGGGCATTACTATGACCAACAGAAATGTGTGCAGTGAAATGAATGCTTACAAGTTACTTAATTTGATGAACTGGTGTCAATCACAATATTACAACATGAGAATACAATTACAAAGGTACAAAATACATCATTAAAGAACATAACAATACAGATAACATTTGTAGTACAAGCTTTACAAACAATAGAAATAAACATATACATCAGTGTTACAGGAATTATGACATAAGTAAATACATAAAAGATCAGAATAATTTTTGACACATCAACTTTACACCTGAGCATTAAAACAAAACAGAATAAATAATGTCTAAACATCTTTACAAAGTAAATAACATATTATTAATGCCAATTATATTTGAGGAGAACAGTATTCCTCATCATAGTGAATGTAGCTTAATATTAGAAGAAGAAAAAATTCTATGAAACTACACAGAGACAGGAAGAAAACAAATACACAAGGGTACACAAACACATAGTGGGATAACACAAAAGGAAAGGACAGGGTTTGTTTTACTGCAGTATTTTGCATGGAGATCTCCCTTCGTTCATCATTATTCCCAAAAGTCCTATCTAAGCCTGCTTTCTGTATTCTGTTCACATCCTCTGTCAAAAATAGTTTTTCTCCACTGTACAGTATCCTTTTTTTTTTTTTTTTTTGCCCAAACCATTTTCATATAGCTTCTCAATACATTTCTTCCAAGTCATCATAGTTAGTTTCTTATATAGTCTACCCCTCTTAAGCTAACTTAAATCTACTGAGCTCAGATCCTAAACTAAGGGACGAGGCAATGCAGCAGCATACAACAAATCAACACAAACAGCAATGACAAAAAAAATGGAAAATTGCAAAGCAAGCTACAGTAAATCTAAATTACCAAGCAATGCAACATTACAACTAATATGAGCCAATGTGCAGCAACAAGAAAACTAAATCCGTAGTAAAACTGGCTTAACAGCGTAATACAAAGTCAAATTCTGTAACATTATGCCTGGCAAACAGCAGCAGCAAATATAAAAAATATAAAAAATATAAAACTTATATCTATACATGACAAAGCTCAAGCAGAAAAAATATTACACTAAAATGGCCATGTCTAATACCTATGTCACATCTTATCACTAGAGTGATGCATCACGAGAACTTACACTAGCAGATAAGTTACCAAATCGTAAAGAAATTATTTATGCAATTCTTGTGAAGGGAAATGTCTATTTATGTGCCCTCGTTTTCTTGGAAGTAGATCATAAATTTCTTATTGACTGGATCTGTAGGCATAAAATAACTATATTAGTACATATATTAAATTTTATTTTAACCAATGCTGCAGTGCAGCTAGGAACTAGCTATTAAAGGAAATGAGCAAATATGTACAAAGGACGGCATGAAACATCATTCATTAGCCATCTGGCATTTCATAATGCAGTAAAAATTCCCTCAATTCTAGAGAAAGACGCTTGTCATAATCAGGTGTGCAGATGTAAGTATCTTTCCAAGTATGAGGGTGTCGCATTTGCAATGTTTTCTCTAAAGGAATGTCAACAGCAAGGTTAATGTCTCTTTTTTTTTCTCCACCTCTGCCTCTGAAAGGCACTAATGGCTTTTTTCCAGGCGTCTGTCGCGCAGCTGGGTGCACACGACGCATTACGTGCAGGTGGTCACTTAACTTCCTTACGGAAATATTTACGACAGCAGTTTCCGCTACAGTGACAGTCTCATATAAAAATATTTCACAGGTCAAGAATTTGCGTTGCAAATGTGTAGAAACAAAATCTTATGAATATAACAGTACGATTCTTGGTTTCCAACATTCTTTTTCACAAGTCAAGAGTCCCTAACTTCTATTCATTATTCATATACATATAATCACATTCCTCATATATGGTAGCATCATCTTATTGACATAAACATACCTCAACAGCATAATACACATCGTCGTCATAAAAATAACATCATAACACCTCAGTCAAATCTCAAAAACGTCGTAGCTTTCTGCAATAATTTCAAAACCTAAGGAAAATTCTCTGCTCATTTCAATAGTGTCATCTACCTCAAACGTACTTTAAAATCATGCTCCCTTACCAAATACATCATTCAAAGCTCTCATAGTATCACAATGGTTCCGAAAAA
Organism: Schistocerca cancellata; assembly: GCF_023864275.1. Lineage (NCBI taxonomy): Eukaryota > Metazoa > Arthropoda > Insecta > Orthoptera > Acrididae > Schistocerca > Schistocerca cancellata. The sequence goes on from NC_064634.1 coordinate 228,659,349, forward strand.
ATATGAACAGTTCACACAGTACAGACAAAATACAATTTCGTAAGTATGAAATCATCCAGCTGTGTAATTGCGTAAACATGTGTCACTGACGTAGTAAAAAAATTTGTCTCTCTCAGTTAAATGATCAGATTGCTGTGTAATTTATGTTTTAGAGAAATTTGGTACCGATGTGTAAAGTTCTATAAGCAAATACCATATTAGCTAGGGCTCCTTGTGCTCGCCAAACACATGGTACACAAAGCAGGCGTGTACCCCCCTGAGGATTATTGTAATTATACCCTCAGGTGTTACAGATTACAAGAATGGAATGCAATGTATTACAGAAAACCTTTGTATCATTGTATTTCAAATATCTTTGAAAATAAATGTTTTTAGTACAAAATTAATCACTCAAATACGTGTCCTGTAGCGCTAAATATGCGTCTTGCTGTAAGATAATCTCTGTAGAAGTGTCGTAGTTATCATCCTCCGAAAGCTAAGTTCTGCAGAAGTCAATGTACTTACCTCATGATAAACAAAAGTGAAATGCTTTGCGTATAGATATCTTAGTTATTACGCTTATTGCCGTGAGGAAGAAAGTACTATGCTGTAACGTATTGTTGTGCTACAAAAAAGGCAGTCTCATTGTAGCTATACCACAAAAGTTACTACTAAAAAATGTTTTACTTTCCAGAATAATACAGAAAAACTGTGCAGATATAAAACAGAAACACCGCAAAAACAACATTGTAAATTGTCGCTCATTAGTAGCGTCGTGATAAAATCGTGTAGCTGTCACATAAACTAACCACTGTGTCATCTGTTCGCAGTAACAATGCATTCGTAATTTCTGTTTGAATAAGTTCTCTTGGTTCTTGACTGGATCTTTAACTTCAAACATTGTTGCAAGGTAACAGTTTCTAAAGCATACTAGTAACGTGAAGTGAAACGTTTTATGTGAAAGACAAAGTTAAAAAGCAGATTATCTGTCAATAAATGGTTTTACATGTGAAATGTGGTGTAAACCTTTGCTCTTCTCAGTACCGAGAGTTTCAACTTGAATGCAATTATCATGCAGTATTAGTCCGTAAAGAATACAGGAATTTTGCTCAAGGTTAGCGTCTATGTTATTTTTCTCTGAGCCAGCCGGCGCACGCGGCTGCCTGCGGTGTGAGTCATTGTCTGTTTCTTTGTTGGCGCGCATCATTACTGGGATTAGGAGGCCTAACTTCCACAAATTCGCCTTGCCGAGAGGGCCCAGCTCTGTTTAAAGCTCGCCAGTTCTGATGAAATTCACGTCTGTCGTTACGATCACATCGTCTGTCGTCATGTCGATAGTTCCTGTAGTTTCTTTCTTGTCGGTTAAGTGGTGGAGAATTTCTCCCTGAATCGTAACTGCGCGCTGAACTGTTGCGTCTGAAATAATTCTGTCTCCCTTGATAATAATAGTTCTGGTTACCATATTGTCTGTTTCTATGATTGTCTCTATCATATTCATTAATACGGAAATGCGATCTTTCTCTGTAACTATTACTCTGCCAGTGGTTGTCATATGGGTGGTGTCTGTTTTGGTCACGATTTGCGTTGTAAGAATAGCCTTTTCGTGTCCTGTTATTGTTTCTGTCGTCACGGAATTGTGACGGATGTGCCCTGTAGTGATTGTTTTCCCGTTTTCGCATCCCGCGACTGTATGTGTCAATTTCTAATTCTTGTAAGAGTCCCTGAAAAGCTTCAATGTCGTCTTTGCAACGTCCTGCTAAAATAATATGTCGTAAATGTTCAGGCAGTTTGATTAAGCAAATGCGATGAGTTCTGAGGGGCTGTATGGGTTTGACAGGTACTGATTCTTGTGCAACATGTATTCAAAATATTTGACAAGACTGGAAAATTCAGATTGTTCAAAGTGTTTTATCATCATGATGCTATGTTTTACTCGGTCTTGTGTAGCTTGTGACCAATATGCTGAGAGGAACGCATGGTAAAATTCTCCTTCACTGTGGCAATCGTGAATGACCGATCGCATTCTTACAGCTGGTTCATTCTCCAAGTAGCCACACATAAATTCTAATCTGTGTTCTAATGACCAGTTGGGAGGAAAACAATGAGAGAATTGATGGAGCCACGCTTGTGGATGAATGTCGTTGGCAGAATTCTTAAATGTTTTGAATTTACGTGTAGTAATGAACAGCTTATAGTCAAAGTCATCGTGTTGGCGAGTAGCATATCGGTCATTGTTACGTCGTTTCGGCGGTTCCATCTCAAAATTCGGTCCACCTTGCCAATTCCTTTCATAATTACCGAAATGCCCTGTGTTATTATTTTGTGGCTTTTCCGTATTTCTAAGTTCCTCTTTCCGTGTTGGAGTGCGAGTGTCCTCTGAAATATGTAATTCTTGTATCACCTGCGTCAACTGATCTTGTACTTCCCGGATTTCTCTTTTGTACTGTGTATTGATTTGATTTTGATTTTGTTTGAATTTTCTTATTTGTTCGTACTCTTCTGTGTCAGTGAAGGCTACGGGTCTTGTGTCATTCAGATCATCATCTACCTTTGTAGATAAGTTAGTGACCTGATCCGAAAGTTCGGCTACTTTCTCCGATAGTGAACACATTTCCTCAGTGTGTTTTTCAGAGTGTCCATTTGTGTTGAAATCGAATCTACTGTGTCCTTTCAGTTTTTTTGAATTTTTGAAAGTTGCGTAACCAAATCGGTAGATGCAACTGAGTCAATTTTAGCTTGCAAGGTCTCATGATTTTCATGAACAATAGTTTGCAGTTCTTTTATGGCTGCTTCGTGATTCTGTAATGCATTTTCATGCCGAGAAAAAATAGGTTGAAAATGCTCACAAATTTGTGTTTTTACGTCATTACAGACCTTTTGACATTTCGATTCGATGTTATGTAACTCAGTAGTTAAATCTTCACGTGTTTGTTCAAGTGTGGTGTCTAACTTTTTAAGATTTTGTTCCACTGTGTCTAACTTTTTAAGATTTTGTTCCACTGTGTCTAACTTTTGAAGATTTTGTTCCATTGTGTCTAACAGTTGCTGTGTTTGTCTCTGATTTTGTTCCATTTGTTGCATTAATTGTAATAACAATGCATTAGTGTCTGGAATCTGTTCCTCTACGCTTTTCGGCAGTGCATTTGCACCGGCAACATTCACATTTTGACAAGCTGAAAATGTGTCTTGACTCATTTGAGAAAACGGTGAAGACCCAAAACCGAAGTCTACAGTATTTGCAGTATTGTGTTCTGTCATTTCGGATTCCTGAGGCGAGCTGTTGCTGACCGATCGATCGATAATGCTTCCCTGTTCACTAATTGTTTCACTGCCTACGCCATTGTTTGCCGCCCGCTCCATTTCCCTATGCACAATTACCAAATTACTACTTGGAACGTCTGTTAATTCACTACACAGTGGTGCTGATAAGCTACGCTCGTCGTCACTATTATTTCTCAATTTACTTTGGAGCCTAGTGTTACGTTTTTAACACGCCATTATTGTGACAATGTTTCACACGATAACACAGAAAAACACAATTTGAAGAGCAAAAATAAGAGAACACATTAATATAGCACTGAAAATAATATCTAGTTAATTGCAGCTGCGAAATACTTGGTGCAAATCTACATGCATGCCACAACTGTTTTACAGTACAACAATGAAACACTGCAACTACAAAGGACATTCTCTCTACAATTATGCGCTAGCAATAAACAAAAGCTACACTAAATACACAAACTACAAGAAAAAATCAGAATATTCCAGTGAGGTATCCTAGGCTAAGGGTCGACATATGAAACGTCCCCTTATAACAATTATACACGACTGTGCTTAACCTGACACACAATATTATTTAGCGCAACGCAATCTGACTTTCAAAAATCCCTACAAAAGAATGGCCCTGACTAACATTAAACTATACCTTTCACAAATCACTTACCTCACAAAAATCTCCGTTACTCGAACTACTGCAATACGGCGAGCGCCACTACTACCAGCTAAATAACAGATTCAAACTACTGAAGGCACTAACTACTGATAGGGATAGTTAGCAAATGAAAGATTTTAATAGAGAACAAACACTGTATTTACCTTAATATCATCAAAAGTCATAATATATGTAATTTCAAAACTCCGCCATCTCTCTCCTCACATCCACCACTGCTGGCGGCTCACCTCCAACTGCCCAACGCTATGCGCTGTTAACATCCACCTGCCCAACAATACAATGGCAGACAACAATGCAAACTAGCCACAGACTGCACACAGCACAGCAAGTGATTTTCGTACAAAGCGCTACGTAACGTTGCCAATAAGTAAACATAAACAGCCTACTTACATAAAGAAAACATAAACAGCCTACTTACAAGTACAACTTGACTCCCGAACGAAAACAACGACGAGACGACACCTGCCACGGCTGGAAAAAATAATCGCTGATGACAAGATCTGGTGTTAGCAGTATGAACCTATTACAAAATGATAATATGGAGAATGGGTTTATGACGGTTTGCTAAGGCTAAAGAAGGTGCGATCGTGATGCATGTCTTGAACAACATCCCAAATAAGAACTTTCCTGGTTGCTTCTCGTGGATGTATGGACGCTGTGTGCGACGTAATCATGTGTGTGTGTGGTGGGGTGGGGATGGGGGAGTGGGGGATGGCGGGGGGCGGGGGGTGCAGACTATGTGGAACACCTAAATCTGATCCATACAAAAGATTTGGAATCCACAAATCGAATAAAATTAGGGTTTCATTTATATAAAAGCTATTACTCTATTTAGAAGGATTATGTTTTTGAGTCGCAATATTAGACGTGAGAGATAAGGTGCTACTTCGTAAGAAATGCTAACCTATGAATGCTCTATTAGTTACAGTGCACACGCATGGCTATGAGAGCCTCAGGTAGGCTGCAGTACTCGTTTATAATATGTTCCTATTTCTATTACGCCTATCGGTGAATATTTTTTACGAAAACTATTGTTGGAAAAGAGACTGATGTGTGATGGTGCTGTATAATACTTTTATGACTACATTTATCGCTTCTGTGAACTATAAAGTTATTTAGGAACATGTTTCCTTCATTTTGGACAGCAAAAAATTTATTACAATTATATTACTGAATCAGTTAGATAGCGATACGATCTCACATTCAGTGGTTTTTGAAGTTGTAATGCCATATACCTACTAAAGAGTACAGGTTCACTATGACTTAATTCACAGCAAACGCACTGTTTACTTAATGCCGGCCGCTGTGGTCGAGCGGTTGTAGGAGCTTCAGTCTCGAACCGCGCGACCGCTACGGTCGCAGGTTTGAATCTTGCCTTCGCCATGGATGTGTGTGATGTCCTTTGGTTAGTTAGGTTTAAGTAGTTCTAAGTTTTAGGGGACTGATGACCTCAGATGTAGAGTCCCATAGTGCTCAGAGCAATTTGAGCATTTGAGCATTTGACTTTACTTAATATGTGACAGTCTTCATAACTGCTGCCCGTCCTATTAGGACACTTACATGCATTTATCATTCCTTTTTTGTACTATATCATAAATGTGATGGCGTATTATATTAATAATTTCTCTTTTAAACTTCCACTAGAGTGAAGCATGTAGACTACCCCACAGACAATAACTTTTAAACAATAAAGATACTCTAAGATACTTCAAATTGAAATTCACTCCCTCATGGTAACACTTACTCTATGTGTTTCCCATTGTTTCAGTGCCACACTTTACTGTTTTACGGAAGACATAGCCAGAAATGGAACAAAGCAATGCTGGAAGAAACACCATAAAGTGCACTCTGGACATATTAACGCTTAGAACGACAAAGACAAAGACTGTATGAATGGAAACACACACAACATTGGCGTAATATTCTACAATATTTATTATTTTGCCTACAAACCGGTTTCGACTTCTATGCTATCAACTGGTACAAAGGTAAATACATGGTGCAGTGAAATATTGTTGGAGCAAAGATTTTAAACTAGTGCATCTAAAAAGAGTATCCATTATCAGAAAAGGAAAATGTTAATGCTAGATTTAGGAATAAAACAGGAGAGAATATTTCAGTTCAAATACTATGTAATATTATTTGTTTAACTTAAACTATGTGTCTAATTAACTAATGAATCATATACAAACTGCAAAGTCGTTCATAAGAGAAAATAAATAAATTTTGGTAAAATGTTCCAAAGTAGCGGCTAAACCAAATAATCTTCTCATAATAGCCCCTAAATTATAAGTAGATAAGAAATACTGCTGAGATTAAGCAGTTAAGTAAAGCAGCTGTGATTATACAACCTAAAATTTTTAATACAACGAGATAAATTATAGTAACTGAAGTGAAGGAAAATGAAGCTTGTGAGTAAGGAGGGTAATTCACAAGGTAGCCTTGATGCGATTATGACTGGATTCTGCGGTTAGAAGTGGCAAGTAAGGGAATTGTGTCAGGTCATTCAATACTAAGCTTGGCCTGATGGACATACACCATGTGGTCAAATGTGGTATCCGGACACCCCCATAAACATACGTTTCTCATATTAGGTGCATTGTGCTGGCACCTACTGCCAGGTACTCCATATCATCGACCTTAGTAATCATTAGACACTGTGAGAAAGCAGAGTGGGGTGCTTCGCGGAACTCACGGACTTCGAACGTAGTAAGGTGATTGCGTGTCACTTGTATCATACGTCTGTACGCGAGATTTCCACACTCCTAAACATCCCTACGTACACTGTTTCTGATGTGATAGTGAAGTGGAAACCTGAAGGGCACGTACAGCACAAATGCGTACAGGCCGACCTCGTCTGTTGACTGACAGAGACCACCGACAGATGAAGAGGGTAGTATTGTGTAATAGGCAGACATATATGCAGACCATCACACAGTAATTAAAAACTGCACCAGGATCCACTGAAAGTACTATGACAGTTAGGCGGGAAGCGAGAAAACTTGGATTTCATTATCGAGCGGCTGTTCATAAGACACACATCATGCCAGTAAATGCCAAACGACGCCTCGCTTGGTGTAAGGAGTGTAAACATTAGAAAATTGAACAGTTGGAAAACGTTGTGCGGAGTGACGAATCACCGTACACAATGTGGCGATCCGATGGCAGGTTGAGATCGTCGTCTACCAACGTGTGTAGCACCAACAGTAAAATTCGGAAGCGGTGGTGCTATGATATGGTCGTGTTTTTTGGAGGGGGCTAGCACCCCTTGTTGTTTTGTGTGGCACTATCACAGCACAGGCCTACAATGATGTTTGAACACCTCCTTGCTACCCACTGCTGAAGAACAATTCGGGGATGGCATTTGCATCTTTCAGCACAATCGCTCACCTGTTCATAATGCACGGCCTGTGGCGGAGTGGTTACACGACAATAACATCCCTGTAATGGACTAGCCTGCACAGAGTCCTGACCTGAATCCTATAGAACAGCTTCGGAACGCTTTGGAACACCGACTTCGTGCCAGGCTTCACCGATCGACATCGATACGTCTCCGCAGTGCAGCACTCCGTGAAGAATGGGCTGACGTTCCCCACAAAACCTTCCAGCACCTGACTGAACGAATGCCAGCGTGAGTGGAGGCTATCATCAAGGCTAAAAGTGGGCCAAACCATATTGAATTCCAGCATTACCCATGGAGGACGCCATGAATTTGTAAGTCATTTTCAGCCAGTTGTCCGGATATTTTTGATCACATATTGTATGTTTGTTAGTTTCAGTTATTTCTTTTTCCTCATTTAATGGATGGCATGTAACACTTCATGTTTCACTTTGTAACTATGGCGTTATTTGAACAAATGGTCTGCAAAAGTAGGCTCCATTTCTAAGTTTCCAGCTTGTGTGTTGTTACCTCAAGTGGGTGCATATTGCCCTGCCAGATTGACCTATATAGAATTTGCCATAAATACAAGTATTTATATATACTGCATTCTTTTCCAAGACTGGAGTGCTGTCTCCACTTTCGCTCACGAAGCGTCAACGTTGTTGTGCACATAATATGAAGTTTTTATGGTCCTGGATTTAAACGATCTTGCTACATATAGTGAGAGTTCCATAAATATGGAAATTGACACCATTTATTCCGTTCTGGAGATGGCGGGTTGAGAACCGAGTAAAAGAGAGGGTACACCAGTTATTTCTGCTTTTTGTGCAATGTGGAATCCACCAAGGTAGTAAGTCAACCATTGTTTGATCCTATTTATCTGACTGCACTTAATTCTATTTTGAAGCTCTCTTCACTCATGGGGATGGATATTAGGCAATGTAGCATTGAATGAAAAACAGCATGTTTATTTGTCACTGCATGTTGAGGATTGCCATATATTACATCTGTGAAGGCAAGTTTTCTACAAATCTTGCAAGTATGAATATGGTCATCGATGTCTATGGTTAGATGTAAATAGTTGATACAGTTAACCCCCCCCCCCCAAACTCCATCGTGAATTTTAAGGAGTTGTGTCTAGAATTAAGTTGCTTAAGGAATTTTTGAAGATGTCTGGTAGCATCTGTCCATAAGCACAACACATTATCAACATACCTAAATCAGTAAACAACACTGAAAATGGTGGATTATTTTCCAAAATTGTCCCTGAAGATTGCAGCAAGGACTGGACGGAGGAGGGAACCCATAGATAAAAAACCCAACTGTTTGTTTATTGGGCAATTGAAATGGAAATAATTTTGTGTTAGGAAAATTTGAATAACTAACTTTACATCATCTGTGACAACCGTGTAAACTCCAGAGTTATCCAGTAAATCTGTGAGAATAGGCACTCCTGAATATGTATGTTAGAGAATAGCTTGATATTAGGTGGGATGGTTGTGATCTTGATCAGGTAATACAACTCTCTGGCTAATTTGTAACATGGAGCAGGGAGAGAAGACACTACACAATGGATTTGGCTATTGTTATTATTATTTACTATTATCATTTAGTTTATGGAGGCTAAAAATATTGGGCGTTACAGGATTAATGCTGGTGACAAAGTATGCATCAGAGTCTAACATTATACTTTCAAACAGTTAAATAACACTTTAATTTTATCATTATACATTTTGTGGGATCTTCCTGTATCTCTTGGAAGTTGGTGGAGTTTAGGGAAGCTTCCCTTTGTTAACATAGAAACATTCATTCATTAAGACAACGGCATTTCCTGTGTCTGATCGGATTGCTATAAAATTGTTTCATTCATTTTCTTCTTCAAATTGTTTAATACTTTTGTTCTTTAGCTAGTGAGGCACTAGAAAGGCGTCCACGTAATTCAAGTTCGTGGTCGAGATGTTTAGTGGGGATGTCATCACCAAATGCACATTCTAGGTCTTTTCTTAATTATTTCCAGTTGTTTTCTGGAAACTGTTCGTGGTTTTACGCAACAGTTTAAAATTCACAATGGAGTTTGTAGGTAACTACATAAATTACTTAGATCTGTCCATAGACATCAGAGACCAAATCCAAGATTCGTAGGAAACCTACCACCACACATTCCCTAATACCTACCAATTCTCAACACCCAGTGCCTTTCGTTGAATAGCACGGCGTTTAGTATTCATCCCCAAGAGTGTATGACCACTTCAAAATTGAATTAATTGCAGTCAAATAACTAGCATCAAACAATGGATACCCTCCTACCTTGGTGGACTCCATATTGCACAAAAAGCAGAAACAACAGGTGTACTCTCTTCCTGGCCCAGTTCTCGAACCCCCAGTTTCAAGAATGAAAAAACCTCTGCAGCATATCTTATCTGTTTGTAATTTAGGACCTATTAGTACAAGATTATTTTGTTCAGCCATATCTTTTGAAACTGTCGCCATTTTTTTTTTGTATGAGCAACTCTTATTTCTGAAACCGTATTAATGGTGGAAGTGGATTTGTACAGGTTGATTGTTTTAGTACCTTTTCATAGCTCGACAGTATATCGTGTTTCCCTGTGTTATTCATGTGTGTTTTTTTTTATTTTCGTTGTTATCACACATCTCATCACATACCTTCTGCGTTTCAGTCACTTTTGGTGTCGCAATTGAGTAGTAAATTTCCGAAGGTTTATTCTAACTTGACTGCATATTCAAATTTCATTGTATTGCTTGGCATTTCAGGAGAAATTCTGGTATGACAGATGTGCCGTTACAAAAGTTCAAACTGTTTAGCTGGACGTAGTAACGGCTGTGATCGAATATTGTCGCTGTTGTAGAGGTTGTGAAACCCTAAGCAATCAAAACAATGTATTTTGAGAACTAAATATTATCTGGTGCCAATTTATGTCTTATAATAATTATTGCTGATTTTATATGTTTAGTTATTAGTGTGAATGAAGTGTGAATGCGATGTAGTATGATAAATAAATATCGTTAGGTGTATTAGCACTGTACGTTGTGTGAGAATTAAGACCTTTATAGAGTGAGTCACATAGTCAAGGGAAATTTGTAAAGTATAATTCGCCTGTATATGGTGTTGGGGAACAAGTGACGTAATACGATAATTCAATTAGAGGTAGATGGGATTATATAGTTCTTTATGTGTTTTATAATTCTGTTTTTAATGATTGCTCTGATAAGCTATAATGTTACTATTGGCTCATAGTAAAAGACGAGGCATAGCTCGGTGTAACAGTAGCCCATCATTCATTGCCTGTGATGTTCCTCAGCCGGTCTGAAGGGAGAAAATTCGTATGTACTTTTTGGACTAGAAAACTGATGGACGGCCCCATAAAAGATTCAGAGCACAGCCACCATGCAGATAGGACGCTTGTAATAAGAACTCTGAAAAATGGTTGTAATTTTATGGAATTCAGAGTTAAACTTGTCTGTGCAACGCCATAAAATGATGGTGGAGGAGTTATCAAGACGAACATTTTAATTCCGGATTTAATGTGCCAGGTGCAAGTCGTAACTGGGAACTGAACGTTTGAAGGGATCCATTTGTATAATATTTGAGCGAACATTCTGTTTCATTTGTAACCTTTTTGGTAACGGATTCGATTAAACACCATACACTGGCTTTTATGAATGACTGTGATGCCTTTGACTGTCAAAATAGTAAAATCAAACTTACACAGACTTGGGAGGTTATTTTGTACTGAAGAAGAGACAGTAGGTTGAAGTTTTTACCCACAACCCATCTCTGAGTTAATAGCCCAGTATATTTGATACTAGAAAATTTTTAATGTGTCCTTTAGATACGTGTTGTGCTACCGGTTCTACTACAGAATCTTCAGTAGGGAAACATTACTCGTTTTCTAACAAGAAAGGCGTGGCAAAAGAAGAAGATTACCACCGAAAGCTGACTGGAACTGTTTCCTGCTGGAACAACGTAGCCCCGCCACTGCGCATTATCTGATTTCTGGATCTCTGTCTGCCCTTGATACAATCGGCTGGAATTTTCTCATATCTCCGGGTCTTTTCCAAGTATTCCTACTCCTTCTGTGATTATTGAACAGATTATTCGGTATTAGCATCTGAAATTTACTGCAATTCAGTATTTCTACTCTCTCATTCCTACCACCATGCCCATACTCTCCTGTTACCCTCTCTTCTGCTCTTTCCCCCATAACCTCATTCCAATCCCCCATGGGTAATAGACTTCCATCTTCCTTTACGTACCGAATCATCCTTCCAGTATCCTCATATATTTTCTCTATCTATTCATCTTCTGCTTGCGACGTTGATAAAAAAATATATCTGAACTATTGTTGTCAGGATTGGTTTGCTCCCGAATCTGATGAGAGCAGTGCTATCACTGAACTGTCCACAATAGCTCACTCTCAGCCCAAATTTCCTACTCATGACGAATCCTACACCCGTTACACTGTTTTATACTGCTGTTGATTTAACTCTGGTATTCGTCTTACCAGAAATCCTTATCTTCTTGGCATTTCACTTCATAGACCCCCAAGATATCTAAATTGACTCTTTACATATCCATTTTCAGATTTTCTATCTTTTGTACCACGTTCAAACTTCTGACATTCCGTGCTCCGACTCGTAGATTGCTATCCTTCGTTGTCGTTGATAGTTCTGTATTTTTCTTATGACCACCTCCCGCTTAGCAGTGGCCCCTCAGCGCTTCGAATGAGGACTAGTCCGGAATCTTTCACCAATGGTGGCTACATCATTACGCCTTTTCAATTGCAGGCGTCGTGCCCTTTGGATATGTATTATGTCTTTAATACATTTTCTTCCGTTGCCTTATGCATCCTCATGCTGTTGATCATAGAGGGTTCCTCCGCATTTAAGAAGCAGCTTCTTGCCCTGCGGGCAACAAAGTACCCTGTATCGCTGTCCTCTTCTCTGTCCTCTTACACGATGCCGTTGGCAGAGCGAGGATGGCTTCTTATGCCAATAGTCTTTGGCTGTCGTTGATGATGACTTTTATTCAAAGTTCAAACATTGGCTGGGTTCGAATCTGAGGAGACCCAGGGAGTACCGATCATTAGTCACACACGTTAACCCAAGACCATAGGTTCTTGTATAAGAAAGTTACAAAAGCAATATTTTCCATGAATAACAGTAAAGCACTTGAAACTTCCAGTTTAATATCAGCGCACACTCCGCTGCAGAGTGAAAATCTCATTCTGGAAACATCCCCCAGGCTGTGGCTAAGCCATGTCTCCGCTATATCCTTTCTTTCAGGAGTGCTAGTTCTGCAAGGTTCGCAGGAGAGCTTCTGTAAAGTTTGGAAGGTAGGAGACGAGATACTGGCAGAAGTAAAGCTGTGAGTACCGGGCGTGAGTCGTGCTTCGGTAGCTCAGATGGTAGAGCGCTTGCCCGCGAAAGGCAAAGGTCCCGAGTTCGAGTCTCGGTCGGGCACACAGTTTTAATCTGCCAGGAAGTTTCATATCAGCGCACACTCCGCTGCAGAGTGAAAATCTCATTCTGGAAACATCCCCCAGGCTGTGGCTAAGCCATGTCTCCGCTATATCCTTTCTTTCAGGAGTGCTAGTTCTGCAAGGTTCGCAGGAGAGCTTCTGTAAAGTTTGGAAGGTAGGAGACGAGATACTGGCAGAAGTAAAGCTGTGAGTACCGGGCGTGAGTCGTGCTTCGGTAGCTCAGATGGTAAAGCGCTTGCCCGCGAAAGGCAAAGGTCCCGAGTTCGAGTCTCGGTCGGGCACACAGTTTTAATCTGCCAGGAAGTTTCATATCAGCGCACACTCCGCTGCAGAGTGAAAATCTCATTCCAGTAAAGCACTTGTCTACACAGTCAACCAGTGTATCATGGATTTTAAAGTAGAGCAGGCCATGGTTCTTAAATTATTAGGACAAAAAAGCTGACTTTTAAAATAACATTTTTTTAAACACACGAAACATGAAATTGCTACATATACCCGCTTAATTCTGTAGACAAGGTAATAATTACAGTAACAAAAAAAATTGTTTTAACATTTTGTTTTGAATAGTGTGGAAATACACTTGTGCCTAAACTAAAAATTATACATATATACACTCCTGGAAATGGAAAAAAGAACACATTGACACCGGTGTGTCAGACCCACCATACTTGCTCCGGACACTGCGAGAGGGCTGTACAAGCAATGATCACACGCACGGCACAGCGGACACACCAGGAACCGCGGTGTTGGCCGTCGAATGGCGCTAGCTGCGCAGCATTTGTGCACCGCCGCCGTCAGTGTCAGCCAGTTTGCCGTGGCATACGGAGCTCCATCGCAGTCTTTAACACTGGTAGCATGCCGCGACAGCGTGGACGTGAACCGTATGTGCAGTTGACGGACTTTGAGCGAGGGCGTATAGTGGGCATGCGGGAGGCCGGGTGGACGTACCGCCGAATTGCTCAACACGTGGGGCGTGAGGTCTCCACAGTACATCGATGTTGTCGCCAGTGGTCGGCGGAAGGTGCACGTGCCCGTCGACCTGGGACCGGACCGCAGCGACGCACGGATGCACGCCAAGACCGTAGGATCCTACGCAGTGCCGTAGGGGACCGCACCGCCACTTCCCAGCAAATTAGGGACACTGTTGCTCCTGGGGTATCGGCGAGGACCATTCGCAACCGCCTCCATGAAGCTGGGCTACGGTCCCGCACACCGTTAGGCCGTCTTCCACTCACGCCCCAACATCGTGCAGCCCGCCTCCAGTGGTGTCGCGACAGGCGTGAATGGAGGGACGAATGGAGACGTGTCGTCTTCAGCGATGAGAGTCGCTTCTGCCTTGGTGCCAATGATGGTCGTATGCGTGTTTGGCGCCGTGCAGGTGAGCGCCACAATCAGGACTCCATACGACCGAGGCACACAGGGCCAACACCCGGCATCATGGTGTGGGGAACGATCTCCTACACTGGCCGTACACCACTGGTGATCGTCGAGGTGACACTGAATAGTGCACGGTACATCCAAACCGTCATCGAACCCATCGTTCTACCATTCCTAGACCGGCAAGGGAAGTTGCTGTTCCAACAGGATAATGCACGTCCGCATGTATCCCGTGCCACCCAACGTGCTCTAGAAGGTGTAAGTCAACTACCCTGGCCAGCAAGATCTCCGGATCTGTCCCCCATTGAGCATGTTTGGGACTGGATGAAGCGTCGTCTCACGCGGTCTGCACGTCCAGCACGAACGCTGGTCCAACTGAGGCGCCAGGTGGAAATGGCATGGCAAGCCGTTCCACAGGACTACATCCAGCATCTCTACGATCGTCTCCATGGGCGAATAGCAGTCTGAATTGCTGCGAAAGGTGGATATACACTGTACTAGTGCCGACATTGTGCATGCTCTGTTGCCTGTGTCTATGTGGCTGTGGTTCTGTCAGTGTGATCATGTGATGTATCTGACCCCAGGAATGTGTCAATAAAGTTTCCCCTTCCTGGGACAATGAATTCACGGTGTTCTTATTTCAATTTCCAGGAGTGTAGTATGTAGGATGTAGATTCTTTTCAGTCCACTGCAAATTCCACAGTGTCATTTTTGTCATATTAATCTCTGGTTCTGGGTTCATTTTAGTATCTTGAAAGACTTACGTTGGTTTGAGTACATATTCCATTAGAGTATATCTTATCAACTGTATCTGGTCTTTTATCATTCTTCCATAGCAACTTTATCATTTCTTACTCGGACCAATACCAACAGGAACTGATTTGTGGATTACGTGTTTTGTTTACCCTAATTTTCCCGTTGTGATCAGCAGCCTCTGTTTCGTGAACACTCTCTGTCTTGCATGAAATCAATTCTTCTAGTTTGGCTGTGGGCTAAGGCGAATTTTCTGTTCCCTCCGAGCTTAGAAACGAAGGGCTGATCCGTTGGAATCCACAGGACAATAGTAAGTGTGGTGGGAAGGGTCGGGAGATCGAAAAAGAAGGAAAAAAATAGTGTCAGAAGATCCAAGCCCTCTCTGTCTTGATATACGTCGCTGGCAGTGCATAGGTGAAATAATCTTTTCAGTCGAAGTCGTGGGCAAGTGTTTCCATTGTTTGCTGGAAGTTCGCAGTAGAAACCGAGCGAGGTGGCGCAGTGGTTAGCACACTGGACTCGCATTCGGGAGGACGACGGTTCAACCCCGTCTCCGGCCATCCTGATTTAGGTTTTCCGTGATTTCCCTAAATCGCTTCAGGCAAATGCCGGGATGGTTCCTTTGAAAGGGCACGGCCGATTTCCTTCCCCATCCTTCCCTCACCCGAGCTTGCGCTCCGTCTTTAATGACCTCGTTGTCGACGGGATGTTAAACACTAATCTCCTCCTCCCCCTCGCAGTAGAAACTTAGAGTTCTTTCTAGAAAATGTGTCAGTTAAGGCTGACGAACAAGGGTTTCGTAGGGCACATTTTCGACGCAAGCCAGCTTCCGTTGTGTTGCACCCGGAAGCTAGAGCCGTGATTGATAGGAATGTGCGCCAAAAAGTGCGCCCTCTCGTGGATGCTGAGGAGCACGCGGTTTGCAGTCTGCAGGTGTTGGAGATCCTGTTCGCCTGCTCCACGAGACGATGATGGCGAGACGCAATACAACGGCATGCTGACGTACTGCTGGTTAGGTCGAGATCACAGCTTGTTCGTAGTCACAATTATTTGTACCAAACCCTTTCCAAATTGCTGACATTTAGCCATATGTGTCGTAAAGTAATTTCTTTACACTGCTCTGTTTCAGGTTGACCAGTATGTTTGTTCTCCTGCTTTGATAGCTGTAGCTAATATCCCCTTTTGCCTCGCTCTGCTCTTGCCCGGTGCAAAATGCTTAACGAAATTGTATACCTGCCAGCCCCGCGAATCTCTGTGAAAGAGTAATAGCAACTTTCTCTCTCGTTCTTTGCCTTCAGCAAATGCTTATCTCTGATGAGCATGTTAGATCATGTAAAAGTTCATAAAATATATTCCTTTGTTCCCGTCAAATAGTCATTCCGAAAGGGACAGTAGCATTTAAGGAAACTGCTCATTCAGCGATTCAAATTTTCTTCATGTAAAAGTGTTAATAAATCCAAAGGTGTGAATCCAATCTCTTACTTCGAGACCACCAGTGTTTTTCAGATTTATCGGTCAATAGATTAAGAAATATATGAGGTACGGCTAAACATTGTGTTTATCTCCGTAAGGTCATACTGTGCTGCATCTTCCCGTTGCGTTAGGTTAAAGAAATTGTGTCCTTTTTTTTTTTAGCGCAGATATTCGTCCTATTTTAATTAAGCACAGTGTGGCCATTGCACATACGGTGTACTACGAGGTGCATGCAAGTTCTAAGGCCTCCGATTTTTTTTCTAATTAACAACTCACCCGAAATCGATGACACTGGCGTTACTTCTCAACGTAATCGCCCTGCAGACGTACACATTTTTCACAACGCTGACGCCATGATTCCATGGCAGCAGCGAAGGCTTCTTTAGGAGTCTGTTTTGACCACTGGAAAATCGCTGAGGCAATAGTAATGTGTGGCCACGGAGAGTGTCTTTCACTGTTGGAAAAAGCCAAAAGTCACTAGGGGCCAGGTCAGGTGAGTAGGGAGCATGAGGAGTCACTTCAAAGTTGTTATCACGAAGAAACTGTTGCGTAACGTTCGCTCGATGTGCGTTGTCTTGGTGAAACAGCACACGCGCAGCCCTTCCCGGACGTTTTTGTTGCAGTGCAGGAAGGAATTTGTTCTTCAAAACATTTTCGTAGGATGCACCTGTTACCGTAGTGCCCATTGGAACGCTATAGGTAAGGATTACGCCCTCGCTGTCGCAGAACATGGACACAATCATTTTTTCAGCACTGGCGGTTACCCGAAATTTTTTTGGTGGCGGTGAATCTGTGTGCTTCCATTGAGCTGACTGGCGCTTTGTTTCTGGATTGAAAAATGGCATCCACGTCTCATCCATTGTCACAACCGACGAAAAGAAAGTCTCATTCATGCCGTCGTTGCGCGTCAACATTGCTTGGCAACATGCCACACGGGCAGCCATGTGGTCGTCCGTCAGCATTCGTGGCACCCACTTGGATGACACTTTTCGCATTTTCAGGTCGTCATGCAGGATTGTGTGCACAGAACCCACAGAAATGCCAACTCTGGAGGCGATCTGTTCAACAGTCATTCGGCGATCCCCCAAAACAATTCTCTCCACTTTCTCGATCATGTAGTCAGACCGGCTTGTGCGAGCCCGAGGTTGTTACGGTTTGTAGTCACACGATGTTCTGCCTTCATTAAACTGTCGCACCCACGAACGCACTTTCGACACATCCATAACTCCATCGCCACATGTCTCCTTCAACTGTCGATGAATTGCAATTGGTTTCACACCACGCAAATTCAGAAAACGAATGACTGCACGCAGTTCAAGTAAGGAAAACGTCGCCATTTTAAGTAATTAAAACAGTTCTCATTCTCACCGCTGGCGGTAAAATTCCATCTTCTGTACGGTGCTGCCATCTCTGGGATGTATTGACAATGAACGCAGCCTCATTTTAAAACAATGTGCATGTTTTTATCTCTTTCCAGTCCGGAGAAAAAAAATCGGAGGCCTTAGAACTTGAATGCACCTTGTACAACGGCACCAGTGAATGCGTTATTGGAACAACAGAAATAAGAGATTAAGGATACTACTGTTGTAATTTTTCCTCCTTTCTATATAATTATGTAGTTCTCAATTCGTTCGAGCAGTCAATCATTCATAATATGAAACACAGTCATAGCTCAGTCACTCAAAATGATTCAGAAATTTTACTTGTTAGAATGAAATCAGGCGATGATTCTTCTTCTCTGGAGGCTCTTGCTTTGCGTCAGTCTGCTAATCTGTACAAATAAAATGCCTCGTAATTTTGGGAGTGTTGTGTAAGCAGTCGGGAAACCTCAGATCAAGCGGATATTTGGCTTTGATGAAGTTTAACCTTCCGAAGAAGTAATGGAGCTCTTGGATTATTAAATGCAGGTTCGTATCCAGTCTTTCGGAAGTTCCCTTCTGATTAACAACTACGCAGTATATCGATGAATATCATTAATTCTCAAACGTCAAATGCACACCTTTTGTATGAAGGAGCAATTTATATGTATATTTCCCTTTTAATCGTACAATTTCGTCTCAGTTATCTTTTGTCATAAATCTCAATATTCAGATTACAGTTCTTCAAACCAAGCTCAGGCTAATCGGCACGAAGACAATCTCGGAAGCTATTTATCTAACAACCACCAGAGAGAGTACTACAAAGAATAATTATACGCTCATGGCATAGCTATTGTATGAACTACTTTGCGCATGGATTCTGCGAGTATGAAGATAGAAAATTAGTAAACGTCATTCAAGGGTATAATTGTATCAGAATAATTCATCGAATATAAAGACATATTACACTGTCATTTTTTGCCTATTTTCAACCATGAGAACCACTAGTTTATCATCAGACTACCTTATGCTGTCAAACACAGAAACACAGACGGCACTTCGTATCCATACTAGGTTTTGAGCTATTGAATTTCAAAGTAGTAGTTAAAAAAGCGACCTTGACGTCCACGAGCCTTTAACGTCGTCTACTACGACCTCCAGACTTTACCGATAGCAGCAACATCAGAATACTTATGTTGTCCCCAATGAACATGGAGTTCGTGGAATTCTAGTTCAAATGTTCAAATGTGTGTGAAATCTTATGGGACTTAACTGCTAAGGTCATCAGTCCCTAAGCCTACACACTACTTAAGCTAAAGTATCCTAAGGACAAGCACACACACAGCCATGCCCGAGGGAGGACTCGAACCTCCACCGGGTCCAGCCGCACCCTTCTAGTTCACTCTGTTTGGTACGTCTTAGTAAGCAGAACGTACGTGTGGTATGATGCCACGCACTAGTGTGACGAGAGAGTTATTAACGTGAACGGCCTCCCTGAAAATTGGAACACCCCTTCGCCAGCTCCTTGCCGCTGGTCCTTGCGACGGCTTCCCAGCCACTACGGAGACAAGCCAGCTGCCCCAGCGCCGGCGGAGTATCTCAGTTAATCTCATTAATGCGCCAGCAGCCACGCGCCTTTGTTTTGTCAACGCTGAAAGTAATTTGGGTAATTTTTGGAGCAGTCGCGGCAGCGTCTTCTTCCTTATTTCCTCGTCCTCCCGCCCCCACTATCCTTTCGCCCCGTTTCCTCACTTACTCTTCCTCAGTGTGGGGTGGGCGGTTGCCGCGAGGTATTCGTATCGCTATATAAACTCTCGCCTAATTACCTCTCGCTTCTACCGCTGAGGACAACGGAACAGACTTCCGTTGGCTTCCTACCGCCTTGCGTAAGCTACTCGGCTAACAAATTAACCATTACTATCAATTCGCTTACGAGACAGAATTGATTTTCTCATTTATATTTTATTTTCCTTTTATTCTTTTATTTGCACAGTCGGTGTACGTAAATAGCTTGCAGCAAAGAAGCTGTATCTCTTAGCGGCTATTTAATAAATCTGTTGCTAAGGCAGGATTGTTTGGTGAGTTAATTTGGTACATTCTTATCGCACTGAAAATCTACAAACATCATTCAGGTGGGCTGTAACTGATGGTGTTGGAAGACCGTGTGTTTTTGAAAGAAAGAGTAGTTGCCTGGAAAAGTTCAAAAGATTTGATAACAGCAAGTACAGCTGCCCGTGTTAGCATCTTGCAACCGGTATGACTACTTGTCTTCCACGTTTCAACTTTTATAAAATTCTATCGTAGAATTTGCCACATCTGACTGCACATATTCTCAATACTAAATTGTTCTGAGGTAGCAGAATACGGACATCAGCGACGTGAGATCAATAACGGAATCTGTTAAAACGGACTTCAGCCTCAGTGAATTGTCCACCAAAACAGCTGTGTGCTAAATTTAATACGGAAGGAACTTTCGCACTGTGCGTCAGTGGTAAGCAACATACACTATGTGATCAAAAGTATCAGGACACCCCAAAAAAGATACGATTTTCATGTTATGTGCATTGTGCTGCCACTTACTGCCAGGTACTCCATATCAGCGCCCTCGGTGGTCATTAGACATCGTGAGAGAGCAGAATGGGGCGCCCCGCGGTACTCACGGACTTCGAACATGATGAGGTGATTGGGTGACACTTGTGTCATACGTCTGTACCCGATATTTCCACACTCCTAAAAATACCTAAGTCCACTGCTTCCGATGTGATAGTCACATGGAAACGTGAAGGGACACGTACAGCACAAACGCTTGCAGGCCGACCTCGTCTGTTGACTGACAGAAACCGCCGACGTTTGAAGTGGGTCGTAATGTGTAATAGGCAGACATCTATCCATACCATCACACAGGAATTACAAAATGCATCAGAATCCACTGCAAGTACAACGACAGTTAGGCGGGAGGTGAGAAAACTTGTATTTCATGGTCGAGCGGCTGCTCATAAGACACGCATCACGCCAGTAAATGCCAAACGACTCCTCGCTTGGTGTAAGGAGCGTAAACACTAGATGATTGAACAGTGGAAAAACGTTGTGTGGAGTGAAGAACCACGGTACACAATGTAGCGCTCCGGTGGTTAGATGTGGGTATGGCGAATGCCCGATGAAGGTCATCTGAAAGCATGTGTAGTGCTAACAGTAAAATTCTGAGGCGGTGGTGTTATAGTGTGGCCGTGTTTTTCATGGAGGGGGCTTGCACCCCTAGTTGTTTTCCGTGACACTATCACAACACAGGCCTACACTGTTGTTTTAAGCACCTTCTTGCTTCCCACTGTTAAAGAGCAATTTGGGGATGGCGATTGCACCTTTGAAGACGATCGAGCACCTGTTCATAACAAACGGCCTGTGGCGGACTGGTTACACAACAATAATATCCCTGTAGTGGACTGCCCTGCGCTGAGTCCTGACCTAAATCTTAAAGAACACCTCTGGGACGTTTTGGAACGCCGACTTCGTGCCAGGCCTCACCGACCAACATCGATACCTCTTGTCAGTGCAGCACTCCATGAAGAATGGGCAGCCATTCCCCAAGAAACCTTCCAGCACCTGGTTGAACATATGACAGCGAGAGTGGAAGCTGTCATCAAGGCTAAGGGTGGGCCAACACGATATTGAATTCCAGCATTACCGATGGGGGCGCCACGAACTTGTAAATCATTTTCAGCCAGATGTCCGGATATTTTTAATCACATAGTGTATCTCGATGGTACTTGGACCATACTCAGAAAGAACTACCACGGTATAGTAGAGAAGGTACCTTAAACGAATGCGCTCTGAGACGAAGAGAAATCGGGACATGTTCGGAAGAACAGACAGCATGTATTCGTAAATTTGATACGTCTAGTTTGGCGATAGATCCACCACCTTCAGTGCGAATGCACAAATACGTCGGACCTCCTGTGGGAACGCCAGAGTAGCGAACGTGGAGGAAATGGACAGGGACTGTGGATACGTGGCGCTCTATGGGAATGTGGATCGCCCGCGAGGCGTGCCGAGATAGTTCGCACACTTGCCGTAACGCTGTGTCCCGGATGGCGCAGTGGTTAACACACCAGCCTAGTAAACAGGAGAGCCCGGGTTTCGAATCCCAGTCCAGTGCACATTTTCACACGTCGCCGCTCATTCCGGGTAATGTACCTATGCAGCTGACAGCAGTGATTCCCTTCTTTCCTTTCTCTCCCGCTCCACATTCGTTTTACATACGACGAACAGAACTGACAGTTTTAGTCAGAGACAGTAATTACACTGACATCACTACAGTATCTTTCAACGTGGTACGCTCAGCAGTCATCGTTCTTGTGACGCTGTACTCCTTCCATATGTGTGTCTCTTCAGAGGTTCATTTGGATCATACTTCGTTTTTGTGGCTGACAATGCGCGACCGTATCGAACACCACGGTCAGAGGAACTCTTGCAGTGAGATTGTAATTGGCGAAGTTCCTGAAGGAGGTAGTGTGAGACAGCTCGTAGCTCACCTTCAGAGCATATTTGCCTTTTTGGGCTCTGTTAGTAGCAATTTTCCAATGGTTCATTTCTTTTCCCTGCTACAGAAGAACATGACAGTCATATGAAGAAAACTTCACGAGTCAGTAAGATTTTGATGGTTTACTTATGTGAAATTGAAATAAGGCAGAACTAACTTTACACCTCAGACCGTATTTTACGTGCACAGAAATTTTGCATGTGTTACAGTTGCACAACATGGCAGTCCCAGAGACCTTACGATAATAACGGAGACACTTTAAAGCATATGTCTCCATTTTCGCCTCACACCGGATTTTACTAGCTTATTTAACATATACAAGTAGTGTAACTATGGAACTTTAAGAAACGGATTAAAATATAAGAAAACTTTCAAGGCCATTTGCTATGCATAATCATTTGTGATTCGCGGCAGTATCTTCGTGCTCAAAAACCATGATTTAGGCGTGCTTTTCAATACTGGATAAAACTGTTGGACGGAGCTTCTTGATAAATGCCTACGGAATATACCGTCTAAATTTGAGAAATTTTCTGGGTTAATTATTTAGATATCCCCTGTGCCAATGTCAATAGCAAACTAGAAATTGGGTGAGCGAAAGAAGCGTGGTCAGTATTAAAAAGACTTCGACAAGAGATGAAAGCTAAAACCACTCTTCAACTGATAACACCAGAAGAATGAGAAGAATATTTCTGGAAATTATGAAATGAGGATAGAGAAGAGTACCTGACGGAAGGAACAGTGGAAGAAAAGGAACAGGAAGGAGAGGAGATCCAAATTTTAGAAAGCGAGGTGAGTAATGTATTAAGAACAGGGAAGAATGGTAAGTCACTTGGACAAGGCAGTATCAATCTAGAGTTCTTAAAATATGCTGGTGACAAAATGTGAAACTGATAACACGGTTATTCAATAAGATGTTACATAGAGATTGAATACCCAAGGAAATGAAGCTGGGCTATATTAATACCATATTTAAGAAAGGGTATCGCAAAAGCTGCTCGAACTATCGAGGAATATGTTATAAACATATTAATGAGAATTTTTGGGAAAATAATTAATGACAAGCTGGAAATAAATTTTAAAACTCAGGAAGAACAATGCGGCTTCACTGCTGGTAGATAATGTGAGGACCATATTTTCACACTACGATAGACAGAAACATACGGAAAAAATCTAAAACATAGGGTTAATTTTCATAGATTTAGAAAAAGCATATGATACTGTCCCGAGAATACTATTTTGGAGAGCATTACATATGGCGAACATAAGGGATCCTTTAATTAAAAAAATACAAGAAATAGATGAAGATAACATATGTGAATTCTAAATTGATAGTACACTCTCACAGAAATTTAGAACAAGCAAGGGTCTTTGACAAGGCTGCCCCGCAGGACCAACATTATTTAAAATCTGTATAGACATAAGTCTTAAGACATGGTCTCGTAAATGCAATGAAATGGAGTTATCAATTAAAGATGGAGTTAATTTCCATCACCTACTATTTGCACATAGCACAAGACGGGGAGGATGCAAATTATATATGTAGCCTATTAGCAATAGAATACTGAAAATAAGGACTGAAATTAATTATCAGAAAACGGAAAACCTCACTAATGATCGAGATTAAGATGGTCAATAAATTCTGTTGTAAGGAGCGCATTTTAGAGCTGAAGGGAAAATCAGAGGTAGAAATTAATAAACGAATTATCAGTGGAAGGAAGATCCTTGGGATACTCAACAAAATCTTACGGAGTAGAAATGTAATAAGCCGAACCCAAAAAATGATATATAAATCGATACTAGAAAGCATAGTTATGTATGGCTTGGACACTTGGACTAATAATCTGAAACACGTAAAAAACATGCAAGCAGTATAAATCGACTTCTGGAGAAATCAGCAAGAATTTCTAGAATAGAGATACTAAGAAACGACGAAATACTAAAGATATTGGAGTAAGAGAAAGAATACATGATGTAATGAATAGTAGAAAACGACAATGGTACAAGCACATGAGAAGAATGGAGGAACTCAGTATACCGAAAATGATCCTGGAATGGGAACCGGAGGGAAAGAAGAAAAGCGGTTGGGCTGTGGCAACCTGGGTCAAAAATGTACGTTTAACAATGAGAAGACTTGGCACAGTTGAAGAAAATATACAAGATCGAAACACCTGGAGGGACATACCGAGGAGATAGGTTAAGATCTTACGTAACAGATGCAAGAATTTCCGGTTATTGGTTATGTTGGTGGAAAGCCTTTATATAGAGGAAAATCTCAATAAATAAAATAGAAGAAAAGACAATTCGTGGAACAGTTTTAAGATCTGGAATGGTTTTCGGTCCTGTTGTGGAGTGTACTCCTGTTGATCTTGAACTATTCTATAAAACTAGTTACCTCTGCGTCTAGGAGTCGTAGGCAAAAGTGTAAAGTCAGAATTCGAGCTTGTCGAGGTCGTGGTCTGTGAGTGGCATGCTTCAAACGCCCGGCTCCACTTTGCAGCGTGACAGTAGCGTCGTTGTTACCTCGTGCCGTAAATTTTACCTCAACACTACATTGTCATCACAATGAAAGTTCACACTCAATATGAGAAAATGAGAGTTCAATGCACTGCTTTCTGCTATACGAGATATAACTGGTATATGGGTAGATATTATTATGTTTGATACCTTAATATTAACACACCTCAGCATGTTCGTTGTTATTTCGCTTCGTCAAACAGTCTTCCCGCAAACTCATCACATAATTTACTAGCGGATGGTTTTTGCCTGGTCGTAACTGCACCACGAAGTGGACTGTGCCTGCAGTATAGAGTAACCATTTAGCATCCACATGCTCACACATCAACACCTGACTTGCTGTCCAGGGAAAAATTAGCATTAATGGCTTGCTGTTCTTAGAGTTACTAACCAAGCTAAAAATATACTGCCCCAGCTGTCTCCAAATGAAGTGAATTAATGTTGTTCAGTACAGTGTCCTCAGTCATTAATAAAAGTATCTCCACTCATACCCATTACACCCTGTTTAGAATCATGTGTCTAACCAAGGAGTTATATTTTCCCATCAGTGTTAAACAATGACCCAATGTTGTCTGATTTTGATACATGTATGGTTCAAATGGCTCTGAGCACTATGCGACTTAACTTCTGAGGTCATCAGTCGCCTAGAACTTAGAACTAATTAAACCTAACTAACCTAAGGACATCACACACATCCATGCCCGAGGCAGGATTCGAACCTGCGACCGTAGCGGTCGCTCGGCTCCAGACTGCAGCGCCTAGAACCGCACGGTCACTCCGGCCGGCTGATACATGTACAGCGTTCGTTCGTCTGTCTGTCCCAGGCTTCCTAGTTTCCCTATTACGTATACGTTTCTGACACTGACGAACAGTACAGTAGAGCCGCTCACTTTAGCTTATCCATAACTAAAAATTAGTTATGAGTCAAAGCTATTCTTCTCTCTCTGTAACCTGACAAAAATTTCCTCTATAAATACATTTCTTCACAGCAGTCTATTAGGATAGTATGCTCGTTTCTGACATCCTAGCAGAAAGAACGACGACAGTTAATTGCTGAGAAATACTATCAGCTGTTACACGTTCTAAGAGTTATAACAAAACACTTGGAATTCAAGGAAAATACAAACGGCGAAAATAAAAGAATTTCTAGGTATGTCTAGCTGGTAATAGCAAGAAATGTTTTAAGCTAAACAAGCACTTCTTCTTCAACGAAGTAACCTGCTCGGTCAGTTACAATTGTTCAATCCTTCTTTTACATCCATGAAATGAGAATCTAGAATGAATACAAGACCCCCCTTTTAACTGCTACAACTTCAATGAACTCGAAATTTCTCATCTACTTACCTCTTTACCAGTTGGAGCATTACATTAAGAGGTTACCAAATCTGGTGAGTTTGGTGTCGTTCTACCAAAAGCCCCTCAGTATACTCATTGGCAAAGTACCTTTCCGAGAAGGACCATATCACTAAAAAAGTATGATAATATCTGTAAAACTGATGAGGGTTTCGTGGCGAATTATTGACTATATGTCTGAGGGATTTGCTCTCGGGATTCTTGTCGGACTATGGTTTAGCGGTTTGTGTGACTTTTGCAAGCAAGGTGGGTTAGTCTTGGACGATTAAAGCCTTTTTCAAGAAACGGCAGCGATCGTCCGCCGAAAATCCAGAGAAGAACGCTAACAAGCAACATTTATGGTATTTTTCCGCTGGCAATTCAGAGATCTTCACATGTGTTCTGTGGTACATAATACGCATGTAGTATTGACTACAATTTATTTCACCTATTCCTCGTGAACCAATAATAAGGATCTTTTTAGCATTCCAGGAAACGCAGACAATTTTTTCCCCTTGACACAATGCAGCTGGCGTATCTCGTATAGGGAAACCGGCTGTAGCTCACTGCTTAGATCGTTGAGTCTGTTCGTTCGTTGAAACTAAACAGACCGTGTGACAGATGTTTTTCTCCAGTATATTTGTTGTGACGATATGTGTGTATCAAAAACAGGACTTAACACTTGGGAATAAACACTTGCGAATGCTATGCCCGGCCCTCTCGAGGCGCCTCATGTGAACCAAGGAAATGTTGATGCTGGAGCACTCGCCCAGATACCCCCATAGGAAATAGAAACGGACATGCAGACAGATTTTGGACCTTATTCGTAACACCCTGTTTGACAACTGCTAAGTAGAAAATGACACGTGTTCAGGAAAAAGTGGGAATTGTCGCGGAACGACTGAAAATTGCTACGTAGCAACCAACCAATGATAGTGAAAGGGGATTATCGCGTAATCCTCACCGCACACCCTTTTTGCTTTACATGCAGTTCATATGGAATAATATTTTAATTAATTTTATACTGCTTACTGTTGCGAGCACGACAGATAAAATAAGATTCTCACAATTAGTTTCAGCAGTCAAAAATATTTTAACTTTATACACTTTGACCTATTATGTGGGGGTACGCACAACACTGAAAGATTTCCTGCTGTTGAAGTACGATCTTTAATTTGCAAACTCTTTTTATGTAACACTGATCTGGCTTGTTAGATATGGAACATGGTATCATTACTGTAACTAACTATGGAATAAAAAATTCCCTTTGCTGCTTTCATCTCTTGAATGTACTGAAAATGACCTGTACGGAAGTTACATTATGTTCGCTAAACGTAAAAGCTGCAGTGGATTTTTTTTAAATATATGAACACTATTAACTTCCACGACTAACATGGGAGCATGAAACTAAAAAAAATGAAATTTGATTTTTATGTTATTAGCCAGAACAGGTTTTGCACAGCAGTCTTCGATCACACACAAGTAACATTTTGTCACTCATGAATTATTTACGTAACTGTTAACATAATAATATCTGCCCATTTCCACCTGAAAATGACATAATAAAATCCACAATTTTCCTCTGAAGTCTCCAGGAAGCTGAAATAGATAATTTTAATGTACAGTTACCTGCCCGTTATATTGCGAGAAAACTACTTTCATTCAATTTAATTCGAATTTGCCGCGGCAGAGGTTCCCGTGGTTGCTGCATGGCTCTGCGTCATGAAAAATTCCTAGTATGCTGACAACGGATAAGAATGTGGAATGAAATCTTGGGCAAGCTAGCAATAAATTATTACAGGTAATAATTTTAACAATTTCTATATTCAAAGATTCACCATAAATTGAAAGTACACACCTTTTACAAATATCAGCCTCCAATGGCGTCTTTCTCTATCAAAGGACAAACGAAGGTACCTAAGCATTCAAGTGAGCGTCACAGTCTCTTACGGCTTTAACGGCTACAAGAAGACAGAGACAGTAATGTTTTAACCTCCACTATTTATAGGCAATTTAATATGCATCTTTGTAATTATTTTTAATTATCATTGTCTGCTTCGATACATACATTCGCCGACCACAGACGTTAGTTATGAAATAAAGATATATAAGTATTGCGCTTGTGGCACAACTTGACTAGAAGAAGGGATAGGTTGGTAGGACATGTTCTGAGACATCAAGGGATCACCAACTTAGTATTGAAGGGCAGCGTGGAGGGTAAAAATCGTAGAGGGAGATCAAGAGATGAAACACTAAGCAGATTCAGAAGGATGTAGGTTGCAATAGGTACTGGGAGATGAAGAAGCTTGCACAGGATAGAGTAGCTTGGAGAGAGAGCTGCATCAAACCAGTCTCAGGACTGAAGAACACAGCAACAACAAACAAGTATTGCACAAACACAAAAATTAAAAATTATTTCCTTTTATACATAATCTGCAACCATTCATACAGTTATGAAATAATAATAATAATACAGATAAATGTTTATTTTTATTATTTGTTATATATTATAACGATTTTTTAAATATCTTGACAGGAGAGGTCACAAAATGTAGAGGGCGTGACGTATTAGCTATAGCTAAGCCTGTGCACGAACGCTCTGTATTTATTCGACAGTTCATGCAGTGCGGTGTTTGAGCAAAGTCGTTGTAGAATCGATTAGTACGAAATTCCATGTGGTACTGCAATACGTCTGCAAGACATCGTTTGAGTGCTTCATATCGTGGTCGAGCAGTTGGGCGGTTCGAAGCCACTGAAAGTGTCGCTACTTTGGCCACAGTAATGGGTGTATCGAAAGTATCATCTTGTGTTTAAAAAAGCCAGTGAAGGTGGAAATAGTATGTGAAAGCATGACGTTGGTCGTAGGCGGGCCAGCACACATTAAAGGATCGATACGTAATTCTAGATGCGGAAGGGACCAGGCACCTTACACCTAGGGCAGATCGCTGCAGATCTTGCGAGCGCAATACAGTCTCTACCAGAACCCCTTCGCGACGATTAAATCAGCTAGTTTGTCTGCTCGAAAGCCGGTTAAATGCATACTAATTCAATCACGCCATCGTCGAGAAGGATTTCGTTGGTGAGGGAGCATGTTGGTTGGGGTGAGCAACAGTGGTACAGAGAGATCTTGTCCGACGAATCCTGCTTCAGTGTTTCAAGTGATTCTGTCCGCCAGTTAGTATGGAAGGAGACGGGAACACGTTGGACACTATGTTCATGACCGTCACCGGTATGGCCTTGGGTGTATAGTGTGTGAAGGCATTATTCTCGATGGCCGAACACCAGTGTATGTCTGATTATTGCAGGGAGATGATTCTGGATCGTGTCCGTCTATCTGGGGGTGCTGTAGGTCAGGACTTTGTGGACCACGACACCCGCACCTACAGGACCGATGAGGTGTCGGGCACACTGGAAAGTAAAACTATTGAACATTTGGAATGATCTACGTATTCGCCACAGGTAAACCCTATAGCGAATTCTGAGATGTTATATTTCCACGCCGCCACATGTCGTCACATAGAACACTGATTCGAGTAATGAAAGAGGCCAAGAGCCATTTATTTGCCAATGTATAATGTTTAACTACGCATTGTAATGATGTATTTTGACGATTTACTAGAAGAAATGAATCCAGCGCCACTGATGCCTAAGAAACTATAGACCAATTCAGGGTGCATGTAGAAACATTAAAGACAGACTCAGAAGACATTTGAATATAAAAAACAAGCACGCAACCCATCGTCTACTGCCAGACGATATCACTCTTTTTTTTTATCTCCTGTATAATACGGACGCACCATAACATAGGCGTCGGTACAAGATTTGTAATTTATTAAAATCTACAGAGATATACTGTTACTCAGTTGCACGTGAGACTAGTATGTGTGAAAAACGCAGTGTGGTTAATGAATGAACATTTCTACGTGATTGCTAAACTTTTCAAACCACTCAGGTTCTACCATTGTTATTGATGTGTTAACATGGTATATGTGTTTTAAATCCAAGCTCATAATTATAGTGTCAGTTACTCTAAATTTGTGTTTGCTTTGGTTGTTGGACAACCTTAATCATTTACTTTCTACGTGCCAAGTTTTTTTTACAGAGCCAACTGTGTCCTGCATGTCATTATGTGGACAGAACAGTCGTGGCCGACGTTAACGTACTACTTATATTCTCCCCTTGTAATATTCTTCAAGCTCAGATTCAAACTGGCCCATAGGTACATTTTCAGTCCGAGTGACGTCCGGGAATTTCGCGAATCGCACATTGCTCGTACAAAGCCTCGCTGTTCCACAATGGTACGCGGCACTTTCTAAACGGGAAAGGGAGCCTCGCGAGTATATGTTGCTTCCCCTTGTCAATCTGATGCTTAATAATAATAATATTTCCTTACATCAGAATTCCTGGGACGCTCTTGGCGTTTCTCAGCTAACAAACACTTTCTTAACCGTGAAAGAACCGAATACCGACTTGTGAGAGGAGTGGGAAAATATCTTTCGAGGATTGCTCGACAATTCCGCTATCAGCATAAATGACAGATGGAAAATGTGCATTAGTGTACGAGGAGGATATATTCCTTATTGAGAGTCCGATACGGACCTTTATGTTGGGAGTCTGACCTGAGTCAAACATAAACATTATTTACGTCTGTTATCCTGCTTTATGGTGAAATCTGTGCCATTTTTGTGTGTATCCACAGTTTGTACGTCCTATTTAAAACCATCGTCGATTTGTTAAACTAAAGAAAGAAAAATTTCAAATGGACATTTGAGATGAATTGGAAAAGAGGATTTTTGGTTGGTGATTATTACACACAGCTAGAAACAGGTAAATGGCAGGAATATATTTAGAAACAAAGCACTTCTTAAAACTTCTAATTGTTGGGTAGTCTTTTCAGCCTACAGCGTGATTATAAAGTCCATGTTTAACGCTGAGTTAATCACTACATGTTAGTGGAACACTGTCTGGAATTAAGTACGATTTGTCGGGCGGAAAAGATGATATCGAAAATCAGTGCGAGATAAATGCCCGCGCAGAGCGGACATTTTAATTAACAACACCCACTGGCTGCCCGGCGGGAGGCGAGCCAAATGTGTGTGCGGCCCACGCCCACACCGATCCCCGCGTGGAATCCGCTCGACCGACTGGTGACCGCCGCCAGTTAATCACGTGTTAATCCAGGACCAATCACTCTAAGCTAATTATCTCCAGCCACAAAACGGCGGCGCCACTGAGCTTTTCGCAGTCTAATTTATGAAACCACGCGGACCTCGGTGCAGTAGGTGGGAGCCGGAGGTCTCTCAAACAGCCAAAATTTTAACCACATAGCGTGAACTTTGTGGTACTGTTGGCTGTATATTATAAACTGAACAAAATTTCGTGGCTTTTGTACGATTAACATAATACTGCTGCGGGGTGCTGGGCTTTACTTACGTTGTGAAATAAATTATCGTACTGTAGTGACAAAGAAAGTTGGCCTTCCAGGTTCCGGATCTAATGTTAAACATTGGCAGTTTGAAAGCAGGGCACAATTCGTCACCGAAATTTCCCAGTGGCTGTACGAGGTCTGCATGAGAACAATTTTCAGAAGAATGCGATCAATATAATCGCAGTATAAACTTTGGAAAATTTATGTCGGCTTTCTTAGGATGTGGACACGAAAGGTCGCAGTTGTAGTGGACTTAGCAAGCTTTTGGAAGTGTTTTCTTTAACTAGCCGGAATGGGTGAGACATTTTTCCATCAACGCTTCCTATGGCACGTGAAACACACATTGTTTGTCCAGTACTCTTTATTCTATCAAGCTGTATGCAATATAAGACTAACCATGTCACAATCCCAACGGTTATCCACTCTTGATGTTTAAATGATTTGGGATAATGCTTTGTAGATAGCGGAATTCAAGTGTTTTCTTTCATTTACCACAGACCCTGGATGAAGATTTTGTATCTATCACTAGTACAAAAAACCTAACATAATTTCATCATATATTAACTTCTTGTTTGAACTCAAGTTATTCTGTAATTACTTAATTAACACAAAATTCGTTCTAATCGCGGCATTTCCTTATACGAAGGTGTACTTTAACGAGGTATTGCAATAATTTCGTTGTAACGTAATGCAATGTCTGGTTAATACACTCCTGGAAATTGAAATAAGAACACCGTGAATTCATTGTCCCAGGAAGGGGAAACTTTATTGACACATTCCTGGGGTCAGATACATCACATGATCACACTGACAGAACCACAGGCACATAGACACAGGCAACAGAGCATGCACAATGTCGGCACTAGTACAGTGTATATCCACCTTTCGCAGCAATGCAGGCTGCTATTCTCCCATGGAGACGATCGTAGAGATGCTGGATGTAGTCCTGTGGAACGGCTTGCCATGCCATTTTCACCTGGCGCCTCAGTTGGACCAGCGTTCGTGCTGGACGTGCAGACCGCGTGAGACGACGCTTCATCCAGGCCCAAACATGCTCAATGGAGGACAGATCCGGAGATCTTGCTGGCCAGGGTAGTTGACTTACACCTTCTAGAGCACGTTGGGTGGCACGGGATACATGCGGACGTGCATTGTCCTGTTGGAACAGAAAGTTCCCTTGCCGGTCTAGGAATGGTAGAACGATGGGTTCGATGACGGTTTGGATGTACCGTGCACTATTCAGTGTCCCCCCGACGATCACCAGTGGTGTACGGCCAGTGTAGGAGATCGCTCCCCACACCATGATGCCGGGTGTTGGCCCTGTGTGCCTCGGTCGTATGCAGTCCTGATTGTGGCGCTCACCTGCACGGCGCCAAACACGCATACGACCATCATTGGCACCAAGGCAGAAGCGACTCTCATCGCTGAAGACGACACGTCTCCATTCGTCCCTCCATTCACGCCTGTCGCGACACCACTGGAGGCGGGCTGCACGATGTTGGGGCGTGAGCGGAAGACGGCCTAACGGTGTGCGGGACCGTAGCCCAGCTTCATGGAGACGGTAGCGAATGGTCCTCGCCGATACCCCAGGAGCAACAGTGTCCCTAATTTGCTGGGAAGTGGCGGTGCGGTCCCCTACGGCACTGCGTAGGATCCTACGGTCTTGGCGTGCATCCGTGCGTCGCTGCGGTCCGGTCCCAGGTCGACGGGCACGTGCACCTTCCGCCGACCACTGGCGACAACATCGATGTACTGTGGAGACCTCACGCCCCACGTGTTGAGCAATTCGGCGGTACGTCCACCCGGCCTCCCGCATGCCCACTATACGCCCTCGCTCAAAGTCCGTCAACTGCACATACGGTTCACGTCCACGCTGTCGCGGCATGCTACCAGTGTTAAAGACTGCGATGGAGCTCCGTATGCCACGGCAAACTGGCTGACACTGACGGCGGCGGTGCACATATGCTGCGCAGCTAGCGCCATTCGACGGCCAACACAGCGGTTCCTGGTGTGTCCGCTGTGCCGTGCGTGTGATCATTGCTTGTACAGCCCTCTCGCAGTGTCCGGAGCAAGTATGGTGTGTCTGACACACCGGTGTCAATGTGTTCTTTTTTCCATTTCCAGGAGTGTATATTGGGAATAATGCATTCAAACCGCTCCATACCACTCCCTAGAGTGGGAAACGATTTTTTCAAAAATGTACAAATAGTGTTGAAACGCTAATGGACACAGCATTGAAAAATGCATTGATCAATTATCTTAATATTTATGTCCTAAAATTTACACTAGCAAATTACGCTATTTAACTAGTTACCATTTGTAGCTAGCTTTCTAGATACGTAAACGCTCGTTGTGAGACACTGGTATAGTTTCATAACCATCTCTTACATACTTAGAATGTTAAGTGCAAATGGTAACTAGTTGGATATCGTGATTTTCGAGTGTAAATGTTACGACGAAACTGTTAAGATAGTTAATTAATAGTATAATTTGAATGCTACAGCCAATAATGCTTCAACAGTAATTTTACGTCTGGGGTGGTTCGAATGTATTATTTGCTACGTATCAATTTAATCGTGTTAAGTACACTATTTATAACTATTGGAGACGAAAGCGACTTTTTTCAAAGAATTAAGTTATATCGTTGGAAATCCATATTATTTATTAAGTTGAAGGTTATCGGATAGGGGAACACTCTTCTCTTCTAGGATTGTCGCCGTAAATAAACGTATTGACTTCCAAATCGAGATTCTTTGGTTCCAAGCGTGGTCGAAGACTTGTGTCCATGCCTACATCCGAGCCACCTGGCTTGCGTTCACATGTGGGAGAACAGTGTAATTTAGGGTAGGAGAGGCACCACGCGCCCATTCCTGCACCTACAAAATGTCCAGCTATAGTGGGCCACATGTGTCGAACATATGTGAGGGTTAGACCAGGTCTCACCGTGAGATCTTGGGGGTGACGTGGGACAATCAATGATAGTCTCGGAGTTGATGGATCTTAGGAACCCAGAGCCTAGGTCGACACTAAGTGTAGTGATACCTTCCACTTTACCTGCTACCACGCAGTCAATGGTCGACACTTTCAGCACTGCTGGCTAATGACTAATGACGCTTCTACTCCGAAAAGCCAATCCCATTAGCGAATTAATTTTTTGGAACAAGGTTCTGAGGCGCTGAGAATCTAGACTTAATCTGCTTCAACAGCCAACAGAGACCATTACCAGGTACGTAATGTTATAAAACATGGTGCGTATTTAGGACTACTATGATCGCCTCTGAGACTGCGAGAGAATCTGCAGTCCATCTCGTTGGAAAACAGAGTATTCGCATGCAATGGGAAATTAATGATTGTAGTGAAGGTGCGGTATGAATATGGTTTATGGTGTCTGGCGGATTTAATATGAGCAGCAGCTCAGAATCACAGCATCATGTTATCCAGACAACAGTACCAAAGTACTAAAGGAAAAGCCCGGATTGCAGTAGTCTGATTTTAATTCTAATAAGCCATAAGGTTACCTGTAAATGAAACGATACGTTCTCAGCAGACTATAGATAATTTCAACGCACGTAAAGGATTAGTTTTGAGACGAAATGAACAACATAAGCCCTTAATCTTTCTTCCTTTCTTTCAAAGCTCAAACATTTTTCAGTAACATATTCTTTTATTCGTAAATGCCTTGCAGTATTTGACAGATAAATTACACTATATAGTCATCATCGAAACTATCAATTCTCTTTCTTATTACGAAAGCAACACGTCAAGTCGTAATGACTCATTGAACATAACTGAGCAGAATATGTGATTTGCAACTTGACGTCTTACATTGGTAAGAAGAAACCGGACTCTTAGTTCTGCTGATAGCCCTCTTGAGTCGACACCGGTTAACTGCAATTTATGTTACTAATGCTATCAAGCCATTTGTAAGTAAATTGCGTGCTCAAATCAAATTTTATTTTTTTGCAACAAGTTTCTTTAGATGTGAGAGTAAGTGGAAATCAGAGAAAGTAAAAAAATGGCTCTGAGCACTATGGGACTTAACAGCTATGGTCATCAGTCCCCTAGAACTTAGAACTACTTAAACCTAACTAACCTAAGGACAGCACACAACACCCAGCCATCACGAGGCAGAGAAAATCCCTGACCCCGCCAGAGAAAGTAAATTTTGATAAATATGGTGTATGCACAAAGATGTCTTCGTTAAAAGGCTCCGATTTCCGTTTGCAAAGGTCAATGTAAACAATTTCAGAGTCTTATGAATGATTATTATTATTATTATTATTACTATTATTATTATTATTATTGTATTGTATTCATGGTTTCCGTTCTGATACTTTTCATCCTGTTAAGACAAAAGACAGGATTACGTATTATCTGCAAGTAATTTTAATCATTGAGAAATTAATAGTGCGAATACCCGTTTCCAAAAGTCAGGAAATTCTGATCGGAAAATTCGGAGTGATGGGCAGTATGTAAAGCCTCCTTACACGATTAAAATATATGTCAAACTTAAATATGCTTGTCAAATATTTGGCCGTATACGGCGCTGTTTAACGTGTTTCTGAAATAATGAACGTGTCTGACGTATGATATTTTCATTGAAGTCATATAAAACAAGATGGAGAACACGGGGTTGACGTTCCGCCACGTTTGTTTAGTAGTGAGACTTTCTTACAATTTATCTCACAATTGCGTGAGTCTTCTAACCTATGGAAACTACGATCAACAATAAAAACAAAATAGGATAGGCAGTTACCGAAATGGTAGAGATGTTGCGTCTTTCCTGGTAAAATACTAAGCAGGAAGTGGTGAAATCAATATTCTTCACACAGCATACAAACGGGAATACAGTAAACGAAAAGAAAATCGGAGATATCTTTTTCTTCGACGTGCAATACATGTGTTCCCACGTTGTATTATTTTAATAAACTATCATTAGAGGAAGAAGTAGAAAAGAATTAGTTTTTACATACTTTTGTCTTCCTTTTCATTATGAGAGGGAAGTAATTCAGATAATGAAGGTTTGACTGTCCATTTAGAGAAAGTTCAGGTAATCGTCAGGTTCCGAATGTAGTATTTCCTTCAGTAGATGGTTCAAATGGCTCGGAGCACTATGCGACTTAACTTTTGAGGTCATCAGTCGCCTAGAACTTAGAACTAATTAAACCAAACTAACCTAAGGACATCACACTCATCCATGCCCGAGGCAGGATTCGAACCTGCGACCGGAGTGGTCGCTCGGCTCCAGACTGTAGTGCCTAGAACCGCACGGCCACTCCGGCCGGCCCTTCAGCAGATCATCATGACTATATTTACCTCTAAATTGCAACCATTTACTGACCCTGCGTCTTATTTTCTTTTCCTTTGTTATGAGCAGTGCTAGATTCAGTGCTAGAAATGCTTTGTCTGTATTGGCACCCATTCCCATTAGAGTTAACATACACACCGTGACACGAATAGAGTCTGCTTCAAAAGTTAGGTTAGAAATACTGTTCGTACGTAAAGGGGCTTGTTAAAATGGTTGACAGAAAAGAACGAATTTGACGAAAAAGTTTTATTGCCTTTAGAAAGCTGATCTCATTCTGTCATGAAAAGACGGACGGACCTTCATACCATTCAAAGTGACGTATCCTCTCAAAAATGCTGTATTGTTCTAACACATAACTGGAATCGTCTTAACCAATTTCCCTTCTCCTCATTTTGTATGACAAATATACCGCAATCTTTTTTCCGCTTTGCCTTATACACCAACATTTTCAGTCATCTCTCATTTCTGATCATTCAATAATGAAGAAGTAAACTCTTTATAGACCTACAAAAACTTTTGTTGCGTTCCCCTTGGTACTAAATTATTCAAACCAAGTACACCGGAGCCGTATTCCAGTTCAAAACATTGAAACAAAACAGACTCGTCATCGCTTCTTTGAAAAGCCACACAAAGGAAACTACTCATCAGACGAATGCGTGACATGACTTATTAGCTACCAGAGTAACGAAAACAACTTTTACCATCATCAGTGTCTTCGTTATGCTAACGATTATGCCGCAGTGGTAACACAGGTTCCATTCAGATTACCGAAAGTCTGTCGGTTCTGGCTAGCACTTGGCCGTGTGACTGTTATGATCTGTCAGGCGCTGCTGGGAACTGGGGTCCTCTCAGCCTTTGTGTTGCCAATTGAGGAGCTACGTAATTGAGAAGCAGCCCCGATGAAACTGAAATTCTGTCCCATGTCTCCACGTACTGGGATTCTGGTATTAAGGAGGCTGTTGAAATAAGAATGAGCCAAAATAACTTTAACGATAGCGGATACCATCTGATCTGTGCACGGAAACGAGCGCTTGATGCAGAGAAGCAGCAGAGACGTTCCTTCCAAGGTTTACGTTCAAACGGAAGCGGTGGCGCCACCGGCGCACACAGTGACATCGTGTGCAACAGCAGTAACGTAATCGCCGACCATTCATAAGCCGACCAATCAGAAGCCGTCTTCGCGGTATATAGAGGCTACCACAGCAGTAGTGAAGACCCTCTCTCTGCCCCCCTTCTCTTCCCCGAGTACTTTCGCATTTCCCTCCTCTGCTTTTTCTCATTCCCTCTCGCGTCTGCCCTTCCCCTCTCCCCCCCTTATGAGTCCTCTCCCTCCTTGGTTCCCCCCCCCTTTCGTTTTTTCCTCTACTCCCTCCTTGTTTTTCCCCCTCCTCCAGGTCCTCCCTCCCCCCAATCTGCCTTTGGCTCGGGAGTGCCATCTTCGTGCCGCCATTTTCGTGCAGTGTTTTACAGTGAGTGTTCCGTGTTGCGTCTTTTGGGAAGTGTTGCGAACGGCCATCATATTGTCGCTGGGTGTGATTTTTTATCTCTTGCGAACAGAAACCAGACTGTCGCCATGTTTTTTAATTGTGTGTCTACTATGTTACTTGTCTGACTCCTGTGTATTTCATTAACATTGCCAACCCATTTGCTTTCTGTTTTAAGTTTTCGCATTTTTCCGCCATTTTACACTTTAAGTCACCGTTTTATCTCCTGTTTTTCTTGTTTCTTTTCTTCTTCCGTTTTTAAAAAAGTCTGTGGGCTGTAGACCAGCGTACTAAGCTGCTGCCAGCCTGCTCCCTTCGGGGGGAATTGAAGATCAATAAAGAAAAAAAAAAAAGCAGTGAAGACAGTCAGCGCCTGACTATGACGATGGAGGTAATTGTCGAAAGCTCGAGATTTTATCCAGAACTGACGCGGCAAGGATACCGAGAATGTTTTGTATATAAGTGCCATTGGGAAAAACTTCATTCCCAGATTTCTTTCCATAATTATGCTCCCGCCAACTTTGCATACATTGTTACAACGTTTTTCCCCTTCAAATGAAAAAAAAATAGAATTTGTGCACGACATCCCACGTTAACAATGGGGAACGACACTTTTTTTTTTTTTTTTAGTTTTCAAAAGGGCGCGTTGCCGTACTTTGTTACTGTGTCACTGTGCATACCAGCAATGATGCAGACATGTACCAGCATACAAAAATAATTGACAAAGTAACTTTAATTCTTTGGAGTTAATTATTACAAATTAATAATTTCCTTTCGATACATCGATTACTGTCGGCAGACCATTCTGATATAACTTAACCGACAATGTGACAACAGTATGAGATTTTCACTCTGCAGCGGAGTGTGCGCTGATATGAAACTTCCTGGGAGGTTAAAACTGTGTGCCTTCAGAGAAAGTACTTTGATACGTGTCTTTGTATCATTGGATCTTCTCTAGCTGATTAAGAATTGTACCTGTGAAGTTTCTTACTGTGAAGCTACAGTGTCACGCAAAATGGTGCAGAATACTGAGAGACCTAGAAAGTAATTCTTCCCTACGGGCCAATAAAAGAACTCTGCGCACGCTGTGTGCGGGGAGGTGGACGTGCGGTGGTCGGTTTTTAGCGGCAGCGGCAGCGGCAGCTGTACCGGCGATGTCGGCAGTCGCTGCGGTCCCCTGGCCACGCCACAGCCAGAGGTTCGGCGAATTCCGGGATGCAGGGCCGAGGGCAGAGCAGGCGCGTGCTCGCCCTGATTGCTTCCCCTCCCCTCCAAATTAAACTTTAATCAGTTCGTTCAGATTCGACATCGCCCTCCCTGGTTTCCACCGTCCCTCACTGCTGTTTTCGTTTTCCTCTATTTCCTTCGTTCTCCGCACGTATCGTCGCTTGTCACTCACCAACCACTCGTGATTTGTGCTTTTCCCCGCCACGTCCCTCCCCGCTGGTCTGTCAGTGTGGGTACGTAAAACTGCAGTACTGATCAGCGAGATGGGGCTAATTGCTGTCTCGCCGCAAATTAAGTCTGTCGTTCTTTTTTGCCTCATTTGCTTTTGTCACACGGTTGAACTATATTTATAACTTCTAGAAACACTTGGTATCTCGATTCAATTACAGGTTAAGCATTTTCGAATTGCTATTCGGTAAACGTACGTAAAAGTATTGCACAGAGTTTGAGTAGTATCTGTTACATCATGTTTCCAATTAAAGCAGATGCAGGATTAACAATAAACAGTTTTTTCAATACAATTTGAACTGCACCTCCTATAACAAAGTTTTAATAACGACATTATCGTGCACAAGCCGAGGATGGAAAGTGTTTTCTTGGAATCTGAACTACATTTAACAGCACTATAATTTCGTTACAATACATGGAAAGAAATTATTAAATTCTGATTAGAGCAAAGGTTTCCTTAGGCAGGTTAGGATGTCTAACGGGCTGACTTGGGACAGGAGAGGCACCACAGGACATTTAATTTCCTCTGTCTATATTTTTACAAATAAATTCATAAAACTTTATCAGCTTGACCAGGAAGAATTCAGGATTCACACTGATACTATACTTATCCGTGTATGAAACTCTAGAATTTTCCAAATCCATTAAAAGCTGTGGTAAGGATTGAGGTAATTAACTATAAAATTTGTTTTTTTTTCTAAACGTAAAGTTTAAAATGAAACAGCTTATATTTTTCATGAATTAAATAAATCATATTCATACACGGGGAAGTATGGTTTACATGCTGTGCTAAATTCATCGAAGAATCTGTCTCACGTATGAAAAAAAGTGTACGTATAGCAACATATGCAGCCAACCGTAAGTGAAAAAGTGATGAAATTTCATAAGTAAAATGTTTTGAACTTCCAGACAAAGTTTTATGATTTTATTTGTAAAAGTATAGACAGTGAAAATAAAAATGTTCTGTGGTGTCTCTCCTGCTCCAATTGGGCCCGTTTGACGTCCTACCCCCTTTAACATGATCTCCTACATAATAATCTGGCTTTTCGTATTAGAAAAGTGTGGACGATATTTTCATACATTCGAACATAGAAGTTTATTTTATGACTCATCAGTCTTCTGACCGATATGACGAAACCCGTGTCAAATTCCTCTCCTATCTAGTGCCGATCTATTCTTCTCAGAGTAGCACTTGCAACCTACGTCATCAATTATTTGTTGGTTGTATTCCAATCACTGTTTTCTTTTACAGTTTTTATCCTCTGAACCTCCCTCTAATACCATGGAAGTTATTCCCTGATGACTTAACAGATTTCCTATCATCCTGTCCCTTCTTCTCAGTGTTTTGCATATTCTTTTCGTCTCCGATTCTGAGGAAAACTTCCTCATTCCTTACCTTATCAGTCCTCCTCCTTTTCAACATTTTTTCTGTAGCAATACATCTCGAATGTTTCGATTCTCTTCTGTTCTGGTTTTCCCACAGTCCATTATCGACTACCGTTCATACTGTGCTCCAGACGTACATTTTCCGAAATTTCTTCCTCAAATTAACGCCTAGTTTGAAACTGGTAGACTACGCTTTTCAAGGAATGCAGTTTTTGCCAGAGCTAGTCTGCTTTTTATGTCCTCCTTGCTCCGTCCGTCATGGGTTATTTTGCTGCATAATTATCAGAATTCCTTAACTTCATTTGCTTCGTGACCATTTCTCCTAACCTTAAGTTTCTCGCTGTTCTCATTTCTGCTACTTCTCTTTACGTTCGCCTTTCTTCTATTTATCCTCGGTCCACATTTTGTACTCATTAGACTGTTCATACCATTCAGCAGGTCATGTAATTCTTCTTCGCTTTCTTCCAGGATATGCTGGTCATAAGCGAATCCCATCATTGATATCCTTTCACACTGAATGTTAATTCCACTCGTAAACGTTTCTTTTAATACCTTCGTCACTTCTTCGAATTATTGATTGAACTGTAGAGGCGAAAAACAGCATCCCTGTATTAAATCCTTTCTAATACGAGCACTTTGCTCTTGGTTCTCCACTCCCATTAGTCCTTGTTGGCATATGTACATGTTGTATACTACCCATCTCTTCCTATAGCTTATCCGTATTTTCTTCAGAATTTCAAATATCTTGCACAATTTGACATTGTCGAACGCTTTTTTCAGGTTAACAGATCCCGTGAATGTGTCTTGATTTTTCTTTAGTCTTGCTGCCATTATCAACTGCAATGTTAAAACTGCCACTCTGGTGCCTTTATCTTTCCTAAAGCCATATTGACCCTCAGTTTTCTTTTCCATTTGTATGTAAATTAATCTTGTTAGAATTTTGATGTATGAACTGTTAACCCGACTTTGCGATAATTCTCGCTGTTTTAGATTATATCAAATTTGTGGATGATATTTTTCCGAAAGTCAGATACTATATCGCCCGGCTCATACAATCTACAAACCAAGTTTTGTTGCCACTTGCGCCCCCCCCCACCCCCTGGCCCCCCTGCCCACCCTGCCACACCCCCCCCCCACACACCATGATTTCAGAATTTTTTATGTAAGTGTTTCAAATGTCTTTTAAATTCTGGTTCTAATACTGGTAGCCCCTGTCTCTTCTGTATTGACTCCTCTTTTTCTTCTACCACGTCAGACAAGTCTTTCCCCTCGTATAGGTCTTTCTGCCTATTCGCTCATTCCTTTGCATATAACACTGGAATTACCATTGCAGCCGGCCGCGTTGGCCGTGCAGTTCTAGGCGCTTCAGTCCATAACCGCGGGACTGCTACGGTCGCAGTTTCGAATCCTGCCTCGGGCATGGATGTGTGTGATGTCCTTAGGTTAGTTAGGTTTCAGTAGTTCTAAGTTCTAGGGGACTTATGACCTAAGATGTTAAGTCCCATAGCGCTCAGAGCCATTTGAACCATTTGAACCATTGCAGTCTTAAATGCTATCACCCTTGCTCTTAATTTCACCGAATGTTGTTTTGACTTTTCGGTAGGCTGAATTAGTCCTTCCGACAGTTATTTCTTTTCTGAATTCTTCACATTTTTCATGTTGCCGCTTCCGCTTAGGTTCCTTCTCCTGATACATCCCATGTACAGTATTTCATTCCTAAGCGACTTGTATTTCTGTATTCCTGAATTTATTTGATCATTTTTGTACATCCTTTTTTCATCGATCAAGTGAAGTATTTCTTTTTCAACCCTGTGCTTCTTTACTGTTATTGAGCCGTAGTTGTGTCCGGATCATCGAAAAGCGCGCCAGGCGGAGTGCTTTCGCTTCGTGTCTAGTGTTTGAGGTGGCGCTTTCGGTGGGCAGTGGAGCAAGTGTACGGTCGCGTGACGATCGAGGAGTCGGTACTGGGCTGTGACCATTTTGTTGTTGGGGGTCGTCAACTGCTCGCCACGTGATTTGGCCGACCTCTTGGCTGTCAGCGGCTGAGTCTGCTTTACCCGCATGTACGTGGCTTATGAAGCTTAGAAGCCGTGGTGCAGAGGATCAGCGCGTGGGACCGTATGTCTTCTTATCGGTCGTCGAAACCACTTGCAGCGGTTGGCTCTCACGAGCATAAGGAAGTGCAACGTGTTCCCGGCGCTGTGGGGGGGTGTGAGAAGTTGAGTACTGTTTTTATTTTATGTAACAGAGTATATACACTACTGGCCATTAAAATTGCTACACCACGAAGATGACGTGCTACAGACGCGAAATTTAACCGACAGGAAGAAGATGCTGTGATATGCAAGTGATTAGCTTTTTAGAGCATTCACACAAGGTTGGCGCCGGTGGCGACACCTACAACGTGCTGACATGAGGAAAATTTCCAACCGATTTCTTATGCACAAACAGCAGTTGACCAGCGTTGCCTGGTGAAACGTTGTTGTGGTGCCTCGTGTAAGGAGGAGAAATGCGTACCATCACGTTTCCGACTTTGATAAAGGTCAGATTGTAGCCTATCGCGATTGCGGTTTATCGTATCGCGACATTGCTGCTCGCATTGGTCGAGATCCAATGACTGTTAGCAGAGTATGGACTCGGTGGGTTCAGGAAGGTAATATGGAACGCCGTGCTGCATCTCAACTGCCTCGTATCACTAGCAGTCGAGATGACAGGCATCTTATCCGCATAGCTGTAACGGATCGTGCAGCCACGTCTCGATCCCTGAGTCAACAGATGGGTAAGTTTGCAAGACAACTACCATCTGCACGAACACTTCGACGCCGTTTGCAGCAGCATGGACTATCAGCTCGGAGACCGTGGCTGCGGTTACCCTTGACGCTGCATCACAGACAGGAGCGCCTGTGATGGTGTACTCAACGACGAACCTGGGTGCACGAATGGCAAAACGTCATTTTTTCGGATGAATCCAGGTGCTGTTTACACCATCATGATGGTCGCATCCGTGTTTGGCGACATCGCGGTGAACGCACATTGAAAGCTTGTATTCGCAATCGCCATACTGGCGTATCACCTGGCGTCATGGAATGGTGTGCCATTACTTACACGTCTCGGTCACCTCTTGTTCGCACTGATGGCACTTTGAACAGTGGAAGTTACATTTCAGATGTGTTACGACCCGTAGCTCCACCCTCCATTCGATCCCTGCGAAACCCTA
Organism: Schistocerca cancellata; assembly: GCF_023864275.1. Lineage (NCBI taxonomy): Eukaryota > Metazoa > Arthropoda > Insecta > Orthoptera > Acrididae > Schistocerca > Schistocerca cancellata. The sequence continues at coordinate 228,703,785 of NC_064634.1, forward strand.
CATTTCAGCAGGATAATGCACGACCGCTTGTTGCAGGTCCTGTACGGGCCCTTCTGGATACAGAAAATGTTCGACTGCTGCCCTGAGCAGCACATTCACCAGATCTCTCACCAACTGAAAACATCTGGTCAATGGTGGCCGAGCAACTGGCTCTTCACAATACGCCAGTCACTACTCTTGATGAACAGAGGTATCATGTTGAAGCTGCATGGGCAGCTATACCTGTACACGCCATCCAAGCTGTGCTTGACTCAATGCCCAGGCGTATAAAGGCCGTTATTACGGTCAGAGTTGGTTGTTCTGGGCACTGATTTCGCAGGATCTATGCACCCAAACTGCGTGAAAATGTAATCACATGTCAGTTCTAGTATAATATATTTGTCCAATGAATACCCGTTTATCATATGCATTTCTTCTTGGTGTAGCAATTTTAATGGCTATTCAGGTTCTAGTGAAGTGTATGAGTTTCTTCACCAGTGGTTTGTTGGGGTCTTCCTACCACAGTTTTCGTATGCCTGTCCGCGGGAATGTGGTAATTGCTACTTGGTCGGGTCATTCACACCTTGATTAGGTGATTTAGGGTCGGTGTTATGTGTGTCTGTGGTTCAGAGTCTGCACAGGCACCGCCCTTGCTACATCTTCTGATTTTGGGTAACTCGGGAAGATGGTGGCTTGTAATGCAATTTTTGGGGCAGATCTGCTGCGGCCCTGTAGTCCACCAATAACTATTCCGACTATTGTGATGTGGGCCCCTTTAGACGTGTCACTCCCTCACCGAGCTAAGGGAAACTTTTTTTGGGAACTGCCTTTAATGCGAAGGTTTGTGTGCTGGCTTATTCACATTTATCTTCTAACAACTGATAGGTGTAATATAAGTTATTTAATTGGCGAGGGACAACTATTTTAACTTTAGTACAAACTAGCTCCTTAAAGTTTTTTCTTTTAAGGAACTGTTCAAGTTTAAAATCTTATTATTGGGAAGTTGTTAACGTCATACCTGGCAATCTCCTTTTCATAAAGAAAATTTGCCAGCTATTCGAAATTTTTTTTTTTTTTTTTTTGCAAAATGCCAGACTTAAAAATTTATTGTTGAGAAAGCCTTTTAAAATAAAAAGATAACCTTAGCAGTGTGAGTTGTTTCAACAACACCTCCTCGCCCCTACTTCCACGATAATGTTTTTGGAATAACTTGAGTTGTTGTTTGTGAACCGCCCTAATTGACGGTTCAGTTATGTTTTTGTGCCTATGTTTTTCCTTCCAGCTTCTGTGACTGCCCTTTTTAGATATGTCCATTACTCTTCAACTGTAGACCTGCAGAGCTATTCATTATCGCAGTATCTATAGCCTTGGAGACAGACAAGAGTATCTCTTCATTCCTTAGTACTTCCGTAGCCAAGTCCTTTATGCACTGATTCTTCTTGACTAATCTCTTGAACTCCAGCGTACTCCTCAGTATTGCTACATAGTGATCTGAGTCTGTATCTGCTCCTGGGTACTCCTTACAATTCATCTGATTTAGGAATCTATGCCTTATCATGATGTAATATAATTGAAATCTTCCCATGTCACCCTGCCTTTTCCAAGCATACCTCCTCCTCTTGAGTTTCTCGAGCAGAGTATTCACTATTACTTTCAGAAATTTACTGGTGAATTCAATTAGTCTTTCTCCTGTCTCATTTCTCCTACCGACACCATATTCTCCCGTTACACTTTCTTCCACTCCTGCCCCTACAACCGCACTGCTGTCTTCCATGGTTATTAAATCTACCTTTACGTACTAAATTCTCTATTCAGTAGCTTCATGTACTACTTGTATATCTTCACCTTCAGCTTGCGACCGCGGCATTTATACCTGAATTGTCGCCGTCAGTGTTGGTTTGCTGACGGTTCTGATGAGTACAATCGTATCACTGAACTGTTTACAGTTACTCACTGCCCTACATTCCTATTCGTAACGAATACTACTCCCGTTATATATTTTGCTGCCTCTATAGTTATTACCCTACACTCATCTGGCCAGAAATCCTTGTCTTCTTTCCATTTCACTTCACTGACACCCACTATATCTTGGTTGAGCCCTTGCATTCCCCTTTTCAGGTTTTATTACTTCCCTATCTCATTCAAACTTCTGACGTTCTACGCCCCGTCTCGTAGGTCGTTATCTTTTCTCATGGTCGCTTACCCACTGGCAGTCCCATTACGGAGATTTGAATGGAGGACTATTCCGGAATCTTTGGGCAATGGAGATATCATTATAAAACTTTTTCAATTACAGGCCATATGTCCTGTGGACACAACTTACGTGTCTTCAATACAGTGGTTTGGTTGGTTGGTTGTTTGGGGAAGGTGACCAGACAGCGTGGTCATCGGTCTCATCGGATTAGGGAAGGAAGTCGGCCGTGCCCTTTCAGAGGAACCATCCCGGCATTTGCCTGGAATGATTTAGGGAAATCACGGAAAACCTAAATCAGGATGGCTGGACGCGGGATTGAATCGTCGTCCTCCCGAATTCGAGTCCAGTGTCTAACCACTGCGCCACCTCGCTCGGTAATACAGTGGTTTCCCTTGCCTTCTGCGTCATCATGCCGTTGATTATTGCTGATTCTTCCGCCTATAGGGGCAGTTTCCCACCCCAAGGACAAAAGAGTGCCCTGAACCTCCGTCTGCTCTACCGCCTTCTGTGACAAGGACTTTGGTAGCATGAGGGCGCATTATTATGGCGGAGGTCATCGGCTGCCAATGTTTTATTCTAAATTTAAGCGGTGCTGGGGTTCGAACGCTGGAGCGACGACGTTTGATTAATATGCAACGACGCTGCCCCTTTTTTCCATAAAAAATTAAAAGCATTTCTTGAAAACGTACATAAATATACTTTTTAAACATCAGTTTTTTTCAGATCGTGTACCATACAAATATTTTGTTTTTCTTTCTTCTTTTGTTGTTTGTTTAGATCACATAGGACACTATCCAGGTGACAGATAATGATGTGTGATTAGCATCAATAACAAACAAAACATAAAGGGAATTAAAGAAAACGCCCTCTTGGCAGAGCAAACAAAATGGCATCCGTGCCCCGCCAACGTGTGGGTAGACGCACTCTGAATCCTAAGCCAGTCAGGTTTGATCGAGGTACACCTTCGCGAGGAATATTTCATTTTGCCGGCACATTGGGCCAAGTTCTGGTATTACACACTCTGAAATCACCTTCTCATACCTGGGACGCACCAGCTGCAGAGGTGATCGAAGAAGACACTACCAAAAAATTTGGCATATTATAAACGTATCGCGGATGGTGCACAAGAAAAGTAAAGCGATCTTGCAGGAACTTCCAGATATCAAGAACAGTCTTGTCGCCTTCATGAAACAAATAAGAGATCGAAAGACATTTTATCCAGATCACAGCTTTGGTCTTCGTACGTGGGAAATAAGGCTTATCTGGGAACAGAAGAGATTTCCGGGTAATGAAATGGGGAGCCGTATGTAGTATAAACTGTGCGTGTTCTTTGAAAGTCAGGTCTGGAAGCTGGAGAAATCCTAAAATCCTAAGATCCGATGATGACGGCTTTAGTTTCGCCGAAACCGGTAATCATGGAATAAAAAGAATTCCTGTGATCTTGGCTACCATTTTATTGTTTTACAAATCTGGAGAGACTGAATAAGAGTTCCTACCATTCTTTCTGTGTCGTCTTCTAAAGTTGTGTCCCCAGCGCAGAAGACAGCTCGTCGGTCGTGGAATCTTCTTCGGCGGTGGCTGCTATGCCGTCATCTGGAACCTGTGACTGTGCTTTTAATGGGATGTCATTTGCCCAGGTTAGTCTCCGTATCTACAGAGGGCAAGATCTGTAGAACTGACAATGATGGTAGGTGACACTTCTCTTTAATGTATCCTGTCTTCTTATTATTTAAATAATCTCACATTTTACGCTGTGTTTTACAACACTCAACATAGCTTTCTTGATTGTGCGGGAACTTTTCAGACAATTCCGGTACAGCGTACAATATGTCGGTTCCTCCTGAACGACCGAAACATAGTTACACGTCCATCCCTCTAAAACGGCCGAAACAGTCTCACTAGCGCAGCAGAAGTACTTCGTCTCTCAGGCGCGCCAAAGCGACCCGAATGTATCCAAAGCTCTTCGGTTGTAATATCGTTACTCTTGTGTCCTTCAAACCTAGTGAAATTTAATAAACGAAAACGATAAACTCGTAGGCTAAACAGGGGAGATAGTCCTGCTGACAACTGGGCTAAATACAATGAAAAGTATATAAGTAATTAACAAGAGAAGTTAGGCGTTATGTCGACCAATTACAACAAAGTTCAGTACAATTGGCGGACTCTCCCACGGGACTGGTACATACTGTACCATCTGTCGCTTTTACTTCACTTTTGTATCACATGCTACCTCACATGTATCAAGCTTTATCAAGGTGAACTTCTAGAAGACTAAAATACTGGCGGCCACAGCCAGGAATATCACAGTAGAAAAAGGCAAGCACGTTCTCAATTAGCTGCCACACCTCTGCAGAAGATCCCCACATCAGTCGATGTTCCTTCGTATCAAGCGTGTGACAACGAAGGCACAAACGGTGAATCTATCGTTTTTATGGCATGTAGACGAAGCTGTCATGTATTTTCCATTAACGACCAGATACCAGGTAACAAAAGCCCTCGTGTCGGGGAGGACATGGTGCACACAACGCCAAAACACAGGCCATGCGATCGTAGGATATCGGCTTTCCACATTCCGAGTATGAGATCTGATCATTAGGCGGTAAAAATCAGGTGCCGTGTGGTTCCTAGTACTGGGCAGGACGGCATGAACATAACGGTATTCGATGAGAAAGGTCGTGACATGTGAGAGAGAAGAAATATGGACTGAAATATGGGCTGCTGCAAAGGGTGCCACTCGGCAATGAAAGGCCAGTTCGTCAATCAGGCTTCCCGGTAATCCGGTTCGGCGGCAGGTCCACTATTTAACCATCATACTTACATAAAGGGCAGCTGCTCTCCCTTGGTCGTTGACAAGGCCGAGGCCGCTATCTCGAGGGGGAAGTGTCAGCCTGTCGTAGCGGACTTTGAAGATAAGACCCGCGCTTACAAAGTAGCCGAACACCGCCTGCAGTCTGCGTGCCATTGCCTCTGGCATCGGTAGAATCTTTTCTATATGGGGTAGTCGCGAGACAGATGGGTGTTAACAAAATCCACCCGTTGTTACATGTCCATTGCTATCAGGAGGTTGCCACGAACATTCATGCGGATAGCTCGAAGCAGGAGTTTATAGTTAAACGCGAACGAGCGCTGTATATCACGCGTGATGATCACGCGTGATGATCCCCAAACATTTGAGCTTGTCGACTAATGGCAAGGGAGCCACACTCTCTGCTACCGACGAACATAGCACTAGATTTCGTCAGGTTCACACGGCTGCCCGCAGCATTTCCGTAAAGGGTGATCCATGTCAGTGACTCTCACACTCCATCCTCCGATAGAACCAAGAACACCAAGTCATCGCCGGCCGTTGTGGTCGAGCGGTTCTAGGTGCTTCAGTCTGGAACCGCACGACCGCTACGTTCGCAGGTTCGAATCCTGCCTCAGGCATGGATGAGTGTGATGTCCTTAGGTTAGTTAGGCTTAAGTAGATCTAAGTTCTAGGGGACTGATGACCTCAGAAGTTAAGTCACATAGTGCTCAAGAGCCATTTGAACCACGTCATCTGTATGGGCGCGGCAGATGAAAGTATACCCCCTCATAGTTATCCAAGTCAACCGGCTCCTCAAACCGTGTAACAATGGCTCAAGGGCGATGGCGAAAAGAAGCATCAACAGCGGACGTACTTGACAGACCGAACGAATGATACCAATAGCGCCCGCCTCGCGGCCATTAACCAGCACTCGCGACGTGTACCTCGGAGGAGCCGCAAGACGATCTGTATAAATCTGTTTGGGAAGCCCATCCGTCGGAGTACGTTTCTTAGAGTCATGACTAACTCTATCAAAGGCGTGGTCGAAGTTTACTAATATACCGCGAATGCGTCAGGTCATGGCCAGGGACCCTAGACCATGGGTGCGTAACTGCTTATTTTTACAATACGATAATTCAGTACTTGAAGAGACAATCTCGGGAAAAGAATCCATACATACTTAACAATTTAACATAACTCTGGTCATCCTTCTTTCTGAGCACTTATAGCGTTGAATGTAACCAAGGAATATACACAAGTTGACATACTATTTTCGTGAAGTAAGTGAACGGCTATTTAAGTATTTTGTACTGAGTATGCCCAGGTGCTAGTAGTGTACAATTTGAAACAAAGTCTTTAATTTTTTTTATTAAACACTGACATGCAAAATTTTCCCTGATAAAGACGACTCAAACTTAACCTATTCATTTATTACCCACAATATACAGGCCAAACGCAATACATGACTTAAAATAATTAACACAAAAGAATGGCCCTCAATTGCAGGAAATCCTAACAATAATACAAACCCAAAAAATATGAAATTAAAGAAATATGAAACTACCTCCAACTCTGTTAATTGCCTAAACTCATTTCAATCACGTACCCCGAGATTGGAAATCCCATGCTTTTTCATAAGTCAATTACCTCACATTTAATCTTCATAACACGAACTTCAGCAACTACAGGAAGTAGCAACAACAGCCGGCTAAATAAAACGATTCTAACCCCTATAGACTCTTAACTACCACGAACCATATGGTTAGCAAAAGCAAAATTTTATGGAAGAGCAAGCAATCTAATTTAGATAATTTTACCTTATTCATGTGACTTCCAGTTCCAAAAAATTATATGGTTGTCAATAATTCCACTACCCAAACATTATTAACCATACATCCATTATCATACCTTTCCTTGCATATTTTCTTATAAGAAATTTCATCTCACTTTACACTTCGTGTCCTGCCAACACAGATTTCCAGTCAGAAGGTCACAGTTCGTAGTAATAGATGAAAAGACATCGAGTAAAAACAGAAGTAATATCCGGCGCTCCCCAAGAAAGTGTTATAGGGCCTCTATTGTTCCTGATCTATATTAACGGCATGGGAGGCAATTTGAGTAGCCGTCTTAAATTGTTTGGAGATGATGCTGTCATTTACCATCTTGTAAAGTCATCAGATGGCCAAAACGAATTGCAAAATGACTTAGATAAGATATCTGTATTGCGTGAAAAGTGGCCTTGAATAAAGAAAAGTGTGGAGTTGTTAGCATGAGATCTAAAAGAGATTCGATCACACGATATGTAACACAAATCTTCAGGCTGTAAGTTCAAATAAATACTGGCTACAATTACAAACAACGAAACTGGCACGATCAGGTAGATGATGTTGTGGGTAGAGCAAACGAAAGACTGCGATTCATTGGCAGAACACATAAAAGGTGCAGCAGTCTACTAAAGGAGCTGCTTACACCACACTTGTCCGCCTTATTCTGGAGTATTGCTTTGCGGTGTGGGATCTGCGTCAGGTGGGGCTGACGGATGACACCGATACAAAGAAGGGCAGCTCGTTTTGTATTATCACTAAATAGGGGAGATAGTGCCACTGACATGATACATGAATTGGAGTGCAGTCATTAAAACAAAAAGGTTTTCCGTTGCGACGGAATCTTCGCATGAAATTTCAACCACCAATTTTCTCCTCCGATTGCGAAAACATTCTGTTGGCATTCACCTACATAGGGGGAAATAATCATCACGATAAAATAATAGAAATCAGTGCTCGCACAGAGAAATTTAAGTGCTCGTTTTTCCCGCACGCCGTTCGAGAGTGGAGCGGTAGAGAGGGAACTTGAAGGTGGTTCATTGAATCCTCTGGCAGACACTTTATTGTGAATAGCAGAGTAATCACGTAGACGTAGATGTAAACTTAGAGCAAGAGATATGATACGTACGGACAGCAATGTTGCTGCGACCAAACGCATCCATTTGAGACACTATAGGAGTAGATAATAAGGCAATTTGTGTCACAAAAACTCAGAGTGAAACAATGGCAATGAACCCCTTCAATTATAACTTCCGGGCTGAGAGGCCGTGGTCGATGTATATAACTGCTTCCTAACGCCTCGTCTCAAACTGCGGGCGACGTCTTCGGAGATACAACGGCTACTGCCACTGAGGCTTGAAGGGGCTATCGCATTTATAGAGCGTATAGATGAAGCCGACTCTGTGACTACCTCTGGACGGCGTCATCATCCTCAATTAATAATTATCCGCTGTTACTCTGTTGGCGCGAAGTTACATCCATGTTTTATCTAATTACAAACGAATTTCAATTTATTCTCCGTTTAAGAGTTCATCAGTATGCAATATCCTTGCTAAAACGCTTGTCTCACTGAATTTTATTTTGTGGTTCCCAACCCGAAACACACGTGTCCTACAATAACCGATTTTTCGATGTGCCTTAGAGTAGAGTTTCTTTTGTGTTCGATTATGCAGATTTTGACACTTCGCTTCGTGGTTCCAGAATCCACTTGCCCGTAACTGCACTAAAGTTTACATACCCCAGGTATTGCTAGGGGGTGCCGTGCACCTTTAGCCGTTCTTAAATAATCATTAATCTTCTTGGTGGCTCTAAAGCTCGTTTTGAGCTCATACTTGTCCAAAACTTTCCCGACGCGTTACATAATTTTATTAATGAATGAGAGAAAAACATTTCCAGGAAGTTGTTTCGTACACTGAAGAGCTCTGGCTCTGAGCACTATGCGACTTAACTTCTGAGGCCATCAGTCGTCTAGAACTTAGAACTAATTAAACCTAACTAACCTAAGGACATCACACACATCCATGCACGAGGCAGGATTCGAACCTGCGACCGTAGCGGTCTCTCGGCTCCAGACTGTAGCGCCTAGAACCGCACGGCTACTCCGGCCGTCCACCGAAGAGCCAAAGAAACTCGGATAGATATGCGTAATCAAATACAGAGATATTTAACAGGTAGAATACGGCGCAGCGGTCGGAAACGCCTATGTAAGGCAACAAGTGTCCAGCGCAGTTGTTAAATTGGTTACTGCCGCTACAATGACAGGTTGTCAAGATTTAAGTGAGTGTAAACATGGCGTTATAGTTGGCTCACTAGCTATGGGATACTTTACCGTGAATATCAGGAATCTGGTAAAACATCAAAACTCCGCTATCGCTGTGGCTGTAGATTTCAATGCTGGGCCATCAAAAAGTAACAGTGCGCAAACCATTCAACGAAATGTTGTGTACATAGTTCCACGTAGTCAGTGCGTACACAACTTTCCCACTAGAGCGCGCCCCGCTAAGCACAACAGCGCAGGCGCAGCGTTCGTCCGTCTCCGCACTACGAGATGACGCTGTCTTAGAGACGGACCAAATTCTGCTTCCGCCGATCCGCGTATTAATATGTAACGCAGCCAATGAGATTGCTGCTAACACAGAACCTTTTCTCCTCGCGGATCACACTCGCTCAGTGATACGTGAACGCGTGAGGTATTATAACGAATGTACAGACCTCCAATTAGTCAGTCTGCATTTATCTGCACCTGTCTGCATTAGTCTGCATTTGTCTGTACGAGTCTATAGTTAAGTTTCAGTCTGCGCCTAATAAGATTATCATATTCCTGCACATAGCCATGAAGAGAAGTGTATAGACACTTTGTCAAGTATCAGAGATATGTGAGAATAAGATTAACGTACCAAGACCAAAGGAAGTTCAGATTGCCAATTGTAAATAGCATCCAGAATCAAGTTAAGTTATTTTTATGCTTGTTATTATTTTAATAAATGTGTGTGAAAATTAATCAAGTTCTGTTTAAAGTTGGTCACCGTCGATCTGCTACTCTAAGCGTGCAAGTGGCATTTCTATCATCTGACCTAACGGCAGAAGATAAACACGCCACAATAAGACCACGAGACACATTGCTGACACTCGCCTACTTCGTTAGAGCGACAAGTCAAATAATCTGATGGTGTGTGTACCGAAGGTCTAACAGTACGCACACCACACGAAACATCATCGATATGGGCTTACGGAGCCGAAGGCCACTCGTGTGCCTTGATTACTGCACGACACAAAGCTTTACGCCTCTCATGGGCCTGTAAACACGGGCATTGGACTGTTGATGTCTGGAAACGTGTTGCCTGGTCGGGCTAGTCTCGTTGAAAATTGTACCGAGCGGATGGATGTGTACGGGTGTGGAGACCATGGAACCTGCATATCTCGTTTCAAATTGTATTGAGCGGATGGAAGTGTACGGGTACGGAGACCATGGACGTTGCATGTCAGCAGGGGACTGTTCTAGCTTGTTGAGGCTCTGTAATGGTGTGGGAAATGTGCAACTGGAGTGATATGGGACCCAGTGGTACGTGTAGATACGAATGTGACATGTCACACGTACGTAAGCATCCTTTCCGATCACCCGCATCAATGCAAGTCCATTTTGTATTCCGACGGACTTGATCAGTTCCAACAGGACAATGCGACACCTCACATTTCCACAATTGCTACAGAGTGGCTCCAGGAAGTCTCTTCGGCGAGCTTGAACACTTCCGCTGGCCACCAAACTCCCCAGACATGAATGTTATTGTACACATCTGGGGTGCCTTGCAATGTGCTGTTCAGAAGAGATATCCATCCCCTCGTATTTTTACAGATTTAGTGACAGCCCTGCATGATTCATGGTGTCAGTTCCCTCCAGAACTTCTTCTGACATCAGTCGAGCCCATGCCACGCCGTGTTGCGGCACTTGTGGGTGCTCACGGGAGCCCTACACAATGACATGTGTATCAGTTTCTTTCGCTCTTTAGTCTAAAACGGCCACAGACTCTCCGCCCTGAAGCTTTAACTAAAGAAGATACCGGCTGTGAAAGCCTACATTGTATGACTGTCAGTGAACTTGCTGGCATTCTGGCCAAAACATATCGAACGAAATTTACGCTAAAAGCCTAAAACATTAAGATAACGCGAACTACTACCTTCATGGAAATTAGGTATGGGTAAAAAAAACATTTCAAATTGTTCAAATGGCTCTAGGCACTATGGGACTTAACATTTGAGGTCATCAGTCCCCTAGACTTAGAACTAATTAAACCTAACTAACCTAAGGACATCACACACTGAGAGGCACCCACATGCCTTGCTCATACTGTGGCATCAAGCAGTCAGGCCTGCAAGATGAGTGGTCTGCCAAGCGAGTGGATTCATTCTTATCTGTCGAGTAACATGAACTCTAGTACTCACAATAAAGATACAAATTATCCTCCTGTATGAATAATACGCAACGGAAACGCACATCTGACTATCAGTAATTTACAGAACTCTGACTGTTCACTACGCACTGGCAATACCACATTTTCTTTCTTTTTTATTTAACGGCTTTATCAACACGTGGCCATCGCACTGAATATGAGTGGCGCACACATTATAATTTCTGGATATCCTGACAACATACAATTCGAAGGAAAAGGCCACCAATCTTTTTCTTTTCACTATCTTATTTATTCCGATAAATTCTATAACCTAAACACACAAATTCTATAACCTACAACAATAACACATGAGAAATTCCGCCCAGTGGGCATGGCTTTACATTGGTGAATCTCTATATTATGGTCTCGTAATTATTTAACACTACAGTGAACTTTCTGGATAGGATGGTGGATCTTTTATTATTTCTCACACTTCGACTCTCACAATCATAATCACGAAACTTCCCTCCAGACCGAGCAGTACGAAAGGAACACGCATAACCCACTACCTCTGAAACTACCTTGCTACTCTCCCATGCAAACCACACATACTTAAATTACATGACATACACCACACTACAACATGAAATACTACACAGGGAATAGTCACAACATTATCACTTTCAACTTTCCCACTTCAATTAATATTTATCCCAGTTTCACACGACACTGCCCCACTTCGTAATTCTACTTTCCCACTATGAACTCTGGAGATATATGCACGTCTTCCTGTGCAATGCAAGCCAAGTGGCGTTGCTGGATAGACGGCTGACTCACCTTGTTTCTCTCTCAGAGTGTTATAGTTTGAATCAAGCGTCACACGGAAACATATCTCGCAAAGTAATATTAAGAACACATTCATCACACACACGAGTCCTCAACTGATACCATGGACGAGTACTTCTCTTTATCCTTTGTCTCATACACAGATTGAGACTCACACAGTACTCACCACGTGGAAGTACTCGCCTCTAATTTCAAGTCCTGCACACGCTATTTCTTAAATATTTCAACTTATAGTACACACGCTAGTAATTCAGCTTAACGTAAGCACACGGAAGTATTTCAACTTATTGCTACACGTGGTTTCTTTGTGACCGTTGGTCACTTCCGAAGATTACTACGATCCCATAATATTACCTGCCTGACATTTAATTCTCCCCACAAAAGTTCCTGAAATAGAGAAATTATTATTTCAAACTACTCTTAAATATTCCACATGCATACCATGTCTCCACTCTTTTGTCTTTACGGAGCACAACTAAGACAGGTCTTAACAGCACAAGATCCAATGGCAGAGTGCTGAAACATGGCCGTTCTTCAGGTTCTCTCGCAACTCTGTCGAAGTGGGGGAGCACCTTGCTACTGTATTGGTCAGCCACATTTCAAGCGCTCAAGGCTCAGGTAAATTTCATTTCTTTGGTCCCACCAAAGGTGGCCAAAGGATCGTCTCTAAGATGATCATATATTCACATTCACTATCTGCGGTTAGCAGACGACCATACATTCATTCATTTCACAGATCTCACCAAACTGGATGTAGGGATTTATTTTGTGGGAGTGCACATATGATAAATTAAATAAATAAATTTTCATTCTTTCCTACACTGGTATCCGGCTTCACTGTATTAATTGAAATTGAATTCTTTTACAAAAAAATGTGTTGTTCTGATAAAAATAATGAAGTATGTTGTACCTATTTTCAATGTCGGGCGGTACCGTACCCGTTCTACACATCCATGACCGAGGCAAGATTCGAACCTGTGACCGTAGCAGCAGCGCGGTTCCGGACTGAATCGCCTAGAACCGCTCGGCCACAGCGGCCGGCAAATACATTTCAATATGTGAGAATGAGTATATGTGTAGAAACTGATAGATTCCGCCAACGGGACGTAGGCAGTGACTGGATAGTGAGCGCCCACTTGCGCAACTGGCGCCAGCGGCTGAAGTAGACGCCAGCGGATGACGTGAGCAGCGCTGTCGCCAGTTCTATCGGCGGTTTTCATTAGCGCGGCTGCAGCTCTCGGAAGAATTTAATTGCCGGCCGCGGAGCGACCGCTTCCTGGCGGTGCCGCGCCTGCCGGTAATCAGCTTAGCGCGGGCAGACGTCTGGCGCCAGCCTCACCGCCCAGCTGCCTGCTGCTGCCCCTGCCGTACTTCCCCTCGCTCCCCGTCAATACTCTGCAGCTCCATCAAGACCACGGCCTGCCATGTAATCCACACCATTATTGACTAAAAGTGTTTTCAAGAAATGAGAGCTTATTTCGTCGATTTGATGTCACACTTGTCACAAATGATTGTAAAAATTGCTACCATTACATTATTTTTCCTATAAGAAGTAGAACAGATTTCTTGAGATCGGTCTCATTGAAGAGTCTCAGTAACTTTTAGCCTAAAGGTACTTATATGGCAGAGGGACACACAACCGGGCACAAATAGGAGTCAATTAAAAGTTTTCGCATGTGCCTCTCAACCAATGAAGCACATAACATGTATTCGCAGTTGCGAATACGGATAACCGTCAGCTCCTTAATGGAATGACGACAAATGAAAATTTGTGCCGGACGGGAGCTCTAACCCGCATTCCCCCACATATCGAGATAGGTGGCCTTACCACCTGGCTTGGAGTCCCGGCCGCGCTGAGTGGCCGCGTGGTTTAGGGTGTCCTGTCATGGACGACGCGGCCCTTCCCGCCCAAGGTTCGAGTTCTCCCTCGGGCAGGGTGTGTGTGTGTCTGTGTGTGTGTGTATTGTTCATAGCATAAGTTCGTTTAAGTTAGTTTAAGTTGTGTGTAAGTCTAGGGCCCGATACCTAAGCAGATTTGTCCCTTAGGAATTACACAGATTTGAACTTTTATTTTTTTTTCGAGTCCCAGTCCGTCACAAATTTTCACTGTCATCATTCCATTATACATATGGCTCTGTGCACTATGGGACTTAGCATCTGAGGTCATCAGTCCCCTAGAACTCAGAACTACTTAAACCTAACTAACCGAAGGACATCACACACATCCATGCCCGAGGCAGGTTTCGAACTAGCGACCGTAGCGGTCGCGCGGTTCCAGACTGAAGCGCCTAGAACCGCACGGTCACAACGTCCGGCATTCCATTATACAGATGATGGTTATCTGCACTCGCAACTGCGATTACATTTCATGTATTTCATAACGGATGTAGTCGCAGCAGTGCCTACATGTCAGCATCATAATTTGAAACAACACACGCGCTACAATATCCTACTAATGAAATCTCCAGAAAACCTTCGGAACCGGTGCACAGGAATTATTTTTGTAAAGTTTTTATTAGGTAGCGTTCTTATCTGTCAATTCGGTAAAATTTTGCAGTTGGTTTGAAAATATCTTTACGATGAGCTACAGCCTGGAAATGTTAAACATAGCTCTGAAGGGGATCCCAAGGGAAAATTAACACACATTCTTCTCGTTCTGTAGGGGTAGGGATGAAAAAGTACGATAACGCATTGAATATCCGCTGCCTTGCAGGATCGGCGTTTTGTGTGGGTGTCATTGGAGTGTGTTCCAAGTGCCTTGGGGAGGTTATGGGTGACCAGAGAAAGAGGGAAAGAGCAAATACATATAGCTTTATTTTTTGTCTGTCCCTCCGTATTAATTCTCAGTTGATTGTAAAAACAGTCATACGATGAAGATTTATTACGCGTTTCACCCAGGTAGTAGGGTTTCATCACTTAATCTGCAAGTACACATAAGGGACAAAGTTATAAATAACTCGCATAGTCATTTTCCATTCTACTAAGACAATTTAATATCATAGATTGGGAAAAGAGATGAAGCATAAAATATTGGGGACTCACGTTGAAATTAATGCCAGGCAGATATGACACATTAAAGTTAATTCCAACAGCATACGTCACATCGAAAGGAACACCAGTACGGAAGATTGTAGAAATGAAGAATAAATAAAAGACATTTTGGCGATGAAAACACAGAACGACACAGACTTCTATGAAATATAAGAAATATGACGAAAAAAGCCGTTATAGCAGTAAAGAATGTTACGCTGTATACAGAAATATACGCGGTCCCCATGCAAGGCAACATCGCAGCTCTTTCCACTGTGGTAGGTGAGACACGTATAAGCTAGATTTAACTGCGTGGACTGCGACGCTGCATAGGGCAGAAGGAACTAGAAGGAAGGAAGGGTGGGTTTAATGTGCTGTCAACATCGATGTCATTAGAAACGGAGCACAAGATCGGATTATAGCAAAGAGGGGTGAAGGAAATCGGCGGTGCTCTTTCAAAGGAACCATCCCGGCAGTTACCTGGAGCGATTTAGGGAAATCACAGAAAACCTAAATCTTGATAGCCACACGCGGTTTTTGAACCGTCGTCCTCCTGACTGCGAGTCCATTGTGCTAACCACTGCGCCACCTTAGACGAAACTTGAAGACAGTGCACAGTACGGCATTGTAAGCATATTAGACGATTAAAGATGAACAGAGAAAAATAAAACAGTCGACCTAGCATACATCCGGATGCCACGGTCGCTTTCTCTAATGCTATGTTTGTTTTTGCTGTCGCACCTAAGGTAATTCTATCTCCTGTGTTTCATAAACACGTGTGTCGTCACGTTTTTGAAACTGACAAAAACATTTATTTGTTCTTCATTTCCAGAATCATTCATTCTGGCGTAAATTTCCGTGTGACATTAGTTTTAATGTGTCCCTGGCATTAATTTTAATGTTATTCTCCAACATTTTATACTTTACCTTTTTATTTCTAGTTTAAGCTGTTAAATCTTCTCGGTAGCATGGAATATGACCGTATCAGCTATTTATAACTTTGTCCTTTTTTTTTACTTTCAGATTATCTGATGGTACCCTATCCGGGCAAAACCCATTATAAATATATTCTAAATCAGCAACCTACCACTGTTTTTACAGTAAACTTATAAAAACGTTTCTGTATCAGTCCGCTACCATGAAACGTAATAAATTTTCAGTAGATTTTAGAGTTAGAGCCCTGAAGTTATAGACGTAGTTCAGAGCTATTTTACAACGCAATATCAAATCACTTCCTCGTCTGATTTGTAGCGGAGGACCCTTTGCTTTCCACCATCTATTCCCGACGAGCTAGGGATTTGAAACTTTCAACGTAGCTCAGAACTGGATGACAGTATAATGTTAACGCTCTTTCTCGTTTGGTATGTTGCGAAGGGTACTGCGTGTATTACTGCCATTTCCCCCTTTTCCTGTTTCAGTTGCAAATGTTTTGCACCAGAACTATCGCAGGTAAGCCCCCGTTTGAGCATAAATATCTTTGATTTTTACCTTTGCCTTTCCTGGTATTTTCCGCGAGGACACAGTATATCGCTTGAATCAGATGAAATTTAGCACGTGTCTATGTTGTAATCTCATAAAAACGCTTGAAATAGAGTGAAAAATTTCACCCTCACTAGACTGAAAAGCAGAAATGATTAATTACCAAAAATTAATTCTTAATAAAAGAAATTTTAATTGGGTTATAAAGTATAAATTAATGTCTGTTGGCTACAAACAGATACGTGACCCATAAAGAGTGTGATTGCGAATTTAAAACAAAAAATGTGGGGCCAATTAATGCATGAACACTTCACTTCCTTACTATTTTCTACTGCATTCACCCCAAGTTTTTAATTTTATATGTTACAAATATTTTCACAGCTATTTATAATTTAAAATGAAAGATTTTCGTGAATATCTGCATGAAGTTAGGAATTTGTATGGCGTTTGGAGAAATTTTTTTATACATTTTTGTCTGATTCAAAAACGTGGTATGTGGAAAAATTCATTTTTATGTACAGAATTTTTAAATTATTCCTGAGATAGTGTTGCCCATTGTCTCAGACGGATATAAAAACTTTGAGGGTATGTGGGAGTACGTGTTTGTGTGTGTATAATTGGTGTTTGGTATGTGTTCGTGTGTTTGTGCGTGTTTAATTGGTGTTTGGTATGTGTACGTGTGTTTGGTGTGTGTTCATGTGTAAGAGAGAGAGGCAGATAGAGAGAGACCTGTTGACGACATTTCAAGAAAATAAACGGAAAACTTGTAATAATGAAACCTTTGAAAGTGATGACGAAATTTAGAAGAAATAAATCAGAAGGTTCCACTAACATAGTGCAGTTAATGGCGCATATAACCTATAAAACTGCTTGAATTCAGCCGTATTTATAATTTGTCTGCTGCTAATATTTCGTCTGTAATGCGTGCAGCCATGTTCGTCCACGTTACATACCGGTATGCCGAGCCACGTTTATATGAGAAAGCACGAAAATTATCGTAGAGCATGTACCGCGTGGCCGGCAGAGAAGTGTACTACCGTGATGCCGCTGTTACGGACGTTGTTTCAAACATTCTCCTCGACATAGGGACAGCACCATTGTCTATGAGAGATAGCTACACCCAGTGCCAGATTACACGCTTTTGGCATCAACCTGTTCGACGCGCTCTGAAGATAGTTGAGCGGTTTACTGTCGAAATATTAGCAGCAGACAGTGTGTGCTTACGGTCAGATTCCGGAAATTGTATGCATCCAGCAATATGCCTTCTCTATTTCTGACAGAGCCTCTAGCTGACCAGATATCTTGGAGGGCCTTTTTATACCTAAAAGAAGTGTTGGCTACCCTGAACCTATAATTTAATGAGAGCGCGTTCAGTGATAGCAAATAAGAAAACTTGGCCTCCAGTCGAGACACTATTCAGAGGTGTAGGCGTCTGTTCTGACTGTTGTGGATTGGCAAGACAGCCAACCCTCTATGAGAGGAAGCCGAAAGGCACGCGTTTTAGCTCACGCAGGCTGGCGTGAGGTCTGGAACAGGTCAAGGAAATGAGACTAGCAAAAAACGTACGTAGCTGCAGGAATACTTAACTTTAATCCATAATTGGTGAACATCGCTCTTGACGGTACATGTTTACAGCATCAGTAGTAAATGGTAATGGCGCCTTGCTAGGTCGTAGCAAATGACGTAGCTGAAGGCTATGCTAACTATCGTCTCGGCAAATGAGAGCGTAATTTGTCAGTGAACCATCGCTAGCAAAGTCGGCTGTATAACTGGGACGAGTGCTAAGACCTGCCGTGTGGCGGCGCTCGGTCTGCAATCACTTATAGTGGCGACACGCGGGTCCGACGTATACTAACGGACCGCGGCCGATTTAAAGGCTACCACCTAGCAAGTGTGGTGTCTGGCGGTGACACCACACTGACCACATATATATGTTATATATATCAACATTGAGTTGTCGACAACAGCTGGGGACAAGAAGAACCGTATACCAGTGAAGAGTGTTGCTGCTACTGCACTTGTCGACGGACCTTGTGTTTTCTGTGGTTGTAGACTTAATTTTAGTATTGACCTTAATGACACATTTTCACATGGTAATGGTTGGCTGACTGTAGCTGTTGTACGTGGAGGTACAGGTGTACCTAGTGTTGGTGGGCTTGAAAGTTTTGTTGATAGAGATATTATTGCATATCGTACCTACCATGTTGCCGAACTTGCAAATAAAGACTTTGGTAAATCAGCTTATATGTCTCCATCTGCTCTCTCTTTGTATACCCGCAGTAAGAGGAAAATATCTGTAAATGAGTCTGTCTTTATTTGGGTTAAAGGTAAAGGAGTATGTGAATATGTAAGGTTTGTTGGTGACTGTACTTTGTATTTTCAATTTATACTGTTAACAAGAGACGACAGTAAAGAATATATATGTTGCGCGGCCAATGTCAAAATCAACAAGAGATTCGCGAACTTACACCATTTATTCGCTAAACCGCCTGTTTCTGAGGCAAAAATGAGCGGTATTTTGCCAGAATGAACTACGTGGCATTTAGTTAGTTTTGAGAAATAAAGGGCTGGAATTATGAGTTTACAGCAACTTATTTATTCAAAAATATTTATGAAATTACATGTGGTCTGGTGCATAATGGGTGTGAAAAACTTTTATAAGCATTTTGAGCCTTGCAGCACATTATTTAATTACTGTGTGAAACTTAAAGCTACAGAGAAACAAAGTAAAATATCCATGTACGTCAGGTTACTCTGTTGTCACATCACATTAATGGACTTCAGTAAGAAATATAAAATAAAGTTTCCTTGTTTTTGTATTATATTCATATATAGATCTATTTGGCAACTGGAACACACAGATATAATTTCAGCATTTATGTAATACAGCATTATTAAGGAATTTTAGGAATTAGGAGAGAACATTGGAATATACTTAAGGCGATGATTACGCTTCTCCACTAATCATCTTCTTCTTTACAGTCATGCTCATTTCTGATACTTCAGCCATTTTGAGACCCTTGTAGAGTCCATGGTATATTAGGGGTACGTGCATTAGAAGGCTGGGAACATCTTTCAGTTTCTCAAGGAATAGTGTGCGCCCTAATGGATACAGTGTAGTGTAATTTGACTGAGAGAACAGTGGCGAGCTTTCAAGCTTTTATTTCAGTTCACTAAAGAATATTCTTCCATTTCATTGTGGCTGTATTTGTACTCCATTATCTCCGGCTTTTCTTTTGAAAATATCATTTCCTTAATCTTAAGCCACTCAACCTTTTCCCCAGAAAGATTTACTTTTCTGTTGGTCATTGCTTTTTCGAGTAGTATACTACTTCTGATGTCACTGCAATCCATTTATACAACTTCAAATTTACCTTTCTTCACTCTGTCATTCTCAATAATACAATGAAGCTGTTCTGGGGCAAATATTTCTGGATAATGCCATGGTTTCTTCTCTATGTCCCCAAAATCACTGTCATTCGGAAGATACGAGTGACCAGGTTCAGCAAATTTGTACGTAATTTCCTCAATGTTCGTTTTGTCACTCTGAAGCAAACACACCCAAACTGTCATAATTTTAAAATTCCTACTTTTATTCCATTTGTAGACTTAGAGAAAGGTTTCGACAGTACTCTCAAATTCTAATGTTTGCAAGGGTAAAGTACAGGGAGCAAAAGGCTATTTGCAATTTGTACAAACACTAGATGGCAGTTACAGGAGGGGGGGGGATACGAAATGGAAACAGTAGTTGAGAAGGGAGGGAGAGAGGGTTGTAGCTTATCCCAGATGTTATTCCATCTGATATTGAGCAAGCAGTGAAGGAAACGAAAGAAATATTTGGAGTAGGAATTAAAATTCAGGGAGAAGAAATAAAAACTTCGAGGGTTGCTGATGAGATCGCAACTTGTCAGAGACAGCAAAGGACTTGGGAGAGGAGTACAATTGAGTCGACAGTGCCTTGAAAGGAGGTCATAAGATGAACGTCAAGAAAAGCAAAACGAGGATAATCGAAAGCAATCCAATGCTGAGGGAATCAGAATAGGAAACGAGATACTTAAAATAATAGATGGGTATTGGTATTTGGGAAGCAAAAAACAGATGTTATTAGAAGTAGGGAGAATATAAAATGTAGACTGACAATGACATGGAAAGCGTTTCTGAAGAAGAGAAATTTGTTAACATCGAGTATAGATTTAAGTGTTAGAAAGTCATTTCTGAAAGTATTTGTATGGAGTGTAGCCATGTATGGAAGTGAAAAATGGATGTTAAGCAGTTTAGACAAGAAGAGAATAGAAGCTTTTGAAATGTTGTTGTACAGAAGAATGCTTTAGATTTGATGGGTAGGTTACATAACTAATGAGGAGGTAATGAACAGAATTGGGGAGAAGAGAAATTTGTGGTACAACCTGATCAAAAGAAGGGATCAGTTGGTAGTACACATTCTGAGGTATCAAGGGGTCACCAATATAGTACGGGAGGGAGGTGTGGGGGGTAAAAATCGTAGAGGGAGACCAAGACATGAATGAAGGAAGCAGATTCAGAGGGCTGTAGGTTGCAGTAGGTACACGGAGATGAAGAGGCTTGCACACGATAGAGTACCATGGAAGGGGCATCAAACCAGTCTTTGGACTGAAAACCACTACAACATCAGTTTGTGGGAGGAATGAATCCTGCAATTTTTGCTGACAACAAAGTAACTGTCAATCAGAATCAAATTCATATTACACTTTAAGTAAAATATTCAATGTACACAATACTGTTCATATACAGGGTGTAACAGGAATAGGTGAAGATATTTTTATGTATTGTACATTAAGAGTTATACACATCAGTGTGTTGGTTGTTTCTTCTCTGTCTCGAACAGTCTTCCTGCAAACACGTCACATAATTTATTTCCTGAAATTTTCAGCAAAGTCGTAACTGCGCCACTACGTGGACTACACTTGTCAGTATCGACTAACTGTTTAGTGTCCACGCGTCCATACTTTAACACCTGACCTGATGCCCGGAGGAAAATAAACATTAATGGTTTGCTCTTGCCACATGTATTTGGAGGGTATTATCCAACCATAAAGGTATGACTCGTATTAGCTATAACTGTTAATTTGCAAATGACTTAAATACTGGTACTATGTTGTTAAGTGCACCATCATCTATCCTTAATAGAGATATTTGCACTTACACTGTTACATGTCCCACAATTTTTATAATATGTATACATTTGTATTAAATAGCGCATGTGTAATTTTTTTATTGTATGAATGTTATGCCCAGAGGAATGAATATCTACATGAAGTCAGAGGAACAAAGAGATGAGGAAAGTTAAAGACGAATGTTTTCTCTGTAAGACTTTTGTTGGCATGGTTAGATGTAAGATGTACGGTGATACAACAGTCAAATTAGATAATGGAGAGTAACCATCATTACAGAAAGTGGGTAATGAGAGTAGTGCAGACTGCCAAGGCTCTAGTGGTATGTAGAGGACTGCGAGTAGAAGGTGGGCGGAGTACATTGGTACGATCCAGTGTCAGACTATACGCAAGTCACGTGGATAATGGGCCCGTCTCATGCTGAACATCTAACATGGTAAGACTAGTATTACATCAGTGTAGCTCAGCAAGCGCAAATCACGTGTATTCAAACAGAATTTGAGAGCTAGAGCGCTCAACGTCTTCCAACAAACACAATTTCACACCTTCTCTAAGCTTTTGCTTGCTTACAAGTTTAAGGTCACAAATATAACACATTAACTCATTTGTAATAAAAAATTTGAAGATGTTTCACTCATAGAAATTTGATTCTTTTGAAACCTTCCCGTCTCCTCTACATCTCTCTCCTTGTTATGCAACCTTCCCTTCTATATCTCATTTGTTACTCAACCTTCCCTTCTACAATAACCTATGAAACCTTCCCTTAGGATTTCTGTCTCTTGCTCAATAATAACAAATGAAATCTTCCCTTTGAAATTAATTCTCTTTCTCAATCTTCGCATATAAATTTAAATGCTCCTTATTAAAAGTGATTTGCTGATTATTTCGACGAAACATAGAATGTGTCGTCGTCATGGCCTTCTGTCGTTACCTACAATGGCCCAAAACTGTGCCTTACCTTATTTTAGTGTTACTGGATCGCCATCTGACTGCTACATCGAACTGCGACATGAATATACTTACTCTGTTTTACTATAATCTATTAGCTTCTGGTGGGCTGTCATAATAAGTGGCTGTATTTATTACCAAAGCTGACATTATTGTTTAATAGCAAAGCTGACGTTATTCTTTAATTAATTTGACTGAAGTTATTTAATTCATAGTTAAACGTTTTCTTGACAACAATAAAATTTTGCAGAGTTTCAGGTTGATAGTTTTTGAGATGGTCTATAATCAGTAATGCTATATTGCAGGCAAAATTAATTGTATTCTGAATGAAATGATTTTACAAACGTTCAAATGGGACTTACTTTTTACAATAATCCTACAACTAGCAATGCGTGGTCTCTCTTGCCAACAATACTTTGGTGCAGACATTCCCTGCTACCACAATTATTTCCAGCAGGGCAAATATTAATTATTCCTACTTAATCGTATTAATAAAATATAAACATCTTTCATAAATTGTGGTTGGACAATAGACAATAGAAATATACACGTCGTACACTTTTAAGAATCATGTATTTTACTAGTGCACTACTCAAAACGAATATGCACTATCGGATCACCCCTCAGGTAATCTACCAGTTCTCAGTCACTGTCTGTTGACAGCATAACGTTACAGTCCAACCTCGAAGCACAGAAAAGAAGACTCCAGATGCTGGGCAACCGTCTTGTGCAGCAGGAGGAGTATGAGGCGCAGTCCAGGAGAAAAGTCCGTATAATATCCGAGCGGATTTCTCAGTAAGCACTGCATAGTAGGCGTTCAGAGAACAGCTACATCAAGGAGGCAGGTGATTGGCTTTTATTGCCCATGGCGTACCCTCTGATATGATCAGAGACAGCCAACGTGGCGTTACTTTGTCACTTCACGGTAAGCGAGCTAGGCACATGGGACCACGTGACGTTGCAAAAGATAGGTGGCGCCAGAAAGTGGTGAGGCAGCCTTTGGACACGTCGCATCGCCTGTCCGGTCATTCTGATCAGATAACAGATAAAGAGCAGTCCATACACCTGGAAGAGACCTCAAAAGTTGACTCCATTGCTCACCAGGCATGCTCCACAGCAGTGGTTCCCAAATATGTTGAAGTAGTTATCCCGGATTGTATCAGACGGTATACTCCTACTCCTACTCCCCCCCGCCCCTCCACCAGATTATAGTACTGCACCTTACCGATACTGCTTGAGCCGGTATCTCAAGCGGTCCTTTGAACATCGCCACCAGTGCGATCACCAGACGAATAAAGTACCTGCACGACACCGATCAGTGAAGATACTCCTGGTCGCCGACGAATGAAGACTATCAAGACGCTATTGTAAGCGGCGAATTTTATTTATTTATTTATTTTAATTTACATCTCAAGTTCTTTATGACCAAATTGAGGAGCAAATCTTCGAGTTCATAGAACGTGTCAGTATATGAAATTAAAACATAAAAGCAATAACATAAAATGCTTCTTGATGTTAGGGTCTTTAGTCCAGAGACTGGTTTCATGCAGCTTTCCATGCTACTCTATTCTGTGCAAGCTTCTTCATCTCCCAGTACGTGCTGCAACCTACATCCTTCTGAATCTGCTCATGTATTCATCCCTTGGTCTCCCTCTGCGACTTTTACCCTCCACGCTGGCCTCCAATACTAAATTGGTGATCCCTTGATGCCTCAGAACATGTCCTACCAACCGATCCCTTCTTCTAGTCAAGTTGTGCCACAAACTCCTCTTATCCCCAATTCTATTCAATACCTCTTCACTAGTTATGTGATCTACCCATCTAATCTTCAGCATTCTTCTGTAGCACCACATTTCGAAAGCTTCTATTCTCTTCTTGTCCTAACTATTTATCGTCCACGTTTCACTTCCATACATGGCTACACTCGATACTAATACTTTCAGAAACGACTTCCTGACACTTAAATCTATACTCGATATTAACAAATTTCTCTTCTTCGGGAACGCTTTCCTTGCCATTGCCAGTCTACATTTTATATCCTCTCTACTTCGACCATCATCAGTTATTTTGCTCCCCAAATAGCAAAACTCCTTTATTACTTTAAGTGTCTCATTCCCTAATCTAATTCCCTCAGCAACATCTGATTTAATTTGACTACATTCCATTTCCTCGTTTTGCTTTTGTTGATGTTCATCTTATATCCTCCTGTGAAGACACTGTCCATTCTGTTCAACTTCTCTTCCAGGCCCTCTGCTGCCTCTGACAGAATTACAATGTCATCAGCGAACCTCATAGTTTTTACATCTTCTCCGTGGACTTTAATTCCTACTCCATATTTTTCTTTTGTTTCCTTTCCTGTTTGTTCATTATACAGATTGTGTAACATGGAGGATAAGCTACAAGCTTGTCTCTCTCACTTCCCAACCAGTGCTTCCCTTTCATGCCCCTCCACTCTTATAACTGCCATTTGGTTTCTATACAAATTGTAAATAGTCTTTCGCCCCCTGTATTTGACCCCTGCCACCTTCAGAATTTCAAAGAGAGTATTCCAGTCAACATCGTCAAAAGCTTTCTCTAAGTCTACATATACTAGAAAAGTAGGTTTGCCTTTCCTTAACCTGTCTTCTAAGATAAGTCGTAGGGTGAGTATTGCCTCACGTGTTCCTACATTTCTACGGAATCCAAAATGATCTTCTTTGAGGTCGGCTTCTACCACTTTTTCCATTCGTCTGTAAAGAATTCGCGTTAGTATTTTGCAGCTGTGACTTATTAAGCTGATAGTTTGGTAATTTTGACATCTTTCAACACCTGCTTTCTTTGTGATTGGAATTATTACATTCTTTTACAAGTCTGAGAGTATTTCGCCTGTCTCATACATCTTGCTCACCAGATGGTAGTGTTTTGTCAGGACTGGCTCTCCCAAGGCTGTCAGTAGTTCTAACGGAATGTTGTCTACTCCTGGGGCCTTGTTTCGACTCAGGTCTTTCAGTGCTCTGTCAAACTCTTCACTCAGTATCATATCTCCCATTTCAACTTCATCTATATCCTCTTCCATTTCCATAATATTGTCCTCAAGTACATGGCCCTTGTATAGACCCTCTATATACTCCTTCC
This sequence comes from Schistocerca cancellata, assembly GCF_023864275.1. Lineage (NCBI taxonomy): Eukaryota > Metazoa > Arthropoda > Insecta > Orthoptera > Acrididae > Schistocerca > Schistocerca cancellata. The sequence goes on from NC_064634.1 coordinate 228,729,524, forward strand.
ACCTCTCTGGTTTCCCTTCTTTGCTTAGAAGTTGGTTTCTATCTGAGCTCTTGATATTCATGCAAGTGGTTCTCTTTTCTCCAAATGTCTCTTTAATTTTCCTGTAGGCCGTATCTATCTTACCCCTAGTGAGATAAGCCTCTACATCCTTACATTTGTCCTTTATCCATCCCTGCTTAGCTATTTTGCACTTCCTGTCGATCTCATTTTTGAGACGTTTGTATTCCTTTTTGCCTGCTTCATTTATTGAATTTTTATATTGTCTCCTTTCATCGATTAAAGTCAATATTTCTTCTCGGTTTACTTGCCGCGTCAAATTTGACGCGGCAAGTAAACCGAGAACTTTTTATACAAGGACTCCGTCGCGAAAGACTTCGTAGTAATATTTCTTCTGTTACCCGAGGATTTTTACTAGCCCTCGTCTTTTTACCTATTTAATCCTCTGCTGCCTACACTATTTCAGCCCTCAAAGCTACCCATTCTTCTTCTACTGTATTTCTTTCCCCCATTCCTGTCAATTTTTCCCTTATGTTTCCAGAATGAGATTTTTACTCTCCAACGGAGTGTGCGCTGATATGAAACTTCCGGGCAGATTAAAACTGTGTGGCGGACCGAGACTCGAACTCGGGACCTTTGCCTTTCGCGGGCAAGTGCTGTACCAACTGAGCTACCCAAGCACGACTCACGCCCCGTCCTCACAGCTTTACTTCTGCCAGTACCTAGTCTCCTACCTTCCAAACTTTACAGAAGCTCTCCTGCGAACCTTGCAGAATTAGCACTCCTGAAAGTAAGGATATTGCGGAGACATGGCTTAGCCACAGCCTGGGGGATGTTTCCAGAATGAGGTTTTCACTCTGCAGCAGAGTTTGCGCTGATATGAAACTTCCTGGCAGATTAAAACTGTGTGCCGGACCGAGACTCTAACTCAGGAGCTTTGCCTTTCGCGGGCAAGTGTCCTTATATTTTCCCTGAAACTCTGTACAACCTCTGCTTTAGTCAGTTTATGCATGTCCCATCACCTTAAATTCCCACCTTTTTGCATTTTCTTCAGTTTTAATCTACAGTTAGAAACCGATAGATTGTGGTCAGTATCCACATCTGCCCCTGGAAATGTCTTACAATTTAAAACATTATTCCTAAATCTCTGTCTTACCAGTATATAATCTATCTTATACCTTCTAGTATCTCCAGGTGTCTTCCACTTATACAACCTTCTTTCATGATTCCTGAACCAAGTGTTAGCTATGATTAAGTTATGCTCAGTGCCAAATTCTTCCTCTTTCTTACGCACAATCCATATTCAGCTACTACGTTTCCCTCTCTTCCTTTCCCTACTATCGAATTCCAGTCACCCATGACTATTAAAATTTCTTCTCCCTTCACTGTCTGAATAATTTCTTTTATCTCATCATACATTTCATCAGTTTCTTCATCTGGAGAGCTATTAGGCATATAAACTTGTACTACTCTAGTAGGCGTGGGCTTCGTGTCTATCTTGGCCACAATAATGCGTTCACTATGCTGTTTGTAGTAACTTACCCGCACTCCTATTTTTTTATTCCTTATTACACCTACTCCTGCATTAACCCTATTAAAATGCCTATGAACCCAAAAAAGTCAAGCCATTAGTTTAAGTAACGCAATCAACAATATAAATTAAGAATCAGCTTAATTTTTCGAGGAATTCCTCAACAGGATAGAAGGAGTCTCTCATGAGGAAACTCTTCAGTTTAGATTTGAAAGCGCGTGGATGACTGCTAAAATTTTTGAATTCTTGTGGTAGTTTATTGAAAACGGATGCAGCAGTATATGGCACACTTTTCTGCACAACAGTTAAGGAAGTCCGATGCAAATGCCGGTTGGATTTATGCCGAGTATTAACTGAGTCAAAGCTGCCTATTCTTAGGAATAAGCTGATATTGTTAACAAGAATCGACATTAAAGAATATGTATTTATTGAGAGAGTAACATTCCCTAAGCCGAAGTGCGTGGCAGGTCCTCTTTGTGACTTACCTGCGCGGTGGCAGCATAGTCAGCCTCCGTAATTTCTTGACCCGTAATCTTACCTGCCCTTACCTGCAGTTCAGCCGCTCGTACTGTATTCGGCACCCTGTGGAATCTGGACTTAGCAAATACGTAGAACCAAGGTTTTGGAGAGGAATTCCGGTGCTAGTAAATAGTTCAACGCAGCTCTGATAAAAGCATATTCTAGAGACACGTTGGCCTGAAAATCCTTTGATAGAAAATCGTAGTTTGCATGCCAGAATGCAGCCAGGCAGTGGTCAGACGGATGTGCCCCACTAGGTGGGTTTATGATCACAGTCGGGTACTGATTGCATTTGGTTATTGTCTCGATCAGGCTGATTCCAATTGTGATCGTATTAATATAATTCACTCAGCTCCCACGAGGGTCTTTTAGTGCACAAGGCCAGGATCTTATATTACCGGGTGCCACGGAACTCAGTCTTTACTTATATTTGATACTCTACATAAAAATAAGCATGATCATAACCAATTGGTCATAATGATCATTGGCAGAAAACAAAAACAGAATTGCAACAGCAGGAGTGAGCACAGTAGCTGACTTACCGTGATCTGTGACTGTTGTTGGGCGTAGTAAGCTTTGCTCAATTAACTGTTTCCGTCTATACCTCAGTAATTGTCGCATATTCAGATAAACATTCATTCACAGTCAAAATAACTTCACCACCTACGCGAACTTTACTTTGTCACTGTCTTATGCAGATTTAGCCAAACAGCAAAACGTAGTTGGTAATCTTACGGTAGCGTAACTGCCGGCCCTCCGTACTGCTTCCTGGACTAACCGATGCGGTCCTTCTTCCCAAACAAACCGCTTGTGACGTCAGCTACCATCTCCACCCTTAAAATAGACACATTTTACCTTATACTTTCCCGGTTGCTTTCTGCGCAAATACACTTTTGATTTACACTCTGCAAATTTTACTCTGACCGACTGCTCTAATTAAAGTTTTTTCAAACGAACTACTTTTTTACTCTTCGGCAGCCTCTGGTCGGACCAGTCAACTTTCTTTCTACGCAAATACACTTTTGATTTACACTGTTCTGTAAATTTTACTCGGACCGTCTGCTCTAATTGAAGTTTTTTCAAACGAACTACTCTTTTACTCTTCGGCAGCCTCCGGTCGGACCAGTCAACTTTCTCCATCCCCAAGGTGTGTCCGCCTGTAGATGCTGCGTTTCTCATTAGGGACACCTTCAATCTGCATTTTCGATGATTAAGCTTAATACTACTGACTCTCATTTCTCCTCCCAACTCACCACTTTCCATCCCATTTAACACTGTTGTCACTTAAATACTAGACATCAATAACATTCTTATTATATACTTTACAGACAGTATCTTTGCACTGCGACTACTATCATTTCACGACTTCAGTTCCTAATTACTATCTTTGGTTAACTATCACACCAACTGTGAACCTATTTATTTGAGACCTTGGCATCATTCAAGCCACCTTTTTCTGTTTGCTAATATTTATTACTTTCTCTTATATAATACCTCTTTATCCACACCCTTCACACTGGCATATTACTTTTCTATGTCTACCAGAACAGTACTTCCTGCTACTCTCTTGTTCTGTTAAATTTAGGAATCACTTTAATATACGTCATATATGTACAAGACTATTCTAATGTATGTCTGGCGCTCATGGCTGCTCAGTTCATTCCACACATCTCACAGCAATCTCCTTTCACATCTTACAACTGCGTCATAGCGTCTTGCTCCCTTAACTATTACTACAGAAAAAGTTAAACGTAATGCTTCTTTAATAGTAACTGCTTTCTACGGGCTCTGATCATTATACCTTATCTTTGCTCTCTACTTTCAACTCGTCTCACATCCTAGCAGTACCTCGCATATAGTACAAGACTCAATCTTCCTTCATCCTAAAAATTAAACCTTTTTTTTAACTTTAAATGCCCCTTGACCGCACGTCATTCTGTTACTTCGCGTTTCCGGAACTACTTCTCTTAACTCGGACTATAGTCCTCCCCCCTTTTATATCCCTGTGAAGACTTTTTGTTAGACAGATGGTTAGTGGAAGAGACTGAAGTACAGAAAGGAAGAATTGCTTCAGACTGTTGAGGTGCTCACAGTCCCAAACTGTAAATCTCTCCAAGACTGAAGGACTCCCTACGCTTAATTATCACTCTGGCCATTCACGTACCTTGCAATCTCTTTCTTCCTAATCGGTCTATCCCATTTGCGATATAAAATATGACCGTTGATCGCGTGTACGCCTAATGAATTTTCTAATTGGATAAGGCTATTTTTCCCGAAGAAATGATACCGATAAGTAGGAGGAAAGTGTACAACCGACCCTTCTGATGGAAAGTCTACTAAAAATAAAAAGTAATTAAACCGAACAGGGGTATAATCTGGAAAATGAAAGTTATTTTGTGCATTCACTCTCGAAAAACACTGGACAGAAAGACGTACCACTGATCATGAATCCAAAAGTTACACTAATGAACGAAAAGGAAATAATTTACAGTCGCCAGCCCACTAGGGCAACTTAAATCCAAACTCCTGTACTGGATGATGGGAAAGAAAAACATGTATTATTAAACACTGACCTGGCAACTGAAAGTTGTCATGTTTTTTGACACTAATTTTAAGTGAGTATGTAATCATGAAGAAAATTCAGATGTCACTCTTTACGTTATGTTTGGCATTAAATTTGGAAAAAGGCAATCGAGTAATGCTTCCAAAATATGCAGTTAAACTGTATGTTAGTACTGGACTTCGTTACGTGAACAATGACTTTCAGTGACCTCAACACAACGTCATGAAAGAAATTTAGAGAAAAAGCAAGCACTTTTTACTTTGTCATTACTTATTTTGCAAATTGCATTTCATATTATTGTCTGAACAATTGAGCCTTGTTTACTGACTTGAAAAGAATTAAACATTAGAATACGTGCCAAACCAAACAGCCGTGTGCTCCAAGCTATAAGTAAAATAAATAAAACTTCAGCACTCTTAATTTCTGCATTTTCTCTAGATTTGGATTTCATCCAGTGATAGATTCTCAAACGTGAAAAATGAAATTGCTTTACTTTAGTCATATACTTTCATAGTATTTCTTTCAGTTGCCCATAGACGCATCCTTTCTCTGACCAACTTTTCTATTGCATCGTTAGTTAGACCTCTGCTCACCGGAAAAACTACTTCACCCCCAATAACATTCGTGGGTTTATCCCCAAACATTAATTCACACGGCGCAAAACCTGTTGCCTCATGCCATACATTATTGTAAATTTTGAAGAGATAATAAATAAAGTTTATCCAAGTTCTGTTTATCCTGTGACAATAAGTCCTACATAACTGGCTCAACGCCTTCATGACCCTCTCACTGGCATTCCCTTGAGGGAAATATGGCGAAATTCTCACATGTCTCAGTCCATGTAGCTCCTACATTTCTGTAAACTTGTGGGCTGTAAACTGAGGACCATTGTCTGACTGTAAAGCAGCTGGCTTCCCCCACCTGCACACCGGCACAAAATAATCTTTCTCCAGTTTTTCAGTCAATATCCTCGCATTCGCCCTACTGATGGGGTACAATTTTACTTGTTTCGGAAACACATCTAACACTACAAAAATATATGTACAACCACCTCTGGATACTGGGAGAGGTCCAAACAAGTCCCACTAATACCAAAAACGATCTACACATTCTGAGAAACAATAACAGTCTATACCGGCAACTGACAATAGAAGAAAATTACTAGATACAAAAGGCTGAAAAATGTAATAAACGAAAACACAACACTTTCCAACAACACACTCTTCACCGCTTTGAGAGAACTGACCAAGGATACATAACAGGAAGCACACACACGCAAAAGAACCACTTCCGCATCACACGGAGAGACATAAATAAGGAACAGAAGTCGTCGTAATTCGCGCTACAATTTTCATAACCTTTCTCGCCACATGCGACGTACAGGAATAGCAAGATGGCGTAATATTCTTGATCAGAAATAAAGTGCTAAAGTTTTGTTTTTCTGTGTATAAAAGCAGCTACATACCATCCAACAAACGTGAGTACACTAATAGATAAGTAACAGCTTGTACACACCAAATAACTGGATCCCACAACACTACCACAACCCCAAGTGTACATTGCTGACATGCGAAGTTCACCTTTTAGTATTTTGTTTACTAACAGCTGCTCACACGGATCCAGATGACATGATGTTCGCTGAGTAAAAAACGGCAACAGAAGAAAAGCCCACAGAAAAACATGCTGTAACATACGATGAGTAAGGTAGTATGAAAGTATCAACGGAAAACTATATTTCAAAAAACCAAGTAGTAAAAATGTAATAATGTACTAATGTATCTGTATAACCATGCTATTTTCTGCATGTTTTAGATTAAAAAAAACAATTATGATGGTGATATTTGTAGCCGAAGCTAGTTTGGGAGAATAAAGAAATAGACGATTAACAAGGTGTTTTGCATCAAGGCAGACTCAATTTCTGACCTCCTGTCTCTTAACAAAGGGGACTACTAGTTTTCTACCTCCTATTTGGAATCTCAACTCACATCCTTCGAAAATTTGTTCACCTTTGAACGCATTCAGGAAATCCACGCCGACTAATAGCTCTACACCCAACCTGCGAATGAGAAGAAAGGAATGTTCTACCATTACTCCCCCTAACTGCACTGGCATCACTACTTGCTGTCGAATAGCCTTTGACAACTTTGCAGTAGCTTCAAATATTGGCACTTGGGACAATGACCACATTGCCATATCTTCTTTTCCTGGCACACTCGGAAAGTACTCTTCCTTAATTCCGGAAATTTCCGATCAGCTGTCCACTAACACCTGACTTATCACTTCTCCAAGCTGCACCTCGACAATAGGCTCACTATTTGCGACTAAGGGAATGGATTCCTCCTGTGCTATCAAATCGGCAATTAACTGTCGTTGGCCAAATTCTGGAACAGCTCTTCCATTTTCGGATTGAAATTTACCAACCTGCCAATCCGAAGAACTTTCAAGCAATATGTCGTGAAGCGACAATTCGCACATATGCTCAACTTCTGCTCATTCAGAGCGAGATTTGAGGAGCTCAATTTCTCCGTCATTTAACGTAAAGGGTTGTCCGTATAGCATATCTCCATCAAACATTAGCTCAAAAACAACGTCGCTCTCTCGTTCTTCACTGCTGGCACCTCCCTCTAATGGTTCCGCAATTGCAACATTAACATTACTGTCCGTACTGCCAGATTCCATATTTAGTCTTGGACGCCATAGTTCCCACACCCTTTCACTAAACGAGATGTTACTATTTTTATTGCTCTCAGGTCTGGGTGCTGTCTCTTCAAACATGGCCGTAGCCACGACTACATAGTGATGGTTTCCTTGCGCTATCGATTTGTTGGTTTATTATTTCGAAGAGAATACTGAAGCGATTTCTCCTGCGTTTAAGGAACGACGTACAACGCAGAGAAGGCATTTTCATGAGATATTTAAATATGTGTGCGGCATTTTTCTCAGTTTTGCTATCATTGATGCATGATACGAAGTACATACTATGGTTGTTATGGGTGGGGAATGGGAAGCAATTGTTTATATATTCATTTCACAAGCTATAACCTCTAAGACGATGTGTCAACTGTTAAAGATAGCATTTGAAAAAAAAATTATTGTTGATAACTTAAGTAAGCAGTATTGCAGTCTTACGAAATGGTGACTATAGCAATGGTCATTGGAAATAATTTAGTTTCGTGGCCAAAACCCCACTGAACCCTTTTTACCCATCATAAAATTACATTTTACCCCTCAGGAGTAATTAACCCCTGCTTGGTAAGGTCTGAGCTATAGGAGTCAGACTGGAGACTGCGCCAGACTGTCTATGCGGCAGACGTCTTCACCTGCGAGAGATCAGACAGCTAGACTCTCTCAATATGGACGTGTACCATTTTCCATGAAAATTCTTTTGTAATGAATAGCCTCTGGTCCTCTATGAATCAATGGTGTGGCTACAATCACTAACACTGATGTGTTCAATAATCCAGTTAGATGACTGCTTAACCCTTTCAGGGGAAGTGGTTCCGTTTGAAACCACCTACAATTTTCTCATGTTGTGGCAAAAGGGCAGTGGCTACATTTGGGGACACCATTCAGCAGCCTAGTTGGTGCTGCGCTCTAGCGGCTGTCACTGGAACCACTTCAAAATCTGTAAACATTAACAAGTAGTGAGGCGAGTTGGATAGCCATTTTTGTACGCTGTGCGCGGACGTCTTTGTTCTCAAATTGTGACTGTTTTCTTCTGTATTAGGTAACTTTTATGCATGTATTAAATGGAGAATACTGTTCTGTTTACATTAATACCATATGTAATGCAATACTAACCAAAATAAGGCATTTATTTCCGTGAATGTTGTGGTGGTCCCATTTGAAATCACTGCTCCTGTAACGGCAGCATTAGTAGGGGTCAGAGCTGATAAGCTTGGATATATTTGTGTTTTTCAGATATATACTGGAAAAGTTGAAGGCATAGTGGGAAAATCCTTAGGAGAGAGAATTGTGAGAGACATGTGTAAAGGCTTGGAAGGAAAGAGATGCCACATATACTTTGACAATTTTTTTACCAGTGTCAGACTTTCACAGAAGCTAAAAGATGACGGGCTTTTTCCCTGTGGAATAATTAGATCACACAGGAAAGGACTTCCTACGCTAAAAACAGACAAAGAATTGCAAAGAGGAGAGTTTGACTGGTCAGATTGTTTTGATGGCATTGCCAGCGTCAAATGGAAATACAAACGTGTGGTGATGTTGCTGTCTACAACTGATTCGTCTGTCTGTGTTGAAGAAGTCAGCCATAAAGAAAAGGATGGAAAAATCACAAAGATACCTTGCCCAAAAATAGTGAAATCATATAACGCAAATATGGGATGTGTCGATAAGACAGATAAGATGAACAGTTTTTTATGCAATAGACAGGAAATCACGAAGGCGGTGGCTAAGATTATTTTGGTATATAGTTGACATTTCTATTGGAAATGCATTTATTTTTCGATTATGTAATCCAACAGCGAATCAAGTGCTAAAGGATTTTCGAAGACGTGTTGCCACAGGCCTGGTAGGCAGTAATGTCTTCAAAGATAGTCCTGGCCATCCCAGTACACCGTCAGAACCATCTGCAAAAAAATTCAAAACTGTTGTTCCCCACGAGAAACGTATATCGGAAGCAAAACATCTGCCAAAACATGGAACCTCAAGGCGCTGTGTGCACTGCAGCACAAAGCAAGAACCCCACAGAAACAGATGGAGATGTAGTCACTGCCAGGTAGCCTTATGCTTATCTGCAGAAAGGTATTGCTTTTTATTGTATTATCAAAAGTGATGACATTTAGCTGGCAGTGGCTCCATTTGAAACCACCCTGTATGTGTTCAGTTTATGTATATTTCATTTAATTTTTACATTTTTCTGTCTCACTGTATGAAAATTAACACAATAAAAACAAGGAAAAATTAATTTTTTTAAAATTTTGCTCCAGAAAGGGTTAACCCGCAAACAGAATAATTACACTTTTTAAATATTTTATTGTCCTAAGAGTTTCCATCCGTGTGTTTACCTTGCTCTATCACAGGTAGAATTGTTTTCGCTATAAATTTCGAAGATTCTCACATCTGCGATTTATTTTCATACCCTACTTTCTAAGAAAATCAGCAGAACATCCACAACAATGCAAGACAATCTTATGTTACAAAAACATATCTACGAAGTATGTAGTGAATGAAGTGCACAGAAGAACTGAAGTAAATGGTACTCTCTGTTTTGGCGGCAAGCTTGGGGTTATGCTGTTAGTAACTGCAGCGATATTTTAAAACTGCTTGATCTCGAAAGTATGATAAAGAGAATTTACCCTTGCAAACCGTTTTGGATCTCTCTCAAACACACGATGCCGAGATTTAGCAATCACGTAGACCCATTTATCAGGCTCAGACATTAGTTCACTCGCCGCGCACAATGCTACAGCTGCAGACCGAGCCGAGATTAATAATAGCTATAATTGTTCCATCATGTGACGTATTGTTTGGCTTTGCTAACCACGTGGTGGAACAAAATTCATATTTGTGGACCACCGTCTCACTAAGCTTCGTCAATTTGTAAACGACACTGCTGTAAAGCGTGTGTACACGCAAGCGAAATTGTCGCACATCCACTGCAATTCCTGGAGTAAATTTCAGCGTATCAAGTAACCAATGGCAGAAAATAAGAGTGTAAGAGGTCCAGTATTTTCAGTAGATTTACCGTCAATATTATTTCAGACTTACGTGCAAATACCCAAATATACACTCACGGAAAAATAATCGCGATACCAAAACATAATTAATGTAGAGCAATGAAATTTCGGGACTACATTTGTCTAGATAGAATATTTAACTGATCATCACCATCATCAAATCGGCGATCGAGGACCCTGTAGATAATGCGCCGACCTCGCAATGCTCCTCCATACATGGCGATCTGGTGCGCTTTGGATCCAGTTGTCACGGACTGTTAGCTGGCTAAGGTCTTTCTGTAGCTCGTCCTCCCATCGCTTCCTGGGTTTTGGACGGGTTCCATCAGGTCTTCCCATAAGCCGGCCGTGATGGCCGAACGGTTCTAGACACTACAGTCTGGAACCACACTACCCCTGGGGTCGCACGTTCGAATCCTGCCTCGGGCATGGATGTGTGTGATGTCCTTAGGTTAGTTAGATTTAACTAGTTCTAAGTTCTAGGGGACTGATGACCTCAGCAGTTAAGTCCCATAGTGCTCAGAGCCATTTGAACCATTTTCTTCCAATAAGTGCGGCTTTTGCCCGAGAGGTGTCGAGGCTCCTAGCAATGTGGTCTGCCAAGCTTATTATCCACGCTTTCAGTTTTTGAACGATGTTCGGTTCCCTCAGCAGATCATACAATTTTTGGTTGTTTCTACGTTTGCACGAGCTACCTTCCTCGAAGGGATTTAACTGATTAAATTATTAAAATTAACGTGACAAAATCACAGGTTATCATAAACGCAATTTAATCCACTGTAATCGTAAGCGGCGAGGGACTAGCCGAGCGATCTAGGGCGCTGCAGTCATGGACTGTGCGGCTGATCCCGGCGGAGGTTCGAGTCTTCCCTCGGGCATGGGTGTGTGAGATTGTCCTTAGGATAATTTAGGTTAACTAGTGTGTAAGCTTAGGGACTGATTACCTTAGCAGTTAAGTCCCATAAGATATCACACCCATTTGCACACCCATTTTTTGTAATCGTGAAATGCTGGTATCTTAATAATCGGTGTAAGCGCTAGAGTGTTTAATGCAAGCACACGAAAGTGCTCCACTGGAGACAGATCAGGTTAGCCAGCAGTCCAAGCCAATACGTCGACATTCTATAGAGCATGTTGGGCGAGCGTTATTCTGTTGAAAATGACTCCCTTGAATGCCGTTCGTGAATGGCAGCACAACAGGTCGAATCACCAGACTGGAATACAAATTTGCATTCAGTGCGCGTGGGAAAGCTACGAAAGTGCTCCTGCTGTCATACGAAATCACGCCTCAGACCATAACTCCAGGTGTAGGTCCAGTGTGTCAAGCATGCAGACAGGTTGGTTGCAGGTCCTCAATTGGCCTCCTTCTAACCAACACACGGCCATCGCTAGCACCGAGGCAGAACCAGCTCCCATCAGGAAACACAACAGAACTTCTCCCTACCCTTCAATGAGCTCTCACTTGACACCTACTAAGTCCCAAAGGGCAGTGTTTTTGGCCGGTGAAATCCGGGTATACCGTGTCTGGCTTGGAGCTGGCGCTGAAGTAACCGGTTGTCAACAGTTCGATGTGTCGCTGTGGTGCCAACTGCCGCTCACATTGCTGCTGCAGATGCAGTCAGAGCCATACACCAGACGCGATGGTCTCCCTCGTGGACGTCCGAAGAGTGGTGTCCTTGTGACCATACATTCTCGTGGTCACCGCTGACAGCAAACGTGTACAGTGAAACCATTCCTGCCAAGTCTTTCTGCAGTATTGCAAGAGGAACATCCAGCTTCTCGTAGCCCGGTTATATGACCTCTTTGAAACTCAGTGGGGTCTTGGTAGCCTTACAGGCATTCTTGACTAACACAAACTCACCACTCCAAATATGAAAGATAATTAACTCTCCTGGTCTTTACAGGGCGCGTTTAAAGCAAACCTTATTTGCATCCTCATAGTGGTGCCACCAGCGCAGAGTTAAGCAACGGCAGCGAAATTGTGGTAGACATCATCTTTGAAATGTAGAAATATGCCTACCACTTATCGTTTATGTCACACAACTGCTTCTTGGTGCTTCGATTTTTTTCCGTCATTGTATTTTAATAAATTCAGGAAATCAAAATTCCGCTAACGAAAATAAGGACAGAATTTCTTATTTGTATCACATACTTAAGAGCCAAAGAAACTGGTACACCTGCCTAACATCGTGTAGGACCCCCGTCAGCACGTAGAAATGACGCAGCACGACGTGGCATGGACTCGACTAAAGTCTGAAGTAGTGCTGGAGGGAACTGACAACATGAATGCTCCGGGCCGCTCATAGATCCGCAAGAGTACGAGGGGGTGGAGATCTCTTCCGAACAGCACGTTGAAAGCCATCCTAAATATGCTCAATAAAGTTTGCGTCTGGGGAGTCTGGTGGCCAACGGAGTGTTTAGACTCAGGTGTACATGTTAGGATGTGGCAGAGGTGGAAGTGGGGTCTAAAAAAGAACAAGTGTTAATTTATCAACTCCGGTCGGCAAACTGCCTCCCGTTTATTGAAATAAAAACATTTACTGATGACCTAGCCGGGGTATATTGTGGGAGTTTAGAGGCCCCGGGGTGCAAACAGATTGAGCCAGGGCTCTAAAAGTGCACGGAGGCAACCGGCCAATGCGTCTGATCTCGTCGGGGGCCTGTCAGTAAAAGAGAGCGATCCACACGCCTCGTTCGCGCAGCTCGGCGCGGGGGGCGCTCACACGTGATCTCCTGGACCTTTCTGATTGGCTGCTGTAGGAGCTCCGCGTAGGCAAGCGACGCTTCCCTAAGCGTCACCCCGTCAGCAGAACGATTGTTTGTTCGTCGAGCACGTGAACAAGCCGTGGGATAGCGGCACATACTGGAAAAATCTGATGTGTCGCCAACCCAGGGCCCGTGCACGGCTTTGTGAAGATCCATTGCCATCCATAGCTCGCGCATTTAGGAAAAAAAATTCCCTTTTCTTTTATTGAAAATAAAGGACTCCCGTACTCAATCTGTCAGCACCTGTACACAGAAGAGTGTTCCTGGAACCGCTCTGTAGCAATTCTGGTTATATGAGGTGTCGCATTGTTCTGCTGGAATTGCCCAGGTCCATCGGGATGCACAATGGATGCGAATGGATGCAGGTATCAGACACGGTGCTTACGTACGTGTCATCTGTCAGAATCGTATCTAAACGTATCAGGAGTTACATATCACTTCAACCGCTGACGCTCCACATCATTATAGAGCCTTCAACCACCTGTTGACGTGCAGAGTCCATGGCTTCATGGGTTCTCTCTATACCCGTACACGTCCATCCACTCGATGCAACATAACACGAGACTTCCAGTCATCAACAGTCCAATGTCGATGTTAATGGGCCCAGTGAGGCGTAAAGCTTCGTGTGGTGCAGTCATCAAGTGTACATGAGTGGGCCTTTGGCTCCGAAAGCCCATATCGATGATGTTTTGGTTCGTTCGCTGACAGCTGCTAATGGTTCAGCATTGAAATCTGCAGCAATCTGCACTTCCGTCACGGTGAATGATTCACTTCACCGTCGTTGGTCCAGTTCTTGCAGGACCTTTTTCCGACCGCAGCGATGTCGGAGATTTGATGTTTTATCGGATTCCTTATATTCACGGTACATTTGTGAAATGGTCGTACGGGGAAATCGCCACTTAATCGTTGCCTCGGAGATGCAGTGTCCCATCGGTCGCGCGCCTACTATAACATCACATTCAAACTCATTTAAGTCTCGATAACCTGCCATTGTAGCAGCCGTAACCGATCTAACAACTGCACCAGACACTTATTGCCAACCGCAGTGCCGTATTCTGCCTGTTTACTTATCTGTTTGAATATACATACCTATACCAGCTTCATTGGCGCTTTGTTATATCATCCTGCTAGGCGGATTTGTTCGTTCATTGTCATGGTTTTCCAACCACGTTAGATGTCAGAATTCTTTAAACCAATGTCATAGGACGACATGTAATTCCCTGTCATGATATTTACATAAGGGGCTGTCAAATAAAAACGAGACAGATAGAAAGGAACTATGTAAACTATTTCTTCTTCTTTCTTTCTTCGTTTGGGTCATCTAAGGACCACCTGCCGATTTCAGTGCTTCCGTCTTGGTTGTTCTTTCTTTTTCCTCCAGTATTCTTTCATCTTTCCAGTCTGTACCCTTTTCCTCTCCTCAGACCATTTTGAGCCTGTCTTCTTCTCCCTCCCGCCTTGGAACCCTTCCTTTTTTAACACTTTCCTCTTGAAATTCTCTCTTTGTGTTGCATCTTTTTCACTTATGTTGCTTTTTGCCAAATATTTCCTAACTTCTTGAATCCAGGCTATTGATGACTTCTTGCCCCAAAGATACTTAAAATTCTGTTTCGTTAACCTGTAGCTGTTTATTCTGTATAAGTGTGCCAAAAATAACAGTCACCTCTTTCGTAGTGTTTCATCATGTTTTGTATGTTACGATGAACTTCTTCATTGTTTCTTAATTTCCATACCTCTTTTTTTTGTTCGCCCAAGTATTTATCGAAAGATTTTTCTTTCTAGGACTTCAAATCTGTGTAATTTGTAGTTCAATACCAAACATTCACTTGCTTAAAGACATTCCGGTTTTACTACTGTGTTGTACTGCTGTATCTTCAAATTTTTAGTCAGACAGCTTTTGTTGCAGTCATTCCTAGTTATTCCATAAGCTCTCTCCATTATATGTACTCTTTCTTCTACAGAGTATTTTTCTAAGCCATTTCCTTGCATAACTTCTCCCAAATATTTAAATTTATTTACCCTCTTAATCTGGTCAATATCTGTTGCTAGGGATTCCGGAGCCTTTTTTATATTTGTCATAAATTTTGTTTTTTCTACACGTATTCTAAAATCTGTTTTGTTGGCAATTTCTTGTAAGAGATTGATTTGTATTCCAGCACTTGTTAGGTTTTCAGAAAGAATGGCAAAATCATGCGCAAATGCAAAACAGTGAATTTAAATACCTTTGTTTTTAATTCCCAGTCCTATTGGTGATAGATTCTGTTCTCTTAGTTTTTATTTCCATTCGCTTACTGTTTTCTCTAGTATGCAGTTAAAGAGGAGTGAAGACAGTCCATCACCCTGCCTTATACCTGTTTTTATGCTCAATGCTCTCGACATTTCACCCCGAAACTTTACTTTTGATTTTTTGTCTGTGAGCGTTTCACGAATAAGGTTTGCTAATTTAGATTTGATGTTAAATTCCCTGACAACTTCATCTAGTGTTTCCCTATCAAACGAGTCAAATGCCTTTTTAAAATCTATAAGTGTTACAACTATATCTTTGGAGTTTGTAGGTCTGTGACGAATTATGGACTTCAGGTTGAAAATCTGTTCTGAGCAGGATCTGCCGGCCTGGGTAGCCGAGCGGTTCTAATCGCTACAGTCTGGAACCGCGCGACCGCTACGGTCGCAGGGTCCAATCCTGCCTCTGGCATGGATGTGTTTGATGTTTTTAGGTTAGTTAGGTTTAAGTAGTTCTAAGTTCTAGGGGACTGATAACCACAGCAGTTAAATCCCATAGTGCTCAGAGACATTTCAACCATTTTTTCTATGGGACTGATCACCCAAGCAGTTAAGTCCCATAGTGCTCAGAGCCATTTGTGCAGGATCTGCTCTTTCTAAATCCACTCTGATATTCTCACTAAAAAAGGCTACCGAGTGTCTACTTTGTTCAGTAGTATTGTTGAAAATATTTAAAACACACTGGCAACAAAGATAATATTTACATTCATCTTATTACCTTTCGGTGCAAGGGATGGATGAGAGCCACTTTCCACTCTTTTGGTATCTTTTCATTTTCCAGTATTTCTTCAAATATGAGCTGAAGGTTAGTTACAAGTTTTGGTGAAGATAATTTAATAAGTTGTAATAGAGTCTTCTCTACTGGCCTTGTTGTTTTTCAGGGTACTTATTGCTTTTTATAATTTCATCAGCTGTAGGTGGTGGATCTGCTTCTGTATTTTCATGGAAATCTGGAAATTCTAGTTTACAGTTTGGTTTTTTTCAGTTCAACCACTTTTCAAATTACTTTCTTAGTATTTCACAATTGTAGCTGTCGCTTAGACCTACTTTACCATTTTCATCTCTGAAGCAAATCCTTGGAGCTTGGTTGCCCTTTAGATGAGTTTTAAACATATGATAGAAATTCCTGGAGTTATTTGAGTTATTTTTTTGCAAAGTTGTTTTGTATGTCAAGACGTTGTGATGTCTCAAAAGATCCTTTAGCACTGTCTATTATTCTTGCTCTATCTTTCCTTTGCATTCAAAATTCATCAAAGTGTTCAGGCTTCCCAGAACATTTCCCTTTCTTGCACTGTTTTGTTCTTTCTGTAACTACTTCTTTACAGATTTCATTCCACCAGACATTGGTCTTCATTTTTGTTGTTCCAATTACATTTTTCGTTGTCCTGTTGATTTCTTTTGATATTTCCTCCTACTTCCCTAATTTAGTTACTTTAATCTCTTCCTGAAAATTTTTTATTACCTCTATGGTGATGTCGAGTCTGTGTGTATTATATTTAATTATTTTTTGCGGTCTTTTTTGGTTCCTATTGGGAATAAGTTTCAGTTTAATTTTAGTCAGGTAGTGATCAGAATTAAATTCCCTGTTTCTTGCTACTTTTACATTCATGGTTTCTTTAAAACTGCATTTAGAAGTAGCCACGTGATCTAACTGGAACTCCGCTAGCATTGGATTCGGTGAGATCCATATTTTTTCCTTTCTTGGTAATTTTTTGAAGAAGGTTGACATTACCTTCAACTGAAATGTTCTACAAAGACTGATTATTCCTGTGCCATTTTATTTGTTCTTTTATGGGCTAGATAATATCCTATTATTTTCTGAAACGATTTTGCCCTCCCTATTTATGGATTAAAATCTCCTATTACTAAAACAACATTTGATTTTGGTGTTTTTGATATTTCTTCTTCTAGAAGTTCCCAGAATGCTTCTACTTTACTCGGATTTTTCTTATTGTCATCGCTGATTGGAGCATGACAATTAACAAAGGTATACTATTTATTGTTGCATTTTACTTTGAGAGGAGATAGTCTTATGGAACTGGATTTGAATTCTGTAATGTTATCTACTATATTGTTATGAACATAGAAAGCAGTACTAAATATTGGCATGCCTTTCATGATTTTTATTGCTGGTTTACCCTTAAAAATTCTGTGGTTTTTAGTTTCTGTAACATTTTCATCCAAAATCTTGTTTCTTGAACGACTAAAATTTGTATTTCATGCTTATCTAAGATACTTTCAAGTTATTTTTCTTTACAAATTTTTGGTAATGAGTTTACGTTCAAGGTGACAGCAAAGAATTTCCTTTTGAACTTGAATTTGGAAGGATACCAAGGATGCTCCTACTCATCCTTAATGCAGATGTTGGGACTCCCCAGGAGAACCCTAGGACCCGATGCATTGCATAAAGCTATGGTGGATTTCTCTTTCGAGTTACTACCTGGGGTAGTGTTTCCTTCTAGCGGACTTTTCATTCTGAAATTGAAATTGTACATTGTACATGGTAGGAAATAAATTCCAAGGTAACATCGGATTTTTAGTCCCAAATTATTTTTCGTGGTTTTCTTCATTAGGGTATTCCGCATTTTCTGCCGTTGGGAGTTAGGATTCCGCTTCCGCCTTTGGGTCCACTGACCAGGCTTCACCTGTAGCCCTACGCAGGGGCCCCTCACAGGGGGCTACCATCCGGAGCGAGATGGACCCAGGTTTTTTTTATGAGGTGTTACGCCTCCCTCTCTTCCTTCCTCATCACTTGCGAGATGAGGACCCGGGCTTGGGACTGTAGTGAACTATTTATTACCTTTAAAGTATAGGCCTTGATTGTTAATATATCTATCTCACTATAAGATAAGGCGGTCAATGCCTTTGTAAGAAAATGTTTACTGTTGCCTACGGAACCATGACTTTACCCAAGTGTACACCACCTTCCGAAGCAAATCGACGTTCACGGACGTCTTTCTTCATGTTTCCAAAGATATAGAATTCGCTTGGGGAGAGTGTGTAAGGAGCATTCAGCGAAACATCTGCAGCGTAGTCGAAAAAACCTTGGCAAAACATAGGTGTGCATTATATTGCAACAGAATGATGTCGTCCTTCAACATCCCTGGTCATTTGAACTTGATGGCATGGTTATATTGTTACAGTGTGACCACGTGCCATTGTGGTTTGCTTGTGAGTTGTGTTCCAGAAAGCCAATGTGCATCAGGCCCTCGCATTCAAAGCAAAGCGTTATCGTAAATTTTCCGGAGCTGACGTGCACGGCTTTCGATTTATTCTGTTGGAATAAATCCATGCGCATCTATATCTGGCTCCCACGATTCCTCCCTGGCTCAAAATGATGACACCATATTTCATCTCCCAGGACAATATGGGACAAATAACGATATAATTCATCATGACACTGTTCAAGCTGCTGCAGTGATGACGATACTCTGTTCAACTTCTACTCTTCCACCAGGCTGTGGAGAACCGTCTGCGTATAGATGTTTTGTGATGATGTCGTGAGCAGTACCGTGAATCCTCCCCAAGACGACTGCGTGTCTTTCACCATCCACCGCAGGTCATTGCTGACGGTAGCCTTCACCGCAGCAGCGGCAGAACAGGAAAAGACACGAAGAGCCTGTCCTGACGAACTGCTGTTTTTCAGTGACACCCAACCTTTTCGAAATCGTTTGTTACATACCAAGTGGTAGTATGGACCAAAATAAGAAAACAAATGTTCAGAAAACAAGCACTCTAAAACGCATATCTTAAAAGTTACGAGCACTTGGTCATTAGAAGAGTTGTGTTTCAAAATAGCACAGATGAAAAAGTGCTCATAGCTGTTATGGAATGCATTTTAGAGCACATGTTTACTCGGCTGTTTTCCTTGTTTTTGTCCATACTACTAGTTCCCAAAATATGGGAAGCAAAGAACTTGCAATAGAAGAGACTTGTTTCACAGATATTGAAGTTGAAAAATTGCTCGTAGCTCTTAAGATATGCATTTTCGACTTTACGTTTACTAAGATTTTTTGCTTCTAGTATGGTTTACTTTCTACTGAATGCTTTTACGCCATTAATTATGATACATCCTGTATAGAAAGCTACAGGGTACATCCAATCATTGGTGAAGAAACCTAAAGGGTGCACTCAATCAGTAATTGCAGTGACATAAACGTCTTGAAGAAGCAGAAGGACGCAGTAAGAAGAAAGAACTATGTTAAAATGCCTCAGTTTCTACCAACTGGTGGATTTAGATCAGTTCTAAATACAGAACTAGTGGTCCTGTCGGCAGTTATGTCATTAGACGGAAATGCCGCTACCATAACCGGACCAGTAAAGAATTCTCTAAACGACAGGAGCATCTACAGGAATCTAACGGGCGTAATGGATTATATATGCTGTCACTGTTAGTAAAGAAATATATTTGAAACCATGTAAGTAAGAACATGCACTGATTATTAAAACAAGTTTCTTAACTATACTACGAGACAGACCATTTACCAATAAAGATCTGCTCAAATTCACCAAGAAACTCAAAATCCCAATATTTCATGGCATTTTTTGTGGTGTAAATCGCCAAAGACGATGTGTAAAAGAAATGTGGGATCGTAAATGTAGATTTTGGAGGAGGATCTAGAATACACTGAATTGCATATGTTAGCAACTAAAAAAAATGGAGTAACGTGTTTCGCTTTGAATTGCATGGGAATTTATGGCAGCCACAAGTATTGTGCCGGCAGCAACGCTGAATTCTACGATTTTTAATGCCATCACGACTTTGCTTCATCTGCTTCTGTGGTCATTTCTGTGCAATGTGTCTCCTGACGAATACATAAAGACAAGCAGTGTGTTCATAGCCACATCAGTTGAGGTTTGGCTGTGACGACATTAAAAGAGTGCTCGTCTGTATTCAGAGCAAATGACTTCCCCAAACACATCTTGCAAGAGTGACTGGAGTATTGCATTAATTAGTCTCGAAGCCTATAATAGCATCCCAAATATCACAGACGCGAACAGTAAACTTCATCTAGGAAATGACAAAGTTGTAGACATTCTTTCTGACTCTACGATATTGATGATCTGAATGCAATTACAAAACTATCTGTTAGAGCATTTGGCTTATGTGCAACCACTGATACATTTAAACCAAAGGCACAAAGGAAAAAAACAGACAATAGACTTTAACCAGGAATGTTCCAAAGAATCAGTAATGAGCTTCTCAAGGAGTCATTGCCAAGTACAGTGACATACTTTACAGTGACTGCTCAGATACAAGACCATCTCGAGTTGAATATTGTTGACCAGGATAGGTTCTCGTTTACTTTTGAGGAGACAGAATCATGCTGATTTTCATCTGAAGCAGCAGTTTTCCCATAAAGTGTAAAAAAAAAAAGCAAACACCCCAGTCAGTACATTACTTTGCAACAGAAGGGTAACATGGTAACAGTTTAGAATTTCAAGTTCATCAAGGACTGAAACCTTGCAATGATGTCACTTCATAAAACAAACCCTATTCAATATAATGAACGAATCATTCATCCGGAATATACACTCCTGGAAATTGAAATAAGAACACCGTGAATTCATTGTCCCAGGAAGGGGAAACTTTATTGACACATTCCTGGGGTCAGATACATCACATGATCACACTGACAGAACCACAGGCACATAGACACAGGCAACAGAGCATGCACAATGTCGGCACTAGTACAGTGTATATCCACCTTTCGCAGCAATGCAGGCTGCTATTCTCCCATGGAGACGATCGTAGAGATGCTGGATGTAGTCCTGTGGAACGGCTTGCTATGCCATTTCCACCTGGCGCCTCAGTTGGACCAGCGTTCGTGCTGGACGTGCAGACCCCGTGAGACGACGCTTCATCCAGTCCCAAGCATGCTCAATGGGGGACAGATCCGGAGATCTTGCTGGCCAGGGTAGTTGACTTACACCTTCTAGAGCACGTTGGGTGGCACGCGATACATGCGGACGTGCATTGTCCTGTTGGAACAGCAAGTTCCCTTGCCGGTCTAGGAATGGTAGAACGATGGGTTCGATGACGGTTTGGATGTACCATGCATTATTCAGTGTCCCCTCGACGATCACCAGTGGTGTACGGCCAGTGTAGGAGATCGCGGTTCCTGCTGTGTCCGCTGTGCCGTGCGTGTGATCATTGCTTGTACAGCCCTCTCGCAGTGTCCGGAGCAAGTATGGTGGGTCTCACACACCGGTGTCAATGTGTTCTTTTTTCCATTTCCAGGAGTGTATCTCCCACACACTTCCTGGTTCAGCAACATTCTATAATAGCGAGAAGATAAGTATTCTGATTCAACATCAGGACGATTTAACAGTTGTGAACAGCCATTTCCCATGCTTGTAAGATACATTTATGAAGACGATGGAAGCATTGCAGCAGAAATGTCGCTACTCACACATGATACATTGCCCTTTCTCTTACAATAAATACAGTATGAGCTCAATGGCAACGAAGTATACAACACAGAAAATACCGGAATCACATCAACACTCCAACCTTACGAATCTATATCAAATTCAGAGATATAATCTACACAAAATGCGATATGGTTCATAGACAGATCTAGAAGTAATCACTTCAGTAAGTGTATACGTCCCAAAATGTTTATCGGATTTTTTAAGTGTGATAAACCCGTCAATATGAACGCCAAAAAGTAACTGGTTGTCGTTCGAAGTGCTGCAGGCTATACTGCATACAATCAAGAGGCATGAACAGCAGCAAATAAAATTGTTTTAGATAAACTGGTGTGGAAATATTGCACATAGCCATATCACACGACTCGTTGAAAATTTTACGTGTTCTAAATTCTGGATTTCACTTGCCCTTAAGTTCTCATTCATGGGAACTCAACCAGTATCCTGTCCTACGGACGACATCAAGATATAGTTGGACAATAAAAACAATTGTTCAATTAGAAACGCCTTTATTCATTATTCTCTCACTGCAGATAGACATGAGAGGGCTTGTGAATAAGGTTTCCAGCACATTCAACAAACGTAACCCAACCAATGCAAAAGTGATACTGAATTCTGTATATTCCTAATATGATAATCTACATCTTGATTGGAGCAGTGAAATTATGGGTCTACTATTCAGTATATACTCGAGGTTTCACCCTTCTTACTATGAGGGTGATAAATATCGGTGCATGCTCACCCTAAACAAATGCAGCGGTATTGCTCCAAACTAGAGGCATCAACAAAGTGCAAAAACCGTCATCTATGTGCACGGCTTTTACAAGGTTTGCGCACAATTTATGTCTAAGGACGTTGCATTCGTTGGTTTCGCAAACGCTGGACAAAGAAAGAAAATGGTTCTAATGGCTCTGAGCACTATGGAATTCGAACCAGCGACCGTAGCAGCAGCGCCGCGGTTCCGGACTGAAGCGTCTAGAACCGCTCGGCCACAGCGGCCGGCAAACGATGGACACATACTGACGATCATCACCACTATTATTGCTTCACCCAAACTGTTTAGAGCAGTACAGACTGCTAACACTCTACAGAAAGCTGCATGGTTGACTCACGGTCACCAAAGAAGGTGCTGGGACAATGACTGACAGGGGTGCGAAGAAATGGCGACATCACTCTGGATCTACGATCATAGTAACGGCATAGATAGGTCAAAGACTATGAATAAGTGTTGTGGCCCCATGGATTTTCAAAAGTGCTTCAACAAAGAACCTTGAAAATAATAACTGCCCAGCTATTCAGAGACTCAGTAAAAAATATGATGTATGGATAAGTGATTATAAGTGTTCTTCATAACATGTACAAATAATAAATTTAAGTTGAATTAACAATAAATATTTTCTTTTTCTAAAACCGTATTTTTTATTCACATCTTCGTCTTAAAGGGTTACTAACATTCATTATAAGCAGTCCGCACAGTTCACTGATGATCGGAGTTATAATTTTAGAAGGATCCTCAATATGTTTCTGGGAGTACCTCCTGTCCATTGCCAACTGTATCCAAGGGCCCATAAGGGCAGTTATTATATACCGACATCTCAC
This sequence comes from Schistocerca cancellata, assembly GCF_023864275.1. Classification (NCBI taxonomy): domain Eukaryota; kingdom Metazoa; phylum Arthropoda; class Insecta; order Orthoptera; family Acrididae; genus Schistocerca; species Schistocerca cancellata. The sequence continues at coordinate 228,752,910 of NC_064634.1, forward strand.
TTGTCCATTGGACAGTTTTCTATTGGTAACGGGTAGCCTTACATTTTGTTGGAAGAATATTCACCACCAGATGTGCTGCAGCTCACGTGTGACCTCTAAAATGACATAAAGCACATCACTGCCCTGACATGATAGTGCTACCATTAATTGGGAGATACAGAGGATCGGAAAAGATCAATTTATTATAATAGATTGTGGTGACATTCAAAGGCCAAGCCACACAGCAGTGTGTCAGCGTAAATGCTCCACCTCGAGTGTGCCTACATATAAATTTTCAAACCTGTCTATGTGGCGATAAGCGTACTCGATTCCTGTTGGCTGAAATAAGCAATCGAATGTGGCTGTCGCCTACAAAAATAGTGCCACTTCCGTGTGAACAGTCATTTCCGTGTGAGTGCTGACAGGAGTTATTTACCTTCAGGCCTCAGAGTAGACAGACCAGAGTACTGTCTGTTGCTTGCTTCTCAGTAGCCATCCCAGCATTCTCTTCCTTCCTGTATTGAACAGACCGCCTAGAACAGATTTCAAGTGCTTCTCACTATCAACCATCCCATCCTTGATACCTATTGAGTAGTCTTACTATAGTATTCATTAGTGCTTCTCAGTAGGATATTATTCCCCTGTTTCTTTCTTTACATCGCAGACCTTGTCGGCATTCTGCGTTGCTGTGGCTGGACATGTCTCAACCTGGCCCATCTTTGAAGATGAAATCCCACAACTGGACTTACCCACATTGTGGCACAGCATTACAAATCCGACCACAGTTTTCTGTGGTCTGGGCCATGTTACATGCAACGTGAACCATGTACAGTCCACTGAGCATAATCATGACATCGCCCTAGTCCTAGCAGCGGCAGCAGTCCTACCTGCTCTGTTACTGATCACTAAGTCAGTCCTGCACCTGTGCTGGACTACTCTGTGGTTGCTGGAACATTTGTGGGTGGAATCACACAGGCCTGCATTGATAACACAAATGTGGATTACCGATACTGTTCTCTTGATGCTTGCGAAGCCGTTTTACAAAGGGAGCTCCACAGACTTGTCATCGTCCTGCGTTTCCTCACCATTAAGTGCAAAGCGGTTCTGTACTGTGAACTGATGCGTCCTCCGAAAGAGGGCAATGATGCAGGTATTGAGGAGAAGAGTATCTTCGAAATCTGGGAGAGAAATGCCATGGTATCGGAAGGTAAGGCAATCACTGTGTGGTCAGGAACTTTTATCAAGAATGTTTGACTCGGCCATTTTTCCAAAATGCAGAAAATGTGTTTGGTAAGGTGCTCAACTACGTATTCCTACTCAGTTTCTGCTCACACATCTTCGATTCACTTGGGGCGGGGGATCCAGTTTCATACCTCTTCCGGCAGATATTTCTACCACAAAATCATGCATTAATGTTCAGAATATCGATGAGAGGGATAAGTATTCCTTTGCGTGGTGACTTCTGGCTTGCGATAGAAATTCCCCTAAAGATGAATATGTTACAGATATATATCAAACATTTGACGCACATCGGCATTAATATTTCGAACGCACCTCATTTCCCATAAAAGTTCAGAACCTTCAAAAATTGGAAAGGCACACCTTGATTCTTCAATTCACATATACATCTTGGCTGTTGATTACAGTAAGCAAGAATAAGAGGACAATAACCGTGAGCATATTGCAGAATAGAGAATTTAGGCATGAAGTAGTGAGACCCTTCCACTTTTCGAAATTATCTGCTCAGAGCCCCAAACACATCAATTTGTGGCTATTCTCTGAGAATGAGAAGCAACACTATGTGTGGATCCAAAGTATCTCCCACCTACCTCCCGCTCAACTGGCAAAAATTAAAGGGGCAAGGTATTTTTGTTGTAGATGTGTCAACTCTTCTACCAAGAGCGCGTATCTTGATATGCACCTCATTGAATGCTTGAGCCAGAAACGGGTCCGTGTGCGAATGTCAACCGAGAATAAAACATTATCAAAGTATCAGAATGCCCACCACCAGGAGTGATGTCCCTCCATTGTGACTACATCCCACTCTACCTTTTTTAGAACACCACGTATCGTGTGTTGTAGTGTAACAAGTTGTATGCTTGTATGACTCCAGCAGCAACAAATGCGAATCACATGTCGGCGATCACCCTACGAGATAGTTCCTCTCTGAACAAAAAAAAAAAAAACCTGCGCGGGAAGTTGATAGGATTTGCTGAAACAACATTCCCATGATTGACTCAGGAGAATGATGCCATATATCAACAATTAGCTGACTGTCACTACTGTAGGATACTTTATCCAAAGTTTTGTTTAGATTTCCTACAGGTGGCATCTACATTACCCACAGTGGTGCTACAGTTCTATAATTGTCCTCCCACCATTCTTGCTTTGAGATTTTGCAGTTTCTGTCAGCTTTATTGTGTTGTGTATATATTTGTGTTTTCTTTTGCCTGCGTTATTTGCTGCCTGTTTGTATTGTCTTCTTTTACCGGTTAAATTATCTATTTTTTGCATTGTCTCAGGATTTCTCCTACTTAATGTTCTTCTGCCTCAACAGTTCTATCCGTCGAAGCTACCCTTTCGTCATCTATTGTGTTCGTTTCCCCTGTTTCATTATGTAGCTGCATGGTTCTCCCTTTTAAACTCTCATTGTCCAGTGATTCTTCCAAATTATTCACGTCACATGACTTTAATTTCCTACATTTCTTTAAATTCTGCATTTAATAATCTGGTGTGTAGCAAATTCTGTTATGGTTGGCAGTATGTGATGTTGTTAACGTCGTCATTAGGCCTAAGACAAGTTTGATGCAGCTCTTAATGCTTTTCAGCTGGGCGCAAGCTTCTTCATCTCTCTATAACTACCAAAACCCACATAAATTCCAACCACCTTACTGTCTTCAAACCTCTGTCTCCCTCTACAGTCTTACCTCTCACACTTCCCTTACGAACTGGAAATTTCTTGACTTCCTCAGCATATACCCTATCAGCTGATGGCTTCCTTTAGTTAAACTCTGCTATACATTTACTTTTTCCCCAGATATGTTCAGTACCTTTCGATTTGTTACTTGATCTACACAGGTGTAATTCAGCATTCTTCCCACCGCCACATTTTCAAAGCTTCTCCTCTCTTCTTGCCTGAAGTATTTATTATCAGTGTTTCATTTCCTTACAAGGATGCCCTGCAGACAAATACTTTCAGAAAAGGGGTCATGACATTTAAACTTACGTTACATGTTAACAGATTGCTGTTTTTCAGAAATGCTTTTCTTGCTGTTGCTAATCTGCGTTTTATGTCCCATATTCTTCGACCATTATGTTACTTTGCTGCCTAAGTAATAAAACTCCTCTCCTACTCTTGTTCTCTCGTTTCTTAATCTAATTCTGCAAGCATAATCTGATTTAATTCGACTACACTCCATTACTCTTGTTTTGCTTTTGTTAGTATTCATGTTAATATTTTCTTTTTCATGGCACTATCCATTTCATTCACTAGCACTTCCGAGTCCTTTTCCGTCTCTGTCGGAATTTTAGAGTCATCAGGAAAACTTCCCTAATTTCTCCTTGGTTTCTTTCACAGCTTGCTCAATGTACAGATTGAATAACATTGGATGTAGGATGCTACCCTGCCTCATTACCGTCTCACAACTGGACTTCACGTCCCTCATTTCATAAAACTGACGTCTGGTTTCTGTACAACTTTAACACAGCAGTTCACTGCATGCATTTTACCCCTGTTACCTTCAGAATTTCAAGTAGTGTATTTCACCCAATATTGTCAATTGATCGTTCCTTACGTCTTCTACCAGAAGTGGTAGGCTCAGAATTTCCTGATCAGTTCCTACATTTTTCCAGAATTCAAAGTGATGCTTCTACCTGTTCTTTCCATTTTTCTGTAAGGAATTCGTGTTAATATTTTGCTATCATGACTTTTTAAACTAATAGTTTGCTACTATTCATAACTCCCAGCACCTACTTTATTTGGAATTTCAAGAACTACTTTATTTTTGAAGTCTGATGTCTCATATATGTTGCACAGCTGTTATTATAAATTTGTGATGGTAGCGTGTCCCAAGAATCTCAATAATTCTGGGGGAATGTTGTATACTCTAGGGGGCTTGTTAGCACTTACATAATATACTGCTACGTCAAATTCTACTCGCAGTATTATGTCTCGCATCACATCTGCTCTTACTTCTCTTTCTATAATATGGTTCTCAAGCTAGTTTTCTTTGTATACACCCTCCATATATTCCTTCCATCATTGAAACTTTCCTTCTTTACTTGGAAATCTATCGCCATCTGACTTCTTGATAGCTACTCCTCTTTCCATCGAAAATCTCTTTAATATTAATGTAGGTGACATCTGTCTTTCATCTAGTTATGTACGATTCTACAGCCTAATATTTGTCTGATTTGCATACGGAATAATTTGATCCTGAATGCTCCTGAGAGGAAAAACAACAGCTATCGTTCCCCCCTTGCTTTCAGCTGTCCACAGTACCAAGACAACCCAGCCATGTTGACTGATGTTAAAAGGCCAGTTCAGTCAACAATGGAAACAGTCGCCTATGCAACTACAGAAAAGGCTGTTTGCCTGGTTTTTCCACAGATTCTTCTCCACTGTGGTTACTCATAAAATACAGCTGAATGTATCAATGCGCACACCAGCCACTCAAATTCGGAGAGGCAAGTGGGTCTTGTTGGGGGAGGGGGGGGGGTAGCGATATGGGGGGAAGTTGAATGTATACAACACACAACAGAAGACATTGAGTAAAAACAACCACCGTATGAAAAAAAAGGTAGGAAACGGTTGGAAGGCACTTCAGAACAGTCAGAAAATTGATTCACTTTCCTCCACATCCAAAAAATTAGCGCTAGAATTACCTGATCTCCTAACTGCAGCCCTTTGAGCAGAGTGGGATGCCATACAATGGCTGTGCACCTTGAACCAAGCTGTTGCTAACCTCCATGAATTGTGAACGATGATTGTCTCGTCATGGAACAATGAAACTCAAAACAAGTTGTGTCTCATGGTGTCCACGCCCGAATATATCTTTCCTGTCATTTTACGAAAGAATTTGTAACTTGTATACAGTATTAGACATGTGCCTGTAATTTCCTTGCAGGCACATTTAATCAGTTAATAAGTTGTGTTGGCTCCCTTCAGGAATATTCGTGTGAAAATCTGGTTATTACACTGCTAGCCATTAAAACTGTAACTGTCTGAAAAAAATGTCAAAGTGGCATGAAGTGTACTACACGTTTCGGTATGTGAATCATAAGCTTTTCTGCACAACCACCACACAGATAGGGGTACCGAATATACTTCTGTATAAAAGTATAGAAGCTTCAGCGAGTTTCTCATTTGGAAATCGTATTTCATTGTAGGTTGGTTGTGAGATGATTTTGTTATGCCTCGTGTAAAATGGAGAAACGTCTGTCACAATGTGGCAGCGACTGTATTAGGTCTATGGAGACTGCAGTTCGTTCAAATGGTTGAAATGGCTCTGAGCACTATGGGACTTAACATCTGTGGTCATCAGTCCCCTAGAACGTAGAACTACTTAAACCTAACTAACCTAAGGACATCTCAAACATCCATGCCCGAAGCCGGATTCGAACCTGCGACCGTAGCGTTCACGCGCTTCCAGACTGAAGCGCCTAGAATCGCACGGCCACACCGGCCGGCCACTGCAGTTTGTTGTTCCGTGATAAAGCTCCTCAAACTGGTAAGGATCCCACAACTGACTTGCGAACATTTAGTCTACGGTTTAAGAGGGTCATTCTAAACGCCATATTGGCAGTCAACAGCCCCAAGTCACTAGCACCTGAGGGGACATACAAATTTTCCGATCAGCTGTGCAGTTTCGTATGACTCATTATGTAACTCTATTCAGGAAATGGACTAGTTAGTTGCTAGGCAAGTATCCACATGGAGACTGTGCAGACTGCGACGATGTTTGGAGCACCACAGACAGTAAGCAAGCGACCATTCTTGCTGCCTCCATAGATGCATCAGTTGAATCTCGCTAACCGTGGTGTACCCATCGACAACACTGGACACATGTGTGCCACCAAATAATCTTTCCAGACGAGCGCTGTGTACAGCATCAAGATGGAAATATCCCTGTGCAGAGACTGCAAAGTGAACTAACATATCAAAATCACATTCGTATTCGTCATAAAGGCATAGCACTTTGCGTTAATGTTTGGATGTTATCGAGTACACAACATGTTCACCTCTGGTTGACAAAATTCGATAATTTTGACAACTGCCGTAACATGTGTGATGCATCAAGACAGGAGCCAGTGGGCTATCTTCCAAATATCTTTGACATTATCTTTCAACAAGAAAGTGCAACACTGCATGTTGCCCATGCTGTCCTGAGACACATGATACAAAAGGTGTGCCCTGGCTTGCGCGTTTTCCCCATTATTTATGAACTCTGCCATTGACCTGAAGCACTCCATATCTGTTGTCCCTGGGAAGCTCGACTCACTATCCAGTCGAGTTTGTTGTGTGTCCAAAATCAGTAAAATTTTGTTAATGGTATCGTTACTGCTGTTGTAATTTTGTTGGGCTGCCGTGCAGACAGTGTCTCAGTAAGCTGGCTCAAAAAATTTAGTATCTACTTAAAAGTGAAAAAATGTAACAGAACGATAAGTAATTCACTAAGCTGGTTGAAGGTAAAGAATAAGTTTTACTAATTAACATGAGGCAATTAACGTGAGGCAATACTGACCTTACGACTTATCTTAGAAGAAAGATTAAGGAAAGGCAAACATACGTTTCTAGCATTTGTAGACTTAGAGAAAGCTTTTGACAATGTTGACTGGAATACTCTCTTTCAAATTCTAAAGGTGGCAGGGGTAAAATACAGGGAGCGAAAGGCTATTTACAATTTGTACAGAAACAGATGGCAGTTATAAGAGTCGAGGGACATGAAATGGAATCAGTGGTTGGGAAGGGAGTAAGACAGGGTTGTAGCCTCTCCCCGATGTTATTCAATCTGTATATTGAGCAAGCAGTAAAGGAAACAAAAGAAAAATTTGGAGTAGGTATTAAAATCCATGGAGAAGAAATAAAAACGTTGAGGTTCGCCGATGACATTGTAATTCTGTCAGAGACAGCAAAGGACTTGGAAGAGCAGTTGAACGGAATGGATAGTGTCTTGAAAGGAGGATATAAGATGAACATCAACAAAAGCAAAACGAGGATAATGGAATGTAGTCGAATTAAGTCGGGTGATGTTGAGGGTATTAGATTAGGAAATGAGACACTTAAAGTAGTAAAGGAGTTTTGCTATTTGGGGAGCAAAATAACTGATGATGGTCGAAGTAGAGAGGATATAAAATGTAGACTGGCAATGGCAAGGAAAGCGTTTCTGAAGAAGAGAAATTTGTTAACATCGAGTATAGATGTAAGTGTTAGTAAGTCATTTCTGAAAGTATTTGTATGGAGTGTAGCCATGTATGGAAGTGAAACATGGACGATAAATAGTTTGGACAAGAAGAGAATAGAAGCTTTCGAAATGTGGTGCTACAGAAGAATGCTGAAGATTAGATGGGTAGATCACATAACTAATGAGGAGGTACTGAATAGGATTGGGGAGAAGAGGAAACTGTGGCACAACTTGACCAGAAGAAGGGATCGTTTGGTAGGACATGTTCTGAGGCATCAAGGGATCACCAATTTAGTATTGGAGGGCAGCGTGGAGGGTAAAAATCGTAGGGGGAGACCAAGAGATGAATACACTAAGCAGATTCAGAAGGATGTAGGTTGCAGTAGGTACTGGGAGATGAAGAAGCTTGCACAGGATAGAGTAGCATGGAGAGCTGCATCAAACCAGTCTCAGGACTGAAGACCACAACAACAACAACAATTAACATAGCGTCGACAGTGACTTCTTTCTGCTCAGGACAATTAATTCAGTTAGACAAGGGTGGTGACAGAAGGGGCTCATACTTATTTCAGATAATATCCTGGCATGTGAACAATGTATTTAGGGAATTGAGAGCACATCAGATTAAGATGATGGGATATGAATTTGAATCCCATTGCTCTCGACTATCATCCAGTATTCATAGTTGTTCAGCAAAGGGTTCTATAATTCCAACAGGAATCCGTGAATGTGATCCGACTACTCAATTAGTCATAATCTAAACTAATATTTTGTAGAAAGGTAGTTGTATTATTTCATTCTAAGCAGAAACTGCAAATGCAAATAGTATTTGTAATTACCACTGCAAATACAGGAATCACATGCAGAATATAGGCCCTTCACGAACTATAACAGAACAAGGTATATCCAGTGGACGGGCAAATTTCTTCCAGCTTTTGACGATCTTTTGAGTATAGAAGCTTTTGGGGTGCGCAGGTTATATAATATATTGGCAGCTTTTTGTGTCTTATGATGTTGACTTGATGTATCCTATGTTTTGGGGCGCGGAGGTTATGTAATATATTGGAAGTTTGAAAATTTCCAATCCAAGATAAGACGTGGGATTGTTATCAATGAGTTTCCACTCTTTGTTATATTATGGCAAAAACCACTATAACAGACAGCAAGTGGCCACATGCTATGCGGAACTGTTTTACATGTGGGAATTCTTGAGGCAGGTATCTTATGTGGCTTTCGTCTGAACAGCTAAAATGAAATGCCACACTGTATGACACCACAGTGAAATTTATTATGACTTCTTTATCTCTAACAGAAAATCAATAAATGTTGGTGAAAATTTTTAAAGGCTGAGATCTTTCATTTTCTCTAGTTAAGTAACACGCAGCCAAATACAAATATAAATAGGTATCATTCTCTTGATCCACGGGAAGGGCATTTGAACGCTGCTATTACACGTAAAAACATTAAGAAAGTGCCTAATGTTGTATTATACTGGTATAACTTGAGTGGTCTAAGCTGATACTAACTAATAACTATAATAAATCTGTGTGCAATATTATCTTTTAAGTGACAAAAATGAAGTACATCAACAAATTTGTCGATTATTTGAGCTATAATTCAGCTGCCTGTCTCCATTGCTCCAGAAAAGGAAAGAAACGTGCACAAAAATAGATGACAGAAGCTAGCCATGCTGTATCAAACACAGAGGAGTAAGGCAGATCGTTTGGAAAGTTTATGACCAGTGTTTATTGAAATGTAGGACACATTCCTTGAGCTGACTTCCTTGAAAAGGTTAAAACAATAACTAATGAATTCTACACAGCCCTTTTCGTCCATTTGGATGACAAAACACGGCCAATTTTAATGAATTTCAATGCAAAAAAATGTCTGTACTACATTACATAGACAGGTTGCCGTTGAACGTCTATATCCGCCGTTAATGGTCTCACGGTAGCGTTCTCGCTTCCCGAGCACGGGGTTCCGGAATCATCCCCAGCGGGATTAGGGATTTTCACCTCCTCCGAGATGACTGGGTGTTGTTGTGTCGTCTTCATCATCATCATTCATCCCCATTACGGTCGGAGGAAGGCAATGGCAAACCACCTCCAATAGGACCTTGTCTAGTATGACGGTGCGGGTCTCCCACATCGTTCCCCTACGCTCTACCTTGAATCATGGGATATATAGGGTGGTCCATTGATAGTGACTGGGCCAAATATCTCACGAAATAAGCATCAAACGAAAAAACTACAAAGAACGAAACTCGTCTAGCTTGAAGGGGAAAATAAGATGGCGCTATGGTTCGCCCGCTAAATGGCGCTGCCATAGGTCAAACGGATATCAAATGCGTTTTTTTAAAAGAGGAACCCCCATTTTTATTAAATATTCGTGTAGTACGTAAAGAAATGTGAATGTTTTAGTTGGACCACTTTTTTCGCTTTGTCACAGATGGCGCTGTAATAATCACAAACTTAAAAGTACGTGGTATCACGTAGCATTCCGCCAGTGCGGACGGTATTTGCTTCGTGATACATTACCCGTGTTAAAATGGACCGTTGACCAATTGCGGAGAAGGTCGATATCGAGTTGATGTATGGCTATTGTGATCAAAATCCCCAACGGGCGTGTGCTATGTATGTTGCTCGGTATCCTGGACGACATCATCCAAGTGTCCGGACCGTTCGACGGATACTTACGTCATTTAAGGAAACAGGAAGTGTTCAGTCACATGTGAAACGTCAACCACGACCTGCAAAAAATGTTGATACCAAAGTAGGTGTTTTAGCTGCTGTCGCGGCTAATCCGCACATCAGTAGCAGACAAATTGCGCGAGAATAGGGAATCTCTAAAACGTCGGCGTTGAGAATGCTACATCAACATCGATTGCACCCGTACCATATTTCTATGCACCAGCAATTGCAAGGCGACGACTTTGAACGTCGTGTACAGTTCTGCCACTGGGCACAAGAGAAATTACGGGACAATGACATATTTTTTGCACGCGTTCTATTTAGCGACGAAGAGTCATTCACCAACATCGGTAACGTAAACCGGCATAATATGCACTACCGGGCAACGGAAAATCCACGATGGCTGCGACAAGTGGAACATCAACGACGTTGGCGGTTTAATGTATGATTCGGCATTATGGGAGGAAGGATAATTGGCCCCCATTTTATCGATGGCAATCTAAATGGTTCAATGTATGCTGATCTCCTACGTAATGTCCTATTGATGTTACTGCAAGATGTTTCACTGCATGACAGAATGGCGATGTACTTCCAACATGATGGATGTCCGGCTCATAGCTCTCGTGCGGTTGAAGCGGTATTGAATAGCATATTTGGTGACAGGTGGATTGGTCGTCAAAGCACCATACCATGGCCCGCAAGTTCACCGGATCTGACGTCCCCGGATTTCTTTCTGTGAGGAAAGTTGATGGATATTTGCTATCACGATCCACCGAAAACGCCTGACAACATGCGTCAGCGCAATGTCAATGCATGTGCGAACAATACGGATGGCGATCTACTCGCTGTTGAGAGGAATGTCATTAGACGTATTGCCAAATGCACTGAGGTTGACGGACATTATTTTGAGCATGTGTTGCATTAATGTGGTATTTACAGGTAATCATGCTGTAACAGCATGCGTACTCAGAAATGAGAGGTTCACAAAGGTACATGTATTATATTGGAACTACCGAAATAAAATGTTCAAACGTACCTACGTCCTGTATTTTAATATAAAAAACCAACGTGTTACCAACTGTTCGTCTAAAGTTGTGAGTCATATGTTTGTGACTGTTACAGCGCCATCTGTCACAAAGCGAAAAAAGTGGTCCAACTAGAACATTCATGTTTCTTTACGTACTACACGAATATGTAATAAGAAATGGGGGTTCTTATTTTTAAAAAAAGCAGTTGATAGCCGTTTGACCTATGGCACCGCCATCTAGCGGGCCAACCATAGTGCCATCTAGTTTCCCCCTTCAAGCTACACGAGGTTCGTTCTTTGTAGTTTTCTCGTTTGATGCTTATTTCGTGAGATATTTGGACCAGCCACTATCAATGGAACACCCTATATATAATGTATTAATGTAAGAAGAATAGATGCTAAATGATGAATGCATGCAGCTTGCCGCTAACTTTGTGTAATGTCTTGTCTGTATAGACGTGTATCTGATGCCTTTAAGATCCCTTCACTTTCACACATAAATCTATACAGTAAAGTAAGGGCCTCCCGTTTTGTCTTTAGGCTGATCCGTGATAAGACAGGCGAGAAATTAGACTAATGGAGGATTATTAGTATTTTCTCTAATTTTCATTCGCTCTCTCTCTCTCTCTCTCTCTCCTTTATCTATGTACAGTTTTTGATATAATATTTCATTACGTGAAATCAGCCAAATAGAATCTCTGGTGGAGCCCTTCGTCTTAGTATTCAGCGGGTGGCTTGCTGTAAGAGATCTTTACATTTATTATTATTGTTAAGCGCTGCATTCAGTTGGGAAAATCAATCGTTTGAACAATTCGTTCCTTTTACGAAAGATTTCGAATTCCAGATGTGTACGAAGCCTTTTTGGACGATTTGACAAAGACTCGGTGATTGCAGGCTCTCTTCGACACAGCTGAAACTTCCCCACTAATTACAGGGCCAACGCGATCATCAATGATTCAACCAAAGAACTCATTCGTTCATTCACTCCAAAATAAAAGGGGTCACAAACCTTATTTATGAAGGAAATTGTATATTCAATCCATCTCCATTACATGTCCAGATCTTTGTTGGTTCCAAGTCTTAATTATTTTCCGTTACAATTTCTTTCTCTTCAAACAACCCGCTAGTGGCACAAATGTTAATAGCTCGCTTTAGCGAGAAGAAAAGCAAATATGTCTCTTTTAGAAACCCGTCAATCTTTTAACAGATACTTCCGAAGCTGTCCTAGTTACCAGTCTAACAACCTTGGAGAATACATTCATGTATCTCTGTTATTCCAAAGAATAAACGTACTAGAAAATACTTTGGCGTCGACGAGCTGTCGGCGCATATATTACTAGAAAATCAGATCAGATACTTTTCCAAAGTAAATAAATGTGGATGGTTTGATTGACAATGATTAATTGTTGCGTGGTAGATGGTTTCCTTTGCTTCCTCGCAGTCCGTTTTCACAGAAAGAATCTGAATTTGCACTGACAAGAAAAAATGCTCAAGGTCAGAATGAGGGGGAAAAGTAGGTAGTTAGAGGGCGGAGGTAAAGGATATATGAAACGAAGTGAGATTATGAGCAGTGATAGTAGGAAGAGACGGACAGAAGTAGTAGGAGGAGGAGGAGACTAGGAAATATATCGTATTCCCAGACATATTTAGCAACTGCAAAACATTGTCAGATTCGCTAGTAGTTTGTATGAACACTCGACGAACTCACATAAGTGCTTTGAGAAGAGAAAAACTGAGAGATTCTAGGTACTGATAGAATGTACAGCCTTCCCGATACCTAAGTACTTCTACAGACACATCTAGCTGAAAAAAATTTCTAATTTACTGGAAACAATATGAAAGTAACTAGATGAGTGTGGTGCAGATGTTCCACAGTCACATTTTCAGGGATAGGATGCCCGTCTGTGAATATATTCAACAAAGTACGCTGACTGAAAACTATATTAGAAGGTGAGTGTACTGTTCACTATTAACCCTTTCAGATCTGGTGGTCACAATTGTGTACATAAAGTTTGTTCACTAATATTTCGCTGACAAATAATGTGAGGTGCATCCAAACTCACTTTGCACATTTGTGTATGTTTCTTTTAGCCATGCTCCAGCTGCTGCTGCTCTCTTGTGAGCAGTCTGGGAACCACAGAGCAAAATATACTCTCTGGTGTCTTCTCTCTGTGGGAAGCCATTACACGTTGACTTTATTGCTACAATAGTCACGTTGTGGGTTTTATTTAAGAGTGTTTTGTATGGTTTCCTTCTTTTGGAAACATTAGACATTCTTTCAGTGTAATTTTCAGCAATTTTATTCAGGTCATATTTGTGTTATGTTTAACTTAAGATTAATGTACACATCTGTGTACAACAGGTCCTTAATGATGTAAAATAGGTAAAAATAACCTAAAATGGGTGTCAGCTATATTTGCATGGCTATGGTAGTTATGTATGGTAATTTTTCCATTAATTTCAGTACGAGCAGCAAGAAAGGAGAATAACTCACTTGTACATATGATTTTATTTTATATTGCTGGCTTTTGACTTTCTGTGAGGAAAAATTGGGACTTGATTATGGACATAATTGAAAATAGTGGCGTTTCTAACATTAGTTTGAGAGGAGATGAGGATGACAGTGTACCACTTATTGAAAGGCAAGCTCCACAAATAGTAAAACGTGCTGGAGCAAATAATGTGGGTGTGAATGATGTGTGTAGAGACACCATATCTGAAGATGAAGACGTTGGAGAGGTGGTGGATGCTGAAATGAAGTTTTTATGCCATGAAAACAACCCAGAACTGAATAACCTGTGTGACAAGATGATGGTGACACCTAAAGAATCCATAAAATGGAAACGCAAGCCTCTAAGTACCATTGCAGAAACATACAAAGCTCCAAATTTTGAAGAATATCTCTTGTGTTCTCCAATGCAATACTTCAAAAGATATATACCAGATGATTTGTTCACTAGCATGGCAGCACATACTCATATTTATGCATTACAACGAGGCAAATCCTCATTCAAGCAGTCAACTCCTCAAGCACAAGAGATGCTATTTGGTTTGCATATATTGACTGGCACCTTGAAATTTCCCAGATTATGAATGTATTGGGATACATGCCCGAAGGTAAATGTGTTTTGGAAAACATGTCACGAGACAGATTTTTAGAATTACGAACAAATTTACATTTGGTGAACAATCTGGAAAAGCCATCTGAACATAAAGATAAATTTTACAAAGTCAGGCCTATTTACTCAGCTATTCGAAAATGCTGCAGTGAACTTCCTATAGAAGAGAATGTTCGTGTCAGTGAAGGAATTATTCCTTTCACTGGGCAGTTTTCTGCAAAGCAGTATGTGAAGGGGAAACCAAGTCCATGGGGAATCAAAGTCTTCATGTGAAAAGAGTGGAATAGTGCATGATATCCTCTTGTATCAAGGTGCTACAACTGAACTAAATACAGCATACTGTAAAAAATTTGGATTAGGTCCTGCTGTTGGATTAGGATTTTCTGTTCCACTCTCAAAAGGTAAAGGTCTTAAATTATACTTTGACAACTTCTTTTTACCGTATCTTCTGTTTCAAGTTCTGAAATCTCAAGGTATCAATGCAGCAGGTACCGCCCATCAAAAGAGATCTGGAAAGAATTGCCTTTTTCAGATGATAAAACAATAATGAAAAAAAACGAGGATACTGGGAAGAAATCACTAGTGCTGATGACATTACCATGTGTAAGTGGTTAGACTATAGGCCAGTTGTATTGTGTTCAAACTTAGTTGGTAAAGGCTCAGTGGATAAAGTTGAGTGTTGGAACAAAAAACACCGTAAATATGTGAAAGTAGAAAGACCTGAAATAGTGAGAAGACATGAGAGTCAAACCAAAAAGAAGAGGAAAGTATGACCAGCTACAGAGATACAGTTTGATTTTATTGACCATTTGCCTTTGGATGATGCAGGAGCTCCAAGTCGCTGCATATTTCCAAAATGTCCTGGGCGTTCTAGAATTCAGCGCAGAAAATGTAATGTATATTTATGTCTCCAAAAGGACAGAAATTTTTTTTGTAGTTTCATGCGAAACTTTAAAATCAGTGTTTTGACCATTGTTGTTTAAATAAGAACTGTAATTTGGAATTATTTTTATTGTTTCTTCTGTTTTAAAGTGAAATAAAGAGTGGCATAACTTGATCCATAGTGTTAACTTCCGTAATGTATGACATGAAGCTCGAGACCTGATGAACACAACTGTGTACATTAAATATCTAGAAAACTAGAGATCATATGGAATTTTTTTCATAGAAAAATGTTGTCAGGAGACTCACCTGAATGTAAAAATGATTCAGATATTTTTTTCATAAGGAAATAAAAAATCGGGTCTGAAAGGGTTAAACCGAGAAATCTATTTCGTTAACGAAATCCACAAGTAAGTGAGAGTGAGGATACAGTAAATTTCACACATTAGGAAACTGCCCCGTATTTTCCAGCTGAACCCGTTATGAGGTGACTGGAGAAAAGCTGTTGCTGTAATCACGAGACCCAAGATACCACACGACGACGCGAGTAACGTTAAATGTGGCGACCGTGACAGGGAGCCGTGGCTTATTTACGGCGGCGACGGCGGTTGCGGCCTTAATGCGCCAGCGCGTGTAATTTGTGGCGTAATTACGGGGCTGGGAGGTGCGACGAGTGCTGTGGCGACCACCCCCAGTAATTCCAGCCGATGACGAATCTCGCAATTACTCTGGCGCCGCCCTAACTTACCTGCGCCGTGGGATCTGCTGCTGTGTCTTGGGGGGAAGCAAAGGAGCTTACGGCAAGCCCGTCCTAGCGTCCCCGTATAACTTACAGCGCTTGTCTTGCGATGCTGCGCTTCAGCATTCTACAGCACAGCCGATAGTACGACCTAAACTTCTTGCACGTAGACTGAAGCACCAAAGAAACTGCTGGTATAGGAATGCGTATTAAAATACAGAGATACGTAAACATGCAGAATACGGCGCTGTGGTCTGCAACGCCTATATAAGACAACAAGTGTCTGGCGTAGTTGTTTGATGGGTCACTGCTGCTACAATGGCAGGTTGTCGAGATTTAACTGAGTTTGAATGTGATGTTATAGTCGGCCCACGAACGATGGGACACAGCATATGCCAGGTAGCGACAAAGTGGGGATTTCCCCGTACGAATATTTCACGAGTGTAACGTGATTATAAGGGATCCGGGAAAACATCAAATCTCCGACATCGCGGCGGTCGGAAAAAGGCCCTGCAAGTACTGGACCAACGACGACTTAAGTGAATCGTTCAACATGACGGAAGTGGAGATTGCTGCTGATTTCAATGCTGAACCGTTAACTACGTCTGAATAAGACCATCAGAGCACTTCCGTTCGACAACTCGAAAGTCGAAGACGGGAGGTGAACAGTGCGATCCAACGAAGTCATTAAGTCGTTCCTTCACGGGGAGAACATTGGAAGTACAATCGTTTGTCTAGCTTCCGGTGTATGTCTATGAGTTAACAAACATTATCTTTAAATGCGAATGTTTCAGTTTAGGTTTTACGTTGACTCTTAATGATGTAGACTGAAACTACAAGTTTACTGCCACCAGTCACAAACTATTTTTAAAAATTAATTCTTCTATCTTACTATAATGGAATTGACGTGTGGCTAGGGCCTCCCGTCGGGTGTACCGTTCACCTGGTGCAAATCTTTCGATCTGACGCCACTTCGGCGACCTACGTGTCGATGGGGATGAAATGATGATAAGGAGAAAACAACACCCAGTCCCTGAGTGGAGAAAATCTATCACCCACCCGGGAATCGAACCCGGGCCGTTAGGTATGACATTCCGTCGCGCTGACCACTCAGCTACCAGGGGCGTACGTATCTTACTATAATATCCATATTGACTGATGTATTTATTTTGCATGTACTTCAAAATATTCGTAAAAATCAAAGAATTGAATGTAATATGAAGTACGTTAATGAGTTATCCTCAGTACAAACTCTTCTTATAATATATACTGAAGCAACAAAGAAACTGAAATACGCGTGTGTATTGAAATACAGGATACAGAAAAGAGGCAGATAGGTAACGCCTATATAAGGCAAGAAGTGGCTGGCGCAGTTGTTAGGTCGGTTACTGCTACTAAAATGGCACGTTATCAAGATTTAAATGTTTTTGAACTAGGTGATATAGTCGACACACGAGCGATGGGACACAGCATCACCGAGGTGGCGATGAAGTAGAATTTTTCCCGTATGACCATTTCACGAGTGTACCGTGAATGTCAGGAATTCGGTAAAACATGAAATCTCCGACATCGCTACGGGTGGAAAAGATCCTGCAATAACGGAGGCAACGACGAGTGAAGAGAATCGTTCAATGTGACATAAGTGCAACGCTTCCGCAAATTGCTGCTGATCTCAATGCTTGGCCATCAACAAGTGTCACCGCGCTTAGCATTTAACGAAAAATCATAGTTATGAGCTTTCGCAGGCGAAGGCCCACTCGTGTACCCTTGATGACTGCACGACACAAAGCTTTACACCTCGCCTGGGCCCGTTAACACCGACATTCAACTGCCGATGACTGGAAGCATGTTGCCAGGTCGGACAACTCGTTTCAAATTGAATTGAGCGGATGGACGTGTACTGGTATGCGGACAACCTCATGAATCCATGGACCCAGCATGTCAGGAGGGGACTGTTCAAGCAGGTGGACGCTCTGTAATAGTGTGGGACGTGTGCAGTTGGAGTGATAAGGGACCTCTGATACATCTAGATACAGGTGACACGTCCGTGTTCACTTGCTTCCATTCGTGTCCATTGTGCATTCCGACAGTCTTGGGAAATTTCAGAAGGACAATGCGACTCCCCACAAGTCCAGAATTACTGTAGAGTTGCTGTGGGAACACTCTTCTGAGTTAAAACAGTTCCGCTGGCCACCAATCTCCTTAGACTTGAAAATTATTGATCATGTCTGAGATGCCTTGCAACGTGCTGTTCAGAAGAAATCTCCACCCCCTTGCACTCTTACGGATTTATGGACAGCCTGACAGGATTCATGGTGTCAGTTCTCCCCTGAACTACTTCAGACATTAGTCGAGTCCATGCCACGTCATGCTGCGGCACTTCTGCGTGCTCGCAGGGGCCCTTCACGATATTAGACAAGTGGCCAGTTTCTTTGGCTCTTCAGCGTATTTATTACTATTGTATGTATGTCAACATGAATTCTAATGTTTCTGCCTTCATATGCAATTGATGATGTAGTTATAGCTGTAAATTTTTTGTGTCTTACGATGTTGTCTTACTAGACTTGATGTATCCTATGTTTACCTATCAGTGTAGTGTGCTCTGTAGTACTTAGGTATATCAGCCTCAAAGTCAGGTATTTTAAGTACAAGTCTTTGTCTATGATTGTGTGAACCTCAGCTTAAAGATTATATCGTCAGTTACTCAAACATTATTTCTTCTGTTATTTACGATGCAAGATTTACGTGTCTTGTGGAAAGTCTTGTCTTCTCAGAGGAATGATAGTAAAATATATGATTATGTCACTCTTACAAACTAGGTATTCCAGTACTCAACATACAGTTGAAAACACTTGTCGATTAAAAGCCGATTTTGTAGATACTATTGCCACGCAGGGCAGCCGCGCAGATTGGGGTCGCCTTGTCACGGTTAGCGTGGCCCCCCTGTCGGAGGCTAGAGTCCTTCCTCGGACACGGGTGTGTTTTGTCCTTAGCGTAAGTTGAAGTTTGATTAAACAATGTGTAAGCTTATGGACCGATGACTTCAGCAGTTTGGTACCATACAACTTACCAAACACTTCCAAATTTAATAGAGAATTTTATTCAAGGTATCGGTCATTTGCTACGGTATTTAACCTTCACATCACCTCTAACCCTAGGTCTAGGTATCACGTATTTAACCTCACGATTTGGTTATTCGGTAACTATGTTCCATGTAATTTTTAAACACCACAAAAATGGTTCAAATGGCTCTGAGCACTATGGGACTTAACATCTATGGTCATCAGTCCCCTAGAACTTAGAACTACTTAAACCTAACTAACGTAAGGACAGCACACAGCATCCAGTCATCACGAGGCAGAGAAAATCCCTTATCCCGCCGGGAATCGAACCCGGGAAACCGGGCGCGGAAAGCGAAAACGCTACCGCACGACCACGAGCTGCGGACTAAACACCACACAGAAGATTCAAGGTATATATCGTACATCATCCATTACTTGAGGTATGGGTTTCATGTCATCTGTCACTCGAGATCCTAATGTTACGTTTATGTCATCTGCTTATTAGAATGTATGGAACATATCAACTAAGGTCGTTAACTTGTCTTTACATTAAAAGAGTTATGTTCTTTGTGGTTACATTCATTTTAGTTTTTTCTGAAATTCTCTGCTAACGAATAAATTTGTAGATCTAGATCCACAGTGCATAGCAGATGATTACAACGAATGACCACCCGATCCTAACACTCTGAAGTAACATAAGGATTAACCATACGAGCATACGTAAACTAATATCTGAACACGGTTGAGTCATCAGACCAACTGCTTCTCAAAAATACTGTTGCCCTGGAGCCAAGTCGACCGCCAGCGATGTTACCGCGCCAAGCAGTGTTTCCACATCTTCTACTGGTGGGATTGCGGTGGCTCGGGCGTAACCCGGTTTGTGAAAGAAATGAGGTTACGAGCGAATCACAAAGTACATTGTTTGACACATTCCATTATTCGGAGTTGTTGCACACTAGCGTAGCACTGTCCAAGAGAACGAAACTGTCACCTTCTATCACTGGAGTAGCATTTAGGGTGTTATCCATAGCGGCTAGAAAAACGGTTGCTACCAGTGAAAACTGCGCGGCAAAATGTGGGCACGTTGACAGCATTGTCGTTGTGCATATGGGACATGTTATACGCGATCGCGGTCGTCTGGAGTCACCAATGTGGATTCATAGATTATAGGAGATCTTTACGACGAATACTCACGACGTCCTACTGCTCTTTCTTTCTTTCTTTCCTTTACTGGTGCCTTGTCCCACGGATTCGCAGTGTCGTCACAGTTAGGAACGGATTTGGCAAGGTTAGTTTGGAGGGGTGGCTGGATGCCCTTCCTGCCGCCACCCCGTACCGCCCAGGACGGAATTAGTGTACCCCAGCTGCCTGCATCTAGTGTAATCCATGGAATAGTGCGAACGTGTTCAGATGTCTGCGAGGGATGTGGAAAACCGCCTAAAACCACATCCAGGCTGGCCGACACACCGGCCGCCGACGGTCATCCGCCGGGTGGATTCGAACCGGGGCCGGCGCTCCTACCTGAGTCCAGGAAGGAGCGCATTAGCACTCTCGGCTAACCTGGTGGGTGAGGTCCTACTGCTCTGTAGAATGGTAAATTTGTCAACCAAACGAGCATACACAAAAAACATCTGAACACAGTGAAGCCATCAGATGGAAGATCGAGTGCTTGTCGAAGAGCCTAAGGTGCCAGAGCTAAATCGATCAGA
The DNA here is from genome assembly GCF_023864275.1 of Schistocerca cancellata. Taxonomy (NCBI): domain Eukaryota; kingdom Metazoa; phylum Arthropoda; class Insecta; order Orthoptera; family Acrididae; genus Schistocerca; species Schistocerca cancellata. The sequence continues at coordinate 228,773,520 of NC_064634.1, forward strand.
AGCGATGTTACCTCACGAAGCGGAGTTCTCATAAACAGATTTCCTATGCTGCCTTCACAGTCCCTTATGTAAACCAATACTTTAATAATTAGATATATTCAGTGGTACGGACACAAGTATACATGTTCTAAACCAAAGTTGCTTTTTGGGTCTGTTGGCGCCCATTATTGAGTCGCACACGAGATAAATATGATGTCACTACTAATAGCTACTCACTGTAACGTAGTATTAAGAAAGAACAGGTGTAGGCCTACTGTTCATTACAAATGGATGTTCTGTACGTCTCTTTTCGGTGTTTTTCATACTTTTATTGCTTCTTTCGATCTACATACACTAGTTAACTCATCCGCAATTTATCATTCAGAGTATTATGTTTTGAAAACTCCTACCTCATTACGATCCTCTAGACTGATCACTTTCACAGTCTATAGTTTAGATAAATACCTCGTATTTAATTTCTACAGTACTAACATCGACGTACCGCGTTATATGAAGTTATGTATCTATGTTGTTCTGCAGACAACTGACGCCTTGTCGTTACTATATTTTTGTTAATGAAAGTTTTGATTAGAACAAAGAACATATGTAACCTTTTAAGTATTCACACTTGGTATTCGTTTCAAATGATCTGTCTGATGATCAAAAAATAACTGTACCTATGAAAATTATATGTTGGGTACTATTTGTGAAGTTCTCACAAGTATAAATCACTGTAATTGTGGTAATGCACTGATGGCTTATCTTCAGACACATTCTTATGGCAGTTATGCATATCTAGATTTTGTTGTTTCATATTTAACGATTTGATCCACTGATATAAACTTTTGTAACTGTTACAGTTTTAAAGAGTTTTTCTAATCCACCAGTTCTCTACGCTACTTTTACACATTTTATGTTTGTCTTTCTTCTGTATTTTACAGGTTTCTCCTGTAAATGTGGTTGTTATAACTGAAACCGCTGGTTAACAAATATACCGTGTAATTAAAAAGAATAGTCATTTTGCTTCCAATCATCTTTTGGAGTTTTATTAAACTTCCGGTTTGAACTGGATTTATGTGTTGTCTGTACAACTATGGGTTAACCTGGCGTACTATCTGGTAACAGAAGACAAAATGAAATATTACTTCAGTTCATAGCTTTAACTTTTGTTGACTCTTTCAAAGATAGAATACGAATGTAGAAGAAAACTAGCTTCAGTGGTTTCTGATCCCTTTTCTTCATTAATCTCGTAGATTGCACTCACTTCGTAATCACTCAGGTAAGCAAAGATCACTTTTAGAATCTAGCAAGGGTAAACAAAATCTAAAATAGTATTGTATGCTAACATTGATAAAGAAAATCTCTATTTTAAGACAAGTCTCACATTATTATTCACGTCTTTGGTTGAAAACGTTAACAGAAATATCAGTGTAAATATTTATTGTGTTTACAGGCATTTATTTGTCGTGTTTACAAAGCATAAAATTTATGGCTCCTAAGTAATCATGGATGGTGTATTAAAGACTTTAAGTCTAAACGTACTAAATAAATAAAATAATCATGTTGCAGACAGTGGCAAATGTCACAACAATATAGCATATTATCACGATGTTACAGTACTAATTGTGTGTGTGTGTGTGTGTGTGTGTGTGTGTGTGTGTGTGTGTGTTAGGGAGATAGCTGACAGATGGAGGGTGAGCATAGTTTTGATAACGACAGAGCTGTGGGCTGTGAAGCTCATATTTGCTTTATGCTCTATTTCAGAAACAGTTGACTTGGGGGATGAATTATGTTTTGAATAGTCTAATGAGTTATACACCCTCTTAAAGTGACAGGAGGTGCCAGTCGTTGGAGTGTGGATGATCTCTTGTGAGTCAGGTCACTAGTTTGTTTCTTGAGAAACTATCAAGCAAATAACTAACTAGTTGCTGCTTAATGTGAGAGGAATGGGAACGCTATTTATGCATGTACATTTATTTGTTTGTTTTTGTGTGTGTATGTTTGCGTATTTGTTAATGTATGCTACTTTCGAACCCAGTAAAACGTTCAGTTCAATACAGAACACGAAGGAGATTACAGCATAAACTTCCTAGATTCAACCATTGGAATAGTTAATTGGAATCACACATTTAAAACTTATCAGAAATCTTCCACAGCATACACGACCATTCAAAATACTTCTTTTGTCATGCCAGATCCCACATATAACAGCATTCCGGTCCATGGATAATTGAGCAATCTAAGTGGTCAAATTCAATCAAGAAATGGAAATATGGAAATAATAAAACAGACGCCCAATGCAAATAGCAGTTCCACAGTAGCTACATTGAAGTGCATTATAAAGCCGAGTAGCTCGAAACACAAGAAAGTCTAGGGAACAAGACCTTCCACACAATACCGTTTCTGAGACAGATATCATATCAGACTGCCAATGTCTTTAAACTTATAGGCATAGACGTATGTTTCAACACTGGCAACACGGTTGAGCAGAAATTAACTCATACCAGTAACACAATCCCACTACATTACACAATCACAATGTAACACGTATAGTCAAGACACTGCTGCTAATTTCTATTATATACTGAGACAGCAGCGCTCCAATCGTACAAAAAGCTACCGTTCTGAATAGGGTATCGGGTTAGTGCAACTAGTATCGTTTGTAATCGCTTGCAACATGACTTTTATTACAGAGGACGTACGTAGCGCCATAAAATTCGGTACTGAGTAAAAATGACACCACATTTGTCTTTCCTCAGCTTCCTAAGGACACTGGAAGGTATGAAACGGTACATCACAGGCCAGTTTACTTACGGTTTTCTTGAAACACAGATATTTACGAAGAGTGCCAAACCCCTTTAGGAAAAATTGGCTAGTAAAACTAAAGAAGACCTAAACATTTGCAGTAAGATATCGTATATATACTAAAAAACGTGAAGTTTCTTCACTACACCTACAGTCAAACCAGTAAACGTGGAACGTATGTAAAGCAATACCTACATTATTTAACATATATAGTAAGCCACCAGAAATGTATCTGACGCGAAAACTACACACAAGCGGAAATAAAAAACTAAAAACAAGAAAATTGTTTCCCAACACAGACGAAACCAATTCGACTTCTTATTTCTGCAGCTGAGTCTCAAAATGGCAAGAACATTGATCACTTTCGATTCTGAAGAGAAAAGTAATTACATTTACAGTCGTGTAATTGCAAGTCAAGTGTAAAAAGGTACGTTATACTCCATAAAAAAACTTACTTGTAAAGAAAAGCGCGTATCATAATAAGAACGGAGAACGACATGAATATATGCTTCCCATGCGTGTAATATGCGTGTATATTTTCTTGCTTTTAGCGGAGTAAGCTTCTGTTTGCCATGTAATAAAATATTAATTCATCAATAAGTTGCAGATTACGTCACTAAATCAGTGAAGTTCGGCTGTTTTTAAATTTATTCCGTGATAATTCATGCATCTCGATCATCTAAAATTGCAGAGAACGCAAAAATTTTGTAACTGTTTCATTAACTAAGCAGAAACATTATTAAAACAAACTACAATCTTACGGACGCCTTTCTCGTTGCTGGGGGCGTTACTGTAGTTCCAGTTGTCAGAGAGTAAAAATTTTCTGAGCTATGATTGACGGAGTTATACGTGTTAGACTGATAAAGGTGCTCACAAATAGAAACGGTCGTACTTTAACTGTTCCTATACAGATTATCTTAGTAGGTTATTTGAGAACCGATTCAAGGAACTGACGTTACTAAGAAGCCACAAATACCATAAATCAGCAATAACCATCCACCTCTGTGAAACTAAACACTATGCAGTTAACTTAAGTACCGACACCATACGTACATCTCTATCAGAAAGCTTAAAAAAAAAGAAAGAAAAAGAAGCTAGACGTCTTGCAATAACACAAAACACCGAAGAAAACAACCTGAATGCATTAGTGCTCATGAGTACGAACATAATGTAACGGACTCATATTGGTTAAATTACTACATAAATTTCTGTTTTCAACATAATTCTATTATATGTCCTTTTCACTTCATTTCTTATACGACATAATATCTGTTATATTTTCATGATAGTTTGTAAATAGACAATAGTCTTACTCAAGAACACAACAGGTCTATTCTCACAAAAACAACGTCTACCTTCTATCAGCTAAATATTGTATTTATCTGTTTGTATAATTTAAAACATGATTCGTTTGTGGCTTCACCACTTCTACTACCGCGTGTAATAAATATAAAGAGCGAAAGCCCTGTCAGAATCAAAACTGTGTTCTCTCATTTTCTCTCTCCTCTCTCTCTCTCTCTCTCCTCTATCTATCGCTCCCTTTATCCACTATCTCACAATCCCTGTTCTCCTACAGACAACACGCTCACTTCCGGTAACATAAGTATTTTGTATACTCGTTTCTTCGTATATGTTCTTTCTAGTTCACGTTTTTAGTACGGCATCCTTGCTTATATATACAAGGTGTAAATTTTATGTTGGCAAACCAGAATAAGTCGAAAAATAAGCTTCACATCAAAAAAGGTGTAGAATCCAAAGTTGATAAAATTTCAAATGGTAACCCCCATTTTATATTGCAGAGTCAGATTCTACATAAAAAACTATGTACGTTTTATCTTAAACATTTCTTTTGATTCTTGGTAGTTGGGGCTGCATTTCAAGAACATCCATGTTCTTACTTTTGCTTGGAAAATGGTCACGGATACAAAAAAATAGTTATTTACTTCTTAAATTTTGATTCGCTAGAACTAAAATTCGTCCTCTCTTCCCATTTGGTGGGGTTTGAGAGAGAGTTATTAGAGTTTTACAAATGTTGTCCCAAATATTAATTTTTTCAGCAAATTCGGATAGGTTATGTTTGTTTAGTGGTCATGTTTTTTCCTCATTCACACTACCTTCCGCAGTCAAGGTTTATGCGCAGCGCTTTCCTGGCCAAATACGATTACGGTCCTGTTTCGTTCGAGTTATTAAACAATTTTCAGCGGAAGGTAGTGTGAACCAGATAAAAAGAAGCCGTGCAGCTACTGTTTGTGGAGAAAACAATCAAGTGTCAGTCCTAGCTGCTGTGGCTTATATTCCACATGCTAGCACAAGAGAAATATCAAGGCAATCACGAATTTCGCACATGAGTGTTTGGAAAAGTCCTGAAGCTCCTGAAATTTCATCCATACCATGTATCCATGCATCAGGAACTACTTGGCGATGACTTTCAAAACCGTCTAACGTTTTGTCACTGGGCAGTTCAGCGGTTGTTAACAAATCCAAACTTTTTTGCCAGAAAATTTTTCTCCGGTGAGGCAATATTCACAAACCACGGCGAAGTTAATCGCCAGAACATGCATTAGTGGAGTGAACAGAACCCACACTGGATTCGAGAAGTCAACCATCATCGACCTTCTTCAGTTAATGTTTGGTGTAGTATGGTTGGCGATAAACTGATTGGTCCATATTTTATCGATGGTAATGTGAATGGCATCAAATATCGAAACCTACCTGAAAATGAACTGCCAGTTGTACTTGAAGACATGAGCATCGAACATAGACATAATATGTGGTTTCAACATGATGATTGTCCAGCGCATTATTTATTAGTAGCGCGTGATGAACTAGATCGACTTTGCCATGGTCGCTGGTTTGGCAAGGCACGTCCTGTGAATTGGCCAGTCACATCGCATGACCTTACCTCGCCAGATTTTTTCTTATGGAGTTATCTAAAAGACATCGTTTATCAGGAAAGAATAAGAGATGCTTGCGCAGCAGTTACACCAGACATGTTATCAAGGTGTATACAGGGATTTACAACACGAGTCAATAAATGCATCGAAGTTGGAGGTCACACTTTGAACATTTGATTTCATAAAACGGTGAGATGCAAGGGATTTACGAACAACAAGCAGGCCGAAAGTGAGAGGCGAGGGGACTCGCTGAAAATAAGCACCCGGAAATTCATTTACTTGCAAGTATTTGCAAATAATCAACAATAAAACGAAACCAATCGTTCCTTTTCAGGACCACCAAATCTTAAACGGGAATACGTTCATCTTTAGTAAGCGAGTGGGTTAATATTTTCCTAGGCTGGTCTTTTACTTTGTTTACTCTATGAGTTAATGAGTTCACTCGTTAGTAAGTGGGATGTTTGGTTAGTTAGTTGGCTTGTCAGATGATTTGTTTTATAATTAAAAGTTGTGTGCCCTCACGACCACGAAATAAACAAAACTTACACGAATCTGCGGAAAAATTAATATTTGGGTCAACATTTGTAAAACTCAAACTACTCTCTCTCAAACCCCACCCAATGGGATGAGAGTGCGAGTTTTAGTTCTAGCGATTCAAAATTAACAAAATAAATAAGTATTTTTATGTATCTGTGACCATTTTCCATGCAAAAATAAGAACATGGATTTTCTTGAATTGCAGCGCCAACTACCAAGAATCAAAAGAAATATTTAAGACAAAATGTACGTAATTTTTTAAATTGGAATGTGATTCTGCAATATAAAATGGGGGCTATCATTTGAAATTTTATAGTTGCCTCCAGCCCCACCCCCAGGGGGCTGTCTTGGGGGGCTAATTTCAGCACCAGAAGATAATACACATCTTCGCTTTCTTTAGTGTTTGCAAAGTGAGTGTAGTTTTGTGTGAGATGCAGTACGACAGAAGGTCACTGATAACTTCAGGTACTTTTATTTTCACATTTATATTTCCGTTCATCTTCGTGATTAAGGAACTCCGAAAACTTTGAGACAAGCACTAAAATGGGGTCTCGTTTAGTCTTCTGCTGCAAGACAGTTTTACAGGTTACCCTAAAACTGTCCAGTCAACACATAAATCCACCAGATGATGAATATTTAAACTTCATAATCGTGTAGGGGGGAAAATATATAAATAAATTATAAATCGTAATAATAAACTTGTATGACCAGTCAGTAAGAAACATTACTTCATAGTTGGACCATGATTCCCTCGTGGGTAAAGAAAAACTTGGGAGCCGTTATAAATTAAAATATTGAGGCACAGCTCCAATACTTGAATTGAACTTAAGGTGTCAGCGAAAGCAGTGCTAACCCTAAAGAGTGCTGTGACTGATACGTTTGATTTAGCTCTAAGAGAAGAACAAAGATACCATAAGACAAAACAGTTTCTGTGGTTGAAATGCCTTCTAGCGCTAAATACAAAAAGGCTCTGAGAACTATGGGACTAAACTTCTGAGGTCATCAGTCTCCTAGGATTAAGAACTACTTAAACCTAACTAACCTAAGGACATCACATACATCCATGCCGGAGGCAGGATTCGAACCTGCGACCGTAGCGGTCGCGCGGTTCCAGACTGTAGCTCCTAGAACCGCTCGGCCGCACCAGCCGGCCGCTAAATACAAAAATGCTTGTTAACATCTTGTGACGCATTCGAAAACACAAGAGATGTCGTGGTCAGACAAATCTTTACCACATTCTTCGCCTAACCCCTCAATTATTGTCCACCATCTTCCAGTTTCGATACGTAGACGTTAAATCTTGCATGGAAATAATGTGGTACCTGTATGACGGTATTAAGAAGTTAGTTTCATGTAGCTACTGTATCACTGATCATGAAAAGGATGGTCTGATAACTTAAAGTGTGATGGAAAGTCGGATGGTGATTCGTTAGGCACTTGCGCAGCTACTTTTGAGACACAGTACAGATTTTTTTTATTTATTTATTTTTTTTTTTTTTTGCGTCGGAGCGAGTGCATTTTAGAAATGCTTAATGAGATAGAGCAGTATCCGTTTGGGAAAGTTTCAGGAATCAGGAAAAGCTGAAACTTAAAATTCCGAGGGGTTACTTCTAAAATGAAGCAAAAACACCACTACATCGCCCCGCATAGAACTCGCGCAACGATAACATTTGTAAGATTAGTGCTGTTTTCGTTCATTCACGAGTATCCTGTCTGGCACCTCAACTATCTTGTGACATAGGAAGAGCGCAGTACATCACCGCCACACAGACCACTGTGCGTTTATGACAAGAAAGGAGCACTACTAGTATCAAGTGAGTTATGATCAAGAGCTTTCGAAAAGTACACGGTACACGGCTAGAGCACAGCACTGCATCAAACAGAATCTGGGGCCACAGAGAAATAAGAAGAAAAATTTTAGGTTATCTGAACTGATGTACTACAGAAGAACATAAAAGTTTGAGAGAATCTATAATTGCCGAACTGAAAAGTTGCCATAAAGAGGATATGCTGGAAACGGATTAACGGGCCACATGCTACTGGTTACATTTGATATAAATGGTAAAGGAAAATTGAAAGAATAAAGTGGAAGACTAAGTTCAAAATGTGTAAAATATAGGAAGGAGGATACCCAGTGTAACGGACGTCCAGAGACAAAACAGCTGCACCAAACTGAAAGTTCGTAAGTGAACGTGCGGTATTAAACTCTGGACTCTCTTACAGGAGAACGGTGTTCCAATCCCCGTTCGACAATCCAGATTGTACAATGAACAAAAACACCTCCTGCGTCATTTGGTACATTTTATTAGGATAACCGTTTTCAACCTTGTCAGCAGGGCGAAAATTCGATTAAAAATCCGGAATCTTTGCCCTGCTAGGAAGAGCGATTCGCATTAATTATCTATTTGGATCGGAGGATAACTCATATTTAGGGTGGAAACAAGTTATCCTAAAAAGACATTTTGACTCAGAAAGAGCCATTTTTCCTCACTGCTGAAAGTTGTCTGTGAAATATTGGCGATGTAACGACTTGTACGTTCTTAAGCTGAAGGCTATTGGAAGGACGCAAGGAAACTCAAAGGTAGGAAATGAGAGACACAATGCAGAGACCAGGTAAAAAAAAGTTAATTAACTTATCAACAGTAAATACTAACGGTAGAGGCCAGCGAAATTCAGACGGTCTGGGCAGTTGTACCAGGCGAGATGTTTCACTTCTGAGAATTAACTGGTAACTTCATCCAGAGCCTAGACTTCGTTGTGAGGCGTCACTCTAGAAGATGATGGCAAAAACGCACGCCTAAGCAGTGACAGCAAACTTGATACTTGCCTCTGAGAACCTCAAGATCAGAGCCTTTACACAGGTTAGAGTGCTACAACAGCTGACCCCATCCATGAGAGCCCTCGGGGCAGGACCAAGTGACGTAAGCAATGTTGTTGCTAACCATAAGAGAAAGCGCAGAGACGTCTGGCTTTCAGCTTAACGCTGTTGCTACCAAACTTCGAGGCATCCCAACCTACAGAATAGGAGAATGTGAGGAATCTGAATATGGTTCGGCAGAGGCGCCATATACGTCCAAAACCACTCGTCAGATTGACCGAAGCCTGTAAAGTGCCACTGGAATGGTGGGCCGGCCACAGTTCTTTAAAAAACGGTACTCTTGTGGTCAGACCCAATTCTTAATTAAAGCATTGGAGCGCCAACTCTATGTCGCTCATTTCCAGCCTTAGTAAGGTCTGACAAGTCTGTTTTTCTCACCCTACTTGCTGCTCTCTGAATTTGCGATTCTAATACTGATATTGTTCGCTACTTCTGTTAGCGCTCACCCCACGGATTGAAGCACTAACTTATGTTCCGCAACCAGCTACCTCCTATTCTTTCTCTGATGTTTAGAATTAGCCTTCCGTGTAGTAGCTAGTCTGATTACAAATAAATAATGTTAATCGGACTCTGTGTACCCTTGAAATCCCCACACCTAAGATTAAAAAAAGTCATAGTACAATTTTCTTGTCATATTTTCCAACAAACCAATTCACAAGCAAGACACAAATACAGAAGAAGTACTTTTTGATGATTCATGAGGTATAAAGAGAAGTCCGTGTGGACCTCGGGCCTCACTTTTTTCAAAGCACAGTTTTTTTTTTTTTTTTTTTTTTTTTGCGCAAACATGTTTCAGGTCCTCTGTGCCATCGCGGCCAATCCGCGTGGCTCATCATCAGTGCATTTTGTTTATTTGACAACTGTAAAATTGAACATATTTTAGGTTCTAGCTTATCTAACAAAGTGACAAGTAAAGACAGTTTATTTTCGTTTGTGTTCTTACCGTGATTTTACATTATATGGTTTTGCAAACCATCTGTGTGGTGTCCTGCACTGATAACTTGTCATCTGCAAACCAGACGATGTAAATGTGAATTTTGTCGCCGAGATAACCTATCCCTTGATTTTTTAAAAACGTGACTTTGGTATGGCAACACGTTTTGTGTTTACATTTGTTATTAGTCACGTTTTGTTGTGACTGATCCTTCCTCTTTCTCGTTCCGAGGGCACTGTACACATATATTGAATGTGCTTCGCGTACTTTCGGTTTGCAACAACATCGTGCACACCGCGTTTATGAAGTGAAAGTTTACTGCAAAACCGAAACATTTTTGAGTAACAAAAAACAGTGTTTTGAAAAAAAAAAAGAAGCTGAACATGTATCCCATAATTTAACTGCGAACACGGTAGAAGTACAAGAGCTGCGAAGCCAAAAGGTGAAACGTACCAGCCTTTGCTTTTTATTTTCACTTCCTGTTACAATATCTTTTTTTTTTTTAAATGGTCAACTACATGTGCTAACACAGAAATAAGGTTTCTTGATGTCAAGATTTTCGAAATATATAATTTCCATTACAGCTGTTTGTTGATAATTTACTGCTGCCAGTAAAAAAATAAAATATTTATTTTTCAATGTAAGCTCCAAAACAATTGTTTTCGACAATAAATAAATTAAGTCCATGTCTGACGAAAATCACGCCTGTCTTGGAACTGCAGCTAGGCTTTCTGCATTTTGAAACATTCCTTGCATTAAGAAATTTAGGCAGATGCTCAATATTGTAACATAAGTTCTGTTACTGGTTGCAAAAGAGCTCTTTTTGGATATTTATTCAGATTTTCTGTGTCAGCTACATCTTCACTGACACAGAAATTCACAGTATAAGAATGTCTTCTTCTCCTAGCAACGAGCGTGACATACTTGTGATTAATTATAATCTGTATTTTGCAGTCAAGCACTGACAATCTTTTTTGTTTCGGTACTTGACTGAACACAGTCTGTCGTTCCTCAGGCAATCACATTGTTCTATAAAGTGATTAAAACTCCGTACCCTTCATTTTCGCATGAAAATGTAACATCTGTAATATGATTAAAATCTGTCACAAAGCTCAACATCTCCCATATTTTCGTTATAGAGGTGCGCTGTCATGAGTTGTGGAACTTATCCTTCCTCTTATCTGCATTATGATCTGAGGTCTAAGTACAAGGACGCTCAGAAAGTGTTTTATTTCTTAGTTATCAACTGAAATTATGCGGGTGTGAACTAATACTCACCATCAAGAAGAGTTAGCGAACTTCAAATAAAACGCACAGATTCTCAGTCATAACAATTTCCAGAATGGCATCAACTCTAAAGTAGCACACGAATCGTGCTTTGCAAGATGATATATTCTAGTGTTAAACTAAGAATTACACTACTGGCCATTAAATTGCTACAAAAAGAAGTAATGCAGATGATAAACGGGTATTCATTGGACAAATTTATTATACTAGAACTGACATGTGATTACAGTTTCACACAATTTGGGTGCATAGATCCTGAGAAATCAGTACCCAGAACAACCACCTCCCGTCGTAATAACGGCCTTGATACGACTGGACATTGAGTCAAACAGAGCTTGGATGGCGTGTACAGATACAGCTTGCCATGCTGCTTCAACACATTACCACAGTTCATCAAGTGTAGTGACTGGCGTATTGTGACGAGCCAGTTGCTCGGCCAGCATTGACTAGACGTTTTCAATTGGGGAGAGATCTGGTGAAAGTGCTGGCCAGGGCATCAGTGGAACATTTTCTGTATCCAGAAAGGCCCGTACAGGATCTGCAACATGCTGTCGTGCATTATCCTGCTGAAATGCAGGGTTTCGCAGGGATCGAATGAAGGGTAGAGCCACGGCTCGTAACACATCTGAAATGTAACGTCCACTGTTCAAAGTGCCGTCAGTGCGAACAAGAGGTGAGCGAGACGTGTAACCAATGGCGCCCCATACCATCACGCCGGGTGATACGACAGCATGGCGATGACGAATACACGCTTCCAACGTGCGTTCACCGCGATGTCACCAAACACGGATTCGACCATCATGATGCTGTAAACAGAACCTGGATTCATCCGAAAAAATGACGTTTTGCCATTTATGCACCCAGGCTCGTCGTTGAGTACACCATCGCAGGCGCTCCTGTCTGTGATGTAGCGTCAAGGGTAACAGCAGCCATGGTCTCCGAGCTGATGGTCAGTGCTGCTGAAAACGTCGCCGAACTGTTCGTGCAGGTGGTTGTTGTCTTGCAAACGTCCCCATCTGTTGACTCAGGGATCGAGACGTGGCTGCACGATCCGTTACAGCCATGCGGATAAGATGCCTGTCATCTCAACTGCTAGTGATACGAAGCAGTTGGGATCCAGCACGGCGTTCCGTATTACCCTCCTGAACCCACCGATTCCATATTCTGCTAACAGTCATTGGATCTCGACCAACGCGAGCAGCAATGTCGCTATACGATAAACCGCAATCGCGATAGGCTACAATCCGACCTTTATCAAAGTCGGAAACGTTATGGTACGCATTTCTCCTCCTTACACGAGGCATCACAACAACGTTTTACTAGGCAACACCGGTCACCTGCTGTTTGTGTATGAGAAATCGGTTGGAAACTTTCCTCATGTCAGCACGTTATAGGTGTCTCCACCGGCGCCAACCTTGTGTGAATGCTCTGAAAAGCTAATCATTTGCATATCAGAGCATCTTCTTCCTGTCGGTTAAATTTTGCGTCTGTAGCACGTCATCTTCGTGGTGTAGCAATGTTAATGGCTAGTAGTGTAGGAATTCTACACTTACGGATCATATTTCTACAAGCGGAAAAATCAGCGTATTTATGGACAAAAAAGTAAGAAACGAAGCTCCACACTTATGGACCGACAGAACGAAGAGGCTTAGTCTCCTGTGCGAGCGTCGTATCGAGTGTTACAATTCGCATATTTCGTATATGCCCTGTGACAGCGCTGATCCATACAAACAACCTGTCTTGACTGGAAGTTTGTGTTTTTGCTTTTGCTTCTAATCACTCGGAAATTGCAGACTGACCTTTAACGCCTTGTCGTCCCTCTATTCTGCGTTAGGACATGAGAGGTTACGTTTCCCTGACACATAAGATCACTCAATACGAAATCCAGAGTTTATCTTTTACATTTTTACCCCAAGGCAAGTGCCGTGATGGTTTTTTTCAAGAGGGTGCGTCCGTTATCTTTTCCCACTCTTCCCCAAGCCAATGTTGGGCTCCGTCTCTGTTGCCGCCGTCAGGGCGTAAAACCCCAACCATCCTTTCTGCTTCTCTCCGTACCTCTCCCCCTGTCTTCTATTTGAAAGTGGTATAAGACGTCTTCAGTACCTACAAAACTATTAATAAACCAAAAAGTAAAAGAAAACAGCCGTTACTCTGATAGGCATGCGCGCCTTGATCACCTGCGAAACTCTAAACTCTAAATGCTTAACAACATACTCGATAATCATATTGTTCCTAATTGATCGCTTCAGCGGAAAATTTTGTATAGTACTCTCTCAGGATAATACGAAGACATATGCATTGCTGTAGCACTTCACTGTATTGATGCAGATCACATTAACTCTAGAAATTGGAACCTTCACTATTTAAGTAGAGAATATGAAAATGCATTAGTTTCGGCAAAGATGGCGCGTAGGAAACTCGTCGAAACGTTGCAACAACATGACACCATGGCTTGGCAAATAATCGGAGAGGACCTCATTAAAGCTGTGAATGTCACATTATGAGTCAGGATTATGGTTCAGTCCTCGCCGGATGGTGGCACGATGTCTGGAAGCAAGCTGGCTCACCGTCCACCTAAGCAAGGGGTCGTAAAGCTTAATTCTTGAGGACCGTAGATCACTGATGCTAGACGACACACGATGATTTCTTATTAAATGTTTAATTATCGAATTTAAAGATTTGAACTACAATTCAAATACGGTGGCACACTGAGAGGACGGGAGCCTGGGACTATAAGTGTCATAAGGGCGAGTGGAGCAAAATGCGTTAGGTGGTTTTTAATCCCTTTAAATGCATGGACAAAGTAATCACCAAAGTTTCCTCACAATCACTAAAACAGTCTAAGAGGTGGAGGCCACGATGTTATACTGATTAACTTCGAACTCTGAATACTTTTAGTATCCACTAGAGAAACATAATGCTCAAGTAGTAAGGCGTATTCCTTACGCAGTTTCCAGAAAATCGCAAGAGAAGTTTCATGCGTCAGTGGTGTACAGGTGCGTTGCGATATTGAGTAAGAGATGGGTCTACCATGTGGTGACCGTTCAAGCTACGTAACCAGTGGGTCGCCAAATGGAGCTCCACTCATTTTTTGAAAAATTTATATTGTTTTCGACACTAGTCATATTATTTCACACACGTTACATTTGCAAGTTAACATGATGAAAAGACACTTGTATTCGCATGAACATTTATTGAATTTCATATATTATTTGGTTGTTTGCTCGTTTTAATTATCACAAAAATTATTATATTCATGAACATCGACAAGTAAATGAGAAAATGCATAAAGTATTCCAGAAAATGTATACATTTCGTGATATCAGAAACCCCTTATATCTGCAATTGGGTAAGATACCGAGAAATGATTTGCACCTGGACGCTTCCATCTGCAGGTACAGGTTTCGAGGACGAAGAACAGACTTGGAAATACCGAGTCTAACTTCGGTAAATAAAGGTGTAAATAACATTCTTCAGTAATGCAATGAGTGGCATTATGCGAGGGTATGAGGGTTCAAAATGGTTCAAATGGCTCTGAGCACTATGGGATTTAACATCTGTGGTCATCAGTCCCCTAGAACTTAGAACTAATTAAACCTAACTAACGTAAGGTCATCATACACATCCATGCCCGAGGCAGGATTCGAACCTGCGACCGTAGCAGTCAGGGTATGAGGGTAATATACTATTAATCGTTGGATGTACTTTCGACATTACAAGTTGCAGAATCATATTTTTCGTAGAGACACTGAAAACATAAATTAAAGCGGCATCTACTACATTCAAGGAAGGTAACTGTCTAGCATGCACAAGAAATCTTCGGAGTTTCCATGGAAAAACAAGCTCAATGAAATTTCGAAAATCTCTCTTTCTCCCGACTGGTTGGATGAGAACCAAGTGTAGCGCCACATTTTCGTAAATATCAGTGCCGAAAACTGACAATGTCGAATTTAACGTGAAGCATCATTACGAGAAACAGATTCTTTCTTTGTCAATCAAATATGAACAAGACTGAAAGCACTTCGTCAAGATTGTAATCTCCTATAAAAATAGAAGTTGTACAATATTCGTAATAATAATAAACATCTGTTAATATCAAAATAACATTGGAAATAAAGTAAAAGTTCGCGCAAATAGACTTGTTTTTCATCATATTACCTCTCCAACGTAATATGTTCGAAATAGTATGACTAGTGTTGAGAAAACTATAAACTCAAGTACAAAAAGTTATGAGCGGGACCCGATACAGCGGTGCACAGCTTACGGAACTCGCACTTTAGCCATATGACCACCACCAGCTCGCTCTCAGGATCGTAACGCACAGGTATATGACGTATATCACTGACGCGTAAAACTTCTCTTCTGATTTTCTAGAAATAGCCTAAGTAGTACGCCTTACTGTTAGCGCATTGTGTTGTCCTAATGGACTATTGAAAGCATACTAAGTCTGAACTAAATTCTTGATCCGAACTTCGTTGCCTCCCTTTATAATATTCGAACAAGCGCAGTACACTAAAATTCAACAGGGTTCCTTTAACGTCGTCACGTAGCTTCACACATGCTCGTCGTCGAGGTTCCGATTGACTATTTCTGACCACAACAAGGAAGGATCGCCGTATTGAGTACCAAGCACATTGTAATCCCTTTACATCTTCGCATACCATACAATAACAAGTGACAGATTTCTTGCGACATTGCGCCATCGTGCGCCAATAGTCGGAAATTAACAGAAAAGAATTACTGAATCATCATCCAATGCATGGGTTGCCTTTAACACCACTACACAAATGGCTCCGTTTCGAGTAGTGCCATGACTGGGGAGTGTGGACTCCTGAAGAATGGAAGCGCATTCCGTTCAGCGACGAATCACGGTCTTGCACTACCCCAAATGATCATCAACGGCGAGTATGGCGGAAACCTGCGAAGAAGTGTCATTCTTCCAAAGTTTTGAACACGCAGAGTGGTCTTACTCCTGTCGTCGTGATGTGGGGAACCATCTACAGGGTGTTTCAAAAATGACCGGTATATTTGAAACGGCAATAAAAAGTAAACGAGCAGCGATAGAAATACACCGTTTGTTGCAATATGCTTGGGACAACAGTACATTTTCAGGCACACAAACTTTCGAAATTACAGTAGTTACAATTTTCAACAACAGATGGCGCTGCGGTCTGGGAAACTCTATAGTACGATATTTTCCACATATCCATCATGCGTAGCAATAATATGGCGTAGTCTCTGAATGAAATTACCCGCAACCTTTGACAACGTGTCTGGCGGAATGGCTTCACATGCAGATGAGATGTACTGCTTCAGCTGTTCAATTGTTTCTGGATTCTGGCGGTACACCTGGTCTTTCAAGTGTCCCCACAGAAAGAAGTCACAGGGGTTCATGTCTGGCGAATAGGGAGGCCAATCCACGCCGCCTCCTGTATGTTTCGGATAGCCCAAAGCAATCACACGATCATCGAAATATTCATTCAAAAAATTAAAGACGTCGGCCGTGCGATGTGGCCGGGCACCATCTTGCATAAACCACGAGGTGTTCGCAGTGTCGTCTAAGGCAGTTTGTACCGCCACAAATTCACGAAGAATGTCCAGATAGCGTGATGCAGTAATCGTTTCGGATCTGAAAAATGGGCCAATGATTCCTTTGGAAGAAATAGCGGCCCAGACCAGTACTTTTTGAGGATGCAGGGACGAGGGGACTGCAACATGGGGCTTTTCCGTTCCCCATATGCGCCAGTTCTGTTTATTGACGAAGCCGTCCAGGTAAAAATAAGCTTCGTCAGTAAACCAAATGCTGCCCACATGCATATCGCCGTCATCAATCCTGTGCACTATATCGTTAGCGAATGTCTCTCGTGCAGCAATGGTAGCGGCGTTGAGGGGTTGCCGCATTTGAATTTTATATGGATAGAGGTGTAAACTCTGGCGCATGAGACGATACGTGGACGTTGGCGTCATTTGGACCGCAGCTGCAACACGGCGAACGGAAACCCGAGGCCGCTGTAGGATCACCTGCTGCACTAGCTGCGCGTTGTCCTCTGTGGTTGCCGTATGCGGTCGCCCTACCTTTCCAGCACGTTCATCCGTCACGTTCCCAGTCGGTTGAAATTTTTCAAACAGATCCTTTATTGTATCGCTTTTCGGTCCTTTGGTTACATTAAACCTCCATTGAAAACTTCGTCTTGTTGCAACAACACTGTGTTCTAGGCGGTGGAATTCCAACACCAGAAAAATCCTCTGTTCTAAGGAATAAACCATGTTGTCTACAGCACACTTGCACGTTGTGAACAGCACACGCTTACAGCAGAAAGACGACGTACAGAATGGCGCACCCACAGACTGCGTTGTCTTCTATATCTTTCACATCACTTGCAGCGCCATCTGTTGTTGAAAATTGTAACTACTGTAATTTCGAAAGTTTGTCCGCCTGAAAATGAAAATGTACTGTTGTCCCAAGCATATTGCAACGAACGGTGTATTTCTATCGCTGCTCGTTTACTTTTTATTGCCGTTTCAAATATACCGGTCATTTTTGAAACACCCTGTATTTGCGGGCATATCTGACAGTGGCTGAGGGAACACTGACAGTGCAACAGTACGTAACGAACTTCCTAATTTCTCATGTGTTCCCTTCCAATCAACGGTACTGTGGTGCCGTTTTTCAACTGAAAAATGTTCGCCCATACATGTCACGTGTCTCTTTACTGCTTGTGTGATGTCGAGGTACTCCAGCGGCCAATAATATCCGCAGATCTGTACCCGATAGAACATGTATGGATCAACTCGAACGTCAAATTCAGGATATGAAGATCTTACATTAGTTGAACCTTACATTACATCAGGAGAGGAAACAACTGCTTTGTGAAAACATTCCCAACCGAATCAGTGTGTTCATCCAGGTCAGGAGCGGCGGCGGAGGGGGACGGGAGACGGGGGGGGGGGGGGGGGTTGCTAACGTCATGCTTATAACTGAGATTCAGAAATATGTTTGCCGAAATGTTACAAGTTCCGCTGTCTTCATGCCGCCAGATTTGTAAATCGGATAATATCCGCGCCAAGATATTCTCCAATCTTCATAACTTCACACGCGTTAAGGAACCGAAAATGTACTATGTAGGATTCATCAGTGCCATTTCATTACATTATTACATGACCGGTTCAGAAATAATAAAAATATAATCTAAAACACATAAAAGCTACAGTTTTGGACTCACTGTGATCATCAATGGCTTAAAAACGGCATCATCCTGCGCCCTGTACAATGAAACTTACAACAGATCTTATCTCTTCTGTTGATAATGTCGATGTTATAGTTAATAATATAAACTTAGGAAATAAATCTCACTTTGTGATGAATATACATAATACAAATGAAACGTTATAATATCTAATGGGAATATAAAGGTATCAAGTTGATTCTTGCAAAGAAGAAAACAGCAACCTGCAGCTGTTAGTGGTGCTATCTGTGTAAATAAACAACGATATTAATAGCGTTTGGTCGTTGTTTTCTTCTTTGCAAGAATCAGCTTATATTTTGTACACAGCCACGGTCGCAAAATGTCAGGTTTGCACAAAATAACATGAGACATAGCACTTAAAAGGTATTTTTTATCCTTTTGGACGTACACTGTCACACGATGTTTGCATGTTATTACGTTAATTACATTCCCGAGTTTAAAAGTTAATCAAATAATCTGTTAAAATGTGAGGGTAAAAGGCTGTTACATAAATAATTTTGTCTTTCTGTGTAGCGTATTGCTACGATTGTGTGTTTATTCACGTGATTAAAGATGTCAGCCCGCATCTCGTGGTCGTGCGGTAGCGCTCTCGCTTCCCACGCCCGGGTTCCCAGGTTCGATTCCCGGCGGGGTCAGGGATTTTCTCTGCCTCGTGATGGCTGGGTGTTGTGTGCCGTCCTTAGGTTAGTTAGGTTTAAGTAGTTCTAAGTTCTAGGGGACTGATGACCGTAGCAGTTAAGTCCCATAGTGCTCAGAGCCATTTGAACCATTTTTGATTAAAGATGTCAATAAATTCATTAGCTCTCTGTAACACCTGTCAGCAGATTAAATATGTATACGATTATAATTATATGTTCTGGTACCCATGCCACGCATTATCCAGTGACAGTAACTAAGTGAGGCAACTATTCTTCCGTGGCTGTTATTAACTGTTTTATATTTTCCATATTTATCCATCTTTAAACTTCAGTAATTTCTAAAATATTGAATATATTGAGAAGGCTTTAATGCCAGTTATACTAGCGTTGAATTTTATATTCTTTGTTGTATGTGGAGATTTTGAATGCCCGTTGACCCTATGACTTTCAATATACACTCCTGGAAATTGAAATAAGAACACCGTGAATTCATTGTCCCAGGAAGGGGAAACTTTATTGACACATTCCTGGGGTCAGATACATCACATGATCACACTGACAGAACCACAGGCACATAGACACAGGCAACAGAGCATGCACAATGTCGGCACTAGTACAGTGTATATCCACCTTTCGCAGCAATGCAGGCTGCTATTCTCCCATGGAGACGATCGTAGAGATGCTGGATGTAGTCCTGTGGAACGGCTTGCCATGCCATTTCCACCTGGCGCCTCAGTTGGACCAGCGTTCGTGCTGGACGTGCAGACCGCGTGAGACGACGCTTCATCCAGTCCCAAACATTCTCAATGGGGGCAGATCCGGAGATCTTGCTGGCCAGGGTAGTTGACTTACACCTTCTAGAGCACGTTGGGTGGCACGGGATACATGCGGACGTGCATTGTCCTGTTGGAACAGCAAGTTCCCTTGCCGGTCTAGGAATGGTAGAACGATGGGTTCGATGACGGTTTGGATGTACCGTGCACTATTCAGTGTCCCCTCGACGATCACCAGTGGTGTACGGCCAGTGTAGGAGATCGCTCCCCACACCATGATGCCGGGTGTTGGCCCTGTGTGCCTCGGTCGTATGCAGTCCTGATTGTGGCGCTCACCTGCACGGCGCCAAACACGCATACGACCATCATTGGCACCAAGGCAGAAGCGACTCTCATCGCTGAAGACGACACGTCTCCATTCGTCCCTCCATTCACGCCTGTCGCGACACCACTGCAGGCGGGCTGCACGATGTTGGGGCGTGAGCGGAAGACGGCCTAACGGTGTGCGGGACCGTAGCCCAGCTTCATGGAGACGGTTGCGAATGGTCCTCGCCGATACCCTAGGAGCAACAGTGTCCCTAATTTGCTGGGAAGTGGCGGTGCGGTCCCCTACGGCACTGCGTAGGATCTTACGGTCTTGGCGTGCATCCGTGCATCGCTGCGGTCCGGTCCCAGGTCGACGGGCTCGTGCACCTTCCGCCGACCACTGGCGACAACATCGATGTACTGTGGAGACCTCACGCCCCACGTGTTGAGCAATTCGGCGGTACGTCCACCCGGCCTCCCGCATGCCCACTATACGCCCTCGCTCAAAGTCCGTCAACTGCAGATACGGTTCACGTCCACGTTGTCGCGGCATGCTACCAGTGTTAAAGACTGCGATGGAGCTCCGTATGCCACGGCAAACTGGCTGACACTGACGGCGGCGGTGCACAAATGCTGCGCAGCTAGCGCCATTCGACGGCCAACACCGCGGTTCCTGGTGTGTCCGCTGTGCCGTGCGTGTGATCATTGCTTGTACAGCCCTCTCGCAGTGTTCGGAGCAAGTATGGTGGGTCTGACACACCGGTGTCAATGTGTTCTTTTTTCCATTTCCAGGAGTGTACATTGACGAGTCAAAACATTATGAGCACTACCCACTGCGAGACTGGATGCCTGCTCGATTGCGCTGCGTGCACGCGACAAAGTAAGGAAAGCAAGTAAGTGAAGCAGAGTCGAATAGGGAAACATTGTAGCGAAGGCATGGTCACAAAACATGGAATCCAGGGACGTAAGTGCTTTTGCAAAACGGCAGAATGTTAGAGGTAGGCACTTGAGTACGGGTGAAACTGGTCCGCTGTGCACGCGCTACAGTGTTGAACGTCTATGGAATGCGAGTGAAGGACGGTGATACCAGATGCAGGCGGCAAGGCGTTGGACGTTCACCCCTCATCACAGAACGTGGAGGTGAGGAGCCTTCTTGCTCCGTATCGCTGGAAAGGCGGCAGACCCTACGGCAGAGCACAATTCTGGACTCAGGAACAACTGATCATAGAATGAAAACTTTTACGACCAGATGAAATAGCTGCTGGTAAACTTTCGGGATGTGAGGTCGTGATCTTGCCGACAAAATTCGGTGGAAGAGCGCCTCTGTAGATGTCCAGCGCAGTCCTGGACTACACGTCAGGAACGGCAGAGTTTCTTGGACCACGATCTCACATCCCGAAAGCTTTACCTGTTTCGGAGCACATCGTTCAGCGCACGTTGTTGAACATGGGGCTCCGCAGCTGGCGCCGTTTACGTATTTCCATGGTAATCCTACTGAATCAACAATACCGGTTACAGTGGGCACGGAACCATCAAGTTTGGCCAGTGGACCACAGGAAACGTGTCACCTCGTTGGGCGGATCACGTTTTTTGTTACACCTGGTCGTTGATCGTGTAGCGATGCGCCGTCACTCAAGGGCGCGGCCTTTGGAGACATGTATTGCGTCACGGCCGTAGGCAGATCGGGACAGTACTGTGTTAGGATCCAGCTGCACCTGAGCTTGCATGAGCCCATTAGTAGTAATAGCAGGCACTGTGACAGTTGTGAACAGAGAAAACATTATTGCCAATCACCTGCATCTATTCACGTTTGATGTCTTCTCTGTGGGCCATGGCAATCGCCAATAGGATAACTGTCCGTGGTGCTTTAATGGTTTGAGAAGCATGATGGCGAACTGACGTAGATGTCTTACTCACCAAATTCGCCTGATTTTAACCCGATGCAAAACTCTCCCTCTGTACGTGTGGTTATTATCTTGCTGAAATGCAAGCCCAGAATGACTTGCCATGCAGGGCAACAAAAACGGGCGTAGAACATCGTCGACGTACCGCTGTGATGAAATGTCGCCGCGGATGACATCCAAAGGGGTCCTGCTATGAAACGAAATGGCACCTCAGTTCATCTCTCCAAATTTATCAGGCAGTATGACAGGCGACAATCAGGCAGGGATCCGACCGCTGTCTTCCGCCTAGAATCTCATTCACTGAAGCAGTGCGGTTCTAGGCGCTACATTCTGGAGCCGAGCGACCGCTACGGTCGCAGGTTCGGATCCTGCCTCGGGCATGGATGTGTGTGATGTCCTTAGATTATTTGGGTTTAAGTAGTTCTAAGTTCTAGGGGACTGATGACCTCAGAACTTATGTCCCATAGTGCTCAGAGCCATTTGAACCATCATTCACTGGAGTAGAACTGTCTTTGGTGATTAGTCCCGCTTTGAACAGAGCGTCGATGACCAGCGAAGACGTGTGTGGAAACGCCTCGCACAGTGTTTCGGCACCAGTAAGACAATCGCCCGCCATACGGGGCGACAACCAGGAGAGGTAGCCGAGTGTGAGATTTTTTTTCACAGCAGGACATCTTTGGATGTCATCTGCACCATCCTTACAGCACAATGGTACGCCGACAATATTCTGCGCCACTGTTTGTTCCCCTCCATGAAAAACTACCGTCGACTTACATTTCAGCAAGAAAATGCCCACCGGCATTGTCGTTGCCAACCCCTGCATTGGCCAGCAAGTCGCCTGATATCTGCCCACTTGAGAACCTTTGGAGCATTATGGGCGGACTCGCCAACCAGCTCGAGATTTTGCCGATATAACGCTTCAATTGGACATAATTTGGCACGATATCCATCAGGTGGACATCAAACAACTCTCTCAATCAACGTGAAGCCGAATAACTTCTTGCATAAATTCCAAAGGTGGATCAACGATATATTGGCTCGCTTAATTGTGAAGTTCTTTCTCCGAATTTTTCTGAAGTTGTAATTATGTGTCTGTTTGAACGCGTATATCACATCTACCGTTTCCGCTCTATTCGTATAATTCCTTCGTTATGTGTGTGTGTATGTGTGTGTGTTTATTTCTTTTTCTTTTATTTTGTCTCGGGCATGTGTGTGTGTGTGTGTGTGTGTGTGTGTGTGTGTGTGTGTGTGCGTTGTCCTTAACGTAAGTTAGTTTAAGTTACATTAAGCAGTGTGTAAGCCTAGGGACCGATGAGCTCAGCAGTTTGGTCCCATAGGAACTTTACGTTTTTCCTTTTTTTGTTTTAGGATGTAATATGAATATAAAGCAGTGAATGCTTTCAACCAACAATCACAGACACACACATAAACATACGTTAAAATTTGGTATGACTTCGTTTTAAAATCACTAAATTCCCATAAACAACGAGTAAGATTCAGACATTTGCATCGAATGTGAAAATTTCATTCTGGAACTATAATAGAGTTTATTAATGGTCAAATCAAAGTTCGTAGTGAATTTCTTTGACAGAGGTCCTATGTTGAATTTCTTACAATCCAGAGAATTGAAAGAACAAGAAAAACAGGTTCAGATCTTTCAAAACATATATGTTTATCTACTTCAGAAAGAAGTTAGCAAATAGTATTGTTTTGTTTTATCGCTTAATTTTCATATTCAGTACTAGTGGTGTGCTGCTTGATACGGTCAACTTGATTAAATATTCAGGCGTAACGTTGGAAATTGGTATGAAATGGAACGAGCGCGTCAGGACGGTAATGGATAGGATGAATGGTCGACGTAGATTTATTGGGAAAATGTTAGGAAAGTGTTGCTCATAAAGGCCCATAAAAAAGACCGCGCATGGAACACTAGTGACCCATTGTTGAATAATGCTCGAGTATTTAAGTTTCCAACCAAATGAAATTGAAGAAAGACATCGAACCAATTCAAAGGAGAGCTGCTAGACTTGTTACCGATAGGTCCGTTCAACATGCGAGTGTTACGAAGATGCTTCGCTAACGCAATTCGGAATCACTGAAGGGAAGACCACGTTCCTTTCACGGATCTCTGTGTACATTTTGCGTAAGCAAGAAGACGACAACGTACGAGAAATTAGGGGTCGCACGGAGGCAGATAGGTATTCGTTCTTCCCTCGCTCCATTTGCCAGTGCCAGTGGAAACAGAAAAAAAGTGACTAGTACAGTGTACCCTCCGTCATATACCATAAGGTGTCTCGCGGAGTATGGACATAGATGATGATTAGAAATATATTTGACTGTCATTTTCGAATTTAAATTCACACCTTTAAACAAAGCGAATTAATACGCCTTCTGTGTAGTAAAGAAATATATCTAGTATTCAAATATTTCTGTATATGCAGCAGCTAATTTTTGTAGTTGAAGTTAAAGATACCATTTGATTACGATTTTTTTGCGACGCGAGCTCAGTTCGTTGGAAGCTCATGAAATGAGTTTGTTTGTCAGCAGAGCTGCGGTTGGCTGGTCACACACATATGCATTTAGTACGAAGGGCATATTTTAACCGTAATTTATTTACCACTGTTTACGTTGAGGAGGTCGACAGGCTGCGTGATATAAAATATTTTATCGCTGCTGGTTCATTTACGGTCGGCTTTAAACTGGTCGATATGCTAAATCCCACGCGCCGTACTGGATTAAAAGGCACGCACGGAGAGAGAGCGGGTCGGCGGTATTTCGGACGGCGGACACGACCGCAAGCCGTGTCGGAGCGGGTGGTGTCGGCCACCGGCTGTCGGGTTAGCCATACTTGCATCAGGCGGGCGCGCTGCTCAAACACTGTCCGCTGAATTATGCCTTGTCACGAAACACCTGCTGCGCCTGGGCCCCCAGCGTTTCAGAGGCGTGCATCCGCCCCAATAGCAGACCGCTGGCAGAAGCCACAACGCAACCGAACAGACATTGTAAGGTAATATTCAGTATATCCATTTATCCCCGGAATCTAGCCAGTGAACATTATGGTATGGCAAGATGGAGTGCAGACTCTTACTACTTATGTAAAGAGGATCTGACAAAACTACAACTAATCTTAGGAAAAACACCAGCATCTAAGTTAACGCTGCAGCACTGAATGTGACTAGACATCAAAAACTTTTTCCGTGTATTCGAGAGTCCTAGCCCACAGTGTGAAAATCCCAGGCAGGGCACAGTAGATTACTTAATAAGACACGGCTGACAACTATTTTAACCAGCAGTTTCAACAGCAAAGACAATGCTAACAAAACACTACACAAACTTTTAAGAAAGTAATATTGGTGAACGGTAGGAGACAACGTAACTAAACCTGTTTTCCCGGCATGACACTCTACGACAGTGACAAATTCCCTTTCACCCTGCAGAGTGTTACCACAGAATATTGGTTCCGAGTATGAAATGCTACGGATTGTATGTAGTGTTGTGGCTGTGAATGCGAGTGTCATGTTAAAGAATGTGCGTCAACGGTCAAGATCAGAACACCACACGATGGATGTCCGATGTTCGTGGTCTAGTGCAAAGCGTTGCTACCTCTGTATTGTGGGGCCCCGGGTTCGAATCCCAGCCGCGTTGGGGATTTTTCTCTGCCCAGAAACTCGTGTTTGTGTTGTCCTCATCATTCCATTATCATTCATGCAAATGGCTAGATTGGACTGTGTTCAGATTGGGAATCTGTATGGGCGCTGATGACCGCGCAGTTGAGCGCCCCACAAATCAAACATCATGATCATCATGATCACAAGAGGGGTAAACCATAGTACCACATCAGTCCGAGGTCAACAGATTATACGAACTCACGCGCGCGCGCGCGCGCACACACACACACACACACACACACACACACACACACATTCTTCATTCCAATTGCTCCTGTCTGCTGACTGCCCTTAGCCCACTCTGTTAGAACCAAGTGTAAAATGGTTCTTACTATTAATACCTTATGTCCAATATTAGTCTGTTCTTCATCTTTTACTTTCTCTGTGTGTAGCCAGTACATCTCCATATGTTCTCTGAAAAAGCATTTCCATTAATACATAATATCTTTTAAGATGACTTAACCGTTATTAGTATTATTTTTATTCTCACTTCAATTACTAATACTATTCTGAGTCGCAATTAAGTGTAACAACTTCAGAATATTGTTAAAAACTACACTTATTATATAAATATAGAGAGTAGGCCTAAAGGAAGCAATAAATAAATATATTTATAAGTATCAGTGGCCAACGGCCTTGACACAGTGGTAACATCGGTTCCTGTCAGCTAACTGAAGTTTCGGGTTTGGTTAGCTCTTGGCTGAGTGGCCGTTGGGGTCTGCCGAGCACTGTTGGCAACTGGGGGGCACTCAGCCCTTGTAAGGACACTTGAGGAGCTGCTTGATTGGGAAGCAGTGCTTGAAGTCACAAAAGCTGCCAACGGCCGGCGAACAGTGTGCTGATCACATGCACATCCATATCTGCAACCAGCGACGCTTAAAGGCTGAGGATCAAACTGTCGTCGGTCGAGACCGTTGGGTTTTCCAAGGCCTGCTCGGACGAAGTTTCTTCTTCTTCTTCTTCTTCGTGGATGGATCACTTAGGACCACGTGTAATCAACATTTTTTGGCCTTTATTTTCGCCCAATATTCCTTCATAAACAACGAATGGGCTAGCTTTCGTTGCGTAGACCACGTATGTCGGTTCGTTTTTCTCTCTTCTTCCTCAAAACCCCGTGTCTTTGTGATTTTTTCTGATTTCATTTCTAACGTGTAGATTTGGAGACCCTAATTCTCTCAGGTCTTTTTCCGTCTGTTTGTACCAGTTCGGTATTGTAGTTTTGTTGTTTAAAAATGTATGGATTTTGTGCGTTAACGTGTTTGAGTCCATTCTTCCTAAATGCCTAATGAATTGGATTCTTCTCATGAGCTTCAGGTCTGTTATTTTGGAGATATTTTTACATATTTCTCATTGGCTTTTGGATAATGCACACAATCTTTAGTTCTTGGTCCTAGGATTTTCCTCATTATTTTACGTTCTTTCATTTCTAATTCCTCTGTTAGTGTTCTGTGTTGAAGGTTTAGTGTCTCAGATGCGTAGAGAGCTTCGGGTTTAATTAAGGTTGTGTAGTGTCATATTTTGCAGTTCCACGAGAGACTCTTTTTGTTGTAAACGTTTTTTGTTAACTGAAACGCCGTCTCTATTTTCTGGACTCTTCATCTGACAGATTTCTTTTCATTACAATTTTCTGCAACCCATTCACCTAAATATTTAATTATTTTTACTCGCGAGATGCAGTTATTACCAATTTTGAGATCAGAAGGTGCATCTTTGATGGCAGTCATAAATTTTGTTTTTTCAAATGAAATTTGTAATGCTATTTTTGCTGCCTCCTTTTGTAATAATTCTAGCTGTTTCTGTGCATCGGTAATGTCTTGTGCGATCAGTGCCATGTCATCAGCAAATGTTAAACAGTCTAATTCTATGCCCTTACGTCTTGGTCCCAGTCTGTGTGCTGGGGCACCTTCTTTTCTCCATTCTCTAACAACCTTTTCAAGAGCACAGTTGAAGAGCACTGGGGACAGTACATCCCCTTGTCGTACTCCTGTGTCTATTTCAAATTCTGTGCTCAATTCTCCCATATATTTTACTTTAGATTTGGTCTCCGTGAGTGTTTCTTTTATGATGTTTGTTGTCTTTTGATCTAATCCAAATTCTGCTAATACTTCAAAAAGAGATTCTCGGTCTATACTGTCATATGTTTTTTTTAAAGTCGACAAACGTGATGACATAACTCTTGTTTGAAGTACTATGCAAATATTTCATTGAGTTTTTCAAGTTAAGGATTTGTTCTACTCATGATCGACCTTTTCTGAATCCACCTTCGTATTCGCCTAGTTCTGAATCCAGATAAGTTTCTGCTCGGTTTAGTAGGGCTTTAGACAGAATTTTGTATGTTATTGACAATAAAGAGATACTAAGATAGTTGTTGAGGTCTGTTTTACTTCCTTTTTTTGTACAGAGGATGTATGATTGCTGTCTTCCAATCTGTGGGGATTTTTTTAATTTTTCCAGATTTTATGTATAATTTCTTTGAGTTTTGCAATAAGATTTTCTCCTGCATTCTGCGATGATTTGGTCTTCTCCTATCGCTGTGTTATTTTTTAGTCACTGAATTATCTCTTTAATCTCCTGTAAACTTGGTGGCTTTGAGTCTGGGTTTCGTTGTGGGTGATGGAACTAAAATTTTTCTGCAGGCTTTTCACAATTTAGTAATTTAGAAAAGTATTTTGCAAAAATTTCACAGTTCTCGGTGTTGGTATGGGCAATTTCCCCATTTTCATTTTTGAATTGGAGTGATGGAGGAGAGTACTTTGTTAATTTTTGTTTGAATACTCTGTAGAAATTTCGGGAATTGTTTTTCTTGAAATCATTTTCTATGCCTTGCAATTTTTTGTCTTCGTGTTGTTTACGGACTGTTCGTATTCCTTTTGTGACTGTTTTCCTGGTATCTTTGAGATCTTCCAGGGTCTTTTGATATTTGTTACACAACCAATTTTGCCACGCCTGCTGTCAGAGATTTATCAGTTGGTCACACTCATTTGTCCACCATGGGTGTTTACGTGCTCTTGTTTGCGGTGCTACAGTTTCAGCTGCTTTTAAAAGTCTTGCTTGCATTTGTTGCCAATTCTGTGGTTTTATATTTTGTGTTTCTTTTGTAAATTGTTCATTACCATTTATCTTTTGTACATCATATTTACGACGTGGAGATTTCTTAGTGAATTTTCTTTTTTCTGAAATGACATCTAGTGAGAATTATGTTGGGTAATGGTCAGAATCTAGGTCTAGTTCATTAAGGACTTTAAGTTTCATGATTTCTACTGTATTTACGCGGGAGATCATTACATGATCCAACTGATATTCACCTAGTAATGGATTAGATGAGATCCAAGTTTTCGTTTTCGAGGCTCTTTTCTTGAAAAATGTTGATTTGAAAAATAGGTCGTGGTTTTTGCAGATTTCAATGAGTGTCATGCCATTCCGGTTGGTCTGTGTATGCCCTGAACATTTACCTACCCAATATCGATATTTCTTTTCTTTACCGATTTGTGCATTGAAATCGGCCATAAAGATTTTGACATGGTTATTTGGGATTTTTTGGAGAATGTTATCTAATTGGTTCCAGAAGTCTTCTACTTCTTCTACTTTGTTTTTGTTAGTGAAGTTAGTTGATGCATGTCCGTTTTATTATATGTATCAATACACATGTCCGCATTAGTAACCGAGTGGTCAAAGTGACAGACTGCCATACAGGATCCTGGGCTCGTACACTAAGACGCCAACTGAGGAGGTGTCTGATTGAGAATTAGCAGCTCCAAGATCTAAACGTGGGCTGTGCCCTGCCTCCCTGTCCCGCATCCGATGATGAATGTCTGAGGATGACGTAGCAGTTGGTTGACTTCTTAGTGTTCTTGAGGGCCTGATCTTTTTTTTACCTACACATGAGGTTTACAAGCGTTTGTGCAGTCGATAACAGAGGAAACTTGTCATTTTGCGTGTGACGCTAGCGACAAATTATATTCTGTATGGCTTCGTGGCCAACACATGGGATGTACTGTCACGATTCGACTGCATTATTCCGCAGGCTACACACCACTCCATCGACTGCTTCTGGATTGTCACGCACACACTGCCGTTCTGCATCGCGCGCCAACACGATCTAATACAGAGCGACTTTGCACTTGGTATTCGTTCGCTGACATTGCGTTACTAAAACTGACCATAAACCTAAGGCATGCACCAGTAAATTTCCAACAATGATTACAAAACGTAACACAAAAAAACGTATTCCACTACAATAATTAACACAAAATAAACTTTTCACGAGATTTATTTTACTCCCATTAATCAAACAAATAAGAAATCTGTCTGTACTTGTGTAAGAATATGTGACATGTATTGTGGTGTAATATGATGCAAAACGTTTTTAGGGCAGTTAATACCAATAAACCGCCGATACTTAAAAGATTCGAACTCCCATTGTTTTTGGAGAAATACCCTGTAATGTTCTGTATAAAATTTATAACGTTCCTGAAACATGGACCTTGCCATTAGTGGGAAGGCTTGCTTGCCTCAGCGGTACAGAGGCGATACGGAGGGGTATCTGTTGAGAGGACAAACAAACATGTGGTTCCTGAAGAGGGGCAGCAGCCGTTTCAGTAGTTGCTGGGGCAACAGTCTGGCTGATTGACTGATCTGGCCTTGTAACACTAACCAAAACGACCTTCCTCTGCTGGTACTGTGAACGGCTGAAAACAAGGAGATACTACAGCTATACTTTTTCCCGATGCAGCTTTACTGTATGGTAAATGAAAATGGCGTCCTCTTTGGTAAAATATTCCGGAGTTAAAATAGTCGCCCATTGGAATCTCCGGGCGGCGACTATTCAGTAGGACGTGGTTATCAAGAGGAACAAAACTGGCATTCTACGGATTGGACCATGGAATGTCAGATCCCTTAATCGGGTAGGTAGGTTGAAAAACCTAAAAAGGATATAGTGGGAACTAGTGAAATTCGGTGGCAGGAGGAACAAGATTTCTGATCAGGTGAACACAGGGTTATAAATACCAAATGCCGTAATAGGTTTAATAATGAATAAAAAAAATATAACAGCGGGTAAGCTACTACGAACAGCACTGTGAACCTATTATTGTAGCCAAGGCAGACACGAAGCACATGCCTGTCAGAGTTGTACAAGTTTATATGCCCACTAGCTCTGCAGATGACGATGAGAGTGATGAAATGTACGATGAGATAAAAGAGATTATTCAATAGTGAAGGTAGACAAAAATGTAATAGTCATCGGGGAGTGGAATTCGATAGTAGGAAAAGGAAGAGAAGGAAAAGCAGGAGGTAAATATGGAATGGGGGTAAGGAATGGAAAGAGGAAGCCGCCTGGTATAATTTCCCCCACAGCGTAATTTAATAATAGCTAACACTTGGTTTAACTGAAACTGATCCCCCATGGTAGACAAAACAGGTCCGAACGCTGTTGCAGATGCAACGGAAAAAGCATGCGAAGTTGAGAAGAACGCGAAATCTCGAAGATTGGCTAAAATTTACAAACACCCGAAATTTGGCACGGACTTCAGTGCGAGATGCCTTTAATAGGTTCCACGACGAAACATTGTCTCGAAATCTGGTAGAAAATCCGAAGAAATTCTGATCGTATGTAAAGTACACAAGCGGCAAGACGCATTCAATACCTTCGCTGCGCAGTGCCGATGGTACTGTTACCGACGACTGTGCCGTTGAAGCCGAGTTATTGAACGCAGTTTTCCGAAATTCCTTCACCAGAGAAGACGAATGGAATATTCCAGAATTTGAAACACGAACAGCTGCTAACATAAGTTTCTTAGAAGTAGATACCTTAGAGGTTGCGAAGCAACTCAAATCGCTTGATACGGCCAAGTCTTCAGGTCCAGATTGCATACCGATTAGGTTCCTTTCAGATTACGCTGATACAATAGGTCCCTACTTAGCAATCATATACAACCGCTCGCTCACCGATAGATCTGTTCCTACAGATTGGAAAATTGCGCCGGTCGCACCAGTGTTTAAGAAGGGTAGTAGGAGTAATCCATCGAACTACAGACCTATATCATTGACGTCGGTTTGCAGTAGGGTTTTGGAGCATATGCTGTATTCAAACTTTATGAATCACCTCGAAGGGAACGATCTATTGATACGTAATCAGCATGGTTTCAGAAAACATGGTTCTTGTGCAACGCAGCTAGCTCTTTATTCGCACGAAGTAATGGCCGCTATCGACGGGGGATCTCAAGTTGATTTCGTATTTCTAGATTTCCGGAAAGCTTTTGACACCGTTCCTCACAAGCGACTTCTGATCAAGCTGCGGGCCTATGGGGTATCGTCTCAGTTGTGCTACTAGATTCGTGATTTCCTGTCAGGAAGGTCGCAATTCTTAGTAATAGGCGGGAAATCATCGAGTAAAACTGAAGTGATATCAGGTGTTCCCCAGGGAAGCGTCCTGGGACCTCTGCTGTTCCTGATCTATGTAAATGACCTGGGTGACAATCTGAGCAGTTCTTTTAGGTTGTTCGCAGATGATGCCGTAATTTACCGTCTAGTAAGGTAATCCGAAGGCCAGTATCAGTTGCAAAGCGATTTAGAAAAGATTGCTGTATGGTGTGGCAGGTGGCAGTTGACGCTAAATAACGAAACGTGTGAGGTGATCCACATGAGTTCCAAAAGAAATTCGTTGGAATTCGATTACTCAATAAATAGTACAATTCTCAAGGCTGTCAATTCAACTAAGTACCTGGTTGTTAAAATCACGAACAACCTCAATTGGAAAGACCACATAGATAATATTGTGGGGAAGGCGAGCCAAAGGTTGCGTTTCGTCGGCAGGACACTCAGAAGATACAAGTCCACTAAAGAGACAGCTTACACTACACTCGTTCGTCCTCTGTTAGAATATTGCTGCGCGGTGTGGGATCCTTACCAGGTGGGATTGACGGAGGACATCGGAATGGTGGAAAAATGGGCAGCTCGTTTAGTATTATCACGTAATAGGGGAGAGAGTGTGGCAGATATGATACGCGAATTGAGCTGGAAATCATTAAAGCAAAGACGTTTTTCGTCGCAGCGCGATCTATTTACGAAATTTCAGTCACCAACTTTCTCTTCCGAATGCGAAAATATTTTGTTGAGCCCAACCTACATCGGTAGGAATGATCATCAAAATAAAATAAGAGGAATCAGAGGTCGAACAGAAAGGTTTACGTATTCGTTTTTCCCGTGCGCTGTTCGGGAGTGGAGTGGTAGAGAGATAGTATGATTTGGTTCGATGAAGCCTCTGCCAGGCACTTAAATGTAAATTGCAGAGTAATCATGTAGCTGTAGATGTAGATGTAAGAATCATGAAAAATGTTTGTATACGTGGAAGAGGCCTGGAGACACTGGAAGGTTTCAGATACATTATGTAATGATAAGGCAGAGATTTAGGAACCAGGTTTTAAATAGTAATACATTTCCAGGGTCTCATGTGGACCCTGACCACAACCTATTGGTTATGAAGTGAAGATTAAAACTGAAGAAACTGCCAAAAGCAGAGGGTGTAGAGAGTTTCAGAGAGACCATTAGACGAGAGCATTAGGGAACGATTGACAAGAACGAGAGAAAGAAATACAGTAGAAGAAGAATGGGGAGCTTTGAGAGTTGAGTGAAGGCAGCATGTAACCTCCCCCTCACTGACCGACCTTAATGACAGTGAAAATTAAACCGCGTGCACCTAATGGAAATTTGGAAAAGCAATCGTCACCGAAGTTAATTTGTCGGTAAAGAGGGAGGAAAGGGTTACATCTAAATGAAAGGAAAAATGCAAATGAAATTGGTGAAAATTTATTTTGAGAAAATGTTAAAATTAATAAAGAAAGTAAATTTGCGCTCGTTACATTAACAATTAATTTGCGTTAGTTAGATATTTGAGATTAGGGGAAAATTACGGTCGCCAGTCCTATGGATAACTACTATAATAACTGAAAATGAAAGATTAATGCACATACAATTAGCACTAAAGCGTGGCAACTGAAAGTTGACACGTGTTGTGTGAAAACTGAATGTTTGTCGGAAGTAATAAATTTCGCTAAACTCTGACTTAATTTAGCAAAAGAATTAATAAAACCGGAAAATTGAAACTTAATTTAGTGACTGAAATTAATAGTGAACTTTGTTTCTGAAGCACTACGACATTCAATAAAATAAGGTTAGTCTTGGGTTACCTCTACAATAATTTCAAAAGCTACTTGAATCTACGCAATTTAGAAATAAGAGATTTAACTTTGAACTTGAATTAAATGATTCTGAACAATTAACAATAGTAAAATTGAGTACGTACCAAGCTGAGCTGCAGTCACAGGTAAGCTAAAGTATGGTAACAAAACTCGCACTCTTGATTTCTGCTCGTGTAATCTAAATATTGTAGCCAGCTATGAATACTTTAACTGAACTTTGAAATTAAGGCAGTCTAATGGAATGATATTACTTAAACGCTGGCGTATGAATTTCAATGACACTCGGTTTGATTCCAGAAAAGGAAGGGAACCTGCTTGGTAATGCAATTGGGACAATGAGCAACAAATGTTCATGCTAAGTTGCTGTATTTTTTGATGCAACAGTTTGAAAAGCAGAGGTCTGCCATACAGTTCTAAAACTTTACGTGCTTTTAGTCTTCCTTGTTGGTTGATTGAAAGTTTGAAGTCGTCGATCGAGGAGGTGGCGACAGTCACTTATTGTCGGCCGTCGCTGTTGCAGAAGCTGGATGTTGGCGCGCCTTCTTCTCGACACGGTCACCAGACGAAACGGGCTCTTGATGTGCGCCAGCTAATGCTTCCCGTCCGCGACACCGTGTCAGAAACTATCATAGCAAGTCGACCGCAATAACATGGTGCCAAACCCCGAAAGCGCGGCAAATAGCGGGAGCGTTACACAACACACCTGCTCCACCGCCCTACTCCAGCCAGACTCCCTCTGCCCGCGCTCCATGCGGCAGATTTAACACTACCAAAGATCCTAAACACTTTGGTTCTCCACACGAGCTATCGATGAAATCGTTCGATAGCATAGTTTTCCCTAGGCAAGACCCAGTGTAAAAATACGAATAGTATTTACAAAACAAACCAATTATACATCGACATAAATACATAAATATATACATACAGACAGTAAAACAATTACAATATATAAAGACACAGAAATGTCATATCTTCAGGTAACAAAATAAGGACAAAAACTATAGTACAATAGTTGTAAATAGGAGGATATGCATTTCCGGCGTTACAAGCAGAGGGTCAAATAGGTAAAAAGACGAGCGCTAATAGAAATCCTTGGGTAACAGAAGAGATATTGAATTTAACTGATGAAAGGAGAAAATATAAAAATGCCATAAATGAAGCAGGCAAAAAGGAATACAAAAGTCTCGAAAATGAGATCGATAGGAAGTGCAAAAATGTTATGCAGGGGTGGCTAGAGGACAAATGTAAGAATATGGAGGCATATATCACCTGGGGTAAGATATACACATCCTACAGGAAAATTAAAGACACCTATGGAGAAAAAAGAACCACTTGTATGAATATCAAAGGCTCATATGGGAAACTAGCTCTAAGCAACCAAGGGAAAGCAGAAAGGTGGAAGGAGTATATAGAAGGTCTATACAAGGGCGTTTTTCTTGATAGGAGTATTATGGAAATGGAAGTGGACGTATATGAAGACGAAATAGGGGATAGAATCTGAAAGACCACTGAAAGACCTAAGTCGAAACAAGGTGCTAGGAGTAGACAATATTCCATTAGGACTACTGACAGCTTTGGGAGAGCCAGCCCTGAAAAAAAACCAACAATCTGGTGAGCACCATGTATGAAACGGGCAAAATACCCTCAGACTTCAAGAAGTATATAATAATTGCAATCCCAAAGAAAGCAGGCGTTCACAGGTGTGAAAATTATCGAACTATCAGATTAATAAGTCACAGCTGCAAAATACTAACCAGAATTCTTTACACACGAATGAAAAACTGGTAGAAGCCGACCTTGGGGAACAACAGTTTAGATTCCGTAGAAATGTAAAAATGTAGGAACACATGAGGCAATACTGACCCTATGAGTTATCTTAGAAGACAGATTACGGAAGGGCAAACATACCTTTCTAGCATTTAGGAACTTAGAAAAAGCTTTTTACAACGTTAAATGGAATACTCTCTTTCAAATTCTGACGGTGACAGGGGTCAAATACAGGGAGCCAAAGGCTATTTACAACTTGTACAGAAACCTGATGGCAGTTAAAAGTGTCGAGGGGCATGAAAGGGAACCAGTGGTTGGGAAGGGATTCAGACAGGTTTGTAGCCTTTTCCCCAGGTTATGCAATGTATATACTGAGCAAGCAGTGCAAGAAACAAAAGAAAAATATAGAGTTGGAATTAAAATCTATGGACACGAAATAAAAACTTTGAGCTTTGATGATGATATTGTAATTCTGTTAGAGACAGCAGAGGATCTGGCAGAGCAGTTCAACGGAATGGACAGTAACTTGAATGGAGGATATAAGATGAACATCAATAAAAGCAAAACGAGGATAGTTGAATGTAGTTGAATTAAATCAGGTGATTCTGACGGAATTAGATTAGGAAACGATACACTTAAAATATTAAATGAGTTTTGGTACCTTGTGAGCAAAATAACTGATAATGGTCGAAGTAGGGAGACTATGGCAAAGAAAGTGTTTCTGAAAAAGAGAAATTTGTTAACATCGATTATAGATTTAAGTGGCATGAAGTCTTTTCTGAAAGTATTTGTGTGGAGTGTAGCCGTGTATGAAAGTGAAACATAGACGACAGATAGTTTAGACAAGAAGAGAATAGAAGCTTTCGAAATGTGGTGCTATAGAAGAATACTGCAGATTAGGTGGGTAGATCACGTAACGCATGAGGAAGTGCTGAACAGAACTGAGGAAAAGGGAATCTGTGGCACAACGTGACTAGAGGGAGACCAAGGGATGAATACACTAAGCAGACTCAAAAGGATGTAGGTTGCAGTAGGTACTTGGAGATGAAGAAGCTTGCACAGGATAGAGTAGCATGGAGAGATGCATCAAACCAGTCCTAGGACTGAAGACCACAACAAGAAGAACGTTACTTATACGGTAAATGTGTAACGTTCTTTACAAATGTGTAACGTTGTTTAAAAATGTATATGTTTCTTTGCTAATGAATAAGGTATGCGTAATGTTTGTGTTACGCAAATTTACTGTTCGATCTGTTGTTTAGCAAGTGGTGTCCTTGATTAGTCTCACTGTGATAAAAAAAAAGAATAAAATAAACTACTTACTCTGGAAAACCAATACGCAATGCCCATAATGAAATCAGCGAGACTTCAAAGAAATTGACTTCTAATGCAGTTACTTCTACACTGTTATAAGCTTCAGTGATGCACCGACAATATCTTATTTATTTTCCCATTATTTTGTTGACAATAGGGGAATACTTTACTCTTGCTTTCACTAATGTTATGCATGTTGTAGTAACATAAATTTAGAACATTTTGTGTACAACATGACTAGACTTTGTTTACTACTTATGCACCAGAGCACCTGATTGCTGGTGATCAGCGATTTGTACAGTTATAATTGGTCACATGATGACAAATCTCTTTCTGTGGTCTTTAGGATTATATTGTAATGATTATGTAATACCAGTTATTCACACTGTAAATACTAATGTAAAAATTTCCCGTGCATTTGGTGTCCAGTGCACATCAACATGGTGTGACAAATTTAAAAAACTCCACTATAGGGTTATGTGAGGGGTCCACATGTACGTGGAGCCAGATTTTGTAATATAATTCATGAAAAATGACCTGAAGCGGTTGTCATAAGTAGAGTAGATTGTATCTTTCACACCACAGAACCAATGATGTTGCCTGAGGGCAGAATCGATTGTAAGTAGGGGCGCGCGGAGCGCAGTAGCAGTTGCCATTGCAGTCTTTTATAGGTAGGATGTACGACGTAAAGCCAGTGGGTAGTTGTGAGAATTCAATTGTTAGTCTATGGACGCGGCATAATACAGTTTATATAAAATGAAGTGATAAAAGACATCGTTTGTGCTCACACAGAGACAGTAAAGGTTAGGTCGTAGTTATTTCCATAGAAGTGTAAAATGTGTATTATCAATTTGTGAATCTATAAGTTTACCAAGAATTGAAGTGATACTGATCGACCATTGTCCACGAAAATTATAGAAGATTTAATGGCACATTTGCAGGATGGGCGTTGATATATTGGAATAATGTAGATATAACTCGAGAATATAAATGAAGAATTACTGAAGATATTATTTAGTATAAGTTGTTGTATCGATTGTGGCGTGAAACTTCTGAAACATTAGAATAATTATGCGGTTCAGTTGTCTTGCTGAGGAGAGCGGCACCATTTTTGTTCTTGTAGCAGTCCAGATCGGATAGATACCTGCCATTGCTGCAGATAGTTATTTGGCGCATCAACATTATTACTATTTTATTGAGACGCAATCTCACAAGGCGTACTCATACTTATACACAGCATCAGAATTAATGTAAGTGTCTATGTAATTTAATTTAGTGTATTATTTTGTGAATACAGTGGTATTATTTAACCTTATGTTTCATTTATGTTGCAAGCTATTGTTCTAACTAAACTGCGTCTTGGCATGGCTAAAGTTTCCATGTTATAAATCTTATGAACGGTGCGGCAAAAGCCAATGCTATTAAATTATTCAATCTATGAAGTCCGATAGATAAATATTTTCAGAAGAGTCACTTACTGTCAAACTTACATTGAACGGACCTTACACCAAAATCCATTGTCAAGTGCCCAAAATTTGTATTAAGCACCATTAGAAATTTATACTCCGATCACATACTATTATCATTATGAATTATTTGTCTATTGGCTGATAATAACAAACGAGGCCAGAAAAGGTCTAATCAATTTCGACTGTAACTGAAAGGTAAACTAAGTGGGACAAATTTTTAAGGTAATGAAATTCGACATATTTAGTTTTAAGTATGCAGCAATACGATAAGTGGATTTGGCTAAATTTTACAATACTAACTCTTGAGTGTAGAAACCAAGTATTTTCCGTTATGTTTAGTGTTTATGTTGATTGGGTATACCCAATTTGTAATATTTTGTGTGTTTTGTAATCCTGATACACAGAAGTTAAATTTTGGAGTTTGTTTTGTCAAACGATCTCAGACAATTTCTCATGTAGCAATGCAAGTATCTTTAACTACGACAGTAAAGTGAGACTTGTAGAACAGTTGAGAAGTCCACTGATTTTGAGGTTAGTGTAAACTGTTTCACATCAAATTCTGTGACGGTGAAACTTTATTTTTAATACAATTTAATACAGTATTTTTAATACTATTTTCAAACTGAAGAATTCGGCCTTAGCATATCCCCTTATCGGTACCTCATCCTCTTCCACGTCGTGTTTCTTTAAATCCAATGACAATTTTTCTAAAAGATATCATTTTTCAATCAGAATCAGAAAAATATTAATGTGCCAGAATGAGAAAAGAATTAATGTAAACAGCTTCAACGCGGACAGCATTGCAAAGCGCCGAGCCAATATCCTGTATTTTTCACTGAATATTTGCAAAATTACTCATTTATCAGCCATTTTACCGATATCATTTGTATGAAGCTATTTTACGGCCAGGATTACATTTCGCTCTGTCGAGATTGAATATTTTCTATGCCTTTAGTGGAGAGACCAGAATACCAAGATTACATCCGTAGCGACTCTAGAGCTAAGAACAATTTTTATTTCATTGTTTATCTGCAAAAGGAATTTTGTCAGTTTATTGTACAGGGTAATAGAGTTCGATGATCACGAGACGTTGTAAGTATCATAGGGGTTAATTTTATTTTGGGCATTGCTTATTGGTTTTCCAGATTAAGTTGTTTAATACTTTAGGGTTACAATAAAACTGATTAAGCACACAATTTGCTCAACAGCACATGAAACAGTAAATTTGAATAACACAAACAGTACGCATTTCAAATTCATTTGCAAACAAACAAATAAATTTTTAAAGTACGTTACACTTTTATACAGAACGTTACACAGTTATAAAGAACGTTATAAATTTTATAAAGAAGATACAAATTATACATTGAAGATACAAATTTTATACAGAACGTTCCAAACCGTCGGCTTTCTTCATTAAATTACGTTGCATTAACTACTAACGTTTACATTTTCAAACTTCACGGAAGAGCAACCAGCGGTCTACGGAGGCTGCCAGCAGTTTGTAGATGAACCACAAACACATATATTTCCACTGAAGTGACAAAAGCCATTGGATAGCGATACACGCGTATACTGATACCGGTAATATCACCTAGACAAGACATAAAAATATGCTTTGGCCGGACTACCATTTGTCCAGCATGGCTCAATATTTTTGCAAGAGACCCCAACGACTTGTTGAGTCCATACTACGTCGAGTTGCTGCACTACTGCGGGTTGAAGGAGGTCCGACACGATACTGGAGGGTGTCCCACGACTTTTGTCACGCCAATATCACTTCATAAAATTGGCGTTTCATTAGTAAGACCTATATCTAACATTTAATCACATTAAAAGTTATTTCGTTCAAAAATGATCCATTACACAAAGAGAACTCACCTGAAGATGGTTGGACGGTTGCCAGCCGAAATATTGTGGCAAGAAGTCAACATGATCCGGCTGCACTCCCGATACCTCTTAGAATATTCAGTACGCCGGGAAAACTTTAAGTCACAATGACCCATTATTTCATGTAACATCACAGTACTAATCTGAAAGGGACATGGTTCTACTAATCAACAGAATGGACATAAGCGATATACAGGTTTCTAACGTCATGATACCCGAATGGAAACCGACAAAGCAAAATGACACGCAACAATGTGAATCATGGCACAGACAATTCATATAATTTTTGGACTTAAGTTAATGGACAACCTACAGTATCTGGGATACTCATGTGATGAACACGAGAAAGTAATTCGTCATTCTAAATACAGACTTAAGTACAAGAATTATCACAAGATTCAATATGTAAAGCTTTAGATAGTATTTTAACATGAAACTTCACGCAAAAATAATTTAATTTGCAGTCTACAGGAGTGTCATCTAGGAACCAATTCAATGGACAATTTCTTACAGATATCCTTCAATAGAGTGAACTGTGAATATGTTGTAATGTATATGACTATAATTATTTCTAAAATGAGTTTATTATCTGTTGTTATGTGAAAGTGATAATGCTAAATAAATAAATTAATGAACATTTCCTCTAGGATGTAAAGCTGTGAGAACGGGTCGTGAGTCACACCCCCAATGACGAACGTATCAAGTTCGACGTTTGGTCTGGTACATAATTTTTATCTGCCAGGGAGTTTCATTGCATAGACTTTTTATAAATATCCCATTGTATAAATTTGTTTTTGTCTGTTGTTTTACTACCTCATGATATATTTCGGAGCATATATATATATATATATACTCCTGGAAATGGAAAAAAGAACACATTGACACCGGTGTGTCAGACCCACCATACTTGCTCCGGACACGGCGAGAGGGCTGTACAAGCAATGATCACACGAACGGCACAGCGGACACACCAGGAACCGCGGTGTTGGCCGTCGAATGGCGCTAGCTGCGCAGCATTTGTGCACCGCCGCCGTCAGTGTCAGCCAGTTTGCCGTGGCATACGGAGCTCCATCGCAGTCTTTAACACTGGTAGCATGCCGCGACAGCGTGGACGTGAACCGTATGTGCAGTTGACGGACTTTGAGCGAGGGCGTATAGTGGGCATGCGGGAGGCCGGGTGGACGTACCGCCGAATTGCTCAACACGTGGGGCGTGAGGTCTCCACAGTACATCGATGTTGTCGCCAGTGGTCGGCGGAAGGTGCACGTGCCCGTCGACCTGGGACTGGACCGCAGCGACGCACGGATGCACGCCAAGACCGTAGGATCCTACGCAGTGCCGTAGGGGATCGCACCGCCACTTCCCAGCAAATTAGGGACACTGTTGCTCCTGGGGTATCGGCGAGGACCATTCGCAACCGTCTCCATGAAGCTGGGCTACGGTCCCGCACACCGTTAGGCCGTCTTCCGCTCACGCCCCAACATCGTGCAGCCCGCCTCCAGTGGTGTCGCGACAGGCGTGAATGGAGGGACGAATGGAGACGTGTCGTCTTCAGCGATGAGAGTCGCTTCTGCCTTGGTGCCAATGATGGTCGTATGCGTGTTTGGCGCCGTGCAGGTGAGCGCCACAATCAGGACTGCATACGACCGAGGCATACAGGGCCAACACACGGCATCATGGTGTGGGGAGCGATCTCCTACACTGGCCGTACACCACTAGTGATCGTCGAGGGGACACTGAATAGTGCACGGTACATCCAAACCGTCATCGAACCCATCGTTCTACCATTCCTAGACCGGCAAGGGAACTTGCTGTTCCAACAGGACAATGCACGTCCGCATGTATCCCGTGCCACCCAACGTGCTCTAGAAGGTGTAAGTCAACTACCCTGGCCAGCAAGATCTCCGGATCTGTCCCCCATTGAGCATGTTTGGGACTGGATGAAGCGTCGTCTCACGCGGTCTGCACGTCCAGCACGAACGCTGGTCCAACTGAGGCGCCAGGTGGAAATGGCATGGCAAGCCGTTCCACAGGACTACATCCAGCATCTCTACGATCGTCTCCATGGGAGAATAGCAGCCTGCATTGCTGCGAAAGGTACTAGTACACTGTACTAGTGCCGACATTGTGCATGCTCTGTTGCCTGTGTCTATGTGCCTGTGGTTCTGTCAGTGTGATCATGTGATGTATCTGACCCCAGGAATGTGTCAATAAAGTTTCCCCTTCCTGGGACAATGAATTCACGGTGTTCTTATTTCAATTTCCAGGAGTATATATACGGGCTTCTCAGTTACGTTATGTTATTTGTGCTCAAATTTATTAATCAAGATAAAAGAAATACGAAAGAGAGACAGTGGGAAATACATAGTAAATGATCGGTTGTTGGCATCTCAACGAAGATGTTGGTAATGAACATCAATTCGCGTATGAATTCATGCTTCATAGCCACTGGAACCGACCGTAATGGCCCAGGAAATACAAATGTTTCAAAACTGAAGTACACACCGAAGAAACTTATCAAGAAATTTAGAAAGTGAGTCCGAATCTGCCTTGTGCTAGCCCAACAACTGAAAGGAATGAAATGTGAGATGTGAATTATGTAGATGTTTCCGAACAACATGTTGCTGGCACTGGATGTAGCGGTGGTCTCGAGGTAGTTCTTTTATCCTAAACTTAGCTATTTCACTTGCCTGGCTCTCTTTTTAAAGAATCATATTAAAACATTGAGAACCGATCTGTAGCATAGTTTCCAAACAGGCTGCGATGGAACACATTACAGTTGGGGCACTAACTCGATTACTCCGTTAATCCTACCTGATAAGCATCCCACACCATGCTGAAGAATTCCAAAACAGGACGGACAAGCGTAGTGTAGGCAGTCTCTTTAGTTTATTAGTCTGATTTATCGTGTAACTCAAGATTAACGTATTCCTTTCAGCACTCGTTTGGATGACCTCACACTTTTCATTTATTAGAGTCAGTAGCCAATTTTCGCTCCATAAAAACATATTTCCTAAATCATTTTGTGATTTGTTTTGATCTTCTGATGGTTTTACTAGATGTTATGTAAGATGTCAACATCCCATGATGGAAAAATATTAGTCATCGGCGTAAGCTCTACAAGTGAGCCGTTCATTTCGTATTGAAATTCTTTGACACTCACAACATATGATAAAGGTTATGTTTATAACGCCACAGATAACGGACAAACTTTTCTGACTGATCTTTTGATGGGACATTTCTCTCTTCATCTACCGTTAATAATGACGTGTGACACAGAGTTGCCCAAAA
Source organism: Schistocerca cancellata (assembly GCF_023864275.1). NCBI lineage: Eukaryota > Metazoa > Arthropoda > Insecta > Orthoptera > Acrididae > Schistocerca > Schistocerca cancellata. Next base: position 228,817,299 of record NC_064634.1, read on the forward strand.
TATTGTGAACTTGGAGCCATAATCCATTTTATAATGACTTTCTCCAGATATTTATGACTCACCCTATCGAAAGAATTTTTAAATTCTTTTAATGAAATCGATGCTTTCTGTGATACGTTGATTTTTTGTACGAAATACAATCTCTGTATGCTAATAAGGCGTCATATACGTTTCTGTTAAGTCCCATAGTGCTCAGAGCCATTTGAACCAAGCGTTTCTGTACGGGACGGCATTCATTTGATACGGGCTAATCACTTGTTTCTTTGTTTACATTAATTTCCCAGCAAAGCACCAAGCGATTAGTTTATAGACAACGTCGAGTAATGTGATCGGCTGTAGATACCATGAATTTGGTGTTTCTTCATTTTCTGGTACCAATGTGATGCATCCTCTTAGCAATTCTTTGTGTATGTCGACATCGTTACGGATTTCATTAGTAATTTTTAGTAAAACTTCCCCTAAATTATTAAAGTATTTCGGATAAAACTCAACAGAAGCCTCATCCACTACTGCAGATTTTCGTTTAAAACTAGTTTTATGGCTTTCACAATTTCGTCTAAAGTGAAAGGCTCGTTAAGGTGTGTCCGATAATATTCCGTAAGTATGTGAGTCGTTCTCTAGAGGAAAAAAAGAAAAAAACAAATAAACCTCATTATTGTGGACGGACAGATGTCGCTTTTTCTGAAGAGTTTGTTAAAGGGGTGGGTGGTGAGACCAATTTTGATTCCATCCTCATCGGCATTTTTCTACCCGCTATGTTTTTCCATTCTCTTATCAAACAATTTTTATCTCTCTTCCATTTCCTGTCTAAGTGGTAGAAAGAAATGCGTTCTCCTGTATTGCCATTTATGGGTTGAATCCTTATAAGTGGTACCTTCAGTTTTCTTCCGGGGCTCACTAAAAGCTTTACCTTAATTTGTCTAAAACTCGGTAGTAGGGTCGGCTAAACGGTCTTTTTACTAATAAGAGCTTTCAGACAACTCCGACAGAGCTGTGAGGTTCATCAGAGCCAAAGAGCTTCCTCGCTACAATAGATTTCGAATAACATGCTTAGCTTGCGTGAACCACCATTCCAACGGGCTTGTTGAGTACCTCTTGCCATGTGTAGATCTTTTATTTACATGTGATCCCCCAAATGGCTGAGGTTAGGCTTCCCAAAGGCCTTTCTTATGAGGAAAATGTGTTTTCGGGAATTTATTTCGGCAGACGAAGCTGCAATGATCCGAATATGTCTCTTGTTTTGTTCCGATGTTGTCTATTTGGGCTCGAATTGAAGATAACACGTACAGCCTATCAAGTCTGCTACGTCTATTTGTATAAAAATAAGTGTACTCGGATTTGTTTGGGTTGAAAATTGGTCAAGTGTCTTCAAGATGGTGACTGTCAACCAGTGATTTAAGTTGATTAAGGGACGGAGCATAAGACTTCACTAGATCTGCGTCGAGAATGGTACAAACGGTTGCACGTCCATTTGATAAGAATATTACATTCTTAATTTCAATGTCACAATGTATTATAATCGCGGTATCCAGATTTAGCCTCTGGGTTGATTTACAAATTACTGTGAAGCCGATAATGTGGTTAACTGCTTCACCTGTGAGGTCTTGTATGACATTTGATCTCCAGTAAGAAGTTGTTAGAGCTACTATCTTCATAATAGAGGATTTCCTGTTTATCTTTATACGGAAAATGTTCCAGAGTGTACGTCTGTGCTCCCTTTATTGTTAGACTATGCAGACACCCCGTCGTTTATATCCGCTGCCTATTTCATTAGTTTTACACTTCCGTCATCACTGGAACACTATGAGTGAAAATGTCAAAATCAGGCCTTCAGGTATTGTCTTCTGTTTTACCTAATACAGATCTTGATTATTTCATTTGCCTGACAGAATTTGACCTGATCCTTTATAAGGCTGTTTGTGGATGACATCCTAAGTAGTGGGCCAAAGCTAACTCTAATGCATTTCGTTCGTGCAGGTTGCAAATATACTCAGGGGCAAGCAGACATTCATGGAAAATTATTCCCCCCCCCCCCCCTTTATCCTATTGGTAGGGTAATTGCCTTATGGCCCCCTGAGTGTTTATTTAGTACTCGCTGGGGATAATCCCTCCTTCTTAGAAACCTCAGACCCTTCTCTTCCCATCCTCCTACCACCCTTATGGGAAAAGGACCGTTTGCTATTGTCACCCCTCGCCAGTTCAGTTTAGAGCCGCTTTTTCCCCTCCTGGACAATCCTCTAGCCCTCCACTCCACACTCCCACTTCACCTCTCCCCTCCACACTTGCCTACCTTTGTAGAAAAAAATTTGTGGAAAACTCAGTCAGTCTGTGCAGAGCTGTTGATGTGGAAGGTACAAGTATCACCCTGTCTAGGAACTACATATCCTAATTACGTAATTACTCTGCTGAAGATTGGATACGTTGTCTTGTTGTGTTTGTTCTCACCTTGATGTGCGTAGGTCGACTGAGAAAGTGTACAATGTTACCAGCACAACATGACCCACCCCCCACTCTTGCCCCCTCTGTCTCCATCCCTCACAGAGAAAACTGGAGGGAAAAATCGCTCAATCTGTGATGAGCTAGTGGACTGGAAGGATACCCAACAGGAAATTCAAATACATTGGAGAGGGCATAATAATGTAATGTTCATTTATAAAATTCGATTTCCATACCAAGTCGCTTGGGCTTCATTCCTTTATTTGGTGGGAAAAGCTCATCGTCCTCTGCTAGGTATTTACTTTAGGAAGATGCAGGTCTTATAAAATAGATGGAAAAGAAATATTTAAATATGTAAATAGATCGCTTTTTTTCAGTAACACAAAGAATACCGCCATAAAATTGACATCAACATAAAACACTCACTGCACATAATAACACTCTTACAGATCACATTAAACACACCAGCAAAAAACCTTCTGATCTTGACATCACGCACAGATCACTGCACCACATGCACTGGGCCACTGGCAAATGCTTGGATTCTGAGTGATGGACTGGGAGGCGCCAGTTGCCTGCAGCGGATGTCAGTTGCCTTTGAAATTTGATACCAGATTCACTTTCTGTTTTGTTCCCAAATACACACTTTCCAAACAAGCTCAATGAAAGTAGCTGCTTTATGTGTTCACCCTGCTGTGCAAATACTGACTGAATTAGTTCACAATACCATCAGTAGAGTACGCCATGAGAAGCACCCTGCCCACCCTGGCTACCTGCAAACCCCTGCTCCTCTGCCCCCGCCCCCCCCCCCCTCCCTCACCTCGCCAGTTACTTCCTGTCGGACAAAGCAACAGACGGCGGCTACTCTTTGACACTGATACGTGGGAAATTCAACTGAGCGAGATGGCTCTCTGACTGGCACACTGGACTTGAATTCTGAAGGACAATGATTCAAAGTCGCGTCCAGCGATCCAGATTTAGGTTTTCTGTTAGTTACCTAATTGCTTCAGGTAAGTGGTGGGATTGTTCCTTTGAAAGGACATGGCTGACTTCCTTACAAATCTCTTCTAAACCCGAGATTGTGCTCTGTCTCTAATGATGTCATTGTCCTCCTCCTCCTCCTCCTCCTCCTGGGTATTCCTGTTTAAACTCATGCTCTCTCTCTCTCTCTCTCTCTCTCTCGCTCTCTCTCTCTCTCTATCTCTCTCCCTCGCTCTCCCTCTCTCTCTCTGTCTCTGTCTCTCTGAAGTGTCACTTCTGATCAGAAAGCATCCATCATATGCCACCAGAAACCATGCTAACCTCTCTTTTGTCCTGAACAAATTAGTGGATACCTGGTAAATTCCAGCCCTCCCCAAAATTGTGAGCTGCGCATGTGTTCGAAATAGTCTATTTGCACTCAGTGTAACCGATTGACTATTTAATTAAATTGGTACCCTCTGTGTGGAGCAGTTTTTTCTTCCTCCTATCAGTGGGTACTAGGAAAGGCATATGTGGTGGGATATACTGGGGCTATTTGGAATTCGATTCCACAAACGTCCAGTTTCAATCACTACTATTCCCCCTTCCAAATTTTCCGTGCCTTCTATTGGAGGAAGCTTGAGCATTTAGATCATTTGGCGGAAATACACTACGCTGGAGGCAACTGAATATGGTAATGAGATTTCCAAATTTCAGCTTTAAACAATTTACAGGAGACAGGGCAGGGGTTTGACTGGAGTGTGCTTGCAATACCGTTATCGGAAACAATAAACTTTGCCAATAGGGAATTTGACATCCCAATTTGGAGCGGAGCTGTGTAAAACGATAGTTGTAGTTTGAAATTTAGACAGGAATATATGCCATCAGGGCTGTGTAGTTTCTGAGCACCTACACGTCTGCTAAGTGTATTTCTTAAAACACTAACGAATTCTCAGGTTGGTTCTCTCTGATACGACATGAAGAAAAATGAGGGTAAACTGTCTGCAACGTACAGAATAATGACAATCACAAATCCACTTTTAGTAAAACAATTACCACTCCACCTTTCCGCTGAAAGACAGAGTACACAGGGATGTACTGAAGAGCAGGCAATTGCACCCACTGCAACTGTCACCGCTTGACAGGGGACTTTCTGAACATATACAATCCATTTCGCAGTAACTGTCATGGTTAGATGTCAGAGATCGCGGGAACTTCCATAGGACCCATGCGCCGCTACCGCATGTTGGTCACACAGACAGCTGCACGACCATCTCCTGGGATTAACACGCCAGCCGTACTGGACCCTCAGAGGTCAGAGCGAGTGCCACCGTGACTGCCCGGACATCAATCGATCAATTTATATGGGCGGAGGGGGGGGGGAGAGGGGTGATGTTTGATTTGTGGGACGCTTAACTGCGCGGTCATCAGCGCCAGTACAATGACCCAATTTTTACGCAGTCCTAATGGGCGGAGGGCAATAATCATACAGTGCAAACGCCGTATTCAATCTCCCCAAATTTCCACGTAAAAGTTAGAGATACTCGTAACACATTGAATCGCGAAAGCTGCCCAACACATTCTGACTATTACTTTGCTATTCACCACCAGAGGGCGACTTGGTTAAGTCAACTGCACCCTTGCATCGCATCTGACCAGTTAGGGAAGCTCATCTACGACTCGCGTCTTCAACCGGAGACAACCATTCGTTCTTGCCACTGGCTACTTCCAGCACCCACCTGGACCACAATCAGAATTGTCCTACGAAACCAGCCACATATTTAAAACTGCTGTTATAGTCAAAGATTACGATCGCAATGCCAATTTGTTGATATTCGTCAATGAGCGAAGTATCGAAAATATCTCCTCATTATGACTGTGGTATGGAAATATCAATTTCCCATGTAAACCAATATCCTCCTTATGACCGGACATAATTTTTCAAGCAAAATATTTCATATCCCTACGTCTGGACTTGCGTCAAATTTTCCACACTGTTCATTCCCCCCCCCCCTCCCCCCCCGTATCATTTTCTTTGCGTAAATCGGAACGCTAATTCTTGTCACAGTAACTGTACACCCTAACAGATACCCATTTCAGACAAGCAGTGCAAAAATTGTGGTATGTCCACACTCACACTGGATAAGTGTCCCGATTCTCCACAGTTTTAGGTAATTATTTAACGTTTCGATCTTCCGACCAATCAGATTCGAGAAGAGACTGCGTATGTTTTCAATCAGCGCTTCCCAAGATGCTAAACCCTTCCGAGAATCCCTCAAACAGGTGTTGCAAAGCATAGGCGTCTAGCATGATTTGATAATCAACAGACGAATCTTCAGACGAAAGGATTGGAAAGATATCAGCGAGATGAGTTAAGTGTTGCAGTAATAACCACCATAGTGGATAGTGCCGATGTACCAACGGTATTGCCTCCACTGTTTGTTCGAATGGTTCAAATGGCTCTGAGCAGTATGGGACTTAACTGCTAAGGTCATCAGTCCCCTAGAACGTAGAACAACTTAAACCTAACTAACCTAAGGACATCACAGACATCCATGCCGAGGCAGGATAGGACCATAGGACCATAGCGGTCGCGCGGTTCCAGACTGAAGTGGCTAGAGCCGCTCGACCACTCCGGCAGGCTCACTGTTTGTACACTATGGCAGATCCACTTGATCCCTTGCATTCGTATATTGTGCAGATGTTTACGAAATGAGTCTGCCATGTTTTATGCACGGATATACTCGTCAATGCATTGAAAACACAATTACCCAAGTCAAATTTGTTCTCCCATTATGACTAGACATATGTAATTTTTTTTACAGGATAGTTGTCTGATCACTTCCCACACACGTTTTGTGATATGTAGGAACACTACCCACAGTAACTTTACGTTCCAACAGTATAACACTCCCGACAAGTGACGTGACTTCCATTTGTCAATCTATAGCGTCGGAAAAGTTATGGTATCTCCACATTCACACCAGCTCACTGTAGTTCACATGGGCTAAAATAGCTTCCCAGTAGCAAAACCCCCCCGTAACATCAACATTAACGATATTTGTCAAAGAATAAAGGGTGTAGTTACAATGAAAAGCGCCCTTGTGGTTTATTAATATTACATACATAACTACACGATAGTCAGCGTTTGACGAAGCAGGAAGAACTGTAGAAGAATAACTTAGAAGAGTCCAGCTAACTTCTACGAAAAAATCACCTCAGCAATTCCGAAAGTCTCATCCATGTCTCGATATCGTCACATCCACGAAATGATTAAATCACGTAGGTCTTCCAGACAGTCAGAATCTAGAACAGATTGTAGGTATTCTGCTCTTGGGATGTCATAATTAAATGGATCAGTCTCCATATTTCATCATGAGGGCAGCACCATCGTACAATGATGTAACAGATAGTGGCTATTGCTATATTCCCATCGCCACTCTGTCCTTGAAATTTCGCTGGAATGATCATCGGTTCTGTGGATGTTGCGTATGTCCGGTAGTGACCTGCACCCTGCTGTTTGAAACTGTCGGTGTAATTCTGCTACTTTGAGCCACCACACAGAGAGAGGAAGAGAATGGAATTATCTTCATATAACCAAACGAACTTGCATTTACCCTCATTAATCCACATTGTTGTTACACTTTTCCTCAGTTTTACGTATTTTCCATTAATTTCGAAATTCCATCAGGTTTTGCTGCAATTTCAAGGTATTTTACAGAGTTAAAAACCACAGATCTCGACGACTTCTCACGTCAAAAAAACATCTCTTCGCTATGGTCTAGTGATGCCATGAGCCAATGACACTGCAGCATGGTTCCCAATTTCTGTATCATACGAAACAACCATTTCCATTACTTTGCAAGTGGTACATACATCTAAATATATCGTGACCCCTGATAACAAATACCGTTCCGTAGTGTGAGAAATAACAAGCAGAAGCGAGGAGGCGCAAAAACTACGTTCTTTAGCCGAAGCACTTTATAAATACGGTAAGATTTTATTACAATTGACCAACTCCCAATATGTGGAAGGGAATCACAGAGTATTATCACGTTTGTGAATAAAGAAATATATATAAAGATCTCATCAACAGCTTTGTTGATTAGCATCCCAACAATCCGGAACGAGCAGCCCCTTCGTTGAATCTATTAGCTAAGGAACCTGAGAAAAACTCTAGATGATCTCTCTCCATGCATCTCGAAACTCTTCCCCAGTCATTAATCAACTCTTCCTCCGACATTGTGTCCGGATTCATTTGGAACTGAGCTGAAGCAAAAGGTTGCTACATCTGCTACATTCGACATCTTGTCAAGCAACAGAACGAGCTGAGTTCCACGTTATCAGTACACTTCGATATTTTATATTCGGAAGGGGTACAACACGTGCTCCAAAGTTGTATAGTTGATCAACGCTAGAGATGTAGACCGGTTTTCTCATTCCTATATTGTGACTGCCATTCTACGAAGATTCTTACGTACTAGTCTTACTCACATCACTCTTCCCATTACACATGATCTCTGTAGATGCGTGCATGCTCAGAAAGTTAGCACTCCCTAATAGTGTAGATTAGTTACAATGCAGGTACATGCCCCACTGTTGTGATAACAGTTAAGTGAAGAAGTATGGTTTATGTATGATGGAGCTCCACAAGGAACGAGTTTGAAACATTTAACGTAAATCACTTGTGCTATGTGTTCTGTAGTATTGTTGTAGTGTTTGAGTTCCATCCCAAGAAGGCACTGGAAAGAGAGAAATGACTGCAGGACGTAAACACACACCCCTAAGGCTACATGGTTCTGCACTCGAGCATGCTATGACGTTAAAACAGTATGGTTTACGATACATTAGTCACTTGGAATGCAACGCTGTTAATATTCCAATGCAGGAAATATATTTCTAACACCTGAAATACATTTTCTGTCCCACTCACTGTGGTGAGAAACTTTAACATGATAAAACTAGTACCTTCTACACTAAAGAAAAAAACCAAAAACATTTATTCTTTGTGAAAAGTGCAATATATATCTTTCTTGATATGTAAAGCGCCCGTTGTTCACGTCCGTTTACGATTCAGAAGTTATGTTATGCTCGCATCAGTACTATAAAATGATCGTCAGCGGCTAAAATGCATGAAACAACGAAATATTGTGAGGAAATAGACAAATGCATAGCAGTAGTGTCTGACATGTGAAATTACACATCATTTTGTAGTAACTCCGTGAATAGAGCACCGTCTCTTCCACACACAAGTTCTGTCAAGCAGATGTATACACAGTGGTTGCTGTACCTGACAAAACCATGTCACTGCCTTTGAATCACTGCAGTTATGAAACTGCAGACTCGATTTATGTCCAATATGTGGTAGGGAAATGAAGTACTTCTGATACATATTCGTTTGTCCAGAGGCGGGTGCCGCAATAGCTTTCCCATCGGTTTGGTGCACGTGGTTCATCACACATATGTTGGAATTCCTCTGCTGTCTGTGGTATGGGGAGGTTTTTCTGTTAACCATTGCAGGTAGGTAGCGCTCTAAGTCACACACAGAACACGCAATTGTATGTGAGTCGAATGCACGCTAAATTATACAACTGATACAGCTTGAGGGAACAACGGAAAAAATGGTTAAAGATGCAATAAATGAACTGCGACATCATATCCCTCTCTCTGCACTGCATCATCATCATCATCGTCATCATCATCAGTCGACTATTAAATTCTGCTTCATTACAACCCATTTCAACCGGTTACTCCACCTACTTTCTATTATCCTTTAACGCAGATCCATGTCAATTTAGAGGGTGATGGTTCTGTTTCTAGTAAAGCATCGAAGACGTAATTTTGCATGTATTACTATTACATCAGTAGACATACAGCAGAATGTTTTAAAAACACTAAAGCCTCTGTTCTGTAAGTTATTTGTTATCTGACACCACATGGTTTCATTGGTAGAGACTACAGAGATGCACATTGTAAATACGGTTTTTTAAAATTTAAAACACTTAAACAGTGTGGTATAGGGTCAAACACGCCATCCATTCGGTCGTTGTACATCGCAGTCCCCAAGCTGGTAATATTGTGGGCTTTAGCTTTCGAAGTCGTAAGATCCATTGTAAACACGTCTCTAGACGGTGTAAATACTTTCTGTTAGAGTGTAAAATAAACAGCCTTGCACAGGATCAAACACGCCATCCATTCTGTAGTTGTATATTACATTCGCCAAGCTGGTAATACAATGCTCTGTAGCTAAGGAGGACGTGAAGTTTGTAGTAGTCCCAAGTCATGGGATTTATCTCTAGGGTGGTTGATGATGAATTTGTAATCTGATACATGATTTGTTACTGTACGTTTGGTGGTCAGTCATCCACGTTAAAAAAATCTGTTCGAACCATATTATTGCGAGTGACGAGAAATTATTACCCTGGCCCCCAGTACGTCCACGCCGACTTCTTGTCGTATTCCTCTTGCTGTCATACACGCATTCAAATGTACAAGAACTTTCCAGCATCAAGCAGACATGTAAGCAGTCTCTTATTCAACCTCAGTTCTCCCACATTTTGGAATGTTTTCCCTCTTTTTACATATATTTTCCATCAATTTTCGTAATTTATGTCACGTCTGCTTATATCATCAACACCTCACTTACGGCCACATATTCTAAAATTGTTGGTAGATGTAGCACAGATGTCAACCTAGACGTTTGTGTGTGTGTGTGTGTGTGTGTGTGTGTGTGTGTGTGTGTGTGTGTGTGTTTGTGTGTCAGTTTCACGCAGGGTGCCCCCGGACCCTACTCTGACCTACTACCGGTGAAGCCACCATCAGACAATGTCCCGAGCATATCGCGGATCGATCCACTTTAAACCCTATCCTTGAGGTAGCGCGTGGCGGATGCACCTTCGAACCCCATCCTGGCCATAGCGAATTGTGTACCCACCGTCAAACCCTATTCCAGCTGTAAAATGTGGCAGATCCAACTCGAACGCTATTCTGGCCATTATGCGTGGTGGATCCATCTACGAGTTCTATCTAGATCCGATCTGGAACCTACCCTGTGCCATGGGGGCCCTCTATGTGAAACCAATACACCCCCCCCTCGCACACACACACACATACACAGAAAAATAGCGAAGTGGCGGTAGGTGTTAGCAACTTTGCTAAATTGACAAAGAGTTTTAGAACACATGGACAGAAGTGAGATCATGATCACATTACCAGAGCTGATATAAAATCGGTAAAGTTGTGAAAGTTGGTGGAAGATACATATAAATTGAGGGAAAATACAAAAAATGCAGGAAAATTAAGAATGAATCAAGGAGTACTTACATGTCTCCTTGGTGCAGGAAAGTTCTTTACGTGGGAACGAGTGTGTGACTGCAAGAGAAATATGACAAGAAGTTGACATGGAAGTACACTAGATCAGGTAAACATTAATTTTTTGTGGAGCGTAATAAGATGGCTGGGATAGACTGCTCATCATTGATGACCCCCAAATGCAGAGTAATAAATTTATGTATGTCGGATGACAAGCCCTGGTGTGACCCCAAAGGCATTATCGACCACCTTATAAATTGTTATAAAGTTTCTGGACACGTGACTACGAAAAACTATGTCCTCCTTAGCTACAGAGCATTGTATGACCTGCTTGGGGAGTGTAATATACAACTACAGAATGGATCACGCCTCTGACCTTGTGCGACATTGCTTAAGTGTTTTAAACTTCAACAAACATTATTTACAGTATGCACCTCTGTGGTCTCTACCAATCGCAACCATTCGGTGCCGGCCGAAGTGGCCGTGCGGTTAAAGGCACTGCAGTCTGGAACCGCAAGACCGCTACGGTCGCAGGTTCGAATCCTGCCTCGGGCATGGATGTTTGTGATGTCCTTAGGTTAGTTAGGTTCAACTAGTTCTAAGTTCTAGGGGACTAATGACCTCAGCAGTTGAGTCCCATAGTGCTCAGAGCCATTTACAACCATTCGGTGTCAGCTAACAAGTGCCTTACAGAACACTTGCCGCATCATCTTCAACAACATTCTGCTGGATGTCTACTGTGGTAATAGTAGTACATGAAAAATGACTGCTGTTTTCCATTTGACACGAATATGCGTTAAAGGATAATAGAAAGTAGGCGGAGTAATCGATGGAAGATAATTGTAACGAAGAAGAATTTAATGTTAGACTGATGACACATTCTAGAGAAGGGGATATGTTGTGGCAGATCATTTATCGCACATTTAACGATCTTTTTCTTTCATTCTCTCGGGCTGTATCAGTTGTGTGTTTTAACGTATCTTTGACTCATATACAACTGCGTGGTCTGTGTGTGACTTTGAGCGCTACATACCTGTGATGGTTAACAGCAAAGCTCCCTATATCACAGGTGTTGGTAATATATTTCCTGCTTCGGAGTATTAACAGCGCAGAAACCACACTTATTTAACATTATAGCATTTTCAAGTGCATAACTGTGTAGCTTACGGAGCGTGCGTTTATGTTATATAGCTACTTCGCTCTTTCTACTATATCTTCTTGCTCTGGAATTCAAACACTACAACAAAACTACAGAATATACAGTAAAATTGATTTGCGTTACATGTGTGCAACATCATTCATCTGGAGCTCCATCATGCATAAACCACACGTTTCTTCTTCTTCTTAGCCATCAAGCACAACACTCTGAAATGTATCAGGCTCGTATGTATTATCCACCAATAAGGAGTGCCAGCCTCTTTAGCATGCATGCAGTAGAGAGAATGTGTGTAATTGGATGGGTGCTGCGAGTTACAGAACAGTCACTGCAGAACGGCAGTTACAGTATTTGAATGACAATACCGGTGTATATCATTAGCGTCGGTTTCTTACACAAGTTTGAAACACTTGTTATACTCCTACTGAATGCATAATATTTAAGTGTATTGATTATGTGGAATTCCGATCGTTCTGTTCCTTCATGAGACGTCGAACGTACCAGGCATAGTACCCTCTTACTCCTGGTCGGTTTCACATTAGATCGATGGCAATGTTGCAGCGAGGGCTGGTTAAAGACTGACGAAGAGTTGCAAGACGCATGGAGAGAGACGATCTAGATGTTCCCCAGGATCCTTAGCCAATAGTTTCAACGAAGGGGAAGCTCGTACTGCTATGTATATGGTTCGTTTGCTGGGGTGGTAATCATCAAATGCTTTGGTGAGATCTATCTCCAGCTTTATTCTAGGAATGAGGGAATACTTTTTTAATTCCCTTCTACATAGGTGGAGCTGTTCAATCGTAATAACGTCTTACCGAATTTATAAAGTGATTTGGCTAAGAAACATAGTTTTCTGCACCTTCTCTCTTTCGCTTGCTATTTCCCACTCTACGAAGTAGTATCTGTGTCATGTGACGTAGGCAGTGTAGCAAGGGTCACGATATTTCCACATGTATATAACACTCGCAAAGTGATGAAGTTGGTGGTTTAGCAACGATACAGAAATTGAGAACCAGGCTGAAATGTCATTGGCTAATAGCATCATGAGATTGGAACGATAATACATTTTGATCATGTGCCAGATCGTCAAGAGCAGTGCTTTTGAACTCGAGTTCAAATGCGTTGAATTTATGGAAAACCTGGTGGAATTGCGAAAGTCGTGGAAAATACTTAACATTGAGGAAAAGCACTACAACAATGATGAATGAGGATAGTTACATGTTCGTTTGGGTATATGAAATCTGTCCATACCATTCCTCTCTCTGTTGTGGTGCCTCCGAGTAACAAAAGTGCGCCCAAGTTTTTAGACAACATGGTGTGGGTCAATAACGGACTCCGACATACGCACCACTCGTTGACCTGTCGATCATTTCAGCGATACCGCAAGCATTGAGTGTGGATGGAAATATAGAAATTACTACTACGTATCACATCAATTTATAATGAAGCAACAAAAAAATGGTTCAAATGGCTCTGAGCACTATGGGACTTAACATCTGCGGTCATCAGTCCCCTAGAAGTTAGAACTACTTAAACTTAACTAACCTAAGGACATCACACACATCTATGCCATAGGCGGGATTTTAACCTGCGACAGTAGCAGTCGCGCGGTTCCGGACTGAAGCGCCTAGAACCGCTTAGCCACCGCGGCCGGCGATGAAGCAACACTCAAGGTCAAATCCGGACACTAATCCATGTATTTACATCCGAAGAGCAGATCACCTACAGTCTCGATTCCAATTGACTGAAGACATATACGTTAAATCATTTCTTGGAAGTGGCGAAATCGCATTATCTCGTGCGAATGAGACTTTTGTGGGGCTGAGGTGGTGTTTTCATAGAAGACAGCTGGACACTTCAAAGCTATTCTTCTACATAAAGTGTGTCAATCCTTTACGCTCAGCGTACGCTGACTATCATGTTGGAATGTACTAAACATAAATACAAGTTGTGACGGCTTTTTAATTGTAATTACGGCCTTTATTCCTCGACAAATATGTAATAATGATGAGTCTTCGGGAGTGTTTTGTTACTGGGAAACTAAGGTACGCAGTGCCAAACGACACCTAGCTGGTGTGACTGTCGACGTACGATAATTTTTTCCATGCTTTACACCTATAAATGATAATCACGCTACTTGTCCGGAATATTGTGCTATTTCAAAGTAAAGTTACCGCGGTTAGTGTCCCCACATACCACCAAACGTGTTTGGGTAGTAATCAGACCACTATTCCTGTAAAAAAATTACGTACTTCTAGTCATGAGGGGAGGATACATTTGAGGTGGGGAATTGTCATTTTAACATTACATTAAGTCTATCCGGCCTTGAGGGTTCACAGATTCATTTCGTAAACAGCTACACAATATACCAAAGCAGGAGAGCAACTGGATCTCTTATAGTCCACAAACAGTGGAGGCAATACGGTTGGAGCATCATGGATACGCAGAACGTCGTTTCATCGGCCCCACAGATCAGATACTCACACGTTCTTTGTAGCACTGTCGACTGTGATGTTCATAATTGTTCACTACCTGAAATCAGCGATGTCTTCCCAAACCTTCGTCCGAAGGAGCCCTGTTGATTATCACGTTATGCCAGATGGCCAGCTGCCTGTTCTTTAGAGCACCTGTTTGAGAGATTCTTGACAGGACGCTGCCTCTTGTTGAAGCGTTAACTGACGATATCCGCAATCTCTTCTCGAATCTGATTGGCTGGAAGACTTTAATGTCAAGTAATTAACTAGAATGGAGGATATTCTGGGCACTTAGCTGGTCTGTGTGTGGACATACCATAATTTTTTCGGACGCTACAGCCATATAAACGATAACTGCACTACTTGTCTGAAATGTGTGACTGTTGGAGTGTAAAGTTACTGTGGTCAGTATCAGTCTTGCGAGATGTGCAGACAGATTGATGTGGGTGGGAAGTGAACAGACTAGGTCTGCATTTTACGGACAATGTTGCGAATTGAGCACATGTGCGGGCGTAGGCGTATGAAAGATTTTACGTGAAAAATAATCCAGTCATAAGGAGGATACAGATTTACATGGGAAACTGACACATCCTGAAGCATTGTCGTCATGAGAGGCTACTTCCTATACATCGTTCTTTGCCAAGTGTCACCAAACTGGACTGCACTTGTAAAATAAAGTTAATTCTAATTACACCGATAAATATGCGACAGGTGGGGATCGTTCGGTGTCTGGGCGCTTGGCCGAGGCAGTCGGTGGCCAGAACGAATGGACATTCCCAGCTTAAGTTGCGAGTCGCCACTGAGCCTCCCGAGCTGGTCAGGTCGGGGTACAAGTGCGCAGTTCACCTAAGCGTGTCTTCCTCTGGGCAGGTGAGTAGCAATCTAATACTCAGCTTTCCGATCATATGTGTTGCGAGTACTCTCCGATTCTTACGTGGAGATTGGATAAGGCTGAATATGGAGCGTTGTTGTGCAATACGAGTATTCCCACTCCCACGTAAATTTATAGGTTTGTTGCTGGGAGGTCACGGTAAAAGTCTCTCCGATTTCTCAACCTTGTATGCCCTACGGAAGTTTCCACGATCTTCGACATCCTACCATGACAACTACAACGGATTGAACCGTGATTTAAGTGTATATGTTTACAAACTTCCCTGTCGATGTGGCGACAGCTGTCGTGTGAGGCGTTGAGTGCTGCTCAGTATATCCCACTTGGCTTTGTTTTGCAGCAGAAAGGTGGAGTAGTACTTGTTTAAATTAGTTTGGGTTTTTTGTTGTTCCTGTCCTATCACGTAGTAGACCCTTTCCCTTCCTTTTTCTTCCTGGTATGGCAGAGAGAACCCATTTGGGATTCCTACAGTTCTTTAAAAAGTACCCTCAGCAGACCTGTAGGTGGTTGAAAACTACGCGACAGTGACGGCATAAATTCCCGCCTAAATTTGAAGTTACAACTATGATTTCATACAGCACCGCTTCCGATTACGACGTCAAATTCCCTGTTAATCAATTTTTTTTTCTTTCGGATAGTGGTACTGCGTGTACCTTCCAGTCAGACCCCTGCCCTGTTTCCTGTAAACTGTTTGAGGACATAGCGCAATTGAGCTGAAGTTAGAAATTCTCACTTCCATTTTCAGCTAACTCAGACGTAATGGATTTTTCGACAAACTGCCTAGCGGTTCCAGTATCCACCAATAAGAAGCAACGAAAATCCAGAAGATGTAAGAGCAAGGTTTATAACCCGGCAGTTATTGGAATGAATCTGGGATAGCCCCAGAATTTCCTGCCAAATGGGCCAGTCCTGGTACCCACCAACAGGAAGGAAGTAAAAGCCGTCCCAACACAGAGGGTATGGCATTAACCAATTAGAAAATCAATTTTATTGAGTGGGGTAGTGAAGATTGACTACTTCCTAGAAATCCACATGTCAGCAATTTGCGGAGAACTGGGGATTTACTAGGTATCTGCTACTTTCTTCTGACAAAAGAGGGGTTAGTGTGATTTCTGATGGTATGCAACAGAATGTCCTCTACTACTTAAATTGTGAACTACCTCAAACAATATGTGCACAGCAGGGACAGCACTTAGAGCAGCTACTTCCACTGACCTTGAAGGAAAGGTGTGAGTTTTGGAACAAATCATGTAATGAATCTGATATCAAAATTCAAAGGTAGCTGACATCTGGTATCATGCATTCCTCCGCAAGTGACAGGTGCCTCTCCGTTCAGCACTCAGGATACAAAAGGTTACTGGTGATCCAGCGCCTGTGGTGTGGTGCAGTGACAATGAAACGCGATTGGGAGATTTCCTTCAGATATGTTTGGCAGTATCCTTAACAGTTTACTTATGTGTGGAGTGTGTTCTATGTTGATGTCAATTTCCTGGCGGTATTCCTTGAGTGGTCAGAAAAAAATGTTATGTTTATGTATTCAATGACTTCTTTTCGATGTAATTCACACGACTTGCATCTTCCAAAGTTAAGTAAACCGCAGGGAGGAATGAGTTTTTCCCACCAAATGAAGAGATCCAACCTCTAAAAATATGTATGCTTATTGAATTTCATAAATAAACAACACATTGTTCTGCCCTTTGCAAACTTGTTGAATTTCTTGTCAGGGATCCGCCCTGTGTACCAGCTCTGGGCGATTTTTTGTGCCTATTTTTTCGGGGATGAGTGGGCAGGGAGGGGACAAGGTGTGAGGAGCCTGTTGTGAGGCGTGAAAGGCCTGTTGTGAAGTTCTCTGCTGGTGACACTGTGCGCTAGGTCACTCAATTCCTGCGCAAGATCAGCATACTCACAAAAATTTTCCAACAAGACAACAGCTCCATCTGCAGCAGTGTGACTATGTAGCTACAGCATGTAGTTACTGGACAGGGTAATATCTACACCTTCCCCAACAACAGTGCTGCACAGACTGAGCATTTTTCCTACAGTCTTTTTCAAGAAGTAATAATGATGTAGGATTATGGAGGGGGACGTGGGGTAGGGGAGTACAGGGGGATAGGCTAGGTGGGGAGAGGCTCTGAACTGAACTGGGGAGAGGTGACAAAAAAGTGTCTTTTCTGCTGCATGGAGTGGTGGGGGGTGGGGGGTGGGGGGTGGGGGGTGGGGATGGGAATGGTGAAAGGGAAGGGTGGGAGGTTTCTCATAAGGAGGGATTATCCCAAAGGGGTCATAAATCAACCTACAAGTGACTATAAAGCAATTAGCATATCAATAGGTTAAGGGGAGGGAGATGGCAATAATCTGCCCCAGAATATACACTTGCCCCTGAATGGATTCAACCCACACAAGAAAATGCGTTGATATCAGCTATGCCCACTACCATCTATAACTGATTATCTCTACTATCTTTAATCTGATGTCATTCTGCAAGAGGCTTTTCAGAGGTATAATCTTTTACTTCAGAGGCTACAGGTTCCTTGTCACGCAGTTCCGTTTTTTCTGCACAGTCTGTCTGCTTTATTACCGAATGAGTAGTCATCTGTGACACATCAGTTTCGGTGGTAACACAAC
The DNA here is from genome assembly GCF_023864275.1 of Schistocerca cancellata. NCBI lineage: Eukaryota > Metazoa > Arthropoda > Insecta > Orthoptera > Acrididae > Schistocerca > Schistocerca cancellata. The sequence continues at coordinate 228,835,150 of NC_064634.1, forward strand.
TTTGCATCTATGGCAATGGGTCGTCACCTGTCTCAGATTCCATAATTTTTTCCACTTTATTTTCAACTTTTGGATTTGATTTTGTTTCATTGGATGTATCTTTTCTGGCTTTGAAGTGACTTTCTGTATCGTTTGCAACTACAGATGGGTGGTCTGTGGAGGGTCGTGTGATTTGTTCACTTCCTGCAACTAGTTTCTGAATTTCGTTTACCATTTCCTATGCATTTTCTGATGTCCCACGTTACAGGTACAGTTGTGGTAACTGGTGGCAGTGAAGTGTATGCCTCTAGTTGTTAGCGACTTCTGCATCACTACTCGGGAAGTGCCATGTATCTATTAAAGTATTCCATGGGGAGCTGCAGTGGTACTCGTCTAGCTCAATTAGTACACAGATAGTCAGCAGAATTACAAATTGAACATGTCAGTGATTGCTCACCATATGTTATTGTTGTGATCTCCAGAAATTATTTTGTGACATCAGACACCATGAAAATTACGGGGCGCCAAAGATGTTGTGAACTGAGAGTTCCTTCTCTCGGCTGTCAGACATGAATTGACGAAATGAAATTACTTGACATTAGGTGCCAACTATTACTTGATTTTAATAATGAAATTAAACACAAATGGTTAGTAATTTAGGAGTTCATGTATGAATGTAAAATATTACTTATATGATCAAAACATGAATAAAACAAAATTACAAAACTCGGATCCGATTTCACTGGGCGTGGACACGCCTGAATTGTTAAGGGGAAGGAGGAGGGGACGAATCGTCTCACCATTATTCGTTATCGTTTTTCGTGTACTGCTGTCGACGGCAGGCGCTGCGTCGGTTCGGGGCGTCGCCTCGGAGCTGTGAGGTACGAGTCGGCTGCCTTCGTCGACAATCGCAGCTTTGCGGCGGGGGCCATGTACGATCTCCGCGTTGTTTGACAGTTGTTGGTCACGTGGCCGAAGCTGTGCTGTCACGGTGCCTGAAGACGGATGTTGGCGATGGAAGGAAGAGCGGCCAAGTCCTCTCGCTTCCGTGGTGTCTCCACAACACCCCATTATCGTTCTCTTCCATCTCTCAGCACAATTCCTCTTCGAAATACTCTTCCTTACTGCGTAGTCATTGGCAGACAAAATTTTCAATGCAGCCCAATGACAGATGTCCATTTCATAACCATGGTCCTCTGTGCGGGGTGGAAATTTCCTATCTGGCGTGGGCTCGCGTGCCTCATGAATCGGCGTCTTTCTCACGAGTTCACATTCTTACGATGTTTTCCTGCATACCGAGGCCGTTGGAAGAGCAGCTACACAACACTTCTTTGTAACCGATCTCTCTGTATGAGGCCTAGACAGACTCATGTTTGGGCTCCGTCTCAAAATCTGCCGGCGTCCGTGATTTGTAACAAATGTCCTCACTGTTGAGAAAAATATCTTCGAACGCTGACTTCTTTCACACACCTGCCTGCGCCAATTCCACACTTTTTGTGTATGCTCCTCGCTGTTCCTGTGGGGGTGCTGTAATTGTCGGCACATTCCTGCTATCTAAGGCAGGTAAAATGACTGCCGCCAGGCCAGAAGAACTTTGATGCTTTCCCGAGTACATTCTTGGCGTTCCATCCTAATGGCTGCAGGTATCCATCAGTTCTTGGCACGCTTCTCGTTGTCAGACAGGCCCTTCACAACGTCTCCCTCCTTGAGCGAGGTGAGGACGTCTGCCCGGATTCCTGCTGTGTGTCTGGAGAATGACTGCAGTGTCCCCTCCTCGGCGGCTCACCGACGTATTATGTTATAAATGCTCTGTTTTCAGCAACTGATGCGTAGGATGAAATGTGTCTTTTTACTTCCATCCTAATGTTTCGTACACCACTGTCGATTTGATGTAGGAAAGTGCCAGACCATTAATCATCTTCAAGATTCCAAACTGTGCTATACTGTTTAAAATACCGCTCTGTCACCTAATTTTATCATTCAAAACATACATTATAAATTTTTATACTCTGGATTCCATAGATTGCATACCGTGCAGTAATATTACTAACAGATCTATAAAGGTGTTTGAATCTCCAAGCAGTGCCACCTGCAGTCACGAGTGTGTCACAATTTCTGGCATCTTTGAATTTTATTAACATAGAAATATGAATGAAATTCAGTTCCATATCTAATTGTTACAGATCAACTCACGAATTTCAAATGGTGACGGTTTGTCAGCATTCCTATCACAAATACACTGTTGATGACTTATTTTACTAATTTTACTAATTTTTTTTCCAGAAGCTTTTAAAGACACCGGGAGTGCAAACGGCCAGCCGCGTACACCAAGCACTGTCGCCAGTAATGCTGCCCCACTCGCTAGCCGGACCGCTGCGTAGGGACGTGTTGACTCCACAACCATGTGGCTACACAAGCGAGAGGTGAACTGATACTAAATTCGCTTTATTTTCAATGTTATTTCGGGAACTACACGTAAACCGATGGTTTGTGAGGTTGCTGACTAGTAAACATGGGCTTTAAAGCGCAAACCTTAAGAGCAATGCTCACTCGGTCAGTATAAGGGAAGTGTTTCACATAGCAAAGGTATGCATTTTAGAGTCCATGTTCACTACTCAGTTTTTTATACTTTCGCCACCCGGATTATGAAAAGCCTGCAGTAGCATAGGCCCGCTGTCAGAGATATCAGAATGATTTTCGCTTATGTCATTCGACTCTGTCATTTCCGGACTAGGCTCCCTTGCCTCCTCACATTCATACATTTACCCTTGTCCATCCTCCCCGCAAGTTTGTAACATCATCACAAAATGTTCCTGTACACGGTGGTCCTATGCCAGTATGTCCGCTGAAAGTGCTAGCTGTTAGGTTCTTCAATAAATATTCAGATAAGTGTTGTTTGTTTGAAGCAGCAACATCCCTTGCACCCACGGCCCGAGCTATAATAACTATAAAATTATGTACAGAACACGTGACCATTACTTAGAACTAGGAGACGTAGTTTCAATAGCTGGTACCATTGGAAACTGCCGGCCGCGGTGGTCTAGCGGTTCTGGCGCTGCAGTCCGGAACCGCGGGACTGCTACGGTCGCAGGTTCGAATCCTGCCTCGGGCATGGGTGTGTATGATGTCCTTAGGTTAGTTAGGTTTAAGTAGTTCTGAGTTCTAGGGGACTTATGACCTAAGATGTTGAGTCCCATAGTGCTCAGAGCCATTTGAACCATTGGAAACTACAAAATCTTGAGTTTAAATCAAAGTAGCATCTTGTAATACTAATAAACGGCAAACACTTTCAACTCAATTTCTTTCATACAAATAACTGCTCGTTCCAGCGCCTGTGTTTTTGAGTGCTGTCATGACCGACAGAGTGCCAGCAGTACAAGCCGAAAGTCGAGGTACAGTGTGAAACAGGGACATTTGTATGGTACAAATGGCGGAGATGCAGCTGGAATGGAAAACCTTGGTTTTAAGGACTCCAGCGACAAAAGTTGTGCAGTGGCCAGCAGAGCAACATTATCAAGTAAATAACGTAGCAGCCTTTGTTCGAAGATCATGAATTAGATTTTATGTAGTTTCTCAGAATCGCTTCCGTGAATGCTGCTTTCGTTGCCTCAGCAAGGCCACAGTTAATATTTTTCCTTTTCTTTATCAGAGTAGGTGCCCCAACTGTAATGTGTTCCATCGCAGCCAGTTGAGAAACTATGATGCAGATCGGTTCTGAATGCGTCAACACGATTATTAAGAAGGAGAGCTAGGCAAGTGAAAAAGAAAAGTTTAGGACAACAAAACTACCTGGAGGCCACCGCTACATCCAGTGCCAACATGTTGTTCGGAAACTTCTTCACAATTCAGGTGTCGAATTTCATTTCTTTCAGTTGTTTGGCTAGTAGAAGGCAGATTTGAGTGTCTAGTTGGACTCACTTTCTACATTTCTTGCTACGTTTGTTCAGTGTGTACTTCAGCTTTGAAACATTTGTAGTTCCTCGGCCTTTTCGGTCGGTTCCAGGGGTATGATGACTGATTCATGTACGACTTCATATTTATTACCAAAATTTTCGTTCGCCTTCGTTGAGATGCGAACAACCGATTATTTACTATGTATTGCCTGCTATCTCTCTTTGTATTTCTTCTATCTTGATTATTACATTTGAACACAAATAACACAATGTAACTGTTACATATGGATGTATAATATCGATATATGCTCGCAAATATTATGAGGTAGAAATACAACAGAAAAAGAAGTTTATGGCTTGAGGAGTTCAATAACACTTTAAATAATGCAACTAACTGGTAGATTAAAACTGTTCGTTGGACTGAACCTCAAAATCTAGACGTTCACTTTTCCCGGGCAAGAGCTGTACAAACTGAGCTACTCAAGTGCGACCCGTGACTCGTCCTAACAGCTTTTCGTCCTAAAGGGAAATCGTTATGATGTAGCTGCTTTGGACGATGAAATTGTTCAGCAGCTGCAACTGAAAATTTGTGAGCTAACGGGGGCTCGAACGCAAATACTCCTCTTCTCTTAAACGGTTGCGTTAACCACCGTTTTTTTCTTTTTTTAAACTATTTCTCTCATCATTTGGCCTAGGCGGACGTCATTTGACACCCCTTCAAGTTCATCGGTGAAAACGCCACCCAGTTTCTTATTACAGAGGGCAGTCACCACTCTGAACGACCACGCTGAGCTACGGTGTCAGCTTTCACCCCAGCCCCGTGAACACGTTTCCCGCCTGACACTAGTTCCCTAGTGATGCACACTGCTGAGTGGCGATCCAGTTCATTCCCCCCCCCCCCCCCCTCCCCGTTGCTCGCAGCCTCACTATATTCCTGCAAGAGTTTGGACGATGGTATACACCCGCATTGAAAATGTCGTATGCTCGTCGAAGCGTATCTATTCAATTACAAATGTGGGTCCGTTATTTCGGACGTCATGTTTATTCCTGACAAAATACACTTCTGTTCACTTGCCTTTTATATATACGGAATGATACTAATCTGCTCCACAATTTGGACATCTTTTTACATTCATAGAACTCGTTTTATCGAATTAACAAGAGAGCAGTTACAGAAGACCTCTTACATTCCAGACCACTAACCACAAGGGGGCATCTTTACCCCTTTTCATCCTGAAAGTCACAACATAAGGAATGGGCGCACAATACAGAACTTTAACAAAATTCGCGCTCACAGGGAGCCGACGCTGTTATCTATGGTGTACTGAGTACTCGAAAAGGATTTGAATATATACTACAACAAGATGGCTGCAGCATATGAGATGCCAGCCGACAATAATGTTAAACTTGTATGAAATGTTGACGACGATCTGAGCAAGACTTTTCTGAATCTACGTGCTCTGATAAAACGAAAATAAAAATCTGGTATGTGGATCGTAGGATCAGGTAACGGAGAAAGATACAGACTTCTTTTTTTGTTACTGGTGGTTTTATGGAATCCATTGCCTTGTAATCAAAAATGGGATGCTTTCTACAAAATTTATTTCAGAACTTACTTCATATTAGTTTCGCAACCTCTTAGATAAGAACACTGCTAAAATAACTTAAATTTATTACTAAAACACCGCAGAAATCAAATACTAATATTTAAACGCTAGTGGCCGGAGCGAAAAAATGAAATTCCCCTCACCAGCTCGCTGGTTATGCTGCGTTCTAGAAATGACTTCAGGTCAGGTCAGACCTAAGCCCTGGTCTTTTCCTGTGGTTAACTGCAGTGATTATATATGTTGTTTGTACAAATACATGTACCGACACTCAGTCATTCCGCCAAATATGTGGAAACCTCTGTTGGTTTCTGAGGCAAATTACGATTCTAAATACCACTGATATATTGTGAATTACCGAACAAACTATAATGCATAAGTACTATCTTCAAAACATTGCTGTTTAGTTACTGATTAAAAGATATGTAAACTTGCAGATGACACCCACTAGAATCACTGTGGCTGTATAAATAAACAGTAGTGTTCATTGCAACGCTTCTGGGGAACGGTAACAATAACCACCTTAAATTTATATACGGCTCGTCTGTACAGAAGTGGTTCGGTCATGCACCGTTGGTTTAAGCCCTTGTAGAACGTCGGTCTATCATGAAGCACATTAGTTTAGTGAAGACTTATTAATGAAATTTTAAAAACACAAGTTAATAAATGGATTAATAGAATAAAGGAGGTCCAGTAAATGCATGATACCATAGAATAGTGATGTAGCCTAGAATTAAAGGATTATTGTTGACTATCAGTTTATTCAAATCAGACACAATGTTATCCATAACTATGGTCTCTCTCAGTGTTTTATTAGAACAAAGTGAGGAAACAAGAAATCAAATAATTCAACTAGCAGAGCAATCGGATCGTTCGCTTGCAGTAACAAATGTAAACCATAGGCATGTAACCTTGCACCAAATCATTGAAACTGAATTAAAATTCGTACAGTTCACTAGATTCGTTAAAGACTTTATACAATAACAAAATTTATCTTGGCAGAAGTTCAGCCATAGATAGCTTTATTGGCATTCAGAGCTGCAGAATACATCTGTGTTCAGAACTGGTACACACCGAAACATTATCGACCAACACTTAAGCCATGTGGCTCTGTGGTCATACGTGTTACATCTTTTACATGCTTCAGACAAAAATTATAAATTTTTATAGTTAACTTCCAGTTTGTTATTACTCTACTAAATGCTGGATATCTCTGAGTGATTGGGTTTTATTAATTTATTCACCGTAAACAGAAGGGCGAGAAATTTGTAAAGGTTTTCAGCATGGTGCTGCGGTTGTATGCTACTCATATGGTCATCTTACCAAATACTCATCAAATAAACATAAAAAATTGATACAATATAACAAATTAGTCACACTGACGCTAATTATTAATGTACATGTGGAGGAATCTTTATTTCTCCACTATTTTACGATATATTCAATAATTTGTTCGTAAAATGTGTCTATTTGTTAACAGTACTGGAGACATGATACTTCTCTAGCTGATAGTAAGCCCAGTCCAGTGGTTGGTCATACACATACATATGGCGTTTCTGTATAATTTGATATAGACTTGATAAACAATTATAATGTAACTTTAATAGCTTTGTTAATGTTGAATTTATGCATATGGTAACAGATTTAGTGGGCTCGTCTCACTGCCTCGAGTTCAACGCTTGCTTTAAGTTTTCTGTAGTATATCTGGAAGTTACTGTCCTGTTGCCCGCAATTATTCTTAGTTTCAGGTTTTAATTTAGCTCCTGGAATCCTTCAAGAACTGTGAGGTGCGAGCTAACATCCCAGAGATGTTCGGGCTCACATGCGGTTCGTCTTCGTCGAAATATCTTGGCTCAAACTCGTCTAGGCATTGATACGCACGTGTTGCATTACACGCCCTAAATTACTTTGGACCCTTTGGTTAAATTGTCTGGCTGATGGCAAGTTCGGAAAATACAAATTTAATATAACATACAATAACAATAATAATAATATGTGGAACTAAATTAACGACCCATGAATGATGTAGGCCACACAGCGATCTGATTACTATAATGTTTTTTTCAGAAAGAAAATTAATAGCGAAAGTGATCATATTTAGAACTACTATTACAATCGACCGCATATCCATTTGACACAGTTCGATCATTCACAATCTCATCGCGAATTACAAGTCTATTCTCAACCCGCTTAACTACGTGAAAAGTTAAGAGTTCACACCAGGCGCGTGGCTGATCACCGCTCAGAGACTTAAGTCCCGCGATACCACACAACGCGAAAGTTTTTAAGTCGTTTCACTTCCTAGCTACCTAAAGGCCGACCGTCCGCTTTTGCGTCTCCATCAGTACTGTTCCCTTTGGTGTCTAGACCACAACTGTTAGCTTTCGCGTCTGCACCGGCACTCTCCCCTCTGCCCGTCTCTGGCAGTTTTTCCCGAGCGCCGAATATCTTCGCTCAACTGACTAGGGCAATTCCCTTCCCTGAAGCCGTCCATCTGACTGGCTACAGTTTATTCTACATTACTTTACATTTTAACATATATAAATAATCAAAACTTGATCACTTTCACGTTCTAAATAAAGTAATAATAATATCCATTGCATAACAAACATTAAATTCTTTTACATAAAACCAATACAATTTCCTTCTTAGCTTTGAATGTCACGGCCAGTAGCATTGCACCAATGTGCTTTCTGATAAATAAATAAAGAACAAAAGTAACTATTAGGCACTAAACTTTACAGCAAATACTATATTACCTAATGATTCAATAAGGTGTCATGCTGTCGTCGTTCAATGTGTTTTGTGTGGAGGAAATGATGATCTGATGTTTAACTGGAAATATTGATAATTGAAATTCACTATATCTTTGAAACTCATAAAGTTACAGAGCTAATATTTACAACGTTTGTCACTCTAATGATGCGCTTCTACATGAAATGTCAATCTTTAAGGTCGACCAAAGCGTTCAGATTTTAGCATTCGGAACTTTCTTACAAAACTTGTTAATTTCACTTTAACAGTAAATCCTAAACTATTATAGATATGATCAATATACCAGTTTTATTTGGATCACAATCAAATTTTATGAATGATGGTACATTAAAATTACTATGGCTTCATTTCCTGCACTACTACAGAATTAAATAGTTTTCATAAATGTTTCCCTTTATGATCGATCGTAGGTCCGCCGTATTTAACACTGCTATGTCTCTTTGGCCACAAACTGCTTCTACTGGGTTTCCCTGTGACGTAGGTTCTCGTCTGTCTCACTTGCACACTACAAAGCTTAGGCCTCAATAGATGATAGACACCTGTGAGTTTCCCCATCTCGTGGTGAATCTGCGCCGCTTGTGGCACCTGGTCCTGGACGACAGGGTTCGTTTCACAATTCTTATAGGCTGACTCTTTCGGCCATGTATTTAAATGAGAGTGCAATGCTCGTTAACCCACAGAGGCATCACCCTTCCTCATACTTCAGGGTTTCCCAAGACGTAACGCCACTTGGGCACCAACAGCGCTCCCCACCTTAGATCAAATCTCATCGCAACAACTTGGGGTCCACTACACAGCGTCCGCTCACCTACCTGGCCCGGCCACCATACTGCAACTTGTCAGCCGCATATCGCTTAACCAAATGTGCTGTGTCAGAATACTCACAACTCGTAACAACGTCATATCACAACGACTCGTAACACCACATAACCTCGATGTGTATGACCAAAGCGAAGGTGATGTGGTGTAATCCGATGCACAGTCTGAGTTTTGTAATGTTTCACTAACAGATTCGTCAGTGGCATGACTCACACTTTCAATTTTATTTCCACTGAAGCTCATTCTACGTGTGTTGCACTTTCTAAACCTTCTTTGCACTTTCCATTGAATCCTGATGAAGAATTCACTGTACAGATGACATACGCTATGCTGTAATCATCTCCAACATCTCTGGGTCTTTAACCTTTAGTTTAACTTTTTATTTTCTCTGCTCTCCGTAAGTTGTAAAAAGGGCACTGGAATACAGTGTGTTAAATGAACCAACCATTCTGCAATCACATACTCCTTCCTGTTGGCGTTGGTGTTGTCCACGAGGGCCCTGCCCAGTCTACAGGTTAAATGTGTCTCGACTGGGAGCGGTGCGATGCTACTTTAAATTTTCGTAAATGTGTAGAGAAGTATCGTAGCGTCACCGAACCCTGTGAGATGAATCTGAGTCCCATACGTCTTAAAAAGTGCCCACCCACAATCGCCTAAGTTGGGCGCTGTGGCAGATTTCGTTGATGATTAACAAATGGGTTTTGTCCAAATCACACTTCTTGAACCAATATGGGAATCAAGATGCCTGGCGGTAATATGTACTGAAATCATGCTTATAATCGCTTGGAGTAAATCTAGTGGATTAGTTCGAAATGTTCCGGTAAGCCTTATTAATAAAGCCCCACGCGCCATCGGAAAGATATTCCAATATTCAGCGTAGCCGAGTTGGCGTGGCCACACTCTGGCCGCGAAGCTGATGCTGGCTGTATATATAACATTGTGGTGCATTTCGATTGCTAGTAGCGGCAGTCTGTAAGTGGAAGTGGCTGCATATTTGTTGATAACTTACTCATCGCTTAAGACGCCTGTAAGGCCGCATTGATAATGTGCTGTTGGAATATAAATTTTTCATCTAGTTATACCTCTGTACAGAATGGAACTTTCACTTTTCAACGGAGTGTGTACGCGCGCGCTCCGCAACAGCCTTGAAATTTAGTAGTTTTAATGTGCCAGGAAGGCTCATACACATATATAGCTACAAACAGCCTTTTTAGAGATAGCGCCGTAGAGTGGGGTTTATATTAGTGGAAATTTCACCTTTGACTAGCATGTAGTCTTTTTTACTGCTACTGACAGTTCAGTCTCCTTGCCCTACAGCTGAATTTGTTCAAAGACCCTATTTGCCCTCTCCTCCACAGGTGCCCTGTACTCAGCTGAAACCACTACGACCGAGTCTTCCGCGAATGCCATCGCACCTTCAGTTAAATCTTTCTTTTTGGTCATCAGTCTTCTGAATGGTTTGATGCGGCCCGCCACAAATTCCTCTCGTGTGGTAACCTCTTCATCTCAGAGTAGCACTTGCAACCTACGCCCTCAATTATTTGCTGAATGTATTCCAGTCTCTGTCTTCCTCTACAGTTTTGTTTTCCACATATTCCTTTCCGATTCTGCGCGATACCTTATCAGTCCACCTAATTTCCAACATTAGTCTGTAACACCACATCTCAACGCTTCGATTCTGTTTTGTTCCGGTTTTCCCACTGTCTATGTTTCACTACCATACAATGCTGTACTCCAGACGTACATTCTCAGAAATTTATTCCTCAAAATAAGGCCGATATTTGACATTAGTAGATATCTCTTGGCCAGGAATGCCCTTCTTGCCATTGCTAGTCTGCTTTTGATGTCCTCCTTGCTCCGCCCGACATTGATTGTTTTACTGTCTAGGTAGCAGAATTCCTTAACTTCATCTACATCGTGAGCGTCATTCCTAATGTTAAGCTTCTCGCTGTTCTCATTTCTACTACATCTCATTAATTTCGTCTTTATCCTATTTACTCTAAATCCATACTCTGTACTCATTAGACTGTTCATTCCTTTCAGCAGATCATTTAATTCTTCTTCGCTTTCATTCAGGATAGCAATGTCATCAGCGAATCGTATCACTGATATCCTTTCACCTTCAATTTTAATTCCACTCCTGAACCTTTCTTTTGTTTCCATCTTTGCTTCTTCGCTGTACAGATTGAATACCAGTACTGAAATACTACAAACTAGTCTTACACCCTTTTTAATTCAATTATTTCGTTCATGGAGGTCCACTCTTATTATTCCCTCTTGGTTCTTGTACGTATTGTATATTACTCGTCCTCCACATAACTTGCCCCTCTTTTTATCTTAATTTCGAACATCTACACCATTTATATTGTCGAACGCCTTTTCTAGGTCGAAGAATCCTACGAACGATTTTTCTTTAGTCTTGCTTCCATTATGAACCGCAACGTCAGAACTGCTTCTCTCTTGCCTTTACCTTTCCTAAAGCCAAACTGATCGTCATCTAGCGCATCCTCAATTTTATTTTACATTCTTCAGTATATTATTCTTGTAAGCAACTTGGATGCATGAGTTGTTAAGCTGATTGTGCGGTTATTCCCGCGCTTGTCAGCTCATGCGGTTTTCGGAGTTGTGTAGATGACGCTTTTCCGAAAGTCGGACGATTTGTCACGAGACTCTTACATTCTACACACCAACGTGAATAGTTGTTTTGCTGCCACTTCCCCCAATGATCTTAGAAATTCTAATGGAATGTTATCTATTCCTTCCACCTTATTTGATCTTAAGTCCACGAAAGCTCTGATAAATTTTTATTCTAATACTTGATCCCCTATCTCTTCTAAATCGACTCCTGTTTCTTCTTTATCTCATCAGACAAATCTTCCCCCTCATGGAGGCTTTCAGTGTATTCTTCCCACCCACCAGATTTCACCTCTGAATTTAACAATGGAATTCCCGTTGCACTCTTAATTTTATCGCCCTTGCTTTTAATGTCACCGAAGGTTGTTTTGACTTTCCTGTGTGCTGAGTCTGTCCTTCCGACAATCATTTCTTTATCGATGTCTTCACATTTTTCCTGCAGCCATTTCGTCTTAGCTTCCCTGCATTTCCTATTTATTTCATTCCTCAGCAACTTGTATTTGTGGATCTCTGACTTTCCCGGTACATATTTGTAATTCCTGCTTTCATCAATGAATTGAAGTATTTCTTCTGTTACCCTTGGTTTCTTCGCAGTTGCTTTCTTTGTACCTACGTTTTCCTTCCAAACTTCTTTGATGTCCCTTATTAGAGATGTCTATTCCTCTCTAACTGTACTGCCTACTGAGCTATTCTTAGTGCTGTATCTATAGCCTTATAGACCTTCAACCGTATCTCGTCATTCCTTAGTACTTCCGTATCCCTCTTTTTTGCGTATTAATTCTTCCTGACTAATGTCTTAAACTTCAGCCTACTCTTCATCACTACTGTATTGTGGTCTGAGTCTACGTCTGCTCCTGGGTACGCCTTACAATCCAGTATCTGATTTCGGAATCTCTTTCTGACCATGACGTAATCTAACTGGAGCCATCCCGTATCACCAGACCTTTTTCAAATTTGCCTCCTCTTCTTGTGATTCTTGAACAGAGTATTCGCTATTACTAGCTGAATCTTGTTACAGAACTTTCTCATTCCTTGTTCCAAACCAATATTCTCCTGCAATCTTTTCTTCTACTCCTTTCCCTGCACTGAATTCCAGTGGCCCATGACTAATAGATTTTCATATCTCTTTACATAGCGTATTACTCTTTCAATATCCTCAGACACTTTTTCTATGTCTTCATCTTCAGCTTGCGACGTCGCAATGTCCTTCACCTCTGAATTTAACAGTGGAATTTCCGTTGCACTCTTAATCTTATCGCGGCTTGATCTATCGTTGTCGGTGTTGGTTAGCTGTCGATTCTGATAAGAACAATCCTATTACTGAGATGTTGTCAGTAACACACTCTCCGCCCTACCTTCCTATTCATAAAGAATCCTACTGACGAGGCAAATAGGTCTGGAGACTTACAATCCGCTGTCTTCGTAATCACATGGGCCTTCTTAATCACCAGGATTCTTGAAATACTACGATATTGCAACACTCCTGATATCTTCCAAGTCACAAATAGCAGTTGAATAAGAAAGGGGATGATATGTGGAACTGCTTCACGCAAAAGTTTGGGTGAACACCGTGGGGGTCTTGGATCTTCTTAAAATTTTGCAAACGTCACCGCAACAGTTTGGTAAATGTGGAAATGCTTTCGCTTAATTGTAAACATCTTCCAGATTTGGTTTTAGGCTACGATATAGTGGCTCACGTGTGCATTGTTCATTATCAGGAGGGACTTGCCTAGTAGAAATTCTCCTGTATGTCTCCATCCCTGAGTCATACTTCTAGTGTCCCCTGCAGACGTTGACCAAACTACAGGTTATTTTAAACCCTCCCAACAAAAGAAGATTTAGCCTCAAACATATAGCCAAACTTCCTGTCGTACCCGAAACAGCTCTGCTTTAAGAGCGGCTCTGTTCACGGTTGCGCTGTAACAGAATGGTGTGTTCCCTGATAGGTAACTTATCTGAAAGAAACGTCTTGGAATTCCTGTCTATGTCTGCATGATTACCCAGACTGATGTAAACACAAATATCTCTCCCGTTGTGCCGTCTGCAGTAGTTTAGTTAACACGTATTTTGAGTAATCACTATTTCTTGAGGAAGGTCACTGCAAAGAGAGTTCTTTTCATCTATCAATATTTCCATTAAATTGGACTGCGTTCACTGGATGTAAAACAATCCTGCTGTATCCAGCTGCATTTTTCGGAAACGACCTTCCATCTGCAACAGAGATGTCAATGTCACTGCGTTGAGGTAAGTTGGGATTGGTCACAATGTGAAGGTCCTGTCCCTCTAACAATTCCTGTTGCAAGTGCTTTCCCCTCGTCCCAATCCGTCTCCCTCCCTCCCTCTCTCTCTCTCTCTCTCTCTCTCTCTCTCTCTCTCTCCCTCGTCTATAAGTGCACTTTGCCAAGAGACCGAGTACGTGTCGATATCCGCCGGTGTAATGAGGCTTCTCTCTGGAGTAACAGGCCGCGTCCCTAATCACCCCTGTTTATGGCTAAATCTAGTGGGAATATTGGCGCACACGTTGAGCAACGATTCCACTATTCTTCTCCACAATGATCCTCTACTGTCACCATCTCCTGTAAATAGAATTGACTACTTTTTCTGACCACGTACTGTTTGTTCATGGTTATGATTACTGACTCTTGATTGATGTGTCCAGTTTTAATTTCGGGATACGAAGTGAGGCATTCGATTTTGATTTACGTGTGGCTCTTCTTGACGCACAGTGTCTCTCCGACGCTCCTCCACTGCTCTTTGTCATTCAGCGGTGGAAGTCTAATCGCTAGACGAACCTGGTACAAACGAAACATGTAGGTGCGTGCTGCGGGTAGCCTATGTACACACTACCAACAGCATTTAGCAACTCCTTTTATAACTTCTTCAGCTCAAATATCTCGATACTACGAGAATATGCGTACCCAATCAAGTTAGAGCGAGTTTTGAAGTTGGTAGAGAAATTATACGAGTTGTCTAATAGTCCCGTTCTTGAGTTCGTAATGTATAACCCATGGAAAACACGCAACGAAAAAGCAACCTTTTCGCTGGCTGAAAAAACAGGTGTTACATCTCACTCATTAAGTTGTAAGTTATACCCAATGCGTGAGTGCACATTTGTACTGGTGACACACGCTTGATTTTAGTTGACGGTAGCTTTGGTCGCACTAAGATTAATCTTTTCTTCTGTTCACTGCTACAGTGATTAGCAGAGCTTCCAGTACGTTAACACGTATCACTGATATAACATCCACATTTACATGAACTGTTTGCTTCTCTGGATTTACTTTCTGATTGTTTGTTGTTATGTTAACAGCAATTTCCTTCACCAGGTTTCGCGCTCTATCCTCGATTAAAATTTTGACACATACGAAAGGGATTGGTTTTACTTATATTATGCTTTTAGATACGTCGTAGTTTATAGCTGTCTTTGGCGATACGTTTTCGCAAGGAAGGGGTGTGCTACGAAGCTACTTCGTGAGGTTGTCTAGGTGGGGGAGGACTAAGCTCAAGTAACGGCTGAACATCATTCGCGACCACAATTTTTAACATTTTGTGCTTAAAGGATCACTGAAACCTGTTACTTGTAAGCATTCAACAATTAATAAAGCAACACGTTAGGAACAGCTACAAGTTTCAAGCGACTTTCATAAGTATTTTCTTCGCCAACGTGTGCTGTATGTTACCTTGGCATTGAAGTAAGAATTTAATACGCTGTCACACCGACCCACATTATGCTGTTAAAAACAAAGGAAACACAAAATATGGTATATGGTCATGAAAATATCTATGTTCAAGGGCAACATATGGTATAAGTTTGCACTTAACTATCGCAGTTATGGGAGGCAATACTTTCAACAACGTGCGTCACACAGCCAAAGAAACTTTGTGGCAGGTCTTCGAGAATTAGTAGTCACTAAGTTTTAATTCCTATAATGAGACACCACGTAATTATTAGGAACCAAAACTTTTTAGCAAGAACAAAAATTTTAAACAGTGCTTCAACACGGAACCTACAACAAGACTAATATTTGTGACAATTCAACAATTCAGGCTTAACGCATTTTCTGACAGCCACTTTACTGGTTTACAATTTGCTTGGTGTCAGAGAATGTTCCACAACAGCACTCACAAAAGAAATGAAAACTTACTAAAACAATGACCTTAAAATTTATATTCAGTTCCCAAAAGGACACACACACACACACACACACACACACACACACACACACACACACACACACTTAAATCGATGACATGTTCAAGGTTCCGTCAAGCAACAGTTTTTTTTTTACTTTTTTCGCCATTGTGAGTACTCAATAGGTAACGCAACCGGTGACCTCAGAATCCAAAGGACTGCCCCCAGGTAGTGAGTCAGCGTAAATCAGATGAAGACAACTCCGGGGCAAACTAGACAATTCAGCACATGATGCTAGTAACTACTTGTATTACCTGGCAAGAAAATGGATCTTTAAGTTCAACAAATAATTAAATCATAAATGATCTTTAACCCTTCAATCATGAAACTGAACACAATGTGTCTAAGAGCGAAATTACACAACTATACCAGTAAAAAGGCAGAAACCAAGTTCTCAATTATTAATAGCATAAACAATAGGACCTGATTAATGAACACACATTCTAATCTCAACAAGGAGGTAAGATTCGACCACCAACCGCAATTCAGTTTCGAAGCAATGCCCGATGGCGTAACGGTAGCGAGGGCCCGCCACACGGGACGGAAAACCAACAAGATTTGAATATGTAAACGGTTGGCAAACGAACGTCGATTAAGTTAGTAGACAGTACCTTAAATAGCAAGCAACTGGCATGAATCCTTTCCTCCGAGGATTAACGAGCATCAGTGGAGGACGAGGAGGAGGAGGAGATTAGTTTTTAACGTCCCGTCAACGACGAGGTTATTAGAGACGGAGCACAAGCTCGTATGAGGGAACAATGGGGAAGGAAATCGGCCGTGTCCTTTCAAAGGAAACGATTTAGGGAAATCACGGGAAACCTAAATCAGGATGTCCGGACACGTGATTGAACAGTCGTCCTCCCGAATAAGAGTCCAGTGTGCTAACCACTGCGCCACCCCGCTCGGTCAAGCATCAGTGCCATTCACAGCAATAGAAGAGGTATTTTAAACCAAAATCCACACAGCTATCATATATAAGATGGTAAAAACACAGTACGTCTTAATTACGGAAAATCACAAATTTACTGGTGGTACTATAAGCAGTTGGTACAAACACGTGCGGGCCTCTTGAACTTGCACTCAACGTACCGACGACCGCAGCTTAAGCAGGCAGAAAGATTGACCCGGTATTTTTAGAGTTCTAACATCCGTTAAGGTGGATAAAGCGCAAAGCAGCCATTGAAGCACCGGGGAAGACAAAAGAAAGGAACACTAGGCGAACTTCACGCTGTCCCTAAATTCACTCAAAAGAGATAAGGTGCCTCATCATAGTTCTAAAACGCCAGGCGTCCATCTTAACGAAGGCATGACAACCACGGACTTCCTCAGTGGGAATAACTTCAGCCGCCTCGTGTGCTCTGGACACTCGGCCCCATGCGGAATACTGAAGTCCATTCGTCCGACAGAGAAATCGCACGGCTCAAATGACAACACGCCGTGCCTGAAGAGCACTTCCTGCTCCGCTGCCTGTCATCGTCCGGCTCACTTCCCACATTGTTACTTGTTTACATCAAAACGGCTCGCCCTCCGCTAGAAGCAACGATGGCATGCGGAAGACGTACCGCGACCTATCACCACGGTACGGCTCAAGTTGTTTACTAGTAAGTGGAAGAGGCATGTTTTACTCCTGTCTGCGTCTGTAAAGTGTTCCCCTAGTTTTGCGAGCAAGTGAAAGTATTATCGAAACACTTAAAAATTATGTAGACAGTAACATATGCCAAAATATCATCGTATGGCGTCAGTGGCCGGGAGTTCCCAGTCGGGTAGTTCGGCCGCCAACTACAGGTTTTAGTGAGTGCGACGCCACATTGGGCGACCTGCACGTCGACAATGGGGATAAAATGATGATGGGGACAGCACAACACCCAGTCCCTGAGGGGAGAAAATCTCCTTCCCCAGCCGGATATCGAACCCGGGCACTCGTGAGTGGCAATCCTACGCGCTGATCCTTCAGCTAATAATGGGGCGGACTAACATGTGCAATTGTGAAGTATTGCCGCGCGGGATTGTCCGAAACAAACTGACGACCACGTATGTCTTCCTATAGGACTCCGAACACATTGGGTGGGATCGAGATTGTATCGAATATGAGTAAAGAATTCCCAGAGAAACTTCTGTAGCGTATTCGAAACTATCATGGCGACATGTGGGCGGGAATAATTCCGCAGCGGTGCGATGCCATTCTATGCGTCTGAACCTGATGGCGCGCGTCAAAATGTGCGTGTACCGCTGTGTGTTAATTTTTTTGCCATGTTCTAGAAAGTCAATGTGCAGCACGGCCTTGTAGTCAAAGAAAAACGTCATCATGATATTAACGTTGTTGCCGTGCATGTTGCTTAGAGTACATTGCAGAAGTTTCGCCGGGAAGCCATTATACACCCTCTTCTCAGTCACGATCTCTCTCTATCTGATTTCCAAGTTTTTGGAGCCCTGAAGAAAGACGTTCCTGGCCATTGAATGGCTTCAGTAGATGGTGTGCACGCCTGGATATAATCATGGGTCCATCGGTATTTTTCCATGAACAGACTCGTCTCACAGGGGGATAAATGTATTAACCGTTATGGTTGTTACTTTTGAAATAATACGCAGCTTACTTATTTTTCCCCGTTTGTCTCGTGTTTCTTTGACTGCCTTTCATAGTTACCGAGCAACGAAGATATGTAATTAACATACTTGACATCTTTTCATTAGAGGCACTGTTCAAATCTCCGTAAGTCAAATTTTATTTCGGCTTATTAAGGTGTACTTGACTCAAGTGATCTAAGGTACGAATTAGAAACAGGTGGTGTGTCAAATGAGCATTAATTATCTAACTATGAAGACACAAACAAGCAACGAATTAAGAAGCCCAGTGATAAAGGCTGTGACGGATGGCTGCAAAATAGTATATATGAAAACAAATTTATGACAACTGAGGGGAAAATAAAAATGTTTTAAGCAATGGTGCGTACTGTTATATCATACAATAAAAACTAGAGCGGAAACATTCAAGGTACAGATCCAAGAGGTAACGGTGTGGGACAAGGAAATATGTATATCGATGAGTGAACAGTGTGTAATGCAGATGCAAATAAACTGACGAATTCAAGGAAAAGAAAGTGGAAGGATCATGTGGGAAGTTTGGATTCAACAAGACTCGTTAAACATAAAAGACTCAGGGGAAACGACAACCTGGACGGCCGCCCAAGAGATTGGATGACAGATTTTTAGATTACAGGGCCTCGGGAACTTGCAGAAAATGCTTCAGTTTTAAAAGCTGCAGGACGAACATAGGAAGATGGTAGACACAGGAACAACAACATTGTAGTTGTAAACCGACGTAACTGTATTAGAACAGAACCAGATCTCCAAGCGCTTACAGAAACTACTAAATCTCAAATCGTTATAAGTTCGGAAAGCTGCCTAAAGTCGAAAATAATTTCAATTGAAATTTTTAACAAAGACCTAACCATGTCCGGAAAGGATAGATTAAATAAAGCTTGTGGTGGAGTGTTCATTCCTGTCAGAATTAATATACCTTGTAGTGAAATTGAAGTAGACAGTTCCCGTGAGTTAGTATGGGTAGAAGTTATATTTGCCAAACGGAATAAATTAATAATTGGTTTCTTTTATCGACCCACGGAATCAGATGATACAATTGCTGAACACTTTAAAGAAAACTTGAGTGTCATTTCAAATAGATACACGACTCATATAAATTATAGTTGGTGGTGACTTCAAACTATTCTCGATATGTTGGTGAAAATACATGTTTGAAGTTTGAGGTAGAGATAAAACGTCTTCCCCAATTGTACTGAACACCTTTTCAGAGAATTATTTTGAACATCTAGTTCAGAAGCCTTCTGGGAGTGTGAATGGTTGCCAAAACATACTTGACCTCTTAGAATATGAATAATCTTGAGAAATAACGAACATCAAAAAGGGATACAGGGATTAGCAACCACAAAGTTACTGTAGCTGGACTGAATACTGTAACATCCATATCCACGAAAAAAAACGCAAATTACTTATACTTCAAAAAGCAGATAAAAATTCGCTTCACACCTTCCTGAGAGAGAGTCTCCACTCCTTCCAATCAACCCATGTAACGTAAATCAGATGTGGTTTAAATTCGAAGCAATAATATTGGCGGCCGTTGAGAGATATATACCAAATAAATTAATAAGGTTGTTACTGATCCGTCGTGGTACACAGTAAAGGACAGAACACTTTAGTACAAGCAACAAAAAGAGCACGGGAATTTTAAAAGAACGCAAAATCTCCATGGTTAGCGAAGTTTTACAGAAGCTCAGAATTTAGTCAGAACTTCAATGTGTGATGCTTTTAATAGGTTCCACAACGAAACTCTGCCTCGAAATCTGGCAGAAAACCCGAAGAGATTCTCGTCATATGTAAAGTACACCAGCGGCAAGACGTAATCAATACCTTCACTGCGCGATAACAATGATGATGTTATTAATGACAGAGCCACTACAGTAAAGTCACTAAAAACTGTTTTCCGAATTGGCTTCACAAAAGAAGACGAAGTAAAAATTCCAGAATCGAATTGCCGGCCTGAGTGGCAAATCCGTTCCAGGCGCTACAGTCTGGAACCGCGCGATCACTACGGTCGCAGGTTCGAATCCTGCCTCGGGCATGGATATGTGTGATGTTCTTAGTTAGGTTTAAGTAGTTCTAGGGGACTCATGACCTCAGAAGTTAAGTCCCATAGTGCTCAGAGCCATTTGAACCAGAATCGAGTCAAGAACAAAAATGGTTCAAATAGCTCTGAGCACTATGGGACTTAACTTCTGAGGTCTTGAGTCCTCTAGAACTTAGAACTACTTAAATATGGAACGATTTACGAGTTCGTTATCGCCGCACTTTGTTCTACAGGGGAACGATACAAACGTAGTTTAAAGGTGGCTTAGATTAAAGCTGGTTCGATGAACTATCTGTCAAGCGCTTAATAGTGAACCTTAATGTAATCATGGAGATGTAGATGTAATCCAGTACATTCACGGAACGAGGCTAAGAAACGGAGGAACCCTAGTCAGTGGAAGAAGAAGAAGAAAATATGCGATGATTATAAGTGATACTCGAACATGGGCACTTTCACTTGTTGATGATCCGACGTCCACGGATTGAATGATTTTTCTTTTATCTAGGCAAAAGAAAAGAAGTTGGCTATAGAATGGTTACTGGGGGGTGTAATGGTTTTTTATTTACGTGGCCATTTTGGCACTCCAACCCCAGTTCTCGATACCAGTAACATCGTACAACTTTTCTACGAAGTAACAGACATATTTTTGTGACAATATTCATATTTGGTTTTATTAATATACAGATACACCGATGTATCGATATACTACAGTGATACGGTTCTTGTGTGTATTCATTTCCGCGAAACTGTCATAATCTTTGACTTAGTTGCAACCGTTTTGGCGCGAATGCCCACAGAGCAGTCTTTGTTTCACTTTGCAGAAGTTAAGTTGTTATTTCGCTTTGTAAAAGAACAGTCAAGTCTTCTGTTTGGTTAAAAGTGGAAATTAAATATATGAAGGTTGATACAAAACTGTTTTCTTGATGATGTGACAATTAAGAAGAAGTATATGTGAATTTACAAGAAGTCTAATAGAAATGTGGATCGTGAACACCAAGTCAAAAATTATTTCTACCATACCATTGTTCTAATCTGGGATTGTTTGATCATTAAGAAATTCCTGAAAAACGCATTTGTTAGTTCTTCAAATATTGCTAAAATACAGATCTGGACCTTCTAGCAGTCAAAGCGGAATCACCCTTGAGTCAACAAGATGAGCCATAACAATTTTGACGAAATCTACGTGGGAATCCATTCAAGATAAGTGACAAAATTAATGACTTTTTTACAGTGACTTCATTATTTGCATTCTGACGATACCATTCACAGTCAATAACTTCGTTGTTGCCCGATAAAGCGAACATATGCTGCGTGAGCTCCATTATTAATCTGATTTCTAACCCAGTTTGCAAGTGGTGGTATTGTTAGAAGGGGAACTATTGTGTCGCACTGAGTAAACAGAATATGCAGAATGGATTATCGACAATACCGGAAATTGTCGAAAGGAGACTCACAACGGGAATAAAATTAGAGTGGAATAGAAATAACAAAAGCCACCTTCCTTTTATATGATAAAAAGGAACATACATATTAGGGCATTATCAAAAGCCACGTTTACTTATCTGAATTACGGATACAAAGGAATTATAGTGTGAGACGCTACCTGTGTAGCAGTGTCTACAACGGAAAAGTTGATATGTGGGACGTCTATATTGACAGAGGCAGAAGCCTATCCACTGCACTCAACTATAATAACATTATTTTTTCTTTATTGTATCTCGCTGTTTATCTTTCCAACAGACGTTCACCGAGCTGTATCTGAAACACATTCCAGCAGTGCGGGAAGCCAGCGCAGCTGCCTCAAGAGGTCCATACGTTTCCCAGCGCACGAAAACTGCATCGCAGGAAGCAATGACGTATAAATGCCATACATATGTAACAGATAGGTGAAGCGGCGAAAATAAGAAATGGCCTACGGTCGGCGAATAAAACAGAGGACCGCAGATACGGGGTAGTGGCAGGGTGGTGGCTGAGAGTGTCTTTGGGAGGGGGGGTATAGGGGGGCAGTGAAGGGGTGACAAGGTTCAGAGAAGGCCCAGTAGCCGGCTGGAAGGCCGCCAGCAGCGCAGAAAGTGAATATGAGCCCCGCGCGGCGGTGGCGACGGCGGGATAGAGATGAGATGGAATCTTTATGGCGGTATAAAGAACAGGCGCGGGACGGGGGATGAAGCGGGGCCGGTGGCGGGGGCGGGGGCGAGGCACCGAGTGGCGACAGCTCCTGAGATTGAGCTCTGTGGGCCGTGCCGCGATTCCGGGACCGCTCGCAGTACATACCGCAGTAGTTCGCCTCATCACTTGCACCCCTGGGAGTCTCCTGTTATGCAGCTCCGCACAACGTGGCCGCAGTCTGCCAGACGTTTGTCCCCAGACACGGCAAGTGGCTGTTATGGAAGGCGCGTGTTAAGAGGCGGTAAGGCGGTGATAAGACTAGAGCAGCATGACATGCTGACGACAGCTTCGCAGAACCTAGAGTTTACAACGGCAGACTCATGTTCTCACGTGAAGCATGAAATCTTTACATGACAGCCTTCAAACGAGACTTTATCTTCTCAATTTTCAGATTGTCCGTACTTAACTCGTCAGCTCTTTGGCTTGCATGCTGTGTCTCTTTTCCAGTTTTTCTTATGATCTTTTTGTTTACATGAAGGTACTACAATATTTGCATATTAAATTCTCCTGTCTAAGTATAAAACTAGTTAAGTATGCAAATAGCACTGTGACATACGTCGTTGTAGTACTACGCATCAGTCACTGACATTACAACAATCTCTTTTCGAGATTAATTGACCGTGATCTTAACACTAAAGGATAAAAGAAAAGAGATTGTCAATTTCGTTTCCTGACATAGCGAAGTACGAGTATTATACACTACTGGTCTTTAAAATTGCTACACCTAGAAGAAATGCAGATAATCAACGGGTATTCATTGAACAAATATATTATGCTAGAACTGACATGTGATTACATTTTCACGCCGTTGGGATCCAGCATGGCGTTCCGTATTACCCTTCTGAACCCACGGATTCCACATTCTGCTAACAGTCATTGTATCTCGACCAACGCGAGCAGCAATGTCGCAATACGATAAACCGCAATCGCGATAGGCTACAATCCGACCTGTATCAAAGTCGGAAGCGTGATGCTACGCATTTCTCCTCCTTACACGAGGCATCTCAACAACGTTTCACCAGGCAACGCCGGTCAACTGCTGTTTGTGTATGAGAAATCGGTTGGAAACGTTCTTCATGTCAGCAAGTTGTAGGTGTCGCCACCGGCGCCAACCTTGTGTGAATGCTCTGAAAAGCTAATCATTTGCATATCAGAGCATCTTCTTCCTGTCGGTTAAATGTCGCGTCTGTAGCACATCATCTTCGTGGTGTAGCAATATTAATGGCCAGTAGTGTATAAATAATAAACCATTAATGGAGTATGAACTGAGGGCCTTAGAAAATAGTAACAGCAAGTTGCAAAGTAAACATAAACAGTCGCCATGCCAAAACGGGAAAATTATTCCAGAACAAATACTGATGACTTCCGCACTTCTAGAAGGGAAACCAAGCTTTTAACTCAATCAATTTTATGAGTGGAAAAATAAAATTGGAATACATTACCAGCATCAAACATACAGTACAACCATAAGTTTTTCTCCCCTGAATCATGCAAAATGGAATAAATATTTTCAAACTTACAATTTCAGGTTGACAAGTGAAACTACTTTTCCGTTCTTCAATGAGCAGTAACTGAACAATGACGACCTCTGTGTCTAGCATATAGAGACCCCAAAATCAGTTATGATGTACCGCTGTACCTTTAACCAATCTCTTACTAATATACAAATATATCGCACGTGATCGTAGTATTCTTTAATGAAAATTAACTGATTATTAATGTAAACAATGTCTAAAGCATAGGGGCGCTTGAACTGTTATGTTTCCCAATTCTACATTAACAAGCATGTTTATTATGCAACAACTTGCAGAGTACAAAAGCGATAATCTTCATTAAAAGTTAACTGATTACTGACATCTAGTGTGAAAGACATGTGAACCGAAAAAATGTTCTAGTAGTAAATAAAACTTTTATAAGAAATTTTAGTGTTCACATCTTTGGATAAATGGATCACATACTTCTTAATGTAATTTGATTGATTATGACTACACAATTCTTAGAACATAAGGTCCTTATATCGTTATATCATATTCCTCATTTTTGACTCACTTTTCCAGTCCCAAAGCCGGCCGAAGTGGCCGAGTGGTTCTAGGCGCTACAGTCTGGAACCGTGCGACCTCTACGGTCGCAGGTTCGAATCCTGCCTCGGGCCTGGATGTGTGTCATGTCCTTAGGCTAGTTAGGTTTAAGTAGTTCTAAGTTCTATGGGACTGATGACCTTAGAAGTTAAGTCCCATAGTGCTCAGAGCCATTTTTTCTAGTCCCAAAATTACGTAGTAATATACATGGACTAGGAATAGAAACATTGTAATAAATCAACACCACAAAAACCACGACTAACAGTAGACTATGCTCATTTCATTAACCTTACTGATAATTTCGTCTCGCCCTACATTCCAGTTGCTTCCACATCAATTGCTGGCCACAGACTAAAAAATATTCCACATATGGCAGGCTAACTTCTTGACCATGCGCCTTTTCCACTGGCGGTTCCCTTCCAGGCATAGAGGAACTTCTCTCCATCTTTACAATTCTAAGATCTCTATACAAGGACCAGATAAGTCATGTAGTCATTTCATTTCATACACTGAATATACTGAAATAAATTTCGTAACACCAGTCAACGATAAGATAAACAAATTCTAAAACGTACAAATTTAATAATACACTGATATTTACAAACATAATATGAAGTTCGTTTAGTTAAAAATCGAGTCACGGATGTCAGATGTTTATCAGGGTATTAATATCGGTCAACGGTAGAGTTGTAAAACAATGGTACGCTAGCATAAGTAAGAGTAGACTACAGTTGCTTTCTTAGTGTCTGTAGTAAGTCAGGATCGTAACGACGCTACATGTGTGTTAGGTGTGTTGAATACCTATCTGGCACAAGCTCATTTCGATCGCTTTATTTGCAGATGCGATCAGTGTCTTATTAGATTTCCCTAGAAACCAGAACTGGTGAACCGCCTAGAAAATGTGCACACATATATAGAGGGCCCTGTAACCTACGGAATGTTTCTGTGCTACATCGTTATTCTCCTGTACGTTACTTAAAAGTAAACAGGACTTACGAAAGAATTGAAATAGTCATTGTTTAGTTCAAATTTACTCGAAAATTGCTGATCTGTAAAGTGAAACGAAAGGATCTTGTGGTATAAAGTAAAATAAAAGTACAGATTTATGAAATACCGTTGGAAGACGCATTTTCATCAAAAAGGGTAACATAAAAACATGAAAAAAACAAGAACATACCAAACATCGCTACAATATTTCGTCAAGATTTCTGTTACAGCTTAACACCTTTCGTACCTTTCAGCTATAACAGAAAACTCTTTCCTTCGGTCGTAACGAGGACTGCTCTGTTGCGTTTAAAATAACATTAATTATGTAGATTTTTTGGTTTGTGTATTTCAACTGTATTTGCATCAAAAAAGATTGCTTTGGTTACGTATAATCATAGAAGTTCCGAGAGCAGCTAATTTTTTCACTTATAAAAAGCAATAAATATTTTATAAGAATGCAAAATACACAATGGAATAACACTGAACGACGTGCAGGACTAATTACGTGCAAAACAAACGAACAAATAACCACAAAACATAGACAAGTCATCGGCTTCCAGTGCCCCTCTCTCACATTCATTCGTGTTTCTTTCCCTACCAGTGCTATCAAGATTACCGGTAATCCTATCATTCACTACGTCTAGTACACCAAAACTACCGGATTGTAGTTTTGGTAGAGACTCTTCAGAAGTTAGTAAATGCATTACAGTATACTACATCTCCGGGTCTTCAGATGGTCATCACCATCCGAAATTAATTACATGATTAACATACAGTGGTTTTCCGTGACTGGATTTGTAATAAAATAAATAATTCCTCTATCACTGGAGAACCTTACTGCGACTATGTCGCAACTTGTAACAGATGAAGTGTCAGTAATATTATATCATAGATATCCAGTGTAGTTGTTACACAAGTAGAACAGGTGCCATCCAACACATTAAAAATCGCGGTTCGTTCAGCCTGTTATCATGCTAAGTGATAGTGTGTCAGAGCTTTTCCGAAATGGAAGTAAATGGGAGCGGACTTATCACTTCCACATTTATCTTACAACCAAGTGAAGTTGAGGTAAAGTTCCACGTTCTTGTCCCAGGCAGGCCAATAGGGTGAGACCGAGCGCCGTATCACCCACTGCCAGTTGTCTCTTTCGGCGCAGTGTGCAGGGACTTGTGTTAAGCACACCGCTCTCGCGTTCGTTGTCGGGTTGCTTGACCACGCAACGGGTAACAATCGATCGAGTAGGTCCCCGGTTGACATCACGAGGCTGAGTTCACCACATACCTGTCCGTCCACCAAAGAGAAAACACCTGGCAGACATGAAATGAAACCATGGTCCTCTGCATGGCACTCAGCCGCGCTGAATACTCAACTGCATAGGAGGATGGCAATCAAGAAATAACTTCCAGAAACCTTGGTAGGAACTAGAGGCTGGTGGGGGAGGGGGTGGGTGGGGTGGTGGGGGGGGTGGGGGGGAAGGGTGATGCATGGAACTATTTTTAATTATTTCTTTGTCAATATTCTCCATTTTTCTACCCCAAGCAGCTGATTGGGCTGTTTGAGATGCGGCCCTGTAGAGAGTCACAGTTCTTTACAGCCAAATGTCACAGCAGACTTTGATTGGTGCAGATGGAATCCCAGCTAGGAATATTTGGCAGCGGAATTCCAATTCCATCATTCGCCTAATAATTAAGGTAAACCTCCCCCAAAACCTGGTCAGGTCGGGGGATTGGGAATATTTTTAATTTATAAATGGAAATATTAATTTATAATTCGGAATATTTTTAATTTATAAATGAGGCAATGTTATCGATCGTCCCAGACAAAAATTAGAAGTAACCGTGAGTTTACATGTGTATAATGCTCTGACTTAAAAGAGTTTCCGAAGAGAGAATCCCCTGAAGTGAAGAACTTAAATGACTCAATACAGGTGACAGCACCAGTGCAAATTTCAACGCATATATAAAACACAGTTCTGTCTTCAAACATCTCGAATATTTATATGTCAAATTAATTAACAGTATGATTTCCGCCTTTAATATCAAAGACGGCTTGAAATAATAGTATTTTTTGTGAATGAAAAATTTTAGAAACGCTTTAAAAAAGAAAAATATGTGGTTATGAAAGGAAAATAAAAAAAATATGCCGCATCACAGTTTTCACATAAGTTAATTTTGTAGACTAATATAGATAAGAGGCATTTGTTATTAATAATTGTGTCACCTTCAAAAAGAAAAAGTGAACACAAGGTTATGTTTTGTATTTTATCTTCAAAATTATAGGATAACTAATTTTCGTAGCACAACACAGAAATACGTAAAATTATTATTACGTAATGGACCGATTTTGAAAAACAAACAACTGTGACAGAATGTTAATGCATTGCGTAATCACGGAGAAACACGATTCGCATTCTTGGTATCCGAAAATTGGCAGAAACATTACTGAAAATAAAGCGGTATCGCAACTTTCCGTAATCTCTAGAAGCTACCGTAAATCTTGATCCAGATTAACTGTGATTTGATACCGTAGCATATTTAAACCAGAGAGGTCAATTATAAATCCTTATTCCATAATATACCTCTTCATTTAGTGCTATATCGATTGAATTTTGTATAACCTTTTACGTAACCTCCTTGCAGATAGGACTCGTTTCTTAGTTTTTTTTTATCAATGTAACTCCGAACCTATGCTAAATATATTGCTTCCTTAGTACCGTTTGCGGTTATGAGAGTAGTAGAACTGCTTTCTTGAAAAAATATTTGATTTATTGTAACAATCTCCTCCAGGTACCTTCCTGACAGGGAAGTCATTCATATCATCGTCTACTCTTTTCCCACCTATTCGTGTACGCTATGTGATCGAAAGTGTCCGGACGCCTATTAGTGGACATTAATATGAGGTGAGTCCACCCTTCATCCTTGAAAGAGTGTTTGAATTCTGCGGAGACACACTTCAGTGAGTTGCCTGAATGACCGTGGGGACAGCCGAAACCAGAGAAAGTGGAGATGTTAGTTGCTGGGGTCTGGAGCGAAGTTGGCGACTGAACTCACCCCGAAAGAGTTCCATCGAGTTCTGGTTAGGGGTCTGGGTAGGCTAGTCCGTTTCAGGAATGTTACTGTCTACAAACGATTGCCTCACGGATGCTGCTTTATGAGAGTGTTATGCTGATATAGTCATCATCTCCGAACTTTTCCTCTACTGTACACAGGACACACTGCTTTAAAGTGTGTTCATATCCTTCGGCACTTAGCATTTTTTTGAGTGCGATAAGAGGACCACGCCCCAAACGCGAAAAACACCCTTGTACCGTAACACAACCTCCTCTGTACTGCACTGCTGCCAATAGACAGGAAGATTCATGAAACCCAAACCTTTCCTTCAGATTTGCGCAGTGCATAGTGTGATCATCACTCCCAGCAACTCGTTTTTGGCTATCCACTGCCCAGTGGCGTCGCTGTTTGCACCACCTCAAGTATCACTTAGCATAACTACAGGACTGTGTGGTTTATAAGGAGCTGCTTGAACTTTATACCCTGTCCATACCATGTCCGTCAATACATGAGGTCTGTCTGGTTACTGTTTAGATGTGGTTCTTCCTTTGCGTTTACACTTCACAATCATATCATCAGCAATCCGCTTTGACTGCTTTGGAAGCAGTCATATCTCTTAAGGATTTGTTACTCGGCTGACATTAATGACTAGTCCACGTTTGAAGTCACTGATCTCTCCCGATCGGCTCATTCTGCTGTTACTGCTTGTCTGCTGACGACATAGTACTCCCCACATACTTTTATAACAAAGGTTTCGTCTTTTGTGACATCTGTCGGCCCTTCCGCACTGCTTATGGACTTATTTTAATAAACCGGGGCCTCGCGGAGGAGCCGAGCGGTTTGAGGCGTCATGTCACGGACTGCGTGGTCACTCCCGCCAGAGGTTCGAGTCCTCCCTCGGGCAAGGGTGTGTGTGTGTTGTTCTTAGAACAAGTTAGTTTAAGTTACTTTAAGCAGTGTGTAAGTCTAGTGACAGATGGCCTAAGCAGTATTGATCTCTTAGGAATTCACACACATTAAACATTAATGGACCGTGTCAGGAAACGTACATCACGGTTCACAGATAATTTTAGTCTGATATTATAAGCGTTACCAGTTTTATAGAAACAGATGTTACAAAATAATATATAATTTAAATGCTGTGTTACCAATATTTATCCACCTCACAGGCTTCATGGATGGCTGTCATCAGTTCTTTTAGGGAGCATGTAGTTGAACAAAGCTTACAGATGATGCAATATTCAATGGTTTGCTCTTCTCTGCATTCGGACAGGTTAGATTCACAAGAAAATCTCCACTCCTTCACCTTGGTCTGATACTTTCCGAGTCCAGATCGTACCCTATTAAGCGTTTTCCATGTATAAAAGCTTTCTTCATCGCCAGAAGGTAAGTTCTCACATGGTATCACCCATTAAGTGATGTTGCGATCACGGTTACGCCAGGAATTTATTCTGAATGCTGAAGTTTGTTCGGTGAGGGGTTCTGTAGTATGGAAACTTTGTCTCGATTCTTGTCGGGCAGCTGCTGGTGAGTGGCTGAACGGAGAAGGAAGTCTAGATGTATTGCTTTATTTCCAGTCGGGCGGTAGAATCACGGCCGACTGCCGGCAGTGAGGTACCTGTATTGTCTGCATAGTATTGTCTGAATACTTTTGATTAGATTGTTACAGACATAAAATCTTCAAGTATTCGACGTTCAGTGCTTGATAATGATATTCCAGTTTTCTGACAAGCTCATCCCTGTCGAATTCGCATGGCTTCAGTTCTCTACCAACCTTCAACTGTGGCGTATTACAGGTATTCTCTTGTCTCGGATCTAGCAAAAAATTCCCTTGTACATCTACTATCTGTTTAGTGGTGACACGTCTTGTCCATCCGTAAGTAATTTTCATTTCAGCTACAATTTGCTTAATTCACTCCAGTTTTCCTCTGAAAAACTTGTTTTTCTTCCTTTCTTTCTCAGTAATTCGCTCTAAAAATCTTTCCATAACTCTTTATAGGAATGATTTTCATATTTAAAGTCTCTGCTCACGGTTGTAAGTCAGAACTGGTAATGCGCACTGGTTATAGACTCTTTTTAATACACGTAGGAGACCTGGCTTCGACCCTCTGCTTGGTTACACAAACGATGACTGTAAGGTCACTTTTATTGCCCAGTTTATATGTATATGTTCATGTACAACCAGGCTATCCCTCTCACTGTACTAAAAACAAAATCTTATTAGTCATTCTGTAACATCAGTGTCAACTAGAACATGTCTTATTGTTCTGTTAGATTGTTCCTAAACTTAAATATCTCACATTTATATAAATTAGCTCTGTTTAACACTTCAGGTCGCTTTCAAGGTACATCTACAGATGCTATGCTGTCTTAGAAACGATTGTAGTTCCGATATGCTCTACTAACACATATTATTTGTTCCATTTCCTCATTTAAGTATGTGATAACGGCCAATAAGGTTGTTCAGTATGGCTGTGATGATGTTGGCAACTCTGACTCCACCTTCAATTATGAATTTTTCTTCCCCCACACAGCGTCTCATTGGATGCTTTAGCAATAAGTTAAATTGAACAATGTGCTGACATAGACTAAATTACTGTCTTACATCTCAAAGATTCCTTTGATGACATTTCTAACATAGACTGAATCACTGCCATATTTTTCAAACGTTACATTGATGACAAAGAATCAAAATCCTGTAAAACATATGAGTTCCATGAGAAGTTTGGATCCGTATTCATTGGTTATTTCTGTTGTTCCACAGAGAAGTAGTATGTGAAAAACTATTGTGTATATACTTCCAAATCCAGTTTATTCTTTAGTGTGATTAGAAATATTTTTTTTAATTTTCTGTCATTTTTGCGAATACCTTACACTTTTTAGGAACAAATATGCAAGTATTCGGTTTTTGTCTACAGTCAGTTTCCTTTTCTTTTCAAGTGGAACAGTTGTAGTGTGGCTCTATAGTTCAGTATATTTCTTTGTCCATGGACATCCTGTAATACTTTTCGTAATTTCCTTTTGAATCTTCATTGACTCATCTGTGTGTTATTGTTGATACACTGTATTTTATATGAAATAAGTGAAACACTTTTTTATCTTGCTTCATACAACTTTATTATTATTGTACAGCCTATTTCTCGGATTGTAAGCGCATGTTCCAGTACACGACTGATTCCAAAGTTATCAACGAAACAAATAAACACACATCAACTTCTTCATTGATCACTTCTGGACTTACACTATAAACGGTGTCTCTTTTGACTATCGTGACACAGTGACTTTGAAACTGTACAATCTTATGGCATTGATGAATATTGCTTTTACTCCAGCTGTGACTAAGCATTCAATGGAATAGAGCTATGTCCTCAGGAAGGATGTTTGAGTGATCATTTATTGTTACTACGTTAAAGTTTAATAGTATGTGTTTTTTCTTTATTAGTAAGTAAGTGACCTTTGTAGTGTTTTCATAAAAGTATACGACTTAAATATCTGTTACATTTTTGTGGTTCTTGTATAAGCAGTTCAGCAATGGATTTATAAGGACTCTTTCATATTCTACAGTGTTCTCTGATGGCGATTGGCCATCGAGTCAATCTTATATAGCAGTACTGACATTCCCCACAGATAATCTTATTATTGTTACATCAGTGCAGGCAAGACTTAACAACCAGCTGACGGGACTGCAGACCCTCGACCAAAGATATCCTGCTGCTGCCTACTAAAATAATGTAGTAGTCTGCTGTACAGTGGGTTGGGTTACTTCATGCCATGTCATAACCCAACGCTTTTGCAGCCATCTTTGTGGTAGGAATCTGGCTCTTACCACAATGCACCCAGACCCAGTGTGTATAAAATTAATGCCCACTGCACATTCATTAAGAGCACTTATTCTTTTACTTCTGACTTCCACCAGTGTCCTGACAACCTCCACACATTATCAGTCCAATGTGTGCCTGAGTCGTTATTGCATCATTGTGCAGCGTCGTCTGCTATGACGAGTCGCTGAGCTACTAAATGCCAGCTAGGCCTGATAGTTCTAACAGGTACCGGCGAGAGGGGACCTCTGTCTAGATGTCACTTCCTAACTCTCTACCTGACTATATAGGCCCTGGATCAAGACAGGACCTCCATATGGCCCCATCTGCCAATCAGGCCACATGGAGTGTGCACCATCCACGCCAGAAAGCAGACAGCTGTCTAGCATCAGGAAGGCCGTATACGTTCCAGCAGCATCACAGCGGAGTGGCACACTGCCGCCCCCGTGACCCTACCAATTACCGAACAGTTACTGCATACAGAAATCGACCTCTAGCGTGGGTGACCGTTGTAAACGGCGTGAAATCATTAATGTAGGTTTTCTGTGATGTCCCTAAATAACTTCATGCATTTTCCAGGATGGTTCCTAGGAATGTGCAAGGCCGATTTCCTTCCCCATCCTTGAAACATTTAGATCTTTGGCTCTGTCTCCCATAACATCAATGTCGACGGGACGTTAAGCTGATTCTTCCTTCCTTCTTTCCTGTATGAAAGCCACCTGACTGAGAAAAGTTGTTAATCAGTCAGCATTCTTGGCTAGAGACTCGCTGCGGTTTTCGAAGAATCCTACCCACAGTTCGCGCACACCCCTTTATGGGACAGAGGTTATCGTCCTGCGTGATACTGGCATCGATGTTTAACTGCTGGTTCAATAAACCATTACGGTATAAATCCCACTCTTCACAATGGCAAATTGTTTACCCTTTGAATAGAAGTAACACCTTTCTGATGCCTGTGGGACATAGAGAAATGCAAGAAAATCTTTCGCCATTAAACTACACTCATGCTCATAAATTAAGGGTAATGAAGTTGCATGGTGAAACGGCGCTCTGGTGGGCGGTTTTCGGGTTTAAATCACCTCGTGGTATTACCATGCGGTGCATTTGACCTGAGATCGTCTCACATTGGTGCTAGCAGTGATCCACATACTCAGAGGTGCGTTGGTGCATGTCAGAGTACGGTGCAGCAAGTAAGTGTGCAGACGTTTTCAGACGTGCTAATGGTGACTGTGTGTTGAAAATGGCTCAAAAAACACATATTGACGACGTTATGGGTGATAGAATACTAGGGCGACTGGAGGCTGGTCAAACACAGCAGGTCGTAGCACGGGCCCTCCGTGTGCCACAAAGTGTGATCTCAAGATAATGGCAACGATTCCAGCACACAGAAAAAATTTCCAGGCGCTACAGCACGGGACGTCCACAGTGTACAATACCACAAGAAGACCGATATCTCACCACCTGTGCCCGCAGACTGCCACGGAGTATTGCAGAAAGCCTTGCTCGGGACCTTACCGCAGCCACTGGAACAGTTGTCTCAAGACACAGAGTCTACAGACGACTGAACAGACATGATTTATTCGCCCAGAGAACTGCAAGGTACATTCCACTGACCCCTGGTCACAGGAGAGCCCGTAAAACCTGGTGTCAAGAACACAAACCATGATCATTAGAACCGTGGTCCCAGGTTGTGTTCAAGAAGGAGTCCAGGTATGGTCTGAACAGTAATTCTCGCCGGGTTTTCATCTGGCGTGAACCAGGTGCCAGATACCAGCCAATTAATGTCCTTGAAAGGGACCTGTACGGAGGTCATGGTTTGATGATGTGGGGTGGGATTATGATTGGTGCACGTACACCCCAGCATGTCTTTGACAGAGGAACTGTAAGGTCAGATGTCTCGAGACGTCATTTTGCAACAAGTGTGTCCCCCTTTTCAGGGAGGTCCCACGTTCCTCCTGATGGATGATGATGCATGGCCCCACCGAGCTGTCATTGTAGAGGACTATCTTGAAATAGAAGATATCAGGCGAATGGAGTGGCCTGCCTATTCTCCAAACCTAAACCCCATCGAGCACTTTTGGGATGCTCTAGGTCGATGTATCGCTGCACGTCTTCGAACCCCTACGACACTTCAGGAGCTCCAACAGGCACTGGTGCAAGAATACATACCACAGCAGCTGCTCGACCACCTGATCCACAGTATGCCAACCTGTTGTGCAGCCTGTGTATGTGCGGATGGTGATCATATCCCATTTGATGTCGGGTACATGCGCAGGAAACAGTGGCGTTTTGTGGCATGTGTGCTTCGGGACGGTTTTCTCAACTTACCACCAATACTTTGAACTTAAAGATCTGTGTAGTGTGTGTTCCCCGTGTGCCTATGCTATTAGTGCCAGATTTGTGTAGTGCCACGTTGTGTGGCACCATATTCTGCAATTATTCTTAATTTATGAGGATGAGTGTATTACTAACTCTATTAGAAATTTTGTCTTTAAAATAAAAGTGCACCGTTTACTTTTTTAATTCATTTAAGTTTTTCACTGGTTATGGTAGAGATCTGTCTTTGTCCTTCAGCACTTGGTTCAAATTGTTATCTATAACAATATATTTAAATTCGTTATTTGTAACTATCTTTTGTATTAAGTTTCTGGCCATAATCCTCTTGGGACATGGGGATAGAAAGGAGACGGTGGGTCATGAGGTGGAATGCTGCACGTTTGTAAGCTGTTGGGTGTAGAGAGGAATCTTTCCGGTATATTTTAAATTTGTTATCATGTTGTATTTGTAAGATGATGACTAGGAAATTAGGCCTGGAAATCCTATACCCATCCTAACCTGAGTATTTGTGTGCCACTAATTCAGATTTTCAAAGAACTTCTGGAGCTGTCAGAGTGGGATCTTTCCACAGTCTTCTGTTTCAATAATTTTTCTTCCAACCAACATCTATGTTGGAACACTTTCACCTCCCATTACAACTCCTCTCTTCGTTTGCTTCAAGCCAATATACACCTCATCTGATATTACTGTGGGAATGTTACTACTCCATCCATAAATTTCAGATTTAGAATAATATTTTGACCTATTTAAGCATTTTCATAAATTTTAAAGTGATTCAGAGATCTCATCTCCAGTATTGGTTACTGAGCTACTGCCATTCTAATCAGTCAAGTGTGTTATCTGATGAACACATATTTCTGCTTTGTGTTTTTCACACTGTTATTATATTGTAGAAATTTCATTATACCTTTAGAAGCTCCCTCATAAATATTTCTGAATAGCTTGATGGAGTCCAGAATATTCACTGTATTCACATTTTTACTTTTTCAAACATTTTGATTGTGTTTAACAGTTCTGAAGCGAAAACTTGGAAATTTGTCTTTCAATGTACTGTGCATCGACTTTTGCTCATGCATACCAGTTCACTATTATAATTACACCAAACGAATTAAATTAACATTACTGTGACACAAAATGAGCACATTTGTAGGTGATTCATCAATCACTGAAAGCCTCTGAAACTTTTTTTTGGCGAAATGTTGTTCACAAAATTTATGTCAGATATGTGCTGATGATATTATTAGTTTCAAAATATCTTAACACATTCAGTTATTTTAATAATGGCTACACAAATAAAGAATTTCATTTGCATCTATTTCTGCCCATCCATTAGATCAGGTATTTTAGTGAAGAAAGTTAAGTAGCTTCTACTTGTCATTTGAATATTTTAATTCTAATGGCTATAGTACTTGTTAGTCTTGACCATCTTAAGATTTGAAAAATAATGAAATAAATTGATCTCCACTTGAGTTTATTCCTATTTACAGCTGTATAATATACTATAATAGTTTTTCTTACTAGAAACATTATGAATTTGGCAAGCAGTTTCCACCCACTCTGTATACGATGGGATACCCAGAAAAAACTGGAATAACAATGCTGTGGGCAGAGCCTGTGCAGAATGTACGCATTTCTGCCGCTAGGCGTTTATAGCTCGTTTCTTTGCCATTTCGGTGCCACCTGTGTTGTCTACCTGGCTTGTTATTCTCGTCTGCAGTGCTTCTTTCTGCTAGCGCTGTTCTGTTCTTGTTTCGTTTTTTATGATGGGAAGTTTAGGTGTACAACGTGAAGCTGTGAAATTTTGTTTTCTACTCAGTAAAAATGCTGCTGAAACTGTTGAGAACAGCTTACCAAGGAGGCGCTATGGGATAAACTCGACTGTACGAGTGGTTTGCTCCATTTAAAAATTTCAACATGTCTATTGATGCAAACTTCGCTCTAGACGTCAGTCAATTCCACGAATCGACGAAAATACGGAATAAATTCGAGAGCTTGTGCCCACGGACCGCCGACAGAAACTGATAAACTGTCACGGATTCGTGGGTTATCTTGGAGCTCGGTTTAGTGAACTTTAATGGAAGATTTGGGAATGAAAAGTCTTCCTGCCTAGTTTGTTCCTCAGGTTTTCACTGACAAGAAAAAGGAACATCGAGTTGAAATACATTGTGCTATAAAATAACAGCTTGAAACTGAACCAGATTTTATGCCAAAGGTCATTACTAGTGACGAGACATGGTGCTATAGCTACGACCTAGAAACAAAGGAACAGTCAGGCTGGCGGGAGACATAGTTGTCACCCTGTCAAAAAAAAAGAAAGAAAAAAAAGAAATGCCATCAAGTCAATTAATTCAAATATCAAAATAACACTGATTTTCCCTTTTTGTGCCAAGGGCGTAGTTCATTCAGAGTTTGTCTCCCCCCCCCCCCCCCAACCAGGTCAGACCATTGATCAAATCTTTTATTTGGAAGTTTTAAGGAGATTGTACAACAGCTTTTGTCATAAAAGGCCCCATTTGTGGCCGATGGGAAACTGATTCTTCCACCAAGCCATCAAACGTGCACACACAGCCCACTCTGTTAGGCAGTTTTTGGCTAAAACTGATAATGGTTGCGGTGCCGCACGAACCTTACTCGTCTGACCTGGCTCTGTGCGACTTTTTCTTATTTCTACACATGTAAACGGACATGAAAGGAAGCCGATTTAACAACACTGAAGAAGTCAAGGATAAACGTGGGGGGGGGGGGGGTAGGCCTGTCAGCCATTTCTAAATATGACTACACGAAATGTTTTTAGCAGTGGAAACACCAGTGAGACAAGTGTACTAGTTGTAGTGGAGAATATTTTGAAGGGGATAAGGTCGGTTTTTGAACATATAGCTTTTAAAAAATAATTTTTATGTTTCTTTTTTTTTGTATCCTCTCGTACTTGCATTTGTGTGACAATCAGCTACTCCTTAACATAGTTTTCCCCAAGGTAACAGCTTCTTGTCTTTATATCCAGTTATATCCCTGTATGTGTTGGGCCATAAGAAGTTAGCTTATTAATGTATGACCTGATTCACTATTATGTTTTTCGGTTTCCCAAGATAACTATGGGGAAATTTAAGGAATGTTATCAGCTTACTAATACCTTATGAAATTGATAACCAAATCACTATATTTGCCTGATTTTACCTTTGCACTGGCACATTATGTAATTTTGATATTCATCTCGTTTTTCACTGTGAGTTATTCACAATATGTTGTTCAAGTATCATGATATACAGAAATGATTTTCTCTACAATTTCTCAGTTTTTCTCAGATATAATCTTTCTGTGCATTGATGTTTCTCGTTGACAGTTTTCATGAATATAATACACATTCCAGTACTGCCGCATAGGGATTTTCTTACTATATGATCTTTATACTGGACTGTTATATTGACAAAAAACAACATCTCTTCCTATATATCTGATCGTCTACTAAATATTTATTCCTATAAAATTACTTTAAATGAAAATTACTTTAAATGCTAATTACTTTTATATAATCATTGTGTTAATATTATGGATCATAATCAGACAGACTTACTATTATCACTGAAGTTTTTGTTGATGTTGTAATATTATTTCCAAAACGTATCTTCCATGCTAGTGTAACCTGAATGAGTGGTTTTTTCTCACCATAGTTATCATAAATCCTTCTATTTAAAGACGTTTCAACCTTCATGCTGTCGTCAACCCTTGATCTCCCATACAATTTTTACTACCAGTGCATCATTCCATTACAAATTTAACTCTATCTTTGAAGACCCTGAAAGCACCCTATCAACCTATCCACTCCACCAAGGTATATTCTCCATAATTCGATACAGTATATCTACATTAGTTACTCAATCTAACCATCTAATTCACAGAATTTTCATCTATCGAATGCTTCTATTCTCTTCATGTCTGTACCATTATTTTCAGACAGGGCTATTCCACTGTTGATCAACTTTGTAAGTTAAGTTATAGGAGTTATTTCTGTTGGTGATTCAGTTAATTACTGACATCTTCCTCCATTTCTGACAACATGCTGTTATTTATAATGTCATCAATAACAACAATAAATCACTTTAAAATCCTTATTTAACCATAGTTTGGATTTGAGAATTGTTTCTCAACTGACAGTGCCAGTTACAAGTTCACTCGCTATATTTTACAAGAAATAAATAACGATATAGCTATGGCATTCAAGTGCTCCAATCACAATATCCACCTACATAAGTGGAGGGTTTGGGGAATTTCTGGTGTAACCAACTGGTGATGCATGTCATATGTAACATGAAAGTTTTAGAAATCTCTGTTTCATAATATAACTAATGTAAGTAAGATAGATTCTTCTGTCTGGAACTCCCCAGAGAGGTGTAATCTCAGACACAAAAATTGTTTCTCATATATATATATATATATATATATATATATATATATATATATATATATATATATATATCCAAAGTTTCAGTTGTACAGGCTATTGAAAAACATTATTATTACCTTGATTTCAAACAAATTTAAAATTATTATTAATATAATACAGAACATTATAATGTATGTGAAGAAAAGGCTGGTAAATAAATTTCAAGCCATACATTAAATAGAAATTGACATTTGATGTTGATGTATGAATGAACTGACATGTTCGAGTTCAACACTATGGACGTGTTAAATCACAAATTTTCTGTTTATTATTTAAAAACATCTGATACACCTTTAATAATGTCTATTAACTTTATCATCAATTTGGATATAAACATTTTTGAAAATTACATTCAACTTATTATTTAATCGACATATGTTGTATGTATTTGTTACTGGTTTAAAACCTCAGTTGCAAAACTCTATATGTGATGTAGGTTTTAAATTTGTCAATAGTAGAAAACCACTGAATAGTTCTCTTATGAACTTTGTTTGCAACTAATTCACGGTTTGTGTTTGTTTCAATTGATTATAATATATATATATATATATATATATATATATATATATATATATATATATATATATATATATATATATACACATCCAAAGTTTCAGTTGTACAGGCTATTGAAAAACATTATTATTACCTTGATTTCAAACAAATTTAATATTATTATTAATATTATATATAGTCGACCTTCTACTTGCAAAACAAGTTAAAGAATAAGTTCTCTTTGACAGGTTACACCGGTATTATAATCAATTGAAACAAACACAAACTGTGAATTAGTTGCAAACAAAGTTCATAAGAGAACTACTCAGTGGTTTTCTACTATTGACAAATTTAAATCCTGCATCATATATACAGTTTTGCAACTGAGGTGTTAAACCAATAACAAATACATACAACATATGTCGATTAAATAATAAGTTGAATGTAATTTTCAAAAATGTTTATATCCAAATTGATGATAAAGTTAATAAACATTATTAAAGGTGTATCAGATGTTTTTAAATAATAAACAGAAAATTTGTTATTTAACACGTCCATAGTGTTGAACTCGAACATGTCAGTTCATTCCTACATCAACATCAAATGTCAATTTCTATTTAATGTATGGCTTGAAATTTATTTACCAGCCTTTTCTTCACATACATTATAATGTTCTGTATTATATTAATAAAAATTTTAAATTTGTTTGAAATCAAGGTAATAATAATGTTTTTCAATAGCCTGTACAACTGAAACTTTGGATGTATGAGGTTGCTGTTCAACAACACTTAAGTTATATTAGTCTTATCTGTGTGATATCTTTATTGTTGCATCAGCAAACAAATTTGAAAAGTATACATATAGCGTTAGCTGAATTGGATATTTAGTCTTTTGTCAGCTGTCAAAAGGCTAGATTGGTTTTTGTGGTATCAATGGGTTTTCGTATGGTGTAAAAATTAATCAAAGCCTTTCTATGAAATGTTCCTATAGTACCAGAATAAAGTGCAGCCTTTTAGAAATGTTATATATTGCATTTGGTAAGTCTATTATAATTAAAGCATGAGTCTGAGAAAGCGCTGAAGATGACGAGCTTCATGGACACCCCAGCACACCATCAACAGAAAACTCTGAAAGAAATGAATAAAACCAATTGCATTATCACAATCAGTGAAATGGATGAAAGTGCTGGCTTATTAATTGGCCCTTGAACCTATGACAGCTAAATTTGCTCCATCAATATTGAATTTTGCATAAATCAAATAGTAAATCCAAGTTGCTGAAGTGTCGTTACGACACACAGCTACTGAGACGTTATCACAGGTGGCAGATATGTAGGTGAAAATAAAGGTCAGATGTACTAGTAGAAACTTATTGGATCTCCAAGAAGTAATGAACTTGATAAGTGTAACAGCTGGTTCAATTTTAGCAGTGCATTGGAACATTAGTTGTTGCCACAAGGACTAACGATCAGTAGAGATGGCTACGTACAAATTCAAACCAGTAAGGTTACAGGCGCTCAATATCGTGGTTTTAAGCGAAATCAGTAAGTGTGAATATATCTGGTAAAAGCGGCCTGATTTTGATCGAAACATTTCACTGCTTTTTCACCATTATAGTCCATCTCTTACAACTCATAGCTTCTTTGTGAATTTTTGATGAGGAACATTATTGTAATGGTATCTCAAAACCAGTATAAACCAGTGTCTTACGTTGCTTCCTTATGTTCCAAAAAGTAAATATGATAGGTCTGTCGCTTTGAAAGCCTATATGAGATTAAAAATGCATTGCTGCGGGAGCTGAAAGTCAGTGCTAAGACTGAATTCCAGAAGTCTTCAGGGATTGAGATAAGTGCTCTCATAATTGCGTGGTGTCACATGGGATTCGTTTTGAAAGGAATAAATCAAATACTTTACAAGAAACAAAATTCTTGTTATTGTTTGAACACTCGTCATAAAATGAACCAATTTACTCTTGTTTTCACTTTGAATCATTGCATATCTACAGAGAGGAAAATTAAAAAGTGATAATGCTTCAGGTATTTCATTCAATAATTATTTAGGAAATAGTATACTGTGACAGGTTACCTTCAATAAAGAAATTTTTATTGCTGAAAGGCCTGCTGCATGAAATGTATCTGGTATGTACCCATGATCACTTTGTAGACATCTGCTTAAAGAGTTACACAATTTGACAGTGCAGACACCAGTACTCAACTGTCAACTTTATTTTAAATAACACATACAGGGCAAATTATTTACAGAATTGCAATACCAGAAGAAGAAAATGATAAGTGTTATTGGACATTGTCGTTGACATAGCCCAAAATGGGATGCACAGTACCAAAACAAGAAATATTGGTCAGTTAACCAGTGATATAAAATGCCTAGCAGGCAGCAAAATAAGATTTTAAACCAAACTGAAAATATGCCTCCTTGATTATTCTTTTTATTGCACAGAATAATTTACAATTACGTAATTTGTAAATGGTGGTGAGTAGGAACTACTAATCCACTTCCGAAAAAAATACCAGCAGTTGGTCAGAATGGAATCTTAGTAAGATTTTAGTGATTGTTGTGAATGAAAAGCTAACTATACAGTCCACATAAAATACTTTTTTAAAAAATACGTCCTAAAACTTAAATTTGAATTAAATGTTATCATATTTCTCGTTTTCAGAAAAGAATTTCTCGCAACTGCCATTCTGTAATTTATATTTGACCCTCTCTTCAAATACCACTGCCTCTCTTTCATCCCATTCACTCTTTCTGACAGTTTAGTCTCTGTACGAATCATAGGTAACCCTTTGCTCCCTGTGTTTTACACATGGCAACTTCGAAATTGTAATAATTGTATATGAGATTATGGGAAACAGGAAACTCAGTCAGTGTACAAGATACCATAATAGTCACAATAAATGACAGTGTTGTTGCTGACAGTTCATAAGTTGCAATTATTTAAATCTTATTGTAAAGGTAGCAACAAAGAAAAATAAATGATTCAGTTGAAGAAGGGAGAGAATATATCTTTGAAACTTAGAGCAACTAGAAGTAGCATCAACATCTTTCACTGCAATTAAGGGAATTATAAAGATTCTAAAAAGGAATATAGATCATCTGATGTCGATGGAATTTCCCCAAGAAATCCGGAAAGTTATTTCAACTTAATATGCAGTGTTCTGAGTGATGTTTATAAAAAGTAGCTTACGGAATATTACCAGATGGGCCAAGACATGCAACTGTTAATTCTCTTTAGAAGAAAGGTGGCCAGAAATGTGTAAATAGTTTCATTACTGTCCTACTTTTCCT
Source organism: Schistocerca cancellata (assembly GCF_023864275.1). Classification (NCBI taxonomy): domain Eukaryota; kingdom Metazoa; phylum Arthropoda; class Insecta; order Orthoptera; family Acrididae; genus Schistocerca; species Schistocerca cancellata. The sequence goes on from NC_064634.1 coordinate 228,878,368, forward strand.
AATATTCGAAAAAGCAATAATGAAGAGTATTTATACACTTAGGCAGTAAGAGCCTCAAGCAATTAAATATCGCCAATTGGTATTTTTCGTGATATTTTCTAAAAGTTAGAATGTGTAGATTATCTAACTAACTTAGGGAAACTCAGTTGTTATGGAACGGATGATCTTACACACAGCCAGTTTGAATTATACTTAACAAACACAATGCAAAAAGATGTGGTGAACATTACAGACAATGATGGGAGGATACAAAATTTTAATGACTTCGAGAAATCTCAAAGGCAGCCCCACAACGTTCAGTTTTGGATCCACTCCTACTCCTTATATATATATAAATGATGTTCCACTTAACATCCCATTCAACAGCCAGAATTTGTACCTTTTGCAAATGACAGTAGTAGTAAATCCTGTTAGAGAGGTAGTAACACAAGAGATTGTAAAAGATATTTTCCAAAGATGTAGTGAGTGGTTCTCATATAGTGGAATCTCCATACATTCACTGCAGTATAGAATGATAACAGCAACTGATGTAACGTATGAACAGGAGCCAGTAAATAGGACAGAATGCTCCAAATTTGGTTGTACTTACTGATGAAATCTTGAAATCGAAGAAGCAAGTTACTATGCTTCTCAAACAATTAAATTCACTACTTTTGCACTTTGTGTAATCTTTCCACAACATATAAACGTTATCACATATGTTGCATATTTCCACTCAATAATATCTTACAGAGTAAAAAATGTTCAGAGTTAACTCACCACTAAGTAGAAGGTACTGACTGCACATAACTGAGCATTAAGAATAATACATGGTGTTCACCCATGGGCTTAAAGTAGATGCTTTGTCTGACTGATAGCAAAATAAATTTTAAATTTGACCAAAAATCATATTTCCTGGACTACATCTATTCCATGAATGACTTTCTATTTAACAACCTTGTTTTCAAGTGTAGCAGTGTGAGTATAACTAAAAGAGTAAAGTATTAATTAATTTTAACATTAATAATGTTTATGTCTTGTCAACAGAAACATACCACAATATTTCGAGGAAAAGCTTGTTCAGATGATGTACAGAAGATCTAACCAACAATGGCGTAACTGTAATCCAGTCAACATTCATGATTCCTGTAAACTACACCAGGAAAAATCTGGGATGGTTCCACTGAAAGGGCGATGCCGATTTCCTTCCACATCCTAATAGAAACAATCAGAGCTTACACTCCACCTCTCATTATCTCTATGTTGACTGGCCTGTAAATCCCCTTCCTTCCTTTTTTGCAGTCAACAACGTCTCTTTAATCTATAAATGCTGTAAACGTTGGTTAGTGTAGTTTCTAACGTAAAGCACGAGTCAGTATTGCTTTAAGGGTGTCTATGCTTCTTCACGACCTTAACTGCTCGCCCATAAAGTCAGTTTCCTCAAAGCAGTTAATTATTCTTTGGATAATTTGTGCTTAATATTGTCACATTCAGTCTAAATATTGGCCTGATGCAACTCTCTGTGCACCTTTATCCTGTGCTACATTCTTCATCTCTGAGTAACTAATACAGCATAAGTCCATTTAAATCTGCTTACTGTAGTCATCTCTTGGTCTCCCTCTATAATTTTTATTCCCGAAACTTTCCTCCAGTACTAAATTGGTGATCCCTTGCAATCTCTGAAAGTGTCTTAACAACCGATTCCTTTATCTAGTAAGATTATGTCTCAAGTTTTTCTCCCCAATTCTGTTCAGTACCTCCATATTAGTTAAATAATGTAAACATCTTTACTTCAGCATTATTCTGTGGCACCACTCTACTAAAGCTTCTATATTCTTCTAGTCTATACCGTTTGTTGTCCATGTTTCACATCCATACATGGCTACACTCAACACAAATACTTTCAGAAAAGACTTCCTAACACCTGAATCTACATTCGACTTTGATGGAGTCCATTACTTCTTCTTCTGAAACGGTTTTCTTTCATTAGCAGGCTACATTTTATATCCTCCGAACTTTGGCCAGCGTCAGTTAATTTGCTGCCCAAATAACAAAATTCCTCTACTACTTAAGTATATCGCTGCCTAATCTAATTTCCTCAATGTGACCTGATTAATTCGACTTCACTCCATTGTCGTAGTTTGCTTTTGTAAAGGTTGATCTTGTTCCATTCAACACTCTGCCAACAGGTGTCTTTCGCCTAACACAATTACAGTGCCATCGAAAAGTTTTTATTTGTTCTCCCCAAATTTAAATTCCTTCTCCTGATTATTCTTTGCTTTCTATTGCTGTTTGCTCAGTAAGCAAGCTGAATAACTTCAAAGATAGACCACAAGCCTGTTTCATTACATTCTCAAGGACTGCTTCCTACACTTGAAATCACCATTTTGCAACTATGGGTTAGCAAACCGATGGTTTAGTCGTTTTCACATCAGTCGGACTTATTTGATAATGTGATTATTACTTCCTTCTTGAAGGCTAAGAATATTTACCCTGTCACTCATGTCTTGCATTTTAGGGAAACTGAGTTTAGTTTCCTGGTTGGTTCATTGATAGATGGTAATGACTCTTATAAAAAGTCATCTACTCTACGTGTCTAGTTTCGACATAGCTTCTAAGTGCCCTGTCGAATTTCTCACACAATTTTCCTTTACCAGTCTCACCTTTACTACCATCCTATTCCATTTCCATGTTATTTTCATCAAGTTTCTTTCCCGAAAAAAAACCTATGTTTTGTTCCACTTTTAAGCCTTAATTTATTTGCTTAGTACAGGATTGCCATCTGAGTTCTTAATGCTTCCTGCTGCTTCTTGTTGCTTCAAAGGTTTCTTTCGTTAATTTCGTTTGTATCAGCAGTTTTCTGTCTGTTCTGAGGCGGTCTGCCACGACATCTTATTCTGTGCTAAGGTATTCATCTCACAGCTGTACTTACAACCAAGCACTAAAGTTTTCCCTCTCCAACTACCTCCTAGTACCATGGAAGTTATTTCTTGGTGTCATAATTTTCTTGCAGTGTTTTCAGTATATATCTTTCCTTGCTATTTCTGTGAATAAACTCCTCATTTGATTCTGTGATGTAACTCTCAGAGATAAGAATCATCACTCAGTGACAGATAAGGTGTCTTCAAATAGGTTCCATTTATAAGGATAAAATTATATTACTTATATCATCCATGAGAAAAAACTCTTCCATATTTTCTTTGCTCAGGACACAATGTAGAGTTTGTCTACATATTGATATAAGGCTACCATTATTGTGTTGCAGTGTTGTGATACTCTCATTTTTCTTTTTCTCCACTATGTTGAATATCTCAATAAACTCGTTTTCTTTATGCTCTTGGATAGTTGTTCGATATCTACTGGATCTTTATATTTACACACCTTCTCAAAAAGGGCATGTTTTGTTTATCCCTCTGTTTCAATCTTAATTGTAGGTACTAGTTCATTGGTTATATTTACATCTCATTTACTTATTACCTAGAAAGGCAAATTTTTGTGTTCAGTTTGGGCATTAAATCTAAACCTGTTATCTGTGAATGTATGGTTCTAAAGGAATAATAATTCATCTACTGATGAATTAAACAAGTGTCATTTCATAATTCTTTCGTCAATAATTGTTTTGTAAATGAAACTACCTTCTTATGCTGGAATGTATTTTATTTCTTACACACACGTTTCCCATTTTTCTTTAAGCCATCTTCAGGGAATTTACAATGAAACAGGTTTTTTCTATATGTGATATTTATAGATCATAAAACGATTCACATCTTGTTATTTTATAATCTACAAATATTTTGTCACAAAACTCTGTTTTTAGCAACAGTCAATCAATTCAAATGTTATTGGCAATGTTTAGAATGTGTGGCTTTAGTGGAAACATAGAGAAATAATCTAGATGTTCCCAATATAGATATGAAGATAGCTGTAATCATAGTTGATGTTCATGAAAATGTGATTTAATATAAATCAGCTTGAATCTTTTATCAAACTAATATTTTAGCAAGGTGACTTTCCATAGCCATCTGGTACTTAAAGAACTGTCACACAAAAGAATCTTTTGTTCTTTACCTGTTTTACTCTTACAGACTATCATCATGGAAAGAAAAGGTAATACATCAGATGGAAGAGCAGTTCATCTTTCTTTTAAATGGACTGAAAGTCCACAACGTTATAATAAATTTACATGACCAAACACCACGACCTTAAACAGTATCAAAGTTCTTTCTCGTATATCTGTGTATTAATGTAAGTCCGATTTTATGCAGTTTAAGAAAATGGTATATGATATATCGTCATGTGCATTTACTGTAACATTATAAATATTCTTTCACATTTCATGTATTATTGAGAGCCCAATTTGATGCTGTTTAAAGTCATGGTATCGGCATATGGTCATATAAATTTATTCTAACTTAATGGAATTTAGATCCATCTAAGAAAATACTAATTGCTTTTTCCATTGGATATATTGGTTTTCTTAATGTGATTTCGATCAATAAGACTGAAAATAGCATAAATTAAGGGTTAATTTGTAGAAATTATGTTTAAAATGCCATCATTTGAATTATGAACCTTTTACATAAATGTTATGCAATTTTGCATATATTTTTTTGGATGTACAACATAACCCCTTGACTCAAACAAAAGCTATATTACTAATACTTCCAGTTTAACAGCTTATGGTTAGGATGAGATAAGTACAGAAGGAAGAAGCACAAATAACAGTAACTAAAAAGTTACTCTCACCAATCTTTTGTATCCAATAGGCAATCAGCAGGAATCTTTAAGGATTACAACCAAATAACAGTTAAACATCTAAGTCAAAGATAAATTATTTGGATGGGTTATTCAAAGACAATTGAATAGAGGATGCAAGTATTCTCTCTACAAAACAACAAATAATTGTTACAAGTACTGATGTTCGACTTAAGACATTTTGTATGAGTTTGAATACAAATGGGGGAAGAGGAAACTAGTTTCATAGTATTTGGAAATCAGATTTGTTCTGTGCAATGCATAAATAAAAGCACAAACTGAAAGACTAATCCGTTCACAAATTCTTTGTTCAGTCATGTGGAAATTCAAAATGCTTATGTCAAGAGCGTGTGTACAAAGTTTCCCATCTAGAAATACTGAAAACATCTTCTCTTAAAGATCCTGAGAGCCTATGATACACATGGATTGTGTGGGCACATTACACATTTGGTGTTAGGTACAAATTTAATTCTATTTACTTGTGGAACACAGACATAGTTTGTTACAAAAATGGACTTTGAATATATGATGTACTCATGCTAAAGAAATATATCATCGCTAAGCAAAGTTGTGAAAGATAATTCCTAAGACACCTTAGTATGCATTATAACGAAAGGATGGAAAATTTAGATATCCTCCAATCTTGAGATTGGAATTTTATAAAATGAAATGTGTGTACTGGTGGTCAATGCATTGTTTTGGGACACTATCCTGAATTTAAAAAAAAATGGTGTTGTTCTCCAAACTTTTGTAATGTGCTCACAGTGAATACTGTTTATGTTACAAAATTACTGATATAACCATGATACTGAGAAAATTCACTATTTTAACACCTAAAAATTATGGAAACAGTGCAACAGAGAATGGAAGTATAGCTTGATGGTGTATGTAGTCCAGATCTGTGTGACCATATGAGTTGTACGGGAATGTGCATGTGGTGTCGATGACGGAAAAAATACAGCCTCTCTCATAAACTTGCTGAAAATCAGAGTTGTAAACCGTTCAAAGCCTTATATCAGCTCTGAGCCCCGATGTGCTACTGCATGAAAAGATCTACCAACTCATTATGCAGTACTAATACTTCAGTGGCCTCTTGTAAATATGGTTGGCCTTGAAATTCTGTATTTTAATTCCTAAAAATTATGGAAACAGTGCAACAGAAAATGGAAGTATAGCTTGCTGGTGCATGTAGTTCCGAGTCTGTAGGACCATATGAGTTGTATAGGAAGGTGCACGTGGTGTGGATGATGAAAAAAATACAGTCCTTCTTATCAACTCGACGAAAATCGGAGTTTTAAGCTGTTCAAAGCTGTATATCAGGTCTTAGCCCCATGTGCTGTTACATGAAAACCTTTACCCACACATTATGCAGTACTGAGTAGACTCCTGTAAATGTGGCTGTACTTAGAAGGCTATGTTATATCTATGGGGTGCCAACTTAAATTGGTCACAATGTACCTAATGGAAACATAAATTCAGAAAGGTGTTGATGTACAAATATTATGTACACACTCATGCATTTTTTAATGTTTCACAAATTCGAGTTTATTTCCAATAAGAACATAGAAAAATGGAATTGGCAGTTCACAATAAATTAATTTCAAAGCATGACTGAGGTTCTTAAGCTCCTGGGGGCAGTGGAATAAATAATGAGTAACCGTGAGATTTATCTTTAGAAAACATTGAAATTCCATAGTATATCAAACTACAAATTCCACACACTGAAACGTTGTAAGTGTTGCTTGTATCAACCACAACCTGGAAACTAACAAGTACATCAGATGCCGAAAAATTTTCTATGACCAAAAATATGAACTAGGAATAATTTACACAAGTAAACTAACAGCTACTTCACTATTTATCAGATAAAAGCTTCTGTTGCTCTGAAATCACAGGGTGTAATGTATATGTTACAATCAGGCACAACAAGTTTAGAAAGAAAGGTAGAAGAAAATTGGATCTAACAAATATGTCACATAATGACTGAGGATAGTATTAAATATAGAACTCTTAAAAAATGTCCGATTTCCTACAAATGAAAATAGTTGGTTACAAATGTGAAGTAGATTACTTTTAGTTAATACGACTTCATGAACTTACAGCAGGAAAATGGAGTTTACATTTCCCCCTTAACATAATAAAGTGTAGGAAATTAACAAATATGTCACATAATGACTGAGGATAGTATTAAATATAAAACTCTTAAAAATGTCCGTTTTCCTACAAATGAAAATAGATGGTTACAAATGTGAAGTAGATTACTTTTAGTTAATACGACTTCATGAACTTAAAGCAGGAAAATGGAGTTTACATTTCCCCCCTTAACATAATAAAGTGTAGGAAATTTTTTAGCTTGTATTGTAGTAATCAAAAGTGAAATCATATAGGGTTTTCTCCTTTACTCTTCCACTTCTACTCCTGTCTAATTATATGGAGGTTCTATATACCCTGAATAATAATTTTATATAGAATTACGTACACTTGCCTCTTATTTGAATATCTGTAGCCACTTGACATAATCCCAAGTTACTAATTGCTGTGTTTTTCTATTCTATTTCTAAAAACGGTTTTCCATATTATCGACTCCTTTAAACGTTCCCTATGGTTTCTGAAAAACCTTTGAGTACTGTTTTTGTATTTTCGAAATCTGAATGGTGCATTTGCCACTAATAATATTGACATATATTAACATACAGTGGGGAAAAGTTATTTCGAAATATCTCAAAAAGTTCTTCACAAATTTCCTTCAGATTTTTACACAATACTGTAATAATCATTTATACAGACATAGGCTATATATTTTTAATTTATATAATGTAAATGTAACTATACAGTGGGAAAACAATGTTAGCACAAATCTTGAAAAGTTCTCGATCAAGTGAATTAAAATTTTTACTTGGTACTAAATTAAACTTTTGGATACTCACAGACTGTATATATTTTTTAAACATCAGTGTAGAAGTTTCCTATTGAAGTTGATGATATGAAACAAAGTTCAATGCTGTGAAAATGTGTGATTTCGTTTTCTTTCTCAGAGCTGGTTTTAAATGTGATAACAGCTAATGGCAACAAGCAGATTGAGTCTCCCAAATGTATTGTATCTCTGTTGTCAAAAATTGTATATACATCAATATGCTGCTTCCTTTTCTCCTCAAAATTGTTTTAATGGAAATCTTGTACATTAGGAAAGTTGTATTTATGTTTTCCAACTTAAAGATTAAAACTGTGCAAAATAATATCATTGAAGCTATTATTCTCACAAATCCAGCAGATGAAGAGGCCCCCACGTATCCAATGCACCAATGATTTCAATCGATTTATCCATTTAATTTAAGCAAATCAAGATATCATTTGCAATAACAGTAAAGCAGGTTCAAAATCAGACATGCAAAGATGTTATAAATGGGTGTTTCTGCTATGGTCAGCTGTAAGTGCCCTTTCATAATTCTTACCACATAGTATTCCAAAAGTGAGAACTATGCTCTATACTATTAAAATATAGTTATATATTTTTAAAGAACAAATGTATACACAACAAAAAATATAGATATGCTGTGAAAACAGGCTACACTGTTTTCTTCCCTACAATTGGCTTTAACTACAACAGTAAGTCATTTAAATAATCACACATTTTTTCAAGGTCAATTGTTTGTTAATCTTTCACTTACTAATAGTTCAGCAAACCCATTTGTACTCTTTACCACAAAGAATCCAAGAACCAAACAAAAAATGCTGTATACTGTTAAGTTTTGTAACTGCATTTTGCACAAAAAACTAAAAAGGAGTTATTTTTTATTAAATCGAGTTAAACTGCAGAGCAGTTGAAGCGCAATGAGGAGGTGAAATGTGCTCCCTGTTACAGTTCTCAGGGGTAAAACAAGTTACGAAGTATATCCTCATATGTACTCTGCAACCGTGAAGCATCTCCAGATTTTCTAGTGCTCTATAAAAATTATACCACTGTCTATAGGAAGAACAAAAAATAATTTGGTACTAAGCTAAGACATGTAGCAATACATACCTTTGTGAATAATTTATAGTGAGTCTCTGTAATCAGCTTTGTACATCTTTCAAAAATTTAAAGAAGTATAGGTTTTTAAAAAGCAGTACTTTTACTTTGCATGTGATAGCATGGAATGAAATGTTATAGCCAGCACGATATGCATACTATCTGCTGTTTGATTTATTTTTCTTTTTTTGGGTGCAGATTTCATTTCCATTACAAAAGAATATAGGATTTAGAACTCTCGTTTGTACATTTCATCACAGCGTTGTCTAATGAATCCTTGCATAAATTCTGAAAATGTATTGGTGGGAACTTCAAAACCTGAATTTAATGAAAATGTACATTGTAAGTAATATCATAAACCAGGGTGGTTTTCATTCAGAAATTTGTTATTTTCTGTCACATAACACTGGTTAACTGATCATGATGTATATTTCATTATAAAAAGAATCCTCTACTTATTATTATGTAATAATCAAGTAATGTACATACTCAAAATAAGTGCGGTGTGTCTAAGCATGCCACCAGAACTTTGCAAGTAAATTTCACAGCCTTGTGGGGGTTATATGGTGTATTAACAGTCTATCCACCATCTTTATGAAGAAGGTATTGTTTTGAACTGCAGGAGTTAGTTATGATGATGTAGGTTTTAAAGAGGCACTGGTTCGCCACAGTATAATAAATGTAAGTGCAGTTTATCATTAACAGATGCTATATCTCCACTGCACACTCCTGCAACACATGGGGTTTATGTGATGTGGTTACCTTCCATCCCCCATTGATGAAAAAGGTTTGGTTTGGAACTGCAGGGGTTGGGTTTGGAAATATGGGTTTCAAATGAGGGGATCATAATCAGTGGACTTCTTATGGAAGATGGTGAAGCAGTTTCGAATCAAGTAGGAAGTGGATAAGACTGACCTTAATTTTCTTCCATGAAAGTTCAAGAACGTCAGGAATATTGTAGAAAGTTCTAAATTGTTATTGAATCGTAGAGAAAGTTATAATAATTCTAAATCTTTGAGGTAATTTGAAAATAAGGGAAGATGCTTTACTTACATAGTGTGAACATATTCAACCAACAGTTGCAGTTATTTAAAAATCTTCTCCAGCAAATGAAATCAATGCATGTTAGAAGATATCATTTTCTTATGCTTAAGAGTGGGAAGTGCTGTTAAAACCAATTATGAGAGATCAAGTTTCCAGTGATGGTGAAGTGTTACATTTAGTCAAAATAGGCTAACACCTTAGTGAAGACACTCATACATTTGATTGTATAGCTGACCAAACTGAACCTGAAATTGATTTATATAACACTGTCAACAGCCCAAATGATTTAACAGATAAAGTCTCTCTGAACATCATTCAAAATTACCCTAGTTATTTAACTGAAAGAGCTTTTTCAGCAGTAAGAATTAAAGTACTTGGTAGTATCATTTTAACAAGTTGAAAGAATTAACGATCATGAACAATTATCAAACAATATAATTGAGGCAAACATAATATCAGGAAAATATAAAGGGAAATCAGAGTTTATTCCCAGGACTCCAATCTACCAAACTGCCACTTGGGTTCAAAAGAGTGTTACATTCTGTAACTTTAGCGATTATCATCGTTGCAAACAAGGAACGAACAGAGAAGTATTAAGATGCTGCGGTATTAGTTTCTCTCATGATCAGTGTACATAGATTACTCTATGATTGGTAAAACTGTAGCATTTATGTATCTAATCACGAAATATGAAGATGACAAATGTACTTCATAAGCAAGTATAGAAGTGTGGTGGTAGAATAAATTAACTGAGTACGAAATATAGTGAAAATAAAGTAAAGTTTCCATTCTGTACGTTAAATAGAGGTGTAATTAGAGTATAATGATGTTGTATTTAAAGGGTGATTACAACATCTTCCAACTCTTTTGCATCAATGTATACTTCAAAGAAAACTGTTTGATGTTTATCTTTGTTGTCGAGCTTTTATGAATACTTTCGAACGTTAACAGATGTTTTAAAATGATCTCCAATGTCATAGATTTTAGCGCATTCTAGAAAGTTCCCGATTTTGTAACCTTTATTGAATGTTTTGGAATGTTCTGAGTGTTTTATAAAGAAGTGAGTGGGAGAGTATTTCAAATTAGGATACTGGTGGGTACTTCTGTGGGTTTAAGAGTACTGGAGAGCATTTTTCAGCATTAGAGATTAATTTTTAGCATGGCACACTAATATTTTTACGATTTTTTTGAACTTTTTCTACGTTGTTTAACATTGTCAAGTAACCTGGAATAAAAACAGAAACAATGAAAAGTGATTCACTTTCTGCTAGTTAACGCAGTAACTGCTTTTGTATTCTAATATAGCAAAGAATTTAGTTCATAGTCTTACTGTGTGTCAACAGTATCAGTTAAGGAAAGAAAATACATTCGTTTGAAGGAATTAATGTCTTTAAATGCGCCATCAGGAAGAAGAGATACATCATCGGTGAGCTTCTTTTCGCTAAATGCAGCGTTTATAGTTTCCACTCAGGAGTTTAAGCGACTCTCAGAACTATCCACGTGTGCGAGCGTCACCGTCCTTTCGCGGACCGTCTGCGGACTCGCGCTAGAAGTGCTGGAGAGCTCCCCGCCGCGCTGGAAGACGCCCCCCTCCGGCGGCGCAGAGTGCCGCAGCAGGTGTTTTAATTTCGGGCGGAAGTTAGCAGCGCGCCGCGCGCCGCCGTAAGCAGATTAGCCCTGTGAGCCGGCACGTGCTGGCCGCAGCTGCAGCTTCCCCTGCCTGCCTCAGGCTACACCTGGCGCAATTTTCCCGACCTCACAGGCCGCTCAGCCTCGTGCACAACTTCTCTACCCTAAGCTGCTCGTACTAGAGTACAGGAAATTCTTTCTGGAGATTGTATCAGAGGAAAAGGGTTTCTCCTTTCTACCCAATTAAGCGGCGCGTGTTATCGTACTGTGATCTTCCTCTGACGAAAGCGTGAACATCAGCGCTGCTAGAATTCTGCGTAAATTTTCTGTTTCCTGTTGCTGAGTACAAGTGACTCATTTACATGTAGCCACTGGGGATGCATACTATCTCTGTGAAACAGTTGCGTACGGTGTATCGATTCAGCTCAATAGAAGCAGCCGTCATGCCACGGTTGGTCAGATTGGATTAGTCACAATTCCTGAAGCAATTATGAAAATATTTTTTATGGAATCATTGTTAAGCACGACGATCCTACTATACCTGAGGCAGTTTTGCATCTCGTAGCATTTCTTAATATACAGATTTCAGATAAACATCCAACAACATAACTTTGTGATGTGAACTACTATGATATCAAACCTTTAAAACATGATTTATCGGTAGTGTGTGAAATTTTCTAGTTCCCAAATCCACACATGTTATAAAAGCGGGTGTGGGTAAGTATGTATGAACGTTCCACATCTCCTCCTAAACAGGTCGGTAGATTCCAACCAGACTTGATCCACATGTCATTCAATGTATGGAAAGAATCACTGTGGAGATCAGTACCAGCTCCCTCTCAAGGTGGAGAAGATAGAGATAGGAGGAGGAGATTGACAGAAAGAGGGGTAGGAGGAATTGTGCGGATAAAGGGAAGGATATGGATAAGGAGATACGGAAGAGGAGACAGAGATATAAAATAGGAGAATATCAAAGAGATGGGGGAGCAGCAGATGTGAAGGGAGTGGGGCAGGAGGGAATGGTCAGAGAGAGGAGGTGGTGCAGATCAACAGTGAGAGGGCGAGAAGGAAATGGAAAGAGTATGGAGTTGGAGGAAATGACCGAGAAATGGGACAGAGAGAAGGGAGAGCAGGATATGGACAGGGAGAGAAGGAAGAGGTAATAGACAGGGACATGGGGGACGAGGAGGTGGGATATGAGGGTTTGAGCTGGCAGGAAGAGACAGTGCTAGAGAGAAAGGATGAGTTGGATAGGATGGGAAGCAGCAGGTGGACAGAGGGGGCGGAGCAAATGGGATGAGAAAGGGGAAAGAGCAGATGAACAAGGAGATGGACAGGAGGAGATGGAAAGCGAGAGAAATTGGAGGAAGTGGGCAAAGAGGGGGAGAGGGCGAGGAGGAGGAGATGGACAGAGAGAGGGGGAGAGGAGACAAATAGAGACAGGATAAAGGAGAAAATGGAGAGAATGAAATAAAGACATTTGCGTGAAAAACTGGGTACTTAGCTTGTTAGAGTATAAAATGACATTTTAAAAGTTATAGAGAAATTTCACTGTTTGGCAGTTAAATAATTGTTAACAGTCGATGTTAAGGGTTCAAAAGTATTTAAGCTGATAATAGCAGTTAAAGCTATGCTAAAAATTTGAAATATGTTAACATGGAATTAGAGCCTTTGGAAGTCTTCCCTGAATGTTATTATCAGGAGCGTACATTATTCTGAAATGATATATTGCAAAAAATCTATGGACAGAACGTGGGTAGAACCTATTGGTGTACGATGTTACAGTAAAATGCTGCAGATTTCACAAGTAGCTGAGTAAGTAACGAAGATGTACTGCTTTGCATTGTGGACAATTTTAATGTAAGGGACAGTGTGACGAAACAAGGGATGCGGCTGACACAATATGATCAGAGCCATCAAAGAATTGCTAATTTCGTAATAGACGGAAGTGTGAGGGGTAAAAATAGTTGGGCACCAACGATTGAATACAGTGAACAGTTTGTTCTGGATTTATGCTGTAAGAGTTATGCAGGATGAAAACGCTTGCACGTGACAAACTGGCTCGAAAGCAGCATCGAAGCAGTCTTCGAAATGAAGACGACTAAAACAACAACTAGCATCATTGCCAACAAATATAACGACATATTTTCCTTGACCAGTGTTGCTTGAGGATTCTTGATTGTCACATTGATACTGACACGTAATTATTTTTTCAACTGTAATATCAATGTTTTCCGGCAATTTGGAGGAAAGAGGCTATATTTTCTGTCATTATTCCCATAAAAAACTATGTGAAAGAATGTGGCTAAATGACACTATTAGAAGGGCATGTAAGCAAAATATTTGGAACTAAATTGGAAAACTGTCGAAGAACGTAATCATACTACCTATGTACAGCGTCATTGAGAACCCCTATCACACACTTCTCCATATATTTATTTATTTATTTATGCATTTATTTTATCTGGCAAGATTAGGGCCTTCAGGCCCTCTCTTACACCTAACCAGGCATACTCAAATTGAACAAATTTCAGTTTCTACAGAATATCAAGGACATATAACATGTTATACAGTATTAATGTTAAAGAAAAAATAGAGATTATAACAGTAGTACAATGATAATTATAACAATCAAAAAATTATTATAACAATCAAGAATAATAATAATAATAATAATAATAATGGGCCCGGGAAAAGAATAGGCCTCCGGTATGTTCTGCCAGTCGTAAAAGGCGACGAAAAGAACAAACCACTAATAGGGCTAACCCCCCTTTTAGTGTGATTACTTGGTTCAGGACAGAACTAAAGAAGCCTCGGACAAGTGCCGTCATGGTCGGGGACGACGCTTGAACCCTATGCCCGCCCACAATGGTAACGACACTGCTAGCCAATTGGAAAAGGATTTAAATCCAAATAGAGGTGTTTTGCAGGATATGCTTCCTGCAACCACCCTAGAAGGAAAACAAAGACAGAGGATGAGATGGTCCGATGAAGTTAATCGACACCTCATGTTCTGTTATTACCAAGTAACAAACCTAGGAACCAACACAACTGGATACAGATCACAAGTATACACAACATTTATTACCAGATACCCGGAATTAAAATTTTTAACAGAACAACGACTAGCTGATCAGATCCGTGTAATAATAAAAAATAACAGGATACCCCAGTCAGAATTAGAAAACATCAAACAACAAGTACAACAAATACTGGAACAAAATAACGTGCAATCAGAAGAGGAAGAAAACACAGTAATGGACTCAAACATCCCAGAGCAAACAAACAAAGACCAACACGCATCAATTAAACAATCAGAGGAGAACGAAATCTTAAGACAGCCACCAGAACAAGCACAAATAGAACACGAAGAGAGACACGTGTTAGATATAGAAGAGAAATTTCAGCTGACATATATAGGATACAAAGACACAAATACAGACATTAGACCATTCTTGCATAGACCGCCAAATAACCCACAAGTCGAAACAACAATGAAAACTATCAACACAATCATACACAACAAAATAAATGAAAACACAACTATGGAAGAGTTACAACTACTGGTTTATATAGGAGCACTCACTACACTAAATATACACACTAGGCAGAGATCAGAACAAACCAACACACAGAAGAAACGCACAAAACCAGCATGGCAACACAGGTTACAGATCAGAATAGAAAAACTGAGAAAAGATATCGGACAGCTAACACAATTTATAAGAAATGAAATATCAGACAAAAAACGAAAAAGGTTAGGTAAAATCTCACAACAAGAAGCAATAGAGCAATTAGATGAAAAAAAGCAGAAATTGCAAGCATTGGCCAAACGACTTAGAAGATACAAAAAAAGTGAAAATAGAAGGAAACAAAACCAAACATTCAACACAAACCAAAAGAGATTTTACCAAACAATGGATAACACACTCATTAAAATAGACAATCCACCAAAGATAACAGACATGGAACACTTCTGGAGCAGCATATGGTCAAACCCGGTACAACATAACAGGCATGCACGGTGGATACAAGCAGAAACAGACACATACAAGATGATACCACAAATGCCTGAAGTGATAATTTTGCAACATGAAGTCACCCGAGCAATTAATTCTACACACAATTGGAAAGCCCCTGGAAATGATAAAATAGCAAATTACTGGCTAAAGAAGTTCACCTCAACACATTCACATCTCACTAAATTATTTAACAGTTACATTGCAGACCCATACACATTCCCTGATACACTTGCACATGGAATAACCTATCTGAAACTTAAAGATCAAGCAGACACAGCAAACCCAGCTAAATATCGCCCCATAACATGCCTACCAACAATATACAA
The DNA here is from genome assembly GCF_023864275.1 of Schistocerca cancellata. NCBI lineage: Eukaryota > Metazoa > Arthropoda > Insecta > Orthoptera > Acrididae > Schistocerca > Schistocerca cancellata. The sequence goes on from NC_064634.1 coordinate 228,894,132, forward strand.
TATATTAACTTCAGTCATCACACAGAAATTAATGACACATACAACACAGAACAAAATTATAAATGAACAACAAAAAGGCTGCTGCAAAGGAGCACGAGGATGTAAAGAGCAACTGATAATAGATACAGAGGTGACATATCAAGCGAAAACTAAACAAAGGTCCCTACACTACGCATACATTGATTACCAAAAAGCCTTTGATAGTGTACCCCACTCATGGTTACTACAGATTTTGGAAATATACAAAGTAGATCCTAAATTGATACAGTTTCTAAACACAGTAATGAAAAACTGGAAAACCACACTTAATATCCAAACAAATTCAGATAACATCACATCACAGCCAATACAGATTAAGCGTGGAATATACCAAGGAGACTCATTAAGTCCTTTCTGGTTCTGTCTTGCTCTGAACCCACTATCCAACATGCTAAATAATACAAATTATGGATACAATATTACTGGAACATACCCACACAAAATCACACATTTGCTATACATGGATGATCTAAAACTACTCAACCAATTACTAAAGATAACAGAAGTATTCAGCAATGATATAAATATGGCTTTTGGAACAGACAAATGTAAGAAAAATAGCATAGTCAAGGGCAAACACACTAAACAAGAAGATTACATATTGGATAACCACAGCGACTGCATAGAAGCGATGGGAAAAACAGATGCCTATAAATACCTAGGATACAGACAAAAAATAGGAATAGATAATACAAATATTAAAGAAGAACTAAAAGAAAAATATAGACAAAGACTAACAAAAATACTGAAAACAGAATTGACAGCAAGAAACAAGACAAAAGCTATAAATACTTATGCTATATCAGTATTGACCTACTCATTTGGAGTAGTGAAATGGAGTGACACAGACCTAGAAGCACTCAATACACTTACACGATCACAATGCCACAAATATAGAATACATCACATACATTCAGCAACAGAAAGATTCACATTAAGCAGAAAGGAAGGTGGAAGGGGATTCATAGATATAAAAAACCTACATTATGGACAGGTAGACAATTTAAGAAAATTCTTTCTAGAACGAGCAGAAACTAGCAAAATACACAAAGCAATCACTCATATAAATACATCAGCTACACCATTGCAATTTCATAACCACTTCTACAACCCTTTAGATAACATAACATCAACAGATACAAAGAAAGTAAATTGGAAAAAGAAAACACTACACGGCAAGCACCCGTATCATCTAACACAGCCACACATAGATCAAGACGCATCCAACACATGGCTAAGAAACGGCAATGTATACAGTGAGATGGAAGGATTCATGATCGCAATACAGGATCAAACAATAAACACCAGATATTACAGCAAGCATATTATTAAAGATCCCAATACCACAACAGATAAATGCAGACTTTGCAAACAACAAATAGAAACAGTAGATCACATCACAAGCGGATGTACAATACTAGCAAATACAGAATACCCCAGAAGACATGACAATGTAGCAAAAATAATACATCAACAACTTGCCATAAAACATAAACTAATAAAACAACACGTTCCCACATACAAGTACACACCACAAAATGTACTGGAGAATGATGAATACAAATTATACTGGAACAGAACGATTATAACAGATAAAACAACACCACATAACAAACCTAACATCATACTCACCAATAAAAAGAAGAAATTAACACAACTAATTGAAATATCCATACCCAACACAACAAATATACAGAAGAAAACAGGAGAAAAAATTGAAAAATACATCCAACTGGCTGAGGAAGTCAAGGACATGTGGCATCAGGATAAAGTTGACATCATACCAATTATACTATCAACTACAGGAGTCATACCTCACAATATTCACCAGTACATCAATGCAATACAGCTACATCCAAACATATATATACAACTACAAAAATCTGTAATTATTGATACATGTTCAATTACCCGAAAGTTCCTAAATGCAATATAACATATACCATACAGTTACAAGGAAGTCACGCTTGACCGAGGTCCGCGTCATGTTCCATTTTTAACCAGACTTAAGTCTGAGAAAAAAAGTCAATAATAATAATAATAATAATAATAATAATAATAATAATAATAATAAAAAAAAGCAGAAATTGCAAGCATTGGCCAAACGACTTAGAAGATACAAAAAAAGTGAAAATAGAATGAAACAAAACCAAACATTCAACACAAACCAAAAGAGATTTTACCAAACAATGGATAACACACACATTAAAATAGACAATCCACCAAACATAACAGACATGGAACACTTCTGGAGCAGCATATGGTCAAACCCGGTACAACATAACAGGCATGCACAGTGGATACAAGCAGAAACAGACACATACAAGATGATACCACAAATGCCTGAAGTGATAATTTTGCAACATGAAGTCACCCGAGCAATTAATTCTACACACAATTGGAAAGCCCCTGGAAATGATAAAATAGCAAATTACTGGCTAAAGAAGTTCACCTCAACACATTCACATCTAACTAAGTTATTTAACAGTTACATTGCAGACCCATACACATTCCCTGATACACTTGCACATGGAATAACCTATCTGAAACCTAAAGATCAAGCAGACACAGCAAACCCAGCTAAATATCGCCCCATAACATGCCTACCAACAATATACAAAATATTAACTTCAGTCATCACACAGAAATTAATGACACATACAACACAGAACAAAATTATAAATGAAGAACAAAAAGGCTGCTGCAAAGGAGCACGAGGATGTAAAGAGCAACTGATAATTGATACAGAGGTGACATATCAAGCTAAAACTAAACAAAGGTCCCTACACTACGCATACATTGATTACCAAAAAGCCTTTGATAGTGTACCCCACTCATGGTTACTACAGATTTTGGAAATATACAAAGTAGATCCTAAATTGATACACTTTCTAAACACAGTAATGAAAAACTGGAAAACCACACTTAATATCCAAACAAATTCAGATAGCATCACATCACAGCCAATACAGATTAAGCGTGGAATATACCAAGGAGACTCGTTAAGTCCTTTTTGGTTCTGTCTTGCTCTGAACCCACTATCCAACATGCTAAATAATACAAATTATGGATACAATATTACTGGAACATATCCACACAAAATCACACATTTGCTATACATGGATGATCTAAAACTACTGGCAGCAACAAATCAACAACTCAACCAATTACTAAAGATAACAGAAGTATTCAGCAATGATATAAATATGGCTTTTGGAACAGACAAATGTAAGAAAAATAGCATAGTCAAGGGCAAACACACTAAACAAGAAGATTACATATTGGATAACCACAGCGACTGCATAGAAGCGATGGAAAAAACAGATGCCTATAAATACCTAGGATACAGACAAAAAATAGGAATAGATAATACAAATATTAAAGAAGAACTAAAAGAAAAATATAGACAAAGACTAACAAAAATACTGAAAACAGAATTGACAGCAAGAAACAAGACAAAAGCTATAAATACTTATGCTATACCAGTATTGACCTACTCATTTGGAGTAGTGAAATGGAGTGACACAGACCTAGAAGCACTCAATACACTTACACGATCACAATGCCACAAATATAGAATACATCACATACATTCAGCAACAGAAAGATTCACATTAAGCAGAAAGGAAGGTGGAAGGGGATTTATAGATATAAAAAACCTACATTATGGACAGGTAGACAATTTAAGAAAGTTCTTTCTAGAACGAGCAGAAACTAGCAAAATACACAAAGCAATCACTCATATAAATACATCAGCTACACCATTGCAATTTCATAACCACTTCTACAACCCTTTAGATCACATAATATCAACAGATACAAAGAAAGTAAATTGGAAAAAGAAAACACTACACGGCAAGCACCCGTATCATCTGACACAGCCACACATCGATCAAGACGCATCCAACACATGGCTAAGGAAAGGCAATATATACAGTGAGACGGAAGGATTCATGATTGCAATACAGGATCAAACAATAAACACCAGATATTACAGCAAGCATATTATTAAAGATCCCAACACCACAACAGATAAATGCAGACTTTGCAAACAACAAATAGAAACAGTAGATCACATCACAAGCGGATGTACAATACTAGCAAATACAGAATACCCCAGAAGACATGACAATGTAGCAAAAATAATACATCAACAACTTGCCATAAAACATAAACTAATAAAACAACACGTTCCCACATACAAGTACACACCACAAAATGTACTGGAGAATGATGAATACAAATTATACTGGAACAGAACGATTATAACAGATAAAACAACACCACATAACAAACCTGACATCATACTCACCAATAAAAAGAAGAAATTAACACAACTAATTGAAATATCCATACCCAACACAACAAATATACAGAAGAAAACAGGGGAAAAAATTGAAAAATACATCCAACTGGCTGAGGAAGTCAAGGACATGTGGCATCAGGATAAAGTCGACATTATCCCAATTATACTATCAACTACAGGAGTCATACCTCACAATATTCACCAGTACATCAATGCAATACAGCTACATCCAAACATATATATACAATTACAAAAATCTGTAATTATTGATACATGTTCAATTACCCGAAAGTTCCTAAATGCAATATAACATATACCATACAGTTACAAGGAAGTCACGCTTGACCGAGGTCAGCGTCACGTTCCATTTTTAACCAGACTTAAGTCTGAGGAAAAAAAAGTCAATAATAATAATAATAGTAATGACTATGTATAGGAAAGTAAACATATTTTTCTTTTATGAATGTCAGCCCATTGCTAGTTGGGAATTTTCTCGTTATATTCTTGCAGCTTGTGAGTTATTCTTATCGAGCAGAGACATAAGACGATAGAATGGGGTGAAAGAGATATAGAAGAGGTAGATAGGTTAGAGGAAGAGAAATAGAATGGTAAAATTCGAAGCTATGATGGAGAGGAGATAGAAAGAGATGAGAGGGGCACAACAATGGTGTCTATACCGTCCCTAATATGTAAGCTTTGAGTTCCCTCTTGAATGTAGAGTGGTTCTGGATAAGACGCAGATCACAGGGGAGCACGTTCCATAGTCGTATGTCTGAGATGGAGAATGACACGGAGAAAGATTTTGTGTTATGTAAAGGTACAACCAAGATGCTAGACGTTTCCGATCTGGTATTGCGGTTGTGGAATGATGATAGGTGTTTAATGTGAGAAGATAAGTATTGGAGGGCAACAGTGGCTAAGAAATCGATGAAGTAAGCACATCATGTGGAGATCGTGTGCCTTATGTGGGCGTATCCAACCTAGCTGGGAGTATGAAGGACTGATACGATCATACATCCGTATATTGCACACGTATCTAACGCAGGCATTCATCATTAGCTCGAGGCATCTCTAATTTTTACTATTAGTGCTGTGTTGAACTACATCACAGTAGTAAAGATTAGGCAAGACTAGTGTTTGGACTAATTTTTGTTTAACATGGGTTGGAAATATTTTTCAAGATTTTTGAATTGCATGTAGGGAGGAGAGCGATTTCCGGCAAGCTGTGACTGTTTGTTCTTCCCAGTTTAGGTGATCATCCAAGATTATGCCAAGGTCTTTTACTGTTTTTTGGTATGGTACTTGGGTACCATTGAGGAGTATTTGAGTGACTGTTTCGCGAAAGTACCGGCTGATTAACTTAGGATGAGATATAAGTACGGCCTGGGATTTATTGCGGTTTAGTTTCAGACCTAGGTTCTGTGCCCATCGAGAAACAGAGCAAAGATCTGCGTTCATACTCGCTACTGCGTCAGCAATGTTCTTGGGGCTTGCACTGATGTACAGTTGGATATCATCGGCATATAGATGGTAGTTGCAGGAGTGAATCACTGAAGAAATATCATTAATGTACAGTGAGAAGAGTAATGGACCAAGGACGGAGCCTTGGGGAACTCCAGAGCGCACGTTTTCCCATGATGACTTTTCCGACCCACAAATGAATTGATGACTTCTGTTATTGAGGTAGCTGTCGAACCAGTGTATTGCACTGTTTGAGAAATTCAGCTGTTTCATTTTAATTAGTAATATATCAAAGTCAACTGTATGAAAAGCCTTGCTAAAGTCAAGCAGTGTTAGGATGGTAGCTTCACGTCTGTCCATAGCATGTTTAATGTCATCAGTTACTTTGATTAATGCAGTTGCTGTACTATGGTGCTCTCGAAAGCCTGACTGATATTTGTCATAGATGTTATGAGTTTTGAGATAATCTATCTGCTGTTCATGGACGATGTATTCTAGGGCTTTAGATATTGCAGGTAGTATGCTGATCGGCTGTAGTCACCTGGCGACTTAGGGTTGTCAGTCTTGGGTATAGGTTGAATTAAACTTTGCTTCCACTCAGTAGGATATGTACTACTGACAAGAGACAGGTTGAAGATGTCTGTGATAACTGGAGTAATAGTGTTTACGACGTTCTTAATCATGCCAATGCTCACTCCATCATTTCCTACTGCCTCGGAAGAGATTCTCATAATTGCCCTGTGTACTGTGCCGGTAGTGACATGTTTTAGGAAAAACTTCTCTCTCGAGAGATTGATATCCTGGGGTTGGTAATTTGTCGCTGCGTGGCAGTTTACAGCTGTTGAGAAGAAATCGTTTAATTCTTCTGCAGGCGCTTGATAAACAGTGACAGATCTTCGCTTCCCTATACCGAAATTGCGCAGCTTTTTCCACAGTGCAGCAGGTTTTGATATGCCGCATACTACAGAGCGGGCATGTCTGATTTTGGCATTCCTCACGCTTTGCTTGGTTCTGTTTTGGAGTTTCCTATAAGCATCGTACGCCTCGGGAGTTGGGTTACACTTGAAGGCCCTATGTGCAGCATCACGTTTATTCATTAACTAGCGTAATGCAGTGGTAAGCCATGGAGCGGGAGCTCTCTTTACGTTGACAGTGCGTTGAGGAGCATGTTTATCATACAGTGCAATAATTTTGCGACATAAATCCCGAATTTTTCCGTCTAAAGTCGGTTCATTGCTTAAATCATGCCAAGGGATGTCTGAGCAATCATTTTGAAGAGCGTCATGGTTAACATTTTTTAGGCTTCTGTAGGTTACCAGGTGAGATTTTTCTTTGGCAGTATGCACTGAGTAATTTAAGAATATCACATTATGAGCAGAGATTCCCGGAGCGGATGTCTGATTGGCGCGAATTATTTTATCTGGTCGCTTTGTTGCTCTTATATCTATGAGTGTATGGCTGTGTAGCGTGTGATGAGTTGGGTCTGTAGCGTGTGATGAGTTGGGTCCAGCGGTGTTAAACTCATATCATTGGAGTGGAACAGTCTCCTTAGTTTTTCTGCAGAGGGAGATTTTAACTGTAAGTCAATATTTGTGGCGCCCATAATGATTGTGTGTTCATACAGTGTCACGAGCGAGGACAAGGCAGACTGAAAGGAGGACATAGCACCGACGTTTGGAGGTTTATAGATTACTCCAATTAGCAGTTTCTGATTTGATGTATTTATTTCGAAAAACAACAACTCCTACTTCGCCCCTTGCATCCGATGTGCATAGTATAGTAGATCAGACTGAACATAGGCACCCACACCACCCCCGCGTCGTGTTTCACGATCTGCCCTTAGGAGAGAGTAACCAGTGATTCAGATTGCATCGGAAGCAATGTTTGGTTTCAACCAAGTTTCAGAGACGAGGATAATACGGAACAGCGATTGGCAGAACAGGTCACAGAACTCGTCAAAGTGAGCCGTTAGTGATTGCGCGTTCGCGTGGGCCCGCCGCCGGAACCGGTCCGTCCCATTGTGGCCGCCTGTAGGACCGAGCGCGCTCCGTTTACCTGCTGGCCGGAAGAGAGACAAAAGCTGGATTTCACGGGAAAGACATATTTACAGGTGTGCCCAAGGTCGTGACTGACTCAAGCGTCTGAGGGCTAAAGGTGAAAGACAGGCTGGTGGTATCGGAGAAGGGAGCGAAAATAAAGATGAAAAGTGGCAGTAGTGGTTACGAAAAAGATAATAGCAGTAGTAGTAGTAGTGGTAGTGACGAGGATGAAAATAACAGATATAGAAACGCGGTTTTAAGGAGATTCCTGTTAATGGAGACTGTTAATTCCCGTTTGACTGACAATATGAATACACATGAGCACTTGTGATAAATAAAGAAGCAATAATGTGAAACAATGGACTGAATTTAAATAGAGTACTTCTGGTACTTATAGAAATAACCAAGCAATATTTACATTAAAAAATGAAAAGAAAGATAATAATTAACTTATATTAGACAGAGACTTTGTGTCTCGCGAGATTTCGCTCAGTCTTTCAATTCGGACATGTTCGTCACCGTTTTCCTCCCTCCTTCTGTCTTGACTACGATCCTGCCATCCTGGGTCCATACATTTTGGAGGCCGAACTGTGTGATCGCAGCGTTCAAAACTTTTAGTCTTTCGCGCGTCACATCTTTCCTCAGGGTAACCCCACTCTTGGCGAGTTTTCTTTTCTGAGCAAACACTTCAGCTCTTTTCCGGTATGACACGAATTTAATTACTATGGGCCTGGGTTTCATAGCACCTGGTATCCTGAGCCCAACATGGTGGCTTCTGTCAATATCGGCCACGTCGATCTACACGCCAAGTTTCTGACGCACGAGGCTAATGGCCAGGTAGTCGGTGTTTTCACGATCGTTTTCAGCTACCCCGAACAAGCGCAAGCTGTTCCATTTTTTTGTGGTTTTAGGGCGCACAACTTCAATGGTCATTAGCGCCCCGACTACTCTAAGAATGCACCGCGAGGCACAAGTTGACAACAACAACTAAAAGGGGAAACACGATAAAAGACAGACTGACAGGCATAGGATTAAAAAACAACATCATCAAATGTCCTTAGCGAGGTTTGTCAAATTGATAAAACAAAGAACACGAGCAGCTGCTCGTGGGTCATCCGCTAAAATGGCATCGAAAGTATTAGGCAGGTTAAGATCGAGGCGCAGTGTGCTAAGATCTGGACAGGACATTAAAATGTGTCTAACCGTCAGCAAGTGCCCACATGGGCAGAACGGCGCCGGCGCAGCCGTCAGCAGATGGCGATGGCTGAACCGGCAGTGTCCATTTCTTAACCGGGCTAAAACGACCTCCTCCCGCCGAGAAGGGCGTGAGGAGGACGTCCAAGCCACGGGAAGAGGTTTTAAGGCCCGAAGCTTGTTGTCGGTAAGTGCAGCCCAATCGGCATGCCACAGCGATAAGATGCGCCGACAAATGACCCTGCTAAAATCGGATGAAGGGACACAACAAGAAGCTGTCCGAGGCTGGAGGACCGCAGCCTTGGCCGCGGCATCTGCAGCTTCGTTCCCAGGGATACCGACATGGCCAGGAACCCACATAAAGCTAACTGGAGAACCGACGTCCGCCAGCTGCTGAAGAGAGCGTTGGATCCGGAGTACGAAAGGGTGAACCGGGTACGGATCACTGAGGCTCTGGATGGCGCTCAGGGAATCTGAGCAGATGACATAAGCAGAATGTCGGTGGCGGCAGATGTAAAGAACAGCCTGGTAGAGGGCAAAGAGCTCAGCTGTGAAGACCGAACAATGGCCATGGAGCCAGTATTTGAAACTTTGTGCCCCGACAATAAAGGAACACCCGACCCCGTCATTGGTCTTAGAGCCATCTGTATAAATGAAAGTCATGTTGATGAACTTCGAACAAAGTTCCAAAAAACGGGAGTGGTAGACCTCTTTTGGGAGCGAGCTGAGGTCAAGGTGAACGCAGACCTGAGCCTGGAGCCAAGGTGGCGTGCGGCTCTCGCCCACTCGAAAGGTTGCAGGGAGTGAAAAATTAAGGTGTTGAAGGAGGCGACGGAAGCGAACTCCAGGGGGTAGCAGGGCAGAGACATACAACCCGTATTGACAGTCAAGAGAGTCGTCAAAAAAGGAACGATAAGACGGATGGTCGGGCATTGACAGTAGCCGACAGGCATACCGACAAAGCAGTATATCGCGCCGGTAGGTGAGTGGCCATTCGCCAGCGTCAGCATGAAGACTCTCTACGGGACTGGTATAAAATGCTCCGATCGCAAGTCGTAAACCCCGATGTTGTATGGAGTTGAGGCGGCGTAAGATGGATGGCCGTGCAGAGGAGTATACGAAGCTCCCATAATCCAGCTTGGAGCGGATGATCGACCGATATAAGCTAAGTAGGACGGTTCGATCCGCTCCCCACGACATACCACTGAGAACACGGAGGATATTTAAAGAACGGGTACAACGGGCGGCCAAATATGACACATGTGGAGACCAGCTAAGTTTCCTGTCAAAGGTAAGGCCTAAAAATTTGGTAGTCTCCACGATTGGGAGAGCAACGGGACGGAGTCGTAAGGACGGTGGGAGAAACTCTTTGTAGCGCCAGAAGTTAATACAGACCGTCTTCTCGGCAGAAAAACGGAAGCCATTGGCGACACTCCAGGAGTAAAGACGGTCAAGAGAACGCTGAAGACAGCGCTCCAGGACACGTGTACACTGCGCGCTGCAATAGATGGTAAAATCGTCCACAAAAAGGGAGCCTGGTACATCAGCTGGGAGGCAATCCATTATTGGATTGATCGCGATGGCGAAGAGAGCGACGCTCAAAACTGAGCCCTGTGGCACCCCATTCTCCTGGCGAAAGGTGTCGGACAGGACAGAACCCACACGTACCCTGAACTGTCGATCCATTAAAAAGGAACGAATAAAAAGAGGGAGGCGACCGCGAAGGCCCCATGTATGCATGGTGCGGAGAATGCCCGCCCTCCAACAGGTGTCGTAAGCCTTCTCCAAATCAAAGAACACAGCCGCGGTCGGGCGCTTCCGCAAGAAGTTATTCATAATGAAGGTTGACAAGGTAACCAGATGGTCAACAGCAGAGCGGCGCCTACGAAATCCACATTGTACATTGGTAAGTAGGCGTCGAGACTCGAGCAGCCAAACCAATCGAGAGTTAACCATTCGCTCCATCACTTTACAGACACAGCTGGTAAGCGAGATAGGTCGATAACTGGAAGGCGAGTGCTTGTCCTTCCCCGGCTTAGGAATCGGGACAACAATAGACTCGCGCCAGCATGCGGGAACATGTCCCTCAATCCAGATGCGATTGTATGTACGAAGAAGAAAACCTTTACCCGCAAGAGAAAGGTTCTTCAGCATCTGAATATGAATAGAATCAGGCCCTGGAGCGGAGGACCGTGATCGGCCAAGTGCGGTTTCGAGTTCCCGCATGGTGAATGGGGCATTATAACTTTCACAATTCGAGGAGCGGAAGTCAGGTGGCCTAGCCTCCTCTGCCTGTTTGCGGGGGAGGAAGGCAGGGTGGTAATGAGCGGAGCTCGAAACCTCTGCGAAAAAGCGGCCGAAGGCATTGGAGACAGCCTCAGGGGCCACAAGGACTTCATTCGCGACCTTCAAACCAGAAACTGGGGAGTGGACCTTAGTGCCAGATAGCCGGCGCAGGCTACCCCAGACAACAGAAGAAGGAGTAAAACTGTTGAAGGTGCTTGTGAAAGCAGCCCAGCTGGCTTTCTTGCTTTCGTTAATAATACGACGACACTGAGCACGTAATCGTTTATAATTAATACAATTCGCCACTGTAGGGTGGCGTTTAAAGGTGCGTAAAGCACGTCGACGAGCACGTAAAGCGTCTCTACATGCTGCGGTGCACCAGGGGACCGGTATGCGACGTGGAGAAGAACTAGGGTGAGGGATGGAATATTCAGCAGCAGCGAGAATGACTTCCGTGAGGTGTGCGACCTGACGATCGCAGCTTGTGAAGATTTGATCCTGAAAGGTCGCCCTGGAAGAGCTCCCAGTCTGCCTTGGAGATGGTCCAACTAGAGGAGCACGGAGAGGGAGTATGCTGCAGGAGATGGTTAACACACGGGAAGTGGTCGCTCGAATATGTATCAGCAAGTGCATACCACTCAAACCGGCGTGCAAGTTGGGGAGTACATATAGAGAGGTCTAAATGGGAATAGGTGTGAGATGTGTCCGAAAGAAAAGTAGGGGCGCCAGTATTGAGGCAGACAAGATTGAGCTGGTTGAAAAGGTCTGCTAACAAGGAGCCCCTCGGGCAGGATGCTGGAGAGCCCCAAAGGGGATGGTGGGCATTGAAGTCTCCAGTTAACAAAAATGGTGCAGGTAGCTGAGCAATAAGTTGCATCATGTCTGCCCTGGTAACGGCAGATGACGATGGAGTGTAAACGGTACAAAAGGAAAACGTAAAAGTGGGGAGAGTAATGCGGATGGCAACTGCCTGCAGGCCGGTGTGCAATGTGATGGGATCGTAGTAAATATCATCCCGGACCAGCAACATAACCTCTCCATGAGCTGGGATACCTACCACAGGGGGTAGGTCAAAACGTTTCCTGGAGGGCTACGACGAGCGGACGATGCAAGCGGAGCAGCAACTTCAAGTCCTCTCGGTTGGAGCGAATGCTGCGAATATTCCAGTGAATAAGTGCCATCGTAAGAAAAGGAAGATGAGAGAAGGGGTCACCTCGAAGGCCGCTTAGGGCCTGGCTTCGAGCGAGCACTGCCGCCGCTATCAGTAGGCGGACAGTCATCGTCCATGGGGTCTATAGGGTCATCGGCCATCTCGGGAGGATGGCCGGGAGGGGGAGCTTCCTCCGCCGGTGAACGGCCAGATGTACGGCTACCAGCGGTGCGGCCAGGCGAAACGGATGACGGCCTGGGGCGGCAACCGCTGGGTGGCGCAGGAGAAGAAATGCGCCGTGGCGGAGAAGGAGAACTGTGCTTCCTATGCGCCTTTTTGGAAGGACGTTTGGTGGAAGTACCGGTCGAAGGCTGGGAGGTCGAGGGACGGAGGAAGTCTGCACGGGATGGTTCCTTCTTGAAGGCCCGTGCATCTGACTTCGGGGTCTTCGACTTAGCAGAAGCTGAGGAAGGGGCTGGTGTCTGTGGGGTGATGGGAGAAAGAGGAGACGTCGACCGCGCGATCTTAGCACTGGCCGAACGGACGACCGTGGTGCTGAAGGTCAGATCGCATGTCTGGGTTGCTACCTCCCGGGTAGTCCGAGGAGAGGCGAGGACAGTACTGTATTTCCCCGCTGGGAGCAGCGTGGGCTTCCTACTAGCCAATAGCTTGCGAGCAGCCGAGGTGGACACTTTCTCTTTGACCCGAATTTCTTGGATACAGCGTTCTTCCTTATAGACAGGACAGTCGCGGGAGGATGCGGCATGGTCACCCTGACAGTTCACACAACGAGGAGACGGAGGTGGACAGTCACCCTCATGGGCATCCCTGCCACAAGTGACACATTTAGCCGCATTGGGACAAGACTGTCGAGTGTGATTGAAACGCTGACACTGGTAGCAGCGCGTAGGTGTCGGGACATAGGGGCGAACGGAAATAACCTCGTAGCCCGCCTTGATGCGCGATGGCAGCTTAACACTATCGAAGGTCAAGAAAAGCGTCCGGGTCGGTACAAGGTCATTGTTGACCTTTTTCATGACCCGATGGACAGCCGTCACGCCCTGCTCAGCGAGGAAAGATTGAAGCTCCTCGTCAGTCAATCCGTCGAGGGAGCTAGTATAGACTACACCACGAGACGAATTCAAAGTTCGGTGGGCCTCCACCCGGACAGGGAACGTGTACAGGAGGGTGGCCCGAAGCAGTTTTTGTGCCTGAAAGGCACTCTCAGCTTCTAGTAATAAGGTGCCGTTACGCAACCTGGTACAAGATTTGACAGATCCGGCTATGGCATCTACGCCCTTCTGAATAACGAAAGGGTTGACAGAGGAAAAATCCTTTCCTTCCTCAGATCGAGAAACTACGAGGAACTGTGGGGCAGGCGGTAGTACTTTTGTCACTGTTGGCTGGTCACGTTTCCGTTTTTGGGTCGAAGTCGAGAGAGATGGAGTAGAATCCATTGCGAAGGAATCCCCCATGATTGCCAGCGTCTCCGATGGCGCGCTCCTTCCTTGTGGGGACCCTCTCAGAGGGCACACCCGCCTTAGTTGAATGTTTACACCTCAGGTCACACCTCCCGAGAAACAGACGGAGGGACCAATCGGCATGGTCAGAAGGTATCAGCTCAGGCAATCACCCCTCCCCGGGCCTGGCCTGTACCAGGGGGTACGCGCGTGCCTTACATGTCTACCCAGGGCGGGGACTTACGCGTTACCCCGTCACCGGCTACGCGTGCGAACGCGTGGGTCGGCCTTCAGGCACGCACAGGGAGGAAGGAAGAAGAGGAAAAAGAAGAGAGAGAGGGAGAAAGAGGACAGACTGTCTCAAACGCCAAGGCGGAGACCAGAGAAGGCAAGGAGAAGAAGGCAATGAGAAGGCAAGGCGAAGAAGGCAATGAGAAGGCAAGGAGAAAAAGGCAATGAGAAGGCAAGGAGAAAAAGGCAATGAGAAGGCAAGGAGAAAAAGGCAATGAGAAGGCAAGGAGAAAAAGGCAATGAGAAGGCAAGGAGAAAAAGGCAATGTGAAGGCAAGGAGAAGTCAAGGGAAAGTGTAAGGAAGACAGTGAGGTGGAGAAGAGCAAGGAAAGGAACCAACAAAAGGAAGGAAGAAACGAGAAGTGAAAAACCAAAAAGACCACGATTATAGGTCGTGGAACCGTCCGTCTCCGGACGCAGGCGCTAACTACCCCCGTGAGGGGGATGGACTCCTTTTAGTCGCCTCTTACGACAGGCAGGAATACCTCGGGCCTATTCTAATCCCCGGACCCGCAGGGGGAAAGCTGTTCCATGGCTGATACTGCTCAATTTCATCGGTGGCCGCAGACAGTTTAGCTTCTAGGTCGGCGGCTGTTTTCTCTTGTGCGGCCAGGGACTTTCTAAGAGACTGGATTTCGGTGCTGTTGCGCCCGACAGACTCTTGCAGTTTGTCCATGACCGCGGCCGTCACAGAGTCCGTGATGGATTGCACGATTACATCTAGCGTGTCTTTACTGTGCAGCGCCGCACTCACCTGGGACCGGACGAGCTCCCCGATGTCGGGAAGCGAGGCCTCACCTGCCGCCGGAGACCGGGCGCCCGCGCTGCCTGCGCCCCTGTAGCCTCGCCTGCTGCCGCTCACTCGTGCTCTTCCCATTTTCCACTCACGTATCACTTATCACTTGTGGTAATCAACAGATAACAATACACCACGGCAAGTGACACTTGTTTAGTCGGATGCACACGTTGTGGACTGCCGCACTTCTCTGTAACACCTTCAATGAGCGGAAAAACTCGCGAGCAAAGAAACGCGCGTCACTCAGTGGCCGCCATCTTACACTTATGCATTTTATCGTATTACATACGATTACAAAATTGGAAAAAGTCCGTTTTAGGGGTTGTAAGGAAAACAAAATGGACTCACTGTCCAACCCACGAGCTGATATTAAAGTTTCTTGCGTAATTAACTACGAAAACTACTCGTTACTACCAATGTGTAGTTCTCTGCCTACAATAAAGCTGCACTTAAAATTTCCGATAACAATCTGTCGGAAGTGCATTACTGCTGCACATCCACATCTACATCTCCATCTGGATGTAAACAGGCGTTCCGCAATCCTCCGTACGGTGCGTCGCAGAGGGTATCCTGTACCACTACTAGTCGTTTAATTTCCTGTTCCACTCGAAAAAAGTGCACGTGAGGAAGACTGTCTATATGCATTTGTATGAGCAGTGATTTCTCGTATCGTATCCTCGTGGTCCTTACGACAATGTATGTAGCAGGTTGTAGAATCATTCTGCAGTCAGCTTGAAATGCCGGTTCTCTAAATTTTCTCAATTTTGCTCCTCGGAAAGAATGTCACCTTTCCTCGAGAAGTTCCCAACTGAGTTTCCAAAGCATGTCCATAACAACTGCGTGTTGTTCACACCTACCAGTAAAAAATGTAGCAGCCCGCGTCTGAATTTTTTCGATGTCTTTCTTTAATCCGATTTGGTACGGATCCCAAATACTCGAGCAGTACTCAAGAAGTGGTCGCACTAGCGTTAAATGCTGCCTTCATTACAGATGACCCAAACTTTCCTAGTATTCTCCCAATTAATCAAACTCGACCATTCGACTTCTCCACCACAATCCTCAAATGTTTCTTCTAATTTATATCGCTTTGCAACGTTACGCCCAGAGATTAAACTACATGGCTGCATCAAGCAGAAAACTACTAATGTGGTATCCGAATATTACGGGTTTGTTTTTCCTACTCATTAATATTAAATTACAGTTTCCTACATACAAGGCTAGCTGCCATTCATCATACCAACTAGAAATTTTGTCTAAGTCATCTTGTATACTTCGACTGACAATCAACTTCCACATCTTAGCGTACACCATATCATTGGCAAACTGTCCAGTGAACCATCACCCCGGCCGGATCTTGGGCACTCCTGACGAACACTCGTCATCGAGCACAACGTACTGGGTTTTATAACATAAGAAGTCTTCGAGACATTCACGTATCTGTGAGCCTATTCCGTATGCTCGCTCCTTCTTTGAAAACCTGTATTGTGGGAACGTGTCAAAAGCTTTCTGGAAATCTAGAATTATAGAATCTACCTGTTGCCTTTCACCCATAGTTCACACTACATCACGAGAGAAAAGGACAAGCTGAGTTCCTCACGAATGATGTTTTTAACGCCATGCTGATTCGTGGATGTAAGATTCTCGGTCTCAAGAAAATTTATTACACTCAGACTGAGAGTGTGTTCAATGAATGTGCTGCAAATCAATGTTAGGGATATTGGTCTGCAATTTTGCGTATCTGTCCTATTGATATTCTTATATAGAGGAGTCACCTACGCTTTTTTCAATTCGTTTGGGACTTTATGTTGGGAGAGAGATTCATGCTAAATGTAAGCTATGAAAGGGACAAATGCTGTAGGGTGCTCTTTGAAAAACCGAATTGGAATTCCATCATCCAACATGGTGACTTATTTGTTTTCAACTATTTCAGTTGTTTCTCTGAGCTACGGATACCTGTTGCTATGTCGTCCATAAGGCAAGCTGTTCGATGGTGAAACGACAGTATTTTTGTACGATTCTCCTGCGTGAACAATTTATCGATGTGAAATTTAAAACTTCGCTTTCGTTTTGCTATCTTCAGCTGCTACTCTACCCTTGTCAACAAGTTACTGGATGGTTGCCTTAGACTCAATTACGATTTTACATAGGACCAGAATTTTCTCGGTTTCACTACTAGATATTTTGCTAAGTTCATCTTCTGACGGGGAAAAGTCTCGTACTTTTCTTGTATCGTCACAAGAAAAAGAGCGAAGAAGTCATATAAGGGTACTTCGGTAGGCCTTCCTTTTTGTCGGAGTTGACCCACCCACCTCCTGCGCATTCTTGCCTTTAGATTAGTGGTTTCCAGCCTTTCTGAGACCAGTACCCTAAACAATGTTTGCGATTTAGTTTTAAAAAGAAGACCGCTCCAATTTTTAAAATGACGAATTATTTGTAATACTGTGTTGTTGCTGAAGCAACAGAAACCTACGCGTTTTCTACGATTTCCTCAAAATAAGAAAATAATGAACCAAGCCGTGTTTGGTGCGGCTTATTTCTAACAATTGTTCTTTTGTATTCCGTCATTGCACATCGGAAGTGATGTACGAAGTTCATTCAATTCTTCCCTTTTGTTTTCATTGTTGCAGAGTACTGTACTTTAGCTGTAATTTCACTACCTGAAAATGTTCCTTCTTCCACTCAAACTAATCTTTATTAATGGTGGCAAGGGATTACTACCACAAGAGATTACCTGGAAAGTAACCAGGAAGATGTATGGTAGATACGAAGTTCTTTGTGCGTTCCGCGAGGTAAGAAAACTTGAGAAGATAAACTTATGGAAGGTGAGTAGGTGATGTGAAAGGACAAACAAGAGACACATTGATTCCTTTCACTGAAGATCGCACTACTAGGAAATATCTGGAGGAGGCCTTTATCCAACTGTAGATGTCAAATGGCTGCTACAGATGATAATGATATTATATATTTTTGAGAGCATCGACATTTTTATATGTGAGATTATTTCCAACAAAATAATTTATAGTGGTCACTACATCTTCATCGAATTAATTTTGTTTTTACTTCTCAGAAATTTTTATATTATCCTCCAGGAGGATGTGTGTGATGTCCTTAGTTTAGTTGGGTTTAATTAGTTCTAAGATCTAGGCCTCTGATGACCTCAGAAGTTAAGTCGCATATTGCTCAGAGCCATTTGAACCATTTGAACACCCTGGGTGGGAACCACTGGTCTTGATTGTCTCGGAATCTAACTGTAAAATGTGTTACCACTTTGAGGTTCTGTAATTTTATTTCTTCACCTGTAAATCTTCCAAACGACTCCTACAGTATTTCTGGCAGAAAAATCAGAAACTTTTGATACATCAGATGGGCAAAGCGGAAGTATATCCCAGTCAAACTAACAAGCAGAGGCCGCCACTTCTCATAAAGTGATCGAGACTCACCCATATAAAAGGAGGCGTCGACCACTGTGGTCTTCAGTAGAAAACCAGTAACAACAGAATGGATGCGTCAGAAGAACACAGTGACTAAGAATATGCGTCGTTGGGTGCCACCTGAGTAACAGATTCATGAGATACTTTTCCACCCTTGTAAAGTCGACTGTTGTGATGATATTCTGAAGAGTAAATGAGAAGGAACATCCAGAACTGAACCAAGACCAGGCGAACCTTATGCACTGACCGACAGGGATCATCGAGCATTGCGTACGGTTTAAAAAAGTCGCTTGAAATCATCGGAACGAGTGACTCATAAATTCCAAAGTGCTGCCAGCAGTCCAGCTAGCACAATGACTTCGTGTTGGGAGTTAAAAACTATGGGGTGTAATTGCCGAGTAGATCTTCACATTGATAAGTGACGCTTGAGGCGGCGTTAATAGCGATGTCGCTGGACAGTTGACGACTAGAGACGAGTGATTAAGCAGGTCATATCCTGTGGCAAACACGTGAAAAAGTATAAATTTGCCGAATGCCTGGTTAATATTATCTGCCATCATGTATAGTGCCAACTGCGAAGTCCGGAGAAACTGATGTTACGGTGTGAGCTGCTTTTCGTTGGTAGTGTATAGTGAAACAAGTGTTGTATTGTTTGTGAGATACAGAGGCGAGCGAGTGTGCCGGGACATATCCCAGTTCATTGCTAGTAGCGCCACATCACCATAAAGCGTCTGCGGGTAGCGCACAAGTATTGCACCATAATTATGAATAAAATTAAAAGTTAAAATTGCTTTTTCAAACTTTGTCAACACACTTTAATGTAATGATGTTTTAAATATTCAAGTCTTACAGTGATTCGTGAATACACCGTTTTAATGAAAAAAGTAAGTGGTGCTAAATAATAAAGCTAGAAAGCCAGAAATTGATCATAAAGTGCCAAGGTATGTTTAAATTAACTGGTGAAAGTTTCAACATGATAAATTAAAAATTGTGGTCGGAATCCACGTTTTTAAGAAAAATTGAAGGCGCTAAATATTAGACTTAGAAATGTAAAAAATGGTATGATGCTTCAGTTCAGCCTAAAAATAACAACTGAGTGACCACATTAAGCTAGCTCTCATAGTTTTGGAGTAATTTAATGAAAACTAAATTTGAAACTAAAACATCCCCATTTGTATCAGACTAAGTATCTGTAATTTTAATGCTAGAAAATTTTGGCTACAGCACATGATAAAACCTATTAAATAATAGAGCTACAACAAGTTTTAGGACCATACTTTTAACAGCAACCGATACATGGTCCCTTAAAGTTATAGTTCAGAGGTAACGATCGATCTACTATCAGTTCCACTCTAAAAATTCTAGAAGGCAAAGTTTTGTGCAAACTAGCCGAAACTTTTTCTGTAATTTCAATCAACTTACCTACATGCAAGTAAAAGCTAAGAACATTCCTAATTAATTCATAACTTGGTTATTAAACATAGTGTGTACGAGAAAGCGGATGTTTGGAGACTGCTGCCGTGTGCATAAGTCGGATGACAGCAGGTGTCCCCTTGGCCGTCCGCTGCACCACATATATAAATACAGCCCGAGATGCAAGACGAGGTTTTCACTTCGCACCCAACCACTGTAAGATCCGCGTCTGCAAACGCCGGAGTGCGCGCTGCCTCATATGACGCGAGAGACAGACTGTGACAAAACGTGTATTTTCTGCAATAACTGATAGTGGACTCGCGAGGACTGTACACTGTCCTGGATCACTTAGGTTTTCGATAAATTATCTGTAGTGTGCAGTCCGCGATATTTACAAATACGAATGGCAAGTCAGGACAATTATTTTCCACTTTTCTGGCAAGCATTTCCTTAGAGCATTTATTTCGAGTATCAGTAGTCAGGGCGGAAGGCAATTTGATAGGAACTTACCGTAGAGGTCGCCTCTGAACTGCTAATAGTGCTGTTTAGGATATAAAGATTTACTGCCAGTATGAACGTAGTGACTTTGACAATGTTACGCGTGTGAAACTTTACTAAATATATGTATGAATTAGAACTCTAAATCTTCATTTACAGTTATAGTCGTGATCCAGCTAACAAAAAGAGAATTGAAGCATTTCTTTCAATGGGCTGGACAAGAATGAGGACGTGCAAACTGGAAAGTATGGTCAGTATTTTCTCCATGGCTTTCTGGCTGACCTCAAAAGTAGTTGCCAGGTCCTCGTAAAAATTGCGTCAATTTAATTCTGATTACTGCAAATCAAACCCGCCGCCCCACAAGTGTTCCCAGTGTGCGGTCCCATTTCTCCGCTTAGTGTGAAACTAAGTCAACACATTTTATAGCATTGTGTACGGCATAGAGCAGAGGAACAGTTCAGATACGAAGATTGTATCAACATGATAACACACCTCGTCATAGAGCAGCATCTATGTGGCAGTGGTTTCTCGACAATAACTTTCCTGAAATGGACTGGTCTGTCCAGTGCCCCAACATGAACCCAATTGTGAACCTCTGTGATGTGTCAGAACATCGACTTCGCTGTAGATACTAGCGTTTTGCATCACAACCTTTTCTGGCTTCGGCTCTTGTGGTAGAATGCGCCGCCATTCCTCCATAGACATTTAGACACTTCATCGAAGCAGTTCTAAGGCGGGAAGCTTGACTTCTTACCCGTTAAGTTCGAACACGCAAGTGTTATGGAGATTCATCAGGAACTGAAATGGGAATCCCTTACAGGAAGGCGACGTTCTTTTCGAGGAACTCAGCTGAGAAAATTTAAAGAAACGGCATTAACAGCTGACTGCAGAACAATTCGAATGCCGCCAACACAGGTTTTGCGTAAGGACCGCAAAAATAAGATACAAGAAATCCGGGCTTATACGGCGGCATATAGACAATCGTCTTTCACCCGCTCTGTTTGCTTGGGTAACGGGAGAGATATGACTATCAGTGGTTCAGGGTACCCTCCGCCACGCACTGCACGGTGGTTTGCGGATAATGTATGTATTCGGAGATAATGTTCCCAGCAGAACTAAGGCCATCATAAAGGAGAAGGGTGGAAACGCCCTATCTTAAAGCCCACTAATACAGGTCAGTATATTTTAGATTAGATAGTGTACTGTAAAAACAATATTTTTAACACGAGAGTTTGAAACACGGTTCGATTTCCTTGTAACATGGAAACACAACGCTTCGTAACATATGTTACTTTATAGAACTGTACTTGCTAATTTTCTTATATTCTCTCACATAGCGAGTGAGGTGGCGTAGTGGTTAACACACTGGACTCGCATTCGGGAGGACGACGGTTCAATCGCGTGTCCGGTCATCCTGACGTAGGTTTTCCGTGATTTCCCTAGATCGCTTCAGGAAAAAGCCTGGACGGTTCCTTTGAAAGGGCACGGCCAACTTCCTTCCAAATCCTTCCCTAAATCGATGAGACCGATGACCTCGCAGATTGGTCTCCTCCCCGCAAATCAACCCAACCCTCATATATTTTCTGTAAAAATGCGATAACATTTGTAAAATGATTTACATACCGGAACGTAGGTCTTTTTATTGTAAAACTATGTCTCAAGGCGAAATAAACCAATTTTGATTCACAGAAAGATAAAGTGCAAAATTCTTCCTTCCTTTATCACGTCCTTTAGCGTCATTTTCTTTCTCAGCCCGTATTACATTTGTACTATAGAGTTCACCAGAGAATAAATTCTGTTTCACTTTATTCTAAAGACGGTGTTCATAAAGAAGAAGTTCAGTTAATTTCTGGCTGCATGGTAAAGGACAGAGCTTCAGTTCCAAGAGCTGCCAGAGATTTTTCCATGATGGGGCGAGATGACATCGCGTCTGGTCATCACTGAATGCTCTCTCAGGGACGAAAAATAGAAGTGGAAAAAAATAACTCCAATGAATACAGAAAATGTGATAAATCAGTCAGCTAATCGATGAATGTGTTTCCATAAATATATAAAAATCGAGTATAGTCGTTTCAACTAGTCTCAAATTATTTTCTTTGGTCGCAGTGCAAGAATGGCTGTACAGACTTATAAACTTACTGTTTGAACTTATTCTGTCTTACTTTACTAAAACCAAAAAGCTGCTGTTTATACGACCGGTAAATGGCGAAAACTCTCCAGTTCATTCTTACTGAAGACGACTGATTCATTTGATCATTCGCCACTATGAGGTGCTCAGCTTCTCAGACCTTGTTTCGTCTGTTTTACATTTTAAGAGTCTTTCACCACAAAAAAGGTAGACTCCACACTGAAACGTAAACGCTACACGACCCATTTCGTTAGAGCCGTCGTAAAACCGAAACCGCTCCACCACCTTTACGACTAAAGTGTCCGGTTTTAGTGGCCACCTCGGGACGCTGTATCGTTAGCTAACGACGCTGCATTTACAGCCATCTGATTAAGCGGGGACAGCTGACGACCTGCAGGCGCGCATGTTTAGGATGGCACCGACAGGCGACGACGACGCCTCTTCGATACTGTAAACAGTGCTCCTGTGGCACATGCCACTCTCTCTAATTGCCATACGGATATAAAGCGTAACCTGCAGGCGGTTTTAGCTGTGAGATTCAAACGCACTACAGCGAGCATGGACTAATTTTGGTGATCCGCGAACCTGACACCCGTAGTTACTTAGGTTTGCCTACTACCTCGTCACGTGATGTCTCAGGAGCACTCCTAGGGCATCAACTCTATAGCGTCTGTAAAGTTACTGCTCATGGGGTAACTAACCGATATAAATGACACTCATTTCCTGACAGGTGAAGCCAACAAATGAAAGTACCTTCAATATTTGTTCTCCCCATCCTTAGGTGTTTTTCTTTACTTGCCAGTCATGAACATTGTTTATTTACTTATGACGTTTTGAAACAACTGTCTTAAAAACTTCCGTTGCAAAATTCCTCAGTGCCGTTAGTAAGGAAACAATGTCCACGAAACATAAATAAATACTAGCACCTGAAATGGCATGAAACTTGAAATATCGTCATGGAAAAACAAACGTATATAAGAGCAACTAGTTGTGGTTAATTCATTATAAATTACATTCAGTTCAAACAGTTGCAGTGCCCTAAAACATCGACAACGGACAATAATTATTAATAATATTAATACCAGAAAGATTCTAGACAAATTATAAAAATGGACTAAATGTTAGTGCGCGTACGTACGTGCTTGTGTGTGTGTGTGTGTGTGTGTGTGTATTTGCACCGATATCAGCCAAACTTGGTACACATATCCCCTACTATCTGGCAACAATCACTGTCGGGTTACTGTGACTTCATGAAGAGTGATGAGCTTGAAAGTCTGCCACATTATGCATGACATTAAATAAATTTATTACTTCTTTGCTACTAACAGTATTCGCATTACATTTTGCATACAGTGTCTTCATACGCTTCTGAATGTATCTATTTAAATATATCATTGTGCGACACATAGTTCTAAGGAAATGACGTCTTAAACACTGAGACACGTGAAAAAATGCCGCATCATGCATAAAGCTTGTTGTTGTTGTTGTGGTCTTCAGTCCTGAGACTGGTTTGATGCAGCTCTCCATGCTACTCTATCCTGTGCAAGCTTCTTCATCTCCCAGTACCTACTGCAACCTACATCCTTCTGAATCTGTTTACTGTATTCATCTCTTGGTCTCCCCCTACGATTTTTACCCTCCACGCTGCCCTCAAATACTAAATTGGTGATCCCTTGATACCTCAGAACATGTCCTACCAACCGATCCCTTCTTCTGGTCAAGTTGTGCCACAAACTTCTCTTCTCCCCAATCCAATTCAATACTTCCTCATTAGTTATGTGATCTACCCATCTAATCTTCAGCATTCTTCTGTAGCACGACATTTCGAAAGCTTCTATTCTCTTCTTGTCCAAACTATTTACCGTCCATGTTTCACTTCCATACATGGCTACACTCCATACAAATACTTTCAGAAATGACTTCCTGACACTTAAATCTATACTCGATGTTAACAAATTTCTCTTCTTCAGAAATGCTTTCCTTGCCATTGCCAGTCTACATTTTATATCCTCTCTACTTCGACCATCATCAGTTATTTTGCTCCCCAAATAGCAAAACTCCTTTACTACTTTAAGTGTCTCATTTCCTAATCTAATACCCTCAACATCAATCGACTTAATTCGACTACATTCCATTATCCTCGTTTTGCTTTTGTTGATGTTCATCTTATATCCTCCCTTCAAGACACCATACATTCCGTTCAACATTATACAATATTATACATTATACAATATTATACAACAAACACACTTTTTTTTGTTTTCGTTTGTAATAGAAAGTAGGCAAAATAAATACCCGGTAAATGTCGAGTTCCTCAACTAGCAGAAAATAAAATATAGCCAAAATATACGCTGTCGCAGTCGACAGGGAGTAACTGTGAAATTTAACCACAAATAGGTCATTCAATGGTTTAAAATTTAGTGTGTTAATACCCAGAAACGCTAAAAGGAACCGTTTTTTAATTATTTGTCTAAAACTCTTTTTTGTATGATTGCTTATGCTTGTTTCTGTAACACTGAATAACTTAGGCTATCATTTCTTTATTAATTATAACAAGTTTAAAAGTCTAACTCGCTAGAAATTAGCGTATGTCGGCAGTACGATTTAGATGCCAAACAAGAAAAATATGAAAAACAGAGTGGCTAATTGTTAAACTGATAACATTCGCACTCACACGCTCAGTACGTATTGGCAGTACTGACGGTATTTTGGTGGGCAACAATATTGTAGCATTGCACTCGCCCGCTGACGGTCATTATATTCACGTACTGAACGTATGAGGGCCCGTAACTTTCGTATGACTTTTTACCAGTGTACATGATAGGCACGAATCCTATGTTGTAGGCCCTGCATGAAATGGCCGAAAGTGCTCGAACCAGTGACAACAGAGCTCACTAAAGCATTTACAGGCATCATGGCCATGTGAAACGATAGCAGCGTTCCTATCGCCTAGATTAGAAGCTATATTCTCCGTGACGTTAATTGTTGTGGATAATAATATAGTTCAAACTGGCTCTAAGCATTCCGATGTCCCATCGCAATAAATTCTGCCTCAAAATACGCCCTCTCTCACACGAAGTTCTTCCGCTGGGTTGATTGAAAGCAATCGCTGACCGGCAGGAACTGGTGTGGAGGCTTTATGATTTTAGGATTATTTCTTGCTAATTCTAAAAATAAATTTAATTTTCGAGATATAGTTTGGTGCAGAAGTTAAGAAATAAGTTACTTTACGACCCAATTAATCAAATTGTTCAGCATACGGAAAGCTCCCAACACGGGGAATGATGTATCCATGTCATATCGCGGGGAAGAAAAGATGACGATGTTTAGTTTGTGGGCGCTCAACTGCACGGTCATCAGAGTCCGTACAAAGTCCCAATTTTTACGCAGCCCATTTTCTCTTCTAGTCGCTCTCACAAATAATGAAGATGATGAAATGATGACGTCAACATAAATACCCAGTCCCCAGGAAGAGAAAATTCACAACCTGGCCAGGAATCGAACACGGGACCCCGTGATCCTGAGGCAACAACGCCAGTCCCTAGACAACGAGCTGAGGACACAAGGACGCGAAAGAGACGCACCAGAAAGAGTCTATAATTGGTATCAGGACATATCGTGCAATCCAGTTTATTCCAAATCCCTTTGATTGCGATAAATGTTGGCAGTGATATGGACTATACATACTGCAGCGTTACTGAGTATCCTGTTAGAAAAATTACACATTTTGCGAATTTTGTAAGTAAAGAGGGTACTGCCTGAGTCTGTTCTTTGATCAACTCGACGTAAAGAATTTAGGGAAAAATTGTCAGTGACATGGATTACTATGTGGGCGATTTCTGCACAAACACTTTCTCCACGTATGCGTACACCATTCTTACTGTACCGCGCAAACATAGGGGTTACACTCGTCTGGTGTGAGACGTTCCCGAGGGGGGTTTCCACTGGCGGCCGAACCGCACAATAACCCTGGGTTCGGTGTGAGGCGGCGGTGGGGTGAGTGGACTGCTGCAGCCTGTTGTGGGGTTGTGAAACACTGAGGTCTACAGCGGGGATGATGCTTCTTCATCGTTTCTAGGTCCCTAGTTCCATACAATACAACATGGACTACGTCAGTTAAAGTATTCCTGTGTCTTCCTGTTCCACAAACCACATATGCTTTATTTTCAGAGGGTTGTCGTTGGAGATATTAGGTATATTCAGTATTTTCTTTTTGTGACATTCTTAATGTGTCACTCATGTTCTATTCTTGTGGTTATATATTTCTTGTAATCCTGTATGTATCTTTTGTTACTAGCCTTCATCAAGGCATTTCTGAGTGCTTGAACGAAACGTCTCATTTGGAATGGATATCTAGAATTTCGATAAATACTTTAACTTCCATGGATACGTTTGTAAAACATGGACACATGAAAAGGTATATTATATTAGAGTGTTAAGAAAAACATTGTTGATTAACACAGCGCGCGGTAGGCACAAGAGCAGTAAGGCGAGAGCCAACCGTCGTCGAGTCTCGAGCGAGATGTGACGGTGATCGGCTGGGTTTGCTGAGGAGCTGTGGTCGGAGCAAGTGGTTCCCGTTTGAAGATGAGAAATTTTGAGCAGTGGGGACTAGCTAAAAATGGAATATTATTGGAGGAAAGTTTTTTTGGATCTGATTTTGAGGCAGAAATGACTCAGCAACCAAAAGGTAATTGTCGCACTGCTATGTGTGCATTTAGCGATTGTTGTAGTTTCTTAATTTTCGTAGTTCAGTGGTTTTGGGCGTTGGGTAAAGGAGATGATTTATCAGTCATGTGCCCAAGGTGTTACCAACTTCCATCCATTTTGGGTTAGTTAAAAGGAGTTTTGATGTAACATTTTATAAGTAAAACTAATAGTAATATTACAATTCATTAATGTTCGGTGTCTATATAGGGCTAAAGAGAATGGGTAGTATCATTAAAAGGAGTTTAAATGTTGGATATGAAATTTTGAGGAAATTAAATAAGTTTTATGTTTTTTCATTTACAATTATCTTGTCCCGTTTTCTTAAATGACACACGTTAATACATTTTAAATGCAATGGATACTAATAACATTGGTAGTAAATGAACAGAACGATGAGGGGATAGAGTGTTGTCTTTCTTACAAGGGTAAATTGCAGCACATAGAGCTTCTCTTTCATCTTATTATGTCGCAACAACGTTGTCATTGACAGCTACGATGATACGGAACAGGACCGTGCGACCGTTGTAGGTAATACTTCATCAGATCCTAATTACAAAACTCATTTGGAAGGAGATTTCCCCGTTGCATGTAGCGAAATAAATTAGATGTAGGCACTATCTCAACTTGTAATGCGTGACCACTGTGAGGGAATATTTCGGCGACAAGGTTAGTTTCAATTAATACTGACAGTCTTCAAAGTTCCTTTCATAAGAAACTTCCAAATTAAATAAATTTCTTTTTATTACTTTCCGAAATTTCCAGTCATTAAACAATTTTAATTAGATAGTTTCAATCCTTCTTCTTCTTTTTCTGACTTCTGCATTAGTTTTTGTCTCATCAAGCGTAACTCGTCACGTTATATGTAACAAAGCGACAGTTTGTCATTCACGTGCATACAATAATTGGAAATCATAAAATATTTATAAAAAACGTAAAAAATGTCCTGTCACGGTAGTCAGCGTAATGTATCCTTTGTACAGCGGTAAACAGAAAATACAAAATGTCAGAGATAATTAAATCTGCTCAACTGTATGCATTGCATATATTAAAGCTTTGCGATCGACGAGACACATCATTAAAATGATAACGTGACGTAACAAACTTAAATTCAAAATTCTGAAAGTATTTATTATCCTTCTGTATACTATTTTAGCTTCCTGAAAAGAAAAGAAAATGACTATCATTTACTGATCGATGAGTATATCAGGTCTTGGGTGCTAATGAAGAGTCCATAGTTCAATACGTAGATTGACTATGAAAATCTAATTCAGTTCCCACTTTTAACAGTAGTAGTAAGACTGATTCGTACATCCCATTAAAAATATACTTTTTATTAAAAATATGCATGATCTTATTGAAATGAAAATACTTAAACTGCTAGAGATGATATGTGATAGATCTGTTGGCTTTTGAATAATGTGCATTAACCTTGGCGATGCATTTTCTCTAGAACAGACAACACGTTATGAAAACTTATATGAAAAATCTACTGAGCACTACAATAATTCCAAATACCTTTCTAAAGATATAAATAGTTATTGTTCAGAATATACCATACCACAAGATTGGCCACTTAGTGAGTACAAGCACAGCTAGAGACGAAGCGAAATGTGAGTGAAACGTAATGAGCCTCTTCCCTCAGAAGATTTCTACAGTCTGTTTTTGAACATGTGGTAACAGAACCTTGTTACACATCGATATCACTATCGAAAATGTTACATTAACGAAATGCATCCTCGGTTTCACTTACCTACGGGATTATAAACACTACTACTTTATATCAGCACAGATATATCAGACTTTAAGAGCATGAACAAAAATATTAGAGGAAAACATAATTTTATTTAATTTCTATGCTACATTACCAACGACTCACGGTTACGTTTAGGTATGCGACCAGTCGTTAAAAATAATTAAGGACACTGTGGCTGCTGTGTGAACACCTAGATGAAGATCACGAAGAGAGTGGGCGTTATTCAGCGACTCTGAAGGATCGGTCCTCTGTCTCATCGCCACAAGCTGATGTGCACAGAATAAGATGTTGATTTAATTACAGCTTGTTGTTCCTCTTCCTCTACATAAGAAAGCGATTATTCACGAAACACGCCAATTACGTTATTTTTTGGTGCACATTTCAGCCTCTACACGGTACACCATGGATTTATGATAGCTCATTCCAGAACGGTCACTGATCAGCGCTTCTATCGCCAGCTTCTCCTAAAACACTTTATGAGGCTTTCCTTTCACGACCGCCTCCGTGTTTACTTGCGCGATTCTTATCTAACGGGCGCGAAAACGAAAGTAAATTTGGCACCACAGAATCTAGGATATTTCTCTAAGAAAAGGAAAGAGAACCTTGAAAAGCAGAATAAGTCACAACAACTCTTGATAACGAAAAGAGTAAATATTCACGATCTTCAGGTTCAACCTTCATTTCTTGTATGGACCTGTATCAACTAATAGACAGCCCCACATTTACTTATATATTAGTTTATTTTGTAATCAGGCTGTGCAGATTATGATGGTTCAAATGGTTCAAATGGCTCTGAGCACTATGGGACTCAACTGCTGTGGTCATAAGTCCCCTAGAACTTAGAACTACTTAAACCTAACTAACCTAAGGACAGCACACAACACCCAGCCATCACGAGGCAGAGAAAATCCCTGACCCCGCCGGGAATCGAACCCGGGAACCCGGGCTGCAGATTATGACATTAAGCCAAGGTTTTACACTGGTCCAGAAACAAACCATAAAATATTACAAAATATTCTCAGTTTTTATGCATACTTCTAGTTCAGTTATATACGTATGAGAGTATCATAAGAACGATTACAGTTACCGATAAAAATTGCAACAGGGAATAAAAATACCTGGTGTCAATAATAACCACGAAGGGTATTAAGAATAACGAAAATATTGATTAGTTTGCACATTTGAAGCGGTGTTTACTATTACCAGAAACACGAAGGATAAAGAAAAGGAGGAGAAAATTGGATTGACACTGACAATGCGGGAGGACTTACAGCGTAGGACTCTGAGGACAATACAGCGAGACAACTGAGTGGGAAATTGTGAAGTTGACAAGAGTTAGCTGCAGACATGTACATGGAAGAGATAGATATTGTGACGGGATGTGGGTCCTTACGTGTCTTCAGTTTGAAGGTTGAGCGATTCTAATTTGTTCTACAATAGAAAACTGCCCAGCTCTAATCTATACCAGAATATTTATGTTCTAGTCTTGTCAAATTTTCATGCGTTTTTGGCACATTAGTTCGTTTCAACTGAGTTCTGTATATTTATACATCTTTTTGCATAAGAGAAACTACTTTTCGGCACGCCCACTAACTTCTGTAACCTCTCTCGAAAAATCTAGTTATCCGGCTTTACCAGCATTCTCGCGTTAACGACTTAACTTCCAAAGCTGACCATAACAGTTATCGATGAATCACCGCCCACCATATGCCAGTATAGGCATCACCTCTTCGGATGTCAACGCACTAGTATCAAGATTAGCGTTTTCCGTTATAGCTGACAGAGCGAAAACCCAACACGATAAAGCGGTGCGGGTAATTTAATGAACCATAGGGTTCTCGCTGTGTCAGCGCACACACGATAAATCGCTGCCAGCTAGGTCGCACACAAGGGGTGGATGTGTGACTCTCCGCTACCAGATCTATCTCTCGGCCGGTCGGGTCGTGTTGACAAGGGGCAAACTGCTGTCGGTAGCGGCCGTTACAAAACGCCTTCCATACATGTGCTCCCTCTCTCCCTTCCCACTGTCTCATGAAGGGACGACTGCCACGTTTGTCCTACCTCACAGTGTAGCGACATAAATGCTGTCCTTCTTGAGTGTCATTTGCTATACTAGCGGCGATAATAGGGAGCTAAGTCAACTGAGATGTATGGTATCATAACGTCAACGATGGAAAGGCTGTACGAAAAGAGAAAAGCTCACGTTATGAAAGACGTGCCTTCGCTCTTTCGAGAACTTAACACAAGTAACTGTTATCATTGTCTCCGCACTGTGATATTTAGAAGCAGTCAACTGGAGTGGAAGACAACTTTTAACCAAGGGGAACCACAGCTATATTGCTTACAAATAGTTTACAGAATTTACCGGAGTGGAAGATAACTTTTAACCACGGGCAGCCACAGCTAAATTGCTTACAAATAGTTTACAGAATTCTCAAGCAGTAAAATGCAGATCATAAAATGGGTAAAGGTGATAAACTTTTATCTGAATGAAAGCTCGTTAATCAACTATTGCTGTGTTTATTGAAGTTCTTGTACACTCACACTACCGATTTCGCAACATCTGTAGTTGCATCTTCCACAGCATCTTTGTGTAACGGCTAACAATCCTAATATGAAAGCGGATAAGCAACTACATAATTCGAATAAATTATTTGTTGACTGACAGATTAAAAATATGAAATTGGATATGGATTAACCAGAGTACATGTCCGCTTAATGTTAAACGTAAAGTGCCAGAATGTTAGAGCACTTACCCGCGAAAGGCAAAGGTCCCGAGTTCGAGTCTCGGTCCGGCACACAGTTTTAATCTACCAGGAAGTTTCAAACGTTAAGAGGTTGAACTATAGAACTTTGTAACGGGTTAGCTTTGGCTGTTGGTTTTGAACATATATTGGCATGTTGCGAACTTGCTTAGATTACTGTTACATGTAGCCATAGTAGGTTACGATTAACAAGGTGTTACATTCGACGCCGATCCGCTATATTCTCAGCAGATACGAAAACTGAAACTTGTATGACCATCTTTTGCGTGTGCCATACCGCCCGGAATAACTACAATAGTAATAAAGCTGACTTACGAAAATTAGTTGAACTAACTTGGAAACCAATGCCATTGATTACACAATATATTTTCAAAATCAACTCGCAAAATTAAGCAACTACAAAGACTCATAATGCAACTACTTTACTTTTAACATTAAGCAGATAGGTGCCTTGATTAATCTGTGTCTTGTATCGTAGGTTTTTTTTTAGATTAGTCAGTCCTCAAATTATGAATTCCGAGTATGTAATTACTTATTTGCAATTACAATAGTACTGATAATTTTTGTAAAGAAAAGCACCAGAAGATACATTCAAAATGTTTCAAACCGGTGGCGCTAGTCTACAAGGACGTCAATAAATATGTAAGATGTCAGGCAAATCCAACACCTTCCATGAAAACCCTGACATGATAAGCAAATCCAGTAGTATGTCACATAGCTTCGAAGAAATCGTGACATTAAATCAATCAAAGTAATACGAGTAACGGGTGAGCAAATGGAATACCACAGACTAACACAAGAATGCTTAAATGCATGTCATACCTTCCCACCGTGAGACAGACGCAGTTCCGAGGGGAGAAACGAGAACAGAAGCCGAGAGCAGAACCGTGTTAAGCTGGAAGGCCCTACGATAAGGGACGGACACCCACGTCGCCAGGACCACGTCGCTAGGACCACACCCCAACCGCAAGTTTCAGCGTGAGACTTTTTCACGTCACTGTTACGTCAGGACCACCCCCTGGCCCATATTAAAAGATAGAGCCCTCCAGAAGAACAGTATAGATCTTACGAAAAAACTAAAGGGACCACACCAGCTGCAAGTTATAGCGTGAGACTTATTCGCGTCTCTGTTACGTTGCAAACTTTAAAAACATTGCCCCACCACGAAAAGTATAACGTTTCTCATTGGATAGACAGAATTTTTGTAGGTGGAGCTTAAGGTTAACATTGAGACCCTGATTGGTCAGATGAAAACACAGCCAGATAGTTTTTTAAACCAACTTCGGTAAACTGTAGTAAGGAGAAGTTAGAGAGGAGTTGCTTCCGAGACGGCGAGGAGAGCGGAGCTGTGCTGCCCGCCGCCCCCTGACGAACACTGACAAGGTAATGAACGCATGCGATGCTGCATAACAGCGCGTAAAGCTTCACTCAGAACTGCAGAAGTCTCATCTGTTACACCCTGTTTTCGCGTAATACTAGTGTCGAGCGTCAATTAAAGCTCATGGTGTTCACATTTGCCACCTGAAGTAAAAATCTGAAACGCGATGATTTTTCTGTTATATAGTTATTGAGAAGCCACATCAGCCACTGTAATTTACGACAAGTTAGATAAGTAATTAAAGATAATTGAGGGTCACTGTAGACCATTTTGATAGTTTTCTCTTTTGTGAAACTTAATTTAAACCTAGATTATAGATGTGATATGGCATAGGTCATCCTTCAATCCATTGTAGAACTTGGAAACACATTCTGGGAATATTCGTTCACATTTTTGTTGAACGCAGTTTGTTTTTAACGAAACTGTATTAAAACATTTCCTTTTATCAATAGTGCAATTTATAAACAATGGTTTGTGAGTAGAATAAAATTTCCAATGGTAAACTTAATTGCTTTTTCGACGTTATTTCACCAGCTAACTAAAAATAGGAAACCTAGAACCCCTTCCACTAAATTTAGTTAGTATTAAGATTCTTTTACAGGGAGTGCAGTGGAGCTGCATTAAGTATCATTAAGTATTTGGTTATATCATCGCTAGTCTCACTGAACTCTTCTGAATTCTACATGTCACGTGTGGTCTGGCGTCTCCTTACCAGCAACAGGTCCCAGGTTCAAACTAGTCAATTTCCTAAAAAACACGCTCAGAGCGTCGTTGCGCGAAAGTTGTATGGAGACACGATATAGAACAAACAGACACCATGCAGAATGTTAGAAAATGGCGACCCTGCCAGGATGGTAAAATACCATGATTGAAGGTCGACCACATGCCTAACTAGGCCAGATAAATATCCTGTTGAAAAATTTTCGTAGTAATAAATTTTTTTTTCTAAAGTTATACATAGTCGAAAACACTAGCTGCAGCGATAGATAGTAAAAGTATTCAGTATAAAGTGAGTCTGGCAGAGACAATATCATAATTAAGTTACGAATTTTAATATTGTTAGAATTAAGTTTTCTCTCCAATGCAAGCGCACAGGTGGCGGATACATCGTTGACAAGTTGGTTCTGCCCCAACAAGTAAGTGAATGGTTTGTCAAGTCGTGTGAACAAAATGTTCATGAAAATGGACAGAGAATAGAGGACAGTACAACAGATGATGCAGTATCGCGAGAAATAGGACATATAACGCACTATAACGAGGATAATGTACGTCAAGGCGTAGAAAACGTAAGTCAGCACACGACAGAGGAGCAGGAAAGTAGATAGACAGTCGATGAGGATTCTAACTTGCGTCTTGAATACGTAGAACCCATAGTACAAGTAATCAGAGCTCCCTCACCACAGAGTACAAGGAATGCGAGCAGAAACGTTTCACAGCACAGTTCAATGCAATTGGTTGCAAACCAACAATTGGGCGAAAACACAGAGCGTAGGACGTCGGAAGAAAACGCAATAGGACCCACCAATCTGGCAGAATTATTACAATTAATGACGGAAACCATGACAAAACAAAATAAAGAAATTGCGAACCAAATTAAAATTTAGAATGCAGAAATGACGAAACAAAATGCAGAAACCACGAGACAAATGCGTGCGATTAAAGAACAAAACAAAAAAATTCAGTTACACCTAAGTCATATTGAAGATGAGGCAAAAGAATCTCGAGAAGTGATAGGAAACTTAATAACAGGTTACAATCAATTGAGAACAGTCATTGACAAGGTACAAGTGGACGTACAAACATTGCGTAATGACACTCAGGACGAGATCAAAACATTACGTAACAACACCCAGGGATAAGTCAAGAAACTATAGAAATAGATAAACGTAATTACTAGACATGCAGCAGGTACAGCGCGTGAAATTGTTGAAAACAGTGTGTTACACAAACGTATCACAAAAGCAGCGCTGAAAAGATATGACAACTGCATAGACAAAATAGAAGCGCAAACGGAGCGACAATTTCAGAAATTGCGAACAGAGTTGTTGCAAACCATTGAAGAGCGTAGTGAACAGGATCGAACAAGCACAGAGTCTGCATCCACATCCGTATCTGTAACAGCACCGGAAAAACAAGAGGCAATTAACGAAGATATTACACATTTGCGATTCCAATCACAGGCGGAAAGTAACATACGTGAAATCAGACAGCCTGCACAGCAACAAACACGTTTCGAAATTCTTGATGAACAAACGTCATCACAAACATATGCGGAACCACAAATGTATGTTGCAAGACAGTTTGGATCGTGCAATGAAGCAGCTAGGTTAGCCAGACAAGATACCGAACCATTACCTGACAACGGAAAGACAGGTCGCGAAGAGTACAGTGCAATGCATTCAGCTACACGTTCACAACCGATGGAAGAAAATTATTGCGTACCACTCCAACGATACTACTCAAGGGTAGGCGAAATTTACAGTGGACAATATCCAAAGGATCTACCACAACCGGAAAGAATGACGGGAGAAATGATCAGAAACAAAAGTGGCGAAGAATCGCGAATTTCATATCGAACTATGTCGAAGTACGGCAACGATCATTTCCTCACAGTCAGAAAATTTCAACACATTCGAGAAGGAAACTCATTACATCCACGAACTTTTATTGATCAATTCCGAGTAGGATTACCAGAACACTGGACGGTAGCACACAAATTAGACTTTATATGTGCACACATGTCAGGAACAGTCGCAGAAATCATGCAGAATGTTGCAGCGACATGCTGATCGTACGAAGATTTCAGAGAGAAGTTTCTCTCGCGATATTGGTCCAGCGAAGCACAGAACAGAGTGAAGTACGAATTATTACATCTACATCTACATCTACATTTATACTCCGCAAGCCACCCAACGGTGTGTGGCGGAGGGCACTTTACGTGCCACTGTCATTACCTCCCTTTCCTGTTCTAGTCGCGTATGGTTCGCGGGAAGAATGACTGTCTGAAAGCCTCCGTGCGCGCTCTAATCTCTCTGATTTTACATTCGTGATCTTCTCGGGAGGTATAAGTAGGGGGAAGCAATATATTCGATACCTCATCCAGAAACGCACCCTCTCGAAACCTGGCGAGCAAGCTACACCGCGATGCAGAGCGCCTCTCTTGCAGAGTCTGCCACTTGAGTTTGCTAAACATCTCCGTAACGCTATCACGGTTACCAAATAACCCTGTAACGAAACGCGCCGCTCTTCTTTGGATCTTCTCTATCTCCTCCGTCAACCCGATCTGGTACGGATCCCACACAGATGCGCAATACTCAAGTATAGGTCGAACGAGTGTTTTGTAAGCCACCTCCTTTGTTGATGGACTACCTTTTCTAGGGACTCTCCCAATGAATCTCAACCTGGTACCCGCCTTACCAACAATTAATTTTATATGATCATTCCACGTCAGATCGTTCCGCACGCATACTCCCAGATATTTTACATAAGTAACTGCTACCAGTGTTTGTTCTGCTATCATATAATCATACAATAAAGGATCCTTCTTTCTATGTATTCGCAATACATTACATTTGTCTATGTTAAGGGTCAGTTGCCACTCCCTGCACCAAGTGCGTATCCTCTGCAGATCATCCTGCATTTCGCTACAATTTTCTAATGCTGCAACTTCTCTGTATATTACAGCATCATCCGTGAAAAGCCGAATGGAACTTCCAACACTATCTACTAGGTCATTTATATAAATTTTGAAAAGCAATGGTCCCATAACACTCCCCTGTGGCACGCCAGAGGTTACTTTAACGTCTGTAGACGTATCTCCATTGATAACAACATGCTGTGTTCTGTTTGCTAAAAACTCTTCAATCCAGCCACACAGCTGGTCTGATATTCCGTAGGCTCTTACTTTGTTTATCAGGCGACAGTGCGGAACTGTATCGAACGCCTTCCGGAAGTCAAGAAAAATAGCATCTACCTGGAAGCCTGTATCTAATATTTTCTGGGTCTCATGAACAAATAAAGCGGTTTGGGTCTCACACGATCGCTGTTTCCGGAATCCATGTTGATTCCTACATAGTAGATTCTGGGTTTCCAAAAACGACATGATACTCGAGCAAAAAACATGTTCGAAAATTCTACAACAGATCGACGTCAAAGATATAGGTCTATAGTTTTGCGCATCTGCTCGACGACCCTTCTTGAAGACTGGGACTACCTGTGCTCTTTTCCAATCATTTGGAACCTTCCGTTCCTCTACGGACTTGCGGTACACGGCTGTTAGAAGGGGGGCAAGTTCTTTCGCGTACTCTGTGTAGAATCGAATTGGTATCCCGTCAGGTCCAGTGGACTTTCCTCTGTTGAGGGATTCCAGTTGCTTTTCTATTCCTTGGACACTTATTTCGATGTCAGCCATTTTTTCGTTTGTGCGAGGATTTAGAGAAGGAACTGCTGTGCGGTCTTCCTCTGTGAAACAGCTTTGGAAAAAGGTGTTAGCATTTCAGCTTTACGCGTGTCATCCTCTGTTTCAATGCCTTCATCATCCCGGATTGTGTGGATATGCTGTTTCGATCCACTTACTGATTTAACGTAAGACCAGAACTTCCTAGGATTTTCTGTCAAGTCGGTACATAGAATTTTACTTTCGAATTCACTGAACGCTTCACGCATCCTTACGCTAACTTTGACATCGTTTAGCTTCTGTTTGTCCGAGAGGTTTTGGCTGCGTTTAAACTTTGATTGAAGCTCTCTTTGCTTTCGCATTAGTTTCCTAACTTTGTTGTTGTACCACGGTGGGTTTTTCCCGTCCCTCACAGTTTTACTCGGCACGTACCTGTCTAAAACGCATTTTACGATTGCCTTGAACTTTTTCCATAAACACTCAACATTGTCAGTGTCGGAACAGAAATTTTCGTTTTGATCTGTTAGGTAGTCTGAAATCTGCCTTCTATTACTCTTGCTAAACAGATAAACCTTCCTCCCTTTTTTATATTCCTATTTACTTCCATATTCAGGGATGCTGCAACGGCCTTATGATCACTGATTCCCTGTTCTGCGCTTACAGAGTCGAAAAGTTCGGGTCTGTTTGTTATCAGTAGGTCCAAGATGTTATCTCCACGAGTCGGTTCTCTGTTTAATTGCTCGAGGTAATTTTAGGATAGTGCACTCAGTATAGTGTCACTCGATGCTCTGTCCCTACCACCCGTCCTAAACATCTGAGTGTCCCTGTCTATATCTGGTAAATTGAAATCTCCACCTAAGACTACAACATGCAGAGAAAATTTATGTGAAATGTATTCCAAATTTTCTCTCAGTTGTTCTGCCACTAATGCTGCTGAGTCGGGAGGTCGGTAAAAGGAGCCAAATATTAACCTAGCGCGGTTGTTGAGTGTAACCTCCACCCATTATAATTCACAGGAACTATCCACTTCTACTTCACTACAGGATAAACTACTACTAACAGCGACGAACACTCCACCACCGGTTGCATGCAATCTATCCTTTCTAAATACCGTCTGTACCTTTGTAAAAATTTCGGCAGAATTTATCGCTGGCTTCAGCCAGATTTCTGTGCCTATAACGATTTCAGCTTCAGTGCTTTCTATCAGCGCTTGAAGTTCCGGTACTTTACCAACGCAGCTTCGACAGTTTTCAATTACAATACCGATTGCTGCTTGGTCCCCGCATTTCCTGACATTGCCCCGCACCCGTAGAGGCTGTTGCCCTTTCTGTACTTGCCCAACGCCATCTAACCTAAAAAACCGCGCAGCCCACGCCACACAACCCCTGCCACCCGTGTAGCCGCTTGTTGCGTGTAGTGGACTCCTGACCTATCTGCAGCCCACACGGTCGCAGAACCGTCTCAGCCTCTGATTCAGACCCTCCACTCGGCTCTGTACTAAAGGTCCGCAGTCAGTCCTGTCGACGATGCTGCAGATGGTGAGCTCTGCTTTCATCCCGCTAGCGAGACTGGCAGTCTTCACCAAATCAGATAGCCGCCGGAAGCCAGAGAGGACTTCCTCCGATCCATAGCGACACACATCATTGGTGCCGACATGAGCGACCACCTGCAGATGGGTGCACCCTGTACCCTTCATGGCATCCGGAAGGACCCTTTCCACATCTGGAATGCCTCCCCCCGGTATGCACACGGAGTGCACATTGGTTTTCTTCCCCTCTCTTGCTGCCATATCCCTAAGGGGCCCCATTACGCGCCTGACGTTGGAGCTCCCAACTACCAGTATGCCCACCCTCTGCGACCGCTCGGATCTTGCAGACTGAGGGGCAACCTCTGGAACAGGACAAGCAGACATGTCAGGCCGAAGATCAGTATCAGCCTGAGACAGAGCCTGAAACTGGTTCGTCAGACAAACTGGAGAGGCCTTCCGTTCAGCCCTCCGGAATGTCTTTCGCACCCTGCCACACCTTGAGACGACCTCCCACTCAGAACCCATATTTTGAAAATTCAGGAGAGAAGAGACCCGTGAAATTTTTCGAATTAATGGCAAAGAAAAATCAATACTTAGATGTACCATACAGTGACGGAGAGTTGATTAAATTATGCGCGATGAAGCTGCCATTGAAATACCAGCAATCATTAGTAGGTCGCGGAGGCAATGACGTCGAAGCATTTAAAGGTATTCTAAGGGAACTAGAGTTCATATTTTCGGAAGATGACGCAAGAAAAAGACGAAGCGCACGTGAAAACGAAAGCAAAAAGCAGTGGAATCCACAAGACACAGCACGAAGAAACAATAACTACGAACCATGTGATAACTTCGCACCAAGAAATGACAATAGATTTCAACAAAGAACCGGTTATGGATTTAGAAGAGAATATGGCAACAACTATTACAGAGGGAATAACGACAACTGGAACGGGTACTAGAGAACCAATAGGCCGAAAAATTATCAACAAAGAAACAATTAACAACAAGCTGAACAAGAAAAGAGAATACAGATAGAAGGGGTGGAGGTAAGACCACCGAACCCCGATAAACGTTCGTATTGACAGCTAAGCGCCCATGCCAAAGAGAAGGACGCACCAACCCAGGATAATTGCAGCACCTTGAACAGAGAAGTAAAAATCTTATCACGAGAAGAGAAGAAGGAAAAAACAAATCCGCAGGGACCAGATGAAAACGAAGACAAGAAAATAACAATATCGTGTTGGGATGAAATTAATTGGGAGAATACTGACGAGGAAGATGAATTACCAGAGGCATGCACAACGAATGTAGGAGGAAAGGACGAAGTAATGAGTGTTGTAGAGCTATTTGAGATGGAAACCAGGGAAAGCGAATTCAATGAGGATAATGTACAGTCGACAGAAGATGAAAATAAGTTACGAGTGGGCACACAACCCAACGTATATAATGAAGTAAGTTATGAAGCGATAAGTAGAGCATTTAGATGCGATTATGTCGAAGTATCGACGAAGAAGGAGAAGATAGACGAGGATGAGGAAAAAGGAGAGGATGCTGAAGGAAGCGTAAATGAAGGAAGAAATAGAGAAGAGGAAATAAAAGAGAGAGAAGTAGCAGTCGAAGCTTATCCTACAGAGAGTTCGAATTCACAAGGGAAATTCCCAAAAAGACTCATGTATGATTCAGTGGAGGATTCGTTGATGTAAGAAGAAGAAGAACAGAACCAACCCTTTCAAATTCAACCAATTGTGAAGGCCATGGTAAAGCATATCCCAGTCAATATTGTAATTGATAGCGGAAGTGGACTGACTGCGATCTCAGAAAATTTATTCATGCAGTGTAATGCCAATGAGGAATTGCCAGTTCTGAAAACACGTAAGATTGAAGTAAGAGATCCCATTAGAAACAATGCTGCGGAAGTTACGAGACAAACAAGGCTAACTCTTTCGTGTCAAGGTCAAAAGATCGAAGACAACTTCGTGATTATACCTAAACTAACTGTAGATTTGATTATAGGTGCAGATTTTTTAAATGAGAGACGAGCGATAATAGATATGGGGAAAGGTAGCGTAACATTCGGGGATGTCACACTTCTCTTTGAGCAAAAGCTAAAATTAGAAGAAATACCAGTTATAAACAAACAATTAAGAATGACGCGAGATAAAGAGGATGAAGAATTAGAATGGTATGCACAAAAGGGGAATCGCCTCAACTCATGTTAGGAGTCCATAAAGAAATCGACGAAAAATTGCAAGAAATTCAAGGTATTTCGGAACACAGTAAAAGAGAATTAGAGGGTATTTTACGAGATAAAGCAGAGGTATTTTTACCTAAGACTGGCAGTATTAAACACTTTCAGTACAAGTTTGAAGTAAATCAGCACAAACCATTTAGAGTGCCACCCTATATGATCCCATTAAGCTACAGGAATAAAGTATTTCAGGAGATATCTAAAATGTTAGATGACGATATTATTGAACCAGCTACCTCCACATATAACAGTCTGCTCCATATTGTGCAAAAACGAGATGGGAGCATCAGGTTAGTGCTTGATTCCAGACAGATCAACACAATCATAATCACTGAGACAGATCGCACAAAAAAGTTAGAGGAATTGATACAAAACGTCCACAGTGCTAAGATTTTTTCATCAATTGATTTACACAGTAGTTTCTGGCAAATAGAATTGGCCCCAGAATATAGAAAATTTATAGCATTTATCGTATTCGGTAGATGTTACCAGTTTAAACGATTGCCATTTGGTTTAAACATATCATCAGCAGCGTTTATTAGGGGATTTAATACTATACTCAGTCCTGAAATTTTACAAAAAATTACTTGTTATGATGATGATGTGATTATAGGAGAACCCTCTTGGGAACATCACAACAACACATTAAAACAGTTTTTACAGATCATGAAAGAGCATAGGGTCACAGTAAATATAACAAAATCCAACTTTGGGAGGCGAGAGTTCAAATTTCTAGGACACAATTTCTGAGAAAGGGGTAATTCCCGACCCAGAAAAACTAACGGCAATCAAAGAATTCTGTACTCCATATAATAAGAAAACTATCAGAGGATTTCTAGGTCTCACCGGATTCTATAAAAAAATTATTTGGATCGACTCTCTCGCAACACCACGCCTAAGTGCATTGACTGGAAAAACACGCCATGGGTATGGGATCAACAAGCTAATGAAGAATTTTTAAAAGTGAAAAACGCACTAACAACAGCGCCGATTTTAGCACATCCTGATCTAACACAAAATTTTTGTATGGCCACTGACAGCGCGAAAACAGATTTAGGAGTTGTTTTATTCCAAGAATACGAACAGGCAGGGCTAACATCATATAGAACAATTGCATTTGCCAGTCGGGTACTCACAAAAAGCGAGAAAAACTGTTCAGTCACGGAGCTGGAAGCATTGGCCATTGTATGGGGCTTCCAACGTTTTCGATACTTCTTA
This sequence comes from Schistocerca cancellata, assembly GCF_023864275.1. Taxonomy (NCBI): domain Eukaryota; kingdom Metazoa; phylum Arthropoda; class Insecta; order Orthoptera; family Acrididae; genus Schistocerca; species Schistocerca cancellata. Next base: position 228,936,620 of record NC_064634.1, read on the forward strand.
TTCGGAAGAAAAACAAAAGTATACACTGACCACAAAGCATTAGAATTTCTGTTATCCGCCAAACTAACTCATGGGAGGTTAGCCAGATGGATGTTAATACTACAAGAATTTGGCATCACTATTACACACATACCATAACCAGCGAATGTATTAGCAGATGCTTTATCACGATGTCCACAGGGTGCATCCAATAACATAGGTTTGGAAGCAGCAGAAGACCAGTTTACAACGTACTATATGAAACAAGTACCTTCCGAAAACTACATTACGACAGCATTGAAAAACATAGGCAATGAACAGGACAAGGATCCCGAAATACTAGGAATCAAACACAAATGGTGAAGTAAGGATTTTCCAGACATTCGACAGCACTATCTCGTAAAACAAATGTTTTATTTTTTAGGCGAAATGTTGCAACGAATGAATGGTGAATTTATATCCTAGATGAACTAATTAATAAGTAAATATGGTATAAACATTTAAATAATGGTCACTTTGGACCTGAGAGGCACTCACATGCCTTGCTCATACTGTGGCATCAAGCAGTCAGGCCTGCAAGATGAGTGGTCTGCCAAGCGAGTGGATTCATTCTTATCTGTCGAGTAACATGAACTCTAGTAATCACAATAAAGTTACAAATTATCCTCCTGTATGAATAATGCGCAATGGAAACGCATATCTATCAGTAATTTACAGAACTGACTGTTCACTACGCACTGGCAATACCACATTTTCTTTTTTTTATTTAACAGCTTTTATCAACACGTTGCCATCGCACTGAATATGAGTGGCGCACACATTATAAATTCTGGATATCATGACAACATAGAATTCGAAGGAAAAGGCCACCAATCTTTTTCTTTTCATTATCTTATTTATTCCGATAAATTCTATAACCTAAACACACAAATTCTATAACCTACAACAATGACACATGAGAAATTCCGCCAAGTGGGCATGGCTTTACAATGGTGAATCTCTATCTTATGGTCTCGTAATTTTTCAACGCTACAGAGCACTTTCTGGATAGGATGATGGATCTTTTTTGCTATATCACACACTTCGACTCTCACAACCATCATCACGAAACTTTCCTCCAGACCGAGCGGTACAAAAGGAACACGCATAACCCACTACCTCTGCAATACCTAGCTACTCTCCCATGCAAACCACACATACCCAAATTACATGACATACACCACACTAAAACATGGAATACAACACAATAAATAGTCACAACACTATCACTTTCAGCTTTCCCACTTCAATTACTATTTATACCAGTTTCACACGACACTGCCCCACTTCGTATTTCTTCTTTCCTACTATGAACTCTGGAGATATATGCACGTCTTCCTGTGCAATGCAAGCCAAGTGGCGTTGCTGGATAGACGGCTGACCCACCTTTCTTCTCTCTCAGAGTATTATAGTTTGAATCAAGCGTCACACAGAAACATAACATGCAGAGTAATATTAAGAGCATATTCATCACACACGCGAGTCCTCAACTGATACCATTGACGAGTACTTCTCTTTATCCTTTGTCTCATACACAGATTGAGACTCACACAGTACTCACCATGTGGAAGTACTCGTCTCTAGTTTCAAGTCCTGCACACGCTATTCCTTAAATATTTCAACTTATAGTACACACGCTAGTAATTCAGCTTAACTTCAGCACACGGAAGTATTTCAACTTATTGCTACACGTGGATTGATTGTGACCGTTGGTCACTTCCAAAGATTACTATGATGCCATTTATATTACCTGCCTGACATTTTATTCTGCCCACAAAACTTCCTGAATTAGAGAAATTATTATTTCAAACTACTCTTAAATATTCCACATGCATACCATGTCTCCACTCTTTTGTCTTTATGGAGCACACCTAAGACCGGTCTTAACAGCACAAGATCCAGCGGCAGAGTGCTGAAACATGGCTGTTCTTCAGGTCCTCTCGCTCCTCTGCCAAAGTGGGGGAGCACCTTGCTACCGTATTGGTCAGCCACATTTCAGGCACTCACAGCTCAGGTAAATTTCATCTCTTTGGTCCCACCAAAGGTGGCCAAAGGATCGTCTCAAAGATGATCATATGTTCACATTCACTATCTGCAGTTAGCAGACGACCATACATTCATTCATTTCACAGATCTCACCAAACTGGATGTTGGGATTTATTTTGTGGGTGTGCACATGTGATCAATTGAATAAACAAGTTGTCATTCTTTCCCACACTGGTATCCGGCTTCACTGTATTAATAGAAATTGAGTTATTTTGCAAAAAAAAGATGTGTTGTTCTGACAAAAATAATGAAGTATGTTTTACCTATTTTCAATGTCGGGTGGTACTGTACCCTTTCAGACCAAAGAAATGCTTTTTAAAAATAAAACAAACAAGCCATTTTCCTAATATGGAAAGACGAATTAGAACAGTATTAGTCAAATGCAAAAAATGTATGAGGGCTAAACACGTCACTTTCCAAACCAAACCACCTGTTTGCAATAACCCCTAAAAGATTAAAACAAATAGCTGCAACAGATTTGATGGGGCCCCTCCCACGCACAAAAAACGGATATATTTTCATATTTGTCGTTTTGGAACTTACTTCTAAATATGTTACCTTGACACCATTAAAACGGGCAACAGGTCTTACTATAAGTAAAGCATTTAGACAAGATTTTTTCAGACAAGTAGGTCAAGTGGAACGAATTATTTCGGATAATGGCCCACAATACAAATCAGTGCAATGGCAGAACACGTTAAAACAACACAAAATAAAACCCATCTACATATCTAAGTACAAACCTAGCGTAAATCCAGCAGAACGATCTATGAAGGACATAGGCACTTTATGCCGATTATATGCAGGCAAAAGACACAACACTTGGGATATATACCTTAAAGATTTTCAAGAAGTAATAAATGAAATGCCACATAGCACTACACTACTCCCTCCAGTTACTGTACTTAAAAATATTGAACCCCCAAACATAACCAGAGAAAATGTTAGATTTCCTATTGTACCACGTAGACAGCACAAACAAGTCATAGCAACAGGACTCTCCAACATCAGAAAGGCAGCCATTAAAAGAAAAGAAAGAGGAGACAGAACAGCAATTAAAAGAACATTCTCAGTAGGCCAGAAAGTATTTGTAAAAACACACCAACTCTCCAGCAAACAGAAACACAAAATACATAAGTTTTATGCTGCATACAAAGGACCTGTCATAATTAGCCGAATTGCTCATGATAATGCTGTGGAACTAATGAACCCAAAACCAGGCAAAACCTTAGGACTTCACTATGTGAGCCCTATCAAAAAGTTTGAAGATTAATTTTACTACTGGTAAATAATCAGCACAATATTTCAAGATTATGTTGCAGATAAGATGGTCAGGAGAAAGGAGAATGAAGAGAGAGGAAGGTGGGAAATAGAAAGTAGTTTCAATAATAACACCAACAGTACCATAGATTAAGGTGAAGGGATAAAGTGTAGATAGTCTAACAGCATGAAATACTAAAATGCTATACACCATGACACTATACAAAAAATAAACGAATTTGAGGATTCTTTTAGAAGTTAAGACTCAAAATATCTTAGAATTGTAACATGGAAAGGGCGCTGAAATTTGTAAAGCTTTTTAAGAAGGTGTAAAACAATGTAGGTACTAGACATATGTTAGATGATTATAAGTAAAACTTTTTGTAAGAACCATTGTAAAAACTCCAGCAAGTACGAGATGCAACGACCCACTAGTTGCAACGAGAGAAGTATCAAGAAAGAAAAGGACATAATTAGCAAGACACAATTCCTACAAGGCAGAAGCGTCGAGAGAAAGGAAAGGACAGTGAGACCAACAGAACGCCCTTGTATCGAAAGTGGGCAATAAATCTGCCCACTAGGCGGAACCCTGCTGGGACGGAACATGGAGCCACACAGTGGTGGAGCCCTGCAGAGACGTGACGGGACGCCGAATGCCGGAAGGGTCTCCAAGCGCCCCGACTCGGCGGAGCGAGCAAAAAACGGCCCAACGAGAAGACTGCTTGGACAAGCCACCACTGGAAAAAATATGTGTAAAAGTCACACTACCGCTATTAAACAGCACGCTGATGCACAAAACTGAAGAAAACTTCCACAAAGTAAAAATGACATGCCCAAACAATTTATCAAACTGTTACTAAGAGGAGAACTTCAAAGCGACTAGTTATCAATAAATATTTCCATATCCTGCCCAGAGAAGAACTAAGAATCAAGTAAGAAGCAGAGAAAAAGCAGGAAGAACAGAAGTTGAAGATTCGCAAGATTGAGACCAAGAAAGAAGATGGGTGAAGAATAGATGATATACCTTCCCAAATCCCTATCCTCTTGTAAACTAGTCGTCTGCGAAGTATTACAACGAAAAACTACCGCTTTCAGCGACACATAACGATGACTTTCACACATACAAAGCCAGTAAACCACGAGATTCTGCACTCACAGCTCCATTACATTATGGGACCTCCACAACAGCAACACTCTCTTGCAAAGCCAACAAGGAACGATGAATGAAGCTGTACATCAAATACTTGCCCACATCCATCTCGCTCAAGTCCATCACCTTCATGCAAAAACATTCGCCAACCTCATGCTTAAAAATTCATAGGATTGTTTGAATGTGTTAAATCAAATTATGTCATGTAGGAATTGTGCAAAAGAAACATGTGAAAAATTAAATAAGTTAAGCACACCAGACAGCTAATAAACTACAAAATAACAGTCATTGACTATGGGCTTAAGTAAAAAATAGACTATCGATAAAAATAAGTCATTAGTTCTGAAATGGACAGCATATAAAGAACAAAAGTAAGGCATAATAAACACTAAAACTATATGCCACTTATTTTCTCCTGATAAAAATAAAAGAATAACTACATTTTACTTATTTTCTCCTTATAAAAACAAAGAATAAAAAATTATCTTGCTGGATGTTTTCCCCTTTTTTTAACATTTGTACCATTTGTTAGGATAATATCTCAATACTTGTGTATGTATATTTCTTTGTCAAAGCAGTTCTTGTAAATAATTCTTATTTGTTAGTGTAACATTGTTGAAATGAGTGTATAGAAACTAAAACATTTTACTTGCACATGATATTTAGAAAATGTGTTAGGAATAGGTTTTACTTAATTACTACATTTGTAAAAACAATATTTCTAAGAAAATCGATGTGAAAGACTCCTCACTTTCGATAACAAACTGCTTAAAAAACAAACTTCACACTTAAATAAAGAAAGAAAACAATTAAAAATTAATAATGGCACAAAAATATTCTTCTCTTGTCATTTTTGAGAATAATGTGGAAGAATGTAAAAATAAATTAGTAACACCAACTAGCATAGAACCAGAACAACGTGGCTGAACAGTAGGCAACAAAATTTAGATAAAGGAATAATTTTTGACTGACTTAGACAACGATTCAATCATTGCGTAAATTCAGTGCAAAAATTATGTTTGAAGGGTGGTGATATGTAAGGTGTCAGGCAAATCCAACACCTTCCATGAAAACCCTGACATGATAAGCAAATCCAGTAGTATGTCACATAGCTCTGAATAAATCATAACATTAAAATAACCAAAGTAATACGAGTAACGAGTGGGCAAATGGAATACCACAAACTAACACAAGAATGCCTAAATGCATGTCATACCTTCCCACCGTGAGACAGACGCAGTTCCGAGGTTAGAAACGAGAACAGAAACCGAGAGCAGAACTGTGCTAAGCTGGAAGGCCCTACGATAAGGGACGGACACCCACGTCGCCAGCTAACCGCTAGGACCACACCCCAACTGCAAGTTTTAACGTGAGACTTTCTCGCGTTTCTGTTACGTCAGGACCACCCCCCAGCCCATGTTAAAAGATAGAGCCCTCCAGAAGAACAATATAGATCTTACGAAAAAACTAAAAGGACCACACCAGCTGCAAGTTTTAGTGTGAGACTTTTTCGCGTCTCTGTTACGTTGCAAACTTTAAAAACATTGCCCCACCACAAAAAGATTAACGTTTCTCATTGGAGGGACAGAATTTTTGTAGGCGGAGCTTAAGGTTAACATTGAGACCCAGATTGGTTAGATGAAAACACAGCCAGATAGTTTTTTAAACCAACTTCGGTAAACTGTAGTAAGGAGAAGTTAGAGAGGAGTTGCTTCCGAGACGGCGAGGAGAGCGGAACTGTGCTGCCCGGCGTCCCCTGCCGAACACTGACAAGGTAATGAACGTACGTGACGCCGCATAACAGCGCATAAAGCTTCACTCAGAACTGCAGAAGTCTCATCTGTTACACCCCGTTTTTGTGTAATCCTAGTGTCGATCGTCAATTAAAGCTCATGGTGTTCACATTTGCCACCTGAAGTAAAAATCTGAAACGCGATGATTTTTCTGTTATATAGTTATTGAGAAGCCACATAAGCCACTGTAATTTACGACAAGTTAGATAAGTAATTAAAGATAATTGAGGGTCACTGTAGACCGTTTTGATAGTTTTCTCTTTTGTGAAACTTAATTTAAACCTAGATTATAGATGTGATATGGCATAGGTTATCCTTCGATCCATTGTAGAACTTGGAAACCCATTCAGGGAATATTCGTTAACATTTTTGTTGAACGCAGTTGGTGTTTACCATCCTGTATTAAAACATTTCCTTTTATCAATAGTGCAATTTATAAACAATATTTTGTGAGTAGAATAAAATTTCCAATGGTAAACTTAACTGCTTTTTCGACGTTATTTTACCAACTAACTAAAAATAGGAAAACCTTGAAACCCTTCCACTTAATTTAGTTAGTATTAAGATTATTTACGGGGAGTGCAGTGGAGCTACATTAAGTATCATTAAGTATTTTGTTATGTCATCGATAGTCTCACTGAACTCTTTTGAATTCTACATGTCACGTGTGGTCTGGCGTCTCCTTACCAGCAACAGGTCCCAGGTTCAAACTAGTCAATCTCCTAAAAAACACGCTCAGAGCGTCGTTGCGCGAAAGTGGCAGGGAGACACGATATAGAACAAACAGACACCACGCAGAATGTTAGAAATACCGTTGATTACCGAACTTTCATCTTGTTACACAGTGATCAGAACATTAATCTCCGACCTACTATGATATAAACCCATCCACGGGATAGCAGCAGCATCTGGCGATGAACGACTGCTAAGCAGACACGGAACGTCCGCGATCTATCTTAGTCTGAGCATGGGTAGACCGTGAGGGCCCGGAGGCTCTGCGTGACCTGCCTGGAATTGCACGACTTGTCGGGTGTCGGAAGCTGTACGACCTGCCAGGTGTTCGAGAAGAGGTGAGATCAGTGTCTTCAACACGTGGCGAATCCAAGGTGAAACCATTGCCAGACGTCGTGCGGTTGGGCGGCTACCCGTCATTAAGGTGTCGTAAGTCGTAGGCTGGCAAAATAGTAAAACAGGTCAAGCGGCGAACTGAGCGGAACTAACATCAGACTTTAAAGCTGGGCAGAGCAGAAATGTGTCTGATCACATTGCGCACCGATAGCTCCTAACGATGGACCTCTGCAGCCGACGACCCGTGTATGTGCCAGTGTTAACACCACAACATCTGCAACAACGACTGAAATGGGCAAGTGACAATCGGCACAGGTCTTTGGTGCAGTGGCAGAACGTCGCATGGTCTGATGCACCCAAATACCTTCTTCATCATGCCGATCATAGAGCGCGAATTCGTCGTCTTCCAGGGAGCTCCTTGACACCTGTACTGCGGGACGGAGACAAGATAGCGACGTCTTCATTATGCTCTGTGGAACATTCACGTGGGTACCCATGGGTCCAGTGGAACTCGTGCAAGGCACCATGATGGCCAAGGAGTATCGTACACAGGTTGCAGACCAAGTACACCCCTTCATGACTATCACGTTTCCCGAAAGCACGGGCATTTTTCACAAGATAAAGCGCCACGAACGAACACAATGTCAAGCTCCAATCGACGTGCTAACCCCCCAGCTAGCCAGATCTGTAACCGATCGAACATATCTGGGATATGATTGAGTTAGCTGAATTATGGGTACAGATGTGGTGTCAATTTCATCCAGCGGCCTTGGTAGGTCACTGATTCCATGTCACGACGCGTCGTCGCCGTTATCCGTGTCCAAGGTGGACACACCGGCTATTACTGCTTGAAACCTCAGTGAAGTACGGGAAGTGGAAGAGCCACAGCAAAGATGCTGACATTAATACTGTTTGCATCGTTCTTTTGTTATTTCCACCAATTTTGTAACTGAAGTCTCTCTCGGAATTGCTTCACGGGTTTAAAGGAATTGCATTTTGAATAAAGAAATAGGCACAGCTCACTTTACCGAGTGTCATGAATCGAAAACATCATGTTAGTGAGGAACATACATCGGACTAGCAAGCACACGAGCCCATTCGCTGTGCATCGTATTTACTAGTAAACAGTAACACCTCTACACACGATAGCAATATACAATATCAGATCTGTGCACGTCATTAACTACTTGCAGTGCGCATATGTAGGTATTTTAGTCAAAGAAAAACCAAATACTGTCCAAATATTACACAAACAGTACGTTAGGATATTGTGCGATAAAAGTAAAAAGACTGACATCAGCGGAAAAGTGAATGAACTAGAGGGCAGAGACACTACAGCAATTTAAATACGACTTTTAACATAATTGTTGTATTCAGGGTTATCATTCAGTTCTGGGAATCTGTATAAATCACAGTATTCCCCTCGTCAAAATCCAAGTGTTATGGGGTTGATGGTAGAGCCAACCAATGGATAATTTCATACCTAAAGAAAAGAATGCTTAAGTTGTACATAGTAACTCAACCAATGTAGTCTGGGGACATTTATCTAACTGTGCAGAAATCACGTATGCTGTTCCCCAAGGCTCAATCTTAGGTCCACTGTTGTTCCTCCTATATGTAGATTCTCTTCCAGCTAATATTCAACAACACAAATTAGTTCTTTTTGCGGTTGGCAACCATTTGCAGCCATTCATGTACCTCATTTTCCAAAACAACGGCGAAATTTTTACATATGACAAGGTGCCATCTCATCTACTCACAATTGTTCGCAATTGGTATGAAGAACTTTCCAGACAATTCAAATGAATGATTTGACCACCCATTGCACATATAAGGCACATAATTGAGAATTCAGTTCAAGGACAAAATCCTGCACTGGTAACACTTTCGCAATTTTGGACGCCTGCAGAGACAGTATTGCTCAGTATTTCTGCAGGGGACTTCCAACGTCTTGTTGAGTCCATGTCACGTGGAATTCCTGCATCATGCGGGGGAACAGGAGGTCCGTTACGATATTCCGAGGTATGCAACGAATTGCCACCTGAGTGTATATCTCCTTCATTGCCAGTGCTGTTACCTGCCGTATTTGAGTACTTATTGCACGTTGACATCTAACATGGGCGGTACTCCCATTATTGTGGCTGGACCATGTATCTTTCTGTAATGAGACCTACATCTCATTTAAGTCAACATTACGTCTGGATGCTTACTCTGCAATTCACAATTAAGTCCTTGATGGAGGGTTCATCGAACAATCTTCTACACCCTGGAAATGGAAAAAAAAACACATTGACACCGGTGTGTCAGACCCACCATACTTGCTCCGGACACTGCGAGAGGGCTGTACAAGCAATGATCTCACGCACGGCACAGCGGACACACCAGGAACCGCGGTGTTGGCCGTCGAATGGCTCTAGCTGCGCAGCATTTGTGCACCGCCGCCGTCAGTGTCAGCCAGTTTGCCGTGGCATACGGAGCTCCATCGCAGTCTTTAACACTGGTAGCATGCCGCGACAGCGTGGACGTGAACCGTATGTGCAGTGGACGGACTTTGAGCGAGGGCGTATAGTGGGCATGCGGGAGGCCGGGTGGACGTACCGCCGAATTGCTCAACACGTGGGGCGTGAGGTCTCCACAGTACATCGATGTTGTCGCCAGTGGTCGGCGGAAGGTGCACGTGCCCGTCGACCTGGGACCGGACCGCAGCGACGCACGGATGCACGCCAAGACCGTAGGATTCTACGCAGTGCCGTAGGGGACCGCACCGCCACTTCCCAGCAAATTAGGGACACTGTTGCTCCTGGGGTATCGGCGAGGACCATTCGCAACCGTCTCCATGAATCTGGGCTACGGTCCCGCACACCGTTAGGCCGTGTTCCGCTCACGCCCCAGCATCGTGCAGCCCGCCTCCAGTGGTGTCGCGACAGGCGTGAATGGAGGGACGAATGGAGACGTGTCGTCTTCAGCGATGAGAGTCGCTTCTGCCTTGGTGCCAATGATGGTCGTATGCGTGTTTGGCGCCGTGCAGGTGAGCGCCACAATCAGGACTGTATACGACCGAGGCACACAGGGCCAACACCCGGCATCATGGTGTGGGGAGCGATCTCCTACACTGGCCGTACACCACTGGTGATCGTCGAGGGGACACTGAATAGTGCACGGTACATCCAAACCGTCATCGAACCCTCGTTCTACCATTCCTAGACCGGCAAGGGAACTTGCTGTTCCAACAGGACAATGCACGTCCGCATGTATCCCGTGCCACCCAACGTGCTCTAGAAGGTGTAAGTCAACTACCCTGGCCAGCAAGATCTCCGGATCTGTCCCCCATTGAGCATGTTTGGGACTGGATGAAGCGTCGTCTCACGCGGTCTGCACGTCCAGCACGAACGCTGGTCCAACTGAGGCGCCAGGTGGAAATGGCATGGCAAGCCGTTCCACAGGACTACATCCAGCATCTCTACGATCGTCTCCATGGGAGAATAGCAGCCTGCATTGCTGCGAAATGTGGATATACACTGTACTAGTGCCGACATTGTGCATGCTCTGTTGCCTGTGTCTATGTGCCTGTGGTTCTGTCAGTGTGATCATGTGATGTATCTGACCTCAGGAATGTGTCAATAAAGTTTCCCCTTCCTGGGACAATGAATTCACGGTGTTCTTATTTCAATTTCCAGGAGTGTAGCTATTTCTCTACCGTTCTACTCTAAAACAGCGCACGGGAGAAACGAACACGTGAATGTTTCTGTGCGAGCTCTGCTTTGCTTATTTTATCATTATGAATGCATTATGTAGATGGAGAAATCTGGTGATTGAAATTTCATAAGACGTCCCTGCAGCAACGAAAAATCCCTTTGTTGTACTGATTATAGCACCAATTCTATTCTTGTAATATTTCTATCTAAGTATTCAGCGTTATCTGTGATTCTTCAACATCTACACTGGTATCACTGCATCGTATTTTCTATATCTCCTTCCTGTCGTTACTAATGTCAAACCCTGGATAACAGATGTGTGACATGAGCTCAGTAGGAGTTTCATAGATGAATATCGTAGATCGAATTAGACATTTACTTTAGTAACCGATCACTTTTGATTGTCGTATTTCTTGGTCGTACTCGAAAGCGCAAGTGACGCCGGTATATAAAAAGGGTAGAAGGACGATCATCAAAATTACAGACCAATATCCTTAACATCGGTTTGTTGCAGGATTCTCGAACATATTCTCAGTTCGAATATAATGAATTTCCTTGAGACAGAGAATTTGCTGTCCATGCATCAGCACGGCTTTAGAAAGCATGGCTCCTGCGAAACGCAACTCGCCCTTTTTTCACATGATATCTTGCGAACCATGGATGAAGGTTATCAGACGTATGCCATATTCCTAGACTTCCGGAAAGCGTTTGACTCGGTGCCCCACTGCAGACTCCTAAATAAGGTACGAGCATATGGGATTGGTGGCTCGAAGACTTCTTAAGTAATAGAACCCAGTACGTTGTCCTCGATGGTGAGTGTTCATCGGAGGTGAGGGTATCATCTGGAGTGCCGCAGGGAAGTGTGGTAGGTGCGTTGTTGCTTTATATCTACATAAATGATCTTTTGGATAGGATGGATAGCAATGTGCGGTTGTTTGCTGATGATGCTGTGGTGTACGGGAAGGTGTCGTCGTTGAGTGACTGTAGGAGGATACAAGATGACTTGGACAGGATTTGTGGCTGGTGTAAAGTACGCCAGCTAACTCTAAATACAGATAAATGTAAATGAATGCAGATGAATGGGAAAAAGAATCCTGTAATGTTTGAATACTCCATTAGTAGTGTAGCGCTTGACACAGTCACGTCGATTAAATATTTGGGCGTAACATTGCAGAGCGATATTAAGTGCAACAAGCATGTAATGGCAGTTGTGGGGAAGGTCAGCGATTCAGAGGCAGGCTGCTAGATTTGTTACTGGTAGGTTTGATCATCACGCGAGTGTTACGGAAATGCTTCAGGAACTCGGGTGGGAGTCTCTGGAGGAAAGGAGGCGTTCTTTTCGTGAATCGATACTGAGGAAATTTAGAGAACCAGCATTTGAGGCTGACTGCAGTACAATTTTACTGCCACCAACTTACATTTCGCGGAAAGACCACAAAGATAAGATAAGAGAGATTAGGGCTCGTACAGAGACATATAGGCAGTAATTTTTCCCTCGTTCTGTTTGGGAATGGAACAGGGAGGGAAGATGTTAAAAATGGTTCAATGGCTCTGAGCACTATGGGACTTAACTTCTGAGGTCCTCAGTCCCCTAGAACTTAGAACTACGTAAACGTAACTAACCTAAGGACATTACACACATCCATACCCGAGGCAGGATTCGAACCTGCGACCGCAGCGGTCGCGCGGTTCCAGACTGTAGTGCCTAGAACCGCTCGGCCACTTCGGCCGGCAGAAGATGTTAGTTGTTGTACGAGGTACCCTCCGCCAAGCACCGTATGGTGGATAGCGGAGTATGTATGTAGATGTAGATGTTAAAGGTTTTCGGAAAATGTCCTATTACGTCAAAACACAGCTAGGGTATATCAGAAAAATTGTCTTAGTCTTTTGTAATGACTGTGTGTTTTCGCAATTTCATAAAAGGCGATGCTGATACATAAAAGTGTACAAATGACTCGGCACATCCTAGGGAACTCATGAAACGCACTTTACTTCCATTAAGGGGAAGCAGGTTTTCGAGTGATGAAGAGCGCCGAGGCGCGCAGAGTGCTGCATATATTACGGCAGAGGTACAAGGCGGGGTGGAACGGGCGCCCCCATCAGAGCAGACAATTTGGCGCTGAGTGACAGAAGCCCTCCCCCGGGGAGCCGAATAATTAAAGTGAGCGCCGTCCCCCTGCTTTTGCACGGACCGGCAAAATTAAGGCAATCAGCCTGAGGAGCCAGCGAGCTGGTGAGCCGGCGGATTTGGGGCGGCGCACCTCGGAATTGGCAGCGTTAACCGTGCAGTGTATGGGGGTGGTGGAGGGGACGCGATAGTGCCGTGGGAGGGAGGGTGCAGAGGCGGCGTCTACTATTATTGCCATGGCAGCAGCCAGGTGCTGCCGGGAAGGGACGGCGGGAGGCGGGGGAGGGGTGGAAGGGACAGAAGGGACTCCGCGTAAAAAGCAAAGCGCTGCCAGGCGCTCTTTTTATTAGAGTGAGCAGCCAAGTATGAGAATAAGCGATGCGCCAGAGGGGAGGGTGACTCGCTGGAGCAGAAAAGAACATTGTGGCGGCTGGGTAATCCGTGGTTTCGCGCTGCCGACATCTGACCTCTAAAACTAGATTCATGAGTTGAAAGCTCGGCTGTTAACAATATTACGGATCTAGTTGCTAAGTTCTGAGAAACTGTTCAGTAGCGTTTAAGCAAAATTTCATCAATAGCATGTTCCAATCGTATCCATTGTGAATTTTTTAATTCGTATAAGTCTTTATTTTGAAATATTTCCTAACTAACAACATATTTTTAAAATACTTATTTCTGTCTTTAATTTTATTCTTAAAATGCATCAAGGGGTACTAGGCAGGCGAGGAAAGTCATACAATAGCGGAGCGCGCATATAGAGACAGCGATATGCACATACAGAGGGTTCCAAAAAAAATGTATCCACTGTTTAAAAGTCCATAACTTGCAAACTAATTGACGGAATTGTCTCATTTTTGGTGAAATTGTAGCTTAAAGTCCAACTTAAAGATATCACTATAGGCGTTCTGAATGGTCACCTTTAACATCCACACACAAACGATGCCACCGAACTGCAGCACGATCTACTGACTGCAACGTGTTCAGTTGGATATTTGCACATGAATGAACGATGGATTCTCGAAGTTCATCCAATGTGTGTGGCTTTTGTCGATAAACGGCGTCCTTTAGTTTTCCCCACAGGTCAAAGTCTAGAGGAGTTACGTCTGGGGAACGTGATGGATACCCCACAGCACCTCTACGGCCTATCCATCTTCTTGGTAGATAACGTCGAGATACGCTTTAACACGATTTTGGTAGTGGGCCGGGGTACCATCTCTTCCGTCTCCATACAAGTCTCGGATGGCAGGTAAAATGGATCTCTGAAGCTCCTGAAGGTACACCTCACCGGCAACTGCGCCGTCAAAGAAGAATGGCCAAATCAAGCCCCGGTAAGACAACCCACACCACACATTTATTCCTGGCAAATTCACGGCTTTGTCTACATGGATTTTCGGCGGCCCAGTAGATGCAATTGTGGTGATTTACTGTACCATTGAGTTTGAACCGTGCCTCATCAGACCACACAAATATCTCTGCAAACTCTTCATCGTTGCGCACCATGTTAGCAAACCACTCGCAGTACTTGGCTCAAATGGCTCTGAACACTATGGGACTCAACTGCTGTGGTCATAAGTCCCCTAGAACTTAGAACTACTTAAACCTAACTAACCTAAGGACAGCACACAACACCCAGCCATCACGAGGCAGAGAAAATCCCTGACCCCGCCGGGAATCGAACCCGGGAACCCGGGCGTGGGAAGCGAGAACGCTACCGCACGACCACGAGATGCGGGCACTCGCAGTACTCCACTAGTTAAACGTGTCGGTGGCTCTGTTTGATACTCATTTCACCATTGCCGTTGAACCTCATTAATGTTTTCGTACTTAAAATACCACTTCAAAACTGACTTCCTTTCATCGAATGTAAGGCTTGCGACAGCCATGTTTACTCGAGTAACTAGGTGCAACTAAGAACAAAACACTATCTGGCGGCTGTCATCACAAAACAACGCTTGTGTGGCGATTGCAGCAACTACAAACTATTACACTACCAAATATGAGAAAACTCCGTTAATTAGTTTGCCAGTTCTGGACTTTTAAACAGTGGATAAATTTTTTTGGACCCTCTGTATATAGATAGCGGCAGTATCGCGTACACAAGGCATAAAAGGCCAACACATTGGCGAAGCAGTCATTTGTACTCAGGTGATTCATGTGAAAAGGTTTCGGACGTGATTATGGCTACACGACAGGAATTAACGGACTCTGAACCGGGTATGCTAGTTGGACACGTGCGCCACTCCATTTCGGAAATCGTTAGGGAATTCAATACTCCGACATCCACAGCGGCACGAGTGAGCGTAGAATACCAATTTCAGCTGTTATCTCTCACCACAAACAATGCAGTGGCCGACGGTCTTCACTTAACTGCCGAGAGCTGCGGCGTTTGCGTAGAGCTGTCAATGCCAACAAACAGGTTACACTGCGTGAAATAATCACAGAAATCAAAGTGTGACGTTCGACGAACGTATCAGTTAGGACAGTGCGGCGATATTTGGCGTTAATGCGCTGTGGCACCAGACGAACGGCGCGGATGCCTTTACTAACAGCACGACATCACTGGACAACTGGAAAACCATGGACTGGTCAGACAGTCCCAATTTCAATTGGTAAGAGTTAATGGTAGGTTTCGATTGTGGCGCCAGCTTCAAAAGCCATGGACCCAAGTTGTCAAAAAGGCACTGTCTAAGATGGTGGTGGCTTGATAATCGTGTGGGTTGTGTTACACGGAATAGACAGGGTCCTCTGGTCAAACAGAACCGATCATTGGTTGGAAATAGCTATGTTCGCCGGCTCTGAAACCAATTTCAGCCATTCATTGGCTCCATTTTCCCAAACAAAATGGCTCTGAGCACTATGGGACTTAACATCTATGGTCATCAGTCCCCTAGAACTTTGAACTACTTAAACCTAACTAACCTAAGGACATCACACACATCCATGCCCGAGGCAGGATTCGAACCTGCGACCGTAGCAGTCGCGCGGTTCCGGACTGAGCGCCTAGAACCGCTAGACCACCGCGGCCGGCTTTCCCAAACAACTATAGAATTTTTGTGGATGACAATGTGCAGTGTGACCGAGCCACCATCGTTCGTGACAGATTTGAAGAACATTCTCGACAGTTGGAGCGGAAGATTGGGCCACTCAGATTGCCTGCATTTATGGGGCATAATCGAAAGGTCGGTTCGTGCACACAATCCTCCAGTGGCCACACTTCCGCATTCGTGGACGGTTATAGAGCCAGCATAGCTCAGTATTTCTGCATGGCACTTCCAACGGTTTGTTGAGTCCACGCCACGTCCAGCTGCGGCACTACGCTGAGCAAAAGGAGTTCCGACACGATGTTAGGAGGTATTCCAGAACCTTCGTTACATCAGTGCAACATTGTTTGCTTGCTACCTGAGTGGTTTTAACATAGGTTAGCATGAAATGACTGCAGTTTATTTGCTGATAGAGTTAACTAAACATCACTGTGAAATCTCTCAAAATACAAAACAGTTTTAAACGTCGAAATTGTTCCAGTTTGTGGTACTAAGATTTGCACTACACATTTTTGCAATAGTAAAAGACTCATTAAAATAAGGTATGAGGGCTTGCTGAACAGGAATACCTCCGATTTTTTTTATAAGAAAGCTATTAAAGCTTTCTGAATGAAACAAACTCGAGCGGGTGCGTAATTTTTCATAATACGAGTGAGCTTGCTGCGCAATGTGTACTAATCTAAAGAATAGCTATCTTTATGTTCTACAAGTTTTTATCGATCGCTCCAGAGATGGTACGACAGAACACTATCGATACGTGCTACTGCTGCCACTCACGGGCTAGTAAGGCAGTAAGTTAATGACGCCAATAAATGAAATACACTCCTGGAAATGGAAAAAAGAACACATTGACACCGGTGTGTCAGACCCACCATACTTGCTCCGGACACTGCGAGAGGGCTGTACAAGCAATGATCACACGCACGGCACAGCGGACACACCAGGAACCGCGGTATTGGCCGTCGAATGGCGCTAGCTGCGCAGCATTTGTGCACCGCCGCCGTCAGTGTCAGCCAGTTTGCCGTGGCATACGGAACTCCATCGCAGTCTTTAACACTGGTAGCATGCCGCGACAGCGTGGACGTGAACCGTATGTGCAGTTGACGGACTTTGAGCGAGGGCGTATAGTGGGCATGCGGGAGGCCGGGTGGACGTACCGCCGAATTGCTCAACACGTGGGGCGTGAGGTCTCCACAGTACATCGATGTTGTCGCCAGTGGTCGGCGGAAGGTGCACGTGCCCGTCGACCTGGGACCGGACCGCAGCGACGCACGGATGCACGCCAAGACCGTAGGATCCTACGCAGTGCCGTAGGGGACCGCACCGCCACTTCCCAGCAAATTAGGGACACTGTTGCTCCTGGGGTATCGGCGAGGCCAATTCGCAACCGTCTCCATGAAGCTGGGCTACGGTCCCGCACACCGTTTGGCTGTCTTCCGCTCACGCCCCAACATCGTGCAGCCTGCCTCCAGTGGTGTCGCGACAGGCGTGAATGGAGGGACGAATGGAGACGTGTCGTCTTCAGCGATGAGAGTCGCTTCTGCCTTGGTGCCAATGATGGTCGTATGCGTGTTTGGCGCCGTGCAGGTGAGCGCCACAATCAGGAGTGCATATGACCGAGGCACACAGGGCCAACACCCGGCATCATGGTGTGGGGAGCGATCTCCTACACTGGCCGTACACCACTGGTGATCGTCGAGGGGACACTGAATAGTGCACGGTACATCCAAACCGTCATCGAACCCATCGTTCTACCATTCCTAGACCGGCAAGGGAACTTGCTGTTCCAACAGGACAATGCACGTCCGCATGTATCCCGTGCCACCCAACGTGCTCTAGAAGGTGTAAGTCAACTACCCTGGCCAGCAAGATCTCCGGATCTGTCCCCCATTGAGCATGTTTGGGACTGGATGAAGCGTCGTCTCACGCGGTCTGCACGTCCAGCACGAACGCTGGTCCAACTGAGGTGCCAGGTGGAAATGGCATGGCAAGCCGTTCCACAGGACTACATCCAGCATCTCTACGATCGTCTCCATGGGAGAATAGCAGCCTGCATTGCTGCGAAAGGTGGATATACACTGTACTAGTGCCGACATTGTGCATGCTCTGTTGCCTGTGTCTATGTGCCTGTGGTTCTGTCAGTGTGATCATGTGATGTATCTGACCCTAGGAATGTGTCAATAAAGTTTCCCCTTCCTGGGACAATGAATTCACGGTGTTCTTATTTCAATTTCCAGGAGTGTAATAAAACGTGGTGGCAGTACCGTAATAGAAGATGACAAACAATAAATGGCATGGCTCGCATCCATTATAGGCTGTTGTTGTTGTGGTCTTCAGTCCTGAGACTGGTTTGATGCAGCTCTCCATGCTACTCTATCCTGTGCAAGCTTCTTCATCTCCCAGTACCTACTGCAACCTACATCCTTCTGAATCTGCTTAGTGTATTCATCTCTTGGTCTCCCCCTATGACTTTTACCCTCCACGCTGCCCTCCAATACTAAATTGGTGATCCCTTGATTCCTCAGAACATGTCCTACCAACCGATCCCTTCTTCTGGTCAAGTTGTGCCACAAACTTCTCTTCTCCCCAATCCTATTCAATACTTCCTCATTAGTTATGTGATCTACCCATCTAATCTTCAGCATTCTTCTGTAGCACCACATTTCAAAAGCTTCTATTCTCTTCTTGTCCCAACTATTTACCGTCCATGTTTCACTTCCATACATGGCTACACTCCATACAAATACTTTCAGAAATGACTTCCTGACACTTAAATCTATAATCGATGTTAACAAATTTCTCTTCTTCAGAAACGCTTTCCTTGCCATTGCCAGTCTACATTTTATATCCTCTCTACTTCGTCCATCATCAGTTATTTTGCCCCCCAAATAGCAAAACTCCTTTACTACTTTCAGGGTCTCATTTCCTAATCTAATACCCTCAGCATCACCCGACTTAATTCGACTACATTCCATTATCCTCGTTTTGCTTTTGTTGATGTTCATCTTATATCCTCCCTTCAAGACACCATCCATTCCGTTCAACTGCTCTCCCAAGTCCTTTGCTGTCTCTGACAGAATTACAATGTCATCGGCGAACCTCAAAGTTTTTATTTCTTCTCCATGGATTTTAATACCTACTCCAAATTTTTCTTTTGTTTCCTTTACTGCTTGCTCAATATAGAGATTGAATAACATCGGGGAGAGGCTACAACCCTGTCTTACTCCCTTCCCAACCACTGCTTCCCTTTCATGTCCCTCAACTCTTATAACTGCCATCTGGTTTCTGTACAAATTGTAAATAGCCTTTCGCTCCCTGTATTTTACCCCTGCCACCTTTAGAATTTGAAAGAGAGTATTCCAGTCAACATTGTCAAAAGCTTTCTCTAAGTCTACAAATGCTAGAAACGTAGGCTTGCCTTTCCTTAATCTTTCTTCTAAGATAAGTCGTAACGTCAGTATTGCCTCACGTGTTTCAGTATTTCTACGGAATCCAAACTGATCTTCCCCGAGGTCGGCTTCGACTAGTTTTTCCATACGTCTGTAAAGTATTCGTGTTAGTACTTTGCAGCTGTGGCTTATTAAACTGATTGTTCGGTAATTTTCACATCTGTCAACAGCTGCTTTCTTTGGGATTGGAATTATTATATTCTTCTTGAAGTCTGAGGGTATTTCGCCTGTTTCATACATCTTGCTCACCAGATGGTAGAGTTTTGTCAGGACTGGCTCTCCCAAGGCCGTCAGTAATTCCAATGGTATGTTGTCTACTCCAGGTTCCTTGTTTCGACTCAGGTCTTTCAGTGCTCTGTCAAACTCTTCTCGCAGTATCGTATCTCCCATTTCATCTTCATCTACATCCTCTTCCATTTCCATAATATTGTCCTCAAGTGCATCGCCCTTGTATAGACCCTCTATATACTCCTTCCATCTTTCTGCTTTCCCTTCTTTGCTTAGAACTGGGTTTCCATCTGAGCTCTTGATGTTCATACATGTGGTTCTCTTACCTCCAAATGTCTCTTTAATTTTTCTGTAGGCAGTATCTATCTTACCCCTAGTGAGATAAGCCTCTACATCCTTACATTTGTCCTCAAGCCATCCCTGCTTAGCCATTTTGCACTTCCTGTCGATCTCATTTTTGAGACGTTTGTATTCCTTTTTGCCTGCTTCATTTACTGCATTTTCATATTTTCTCCTTTCATCAAGTAAATTCAATATTTCTTCTGTTACCCAAGGATTTCTACTAACCCTCTTCTTTTTACCTACTTGATCCTCTGCTGCCTTCACTACTTCATCCCTCAGAGCTACCCATTCTTCTTCTACTGTATTTCTTTCCCCCATTCCTGTCAATTGTTCCCTTATGCTCTCCCTGAAACTCTGTACAACCTCTGGATCTTTCAGTTTATCCAGGTCCCATCTCCTTAAATTGCCACCTTTTTGCAGTTTCTTCAGTTTTAATCTACAGGTCATAACCAATAGATTGTGGTCCGAGTCCACATCTGCCCCTGGAAATGTCTTACAATTTGAAACCTGGTTCCGAAATCTCTGTCTTACCATTATATAATCTATCTGATACCTTTTAGTATCTCCAGGGTTCTTCCATGTATACAACCTTCTATCATGATTCTTAAACCAAGTGTTAGCTATGATTAAGTTGTGCTCTGTGCAAAATTCTATCAGGCGGCTTCCTCTTTCATTTCTTAGCCCCAATCCATATTCACCTACTACGTTTCCTTCTCTCCCTTTTCCTACACTCGAATTCCAGTCACCCATGACTATTAAATTTTCGTCTCCCTTCACTATCTGAATAATTTCTTTTATTTCATCATACATTTCTTCAATTTCTTCGTCATCTGCAGAGCTAGTCGGCATATAAACTTGTACTACTGTAGTAGGTGTGGGCTTCGTATCGATCTTGGCCACAATAATGCGTTCACTATGCTGTTTGTAGTAGCTTACCCGCACTCCTATTTTCCTATTCATTATTAAACCTATTCCTGCATTACCCCTATTTGACTTTGTGTTTATAACCCTGTAGTCACCTGACCAGAAGTCTTGTTCCTCCTGCCACCGAACTTCACTAATTCCCACTATATCTAACTTTAACCTATCCATTTCCCTTTTTAAATTTTCTAACCTACCTGCCCGATTAAGGGATCTGACATTCCACGCTCCGATCCGTAGATTGCCAGTTTTCTTTCTCCTGATAACGACATCCTCCTGAGTAGTCCCCGCCCGGAGATCCGAATGGGGGACTATTTTACCTCCGGAATATTTTACCCAAGAGGACGCCATCATCATTTAATCATACAGTAAAGCTGCATGCCCTCGGGAAAAATTACGGCCGTAGTTTCCCCTTGCTTTCAGCCGTTCGCAGTACCAGCACAGCAAGGCCGTTTTGGTTATTGTTACAAGGCCAGATCAGTCAATCCTCCAGACTGTTGCCCTTGCAACTACTGAAAAGGCTGCTGCCCCTCTTCAGGAACCACACGTTTGTCTGGCCTCTCAACAGATACCCCTCCGTTGTGGTTGTACCTACGGTACGGCTATCTGTATCGCTGAGGCACGCAAGCCTCTCCACCAACGGCAAGGTCCATGGTTCATGGGGGGGGGGGGGGCATTATAGGCTGTACAGTCAAATTAATGTGATAACGTGTCACAAGCCTGAATAACCAGCTATTGCAACGCCAACCGCTGCCAGACGTGCAGGGAGAGGGTCATTGAAGTTCTGGAAGGTACCGACAGGGGTACGGAGCCGTGACGACTCCAGTACCAAGGCCAGCTGAGGTTCCAAGGAGCAAACAGCCCATTCGAGATAGTCCACACATGGTCGATGCTGTTTGAATCCTGGGAGTTTGGTGGCCAGATGAGTATGGCTAACTCATGTTGGTGCTCTTCGAACCGTGCTCATAAACTGCGAGGTGTCTGACTCGTTGGATTGTCCTGCTGGTAGATGCTATCGTGTCGAGGAAAAACGAACCTTCATGTAGGAGTGGAAATGATCCTCGAGGATAGCTGCATGTTTGTGCTAATCCATTGTGCCTTTCAGATGACGAGATTACCCAGGAAATGCTAGAAAACATTCTTCAGACGGTAACGCTCACTCCTTCGACCTGGACACTTCCAACGACCGAAAGAGAAAACAACGTGGTTTATCGGATTACGTCATCTGTCGCTGCTCAGTGGACTTCCAATGGTGATATTGGCGTGCAAATTCTAGCTTTCGTCACCTATGAACAGCAGTCAGCATGGGAACACGAACCAGGCTCCTGTTGCGGAGGCCCAAACGCAGCGACGTTCGCTGAACATCTTTGGGGCACACTGACGGTAGCCTCTTGCTTCACATGGGCGGTCATTTGCTCTACAGTTACACGTCCGTTCGTATCTACATACCTCCGGAGGCTCTATCATTTATGGTCCGTAATGTACCACAGTTGTATCGGCGCCAGTTTTAGATAGCGCCATTTTGCTCTCTCTCTTGGCTCTAAGCACTATGGGACTTAACGTCTGGTGTCATCAGTCCGCTAGTCTTGGAACTACTTAAATCTAACTAACCTAAGGACATCACACACATCCATGCGCGAGGCAGGATTCGAACTTGTGACCGCAAGCAACCGCGACGTTCCGGACTGAAGCACCTAGAACCGCTCGACCGCAGCGGCCGGCGCCATTTTGCCATATACGGTATATTTTAACCACTCCGACATTCAAAGAATTTACAAACTTAGCCATTTTGTAAATGCTTCCACCGTTCGCTCGGGAGCCAATGACCATGCCCTTTTCCGCGCGGTCTTAGCCGAGCGGTCTGAGGCGCTGCCGTCATGGACTGTGCTGCTCGTCCCGGCGGAGGTTGGAATTCTCCCTCGAGCATGAGTGTGTGTGTTTGTCCTTAGGATACTTTAGGTTAAGTAGTGTGTAAGCTTAGGGGCTGATGACTTTAGTAGTTAAGTCCCATAAGATTTCACACACATTTCAACATTTTTGAACCGTGCCCTTTTGGACGTCAAATAAATGGCTCCGGTTCAATATTACAGATACGAGTGCAATGGTATCTGTGTCTCCCCGGACGCGCTTCATAAGCAAGTTTGCTTATGTGGCCATCCTCCGCAGCAAGCACAGATATGCTTGTTTTGTAAATAAAAGCGCCTTTTCGTGGTGCAACTTAACTTATTTTTCCAGAAGCGTTTCGTCTTTTTATTGCTGTAAGGCGTCATCAGTGGGATATATAACGATGCAGTTTTGTTATTTTTGGATTATCAAACAGTTCACGTCGCGATTTTTTACCCTCAATTGCTAGTGCTATCAACTGCCGTCTGTGAGTGGTTATTGAACTTTGGTATCGAAGGTAGGCGGTGGTGTGACTGGACCGTTTACTATTAGCTCTCAGCAAATCGTAGAGTTCCGTTTACCTTCCTCCCTACTGAGACATTGATTGGGCACAGTATATTAGCGCTACGGCTAAAGTAACAAGACTTTGAACACACTTCCCAGACAGTGCATGTGGTGTCAATAGCTAATATGCTCGCAGTTTCATGTTCTGGGAAAACTTAAATGCGCAACGTATTTAATTTATGCTTACCAGCCAACGCAAAATCCTTCGTCCTCTTGGCGCGGCCAGAAGTCTTGCTCCTAGGAAAACCTGGCTTATTTGCGTCAGCCGTCAAGCCTATTCATCATGTCGCTGACCTAGTGTCTCGCTCATTCCTTCGCTCCCAGCAATACTCAACGGTTAACTCGCTCGCTCTGGTCGCTATGTCGCTTACATTGGTGGCACTGCGGCCTTATTTGATGTTTTCAGCGCCCTCTCGAGCACAGCGAGAAAACTGGCGACTCATTTGGCACCACGACCTGAGCAGGGCGGGATCCCTATTCTGCCGCAATTATCAAATGTTTCAAATGGTTCTGAGCACTATGGGACTTAACATCTGAGGGCATCAGTCCCGTAGAGCTTGGAACTACTTAAACCTAACTAACCTAAGGACGTCACACACATCCATGCCCGAGGCAGGATTCGAACCTGCTACCGTAGCGGTCGCGCGGTTCCAGACTGAAGCGCCTAGAACCGCTCGGCCACCTCGGCTGGCGAGCAATTATCACTACACAGAATCTTTCTTCTTCCATGATACATTTTAGTAGCGTGCCCCGTGAAGTGAGCTTTCGGTATTTTTATCGGAAGGAAGTATGGAAGCCCTCAAGCTTCCTAGGTTCTAACATACTGTCAAAGACGTTAATATAAGTGAAGCTAATGCTTAACTTGTAAATGACGCGGAAGGACAGGGAAGGAAGGACGGTAGTCGGTCGTGCACTTTTCAAGCTAACAGGCCCGTAACTTGCCTCGGGCAAAAACCATAGACTGGACAGAAATTCGTACTGCCTCCCTCCTGAATGCATGTACCTCTTTTTACAACAGCACCTTGTCACTCGGTACATTCCGATGGAGAGGCAGCTTCTTGTCCAATAACTATCCCCTGTAAGCAATACGCATGGTAGACCCAGGGCGTCTCCCATATCGGGCGTAAAACATAATTTACGGTATACATTGTTCTGCAAAAATTAAGCACAAGACAGATAAAATAGCGTAATATATTAACAGCTTGGTCGAAAAGAATGAAAGCGCGGAGAGTCTTGCTAAAGGTTTCTCAGTTGTGCACATCTGGCTTGCCGTTACACGAAGTGTAACAAGTGCGGACTAGGAATTTGATACTGCTCACAGCATTGTTCCATGTGCGTAGGGAGCGTTCCGGACGAAAGGTACTGCTACAGGATATAGGGGAGGCGGTGGTACTCCACGGACGACTTTAGCAGCAGATGATCGCAACAGGCAATAAGGCGCGCAAGCCAAACAACGAATGAATTTGCAACCAAATTTAATAGGTGTGCAAGGTACGCAGTCACTTGCTGCACAGTGGCACAGCAATTGGTGGGGGGGTGATCTCTTAGCCCGACGACCAGTGCGTTGTGTTCCGTAGACACCCGCAAGTACCGGCGGCGTCATAGGCGATAGTGCCAAGTCCGTAGGAGATGAGCTAATGAACAGTGGGGTCGCATGCCTTCTCCGATGAGAGTAAATTCCGTGTGGGTACTGATTATGGATGACACAACAGTGTATAAATAAACTAACGGTCAGAGTTTGAAGTTGCTTGAGGCCGTTCACCGGTAAAGCTGTTGTACATAGAATGGTCACAACCTAGAAAACAGTTGCGAAATACAGAGACATTGGCAAACAATCGACATTTGGTGCTGCACTAGCAGCTGAGACTCACCTGAAACAAATCTGACATATTGTACATAATTAGGCGAAAATATCCGATGTTGCCTGATTACAAGACTACCTAATAATTTCTGGAAACACTCACATCCATTAACTACTTGGAATAATTTAAAGTGGTGCGACAATATGAAACAATTCATACGACTGAGATTCACAGCAAGAAAGCTCAGAAAGTGTATTCCACCAACGAAGTGGTATCTTAAAAAGCCAATGTTCGATTAGTAATAGAGCGCTGCTCGTCAATCTCGGATCATTACGGGATATTACCGATGAATTTAAAGAGATGAAATAAAGTTTGCTAACAACTTCCTTTACAAGGCGTGCAGGCGTCAGGAACATCCCCATACAAATTCAGCTGCAGAAGGTAGAACAGGGGCGTCGTGCATCACGATGTCGGTTACTGTTAACATTCTGTGAACGCACTTCCCTGGAAGAGTCAGCCAGCTTATTACTTTATCCCATGTACCATATATCTCATGTGGAGACTATGTCGGTACACAGAAAGAAGGTTACAGATACATTCTACCAAAAATCTTTTTTCCAAAGTACCATTCGCGACTAGAACAAGGAAGGGTAGAGGTGACAGTGTTACATCATTTACCGTCAACCACGCACAGTAGGTTGGCTTCCAGAACATAGATGATGATGTAAATAAAGCTGTGAGTACTAACTAGTTTTATTTCATTTTAAGTATATACGAGGTGCATTCAAGTTCTAAGGCCTCCGATTTCTTTTCTCCGGACTGGAAAGAGATAGAAACATGCGCATTGTTTTAAAATGAGGCCGCGTTCATTGTCAATACGTCCCAGAGATGGCAGCAACGTACGGCAGATGGAATTTTACCACCAGCGGCGAGAACGAGAACTGTTTTAAATACTTAAAATGGCGACGTTTTCCTTCCTTGAACAGCGTGCAATCATTCGTTTTCTGAATTTGTGTGGTGTGAAACCAATTGAAATTCATCGACAGTTGAAGGAGACATGTGGTGATGGAGTTATGGATGTGTCGAAAGTGCGTTCGTGGGTGCGACAGTTTAATGAAGGCAGAACATCGTGTGACAACAAACCGAAACAACCTCGGGCTCGCACAAGCCCGTCTGACGACACGATCGAGAAAGTGGAGAGAATTGTTTTGGGGGATCGCCGAATGACTGTTGAACAGATCGCCTCCAGAGTTGGCATTTCTGTAGATTCTGTGCACACAATCCTGCATGACGACCTGAAATTGCGAAAAGTGTCATCCAGGTGGGTGCCACGAATGCTGACGGACGACCACACGGCTGCCCGTGTGGCATGCTGCTAAGCAATGTTGACGCGCAACGACAGCATGAATGGGACTTTCTTTTCGTCGGTTGTGAAAATGGATGAGACGTGGATGCAATTTTTCAATCCAGAAACAAAGCGCCAGTCAGCTCAATGGAAGCACACAGATTCACCGCCACCAAAAAAATTTCGGGTAACCGCCAGTGCTGAAAATATGATAGTGTCCATGTTCTGGGACGGCGAGGGCGTAATCCTTACCCATTGCGCTCCAAAGGGAACTACGGTAACAGGTGCATCCTACGAAAACGTTTTGAAGAACAAACTCCTTCCTGCACGGCAACAAAAACGTCCGGGAAGGGCTGTGCGTGTGCTGTTTCACCAAGACAACGCACCCGCACATCGAGCTAACGTTACGCAACAGTTTCCCTACTCACCTGACCTGGCTCCTAGTGACTTTTGGCTTTTTACAACAATGAAAGACACTCTCCGTGGCCGCACATTCACCAGCCGTGCTGCTATTGCCTCAGCGATTTTCCAGTGGTCAAAACAGACTCCTAAAGAAACCTTCGCCGCTGCCATGGAATCATGGCGTCAGCGTTGTGAAAAATGTGTACGTCTGCAGGGCGATTACGTCGAGAAGTAACGCCAGTTTCATCGATTTAGGGTAAGTAGTTAATTAGAAAAAAAATCGGAGGCCTTGGAACTTGAATGCACCTCGTAAAATACACATGAGGACATAAAGATGCCAGATTTGCCACAGTGAATCCTGTTATTCGGAAAAAAAGGACAAGGAGTCATCGACGGCAAAGAGGGTGGTATGATTACCATAAGCGGGCATGTATTCAATTTTTTTAACATACAAAATAAACATTTTGGTAGACATAGCTCTTCGTATCAACTAGCACGAGGGCATCAACGTTCCCACTCTGTCACTGCATAGCTTTCTCCCACTGTTCACCTCGTAGTCAGTATGATCTGCTGTCTTCTGTTTCTCCGTAATTTCAAGACAGGAAATACTGGAATTTGACTAATCACGTATTTTGTCAACCTGCAGCTGTTATTAATTGGAATACTGGCTCCCACAGTGCATCGAGAGTCTCAGCGTTCTCGTAAATTGGTAACCGCTTGCATGACATACGGGCAGATAAAATGTTTTCTTTCTCTTCAAAAATGGTTCAAATGGCTGTGAGCACTATGCCACTTAACTTCTGAGGTCATCAGTCGCCTAGAACGTAGAACTAATTAAACCTAACTAAGCTAAGGACATCACACACATCCATGCCCGAGGCAGGATTCGCACCTGCGACCGTAGCAGTCGTTCGGCTCCAGACTGTAGCGCCTAGAACCGCACGGCCACTCCGGACGGCTCTTTGTCTTCCCACCATTCACGTTTCAAATCTCATGCACGTCGGAAACGAAGCTGCGCATCATGCAGCCTACTGCACACAGTCTGAGTCGTAACACGACGTTCTGTGGCTGCACAGAAAGCTTTATTCCACATGGTGGGGTTCCTGTCAGAGTTCCTCTGAGCCAAAATCCGTAGGTAGCGGTCATCCACTGCAGTAGAAGCCCTTGGGTGGCGTCTGTGAGGCATGTCATCGACAGTTCCTGTCTCTCTGTATCTCCTCCATGTACGAACACCATCGCTTTGGTTCACTCCGAGACGCATGGACACTTCCCTTGTTGAGAGCTCTTCCTGGCACAGAGTGACAATGTGGACCCTATCGGACCGCGGTATTGACCGTCTAGGCATGGTTAAACTACAGACAACACGAACCACGTACCTCCTTCCTGGTGGAATGACTGGAACTGATCGGCTATCGGACCCACTTCGTATAATAGGCGCTGCTCCTACATGTCTGTTCACGTATTTGGGCGGATTTAGTTACATCTCTGAACAGTCAAAGGGTACAATATCCACAATCAACGTCTATCTTCAGGAGTTCTGGGAACAGGGGTGATGCAAAACTTTTTTTGATGTTTATGAATCGTCGATCTTTGGTGTTGTTGTGAACAACGCAAGTAGTATAATTACGTGAGCGCTATCTGATAAAATGAGTCCCCTAAACTTAAACTGTATAGCTGCATTTTTAATTAATTTTGCCGAAGTGATTATAAAAAGTAACTGTACACAAAATAATCTGTCCTTTGAAATTCTATTGTACAGAACAGTGAAGTGCTCCAGTACATGACATAACATTACGTGACTGCAATACCATTGCACAGGCTAACAGAATGCGTAACATACCAATCGAATTTTGAAAGGATAAATGTCCAATATGTTTGTATAAAAATGGTCTGTAAATTTATGTTGTCAAATCTGAGTAACAAATTTCCAAACACTGAATAATACACACTCGTATTTAAGTCAGCACCGTGGGAGTAACTGTCTGACAAAAAATGTAATCCCAACTGAAGTTTACTTATGTAATAAATTTGGAAAGCTACATCTAACTATGAATTATTTCACTTGGCCTAACTGTATTGTATATGGCACTAAGAAATTTTTGTGACCTACCTGTGGCAACAATAACTCTCTGCTGCTCAAAGTGATGAAAAAAAAAGGACAAGCAACTATTCTAAGTAGATCATGGTTAACTTTTAAGAAACCGTGTTCTATTCTGTGCAGTGCGGCGACACACCTAATCAGCAAATATGAAGTTCTTTCTTGAGATGGCGGTGTTTGAATTTGAAATTGCACAATAATTAAATGGAGACAAACATTTATCAAACTGTACTGCAAAAACTGAAAGTCATTGTTTTACTAATTCGACCATCTGTACAACATTTATCCTTTACAACATGTAATAGTTAAGTCGGGTGATGCTGAGGGAATTAGATTAGGAAATGAGACACTTAAAGTAGTAAAGGAGTTTTACTATGTGGGGGAGCAAAATAACTGATCATGGTCGAAGTAGAGAAGATATAAAATGTAGACTGGCAATGCCAAAGAAAGCGTTTCAGAAGAAGAGAAATTTGTTAACATTGAGTATAGATTTAAGTGTCAGGGAGTCGTTTCTGAAAGTATTTGTATGGAGTGTAGCCATGTATGGAAGTGAAACACGGACGATAAATAGTTTGGACAAGAAGAGAATAGAAGCTTTTGAAATGTGGTGCTACAGAAGAATGCTGAAGATTAGATGGGTAGATCACATAACTAATGAGGAGGTATTGAACAGAATTTGGGGAGAAGAGGAGTTTGAGGCACAACTTGACAAGACGAAGGGACCGGTTGGTAGGATATGTTCTGAGGCAGCAAGGGATCACAAATTTTGCATTGGAGGGCAGCGTGGAGGGTAAAAATCGTAGAGGGAGACCAAGAGATGAATACACTAAGCGGATTCAGAAGGATGTAGGATGCAGTAATTACTAGGAGATGAAGAAGCTTGCACAGGATAGGGTAGCATGGAGAGCTGCATCAAACCAGTCTCAAAACTGGAGACCACAACAACAACAGCAACAACAACATATAACAAGTAATTAATTTATGAAAATGGTAAACGAGTGGTGAAGTCTACAGGGTGGGGCCCGAACGAGTGAGTGCGATTGGATGTGAATTAGAGGCAGCATTAACCGAGGACTAAAAGACCTACAGCTACTTCCAACAGGTTGCAGCAACTCCCGATGCTTCTGGGCTCGCCTTGCAGCACATTTACGCATTCTTCTTGCCTGACAGCGTAGTCAGTCTAGGTCAGTCTGGTCGTGGTCGCAGCTGGCCACGCAGGTCAACTGAACTGTCAGTATGCGATTACTTTATGTGTGGTGCCCTCATGTTTCAGGTGTATCGCAACAACCTTCATAGTCTTCAAGAACTGCGGCAATTCCAGCAGTCCAGCTTCTACCCGCCTTCAGCAACTTGCTGACCAAGGCCAAAAAGCTCCAGGAGATGAATGGTCGTCGCTTTCAACCTCTGGTACAGTCAGGTTAATACCGTATTTCCTTTCATCTTCTGTGTTCATTAGTACCCTGGAACTCTGTTGTCCTGGACACTTTTATTTGCCCAACCCTGTGTAATCTTTGAGTGCAGGCCATGTGAACTGATAACTTTATACGTTCACGTCTGAACAATAAAGCTAATTAACCCATACCAAGAAAGAAAATTTGCAGTAAAGCCTTTATTATTAAAACACGTCACAACTATGCTGAAGCACGTAGTGCATCACCTAACAGCCTTCGCTTGTTTAATTAACCTTTACCAAGTCGCAATTCACTGTTCATCCTTCTCTGTATCTTCATCTCTGCGCTCTACAAGCTATTTCCATCTGCTCAGTAACGCATACAACACCAGTTTCTCTCATTAGCTTAGCTTAGAATGATTCCTGCAACGGCAATGCTACCAGCAACCGAAGAACACTCTGTACTCGTGACCTCAGTGGCGTAACATATCGACTATCGCAAACTACTGTTTGAAAATTGTTTAGCGTTCAAATATGAAATATGACACATCCAGTGAAATTGTGAAGCTCACACCACATTCCTTGACTACCAGATTTGAACTGGGAACTTCCATCACAACACTGCATACATAGATATTAACTATTCGTCCATGGTGGTGATAATACTTTTTATGTCTCTTTATAACTTGAGATTATTTCTGCATTCCAAGAGACTTAACATACTGTGTAAATCATCGCACAAAATTTGTCTGATTTCAGGGTTCTATGATAAAGAATTATTTTTGATGGATGTTCAAGAATCCATTAAATTTTCTGGGCTATACAGATTCTACTTTCCTTCTTGTTCTCAAAAGGCTCACGAAAAAGTATTGTATATTAAATATTTACCCCCAAATAACAGTTCTAGCACACCAGGATACCACATTCACTGGACTAGAAGTACTCTCTCTTGTTTCTCTAAAATGTTAATTGCATGTAACCATGTACTGAGAGGAAAAGGAAGAAAAAAACGAATGTTTGCAGACGGAATATGATTCTGCATAACATTTGGGAGGAGGTACGAGGGAGACTGAATATACCCTCATTTCAGTACCATCTAAGATAAACTTTTTGAGCAGTGAATATTTACGTTTTCGGAAATCCGCGTGTCCTTGTACATCCATCAAGCACATTCCCACAAATAGCTATGTATAATATTTACGAAACGGAGCCTGGACTCCTCGTGTGTCCTACGCCGTCGTGTATATTTCCTCTTGCTACCAAGAGTGTGCAGGTAAGCCGTCTTGGCAGAGAGCAAGTGCTGCGGCGCCTTCTGCAGAATGTCGTAACGACCTTCGGATTTTCTTCCCCATCCCCGGGCTCGGAACTCGGTCTTGCAAGCTTCGTCGGCAGCTTTCGTAGTTCTCGCGCGTAATCCCCGCTCGTAGCGTTCAATTTTCTCGTCTCTCTAATCCGAATTCGCTCTCAGGCAAGACCACCAGCAGGTAAGTGGAACTTCACGAGAGCTGTCTTTCCAGTCTTTGTTTCAACGAAGTTACTCTTCCGATAAATTGGATTGCTATTGGTTGTTAAACGCGGCAAGCCACTAGCTTAACTGCTATTCGACATATACTCAAGGAAAAAGTCTGCGTTTTGGAGGGGTCATGGATAAGTCTCATGAATAAGTGAAACATCTTTCCAATTGCCAAGGTCAAACATTCAACAGATGTATCTAAACGTCACGACAAACGTCAGTACAAATCGTACAATACTATGATACTCTATGACAGAGTAATGGATACAACTTACATGCATTCAGGGTGAACATTAATAAAAGCGACAAACTGCACGGATGGATTCCTGACAGGAAGTGCAGGGAAAAACGTCCTATGAACATGTGTCCAGAAATGGACGGAGTGCGTGCAGCGACAACAAATCGTCCCGGAACACAATACAGAAATGTAGTACTGAACCGTGATTTATTTTCAAAGAATATTCTTCAGAATTTATTTTATTTACTAGCGACTCATCAAGAACATTAACACATTTAATCACACTATGTAAGCATGGAAGTAGTTGCCAGGGAGTAACTGATGAAATCATAACCAAATTCCTCTAAACAAATGGGAATTTTATTCACTTTAGTAGTACCTAAAAGCATTTTTTAAAGAAACAGATTTAAAATCATAATCAGAAAACACCCTCTAAATATCAAAGACACAATTTATTCAGAGGCAGAAAGAAACAACTTTTGAGTGTACGAGCTTTCGGGCAGAGAACCTTGCCACTCCCTTTTGACACGGCCGTATTTACGACCGCTCACAACAGCCTCTGAAAGACTACACTGATGCAAATCTGCAACATACCAGATAACTTTAACCCTTTGTTGCCTGACGGTACTTAAAAGTACCAATAAGTTTTGACTCATTATTTTCTCGTGGTGCAGTTTCGTGATCTGACAGCCTGTCGGTAAGTAACAGTAACTCTGCTCTACTGTTTCATAGATGTTATTGTGCAATACATAGACCTCTCTGGCGGTCAGAGCTTGAAATTGTTTTTCGCGCGCTGCTGTATGTGCTTGTTTCCATGGTGTTGCCCGAATTTGTGCGCAATTTATTGAAACTTCCGTTGAGTTTTCCATTGCACGTACTTATCTTCTTTGTTTTTTTATAATAGTTTGAAGCATTACGTTACATGTGAATGAGATAAAGTGGAAAATATAAGGCGGACTTATTAGTACCGTCAGGTTGTGTGAACACTTTATTGTAGCAACAATGCGTTACCTCTCACTAGTTGTTCTGTCCACTTTTTCTCACATAGAAATCGGTAAATACATTTGCCTGTGGAGCAATTAGAACAAACAGGAATGGTTTGCCAGGCAATTTACCTAAAGAAAAATGTCTAAATCAAATCACAGAGTCATCTTTAGACCTAACAGTATTTCAATGGAAGGAAAATAAAGTAGTGTATTTTGCGTCAAACTTCCATGGCACTGAACAGAGCGTAGTGACAAGAAAACAGAAAGATAGAACTAGTATGACTATACCATGTCCAGTTATTGTATGTGATTACAATAAAAACATGGGTGGTGTGGATCATGCAGACAGATTACGTTCGAATTATGGTCTTGACAAGTGATTAAAGAAATGGTGGCACCGTCTCTTCTGGGGAGCAATAGAAATTGCTTTTGTCAATGCTTACGTCATTTTCAGTGATCTACATGGGGCACTGCCACTGCTGGAATTCAGGCATGCTGTGGCACTAGGGCTAATGAATGAACAGCAAGTGCCAAATCTCAAAAAGAGAAACTCTGTTAAAGATGAAATAACTCTCCCAAAGAGAAGGATAACTATTCTGTTCCGAAGGATGTACGTCTTGGCAACAGAGGAAACCATTTTGTAGTGTTCAGTTGTAAAAGAGGACGATGCAAAATTTGTGCGAAAAACAAAATTCAGTCGAGAGCACATTCACAATGTGGTACATTTAAAGTGTATTTGTGCTGCAGTGAGAAAAAGAACTGTTTCCTACAATTTCATGAGGTATCACTAAATATGTGATACGTATATACTGTCAAAAATATATAGCTAAGTTACTATGTATTGTGAAGTTGCTCTAGATTAAGTCTATGTGAAATTTTAAAAAAATTCAGAAATATCATATTTCTGTTAATTTTCTAATGTTAAAACATTTAATATTTATGCGGAATAAAGTACAACTTATAAAAATTGGAGCATTTTTCTGCGCATGTTGTGATTCTGTCCATGGAGTCTGACGGTACTTCTGAGTACCAGGAGAGAAAAAAGTTGTGAAAAATAAAATAAAATTTTACAAAAAATCCTACCGTCATTTGAGGCCACAATAGCATAAATTCTGCAAAGAAAATGTTAAAAAGTACATTTTTTCTTATGTCAGGAAACAAAGGGTTAAACTAAGAGTTTTAACAATTTACACAAGCACACAAATTATGCACCCCCCGTAGGAGGGATGGAAATGGTATAAAACACTGACAATTAAAGTATTAACCTTGCAACCGAAGGTGCAACTTGATTTTAGCTTCTAAAAAAAGTCTTACGTTGAAAGGGTGGCAAACTTTACATATTAAACTGATCATTTAAATAAAAGCCCATGAAATGCAATATTATATAAAACTCTAGACGGTTGGCCAAACAGTAGTTAAGATGCTCTACAGTACACAGATACCGCCTCTCAAGATCATAGACAATAATATCAAAGTTTCCAAAGATCAAAACATATTTTAGGTATTAAGCCGTTAAGCTCCAAGCAATAAATTTGTTAACACATCAAATAAGACAATCATGACAGAGGTACCTACTAACGTACCGTACATTGATAGCGAGATTACCGAACAACCCGAACCGCAGGTTGCTGTAACCCGCCCCTACTCCACAAGGGAAAAACGGACCACCCAATTTATAAACAACCACCTTCCCGCAGGTGGGCAAACAAACAAGAATGGTGTGACGACTCCCAAGCAAAACGGCTTGTGACCTCATCAAGAAAACAAGTAGAATTTAACAAGATTAAATCAAACAACATATCACCAATCACTTAACTTCTAATAAATTGCGATTTCTCGTGAAGACTTGGCGCAGAACTCCCAGATCGCTCTCCCGAACCTTCCGCTGCCAGTCACTTCAACGGACGCAGAAAGGCGCGCCGATCTCCCGTCTCACTGCGTCGCAGCTCGCACCTGCCAGACTGATGTCGCGGGTTGACTCCTGTTGCTCTCGTGTCGATCACAAAGTCACTACCCCTCGCTATACGCCGCGGCCCACTGAACTCACGTGGCAACCTGACATGCGCCGACGCTCAAGGCAGACAAGTCATCTTGTGTTTCAGTGCGCGACCGACCAACCGATCGATCCAACCGCCAATGACCATTGCCTGAGCAAACTCGAGCAAACTGGCGGCCTAACGCGCAGACTTAGATGCAGGAACTAAGCCCCGACCGGGCGACCACTCGCTGAGTTCTCTTACTGGCAGTGTGGAAAGACTCTCATTTCGACGGCTTTAAAGGTTGATACGAACGACAGACAGACACTAACTGCCTAACAAATGCGGACGACAGACAGACTAGCAAGTTGGGGACAAGAGACTGACCCAGACTGACCCCTGTCGAGCTCATAGCGCCCCTTAAATGCACGTGAAGAGGCAACCTTTCCCATTTCCCACCAGAGGGAGACACCAAAGCTGTGATTCCCACAGCGGCGCCACCGCCAGAAATGGAGGGCGACTGCTTCACACTACGTGCTTCACTTCACTTCGCACATTGCTGAGGGATGGACCCTCTTCAGGAAACGAAGTTCTAGCGCTTACGCGCTTCTCCTTCTGAAATGGCGGGGTGATGCTAAGGGATAACATGGCGGGTGTTTCTTCTACTTGACTTGTGCTGGTTTTTTTTTTTTTTTTTTTTTTTTAATAAAAGAAAGATGAAAGGATAGTGAGAGGGATAGTAAGAGAAGTGGAAAACGAACGGCCGAAATGACTGGCCGGTGGGGTGTGCAGGGGTCCCGCTACACTGGTGACGGCCTCGCATTACATTACTGGAACTGTCGCTGGTTACGTTCGATGTCGGCAATGGCTTCCAGGTCTTCAGGGGTCGGCTTCCTCCTACCAGACCGGAACTCTCCCCTTATGAACAAGTCCATAACGTCCACCAATTCGTCCCACTGGGAAGGCGTGAAGATGGGGTGGGAGTTTATCAAGGTGAGTTCCTTCTTTGTGACCACTTCCAGAAGTATGCAGCGGTACCTGTACGTGCGAAGGTGGAGCGGTCGATGGGGCAGGGGTGGTATGGGTTGGTCTGGCGGGGTGAAGGGGTAGGGTTGGTCGGGATAGAGGTAGGACCCGTTCTTCAGAGCTGCGGCTAAGTCCTTCAGGATGACCTGAACATTGTATCTGTTGGGGAATGGGAGGCTAATCCTCCTCTTCTGCGCTGGCTTCCCGACGAGCGTGGAGTCAGGAGGCGTCTCGGCGCCCTTCCGTGAGGCTGCCACCCTGGAGGGGGGCAGCGCTGGCGGCACATCCTCCGTTTCCATGGGCGCCACCTCCTGCATTGCTGCGGGAGGGGGAGCGGCGGATGTTTGCGTGGTCGCGGCGACCCTCACCGGACGGCTCACGGCGGGGGCGGCGGCGGGAACCGCCGACGTCTTCTTGGGGCGCTGCAACCCCTTGACGAGCGACTGCTCCACAGGGGAGGAGTCGTTCATTGTCACAGCACGGTGGCCGGCAGGCGTCGTAACAGAGTGGGACGGCGGCGGCGGCACGTCGTCGGTGTCCATAGGCGCAACCACTTGCGTCGCGACAGGGGACGAGGCGGCGGTTGCCTGCGTGGCCGCATCTACCCCCGCCGGCCGAGGCACGGGGGGGGGGGGGGGGGCGGCGGCGGAAACCGCCGACAACTTCTTGACGGCTCGCAGCTCATCGCGCAGCTGCTGGAGCTGGCGATGGACGGCCGTGAGTTCTTCATGCAGCGCGGCCCGTTCGGCCGCAAAGGCGGCTTGGAAGCCGGCCATAGCGTGGTCGGTAGCGGCTTCAAGACGGCGCGGCTCGCACCCCACGCCGGAGCGGGGGGGGCGGGGCGGTCGACGTGGCGTTGGACACCGCCGCAGGACGTGGTGCGGCGGACAGACGGCGAAACTCCCGAAGATAGCCGCAGCTACGCGAATTTGCGGCGTGCGACCCGCCACAGTTCACGCATCGGCTGGCCATACCTCGAGGTTTCGTACAGCGGCGAGTGTCGTGAGCCGCCGCGCACTTCAAGCACGCGACGGCGTTCGTGCACTCCCGCGCGGCATGCCCCAGTTGCTGGCAATTGTAGCACTGGAGGCCCATCCGATGCTGTTGCGTTCGCCTGTGCTGTGGCGGACGTGGGCGGCGGCCGGTGAACCCCAACGCGTGGAGGAGAACTTCTAATGCGGCGGCAAACTGCTGTACAGCCATAGCGTGACGTGCGCGGTGACAGTAGCAATGTGTCGCAGCGAGTCGAGCAGCGAATACTAACTCGGTATGACACACTACGTGCTGCGGCGCGCTCTTCATAACAGCAATTTTTACCTCCCCCCCCCCCAAGTACATCTACGTCACAACCGATGTTCAACGTGGCTATGGTATCAATGAACGCGTTCACACGTTGCATCATGCATTGCTGAACTCTTCCTCATGTTCCGGCCTCGTTCCGAATGGCGTCATAGTTGTCGTGAACATGCTATTGAAGGGACTGCACATCAGAAATTGGTTTAGGATGAACTGTACTTTAACATGCAACCAGAAATATAAATCCATAGGGCTTAAGTACTTTTGCTTACACCCTTTTGGAGGCCACTTTCCCGAAGCTTATACTAGCGTTCACCTCAACATCCTGTAGAACCTGGTCCTCCAGATCTGATGTACGCATAGTCCACCACCTCACTGCAAGTTTGTCTGTCTCAAACGATCCATTATCACACAAATGCCCAGAAAGGACTTGAACTGTTGTGTGATGTAGTTGGTGTCTATGAGGGCACTTTTTTTGATACAAAAGTGCTGCCTCTCGACCGTTTCCATCCACTTGGCCATACATAAACACCATCACAGTTAAAAACTTCCTGGCAGATTAAAACTGTGTGCTGGACCGAGACTCGAACTCGGGACCTTTGCCTTATCTCGTTCTGGAAACATCCTTCAGGCTGTGGCTAAGCCATGTCTCCGCAGTATCCTTTCTTTCAGGAGTGCTAGTTCTGCAGGGTTCGCAGGAGGGGCATCTGTAAAGTTTGGAAGGTAGGAGACGAGATACTGGCAGAAGTAAACCTGTGAGGACGAAGCGTGAGTCGTGCCTGGGTAGCTCATTTGGTAGAGCACTTGCCCGCGAAAGGCAAAGGTCCCGAGTTCGAGTCTCGGTCCAGCACACAGTTTTAATCTGCCAGGAAGTTTCATATCAGCGCACAATCCGCTGCAGAGTGAAATCTCATTCTGGATCTCATACCATCTCAGTTTGTTCCCAACGTGAATACCGGACCACTCTGCTGCTTACAGTACGCCCGCATCTCGTGGTCGTGCGGTAGCGTTCTCGCTTCCCACGCCCGGGTTCCCGGGTTCGATTCCCGGCGGGGTCCGGGATTTTCTCTGCCTCGTGATGGCTGGGTGTTGTGTGATGTCCTTAGGTTAGTTAGGTTTAAGTAGTTCTAAGTTCTAGGTGACTGATGACCATAGATGTTAGGTCCCATAGTGCTCAGTGCCATTTGAGCCATTTGAGCTTACAGTACGCTTCGTCAATCACACAGCCTCCAACACACAGGAACACACACAGCACATGGTCAAATGTGTGTTTGAATTCCCTAAGGGACCAAACTGCTGAGGTCATCAGTCCCTAGACTTACACACTACTTAAACAAACTTAAACTAACTTTTGCTAAGAATAACACACACACCCATGCCGTACGGAGGACTCGAACCGCCGGCAGGAGGGGCTGTGAAATCCATGACATGGCACCTCAAACCGAACAGCCACTCTGCGCGGCACATATGGTCAAAGGAACTTTCATACCTCAGAGCCATCTACCGTGTCAATGATGCATTTCCGGACACATGTTCAAAGGACCTTTTTTCCCCAATTTCCGATAAGACATCAGTCCCTGCGGTTTTTCGGTTTTATTAACGTTCACCCTATCTACCCGTATCACAGGTTATTCATCTGTTTTCATGTTCGCCTGCCATGTACTAATCCTGTAGTTTTTGCACCTCTATATATGTCATCCTGGAAACATCTTCGATAAACTATTTGCGCAATTTCATGTTCGTCAGTTGGTACAAGTTCTTCACTTATCAAATGAAAACGAGACAGATGGAAAAAATAAGTAAACTATTTATTATTTCAAAACTAATCGCCATAGCTGTTAATACATGTATATCACTGCGCGACAAGACGTTCGGTGCCCTCATGGAAAAATGTTAGCGGTTGTATACACGAACATTATTGTACCCAGGCGGGCTCCTCTTCGTCTGAAGCAAATCAAAGACCATAACTATCTTTCTTCAGGGCTCCAAAATTATTGAAATCGCAAATGGAAACAGCGGGGCTGTATGCAGGACGTATTAGGTCTCTTCAGCAAAACTTCTGCAGTGTAGTTGTAACAACCGTGCCAGCGCGTGCGCCCACATGAGAATTCTGCACGGATGTATGTGGTGTAGAAAATAGATTACAGACGGATATTTACAATTATATCTTGAGCTTTACCAACCGCAATGTGCGCATTGTAAGTTGATCACGTATTATGACTTCACTTCAAGTAGTGATTCGCAAAATCAGAACTCTTACTGACAATATTGTCAATTGGCCCTAAATAATGTAAAGCCTGAGGTCATCCACATGAATGTTAAAAGGAATCAATTAAGTGATAGACGATAAATCAATTAAATTTACTAAGGCCAGAAATTCAGCGAAGTACCTAGCAATTACAATTACGAACCACTTAAGCGGTCGCGAGGTTCCAGACTGTAGCGCCTAGAACCGCTCGGCCACTACGGCCGGCCTGACCCCAGGTACTTTGGATGTGGCTGATATCGCAGTTGACTTTCAGCTCATATCCCGCCAATCTGTTGTTCAAATGAAAACAGCTGACTTCAGTCTTGGTGGGATTTGGTATTAGCCTCCGATTTGTGAAATACTCATGCATTTTGTTTAGATCAGTTGTGAGGATGTTTTCAGTGCTCCAAACTGCTTGCTTTGGATGTTGTTGTTGTTGTTGTTGTTGTCTTCAGTCCTGAGACTGGTTTGACGCAGCTCTCCATGCTACTCTATCCTGTGCAAGCTTCTTCATCTCCCAGTACCTACTGCAACCTACATCCTTCTGAATCTGCTTAGTGTATTCATCTCTTGGTCTCCCCCTACGATTTTTACCCTCCACGCTGCCTTCCAATACTAAATTGGTGATCCCTTGATGCCTCAGAACATGTCCTACCAACCGATCCCTTCTTCTGGTCAAGTTGTGCCTCAAACTTCTCTTCTCGCCAATCCTATTCAATACTTCCTCATTAGTTATGTGATCTACCCATCTAATCTTCAGTATTCTTCTGTAGCACCACATTTCAAAATCTTCTATTCTCTTCTTGTCCAAACTATTTACCGTCCATATTTCACTTCCATACATGGCTACACTCCATACAAAAACTTACAGAAATGACTTCCTGACACTTAACTCTATACTCGATGTTAACAAATTTCTCTTCTTCAGAAACGCTTTCCTTGCCATTGCCAGTCTACATTTTATATCCTCTCTACTTCGACCATCATCAGTTATTTTGCTCCCCAAATAGCAAAACTCCTTTACTACTTTAAGTGTCTCATTTCCTAATCTAATACCCTCAGCATCACCCGACTTAATTCGACTACATTCCATTATCCTCGTTTTGCTTTTGTTGATGTTCATCTTATATCCTCCCTTCAAGACACCATCCATTCCGTTCAACTGCTCTTCCAAGTCCTTTGCTGTCTCTGACAGAATTACAATGTCATCGGCGAACCTCAAAGTTTTTATTTCTTCTCCATGGATTTTAATACCTACTCCAAATTTTTCTTTTGTTTCCTTTACTGCTTGCTCAATATACAGATTGAATAACATTGGGGAGAGACTACAACCTTGTCTTAGTCCCTTCTCGACCACTGCTTCCCTCTCATGCCCCTCGACTCTTATAACTGCCATCTGGTTTCTGTACAAATTGTAAATAGCTTTTCGCTCCCTGTATTTTACCCCTGCCACCTTTAGAATTTGAAAGAGAGTATTCCAGTCACCATTGTCAAAAGCTTTCTCTAAGTCTACAAATGCTAGAAACGTAGGTTTGCCTTTCCTTAATCTTTCTTCTAAGATAAGTCGTAAGGTCAGTATTGCCTCACGTGTTCCAGTATTTCTACGGAATCCAAAAATGATCTTCCCCGAGGTCAGCTTCTACTAGTTTTTCCATTCGTCTGTAAAGAATTCGTGTTAGTATTTTGCAGCTGTGGCTTATTAAACTGATTGTTCGGTAATTTTCACATCTATCAACACCTGCTTTCTTTGGGATTGGAATGATTATATTCTTCTTGAAGTCTGAGGGTATTTCGCCTGTTTCATACATCTTGCTCACCAGATGGTAGAGTTTTGTCAGGACTGGCTCTCCCAAGGCCGTCAGTAGTTCTACTGGAATGTTGTCTACTCCGGGGGCCTTGTTTGGACTCAGGTCTTTCAGTGCTCTGTCAAACTCTTCACGCAGTATCGTATCTCCCATTTCATCTTCATCTACATCCTCTTCCATTTCCATAATATTGTCCTCAAGTACATCGCCCTTGTATAGACCCTCTATATACTCCTTCCACCTTTCTGCTTTCCCTTCTTTGCTTAGAACTGGATTTCCATCTGAGCTCTTGATGTTCATACAAGTGGTTCTCTTTTCTCCAAAGGTCTCTTTAATTTTCCTGTAGGCAGTATCTATCTTACCCCTAGTGAGATAAGCCTCTACATCCTTACATTTGTCCTCTAGCCATCCCTGCTTAGCCATTCTGCACTTCCCGTCGAACTCATTTTTGGAACGTTTGTATTTCTTTTTGTCTGCTTCATTTACTGCATTTTTATATTTTCTCCTTTCATCAATTAAATTCAATATTTCTTCTGTTACCCAAGGATTTCTACTAGCCCTCGTCATTTTACCTACTTGATCCTCTGCTGCCTTCACTACTTCATCCCTCAAAGCTACCCATTCTTCTTCTACTGTATTTCTTTCCCCCATTCCTGTCAATTGTTCCCTAATGCTCTCCCTGAAACTCTCTACAACCTCTGGTTCTTTCAGTTTATCCAGGTCCCATCTCCTTAAATTCCCACCTTTTTGCAGTTTCTTCAGTTTTAATCTACAGGTCATAACCAATAGATTGTGGTCAGAGTACTCATCTGCCCCTGGAAGTGTCTTACAATTTAAATCCTGGTTCCTAAATCTCCGCCTTACCATTATATAATCTATCTGATACCTTTTAGTATCTCCAGGGTTCTTCCATGTATACAACCTTCTATCATGATTCTTAAACCAAGTGTTAGCTATGATTAAGTTGTGCTCTGTGCAAAATTCTACCAGGCGGCTTCCTCTTTCATTTCTTAGCCCCAATCCATATTCACCTACTACGTTTCCTTCTCTCCCTTTTCCTACACTCGAATTCCAGTCACCCATGACTATTAAATTTTCGTCTCCCTTCACTATCTGAATAATTTCTTTTGTATCATCATACATTTCTTCAATTTCTTCGTCATCTGCAGAGCTAGTTGGCATATAAACTTGTACTACTGTAGTAGGTGTGGGTTTCGTATCTATCTTGGCCACAATAATGCGTTCACTATGCTGTTTGTAGTAGCTTACCCGCATTCCTATTTTCCTATTCATTATTAAACCTACTCCTGCATTACCCCTAATTGACTTTGTGTTTATAACCCTATAGTCACCTGACCAGAAGTCTTGTTCCTCCTGCCACCGAACTTCACTAATTCCCACTATATCTAACTTTAACCTATCCATTTCCCTTTTTAAATTTTCTAACCTACCTGCCCGATTAAGGGATCTGACATTCCACGCTCCGATCCGTAGAACGCCAGTTTTCTTTCTCCTGATAACGACATCCTCTTGAGTAGTCCCCGCCCGGAGATCCGAATGGGGGACTATTTTACCTCCGGAATATTTTACCCAAGAGGACGCCATCATCATTTAATCATACAGTAAAGCTTTGGATAGCTAGGGCCATATCATCAGCATAGCTGAACTTCCTTGAGATGGTTTCAGGCAATACGACAATATTTTGTTGACGCCGACCTATATAGACAGAAACGATTATCATAATACAATGAGAGAAATGATTGCTCGCACGAAACGATACATGTGTTCGTTTTCTTTTTCGGGCGCTGTTCGAAAGTGGAATTACAGAGAACGGTTACGAAAGTGATATTATAAACCGTCCGCCAGGCACTGAAGTCTGATTTACAGAGTAGCCATGTAGATGTGTATGTAAATACCGGAGAAATCGCATTACGCCATCGAATGGATGTTCCTACTCCATTCATCTAATGCTACAAATGATCACAGAGGTTGTGAAAATGTCTTTGAGAGGCACCATTGTCGGAATACTGTCGCAAAATGCCTACAACTACGTGTCGTTATCAATCTAATCTATAATTATTTATCACTTGTATAACACGTTTCGGGAAATAATTCGAATTCTCAATTACGTTTTTTGTGGTGTGTAACGTAGAAACGTACATCAAGTTATCATTATTACTCATCAGCCTGATTCTCTTATCGTAATGGGTTTATAGACAATGGTCTAAGGTATAATAGTCACGCAACCTACCCGTAACCAGCTGAATTTCGCAAGAACTACGTTGTTCCTCTTCCATGGCAACCTATTTTACTGCACAGATGGGAAACCAGTTCAGGGTTTACATATGCATATATCCGAGCAACTGTCCGACTGAAGCGCGAAAAATAAACACATGCTAATCCGGCACAGGGGCCACAGATTCTTCACGTTTATTTTTTAATGTCTCTGTAAGTATTTATAATTCTGGTCTGAACTCTAGGTCACTTTAGGCTTGTAAGTTGGTCACGTGATCATCAAGTTTCTTCCGGTTATTGCTAGGCATGAAGTCAAGTGCCGGCAAGCCAGCCGCTTTGAGAAGAAGCCAGCTAATCGCACGCTGACCGGGCTTTCCTCCAGGACGACAACGCCACAGCAGCGGCCCCTTTGTGAGGAGGACATAAGCGGCGCACCGACTGGTCGCGGAGCAGTTGGTCAATGCTCGCTACTTGGCTTGTACACTCTATGTAACACAGACTTGGGAAATGTTATACTGAAGAGATTGCTTATCTTGTATGTCGCCCTTTACTCGCGACACATCTGTGTAAGTGTCGAAGTCAACTATTGTGATTTATTTTTTTGAAATAAAACTCATTAATACCATTTGGCCAGCCGGGTGGCCGAGCGGTTCTAGGCGCTACAGTCTGGAACCACGAGAACGCGACGGTCGCAGGTTCGAATCCTGCCTCCGGCATGGATGTATGTGATGTCCTTAGGTTAGTTAGGCTTAAGTAGTTCTAAGTTCTACGGGACTGATGACCTCAGAAGTTAAGGCCCATAGTGTTCAGAGCCATTTTAACCATAATACCATT
Source organism: Schistocerca cancellata (assembly GCF_023864275.1). Taxonomy (NCBI): domain Eukaryota; kingdom Metazoa; phylum Arthropoda; class Insecta; order Orthoptera; family Acrididae; genus Schistocerca; species Schistocerca cancellata. The sequence goes on from NC_064634.1 coordinate 228,981,401, forward strand.
TGTTTGAATTCAAATGGTTCAAATGGCTCTGAGCACTATGGGACTTAACATCAGAGGTCATCAGTCCCCTAGAACTTAGAACTACTTAAACCTAACTAACCTAAGGACATCACAAACATCCATGCCCGAGGCAGGATTCCAACCTGCGACCGTAGCGGTCGCGCGGTTCCAGACTGAAGCGCCTAGAACCGCTCGGCACATCGGCCGGCTGTTTGAATTGTATTTCTAGCTAACTACTACATACGATTCCTAGATTCCACATATTTCCCGACGAGCATAGAGACGTAGTAGTTAAGACTGCTAAACTTATAGAACACATCAGCTTCTACGTACATACTCCGAAAACCACGGTACGGTGCATAATGGAGTATACCTCGTACCTCTCGCAAATAGAGCGAGGGGAAAAAATGTGTGTCTATATGCCTCTGTACGAGCCGTAAATTCCTTTATCTTCGTTGTCTTTATGCGAAATGTGCGTTGGTGGTAGCAGAGTCGTTCTGTAGTCAGCTATAAAATGCAGTTTTTTAAATTATCTCTACGACGTTTTCATGAAAAGTACGTCTTCGCTGCATTGATTCCCATTTAAGTTCACGAAGCATATCCGTAATATACACGTATTAATCGAAACTATTTGTAACAAATCTATCTGACATAGCATTACGTGACTAATTTAGACGAACCTTATACAAAGTCACCAAACATATAACCAGTACCCAAAGAGTATGTTACAACAATTTCACATTTCCACAAGCAACAAAATATTTGCTGCTACCGAACGTTTTCCAAAGTGCAGGTTATAGACGTATTTCAGCAAGCTTCGCAAAATAACGTAAAGTGTAAGCCTTTAAGTTTAACATAACGAACGTTAACAAAATAACCACCGAAGAAAGTAGCGTTTCCAGCCTCGTACACTATAATATTCGTCTGGCACTCCGAGGGTTAGAGATATTTGTAATATAGACCATAATAATGTGTTTAACACAGCCTGCACTTTACTCTGCTGCAACATGCTACAGCTGGTGGCACACTGACCAGCTAATCAAAGCCCTATTTCTGGTGGTTATTTTCTGACATGTGATCACAGGCGCTGCAGGCAAGTCGGTGCACTGGGTGGTACCTGACTGCTCTCTCGTTTTTAACGGTCTAGGGGCTACTATTCCTTTCTCGACCGTTGCCTGCGTAATGCCTACTGTTTCTGTTCTAACTGTGTTAAAGCGGTTACTGGCAGACAGTGGATAACAGAGGCAGCGTGTTCACCACTCAGTACTAGGTACGATGCACCAGTTATGATTACACACACGCTTTTAGTTAGTTTTATTAATATAGTTCTTGCCTATCCCATTCGTGCCCTACGTTCATGGGTAAAGAGTTTACGGTGTGAATTTAGAAATGTGTTGTTGGAGTCCTTATTCGCATTTTTTCTGTGGTTATTTATCTGCACACTGCTCTGAAGCGCCAATGAAACTGTTACAGGCATGCGTATTCAAATACAGAGACATGTAAACAGGCAGAATAAGGAGCTGCGGTCGGCAGCGCCTAAATTGTACAAAAATGGCAGATTATCAACATTTAAGTGAGTTTGAATGTGGTGTTATTGTCGGCGCACTCACGACGGGACGCAGCATATCAGAGGAAGCGATGAAGTGAGAATTTTCCGTCAATATCAGGAATCCGGTAAAACATCAAATCTCTTACATCCTGCAAGAATGGTACCAACGAAGACTGAAAAGAATCGTTCAACGTGACAGGAGTGCAACCATTCCGCAAATTGCAGCAGATTTAAAAGCTGGGCCATCAACAAGTGTCAGCGTGTCAACCATTCAACGAAGCATCATTGATATGGTCTTTCGGAGTCGAAAGCCCACTCGTGTACACTTGATGACTGAACGATGCAAAGTTTTACGCCTCGCCTGGGCCCATCAGCACCTACATTGGACGATTGATGTATGGAAATATGTTGCCCGGTCGGACGAATCTCGTTTCAAATTGTACCGAGCTGGTGGACGTGTACGAGTATCGAGACAAGCTCATGAATCCATGCTTGTCAGCAGGGGACCGTTCGAGCTGGTGGAGACTTGTAATGGTTTAGGGCGTGGGATCCCTGACACGTCTAGACACGACTGTGACAGCCGACACGTACGTAAGCATCCTGCCAGGTCACCTGAATCCATTCATATCCATTGTACATTCCGACGGACTTGGCAATTGCAGCAGGACAATGTGACATCCCACGCTTCGAGAATTGCAACAGAGAGGGTCCAGGAACAAGCGTCAAAATTTAAACACATTGGCTGACCACCAAACTTCCCAAAGATGAACATTTTTGAGCATATCTGGGGCACCTTGCAACGTGCTGTTCAGAAGAGATCTCCATGCTCTCGTACTCTTACGGATTTATGGGCAGCCCTGAAGGATCCATTGTGTCAGTTCCCTCCAGCACTACTTCAGACATTAGTCGAGTCCATGCAACGTCGTCTTGCGGCCCTTCTACGTGCTCGCAGGGGTCCTACATGATGTAACGCAGGTGTAACAGCTTCTTTGTCTCCTCGGTATATAACACTACAGCGTCATAGATTTGTAAGGTATCCTAGGTAGCTAAGAGCATCTGGAAATGCTTCAAGGCCACCATAATCACAATGATTACCCCACACTACAGCTATTGTCAACCATGTACTACCTCCAAACAGAGCTTGCACATCACATGTGAAGTTCAGGCGGAGTCCTCAACGACGTCGCCATGCACGTCGCCGAGGCATTGCTGTGGCACGTTAACACAGGTCCGCGCGGCAGCCGCCGCAGCGACTAAGTCCGCTTCAAGGTCACCCGCCTAGCGAGCAACCAAGAGCGGCAAGGCCACCAACTTATAAGTGAATATTGTTTTTAATTTAAAAAAAAAATCTCACAGGATAGATAAGGATGGTTCTCGGGTAGGACAAACTTTATTGTCTGTAATATAGCATACAGTCACCATTAATCACGTTCACCTGTTTTAACGTGCCACAGCAATGCCTCGGCGACGTGCATGGCGACGTCGCTTGCGGCGCAGCGTTCCTGTGTATCGTGCTTTGAAGGCTATTGACATTGATTTGGCTGGACAGTTTAATAAACAACAACTGATTGGAGGTCCAAATGTGTTTCGAGGACTCCGCCTGAACTTCACATGTGATGTACAAGCTCTGTTTGGAGGTAGTACATGGTTGACAATAGCTCTAATGTGGGGTAATCATTGCGATTATGGTGGCCTTGAAGCATTTCCAGATGCTAACATTTTGGCTCGGAAGACTTGGAGTATAGCTGAGACAACAGGACTCTTAGCTAAAGTTCCATATGGTACACTTGTTCCATCTATGCCATTTGTGTTGAGCACTAGAAGAAAGAAGAAGTTAAATTCTGTTGAGTACCTGTTTTTATACCATCCTATACATTTACTTAACCTGTGTTGCAGAAGAATTCACTTCCGGTATGTGTTATTCTTATGGGCCTTATCAATTTTTTTGATCAATTCATTAATAAGTTGCAGAAGAATTCTGTTCGTTCTTCATTTGTTTGATGTGGAATTGGGGCTGGTGGGCGGGAAATATGAATTTGATTTACGTTTTAGACCGTCCGCACTGTTAGTGCGGTTGTCCTTGATTCGGACTTAGTCGCTGGGAGCTGCTGGGTGGAACACGGGTCCTAGTATTACTACTCCGCGCGTTTCCTGTACTTAATGAGGTACTTAGTCGCTGCGGCGGCTGCTGTGCGGCTTCCGATTGGCTGGTAAGCGTGTGGCACTCGGTTCAAACGGGGTACGCAACACGCGCCCTAGTATTACTAGGCCCGTGTTGCAGAAGAATTCACTTCCGGTGTGTTGCGCAATGGTCTGATCAGGCGCGCTGGCGCCGAGTTGGCGCGCTGTGACCGGACGTTGACGTCACGGTAAGGGCCGCTGGCTGCAGCTGCGCCGCAGCACGGAGCGTCATTCGCTCTGCGAACGTCGAGGAGTGATGATGTTTTCCTTTCTAACAAACGAAGAAGTCTGTTTTATGCAGATTGTGAGATCAGTTGTTTTTACAATGTTGTTTTAGCGATTTGTTGTGAATATACTTACTCTGACTTTCCTGTGGTCGTTAATTATGGTTCTTGTAGTGCTGTGACACACTAATAATGCAGAAGTGATGTATATTTGGCATCTAGCAAGAGGTTTTTTCTTTAAATATTGCGTTATGGTAGGTTAATTATATTTACATGCCTTCCAACTTTTTATTCTTCCATTGTGAGGAAGGGGGGTGAGGGCTGACCCCGGTTACTGGTAGCAAACTGAAAAAGACGCCACACAGTCATTTTCTCTAGTATTATAAATGGGAGTCGAAGTTTGACTCTTATTGGTCTTGAGAGAGAAAGAAAGTGGGAGGGGACGATTCTCGTGGCTTGTAGGGATCGGCCAGAATGCTTCAGATGGTGGCAGACTCTTTTTGACCGTCCGTAATACCACTAAACAATAATGGAGCCATGTGGTCATTCGTCATTGTGCTTGCAGAAGGTGTAAGCAGGGGTGTGTTTGTTGGTAAATAAACGAAGTGCATATCTCTATCAATCTTATCGCATGATGGAAAGATGGGTGGACAGATGTACGTCGTATGCGGCGCAGAGTCAATGGCGGTGGCGAAGGTGTGCAGCACTGCCTACCAAACGGACATGTCATTTGTGTTAGACTCACAGAAAAAGTCATTGCTATTTTTACAGCGGTGCTCGCTTCTGGCGCTGGTGGTTCCCTGAAAGGTGGCACGCCATCGATGGGACGCTGCCTCCGGTTTTTCTTTGTTCTGTGTTGCCAATGGTGGTGGCTGTAGTTGTTTAAAGTGTATCTGTAGTAAAGCCTAGGTTTCTGCCATCACTATTTTACATGTCTATATCTAATCCAAGAGTGGAGCACCACGCCCTCGTAAGGCAATTTTATGTGATTCCACACAATAATAACGCACGGGCGAGTTCATAACAATATAATACGTATTCAGATAGAATTTACTATGGCGTCATTAAATTACAACAACTCAGTCACACACTGTAGCACACCATGATTTTGTCCATGTTTACCTAGCTTTTGCAGAATATGTTGCGTCAACAGTAATTTATAGTAACTCAGCCATGGCACAGTCACACGGTGAAGAGTGTCTTATATCATAAATTTTGTTTATATTCAACAAGACTTAGCTGGATGTGCTGCGATGCCATTAAATTATAGTAACTCAGCGGCACTACAATCACATGCTGTGTTGTTACAATGTCTTGTGTCGTAAATTTTGTTAATACTTACCGACAGTTTGCCGAATGTGCCATGACATCAAAACATTACAGTATTTCTGACAATAGGTGAACATGCCCGGTTTAACATTCACACTGTGATGTCACATACAGTACTAACGTTGTGATGACATAGATTTGCTGTATGTTTATATATCGCACTGAGGTATTTGTTTCAGATTTTTAAGTCTCATCTATAGCGTATGTGTCGTTAACAATAGATTATGAAAATTATTTACGCAGGTTAAAGATTTAATTTGTTAAATATTTAATGTCTCATCAAGAGCGTGTTTGTTGTTAAAAAGTGCATTGTGGAAATCCTTTGACTTGGGATATGTATGCGATTTGTTACATAATATATTGCAGTTGTTGTTTAACTTAGCATATTATTAATTTTTGTTAAGTAAAGTGCTGCAGTAATTGTTTAACATTGTATTTACAAAATTCTTAAGAAGGATATGTAGGTATTTGGAAAATCCGTAAAAATGCAGCAAGTAAGATACAAATCATGAAAGGTAGGTTTCAATTGAACAGGGTGCACCACGTAAAACTGGCCGCCTTAAGCAACGATAATGTTCCAATGCGTGCGCTGTGGTTAATAATAATGGAAAACGAGAAACACTGTCCAAACAGCCTGCCACGAACTAACCATTTCCCCTGACAACCAGCACTGCTGCAGCCGCAGCCATTGAAACTTGTCGAAACCAGTTGAGAAGAAGGCCTCCTGCGTGAAGCACCGTTAGTATGGGCGTACGATAATGCCGTATTCGTTATCCTAGCCTTCTGCCATTGTTGAAGAGTTCATTTGCACTTGATCATTTGTGAAACCAAAGAATTAATTTCAGCAGAAATTTCCAGGACGTTCTGTGCCAGCAGAAATCACCATAGTGGAATTGACTCAAAAGTGGTGACGTACAGGATGAGTTCAAAATGCTCCCAGGAACAAACCACCACCTTCCTGCACACCTGAATTAAAGAGGAAGGTGCAAGAGATAATGACAAGAAGTCCTCATAAGTCAACCACGAGGATGTGTCAGCAGGTCGGGACGAGTGAGAGAAGGTGCAGACGTGTTTAACGGGGATTGAAGTTACAACCGTACTGGGTATGTGTTGTGCAAGAACTGAAGGAGCTTGGCCTGCACAAGAGAGTGCATTTCTGTTCATGGCTGTTGAGAAATGTTGCCAGTGTCTTTTTGGACCCACTAAGGCTCATATTGAGTGGCGAGGTTTGGTTCCACTTGTCTGGGTACATAAATTCCCAAAGCAACAGGTACTGGACAACAGCAAATCGACACACGATCAACCAGGTACTCTTATATGAAGAGAAGATTGGTGTTTGGTGTGCCATTTCCGCCACACGCGTTAGGGGGCCCGTATTCTTTGAGACGACGGTTAACAGTGACGTGGTTTTGGGAATACGTGAGGAGTTTTATTCAAGCTCCACAGAAGAGGAGCGTCAGTTATGTTACTTTAAGCGGGACAGTGCAACATGTCACACTGTACGGGCCGGATTTACGTGCCACACCCTGTACTTGCGAGTACTTGTACAAGTATTCTCGTACATGTGCTCGTACATGTATTTTTATTCTGGCTGGGTGGAGGGTCGATGGTGGATGAACTCTGCTGCAGTTGCATGGCACTCCTTCCACTGCAGTGCACAGACCTTGAAAGAGCACTATGCGACTTAAATTCTGAGGTCATCAGTCCCATAGAACTTAGAACTACTTAAACCTAACTAACCTAAGGACATCCCTCACATCCATTCCCGAGTCAGGAATCGACCCTGCGACCGTAGCGGTCACTCGGTTCCAGACTGTAGCGCCTAGAACTGCACGGCCACTCCGGCCGGCCCTTGAAAGACACATTCCATACGTTTCCTGTAGTTATAAAGGATGATAAGGATGTGAGGGAACTTGATCCTCATCGGTCCATTGGAGAGCTGAGGGAGGTGACCTGAATTTACCACAGTTTAGAGCATGGTCATTGATCCTAAAATACTTATCAGTGGATTGAACCATCTATAACCGGTCTGATCCAAATGCTTCAGGTCCATGGGTGGGCCTGGGTAGGAGGGAAGATTTGGAGGGGGGGGAGGGGATGATACTTATAACACATCCAACTGTCTCAGGTACAACGTGATACCCTCTCATGATACCCTCTGTAAAAGTGAAGTGTAACCTAATACGGAAATGTACCTGATACTCCCTTACGTTAGCAGTTCCGGGAGTTAAGCAATAAAAAATCTAGTTTAAGAATATGCTTTCACGTGTCTGAAACAATATGTTCCTCTTGATCTGTAACCCAGTCTTTCTGGGTTTGTCTAGAGAATACAGACGTCAGGTGAGGCGTAATACAGGACGCATTCAGACATTTGTTCTGTACTTGTAACGTTTAGATAATATCTCTCAGATTCATTAAGAATGGAAACACAATGGAGTGGCAGTCATAGTGTCAGCTAACGAGTATGCCACAAGTATGCAAGCGTGTCTGTTACAGTAGATGGATTAAAAGGCGTCATCGAAATTTTGTCTTCAAAGACTGTTCATCAAAGTCAGACAACTATGTGACTCGTTTTCAACTGTACACTTGGCCATGATGTGCGAAGTGCTACATAGCCATAGTATCAGAACAAGCTCTACAGAACCGATCAAGTAAGGATTATCAAGCATAGAAACAGCTAATTAAAAAGTGCGTGCTTTTCATAAGGCAAACATCTGAAAGCAAGTGATTACTATAACACTGGAGCATAGTTATCGTGCCAATTGCTACGGACAGGATACAAAAATCTACCGAATTATTTCCAAAAACAAATAAATATTAGAACATTTGTTATAGTAGGAAAGGAAGACCTAAGATTCGCTTCCTCTTGCCCCAAGAACACCTTTCTTGAAGCTTCCTGGCAGATTAAAACTGTGTGCCCGACCGAGACTCGAACTCGGGAACTTTGCCTTTCGCGGGCAAGTGCTCTGCCGTCTGAGCTACCGCCGCACAACTGACGACCGGTCTCACAGCTGCCAGAAGTAAAGCTGTGAGACCGGGCATGAGTCGTGCTGCGGTAACTCAGTAGAGCACTTGCCCGCGAAAGGCAAAGGTCCCGAGTTCGAGTCTCGGTCGAGCACACAGTTTTAATCTGCCAGGAAGTTTCATATCAGCGCACAGTACGCTGCAGAGTGAAAATATCATTTTGGAAACCTTTCTTATTTGATATCTTATAAACTCAAAGAGGGGGGAGGGGGTGGAATGGAATTGATCGGGAAAAAACGATACTCTTGTTAACATATTCTTCACACCTCGTGCGGAAATACAGTGATTTTTAAAGTGAATAACATTATCTGACTGGATGAGTAGTTTCTAAATATAGTTAAGAGAAATGTTCACGTCAACACTGAATAGCTGCTGTAGTATATTAATATGGCCAAAGAAAAATCTTAATACTGGGCCGTGTAGCATCAGAGGCGCAATTTTCAATTTGCAGATGTGTAGTATGCAATAAGGAAAAAAGAATGTGGACATCTGTGACACAGAAACCGAAATGAGACTGAAAATTACAGTTCGGCGACGCTTTGGCAAAAACAGTGGAGTCGTATTGGGAGACAATACGGTAGAAATTTGTATCCATCAATCGCGAAGTATGTTTTCCGTGTTTCCTAGATCATATCTTTCAGTATGACAAGATCCATAGATTGAACTGTTCTGTTAAATTCAGATATGCTTCGTCTAATATGACAGACGGCAGAGTGCCAAATATGATCCTCCCTTCCTTTCCCGTTGGATAGCTGTGTAGTGATTGCGTATCACATCATATATGTTACTATCTTGCACCCGTCTATAGTTCATGGTACAGGTCTGTATTCTCATTCACTGTTAACATCGCTGTGTCTCCTATGCGAAGTTGGCTGTGTGAACACTGGTGCGCACCATGATCTGCCTTCGAAACCCTTGATCAAACTATCAGCGCTCAAAGAACTCTCAGTTACGGAATATAAGCAAGGCTTCTGGACTCGTCCCAGTTATCACACGAGAGCGTGTAATACTCTGTCTACAATGGTGCAGATTATTTCATGCAATTTTAGTAGTTTTTTGTGTGGCTCGTGTATTGAAAATCAAAAGAGAAGGAGATAAAAGCGGTTAGATGTGATGCTATAGAATGATGCAGAAGGTTAAGCGCACTGGTAAGAAAAAAAGTGAGGAATCCCCGCAGAATCGGCACGGATAGGGATAGGTGCAAAACGTGAGTGGAAGAAAGGACAAGGAGATAAGACTTGTGTTACGATATTCGGAGGTAATTTCCGTTGCACTAGAGTAGCGGTCGGCAAGCCACCGGTCGCAGGCTGGATGCGGCCCGCGTGCCTTCTTCTTGCTGCCCACGACTGTTTTAAAGTAAGTGTCTCATAATCCGGAACTTTTTACATTTACGCCGAAATTTAAATCCGAACAGAAACGGCGGCCGAATGGAATGGCTGCCGCGACGAGAATTACCGTCCATGCGACACCAGTGCCCGCCGGTCCAACGAAATGATTTATGGTGCGCCCACGGCGGTGAACGAAACTAACAACTATCTTGTTTTCTATTTCTGTAATTGTGAGTTTTTCCTCAATTGTACATACACTTAAGACTACAAAATTGTATAACGTTTGTGTCACACAGTAAATCTTTGGTTTTTGTTGCGTTTAGTCAGTGTTGAGGGCTGAATAACTTTCACTGATGATTCGTTCTATTTTTTTAATTACTGGAATAACATGCAGTGTGTAACGAAACATGGACAGTTTTATACTTGTTTATTGACTATAATGGAAAGTTTCTATGCTTACTGTTTCAATAAAATACTGCTGTTCAAAAAGAATGAAATCTGAAATCTCAAACATCATCACGATAGCGAGCATACAGCAAAATTTTAAAGACTAGAATGTGATTTACGAAAAAGTAAAATTAATGCACCCGTGACGTCACTAAAGTGCCAGAAAAATGATATTAAGTTAAACTTCAAAGGAACGAGACACGTGTACGTGCGAGTTTAAGGGTAGCTCCTGTCCCCCTTTCCGGGGGACAGGAGCGCCTGGTCCCTGGCACGAATCCGTCCGACGGATTTGTGTCGAGGTCCGGTGAACCGGCCAGTCTGTGTATGGTTTTTAGGCGGTTTTCCATCTGCCTCGGCGAATGCGGGCTGGTTCCCTTATTCCGCCTCAGCTACACTATGTCGGCGATTGCTGCGCAAACAAGTTCTCCACGTACGCGTACACCACCATTACTCTACCACGCAAACATAGGAGTTACACTCGTCTGGAGTGAGACGTTTCCTGGGGGGTCCACCGGGGGGCCGAACCGCACAATAACCCTGCGTTCTGTGTGGGGCGGCGGAGGGGTGAAGTGGACTGCGGTAGTCGTCGTGGGGTTGTGGACCACTGCGGCTAAGGCGGGGACGGGGCCTCTCCGTCATTTCTCGGTACCCGGTTAACATACAATACAATACAACTACTAGTGAGGACTGGCCAGCCATTTACGGACAGCAAAGTAGTAAAACGACCTGCTTTATTTGTCGCTGAGGAGGTGTGTCCAAATCTAAAAAAAAATTGAAAATATTTGCCAGTCTGCCACAATGTGCTCCCAGCGTATTAAGTATTTGGACAACAATTTATGCGAGCAACTTCATGAACGTACAGTTATTTCAATAGTTCTCTTTAGCTGCCGTTGAAACTATTGAAGTTTCAGATACTGAGCCGCTACTAATATCTGTTCGCGGAATTGATACTACTTTTAAGTTTTGTAGGAACATTTTCAGTTATGCAGTGTGAAAGGAATGACTAAACGTGAAGTTTTATTTCGCAACACACAACAGGGCTAAAATTGGTAAGAGTTTCAACTGATGCAGGCAGAAATGAAACAAGGTTCTGTTGGGTAGAACTGAAACCTAGCTGACACACATTGGTTGCACTTACCCGTTATTTTCCCACTGTATTGTTTGAGAAGAAGTATTATGCTGCAAAGTTCTTGCATTGAATGGAGTAATGGATAACGTGATATCCACTGGAAAATGGACTGATACATGGCCACTTTCAATAGCTTTCGTCGGATATGGAAGTAGATCACCGGGATGCCCTATATTATTTTGAAGTAGGATGGTTAAGTAGAGATGCTGTTCTGATAAGATTTTTTAACCTAAGAAAAAATTCGATATATTTTTGGGAGAAAAAGGCAAATAATAGACCCGACAGATCTTCAATTGTTTTAAAAAATTAGTTACGGCTTCAAGGGAAGATTTAGGTAAATCTTCACAAAAATATAAATAAATATCTGATACGTACAAGGACGTAAAATCATTAGAGATGAAAAAGAAGCTCTTCATAAGACACATTGACGAGAATATCCCGTACCACTTCCGAAATTGTACAACAAAGCTGTCCATGAAGTTGGAATCAATTTTCATTTGTAAAGTGATAAAAATTAAGTGCATTTTAATGCAGCTACCAAATCAGTTCGCCGAGAGATTTTGTAACTTCGAGAAGGTTTCTGGTAAAATGAAGATTTCTGCAAGCAGTTTTTAATATGGTACAGGTGAGGTAACAAGTCATTTACAAGTGAATACGATTCATTTTAAATCTAATAACAGTCTAAAACTCATTCTATGGAATCAGTCACCTCGTTAAATTTTACGGCAGTTTCCCATTTAATTCTGAAGAATAGAAAAGATTTGCTTTGCAGTTAATTACAGTCTTTGGAGGTTCTTACTTACGTGACCAAACCTTTACAGTTCACACAAACTGACGGCTTCAATATCTGTTTATGTCAATATGTGATTTTACGAGTCCATTTTCCTTCTGAGGAAGACAAATTCACATTTGTCGAAACCATGGCAAAGGGTTATTAAACCTTCAATTTTGCAACTGCATGGCTGTTATTTTTTAATCGTATCAAGTTTCTAGGTGTACAGTTGCTGAAGCGCAGACCTGTTTACGATTTTAAAGAGTTCAGATCATGCCTCTACGACCCGGGCGAGATTTTTATACATCTGAAGACCTGGACACGAAAGCTGTGTTACTATGTATTGCCTCCGCAAGTTATGCCTCTCCTGAGACACCCTAGTCCACTTTTGCAAGCACAGAGTAACACCAACACTCCGTCGGCACGTTTCTGTCCTTCTCGTCTGTGTTCGGCGCTTAGAGCCAGAGCCCGAGCGTTTCAAAAGAGATCAATGATGTGCTGCCACTCCTCTTGCATACAAAGCTCAAAAAGTAAAACAGCTCGATAAAATTATCACAGGGGACTGGTACAATAGTGCAGACCTATGCTGTAGCCTCCATCCCCCAGATAGACATACGTGGTGTTCGGAAATTCCCGTTACAGACTTCTAGGACGTGTAGAGAGGAGTGAGTACATAATAAAGGGTGATTCAAAAAGAATACCACAACTTTAAAAATGTGTAAAAAAATGGCTCTGAGCACTATGGGACTTAACATCTATGGTCATCAGTCCCCTAGAACTTAGAACTACTTAAACCTAACTAACCTAAGCACAGCACACAACACCCAGCCATCACGAGGCAGAGAAAATCCCTGACCCTGCCGGGAATCGAACCCGGGAACCCGGGCGTGGGAAGCGAGAACGCTACCGCACGACCACGAGATGCGGGCTAAAAATGTGTATTTAATGAAAGAAACATAATATAACCTTCTGTTATACATCATTACAAAGAGTATTTAAAAACTTTTTTTTTTCACTCAAAAAACAAGTTCAGAGATGTTCAATATGGCCCCCTCCAGACACTCGAGCAATATCAACCCGATACTCCAACCCGTTCCACACTCTCTGTAGCATATCAGGCGTAACAGTTTGGATAGCTGCTGTTATTTCTCGTTTCAAATCATCAATGGTGGCTGGGAGAGGTGGCCGAAACACCATATCCTTAACATACCCTCATAAGAAAAAATCGCAGGGGGTAAGATCAGGGCATCTTGGAGGCCAGTGATGAAGTGCTCTGTCACGGGCTGCCTGGCGGCCGATCCATCGCCTCGGGTAGTTGACGTTCAGGTTTCATAACCAACCTTTTTCGTAGGACTCTCCATACAGTTGATTGTGGAATTTGCAGCTCTCTGCTAGCTCTGCGAGTCGATTTTCCTGGGCTGCAAACAAATGCTTGCTGGATGCGTGCTACATTTTCATCACTCGTTCTCGGCCGTCCAGAACTTTTCCCTTTGCATAAACACCCATTCTCTGTAAACTGTTTATACCAACGTTTGGTACACCAACTATCAGGAGGTTTAACACCATACTTCGTTCGAAATGCACGCTGAACAACTGTCGTCGATTCACTTCTGCCGTACTCAATAACACAAAAAGCTTTCTGTTGAGCCTAGTCAACAGCGCCTCAAGCGAACAAATGTACAACTAAATGAAACTTTATAGCTCCCTTAATTCGCCGACAGATGTTGCTTAGCTCTGCCTTTTGTCGTTGCAGAGTTTTAAATTCCTAAAGTTGTGGTATTCTTTTTGAATCACCCTGTATTTTGAATAGGAATCCATGTCTGGAGACGTACGATTCCCTTTCTGCGAAAGTTACGCATCCGTGTCTACTGAGGGAAAGAGGAAAGTCTCAGCATTGCTTATCATGGTGTGCAATAGGGTACACAGGATGACTCCTTGTAGGATCACATGCAAAGTTTAATTTACGAAACTCCTGTAGAGACAGAGTAAGACCTGCTGGCACTAGTTCTGGCAGCTGCAATAGAGAATGAAGAGACACCAAGTGGGATGGAGAGTGTGTACAAGAACACGCTCCGTAAGTGCAACGTCTGCAACAAGGTTGATGGTGGCGACATTAAGGCACTGTTGTGATGCATCATTACTGTTCTGTATGTACAGTATGATGGGATCGGTTTTGTTTTGAAATAACGTAAACTTGTAATATTTAAATGTAAATACAAACAAATGTGCCTAAGTGATAAATGGATGTTTCATTAGGTTTCCTTTCAAATTGTCACCTAACAGCCGTACTGCGTCACGCCTAATGCAATTCGTCAAACAGAAGTAGATGAGTTAAACATCCGAAATTGAAACGTCAAAAACGGAAACGGTACGTTTCCGGACGTGGGTCTCTGTTCAAAATATCGTGGACTCACTTTCCTCTACAAGTTACAGTATTTTGTAATGAGAAATACCGAACTCTCTGTAGTTGTCGGCACACAAGCGCGGTCCACCTTAATTTCAGGTTGCCAGTCTATTGCCATTACCTGCTGAGAGGTTGGCAACCACTGGAGGACAGGGAGCCGTGAGGACAAACACTGCACAGTAGACAAATATTGCAATACGGCTAACAAATAATTTACGATGTTGGGAGCAAGTGCTATTTGAAACGAAGAGGTTTGAACACCAGAGAAGGTCGTTGTCTGGTGCTTAGTATCCCAGTCAGGAGATCGATGAACGATGAAAAAAAAGGAAGAAGTCTCTCGAAAAGGTAGAGTACCTGTGGGATTTCTGGTAGTTAATGATTATGAAATATTTTACCGACACCAGTAGCATGCTTAACGAGAGGAGTGTTTTGAAAGTTTCTAAAGTCGAAGGTGGGAACGGTTCGGAGTGCGGAAACTGGCGCCAGTGTGCCGACCTGTAGCCAGGAGCGGGCCGAGCAACTGGGCGACCGTGGCCGGCGGCTGGTGCTGCTCCAGCCGCCCCCCTTCCCCCCAGATATATTATTTTAATTAAATTAGTGCCGCCCCCAGTAAATCCCTCGACGGGATATTGGAGGCCTCCGGCGAGACTGCGGCGAGCGAGGCGGTCGTAGCACGCAGCAGTGGGAGGCGACCCGGAGGCGGGAGTTCGCGGCTAGTTGCACAGCCACTGCAGCGTATGTCCACAGAAGGCCAACCTATCACTTAGCGTCTTGTATTATCCAGCTAGTGAGCTTTAGAGGTTTACTCGTTCTGTCTTCTCGAAAAGTTTCTATTTCAGGCTTGTCATAATCCTTAGAACTTCTATGTACACAATAATTTCGTGCTGCGGTTGCGTACTGCACTCGAGTACCAAGTGTTCTGGTAACACGACACCAAGACGCATTCATTAGAATCTGTTATGTTTGTCTTAAGAATGTATGATAGATACAAACTATCGAGTGAAGTACGAGCAGTCGAAACCAAATGAATTTCATAAATCGTCTTTGGGCCGTATGAGGAAAAGTGTGGTCTCGCCGCATACCAGTGTTGGTTGTGGCAAAAGTCTTTCCCCATAACTTATCAACCCATTTCATCAGTGAGTAGAGTTTATTCGGACTACTATCCCAACAGTCCCAAACTTCTCTACACTGACCTATGCACACACTACAGTGTGGCCCAGAAGATACACCATAACAAAATATACAGGGTGGTCAGAAAATGTGTGAAATGCTTGTAGGGATGTTACACGGCAGGTTGTACTGAGACATAAATGTTAACAAAGAAATTCGATACGTTGCTCCGTTTCCGAGTTATTTAGCATTGAAGTTAGCCAATCGGGAGCGTCGCGCGCTCACATTCAAGCGGCCTGCCAGGGGCGGAGTTGCCCAACGAGTGCTTTGTCTCGTTAGCTGAAACTTGAATTTACGCGCGCGACGCGCCGATTGGCTAACTTCAATGCTAAATAACTCGGAAACGGAGCAACGTATCGAATTTCTTTGTTAACATTTATGTCTCAGTACAACGTGCCCTGTTACATCCCTACAAGCATTTCACACATTTTCTGACCACCCTGTATAAAAATTGATGCATCACAGACATGTACAGACAAGAAAAGGATCAAATGATTTCAATTTTATGAAAATCTGGCTGATTTACTCAAGGGAAAGAGCTTCACAAATGAAGAAGCAAATAATGCGATAGTCCACCTCAGGCCCTTATGCAAGTAGTTATCGGCTTGGCATTGATGGAGTTGCTGCATATCGTCAGGAGGGAGATCGTGCCAAATATTGTCCGATTCGCGAGTTTGAGCGTCAGAATCCCGTGCTGGTTAAACGCCCTGCACGTAATGCTCCGAAAGGCCTAATAGGGAAGTCATCTGTTGACATTGCCGGCCAAGGTAGGGTGTGGCAAACACGAAGACCAGCAGCACAAACTCTGGCCGTGAGCGTGCGCGCATTATCTTGCTGCAATGTAAGCCAAAGATGACTTTCCATGAAGGGTAACAGAACGAGGCGTACAGTAGTATGTCGCCGAAGTACCGTTGTGATGTAGGGGTGCAGCGATGACAAACAAAGTGTCCTGCCATATAAATGAAAAGGCACCTAAGACCATCATTCCTTTCTGTTGAGAAGTATGGCTGGTGAAAGTCAGGTTGATATCCCACTACTGTCCGGGGCGTCTCTAGAAACGTCTTCGCTGGTCATCGGCATTCACTTCGGAGTGGGACTAATCTCTGAAGATAATTCTACTCCAGTCAATGGCATTCCAAGCCGAATACGTCCGACTCCACTAAAAGCGGACTAACTACTGTACAGAGGTCAATCGTAGTCGGCGGAAAGGACGCTGTGAGCTCATCCCCGTTTCTGTAAGCGGCATGAAGCACCAGTTGCAAGTCGGGTCGGTGATAATGATGAATCTGACTATTGCTTCGTCCCCTCGATCTGCCGCCCCTCAAGGTCAACCGCTTCTTTCTTGACACTGTGTTCGGCTGTGGTTTGCCCTTTCCTGCCAACACCGTCGATAATTTTATCGCTCCTGTTCAGTGTCGAGCGATTCATCGATTACTCCAATCGGCTTCTTTGGGCCCGACTACAAGTTCTCTCCCGATTTCCGACATCTGCGTGTATTGTCCACGCGCCTGTCTGCGAGGTATAGTTACTATACAACTGAGCTCACGGAATGAAGACTTTATGATCTGGTGTCGAAACGTCCCTTGTTCACTATGCTTGCCGGTTGTACGGTGAAATTGTTCTGCAGAGTCACAGATTTGTCCATCACCACTTAAGTTTGCAATATTGCATTTTCTGCTGCGAGCAATTTACATAAGTCCTTTGTGGTACTTGTTTCTTTTTTTTCAGTGGAAGTGTACATTAATGTCCAAGTTGTTATCAGTGTAGGTGTTCGGAGTGGTCCCCATTAACATCCATACACAGGTAATGACCATGAAGCACTACACGAACCAGTGATTGCAACGAGTCCAGCTGAATATCCGCAGAGAATTGTTTCATGTATTCTCGAAGTTCATCCACTGTGCTTTGTTTCTGCCGATAAGACGTCCTTTACTGTTACGCATAAGTAAAAATCCTGAGGCGTCAAGTCTGGAGAACGTGGTGGATACCCGACACCACCTCTTCGGCGTATCTGTCATGTGAATAATTTCTATTCATGTACTCCTTGACACGATTATAAAAGCAAGGTGGGACACTGTTGAATGTAAGAAAATTCGTCTCCACACAGCTCACGTATGGGAGGTAAAATGTATGTCTGAAGCTTCTCTAGGTACACTTGACAGTAAAAGAAGTGGGTCACTGCCGAATACAACCAACATAACGTAGCTGTTTTACAGGTACTCTAAACACCAAAACCCCGTGGGGTACAGTCGTTTGACTACACAAAATGGGTACTGCAAGAGACTACTGAGAGACCAAAGGTCTTTATGGCAGTCAGTCTAAGCATCAACTAATGTCGTCATACAAGACATATTAGAAAACACATTCTTAGCGATGAGACACCCCATAACGCTCATAAACTAACCTTAATTACAACAAGTGACATTCCAAAAGTTCTGAGAAAGCGGATTATTTTACATACATTGTACAGTAATCTTAGTCAAAATTAAATACTAGAGACAATATATTGAGTTACAAAGCTCTACGGCAATTGGAAAAAAAGTTTTTCGCTTTCTAAAAGGTTTTCCATCCCCTGATGAAGGTCGCTCCACAGCGAGTGGCTCTGGAAACTGGATATTGGACGAACCAGTGGAATAACGCGATTAACGGCAACAAGCACTCTAAGGAAATCTCAACATTAACAGCGAATCACCAGTAATATCACTGTTCTCGTAACACATCAACAGCTACGTGTACACAAACTGGAACATTAAATGACATGACCAACGTCGTCGTTCTGGACCTGGATTCAAACCCAGCATCTATAGCCATTGCTAACTAAGCTAAGCTTTGTTTGTGCCTTATTGAGACCCGATCACTAGGCACAAAGAGACGTGAAGTATAGACGTTTGCACCAGCATCAGTTATCAATTCAGATCCTGAAAATAAATGACGAAAATGTTTGTACCGACCTGGGAATCCTGTCATAACAGTTACCGTCCTGGGAACTACCCCAAACGACATTTAATATGGTGTCATTCATAAGGAACAAGGTATGCTCATGTTTAAAATTGAAATGCCATCTTATAAAACTTGTGACAGGGATGCGAACCCAGCACCTACTCGGATTGTTAACGAAGTACAGTCATGCTCAAAAGTATCCGAACGACCTGGATTGCATTTCGCCTGATTCCCATGCAACCCACATAACGCAGCTGTCTAGCAGGTCCTCTAATCGATCCTTGATACAGTCGTTTGACTGTTGAAAATGGTTCCAACAAGACACCACTAGAAAACACTGCTCTGTTTCGCAATAACTCTAGATGTAAAGTAATCCCACGATACTAAAAATATCAGGGATCACCTCATCACAGATAAGACTGTCCTTAAGGCTTGTAAGCTCACATTTATTGCAATAACTGGCATACCTGAAATGTTAGCACTCACATTATTACGTCAGATAGGTAATGCACGTAGTAAGTTCGTCGTATTCATGATTTCCTCTTCAAAGTAACATACCATACTTGTTATTTAACACAAAATGCCATTAAAAATTTACGCTAGTCACGAGCAGCTAGTTGAGAATATGTATGAAATTCAAATGACACGACGAACCGACTCGTTCTGCATATGGATTCAAACCCAGGTCGTGCAAACTAAGATTTCGTGACTGACGGAAATTAACAGTCATTCCTGTCTAGGCACAAAGAGTGTGATATACTTCGATTATAAACAGTATCAGTTAACAAATATCATCTTTAAATTACATAACGTAAACATTTTTAACGGTCGCGAATTCCTACCCAGCATCTATTGTCCCTGTTAACGAACAACGAGAGATGTTAAATACTGCTTCTTCACAAGTAACTTACTTGAAATGCAGTGAGGTAAAGCATTGTGTTGGACAGGGATTCGAACACAGAACTTAATCGGATTGTTATCGAAGCACAATCAACTTTGACGTATCGGATTTTCTCGGCAGTAGCTAGAAGTATTAAATGAAATGACGAGAAGGAACATTAATTGTTTCCTTCCCAGGACTCCAACCTGGCACATATCGCTGTTATATTCTATAGAAAAGGAACGATATGTATGGGTTTGTTACACCA
Source organism: Schistocerca cancellata (assembly GCF_023864275.1). NCBI lineage: Eukaryota > Metazoa > Arthropoda > Insecta > Orthoptera > Acrididae > Schistocerca > Schistocerca cancellata. The sequence goes on from NC_064634.1 coordinate 229,001,046, forward strand.
GCAGCGACATGTGAGCATGTTTGAACTAGAAATAATATGACAAAGAGGTCAGTGAGGACTAGCAATCGAACCCCACACATATCGTTGTAGACTACACACAAAGAGACGTCAGCTACCGAATTTTTCTCTACCAGCAGCTCGGAATAACATCTTTCAACTTACAGTGATCACGCAAACAGTTCTGCGTCGCACTGGGAGTCATAACCGTCAGATATCGTTAGTGTTGACAACGAATGAAAATGCATTAACAATAAAAATTATTATCCACCAGCAGATAGGTGATCTCATGCTGGAGCTTGAAAACACATAGTGAGAAGTTTAGTGCTGGGCCAGGATTCAAACCCATTCATGCGCAATATGTGGAGATGTTGAGGAATCTGCAGTTTTAACAAACAACAAGTTGTAGTCGTGCTGTATTGTCACGAAGGGATCATATTCCGCGTTAAGGGCGGTCTGAGTTGCATTCCCCGTTCAGAACCAATTTTATCGACGTACAGAAGCTCAAATAAAAGACGGAATAAGTGTCCTGTGACCATACACAGGGTTTGTTTCGTTACTAGAAATAAATAACTAGTATAAGAAATGTTTCTGCATGTCACCACTCCTTTGTGGTTCCACCTAACGTCTCCTTGGTAGAGAAGGAATATCATGTTTAATGTGATTTTCAGACCACAATGTCATTATACCTTCTTCACTTGCCGTAGCCAGAAGAGAATCGAATCTGCCTCTCCGTATAAAGAAAACAAAATTGGCAGAAGTTGGAATCAAACCGATACCATCATCATATGAAACTAACATCAGTCCAACAGACCATCAAACCCTCTTCTCTAAGACTCATTTCTCTATCATAACACCGTTGCGGCACACGAGATGAGAATTCTGACACACAGGCTCCCTGTAGTGGTTTGCAGGATGTTCAGTACATTCATTTACTTGGTTGACCGAATCGCCTTGGCTACCCAGTGCATACATTCGACTCCATTTTGTAATCACCGAAATAAAATAACGTAACTGCCACCTGCACAGAACTGCCAACAGTGTAGGATGCATAAATTTAAATAGGAAGTGTTCCTTTCCATTTGAGCTAATCTATTGCGCCATCTGTTTGTTGAAAACATTGTGCAGTGAAAAAGAAATGCTGCAATTGTCTGTCTCTCAGAAGTCTAGATCCGGCCATATGCATTATCTCACAGCACTGTGGAATGCCGAAGTTCTGGAGGAACTGTTGTTCACTTCCATAGCTGCTGTAACTACGTCACAGCTAATAGCGTAACTGTAAGTGTCGCGCACTGTTGATAAGACGTCGCATGTTGTATTACATACGCTACTACATTTTTTTAAAACGCAATTCTGCTGTCTGCTGAAGTTACCAATTTAATGGAAATTTGAACATAATTCTCTTCACTTCTCAACCCAAAATAGTCGTATGTGAAAAAAAGGCTAACTTCTGCGTCATTTTGTTCTTTTAAGGATTAATAGACGGCCAGGCTGCAGATGTGTCTCGAAGTTTCTGGATTATGTATGGGGAGAGCGCGCCATGCCAAAATAGTCAGAAAAGTATTTTCTACATTAGCTGTCGTCTGGTAGTGGCTAAACCTTGTTTGACAGCTTTAGCTTAGAACAAGTTTTCTACATGCATGTAATCAATAAACTGCATGTGCATTGCAAGACTGTTATAGATAACATCAGAGAATTCACATATATCGTTGATGATTAATTTCACTCTCATGTTTAGTATTGTTTTAACAACACTATCAGTAACCTTACGAAAACTGTGCACTGTATTGTAAGAAATGAAATAAAACTACCCACGATAACTTTACAACGAAAGTCTGTTTTAACAAAATGGAGTACCTGTACACAAGCGTGCCTCTAAAAAAATGGTTCAAATGGCTCTGAGCACTATGGGACTTAACATCTATGGTCATCAGTCCCCTAGAACTTAGAACTACTTAAACCTAACTAACCTAAGGACATCACACAACACCCAGCCATCACAACGCAGAGAAAATCCCGGACCCCGCCGGGAATCAAACCCGGGAACCCGGGTGTGGGAAGCGAGAACGCTACCGCACGACCACGAGATGCGGGCAGCGCGCCTCTATCAGCACGAATTAGTAAAACACTACTCACTTACATTTCGATTTGGTCTGTGTTTAAATGGAATGCTGTGTCATACTCAACAGGTATGCAAACGTGGCATTTCATAAATAAAGTTACATATTCCTAGAACCCCAAAATTTGCTTGTCAGCAGCTGAAAGAGGTGTTACCTGTTGTTTAGCATTGTAAGTTTTTCACCATTGCACTTTGAGCTGAAAGTATTTTCTTGCGATTTGCTAATCAATTTATTTCTTTCATACTTACCACCCTGGCATGGTAGCCTTAACTGAAGAACATAATTGAATTTCGTATCGTTGACGGTCGATTCGAATTTCTTCAGAGCGGCTTGTATTTTATGGTTGTTTATCAGTCAGAAAGCCGAGATCTACGACGATTAACACAACTTACTGAGCCGAGCTGGCAAGAGGATTTGGTGTGTAAACGTTTTCTTCTGATTTCGTTACAGAATTTTTTCTGTGAATTCGCAGCTCCATGAAATAATACACAACAAAAGCTCGCACGCGCTGCCCACACCACGATTAGAATCGACGATTCTCTTAACCGTTGGAACACGAGACACGGGCGGTACCACGGGGCTACGGACACACTGCTGCCAGTACGCCACTCTCGTCATGGTATTGGTCGCTCAGCCTCATAACGCATCGTGAAAGATATTAAAAGTTGTCACTTATGTGAAGAATAGCATTCTTTAGCCAAAAAAGAGATTTCTGTCTCAGTGTCTTAGTTTACGTGAGGATTATATACCACGAGTCATTCAAATGGAAAGGGAATATCAAGTGAATTTAGCGAGTCAGTTCAGTACCATACGCGGAAGTAAGTGCACTGTCACATTGTTGCCAAATGTTTGTGACGATGTTGCCAACTGTCAGCCGTGCTAGGAGCAGCTCCGTAGCGTTATAGGAGGAGAATCCTGTGCTCGTGTCATAGGAGGATACAGAGAGGAGGCGCGGGGTTCGGTTAATATGCAGCGTTTTCTCTTACCAGCTGTGTCAAACATTCAGGTGTGGTATCTTCCATCACGATTACAGTTTCCCACAAAATATATACGAATAAAACACTTACCTGGTTACTTTGTTATAAAAGATTATTTCAGTACAATAAAAAGTCTTTGGAAATAAACTTTGCCAACCTGTCACGAAAAGTAAGATAACAAACACTTTGCACCTCAAAATCGATTGCATCTATGTGCAGTCTTGTGATCATACAAGTAGAATTTCATGAATTGCACGAGAATGTAGAAAAATGTTGGTGCGAATGGAAGCTGTAAGAAACACAGTTACCTAAATATTCTGCACCTCGTAATAGTCAATTCATTTGATAATTCAGAAGAGGAGAAACTAAAAATTATGTCCATTAAGACAGAAACTAAAGTGCAGATGCGGGCACTGTGCAGATCTGTGCCTTTCATCTTCAGATCTATACAAATAATGTATACTAACCAACGTATTCATTGCTTTCGTAATGTTTCCCTCTTGTTTAGTCTTCTTATGATGAACTGGATCCACACCCATGAGTCTGATTTTTCTTTGTATCCTTTCGTCTACTATCTTTGTGTGTTGTTGTTCGGTGTTCAAAAAGCAAAATGTTATGCCTTCTCCCACGAGGTTATAAAATGAGGTCGCCAAAAGGATAACGAATTATTATCAAAATACAGTGAGACGCCAATTTGTCTGTCGTCATGGTGTTAAGTGGACAGAAATAGTTGGGTGTTATTTTCGACTTTTGTTATTGAGATTTTCATATTACCCTGACACAAGAAGCCGAGATAAATGTGTATATTCTCCGTGACGAAACATCCCACATTCCATTCATCCTGATGCATTAGGTACATGCATCGGCGGCAATGAGTGATAGGAGAGCTGTTGTGGGGTGACGAATAACAATAACAATGGTAGTAATTACAAATCAATAATCAAGGGTGTTTACTGCATGACAGACGATTAACAAAATAACCAAGAATGGATGAGTGTTTAATTGGCGCACTGAGTAGGTGTTCTTACCACTTTGTTACTGAATTCTGTTCTAGTTGTTTGCAGAGAGAAATCAAAGAACCCCGTAGTCATACATATCGCTAGTACAACGAGATATTACCTATTAACTATTCTTCCTTTACATCATGAGACGAACATGGCGTCACTGAGCTGATATTTGAAATAGATTTCTATTTTCCCTCTCTGTCTCTCTCTCTCTTTTTATTTTTATTTTAGTATTTTGAGGAAATCATCGAGAAGCGCGATAATAAGCAAGTAGGCATATAACCTGATTACAGTTATTTTCATCGGGACACATAATGCAAAAATACAACTTTTAAGTGTGTTATTGCGTAATTACAGTTGTTGTAGTTGTTTTGGTCTTCAGTCCTGAGACTGGTTTGATGCAGCTCTCCATGCTACTCTATCCTGTGCAAGCTTCTTCATCTCCCACTACCTACTGCAACCTACATCCATCTGAATCTGCTTAGTGTATTCATCTCGTGGTCTCCTTCTCCGATTTTTACCCTCCACGCTGTCCTCCAATACTAAATTGGTGATCCCTTGATGCCTCAACACATGTCCTACCAACCGATCCCTTCTTCTAGTCAAGTTGTGCCATAAACTTCTCTTCTCCCCAATCCTATTCAATACTTCCTCATTAGTAATGTGATCTACCCATCTAATCTACAGCATTCTTCTGTTGAACCACATTTCGAAAGCTTCTATTCTCTTCTTGTCCAAACAATTTATCGTCCATGTTACACTTCCATACATGGCTACACTCCATACAAATATTTTCAGAAATGACTTACTGACACTTAAATCTATACTCGATGTTAACAAATTTTTCTTCTTCAGAAACGCTTTCTTTGCCATTGCCAGTCTACATTTTGTATCCTCTCTACATCGACCATCATCATTAATTTGCTTCCAAAATAGCAAAACTCCTTTACTACTTTAAGTGTCTCATTTCCTAATCTAATTCCCTCAGCATCACCCGACTTAATTCGAATACATTCCATTATCCACGTTTTGTTTTTGTTGATGTTCATCTTATACCCTCCTTTCAAGACACTATCCATTCCATTCAACTGCTCTTCCAAGTCCTTTGCTGTCTCTGACAGAATTACAATGTCATCGGCGAACCTCAAAGTATTTATTTCTTCTCCATGGATATCAATACCTACTCCGAAATTTTCTTTTGTTTCCTTCACTGCTTGCTCAATATACAGATTGAGTAACATCGGGGAGAGACTACAACCCTGTCTCAGTCCCTTCCCAATCACTGCATCCATTTCATGTCCTTCGACTCTTATAACTGCCATTTGGTTTCTGTACAAATTGTAAATAGCCTTTCGCTCCCTGTATTTTACCCCTGCCACCTTTAGAATTCAATGAGTGTATTCCAGCCAACATTGTCAAAAGCTTTCTCTAAGTCTAGAAATGCTAGAAACGTAGGTTTGCCTTTCCTCAATCTAGCTTCTAAGATAAGTCGTAGGGTATCTTTTGCTTCACATGTCTCAACATTTCTACAGAACCCAAACTGATCTTCCCCGAGGTCGGCTTCTACTAGTTTTTCCATTTGTCTGTAAAGAATCCGCGTTAGTATTTTGCAGCCTTGATTTATTAAACTAATAGTTCGGTAATTTTCACATTTGTCAACACCTGTTTTCTTTGGGATTGGAATTATTATATTCTTCTTGAAGTCTGAGGGTATTTCACCCGTCTCATACATCTTGCTCATCATATGGTAGAGTTTCGTCAGGACTAGCTCTGCCAAGGTTGTCAGTAGTTCTATTGGGATATTGTCTACTCCCGGGGCCTTCTTTCGACTAAGGTCTTTCAGTCAAACTCTTCACGCAGTATTATATCTCCCATTTCATCTTCATCTACATCCTCTTCCATTTCCATAATATTGTCCTCAAGTACATCGCCCTTGTATAGACCCTCTATATACTCCTTCCACCTTTCTGCCTTCCCTTCTTTGCTTCGAACTGGGTTTCCATCTGAGCATTTAATATTCATACAAGTGGTTTTCTTTTCTCTTAAAGTCTCTTTAATTTTCCTGTAGCCTATATCTATCTTACCCCTAGTGAGATAAGCCTCTACATCCTTACATTTGTCCTCTAGCCATGCCTGCTTAGCCATTTTGCACTTCCTGTCGATCTCATTTTGAGACGTTTGTATTACTTTTTGCCTGCTTCATTTACTGCATTTTTATATTTTCTCCTTTATCAATTAAATTCAGTAATTCCTCTGTCACCCAAGGATTTCTACTAGCCCTCGTCTTTTTACATACTTGATCGTCTGCTGCCTTCTACTGTGTTTCTTTCCCCCATTCCTGTCAATTGTTCCCTTATGTTCTCCCTGAAACTCTATACAACCTCTGGTTTAGACAGTTTATCCAGGTCCCATCTCCTTAAATTCCCACCTTTTTGCAGTTTCTTCAGTTTTAATCTACAGGTCATAACCAATAGATTGTGGTCAGAATCCACATCTTCCCCTGGAAATGTCTTACAATTTAAAACCTGGTTCCTAAATCTGTGTCTTACTATTATATAATTATCTGAAACCTACCTAGGGGTTACCCTAGACTGCAGGCTCACCTGGAAGCATCACATCCGTGAGAGCAATAGGACGCCTCCGCGCCCTGTATCCGCTGCTAAACCCGCAGTCGTCATTGCCACCGCAACACAGCATGACGCTTTACCTAACATTGGTTCGCCTACTGTTAGAGTATGCGGCCGTGGTCTGGGGGAAAGCCGCAGATGCTCACATTGTGACTCTGCAACGGATACAGAACCGCGCCCTGAAGACTGCTATGCATCTTCCGAGGCGCTTTTCGACGCGCCAACTCCACGAGGACACCGGGATCCTGCCTCTCCGAGACAGGTTCCGCGCCATCGCCAGGAAGTTCTACGAGAAGCGGGACGCTCCCGCAACCGGCTCATCCGTGGACTGGGCCAACAACCTCATCACAGGCCAACCACGCGTTGGCCTGACCTGCTGAGGGATTAAATTTTACTAATCCCTCAACAGAGTGTGTCTTTCTCTTTTTCAGGTTACACCTGACAGGACCAATCGAATAGAGTGGTAATATATATTTCTCTCTCTTACAGGAACCGCAGGAATGACAAATGTTGTCGGAACTGCACCACCACGAGCCAAGGACAGGCTCGTCATTCCAACGTCAGCTATCTGAAACCTGTCAGTATCTCCAGGCTTCTTCCATGTATACAACCTTCTTTCATGATTCTTGAACCAAGTGTTAGCTATGATTAAGTTGTGCTCTGTGCAAAATTCTACCAGGCGACTTCCTCTTTCATTTCTTACCCCCAATCCATATTCACCTACTACGTTTCTTTCTCTCCCTTTTCCTACTGCCATGACTATTAAATTTTCATCTCCCTTCACAATCTGAATAATTTCTTTTATTATATCATACATTTCTTCAATTTCTTCGTCATCTGCAGAGCTAGTTGGCATATAAACTTGTACTACTGTAGTAGGCGTGGCCTTCGTATCTATCTTGGCCACAATAATGCTTTCACTATGCTGTTTGTAGTAGCTTACCCGCATTCCTATTATCCTATTCACTATTAAACCTACTCCTGCATTACCCCTATTTGATTTTGTGTTTATATCCCTGTAGTCACCCGACCAAAAGTCTTGTTCCTCCTTCCACCGAACTTCACTAATTCCCACTATATCTAACTTTAACCTATCCATTTCCCTTTTTAAATTTTCTAACCTACCTGCCCGATTAAGGGATCTGTATTCCACGCTCCGATCCGTAGAACGCCAGTTTTATTTCTCTTGATTACGACATGCTATTGAGTAGTCCCCGCCCGGAGATCCGAATGGGGGACTATTTTACCTCCGGAATATTTTACCCAAGAGGACGCCATCATCATTTAACCATACAATAAAGCTGCATGCCTCGGGAAAAATTACGGCCGTAGCTTCCCCTTGCTTTCAGCCGTTCGCAGTGCCAGCACAGCAAGGCCGTTTTGTATAGTGTAACAAGGCCAGATCAGTCAATCATCCAGACGGTTGCCCTTGCAACTATTGAAAAGGCTGCTGCCCTTCTTCAGGAACCACACGTTTGTCTCGCCTCTCAACAGATACCCCTCCATTGTGGTTGCACCTACGGTACGGCTATCTGTATTGCTGAGGCACGCAAGCCTCCCCACCAACGGCAAGGTCCATGGTTCATGGGGGGGGGGGGGGGGTAGGGGGGTTCCAGTTATTGACAGTGTATTCGTGAGCTTGCTCGCATTCAGTGGGGTGAAACCTATCACAAAAGCAAGCAAAACACAAATATTCCTTGCACCATGCGCAACACATAAACGAAGTTTCGCTGAACTGACGTGTTGTCCGATATACTGCACGGAAAACATATCTGATTCATGTTGCTAAATACATCTCTATCAGCTATCGATTTGGAACCGTACAAGTGTATAAAAGTATATTTTGAAATACGCAGAAAGGCCCATAGATGTATTCGCTGAAACATAGCCATGATCAAAATTGTAACTAGGGTCGACAGCATCGTTGTCTACCACCTTGACAACTCGAACGGTGACAGTACTCGGCCTGTTACTTACGTCTACTGGTATCAAAGCTACAGCATGAAAATACAAAAATGTTAATAACCCGAAGATCATTAGTTTTGGAACCCATAGAAAGTAAAGCAGTCATCAGTCGCAAGAGTAGTATAAGAAAGGTTACTGGTGATAGAGTTTCTGCATGTCACCACTCCTTACTTTATTGTGGTTCCACTTAACGTCTACTTGGTAGAGAAGGAATACATGTTTAAGGTGATTTTCAGACCACAATGCCATTATACGTTCTTCACTTGGTGTAGCCAGACGAGAATAGAATCTACCTCTCCCTAGGAAAAAAAAAATTAGCAGAAGTTGGAATCAAACCGATACCATCATCATATGAAACTATCATCAGTCCAACAGACCACAAAACCCTCTTCTCTACGACTCATTTCTCTATCATAACGCCGTTGCGGCACACGAGATGAGAATTCTGACACACAGGCTCCCTGTCGGCCGGTGTGGCCGTTTAGTTCTAGGCGCTTCGGTCTGGAACCGCATGACCGCTACGGTCGTAGGTTCGAATGCACTGTGGAATGCCGAAGTTCTGGAGGAACTGTTTTTCATTTCCATAGCTGCTGTAGCTACGTCACAGCTAATAGCGTAACTGTAAGTGTCGCGCACTGTTGATAAGACGTCGCATGTTGTATTACATACGCTACTACATTTTTTTTAAACGCAATTCTGCTGTCTGCTGAAGTTACCAATTTAATGGAAATTTGAATATAATTCTCTTCACTTCTCAACCCAAAATAGTCGCATGTGGAAAAAAGGCCTACTTCTGCGTCATTTTGTTCTTTAAGGATTAATAGACGGCCAGGCTGCAGATGCGTCTCGAAGCTTTTGTATTATGTATGGGTAGAGCGCGCCATGCCAAAATAGTCAGAAAAGTATTTTCTACATTAGCTGTCGTCTGGTAGTGGCATTTTATTCTTCAAACCTTGTTTGACAGCTTTAACTCAGAACAAGTTTTCTACATACATGTAATCAATAAACTGGATGTGCATTGTCAGACTGTTATAGATAACATCAGAGAATACGCGTCTATCGTTGATGATTAATTTGTCTCTCATGTTTAGTATTGTTATAACAACACTAAAAGAAACGTTACGAAAACTGTGCACTGTATTGTAAGAAATGAAAGAAAACTACCCACGATAACCTTACGACGAAAGTCTGTTTTAACAAATCTGAGTATCTGTACACAAGCGTGCCTCTATCTGCACGAATTAGTAAAACACTACTCACTTAGATTTCAATTGGGTCTGTGTTTAAATGGTATGCTGTGTCGTACTCAAACAGATATGCAAACGTGGCATTTAATAAATAAAGTCACGTATTCCTAGAAACCCAAAATTTGCTTGTCAGCAGCGGATAGAGGCGTTACCTGTAGTGCAGCGTTGTAAGTTTTTCACCATTGCACTTTGAGCTGAAAGTAATTTCTTGCGTTCTGTTAATCGATGTTTGATCTTACTGCTTTCAGCTCTTACACAGAAGGGATAAAAACGGTTACATTCAGCGAGTCTGGAACTGCGAACCATAATAGTCTCGTTTCCACAGGTCAGCACGTCAACCCAGGGCTAGCGGATAGAAATGGTTTGCGCCTTCCTCTTATGAGGGCAATAGTGGCTAGAACTCGTAAACCGCTATTTTCAGGACGATATTAGTTGCGATTGCCACGTTCAATGTCTTTGCTGGGCTGAAAACCGTAAGTTTACAATCTTCTGTTACACCTCAAGCGGTAACAACTCAGGTTGTTCAATGGAAATGACACGAGAAATCAAGTGAAATTTGAGGCTTGATTACGTGCACACCAGGAAGTAACTCGTCGAACACAAGGTTGCCAAACATACCTTGCGTCGTTGCTAAATCTCAGTTACTTTACCAGCAGGAAGAAGACGAACGGATGTGATGCTACAGCGGGCTGGGAAGTGACCATAGCTGGCGCCTCAAAGACGCGGCTGCTACGGCCTGGAATACGTAATGCGTCTGATTCGCATTTTGTAACTAGGTTAGGGACTGGAGTTTAGTTACTAATAATACTCATGACTGACTGCTACTATGCATCATAAATCAGTAATTCTCATAGTTCCTTTTATATTTCTTTCGTAACTGTACTCAAAACTAAGAAACTCATTCACGGACGTTTTCGTGCCTCTCCGATAGTCGAGCACAACAAACATATCAAAATAAAATGTGAATGTGTGTGTGTGTGTGTGTGTGTGAGAGAGAGAGAGAGAGAGAGGGGGGGGGGGTAAAAATCGTTGTAAAGATATTGAATACTGGTATGTAAAGACACCTTTCATTAAAATGACTCGTTCCACATCATTACGAAATATCGTATTCATGATCTATGGAACAAGTATTAATTTAATCTAATCTAATCTAATCATATTGCTGACTATCCATGAAGAGTCATGAAGTACCGAAATTTTCGCCTGTATCAGTAACCAAATCTAAACTTGAAAATAAAAGACGCTAGTTTTTGTAATAAACCGGGACTCCTATGAAGACCCTTTCATCCCTGTTAACTAACCATGAAAGATGTCTGATATACCTCCATTCAGAAGTAACAATATATGTATGCATTTAAAGATGAAGCGAATGATGTGAAGTTGTGTGAGGGAGATACGAACACAACACGTAATAGGATATTTAACCGAGTAAAGTCAAATGTTACGTATCGGTTTTTCTTACCAGCTGCTAGGTGTTTGAATCTAAAATAAGGATACAAGTTTCTGTGCCTGTGCGACAGTCGAACCACACAGCTATCGTTCTTCTTTATCGTCCACGACTATAGCTTAAGTATCAATTGCTTACTCACCAACAGTAAGATGTGTGCGTGTTTTTCCAGAAATTGTTGGCAACATGAACAGACATTAAAAACGCACGTTAATTTTCACTAGCAGGCCGGTGTGCACGTGATAGGGCTTGAAATAAAATTATGATTATTTTTGTACTGGATCAGAATTCAGACCCACATATTTACCTTTGGAGGAGACCTAGAGAAGACTCCAGTCTTGGGAAAAGGAATGAAATGATTGAACTATACTGTTCCGAGAGATTCAGATCCTCGAAAGAGGAGATACGAATTCGAATCACAGTCCAGCACCAAATTTTTCAACGTCTCTATTTCAATCAAGTACAAGTAAAATAAGAGCCCTCTTCCTTTAGACGGCTATCAGTTCATCAAATAAAATAAAATTTTCTAATGTAAGTATGTTTACTGGTGACAGTATTTCTGTTTACCCTGACCTCCACCTATGTCATTTTCCAACGTAAACCGGCTCTGCCCAGATTGGAATGAAGGAACGTGATGTTTAATGCGGATTCTGGATTATAACAGCTTCCTCTTGAGGTTACCAGAGGTAAAGTAAATCTGCTTGTGCCTCTTAAAAGTAAATTCCTGAACCCACGCATTGCACTTTTGATAGTTCGTTCCACCAGACCATTGTGGTCACATTTCCCAGCCCCAGGAGTGTGCTGTAATGGATGATGTGCTTAGCAAAAAACGCGAGCCTATTAAAAGGTTAAGTAGAAGCAAGCTTCTGACATGGAGATTATGCTATTCTCATGTCTGCAGAATGTAAAGACTCTTCTAGGCGTCGTAGACTCGATTTGAAGCCATTTTGAAATTTTCACTAATTCAGGATATTTCTTAGTTCGAGAAAATCCACTGTGAAGTGTGAAGTTACCGGATAATTCGATTATCACCGTCATTATAACTATCATTTTCTTCATACCGCTGCTGGAACATATGTGCTCGAAGATCATTTAAGTCCTTTTGGTCGTTATAGAAATAGTTGACCAAGAACAAGTTCTTTCCCTGTCTACGGAATCCTTTTCATGTTAATATCAAACATCAGCAATTACTCGTAGATCACATTAAAACTAAAGTAATTGATGAAGACGTTACTTGATAACGAAAAGGCGCTGCCTTTCCTCATTTATTTGCTCCTAGAAATGGCTGTCGAATACTGCCAAACCAAAAGCCAAGGGATCTTACTGCCTTCCAACTTACGTCGCTGTCGGTTCTTCCATATGATTTGGTCGACGTGACCTGTTTCAAGTTGTGTATGACACAGAACGTTTTAGAAAATCAATTGTTTTCCTTTGCAATAAACAGAAAGATTTTCATTCTAAACTATCCAAGTCCAAAATTTTCGCAACATTTGTTCAAATTTAATATTCGCTTTCATTATGTAAGGAAAGTATTTCACAGTTGCAAAACCTGCTTCCGACTCACTGTCCTTACACTTAGTCGCTCGCCATAAATTGTAGCTCAAAGTGACGCCAGATTAAGTAACCTAATGTAGCGAAGACTGTTTTCCAGTGCTCTTTCTTACCGGAAAATATGCAATTCACTCGTTGCGCTCCGTAAGTACACTGTAACAGTAATTTCTGTGTGTATGCAATGCATACTGATAGTAGAATTTAGTGGTGATCTCTCTTCCACTTCTGTGTACAATATGCCTGACCTAAACGGGCCCTTTATCATTACAGGCCCTAGGCGGTGCAACATCATATTGACAACAGTAATGTGCTTATACTGACAACCTCATTGTTCGTTTTACCCGATTTTGTAATCATTTAAGTAAAACAACATGACTTTCGAGTTGGAGACATTTCGTCCCCCTTTTCTTTCTCTGAAATTTGTCAGTAAGCTTTTTGCCTTCGTACCAGCGAAATGCGGCAGAGTACGGCTGATAAACGATTTACAAACCAAGATTTAGAGCCGTTAACACGATTTCTTTAAGCATTGGCGTAGCCGAAGGAATTTAGTTTCTTCATAAATCGTCTTATGCAGCAACGTTCACAGATGTCTCAAATAGGAAAAGCTCTTTATCCAGGTAGGAAGGTTGTAAAACAAACTTCCCACAGTTTGTGTCAGGTTGACCTTTTCGTCTATGGGAATCATTGGTAGAAAACAAGTTTCACACCGATGGGTACAGAACTGACAAATATTCAAAATGATTATCAACCTAAGTCTGAATTCATCCACAAACTGAGGCGTATTCGTAATATTGAAGCTAGACTAGGTATCCTTGTCTTCATTGACTGGGCATTGGAAGGCGTTTACACACGCGTATACGAGGGTAGTCCCAAAGGTAAGGTCTCCTAAGGGACACGCAAGTGCCAACGCAGGCACAAACGAGAGGTCCTTAATTTTAAAGCAGAAACCACAGTGTTGGCTGCATGGTGGCAAGGTGATAAAGAGCAAGACTATGGATAGGAAGGTCTCAGGTTCGATCCGTCACTAGTCCCACAATTTTTATGTGCCGTTTTACACGTTTTCCCTGGGGCAGTGTTTGTTGATGTAAAAAATGCCGAGCTGCACTATGGTCCGAAAGCCACGTAAAACTGTAGGTTCCCTATTAACTGGCTAGGTAAGTCAACTCAAAGTTCGGATGAAGGCAACAGCATACCACCTCCAACAAGACCGTGCCTATTAAGGCACTCTGTGTTCTGACCACTCTTGCGACTGATGACTGCTTTACTTTCTATGGGTTCCAGAACTAATGATCTTCGGGTTATTAACATTTTTGTATTTTCATCCTGTAGCTTTGATACCAGTAAACGTAAGTAATCGGCCGAGCACTGTCACCGTTCGAGTTTTCAAGGTGGTAGACGACGATGCTGTCGACCCCAGTTACAATTTTGGTCATGGCTATGTTTCAGCCGAATATCCTTATGGGCCTTTCTGCGTATTTCGAGATATACTTTTATACACTTGGTACGCTTCCAAATTGATATCTGATTTAGCTGTATTTAGCAACATGAATCAGATATGTTTTCCGTGCAATATCGGACAGCACGTCAGTACAGCGAGATTTCGTTTATGTGTTGCGAATGGTGCAAGAAATATTTGTGTTTGGCTTGCCTTTGTGATAGGTTTCACTCCACTGAATGCGAGCAAGCTCACGAAAACACTGTCAATAACTAGAATTACGCAATAACACACTTAAAAGTAGTATTTTGGATTATGTATCCCGATGAAAATGACTGTAAACAGGTTATATGCCTACTTGCTTATTATCGCGCTTCTCGGAGACTTCCTCAAAATATTAAAATAAAAATAAAAAGAGAGAGAGAGAGACAGAGAGAGAAAACAGAAATGTATTTCAAATATCAGCTCAGTGACGCCATGTTCGTCTCGTGATGTAAAGCAAGGATAGTTGATAGGTAATATCTCGTTGTACTAGCGATATGTATGACTTCGGGGTTCTTTGTTGTCTCTCTGCAAACAACTAGAACAGAATTCAGTAACGAAGTGGTAAGAACCCCTAGTCAGTGCGCCAATTAAACACTCAGCCATTCTTGGTTATTTTGTTAATCGTCTGTCATGCAGTAAACATCCTTGATTATTGATTTGTATTTACTACCATTGTTATTGTTATTCGTCACCCCTCAATAGCTTTCCTATCACTCATTGCCGCCGATGCACGTACCGAATTGTTCAGTATGAATGGTATGTGGGGTGTTTCCTCACGGAGAATATACACATTTATCTCGGCGTCTTGTATCAGGGTAATATGAAAATCTCAATAACAAAAGTCGAAAATAACACCCAACTATTTCTGTCCACTTAACACCATGACGACAGACAAATTGGCGTCTCACTGTATTTTGATAATAATTCGTTAGGCTTTTTGCGACCTCATTTTAAAACCTCGTGGGAGCAGGCATAACATTTTGCTTTTTGAACACCGAACAATAACACACAAAGATAGTCGACGAAAGGATACAAAGAAAAATCAGACTCATGGGTGTGGATCCAGTTCATCATAAGAAGACTAAACAAGAGGGAAACATCACGAAAGCAATGAATACGCTGGTTAGTGTACATTATTTGTATAGATCTGAAGATGAAAAAGCGCAGATCTGCACAGTGCCCGCATCTGCACTTAAGTTTCTGTCCTAATGGACATAATTTTTAGTTTATCCTCTTCTGAATTATCAAATGAATTGATTATTACGTGGTACAGAATAATTAGGTAACAGTGTTTCTTACAGCTTCCATTCGCACCAACATTTTTCTACATTCTCGTGCAATTCATGAAATTCTACTTGTATGATCACAAGACTGCACATAGATGCAATCGATTTTGAGGTGCAAAGTGTTTGTTATCTTACTTTTCGTGACAGGTTGGCAAAGTTGATTTCCAAAGACTTAATTGTACTGAAGTAATCTTTTATAACAAAGTAACAAGTTACGTGTTTTATTCGTATATATTTTGTGGGAAACTGTGATGGAAGATAGCACACCTGAATGTTTGACACAGCTGGTAAGAGAAAACGCTGCATATTAACCAAACCCCGCGACTTCTCTCCGTATCCTCCTATGACACGAGCACAGGATTCTCCTTCTATAACGCTACAGAGCTGTTCCCAGCACAGCTGAGAATTGGCAACATCGTCACAAACATTTGGCAACAATGTGACAGTACACTCACTTCCGCGTATGGTACTGAACTGACTCGCTAAATTCACTTGATATTCCCTTTCCATTTGAATGACTCGTGGTATATAATCCTCATGTAAACTAAGACACTGAGACAGAAATTTCACTTTTTTGGCTAAAGAATGCTATTCTTCACATAAGTGACAACTTTTAATATCTTTCACGATGCGTTATGAGGCTGAGCGACCAATACCATGACAAGAGTGGCGTACTGGCAGCAGTGTGTCCGTAGTACCGTGGTACCGCCCGTGTCTCGTGTTCCAACGGTTAAGAGAATCGTCGATTCTAACCGTGGTGTGGGCAGCGCGTGCGAGCTTTTGTTGTGTATTATTTCATGGAGCTGCGAATTCCCAGAAAAAATTCTGTAACAAAATCAGAAGAAAACGTTTACACATCAAATCCTCTTGCCAGCTCGGCTCAGTAAGTTCTGTTAATGGTGGTAGATCTCGGCTTTCTGACTGCCAAGCTGCTATGCAATACAAGCGTCTCTGAAGAAATTCGAATCCTCCATCAACGATACGAAATTCAATAATGTTCTTCACTTAAGACTCCCATGCCAGGGTGATAAGTATGAAGGAAATACACTGATTAGCAAATGGCAAGAAATTACTTTCAGCTCAAAGTGCAATGGTGAAAAACTTACAATGCTGCACAACAGGTAACGCCTGTTTCCGCTGCTGACAAGCAAATTTTGGGGTTCGAGGAATACGTAACTTTATTTATGAAATGCCACATTTGCATACATGAGTATGACACAGTATACCATTTAAACACAGACCAAATCGAAATCTAAGAGAGTAGTGTTTTACTAATTTGTGCAGATAGAGAGGCAGACAGTTGCAGCACTTCTTTTCCACTGCACAATGGTTTCAACAAACAGATAGCGCCATAGAGTAGCTCAAATGGAAAGGAACACATCCTAAATAAATTTATGCATCCTACACTGTTGCCAGTTCTGTGTAGGTGGCAGTTAGGTTATTTTATCTCGGTGATTACAAAATAGAGTCGAATGTATGCACTGGCTAGCCAAGGCGATTCGGTCAACCAAGTAAATGAATGTACTGAACATCCTGCAAACCACTACAGGGAGCCTGTGTGTCAAAATTCTCATCTTGTGTGCCGCAACGGTGTTATGGTAGTGAAATGAGTCTTAGAGAAGAGGGTTTGGTGGTCTGTTGGACTGATGATAGTTTCATATGGTGACGGTATCTGTTTGATTCCAACTTCTGCCAATTTCTTTTTATAGGGAGAGGCAGAATCTATTCTCATCTGGCTACGCCAAGTGGAGAAGGTATAATGGCATTGTGGTCTGAAAATCACATTGAACATGATATTCCTTCTCTACCAAGTAGACGTTAAGTGGGACCACAATAAAGTAAGGAGTGGTGACATGCAGAACCTCTATCACCAATAACCTTACATATATTAGTTATTAATTTCTAGTGACGAAACAAACCCTGTGTATGGTCACAGGACACTTATTATGTCTCTTATTTGAGCTTCTGTATGTCGGTAAAACTGGTTCTGGACTGGTAATGCACCTCAGACCGCCCTTATCGCGGAATTTGGTCCCTTCGTGACAATACAGCTCGACTACAACTTGTTGTTTGTTCAAAACTGCAGATTCCTCAACATCTACACATATTGCGCATGAATGGGTTGGAATCCTGGCCCAGCACTAAACTTTTCACTATGAATTATCAAGCTCCAGCATGAGAACACCTATCTGCTGGTGGATAATAATTTTTATTTTTAATGCATTTTCATTCGTTGACAACACTAACGATATCTGACGTTTTTGACTCCCAGTGAGACACAGAACTATTTGCGACATCACTGTAAGTTCAAGGATGTTATTCCGAGCTGCTGGAGGAGAAAAATTCGGTAAGTGTCGTCCCTTTGTGTGTAGTCAACAACGATATGTTTGGGTTTCGATTCTCAGTCAGCACAGTACACTTCGTCATATTATTTCTAGTTCAAACATGCTCACATGTCCTGCTAGTGTAACAAACCCATACTTAACGTTCCTTTTCTCTAGAATATAACAGCGATACGTGACGGGTTGGAGTCCTGCGAAGGAAGAATTAATGTTTCGTCTCGTCATTTCATTTAATATTTGTAGCTACTGCCGAGAAAATCCGAGATGTCAAAGTTGATTGTGCTTCGATAACAATCCGATTAGGTTCTGTGTTCGAATCCCTTTCCAACACAAAGCCTTACCTCACTGCATTTCAAGTAAGTTACTTGTGAAGAACCAATATTTTACATCTCTTGTTGTTCGTTAACAGGGACAATAGATGCTGAGTAGGAATTCGCGTCCGTTACAAATCTTACATTATGCAATTTAAAGTCCAAAAATGAGGTATATCACTCTCTTTATGCCTAGTCAGGAATGACTGTTAATTTCCGTCATCCAAAAAGTCTTAGCCTGCATGATTGGTTCAAATGGCTCTGAGCACTATGAGACTCAACATCCGAGGTCATCAGTCCCCTAGAACCTAGAACTACTTAAACCTAACTAACCTAAATACATCACACACATCCATGCCCGAGGCAGGATTCGAACCTGCCACCGTAGCAGTCACGGGTTTCCGTACTGAAGTGCCTACAACCGCACGGTCACCGCGGCCTAGCCTGCATGACCTGGGTTTGAATCCATCTGCAGAACAAGGCGGTTCGTCGTGTCATATGAAGATCATACATATACTCAACTAGCTGCTCGTGAATAACGTAAATTTTTAATGACATTTTGTGTTAAATAACAAGTATGGTATGTTTCTATGTAGAGGAAATCATGAATACGACGAAATTACTACGTGCATTAACTATCTGTCGTAATAATGAGACTGCTAACATTTCAGCTATGTCATTTATTGCAATAAATGTGAGCTTACAAGCCTTAAGGACAGTGTGATCTGTGATGACGTGTTCCCTGATATTTTTAGTTTCGTGGTATTACTTTACATCTTGAGTTATGGCGATACAGAGCAGTGTTCTCTAGTGGTGATTTGTTGGAACCATTTGCAATAGTCAAACGACTGTAACAAGGAGCGATTGGAGGACCTGCTAGGCAGCTGCGTTATGTAGGTCGCATGGGAATAGGTGAAATGCAATTCAGGTCGTTCGGATACTTTTGAGCACGACTGTACATAAAATCACTAGTTAAATATTAAATGTTTTCACCAAGAGTGAAATGCTGGAACCTTAATTGACGATAGAACTGTTTTTGCCTGACTGGGATTCGAACGCAGCACCTAGCACCGTCGTTTTCTAGCCAGGAACAGACGATAAATAGCTATTGTTGATTCACCAGTAGCGAGATGGGCACATGTTTAGCTAGACATCAGGCGACGAAAAGTTCTGTGATGAATGGAATTCAAACCCCACACACGTGGTCATGAAGAAACTTTAACTATCAAATTCTTTTCCAGTAATAGCTAGGAATGGCATGTTTGTACTTTCAATGATGTGATGGAAAATACTCTGCTGGCTATACGTTGAATCCACAACATGTCGTCGTTGGTGATCACTACGAACACAACGTCAAACCCAAATCCGTTTTCGCCAGTAGGAAGGAGAGGAATGTTTGAACTTGAAAAGATGTAAGGAAACATTTGATCTTGTAATGTTGTGATAAAAAGCTCATCATGTGGCTGTGAGTTGAAACGAATACGCTATAGCAGACAACGCACGAAGAGACGTTGAAAATGCAACTATTTTTCACCAGTAGTTCGGAGTGCACATGATAGGGCTTGAATATTTTGTTTCGATCAGGATTCGAAACCAGATAGGTGCCTTTCGAGGATGCCTAGAAGAGTTTGCAATCTTCGGGAACGCAGTGAAATCGAATTCTAATCCCAGTCCAGCACCACAATTTTCAACGTCTCAGTTTCAAATAAAGTAAAAGCCTTGTGAATTTACGTGGCCATTGGTTCATTAAATGAAATACGTTTTCTAGTTTACGACGGCTTGCTGGTGACAGAGACTCTGCCTTACGGGGTTTCTCCATCTGTCAGAGGTCAAACGAATGCCACTCTGCCACAGTCGGCAGCGAAGAGATTTCGTTACTGCGGATATTGAACTACGGAGCTTACTGGCGTTCTACACTTCGCGTTACTAGAGGTGAAGGATAGCTACTTGTGTGTGTTAAAAATCTACGCCTGACGTAAGATGTGAACCTAAACGTTTTACACATCATTACAAGATTAATCCACCAGACCACAGAACCCCCTGCCAAGCACACAATTATGAATTGCAGAGTATTCATTTAGATGTAGATGCATATGTCAAGGGACACGTAACAGGAAGGAGGGCGGGATCTGGGAATGGATAGAAGTGCAGAAGTGCAAAATATAGGCATGAAATCCTTGCAAAGTATTGCTTACTTAGATGTGTGCCGCAGTTCGTTTTATCTTAGGACCGAGAGATAAGAAGGACTGTTCTCAGAACGAAGAATGGGTTATAGGGAAGGGGAAATCAAAGAATACGGTTTCATAGGTGTTGGGAGGAATGATAGAGAGTAAAGACAGCAGAAATTAAAAGAGAAAATGTAGCGTCATAGGAAACTGCCTTATTTGTTTACAAAGTTTTGAGGGACTGTAATAGAAGGGCACTTGCGGCGATAGTGTCAGAGAGAGAGAGAGAGAGTGTGAGAAAGAATAGAAGAGTTATTAACAACGAGTAAACATAAATGTTCAAATGTGTGTGAAACCTTATGGGACTTAACTGCTAAGGTCATCAGTCCCTAATCTTACACACTGTTGTTGTTGTGGTCTTCAGTCCTCAGACTGGTTTGATGCAGCTCTCCATGCTACTCTATCCTGTGCAAGCTTCTTCATCTCCCAGTACCTACTGCAACCTACATCCTTCTGAATCTGCTTAGTGTATTCATCTCTTGGTCTCCCCCTACGATTTTTACCCTCCACACTGCCCTCCAATGCTAAATTTGTGATCCCTCGATGCCTCAAACATGTCCTACCAACCGATCCCTTCTTCTAGTCAAGTTGTGCCACAAACTTCTCTTCTCCCCAATCCTATTCAATACTTCCTCATTAGTTACATGATCTACCCACCTTATCTTCAGCATTCTTCTGTAGCACCACATTTCGAAAGCTTCTATTCTCTTCTTGTCCAAACTAGTTATCGTCCATGTTTCACTTCCATACATGGCTACACTCCATACAAATACTTTCAGAAACGACTTCCTGACACTTAAATCTATACTCGATGTTAACAAATTCCTCTTCTTGAGAAACGCTTTCCTTGCCATTGCCAGTCTACATTTTATATCCTCTCTACTTCGACCATCATCGGTTATTTTACTCCCTAAATAGCAAAACTCCTTTACTACTTTAAGTTACTCATTTCCTAATCTAATTCCCTCAGCATCACCCGACTTAATTTGACTACATTCCATTATCCTCGTTTTGCTTTTGTTGATCTTCATCTTATATCCTCCTTTCAAGACACTATCCATTCCGTTCAACTGCTCTTCCAAGTCCATTGCTGTCTCTGACAGAATTACAATGTCATCGGCAAACCTCAAAGTTTTTACTTCTTCTCCATGAATTTTAATACCTACTCCGAATTTTTCTTTTGTTTCCTTTACTGCTTGCTCAATATACAGATTGAATAACATCGGGGAGAGGCTACAACCCTGTCTTACTCCCTTCCCAACCACTGCTTCCCTTTCATGCCCCTCGATTCTTATAACTGCCATCTGGTTTCTGTACAAACTGTAAATAGCCTTTCGCTCCCTGTATTTTACCCCTGCCACCTTCAGAATTTGAAAGAGAGTATTCCAGTTAACATTGTCAAAAGCTTTCTCTAAGTCTACAAATGCTAGAAACGTAGGTTTGCCTTTCCTTAATCTTTCTTCTAAGATAAGTCGTAAGGTCAGTATTGCCTCACGTGTTCCAACATTTCTACGGAATCCAAACTGATCTTCCCCGAGGTCGGCTTCTACCAGTTTTTCCATTCGTCTGTAAAGAATTCGCGTTAGTATTTTGCAGCTGTGACTTATTAAACTGATAGTTCGGTAATTTTCACATCTGTCAACACCTGCTTTCTTTGGGATTGTAATTATTATATTCTTCTTGAAGTCTGAGGGTATTTCGCCTGTCTCATACATCTTGCTCACCAGATGGTAGAGTTTTGTCATGACTGGCTCTCCCGAGGCCATCAGTAGTTCAAATGGAATGTTGTCTACTCCCGGGGCCTTGTTTCGACTCAGGCCTTTCAGTGCTCTGTCAAACTCTTCACGCAGTACCTTATCTCCCATTTCGTCTTCATCTACATCCTCTTCCATTTCCATAATATTGTCCTCAAGTACATCGCCCTTGTATAAACCCTCTATATACTCCTTCCACCTTTCTGCCTTCCCTTCTTTGCTTAGAACTGGGTTGCCATCTGAGCTCTTGACATTCATACAAGTGGTTCTCTTCTCTCCAAAGGTCTCTTTAATTTTCCTGTAGGCATTATCTATCTTACCCCTAGTGAGACAATTCTCTACATTCTTACATTTGTCCTCTAGCCATCCCTGCTTAGCCATTTTGCACTTCCTGTCGATATCATTTTTGAGACGTTTGTATTCCTTTTTGCCTGCTTCATTTACTGCATTTTTATATTTTCTTCTTTCATCAATTAAATTCAATATTTCTTCTGTTACCCAAGGATTTCTATTAGCCCTCGTCTTTTTACCTACTTGATCCTCTGCTGCCTTCACTACTTCATCCCTCAGAGCTACCCATTCTTCTTCTACTGTATTTCTTTCCCCCATTCCTGTCAATTGTTCCCTTATGCTCTCCCTGAAACTCTCTACAACCTCTGGTTCTTTCAGTTTATCCAGGTCCCATCTCCTTAAATTCCCACCTTTTTGCAGTTTCTTCAGTTTCAATCTGCAGTTCATAACCAATAGATTGTGATCAGAATCCACATCTGCCCCAGGAAATGTCTTACAATTTAAAACCTGGTTTCTAAATCTCTGTCTTACCATTATATAATCTATCTGATACCTTTTAGTATCTCCAGGATTCTTCCAGGTATACAACCTTCTTTTATGATTCTTGAACCAAGTGTTGGCTATGATTAAGTTATGCTCTGTGCAAAATTCTACAAGGCGGCTTCCTCTTTCATTTCTTCCCCCAAATCCATATTCACCTACTATGTTTCCTTCTCTCCCTTTTCCTACTGACGAATTCCAGTCACCCATGACTATTAAATTTTCGTCTCCCTTCACTACCTGAATAATTTCTTTTATCTCGTCATACATTTCATCTATTTCTTCATCATCTGCAGAGGTAGTTGGCATATAAACTTGTACTACTGTAGTAGGCATGGGCTTTGTGTCTATCTTGGCCACAATAATGCGTTCACTATGCTGTTTGTAGTAGCTAACCCGCACTCCTATTTTTTTATTCATTATTAAACCTACTCCTGCATTACCCCTATTTGATTTTGTATTTATAACCCTGTAATCACCTGCCACCGAACTTCACTAATTCCCACTATATCTAACTTTAACCTATCCATTTCCCTTTTTAAATTTTCTAACCTACCTGCCCGATTAAGGGATCTGACATTCCACGCTCCGATCCGTAGAACGCCAGTTTTCTTTCTCCTGATAACGACGTCCTCCTGAGTAGTCCCCGCCCGGAGATCCGAATGGGGGACTATTTTACCTCCGGAATATTTTACCCAAGAGGACGCCATCATCATTTAATCATACAGTGGAGCTGCATGTCCTCGGGAAAAATTACGGCTGTAGTTTCCCCTTGCTTTCAGCCGTTCACAGTACCAGCACAGCAAGGCCGTTTTGGTTAATGTTACAAGGCCAGATCAGTCAATCATCCAGACTGTTGCCCCTGCAACTACTGAAAAGGCTGCTGCCCCTCTTCAGGAACCACATGTTTGTCTGGCCTCTCAACAGATACCCCTCCGTTGTGGTTGCACCTACGGTACGGCCATCTGTATCGCTGAGGCACGCAAGCCTCCCCACCAACGGCAAGGTCCATAGTTCATGGAGTGTGTCTTACACACTACTTAACCTAAATTATCCTAAGGACAAACATACACACGCATGCCCGACGGAGGTCTCAAACCTCCGCCGGGACCAGCCTCACAGTCCATGACTGCAGCGCCTGAGACCGCTCGGCTAATCCCGCGCGGTGAGTAAACATAATATGGAATCGTTGGCGTATTGTGTGGAGGACATATGGTGTATTCATGGATGGAGGGGAAGAGAGAGACGTATTTGAAATAACAAAAACTTCTGTGACAGAGTACATCTACGCTGATTAGTTTGTAAGTATGTAGACAGGGTATAAATGAAATCAAAATAGAATACTTAACAAACTGTATATTCAAAAGAAACCCACTTGAATTAAAAGGGCAACTCAAAGGAATGCTAACCCATATTGTATCTTTTCTGTTGCCACGCCATCTTCCACTAGCTCCCAATCAGGAAAAATGACGAAAAAGAAGACATAACAAAACATTTTAAGAACTCTAATATTTTATCCAGAATCCTTCATTATTTTGTACTTCTATCACGCGTCTTGGCATAGAATGTATAAGCCATCGGTCGTAACAGCCTGAAGAAGCAACTTCTTCCCAGGCTTCCAGGACGCAGTCCCAAAGAGCGTCCGCAGTAATTGGTTGGTTTCGTAGCCAGTCCTCTGTTAATGTTCTGGCGACCTCACTCCACATGTTTCCCATGGAGTTCATATCAGCCGCCCGTGGCGGCCAGTCCATGACGTTGACGCCAATCGTGGAGAGCCGCTGCTGAACAAATGCAGACTTGTGATGGTAGAATGGTCCTCTTCCAATGTGACGTATCCCTTCTGCGTATAGCATTCGCACTGTCGAAAGCATCACATTTTCCAATATGTGGGCATACTGCGCGCTGTCCAGAGTTCCTTCTATCCTGTGAAGAACTCCTGCCCCTCTCGCAGAATTCCCACCCCAGCAGGTAACAGATAGCCGGCCACTTCTTCTCGTCGTGGTTACATATTCGCGTCGATGGCGAGTCGCTTGCGGCCTGTAAACGATTCGTGGACCGTCGTTGTTGGTGGAAAACACCTTCTCATCAGAGAAAATGACGTTGTCCCACGACGCCCTCAGATGGAGTTCCGCAAATGCTAGCCGGTATAAAACATTGTCTTCGCTGAGCTCTTGTTTCACGGCGGATCGTCGTGCATGCAGTCCACCGTCCCTTAGCCTTCGGCGAATCGTGTCACTGGAGCCGGGGAAGTTGGTCTCCCGCGGCAACTGCTTCGCGTTCAGAAAGGGATTTTCTCTGCTCGTAGAGACTAGGTCCTTGTCTTCCTGCTGTGAGATCACTCTCTTCCTGCCTGAGCCAGGAGCCCTGTTGGTGGCGTCTCTTTCAAGGCAGATCCTCCACGATCTCGTGGCAGTGGTATGTGGTACGTCATACCGTCTGCCAGCTTCTCTGATGGAACATCCTCCCTCCTCAATGAGAGCGACGACTCTACGTCGGGCGGCCGGAGTGGCCGAGCGGTTCTAGGCGCTTCAGTCTGAAACCGCGCGACCGCTACGGTCGCAGGTTTGAATCCTGCCTCGGGCATGGATGTGTGTGATGTCCTTAGGTTAGTTAGGTTTAAGTAGTTCTAAGTTCTAGGGGACTGATGACCTCAGATGTTAAGTCCCATAGTGCTCAGAGCTTTGACTCTACCTCGAACAGACCTTTTCCAGTGAGCCATTACGGCAGACTACCTGATGTGTATTTCTGCTTTCCACTCTTATACTGATTCCAGGAGAGGAGGCAGAGGCATGCGGCGCAGCCGTGCTGGCTCGTCCCGGGCTGTTGGCCCACCAACGCCCCCGCCAGCTCGCTCACTTGCGTCTCGCCTCGGCCAGCCTGGCTGGCCCGTAGCCCGCGAGCCGCGGCTAGTACAGACCCGGGCCGCATGGCCACGATCACCCCTTGAAGGATCAAAAGTTACACCTAACCTACCCAAGTCTGTAGTACAAACTAACGCAGCTACTGCTATTATGCTATAACATGTGCAGGCACACCTACAGTTGACGATTTATTCAAATATTTCAAAAATACATTCATTTTAAACATAGCTACCACAAAATATTTCGCCTAGCTAGCAATAGCATGACGCAGGAAACTATACTTTCTTGTAAGCGCTGTGCATTAGATGTAGCCTTACGAAAACCTGTATTCAACCACGACAACTAAGCGGAATGTAAAAGTGAACAGGTTTGGCGGCAGCTTCTCCGAATAATAGTGTATACTTAGTATATAATACACGTTTTGTGCACTTATAACATGTACTCAGTGTCTATGAAACAATACGTGCAGCACGACGTAAATTACTTTCTGCTGAGGCACTTCATTCACATCTCAATGATACACGACTACTAGAGAACATTGCTCTTTACGGCAGTTAATCCACTTGTAAATTAACATCATGATATCGCAGATATTAGGCAACACGTTACTAGGGATGAGTAAGGTTTGCAACTAAACATGCTATTCCTAGCTACTACTGAATATGAAGTTGATTATTAACGTGTTTTCATAACCATGTGTGTTCGACTCTCAGTCAGCATAGACTTTTCGTCACCTTTTTTCTAGTTAAACGTGTGCACATCTCGCTGATGGTGGACCAACATTGGACATTTCTCGTCTGTTCCTGGTTAGACAAGAACGGCGGTAGGCGCCGGGTTCGAATCCCGGTCAGGCAGTACAACTTCAGTCGTCATTTAAGGTTCCAGCCCCACTGCTGGTGACAAACTGTAATATCTACATTTTGATTTTACGTACTTATTCAACAATCCGATTAGGTGCAGGGTTCGCATCCTTGTCCCCAGCATTACATGATGGCATTTTAATTTTAAACATGTGCATCCTTTATTCCTCGACAATGCAACACTATACAACGTCTTTCGAGGTTAATTACCAAGAAGGTAATTGTCATGTTAGGGTTCCTACTTTCGTACAAACATTATCGTCATTTACGTTCAAGTTGAGAACTGATAACTGATACTGGTGCAAACTTCAATATTTGACGTCTCTTTCTGCCTAGTGATCGAGTCTCGATAAGGCATAAAGCGTTGCTTGGTTAACAATGGCTTTACGTTCTGGGTGACCCACTTCTTTTGCTGTCGAGTGTACATCTCACCAGTGAATGTGTCGTCAAAGAGTAGCGGCCCAATCAGGCACTGATAACTCACAACACACGTTAACTCTCAGTAAAATCCATACTCTGTCCTCATTGATGCGGCGAACCAGTAAAAGAAAATCTTACGAGTTACAATTCCACTGAATTGAAATTGTGCTTCGTCAGACCACACTATCATCTCCGATAGCGCCTCATTGTTGCCCACGATACTATTAAACCATTCGCAGCACTCCATTCTACGATGTGGTTCATGCTCGTACGTTATTTACATGTAGAAAACTTGTGATGTAGCCTTCAAAATGCCGTTATTGTTTGAGCGACTCATCCTGGTTTCATGGGCACGCTGTTTCACAGACTTCTGTGGTGAGCGAGTGATTAGTTGTAGCAAAGCATGGGAGTACTGCTTACTTGATGCTGTTAGCGTTTGTCCGGATCGTCGTTTGTGTACATCTGGAAGAGCACTTTGACTTCATCTCTGTCTCAAATGGGGGCAGTTATTACACGTGTCGATGGCTCTGTTTGAAATTAATTTCATCGTTGGTATTGAACCCCAATGTTTCGTAACGAAGTGATCACTTCACACTGCCTCAATTTCGTACAATATCAGCCTTTCACCAGCCATGTTCACGCACGTAACACAAAAAAAAAAAAAAAAAAAAAAAAACTAAACAATGCTTCTCTGGCAACCACCACTTGTAGAAACAAGACAATGCTTCTACTATCACGTAGGGAAGAAACCTATCTGGGGAGACTATCACATTCAATAGAAAACATTTCTGTAACGACCATCATGTAATAAACAAGACAACGCTTTTGCAGCGACTACCATCTAACAACACTTGTGTAGTGACTATCACATAATAAAACAAAACAACGCATCATCTAACAAAAGAAAAGGACACTTCTGTGGCAACTATCATGTAACAAAATAAAACAACGCTTCTGTGGCGACCAACACATAATAAAGCAAACCAACGTTCATGGGACGACTACCGTGCAGACTGCCCGAACAATAAACTAATTAACTACCAACACTGAGACGTTACTGTCAATTAATTTGGAGTTACGGACAGTTATACAGTGTATAAATTATTTTGGGCCACACTGCATATAACGCCCCTTCTCTTAGATTTGCAGTGTACCGAGTATGGTCTCAAGACCACCAACATGGCCTCCACTGGACCCACGCTGAAGACTCAATAGATGTCAGAATGATGTCATGACATAGTCTAAATGCATCCTGACGTTGTCTGTAATACATCGTGACAATACCACAGCTATTATTCATAATACTGGTCGCGATCTGACTAACGTTGTAACCTCCCCGCAGAAATTGTAAATGAAAATGACCCAAGTGTAACCTCCCCATACAATTATTAATTTAAATGAATTTTTAAATATTGTAACCTCTGAACAAAACTGATTTTAATGTAACCTCTGAACAAAATTAGCTCCCATTTATAGTCTGTGCGCAGAAATGCATTCACATTTAATGTTCCCACAAAATTCTTTTCTCATTTAATGTCAAGTTCGAAACAGAAAAATTGCTAAACACCAAAATAATAAAAAAGTTTAATAACCTGATAAATTTTATGAAGACAGCAGCGCTGCCCTTCAGCCCTGTATTCTAAATAAAAAAGCAAAAATTCTTACCTCAATAAAAACCGCAATTATATCTGCTCTTAAGTTGGAATTTTTCGACACAGCTTCGTGCAATACTGGCGTATATATTTTTTTTAGATGATTGGAAGGAATGATCATGCATTTGAAATATTGTTTAAATTGAAATTAATGCTTTACTTGAAAAGAGTTGCTTTATATTATAAAAATTATTATTGGGGAATTTGTTGGAACAAATTAAATTACAATTAAGATACATTATTAAATATGCGCAAGGCTGCTTGTTTACCTTCTACAACAATACTCATCCTCCAGAGTCCTGACCAGAGTCGCGAGCAGAGCACACAGCCGACGCATGCCGACTCCCGCCGACTAGCACGGACTATCACGGACTGACTACTACTGTCGACTGACTACTACTACTGTCGACTCGCGCAGTCAGGCGCAGACTAGCAACAGCTAACGATAAACTACTCTCTGGTCAGAGAGTCTGTCATGCCTCGCCCATCGCGGGCAATGTATACGTCTTTCATAACCCTCCACTGGGGGGGCAAAAATTTGGCAGCGATGGTGAGTCAATTGGACTTGTCATGAGCAACAAATTTTTCTTAATTATCTAACTTTACAATCACAGAATATATACAGATATATAGGTGCAGAAAATGGAGTAAAATATAGCGCACATGCCCTGAGTACAGATCATATAAGGCAATGACATAATGTATACACAATGAATACAAAACATATTAACAAATGGCAAAAATGCACACGCACTGTAAAATTCATTAGCATTTTTACAACAAATAAACATAATGAGTACAAATCATATTGACAAATGACAAAAGTGCACACGCACTGTGGTTCAGAACATATCAGCAAATCACAAAATGTATACGTAATGAGTGCAAATGGCACAAAGTGCACATTCACTGTAGAACTCTTTAGCATTTTTACAACAAATAATCATAATGAGTACAAATCATATTTACAAATGACAAAAGTGCACACGCACTGTAGAAGTCTGTAGCATTTTTGCATAACATTTCATGGAATGAAATAAAGTGCACATGCACTGTATAAGTCTTTATCATTTTACAACAATTTTAGCAGTGTATAAGTGTTTACCATCTTACAAGAACTAGGAAAGGAATGGGAAGGATAGCGTCATGGTTGTAGCACTTTAGGTTGCACGCAGCTGCACTGAAAGACCATATCTTTCTATAGAAGCACAACACCAAGTGAGACAATCTGAAGTTCTTTTCCTTGAAGTATTAATCAGTGTGGCCAAGACACTGAACTGTCGTAGTAATATTCATGTTATCATTTTGGTAGTACATTAGGTACACCAAACAGTGGGACTATTATAACATCTCCATCGCTCAAGGTGGTGGACAGCATGTCGTGTCAACACCACGTTCTTGTAAAGTACACCAACGTAGAATTAGTGCGAAAACCAAATATAGTGCTCCATGATCATGAGGATAGACAGGACAAACGGATATTGCAGTAATTTCTGGTATTTAGGTCAGAAGGTGAAGGACATTAAGTCACATAGTAGTCTTCATTGAGAATTACACTAGTCTAACAACTGATTTCAGTAATTGGTGGCACTCATCACCCAGTTACTGAACATTTCTGTACCATGTACGTAGTATTACAGAATAATGTTCATAAATCGTTTGTTTACAGAGAACATTGGCACTCATTGCCCAGCTACAAACCATCAGAAGTCATCATTCAAAATGAGTTAATTATTGGCATAGCATTTATACATAATTAATCTAATTATAGTAATCATTGACATCATAGGTCATCTTATTACAATAATCAGTGGCATTCATTGGCCAGTTATAAAGCATTTTTTTTTTGCATTATTCAGAAGCGATCATTCAAAACAAGCATTAATTATTGGCATAGCATTTGTACATAATTAATCTAATTATAGTAATCATTGGCATCACAGGTCATCTTATTATAATAATCAGTGGCATTCATTGGCCAGTTACAAAGCATTTTTTTTTGCATTATTCAGAGGTCATCATTCAAAATGTGTTAATTATTGGCATAGGATTTATACATAATTAACCTAATTATAGTAATCATTGGCATCATAGGTCATCTTATTACACTAATCAGTGGCATTCATTGGCCAGTTACAAAGCATTTTTTTTGTGCTAGCAATGCATTGTGTTGGGATCTATAATTAATAACAATATTTTCTTTTGAGTTATTGCTGCAAATGAAGATGTGTAACGTCATTCGTCATGAGTCAGCTGTTGCAAGGTTATGAAACAAGTAGAGTATATGTGATCACATTCATAAATGACATACGTTTAATGAACAACTGCTTATAGCACATTAATTTCATGAATAATTTCTCCTGCAAAATATACAAAAATGGATTATTAAACTGAACGAAGAAACGCATATTATGCTGAAAAGTAGTGAACTTCGAATTAACAGGTAGCGAAATGTGTATAAAAAATATATGTGTTCTCTAGCTGTCCTTTCCAAAACCTTCAGTCATCATACTATGTGATATAAGACATACTGTCAAAACGAACTGCCACAAATACTTAAATAACAACATAGCATAAATACATAAACTTCAACATTATCCTCATCTGTAAAGAAAAAACTTCATTATCCATATTATCATAACTCCATCATTATCATCACCTGTAAAGAAAAACTTCATTATCCATAGTAGCATATTCTTCATCATTATTCATCACCATCCATTATCATCTGCAAAAAAGTCACTTCATTATTCATTATACAACTATTCCTTATTTCTAGCATATTTCATCACTAAAACTAAGATGTGTAGTTCTGTCTGACAGCCTGCATCAATCGCCTCGTATTCTGAAAGAAAAAATTAGTTAAGACTGCTATTCTACGATGTGTATAGTATATTCTTGTTAATTCTGATCCATTTACTCTTCCTCACGAGGTATTGCATCTTCTCTCGTTCATTCCGAAGGTGAAATTCCCATATCTATTAAATTTTTTTTTTTTACACATTATTGCTTTCTGAAAATGGTGAACAAAGATTAATGTCTTGCATTTAAATCATATACCCACAAAATAAAAACTGGTTTATAGTAACATAATTGAGCATACAGCATAGCATGACAGAAAACGTAATATGTCAAAAACATAGACAGTGTTGAGAGGCAAAAATGTACACAGTGTATCACAATGTAGCAGCAAAAAAAAAAAAAAAAATGTAAAATAGTCACGATGTTGAGATATCATAAGGCAAAAATCAAAGTCAACTGGTATTTGTTATGTCTTGAATATTTCATAGTGGATACAAACAAAACAGGAAAAAAATCATACATACATGAAAAATGTAAAATGTGCACAGTCTGATGTGTAACGACAAGAAAAGCGACCTGCTAACCTTACCTTCCCGGGCACTTGCCTAGAAAAAATACGACAATCATCAGTAAGTGTTCATGTGAATATAATTGCATAAGTGATCATAAAAAAATTAGGAAATGGCATTACAGTATGACAAATCATAAAGTATGTTCATTCAATAAAAGGTTTGATGTTGGACACGTGGTGGTTCCCTTTGGTTTTTCTGGTTCTCAAAGTTTCGACGTGTAATACATTGGGGTGAGGAATGCTGCGAATCCGATATGGACCTGCGTATAGAAGCTCATACTTACTGCATCTACTCTTTCCTCTGTTGGATAAATAGTGTGTACGTACTAATATCTTCTGTCCAATGTGAAAGTCACGACGTGTGCAAACCTGTTTTTGCTGTCTTCTCCGGCGCTCTGCGGCACGTTTGATGTTGTTCAGCGCAATATCAAATATTTCATGGTGTCGTAGTCGACGCGATGTAGGAAAGGTTACTAATTCTTTAATTTTGTTAGGTGGTTCAACATTTTTCAGTATAATAGACGGAGATAGCATAGTAGATTCATTTGGTATGGAATTAATTACATCCTGGAATGAGAGTATGTGTGTGTCCCAATCAATATGTTTTGTATGGCAGTATATTCTACACAGTTTACCAATTTCTTTCATTAATCGTTCACAAGGGTTCGAAGAAGCATGGTACCTGGATATATAGATCGGAGAAATGTTTCTAGCTCGTAACATACGTGTCCATATAGTAGATCGAAACTGTGATCCATTGTCGGAAATTACTTTCAACACATGCCCAACATGAAATAGAAAATGTTTTACAAATGCTTTCGAAACAGTTTTAGAGGGAGCTTTGCGTAACGGAGTGAAGGTAACAAATTTTGAAGTGAGTTCAACAGCGACAAAGATGTAGCAAAAACCTCTATTAGTTCTGGGAATGGACCAAAAATGTCTACAGCGACCATATGTCTCAATTTAACAGGTACAATGGGATGTAATGGAGGAACATGTGAAGTCGTGTCTGACTTAGCTTTCTGGCAGATTTTGCATGACGCTAAAACTCGTCGAATACGTTTCTCCATGTTGGCAAAATAACAGTTCTGTCTCAGAATAAGAAAACATTTTCTGGCTCCGTAATGTGCGTAACTTAAATGAGTATATCAGATTAATTTGTTAACAAGCTCGTCAGGAATGCATAATGACCAACTGTGGCTGTTAGGATGAGAGCGGCGAAACAGAATGTCATTGCGTACAGTGTAATGGTTTCTAATGGTAACATTATTCTTATCTTGCCAAAGGTCTTTAATTTCTTTCCACACGTTGTCATTACTCTGCTCTTGTGCTATGTCTTGTAATGACGACGAAATGAAATTTTCAAATGCAAGTTATTGAAAGTAGATGACGCTGAAATTTGCTTTGCAGAAGTTGGTTGCGATGTCTTGCTGATTGATGCTGAGAGAACGGGATAGTGCGTCGGCTACAATATTTTGTGTGCCGGGAATGTGAACAATTGTGAAATTAAATTCCTGTAAATAAAGTTTCCATCTACTTAATCTGTCATGTGTAAATTTAGCCGAAAATAAAAATTGTATCGCTCTATGATCTGTGTAAACGGTAGTGTGTCTTCCATAAAGAAAATGCCTAAATCTGGTAAAAGCCCAAACAACACATAGTGTTTCCAGTTCTGTAACAGAATAATTGCGTTCAGCACTGACAGAATGCGACTTGCAAAAGCGATGTTTTTAATTACTGTAGAACCATCTTCTTCAATTTCCTGAAAAATATGTACGCCTAAAGCGGTGTTAGAACTGTCGGTGGCAATGGAAAAATTTCTAGTAAGATCTGGGTGCGATAAAAGTGGTGCATTCAACAAGGCTTCTTTCAGGTTCATAAATTCAGAATGTGCTTGCCTATCCCAGGACCAAATAGTGTTTTAGCTGTCAATTGACATAATGTAGGGGTGTCTAAAGCAGAGTAACGAATAAATTTACGAAAAAAGTTAATTAAACTCAAAAAGCTGCGTAGTTGTTTCTTCGTCGTAGGAACAGTAATGTCACGTAAAGATTGAAGTTTTTCCGGGTCAGGCGTAATGCCCTTTGCTGAAATTACATGTCCAAGAAATTTTATAGAAGTTTTGCCAAAGTGCGATTTACTGAGATTAACTGTGAGTCCTTGTGCACGAAATGTTTGCAACAGTCGTTCAAGAATCATATTGTGTTCAGACCAGTTAGCTTCTGCAATAAGAATGTCGTCTACGTACGTTGTGATTCTGTCTTTAAGTTCTGTCGGAAGTATTGTATTCAAACCGCGAATAAAAGCTGCTGAAGTAATTGTTAAACCGAACGGTAGTTTACAAAATTGATAACAGTCACCAAAACAGAGAAAAGCCGTGTACTTTCTGCAGTCCGGATGGAGCTGAATTTGCCAAAATCCAGATTTCAAATCTAATGTGGAATAAATAGCAGTACCATGAAATTTCTGTAGAAGTTCTTCTAGTGTCTGTAGGCGATCTGTTTCATTAATAATAATGTCATTGACGTGACGCGAATCAAGTACGAGGCGAAGTGAACCATCCTTTTTCTTAACAATATGGAGCGGGTTTATGTAAGGACTAACTGCCGGTTGAATAATTCCTTGAACAAGCATAGCTTGCAATTCTTTCTTAACTTGTTCCCTATGAATATACGGAATGGGATAATGCTTGGCTTTAAATGCGTCGTGCTGTTTAACTTGAAATTCATACATAAAACCGGACATAGTACCAGGAACGTTGTCAAAAACTGGAGCTTGCTGTAAAAGAATTTTGTGTAGTTGCGTGCGTTCGTCGTCTGTATTTGCACTGCTCTGTTTAACTTTATCAGAAATCATCTGCATAACGTCATAGTCAGCTTCGTCTGGAGTATTACAATTGTGTACGTACGTATCTGTGAACAATGTGGAATTACAGTCTATGCTACGTGATACGGAAATGACCTCTGTACGATTAATTGTTTGTTCTTCCGCAGATAAATAGTGCTGAAATTCTAAAGCCAGTTGCACATTTTCATCCTTTGACATTAAATAGGAATTTTGAAAGTTAATAATAGCGTCGTGTTGTACCAGAAAATTCGTACCTAAAATAATGTCTGTTGTCAATAAGTGAACAGTCCAAAAATTTGAGTGAAACGTATGACCTGCAATAAAAAGTGATAAATGTGTCTGTAATTTTACATCTACTCCTTTACTCGATACTGCTCCTTTTACTTTCGTTTTGCCTAATGGTAACGTAGGATAGGTATTCTCTTTGTTACACTCGTTGAAAGTTTCTTCATTTATAACTGACATAGGTGATCCACAATCGATTACTGCTGAAAATTTTGATGATCCAATTTTAACTTCGATGACTAGGTGTGAAATGGTTTTTTGAACAACTGGTCTTTCCTGCAAAAGAGTGTCTCGGATTCCGTCAAAAGTAATAACATTTTCATGAACAACATTCTGTGTGTCAAAAGTAGTGCTTGCGTTGCTGGAAGATGCGACCTGTATAGTATCTAGTCAAATTCTATCTGACGTGTTATTATTTTCAGGAGGATTCTGTGGCATTTAGATTATTTGAATTGTTCTGTTATTTCTTCCAGACGTATTACGTTCTGGATGATACCTACTGTCTGGTTCATTCATGATAATATGTTCTTACTGATGTTCTTGCTGCTGATAAGATCGACTGTTATTAAATGTACGCTGAAAATTGTGCTCATTATTTTTACGTCTGTCATGATAGTCATTTCTATACGGTGCATTGCGATAGGAATTGAAATAGTGTGTTTTCTGTACATACTTATTCCCGTGTTGCTGTGCGTCACTATTTGTTGGGGCCGACGCTATACGCGTACGCGGCGAAACATTAAAGCTTGGTTGACCTTGTGCATTACATTGTTGGTTAGGTATGCTAACCGGTTGGTTTTGTTGCTGTTGCGGAGAAAAACCTCTATTGTTACCAAAAAGTGGTTCCTGTTGCTGATAATTTTGACGATACTGATAATTAAAATTTTGCCTGTTATTAAAATTCTGGTGGTTGTCGTTCCTGAAGCGTCTATTAGCTTTGCTATTGAAATTGCGTGGCTGATCGTAATTGCTGTATGTTTGTTGACCTTGGTTATTGTATGAAAAATTTTTGTTTATAAAGGAATATTCCGATTGCTGTAACAGATCTCTGAATGCCGAAATATTTTCTTTGTGCTGACCCGTTAAAAGTGACACTCGTAATGATCGTGGTAATTTAGAAATACATAATTGAATAAGTGCAGATTCACTCTATGGTTCACTTTAGTACTGGTTTTGTTGGACCATGTGTTCAAAAAATTGCGTGACACTGGGAGAATTTGAGTTCTCATAATTCAGTAAACTAATTAGTTGATCCTTAATTCCGCGCTGTGTCGTCTTCGACCAATACGCTGACAGAAAAGCATTCTGAAATTCTTCTACCGAGTAGCATTCTCTCGCGATCGGTCTCATACGAGTTGCCGGTTCGCCTTCCAAAAAACTGCAAACAAATTCAAGTTTGTGCGTTCCAGGCCAAATCGGTGGAAAAGCAAAGCCAAATTGTTGTATCCAATCCAGGGGGTGGATCTGTGTACTGTCATTTTTAAATACTTTAAATTTTCTCACTGATAGAAAATGTTTGTAATCAAAATTATCGTCTCTGTTCGTCTGAACAGGTTCACAATTGTATGAGAATCTATTTGTCTGTGACTGTTCGGAATCTAAGTCACGTACTCTCTGTAAATTACCTAAATTATACTGGCTGTGTGAGTGTGAGAAATGTTCGGAATGTGCCGTATGCTGTGACGTGTTATTAACTGAAATATTTTTTATCTCTGTCACTTCTTGCTGTAAAGTTCACAAATTTCTACGTAATGTATTATTGGACGAATCTATCTCACTGATCGTCTGCTGTAGATTTTGGAATTCAGGTGTTTGATTAAACGAAATCGGTGAAGTATCGTCTGATTTGCTGTCATTATTACTTTCGCTAACATCAATACGACTGGCCAATTCATCATATTTTTCAGTCAGTATTTTTACCTGATCATCGTTTTTAGTGTCACAAGCATTAATTTGTTTTTGTATTTTACGTGTGGTTTCGTTCAATTTTTTAACGTCAACTTTGATGACATCGGAATCCTGTGTTAGTTCTAATTGTTCGAGTCTGTCTGTCACTGAAAGTCTACTGTGTGTGTGTCTGTTTTTGATTTAAGATCGGAAAATTCATCACGCAATTCGGTGTTCAACCGTTTAATAGTATTAATTTCGTCTGATACAGTAGCAGTATTGTTGTCTACGTATGTTTTTGCTTTCGTAAACAATTTGCGTTTATCTTCCTGTCTCTGTGCGGTAATTGTTTCCATCACTCGTCGCTTTACTTTATTCTGTTCCTGTATAAATTTACGGAAACGCGTTTCACTGTTTTGTAGGTGATGATTAAAACGTTCGTCAATTTGGCTCTTCTGTTGGTCGAATTTCGCGTCTACTTTTGCATCCAGTGTGCGCGAAAGTTCTGCTGACATTAATTTCAACTCGTCGCGTAACTGTGTTGCTTTTTCAGAGCATTGTTTACCGACTGCACTAATTTGGTCTCTAAGTGATTCTGTTGCAGCTGTTTGCATATCCCTTAATTCTTGAGCAACAGATATAATTTCTTCACTACTTTTCCTAGCACAAGCCTCAATTTCCTCACGTAATTGTTCTTTAGTGTCATGACATTGTGCGGCAACCGCTGTAATCTGTTCACTAAGCTGTCTGCAATTGTTGTCTAATTTTTCATTAAGGTTGTCTTGTTTTCCATTAATTTCATTAATTTGTTGTTTGAGACTTTCATTCAACTGTTTGGAATTGTTGTCTAGTCTTTCATTAAGTTGTTTGAAATTTTCACTAAATTGTTTGTTATTTTCACTCTGTTGTAGCAATAGTGCCATAATTTGATCCAAGCCGATATTACCTACTCTATTCTCTATGCTGTTTGATGGTGTATCTGCAATTGTCACGTTTTGTGTAACCATTTGGTTATTCTGTGATTCTTGAAAATGTTTGCCAATCGGATGTACACTGTTAATCACTACACCGGAATTAAATAAATCTGTCGTATTCTGATTACACTGTTCATTCTCGTTAGAAAATTTTGTCTGTTCATTACGTAAATTTTGCAAACCGGGTGTGTCAAGCTGGGCAGAGTTCATTAGAACAGGACGTGCCGCGTCATCAATTGTCGTTACTTTAACAGACGACACAATCGGATTTGTTTGCTCATCACTAGGATAAAAATCATTAATAGTGGTCAGTACGCACTGATTGTCTGTAAATGGAGGATTGTCATCATTACACTGAGTGTCGCAAGTACTATCGGTCAAATAATTTGAGTCGGCTATTTCACTCATTACACATCGCGATGTACTGTTAACAGTTTTTCGCGGCATTTCTTTTTTTTTTTTTACAAATCAGAATTAAGCACAAATGAAACTAGGACAATGAAAAATGCAACAAACATAAATACAACAAAGAGCAGCAAATTGCCTATGATCTGTGGAAGAAAGAGTGACAAATTAGTAAATGCGTTGCGCCAGATGTAAACTACATTTAAGTAAATAAGAGCAGATATATGACTACTTCTCAGAAGATTCCCAAAGAAATACGTTCCTGGCCGGATGTCGCCAAGTGTAACCTCCCCGCAGAAATTGTAAATGAAAATGAGCCAAGTGTAACCTCCCCATACAATTATTAAATTAAATGAATTTTTAAATATTGTGACCTCTGAACAAAACTGATTTTAATGTAACCTCTGAACAAAATTAGCTCCCATTTATAGTCTGTGCGCAGAAATGCATTCACATTTAATGTTCCCACAAAATTCTTTTCTCATTTAATGTCAAGTTCGAAACAGAAAAATTGCTAAACACCAAAATAATAAAAAGGTTTAGTAACCTGATAAATTTTATGAAGACAGCAGCGCTGCCCTTCGGCCCTGTATTCTAAATAAAAAAGCAAAAATTCTTACCTCAATAAAAACCGCAATTATATCTGCTCTTAAGTTGGAATTTTTCGACACAGCTTCGTGCAGTGCTGGCGTATATATTTTTTTTTTTTGATTATTGGAAGGAATGATCATGCATTTGAAATATTCTTTAAATTGAAATGAATGCTTTACTTTAAAAGAGTTGCTTTATATCATAAACATTATTATTGGGGAATTTTTTAGAACAAATTAAATTACAATTAAGATACATTATTAAATATGCACAAGGCTGCTTCTTTACCTTCTACAACAATACTCGTCCTCCAGAGTCCTGACCAGAGTCGCGAGCAGAGCACACAGCCGACGCATGCCGACTCCCGCCGACTAGCACGGACTAGCACGGACTGACTACTACTGTCGACTGACTACTACTACTGTCGACTCGCGCGGTCAAGCGCAGACTAGCAACAGCTAACGATAAACTACTCTCTGGTCAGAGATTCTGTCATGCCTCGCCCATCGCCGGCAATGTATACGTCTTTCAACGTGCTTAACAAGTTCAGTGAAGGTCAATACCTAATATGACCATAAGCCAACGCGTCTATAGATGACACTGTTTATGGATTTAGTGATGTACTGCCTTTTATTCACTGCTGTCGTTAGTTGGTTTCACGAGCATCATGATACAGAACCTTTACTACCGGATTGCTACTCTGCTTAGTTGATGATGTGTTGTCGCCTGAAGTGATGACTACAAGGTTTACCGCCTACACATTGATCCAGTGAGCTCTGCGTTATGATCAAACAATTTCAGGGGTGACCCTCCGAATACATCCCAAATAACGGGATGGTATCCCTTGCTAAGAATCTTATGGCTGCCACTAGGAGCATACGATCCCTGCAGTACTCCACGAAGCTTACAGAGTGACATCAGGGCGTTCTTGGTTGATGTAGCACACTATACAAGGGTGGTCACTATAAACTGTCAAATAAATATATATTATAAAAGTAAGTGTACAACGTGTGTGCCGTTGAAACTCAGAAACGAGTCCCAGTACGATTAAGGAAGCTATATGATAGCCCTCTATCGCCTATCCATGAAGAAGGTATCCATGAAGAAGGTTCCCGTTATTACCTGAAGGGCGTCCGTCCCCGGCAGCTGAGTGGTCAGCGAGACAGACTGTCAATTCTAGGAGCCTGGGTTCGATTCCCGGTTGGGTCGTGGATTTTCTCTGCTCAGGGACTGGCTGTTGTGTTGTCCTAATCATCATCATTTCATCCCCATCGATTCGCAAGTCGCCGAAGTGGCGTCAAATCGAAAGACTTGCACCCGGCGAACGGGTTACCCGACAGGAGGCCCTAGTCACACGACATTCATTTACCTGAAGGGCTACTACGTTTCGCCCTCTAGAAATTTCTGGAACATTCCAGAACATTTGAGAGTATTCGAGAACATTCCGGAATGTTCGAGGATATTCGACAGTATACAAAAACATTCCAAAATGTTCCGGGATGTATCTCAATAATCCGAGGTGTTCTATAATGTTCGAGAAAAGTCTGGAACTTTCAGCAAGATTACAGAATATTTGGGAGCATCCAGAATCATCGCAGATCACTGTAAAACATTTCAGAACACTGTCTAATGTTGTGGAATGTTCTGGAACATTGTGGACGATTCGAAGACTTTCTGCTATGGTCGGGAATTAGCCACTGGTGAGGCTGCCCGTTGTGATGGGTGCATAAGGTAAGAGCCGCCGTGGTTTGAACGACAGTTTCAGTGACGGAGGGAGAAACCGGAAAAGTTGTGCAGTGAGTGAATAAAAGCAAACAGAGAAGTGTGAATAGCCAAAGTGATACAGTGACTAAATATAAATCGGAAATAAAGTGTGAAAAGTGTATAATGCTTGCTTAGTGTATTTGTTGATAAGAAGTTGATTTTATTTGTATTTTAGACAAAGCCCAAACGCAGAAGGGGTCTTGCCAGTTCTGAAGAAAAACGGCGAAAACAAACAGAATAGTGAAAAAAACGGAACAGACGAAAGAGCGCGAAGCACATTTAAGTTCCCGACGAACCAGAATGGGCACCGTGAGAAGCTGTGAAACCGAAGAAGAAAGAAATGAACAGACTGAAGAATCAAGAACTGCGACACAATTTTGCAAATTAAAATATTGCGCAATAAGCCTCAAATACGCATGCTTCTTACACTATAAACGGTACTTAGCTTGCTGTAGAGTAGGAAATTCGAAAATTTTATATATGTTTACCCTGGATTACGAAATGAAAAATTTTGTTTATGCAAAAGTATTTTAAATAGTTAGAATATATTTTCAATAAAAAATAACCTTTTATTCTTTAAAACATATTGTAAATAGCTAGAATATATTTTCAATAAATTTTTAACCTCTTATTCTTTAAAATTTATCATTTTAGTCCAACTACCACACAATCTCGTATCAATTCCTTGAGCGAAGGCGGGTACCAAAGATGGTACAATATACATTATAATCAGCTGCCAGAGAAATTACTTTCTGTAGTTCCTGAAAGATCTACATGTAACTGATTGTCGGCCTCTGACCCATTTAAATCCTGGCTGACACTGGCTAAGTCCCAGGATGATGTACAGGCGTCTACAAGGAGGGTGCTGCTTAATCTTACACAATATATTTAGGCGCTAAATCGAATATCTGGTATTAAAGTTTCTTGGATCGAAAACCTTCTACATTACTTGCGATGGTTACGTTAGCCTTTTTCCAAACCTTAGAATAAGTAACCGGATGCATCATGAAGATTAAAGATCCGCTGAATAGAAAATAGTAATGTAATGCACTATCAAGAATGAAGTTACTTCTGCCCTACAGAAAACTGGAACGTAATGCTCAGGAAGGTAGGCTCCCATAACAGAAGCCTCAGAATGAGTCAGGAAAATGGCCTTATTTCGTAGAAAACACCCCGAATGTACACTGCCTGCCATATAAGTGAGGAGGAAACGAAATCAGACTTCACCGATTGAGAGCATATGTGAATTTATTTAAGTGATTATTTCGTTCTACTAACTTGTTCATCTCAGAGCAGCACTTGCAAACTATATCATCAGGTTTTAATGCATGTATTAAAATTCCTGTTTTCCCTTACAGTTTTTACCCTCTACAGCTCTAGTACAGTGGATGTTATTCCCTTATGTCTTGACACATGTCATATCATTCTATCCCTTTTTCTTGTCAGTGATTTCCATATATTCTTTACTTCGCCTGTTCTTCAGAAAAATCTCTCATTCTTTATCTTATCAGGTACCTCGGTTTTCAACATTCTTCTGTATCATCAGATCTGAAATGCTTCTATTCTCCTTGACACTATTCATGATTTGCTACCATACAACGTTGTGCTCCAAAAGTACTTTCGCGGAAATTTCGTCCTCAATTTAAGACCCATGTTTGATATCAAATACATATAGAGTGCCGGAAAGAAATCGCAACGCCAAGAAGGAGTTGTGCGACACAAATGAAAGTTGGTAAGGTGTGTTTGTACTTCTGAAATATGATGTCCACTCAGATTACGCGCCAGTCCCATGAGAGTAGCGCTAGTAACGCCCCTATGAAGATGTAAATCAGGTTTGTTGTAAATACAAGCTGTTCGTTAGTTAACTTTGAGATTGGACGTGGTGAATTAATGTTACTCGGGAATGTCTCTAAGGCGACAAAGACACCATTACAAGACCTCACCGAGTCTGAACGAAATCATTTAAGGAGACTATGACGAGTTGAATGTTCCTTCTGCGAAACTATAGAAAGCTTTGGCAGGAACGTAGTCACCTCCCATGACTGCTGACAGCTGTGGTCAAGAGAATGTA
Source organism: Schistocerca cancellata (assembly GCF_023864275.1). Classification (NCBI taxonomy): domain Eukaryota; kingdom Metazoa; phylum Arthropoda; class Insecta; order Orthoptera; family Acrididae; genus Schistocerca; species Schistocerca cancellata. The sequence continues at coordinate 229,044,200 of NC_064634.1, forward strand.
TGGCTGCCAGAAGACCGGGCTGCGGATGGCTATGTAGCACTACCGATAGGGAAAACTTCCGGCATATGGCTTTGGCGCATCGTATTGCATCTACAGCAGCAGCAATCTGAGCAGCAGTTGGCATCACAGTGACACAAAGAACTGTTACAGACCGGTTACTTCAAGAACAGCTCCGAGGCAGGCGCCATGTAGCGTGCATTCCACTGACACCAAATCACCCCCATTTGCAACTTCATTTCAGCGAGAGCTCATCGGAGAGTAGAGTGGAGGTGGTTGTGTTTCCTGATGAAAGATGGTTCTGACTCGATGCCTGGGTGTTGGTTAATAATAATAACGTCCTGGTGATTCCTGTTCGAAGATTTAAGTGGTATCGCAAAGACATTTTCGCTGGTGGCTCAGAAACCCGATGCGAGGGCAGACTTACAGTCCACAAGGAGGCAAATACGAGAATTATTCGGAAAGTAAGGAACGATCAGTAGCGAAATGGAAAAAAAAGTGAAAATCTGATGAAACTTTGCACAGATGTCTTGGGCACTGTCTCTAGAACGCCCGTTGATCGCATCATGTCGCTCTTTTCAGCTCCGAGCTCACAGTGAGAACGTAAAATGGCAAGCAATTAGTGTCTCCCGCCATGTATGAGGGCCTGGTGAAAGATTTCGCCTGAAGCTATGCCATCCACATATCATTACTGTCATGTGTTTCGTTCTACACGACAATTTTTGGCCCTACATTGTTTTCGATACGAAGTGTTTGATCACCCATAATACAGCCCTAATTGGCTACCCTGAGGTTCACATATGCTCAAATGAACCGCTGGCCATCAAGACAATACTTCGACACAGACTACGAACTGCAGTCCAGAGTACAAAATTGTGAAAACCACTGGTGGCTGTCTTCTAAAACAAGGGAAATGAAAAGTGGAAACAACGCTACGACAGATGTCTAAGTCTGAGCGGCGACTGTGTAGAGAAGTAGCTGGATGGTGTAGCTAACACTTGCAAATAAAACAGGTTTGATTTTCACTGTGGTTTCCATTTCGCGACGTATCGTTCCTCACTTTCCGAATAACGCTCGTATGAGTCACTCCAGCAGGAGGGTTGGCCTAAATCTCATGTCTGCGCGATCGTTTTGCAGATAAGTTGTTAAGCCATACTTGGTCGTGGATCTTGCTTCCACCAGCAGCCACTTTCCTCCATCCATTTGCTGCGATCGTCAGCGAATAGCTCCCACTTGCCACTGTGCGCGTATTTCAACTGAAGAAACTGCAAAAAGGTCGGAATTTAAGGAGATGAGACCTGGATAAACTGACTAAACCAGAGGTTGTACAGAATTTCAGGGAGAGCTTAAGGGAACAATTGACAGGAATGGGAGAAAGAAATACAGTAGAAGAAGAATGGGTAACTTTGAGGGATGAGATAGTGAAGGCAGCAGAGGATCAAGTAGGTAAAAAGATGAGGGCTAGTAGAAATCCTTGGGTAACAGAAGAGATACTGAATTTAATTGATGAAAGGAGAAAATACAAAAATGCAGTAAATGAAGCAGGCAAAAAGGAATACAAACGTCTCAAAAATGAGATCGACAGGAAGTGCAAAATGGCTAAGCAGGGTGTCTAGAGGACAAATGTAAGAATGTAGAGGCTTATCTCACGAGGGGTAAGATAGACACTGCCCTCAGGAAAATTAAAGAGACCTTTGGAGAAAAGAGAACCACTTGTATGAATACCAAGAGCTCAGATGGGAACCCAGTTCTAAGCAAATAAGGAAAAGCAGAAAGGTGGAAAGAGTATATAGAGCGTCTATACAGGGGCGATGTTCTTAAGGACAATATTATGGAAATGGAAGAGAATGTAGATGAAGATGAAATGGGAGATACGATACTGCGTGAAGAGTTTGACAGAGCACTGAAAGACCAGAGTCAAAACAAGGCCCCGGGAGTAGACAAAATTCCATTAGAACTACTGACAGCCTTGGAAGAGCCAGTCCTGACCAAACTCTACCATCTGGTGAGCAAGATGTATGAGACAGGCGAAATTCCCTCAGACTTAAAGAAGAATATAATAATTCCTATTCCAAAGAAAGCACATGTTGACAGATGTGAAAATTACCGAACTATCAGTTTAATAAGTCACAGCTGCAAAATACTAACGCGAATTGTTTACAGACGAATGGAAGAACTGGTAGAAGCCGACCTCGGGAAAGATCAGTTTGGATTCCGTAGAAATGTTGGAACACGTGAGGCAATACTGACCCTACGACGTATCTTAAAAGAAAGATTAAGGAAAAGCAAACCTACGTTTCTTAGAGAAAGCTTTTGACAATGTTGACTGGAATACTCTCTTTCATATTCTGAAGGGGGCAGGGATAAAATATAGGGAGCGAAAGGCTATTTACAATTTGTACAGAAACCAGATGGCAGTTATAAGACTCGAGGGACATGAAGGGAAGCAGTAGTTGGGAAGGGAGTGAGACAGGGTTGTAACCTCTCCCCGATGTTATTCAATCTGTATATTGAGGAAGCACTAAAGGAAAAGTTCGGAGCAGTGATTAAAATCCATGGAGAAGAAATAAAAACGTTGAGGTTCGCCGATGACATTGTAATTCTGTCAGAGACAGGAAAGGACTTGCTGGAGCAGTTGAACAGAATGGACAGTATCTTGAAAGGAGGGTATAAGATGAACATCAACAAAAGCAAAACGAGGATAATGGAATGTAGTCGAATTAAGTCGGGTGATGACGAGGGAATTAGATTAGAAAATGAGACACTTAAAGTAATAAAGGAGTTCTGCTATTTGGGGAGCAAAATAACTGATGATGGTCGAAGTAGAGAGGATAAAAAATGTAGTCTGGCAATGGCAAGGAAATCGTTTCTGAAGAAGAGAAATTTGTTAACATCGAGTATTGATTTAAGTGTCAGGCAGTCGTTTCTGAAAGTATTTGTATGGAGTGTAACCATGTATGGAAGTGAAACGTGGACGATTAATAGTTTAGAAAAGAAGAGACAAGAAGCTTTCGAAATGTGGTGCTTCAGAGGAATGCTGAATATTAGATTGGTAGATCACATAACTAATCAGGACGTATTGAATAGAATTTGGGAGAAGGGGAGTTTGTGGCACAACTTGACTAGAAGAAGGGATCGGTTGGCAGGACATGTTCTGAGGCATCAAGGGATCACCAATTTAGTACTGGAGGGCAGCGTGGAGGGTACAAATCGTAGATGGAGACCAAGAAATGGATACACTAGCAGATTCAGAAGGATGTAGGCTGCAATAGGTACTGGGAGATGAAGAAGCTTGCACAGGATAGAGTAGGATGGAGAGCTGCATCAAACCAGTTCAAGACTGAAGACCACAACAAAAACAACAACATTTCACGCTTGACGAAATCCCTACAGCTTAGTGAAGGTCTTCCATGAGGTCTCTATGATCCTGCTATTTCACAGAGTAATGTCCGCCGGGGCACACACGAGTGGTACATACGATTCATATGTCTTAACCACCGCAGGCGACGTTGCTTGGGAGTGGAAGTGGTACTGTGTTTATTTGCAGTTTTCGGAACCATAACATTTGTCACAAGTTCCTTCGATGATATTCCCAAGACGCTCCGTAAACACCGCAGGCTTGAGCTTTCGTTCCTGTTTGGCATACGCCGTCCAAGTCTCAACTCCATCGAGGAGAGAATCAGCACACATGATTGATAGGTAAATATTTTGGTCGACAGTGTAAGATGTCCGTTGTTCCATGCTCCTGTGCGGAGCTTTCCAGAAGTGCTGGCAGCCTATCATATTCGTGCATTTATCACGTCATCCAGGGAGAGATCTTCTGTCATTATTGAACCAAGATAGAAGAATTTATGGACTCCCTTCAACACGAAGCCATCCAGTATAATGACAGGGCGATCTGTGTTCTCTTGAGCCATGACAACCGGCTTCTTTACGTTTGTAGACATGAAGAAGAGCTTGCATGCAGTAGGGAATTTATCCACAGGCTTTTGCAGATCGTCTTGAGTATGCGCTACAACTGCAGCGCAGTTAGCAAACAAAAGGCTATGTACAAGCAAGTCTTCTCGGAAACGCTTGGATCTGATTAGAGAAATATTGCAGAGGTTACTATCAACTCTGGTATACTGATGAATGCCCAGGTTAGTTTCACCAAAAGCAACTTTGAGGATTGCTGAGAAAACAAAATATTGAACAGAGTGGGAGCCAATACGCAGCCATGGCGAAACCCTCTTTTCACAGAAAATGGGTCAGATGTGATTCCGTCGAAGACCAAAGCATCGTCCATATCTTCGTGGAAATCTATGATAATCTTTAAGAGATTTGGAGGACACCCTATCTTCAAAAGTAGTGCATACAGTCCTTCTTTGCTGACTGTGCCGAAAGTCTTGTTTAGGTCGATATAGGCAATGAACAGAGGGGTTTTTTGCTCCCGGCACTTTTCCTGAAATTGTCGGAATGTGAATATCGTATCACTGTAGATCGTTGGGGACGAAACCCACATTATTCCTCAGGGTATAAGCGCTTGGCAAGCTTATGAAGTCTGCCCGACGCCACACGGGCAAATGTTTTTCCAGGTATACTCACAAGTGAGATTCCACGGTGACAGCTGCAATTGCCGCGACCACCTTTACCTTTGTATAAAGTAAAAATATTGGCCCAACATTTCAGTAAGAGGTTGAAAATCATCGTAAAACTGGTTTAAGTTATAAAATTTCCGTGGAGATGTCTTTGCCAGGGCAATACTCACATTTAAGGTGGGCAATTTCTCTCTGAAGCTCCTCCATAGTAGGCATAGTAGGCATGACGTCCAAGCCACTGTAAGGTGTCATCTGAGGAATTTCATCTATTGCGTTTCGACTAATGTTCATGGGATGTGAGTAGGGGCTGGAGTAATGTTCTACCCAGCGGTGCAATTGACGATTTAGATCTGTGACGACTTTTCCAACTGTTTCCACGAGTGGTACGCTCTTCTTTGGAATGGGTCCAAAATGTTCAAATGTGTGTGAAATATTATGGGACTTAACTGCTAAGGTCATCAGTCCCTAAGCTTACACACCACTTAACCTAAATTATCCTAAGGACAACCACACACACCCATGCCCGAGGGAGGACTCGAACCTCCGCCGGGACCATCCGCACAGTGGAATGGGTCCAATGGCCCATTTGATGCCCTAGCAGACACCACCAATGTCGCCAGCATTGGAACACACCTGTATGCCACCGGAAAGTTGCTCCCACTTGGAATTGATACAGTTTCGGACAGTAAGTTGAACGGCTGCCTTTTCTTTTCTTAGCTCTCTGAGTGTAGAATTGCATAGGTTTGTATGTCAGATGATAGTGGCCTCACTCATAGCCTTAAGGAGAGGTTTCAGGACATCTAAGTTCTCAATGAACCAATCGTGGGTTTTTGCTTCCAGATTACCTAACACATTTCCAGCCGTATCGGTAAGACGCGATTTTATCTTCTGCCAGTTTCAGAAACAGGAGCGGCTGGGTCCCAGGAATACACCTCATTTCGTATCTCGTCACTAAATACTTCTGCTGCAGCAGTGTTTCTTGTTTGGCTAATATTTATTTTTATTTTCCAAGGCGTTCTGGCAGAGTGAAACTTTTTAGCCACGAAGTTCACTTTTGTCGCTACTATTGCATAATCCGTGTCACAGTCTGCACTAAGGAAAGAACGTGTATGAAGAAAATAGCGCAGATATTTCCTTTTAGTTAGAATAAGATCTAATTGGTGTCAATATTTTGAGCGGGAGTGCATCCAGATAACCTAGTGGTTCAAACTGGTTTAAAGTATATGTTGGTGACACACAACTGATAATTTGCACAGAATTCAAGCAACCGTAGACCATTTCTATTCATCTCGCCCACTCCGTGTTTGCCTAGGCAGTCAGGCCAAGTGGCAAAGTCACTATCAATACGAGCGTTGAAATCACTAAGGAGGCATAGATGGTCCCCGAGTGCACTCCTTGTACCACATGACTGAGGTGTTCATAAAACTATTCCTTGGCATCTGTAGCTGAGGTAAGTGTTGGTGCATACACGGATATCAGCGTCAGTGGTCCACTCAAAAATGTGTGTGAAATCTTATTGGAATTAACTGCTAAGGTCATCAGTCCCTAAGCTTACACACTACTTAACCTAGATTATCCTAAGGAAAAACACACACACCCATGCCCGAGGGAGGACTCGAACCTCCGCCGGGACCAGCAGCACAGTCCATGGCTGCAGCGTCAAAGACCGCTCGGCTAACCGTGTGGGTAGTGATACTGGATGACACAACAGTGAACAAATAACATAACGGTCAGCGTTGGAAGTTCCTTGAGGTATTCACCGGTAAAGCTGTTGCACATAGAAACGTCACAACCTAGAAAACAGTAGCGAAATACAGAGACACTTGCAAAGAATCGACATTTGGTGCTGCACTAGCTGCTGACACCTCTGACCGCTCGGCTAATCCCGCGCGGCTCAGTGGTCCACTGTTTGTTGTGAAACGCAGAGTCATAATGCGTTCTGAGATCCCAATCGGATTTTCGGTACAACACAGCAAGTCATTGCGAACAGCAAAACCGATTCCGTGCTGTCTGGGACTATCAAAATGTTTGCCATTCCTCGAACCGATGCGTAACTCTTTACTTTTTATTTTATTTCTATTTTCTATTTTTGTAGCAGCGTTTGTCGATTATATGGAGCCGACTTCTAGCAGTGCTAGTGTTCCATACACCCAATGAAACAATCGGCACCAGGACGGGCCAGTACGTAACTGGGGGCTGCCCAGCTTGTAGCGGGCGGTGACTGGCCAGTGGACCTACGATGGGCCCTCCCACTGTCAGTAGCGACCCCTGGCGCCCGCTCCTACGCCCATTGGAGCGAGCGTACGACCGGTAACTGCCCCTATCCGTGTTGTTTTCACATGGATGGAGTGTCCTCTCCGTGGATACTACCGTTCCTGGGACGCATATTTTAGATGACGGCGAGCTTGCCCACTACTCGTGCCACTCTCTCGGCCTAGCTGACTGGTTCCACAGGAGCGAAAATACGCGACGTGTGGAGTCACGTTGGCTGCAGGCAATTGCCGCTCATTTCCGGTTGGACCGTACTTGCGGTCCCTCTCCTATACGGATGGCATGCCATTGCTAAAGAAGTACGTATCTCCGAAGACAAGAGATGGGAAACATGATGGGATAAGAGGAAAGAAATGGCGTTGTCAGACACACTTTGTCTGGCTCCTATGCTGAGGCCTTTCCGGCTTGGGAGGCCCTGCCGGTAGCTACGCTACCGCCAACATTGCCCTCTGCTTCCCTGGAGCACGCAAACCCTATCAGCCACACGGGCATTGCTACTATAATGCGGTGTCTCCTGAGAGGGGTGTCGATTAGAAGGCGATCAATTGAGGGCCTCCTACCACTCTGTCTGCGTACTGGACACACTGGATGTACACCTTGAGCTATGATCTGGAGTGCGATTTCCTATAACAGGAGGAGGACTCACGTGTTTATCCCACACTATGACTGTAAATCTGTGCGTCGGCCTCGTGATTCGACCAGTTGTGCTGTCATTCATGAGCTGCTCTCCAGGAGTGTCTTCCAACAAGGTAACGCTCGACCACATACCGCTGTTGTAACCCAACCTGCTCTATAGGATGCTGACATCATGTCTTGGCCTGCTTGATTATCAGATCTGTCCCAATCGAGCATATAGGGGACATTATCGGATAACCAGCGTTATCAAAAACCGCCCCTGTACTGACCGACTAAGTGCAACAGCCATGGAACTCTATCGCACACCTGTAGAACACTATGCAAGCACTTTTGCATGGTTATAATGAATATTCTAGCGGGTACACCGGTTATTAATCTACTAGCATGTCATATTTGCAATGGCCTATCTTTCTCTTACGTTAGCTTGTGATCTTCCAGTGTAGATCACTTACGCTACTTAGACCAATGTATTCCCCAAATTTCATTTCTCAGCATTAATTACTTTTTGGTGCTGCATTTGTTTTCCGGAAGTATAAGCGTGACAAAAGCGTGAGTGCTTATGATAACCTGACTAATTAACGACGAAGAGGAATGAATTTTCATTTTCACGTGGAACCATGCTCTCTTTCGCCTTCAGGATAACGGATTCTGATGACGTAAGCGCATTTAGTGTCCGCCCCTAGTAGCTGAATGGTCAGCGCGACAGAATGTCAGTCCTAAGGGCCCGGGTTCCATTTCCAGTTGGGTCGGAGATTTTCTCCTCGCAGGGACTGGGTGTTGTCCTAATCATCATTTCATTCCCGTCGACACGCAAGTCGCCGACGTGGTGTCAAATCGAAAGACTTGCACCCGGCGAACGGTCAACCCAACGGGAGGCCCTAGTGACACGACATTATTATTATTATTAGCGCATTTAGTCGAGGTGGTTGTTTCAAAACCGGTAGAGGCTTGGCGGGGAAGCGTCCGTCACCAGGCATGGCTTGTTAAGTACTGACTCTGACATCAGCTGTTAACTTAGCGAGAGCGATAGATACGCGTTAAGATGTGAATCAAACTGATGCAGACTCATATATCTTTCAGCTTGTACGAGTAAGTAATTATCTGTCTTAGTAGAAAGAAAAACCAACCACAGTTGTAAATTTCACTTTTTTTATACACTCTATGACTAATTTCGGCCAGGGACCCATTTTCAAGTAATCGTAACAGATGGTCAAAATGCTATTTCAGAAAGAGCATGGGCGGAAACTGTTACTTCGCACTTCTTAATACGTATAAAATCTTGGCACGGTTTTTGCGTTTTTGAAAGTACCATTTTGACTCTCTGTTACGATGATTTGAAATGGGTCGTGGCCCGAAATTAGTCATCAAGTGAATAAAAAGAAAGTGAAATTGGCAACCTTAGTTGGTTTCTCGTTGTAATCACTAACAGAAGTGCTGACCTATACTAGCTCCAGTGCGGCGTAAGTTCTTATTATTTGTGTAACTGGAAGCATGCATGTACGTTAAAGGACTATTTGGATTTGTAACTAAAACCGTAACAAACGCCGTCCGGGGTGGCCGTGCGGTTCTAGGCGCTTCGGTCTGGAACCACCTGACCGCTACGGTTGCAGATTCGAATTCTGCCTCGGGCATGGATGTGTGTGATGTCCTTAGGTTAGTTAGGTTTAAGTAGTTCTAAGTTCTAGGGGACTGATGACCTGAGATGTTAAGTCCCATAGTGCTCAGAGCCATTTGAACCGTAACAAACATTAGTGACTTTACTAAATTTTTTGAACGTTTACTTTTAGATTTGTTACAAAACCACTTTAACTGCCTAAGACCATTGACGTTAAAGGGAATATCTATCACATACACGTTTGGTGTCACTTCCAGGAGCTCCCACAACTGCTTACCTGAAAAGCAAAACCGCAGCCGAAATGTAGCGCGGGATGGAAAATTGAAATAATGAAAACTCAGACGTAATTTCCAGTGTAAGAAGGGATTACGAGTGAGAGGGAGAGAGAGATAAGGAATTAAAGGTGGAGGGGAGGCTCTGATGAAACTAGGGAGAGCAATATGTTTGATTAAAGTTAATGCAGGAAAATAGGATTACACTTCGGTTTAGGTTATATGTTCGGATTAAGCAAAGCCGGGGAACTCGGGCCAGGGGCTGGGAGAGTCGCGAGGGGCGGATTTGAAATATTCCCTCTGAGATATTAAGAACGCAATTATAAAGGGAGGCGGCAGCCGAGTTAATAAATTTCACATTAGCGAGCTTTAAGGGAGCAGCCGGAGGCTCTGCAGGAAAACATTTGCGGCCTACCGTAGGAAAAATACTACACAGCACAGATTCTGCTGGGGTTGCGCAGATGCAGGGACGGCGTCACATTGCTTGGCGAAAAAAACTTCGCTTTTCCTTCTCTTCCGGAAGTTTTAATTCTCATTAAATGCGCTTCAGGCATGTCCCCTAAGCCGATTAATTGAAATATTTTCTATCTATGAAACTGTTTGGCAGAAGATGTGTCGTCTGACGCTTCTAATATTTCATTCACTTTTAATTTGTGTAGTAGTCTATGATAAACGTAGAGATTTGAATGAAACAAGTTTTGTGCTAAGCAACATAATATCACTAGGACACTTCACAGTACAGGATATATACAACGCTTTTTATGGTTTTTGACTTAACACATTTTAATAGCCCATTTTTTCATTCTATGACCATGTACCATTCTTATCCGTTCAATGTTACTCATTCGAAGATTGACAGGAAATCAGATGGCATTCCTAGCTTTTCATGTTGCTTTATTCATGTTATAAATCAAAATTACGTACGCCACATGCGTTACAGGGCGCTCTGTATAGTCTTCGTGTTACAGTATGGTAAATAAATACGTCAGATATCCCAGGCTGACCGATGTACAATAATACCAAACATTAATCCAGTAGGAAGGTTTGATCAGGGGCTAGTTGACCTCCAGATCCAGTAAATAACTAGGCTACAAGTTAACATTTAGATCAAATCAAGGATGACTAGGAAACCAGATGACATTCCTGACATTTCATCTTGCATTGCATCTATATTCTAAAGCAAAGTTACGTACGTCGAAACTGTTAAAGGGTGTATTGTTTAGTCCTTGTCTTACAGAATAGTGACTCAGCTATACCCAGGCTGACCGATGTACGGTGACACCGAAAACTAATCCAGTGAGAAGGTTGGACCCTGAATGGCAGTCCTCCAAATACTGTGATTACAGGTTAGCGTTTAGAGCGTATCAGAAATTTTTCAAATTCTGCAATATAGAAACAGAAGAACGCCTGATTTCTTGAATAATAAGAAGCAGTTGATAATCAAAACATAAATGATATTAGTAATCATAGTGTTGCATATTAGACGTATATTTTTTGTAATTCGGTGGCTCTTACACACAGCATCAGCAGCAGCTGTGGCTTACCTCTTACCAGTAACTGTCTTATGTTTACACCTATTTTCCTGCTGAGTCATCAACTGTCGGCTTTCTAGAACAAATACGATTTGTCACGACAGGTTCAAACTTGTAGCAACAATCAAAAGCAGTTCACAAGTCAATACTTTTTCAATCTCCAAGGTATTCATATTTTGATGAAGAGACGAAAATGCATTTGTGCTTTTTTGCTGATAACCTAGGACAAGTTATGGCTTGTTACAACACTCAAAAGCGCTTGCCGATGAATATCTTTTTGCCAAGCAATTATAACGCTTGTTGTATTTCACTGAGCTGAGTCAAATCTATTGGCGAGAAGTGTGTGGAGTATATATTTTAAGTAAATGTTTTAGTTTGTGGTGAAATTAACGAGTGCCTCGCACATGAGCACGCATGACTAAATGACGTGCGAGTTACCTGCTCTCTGGTTACCAAAAAGCCATATTGCACCCCATAACCTGTGAGCATTCGTAGTTTGGGACCAGTTACGTATTTTGTATTACAACAGATATCGTAAACTTCAAACATTAGTTACTTTGTCATGAATATCAAGTTCATTTCCACTCTCCTGTACCGATGTTTACGTCATCATCACTCAACAATGATGCGCCACTGTATACGGTGTCTAGAAGAGATATTTCCGTTTATAATAACCATAATTTTGAACATCTCATGCAGCGTATCTCTTTCCAGTGGGGTTAGTTTTAAACAACCGTGTACGTAATCGTTTCTATCATATATTACCCTACGACTTATTAAATAACTTTCATCCACATCAGTATATGAATCATCAACCATATGCACTGTTGGTAATGGTACATATCTGATGCCATATACAGTACCACACATTTTGCCAGTTGGTTTATTAAAAAATGATCCCGCCGCTTTACACTTTTCTTTCATGAATCTTTTCCATATTCATCGGCATCATCACCTTCTCCTCCTACAATGTATTTGGCCTCTTCTTACAAGCTTTTCGGACACTTTGTAACCACCCTGTATATTTAACGATAGGCTGTGTGCAGACACAGGTGCAGACGTTGTGAAATGTGAATAATGTTTCTGCGGCGTCATACAACTCCAGACATGACACAGTTGTTGAGATTAGCATCATTGTTTCCACGTGCGACAGTTTTAGTTTTCATCACCAAGGAGCAGATTATATATATATATATATATATATATGTGTGTGTGTGTGTGTGTGTGTGTGTGTTTATGTAAGTGTCTGTGTTTGTGTGCATATGAGACAGGTGGATGTACTGAAAAGACCCAGTTTACGTAATTCAGCAGAACATGACGTAATAATCTTCTCTTACACAAAAAATAAAGGTGATTTTAGAACATGATAAGCCACATACTGATTTGATTTTTAGTTTTAATGGCTCCCAATAAAATACTGCGTTGCGATTGGCAGTTTGCCATTTTAATGAATGCCAAAAGAATTTAATTTCCTAACAGCACCATATTGAATTATTTTTAAATTTACTACCACCGCAATCTTGCGTTTTACAAATTTTTCTCCATCGCCAACTTTGATTAATGACCTTATTGGTATCGTGTGATTTATTTAAGTGTTTACGTGCAAAGTTATCTTGAACATTCATGCGATACTTATCATGATCTTCTTCTAGAGTGAATTATTTTAGCTCAAGACAATGGAGCAAAGTGAAACTGCTTCCGTCTCAGCCTTGTGGAGATAGGATTCGATTTACCGACCTCCGAAGCAGATAACATTGAGAGGCACCCACATGCCTTGCTCATACTGTGGCATCAAGCAGTCAGGCCTGCAAGATGAGTGGTCTGCCAAGCGAGTGGATTCTTTCTTAATTTAACGAGTAACATGAATTCTAGTACTCACACTTCGTTACAAGTTATCCTCCTATATGATTACTACGCAACGGAAACGCATATCTGACTATCAGTGATTTACAGAACTCTGACTGTGCACTACGCACTGGCAGTACCACATTTTCTTTTTGTCTTTTATTTGACGGCTTTTATTAACACGTGGCCATCCCACTGAATATGAATGGCGCACACATTATAAATTCGGGACATTATGACAACATACAATTTGAAGGAATAGTCTACCAATCTCTTTCTTTTCACTATCTGATTTATTCCGATAAATTCCCTAACCTAAACACACAAATTCTATAACCTACAACAATAACATATGAGAAATTCCGTCCAGTGGGCATGGCTTTACATTAGTGAATCTCTATATTATGGTCTCGTAATTTATTTCACGCTACAGTGCACTTTCTGGATAGGATGGTGGATCTTTTATTATCTCTCACACTTCGACTCTCACAATCATCATCACGAAACTATCCTCCAGACCGAGCGGTACCGAAGGAACAAGCATAACCCACAAATCTTTTGAAACTACCTTGCTACTCTCCCATGCAAACCACACATACTCAAATTACATGACATACACCACACAACAATATGAAATACTACACAGAGAATGGTTACAACATTATCACTTTCAGCTTTCCCACTTCAATTAATATTGATCCCAGTTTCACACGACACTGCTCCACTTTGTAATTCTACTTTCCTACTGTGAACTCTGGAGATAAATGCACGTCTTCCTGTGCAATGCAAGCCATGTGGCGTTGGTGGATAGACGGCCGACTCACCGTGCTTCTCTCTCAGAGTTTGAATCTAGCGTCACACGCAAAGTAATATTAATGTATTCATCACACACGCGAGTCCTCAACTGATACCACGGACGAGTACTTCTCTTTATCCTTTGTCTCATACACAGATTGAGACTCACACAGTACTCACCACGTGGAAGTACTCGTCTCTAATTTCAAGTCCTGCACACGCCATTTCTTAAATATTTCAACTTATGGTACACATGCTATTTCTTAAATATTTCAACTTATTGTACCCACGCTAGTAATTCAGCTTAGCTTAAGCACACGGAAGTATTTCAACTTATTGCTACACGTGGTTTCTTTGTGACCGTTGGTCACTTCCGAAGATTACTACAATCCCATTAATATTACCTGCCTGACCTTTAATTCTCCCCACAAAAGTTCCTGAAATAGAGAAATTATTATTTCAAACTACTCTTAAATATTCCACATACATACCATGACTCCACTCTTTCGTCATTACGGAGCGCAACTAAAACAGGTGTTAACAGCACAGGATCCAGCGGCAGAGTGCTGAAACATGGCCGCTCTCGAGGTCCTCTCCCATCTCTGTCGAGGTGGGGGAAGCACCTTGCTATCGTATTGGTCAGCCACATTTCAGGCGCTCAAAGCTCTGGTAAATTTCATCTCTTTGGTTCCACCAAAGGTGGCCAAAGGATCGACTCAAAGATGATCATTTATTCACATTCACTATCTGCGGTTAGCAGACGACCATACATTCATTCATTTCAAAAGATCTCACCAAACTGGATGTAGGGATTTATTTTGTGGGAGTGCACATATGATAAATTAAATAAATAAATTGTCATTCTTTCCCACACTGGTATCCGGCTTCGCTGTATTAATTGAAATTGAGTTATTTTACAAAAAAAAGTGTTGTTCTGACAAAAACACTGAAGTATGTTGTACCTATATTCAATGTCGGGCGGTACTGTACCCTTTCAACATACTGTATCAAGGGTAAAATATCACTAGATTTTGACTCTGTAATTCGCTATGGAAACTGGTTAGGTGAAGGAGCTGCTTCCATTTCTGCTCTTTAGCTGGCCAAAGGTGTGTACCGAGGATGTTGTAGTGTTTCCCAACCAAATCTCTGAGGCGCAGTGTTCGTGCGTTTAGCAGTGTGGGGGCAGATGCTATCAAGCAACAGGATGACTCCGTCCGACAGCATTCCTAGGCGTTTCGACTTCATGGCATGCAACTGGCAAAGGACTCCTGCTGTCAGTGAAGATTTGGATGAACAGCCTCGGATTTCTTTGGCAGGGGAGATGTGGAATGATTACACCGTTGGCTCTGCCATTTGCCATCGGGCTGTCGGAATGCTTTCGGACGGAATCAGTCTGTTGCACGTCACGCCCGAACCCACACTGCCAATTGGTCGAAGGCTACACCTCAGCGATTTGGTTTGGAAAACACTGAAACATGTTACATGCAGCCCCGTTCTTTCACTGGGCGATTTTCACATCCTCGGCGACCTGAGGAAAGACATGCGTGGACGTCGATTTCTGTAGCACAAGGATGTGCATGAGTGGGTATGATTGTGAATCTGTCAGCGGCCGATCGCGTTCTACGAAACAGGAATTCATAACCTCGTCTCCCAATGGAATAAATGTCACAACAATCCCACCTGTCATTCAAAGTGCTGTTCCTACGCTAAAGCTAAAACAGAGTTCCAGTATTCAGCTTCTTGAATATAAATGTCAACATTACACCTACCACTACACGCCCTCTGTTTTCTGTCTCCGCCGGCCGGTGTGGCCGTGCGGTTCTAGGCGCTTCAGTCAGGAACCCTGTGACCGCTATGGTCGCAGATTCGAATCCTGCCTCGGGCATGGATTTGTGTGACGTCCTTAGGTTAGTTAGGTTTAATAAGTTATAAGTTCTAGGCGACTGATGACCTCAGAAGTTAAGTCGCATAGTGCTGAGAGCCATTTCTTTTTTCTGTTTCAGTCGCCAATAGTCAGCGGGAAGAACGACTGTCGGTAAGCCTCCGTGTAGTATCGAATCTCTCTAATTCAAGCTCGAAGGCCTTTTCGTGAGATAAAAAGTTCACTCTTCTAAGAACGAACGTGTCACAGCTGCAATCATCATCCACGTGTCTCACTTTGCCCAGATAATACTCGGCTGAAACGTATATGCATGAAATAATCCGTTTCGTTGTAGCGTCAGAGGACTGAAATAGGCGTTTTGTGTGCTAAAATTAGCTCAGAATAATGACGATGAATTGTGTTTTAATTAAAATATCTTCCAGTTAGGTTAGCACAGCGTCAATGTTTTTGTTCCCATTGTATTGTTACCATCATCACTGCTCGTTGGTTGCAGAGAGACTGGACAGCTTTTAGTTGCACAGCTCCCACTACAGTGGCCAAACTAACAACTAACCTGTTCGCGTCTGAGTGGTAATTATGCTCGGAGTGGCCCTAGTAACACAGTGACATTAACGTAATTAGACGGATCCGCATTAAGCAGCTACCAGTTCCGGTGATCCAGTTCTGAATACAAATTGGTAGCATCAGCATCTCAGACGAAACACAGATCAGTATGTGGCTTCTTCCGAAACAGAGCCATCAAATTTGTGTGAACACCCACTTGTTGAGCCAGACTCTTGAGCATTCATCGCTTTCTGTTCTGTATTAAGTATACAAGCTGCCCGTAGAATAATGCCACACTCTCATTTCTATCCTGAGGCTAGACTAGATTTACACAAATACTCCACGAGCAACCATGCAGCGTGCGGTGTAGGGTACATCGCACCACAGTTATTGATTCCATTTCCTATTTTGCTCGGAAATGGATCAAGGAAAAACAAATGTGTTTATGCATTCACGAGAGCTGTTATTTATCTTGTCTGCAAGGTCTTTACGTGAGACGGTACGTTGCTGGCAGTAGTACCGCTCTCCAATCGGCTTAAAATAACAATTCTCCAAACTTTCTCATTAGCGTATCGCGGAAAGAACGCCTTTTTCCCTACAGGATTCACATTTGATTTCTCGTAGCATTTCCGCGATACTAGCGTGTTGGTCAAACCTACCAGTAACAAATTTACTAGCACGCCATTGAATTTCTTCGCTGTTTCCTGTTAAACAAGCGTTTTTCGTTGCGACGGAATGTTCTCACGAAATTCCAATCTCCGACTTTCTTCTCCGAATGCGAAAATATTTTGTTGACACCGACCTACATAGGGAGGAACGATTACCACGATAAAATAAGGGAAATCAGAGCTTGTACGGAAAGATATAGGTGTTCATTCTTTCCGCGTGCTATACGGGATTGGGATAACAGAGAATTGTGAAGGTGCTTCGATGAACCCTCTGCCAGGCACATAAATGTGATTTTCAGAGAATCCACGTAGATGTAGATGTAGATGCAGAAATCTGACAAGTGGGGTTGCAAACCAGTCAAGTGGTACTCAGGAATCACTCAAGTGTACTTTACGCATTCTCCTTTGTACGAAGGCCGTTAGGTAAGTAATGCCCCACATTTTTTTCTCAGAACATATTTATTGTTAAGACTCAGAAATTGGTGACAATATACACCAATGCGTCTTGTCCATGTCCTATTTTTCTACGTAGTCATCATCACGTTCTGTGGCCGTACGCCAACGTTGTGGAAGAGCATGTATTTCCTCCTGGTTAAAGCTCTTTTCCTGTAGGCGTAGCGATGTTTTCACTGCATGACTGACACTCTCGTCATGTTTAAAGTGTGTTTCCCGAAGAGAATGTTTAAAGGGCCCAAAGAGTTGGAAGTCCGAGGGTGTCAGGTCTGGATTGTAGGATGGATGAGGAACCCATTGTGAGAAGCTCTTTGAATATCCAAGAGTCTCGATCATTGCAGACGGACTTCCAATGCTGACCGACAACTGTAGAGCCAATCGTCGAGTTTGGATGCGCCGGTCGGCACGAATAATGGCATCCGCACGATTCAGCATGTCTGAGGCAGTGGCTGTGACAGAACGTCCCAAGCGTGGCTGATCATGAAGACCTGTTTCTGCATTTCCTGAGGCTGTACCTTTCTTTACTCAATGCCCAACTGTATTCCTACCAACTGCATCATCGCCATACACTGTACACAAACGTTTATGGATGTTCACCACGATTTCTTTTTCTGACCACAAGAATTCAATAACAGAACGCTACATGTAACGTGAGTCGTATGTAGACATTTCGACGATGTACTACTGCTCTGCCATCTACCAGAACGGGTCGAAACTTCAACAGCGCACAGAACAAACATCAAATGTGAAGCACCAACAAGGCATTTTTCTATGTAGATTAATGGCTTTTTTTAAAAAAAGTGGGCATTACTTATTGAACGACCCTCGTAGACCATCTGTACTAGCAGAGAATTCTCCAGCCAAATCCAAATCGAGTGTTGCTGTTTGCTACAACAGAACTTTATCCTCGTTCCATTCACTGTTATTTTTCTGTCGCATCTGTTGACAGGGATATTTAACCCATGTGACTGTGTCAAACAGCACACCACAAAATTGTATGTGCGCATTATCTGACTTTTTATCCTACTTACAATCTTTTACATTTAGAGCAAGATGCCCTTTACCATACCAAATGAAATTCTGTCTGCTCGTATCATCTTAAAGTCACTTAAGGATGAAACTTTCCCACAGACTACAGCTTACTGGTTCCTACTCACCCTATCAGTCCGTTCGTTTCTTCATACAGGGCTTTTCTTCTAAGAAAGGTCTGGGGTATTTTCTCTGACCTTACTACTGATATCTGCTCGGTCCGGCTCACAGTTTTAATCTGACAAGAAGTTTCAAATCAGCACACACTCCGCTGCAGAGTGAAAATTTCATTCTGGAAACATCTTCTAGACTGTGCCTAAGCCATGTCTCCGCAATACCCTTTCTTCCGGCAATGCTAGTCATTTAAGATTCGCTGGAGAACTTCTGTGAAGTTTTTAAGGTAGGATACGAGGTACCGGCCCAAATATAATTGTGAGGACGTGTGAGCTGTGCTCGTGTAGCTTAGTTGGTAGAGCACTTGCCCACGAAAGGCAAAGGTCTCGTTTCGGCACACAGTTTTAATCTGCCAGGAAGTTTAAAATCAGCAAAGATCCCACTGCAGAGTGAAAATTTCATTCTGATCTGTAATTTAATCTGTACGATGTGTCACTAGAGTCAGTCTGGCTAGAGTCAGCCCATAAAACTACTACTCATCCAGTCATTAATGCTATGCACATTGTCGACGGAATGAGTCGTTCTGTTTCCCGTTAGAAAAGAAGTGGTTCTTTAGAGCGAAATCTTAGAAGCCCGGTGGGTAGAGGAGTCCCATATGTGTCTAGTGCGATATTAGGTTTAGTGATATGTGTTAACGTGGACAACAGGACACCAAGAATATCCAGTGCTCTAGCAGGGACTGAGGAAAGATGCCGCAAGGAGACAGCAGTCAGCGCACTCCAGAGCGGTACTGCCGAGCTGCAGTACTGGTTATTCTTCGTAAATTACTGTCTCTGCTACATACAACGAGGTGGCAAAAGCCATGGAGTACCTGCAAATATCGGTCGGACCTTCTTTTTCCCGACGTACTGCAGCATCTCTACGAGTCAACAAGTCACTGGAAGTCCCATGCAGCAGGCTGTTGTGGCCGAGCGGTTCTAGGCGCTTCAGTCGGGAACCGTGCGACTGATACGGTCGCAGGTTCGAATCCAGCCTCGGGCATGGATGTGTGTGATGTCCTTAGGTTAGTTAGGTTTAAGTAGTTCTAAGTTCAAGGGAACTGATGACCTCAGATGTTAAGTCCCATAGTGGTCAGAGCCATTTGAAGTCCGGTGCAGATATATTGAGCCCTGCTGCCTCTATAGTCGACCATAACTGCGAAAGTGTTGCCAGGGCAGGAATTTGTTTATAAACAGACTAGTTGATCATGTCCCATAAATTTTCGATGAGATTGATGTCGGACGATCTGGGCAGCCAAACCATTCACTCGAACTGTCCAGAAAGTTCTTCAAATCAGTCGCGAACTACTGTGGCCCCGTGACATGGCGTAGTGCCATCCACACAAATTCCATCGTTGTCTGGGAACATGACGTCTATAAATGGCTGAAAATGGGCTCCGAGTAGCCGAACATCCAGAGGACCTGTCCGTTCTATGTAAACACGGCCCACAGTATTATTTAGCCACCACCAGCATGCACGGCGCGCTGGTGACAACCTGGACGCCTGGTTTCGTGGGGTTTGTGCCACCATCGAAATTTATCATCAGCTCTTACTAATCGAAATAGAGACTCATCTAACAAGGCCACTGTTTTCCAGGCGCCTCGGGTCGAACTACACTCCTGGAAATTGAAATAAGAACACCGTGAATTCATTGTCCCAGTAAGGGGAAACTTTATTGACACATTCCTGGGGTCAGATACATCACATGATCACACTGACAGAACCACAGGCACATAGACACAGGCAACAGAGCATCCACAATGTCGGCACTAGTACAGTGTATATCCAAATGGTTCAAATGGCTCTGAGCACTGCTGTGGTCATAAGTCCCCTAGAACTTAGAACTACTTTAACCTAACTAACCTAAGGACAGCACAGCCATCACGAGGCAGAGAAAATCCCTGACCCCGCCGGGAATCGAACCCGGGAACCCGGGCGTGGGAAGCGAGAACGCTACCGCACAACCACGAGATGATCACACTGACAGAACCACAGGCACATAGACACAGGCAACAGAGCATCCACATCCCTTTCGCAGCAATGCAGGCTGCTATTCTCCCATGGAGACGATCGTAGAGATGCTGAATGTAGTCCTGTGGAACGGCTTGCCATGCCATTTCCACCTGGCGCCTCAGTTGGACCAGCGTTCGTGCTGGACGTGCAGACCGCGTGAGACGACGCTTCATCCAGTTCCAAACATGCTCAATGGGGGACAGATCCGGAGATCTTGCTGGCCAGGGTAGTTGACTTACACCTTCTAGAGCACGTTGGGTGGCACGGGATACATGCGGACGTGCATTGTCCTGTTGGAACAGCAAGTTCCCTTGCCGGTCTAGGAATGGTAGAACGATGGGTTCGATGACGGTTTGGATGTACCGTGCACTATTCAGTGTCCCCTCGACGATCACCAGTGGTGTACGGCCAGTGTAGGAGATCGCTCCCCACACCATGATGCCGGGTGTTGGCCCTGTGTGCCTCGGTCGTATGCAATCCTGATTGTGGCGCTCACCTGCACGGCGCCAAACACGCATACGACCATCATTGGCACCAAGGCAGAAGCGACTCTCAGCGCTGAAGACGACACGTCTCCATTCGCCCCTCCATTCACGCCTGTCGCGACACCACTGGAGGCGGGCTGCACGATGTTGGGGCGTGAGCGGAAGACGGCCTAACGGTGTGCGGGACCGTAGCCCAGCTTCATGGAGACGGTTGCGAATGGTCCTCGCCGATACCCCAGGAGCAACAGTGCCCTAATTTGCTGGGAAGTGGCGGTGCGGTCCCCTACGGCACTGCGTAGGATCCTACGGTCTTGGCGTGCATCCGTGCGTCGCTGCGGTCCGGTCCCAGGTCGACGGGCACGTGCACCTTCCGCCGACCACTGGCGACAACATCGATGTACTGTGGAGACCTCACGCCCCACGTGTTGAGCAATTCGGCGGTACGTCCACCCGGCCTCCCGCATGCCCACTATACGCCCTCGCTCAAAGTCCGTCAACTGCACATACGGTTCACGTCCACGCTGTCGCGGCATGCTACCAGTGTTAAAGACTGCGATGGAGCTCCGTATGCCACGGCAAACTGGCTGACACTGACGGCGGCAGTGCACAAATGCTGCGCAGCTAGCGCCATTCGACGGCCAACACCGCGGTTCCTGGTGTGTCCGCTGTGCCGTGCGTGTGATCATTGCTTGTACAGCCCTCTCGCAGTGTCCGGAGCAAGTATGGTGGGTCTGACACACCGGTGTCAATGTGTTCTTTTTTCCATTTCCAGGAGTGTAATATGGTAACGAGCCTAGAAGAGGTGCTGTTGGCGATGTCGTGCTGTTAGCAAATGCACAGGATTTGGTCGTTTGCTGCTGTAGCCCAAAAGCACCAGATTTCGCCGCACTGTCCTAACGGATATGTTCGTCGTACGCCCCACATCCCCACATTAATTTCTACTGTTATTTCACGCACTATTGCTTGCTTGCTAGCGCTGGCTACTATACTCAACCGCCACTGCTCTGAGCGGTCGGCCTCTGCTTTATCCGTTGTCAGTGGCACTGCTTAAAATTTCGTAATCTCAGCACACTCATGACACTGTGGGTCTCGGAACTTTAATATCCCTAACGTTTTCCGAAGTGGAATGCCCCACGCGTCTAGCTCCAACTAACATTCCGCGTTCAAAGACATTTCATTCCCGTCGTGCGGCTAACATCACGTTGGAAACCTGTTCAAATGAATCACACCAGTACAAACGACAGCTCCACCGATGCACTGCCCTTTCATACCTCGTGCACGCATGTACCACCATCTGTATATGTGCCTATGGCAGCCCCGTGACGTTTGTGAACACAATGTACATCTTGTTGTTGTGATCTTCACTCCACAGACTGGTTTGATGCAATTCTCCATGATACTTTACCCTGTGCAACTTCTTCAAGTACCAACTGCAAGCTACTTCCTTCTGAATCTGCTTAGTGTATTCATTCCTCGGTCTCCCTCTACGATTTTTATCGTTCACGCTGCCCTCCAATACTAAATTGGTAATCCCTTGATGCCTAGCAACCGATCTCCTCTTCTTGTCAAGTTGTGCCACAAATTCCTAGTCTCTCCAATTCTATTTAGTACCTCCTCATTAGTCATCAAGAACTACCCACATAATCTTCAGCATTCTTCTGGAGCACCATGTTTCGAATCCTCCTTTCAAGACACTGTCCATTCCGTTCAACTGCTCTTCCAGGTCCTTTGCTGTCTCTGACAGAATTACATTGTCATAGGCAACCCTCGAAGTTTTTATTTCTTCTCCATGGATTTTAATTCATATTCCAAGTTTTTCTTTTGTTTCTTATACTGATTTCTTAATATATAAATGACATCGGTGATGGGCTACAACCCTCTCTCACTCCCTTCCCAACCATTGCTTCTCTTTCATGCCCCACGACTCTTACAACTGCCATCTGGTTTCTGTAAAAATTGTAAACTGCCTTTTGCTCCCTGTATTTGACCCATCCCACCTTCAGAATTCGAAAGAGAGTGTTCCAGTCAACACTGGCAAAAGGTTTCTCTAAGGCAACAAACGCTAGATACGTAGGTTTGGCTTTCCTTAATCTATCTTCTACGATAAATCGTAGGGTCAGTATTGCCTCATGTGTTCCAACATTTCTACGGCATCTTAGCTGATCTTCCCAGAAGTCGGCTTCTAATAGTTTTTCCATTCGTCTTTAAAAATTCGCATCAGTATTTTGCGGCCGTGACTTATTAAAATGATTGTATGGTAATTTTCACACCTGTCAATACCTGATTTCTTTGTGATTGGAATTATTATATTCTTCTTGAAATCGGAGGGTTTTTCGCTTGCCTTATACATCTTGCTCACGAGGTGGTAGAGTTTTGCCATGGATGGCTCTCCTAATGCTATCATCAGTTTTAATGGAATGTAATCTACTCTCGGGGCCTTGTGTACATACTGACAAAATATCTGTCGCACTTGACTAATCGAATGGGCACGTAAAATTCAATTTTAAAACGATTTTGTTTAAAACGGTGTTAAGTGTGGATCGGCTCGGCTATTTTTCCCGTCATCGTGGATCATGTTCTTGGGTGCGTGGTAGCGATGCCGCCAGAGGGCAGTCGTTGCAGGACACATGAACGCTGCGAGCGTCGCTGCGGGAGAGCTTGGAGAGAGGTCGGTGAGTGACGGGATTTGTTGGAGAGACACCAAGGAAAACATTTCTGCTGGAAGCCAAATTCAAGACCCGCACTGTGTTGGCGTGCTCACGGGGTGAACACGGTTAGAGTCACCAGCGCTGACACGTGGACAAAGACGTGTTGGAGGGGGTGACTTTTTCTCTCGTCTCTCGTCGCACACATGCCATTTCCATGAATGCGCGGAACGCCTTCAGCATATTGCAAGGATCCCAGTGAGAGTGTTCAGATTGCGTCACGGTGTCAAAAAATGTTCAAATGTGTGTGAAATCTTATGGGACTTAATTGCCAAGGTCATCAATCCCTAAGCTTACACACTACTTAACCTAATTTATCCTAAGGACAAACACACATACCCATGCCCGAGGGAGGACTCGAACCTCCGCCGGGACCAGCCGCACGTCACGGTGTCCGGAAGCTATCCAGAAATTGCGGCTATAACTCGTGGTCAAATGAAACTGTATGGTTCCTTAGACCTTTTCAAGTCTCTAACATCTATGACGCATACATGCAAACTGAACGAACGAAAATTTGTACCAAGGCCGGTATTGCAAACCGGGTCTCCTGTCTACTAGACAGATGAGGTAGCCACTACGCCAGCTTGGCACAGTGATTCTGTATAACCGCACGGACTACCGTAGGAGGAGACCTGGACTCGAATTCTGGCGTTGGTACAAATTTTCATTCGTTGTTCTAGTCTGCATTTATACTCAATAGAAGCAACCATAGAGTTTCATTTGACTAAAGCACCTACGCCTGGGTTCCAGGCAATATCTCCTGTTTTATTCGATGCTGAAGTGCTATTCCAATAACGCTGGAGTGACTTTGCAGTGTTGTTCAAGCTTATGCGGAATACTAAGTAGGTTGAAGTGTCAGGAAGGGGGCATGCAAAACCACTGTGCCAGGGTGACGTAGTGGTTGGCGCATCTGCCTAGTGACCAGTCTCGGTAAATAATTCCATTCGTTGCTTCAGTCTGCATGTGTACACACTGCATTTGGACCGTGCTACGTGAATAGTGTGCACTGGACGCGGGATGTGCTAAAATGAATATTGTGTCACAAAGTAAGCTGATTCATATCAGTATGAGCAGTGGGCGTGGATGAACGACAGTTAAGCGTAATTTAAAATCTTGTTACAGTAGTGGATCTCTTCCATAATCTGTGGTTTATCTGTTGATTCGGTACGGAACTTGGAATTGTAGTCGCCGGCCGCGGTGGTCTTGCGGTTAAGGCGCTCAGTCCGAAACCGCGCGACTGCTACGGTCGCAGGTTCGAATCCTGCCTCGGGCATGGATGTGTGTGATGTCCTTTAGGTTAGGTAGGTTTAAGTAGTTCTAAGTTCTAGGGGACTGATGACCACAGATGTTAAGTCCCTTAGTGCTCAGAACCATTTGAACCATTTTTGTAATTGTACCTGTGGTTTATTCTTATGTACAGAAACTGCTATATTCTCTGACATGGATGCATTCTTAATGTATGCAACTGGTGTACTGATCACGAAGTGTGGGTAGCTGAGTAGTACATTGGTGCTGTACTAGTGTTTGGAGGTAGCTAGTAGAAGCCAAGCAAGAAGTAACTGATCATAAGTGATTATTTTCTCGAATAACAAGTTACTGTTGTAAGCAGAAAGCCGTATTTTGTTAAGTGTTACATCGATATTTAGGTTGTCCATGTGGGGCCATACTGAATCGAGGAATCTTTTGCCGGTATATAGAATTTTTTATCTTATTACACTGGCCTTTGCGTGGTAGTAAAAATACTGACCCCCACGTCTGCGAAACCCCAATCACCAACCCCACTCGACTTGAATCCAATGCTAGAACGGGTCCGACGAATCTGTGTATCGAATGGAAGACGTGATGAGCGGGTTTGTTGGGAATGACTTCAGCTACACATGGCAAAAATGAAACTGCGAATATCTACGAAGACATCAGAGAAAATGAACCTGACGACTCTTAGGAAAGACATTCCATATCGAGACCAATAGCGATCCTCTCATATATCCCTGGGACACGCCTAACGATACCTATGTCTCTGATGAGCACTCGCCGTTCAGGACAACTTACTGGGTTGTATTAAGTCTTCGAGCTAGACACATACCTGAAACCCATTCGGTACGGTCGATCTTTCGTTAACCGTCTGCCAAGTGTCATTGTGTCAAACACTTTCTGGAGGTCAAAGAATATGGTCTCCACTTATTGCTCTTCTTTCAAGATTCGAAGGATATTGTGCAAGAAAGGGAAATCTTAGTTTCGCGGGGTCGATGCTTTCTAGGTCCATGCCGATTGGGGAAAGAAGTCTTTACTTATTCAAGAAAAATTATTGGATTCCAATTTTAGATGTAATAGAAAATTCTGCTACAAGCAAAGGATATTGATCTGTAAGTTCGGGAGTCCGTCCTCCTATACACCGGAATCATCTGGTCCTTTATCCAATCGCTTGGGGATTTGTGCTGCGCGACTGATTCGCAAAAAAGGGGACCAGTGGCGAAGAGCACTACTCCCTGCACACCGAACTGGGATTCCATCAAGACCTGGGTACTCACGATCAGCAGTAGTAGTCTCTTTCAGTATCTTGTGCAGATTTTTCTTACTCGTCGGAAGACACAAAAACATGAAACGACCGCTATACTAACACACAATCAGTGTCATAAGAAAATGAACCAACTGTATTAATCCTTGTTGGTGCACCTACAGCGGGTAGGTGAACAGCAGAATTTTACGCGCTCACAGTGTTACTGACAGTCTAACTCCCTCCAATATAGTTGGTGACAGCACTCTTAGCAAGCATCGATCTAGGTTAACTTTAGTTCATCACATGTCATAGTCATCTGAACTTGAATCATCGGTGCGATGGACAGTTACCGCTGATTCGTCAGCGATGATTTAGATGTGACAAAAGTGCGTCATTACTTAAAATCTGTCGATTAAAGGACAGTGTCACCGTCTCCAGATTATGCTGCACTGTTACAGAAAAATAGAAATAAACCAGTTAGGGACTGTAGTTAGATATCCCACTTAATTTCATTTCAAGTAAACTATGACATTTTGTAGATAGTAATTCCAGTAGTAGTGGTAGTTATTGTAGTGACGTTTTGCAAAGTGTAGAGACAGCTCCAAAGTCTTGAAGCAAGTGTCTCAGTTTTCACACCGTCTCTCCAACGCCATGTGCCTAAACAAGAAGTTCGCGCCAAGAGATGATCACATAGCTTATAATAACAGGACGTGAATTTCTCAAATATGTAGTATAAAAGGACAAACAACAGTCTGCAGTCCTTATAATTTATATCAACAATAAGATTTTTTGTAGTGCCTTCGTCCATAGTGAAAAAAATTTTGTCTAGACTTTTTAAGTGGCTTTGTTTTACTAATTCAGAATTTACTTAACAACATGCGAAAGAGTGTACCTTTTAGCCACTTGGAGGCTTTATTTAAGGAAAACTAATTTATGTTAATCTTATGTCAGTTCTGTACAAAACATTGAAGCTCACAGATCATTAAACGCAAATCTACCCCCCCGATTTTTCCTCTGAAGTCCTTTACCCTCTCATGTGAAGGAAATAATAAAATTTAAACTCGAACGTTTAGTGACTGGTGTACCGTGACACAAACTGTACCGCCCAATCTAATGAATTTATCATTCACCAGAAAAGAACTACTGCTTATGTTGTAAAAAACTTGTCTCATTCGAAGATAAAGTGAGCTGACGCGTACCTGTGATGCGGAATGAAAGTGGTTTAAGGAAATTAATACGCATATGAGTCTGTAAATATGATAAACTACCTCTTGGTTTTAAGAATGCACTAAAAGAATCGATAGAAAATTGTAGAGCAGCTCATAAAGGGAAGGGCAAATTATACAGACGGCTTTTTAAAACACCTATTTTTTAGGCATCTGCTTACCATTTAATTATTTTACCGCCTGCTCTTCATGACAAGATATAAATTTCCCTGCTGCCTGGCTGAGATGTATATTTGTGTTCCTTCGGTATTCCGTCTCGATTTGATGTTTACACACATAAAGTGCACACTCGCGTGAGCTCTGTTTTCCGTGCAGGAACGTGGCTTTCAGGAAGACACACGTGCCGTGTACGCATATAGCTGTTACTGTGACGCTGTCCGTAGCAGCACTACATATGGCATGCTATTTTAATTTATTTTTTCAGTTGACGATGATGTGCAAGTAGACTTATTGCCCAGTCCACGAAGGAAAATTAGGGGAAACATCGAATAGTCTCAAATTTGTGGAAGGTGTTGCAAGGGATTGTCATACATACATATTAATAAACATGACCAGTGGGGACTGGTTTCTACGTAATTGTTTTACATTATTTCTCGAATAACTCCAAGATCACGGCTTCTAGCAAATATGTTCCCCACAACAAAATTAAACTACATTCAATTTCAGAGGAAAGAGGACCTTTTATTTTTTCTCTGGGATGGAAAGATCACAGATTATTAAAATATTGATCTAACGGTATAAAATTAATATTTATTTCTAAGTGAATTGGGTTAAGAGTGGTATTAAATGCTTGTACCAGTGCAGTAGAGCCGTATTTATAGGATAAACTGTGTTCCGTGGGTGAGACAAGTGTGTGTGTGGGGGGGGGGGGGGGGGGCGGATGGGGGACATGTGTTGGGTAGAAGAGCGAGGGAAAGTAGATCACCATACTGTATTCATAGTCTTCCCCCCTTCTTAGGTCTGCGAACTGAGGGTCGGGTAAAGTGATTTCCCACACTTTACCTACCCCATTACATCATACGAAGCAATTGCAGGGTGTTTCGAAAAGTTATAAGCGTCCTCCATAGCGCTTATTATGAATAACTTGTGACGCAGTATGCAGACCTGCCTGGAGAATGTTTATTTTGCACCAAGTGCCTTAACACAAGACGGACTGCAGATGTGAGTTACTAATAACAGTCACGCAGGTGACAGATGCGGACGGAATTTACGTACATCTCTGCACACGGTTCTAGACTGTTATAGGAGAAACTGATTCTTAGACGACCTGAACAGCAGCTGTAGTGTTCTTCAGGCTAACGCCATTTTTACCATCATGAGTGCTGCTCCATTTTCGACAGACTATACGTCCCCAGCATTTCATATCCAGCTACCTTACGTGAGTACTTCACTGTGCTCGTGCTTATGCGTATAGTAAGGTAATTTCATGTTTACAAGCAATAACTTATTTACAGCTTTTATGTGAGTTTGTTCTCTAAGAAAGCTCAACAGTCGGTGCTGTCAGTGTCTACCACACTGAAGACTGTGCCCCAAGTGTAACACGCTGCCATTATGCTTCCAATAATGGCAACTTCATTGTCCCCAATCTAACTGTCTGGAATACTTTTTTACAACATGAGGGCTATAAAACGCATCGTCCCAGCCTCGGCTCTCCCAGAATCCGGAGAGGCCCAGATACTTCAACTGTGTCTTCATATATTCTAATTTAAGTCAAGCAGTGCATTACAGCAGATAACTGTTCCACACCTGAACGTGGTCATTCCCATTCCATCCCACTTATTCATAACCATCTTGGAAAATATACTGTGGATGTGTGGTAAGTGGATCCACTCAGTACAGAGCACTCTATAGGTGCCAGCAGTTTGTGAATCCAAACGTTTTATGCAGTCTATCAGTAACACAACTTATGTTAGAGAAATGCAGTAACTCTCTGGTCATTATTAATTCACCACGAACTGAATAAATGTAGCACCAGCTACTGCACATATACGTATGTCGCGGAAGATTTACAGTATTTTCTCATTCTCTTCGGGTAAACTCTCAGTGTTCTGAAAGGTATGATGCAGCTCGCCACTAACTGCTCTCCTGAACTAAATTTTTCATCTCAGAGTAGCAAATGCGCCCTATGTCCTCAATTAGTTGTTGGATGTATTCCAATCCCTGTCTTTCTTCACGGTTTTAACCTCTCAGCTACCTCTAGTACCACAGCAGTCATTTCCTGATGTTGTAACAGATGTTGTATCATCCTATCCCTTCTTCTTGACAGTGTTCTCCATATATTCTCTTCCTGTCCGATTCTGTTGAGAAACTCCTCATTACTCTACCTTTTCAATCCATGTAATTTTCAAAATTCGTCTACAGCACCACATTACAAATGCTTCGATTCTCTTTTTTCCGGTTTTCGCACAGTCCACCCTTCACTACCATTCAACGCTGTTCTCCAAACGTACATTCTCAGAAATTTCTTCTTGAAATTATGTACTATGTTTGATACCGTTGTTAGTCCTAGACAATCAAGGACTAGAACCCTATGTAGGAAATTTAATGTAGTTAGTATTGTACTGGGATACGTTTCCAGAAGAGAGCGTGGTTTCCGAATTATTAATGAAAGACACACATAACAGGTCTTCAAACGTACCTCCAATCCCACACCAATCCCCCGCTAGAACCGATTTCTAGTCAACTCGCTACTTTATATATAAGTGAACCACAGCCGAAATATTCCATGATTTGCACAAGAAAGACTGATGTGACCAATTAGAATTCTTTATTGGAGACCTCGTTCGGTTTTGCAAGTTAAATTTGCATCTTCAGATAATTCACTATACACAAAGGGATAAAAGAACTTATCAGAAATTGAACCATGCCGAGAAACGGACAAATAAAAGCAATAAGGTCTATATCTGCTTACAGTCAAAAGATTGAAGGTTCTATTTCATCTGGATGAAGCCATTCCCAGAGTTTATATACAGGTATTTCAAACTTCTGACTCAAAAAAGTGCAATCATCTACGATAACATGTATTGTGGGATAAGGCCATAATGAAACTAAAAAAGGACCCAGTAAAATTTTCAAAGCAAGAACGTTGAAGCTATTAAAGTAATTTATATTAATAAATAATTAAATTATTTAGCAAAACCGACGGGTTTCTAGCATTAAAAGAGAAATAGTTGTCAACAGTGTCACACGTTACATCCATTGGAGACCGGCTAGGGAGGAAGCGTTCATGTTGCCGGAGCCGCTGCCTGTAGCGAGGCCTACTAGGAAAGCCACGCATGCTCAGTATCGCAAACATCAAGTAGCCACGTACCTCGACTGAGATGCTGGGGGCTTGCTGCACATTTTAAGTTACCAGACTGTAATAATCAGAAACAATACACTCTGTTTATACGTTGCATTAGTCAGAATTATTATAACAGCTAAAGGGCTTCCAGATACTATTACGGTCCTATATGGTGGCACTAACCGTGCAGTGTCCTTATTGTCAAGAAAATTGTTTTCTGAATTGAATAGCCTTTTACATTATTAAAAACGGTAAGACTGGAAAACGTCATTCAGTTCAACAATAAATAATTGACATTTGCTAGGACGTGTCTGTGATGTAAATCGATCTGGAAGTTGAGGGTAATTTCCAGGGCTCTTTTCAATGCTCAAAAATTCTCTAATTATTCTAATATATTTAGAACATTACCCTCTTTGTCTCGGTGAAGTATCTGAAGATTGGTGGCAACATCCGAGACTGTGAACCTCGTCTCCAGCGAGTGAGCACTCAGAGCTGACTTTGTACTGGAATTAGCAGAATGCTCCCTGAATCCTACGCTAAAATATCTCCCCATTTGGCCTATGTATTTTACAGGGCAACTGTCACAAGAAATACTGTACACCCCCGGAGCTTCAAATAACTCCCTCCTTGATTCCCCTCTGTGTGGAAATTCTTGGTTGCTATTTTTATTCTAAATTATTTTAATAGCTCCTATGTTCTTACTCTGACGTTTCTACTGGGTTCTTTTTTAGTTTCGGATCGCCTTAGTCCAAAAACATTTTATCGTAGACGCTCGCACATTCGTGAGTCGGAAGTCTTAAATACCTGGATATTAATGTTGGCAATGGCTTCATCCGGGTTAAATATAACCTTTAATCTTTTGACTCTAAGTAGACACTGTCCTTATCGCTTTTATTTGTCCATTTCTTGGGATGGCTAAATTTCTGATGAGCTCTTTTATCCCTTTGTGTAGAGTGACGCACCTGAAGATGCAAATTTAATATGTGAAACGGATCGGGTTCCGCAATAAAGAATTGTAACAGTCGCAGCGGCCTCGCTTATTCAAGACATAGTTATCTAGAATGTTGTTCATGGCACTCCCTCCTAACAATGTAGAAAAATATACGATGACAAAACTGAAGAAACGGCAAACCAAAATGATTTTAAGTAACAAAATGAAAATTGAATAAAGTATTGTTAGTATGTGTACCTGAGGATTGTATTTGATTGGTATGTTAGAAATCTCAATTTAATTTGCTCAGAGCAAACTATCTTGAGAGATATTGATGTCTTACACACTTAAGAGTATTTACAACACGAAAATATAATTAGCAGTGTCGAGGAATTTTGACCTCGTACTTCACCCGAGGTCTTGGGGTAGCGTCTTCGATCAGTAATCACAACGCCCCCAGTCTCAGCTACGAACCCCGCCACTGTATAATCATCATCATTGGCGGCCAACGTCTTCCGGCATATGAAGTCACCCTCATTCTGCCAGCGTCCTTATCAAAGAGGGTGGAGGAGCGGACACAGATTCGGGGCATTCTCCTGCACTTACGTTATGAAAATGTCCCTAAAATGCGGAAGAATCAGAAATGATCAACGGCATGATGACGCAGAAGGCAATGGAAACCAGAGCGCTATCGTGTTATACACATGACATGTGGCCTGTAATTGAAAGTGTCATGATGATCTCTCCAATTTACGAAATTTCGGACTACTCTCTCATTCGGGTACCCAGAAGGGGACGGCCAAGTAGGAGACGACCATGAGTAAAAGACTGAATAACCAAGGAATGGATAACGAACTACGAGTTGGGGCATGAAATGTTAGAAGTTTGAATGTGGGAGGGTAGCTCGAAAACACGGAAATGGAAATGCTGAGGCTCAGTCTGCATACAGTGGGCATTAATGAAGCGTAATATAAAGAAGACAATTTCTGGTCAGACGAGTATAGGGAAGGTAATATCAGCACAAGCAGGAAGTGGAACAACGGGAAGAGAAATCGTTATGAACATAAAGGTAAGACGGACAGTGAGTTGCTGTGAACGTTTCGATGATGGCGATTCATCAGAATCGACAGCAAACCAGAACCGACAACAATAGTTCAGTTATAAACGCCGAAGATGAAGAAATAGAGAAAGTATATCGGGATAATGTAAGGGAAATTCAGTACATAAAGGGAGATGAAAATTTAATAGTCATGGGAGACTGGAATGCTGTTGTAGGGGGAAGAGTAGAAGAAAGAGTTAAGGGAGATAATCGGAGAAAGCTAATTGCGCTCTCCAATACATTTCAGAGAGTAACTGCGAACACTCCTTTCAAAAATCAAAAGAAGATGAGGTACAGTTGGAGAAAGCCTGGAGGCAGAGTTTCCAAAATCAGAAAAGGACTGTAAATCCTATCCAAGGTGCATGTAGACTAAAATCACGATTTGGTATTGATGAAGAGTAGGCTGAGGTTTAAGAGACTTATCAGGAAGAATCATTGCGCAAAGAAATGGCATATGGAAATACCAACGACTGAAGACATACGTTTGAAGTTCTCTGAAGCTATAGATACTGCCATAATATATAGTTCGGCGCACAATTCAGTTGAACACGAATGGACACCCGTAAAACCGGAAATTACAAAAGTTGGAGAGGAAAACATAGGTACAAGAAGGATAACTGTGAAGAAGCCATGGGTAACAGAAGAAATACTTCAGTTCATCGACGAATGGAGGTCAAAAATGTTTAGCGAGATTCAGAAAGACAGAAATACAAGTCATTTAGGAAGGAAATATGTACGAAGTGCAGGGAAGATAACGCGAAGTGGCTACATGAAAACGCTATCCTCAGTGAAAGTAAAGAATTACAGGAGCTGTTGAATGGAATGATCACTGTAATGCGTATAGAACATGAGCTGAGAGTAAATCGAAGAAAGATGAAAATAATGAGAAGTAGTAGAAATCAGAATAGCGAGAAGCTTAACGTCACATTAGTGATTACGAAGTGGATGAAGTTAAGGAATTCTGCTACCTAGGCAGCAAAATAACCTATTACACAAAGAGCAAGGAGGACATGAAAAACAGATTAGCACTGGCAAAAAGGGCATTCCTGCCCAAGAGATGTCTACTAGTATCTCATTTAAGTCTTAATTTGAGGAAGACAGCGTTGTATGACAGTGGGACATGGACTTTGGGAAAACCAAAACAGAAGAGAGTTGAAGCGTTTGAGATGTCGTGCTACCGAAGTATGTTGAAAATTGGCCCGCCCGGTTAGCCGTGCGGTCTAACGCACGCACTGCTTTCAGGGCGGAAAGGCGTGCCGGTCCCCGGCACGAATCCCGCCGGCGGATTCGTGTCCAGGTCCAGATTGCCCGCCAGTCTGTGGATGGTTTTTAAGGCGGTTTTCCTTCTTACTCGGCGAATGCGGTCTGGTTCCCCTTACTCCGCCTCAGTTACAGTATGTCGGCGATTGCTGCGCAAACACTTTCTCCACGTACGCGTACACCATAATTACTCTACTACGGAAACATTGCGATTACACTCGTCTGGTGTGAGACGTTCGCGAGAGGGTCCACTGGGCGCCGAACCGAACAATAAACCTGGGTTCGGTGTGGGGTGGCGGTGGGGTGAGTGGACTGCTGTAGCCTGTTGTGGGGTTTTGTATCTCTGTGGGCTACGGTGGGGAGGAAACTTCTCCGTCGTTTCTAGGTTCCCTGTTGAATACAATACAATACAGTGTAGAAAATTCGGTGGACATAACTTTATGAATGAGGAAGTTCTCCATAAAACAGGCGAGGAAAGGAAAATCGGGGAAACACTGACAAGGAGAAGGGAAAGGATGATAGGACATCTATTAAGGCATTTAGGAGTAACTACCATGGTACTTGAGTGTGGTGCAGTCGGTAAAAACTATAGAGGAAGACAGAGATTGAGAAACATCCAGTAAATAATTGAGACACAGGTTGCATGTGCTTCTCGGAGATGAGTATGCTGGCACATAAAGAATTTCTTGGTGGGATGTATTAAACTAGTCGTAATGCTGATAACCGAAAGAAAATGAAAATGAAAGAATGATAAAAAGTTCAATTGGGGTACCACATTTGCTACTAAATGCTTTTTTAAGACAGTCAGAAATGTAAACAGGGCAGTGCTCTCATACCATACCAGCTATCTCTCGCAAATCCGGTTATGTCACTGCGAATAAAAGTGGGTCCTGACTTCCAATAATTATTATTAACATTGTGTATAATTTCTAAAAAGGAAACCAAAAGTGGAAACCTTACCAACATGATGAGAGATAATAAGGTAAATTTAATTAATAAATCTCATCAAGGACACATCCAAACAATTTTATGTTGCAACTTAAAATGTCTCTTACGCTATATTTGAACAAACAAGTGTGAGGTAAAATTTGCGATGTGATGAACACATAGCCTCCAGTTTCTTAGCATTCGATCAGATAGAGAACGATGCTTACAATCGATCGTAGATAGAGAAAGTCATCAGAAGCGAGGGGAAAAAGCGAAGTCTTACATTCAGCATAAGAATGTGCGTACATGTGCTAAAACAAACCGAATAGTATTAGAAAATAATTAAATTATGTGCTATATATGGACGGTGATGGAGAAATGTAAACATAGTTGGAAATACGAATGCTAAACTGTATATTGATAAGTATTTGGAATTACACATAGTGTATGGAAAATACATATAAAACAACAGAATAGCCTATATGTTTCAGCTTACATTATGCAAGTAGAACACAGTTTATGATCACTCGCACCGGTGGTGACATAGAAACTGACGGAACGAACAGGCGGATCCTGAGGTCAATGGGAACGGTGATCATGAAGTGAACGGATAACCAGAACGATCCTTGAGCGTAGCAAATTCCTCTTATGTAATAGTCCAGAGGACAATCCTAATCCGAAACGTAAATCGGGCTCTATAAGGACTGTGCTATTCAACTGCACGAAACTAAAAGCTTCAGAGACTAGCAAGAGACTGGCTAGCTAGAGCCGGGTTGCGGTGGTTAGCGGTACACACACGTGAGGGAGAAGCGCAATCAGACGAGCTGTCTGCGGCTCAGGCACCTCGTGTGGGGGCAAATTGGAGCCGTCAAATGGTGCCTGAATATCTCTGACATGCTCTCGCTATCTACTGAATATTCTGGTTAGATATGCCTGAATAATGGACAGCCACAATGAAACAAAATACACTACAAAACGTATGAATAGAATGAAACAGGCCACAGGAAGAATAGTAGAAATGTTGAGCTTAAGTTAAATTTAGGAGAGAGGGAAGTATTAAGCTGGGCTTGACCAGGGATGTGTGACAGATATTTGTTGATCTCCAAGATTTTCTACTGGTTAAATTCTGGCCATTTGTTTCCCAGGAAGAGGCGGGAAGTCAGCATTTGGCTACATTCAGTGATAACTGTCCACGTATGGAACAGTGCACCGCTTTTGGCTAATACTGCAACTGTTTCTCGTTCACGATTTCGTTCATTAAGACTGCGCTGACGAAATGAATGGGTTTGCTCTTTATCTCTGCTCAGAAACCTTCTTTGCTGACTGGAGCTTACAAGAGTCGGTAAACCTTTTAAGTGAAAGGCTGCATATTTTTGAGCTACAGCAGAAGGAGGAGGAGCAGATTAGTGTTTAACTTCCCGTCGACAACAGGGTCATTAGGGACTGAGCTACTGGGTGTTGAGCGCAATGAGATAGTACTACGCTTCAGGCTGTTGTTTCCATATATGTGATTGTTAGTCAAATGTCCGTGTCAAGATCAACGAAACTGTGGATTTGTTGCCAGTCCTCATTATGAACTAAATGTTTTGCTGTTGCTTGTTCATTCTATGAAAGAATACACTGAACTGTCTTCTGCTGCTTCTCAATATAAAAAGTTCATAACAGGTATTTTAAATAGTAT
Source organism: Schistocerca cancellata (assembly GCF_023864275.1). Classification (NCBI taxonomy): domain Eukaryota; kingdom Metazoa; phylum Arthropoda; class Insecta; order Orthoptera; family Acrididae; genus Schistocerca; species Schistocerca cancellata. Next base: position 229,080,575 of record NC_064634.1, read on the forward strand.
TATCTCCCACTTGTTCTTATTTAAGAAGAAATTTTCAAAATGGTCCATGAAAATTTCTGTCGGAAGAGAAGGAAAAAGGGACTCGACAGTTAAGTCGTATAACTGTTTACCTAAAAATTCTAGGAACTAGCAATAATTTTATGATAAGTACTTGTAAGTGACCAGTCATAAGTCATTTACATCCACAAAATTGAAACTGCAAGAGTCCGCCCAGATCGTAACTCTTTATAAAATCTTTCTTGGTAAATATTAACTGTTGGATGTGGTGACAGACGTTCTTCCTCAATGAGAGACTAGATTTCTCTCTCGAACTGATGAGGTTTTTGTTACATATCGACGTCCGTTTCAGCCAACCGCTTACTAACACTGTGGGTCATTTTAAGACAGAAGATCTTATTTTTACATTTTAATTTCCTTACCCACAAGTTGTAAGTTTTGAACTTCAGTGAACAATTGTGAGGGTCAGTTCCCTTCTTTGTTTTCAGTGCCAAAAGTCTCAACTTGCGGTCATGTAGTATTGCGTTTCCCTGTCTCTTTCCTCTAAAATGATCACTTAAATCACGATTTATCATATCTTGCAGAATTTTGGGTTTGAAAAATGACGTTGTAACCTGTTTTTAATGTTTTGTTACACAGTCTTGCTCTTTATTTTCCTTTTCTATGCACACATTGTCGTAATTTTCAAGCGCAGTGCCATATCAGTTGCTAATTCAGGGCAACACACACGGGTAGGACGTAAATCTCCATTTTTTCACTTCGTTGTTACCTATATCTTCTGCGCAACAACCAGATATCCTTCTGGAAATTACTTTAATTTTCTCGGAGTTGACGGCAGTTGAGATGAAACGCTACTTTCCTGGAAATCCACCACTTGTGACAGTGGTTCATCCCTTACCGTCAAGATACTGTAATTTTTTTTCATGTGATGTTTCGTCATCTGATACCTTTTCACTTGATGCATCTTCGTTTGTTGCCTCTTCATCATTAAATGTGCAGTAACCTCTGCTATTAGGGCATCCTCTTCTGTCAACTGTTGTTTTATTTGATCACAAATAAGACACTCTTGTCCTGAAGGTACATTTTCAGCAGTACCGAAGTACTCCACTAAGAGTTTCACAGTTACTGCCTGTCTTATTGTCCACAGTAAAACACTAACTCTGTAAACGCACTTACACACCACAAAGATAATCTGATCTACTCTAAAAGCAAGCACAAACTCGTCTGACGTATTTTGACCACAGCGCTGCTTGCAGAGCGATACGTAAACGGAGACTTGAGTAGAGAAGGGAAACTTGTTACCACCCCACATATTCCTCACTCTCCTCTCAAAACCGTAGCAGCATAGCAGTTAAGACTTTAAACGGCGTTTTTTTTTCTATTTAGTAACAAAACGAAAATAGCTTTGTTTCTCTGCTACAACTCTCATGTCCTTTCCTTGTAAGGACGCAGGTATTACTTTTTTCCATATTATAATTTTCTACCGTAAATGTTGCAGTAGTCAGTCGTCAGAGACTGAAGCAGTTGTAACAAAATTATAAAACTTATAGACAATTACATTTCCTACCAAGTACGATTTCAAGCACCAGATCCATTTATTTTTGTAATATTTACCATCACGTAACTCATGGTGAATTTCAAAACACATAATAAATCAAGCAGTATTATGCATTTCTGTTAAGTCGCACTTCCGCCGGTGTGGCCGAGCGGTTCTAGGCGCTTCAGTCTGGAACGGCGCGACTGCTACGGTCGCAGGATCAAATCCTGCCTCGGGCATGGATGTGTGTGATGTCCTCAGGTTAGTTAGGTTTAAGTAGTTCTAAGTTATAGAGGACTGATGACCTCAGATGTTAAGTCCCATAGTGCTCAGAGCCATTTGAACCATTTAAGTCGCACTGTTACCCTCGATACAATCCTATCACTTAAGTGGTTAATACACACTGGAACGGTAGTACCAGCGTTTCGATGACTGTCTGAAAGGTATATTATTGTCTGATTAACAAAGCTAAACTTGAAATGTTATTCAGTTTCGAAGAGCAAGGCGACCGCAGGAAAATCTATAAAAATGGCTCTCAGCACTATGGGACTTAGCTTCTGTGGTCATCAGTCACCTAGAACATCACACACATCCATGCCCGAGGCAGGATTCGAACCTGTGACCGTAGCAGTCGCGCGGTTCCAGACTGTAGCGCCTAGAACCGCTCGGTCACCCCGGCCGGCGGAAAATCTATACATCAATATGTTGTTGCCTGATAGCTATCATGTAAATAAAATTATCACTAAAATATCTGGACTCCCATACACAAACGTCAAATGTTATTTTGCTACTTCGTTGAAATGTTGGGTTAGTTTGTCATGTGATACTAAAAATTATGAAGTGGAAATCAAAACTCGTACAGAAATCGTAACTCAAGCCACGTACAGGGTGACAATTATTGACCTATATGAAAAAAAAAAATTTCAACATGTAAACGTCACTGCAGTATTCAGATTTATGTTATTACAGACGAATAGTGAAATTCTGCATGACCTGCTGAACTGTCAGAACATCGATGCTGTCTTGTGAATTGCTGTTTCCAGTTCTGCAGGGGTTTTGGGATTATTGCCGTAAACCTTGTCTTTAATATAGCCGCACATAAAGGTGTCACATGTGTTCAGATCCGGAGAATATGATGGCCAATCGAGGCCCATGCCACTGGCCTTTGGGCACCCCAGAGCTGGAATGCGGTCCCCAAAGTGATCCTGCAGGCCATCACTCTCTTATTTCAATGGGGTCAAGCTCTGTCTTACATGAACCACATCTTGCCGAAATCAAGGTCACTTTGGATAATGGAGATGAAATCCTCTACCAAAACCTTTACATACCGTTCCGTAGTCACCGTGCCAGCAAAGAATATCGCACATGATTATTCCGTGACTGGACATTGCACACCACACAATCATCCGCTGACGGTGAAGAGATCCGTAAATTCGGATTCTCAGTCCCCCAAACGCGCCAATTTTGCTTGTTGACGAATCAGACCAAATGAAAGTGGGCTTCTCCGCTAAGCCAAATCACATATTCCATACTAATTTCCATCATTCCCCATGGCGAACCGGTCAGTTTGAACGTCCTAAAGCAAACAGTTCAGATTATATGAAAATTTCATCTCATATTGTGTATTGAACCGGCGACCTAAAAACGACGGAGAGGCTTCTTCAAGCCATAGCCCTCAGTGGTTCACATACGCACAACAGGCCACAGCAGTCCACCCATCTCACCGCCGCCTCCACCAGACACAGGGTTGTTGTGTCGTTGGGCCCGCAGTGGACTCCCTCCCCCCCCCCCCCCCCCTGAAACGTCTCATACCATACGAGTTTACCCCCAAATGTTTCAATAATTGCCACCCTTTGTGTCTGTATTGCTCAAGTACTGCTCATTTTAATCAACTGACACCCCACTGAACTATACCTACTGAGTATATTAGATGTTGAAATCTACACGTAAACAGTGACAATGCTTTTAAGAAAAATATGCAGCAGCAACTGCTATCTTTACCACTCTGCTAATACGCAGATGATGATTAACGTTTCCCAGTGACCGAAAAAATATTGGAGCATTGTTTTCTTCACGCTGAAAAATTAGAATCTTTCCTGCTTCTAGTTGCAAGGTATTTATGCTCTCGAAAATTATCAGCCACCATATCACTACAGACCCCCCCCCCCCATGAACCATGGACCTTGCCGTTGGTGGGGAGGCTTGCGTGCCTCAGCGATACAGATAGCCGTACCGTAGGTGCAACCACAACGGAGGGGTATCTGTTGATAGGCCAGACAAACGTGTGGTTCCTGAAGAGGGGCAGCAGCCTTTTCAGTAGTTGCAGGGGCAACAGTCTGGATGATTGATCTGGCCTAGTAACACTAACCAAAACGGCCTTGCTGTGCTGGTACTGCGAACGGCTGAAAGCAACAGGAAACTACGGCCATAATTTTTTCCGAGGGCATGCAGCTTTACTGTATGTTAAATGATGATGGCGTTCTCTTTGGTAAAATATTCCGGAGGTAAAATAGCCCCACATTCGGATCTCCGGGTGAGGACTACTCAGGGGGACGTCGTTATCAGGAGAAAGAAAACTGGCGTTCTACGAATCGGAGCGTGGAATGTCAGATCCCTTAATCGGGAAGGGAGGTTAGAAAATTTAAAAAGGGAAATGGATAGGTTAAAGTTAGATATAGTGGGAATTATTGAAGTTCGGTGGCAGGAGGAAGAAGAGTTTTGGTCAGGCGAATACAGGGTTATAAATACAAAATCAAAACGGGGTAATGCAGGAGTAGGTTTAATAATGAATAAAAAAATAGGAGTGCGGGTAAGCTACTACAAACAGCATAGTGAACGCATTATTGTGGCCAAGAGAGACACGAAGCCCACGCCTACCACAGTAGTACAAGTTTATATGCCAACTAGCTCTGCAGATGACGAAGAAATTGAAGAAATGTATGATGATATAAAAGAAATTATTCAGATAGTGAAGGGAGACGAAAATTTAATAGTCATAGGTGACTGGAATTCGGTAGTAGGTAAAGGAAGTGAAGGAAACGTAGTAGGTAAATATGGATTGGGGAGAAGAAATGAAAGAGGAAGCCGTCTGGTAGAATTTTGCACAGAGCACAACTTAATGATAGCTAACACTTGGTTCAAGAATCATAAAAGAAGGTTGTATACATGGAAGAAGCCTGGAGATACTGACAGGTTTCAGATAGATTATATAATGGTAAGACAGAGATTTAGGAACTAGGTTTTAAATTGTAAGACATTTCCAGGGGCAGATGTTGACTCTGACCACAATCTATTGGTTATGAACTGTAGATTAAAACTGAAGAAACTGCAAAAAGGTGGGAATTTAAGGAGATGGGACCTGGATAAACTGAAAGAACCAGAGGTTGTACAGAGTTTCAAGGAGAGCATAAGGGAACAATTGACAGGAATGGGGGAAAGAAACACAGTAGAAGAAGAATGGGTAGCTTTGAGGGAAGGCAGCAGAGGATAAAGTAGGTAAAGAGACGAGGGCTAGTAGAAATCCTTGGGTAACATAAGAAATATTGAACGTAATTGATCAAAGGAGAAAATATAAAAATGCAGTAAATGAAGCAGGCAAAAAGGAATACAAACGTCTCAAAAATGAGATCGACAGGAAGTGCAAAATGGCTAAGCAGGGATGGCTAGAGGGCAAATGTAAGGATGTAGAGGCTTGTTTCACCAAGGGTAAGATAGATACTGCCTACAGGAAAATTAAAGAGACCTTTGGAGAAAAGAGAACCACTTGTATGAATATCAAGAGCTCAGATGGAAACTCAGTTCTAAGCAAAGAAGGGAAAGCAGAAAGGTGGAAGGAGTATATAGAGGGTCTATACACGGGCGATGTACTTGAGGACAATATCATGGAAATGGAAGAGGATGTAGATGAAGATGAAATGGGAGATATGATACTGCGTGAAGAGTTTGACAGAGCACTGAGAGACCTGAGTCGAAACAAGGCCCCGCGAGTAGACAACATTCCATTAGAACTACTGAAAGTCTCGGGAGAGCCAGTCCTGACAGAACTCTACCATCTGGTGAGCAAGATATATGAGACAGGCGAAATACCCTCAGACTTTAAGAAGAATATAATAATTCCAATCCCAAAGAAAGCAGCTGATGAGAGATGTGAAAATTACCGAACTATCAGTTTGATAAGTCACGGCTTCAAAATACTAACACGAATTCTTTACAGACTAATGGAAAACTTTGAGCTTTTCCGATGACATTGTAATTCTGTCAGAGACAGCAAAGGACTTGGAAGAGCAGTTGAACGGAATGGATAGTGTCTTGAAAGGAGGATATAAGATGAACATCAACAAAAGTAAAACGAGGATAATGGAATGTAGTCGAATTAAGTTTGGTGATGCTGAGGGAATTAGATTAGGGAATGAGACACTTAAAGTAGTAAAGGAGTTTTGCTATTTGGGGAGCAAAATAACTGACGATGATGGAAGTAGAGAGGATATAAAGTGTAGACTGGCAATGGGAAGGAAAGCGTTTCTGAAGAAGAGAAATTTGTTAACATCACGTATAGATTTAAATGTCAGGAAGTCGTTTCTGGAAGTATTTGAATGGAGTGTAGCCATGTATGGAAGTGAAACATGAACGATAAATAGTTTGGATAAGAAGAGAATAGAAGCTTTTGAAATGTGGTGCTACAGAAGAATGCTGAATATTAGATGGGTAGATCACATAACTAATGAGGAGGTATTGCATAGGATTGGGGAGAAGAGAAATTTGTGGCACAACTCGACTAGTAGAAGGGATCAGTTGGTAGGACATGTTCTGAGGCAGCGTGGAGGGTAAAAATCGTAGAGGGAGACCTAGAGATGAATACACTAAGCAGATTCAGAAGGATGTAGGTTGCAGTAGTTACTGGGAGATGAAGCAGCTTTCACAGGATAGAGTAGCATCGAGAGCTGCATCAAACCAGTCTCAGGACTGAAGACCACAACAACAACGACAACAACATCACTACAGACATGAGTGAAAACGAAAAAAAGTGTACAGAGGAGAAAGTGACACAAAAATGCTTCAGATGGAAATAGGGACGAGTCACTCAGATCCGACAGGTCGCGTCGGGAACCTGTTCCCAGATTTCCATTTCATCACTTGTAGCCCCCCCTCTGAAAAAATAAAACGCTTTTTTTGGAACGATCGTTACGTGTGGAATATCATTGTTATATATGGGTTCATCTGTGTGTGTGTGTGTGTGTGTGTGTGTGTGTGTGTGTGTGTGTGTGTGCGTGCGTGCATGCGTGTGCGTGTGTGTGTGTGTGTGTGTTTGTGTGTGTGTGTGTGTGTTGGTGAGATTTACCAAACGAGCGCATGGGCGGCGTTCGCAGCTCTACTGCGAATACTCGTTGACAGGCAGAACATGCGAACCCAGCGGACCACGACAGTCAATTAAAAAAAACTCGGGACTGCATTCAAAGCTGTACGACTTTTGTCGGAAGCCCAGCCTCGTCCGATATGCAGTGAACTGAAGCGAGTAAGTACTACGTGGACGCACAGCTACCACTGTCCACCTTAATCACTTTCGATTTCCGCTTCACAGTGGGATACGTTCCTACATATAACTCAACAGCAAATACTTCACAGACAGGAATTTGCCGATAATTGCATTAAAAGAACCTGTAACCGCTCTTAGAAACGATGTGCAGCTATATTCCCATTAGCAGAGATGAACGAAACGTACACTATGTGATCAAAAATATCCGGACACCTGGCTGAAAATGACTTACAAGTTCGTGGCATCCTGAAGAGGTAATGCTATAATTCAATATGGTGTTGTATCACCCATAGCCTTGATGACAGCTTCCACTCTCGCAGGCTGTGTGCTGGAAGATTTCTTGGGAATTGCAGCTCCATTGTTCACGGTGTGCTGCACCGAGGAGTGGTATCGATGTCGGTCGGAGAGACCTGGCATGAAGTCGGCGTTCCAAAACAACGCAAAGATGTCCAATAGGATTCAGGTCGGGACTCTATGCAGGCCAGCCCATTACAGGGATGTTATTGTCGTGTAACCACCCCGCCACAGGCCGTGAATGATGAGTAGGTGCTCGATCGAGTTGAAAGATGCAATCGCCAGCCCCGAAATATCAATGTAGGCCAGTGATGTGATAGTGCCACGCAAAACCACAAGGGGTGAAAGCCCCCTGCATGACAAACACGATCACAACATAGCACCACTACCTCCGAATTTTACTGCTGAAACTACACGCTCTGGCAGTCGACGTTCACCGGGCATTCGCCATACAAACACCATGCCATCGGATCGCCACATTGTGTACCATGATTCGTCATTCCACACAGCGTTTTTCCAACGTTCAATCGTCCAATGTTTACGCTCCTCACACCAAGCGAGAAGTCGTTTGGCATTTTCCGGTGTGATGTGTGGCTTATGAGCAACCGCTCGACCATGAAATCGAAGTTTTCTCACCTCCCGCCTAACCGTCATAGTACTTGCAACGGATTCATGATGCAGCTTGGAATTACTGTGTGATGGTCTGGATAGATTACACGTTACGAACCTCTTCAACTGTCGGCGGTTGATCAACAGATGAGGTCGGCCTGTACGCTCTTGTGCTGTACGTGTCTCGCCACGTTTCAACTTCACTATCACATCCGAAACACTGGACCTAGGGATGTTTAAGAGTGAAGAAATCTCTCGTACAGATGTATGTCACAAGTGGCACCCAATCACCTGACCACGTTCGCAGTCCGTAAGCGCCCCATTCTGCTCTCTCACGATGTCTAATGACTAGTGACGTCACTGATATGGACTACTTGGCAGGAGGTGGCATCACAATGCACCTAATATGAGAAACGTATGTTTTTTGGGGTGTCCGGATATTTTTGACCACATATTGTTCGTTTACCAAGAAATGAACCCTGTAGTGCTGCAAGGATATGCGAGGAGTGATCAAGACGTAAGTGCAGTATTGAATGTAAAACAGGTAAAAACACGCCAGGAACAATCATACATTGAATTAAATGTGATTACATGCACAAAGCCCTTTGATAAAATGTTTTCCTGTTTTTCAACAAATGTATATCCAGATAACCCAAGTTTACTACATACATAAACGGCTATCTCCTGAAAATTTTCAACATTTAACTGAAGTCTTTAATGTCTGATTTTTTTGTTTTTTATTATTTCATCGACCTGATTCCACATGGGTACGGTGATGCTGTTTTTATTTTAAAACAATTATAATAAAAAGGTAGAACGCAAATAGTAAGAATACATTTAGAACATTTAACACACGATGATCAACACTGATCATAAAAGGAAACACTGTAAGGACCTGCCCTGGGAAAGGTCATCTGTTGTTGGAGTCCGATGAATATTGGGAGACAAGACCAGCGGCGTACTTGGAGGTGTTGGAAAGACCATAATTTGAAGAGGAAAAAGGGGGTTACGGAAAGAATTGTGGAGGGGGAAAATGGGTATAGACGTATGGGGAGGGAAGGAATGGTTGCGGTGGATTTATAGTTGGTAGAAACGTACTGTAGCTTGGATTCTCCGTTATATGAATCATCCATGTAAAGTACATATAGATGTGAGGATAAAATCACTATAGTGAGCAAACGTATGTCATACCCTGAAAAGAAAGATAAGGGACATATCCGCTTACTACATGTAATAAACATACTCATGCTGTATTTGATGAAATCGATTTCATTCTAATTTAAATACACTGCACGTGTGCACTGGATGCAATGCTCTGCTGACAGGTCAGCAAAAGAGTAAGACACGCAGCTATTACTCACAACAGAGCAAAGTACCGTCAAATAGGGTTATGTGAATAGATCGACGCGCAAGTCGCCGAAGTGGCGTCAAATCGAAACGGTCTACCCGACGGGAGGCCCTCGTCACACGACATTTCATTTCATGTGAATAGAATCACGTGTTGCATGCTGGTGAGTGCCAAGGATAAATGAGATGGGAGGAGGACGGAAATAGATCTCGGGAATACCTTTCACACTTCAACTTTGTCTGTTTTAGGTCCCCTATATCTTGACGGTGTCCCTTAGGGAAAATACTCCGGAGTTATCATAGTCCCCCTCTGGATCTCCGGGCAACGACTGATCAGGAGGATGTCGTCATCAGGAGAAGCAAAACTAGCGTTGTAGGAAACGGAGCGTGGAGTTATAGATCCCGTAATAGGGCAGGTGGAGCATAAAATTTGAGAAGGGAAACGAATAGGCTGAAGTTAGCTATAGTGGAAATTAGAGAAGTTTGAGGTCAAGAATACCAGGTGAATACAGTGTTATAAATACAGTGTTATAAACTCAAAATCTCATAGTGGTAAGGAAGGAATAGGTTTAATAATAAATGAGAAAATAGGAATGCGAGTAAGCTACTATGAACGTCGTCGTGAACGCATTAGCGTAAACCAAAATAGACACGATGCCCATACTAACGAAAGTAGTACAAGTTTAAGTGCCAGCGAACTCCGCAGAAGATGGAGTGATTGAAGAAACGTATTGAGGGATAAAATAACTTATTCAGATAAATAAGAGAGACGAAAATTTAACTGTTAAGAAGGGCTCGAAGGAAAAGTAATAGGTGAAAATGAGATGGGGGAAAGCAATGAAAGAAGAAGTCGCCAGGTGGAATTTGGCACGGAGTATAATTTTATCATCGCAAATGCTTGTTTCAAGACTCGTGAGAGAAGGCTGTATACGTGAAAGAGACCTGGAGACACCGGAATATCATGGTAAGACAGAGATTTCGGAGCTAGGTTTTAAACTGTGACATATTTCCTGGGGCAGATGTGGATTCTGACCACAATTTAAAGGCTATGAACAGTGCTGAGGCTTGCTGAGTATATATGTAGATTTACATGTACATTAAAACAGAAAAATTGTAAAAAATTTAGGAAATTAAGGAGATGGGACTTGAATGAGTTGAAAGAACCAGAGGTTACCTATAGTTGCAGGGATAACATTAGGCAACGAATAACTACAACAGTTCTGTTACTACATATCAGACTTTCACAGCAGTGAGTGTCGACACTTATTTTTACAAGGTCTTCGGCCGCGAGCGCATGCCCTGTCGCATGTCAGCCGAAAGATTGTCGGACAAGGTTCTCCACAGTTTGACTAATGTACACATTTTATGTCTTCCGGTTCGAAACCTGCCTCGGGCATGGAAGTGTGTGATGTCCTTAGGTTAGTTAGGTTTAAGTAGTTCTACGTTCTAGGGGACTGATGACCTCAGATGTTAAGTCCCATAGTGTTCAGAGCCATTTGATTTGAACCAACTTTCGGTAGGCAATAAACGAGGCTTCAGTATCTACATTTCACCACAGACGTATAGCGTGCTTTATTTCCCAACCATAGGCAAAAACTGAACACTAGTTGGATAACACATATAAGACGTGTTTCTTTGTGATACGCACTTCTGCATTAAGGTTGCGTGGGCGTGGAAGGACAGGACACAATAACGACTGGACATCATTTGTATCAAAATTTTTGTTACCACTCCTCAGGAAAAGTAATTTTACCATTTAGGTAAACAGGACCTTGAAGAAAACTGATAAATTTTATAAAAAAGTTTAAGAACAATTACTGATAATGGATGAAACGGTATCTTCAAAAGTTCTTTTCCTTTGGTACGAGAATAAGCTATTAAATGCAAAACCCAAGAACGTCCCAAATACCAGTGCCTTATTCTCGTAACAGGTAAGACGTGATACAAAACATTCTTCAAAACAGGCACACAATAAAAATCCTTAGAATGTTTGAATAAAAATTGCTCATTAAAAGGAACGGAAAACAATTAAAGCTGCTTGATATGATACCACCATGCATCGGGCAATGTGGTCCGGAACAAGGGCCACCAAATTACTTAAGTCAGGTCCTACATGCTGCTCACCACCCACATCCTTTTCGAAGCAACCAGTGGGTAAACGTCCCAAGGCACAACATACAGTAATAGCATGATGTAGCATGATGAACGGAGAAGTAACTATTAAGTAAAACGAGTAAAAATTTAAGTCATCAGGTTACATGCTGGCAGCACAGGCAAAACAGTTATGGTAAGTCACTAAAAGATAATAAGTGAGTTGGCCACCGCAACGACCCCCACACTTGATTGTGAAGTAGTTAAGCGGCTAACCAAGACCCGACTATATATCACGCCACGAGACAGTAACGGTAAATACTTAACCGTCACACAGGTGGAAGGAAGACGCAAAGGCTTGGCCGGTGAAGTATAACCAGCCTAGATAAATTGTAACACACAAAGGCTTGCGGGCTCCAAATAACTAACGAAAGCGACTTGGAGATTTAGTACACAACGTACCGGAAAAAAATATTTGAACATCACGAATAACTACTCATTCAACGTTAAAAGTTACATAACCCCAAACAGTCCAAAACCCCAATAATTTAAAACAAACAGTCCAATTACTACCCTATCACAATTAAGAAATTGAAACGAGTAATTCTGTCAATGAGCGACACCTTCCTGAAATCGACTGGCCGTACACAGGATCAGTGGACAATAACATCAGGAAGCGGAACCGAGTCTCATACAGAAACAGCAAGACACAAATATTCGCAGGAACCGAACCAGTACTATTATCACACATACAGCAGGGAGCAAGATCAGTCTTTACGAATGCCACATGGTCCCGCCACCGTGGCAACGAACTAAAAGGAGCTCACTGAGTGTCGAAAGCTGCTGTGCGGTGACAAACAGTGGGAAAGCTTGGAGTCGCCAAGGGATTCGTCGATGAGGACGACCCACCTGCCGCCTCTCGACCTGGTCTGCCAAAGGAATAATGTGTCCACTCCCATTTCCGGCGCACGTCCCTTGTGTCCGGCAGATGTTCAGCCAGAGAACCTTGGATGTCACACGGGAGGTAGAACAAACAGCCCGCCCGTTTCCCCGTGGACCTGCGCTGTCCGTGCTGCTTCGCTCACTCTCTCTCTCTCTGAAAATGGCCTCAACCCACTCACAGCAAATGCGCCATCCACTCCTTTACGCCAAAGATCATGTTCCACGAAATGTGACAATTGCTACGGATCACGCAATGACTCATCTATCGCCCCCTCACCCTCCCCCCCCCCCCCCCCCCGAAGACAGGAACCCTGCAGCGAGCTTGGCTCACAAAGGAGACTTGCTTAGTACTACGTCTCATGACTTGGCTAAAGGTGCAACCGCAACTCATTCCACTGTCTTCGTTACGGGGCCTAAGGGCGTCTAGAGTAGGTACCTCCAATGCTTTATGTTGGCCCAAAAAACGAGGTGACACTTTTCTGGACGCCTTACTTGTGCTGTCTGTATCCCCAAAATTCATCACGAAGACTATATCGCCAACCTGAATGTTCCCCAGTCGTCGGTCCTGGCTATTCCGTGCTGCTTCCCTTTTATGGTCGCTCTGAATATTTACCCTGTCTCTTCGCCAATTGAACTTTGATTAGCTAAGGACTAACACTACTGGGCAACAAATTGTGTATGGACCAGATAATTGATAAAAGCGAATTAAGAAGAGAGGTTAACATTAGAGAAGCAGGGGTCGTTGTGTCTGGCACTATTAAAGTCTAAGTTAAGCCATGGCAAAGAAAGATCCCATTTTCTTTGAGTGTCAGAGTGGAAATACACACACACACACACACACACACACACACACACACACACAAACACCACACAGACACACACGCACACACACACACACGCGTTTTACAAATAACGTAATAGGCACATGCGTATTTCTTTATTTTTTGATCAGCTTATCTCGTTTGGGAGATTCGTTCTAAATTGTGGATCGTGCTAAAAGTCTTTGTTTTGCATTGTAATAGTAACGAAACATATGGAGGTAATATTTCGGGTCATCCTTAGAATAAAAACTGTGACCACTACTAGTAACGGTAAGCGCTACACGCCTCAATTAGTACGACGCTCCACATCGATGGTATTCAGGATCACTTTATTTATACGTGTGTGTATATATTTATTTAGACAGTGGAATCTTACAGTTTGCAGCTTTCTGCCTCTCAGTGGAAGATGTCAGCACGAAGTTAACTTAGAATACAGATTTCGTTGAAAACAGATCATATGAAACGACTGACACTAACTGACACCCGCTGTCTTATAGGCTTCACGTTGATGGAATACAGTGGGGAATTAAGATACCACGAAGGAAAAATAAATTTTCTTCCTCAGTCACCTGTATTTCTTAAGCTAACAAGATTTTTGACGGTTGAATGAGCAGTTCTGTTGTTTCCCTCAGTGCTTACGTATGCGTTCCTAGTTTTGTACTGACTTACGAAAATCAAGTCTGTCACGGGCTCTATCATGAGATGACATATACTACGCATTTGATTCCTGCATCCTTGGAAGGTGTGTGGAAATCGATCCGTTTAGCCCAGAAATATATTTTTTGTTCCTGCGGAAATAGGCTTTTGCTTCCCCATTACAATGTAGGTCGTCATACATACACCAAAACGAAAATCATATAGTGGCAAACGTAAATCCGTCGATATCAGCAACTTACAGCCGATCATCAGAGACTCGATGGATACATGGAACTGCTCGAGGAAAATCATAAATGGCGAAAAACAGTCAACAGTCAACATATGATAGAAATATAGGTATGAGTATTTATGAACAACAAAGATCACTTGGATGTATGGCACGCTATTGAATATTGTAGGGTGACGGAAAATATTTCACATCTATGGAAATTCATTTTGACGCAGATATAGGCTAGAAAAAGAAAGTAATCGAACATCAGTAATATCGGTTCACAAAGTGCATTAAACATGGTTGTGGTATCAACGTTCGATACCACACCTGTTAGGGGTTGCAGTTATCAACCTCGGTCCGCATTAGTATCGTTGGACCCGCGAGTCGCGACCAGCGCCGTTTCGCGGCTTGTATCAAGTTTGTAGCGAGCTCTCGTCCACTCTTGCTCTGGACGTCAAGTAGTAAAGTAGCATAGCCTTCATCTGATAGGAAGCAACCGCCAGCAAGGCACTTAGTAACGTGTGGCCTAAGTGAGGCCTTAATAGCTTTCTGTGTATAGTGGTATGTATGCAGCCAAGAAGAATCCTGTACAACGAGTTAAGCACAATATATATTATTTTTTACGAACGACTTCTAATTATTTTAGGCGTTTCAGCTCAAGACCATGCATCCAGCACCTTATCGACGTTACTTACAAGCCTCCTGTGATTTATATGTTTCTATTTAGCAGCCGGCCCTTGTGGCCTAGCGGTACTAGGCGCTTCAGTCCAGAACCAAGCTGCTGCTACGGTCGCAGGTTCGAATCCTGATTCGGGCATGGATGTGTGTGATGTCCTTAGCTTAGTTAGGTTAGGGTAGTTCTAAGTCTAGGGGACTGATGACCTCAGATGTTAAGTCCCATAGTGCTTAGAGCCATCTGAACCATTTTCTATTTTGTATTGGCCACCAGTCGACATTGGAGACGACTCGTTCGTCCTCATCATATCAGTGGTTGTAAGGAATTAACAACGTCGCAGCTCAAATTACTTAATCAGTTCGTGGGGTAACGAACCTTATATGTAAGCACAACATAGATAAACTTTGAATTAAGTTGATTTCTAGCGTCTACGGATATCCTGTTTCATAGAAAGAAGGATCAGTAGTTTCATGGTTGTTGTTCAAGCATATCTATATGTTTGTTTTCATTGTACTATAATTACAGAAACCAGACCAGCCGAAATTAACAGGAGAAGAGACTAGCAGTGTCTTTATCTGCCGTTTAGGATGCTGCGGAAAGTGTTCACAGGTTGAGAAATCAAATCTAGCATTTCAGATCAAGGCACACATTACTATTAATGTCAAACCTGAAATATTACATCGTCCATGTGACTAATGGATAAAAAGGGGGTGAGACGTGGTGATAATGAGGAGAATAACCTTACTGCTGGTACTTAATTGGAGGGGGTAGTATTAGTCGTTCACTGTTGTTAATTCCTTTCCTAGCTGCTCCATCTCTTCCCTTTATCCTACATCACCGACTGAAATACGAGGTGCATTCAAGTTCTAAGGCCTCCGATTTTTTTTCTCCGGACTGGAAAGAGATAGAAACATGCGCATTGTTTTAAAATGAGGCCGCATTCATTGTCAATACGTCCCAGAGATGGCAGCGCCGTACGGCAGATGGAATTTTACCGCCAGCGGCGAGAATGATAACTGTTTTAAATACTTAAAATGGCGACGTTTTCCTTACTTGAACAGCGTGCAATCATTCGTTTTCTGAATTTGCATGGTGTGAAACCAATTGAAATTCATCGGCAGTTGAAGGAGACATGTGGTGATGGAGTTATGAATGTATCGAAAGTGCGTTCGTGGGTGCGACAGTTTAATGAAGGCAGAACATCATGTGACAACAAACTGAAGCCTTCGCCGCTGCCATGGAATCATGGCGTCAGCGTTGTGAAAAATGTGTACGTCTGCAGGGCGATTACGTCGAGAAGTAACGCCAGTTTCATCGATTTCGGGTGAGTAGTTAATTAGAAAAAAATCGGAGGCCTTAGAACTTGAATGCACCTCGTATATTAAAATATCTTTTCAATTTCTTCGGTAATAATTCAATCAGTTTTTGTTATACTCAAAGTCTCACACGCAAAAGGAAAATATGACTCGCCCAAAAATGAAAATAAAAGTCGATGAATTGTAACGTGAAGGGAAGAGACCGGAAGTGCCTACCCTAAGACGCAGGAGCTATCCTCCATCACAGAAAGTCGTTAGACAAGAACGACACAGGCCTCACGCCAAAAGCTTCGAGTGCGGCGGAAATGAGTAAGGAATGAAATTCCGAGGAAACACGTTTTCGCGTACCAAGTCGGCCCGTAGCCCCGACGCCTGCTTCGTAACAGCCCAAATTTCCCGTCCGCATTTCTCCCACACGCTGAAATCCGGAAATGGAACCTCCCGTGGGTGGAGGGAGACGTAGCTGGGATTCTTAGTAAGGGCGAGTTTTTTCCGTGTACAGCTGGACGGTTTCACAGTGTGTAGAACAGAAGCTGGTAGCATCTGCACCAAATATAAAGACTTTCTTCAAATCCTTCTATATTTATACGGTATGTCGGTGTTGTAAGATACACATAACCTGAAAATATTTTAAGGGTTGAATGTAAGGAGACTAATCCATTTATAATGTGGGTCAGTTCCCACTTAGTATATCTGAGGTTTTCCCTGTAATGTAATACAGGACCTTCAAAATGTCTCCGTAGAACTTCCATTGCGATAAGACGAAAAATAATTACCAGGCCTTTACAAGAGAATATGAAAGATACACTGAGGTTCATGTCACTATTTTATTGCAAGTGAAAGCGTGGAAAATGATAACACAACAAAAAAGCATGTAATTTAGTTTCACAGCTACTAACATTGAAATAAGTGATAATTAACTTAGTTTATTCAAGCTTGAGCAGGATTAGGTCAAGGTGGTTCGTTTTATTTAATAGGTAGAATTCGGTGGCAAAGACGGTTTCGGTTTGTATGTGGAGTCCACTGCACAGTTCTGAAGTGTCAGGAACTTGGCTAGAGCCATTCAGGTAATCTGTCTACCAGATTATCCCGGTAAATGACATAATGAGTGTCATCCCCCGAAAAGTAGCTTACATTCTGAAAACATTTAACGTCCGAGTTGCCTTTAAAACGTAAAACCGCTTGTGGCGCAGAGTGCACCACCATCCTAAAAATAATGTGTACAAGGCGAGGCATAAACGTCTGACAGGTGTGGGCATGGTTTACAATTGAATCCGAATGTTCAGAGTTACGTTTTCCGCGATTGTCCTAAATCAGTTCAAGTTAGAGCCTTAGTGGCTACAGTCCTTGACGCATCCTATCCTTATCCTACTTCAAATGAACTGGTGGTTCGTCTTTAACGATCCCACTATCTCTAAATTTCCTTATTCCTTTTCTGCTTACGTTTCTCTAATGATATCTGCCACAAACGTAGAAAGAGACTGATATAGAGTTTGAAATTTAAATCAGACGTGACGATTTCACTTATTAACCCTTTGAGTCGCAGGAATTTAAGTAAGATTAGTATTAAAGTAGTCCACAAAAGTGACCTTTTTCATCCGAGTAAGCACCGAATAAATGAAAAATATTGGCAAAAGTAAACAATCAGTTATTTTAAGGAGCGGGTTTTTATTTTGGAATTTTCCATCGTCATAGTTCCACATATTGAAGTTTCCATTTACTGGAAATGCCCAAAACAAATTATAGTCGTAACAAGAAGCAAAAAGGCTCCAAAATTTAATAAATTTATATCAAAAGTACATACTGCTGAAGTGATTTCCTTTCGAAACCACTATAAAAGCGCTAATATAAAAACAAATTGGCGTTACAATAACTTTAGATACAATTACTTTTGATGTCAATAATCGCCTCAATACTACCACTATAAAGAAAACCACATGTCATAATCTCGTACAGTCAATTAGCGCTATCTCTGCGTCGACTGGTGCTTTGAACACTGTGACCGCTACTGAGCACTACATTCGTACCGTTAGATATCTGTTTCTTGCAGTACCATCAGCGGTTTCGTGCTAAAAGCACTGCCGCTTAAAGAAACTGATAAAGTAGTGGTTTCAGGTGGAAACAAATGGTACTTTTTTTTGGTTAAAAAGTCAATGTTACACTCGCAGTTACTCTCGAATACTCTCGAAAGCTTAGATCCCGTACTTGCAATAGATTACAAAGTGCAGCCGGATCCAGTAATGAAAGTAATAACTACTTCAAATAATTGTCTTACAGAAAGGTGTTCCATTTCTATGTCATAAATTTTCCCCGTTTGATTTTCGTCTCCTAGTAGGATGTAATTTTACGCTACGTTTCTATACATATCTTGTATCTCTTTGCTCCTGAAGATCAGTGTCACCAAAAGAAAAAAAAAGTCTGGTGTTACACAACTCCCAAGTAGATTGAAACTATGTAATCTCTCTCTCTCCCTGCCTCTCTCACTCTGCGCTTTTTTCACGCTGCTTTAATAAACTTCCAAATTTCATTTTCTTCGTGTCTGCACTCTTGATGCCTTTCCGCTTGGTGCTGCGACTCCTGAAATGTACTCCCCGACAGCTCGCCGTTCTCAGCCTGAGTCTTTCCTAGTCTGTAATTGAGTTCTCTCAAATATAGAGAGATTAACCTGTCCTCTCGTCCTCAGGCATCAGTTTCTCCGTCAGAATGTTTTAATTAAATTACATTGCGCTCTTACCCTTTTCCGTTCATTTTACTTTACAGTGAGTCTGTTTCCAACTGCAAAGCCGTCTTTCATAGGAAATGCAACTGTCGAGATACTCTTCCGCCTGGACAAAGTTAAATGCAGAATACTTCTACTGCTATTTATTCATGCCTGCGACCAGTTTTCGAAGTCCCTACCTCCCACTGTATGATTAAATGTTCTTCCCTCATTGTTCCGATCACGTGGACCGGGTTATACTTAATTTTCACCAGAGGCCGACCAACTTCCTACGTCCTAGATCCGACCTTCGTGAACTCAGTCCTTGTAAGACGCCAACGAAAATCAGTTAAAAGGCGATATCCAATATTTTTGGCGATGTTGCTTCTTTGTATTTGACCTTTGTTATACTGAAGTGCCTACGGCCACTGTGGTGCAGTCCTGAAAGATAACGACGGTATAGCAGCTTGGAGTCCATTTCTCGTCAACCTGACCACTAACTCGTTAACGAATCTATTGTGTGTCTTTCTGATGCACACACGAGACAAATTTTCCATTGAGGCTACGATTTATTTAATACAGGAACCTTCGTTTTATGCTTTCAGATCCCTGTACAGGGTGCCCGGAAATTCCCGTTACACACTTCTGACTTACAGATGAGAGTGAGTACATAATATTTTCATTAGGAACCGTTTCCTCTCTACGACGGTTTCAATTCAAATGTGTAACGCATTCAGGTATCTGTTGAGGGAAAGAGAGAAATGTCGGAGTTGCGATAGGGTAGACAGGATGACGTTTACTACGTCAGACGGCCACCTGATGTCACTGAACGTCGAATGCAGAGTTCAGTTTACGAGACTCCTTTAGAGGCACGTGAAGATCTGCCGGCACGAGGTTTGGCCGTTGCACTAGAAAGTGAAGCGACACCAGGTGGGTCGCAGAGTGTGTATCAGAACGCGCTTCGTTGGTACAATGTCTGTAACAATGTTGGATGTTTCCACATCGAGCCGCTGTTCTAATGCATCCGTTCTGTTCTGTACCTAGAAAATGCTAGGTTATTTTTGTTTTGGAACAATGTAATAGCGTAATGTTTAAGTGCTAATACAGACAAAATGCTCTAAGTGATAAATGGATGTTCGTTTACGTTTCCTTTCGGATTGTTACCTAATAACTGCACTGCGACGCGCCTAATTCAGTTCCTCAATCAGAAGTGGAAGAGTTAAATATCTTAATTGTAACTGCCGTAGAACAAAAAGAGTAAGTTTCCGGACATGGGTTCGTATTCAATATATTATGTACTCACTCGGTGCTACAACTCCTAGAAGTATGTAACGGGTATCTCGGAAAACCGTATACAGGATGTTGACCTACCTGTAGGCTTAACGTGGGTAAAGGAGGCGCAACTATCAGCCGGAATTTTTTGATGATTTCAGACCATTTGTTGAATTAAATGGCCGTATAGCAGCATTTAATATTTATTATTTAACTAAATAAAACGTTGTTATACAATTTAAGATTTATCCAATAACGTTGTTTATGGCTCATATAAGGGCACTTACTTTGAGCACCGATTTGAGCAACTGTTAATCAACGATGTGTCGTACGGCGACTGTCGTGGTTTCACTCTTTCAAAATATATCTGAAGCAAACAATCATTCTAATTATTAACTTAATAATTATTCTTCAACGCAAATATACTGTGAAAGATACTTCTGAGCTACTGTATTACACTGCGTACCAAATGAAATGAGCAGGATGTAAGTTACAAAAGAACTGAAATGTAAGAGAAAACAGGAAGCGTTGTTAGACATGTTAGCGAACACAAAAGTGTTCGCAAACACAGGGAGATTCAATTTGCGGTAAGTCTACGGCCACTACGACGGTTTTATGGACACTGTTTGTTTGGGTCATGCACGAAATAATTTGTTGTTTGACTCGTTATGATATCATAGGGGTTGGTGAAGCGCCATCCTTCTGAAAACTATATATTTATCACGTGTTTGACCCTTAACACTTTTAACTGAGTAGGCAAATTAGCGAATAACATATAAATAAGTGGCATCGAATAGGATTAATGTCGACGGAACAAGAGGTTTGTAGTTTCACCAATTAAATGCTTACTGAATAATATACACACATTTGCTGCGAATTGTTAAATAATAATTGTTAAACAGTAATAATTGTATGTACTGCGAGCATACCATCAAATTCAGCAACAGAGGCAACCAAAGCTACCTGAACTGCGTATTTATTCGCGAAAAATATACTCGAAGTCTGAAAGTGCAGCTTCCCAGAATCAATCGTGACGCAAGATAAGGTTAGTTATCCCGAATAACCACTGCAAAAACATTCAACAAGTCCATTACCAATGTTAGAATTCGTCAATTCGCGCAAAATTAGTCACAGAAAGAACATTTAAATCATCTGCGTCAACTGAAGACTTAAACTAAATCCAACGAAAAGTTAAAATACGAACCTCACACTTGTGAAATTATTCGAACAAAAATTTAAGTACGCAGCCCACGTGGCTGCTTGACCGTACAGACCCCTCGACGGAATCAACAACCACGATCGATCAGAGCACAATGACCACCGACCACAGAAAGACCACGCATGTTCTGTAAATCACCCTTAAATAATTTCTCGGAGATCTCACATTATGGACAGCATGTTAACACTTAATTATTATCAACCGTTTATATCTAATGGTCGCTGCACATAAATACTAGATATTAGAATACCGTTAAAATAATTGCGGCCATATTGCGACATTTAATTGAGAAAACAACACATATTACAAAGGTTACTAACAAAATTCTCAGAAATCACGCCAGGCATCCCATTTTATAGTGTGACCTGTCTTGAAGTAGCGTCCAGTAAAACACACAGTGAATAGAGGCGACAGGTCGATCAGCTGCGAGAAAGATAGATGGTCACCAGACCCATAGAATTGTGGCATGGCCTGTCTTCATTTTTTGTTGATTTAGCTGTTGTAAACTCATACGTGTCGTAACGGAAGGGCAAAAGACAGATCGGTCGTCTTTTCGTCTCCTAGTAGCAACACAACAGACTGAGGGATTTTCAGCCAGAAGAAAGAGTGATACAGTGTCCACTTTCTTCCAACAAAGGGAGGAGTCTCTTATGTGGCAGGCCATGTGGGGATATTGAATGTAGGCCAACACGTCCCAAAAGACAGAGCTGTTGGAAGGCGTCGGAGATATTGCAGCACAAAATCTAAAGACAAGAGAACAAAATTTGTTGGCTCTACTTGTGATTTACAACGCTCCGCCACGCCTTGGTTTTCTAAGTTTCATGCCGTGTAAGGCTGTATAAGCTATGAGCTTGTAACTTTTCTCCATGCGAAAATACGTATTTTAAGTGGAAGCAAAAGCGTTCTTGGTAAAATTCAAGATAGTAAAATAAAATGCATGATAGTTAACGGAGTGGAACAAACAAGTAGTTTCTACATACATTTTAATTCAAATACGATATCTTCCGAAAAAGATAAGTCTTTGAACTGAAACCGTTGATAATCCTGTTTCCGGCTTCACATCACTGCCTGACCTATGACGTGAAGAGTGAATTACGTATCTCTCAGACACACACTGTCAATCACAAGTTATCTTGTACTTCTCCCTTAGCTACTCTTCAAGTCATGATGGTCTCAGGAAATGATTCTTGTCGACTTCAGGAGCTCGAGGTCACACCTCTGATGACAGGAGGTAGAGATGTATGAATCTGGGTTTTAATGAAATAAGTTCTGCGAAATCTAACTCATTTCAAACTGACGATGTACTGTCGACGGCTTTTTTAACAGTGTTAGCCCTTTTGCCGACTGAAACGGGATTAGTTTCGACCGGGTGCCACTAGGAGTATCTCACGAGAAAACGAACAGTCTTGTTGGCCATTTTCAACTTAATTCACGTCAGCTTTCAACTGAAAATTTCAGCTGAATAATTATATTTACGTTATTGACTCAAATAATGTGACTCGCCCCACAGTATTGACAGAAAGACTTTTCTTCCCTTGAATGTTTGTGGTGCTGACCTGTAGGCTACAGCCTTAATAGCCTGCTCATCATTGTGGTATTGATTGTCTTCATTACTATAAAAAGAAAGAAAAAACCTATAAATTCCGTCGGCTCCAGGGTGTGTGAAATTAATTTTGGAAGTGAAAAGCTAATTTTTTTAAAAAAATTTTATAGTTTATCTTAGAAATCGCGTTTCAATTGATATTTAACTTTTAAAAAATAAACTAGTATGATAGGTTCATCTAGCATGCGGAAGTTCAGGAAACGCCCAGAATGTTGGACATCACCACGTTCCCAAAGAAAATGTACTTCATCAGGCTGGAGGTCCCACTCGTGCATTTTGGTCTTACAGGTTGGCACTACTACCCTCCAATTTCGCCAGAAAAGGTAGGGCAGCTTATTGTCAGAGGCCAGACGTTTCTTGGGAAGGTGTTCAGGTTACTGAAACCTGTCCTCAACGTTTACACGTTTCTCGTGGGCGCTCATGATGACTCGCATTCCTAGTGTGAAGTTTCACCTCATCCGTGCATAGGGTGGCGGAAGTGGGTTTACAAATTCGACCTCTCCGCATCTGAAACAAGCATCCCGTTGCTGTCTACACTGTCTTGTTCACTGCGTTGTCCACCTTCTTCTTAGGTGCAGATACTCTCCACAAAGGAAAACGGTCGTGGCTCGCGACGCATATAATGACCTCAGAGACCTGATAAAGTTGCACCTACGACAAGCCTTTGGGACTGTAACAGCAGTTTAACGGCAGCGACAGATCCAGGGTCACACCTACATATTTCGACTGTGATCAGCGCTGGATTAGTTCACGCCATGCTTTGTTGTTATCGAGGCGGAAAGTGCAAACTTGTTTCTCGCTGGAGCTCTGCGTCACCCTGTGAGCTTAGTAATAGAGGCAGAATACGTCTGAAATAAGTGAGAGTATCTTTTCTACCTCTGTGAGAGTCGAACCATGAGGTACCACAGCTGTATCGTTAGTGTATGTAAAAACCTGGTGTAATTTAATATCGGCAGATCATCTGTGAACCTTTTGCACAATATTGGTCGTATGGTGCCTGTTAAATTGGATGTAATTTAGCTTGTAGCGGTGGACATTACAGTTCCAATTGCTTCGATTAATGATGCTCTCCTTACAAATGAACGAAACTTAAAGAATGTAACATTACCACGCAATATGACTACCTTCAGGAGGGATTCATCACAGATCTTCATATGTAACGTAAAAGGAAGTTCTCTTGGCCACTGAAATGATCTTGCTGTGTCGTCCGAACAAGACGCTGCCAGGGAAATACCATCACAAGCGCAAACATAGCTGTGTAATAATGGCAGGGAGACATTGTCTTAATGGTATACTGCACCAGAAACAATTTCACGAGCTCACAAACTCGGCCTATCGTAGCAACAGTGGAAACTCGGCTTCCCCAGCACTAGCGACGAGGCCATTACCAAAAAATCTATATTAATTATGATACCATAGTAATGTAACATTATCAAAGAGCACAATAACGAGAGGAAAAAACAGTTGTTAACCTTGAAACCACGAGGCAAACTTACCTTCAGTATTCTCAAAATAGTTTACTAAAGCTTGATACTTAAACTAACTGCTCGAAGCAGTTATGGACCCAAACTGAACTATCGATCAAATTAAATTAAGATTCCACTTCCTTAATTACCCCTACGTAAAGTAGCAATGCAAACCTCGTGGCTGTGCAGTACTACTGTGTTATTACAGCAATTTAATAATTTTTAATTAAATTAATGAAAGGATCATAATTAAGGACATGATATTTTCTTTTTATCTTCAGCGCTACCTTGCGGTCCCTAAAAGCGCAACAATTCTGTATGGAACAATCATATTAATCTTAGATAATTTACGATTTTCCGTCGGCAGAGTCATGCAAATATCCGCTCCATAATTATATATATATATATATATATATATATATATATATATATATATATATGACAGAATATTTTGGTGGGACGAGATATCGGCTTGCTAAACCCAAACCTGATTCAGATTCAGAAACACCAGTAAACAAGACGGCCTCTTGCTCCACGTTGAACGTAATCACGAGTTCCACTCTGCAACTCATTCAACAGCACTGACTAAGCAATCACACCGTTGAAATATAGCTGGACAGGTCGTAAAGTAAACACATAACCTTGTGTTGCAGAATCGACGCATAGGAAGGGAACTGTATACGCTTCTCATAACATATTAGTCAATAGAAGCGCATTGCTGCTTTCACGCATCGCTCACTCTCTCTCAGAGTTGCTGCAGTCACTCTCGTTGGCACACAATATCACAAACGAGCAAAACACAAATTCACTCCAGGGCAGCCCAAACGGAATAGACTGAAGCAGAACGCTTTGCTTTTCTTCCAAACTGGGAGGCAACGTGCAGCGATAACGCCCTCGCCAGATTTCTTCCGAAGCCACTTTCGCTTCATTGTCCACAGCTATAATACACTCGTGTAGCCTAAGCAGCCGTTTACATGCGGACGTCGATCAATGTGCCACAGATGTACGAAGCGCTTTCTACAAGTAACGCACCATTTTTGTTTCTGAAACAGGTTTTATTATTCAGAATTCAAATACGCCATATAATTGCCCACTCTTTTGGCTACAAAACCTTGTTTCCAACAGAATCTCCGTTCAATCCGACGGCCTTACGCCACCTTAATAGAAGGGACTGTATGTCCACATGGTACCACTCTGCTGGCTGACGTCGGAGACAGTGTCTTGCTACATCAATAGCCTCCTAATCACCCACATACTGCATCCTGCGGATGAAAGTCGGTAGGTGCGAGATCTTGGATGTAGGGTGGCTGAGGGAGAACAGTCCAAAGAAGTTTGGTTAGCTCATCTTCAGTGCACCGACTTAAGTAAAGCCTTGGAGTATTTGTTTGCAATCCGTCGATCACCTCGAATGACTGTGTCCGCACTCTCCAACGTTTAAGGGTCACAGCTGCTTGCGGCCGGCCAGCACATGGGATATCTGACTCGTTTGCACGACGTTGTTGTGTTGGTCACATTCACCTCGCCCAGTGACTCATCGTGCTTGTGTTCACTGCCAGGTCACGTAGACACTCTGCAAGCGCGTATGAATAACTTCGATGGTATGCTCTCCCGTCGCAGGAGACCCAATGACAGCTCTCTGCTTAGTACGCACCTCCACTACAGATGCCATTTTGAAGGCAATGTATAGCGTATCCGCCAGTCGGAACTTCATGAAACTGTAGGGGTTAAAGAAAATTGTTCCACGATACCTCACAACATACACTCCTGGAAATTGAAATAAGAACACCGTGAATTCATTGTCCCAGGAAGGGGAAACTTTATTGACACATTCCTGGGGTCAGATACATCACATGATCACACTGACAGAACCACAGGCACATAGACACAGGCAACAGAGCATGCACAATGTCGGCACTAGTACAGTGTATATCCACCTTTCGCAGCAATGCAGGCTGCTATTCTCCCATGGAGACGATCGTAGAGATGCTGGATGTACTCCTGTGGAACGGCTTGCCATGCCATTTCCACCTGGCGCCTCAGTTGGACCAGCGTTCGTGCTGGACGTGCAGACCGCGTGAGACGATGCTTCATCCAGTCCCAAACATGCTCAATGGGGGACAGATCCGGAGATCTTGCTGGCCAGGGTAGTTGACTTACACCTTCTAGAGCACGTTGGGTGGCACGGGATACATGCGGACGTGCATTGTCCTGTTGGAACAGCAAGTTCCCTTGCCGGTCTAGGAATGGTAGAACGATGGGTTCGATGACGGTTTGGATGTACCGTGCACTATTCAGTGTCCCCTCGACGATCACCAGTGGTGTACGGCCAGTGTAGGAGATCGCTCCCCACACCATGATGCCGGGTGTTGGCCTTGTGTGCCTCGGTCGTATGCAGTCCTGATTGTGGCGCTCACCTGCACGGCGCCAAACACGCATACGACCATCATTGGCACCAAGGCAGAAGCGACTCTCATCGCTGAAGACGACACGTCTCCATTCGTCCCTCCATTCACGCCTGTCGCGACACCACTGGAGGCGGGCTGCACGATGTTGGGGCGTGAGCGGAAGACGGCCTAACGGTGTGCGGGACCGTAGCCCAGCTTCATGGAGACGGTTGCGAATGGTCCTTGCCGATACCCCAGGAGCAACAGTGTCCCTAATTTGCTGGGAAGTGGCGGTGCGGTCCCCTACGGCACTGCGTAGGATCCTACGGTCTTGGCGTGCATCCGTGCGTCGCTGCGGTCCGGTCCCAGGTCGACGGGCACGTGCATCTTCCGCCGACCACTGGCGACAACATCGATGTACTGTGGAGACCTCACGCCCCACGTGTTGAGCAATTCGGCGGTACGTCCACCCGGCCTCCCGCATGCCCACTATACGCCCTCGCTCAAAGTCCGTCAACTCCACATACGGTTCACGTCCACGCTGTCGCGGCATGCTACCAGTGTTAAAGACTGCGATGGAGCTCCGTATGCCACGGCAAACTGGCTGACACTGACGGCGGCGGTGCACAAATGCTGCGCAGCTAGCGCCATTCGACGGCCAACACCGCGGTTCCTGGTGTGTCCGCTATGCCGTGCGTGTGATCATTGCTTGTACAGCCCTCTCGCAGTGTCCGGAGCTAGTATGGTGGGTCTGACACACCGGTGTCAATGTGTTCTTTTTTTACATTTCCAGGAGTGTATTTCGCATTTTTTGAACTGAACCTTTTTGAGGAACAAAATGTGTTGCATTACTTAGAGAACGCCTCACGTATCTCGAGTATGTGTGTGGAGCGATTAAGAGTGAAACGACAACATAAAGCAAATTGTAGGGAAGTCAGATACCAGAGTGGAATTCAGTGGAAGAATCGGAAGGAAGCATAGTCTATCCACAAAGGAAGTACGTAGGGAAATAGTTCAAATGAGTGAACAGTCTCTGTGGCAATTAGCAACGGGGACTATTCACTCATTTGAATCATTTACCAACTGTTGCTGTATCTGCTATAATGGAATGGAATATATGACTCCGCTTCACTGAAACTTCATTATTGCTCGTGTCCAAAATTGCAACGTAGTATTGATGGAGAAAACCCAAAGAGAGACTTACGTCTCGTCACTGGTTTGTCTGGTAACGTCGAGAACGTGTCAAGTGGGCGGAGTGAGAAAGAGCAAGTCAATATGGCGTACGTACCAACAGAGACCTCATCACGCTCCTGATGCATAATACAAGCAGGAGCATAAAATACAGTCTGATAAAGTAATGTAAAACGTATTTCGCAAATATTCGTACTTCTGCATAAAACTTAATGGGCTTCCAGCCGTGTCAAGTGGTTAAAGTGCCACGAGCTTTTCCACTTACGTCTCATCACTGGTTTGTCTGGTAACATCAAGAACGTGTCAAGTCGGCGGAGTGAGAAAGAGCAAGCCAATAGGGCGCAAGTACCAACAGAGACCGCATCACGATCCAGATGCATAATACAAGAAGGACCATAAAATACAAAAAAAAAATGGTTCAAATGGCTCTGAGCACTATGGGACTTAACATCTGAGTTCATCAGTCCCCTAGAACTTAGAACTACTTAAATCTAACTAACCTAAGGGCATCGCAAACATCCATGCCCGAGGCAGGATTCGAACCTGCGCCATAGCGGTCGCGCGGTTCCAGACTGAAGCGCCTAGAACCGCTCGGCCACCCTGGCCGGCCCATAAAATACAGTCGGATAAAGTAATGTAAAACGTATTTCGCAAATATTCGTACTTCTGCAGGTAGTTAAACTGCCACGAGCTTTTCCACAAAGTATTCGCTGGCGAATGTTACATGAATGACTTTTGATGGGCTGTTGGTATGCCATTATGCACTGAAAGTGCCGGCTGGGACGTGACTAGTGCTCATGTATCGCACGTATCACGGCGTAGGCGTACGTTTACTCTGCGTTCGATGAACCTCCAGCCAAGACTGAGGCCGCTGGTTTCAGTACCACGCCATCTCTATTGATGGTGTAGTCAGTGATTTTTATTTCAATGGCGTTTTTTATTACAGTGTTTCAGAAACAGTCAGTGCAGGCCACAGCAAAGGTTTCATCTGGTTTGATCCAGTGACCGTTTCCTTAGCTCAAGCGAATTTCTCGAGGTAACCTAAGTGATACATCCGCTCATGCTCCTCTATGAGATTTCCCACAGTGCGCACTGTTTACCCGACTCAGAACTGGCCCCACTCAAATTTATTTTTTGGACACCATGTGTTCTGATGCCAGCTTGTCTAGTAATTGTCGCATTTTTGATGGAGACCTGAAGATGAGTTTGATTTTCTCTCCAGCACTAGGCATTTCTTAAATGGTGCATAGCCACAGAACGGAAACTGTTTTCTCGTCTGTGGTGCTGCTGCGATTTTTAAGATCACTTCATTTATTTGGTGATCGCTGTAGTGGCTGTTCCTGCTTATGAGGCAGGTTATCGAAGTCAACTCGCAATTGCACTATGTACTAACATTTGTAGTACAGTGGGCTTGTGTGCCGGGTGATGATAGCTGATGGCGTCAAAATACAAATCTATGGATATGGGTTTTCTGTAAATGTAGGCCGAGCGGTTCTAGGCGCGTCAGTCTGGAACCGCGCGACCGCTACGGTCGCAGATTCGAATCCTGCCTCGGGCATGGCTGTGTGTGATGTCCTTAGGTTAGTTAGGTTTAAGTAGTTCTAAGTTCTAGGGGACTGATGATCTCAGAAGTCCCATAGTGCTCAGAGCCATTTGCACCTTTTTTTTGTATATGTAGCCAAGATTGAACTAGATCTGATTTTAATGCTACGTTTTTTTTTTTTTTTTTTTTGCTTTCTGTCCGTTATAGAAAGAACCAATTATGCAAAACACACAGTATCCTTTACTTCAGCGGTCGTGTATTTGTCTGTAGTCGATCACTTCAATAAAGGTAAAAGATCATTTGTTACTCACAGCAAGATATTATTTTCTACCACCATCTTACACCTTCACATGATGTACTCATTAGCCTATGAAATATACCAGGTGGTTATAATTCAAATAATATTGGTGACAGAGCTGCAGTGCGGGCTGTATACATACCAGAATACTGAAACATCGTAAGTGTGTTCATTAATAGATGCGCTTGTGGTGTACGCTGAAAAAAAAAAAGTTACTACACTTCCGGTCATCAGTTGAAAATGTGGCTTTTTAAGCAGTCAGAAAGTGGTGTGGTTGCAGGAGAAGGGGTGAAACTATGAGACACTTGCTAACGGTGGTTCTGGACTTTTGTTAGGATATGGTCAAAAGTTACAACATTTGTTCATTATGGTCTCCCGACTCAGCCATGTGTTACATTCTCAACATGGCATGGTAGACAGTTGCTCGCAGCACATCCGGTGTAGCCGGCCGTTGTGGCCGAGCGGTTCTAGGCGCTTCAGTCGGGAACCGCTTTGCTGCTACGGTCGCAGGTTCGAATCGTGCCTCGGACATGGATGTGTGTAATGTCCTTAAGTTAGTTAGTTTTACGTAGTTCTAAGTCTAACTGACTGATGACCTCAGATGTTAAGTAAAATAGTGCTTAGAGTCATTTCATCCTTTTTGAACCACCCAGTGTAATCGGAGCGATATGCCATCGTATGCTACCCTTCAGATCAGAAAGAGTCCGGACACGTTCCTGATAGTCACGATCATTCAAATATCCACATAACCGAAAGAAATGTGTATTTATGTCTTGTGAAGTGGAAGGCCACACATCTTGAAATTGGCAAGAGAAGATGCGGTCATTACCGAAGGTATTTAGAAGTAGGTCTTTCACCTGGCAAGCGACATGTCGCCCCATCTTCATTGAAAATAGTGCTGTGGACACAGTTGCGTTATTTTCGTCCGCAGCTCGTAGTCGTGCGGTAGCGTTCTCGCTTCCCACGCCCGGGTTCCCGGGTTCGATTCCCGGCGGGGTCAGGGATTTTCCCTGCCTCGTGATGACTGGGTGTTGTGTGATGTCCTTAGGTTTAAGTAGTTCTTAGTTCTAGGGGACTGATGACCATAGATGTTAAGTCCCATAGTGCTCAGAGCCATTTTGAGTTGCGTTATTTCAAGCCTTGAACCACGTGCTGCACAAGAAGGTCCTTACGACGCGTAGATTTCACTGTACACCTAAAAGGTCCATGAGTGGTCACCTCGTCGAAAAAAAAAACGGACTGAGAACGAAACATCTTGTAAAACCACACCACAAAGACACATAAATTGAATGTAGTGAAGGTTCCTGCATAGCATGTATCGGAGCAGGACTCCATATACGACAGTGCTGTGCATTCATGGCAACGCGCTGAGTAAAACATACTCCCAAAGACTATTCCCTCACCACGTGTCATCCATATCCATGCGTACCAAGGAACGAATGGCAAAACCAGAGCGTTCTAGCCTTTCTTCGGACATGAGTTGGTTGCACATTCTGAATCTAGTAGGAATACCAGTTACAATGGAAAATCTTTTGAAATGTTGAGCAGGAGAGATACAATTCCCATGGCACAGCTCAAGCGTTGGCTGCAGAATCTAATGTATGTGCTGTACGGTTGGCTACAGCTACAACAAGTTCATCAATAACTACTGTGGGAATTGGCTGCCTCTGTCTCCCTGTTGCACCATCTAATCCACCTGTGTCTTAAGATTTGTTAATGAAATTCATTTATTTATATGGGTCCTCTTTGCAGCTGTTTCTATTCAGAGATATCCAACAATGCAGCGCTACCACTGTTGCCATTCTTGTAGAACAGCTTTACCAGCAGTGGACTGTCTTTTCTTTTCTCGATATCTACTGTAGTTCGCACGGAAAACTTCACCCTTGTTAACGCTTTACACCAACAGTCACTTCAGAAAACAAATCAACACGCGTTACCAAGTGACAAATAGCATGTTGATTTCAAAACAGAGAGAATTTCACATTTTGACCGCTTACGGCGCAATACTTTAACCTCCTGCCAGAAGGTGGAACTATTATTTTTCCAGGACACTTTGTGAGCGCACCGATTAACGAACATACCTGCGATATTTTAACGTCCTGTGATATATACAGCCCGTCCTACAGCACTCGGAACACAGTTAGTTTAATTATAAGTACCCGGATTCTACGGCCTATCACATCAAGCCTCCAGAATGTGCCAAATCGTCGGACTGATAATGAGCAAGGTGCCAGTGGAAAGCTAATAACGCATAAGTACCAACGGGGACAGCACCTAGCTAATAACGCATAAGCACCGCCAGAAACGTTAAATACAGTCCGATACAGCACGCGGGCTATTTACACAGTCAAGCTTCCGCCGTAACGCGGTCCGAATGCGTTAATTCTCCGCGGTAAACAACGAGTGGCTTACAAGACAACAAAGAGATGGCTCGATAGCCAATTAATTCATAGTAGTGCCGCTGATCGCTTCCGGTAATCTCTGCAATGATTAATGGGGACGCTATCTATCCCGGCATTAAAGTTACTCGCCGCAACAAGGGCTGTCGGCGCAAAACACAGCGCGCTGTTGCGGTCCACGGCTGCTGCAAACGACAGCAGCGCCGCAGAGTGGGTGGCTGCGGAACTTTGCTACAAGCGCACTCGTTGTTCGGCAAACTCTGCTGCTCGTGGGGTGGTGCTGTGGCGAGTGCACCAGCCCGAGCCGCAAAACCGTGCTGAAAACGAAGTCTGAGTAATTAATGAGCTCACCACCTGGGATGAGAAATTTTCAGCTAATGACCCACAAGAAAGTGAGAAAATATTTAATTAATATTCGAATTCTTACTAGTAAAAATGCTCCGAGGTGTGTTTTTCGGGATTTCTGATTTAAAGCAAAGTGAAAATATTCTCTCACTGATCACGCCAGAGGAGGTAGGAACAAAGACTTGAAGGAGATACACACATCAAAAAACTTTTTGCAATATGTCTTTATTTCGAATGTCATGGTTAAGAAAAAACAAGAGTCGTCTTTTGCGCATAAGGTGATAATGCTTATAAGTTCATTGATTGCTGTTATCCCTAGTGGCACGATGGGTGCTTACACCATTGTTTACTCTGACGTCTATAACGCCTTCCTACTTTCAGTTGAATGCTGCAGTCCATTCAAGTGCGGCATTTTACCCTTACGTAGCGCTTACGGTAACACTGTGTATGTTTACAAACAATGTCAGGGATGAGCTCGCAATCCGTAGAGGAACGGTCGCATTAGCAGCATCCCTGAATGACATACGGGGGTGACGCTAAACTTGATTGTATATACGCAGGCAGAATAAGATTTTCATTCAGAATTACAATGTGCATTCGTATAAAAGTATTTCACACAGTGAAGCTGTCAACTGGACCAAAATTAGAAAGAGCATTGTGGGCATTCGTGCTACAATAGGAATGGTTTCAGGTGAGGATGCCACGCTAGGCAAATTTTAAATTCTGTCTACGCGTGGTTACGTCGGCAGCGAATTTTCTCTAAAGCATGCTGAAAACAAATTATAATAGTATTCCGGGCGGGAAGGCGTGCCGGTCCCCGGCACTAATCCTGCCGGCGGATTGGTGTCGAGGTCTGGTGTGCCGGTTGATCTGTGGATGGTTATAAGGCGATTTAGCATCTGCCTTGGCGAATGCGGGCTGGTTCCCCTTATTCCGCCTCAGTTACACTACGTCGACGATTGCTGCGCAAACACTACCTCCACGTACGCGTACACCGGAATTACTCTAACACGCAAACATTGGGGTTACACTCGTCTGGTGTGAGACGTTCCCGGGAGGTTCGCTGGGGGCCGAACCGCACAATAACCCTGGATTCGGTGTGGGGCGGCGGTGGAGTGAGTGGACTGCTGTAGCCTGTTGTGAGGTTGTGAACCACGGCGGGGACGAAGCTCCTGCGTCGCCTTAGGTCCCCAGTTCAATACAATACAGTGAATAATATTATACCATCTATGATTAAAGTACTATAATGATATTAACTTGATAAGATGATAAGATATAGCCTTACGACATCTCTTAGAAGATAAGTTCAGGAGAGGCAAACCGTTTATAGTATTCCTAGACTTAGAAAAGCTTTTGACAATATAGACTGGTATACTCTCAAGCTCTGAAGGTAATAGAGGTAAAATACAGGGATCGAAATGCTATTTGCAACTTGTACGGAAACCAACGGCAGTTGTAAAAGTTTAGTGGCGTGGAAGGGAAGCGATGGTTGAAAGGGAGGTGGGACAGAGTTGTAGGCTATTCCCCAAGTTATCCCGTCTGTTCATTGAACAACCGATAAGGAAAACGAAAGAAAAACTTGGAGTATGAATTAAAATACAGGGAGAAGAAATAAAAGCTTTGACATTCGTCGATGGCACAGTGATTCTGCCAGAGACAGTATAGGCTTGGGAGAACAACTGAACAGAATGGACAGCGTCTTGATTGGAGGCTGTACAATGAACATCCACAAAAGCAAAACGAGGATAGTGGAGTGTGGTCGCATTAAATCAGGTGATGTCGAACGACTTAGACTAGGGAATGAATACTGAAATTAGTAGAAGAGTTTTGCTATTCGGCAGCAAAATAGCTGATGATAACGAAGTTGAGAATATATGAAATGTAGACTGACAATGGCTATAAAAGAGTTTCTGAAGAATATAAATTTGTTACTATCGAATATAGATTCAGGTGTTAGAAGTGTTAGGAATTTGTTCCTGAAAGTATTTGTGTGGACCGTAGCCATGTATGGATGTGAAACATGGACGGTAAACAATTTAGACACGAAGAGAAAGGTGGCTTTTAAATCGTGTTGCTACAGAAGAATGCTGTAGGTTAGATAGGATAATCGGGTAGTTAATGAGGAAGTACTGAATGGAATAGGGGAGACGAGATCTGTGTCACAACCTGACTAAAGGAAGGGATCAGTTGGCAGGACTCTTTCTGTGATATCAAGGGATTATCAGTTTAGTATTGGAAGGATGTGTGATGGTTAAAAATCGGAGACCAACAGATGAATACATTAATCAGATTCAGAAAGATGTAGGTTGCGGTAGTTACTCGGAGGCGAAGAGGCTTGCACAGGGTAGAGTAGCATAGGAAGCTGCATCAAACGAGTATTTGGAGTGAAGAAAAAAATGGTTCAAATGGCTCTGAGCACTATGCGACTTAACTTCTGAGGTCATCAGTCGCCTAGAACTTAGAACTAATTAAACCTAACTAACCTAAGGACATCACACACATCCATGCCCGAGGCAGAATTCTAACCTGCGACCGGAGCGGTCGCTCGGCTCCAGACTGTAGCGCCTAGAACCGCACGGCCACTCCGGCCGGCTTGGAGTGAAGACTACAATAAAGACAATAAGATGTACTGGACAAACAGCAATGTAGTAAGATGTTGGAATATGGTGCTGCATGGCTCAATTTTATTAATAGTAACATCTAAAGACCACATTTTTATTCATTGTTATTGTACAGGGAATTTATTCCAGCCTGTACAGTAGAGCAGTAAGTGTGAATTAGGTCAACGGAAAAAAATAACAAAAAAAGACTGACTACTAAACACACACACGTTCGCTTAGCAACCTGCCTTCCACGCCCGCTTCTCTGACTGGTTCTCATGTTAAGAGCAGAGCACTAGAACGCTGAATTTCCGACCTGTGGTTATGTGTAAAGTTTAGACCCATTATGCTATTACGACCTCATGTTAGTTTTTACATCCCCCTGCATACACTCTCATACAAAATGAATCCGATTTTTTTAAAAGGGCATCTGCCTTTAATTTGGTGATTTTGGGTATGCTATTACTTCAAGTACCACATACATTGACCAGCCAGAACGTTATGACCAACGACCTACTATCGATATAAACCTGTCCAGGCGATAGCAGCGTCATCTGTGAAGGAATGACTGCTAATCAGGCACACGCACAGTGTAGTATCAGTGAGCTTGCTGTCCATCTGTAGAATGGAGAAGGCGTGGTTCCTATCTTAAATGGACCGAGGGCATATTGTGATGGCCCGGGGCTCAGCACGAGCATTTAGAAAACTGCAGGACTTGGGTATTCGATGTGTGTTGTAGCAAGTGTCTTCAACACGTGGCGAAACCCGGATGAAACCACGTCCGGAAGTCGTGTGGTTGGGCTGCCACCCTTCATTACAGATGTCAGACGTCATAAGCTGGGCAGATGATAAAACAGGTCAGGGGGCTGAAATAGGATCAGACTTTAAAGCTGTGCAGAATACGAGTGTTTCTGAACACACTGTGCACCAAATACTCCATGGTCCGCCGCTCGTGGTCTCGCGGTAGCGTTCTCGCTTCCCGAGCACGGGATCCCGGGTTTGATTCCCGGCGGGGTCAGGGATTTTCACCTGCCTCGAGATGACTGGGTGTTTGTGTTGTCCTCATCATTTCATCATCATCCAGGAAAGTGGCGAAATTGGACTGAGCAAAGGTTGGGAACTTGTACGAGCGCTGATAACCACGCAGTTGAGCGCCCCACAAACCAAACATCATCATCACCAAATACTCCTTACAATGGGCCTCAGCAGGCGACGAACCATGCAATAGCCAGAGTTAACAATACGACATCGGCAACTTTGACTGAAATGGGCATGTGACCATCAACACTGGACGTAGGCATAGCAGTGCATGGTCCGATACTTTCTTCATCATGCCGGAGGGAGGGAGCGAATGCCTGGTCTTCCAGGGGACCAGCACCTTGACACTTGTATTGCGGGACGGAGACAAGCTGGCGGCGGCTCTGTTATGGTCTGGGGACCCTTCACATGGGCATCCATGGGTCCAGTAGATTTCATGCAAGGTACCATGACACCAAAAGTGTGTCGTACGCTTGTTGCAGACCACGTACGTACGATGACGATCATGTTACCCGACAGCAATGGTAATTTTCAACAAGATGTTGTGCCATGTCACAAGGCCAGGAGTTAGATAGAGTGGTTCATGGGACACAGTGGCGAGTTCCAGCTGATGTGCTGGTCCCAAACTCGCAAGATCTGAAACAGACCGAACATATGTGGGATGCGATTGAAAGTGGCGTCAGTGTTCATCGCCCACCTTACGGGAATTATGTTACGTGTGTGTTCAGATGCAGTTCCAGCTCCCTACAGTGAACTACCAACGCCTCATGGCTTCCATGCCAGGACACGTCGTTACTGTTATCCGTGCAAAAGGTGGACATACCGGCTGTTACGTAGGTCGTTATAATGTTCTGGCTGATCAGTGTATGTAAGTGCACAAACTGTATTAAATGTCTCGCAGTCCGTCAGTTAGTGTACATTCCATGAGATTCTCGAAAACAACAATATTCTTACAGGTGCGTCAATGACTTACACCCTTTTTTAAAAAAAGGCATCATTTGTGACACGTGCCGCTTTGAAAATAAAACATCAAGCGCAGCACCTTTCCAGTGAAGGTATTTTCCATCTACAAAGTAAAGATAGATACAAGTGCGGTGTATGGCTACCATGATGGTGAATTCAAGAAGAGTCCACATGAAGCCTGTTGATTTATAAAACAATGACGTAGCATGCCAGAAGAATAGTCCGAGCTTCATATTTTCTCATACAACTTCCATTTCTGAATAAGAATCAGTCAGCAGATTTCTGTTCTAAATAACCGATTCTGGGAGATTCATTAAAATTCGACATTACTTTCCAGAGAGAGAGAAGTTCTACTTCCTGCGTTCGTGTTTGTCATACTCTACGTTGGAAAACAGGGTCGCCGGTTTTCTTCCCAGTTGTGGAAATTTGCAGCACTAGTGGCGAGCCCTCTACCATCTCGGGATTTTGACGATGTATCTCGCCAATTGGACGGAATGTGGCACGATACACGTCAGGAGAACATCCAACAACTCCATTAATGCTAAGCCAAATAACTGCTTTAACAAGAGCCACAAGCAGACCAATGCTTTACTGACATGCTCAATTTGTTAAGCTCTTTCCCGTGCATAAATCATCAAATATTTCTGAAAGTGTAATAATTTGTTTGTCTGTACAGTTATATCACGCATACCGATTTCACAACCATTCTGATAAAGCCTTTGTGATGCGTCTTTTTTTGTCTTAGTATGTAATAAAATATATTTAACAACTACGTAGCTTCTCGAAGACCTGAAGAGCGTCAAAAATAATGACAATGAAATGAATAAAGAGCAAATATTCGATGTAGTTTGTCTAACATAAGAGCAGCAAGTGTTAATTACAATTTCTTATAGCTTCACACTTGATTAGCTACATTTTTGCTTGTTGTGTTTCAAAACTGTTAATGTAACTGCCTTGATATCAACCACCCCAATGTAATGTTTCGCAATCAATCAAAACGCTTGTGTTACATTTCATACAACCTGTTGCTATTGTAATAGTGCAAGGGTCTCTTCTGTCATTCTAACCTTCTAGGATGTCACGATATATATATACTCTTGCTGTCTTTCAGGAGGGTGGAAATTAGCTGCAGTAAGAAATTATTTGTCTATAAAACATGACTTTTGTACATGCGTTTCGGAATGCTTCAGCGTCATGTCGAGAAGTTTTATTGTAACGACTGCATGATTGATCACTGTATGATTGTTATATCAAAGAGAACTCACTACTATAGGCTCACATCCTACTGTGTACCATCATATATTGTTTCTAAGAATGCGGTATTTCGTCCAAAGAACTGTAATTCAGGTAACTGAATTAATGACTGAGCTCTTTACGTTAAGTGGTTGTTTCACCTATAATGCGACTAAGGCCTTCATGTAGACTGAAGTACGTATATGCTACTGGAGATTGTGATTACATATCGTTAGGTGTGTGAGCACTGCCACTGTGTTTGTAGATATTTTCAATAATAATATCATTCTTAAGATTACTGATAATGAGCTTGATAAATATTAGAATTGGTAGCTTTCTCGTTGCTGTATCTGACAAACCATTTTGGCCTTTTGGAAACGTAGTGATTATTTATCCCACTATTCAGATGATTCAGAAAATATCTTAATGAAATGTAAATAAAAATGAAAAAAGGAGATATGCATCTTGTCGCAAGGGCGATTGATTCGGTTCCGAATGAAGACCGTTCGAACCAGATGCTAAATGGGATTGCATTATTGTTTTATTAGTTACCTTAGCGAACTGTCGGTGTATCTGAGGTATCAAAAAATTTAAACAGTTAATTCAACATAGTGCTCAAACTTACTTTTTGTTTATTTAAGAGCCCAATTTTCATTTGTTGTGAGAGATGTTTACTATTTTCCGGAATATGCTGTAAAACAAAATTACGTCTGTCACATTTGCTCTGTAACCAGCTGGTAACAATTCTGCTCTGTATTATTGCAAAATTTAACATAAATTTTGCAACGTCTATTGCGTTGCAGACGGTCGTGCTGTGAAATGCAATTATCCTGCAGCTGCAAGGAATTTAATAACCTTCCCGTTATCCAAATGAACTATGAATATTTCAGTAATCTGGTCTGTCACTCTCTCTTCAGTGAGATTATTTGGTTATTGCGATTACGATTACATTATCAATTATGACACGCCCAACACGTAATTTTTAGTAGTTAAATATTTCGCTTCTTAGCTGCGATGTTTCATGGCGGCATATATTTCACATTAATAGAATCCATCGCTGACGAAACACTTACAGAGAATGCCAGTTTTTCGCTAAAGTTTTATTTATTTATTGTTTTAATTAGTCTTACTGGATTCGGAAGAGGAAATACACATATCAAAATTTATTACAAACAATTTTCAGTTTGTTTCAGTTACGTACATCTGATACGAGTATAATTACAATCATTACTGACACAAACATTAATTACGAATAATAGTAATTATTATAATAATAATAATTATTATTATTATTGTAGTAACAGAGATTAAGAATAACAATAAAGTTAATTGTTCTAGCACTTCTGAAGCTATGTGTAACACCATCATTCACAGTAGCAATTATCACAGTTGCCAAGATTGATATGATATTAGAAACTGTTTAGAGGCATACATTGTAGGCTCTCGCAGTCGTTGCTTGCATTTTCTGAGTTTGTTTTATGAGCATCATGCCATCGTCGAGGAGAAATACGCAGATGCAGGAAGATAAATAAGTCTTGGGCCACGGCCTAATACCCATGAAACAGATATAACCAAATATATTATGAAGTATTTCTATACAGGATTCTTTTGACAAAGAGGTAGTAGAGGTAAAAAGAGGGGGGGGGGTCGTTAACTGGAGTTAGCTGATACAAAATGGACGACTTCTAAACTATTGAAAAGAATGTAAGAGCATTCTTTTCTCCGGAATGGTGAGGAGGATCATTTCAAAGTCGATACGTGCTACAGCAAAAGTTTTTGAGTGTTATATATTGGAACAGAGATTCAAATGGTTGAAAAAAAAATGGCTCTGAGCACTGTGGGACTCAACATCTTAGGTCATAAGTCCCCTAGAACTTAGAACTACTTAAACCTAACTAACCTAAGGACATCACACACACCCATGCCCGAGGCAGGATTCGAACCTGCGACCGTAGCAGTCCCGCGGTTCCGGACTGCAGCGCCAGAACCGCTAGACCACGGCGGCCGGCGAACAGAGATTATCTACATAAAATCTCTAATCATATATGGGGTGGTCCAGTAATAGTGACTGGGCCAAATATCTCACGAAAATAGCATCAAACGAAGAAACAACAAAGAACGAAACTCGTCTAGCTTGAAGGGGGAAACCAGATGGCGCTATGGTTGGCCCGCTAGATGGCGCTGCCATAGGCCAAACGGATATCAACTGCGTTTTTTTTTTAAAAAAGGAACCCCCATTTTTATTACATATTCGTGTAGTACGTAAGGAAATATGAGTGTTTTAGTTGGACCACTTTTTTCGCCTTGTGATACATAGCGCTGTAATAGTCACAAACATATGGCTCACAGTTTTTGACGAACAATTGGTAACAGGTAGTTTTTTAAATTTAAAATACAGAACGTAGGTACGTTTGAACGTTTTATTTCGGTTGTTCTAATGTGATACATGTACCTTTGTGAACTTATCATTTCCGAGAACGCATGCTGTTACAGCGTGATTATTTATAAATACCACCTTAATGCAATAAATGCTCAAAATGATGTCCGTGAACCTCAATGCATTTGGCAATACTTATAACGACATTCATCTCAACAGCGAGCAGTTCGCGTTCCGTAATGTTCGCACATGCATTGACAATGCGCTGACGCATGTTGTCAGGTGTTGTCGGTGGATCACGATAACAAATATCCTTCAACTTTCCCCACAGAAAGAAATACGGGGACGTCAGATCCGGTGAGCGTGAGGGCCATGGTGTGGTGCTTCGACGATCAATCCACCTGTCCTTGAAATATGCTATTCAATACCGCTTCAACCGCACGCGAGCTACGTGCCAGACATCCATCATGTTGGAAGTACACCGCCATTCTGTCAAGCAGTGAAACATCTTGTAGTAACATCGGTAGAACATTACGTAGGAAATCAGCATACATTGCACCATTTAGATTGCTATCGATAAAATAGGGACCAATTATCCTTACTCCCATAATGCCGCACCATACACTAACCTGCCAAGGTCACTGATGCTCCACTTGTCGCAGCCATCGTGGATGTGCAGTGGGTAGAAAATGAGTGGAAAAACGAAGTGGCTGAAACATCTAGTGATAATCTGCCTCACTGTTTAAAAGTTGCATTCCTGCTAGAATCTGGTGACGAAAATGAAATCAGTGATAGTTCAGATGATGAAGGGTATATGCATACGGATAAAGATGAGTATACTAACTTTCCCTATTGTTCAAAAGTCACGTACTTAAGTGAATCTGATGGTGAGGAAGGGAGTAGTGATGACTCCAGTGAAGATGAATTTTCAGGTGTAAACGAAAGTGAATACACTTTTGCTGAAAGAGGGTATGAGAAAATTAGTGACATTTTACCAAGGCAAGATACAGAAAGTAGAACTGGGTCAAAACCGAATGAATTATTCAGTAATGTAACACAGGGGCATAATTTGCAGGAACCTCCAGGTGATACTATATGGGGCAAGCCTTAACAAATGTTTTGAAAGAGTGTGAATTACAGGAACAAA
This sequence comes from Schistocerca cancellata, assembly GCF_023864275.1. Classification (NCBI taxonomy): domain Eukaryota; kingdom Metazoa; phylum Arthropoda; class Insecta; order Orthoptera; family Acrididae; genus Schistocerca; species Schistocerca cancellata. The sequence goes on from NC_064634.1 coordinate 229,122,382, forward strand.
AAGTACCACCTGATAAGATAATAGCAGAACAGGAGATCATGTACCTTGGTAAGGACTTTGAAATTCCAAAACCTAAAAAGCCACCTGATGAAACAAAACGTTGGCAAGATCTGAATGGGTTAGTGAAAGATGTAGAAAATAGGAGGCCTAAAAAGCCACCAGACTTAGTGACTGTTTTATGAACCATAAAAGAATGCCTTGTTAATAAAGAGACTGGGGGCAGGATGCTGTATGTATATATGTTGTTAATATAATGCATGACTCTATTATTATTGTATCTGAGTGTTACCTCAAGGTGGATTATTGTTTTGTTGATCTTGAGGCCTGTGGCAGGTTGTTGCTTATTTATTGTAGTGTACTGTTTAACTTTGCTTAGAAACTGTTTATTTTCAATTGAATACTTACTGTTGCCAGTCTAATTATGAAGACAGGGCCATGTAGTGTGAGAAACCTGAAAACTTTATGACTAATGATGCTTATAGTAACTTAACGAGAGTGCAAAGAACTCCACAAGATAATAATTAATTTCTAATATACTTAAAGTCCAGAAAGGGCTTACGTTTGCACCTTGTTGTGTATTTGAAGGTACATGTCCTAAGATGAGGGTTGTTAACCCTCAGGGGGCAATGCACTCTTGGCATTGTCAGGTGCTTGACGAGCACCAGGGACCCGAGTCGTTGCCAGCACTACTTCCATTTCTTTTCGTGCTGCCAACCTTCCTCTTCATCATTCAGAACTTTTACTATCTTCTTTCCTTCTTCTCTATCAGAGTAAACAAAAAAGTGTAGATGTAAGATAATGTGTATTGTTTGAGGACAAGTAAATGAATAATTAAATTGGGTACACTAGAAAATGACCAAGAATAATGAAAGTATAGTGGGTATTGTAAAGGAAAAATGTAATGGAAAAGCAATTGGAAAGAGAAATATTAATGAGAAAAGGTAAGAATACTGAAAACAAGGTAAATGAATACTATAATATGTCTAAATGTAAATGGTTTTGAAAAAAAAGGGGCAATATGGTGTTGAAAAACTGTATATTGTTTAAAATTGAGGAGCTAAACCTGACTAATGTCTGGAAAGTAGATGTGAGATGTATGTGTTTAGTGCCACAAAAAGTTGGCAGAAATCACTTGCATTAGGATTTAAAGTTATTGTTCTGATCTTGACATATTTGATAACCTAAATGTGTAATTAAACTGAATATTGACTTTAAAAGAAATATTACTGAGTAAGAAAATGGGGAGAAAAACTTCAAATCTGGGACTCTCAAATAACTCCTGAACTTTGTCATTATACCAAAAATGTCATTTAAAATTTACTTGATTAATGTATATGTTACCTGATGTTGTCATTTGAAAAATAAATGGTTTTTTTACCAGTGTCTAATTGCTGTTTCAAAGTTGCAGGTTTTATGTTTTATACCATTAATGCAAATTTTACCAAAGATGTGACATAATGATGAAAAAGCTTAAAGATGATGACAATAAACTGCTCAAAAATATGTTGTTGGGCAGCAAAACAAGACAAAAGAATAAGAATGCTGTGGTCCTGAAGCTAAGGACTACAAAATATGCTATGTGAGCAGTAGCCAAAGGACTTGCCATTGTGGGGCAAGAAGTTGATAAGTGGTCACAAACTGCCAAACCTAGAGGATGGGGCAGTGTGTCAATTTAGAAAGGTGTTTTTTTAGTGTTCTTAATCTAAATTGTGTATTTGTGCCTAAATGTTTACATACAAAGACTGACAAACCAATAATGGGCAGAATGTGTAACATGGACTGCTAGTGCTGAGGCAAGCAGTGAACTAAGTTAGGTTTTTTGAGCAATATGTTATGAACTGACTATTCTTATTGAAGTCAGTGAAAAGTAATTATAAAATATATATGCATTCTTATTTAAATGGATGTAGATGTTTTTGATAGTAGGTTTTTTTAAATAACTTAAAGTTTTGGACTGCCTTGTTTTAAAACACAGCAGTGATGATTAAAGATAGGCTCTGAATATGTTAGTGTGTTTATGTGCAACAAATATTTTGGACTGCTATTAATGAAGAGCAGCTTTAAAGTTAATTATTTTGAAAAAAAAACTTGCAAAGTTACTTTGGTATTTAAAGAGTCAGTTGGAAAATGGTTCACATAGTTGTTTGTGTAAATATTTGTGCATATCTGGATGCAAACTGAAATTTTCAATATTACATTAATTGTTGAATCTTGTAAAATGTACTGCGATCATGAGTATGCTTGGGTGTCTGTGAATATTTACTTTCTTTGAAAATAATAAAAGACTAATTTCTGCTTTGTTAAGTTAAAATGTTCTGTGCTATTGTATATGTGTATATTCCTTTATTTTATTTTGAAGGCTATACCTTTTCTACTAATATGCAGATTTATTTTGTTTACTGATTGCCTATTAATTGAACTGTGTGTGTATGAAATGAACATGCTTAAAGATATTTTGTGTAATGATGAAAATTAGATTCCTTAAACTAATCTGTGGATGAAAATTACTGTAAATGTTTTACTTTGAGGATGTTTTTGGAAAAAAACGTATGAAGTTGTTAGATTGTATACAGTATATCTGTAATATATATTTTTTTTCTCCCAACTGAAGTTGGATGGAAAATTTTTTTCTGTAGCCAACACCACTTAGGTGTTATAGATGTTTCCTTGAAGTATCCCTTACAGGAAACTTCAACGAAACATGGGGCATGTGTAACACCATAGCTCTAATGCTCTACTCATTTATTTTGCTTTTTTTTCATTTAATATTACATCGTTAAGAACCTGTAAATGTTTTTGATTGAATAGATAACACAAAATTGTATACTCTTTTCTTTGTTAAAACTTTGATGTCGTGGTTTGCTTCAATGCAAAGTAGTGTATCTGTACTGTAAATGCTTTGTCCCATTTGGAGGGAACAAAACTTACTGTATGTGATTGTAATTTTGTGTGAATAATTTTTTGTAGAGATGTCAATATGTGTAAATGTTTTGTTTTATTTAATGTATTTGGTTGCTGTTATGTAAATTGCTGATCCTCACTTAGGTTTCTTAGTTAATTTGTATGTAAAAGGTGTAGTGGTTCCTCTCGGGAACGGAACTGTGTAGCGCGCGCAAATTGTGGTTGGCCTAGGTAGAAAAGGTGGAACTGATAGTCAGTCGGAGACGAGCTACGAGTCGGTGCACTGCCATGTATAAGATGCATATTATGCTGGTTCCGAGAGAGGCTTTTCCTGCCGCTTTCAAATGCCTCGGAAGAATGGATAAATAGCTGGAAATATTCTGGGGTTGGTATCAATCATCGCCACCAAGAAATGACAGAGTCCAGCAATTCTACCTGCTTTTCCACCTAACAACATGCAGTGGTCACCACATTGCGCAATCATTACATCGGAATACTACAATGATGTACAGTGAAGGATCAGCTTAATGGATGTGTTAATGTGCTCAAATATAAGGTAATTTATATCTGAATTTATGTACCTACCGTGATTTTTCTCCTCATCATAACACCTCTCAGTTTCCTCTCCGTTTGAGCTAAAGTGATATCCGAGTGTCCTTACTAAAAGAACATTAAAGCCCAGATTTTGCTCATTAATGCCTCTTCAACATAGTAAAAAGAAAGTTAAAGTTAATGTGGCAAGAGAGTGAGTTAAAGTAAATGTTGTTTGCTGAAAATATTCCTATTAAAACTGCTTATTAAAGTGCTGTTGCCAACTTAAAAATTAAAAGTTCTTAAGACTGAGGCTTATAAGGCAAATGATTACATTATTGTCTGTAGTAAATTCTAAAAGGTGAGTCAGTTTCTTGCAATTTGGTCAGTATTGTGTTTCGCTGTAGTAAAAGTGAGAAAGCTGCAGTTGTGAAACATTATATATTCATGTTTGCTAAGTGTTTGTGTATCTTGTGTATTAGAAGTGCATGTTAATAGTAATGTTATAAAGACCATTCACTTTATGTAAGCCTGAAAGTAATAGGGTGTTTCGGTATCTCTTATAATTTAGCAAATAGTTTGTGCTGCTCCAGTTGTTAGCTTCAATCTTAAAACATATGTGTGTCAGAGTTCATTGCACTCGCGTGTGGCTAAGTCTAGGTTGTGTTTGTCCATTATAGTTACTTATACCTACTTTCATAAACGAGAACGTTAATCTTTCTCTTGCCTAATTAGGCTGGCGACCGTTTCCCTTATTCTATAAACAGTATAGCTAGGCAAAATTTTGTTTGTTACTATTCATATATTTACGTAATTCTGACTTTCATTTCCGATAAGCCACCTCCGTTAGAAACAACATGGTCACCATAACAAAATTCCTCTCAGAGGGTAGCACTGCTCTGTTGCTTTGTGCCATAGTTGCTTTTACAAAATAGTTTTATGTCACAACCTGTTTCTAGCATTGAGGCTATGGTACAGTAGTGGCAGTTAGGAGTGTTATAACCTACTTGGGCATCATAATTTGTTGGAGGTGGTAGTTGATGTTTCACATATTGGTGAACACTTCCTGTTTCCTTAAATAACGTAACTATCCGGGTAACGGTCCGGACACTTGATTGATGTCGTACACGATACCGAGCAGCATACATTGCACACGCCCGTTGGGCATTTTAATCACAATAGCCATACGTCAACACAATATCGACCTTTTCCGCAATTGGTAAACGGTCCATTTTAACACGGGTAATGTATTACGAAGCAAATACCTCCCGCACAGGCGGAATGTTACGTGATACCATGTCCTTATACGTTTGTGACTATTACAGCGCCATCTACACAAAGCGAAAAATGTGGTCCAGCTAAAACATTCATATTTCTTTATGTACTATACGAATATGTAATAAAAAGTGGGAGTCCCTATTTTAAAAAAAACGCAATTGATATCTATTTGACCTATGGCAGAGCCATCCAGCGGGCCAACCATAAAGTCATCAGGTTTCCCCCTCCATGCTAGACAAGTTTCTTTCTGTGTGGATTTTTCGTTTGACACTGATTTCGTGAGATATTTGGGCCGTTGACGATCAGTGGAGCACCCCATATTTATACACTCCTGGAAATTGAAATAAGAACACCGTGAATTCATTGTCCCAGGAAGGGGAAACTTTATTGACACATTCCTGGGGTCAGATACATCACATGATCACACTGACAGAACCACAGGCACATAGACACAGGCAACAGAGCATGCACAATGTCGGCACTAGTACAGTGTATATCCACCTTTCGCAGCAATGCAGGCTGCTATTCTCCCATGGAGACGATCGTAGAGATGCTGGATGTAGTCCTGTGGAACGGCTTGCCATGCCATTTCCACCTGGCGCCTCAGTTGGACCAGCGTTCGTGCTGGACGTGCAGACCGCGTGAGACGACGCTTCATCCAGTCCCAAACATTCTCAATGGGGGACAGATCCGGACATCTTGCTGGCCAGGGTAGTTGACTTACACCTTCTAGAGCACGTTGGGTGGCACGGGATACATGCGGACGTGCATTGTCCTGTTGGAACAGCAAGTTCCCTTGCCGGCCTAGGAATGGTAGAACGATGGGTTCGATGACGGTTTGGATGTACCGTGCACTATTCAGTGTCCCCTCGACGATCACCAGTGGTGTACGGCCAGTGTAGGAGATCGCTCCCCACACCATGATGCCGGGTGTTGGCCCTGTGTGCCTCGGTCGTATGCAGTCCTGATTGTGGCGCTCACCTGCACGGCGCCAAATACGCATACGACCATTTGTGGCACCAAGGCAGAAGCGACTCTCATTGCTGAAGACGACACGTCTCCATTCGTCCCTCCATTCACGCCTGTCGCGACACCACTGGAGGCGGGCTGCACGATGTTGGGGCGTGAGCGGAAGACGGCCTAAAGGTATGCGGGACCGTAGCCCAGCTTCATGTAGATGGTTGCGAATGGTCCTCGCCGATACCCCAGGAGCAACAGTGTCCTTAATTTGCTGGGAAGTGGCGGTGCGGTCCCCTACGGCACTGCGTAGGATCCTACGGTCTTGGCGTGCATCCGTGCGTCGCTGCGGTCCGGTTCCAGGTCGACGGGCACGTGCACCTTCCGCCGACCACTGGCGACAACATCGATGTACTGTGGAGACCTCACGCCCCACGTGTTGAGCAATTCGGCGGTACGTCCACCCGGCCTCCCGCATGCCCACTATACGCCCTCGCTCAAAGTCCGTCAACTGCACATACGGTCCACGTCCACGCTGTCGCGGCATGCTACCAGTGTTAAAGACTGCGATGGAGCTCCGTATGCGACGGCAAACTGGCTGACACTGACGGCGGCGGTGCACAAATGCTGCGCATCTAGCGCCATTCGACGGCCAACACCGCGGTTCCTGGTGTGTCCGCTGTGCCGTGCGTGTGATCATTGCTTGTACAGCCCTCTCGCAGTCTCCGGAGCAAGTATGGTATATATATACACTCCTGGAAATGGTAAAATGAACACATTGACACCGGTGTGTCAGACCCACCATACTTGCTCCGGACACTGCGAGAGGGCTGTACAAGCAATGATCACACGCACGGCACAGCGGACACACCAGGAACCGCGGTGTTGGCCGTCGAATGGCGCTAGCTGCGCAGCATTTGTGCACCGCCGCCGTCAGTGTCAGCCAGTTTGCCGTGCCATACGGAGCTCCATCGCAGTCTTTAACACTGGTAGCATGCCGCGACAGCGTGGACGTGAACCGTATGTGCAGTTGACGGACTTTGAGCGAGGGCGTATAGTGGGCATGCGGGAGGCCGGGTGGACGTACCGCCGAATTGCTCAACACGTGGGGCGTGAGGTCTCCACAGTACATCGATGTTGTCGCCAGTGGTCGGCGGAAGGTGCACGTGCCCGTCGACCTGGGACCGGACCGCAGCGACGCACGGATGCACGCCAAGACCGTAGGATCCTATGCAGTGCCGTAGGGGACCGCACCGCCACTTCCCAGCAAATTAGGGACACTGTTGCTCCTGGGGTATCGGCGAGGACCATTCGCAACCGTCTCCATGAAGCTGGGCTACGGTCCCGCACACCGTTAGGCCGTCTTCCGCTCACGCCCCAACATCGTGCAGCCCGCCTCCAGTGGTGTCGCGACAGGCGTGAATGGAGGGACGAATGGAGACGTGTCGTCTTCAGCGATGAGAGTCGCTTCTGCCTTGGTGCCAGTGATGGTCGTATGCGTGTTTGGCGCCGTGCAGGTGAGCGCCACAATCAGGACTGCATACGACCGAGGCACACAGGGCCAACACCCGGCATCATGGTGTGGGGAGCGATCTCCTACACTGGCCGTACACCACTGGTGATCGTCGAGGGGACACTGAATAGTGCACGGTACATCCAAACCGTCATCGAACCCATCGTTCTACCATTCCTAGACCGGCAAGGGAACTTGCTGTTCCAACAGGACAATGCACGTCCGCATGTATCCCGTGCCACCCAACGTGCTCTAGAAGGTGTAAGTCAACTACCCTGGCCAGCAAGATGTCCGGATCTGTCCCCCATTGAGCATGTTTGGGACTGGATGAAGCGTCGTCTCGCGCGGTCTGCACGTCCAGCACGAACGCTGGTCCAACTGAGGCGCCAGGTGGAAATGGCATGGCAAGCCGTTCCACAGGACTACATCCAGCATCTCTACGATCGTCCCCATGGGAGAATAGCAGCCTGCATTGCTGCGAAAGGTGGATATACACTGTACTAGTGCCGACATTGTGCATGCTCTGTTGCCTGTGGCTATGTGCCTGTGGTTCTGGCAGTGTGATCATGTGATGTATCTGACCCCAGGAATGTGTCAATAAAGTTTCCCCTTCCTGGGACAATGAATTCACGGTGTTCTTATTTCAATTTCCAAGAGTGTATATATATATATATATATATATATATATATATATATATATATATATATATATATATATAAAAATAAGTAAGTTTAGAGAACATTGTTCTCTGTGTTTCCTCTACCTTCAGAAAATAAGTATATATACTTATATATATAAAATAAGTATATATACTTATTTTCTGATGGTAGAGGAAACACAGAGAACAATATTCTCTAAACTTATCTCTACGTGCCACTATAATTCGTTTGACAGATTAAAGAACGTCGCACATATGCGTTAATCGCCATATCCAGTCGGCGTAAGCTGTCATATGAAACTACTTTAAGAACTATTTTACAGTAATAAAAATGGGAGTAATAATGTTTCTAAGAGGTCCAATAAAAGTGCAAGAGGAAATAGCTTAATTCTGTTAATATTTTTCTATTTATATAGAGAAAGAAGCAACGCAGACAGCATCTTACAGACGATTGTGTTCAATGAGGTCTAAGTGATGGTCCGGAATCATTTCCAAAATCTGTGCAGTGAAGGAAAACGTTGCATCCTTACCTTACACGATTATGTGTAAAGGTGATTCCCTGAAATGGCTGCCAGTAATTAGTTTGTAAACAACGAGAAGTCGTTGTGTCTTACATAGACAAAGTTTCAAATCTGTATTCTCTGCCCCGAATCGTAACTGGTTCATGTCGGCGTTTCCATTCTGGATTGCTGTGCACAGACTCTTTGGACCTGTACTTATGTACAAGTCAGTATCTTCAGCATATACGTGAGTATTAATGTGACTCAACAGAAGTCTAGGTTCCATTATATGACGAATAAGGGATGTAAAATCCTGGTTCAGTTGAATAAGAGGAAGACGTACCCTGGGCATTCCAGTACCGGTGTTTACAAAAATCCTCCAACTGAACGTATGAACATAGCGGTTCCTATGGATACAACCCAACCCTGACCACACCAATAGTTTCTCACATTCGAGGGAAGGTAGCCATCGTAGCAAGTACAATGCCTTTATTTTCAGTTCAGATACAACAGATTATTCCATTTACTCCTTTACTTAGTAAGCACGGTATTGGTCGCGTATAGTTCTTACTTTTTATTTGTGGATGACCGCTCTCGATCTATAACAGAGATCATCATTAGCAGCTCTATCCGTGATGACTCAGAACACTGCAGTGTTCTCAACGCCAGCACGGACTGTCCTGCTCCACGCCAGGATTCCTACCATGGAATGTAGATCTGATGATGATTTCTCTAGTAGATCGAGATCGGTTGTCCACAAATAAAAAGTAATAATTGGTAGGGGACAACGACTGTGTTTACTACACAAATTATAATATTATTAGGTCGTTGTTTCTTGGGTCAATGTTCCAGAAAGTTTTGTTTATTCGTTACTTACATGAAATAATTTGTAATATGTTAGCGAACAAACGAAAATGGTTTTCTTTTTGAATTTATAGTTGTGTCAATTAATTGTATGTTGTTAAGTGGCACTGTGGCAGGGCAAGAGGTAACGACTTATTGAAAAAAAGCACAAACTTTCACTCAGTAACTGCGAAATAGCATTCCAAAATTGGAACTGGAAGATTGGTCCCGGCGGAGGTTCGAGTCCTTCCTCGGGCATGGTTGTATGTGTTTGTCCTTAGGATAACTTAGCTAAAATAGTGTGTAAGCTTAGGGACTGATGACCTTAGCAGTTAAGTCCCATAAGATTTCACACACATTTGCACATTTTTTTTGAACTGGAAGATAGTCTTATGTTCATAAGGGAGAAGAAACCTAGTTTCTCTGAGTAACCTGTTGACGTAGCACATAACAGTTCTGTGAACATCATTGCGATTAAAGAAATAAGTCAGTTTTTGATAAATCCAGGGATGAAAGGAAGGCGAAAGTCAGTGAACAGCATCTATCACCTGTGAGTTTAGAGAAAACCAACAGCCCTCTGAGCAAGCAGATCCTGTTGTGGTAACATGAGAGTGAAGCGAAAAAACGTTCAAGAATTCTGTAAGTCATGTATTCATGTACTTGTAATTCAAATCTTACAAACAAATTTTATTGAAAGAAAAAGAATGTTAATCATTCGCTGCTGACAATTTAATGCATATTTTACCCATTTAAATTAGCAGGCAAAATTTATCTATGAGAATCATGTCACATGGAGTATTCTACCATATGTTAAAGCTTATTTCTCGATAGAATACCATCATATAAAGTCCCTTCTCGAGGTTATAGTGCCATTCTCAAGTAAACTGTATACGTTACATTTGGTGAGTAGTCTACGTATCTTCATAAAAGTTGTAGATAAGGGTCAGTTTACATATAAAATTACATCTAGTTTGAACAGATGCCAATATTGCATCAGTGATTAAATTGTCAGCGATCTGTTTGTTGCTAGATTGTTACAATCACGTAAGTAATATTTTTATAGAATATTTTCGTGAAATAATTTTGGGAGCTAGCTTTATAATTTATTATTGTTGATGCTATACGCTTACAATATGATCTTTGCTGCTTAATGATGTTATTTATGTTTTATTGATATTATAACATAATTTGCTTAGATACATTGTCAAACTAGCTCTTAAACGTATTTCACGCAAATATTCTATATAAACAGAATGATGCCCTGAGAGAAACTGCAGCCTAAAAAGAATTGGATTTTAAAACCAACTGGAATCTCCGTTAGCGAATCCTTCTCATGGATTTTCTTTCAATGCTGCTGGGTCTGTTCTTTATGCAAGGCGGACCACGTAGGGAATTTATTGTTTGAAAATGTCATGTTCTTCGAAGAATTTGAATTACCACCACAAGAAAATATTGCAATTCGAGACATTACATTCGTAGTTTCCTTATAGCTGTTTATGGTTAGGCGTGATTAAGTACCCATTCACAAACCAAATCACCTTACTGATGTCTCTGTATACTTTTCAATTTTATACAAATCCAATTATTGATCGTAATATCCCTCATGGGTCTTTATAAAAACGAAAACATCATTTCTGCTGCTTGTTTCCTGTTTAGTCACCTTGCCATGCTTGATGCTCATCACGCTTCTGAATCAAAACTGAGAATGATCAACGTATTAAATCGTGAGGCATGGCCAAGAGACAAATACACGGCAACGATTCAAATTGGAATCGAAAAATCCCAAGAAGTATCAACAGTTCAAACGAAAGCGAAGGTTGCTTTTAAAAGGAGTATTTTTTTATCAAATTTGATCTGAGTGACAAGTTCCTCAGGAAAGACCCTTGTAAGTGGCATAAAACTAAAGGTTTCGTCAACGTTCAGCAACTAATTGCTAGACGAAAAATTGTAAATGCTTATGGCTGAGATGGCTGTCAACCTCATAATGACTACAATACATAAACTCCACCAACATCCTTTACTACACTTCTCCACCTTCTCCTCGCCCTCCACGCATTAGAGTAGCACCTTACACCTATTTAGAGAGATAAGTAGATTTCAGTTCACCTGGTTGTGGCACTTCCTATGTTTCCTACTTCTGATGGTTTATATTTGTATCGTATTTTCGGTAATCTGTCCTCATCCAACCTACAAATGTGACCTTTTCATTTCATTTTGTATTCACTTTTTTAATTTAAGTATATTATTCCCAACTCAGCTGTTATTTTTCACTTCAGGTTTCGATCTTGACTTGTGTATGCCGCTGAGAATGTGAGAATTCTCGTTTCGGCGTTCTGGATTCTTAGTGTGTCCTTTTTGTTGCTATCCAAATTTCGCTTTCGCACTTTACAACTTACAGCGTCACTCTTTTATAAAATTTCTGAGTTGTCTCTCTGTCACTTTCCTTTATGTGGTTAGTCTAATAATAATTGTGCTGTTAGTAAACTTAAATTTTCTGTATGAGCTGTAGAAAATTAATTTCCTCTTCGTGTGACGGATTTTATGACGATTATTTAAAATATGTTGCGAGCTCTACTATTTTCCAGTTCATAACATTTTACACCTAAGTTCCTCTTTTCTAAAAAATATAATTTGTTATATCAGCAAGTTGAATGAATTGTAGATTCATTGCTCTTGATTATACCAAAGAAACGTAAGTCGATCAGTAAATACAGTCAGAAAAACATATTCCACTCATCTTTCTTTTGTAAATTATTCATCTCTACAATAAATAATTAACAAAAAATGAGAACAGTAAATACTGGCACTATGGATTTCTAGTTGTATGTGCGTATTGCCACCAGTATCTTGGAAACAAATCGGCTAGCAAAGCATACGATTTTTTTAAAAGAAAGTGCGATTTTATCGTATTATCCATCTCACAAACATTGTTTGTGGAACCTTGTTGATAGGTTTTTTAAGGTTAATATAGCTCTATTGCGAATTAGATTGAAAGTAATAAAGTTATCGGCTAATTATCTGCTTGTGAATAACGTTTTCGATGCCAGTAAAATTTTTGTGCGTTTGTTGCTTTCGAATGCAATGGCCTTAGGATATCACTTCTTCTTTTTCCTGTCTTTTAGTTTTTCTAACAGAAAGAAACTGGAGGTAGCATAAAGGAAACGAAACGTGGAAAACCAGAGGCACTTTAGTGATTATTTATTTTTCGCATAGCGAAGGTTCAGTTATGTAAAAAAACGTGACACATGAAAAAAAAACATATGAAGCAAATATAAGGGAAAAATATCTATCCATTGTTAAATTATACTATTTAGAGGTGTCATAATTTCAGAGATCCATCGTTATGTCCGTGTCCAGGTTGCTTACCCATGAGATAGACTTTGGAGGGCTTCTTGGAGGCGTACCAGCCTCCTCGGAATCTCCTTATTGGACATTGAAGAATAATATGCTCTAGTGATTTTCTCATTGCTTCACATTCATGTTCAGGGTTTCGAACTACCGTTCACTCATGCAGGGATGTTCCGCATCTTGCATTCCTGGTTCTGATGCGGCTGAGGTGGCTAAACGCAAGGCGCATGTAACGGATAGAAGGCGATGAACACTCCGTGCTTCACTTAAGTATTGAAAGCGCCATACTTTTTCGTTGTGAATCTTAGAAGTAATGTCATAGCTATCAAAATTTCACAAGCACACATTTTCAGGAGTATCCTTCCATAGTGATCTTTAAATCTGATCACTACCCATTTGTAGCGGAACCGCTATACAGCACTTGAAGACATTTTTGGCTAGTAAGTTTCGCAAGCATAATGTTGGTTAGCAGTGTCTTATGCTTTGCTAAAGTTCAAATCACACATAATAGTCGTGTCTTGTGTGTCCACTGCTAGTTTCAATTAATCCGTCACTTTGTAAGAAAGATATGATACCGCAAAAACTTGGATGTTATTTGCTTAGAAGGTTATTTGAGGTTGCGTAGTTACTAAGCCGATTGTGAACTATGTATTCTTAATTCTTATCAAATGCTGCCAGAGCGCTAATGGGACGGCACTCAGTGGGTTCTTACGTAGATTCCTTTCGGTTGTTGGTTTTGTATGTACTAGCGTCCTGACTGTTGACAAATCTCTGGTGGAGAAGAGAGCAGTAAAAGATGCCCATTATTTTAGAAAGCAGTGCATCGACAATAAACTGCGTTATTCACGTTTTAATGTCTTAATCTAATGCAGCTACCGAATGAATCGTGTAATTAATTTTCTGGCACTGATAACAGATATGCACCTAAGAAAATACGCTGCCTGACGTAAAAGGTGAAGCAACTAGAAGCTATGATCGCATGTCAACGAAACAACGTGCACCCCACAGGCATGGATGTAAGTGATTAGAGTGGCAATTGTACCCACAGTGCGTTAGTTTTGGTCCTGTTTAGTAGTTACCATGCATGGTGCGGTACATGTGGTGTAAGAGAACGTCGTTTTAAAAATTTGAGAGAATGTAAAGAAAGACATTTTGTACGTTCTAATACAAGAAACCTACAGACAGAGACGTAAAATAAGGTTTCTACAACACTATGCACTTTAGGTGTATTTCGCTGGCTAAATGAAACATCAGAATACTGTATTTTGGAAAATATTAATTAACATCAGAGTTCAATCGCTCACTGTAAACCGAATCTACTTCCCTACTGTAAAGTTCAATGTAACGACCATCAAGTTCGTTACATAATGTGCAACGACGAATGTATGATAACGTACACTTCTCTTACTGTATAAAACGCTGGAAAGATGCGCTGAATAAGTTGAGGTACAGGTTCATCTGGAGCTGAGGTGCTTGGTGCTTCACACAACGCCAGAGGAAGGTGTCAAGAGATGTGGGGTCAGTGGAGTGCACAGGCCAAGGGACTATAAAAAATGGTTAAAATGACTCTGAGCACTATGGGACTTAACATCTGAGGTCATCAGTCCCCTAGAACATAGAACTACCTAAACCTAACTAACCTAAGGACATCACACACATCCATGCCCGATGCATGATTCCAACATGCGAGCGTAGTAGTTTCGCGGTCCCGGACTGAAGCGTCTAGGCAAGGGACTAGACATCCCGTTCCAATTACTCGCTGTCGGAAGTTGTAGCCGCTTCCAATTACTCTCTGTCTGAAGTTGTCTGTGAGATATGCCCTGGTCCGACGATAAAAGTGCAGTTGAGTACCATCGTACTGAAACGGCGAACTAGTACGCAGTTGCAAATGGACGTCGATCAGAAGTTTAGGCAACGCAGTCTCCAGAAGTTCAAGTACCATGCACCATTCAAACTATCTGGTAATATGTGCTTTCCAGTAAACTGATATCTGAAAAGATGATGTTTGGTTTGTTGTGCGCTCAACTGCGCCTTCATCAGCGCCCATACAAAGTCCCAATTTTTACGTAATCCAAACTAGCCACTGTCGCGAATGATGATGACGATGAAATGATGACGACAACACAAACACCCAGTCCCCGGGCAGAGAACATCCGTAACTCGGCCGGGACCCTGTGATCCAGACGTAGCAAAACTAGCCACTAGACCACGAGCTGTGCACAGATGATTTCTAAGAATTCCAGCCCAAGTGTTCAGTGAGAATCTCACCTCGTGACGTCTCATATCGTTAATGTGTGGATTTTAATAGGCCACTGCAGGCTGTAGAAACTTACAGGTCCCTTACATCAAAACGTTCATAGTTTCGTCCTGCATCATCCCTCATTTTTAAAACTTCGTGCTCTTACAGTCTGTGTAAGGGGCGTGAAATGTTGGCTGATCACTGTGAAGGACACATAAAAGTTGAGTACTCCTGTCAAACAGCGTTATCAGCAGGAGTTTGAAAGGTACTCAGTGCGGATCTCCATTTGACTGGTCGAATTGTACAATATCCAGATTTGTGGGGCATTCAAAAGTGACGGTCGTCCACTGACGGAGAGCTTGGGAACGTTGAGGTCAGAGCATACTCATCGTCAAAGTTCCGGTCGACCGCATCTTACCACTACAAAGGAGGATCGCCATTTGTGCAGCAAGCACATCGTAAAAGCTTCACGGCTGCGCCTGCTATCAGAGAACAAGTAATGGACCATTTGCAACATTCTGTGTGGTCCCATATCGTTGGTTAGGGAGTAGCGGGAGTTATCGCCCTGTACAGATGCTACTGTTAACACAAAAATAAAGACAGCAGTGTTTGGAATGGTGCCGTGACCGGGGATGGGTGTCCCATTCGACATCTTGCCTCCTCAACAGTTCCCTCTCTGGCGACCGTATGATGGAGCCATACGCGAGGGCAGACCGTTTATTAACGTCCTATCAGTTGCGATCACGTAAATATGCCTAGAAAATAGTGTCTTCCGCCAAGTATGCTTGGTGAGAGATTTCGTCTGATCTTATACAGCCCACATAACATAGCTGTCACGCGTTTTCTTCTTCGTGAAGATTCTCGACCGAGCGAGGTGGTGCAATGGTTAACACACTAGACTCGCATTCGGGAGGACGACGAATCAAACCTGCGTCCGGCCATCCCGATTTAAGTTTTCCATGATTTTCGTAAACCACTTCAGCTAAATGTCGTGAAGGGTCCTTTAAAAGGGCACAGCCCACTTCCTTCCCCATACTTCCCTAATCCGATGGGACCGATGAGCTCGCACTTTGGTCTCCTTACCCCCAAATAAACCAGTAACTATGATAATTCTCGGTTCTACACTGCAGGGCCAATGAACATGCCCTCGCAGAATTTTCGAAGGTAAGTGTTCGATTACCTACCATATAGCCGATATTTGGCTCCCCCCGAGTTTCATCTCTGCTTACAATAACATTCCGCCACAGACAACCAGCACCAGACCTGCGTAGAAAATCGGAGGGATTCACAGGAGGCTGCCTTCAATGACAGAGCGGCGATTACGTAGGGAAGTAGCTAGAAGGTGTACCTAGCTGTTGCAAATAAAACCTTTTCGATGTTCACTGTGGTTTCCATTCGCTTCGGATCGAACCTTAATAAGCAGTTAGCCCAAACTTTCAGGAAACATTCCTCACACACAAATAAAGAAAAAAATGTTATGTGGACATGTGTCCGGAAATTTTATATGGAACACCTTACTATATACACACTTCAGTGTGTTGGTGATTTTTCCCTCTGTGTATAACAGTATTCCCACAAACGCGTCACATAATTGTACTGCACCACTAAGGAAACTAAGCCAGTCGGTATAGACTAAGCGGTAAGTGTACACACGTCCACACTTTAACTCCTGACCCGCTGCACAGGCGCCCTTCAGTTCTTCTGAGATTTTCTCGGTTTTCGAGATTTCTGATATTACTTTAAGAATTTTTGGCGTTATGTTTCAGTGGTCTAATGTCCATAATTCTGTAATAATTCCATCTTCAAAAGGTACTCTATCGTTTTTTACTGATTTGATTATTTTCAGTTCTTCTTCACGTGAAGGTGGAAGCGAAGCGTGATTTGGTGCTGGTTTTACAAATAGGAGCTGTTCAGATGACTCTTCGCAGTTTACTGCTGTACTGAAATGTGTGGCTATAACTTCACAATTATTCTTTGTTTTAGTTTCCAGTGACCAGTCAGGTCATTGGAAGCTTAGGCGAAGAGGCTGGTGAATAACTAAGTTTTCTTTGCCCGTCTTGTAAAATTTACTAGTGTTGTTCTTGGTAAAGTTTTTTTCTATTTCAATCAGCCTCTTTTATCGTATTTGAATTTTTCTCGTCGAATACTTTTAGAGGCGTTTCCCAGTACATCTGTTGTTTTATGACTCTTCGAGTTCAGATCATTTTGTGGTATCAACACTACGGATGTCTTCAGGTTATTTTCTTCATTTTCAGTTCTAGATAATCGGGATCAGTGCGAAAACTCTGGGCTGGTCTTGCTCGTTTTCTGTTGGGCTAAAATTTTCCTTTGATTCAGAGTAAGAGGTGGTTTGACTTGAAGAAGCCTCTCCTGGTTTTTACATTGAGGACTTTCTTGGTGTTCCTTCTGGGCGTAGCAGTATGCTCAGTCTGGAATTTCTATATCTTTATTTTTCGTGTAGGTATTGTGTTGACATAATTTTGAGATTAAAATTTCGACAGAAGATTGTACGGTGTTCACCATTTTTATTGGTCCTGTTATGAGCGGTGTATTGTCCTGTGATTCTCCTGTGTTTCTTTTTTTTTTTTTGCTAACTGACCACTGAAGTCGCCTAGTGGAATCTTGATGTAATGTTTAGAAATTTTGAAGGAATTTTGTTCATCATTTCTTCGAGAAATTAGCATACGTCTAACACCACTGTGTCTTTTTCTGTTGTAGTCATTTGTTGGTGCTCGTATGTTGATGAGCGTGTATGCGTTTATTCCCAATTTTAGTGATAGTTTCGAGAGTCTTTCTTAAAGTGACGTAAATCAATGACTGAAGTTGTGATGGACTTTCATTCTGCAAATACTTGTGTGCCAAATTGTTTCGCTACTATGTTGGTATCCACTGCAGGGTTTCCTCTAGAGAACCTGTAATTCTCAAGTGATTTTCGTCTGTAAGCCGGATTTCGGGTCATAATTTTGATGTACACACACACACACACACACACACACACACACACACACACACACACACATTTTCAGAAGTCGAGTGCGAAATAGTAAACCAGCAAATAAGATGAACTTGACTATTTCTTGCTAGTGGACAATAATATCGATAAAATATGTGCGGTTACACACGTAACTCATTGAACAAATATTTTCGTTCTCGCTCTTCTTTGTCACAGAGACTAGTTCACTTCGTCCCTCAAAGACTAAGATGAGCGTCTGACTTTGCTGAAGGAATCATTCATCAAATACCATTGACGAATTTCTAATCATTTATGCAAGAACTTACTCCTGCACAACATGCTAACTTTAATTTGAAAACGGGTCAAACTATTCGGATGAGCAAAATAACTTTTTGTAATTACTAAACCAGTGGTCTAAACTTGGGTGATTATCCGTGAGGGTATTACGAAACTGTCTCAGGCATAAAAACAAAACTGTTTCCGTTACGTTTCAATGATGACTTCATCAAGTTTTATAAAATATTATCCATTAACAATTTTTCAGTAGATTGAAACATAAAATAAGTACTCGTTTTCAACATACACAGCTTTCTGTCATGATCTACTTGAGATATATCTAGTCTAAACTTTTATGTGTATTGCCGTCTTGACTTATAAAAATCTATGATGCTCCTACATATTTTCAAGTGTTTCATCCATTTTTCATCTGGTTGTCATCTCGTTTTTGGTTTTCCATGAATCCAGTCATTTATTGGTGTATCACCCACCTATCGTTTTATGAGTCCCAACCAATTCCAGTTTTTTTGCGTTACAGTGATCCATAATTACGTTTACCAGTCCAGTCTGTTCCCTAGATCTTTGTTGGGTTTAGTGTCTCTCTTAGTAATCAGCACCATGTGTCTATCCATTGATCACTGACCACCTACACTTTTTTAAATGTCCATGTCTGACTGCCATTAATCATAACTGTTAACGCAGACCGACTGTAAATTTTCTTTTTCATTTTCTTTGGAACCTTCGAATTGAAAAGTTATTGTTGCTACCTAAGAGAATTCTCGCTTTTTTAAACCTGCTGTTTCCTTAGCTAACGATCTAGCGGTAGGATCTATCAGCTGTCACGAGTAATACTTTTCATACTAACTATATTTCTGGTGTGTAAGAAATAGCAGTATACGTCTACGAGCAAAGACCAGTTTCAGCGAATAATGAAATATATTCAATTAATGAAATTCGAGTCAAAGTAAAACATATTGGATTTCACAATGACGTCATACAGATTTTTGTTAAGGCAAATGTGGCATAACTTCAGGGTTTAGTAAGAATTTTTTTTTAAAGAAGTCGTAACAATCCCGCAGCTGTCAGGTATGAAAGTAGATTTTCGACTACGGTAGCAATGATAACAAAAATGAAGATTCCTATGTACTTGATGTATGAGTAATACTGCCTGATCAAAGGCGTCCAGAACTCTTTAGTGGACATTAAGTTGAGATGTGTCCACCGTTCGCCTTCATGATGGCTTGAACACTGCTGTGGACACATTCAACGAAGTATCTGAACGTCTGAGGAGGAATGGCAGAAAATAGTTCCTTAAGAACAGAAAACAACAATTGACGTATTAATTCATCCCATTGGGTTCAGGTCGGAATTGTTTGCGGACCACGCCATTTCAGCAATATTGTCCACACACTACTGCCTCACAACTGCTGCTTTGTAACAGGTGGTAATGTCTTGCTGATACAAACACTCTCTCTCTTGTACGCAGTACATGATGTTGTAAAATAGTTTCATATTCTTCCTTGTTTAGAATTTTCATAATAAGGGATCCACACCCCAAATACGAAAAGCGTGTGCTATAATATCATTTAATCGGCATTTCGCTGTTGGCAGTACATCTGATGGCAGATGGAGGGTAATGTTCTCCAAGCATTCGCCAAGCCCAAACCCTTTCGTCGGATTGCCACATGGTACAGTGTCGTTCATCAATGCAGATCACTACTTTCTAGTCATTATCTGTGCCGTGGCGTTGCTGCTTACACCACTTCGATCGCCACCTAGCTCAGAATAGGACACGTGTGGCTTATGAGGAGCTGCTCCACCATTATATCGCATTGTTTTTAACACAGCCACTGTGAAAGCAGAGCTACCAGCAGGACTTTGAGACTTATCAGTAATGTCATGACATTTTTAAAACCCCACTCCGCAGTGATCGACGTTCTCTGTCGCCAGTACATGATGTCTGCCTGGCGTTGATTTATCTGTAATTGTCGCTTCGCTTTTCCACTTCACAGTCACATCACAAACAGTCGGCTTGGAATGCTTTAGAAGGAAAGAAATATCTGTGATGGATTTGTTGCTTAGGTGACATCCAACGACTAGTCCACGCTCGAGCTCAGTGAGGTCTCTTGAACGACCTATTCTGGTGTTACTGTTTCTCTGACGATAACACAGTGCTCCCCACTTCCTTTTATGCTGACAGGTACGCCGCTCTTGAAATCTAGTGCTAAATTTCGCATTGCGTAGGAGTGAGCGGTTACATTTCAGATAGTGGATAATACACTTTGTGATCAAAAGTATCCGGACACCTGGCTAAAAATGACTTTCGAGTTCGTGGCGCACTCCATCGTTAATGCTGGAATTTAATATGGTGTTGGCCCACCTTGAGCCTTGATGACAGCTTCCACCCTCGCAGGCTGGATGCTTGAAGGTTACTTATGGACAGGCAAGTCCATTCTTCACGGAGAGCTGCTCTGAGGAAAGGTATCGACGTCGGTCGGTGAGGAGGGGCACGAAGTCGGCGTTCCAAAACATCCCAAAAGTGTTCAGTAGGATTCAGGTCGGGACTCCGTGCAGGCCAGTCCATTACAGGGATGTTATTGCCGTGTAACCACTCCGCCACAGGCCGTGCATGATGAACAGGTGCTCGGTCGTGTTGAAAGATGCAATCGGCATCCCCGAATTGCTCTTCAACATTAGGAAGCGAGAAGGTGCTTAAAACATCAATGAAGGCACGTGTGCCACGCAAAACAACAAGAGGTGGAAGCCCCCTGCATGAAAAACAGACCACACATAACACCACTACCTCCGAATTTTACTGTAGAAACTACACACCCTGGCACGCGACATTCACCGGGCATTCGCCATACTCACACCATGCCATCGGATCGCCACATTGTGTACCATGATTCGTCACTCCACACAGCGTTTTTCAAACGTTCAGCCGTATAACGTTTACTCTTGTCACACCAAGCGAGACGTCGTTTGGCATTTACCGGTGTGATGTTTGGCTTATGAACTGCCGCTCGACGGCCTGGCTGGCCGGGCGGTTCTAGGCACTACAGTCTGGAACCGCACGACCGCTACGATCGCAGGTTCGAATCCTGCCTCGGGCATGGATGTGTGTGATGTCCTTAGGTTAGTTAGTTAGGTTTAAGTAGTTCTAAGTTCTAGGGGACTTGTGACCACAGCAGTTGAGTCCCACAGTGCTCAGAGCCATTTGAACCATTTTTTTTGAAACAGAGATGGAAAATTTGCTGTACTAAGGCTAACGGACAGAGAATTAGTCAGAATTTCGATTCGCTGAACTCAGGACTAAACGTGAATGTGGAACTACTTCAGCGTAAACTACATTTATAGATTGGCCTAATTACATAAATTCCAACTGAAATGTTCGATATGATCCCAAAAATTATCATCGGCATGCCAGTGTGGAGGAATCGTGGCCTGGCCTATGTCAGATCATTTGAAAAAAATTTTTATTGCTAAATAGTTAGAGTTCTGGCGCAATGGACGCAATAATGGTCATTTTGGAAGGAAGTGTGTCGTAGTCGATTGACAAACCTCTATGTAGCCGTTCTGATTCACCATACCTGTCCCCTAAGGTAAAGGAACATTCCTTGTGCTTCCAGTAGCCTACAGTTAACAGATAGTGTGCATCATTTACGTGCAGCAACGTAATGCAACTTGCTGAATGAAATCCCAGAGACAGCCCCATAGTCCGCAGCTCGTGGTCGTGCGGTAGCGTTCTCGCTTCCCACGCCCGGGTTCCCGGGTTCGATTACCGGCGGGGTCAGGGATTTTCTCTGCCTCGTGATGACAGGGTGTTGTGTGCTGTCCTTAGGTTAGTTAGGTTTAACTAGTTCTAAGTTCTAGGGGACTGATGACCATAAATGTTAAGTCGCGTAGGGCTCAGAGCCATTTGAACCATTTGACAGCCCCATATATCACAGTCGAAAATGCGCTACAGGAAAAAATTATTACACTCTTTTAGACGTTTCCAGTTTATTCAAGATTTATTGTTTCT
Source organism: Schistocerca cancellata (assembly GCF_023864275.1). Taxonomy (NCBI): domain Eukaryota; kingdom Metazoa; phylum Arthropoda; class Insecta; order Orthoptera; family Acrididae; genus Schistocerca; species Schistocerca cancellata. The sequence continues at coordinate 229,144,404 of NC_064634.1, forward strand.
ACTGTGCATATGGAGTATTTGAAATGATTGCATTTACAAATCAATAGCGCAAGCGTTTCTGATGTACCAGGTATCGACCCATGCTGAAAAACCCACATGAATAAGAGGTATAGCCAACGTAGGCGCTGATACTGGCATCCAGTCGATTGTACAAATGGCAAATACTGTACTGACATACGTCACGTTATGCCTGCCAGAACAGTTCACGTAGATCTCTAAGGGTTGTTGGTTGTCGAATCCCACGACTCACGTCTCGTCCCATCACATCCCACAGGTACTCGATTAGTGATAAGTCCGAAAATCGTGCTGGAGAGGGAAATTGCTGCATGTCTTGCAGAGCAGGCTAGACTTTCACGGACAGCATTATCCTGTTGTAACAACTCATCAACTTCTTGTTTTGAGAACGGCCAAAACAACTGGTGAAACAACATTCTGCACGTACCTAACGGTGGTTAGCACCTCCTGAGATACACCAAAGGTCTAAGTGAGTTGTTTATCGCAATGCAGTTTATGTTAGACGAATGCACTCTACGAGACAGCGCTCACAGGTCTACGTCGTATGCCCAAACGACCATCACTTGCTTGAGGGAATTATCGGCTTTCATCGCTGAAGACCAAGGAACGCCATTCCATCTTTCAATAATCTTCTGACAGCCAGTCAATACTGCGACGTGAGTGCAGGACTTGCTAGAGGAGTGCGTGTCCACAGTCGCATTGCTGATAACCGGATCGTAGCACTTCGGTTTGACACATCTGACCCTACAAGCCTTCTTATGTGTGCTGTGGGAGGTGTATGATCTGCCAGTGCTGCCCTCACAATGCGACGATCCTGGAGAGCTTCGTCTGTTCTGCGGGACGTTCACAACCTCGTTTACGGATGTGGAAAAAATCACTTTACCTCTGATACCAGCATGGTTGCACAACTGACTGAGCTCTCCGAAAGGACCATCCCAGCATTCGGAAGGCCACAATAGGACTCCTTTCAAACTTACTCATTTGGCTGTAGGTAGCACGAATGGGTCTCAGTGGCTTGGTTATCTGCCTGCTTCACACTTATGCACCTCTCTGAACCTTCTGGATGCTGTCATTCCTTCCTTACTAGAGGGTAGACACAGATGGCGCTCTGGTATCTTTGACACTACCCTATCCGTTGATGGGCGACGTGAAATCATTATCAATACAGCTACTATCCCTCAGATGGCATACGCCGTCATCGGATCGAAATCGACGTCGTCTTCCCAGGTGTATAATTTTTTTATCAGTATATTTGTTTCAGCGTTAACAAGATTTAATTTGTCATTCTTTGCTTTCAAACATGAAATTGACAATTTTTTTTTCAGACTGTAGTTTAGCTAGGTCCAAAAATTTATTTGGGGGATTTCTCGATATCTCATGTCATTCGGTCGTTGTGATTTCAGGAATATTAGACAATAATGTACTGATGACTGACTGATTTGGATATCACAAGCTCCGACATCGTCGCGAAAAACAGTGACCCGTATATGTAACAAGTTTCCTTTAATTTACGTCTATGGTCACAAACTTTTTGTTAACAGGGAAATTTCTGCAAGTCAGTAGTACTACTGACAACGTGACTCGTGCATGTGATATTATTTATACGTATTTGACGATGCTGGTGCTGATTCCGCATTTAACATTTGACGATGCCACTATGGCTGCAGTATATTAGGACTTTGTTTTTATGAAAAAGATCTGATGATGATAATTAAAGACCGAAACCGGTAATGTGTTAACAAAAAGTTTGTGACCATAGACATAAATTAAAGGAAACTGATTTGTGTATATTATAAAATTTCCTCATGAATAAACTTTGCACATGTTTGTAAAAATAATGGATCCCATATGTTTACAATAAAGATGAGAGCACAAGTGGCATCAATAAGAGAGAGCAGTGAAGAGAGCGATTCGCTTAGCTGAGGGCTACAAATGAAAATGGAATTGCTGCAGCCACAACTTAATTTGTACACTGGTCTGATTCCGTGAATACCAACAGACATGTTCGATATGATCCCGAAGAGTTCGTCGGCATGCCAGTGTACAAGGACAGTGGCCAGCACTTAGTGATATCATTCGGAAAGGCTAAAATACTAAATATCGATATCAGTGGCGCGATGGACAAAATAATGGTCGTCTTGGAAGGCAGAGGTCCTAGATGATTGGCAAAACTCGATTTAGCCATTCTGATTCACCATGTCTCTCCTCTAAATAAAGGAAAAGTTTCCACGTAATGGACTCATCTTGGATCGTTAGTGAATGTTTTCCAGCTTTCAGTGGCCTACAGTGAACAGGAACTGTGCATCATTCACGTGCAGGAACGTAACACAGCTTACTATGACGGACGCTCAACCAGTAACGCAACTTTTTTCTCTTCTGGAAGCAGGTTGGTTTTATTCAGGATTTCCATACACCGTGTTACTCTCCACTCTTTCGACTACAAAACCATGTTTTTCAACACAATCTCCTTTCAATGTGACATCCTGAAGCCATCGTAAAGTGAGATGGTGTATGTTCGCATCGTACAACTCTACTGATCGACGTCGGAGGCAACGTTTTGCTGCATCAGTAGCCTCCCTATCACCCACGTACCGCTTCCCGCGGAGTTCATCCTCCGTTAGGCCAAACTGATGGAAGTTGGAACAAGTGAGGTCCGGGCTGCAGGATGGATGAGAAAGAACCGTCTGATGAAGATTTGTGAGCTCCTATCGGGTGCGTAGCCTTGTGTGATGTTGTGCTTTGTCATGGAGAAAGAAAAGTTCGTTCGCATATCTGTGGCGACAAATAGGCAGAAGTCGTTTCTTGGACTTCCTGGTGGGAGCACTGTACCGTTCAGAGTTGATAGTTGCACCATGAGTGAGTACATGAAACAGAACAACCCCTTCAGAGTCCTGGAAAGCCTTCGCCGGCTGTCGATGTAGCTTTGAACGTCTTCTTTGCAGGAGAGACGATGTGACGCCAGTCCATGGGTTGCCAATTTATTTACTGATCGAAGTGATGAACCCATGTTTCACTGCCTGTGACGATGTTCAAAGAAACTATGTCACGATCAGCCTCGTAGCGTGCAAGCAATTCTGCACAGATGCTCCTTCATAGCTCCTTATGGTCTTCTGTTAGGCGCGAGGAATCCAGCGAGCACACACCTTAGAGTACCACAATTGGTGGACGAGTGTGCCCGCACTACCAACAGAGACGTCCCGGTGAACAGCGAGAGTGATCCGTCGAATGACAGCGTCCGCACGTTTAGACATAGTAGGAGACACAGGTGTGTGCGGCCTGCTGACCAGTGGGAGACCGGGCAGTTTTGCGTGACCTTCTTGTGATTACGGAAGGCGCCTCGCCCAACGACCTACTGTGCTTTTATTCACTGCCAAGTCTCTACAGACATTCAGCAAGCTCCTATGAATACCTGCGCTGCTGACGTTTTCCGTAAGAAGTAACTCGGGGACAACTCACTGTTCTGGACGCACCTTCGTTACAGACGCCATTTATAAGGCTAGGTATAACGCCGCGAAACTCCATGAAACTATAGAGGTTGAAGCGAGAATCATCTTCAACGTATCATAGCGAATTCCATCTTTTCTTTTTAATCGAAACTGGCCGAGAAAATAAATTCGATGCAGTAGTACCTCGTAGGTGAGAACCGAGGCACAGCCTCACGTTTCACAGTCAAAAACATTTTGCTGGCGACTGCTTACAAAACGACTTGGTCAGCGGCTCTTCACTTCGTATTTGTTAATTGACTGGACAAAATATTAGTTTACCCCTTGAGAAGGCACAATGGTCCATCTGAAGCACTGTAGTGGCACAGAGCTCGTGCCACGTGGTTATATAATCCTCCACGGCTGAAGAAAATGGAGATGTGAAGCTATAGCACGGAAGGAGCTATCGAGTTTGAATGTGACCGTGATGACATTGTGGATGAATTTACCCGATTCGAAGGTGTGTCAAGGCGGACCGTACTGCAAGGAATGGTCTATCACTCGTAGCCATTCAGAAAGGCCTTGGTACAGTGGTCACAGAAAGACCTTAACTGAGAGCGACCTGTGAAGAGGCCCACGCCTGTTCAGTTACTGCCAGTGTCACGTATGACAGGAGGTGCTGTTGTCCGTGATGAACCCCCTCATAAACCAGTTTCAAAGCGAACTTTGCAGAGGAAACTGCCTTCAACAATAACTAGGAGTCATTTACCTCGCAAAGGGACATTATTCACAGCGGGACACAAAGCTCGAAGTACACAGTGGGCCAAACAACGCAGAAGCTTCACAATAGCTCCCTATAGATGTGTAGATGATGGAAGAAGTCGAATGAACCGGAGGCCCAATGATGCGTATACCATACACTATGTAATTTGTAGTTCTGTGATGTTTTGGTGGTTTTTTATGCCATGATTTAGGCCCAGTTAGGGTACCATACAGAAAACCAGTGCTCGCAGCTCTACAAGTATGCATTTTAGAGCCAATGTTTTTTTTTTTTTTTTGTTTAGGTGTAAGGAAATTGTCACTAAAGCTTGTACGCTACGGATCCTCCAGTGCGAAAACAGCCAGGGCCGCAATCGTGCGCGCCTGGGTTGGTGAACACTCAAGCTCCTCGGCTATTCGCCTAAATCATCATATCTACATTCGGAAGGAAATGCCGGAGACTGGTTACCATGAAGTAGTCAACACCCTCGCAATCATGCATTTAGCTAGCTGATTCTGATCCAGATATCAAAGAGTAGCTTCAGTTTATGTAGTATCCGTCAAATTGGGTGTGCGTTCGCTCTTAGCGCTGGACTTTAAAGTTCCACTAGAAATGCCCCTGATTATAGATGCACCATAAGCTAAATCAATGAAGCGCAAAGGAAATAATATTACTGCACGATTTAACTGTCCTCAGGAATGGTAAATCACAGAGAAGTTTTAAAGAAGCAACGGAAATTCTCTTGGCAACTGTAACGATGCAGTGCTTATTGTGACATAGTACTATAACGTTGTTACAAGACATAGTAGCGAAATGACGAAACAGGTGCGGGCCAGTAGCTCTCGATGCAAACTTATCTTCCGCGTTCCGAAAATAATTAGTAATGCTGAAAAAGCTTAATACTTCAGTACTTGGATCCAAGTGAGCAGCTGATAGTATTAAAGTATGGGAATATTTCTACAATTACCTCTGCATAAACCAACGGCCTCACAGCAGTGGTAACACCGGTTCCCGTCAGACCATCGGTGTTAAACGCTGTCGGACTGGGCTTGCAGTTGGATGGGTGAACGTCCGGTCTACAGAGCGGTGTTGGCAAGCGGGGTGCACTCAGCCCTTGTGAGGCCAACTGAGGAGCAACCTGATTAGGAAGCAGCGGCTCCAGTCACGCAAACTGACAATGTCCGGGAGAGCGGTGTGCTGACCACATGCCCCTCCATATCCGCATTCAGTGACGCCTGTGGGTTGAGGGTGACATGGCAGCCGATCGGTGCCGTTTGGCGTTCATGACCTGTTTGGACGGAGTGAAGTTTTAGTTTTCACCTCTGTTTAAGGCAATAGTGACTATTCAGTGCTCCTTCCTAAACTAATGCTTCCAGAAGTAACGCTCCATTTAATTAAGAAGGCGAAACGAACGAAATAGCAATAAAGACATCAGAGTTTCTTCACCGTTATTATTTGATCCCAGAAGGTTCAAGGATTCTACACATAACAGTTACATTAATGTTACATGACTCATGTTTTGGTTTCAGCGCTGCCATACAAAGTTCCATTCCATGACGTATATATGAAAAACATTAAATGCAAAACCTCTTGGCTTCTTAAATTTGAACACGAATCAAAAGTAATACGTAAATAAAACAGTATCTGCCTCACATTGATAGTAATCGCAAATATCAATCAGCTGCTCATTCGGTAACATTGCCTAAGTAATGACACTGTTCCTATATATCTCGCCAGGCCGTTAAGTATAGAAATAAATTAACTTCCAGAATGAGATTTTCACTCTGCAGCGGAGTGTGCGCTGATATGAAACTTCCTGGCAGATTAAAACTGTGTGCCCGACCGAGACTCGAACTCGAGACCCTTGCCTTTGGCGGGCAAGTGCTCTACCATCTGAGCTACCGAAGCACGACTGAGGACCGGTACTCACAGCTTTACTTCTGCCAGTATCTCGTCTCCTACCTTCCAAACTTTACAGAAGCTCTCCTGCGAACCTTGCAGAACTAGCACTCCTGAAAGAAAGGATATAGCGAAGACATTCTGTAAATTAACTTGTGTGGCAGAATAGGTGCGTACAGAGGAGCTATATATGCTCGCTGTAATCATTCCATCAGTACAAGCCCACTGCTGCTTTTACGCATGACTCTCTCTCCTTCTCTCAGTATACGTTGGTGGAGTCCCACTCGATACCATACCACACGAGACACGAGCAAAATACACCTTCAATCCAGAGCAGCCCAAACAGAACAGACGGAAGCATAACGTCATGTTTTCCTTCCAGACCAGCAAGCGATGTGTGACAACGACGCCAAAGTACTCTCGCCTCAAAGACTGCAGTTAAATACACTTGCGCATTCGAAGCAGCTGCGAATATGCAGAAATCAATCAATGAGCCACGGAGATAATAGAAAAAAAAGTCCCTTGCGAAAAAACTATGTAAAATGGGAGAGCATAATGGACACCTATGAGATGCTTGTTGTATACCTTAAGACAGTTGTGGACTCTCTTCCTGACCAAATAGAAGCCGTTGTCAGCGCTAGGGGAGATGTTGCACTGTACTAGCATATTTTATCAAGTGGTAGGTAATTTTTTGCCCATTCAGATCGTCTTACTTGCGTCCACTAGTCACCAGATGGCGAATACTTACAGTTGTCATGTATTTCGACTGGATGTGAATCATATCCCTTGTGTCGTTTCTGGACTCCATATTGCTTTCTGGTTATTCACTGTCCACGTTTCGGACTATCTTGTGGCGGAGTGAAAGCCTATTAAGTGGACACCCTCAGATAATACCGTGAATTCCTGCTCGTTACATGTCAAGAAAGCTGTAGTAACTGCTATAGATTCAGTTCCCTCACAAATATTTTCTACAGATGCATCAGTGTTGACGCAAACGATTTACAGATTTCGACTACGAAACCCATTTGAGCCGAAATGTTAGAGTAAACAGCAAATACTGTTCCCATGATGATTACCATTCATTTGCTTTAAATTCTCTGTAGTTCTGTAGGCGTATCCAAGGACCGGAGGAGATGCATGGCAAACTCATCACTATTTGGTACAACGTTCGTCATTAGCAGTAGTGACCGCTGTTGGAAACTCTACATCACAGATCCCCTCAACAATAATTTCTCGAACCTGACTTCCGTTTCAAACCATATCGGATACCATGTATTAAAACAGCTATGACAGGAGTTTAATCTATCTTTCCAATTGACTTTACGTGTATCTTTCAACGCCCAGATATTTCTGAATGTAATCTTCAGGCACCCCCAATTTCCTTGCGTTGCCTAGCTGTCACAGTTTAGTGCGATAGAAACAACTTATTGGTCTCTGCTCAGAGGTAATATTGTACCTGAGCGATGACATGCAGTTGCCTATAACCCCAGCTTTCGATTACTTCCAGAAATTCCTTTTCCTTCCATGACTTCAATTCCAAAGGGTATGAGGCATATTTATTTATCGTATGATGAAGACAAATACATACATGCAACGTGAGGATAATATGTGTACATTCACAACCTCGTACAATCTTCCATTTCCAGATCTAGTTCCCTGATCCATTCGATCGCCTTATCCAATTAGTGGTGAATGTCAATTTTCTTTGCTTTGTACCCTCGAAGAGATCAGTCTGCAACCATATTGGGGGATTGACTATAAGCATGCATCACAATCACAAATTGCGGAAAGAGCCCATCCCCACTTGTGCCTTAAATAGCCACGTCTGCAGTGTCTGGGTTCGAAATCGGTTACCGAGCGAGGTGGCGCAGTGGTTAGCACACTGGACTCGCATTCGGGAGGACGACGTTTCAATCCCGTCTCCGGCCATCCTGATTTAGGTTTTCTGTGATTTCCCTAAATCGCTTCAGGCAAATGCCGGGATGGTTCCTTTGAAAGGGCATGGCCGATTTCCTTCCCCATCCTTCACTCACCCGAGCTTGCGCTCCGTCTCTAATGACCCCGTTGTCGACGGGACGTTAAACACTAACCTCCTCGTCCTCCTCCTCCGAAATCGGTTCCTGGTTCTCCATTGACGCCTTGGCAGATAGAATCCTTGTATCCGCATGGAAGGGCTCTTGGCTGCAATTTTATTGACTGCAGATGACTGCTCCTAGTGTATATTTTCCATAAACGGTTCACTGTAAAAGAGGACTCAACTGGATTGTTTTCTGCGTTTCACGACCGTTTCCTTGATTTTCAGTGCTGGTGTTCCGATTGTGCAATATCTCGATGAATGAGTAGCTGAGCGTTTAACTGAGGATTCCTTTGGTTGCTGTACCAGAACTTCAGGAGAGCCTCTTATCTTCTTAGGGCTCGCGTGCGATATTGCTGAAACACTGCGGATATTTCACGTAATTATTGACATCGCCTGATTGAGTTTCGCGTCTTCTTACTGTGAGCACTACTGATCGTGGCCAAATGGAATTTACTCAGAAACGGGGTATGATAGAGCTAAGACTGTGAATCCCATGAAGTGACAGGTAATTTTTGAAGCATTTTTTTTCTCGTATCGAATTTGGCAGCTACGTTTGAGAGATGGTGCTTGTAAGTTCAAGCTCTATTTAGTGTATTTAGGTGTCCTGCAGTTTGGCATAAATTGGCCTCTGAATCTGACTTCAGATTTGTTGCTTAGGTGAAATGCAAACGTATCTGTTTTCTGAAGATTAACTTGCAGGCTCCACTTCCTGAAGTATACATGAAGACTTCCAAATCAATGGGTAAAGTGTTTTCTCTATCACAAAATTTTTGGTTACGGCCCACAAAACAAATGTCATCAGTACAGATGAATTTTCTTGGCAATGTTTCCGGTAAGTTCAGTGTCAACGGACATGAGGTAACCTATGATTTAGTTTAAACACTCTGCATCTGTCATTCTCACAATATATTTGAAATTGTCTGTTGCCTAGGATGTGGTAAGGGGGATGCATGAGAAAATACGCGTTCACATGAAATCTGGAGCAACAACTACTGTTTGAGAGATAATTGAACCAAATTTAGCACATGATATCATTATGGTATGGGATAAAATCTGGATTTTCCTCTTCTTTGCCAAATAATTTGATCAGAAAGTTGCCAGATACTTTCCGAACACCTTCTATCACTTGAGGAACATTTTCTCACAGATGAATTTACTTACCACTTTCGAAATGTGATATGGTATTCCTAGAAATTAGCTAAGCAGATTTGTGTATCAGTTTTTGGTGTCAGTGTCAGAACTCTCGCAACGCTTTTCTATTTAAATTTGTAAGTATGAAACAAAGCAATTTTTATTTCAGAAAATGTAAATAAATTTGACAGGAATGCAGTTTGAAACATTTTGTACCACAGAATGTTGTGTTACAGTACTTACAAAGTCTGTAGGAAGTTGCACCTTTTTATCTGTAACGGTTCAGCAGAAAATTTTCCTTAGAGACTGAAAATTAAAGTTGTGGAAATTGCAGAATAAAGATTTTTTTTTGTATTCATGGCAGAAACGGAGACCTTAATGTTGGCCATAATCATATATTTGGTCTCTCTAGTCTTCTTGTAGCTCTTTTCTTTTAGTCTTGTCCTTCTGGAATCCCCTTTCGGCTAAATCTTCGACTGATATACGTCCCTCGTCAATTTCCTCCAGTACGTTTTCAGTGAAGCAGCCTGCATTAGATCCTAGCCTCATAAGGGTCGCGATTCTTACCATCATGGAACAGCAGAGATGCATCAGCTGAGAAAATTTTAACAATATTAGATGAGCAACATGTTACCTTTGGGCTTTTTTTTTTTTTTAATGAAATTATTAAGGCTTTTGTACGGGATTTGTTTTCCAAAACGGGTGCATTTCATTAATAAATCGTAAATAATCGCTTCGTTAATGGACTTACAACCTCCTACACTCTATAGCTGTGTCCTCTTGCGGCAGGAAATAATAAAACATCGCAAACAAGGACACAGCGGCGTGGAAAAAGGGTGCATGGCAATATGCATTGGTTGAAACCAGATAGCTTTTACATTATTTGTAGCATGAATTTAACTCTGAAAAATTGAAATAATATTTATAACAAGCTACAAAATTATCTAGTGGTAAAAAAAGAAAGAAAAGATATCAAAGTTTTTGCTAATTTTGCTTACATGTCCACGTAGTAGCTCCGTAAGTTTAGTCATGAATTTAAAAAGACGTCATTCTCGTCCAAAAGTGCCATAAGCAGCTGATAGAGCCAAAAAAGCAATTAGTCTTACTGATTTATTCTCAAGCTCATTTTTCGATATGACTAGCGAGAGCTATAGATGTAAGACAGGGACATACGACCAATATACACCACGAAGATGACGTGCTACAGACGCGAAATTTAACATACAGTAAGACGATGCTGTGATACGCAAATGATTAACTTTTCAAAGCATTCACACAAGGTTGGAGCTTGTGGCGACACCCACAACGTGCTGACATGAGGATAGTTTCCAACCGATTTCTCATACACAAACAATAGTTGACCGGCGTTGCCTGGTGAAACGTTGTTGTGATGCCTCGTGTAAGGAGGAGGAAAGCGTACCGTCACGTTTCCGACATTGATGAAGGTCGGATTGTAACCTATTGAAGTTGCAGTTTATCGTATCGCGACATTGCTGCTCGCGTTGGTCGAGATCCAATGATTGTTAGCAGAATATGGAATTGGTGGGTTCAGGAGGGTAATACGGAACTCCGTGCTGGATCCCAACGCCCTCGTATCACTAGCAGTCGAGATGACTGGCATCTTATCCGCATGGCTGTAACGGCTCGTACAGCCACGTCTCGATCCCTGAGTCAACACATGGGGACGTTTGCAAGACAACAACCATCTGCACGAACAGTTCGACGACGTTTGCAGCAGCATGGACTATCAGCTCTGAGACCACGGCTGCGGTTGCCCTTGACGCTGCCTCACAGACAGGAGCGCTTGCGATGGTGTACTCAACGACGAACCTGGGTGCACGAATGGCAAAACGTCATTTTTTCGGATGAATCCAGGTCCTGTTTACAGCATCATGTTGATCGCATCCGTTTTCGGCGTCATCACGGTGAACGCACAATGAAAGCGTGTATTCATCATCGTCATACTGAGGCATCACCCGGCGTGATGATATGGGGTGCCATTGATAACACGTCTCGGTCACCACTTGTTCGCATTGATGGAACTTTGAACAGAGGACGTAACATTTCAGGTGTGTTACGACCCGTGGCTCTACCCTTCATTCGATCCCTGCGAAACCCTACATTTCAGCAGGATAGTGCACGACCACATGTTTCAGATCCTGTACGGGCCTTTCTGGATACAAAAAATGTTCGACTGCTGCCCTAGCCAGCACATTCTCCAGATCTCTCACCAATTGAAAACGTCTGTTCAATGGTGGCCGAGCAACTGACTCGTCACAATACGCCGGTCATTACTCTTGATGAACTGTGGTGTCGTGTTGAAGCTGCATGGACGACTGTACCTGTACGCGCCATCCAATCTCTGTTTGACTCAATGCCCAGGCGTATCAAGGCCGTTATTACGGATAGACGTGGTTGTTCTGGGTACTGATTTATCAAGATCTATGCACTCAAAATTCGTGAAAATGTAATCATATACCAGTTCTAGCATAATATACAGGGTGTTGCAAAAAGGTACGGCCAAACTTTCAGGAAACATTCCTCACACACAAAGAGAGAAAATACGTTATGTGGACATGTGTCCGGAAGCGCTTACTTTCCATGTTAGAGCTCATTTTATTACTTGTCTTCAAATCACGTTAATCATGGAATGGAAACATTCAGCAACAGAACGTACCAGCGTGACTTCAAACACATTATTACAGGAAATCCTCAAAATGTCCTCCGTTAGCGCGGATACATGCATCCACCCTCCGTCGCATGGAATCCCTGATGCACTGATGCAGCCCTGGAGAATGGCGTATTGTATCACAGCCGTCCACAATACGAGCACGAAGAGTCTCTACATTTGGTACCGGGGTTGCGTAGACAAGAGCTTGCAAATGCCCCCATAAATGAAAGTCATGAGGGTTGAGGTCAGGAGAGCGTGGAGGCTATGGAATTGGTCCGTCTCTACCGATCGATCGGCCACCGAATCTGTTGTTGAGAAGCGTACGAACACTTCGTCTGAAATGTGCAGGAGCTCCATCGTGCATGAACCACATGTTGTGTCGTACTTGGCCGGCCGCGGTGGCCGTGCGGTCCTGGCGCTGCAGTCCGGAACCGCGGGACTGCTACGGTCGCAGGTTCGAATCCTGCCTCGGGCATGGGTGTGTGTGATGTCCTTAGGTTAGTTAGGTTTAAGTAGTTCTAAGTTCTAGGGGACTTATGACCTAAGATGTTGAGTCCCATAGTGCTCAGAGCGATTTGAACCATTTTTTGTCGTACTTGTAAAGGCACATGTTCTAGCAGCACAGGTAGAGTATCCCGTATGAAATCATGATAACGTGCTCCATTGAGCGTAGCTGGAAGAACATGGGGCCAATCAAGACATCACCAACAATGCCTGCCGAAACGTTCACAGAAAATCTGTGTTGATGACATGATTGCACAATTGCGTGCGGATTCTCGTCAGCCCACACATGTTGATTGTGAAAATTTACAATTTGATCACGTTGGAATGAAGCCTCATCCGTAAAGAGAACATTTGCACTGAAATGAGGATTGACACATTGTTGGAAGAACCATTCGCAGAAGTGTAGCCGTGGAGGCCAATCAGCTGCTGATAGTGCCTGCAAACGCTGTACATGGTACGGAAACAACCGGTTCTCCCGTAGCACTCTTCATACAGTGACGTGGTCAACGTTACCTTGTACAGCAGCAACTTCTCTGACGATGACATTAGGGTTATCGTCAACTGCATGAAGAATTTGCCTCGTCCATTGCAGGCGTCCTCGTCGTTCTAAGTCTTCCCCAGTCGCGAGTCATAGGCTGGAATGTTCCTTGCTCCCTAAGACGCCGATCAATTGCTTCGAACGTCATCCTGTCGGGACGCCTTCGCTCTGGAAATCTGTCTCGATACAAACGAATCGCGCCACGGCCATTGCCCCGTGCTAATCCATACATCAAATGGGCATCTGCCATCTCCACATTTGTAAACATTGCACTGACTACAAAACCACGTATGTGGTGAACACTAACCTGTTGATGCTACGTACTGATGTGCTTCATGCCAGTACTGTAGAGCAGTGAGTCGTATGTCAACACAAGCACCGAAGTCAACATTACCTTCCTTCAATTGGGTCAACTGGCGGTGAATCGAGGAAGTACAGTGCATACTGACCAAACTAAAATGAGCGCTAACATGGAAATTAAGCGTTTCCGGACACATGTTCACATAACATCTTTTCTTTATTTGTGTGTGAGGAATGTTTCCTGAAAGTTTGGCCGCACCTTTTTCTAACACCCTGTATTTGTCCAATGAATGCCCGTTTATCATCTGCATTTCTTCTTGGTGTAGCAATTTTAGTGGCCAGTGGTGTACTTGTTCTTATACCATTCCCGATACTGAACTATTTTTTTATTTGATCCCAAAATAACAAATTCAAGAATTTCACAAAAAAGCTAATTTCCTATTGGGGCTTTATTCCATTGACATTAAAATAAAAAACCGTGGAAACGGTCGCTGCGACTGCTGTACGCTAGACCTCGAGAGCTGCGCAGCTATCCTCGCCCGCCCGGCGCGCCAGTACAGGACGGGACGGGGCGGGCGATAGCCAGCCGTCGAGTTTGCACAGAATTCCATTATTGCGCCGTTATAAGCCGCCCGTCGAGAGCTTTAGATCGGACCTCTCCGCCAATATCGGCACGTCCGCTGGGAAGAGCTCGCACGAACGAGCCGGACCCGACGTACCGAAATGCCTCCGTCCTGTGGCGCGTAGTGGCGTTTTATACGTAACAAGGGCGACGACAAAGAATGGAGAAAGGTCACGGTGAAGGGCGTTAGATAAATCTGTGATAACGGTCGTCGTATTGGGTTCTGTGTTTGAAGGAATTGAGGTCAATTGAAGACGGGGACTGCTCCCCTGTCTATAGGATTATTTGAAAATAGGATACTACCCAACTGTCAAAAGCTCGCTAGGACAGGAATTTTTTTACGATAACAGCACATTTACGCATCAATAGCGATTGCTTACGAAAAGACAATACTGAAAATACATTTGTCGAATTCCTCATGTAGCAATGATTGGCCATTTCGCGAAATCCATGACAAAAGGCCGCGTTATAACAATTTATTTACTACTGCTATCGGTCACCTGGTATCTGAAACAACGTTAAAAAGACAAAAATGGAAGCTTAACCGCAATGTACAGAAGTCATAAAGACACGAAAATACAAAAACGTTGCTTACAAAAGTCACATGTCAATCATGCAGAACCATAAGAAGGCAATGGTTTTCCCACATCAGCAACCTTCGTACTGCACACATACAGGAAACTGGGTATACGTACTCTGGGCATAACTTGAGAAGCCAAAGTACTTGTAACCTCAAAAGTAACTCTACAGAGATATCTTATCAATATGGACCATCATACATAAATTTAATATTCATTACCACTGTACTCCTTTGTACAAGTATTGCTTTTGACGTCACTGTAATCGTAGTTATTATGTTCATTTTTTACTTAAAATTACTTTTCTGTGAGGTGCTTTAGACTGACTAAACATCTTTATGGTGTTTTGTCTGAGGTTACGAGTACTTTGGCTACGCAAGTTATGTCCAGACTACTATCTCCGGTTTCCAGTGTGTGTGCACGAGAACGATGCTGATTTGAGAAAACAATTGTTTCCTGTGTTACTATTAATGTGCTTGAGAGCTAACGCGGTTTTATGGTTTAACACGATAGGTATGTGACATATATTTCCCAATTTTTCGTAAGTAGTGGTCTTGTACTGTCGTCTCTTTGTGACGTTTTGTATATTGAGGTTTCGCTGTGATTTTTGTCTATTCAACGATGATTCAGGTGACAGTAGGTGGTCGTTGACCGAACCGGTAATAAATAAATAAATATTACTAATGGAGCTGTGTGTCAAGACTTTTTGAAACATATATCCGCTGCTGACAATAGTCTGAAGGAAATTGTTGAACAAGAAGTACGTTGGGGAACGAGAAACATCCAATTTCGGAAGAGTTAGGTTACAACATGGGGAACATTGCACAAACCATGAAATGTTGCACATTTTTCGAATAGCACGTATAAATTGAGATTTCGCAATGGCTGTAGTCCATTAAGAATCTCGCACTCAGTTTGAAATCAGTGGCGTAGTTGGTGTAAGTGGCTCCCAACGAAAATTTGTGCTATGCGTTCACCTACATGTCTGCCCCACCATACCCATGCTGTTAACAAGATATCACCTCTTAGCTCGATTATTTGTTAAGTGAGATCACCACTACTTTTTAGAATGAAGTAAACGCTTCATACTTTATCAATTCTTTGTTGTGTAACACAGTTCGAAACATGTAACAAGATGCAGTCCATATTCTACTTGCTTTAAATACTATCACGATACGTTGTTACCATTGTTTTAATGTAACAAACAGAAAAAAAGTCTCTAAATATACTCTTTTCTTCTTACGTTGCCATGTTAAGAGTGGCTTCTTTAGATACCTATAAACAGGAACCAAGAGTCAACATACCAGGAGAAAGTACGTCGTGGAAATGATGCTCAATACAGTCGAATCCCTGTCACAAATCTCCGCTGCTTTCTATTTTAGTGACTTCCAGTTGTTTCGCTTCTCCTTAAATGTATGTACCAAATCTAAGTGCAGTAGAAACTTACTGAGAGGTAAATCATGACGCGGGCTTCTGAAAGGCTGGGGAAATGGGAGAGGGATGTGTTGGGTGAGGGGGCGGGGGGTGAAGTTGTGGGGAGTAGAGAATTGAGGGAAAACAGGTCCCTGACTTGTATTCATGAAACTCGGTACTTCGTAGGTGTGCAAACTGAGGAACGAGTAGGTAGGTACCTCCGCTGTCTACCGACGTACAGTATCTCCAAATTGTACCGACCCTTCCGCAGCTCGCGTTGAAAATCACTGGCGTCATAGGAGGCAGTTGCGCTTGGGTGTGTTGTTTTTCGACAACGTCACAACATGCGGTAACACTGCACTGAATAAATATATGACTTACTGAAATACTAACATGACAGACCCATACGGATAGATTCTACGTAAATCACCGCACACTGTTCTCCATGCATAGAGGGGGAAATGATTTTTAGTCAACCTTTACAGGATTTCTAACGTTCTTTCAGGAAGGAAATTTTCCTCACCTCAAGTGTTGTTCGTTTTTCAGATTACAGACAGTTTTTAACTCCCCAGCATATCATATCCAATTCTCTTAGCTGAGCTCACAATATAACCCAACTGAGCTTGTGTTTGGGTAGCAGTGTTATTTCCAGTTAACTAAGTGAGTACCTATTTATAGCTGATAAGTGAGCTTTTCGTTAAAATACGTTCATAAAAACAATAGCTGTGAAGCGTTTAATTTTCCCGAATATTCAGTGAACTATGTAGTGTCAGTGGGAAAGGGACAGAACTGGTAAATGTGGCTCCATGTTTATTTCTATCGTTGACAGCGTGTTGTAGACCCATCAGTGTTGTAGTCACTTGGTGGTGAACCACTGAATGACCAGAAAGTTACTGAACATCTCTCACCATTCATTTTGTTACTGGTAGACTTAATAAAACTCTTCCATTCAGGTATTGTTGGTCCTTGTAGGGTGGACGGGACTGAGTGAACCCACCTACCACAAACATACACACACACCCAGTTTATCTTAAAAGGTGGGCGTAGATATGTCTGATAGAATGAGACTGATCATTTTCAATCTGCTCACAAAGGTAGACAACAAAATATTTATTTAACAAAATTGCAGCCAAATAGCCTTATACAGTTACTTTGCTTATCATTTTACATTTACATTTTACATTTTTGCATATTCATTTATCGATTTCACTCTTTTACAGCACAGTTCTATGTGATATCGTTCACAGGCTTCGTTACACAGTTCACATACACATGTTGTGGTTGGATCGTGATAAGTTTTGTTTTTGCAAATTAGATGAAGATAGTCGTGAACAGAGAATCTAGTTACGACATGTCGCAGCTCGAAGTTTGGCGCTGTCCATGAGCGGTTCGTCATTGCTTCAGTGCCATAGAACTCCGGCCACACTTTTTCTCGTTTGTCCTCCATGATCTTCAGTTGAATTCTGGAAGCCTTGGTGTGTGGCCTCATATATCGAAGTTTGATGTCTTCAATTAGGAATGTCGCTCTCGCTAGCAGGTACCCTAGTCTAGATATGGTTGTCTTTGAGAGACCTAGTGCTCTGTTAGATAAGTCGATTTTACCTTTTCTAGTGTTATTAGATTTTTTCTATCAGGTGGTCCCATATTTCCTCCATCCCATAGGCCGGGATTGGCAAGATTTCTGCGTTCAATAATTTCATGGCTGTTTCTAGATTGAGTAGGTGGACGTTTTTGATGTCCTGTATTGCTATTATTGCTTGGGCTGCACGTTCTGTTGTATGTTTTGTGAAGCATTTGGCTGTTGGTTACAATGTCGCCCCTAGATATTTAAAATCAGATGAGATTTTTATTTTTTGTCCTCTGATGTTGATTCCCGCATTCTTGGGTGTTTTACCTCCTTTTCTGAAAATCACCATTTCTATCTTTGTTATGTTTATGTATAGTTTGTGTTCACTGCACCATTTGTCTATTTTCTCAGTGATTTTCTGCAGCGTCTGTATATCTGTTGAACGTACGTCTATGTCGACAGCGTATGCATATACGTATATATTTCCTTCATTTTCTCCAATTCGGAGTGCTTCTTCATTGTCAAAAATGTACAGCAAAAGGCTCATTGGGTCACACAAACGCTACCTTCTCCCAATGTGTTTTCCAGTGAGATCTCTTTCCAGTTGATCAAAGGCTCTGGTTAAATCTATGAACACTGTTTAGAACATTTGTTTCTTTTGTCGATATGGTTTAGAAGAAGCCTGACTGCCGTAAGTGTTGATATTCCAGGTCTGAAACACGTTTGTCGTTCTGGGAGATGACTGTCCATAGAGGCTTTGATTTTTTGTGTAAATATCTTAGAAAATATATCGAACTGAATATTTTACAGGGCTATACCTCTGTACTTGTTTGGGTCTTTTGGGTCTCCTCTACCTTTGTAGAGAACTCTCATTGTTGAGTGTCTCCACTGGGTCGGAATTCTTCCTAGTTCTAGGCATTTGTTGAATAGTTTGATCCATACTAATTCATCAGTATATGATCTGTTGTCTAAACATTACAAGATGGCAAATGGTCGCAATGTTCAATGATAAGTTGTTCAGTAGAACTGTTTGTTGTCGAGACAGTGCAATTGTGTTACATAGTAACATGGATCGTACTGGGTTCAATCTCCAGAGACTTAGGCTGCGGTCGTTTTGAGAGATGTCAATAAATTGCTCAGTCTGGGGGCGGCGTTTGATAAGATTCAAGAGAATCGTCTTCTTGGCCTTGAGGTACACACGAACACAGAAAATCCTACCGTCCCAACTGCCGAGACGACGCCAGGTTATAGACCCTCTGTTGAAAACAAAAAAAAAAGAAGAAGAAGCGGCGAATTCAATGGGCCAGCAGGTGACAGCTAGTCGCTTGACCACCTAGCAAGTTGTCGACGGAAGTACATTTTTCGGTCGTAGGCACATTAGCGTGAGTTGCCGACCAGCTAACAAAAACCTTGATCATCGCCAGTATGGCCCACATTCCGTAACGTCTTCTTGGAAGGTCCACCAGCTGCCGTCTAGCCCGCGACCGCCTTTTGTCTATAGATACTCTCCGCGATGCTACGGAAAGTCTAACGGTTCGTTACTTCGAACACAGTCTACTAATGATCTTCGATGTCGATCGCCGTTCTACCACCATCTCCTCAGCATCAACACAAATACGGGTTTCCCTGCAAGAAGGGTTGTACTCCATGGTCTCAACTGGGTGCAACAACGATAAGAGATCCCTATGGCCTAATGATAATTATCTTCGTCTTTTTCTTCTTCCATGCATTAGGCTTTTACTCAGCCTGTTGCAGATACTCTTGTGCATTTCATCGTTTTGTAGGTCTTCCAATGCATCTTTTGCCTTGGTGAGTATATCGCCAAAATTGTAGTGGTAATCTTGATTTGTCCATTCGTAACAGATTGGATATCAATTTTTGTCGGTATCTGTCGACCTGAATGTTTATATCGAAAATATTTAATTCCTTCCTGACATATGTATTTCTTTTCTGGTGTATCTTGCTATGTCCCTTAGGAATTTCATTTCATTGACTTGTAATCTTATCTGATCTTTCTTTTCCTTTATCCAAGATTCACTTCCATAAAGGAACTTTGGTACTGACATAAGTTTATAAAATCATAGATACGTGTCAGTTCTTAATTTACGTTGGAGGGCTCTTTTGATAGTCCCGTTAAAGTAGTTACATTTCTGAATTTTCTATATCTAGGTCTCCTTTGTATGACAGCATAGTTCCTACAAATTTTAATCTATCTACTTACTCTATAATCTTTTTGTCTATAATAATTTTTGTTTTTACTGGACGATTTCCACAGAAACTCATGGATTTTGTTTTTTTATGTTGATATTGACATATTATTTATCTGGCATGTTTGGTATAGTTCGGAGGCAGCTGTCTGCAGTCCATCTTCATTAAACTAAAGTAACAGTCATCTGCGGATAACAAAGTCACAATGTAATCTTGTTGGTTGAGGTTATATGTATAGTTCTTGAGTTTTCTTCTCCATTGCCGTACAATTTCGTGAATGTATGTATTAAAACCAGTGGAGAGAGGATGGAATCTTGTCGAACTCCTAAATTGATAACCTTTGTAGTTCTTTGTTGTTTCTTCATTACCCCAATTATTAGGATTCTTGTGTTAGCATAGATCTTTTGAACTCCCTGTACAATGTGTATTGAAATATCTATTCTTATTAAAATATCTCACAATAGCTGTTTATTTACTTTAACAAAAGCCTTTACGTAATCGACGAAAAGGGCGCGTATTTCTTTATTGACCTCCTTATGTTTTTGTATCATTTGCTGTAGTATCAATATGAATGGCTTATTTTAATAGTGGTACAAGTCCATTTTGTTCATATTGAGATACAAAGTCGTAAAGTTAAATGAGCGTCGAGAAATTTGCAGTTGAGATACCAGAAATATTCAAGCATATACCCTCTTGCTAGAGATGAACCTTTCTTTGTGTTTGTTTGGCTGATTAATTTCAGAAGTATTATAGACAGAAAAGTGGAGGTAATGGACTTGTACCACTACTGAGGCCTTTCATATATCGTCTGTACTGCTTCTCCCCTTCCTGAATCCTTTTTGTTCTTCTGATAGCAGGCACTCCTTTATGGGTTCTAGTCTTTCTGTTATTATTCTAGCATAGGTCTAATACACTGTAATTAATAGTAATATGTCTCTATAATTTTCGGGTTTTCATCTGTTTCCTTCTTTAAATATTCGTTTTATGAATGACATCTTCCTTTCTTTTGGTATTTCCTTTGTCATTCAGCAAAGATTCAGAACTCTGAGGAACTATTTTTTTCAATGCTGCTGCAGAATATTTTATTAGTTTGCTGTTAATGCTATCACTTCCCAATGCCTTTCGGTTCTTCGTATATCTGAGAGCATGAGCTAGTTCTTGGAATTCACGATGATCTGGATGTGTTTCAAGATCTTCATCATTTTCTGTGTTCATTTGATCAGTCCATATTTCATTGTTCTCTATTGTACTGATATCTGCCACATCCTTTTCACTGCTGTTCAGGTGTCTTACCATTTTACAAGCAAGTGTTTGTCTCCCACGGATATCGTTTTCCATCCTGGCAACCACGTTATCCCAATGGTCTTGATGGAGCTTCCTGCTTATTTTTTCCACTTCTATTGTCTTCTTCTTGTAGGCTTCATTAATCTCCTGAGTTGGGTGTTGTAGATATTTTTATATAGTTTTCTCTTTATTTCAACAGCCCCCTTAATTTCTTTTGTCTAAATCATGTGGCCTTTCTTCTTCTTCCTGTGTTTCGTTTTACGTAAAGCTTCACTAGCTACAGTTTTTAATATGCCCTTTATATGTTCCCACTCATTTCCAATGCCCTCTGGTTCTGGAACTGTGCCCATTACTGTGTCTAAGCGTCTTTGATAAAGATTCTTGACTGATTCATGTTCTATTAAGTATACTTTATATACCTCCCTTGGTTGTTCTGGGGATTTTTTACGTGTTTTATGACAAATTTGCTTAAGGGCAACTTTTGCTTGTAGCACGAAGTGGTCTGTGTCAATATTCTGTGGTGAACGGTTGGTCTGAGATTCAGTTATTCTGCGCAACGGATTAGCCTGAGTTGTACCCTTTACCCTGTGACTCCTGCATGATGCAATTTCCACCCCCACACTACTACAGAAGTCAGAGAGACGCTCCTAACGTACTAAAGAGAAATGCCTGAAATACTTCCAGCAATTAATATCTTCTGGAGTCGTCCGCTGTAAGGAAATGACATAAAAATTCACAAAATTTATTACGTAACTAGTGGAATACCTGGGTACTGGAGTAGTGCTAGTTAGTGTAAGAAAAACGTGAAACTAACAAAAGTTATTATTTATTTTGCAAAAATTCTGAGAAATCACAATGACACTTTTAGTTATTAATTGAACAAGTTATATCCTCGTTCTTTTCGGAATGTGACGTTACCTCTCAAGGATAGGATTCAGTAATGTAATTTCTATACAAAGTATAATATTGTTGTTGACTTGGCAGAATGGCTGAGAGGCGCGCCTGCTCAACTTGAATAATTATCCTTTAGAATGTCGAGGATCTCATGTGTGAAGTGCAGTGAAGTGTACTGTAGTGGAGGAAATATGGGGCTCGCAATAGCGCTAGTGCACATTACTGTAAGCTGCGATGACTGGTGTCAGTGCCGCTCGCTGCTGACAAATAAGATGACTCTCGGTCTATCTGTATTGACCTTCGCCAGTCAAAATCTCCCTATGCCTTGATTAAGTCAAGGATTCCTATCCCCCCCTAGTCTAACTATTGGCGTTGTACACCGGTCGGATAACCAGTCCACCATAATGCCACTCAAAAATTCGATTGCAATCGTTTATCTATAATTATATCAGTTCACACCGCACAATAAGGGTGTCGGCCAACACAGTGAACAACACTTAATCGCAAGAACTCAGTATAGGGAGTCACACTTTGATTCGCTCTCGACAGAGGTGCTCTCCCAGTGAAGTACTGAGAAGAGACTTGTTCCTCGTTCCCAGAGCGACAACGGATTGGCGCCACTTCACACCAGACGTGAAGGGCTATATCTTTCGCTCTCTTCCATTACTCCTTCAGCTCAAGGCGTCAGAAATATCGTCTGCCAATCAGCATTGCTCTTCTAAAACGGGAGAACGATGTTTTGTTTAAGGCGACCAATCCGGAAATCTGTAGTATCGGCGTTTGGCGTTTGCTGTCTCCCTGTGAAAATCTCTGAAACTGCGTGCTATGTGTAAAGATTGCATAGGCTGGCCGCTCCCACACAAAGTAGCGGAATTTGCTTTTAAGCCGAACACGGGGTCGTTCCTCCTTTCCCTCAGGCGAACACCGTCTGCTCCATGGGCGTCCACCGGCCGACATAGATGGGATGGGGCTGTCCTCCAGGCGTGCGGTTGCCACTCTCGAACTAAAAGCTCCTGTGAGCATCGTCTCTGGAATGTATGTGTGTACGCCAGCCACGAGTATTTCAACCACGGTGCGCACTTGACATTTATTTGTTACCTGCATATTGTTTACATGAATCCCTGCAACATTGACTCTATCTTATCGAGTTTGGATTCGAATGAAGCGTCTTGATGTGCGGAATATGATTGTGAGGGCGGAATATGTGAGCAATGAAGGTCAGGAGACTACGACGTCTTACATACCTCCCTCCTTCTGACAAAATTTTTGTCTGGGGTTTGTCAATGCTGAGGAAAACATTAGCAAAGTTAGGCAAAAATGGTTCTTTTAGATTTTCCAATCAACTTTTCTCACCCATTATTGACAATTTTTTTCTAATGATTTCTTTATAACTTTTGTTTCTATTTTTTTTAATTCTGAAATTCATGTTTTGTTGTTAGGCAAATACAGACTTTACAAAGGTTGTTATTCTTTGTCGTTGCCAGTACGTGTCTGTTTTTCTTTTTCATTTACAAAAATTTGTTTTTACAATTTCAATTTTTCTAAACTCGTAAGTGTACAGTGTATCATGTTTTAGTGTAGTTATATCTCTCCTTTAGTTAAGCTTGCGTAAATGATCGCAAAAGCTCTGTTGTGTTGCTTTGTTTTATTTATTTAGGCATTACCTTTTTCTTTAAGTGTCACTGTTTTTTTTTTTTGTAAGAATGAAGTAGTGTTTCCTCTTTTCTCTTAATTCTGTTCTCGGTATTAATATTATTACCCCAAAAAGGTGTTTTTGAGTGTTACTTAAACAAGAAAATTCCTGCATAAATCCTTTTCTAATTTTACATATAAATGAAATAAATAGACTTTCCATGAGTTTGTGAGATTGTATAACTATACTAATTAAGTTTTTTTACAAAAGGTTTAAGGTATCTATAAATTCTGGACTTAACATACATAACAAAAGTAATTACTTTTACAAGAAAGGAGAAAGGTACTTTTACAAATATATCATTTCCTTAACTCTACATTTGTGTTATATCAGTATTTCCCTTTTTTGCTGCATCAGTTCCTGTGCTCGAGATCCCCACTGAAATACTGGAAGGCGTCGACCCATTTGTATGGATGTCACAAATCATGAGAGAAGCACTCTACCATGCGATGGCGGGTTTTACTTATTGACACTGTCGTCATGGAAGTGTACTTTTAACCGATGATGATGACTGTGGTTTACTGCATAAACAGTGATTTCTTGGTACTCCTTTCCTGTCCCACCTGCGACAGTATGGCCGTTCGATGATTGTTGTCGACTACCGACGATCGTCACCCAATATTGTGGTGTGACGTCTTGGTACTTCACACCTGGTTCGGTATGGTGATTTGATGATGTGGTAGGGAGAATACTATTCATTTTGCTGAATCCATTTCTAGATAATGTTGGTTGGTACTACTTAATATTCCGTTTGCCTTTCGCTTGTATTTGTTTGACGATTCAAGGTTTATTTTTGGAGAGGTAGTTGTAGTAGTTGCCATGCCTGAAAGTTCATGGAAAGACATTTGTAGCAATTTGATTTTGTAGGATAGAAGAGATAGGTATCTTGCTGTCTTCTGCCCTTCTTCATCTTACGTATTCTGTTCTTCTCTTTTTTCTTGCATTCTTCTGTTCTTCTTGGGCTAGGAATATGTGAATTTTAGTGTTGGAGAGATATAGGATTTGTAGGATCTGACTGCCATTCCAACTGTTACTTGGTGAGTTTGTAGATCTTAGTAATTTTTTGTACCTTCATTGTCGTCTCGTCATATTATGATTCTCCCCTTCCTCTTCTGTAGTATAGCAGTGTCATGACATATGAAATGTCTGTGCTGCGAGTAGTCCCCCGAAGTCCAACCTGGTTGCAACCCGCGTTTCCAGTGTGGCGTTGGTCTTCATGTTGTTGTTATTGCCCTAAGTGCTTTCTCAACATGTGTGTACCCTCTCCGTCGCTATCTCGAAGCATCTGGTGTTAAGGGAGCTGGTGATTGGTGTTAGTGGCGATGTCGCTCTGACACGTAGAAATATTTACAATTTTTGTTTTACATATATTTGTTATTTAGAAAAAAACTCTGATTTTATATAATGCAAAAATTTTCTGATAGTGACAAAAATTATTGTATATATGTGTTTTCTTTTCGTTATTCTAATTATGTCCTACCACTTCTTCATTCTCTTAATTGTTGTGTACCATTCATTTTTTGTGTGCATGTTGTAGTGTACTTCATACTACAAGAGATTGTTAGCGTGTATTGTGTCTATTTTTCTTTTAATTAATGTGTAATTTTGTTGATCTATTAATTTAACTTTTATTTAGTGATTAGAAAAAGATAGGGTGGGCGTTAGTTTGTCTGACCTCTTCCGCATTTTTCAATTCAATTTTTACGTTGTGCAGTATTTGGTGGCCTAATTTCTACATCTTGTTTCTGTTTGCTGTGTTGTTCTTGTCTTTGTGGACCATGATTTCCTCGGTAATTATGCGCGCCCTGGTCTCGCCAGTTGCTGTTTCTAACATCGTGACCTCTTTCAAAGTACCCTTGACCGTTGCCATTTTGATTCCTAAATCCATATCCGCCACTGTATAAGTGTCCATTACCGTTCCTATTTCGGTACAAATTATTCTGGTTATCGTTTCTATGCCAATTGTCTCCATTGTGCCACTGCCCTTGTCTGTTAAATTGCCTGAATTTATTGATGTTAGGATTATGATTATTATTATTGGAATATTCGTTCCTAGTCCTCTCCATTTGCTGTTCCCTTTCCTTTATATTTTCTTTCACCTCGCCTTCTTTAAACATAAATTCTATTTCCCTTAAAACGTCTTTGAATTCTTCAGTATTTTCATTTTTTCCTACTGTGCCTGTTGATACTTTACCGGTAAATTCATTCAACACAGACGTATTAACTCTCCGTTAGTGTATGGTTTGGCTAGGCGTTGATTCTTTTTGTCCATTGTATCAAAGAATTTTACCACGCTTTTCTCTCCTGAATTTTCATATGGTGTCATCTGAAGCAACTCGTATTTAATTTTGTTTTGCGCCTCCTTGGACCAATATGTTTCGAGAAATGCTGCTCTGAACTGTAGGTAAGACGTACAGGTAGCCGCGATATTTTGCATCACCTCTGCTACTGTCCCTAACATGTGTGCACAAGTGAAGTCAAGTTTGTGAGCTACGCTCCAGTGGTTTGGTAAGACTACTTGAAACTGGTCGATGAATGTGCGTGCATACAAGCTACTACCTTCCTCCTTGACATGTTGAAATTTTCTAACTGTAAGGAAGTGGTCTGTATCATATCTACTCATAAATCCGGTTTGTGACTGATTCATGGACTCAAATAATCTGCCACTGCTTGTGTCGTCGTGTTTATTCTCTGGAAATCTGCTGCCTGTCTGCCTATTCTCAATTTCCTGACCCATATCCGCGTCATATCGTATCATTGGTGAACAAAAGTGTTGTTCGTGTGTTTCTACTCTCGTCGTTCGTGGTATAGTACCTGTGCTGCTATTATGTTGTGTCATTGGATTTACTGGTTCAGTTGCCTGTCTTTCGATTGGTATCGGCTGAATGTATGTGTTCCGTTTTTCTAGGTACTGTGCCTGGTCCTGTGGCATGTCATGTATTACTTTAATCTAGGTTTTCTGTTTCGATTTCTGCGCGATTGCTACGTCTAGCCTTGGTTCTACTTGAACTTTCTTAGACGGCGCGTGTTCGCGTACTGAATTAATGCCTGACGCGTCAGTTGTTTCACTACAGATGTAATCGGTCTCGACCTATTCTTCGATAGTTTCTATCAACTCTGTTCGAAGCTTTTCAAACTGATCTTTGTTTTTAAGTTCTATTTTATTGAACCTCTGATCATATTTTTTGAGTGCAACCTTTGCGACCTTGCTTTGCATTGCTTGTTCTTCCGAAATTTGTATTGTTGTTCGAGTGGCTTTTTTCGTAAAACGTTCCACCTTTTTGTGAACGTTTACTATGTCCAATTGGACCTTGGGCACGTCAGTGCGTAATTGCTGCTGACCTTGTGTTAGTACCTGAATTCACTCTCTAGATTCTTTCACGTCTAAGATTATCTGAGTGATCTGACTATCAATTCTGGCGATCCCTTCTTCCATCTGGATTTTAACCTGTTGGATCTGTGTCTTAATCTCTTGTCTCAAGTTCTGATTATCCTGTTGGATCTGTCTCTTAATGGCCTGATTCTGTTTCGTCATACTAGTGTTCATCTTTTGTAACGTCTCCATTACCGCGTCCTGTCCTGTAACACTACCTTCTGCAGAACTATGTGTTCTCGATCTATTGTTTTCCACTCGGCCAGTTACGTCGTTTACTGGGCTATGCTGTGGTGTTTCTAAGTTTGATATCTGCAATAACCCGTTCTGTCTGTGTTGAGGACTAGTTGCGTTTGTCATTGAACCATTATGTGGCGCAAACAACTCCGCATCCTGCCCTCTCTGTTGTGTATGTCTTGTGTTTGCAGGTACAGTTGCGTCTGTTACAGAACCTTTTCGTGGCGCTCGTAACTTCGCAAAATTCTATGTCTACTGTTGGGGCATATTTAGAATGTGTACGATAGGTTCGACGTATTCTAAATGTTCCCCCTCTTCCTCACTGTCTACTTCTCTTTGAACGTTAGCTAACTGCCGGATCATTGACTGTAATGACGCGTATTCTGTCCCTGAATATGCGGTAAACAAACGCGTTTCCTGTGCTCGTTTCGCTTCTAATCTTTGCCATTTCCTACGTGGGCTGTCTATGTGTTGCTCAGAATGTGCCCTATCTGGAATTTCATATTCTGGAAATTTCTATGTTCTCATCCCTTCAATTCCCATCTGTCAGATCTGTCTCAATTTTATCCCAGTCTAACTGAGCCTGCTGATTCTGTAGCTCCCCGACTGTCCTTTCTCTTATTCACCGTCTGTCCTATTTTCAGGTTCACCTTCTGTCCTATTCTCAATAACCTCGTTTACTTGCTGTCTATCTGGTTGATTGTCCCCCATCTTGTCTACTTGCTGTCTCTCACGTGACCTATTGGCTTGTGCTCTCGTTAACATGGAAATTCTTTCAACACACCAAAACCCTATCTACAAAACTGTGCGACCACTTACCAGTTGGTTGAAGCAACAACAACAAAACGTCGTGACTTCTCGGCTAATGTTCTGTCTGCTCTGCTACAGTCTCCAGTCTCTACCTGTGCGCTTGGAAAGGGAGGAAAATGTTATTTCTTAATTCTAATTTATATGATGCTGCGTCACACTGCGTCTCTGCGTCACTCTGCGTCTGTGCCTATCACCTGAAAATCCTATGCCCTAACAGCTACACAAAAATAGAAAATGCAACATTTTCCAAAACAATAAGACACGCCCTGTTCCCTACAATTCTGCTTTCTTCACTAACTGTATCTATTCTGATCCCAATCTTTGCAAATAGCTATTTAATACATGAAAGGAAGTTCTTAATAGTGTTACTGCTGCGACCTGCCATACCTAACTATCCTGACACTTTCCTATCCTGGTAGCTTACGTATTTTACCTATCCTGGCAAGGTCGTCATTTTCTGTGCGCGGCTGATTAATCTGAGATGCACCCTTTACCCTGTGGCTTCTGCAAGATGCAATTTCCACCCCCACACTACTACAGAAGCCAGACAGACGCTCCTAACGTTCTAAAGAGAAATGCCTGAAAAACTTCCAGCAATAAATATCTTCTGGAGTCGTCCGCTGTAAGGAAATGACATAAAAATTCACAAAATTTCTTACGTAACTAGTGGCATACTTGGGTACTGGAATAAAATTTCTGAGAAATCACAATGACACTTTTAGTTATGAATTGAACAAGTTATATCCTGGTTCTTTTCGGAATGTGACGTTACCTCTGAAGGATAGGATTCGGTAATGAAATTTCTATACAAATTTTAACATTGTTATTGACTTGGCAGAATGGCTGAGAGCCGCGCCTACTCAACTTGAATAATTATTCTTTAGAATGTTTGCTAGGTACGGTCGAGGCTGTCACGTGTGAAATGCAGTGAAGTGTGCTGTTGTGGAGGAAATATGGGGCTCGCATTAGCTCTAGGGCACAATACTGTAAGCTGCGATGACTGCTGTCAGCGCCGTTCGCTGCTGACAAATAAGATAACTCTCATTCTATCTGGATTGATGTTCGCCAATCAAACTCTCCCTACACCTTGATGAAGTGAAGGATTCCTGTTCGCCCCTAGTCTAACTATTGACGTGGTACACTGGTCAGATAACCAGTCCACCGTGATGCCACTCAGAAATTCGCTCGCAGACGTTTAACTATAACTCTGTCAGTTCACACCGCACAATAAGTGTGTCGGCCAACACAGTGAACAACACTTAATCGCAAGGACTCAATATAGAGAGTAACACTTCGATTCGCTCTCGACAGAGGTGCTATCGCAGTGAAGTACTGAGGAGAGACTTGTTCCTTGCTCCGAGAGCGACAACGGAACGGCGCCACTCCACGCCACACGTGAAGGGGTATATCTTTCGGTCGCTTCCATTACTCCTTCAGCTCAAGGCGTCAGAAATATCGTCTTCTAAAACAGGAGAACGACGCTTCGTTTAAGGTGACCAATCCGGAAATCTGTAGTATTGGCGTTTGGCGTTTGCTGTCTCCCTGTGAAAATCTTTGAAACTGCGTGCTATGTGTAAAGATTGCATTGGCTGGCCGCTCCCACACAAGGTAGCGGAATTTGCTTTTAAGCCGAACACGGGGTCGTTCCTCCTTTCCCTCAGGCGAACACCGTCTGCTCCATGGGCGGCCACCGGCCGACGTAGATGGGATGGGACTGGTCTCCTGGCGTGTGGTTGCCACTCTCGAACTAAAAAGTCATGTGTCCGTCGTGTCTGGAATGTATGTGTGTACGCCACCCTCGAGTATTTCAACCACGGTGCGCACTTGACATTTATTTGTTATTTGCATACCGTTTACATGAATTCATACAACATTGACTTTATATTATCGAGTTTGGGTTCAAATGAAGCGTCTTGATGTGCGGAATATGATTGTGAGGGCGGAATATGTAAGCAATGAAGGTCAGGAGACTACGACGTCTCACATACCTCCCTCCTTCTGACAAAATGTTTTCTGGGGTTTGTCAATGCTGACAAAATTAGGCAAAAATGGTTCTTTTAGATTTTCCAATCAACTTTTCTCAGCCATTCTTGACAATTTTTTCTAATGATTTCTTTATAGCTTTCGTTTTTATTTTTTTAATTCTACAATTCATTTTTTGTTGTTAAACAAATATGGACTTTTCAAAGGTTGTTATTCTTTGTCGTTGCCAGTATGTGTCCCTGTTTTTCTTTTTCATTTCCAAAAATTTGTTTTTACAATTTCAATTTTTCTTAATTCGTAAGTGTACAGTGTATCATGTTTTAGTGTGGTTATATCTTTCTTTTAGTTAAGCTTGCGTAAATGCTCGCAAAAGCTCTGTTGTGTTGCATTGTTTTATTTATTTAGGCATTACCTTTTTTTTAAGTGTCACTGGGTTTTTTTGTTTGTTTTTGTGAGAATGAAGTAGTGTTTCCTCTTTCCTCTTAATTCTATTCTCGGTATTATTATTTTTACCCCAAAAAGGTGTTTTTGAATGTTACTTAAACAAGAAAATTCCTGCATAAATCCTTTTCTAATTTTACATATAAAAGAAAGAAATAGACTTTCCATGAGTATGTGAGATTATATAACTATACTAACTAAGTTCCATTACAAAAGGTTTAAGGTATCTATAAATTCTGGACTTTACATACATAATAAAAGTAATTACTTTTACAAGAAAGGGAAAAAGGTACTTTTACAAATATATCATTTCCTTAACTCTACATTTGTGTTATATCAGTCTTTTCCTTTTTTGCTGCGTCAGTTTCTGTGCTCGAGATCCCCACTGAAATACTGGAAGGCGTCGGCTCATTTGTATGCACAATAATCACAACGTTTAAATTGACCGAGATAATGAGGCAAGTGCATGTATTTTAAAAGGTACGCTATACTTTTATTTACCATCATTCTAACGCTCTGGAAAAGACGCGTATAGTGATGTAACCCATGTTGCTATTGTGTTTCAAACTTCGCTTAAAAGACGCTGGGAAATATTGTACGATTGAAGGTCGAAGCGGTCGGAAGCGGCTGCAGACTGTAAGCACGCCTCGCGCGACCCGCAGGGCGAGCTGCCGTGCTCTACGCAGCATGCACGGCCTACGCTACATAGGTAAATCCTCATCCGCGCTCTTTTAAGCAAAGTTTAAATCACAATAGCAACATAAGTTACGTCATTATACGCGTCTTATACAGAGCGTTCGAATGATGGTAAAAAAAGTATAGCGTCCCATTTAAAAAACATATATTTGCCTCATTACCTCGGTCAATATATGGGATTATTGCGCATGTACCAACGAATGTGCCCCGTAGTCCGCTATAATTCGCCGAAAACCGTATGCCGATAGGTGCACTCGCCTCCGGAATAATGGGAGTGTTACGTCTTATGCTACTCACACTGGATACGCACATCCTGAAACAGAACAGCTGGCTTTGGGAATGCTACGAAGCAATCAATTATGGTTCTATATCCTTTGGGGACCAAGTGTATTTGTGTATGTCTTTGTGTTTAAAGAAAGAGTTTAATATTCTGTGGTAATAGAAAATCTCCTAACATGGGTCCATTTCTCTTGACTGTTGTCTCTCCAGCATACCCAACTACAGGGTGTTATAATAAGGGACGGCCAAACTTTCAGGAAACATTCCACACATACAAAGAAAGAAAATATGTTATGTAGACATGTGTCCGGAAAAGCTTACTTTCCATGTTAGAGCTCATTTTATTACTTCTCTTCAAATCACATTAATCGTGGAATGGAATCGTGGAATGGAACCAGAACGTACCAGCGTGACTTCAAACACTTTGTTACAGGAAATGTTCAAAATGTCCTCCGTTAGCGAGGATACATGCATCCACCCTCCGTCGCATGGAACCCCTGATGCGCCGATGCAGCCCTGGAGAATGGCGTATTGTGTTACAGCCGTCCACAATACGAGCACGAAGAGTCGCTACATTTGGTACCGGAGTTGCGTAGACAAGAGCTTTCAAATGCCCTCATAAATGAAAGTCAAGAGGGTTGAGGGCAGGAGAGCGTGGAAGCCATGGAATTGGTCCGCCTCTACCAAACCATCGGTCACCGAATCTGTTGTTGAGAAGCGTACGAACACTTCGACTGAAATGTGCAGGAGCTCCATCGTGCATGAACCACATGTTGTGTCGTACTAGTAAAGGCACATGTTCTAGCAGCACAGGTAGAGTATTCTGTATGAAATCATGATAACGTGCTCCACTGAGCGTAGCTGGAAGAACATGGGGCCCAATCAAGATATCACCAACAATGCCTGCCCAAACGTTCACAGAAAATATGTGTTGATGACGTGACTGCACAATTGCGTGCGGATTCTCGTCAGCCCACACATGTTGATTGTGAAAATTTACAATTTGATCACGTTGGAATGAAGCCTCATCCGTAAAGAGAACATTTGCACTGAAATGAGGATTGACACATTGTTGGAAGAACCATTCGCAGAAGTGTAGCCGTGGAGGCCAATCAGCTGCTGATAGTGCCTGCAAACGCTGTACATGGTACGGAAACAACCAGTTCTCCCGTAGCACTCTTCATACAGTGACGTGGTCAGCGTTACCTTGTACAGCAGCAACTTCTCTGACGCTGACATTAGGGTTATCGTCAACTGCACGAAGAATTGCGTCGTCCATTTCAGGCGTCCTCGTCGTTCTAAGTATTTCCCAGTCGCGAGTCATAGGCTGGAATGTTCCGTGCTCCTTAAGACGCCGATCAATTGTTTCGAACGTCTTCCTGTCGGGACACCTTCGCTCTGGAAATCTGTCTCGATACAAACGTACCGCGCCACGGCTATTGCCCCGTGCTAATCCATACATCAAATGGGCATCTCCCATCTCCGCATTTGTAAACATTGCACTGACTGCAAAACCACGTTTGTGATGAACACTAACCTGTTGATGCCACGTACTGAAGCGCTTGATGCCAGTACTGTAGAGCAATGAGTCGCATGTCAACACAAGCATCGAAGTCAACATTACCTTCCTTCAATTGGGCCAACTGGCGGTGAATCGAGGAAGTACAGTACATACTGACGAAACCAAAATGAACTCTAACATGGAAATTAAGCGCTTCCGGACACATGTCCACATAACATCTTTTCTTTATTTGTGTGTGAGGAATGTTTCCTGAAAGTTTGGCCGTACCTTTTTGTAACACCCTGTATATTATCTATTCTTTCCTTTCCGATTGTTTCATTGTAGTCTTCACTAATGAGAATATAGTCATTCTTATGTATCCTAGCTCGTGTCTTCATAGAACGTCTCGCTTTCTTTCGTTCTCCCTTCGTCTATGGCATACACTGCTATACAGGTTAGATGTTCATCACACCCGTCAATTGGGTCAAGCTCATTTCATTCAGGCTACCTGGTATATGGAAACCACGGCAGTCATCTTAGGTGAGGTAATGCACCTTGTGAGTCTGCAATTGTCGGACGCCACATCCACAGGCGTTAAGGTTCCTTTCGAGAAACAACAGGCCGTTTTTCACATGCCTCGTAGACCACGTTGGGTCATTATCCTCGGTGCAATGATTCAAATTCATACTGACGCCTGTTGACAGGCCTACTTTCTGGGACGAAGCCACGTTTATTACAGTCGTTCCTGCAGAGGCTTGGGTGTCTGGCAGATGTGACGACAGATCGAGGCCAACAATTTGCGTCTTCTTTGTTCAACGAACTACCTACTTTTTGTTGGTTCATTCATCACCATTCCACCAGCTAACATCATGAAAGGAACAGCATTGTGTAACGCTAGAAAAGAGCATTGCCACTGGTATCACTCGGGTTGCGGACTACTGTCAAGACATGAGACATCCGGCGGATTTTTTTTTTCTATACAGAAAGGTGATCAACCTGAAAATCCTCGCTCTAGGTGCTACAGATCAGGAACCTCATTGCAAGTTTCCGATTTTAAACGGCTTGTCGCTACACTAGCCCATACATTTTTGTTCAAAAAATGGCTCTGAGCACTATGGGACTCAACATCTTAGGTCATAAGTCCCCTAGAACTTAGAACTACTTAAACCTAACTAACCTAAGGACATCACACACACCCATGCCCGAGGCAGGATTCGAACCTGCGACCGTAGCAGTCCCGCGGTTCTGGACTGCAGCGCCAGAACCGCTAGACCGCCGCGGCCGGCTTTTGTTCATAAAGACCTCTTTCTAGGTACCCATGACATGTTCCAGACGGATGTAGTTAGATAACCCTCGCAAACACATTATACCGACCCCCTTCCAGTTTTAGAAAGTACGCTCACACAGCGACGCTCATTATTAACACCGAGCTCCATGGTTTCCACTGAACGAGTAAACCCAGCATACCCGTTGCCAGAACAGGCTCTCTATCGGCCGACGCCTGCTCCTAGATCTTCCTATGCTGACCAGGCCTCCACACTGCCGGCTCCAACCGTCGCCCTACCGTCATCGTCAATGGAGTCAGCCACCACAAACACTCACACGTGAACAAGCACTTCTGTCAGCGAGCATTCGCACACACCGATACCGGCGCTAGTTGGCACGAGAGCGGGTACGATAATTCGGCACAAGTATCCATTTATTCCAGAAGCACGCTCTATAGTGGAAGAGAATTGCGTGACAACATAACCAGTCGAGCAATTAACTGTCCGCGATATAATCACTGTGATATACATGCTGCGCTAGTATTAGTCTTAGTGGTAGGAAAGGGCAATTTTGTTAGAATTCAGTAGAGGCGCGTTTGGGCGATGAAGTCTAGGGTAGCTGGCGGTGTGTGGTAATAGTCAGCAGCCAGTAGGCCAGGCAGAGTAAACATGGCGCGGAGCTGCAGCGGCGTATTGCACGTACACTTTGTTTGAAGTGGAGATACAGCGAGGCAGGGAACTGCAGCGTTGCTTTATGTATTGCGATGAATGAGGCGAGGCAGTAGGCCAGAGCTAGGACTGGCGATGTGTAAGCGGCTGACGTACAGGAATTTACCCCTGCCATAGTTTCTGTCTCTCTCTGACACTACGTCAGAAGCGAGGGGAAAAGCAGTGTAAATAGTCAGGCACTTTTAGGTTGATGGGTGTCCCAGGTCAGTCGAGAGTCGGGACGGACCTGTGTAGGTCTACGCTTACAAGGGCCAGTCTGGCAGCGATGTTGTAAATATTGTAACCTCCCCACAAAAATTAATAATTAAATGAAAATGTGAATGTGAGCCAAGAGTAACCTCCCAAAACATAAAAATGAAAATTGAGCCTAGTGTAACCTTTACATACAATTATTAAATTAAATGAATTTTTATATATTGTAACCTCTGAACAAAATTGGTTTTAATGTAACCTCTGAACAAAATTGGCTCCCATTTATAGTCTCTGTACAAAGAATGCATTCACACTTAATATTCCCACAAAATTCTTTTCTCATTTAATGTCAATTTCGAAATAGAAAAATTCCTAAACATCAAAATTAATAAAAAAGGTTCTGTAACCTGATAAATTTTATGAGGACAGCAGAGCTGACCTTCGGCACTGTGTTCTGAATAAAAAAAAAATTCTTACCTCAATAAAACTGCAATTATATCCGCTC
This sequence comes from Schistocerca cancellata, assembly GCF_023864275.1. Taxonomy (NCBI): domain Eukaryota; kingdom Metazoa; phylum Arthropoda; class Insecta; order Orthoptera; family Acrididae; genus Schistocerca; species Schistocerca cancellata. The sequence continues at coordinate 229,179,991 of NC_064634.1, forward strand.
TTAATTACTCAATTTTCGACACAGCTTCGTGCAATGCCGGCGTATATTTTTTTGATTCTTGGATGCAATGATAATGCATTGGAAATACTTTAAATTAAAATGAATGCTTTTCTTTAAAAGAGTTGCTTTATATTATAAAATTATTATTGGGGAATTTCTTTGAACAAATTAAATTACAATTAACATACATTATTAAATATGCGCAAGGGTGCTTCTTTACCTGCTATAACAATACTAATGCTCCAGAGTCCTGACCAGAGTCGCGACCAGAGAACACAGCCGACGCATGCCGACTCCTGCCGACTAGCACGGACTATCACAGACTACGACTACTGAAGACTGACAACTACTACTGTCGACTCGCATGGTCAAGCGCAGACTAGCAACAGCTAACGATAAACTACTCTCTGGTCAGAGATTCTGTCATGCCTCGCCCATCGCCGGCAATGTATACGTCTTTCAGAACCCTCCACTGGGGAGGCAACCTCCCCACAAAATATTATTTATAATTAAATGAATTTTTAATTATTCTGAGCTCTGAACAAAATTGATTTTAATGTAACCTCTGAACAAAATTGGCTCCGACTTATAGTCTCTATGCAAAGAATGCATTCACACTTAATATTCCTGCAATATTCTTTTCTCATTTAATGTCAAGTTCGAAATAGAAAAATTCCTAAACATCAAAATTTATAAAAAAGGTTCTGTAACCTGATAAATTTTATGAGGACAGCAGAGCTGACCTTCGGCACTGTGTTCTGAATAAAAAAGAAAAAATTCTTACCTCAATAAAACTGCAATTATATCCGCTCTTAATTACTCAATTTTCGACACAGCTTCGTGCAATGCCGGCGTATATTTTTTTGATTCTTGGATGCAATGATAATGCATTGGAAATTTTTTAAATTGAAATGAATGCTTTCCTTTATAAGAGTTGCTTTATATTATAAAATTATTATTGGGGAATTTCTTTGAACAAATTAAATTACAATTAACATACATTATTAAATATGCGCAAGGGTGCTTCTTTACCTTCTAAAACAATACTCATCCTCCAGAGTCCTGACCAGAGTCACGACCAGAGCACACTGCCGACGCATGCCGACTCCCGCCGACTAGCACGGACTAGCACGGACTACGACTACTGAAGACTGACAACTACTACTGTCGAATCGCGCGGTCAAGCGCAGACTAGCAACAGCTAACGATAAACTACTCTCTGGTCAGAGATTCTGTCATGCCTCGCCCATCGCCGGCAATGTATACGTCTTTCATAACCCTCCAGCGATGGTGAGACAATTGGACTTGCCATGAGCAACAAATTTTTCTTAATTATCTAACTTTACAATCACAGAATATATACATATGTATAGGGGCAGAACGCGAAATAAAACATAGTGCACATGCACTGAGTATACAACATATCAAGTATACACAATGAGTGCAAATCATATTAACAAATGGCAAAAGTGCACACACACTGTAAAATTCTTTAGCATTTTTACAACAAATAAACATAATGACTACAAATCATATTGACAAATGACAAAAGTGCACACACACTGTAATATCAGCAAATCACAAAATGTATACGTAATGAATACAAATCATGTTAACAAAATGACGAAAGTGCACACGCACTGTAGTACAGAACATATCTGGGAATTACAAAATGTATACGTAATGAGTAAAAATGGCATAAAGTGCACACGCACTGTAAAACTCTTTAGCATTTTTACAACAAATCAACATAATAAGTACAAATCATATTGACAATTGACGAAAGTGCATATGCACTGTATAAGTCTTTAGCATTTTTACATATGGTGGAGTAAAATAAAGTGCACACGCACTGTATAAGTCTTTAGCATTTTTACATAACACATCATGGAGCGAAATAAAGTGCACACGCACTGTTGAAGTCTTTAGCATGTTTTGGACAACTAATCTTGTTAACAAATGAAATGAAGTGCACACGCACTGTATAGGTCTTTATCACTTTACAAGAATTTAAACGGATGGTATAAGTGTTTACCATTTTACAAGAACTAGGAAAGGAATGGGAAGGATTGCGTCGTGGTTGTAGCACTTTAGGTTGCACGCAGCTGCACTGAAAGTCCATATCTTTCTATAGAAGCTCAACACCAAGTGAGACAATTTGAAGTTCTTTTCCTTGAAGTATTAATCAGTGTAGCCAAGACACTGAAATTTTGTAATAATATTCCATGTTATTATTTTGGTAGTACACTAGGTACACCAAACAGTGGGACTATTATTGCATCTCCATCGCTCAAGGTGTTGGGCAGCATGTCGTGTCAACACCACGTTCTTGTAGTGTACACCAACGTAGAATTAGTGGAAAAACCAAATATAGTGCTCCGTGATCATGAGGATAAACAGGACAAATGGTTATTGCAGTAATTAATGGTAATTAGGCCAGAAGGTGAAGGACATTAAGTCACATAGTAGTCTTCATTGAGAATTACACTAGTGTAACAACTGATTTGAGTAATTGGTGGCACTCATCACACAGTTACTGAACATTTCTGTACCATGTATCTAGTATTACACAATAATGTTCATAAATCGTTTGTTTACAGAGAACATTGGCACTCATTGCCCAGCTACAAACCATCAGAAGTCATCATTCAAAACAGGAGCTAATAAATGGCAAGTATTAAATAATAATTCACATAATTATAGTAATCATTGGCATCATAGGTCATCTTATTACAGTAATCAGTGGCATTCATTGGCCAGTTACAATGCATTTTTTTGTGTATTATTCAGAACTGATCATTCAAAATGAGTTAATTATTGGCATAGCATTTATACATAATTAATCTAATTACAGTAAACATTGGCATCGTAGGTCATCTTATTATAGTAATCAGTGGCATTCATTGGCCAGTTACAAAGCATTTTTTTGTGTGCTAGCACTGCATTGCGTTGGGATCGATAATTAATAATAATATTTGCTTTTGAGTTATTGCTGCAAATAAAGATGTGTAACGTCATTCGTCATGAGTCAGCTGTAGCAAGGTTATGAAATAAGTAGAGTATATGTGATCACATTCATAAATGACATAGGTTTAACGAACAACTGCTTATAGCACATTAATTTCGTGAATAATTTCTCCTGCAAAATTTACAAAAATGGATTATTAAACTGAAGGAAGAAACGCATATTATGCTGAAAGGTAGTGAACTTCGAATTAACAGGTAGGGAAATGTGTATAAAAAATATATGTGTTCTCTAGCTGTCCTTTCCAAAACCTTCAGTCATCATACTAAGCGATATAAGACATACTGTCAAAACGAACTGCAACAAATACTTAAATAACTACATAGAATAAGTGCATAAACTTCAACATTATCCTCATCTGTAAAGAAAAAACTTCATAATCCATATTATCATAACTCCATTAGGATCATCACCTGTAAAGAAAAACTTCATAATCCACAGTAGCATATCCTTCATCATTATTCATCACCATTCATTATTATCTGCAAAAAAGTCACTTCACTATCCATTATACAACTATTCCTTATTTCTAGCATAATTCAACACTAAAACTAAGATGTGTAGTTCTGTCTGACAGCCTGCATCAATCGCCTCGTATTCTGAAAGAAACAATTAGTTAAGACTGCTATTCTACGATGCGTGTAGTATATTCTTGTTAATGCTTGTTAATTTTGATCCATTTACTCTTCCTCACGAGGTATTGCATCTTCTTTCGTTCATGCCGAAGGTTAATTTCTCATGTCTGTTTAATTTTAATTTTTATTTTTTTTACATGTTATTGCTTTCTGAAAATGATGAACAAAGATTAATGTCTTGCATTTAAATCACATACCCACTCAATAAAAACTGGTTTATAGTAACATAATTGAGCATACAGCACAGCATGACAGAAAACGTAATATGTCAAAAACATAGACAGTGTTCAGAGGCAAAAATGTACACAGTGTATCACAATGTAGCAGCAAAAAAAGTAAAGTAGTCACGATGTTGAGATACCATAAGGCAAAAATGTTAAGGTCAATTGGTGTTTGTTATATCTTAAATATTTCATAGTGCATACAAACAACACTGGAAAACAATCATACATACTAAAAAAATGATGACAATAAATGTGACCTTCTTTGTGTTCAGCTTGTATGTTGTGTAGTTAATAGAGGCGAGAATTGAAGACTTTAATGGAGAGAGAATTTAATAAAATTAATATGTCACTAGATAAAATTGCAGAATTATTCATAAGATACGTAAGTTTATCTGGGAAAATGTGCACGGTCTGACGTGTAACGACAAGAAGAGCGACCAGCTAACCATACACTCCCGGGCACTTGCCAAAGAAAAATACGATAATCATCAGTATGTGTTCATGTGAATATAATTGCATAAGTGATCAAAAAAATTAGGAAATGGCATTACAGTATGATAAACCATAACGTATGTTCATTAAATAATAGGTTTGATGTTGGACACGTGGTGGTTCCCTTTGGTTTTTCTGGTTCTCAATGTTTCGACGTGTACTACATTGGGGTGAGGAATGCTGCGAATCCGATATGGACCTGCTCATAGAAGCTCAAACTTACTGCATCCACTCTTTCCTCTGTTGGATAAATAGTGTGTACGTACTAATATCTTCTGTCCAATGTGAAAGTCACGGCGTGTACAAACCTGGTTTTGCTGTCTTCTCCGGCGCTCTGCGCCACGTTTGATGTTGTTCAGCGCAATGTCAATTATTTCATGGTGTCATAGTCGACGAGATGTAGGAAAGGTTACTAATTCTTTTATTTTGTTAGGTGGTTCAATATTTTTCAGTATAACACACGGAGATTACATAGTAGATTCATTTGGTATGGAATTAATTACTTCTTGGAATGAGAGTATGTGTGTGTCCCAATCAATATGTTTTTTATGGCAGTAAATTCTACACAGTTTACCAATTTCTTTCATTAATCGTTCACAAGCGTTCGAAGAAGCATGGCACCTGGATATATGGATCGGAGAAATGTTTCTAGCTCGTAACATACGTGTCCATATAGCAGATCGAAAATGTGGTCCATTGTCGGAAGTTACTTTCAACACATGCCCTACATGAAATAGAAAATGTTTTACAAATGTTTTCGAAACAGTTTTAGTGGTAGCTTTGCGTAACGGAGTGAAGGTAACAAATTTTAAAGTGAGTTCAACAGCGACAAAGATATAGCAAAAACCTCTATTAGTTCTGGGAATCTGACCAAAAATGTCTACAGCGGCCATATGTCTAAATTTAACAGGTACAATGGGATGTAATGGAGGAACATGTGAAGTCGTGTCTGATTTAGCTTTCTGGCACATTTTACATGACGCTAAAACTCGTCGTATACGTTTCTCTATGTTGGTAAAATAACAGTTCTGTCTCAGTATAAGAAAACATTTTCTGGCTCCGTAATGTGCGTAACTTAAATGAGTATACCAGATTAATTTGTTAGCAAGTTCGTCAGGAATGCATAATAACCAATTGTTGCTGTCATGATGAGAGCGGCGAAACAGAATGTCATTGCGTACAGTGTAATGGTTTCTAATGGTAACATTATTCTTATCTTGCCAAAGGTGTTTAATTTCTTTCCATACGTTGTCTTTATTCTGCTCCTGTTCTATGTCTTGTATTGACGACGAAATAAAATTTTCAAATGCAACTTGTTGAATGTACATGACGCTGACATTTGCTTTGCAGAAGTTGGTTGCGGTGTGTTGCTGATTGCTGCTGAGAGAACGAGATAATGCGTCTGCTACATTATTTTATGTGCCGGGAGTGTGAACAATTGTGAAATCAAATACCTGCAAAAAAAGTTTCCATCTACGTGATCTGTCGTGTGTAAATTTAGCCGAAAGTAATAATTGTATCGCTCTATGATCTGTGTATACGATAGTGTGTCTTCCATAAAGAAAATGCCTAAATCTGGTAAAAGCCCATACAACACATAATGTTTCAAGTTCTGTAATAAAACAATTTCGATCAGCAGGTGACAGAATGCGACTTGCAAAAGCGATGTTTTTAATTATTGTACAACCATCTTCTTCAATTTCCTGAAAAATATGTACGCCTAAAGCGGTGTTAGAATTGTCGGTGGCAATGGAAAAATGTCTGGTGTGATCTGGGTGCGATAAAAGTGGTGCATTCAACAAAGCATGTTTCAAATAACATTGTCGTGAACAAGATCCTGCGTGTCAAAAGTATTGCTTGCGTTACTGGAATATGCAACCTGTACTGTATCTAGTCAAATTCTATCAGACGTGTTATTATTTTAAGGAGGATTCTGTGGCATTTCAACTATTTGTACTGTTCTATTATTTCTTCCAGACGTATTACGCTCTGGATGATACCTACTGTCTGGTTCATTCATGATAATATGTTATTGCTGATGTTGTAGCTGCTGATAAGACCGACTGTTATTAAATGTACGCTGAAAATTGTGCTCATTACTTATACATCTGTGATGATAACCATTGCTATACGGCGCGTTGCGATACGAGTTGAAATGATGTGTTTTCTGGACGTACTGGTTTCCTTGTTGCTGTGCGTTACTATTTGTTGGAGCTGATGCTATACGTGCAGGCGGCGAAACATTAAAGCTTGGTTGACCTTGTACATTGCATTGTTGGTTAGGTATGCTAACCGGCTGACTTTCATGCTGTTGCGGAGAAGAACCTCTATTGTTACAAGAATGCGGTTGCTGATAATTTTGACGATTGCTGAAAAAGTTGTACATACTGATGATTAAAATTTTGGCTGTTATTAAAATTACGCTGGTAGTTCTGGAGTGCCTAATGAAAATTGTCACTTTCGATAAAATTTGTCATATCCGGTTTTTTTATACCTCTCTTAATCCTAGATAGAGCAATAGTCTAAGAGCTGTTGTGATAGATATAAAGGATAGTAGAAGAGAAGGCAGCAGTGCAGAAAACTAAAGATGAAACAGCACTACTACGGCTCGGGGCCCTGTGCACGCTACAGCACATATTCATTAAAGCATAATGAATCCCCTGAGGTCTGTTATAAGCTGCAAATAAATTTTAGCTTTTGCGTTACAGGCAATGCCGGTGAAAATTCGAAAGAAAATTGTAGTATCCAGTCCAAAGCTAGTTTCTGCATTACAGGTAATGGCGGTGAAAGTACAAAAATAAATCGACGTATCCAGTTCAAAGCGTGTACCTGTGCTGTGTCATTTTCAAATACCTTAGATTTTCTTACGGATGAAAATTGCTCGCAATCAACGTTAGCGTCACTGAATGTGTGAACAGGTTCACGATTGCATAAGAATCTGTTTGTCCCTATCTTTTCGGATTTTAAGTCGCGTAGCCTCTGTAAATTACCTAAGTTACACTGGCTGTATGAGTGTGAGAAATGTTCGGAATGTGCCGTATGCTGTGACGTGTTATATTACCTAATTCTTGTGCTACAGATCTAGTTTCTTCACTACTGCTCGTAGCACAAGCCTCAATTTTGTCACGTAACTGTTCTTTAGTATCATGTCGTTGCACGGTAACGGCTGTAATCTGTTCAATAAGTTGTTTGTTCTGTTCATTAAAGTTGTCGTGCTTTCCGATCGATAGTTTGAAACTTTCATACCACTGTTTGAACATTTCAATAACTTGTTTGTAAGTGTTGTCTACTATTTCATTCAATTGTTTGGAATTGTTGTCAGGTTTTTCATTAAGTGGTTTATTCGATTCATTAAGGTGATCTTGTTTTTCATTTACCAATGATGCCACAACTCGATCCGTGGCAAAATTACCTACTCTATTCTCTGTGCTGTTTGACGGTGTATGTGCTTTTGTCGCATTTTGTGTAACTAGTAGGTCATTCTCTGATTCTTGAAAAGCTTCGCCACTTGGATGTGCACTGTTATTCACTACACCGGAATTAAATAAATATGACGTATTCTGATTACACTGTTCATTTTCGTTAGAAAAATTTATCTGTTCGTTACGTAAGGTTTGCAAAAAGGGTGAGTCAAATTGGGCAGCGTTCATTGCAACAGAACGTGCCGCGTCATCAATTCTCGTTAAATTAACAGAGGCCACAATTGAATTTGTTTGTTCCTCATTAGCATTAGAATCATTACTAGTGGTCAGTACGCACTGATTGTTTGTATTTGAAGGATTGTCATCGTATTTTTCATTGAGTTGTTTGTAAGATTCATTAAGTTGTTTAATATGGTTGTCGTGTTTTTCATTAATTTGTTTGAAATTATTGTTTAGTTTTTTATTCCACTGTCCGAGATTTTCATTACGTGTTCGAACGATTCATAAATTCGTTTGAGGATTTCATCATGTTGTTTGAAGTCATTGTCTATTTTTTTTGATTGATTTGTTGTAATAATGCCATAACTTTACCCCAGCCTAAATCATCAGCTCCATTATCTGTACTGTGTAATGGCGTATCTGCACTTGTCACGTTTTCTGTAACCATTTGGTTATTCTGTGATTCACAAAAAGATTTGCCAATCGAATGTGCACTGTTGGTCACTACCTCGGAATCAAATAAATCTGTCGTATTTTGAGTACTCTGTTCATTTTCGTTACAAAAATTTGTCTGTTCATTACGTAAATTTTGCAAACCGGGTGTATCAAGCTGGGCAGCGGTCATTGTAACAGAACGTCCCGCGTCATCAATTGTCTTCAAATTAACAGAGGACACAATTGAATTCGTTTGTTCATCGTTAAGATAAAAATCATTTTTAGTGGTCGGTACGCACTGATTGTCAGTAAACGGAGGATTGTCATCATTACACTGAGTGTCGCAAATATTATCGGTCAAATTATTAGAGTCGGCAATTTCACTCATTACACATCGCGATGTACTGTTAACAGTTTTTCGAGGCATTTTTCACAAATGAGAATTAAGCACCAACGAAACAAGGACAATGCAAAATGCAACAAACACAAATACATTTTCTGATTTTTGGATGCAATGATAATGCATTGGAAATTCTTTAAATTGAAATGAATGCTTTTCTTTAAAAGAGTTTCTTCATATTATAAAAATTATTATTGTCGCATTTTTTTGAACAAATTTAATTACAATTAACATACATTATTTAATATGCGCAAGGCTGCTTCTTTACCTTCTACAACAATACTCATCCTGCAGAGTCCTGACCAGAGTCGCGACCAGAGCACACAGCCGACACATGCCAACTCCCGCCGACTAGCACGGACTAACACGGACTGATGACTACTACCCACTGTGACTCGCGCGGTCAAGCGCAGACTAGCAACAGCTAACGATAAACTACTCTCTCGTCAGAGATTCTGTCATGCCTCGCCCATCGCCGGCAATGTATACGTCTTTCATAACCCTCCACTTGGGGTGGGGGGGGGGGGCAAAAATTTGGTAGCGATGGTGAGTCAATTGGACTTGCCATGAGCAACAAATTTTTCTTAATTATCTAACTTTTCAATCACAGAATATATACAGATATATAGGTGCAGAACATTAAGTAAAATATAGTGCACATGCACTGAGTACAGAACATATCAGGGAATTACAAAATGTATACATAATGAGTAAAAATGGCACAAAGTGCACACGCACTGTAGAACTCTTTAGCATTTTTACAACAAGTAAACCTAATGAGTAAAAATAATATTGACAAATGACAAAAGTGCACACGCACTGTAGTTCAGAACATATCAGCAAATCACAAAATATATACGTAATGAATACAAATCATGTTAACAAAATGACGAAAGTGCACACGAACTGTAGTACAGAACATATCTGGGAATTACAAAATGTATACATAATGAGTACAAATGGCATAAAATGCCCACGCACTGTAAAACACTTTAGCATTTTTTTACAACAAATAAACATATCAAGGACTGAAATAAAGTGCACACACACTGTGGAAGTCTTTAGCATTTTTAGGACAACTAATCTTATTAACAAATGAAATGAAGAGCACACACACTGTATATGGCTATATCATTCTTACATAACACATCATGAAGTGAAATAAAGTGCACACGCGCTGTATAAGTCTTTATCATTTTACAAGAATTTAAACGCATTGTATAAGTGTTTACCATTTTACAAGAACTAGGAAAGGAATGGGAAGGATTGCGTCATGGTTGTAGCACTTTAGGTTGCACGCAGTTGCACTGAAAGTCCATATCTTTCTATAGAAGCACAACACCAAGTGAGACAATCTGAAGTTCCTTTCCTTGAAGTATTAATCAGTGTAGCCAAGACCCTGAACTGTCTTAGTAATATTCATGTTATCATTTTCGTAGTACATTAGGTACAGCAAACAGTGGGACTATTATAACATATCCATCGGTCAAGGTGGAGGACAGCATGTCGTGTCAACACCACGTTCTTGTAAGGTAAATCAACGTAGAATTAGTGGAAAAACCAAATATAGTGCTCCATGATCATGAGAATAGACAGGACAAACGGATATTGCAGTATTTTCTGGTAATTAGGTCAGAAGGTGAAGGACATTAAGTCACATAGTAGTTTTCATTGAGAATTACACAAGTCTAACAACTGATTTGAGTAATTGGTGGCACTCATCACCCAGTTACTGAACATTTCTGTACCATGTATCTAGTATTACAGAATAATGTTTATAAATCGTTTGTTTACAGAGAACATTGGCACTTATTGCACAGCTACAAACCATCAGAAGTCATCATTCAAAGCAGGAGCTAATAAATGGCATAGTATTACAGAATAATGTTCATAAATCGTTGGTTTACAGAGAACATTGGCACTCATTGTCCAGCTACAAAACATTAGAAGTCATCATTCAAAACAGGAGCTAATAAATGACATAGTATTACAGAATAATGTTCATAAATCGTTTGTTTACAGAGAACATTGGCACTCATTGCCCAGCTACAAACCATTAGAAGTCATCATTCAAAACAAGCGTTAATTATTGGCATAGCATTTGTACATAATTAATCTAATTATAGTAATCATTGGCATCATAGTTCATCTTATTACAATAATCAGTGGCATTCATTTGCCAGTTACAAAGCATTTTTCTTTGTTTTTCCTAGCAATGCATTGCGTTGGGATCAATAATTAATAAGAATATTTGCTTTTGAGTTATTGCTGCAAATGAAGATGTGTAACGTCATTCGTCATGAGTCAGCTGTAGCAGAGTTATGAAACAGGTAGAGCATATGTGATCACATTCATAAATGACGTAGGTTTAATGAACAACTGCTTATAGCACATTAATTTCATTAATGATTTCTCCTGCAAAAAATAAAAAAAATGGATTAATAAACTGAAAGAAGAAACGCATATTGTGCTGAAAAGTAGTGTACTTCGAATTAACAAGTAGTGAAATGTGTATAAAAAATATATGTGTTCTCTAGCTGTCCTTTCCAAAACCGTCAGTCATCTTACTGTGCGATGTAAGACATACTGTCAAAACGAATGCAACAAATACTTAAATAACTACATAGCATAAATAGATAAACTTCAACATTATCCTCATCTGTAAAGAAAAAAAACTTCATTATCCATATTGTCATAACTCCATTATTATCATCACCTGTAAAGAAAAACTTCATTATCCATAGTAGCATATTCCTCATCATTATCCATCACCATTCATTATCATCAGCAAAAAAGTCACTTCATTATCCATTATACAGCTTTTCCTTATTTCTACATTCGGGAGGACGACGGTTCAATCCCGCGTCCGGCCATCCTGATTTAGGTTTTCCGTGATTTCCCTAAATCACTCCAGGCAAATGCCGGGATGGTTCCTCTGAAAGGGCACGGCCGACTTCCATTCCCATCCATCCTTAATCCGATGGGACCGATGGCCACGCTGTCTGGTCTCCTTCCCCAAAACAACCAACCTTATTTCTAGCATATTTCCTCACTAAAACTAAGATGTGTAGTTCTGTCTGACAGCTTGCATCTATCGCCTCGTATTCTGAAAGAAAAAATTAGTTAAGACTGCTATTCTACGATGTGTATAGTATATTCTTGTTAATGCTTGTTAATTCTGATCCATTTACTCTTCCTCACGAGGTATTGCATCTTCTTTCGTTCATTCCGAAGGTGAATTTCTCATGTCTGTTTAATTTTAATTTTTATTTTTTTTACACGTTATTGCTTTCTGAAAATGATGAACAAAGATTAATGTCTTGCATTTAAATCACATACCCACTCAATAAAAACTGGTTTGTAGTAACATAATTGAACATACAGCATAGCATGACAGAAAACGTAATATGTCAAAAACATAGACAGTGTTCAGAGGCAAAAATGTACACAGTGTATCACAATGTAGCAGCAAAAAAATTAAAGTAGTCACGATGTTGAGATATCATAGGGCAAAACGTCAAAGACAACTGGTGTTTGTTATATCTTGAATGTTTCATAGTGCATACAAACAGAACAGGAAAACAATCATACATACATAAAAAATGGAAAATATGCAGGTCTGACATATGATGACAAGAAAAGCGACCTGCTAACCTTACCTTGCCAGGCACTTGCCAAGAAAAAATACGATAATCACCAGTAGTGTTCATGTGAGTATAATTGCATAAGTGATCATAAAAAATTAGGAAATGGCATTATAGTATGATAAATCATAATGTACGTTCATTCAATAAAAGTTTTGATGTTAGATATGTGGTGGTTCCCTTTGGTTTTTCTGGTTCTCAAAGTTTCGACGTGTACTACATTGGGGTGAGGAATGCTGCGAATCCGATATGGACCTGCGTATAGAAGCTCAAACTTACTGCATCCACTCTTTCCTCTGTTGGATAAATAGTGTGTACGTACTAATATCTTCTGTCCAATGTGGAAGTCACGACGTGTACAAACCTGTTTTTGCTGTCTTCTCCGGCGCTCTGCGCCACGTTTGATGTTGTTCAGTGCAATGTCAATTATTTCATGATGTCGTAGTCGACGTGATGTAGGAAAGGTTACTAATTCTTTAATTTTGTTAGGTGGTTCAACATTTTTCAGTATAACAGACGGAGATAGCATAGTAGAATCATTTGGTATGGAATCAATTACATCCTGGAATGAGAGTATGTGTGTGTCCCAATCAATATGTTTTTTATGGCAGTATATTCTACACAGTTTACCAATTTCTATCATTAATCGTTCACAAGGGTTCGAAGAAGCATGGTACCTGGATATATAGATCGGAGAAATGTTTCTAGCTCGTAACATACGTGTCCATATAGCAGATCGAAACTGTGATCCATTGTCGGAAGTTACTTTCAACACATGCCCTACATGAAATAGAAAATGTTTTACAAATGCTTTCGAAACAGTTTTAGCAGTAGCTTTGCGTAGCGGAGTGAAGGTAACAAATTTAGAAGTGAGTTCAACAGCGACAAAGATGTAGCAAAAACCTCTATTAGTTCTGGGAATCGGACCAAAAATGTCTACAGCGGCCATATGTCTAAATTTAACAGGTACAATGGGATGTAATGGAGGAACATGTGAAGTCGTGTCTGATTTAGTTTTCTGGCAGATTTTACATGACGCTAAAACTCGTCGTATACGTTTCTAATTGTGTCGTGTTGTACCAAAGAATTCGTACCTAAAATAACGTCTGTTGTTAATAAGGGAACAATCCAAAAATTTGAGTGAAATGTATGACCTGCAATACAAAATGATAAATGTGTCTGTAATTTAACATCTACTTCTTTACCCGATACTGCTCCTTTTACTTTCGTTTTGCCTAATGGTAACGTAGGATACGTATTCTCTTCGTCACACTCGTAGAAAGTTTCTTCATTTATAACTGACATTGGTGATCCAGAATTGATTACTGCCGAAAATTTTGATGATCCTATTTTTACTTCGATAACAGGGTGTGAAATGGTTTTTTGAACAACTGGTCTTTCCTGCAAAAGAGTGTCTCGGATGTCGTCAAAAGTAATAAATAACATTTTCGTGAACAACATTCTGTGTGTCAAAAGTAGTGCTTGCGTTGTTGGAAGATGCGACCTGTATAGTATCTAGTCAAATTCTTTCTGACGTGCTATTATTTTCGGGAGAATGCTGTGGCATTTCAACTATTTGTACTGTTCTGTTATTTCTTCCTGACGTATTACGTTCTGGATGATTCCTACTGTCTGGTTCATTCATGATAATATGTTGTTGCTGATGTTCTTGCTGCTGATAAGATCGACTGTTATTAAATGTACGCTGAAAATTGTGCTAATTGTGTTTACGTCTATCGTGATAATCATTTCTATACGGTGCATTGCGATTGGATTTGAAATTGTGTGTTTTCTGTACATACTGATTCCCTTGTTGCTGTGCGTTACTATTTGTTGGAGCTGATGCTATACGTGCACGCAGTGAAACATTAAAGCTTGGTTGACCTTGTACACTGCATTGTTGGTTAGGTATGCTGACCAGCTGGCTTTCATGCTGTTGCGGTGAAAAATGTCTATTGTTACCAAAAGGCGTTTGCGACTGCTGAAAATTTCGTACATACTGATGATTACGATTTTATCTGTTATTAAAATTACGGCGGTAGTTGTCATTTCGGGAGTGTCTAAAGAGAACTGTCACTTTCGGTAAAAGTTGTCATATCGGGTTTTCCTTACTCATTTCTTAATCCTAGATAGAGCAATAGTTAAAGAGCTGTTTTGATAGATATAAAGGATAGTACAAGAGAAGGCAGCCGTGCAGAAAACTAAAGATGAAACAGCACTACGACGGCTCGGGGCCCTGTACACGCTACGGCACATATTCATTAATGCGTAATGAATCCCCTGAGGTCAATTACGTGCTGCAAATAAATTTTAGCTTTTGCGTTACAGGCAATGCCGGTGAAAATCCAAAAACACATTGCTGTATCCACGCTAATTCTAGTTTCTGCATTAGAGGCAATGCTGTTGAAAGTACAAAAATAAATCGATGTATCCAGTTCAACGCGTGTACCTGTGCTCTGTCCTTTTTAAATGCCTTAGATTTCTTTACACATACAAATTGCTTATAATCAACGTTATCGTCACTGAATGTGTGAACAGGTTCGCGATTGCATAAGAATCTGTTTGTCTGTGTCTTTTCGGATTTTAAGTCACATAGTCTCTGTAAATTACTTAAGTTACACTGGATGTGTGACTGTAACAAATGCTCGCAACGTGGCGTATGCTGTGACGTGTTAGTGAGTGAAACAATTTTCATTTCTGTCACTTTAAAACACTCGTCAATTTGGCTATTCTGTTGTTCAAATTTCTTATCGACTTCAGTATCCAGAGTGTGTGAAAGTTCTGGTGACTTTAAATTAAACTCGTCGCGTATCTGTGTTGCGTTTTCTGAACATTGTTCAGTGACTGCATTAATTTCATCTCTAAATGATTCTGTTGTGCCTGCATGTCTATTACCTAATTCTTGTGCAACAGATCTAGTTTCTTCACTATTGTTCGTAGCACAAGTCTTAGTATCCTCACGTAATTGTACTTTAGTATCATGACGTTGCATGGTAACAGCTGTAGCCTGTTCACTAAGTTGTTTGTTCTGATCGTTAAGGTTGTCGTGTTTTTCGTTCAACTGTTTGCAACTTTCATACCACTGTTTGAACATTTCAATAAGTTTGTCGTAATTTCACTAAGTTGTTTGTAATGGTTGTCTTGTTTTTCACTGAATTGTTTGAAATTTTCATTTCGTTGTTTGTACGATCATTAATTTGTAGCAATAATGCCATAACTTGATCCATGCCAATACTACCTACAATATTCTCTGTGCTGTTCGATGGCTTACCCGCATTTGTCACGTTTTGTGTGACAATTTGGTCATTCTGTAATTTATGAAAGGGTTTGCCAATCGGATGTGCACTATCGGTCACTACAACGGAATTTAATAAATCTGTAGTACTCTGATTACACTGTTCATTTTCATTAGAAATAATAATCTGTTCATTACGTAAATTTTGCAAACCGGATGTGTGAAACTGGGCAGCGTTCAATGTAACATAACGTCCCGCGTCATCAATTGTCGTCAAATTAATAGAGGAAACAATTGAATTTATTTGTTCATCATTAGGATCAAAATCGTTACTAGCGGTCGGTATGCATTGATTGTCTGTAAATGGGGGATTGTCATCATTACACTGCGTGTCGCAAGTACTATCGGTCAAATTATTCAAGTCGGTTATTTCACTCATTACACATCGCGATGTACTATTAACAGTTTTTCGCGGCATTTTTCACAAATCACAATTAGGCACAAACGAAACAAGGACAATGCAAAATGCAACAAACACAAATACAACAAAGAGCAACAAATTACCGATGACCTGTGAAAGAAAGAGTGACAAATTAGTAAATGCGTTGCGCCAGATGCAAACTGCATTAAGTAAATAAGAGCAGATATATGACTACTTCTCAGAAGATTCACAAAGAAATACGATCCTGGCCGGATGTCGCCAAGTGTAACCTCCCCGCAGAAATATTTAAATGGTAATTGGCGCGGGTTCGAGTCCGGTCCTGTCCTGTGAGCAGCAGCGGCCGAGGGCCACAGGTGACCACTACAACCACCTTCGTTTCATAGTCGGACAGATCAGGCCAAATAGAGCGGAGGGCGGAGGGCCAGGGACTGTAAAAGTCTCTGGAATCGCGGGCAGCAACGAAACCCAAGACACGACTCCTCGGCGGGCGGTGACAGGCCAGAGCGCGGCCGACTTCAAGCTGAGCGGCTCTGACGACGGTGCAGCGGCGTCGGCATATCTGGAGTTGTTGAGCCGGCTGTACTCGTCGTGGGACAACGCTGCGTGCGGCACGTTGATACTACGCTGCGCCCATCGCAGTACCGTAAATTATGTGAATAAAGGAATACTTCTGAATACCGCTGTATCAATCTGCACTGCCCCTTGACGCTATTGAACTTGCTCGCCCTCCTGACGAAATACGGCGCTGTCTGTCCCGGCTTCAGCTCGGCCATCTGAAGTCCCGAGTTCGATTAACAACGGCCCCGCAACGTACAGTTTCGTTGTAAAAATGCTCATCTTTCCCAAATACAATCTCCATTTAGTCTGAACCCCTCTGAAGTTCTGATGTTGTTGTTGTTTTCAGTCTAAAGACTGATCCGATGCAACCCTCCATGCTACAATATCATGTGGAAGCCACTTCATCTCCAACTAACTACTGCAACCTACATCTCTCTGAATCTGCTTACTGTATTCATCTGTTGGTGTCCCTATATGATTTTAACCCCCTACGCTTCCCTCTAATACTAAATTGAAAACCCCTTGGTGCCTCAGAATGTGTCCTACCAACCTATCCCTGCTTCGTACCACAAATTCCTCTTCTCCCCTATCCTGTTCAGTACCTCCTCAGTACCTTACGTGATCTACCCATCTAATGTTCAGCATTCATCTGTAGCACCACATTTCAAAAGCACAAATTTCTGATCTCGCCTACTCTATTCAGCACCTCCTCAGTAGTTACGTGATCTACCCATCTAATCTTCAGCACCACATTTCCAAAGCTTCTATTCTCTTCTTGTCTAAACAGTTGATCGTCCATGTTTCACTTGCATACACGGCTACACTCCAGAAAAATACTTTCAGAAAGAAAATCTGGACACTTAAATCCATACTCGATGTTAACACATTTCTCTTCTTCAGAAACACTTTTCTTGCCATTGCCAGTCTACACTTTATATTCTCCCTGCTTCAACCATCATCAGTTAATTTGCTTCCCAAATAGAAAAACTCATTTACTACTTGAAGTTTGTCATTTCTTAATTTAATCCCCTCAGCATCACCAGATTTAATTTGACTACATTTCATTACTCTCGTTTTGCTTTTGTTGATGTCATCTTATACACTCCTTTCAAGATATCGTCAATTCCATTCAGCTGCTCTTCCAAGTCCTTTGCTGTCTCTGACTTTCCCTACACCAACATTTTCTTTTGTTTCCTTTACTGTTTGCTCAATACACAGATTGAATAACAAACGGGATAGGTTACAGCCCAGCCTTCTCGAGCACTGCTTCCCTTTAGTGCCCAACTCTTGTAACTGCTATCTGGTTTCTGTGCAAATTTTAAATAGCCTTTCGTTCCCTGTATTTTATTCCTGCCACCTTTAGAATTTGAAAAAGAGTATTCCAGTCAACATTGTCAAAAGCTTTCTCTAAGTCTAAAAATGCTGTGAACATAGTTTTGCCTTTCTTTAACCTATCTCCTATGAGAAGTCATGGGGTCAGTATTGCCCTCGAGTTTCTATATTTCTCCGGAATACGTACTGATCTTCCCAGAGGTTGGCTACTTCCAGGTTTTCCATTTTTCTGTAAAGGCTTCGTGTAAGTATTTTGCAGCCGTGACTTACTAAACTGATAGTTTGGTAATTTTCACACATGTTGGCAGCTGCTTTCTTTGGAATTCGGTTTATTATATTCTTCTTGAAGTTCTGATATGCTTTGTAATCTTGTAGCGCGGCCTTTAATTTATTCTGAGTGGTTAGATCTTAATTCACTAAAAGCCCATACGAAATTGGAAGTGCCTAGTTGTATCGACGCAAGATGTGTAACAAGTACACAAAAGTGTGGGCCGTCTTTGTGTCTATGGGATGAATGAGCTAACAGAATCTTCATTTATGTGTGCTCCTTGCTTTTTTCGCTCCAGAACATTCATTAACTTTTGTGTTCGATTAAACTAATAAACCTATAATATTATCGACGCCTGTATTCAGTTGTGCCTGATACTTCCCACAGGGGCATCAATCCAAGAGCCGGCCTGGGTGGCCGAGCGGTTCTAGGCACTAGAGTCTGGAACCGCGTGACCACTACGGTTACAGGTTCGAATCCCGCCTCGGGCATGGATGTGTGTGATGTCCTTAGGTTAGTTAGGTTTAAGTAGTTCTATGTTGTAGGGGACTGATGACCTAAGACGTTAAGTCCCGTAGTGCTCAGAACCATTTGAACCATCAATCCAAGAGGACGCTACCCAAGGGGTCTAAAAGTACAAATCCCCTGCTAATCTGTTAACTATTTCAGCCACCTTGCACTGGATATTATTTCTAGTTATCTGACTTTGTATCCAGTGTGAGTTTCCTCTCCCATGTAACTAACAGGACTTTCATGGAATAAACAGTATGCCACTTTGACATAAATATATTTACACACAGTAACGAATGAGCCTTGTCAATACAATACTCCGACCAAACAATCACCTTAATAAGTTCATTAGATAAAGGAAACTACTAATAACAAGTCAAAAATCTTAGTAATTCAAAAGCGATGTATGGGTATGTATGCGAAAGCACGTCTACCTATTATAACCCAAAACGCTATGCATAAAAGCTGGACTTTCCAGTGCTCTTATCTCGGGTTCTATTGATAATAAAGAGGTAGGGTCAAGTGTTTTTGATAGATCTTGAACTAGTGACCATTCGTATAGCTAGCAGGAAGGATCGTCTTAGTGTCACTATAATACAATGGAAGCCAAGCTATGAATATTGCACATTTCCTCTTGCTTAGGCAAATGGAGGAAATCGGTTGGTTCTTTTTACATTTGATGTTGTCTGCAATGGGCTTGATAGGACTTATGGAGGCATCACCAGTTCATGCACGGTTCCTCGGAAAATAAAAGAAGCGTTTCTGGCACTATATTTTTTCCGTCACCAGTGGACCAAAACGCAGTCGAGGATCCTAAGACGGGTATGCACAACAAATGGCTGTAATATTCACCAGGTATATTAAGATCAAGATCTCGAACAACGTTGAAAACTTTGTTGCTATCTTTATCCGTTATGTAGGCTGGCAAGTGGGGCACCATGAATCCAATAAATAAGAACAAATTAAATGACGATCATTTTTAAAGTGAGTGAATATCGTCATTGTAATGTACTGAATTGAGAAATGACAAATAATGTTACCCCGCGCTGGGCGCCAAAATGTAGTTAAATGGATTTCATCTGATTAACCGAACAAGAAGTAACCCGGATATACGCTCCAAACTGTAGTAAATTAAATTAACTGTATAAATTAATATGCAAATGGCTCCACATTGAATGCCACAAATGCAGTAAATTGATTACATTTGATTGGGAGATTCATAAGGCAGCATCACAGTAGTGACTTAAAACATGGAACATATATGGAACGTTTTATTTTTATTAGTGGATTAACAGCAGAAATATGATCTCAGGGTCAAATTTGACAGGGCAGAGACATGAGTAAGTAAGAAGGCAATTTGAAAGTACAATTATGAAGGGAGGGGAAATAATGAACACCCTCATCTCAGTTTTGCATGAAGACGTGCATGCGGGTGCAGACAAGGAAAAGCAATCGTATGCTTGAAGATTCAGGCTCCGGGCTACAAAGGAGTCGATTTGACATTCTGGTGACAAACAGACCCGAACTATTTGAAAAAGTTAACGCAGAACAGGGAATCAGCGATCATAAAGCGGTTACGGCATTGATGATTTCAGCCGTAAATAGGAATATTAAAAAGGGTAGGAAGATTTTTCTGTTTAGAAAAAGTGAGAAAAAGCAGATTTCAGAGTACCTGTTGGCTCAACACAAAAGTTTTGTTTCAAGAACAGATAGTGTTGAGGATCAGTGGACAAAGTTCAAAACCGTCGTACATAATGCGTTAGACGAGTATGTGCCAAGCAAGATCGTAATAGATGGAAAAGAGCCACCGTGGTACAACAACCGAGTTAGAAAACTGCTGCGGAAGCAAAGGGAACTTCACAGCAAACATAAACATAGCCAAAGCCTTGCAGACCAACAAAAATTACGCGAAGCGAAATGTAGTGTGAGGAGGGCTATGCGAGAGGCGTTCAGTGAATTCGAAAGTAAAGTTCTATGTACTGACTTGGCAGAAAATCCTAAGAAATTTTGGTCTTATGTCAAAGCGGTAGGTGGATCAAAACAAAATGTTCAGACACTCTGTGACCAAAATGGTACTGAAACAGAGGATGACAGACTAAAGGCCGAAATACTAAATGTCTTTTTCCAAAGTTGTTTTACAGAGGAAGGTTGCACTGTAGTTCCTTCTCTAGATTGTCGCACAGATGACAAAATGGTAGATATCGAAATAGACGACAGAGAGATAGAGACACAATTAAAATCGCTCAAAAGAGGAAAGGCCTCTGGACCTGATGGGATACCAGTTCAATTTTACACAGAGTACGCGAAGGAACTTGCCCCCCTTCTTGCAGCGGTGTGCCGTAGGTCTCTAGAAGAGCGTAGCGTTCCAAAGGATTGGAAAAGGGCACAGGTCATCCCCGTTTTCAAGAAGGGACGTCGAACAGATGTGCAGAACTATAGACCTATATCTCTAACGTCGATCAGTTGTAGAATTGTGGAACACGTATTGTGTTCGAGTATAATTACTTTTCTGGAGACTAGAAATCTACTCTGTAGGAATCAGCATGGGTTTCAAAAAAGACGGTCATGTGAAACCCAGCTCGCGCTATTCGTCCACGAGACTCAGAGGGCCATAGACACGGGTTCACAGGTAGATGCCGTGTTTCATGACTTCCGCAAGGCGTTCGATACAGTTCCCCACAGTCGTTTAATGAACAAAGTAAGAGCATATGGACTATCAGACCAATTGTGTGATTGGATTGAGGAGTTCCTAGATAACAGAACGCAGCATGTCATTCTCAATGGAGAGAAGTCTTCCGAAGTAAGAGTGATTTCAGGTGTGCCGCCGGGGAGTGTCATACGACCGTTGCTATTCACAATATACATAAATGACCTGGTGGATGACATCGGAAGTTCACTGAGGCTTTTTGCAGATGATGCTGTGGTGTATCGAGAGGTTGTAACAATGGAAAATTGTACTGAAATGCAGGAGGATCTGCAGCGAATTGACGCATGGTGCAGGGAATGGCAATTGAATCTCAATGTAGACAAGTGAAATGTGCTGAGAATACACAAAAAGAAAGATACTTTATCATTTAGCTACAAAATAGCAGGTCAGCAACTGGAAGCAATTAATACCATAAATTATCTGGGAGTACCCATTAGGAGTGATTTAAAATGGAATGATCATGTAATGTTGATCGTCGGTAAAGCAGATGCCAGACTGAGATTCAATGGAAGAATCCTAAGGAAATGCAATCCGAAAACAAAGGAAGTAGCTTACAGTACGCTCGTTCGCCCCCTGCTTGAATACTGCTCAGCAGTGTGGGATCCGTACCAGATAGGGTTGATAGAAGATATAGAGAAGATCCAACGGAGAGCAGCGCGCTTCGTTACAGGATCATTTAGTAATCGCGAAAGCGTTACGGAGATGATAGATAAACTCCAGTGGAAGACTCTGCAGGAGAGACGCTCAGTAGCTCGGTACGGGCTTCTGTCAAAGTTTCGAGAACATACCTTCACCGAAGAGTCAAGCAATATATTGCTCCCTCCTACGTATATCTCGCGAAGAGACCATGAGGATAAAATCACAGAGATTAGAGCCCACACAGAGGCATACCGACAATCCTTCTTTCCACGAACAATACGAGACTGGAATAGAAGGGAGAACCGATAGAGGTACTCAAGGTACCCTCCGCCACACACCGTCAGGTGGCTTGCGGAGTATGGATGTAGATGTAGATGTAGATGCAATGGAAAAGGAATATGTCAGAGAGTGTCGACAGACATTGGAGTAAATACAAATGCTCAAAATCTGAAATTCGTGTCTGTTCGTGACTATTGATTGTTCTTAAGCTGGCGCTCTGTTCATGTACCACTCAATGTTTTCTGCTGGCATCATTGTGACTTGCACACCAGTAGCAACCGCTACAACTAACTGTCTGTATTTGTTAGTTAAGAAGAAGGAAACACTCCTACAAAGACTGCCTGCTTTAATTTCAATTAACGTGCCTGTCGGGCTTGGTCTCCAAGTAGCCGAACATAACCACACCCACTCAGTGATCTGTTTAGTTGGACCAGAGGAACCACCCCATTCCATGTAAACACACGCACACCATTATGGAGCCACCAGCAGCTTTCACAGTGCCTTGTTGACAAAATGAGTATATGGCTTCGTGGGGTCTATGCCACACATGAACCCTGCTAACAGCAATCACCTACTGAAATTGGGACTCATGTCACAAGGCCACGGTTTTTCAGCCGTCCTGCTTCCAACAGGTATGGTCCAGAGCCCAGAAGACGCGCTGCAGGCAATGTCGCGCTTTTAGCGAAATTACTTGAGTCGGTCTTCTGCTCCATGTCACATTAATACCTAATGCCGCCGCTCTGTCCGCACGGATATGTTCGATGTACGTCCCCATTGATTTCTGCGGTTATTTCGCACATTGTTGTTTGTCTGTTAGCACCAACAACACCACCCAAACGACGCTGCACTCGGTCGTTAAATGAAGGCCGTCGGCCACCGCGTTGACCGAAGTGAGAGATAATGCCTGAAATATTTTATTGTCACCACATTCTTAACACTGTGGAGCTCAGAATATTAAATTCCATAAGGATTTCGAAATGGAAATTCGCAAGCGTCTAACTCCAACAACAATTCTGCTTTCAAAGTCTGTTAATAGTCATCGTGTGGTCGTAATCACTTCCGGCACCTTTTGATATCAGTCACCTGAGTACTAATGATAGATCAGGCAATTCACTGCTCTTTTATACCTTGTGTACGCGATAATAGCGCCGCCGGTATATGTGCATATAGCTACCCCATGACTTCTGTAACCTTAGCGAATATATCAGTAATAATAACAATGACAGGATGTATTAGTGTCGAATTAAAATAAAATTTCGTAATTAAGTGGTTGTCAGAAGTGAGTAGTGACTTGTGAGGGAAATGTGTGGCACTAGTACAGAAGGAATCGTTGTGGACAAGATATTGATTGGCCAAAGGGAAAGCGGAACATGAAAGGGTAAAAAAAAAGTTGTTGTCAGATGTGAGTAGTGACTTGTGAGGGAAATGTGTGGCACTAGTACAGAAGGAATCGTTGTGGACAAGATATTGATTGGCCAAAGGGAAAGCGGAACATGAAAGGGTAAGGTTACTAGATAAAATGGAAGGAAGAAAACAGAAGTAGACATGTAAACTTAGTTTACAAAATGACTGAGGTACCAGTTCCCTGTTGGAAAGAAACAAAACAGGTGTATTATGGCGAGACTGAAGCTACACCAATTGTAATAGATATTTCACTAAATCCTGATATGAATATAAAGAAAGATTTAGTGTTGTGCAATAGAGCAGCCTTGATGGACGTATCCCATCTTTTATTGCAACTATGGAATGGTGACAGGAATTTACAACGGTGTGCAGAACTTAAGGAGGAAATCTATGACTGGGTGTGTGACATGTTCCCGCCTCTAGCCATATGAGGGTACTGAAATTCACCCAGGGACGATGTCCAACAAAATAGTTTTGGTGGTCAATGTGCTACGGTGTGGGAAGGCATAAAGTTGCATGGGCGTCCTGAGTTGTAAATCTTTGAACACGGTACACTAACACGTCAACGATATTGCGGCAATGTACTGTTTCACCGTGTGCCCCTTTAGGGGGTGCATTCGCCACTGACTTAGTTTTCATTGATGATAGGCCGCAAACGCACGGAAGGGCGAAAGTGGAGGAGTTCCTGTAATGGGAGGATATCTGGAGAATGGAAAGCCCTGACCGTACTCCTATTTAAATGAAACAATGTGGGATGCGTTGAGCAGACGTGCTGGAGCACGTCCACATGCAGAAAGGACCATCCAACTATTGTGAACCACATCTGTAAGGAATGCAATGTAACGCCCCCTCACGCGAACACGTTAACAACGTTGTGGGCAGCATGGGAACGCGTTGCAGACCGTGCAGCGCCCACCGTGCGAATCCACACTCTGTTAAGAACTATGCCATACCTTTTCTTATGTCCGTGTGACCACATAAAAGTGGCGACTTCAGTGTAATTTTTGTCTTTGAATAAATGTGTCATTTTTGTTCGTCTCACTGCATATATATTTCTGGTACCTTCTGAAATATACTGTAACAGTCCTTTCTACATACGCTCACAGTTTTATCGATGGCAGTGACACATTTTGCGGAAGTTCCTTTAATCGTTAGTTTTGCGCACCAGTGTATCTGTGCGAGAGGTACCAATGAGATACCAATGAAACAATGAGAGCTTTTGTTGATCATGGTATCTGCTCATTTAATCTGGTATAGGAAGGAATCACATGATCAAACAGAAGAATGTTGCACACGTATCATACGCAAGCGTTCATAGTCATTTCGAGTCTTCTGAAGTTTCGCTGTTTGTGCCGTGTTGAACTACATCACAGTAGTAAGATTGTAGCAGAGTAGGAGAGACGAACATTTTTGTTTAGTTGTGGATGGAAATATTTTTATGGAGGCAGACGAGACGTTTCCCAGCATGTTGCAACATTTTTTTTCCGCAGTTAGGAGCCTCACCGAAGATGAACAATGATTTAGTGTTATAAACAGTACTGGCAAGACATAGACGGAATATTTCGTACTATCTTTATTTAGCAGTAACAGAGTTTTATGAGAGAGCGTTGAGAGGGAGCAAGAAAATGGTTTTTCGAAACGAAATCATGCAATTTTCAGAATCCTTCACGAATCTCTATGGAGCACAGCAAGTGTTCTATTCCTACATACACTTCACTGCATCACACAGTCAACGATATGCAATATGATACGCTGCGGTGTTATTGCCTCCACAACACTTTGTCACATCAGTTTGAAAGTATGCTGGCACTGTAAGACACTGGAATCGTAACACCAGCCGGCCGGGGTGGCCAAGCGGTTCTAGGCGCTACAGTCTGGAACCGCAAGGCCGCTATGGTAGCAGATTCGAATCCTGTCCCGGGTATGGATGTGTGTGATATCCTTAGGTTAGTTAGGTTTAAGTAGTTCTAAGTTCTAGGAAACTGATGACCTAAGAAGTTATGTTCCATAGTGCTCAGAGCCATTTGAGCCAATCGTAACCCCAATCGGAAATGGTTCTCCGACGGTTTTAGTCAGTCACATCAGTCGCGTTACGGGATAATTTGTGTAGTGAAAGAGACGGGGTCTATATAGGATAAAGACGTTTACTGTGTGTGTGTGTGAGTTTGTGTGTGTGTGTGTGTGTGTGGGATAGAGAATGACAGCGACAAAGAGACAGACAGGCAGAGAGAGAGAGAGAGAGAGAGAGAGAGAGTAGAGGGAGAAGGTTCCAAAGAATAAATGTATGTGTCTATAGTAGTAGGTGCGGTGTATTAACAAGCCAGTCGTGAACATGACAGAGGTAAATGGTAAATGTATCGTTCACCTTTCTGGAAAACTAAGAATTTCGTTATGTCTCTAATGACCTTGAGTTCGATAAGTCTCCTTCTCTCTGATGGGTTTACCAAGTGTCTTAGAATTCTCTTGGACGCAATTATGATCTGACAGTAACTTGGGGAATAGCTGACTGAAAGGAAGAAATTACCCATACGTATGCTACAAGGACAGGACTTGTAACGACAATACCTACGTGATGTAACGTCCGTTTACATTATTTTCTTGAAAAAACACACACTGAAGTGTAGGTAGATAATCGTAAGTATGTGTCGATGTAAATATAGATAGCCACTAAATGAAATGAAGATAAATGATTTACTTTATCGAACAAACTCGAGTTCTGCGAGATCCATCCGAACTTATATGCCTTGACGCAAAGCGCACGACGCTCACACCTACATTTTAGCACGGTTGCAGAGAACGACGCTGCAATCTCTAGTTTCTCTGCCCTCTGCCGAATCCTTCAAGCTCCTTCATCTCTCGCGGAGACCGCCAAACTCCGCCACCGCAAGTGCTCTCGAGGGCGCTCCGGGAGAGACTTTAGTGGATTCTCTGAAAATAATAACAGGTTTCAGCCACGTCGAGGGGCTCTCAGCGGGCGAAGCCGTTTCTGGAACTCTTCTTTTTCCCAGTGAGTAATCCGTCTTTGACGGACAACCAGTGTCCAGTTACTGTTATTACGTACCCCTCGCTGGCCTCTTTCACCGCTCTTACATTCCACCGCGACTTCTCCTAACGCCCACCACTTCCATTCCAAGACTTACCCTCTCTCTTTCTCTATCTTTCTCTCTTCCCTCTCATTGTGTGTCTCTCTTCCACCACATGGGCTCCGTCTCTTTCAGGCCAATGAAAAGTACTGCCTGGTTTTGGTGTTCCCGAGATTTATAAGGGCCATCCGTCTAGCTGTTCCGAATCGCGAGGAGGAAAAGAAACTCCCTTCAACCGACCCCTTGTACTCCATCCCACCCGCACGCAGCGTGCTGGAACGTAACAGTCTCATCAAAATTCTCTCACCTGGACGCCGAGTTGGAAATGCTTTACGAGAGATATAAATCGTTGTCAATTGTGCCTGTGGGCGGTCCGACTGAAGGGGGAACAGAGAGGGAGGAATCGAAGGACGCAGCGAGAGGGGAGGGGACTCCGCCTCTTTGGGAGTGGGACGGGCCACGGGGAGCCGGGGCGTTAGAATGCCCCGACCTCGGTGCCCGGCTACCAGGAATTTACGGCATTCTATTTTTACGTAATACATACGGTGGTCTTCGGATAGCGTAATCTCCGGGAAATGGATGGTGATAAAAACGTTACAGAGTGTGTCGGATAGGGCAGCTGTGCTATCAGACGGGGGTGAGCGGGTTTAATATCCTAGCCGAGAGGCAACCCGCGTTACTGCAGCCGCCACTGCGCCTGCCGGCTGTTGGCTGCCTTGTCGCAGGTGGTTCGGTAGGCGGTCCGAGAGACTCCAAAACTGGACAACGTGCGTCACTGGTTCCACGTCGTGCTTTCAAAGACAATCTCTAAATTTAATATATCTGCATCAGTTTTCCTTGCAGTTCGTAGAGTATCCTAACTTGAATATAGTGGCAGTATTTCAGTGAACGAACATAAAAATATACATTACACCAGTTCAGCGTAAGAGTCACCATTCTATTGTCATGAATGTTACATTCAAGTAACGAAAATGAATTTAGATTGGGATTATACTGAATTAATGTTACTTTGAGAATAAATTATAGTAAATTGTAATGTGATGTAAATATGCAACTGAACAAAACACTATCGGATGCAGCCGATACAGAAATATAAAGTAATATATTTTGAAAGTAACAGCTTTGAAAACAAGGTGGTTACAGGATAATATTGACCACTGCGATGTTAGGAAAGTTACAACAGCTGAGGCAAGAAACCCCAATAACTGTTAAAAATGTAAGGCGCAAATAATATTTTCGTTGTTATAAGTGTTTAGTGTAACAGCCGTTCAACCTCAGTTATCATTCTATTTTCTTAAATGCTACATTAAGAAACAAAAAAAAATTATGTCATACTGACTCCGGTGATATGAGGTGAAAAACAACATGAATAAATTTTAATGTGTTGAAACACAGAAAATGAACAAAATATCATTTGATGCAATTGGCTCTGAGGAAAAAAGTAATATATTTTGAAAACAATAATTTTTAAAGAAAGGGAGATATATATTTCCTATTTTCCAATAGGTTTATATTGACCCCAGTGGCACTAGGTAGATAAATAGAAAAATTCTGTACATACAGTTAAAATAACGTAGAGATCTTTCACTATGTAGATAAAAGCAAGAACAGAAATATCGTACAAGACATAGAAATATTTTCAAACAGAACCACGTCACAACACAACATTCCAGTGAACAGATGGAGATTTTCTAAAAAGAGGTGTAAAAATATACTGTTTGATGGGTTGCAAAAATAGACACCGACACCTTCTAACACAAATGTGTGTCACCTGTTCCTGTTAAAAACTGTGTGTAACATCGATTATTTGTACAACACTTCATATTTTAAGCAGAAATATATTTTACATGTATTTTTAAAGCATGACTATTTAGTAAACTGTATTACATAATGAATATGAAGAATAACAAAAATGTTAAGGACACACCCTCCAATCCCGCTTAATTAGTATTAATATCTAAGAGATTCAAGTTTTAAGGATGTAAGAATAATTTTGTACTTATAGCTTTTTTCAAGGGAAACACTGTCAATATCATGCTAACTCCTCTCAAACATGTATCATTAGAGTCTGCCGTTCACTGAATTATTTGTTTTTTATTGACGAGTACTTACTGATATTGCTGTCTCTCTTTTAACTCATCGCTGATACCTAATGTAAAAACCAAATATTTCTCCTTCATAGCGTCTTAGCTTGCTATCAGTCTACATATAACTCATGATGTTACTATAAAATCGGTTTATTCAATTTAAACGTGCGAATGGTGACCACATTTTACTCGGACTATTCGTAATAATGTTTAGAATTGTGATAAAAAGTATTTTGCGTAGTGATACGGTGATCAATGCAGTATTTAGTGATACAAGACAAAATGAACTCTTCGAAGCAAGTAGGACACAGTTACTGGAAGTAAATGCTAAATACGTTTATTACTTAGTTCCCAACATAGATTTATTTTCTATTTCCCTTTCCTCTTGCAAACATTTAACAGTGTGAAGTATTTTCGCTGTGGGGAATTACAGCGTTAAATACATTCAGCAGCTGATTAACATTTCATCCTGTAAATACAATGGCGTCATCTGATGAGCAAACTGTTCGAAATATGTAATGCCAGGGAATATACGGTATCTTACAGAAACACGTCATCGAGGTAGTGTTTTTATAACATATCCTACAAAGTTTAATTTTGCACTATGTTCCTGCAAAATATGAACTATATTACTCATAATATAAAGGAATCATTAATATTGGATCCTTCTACCATTCATCAGACTCATCTCTTGATGTCACAGAAAATTTTAGAGAAAGTCTCAGTTGACTTGTACGTAAGTTCCCCAGTCTTACTGTAATCATTCAGCAATTAATTAGAGAAATTTACAGTTTTGTTCGTGGTGAGCGTGACATCCTGTGAAACTTTATTAAGTACATTCTCTGAAAACTACCTAGGACAGATAGTTAGGAAACACACCTACGTTGGAAATATATTGTAACTAATGGCAACAAGTAGACCTGACCTCTTTGAGGAGTTCTCATCGAAACAGGTATCAGTGACATGACAGGGTTGTGGCAGAATGACTAATTAAGTATGAAGGACAATTAAAACAAGCAGAAAGCTCTATATATCCAGTAAACTAGGTACAAAAAAACCAGTAGTGTCATATCTAAATGGGGAACTTGAAACTGCGAGAACAAGGCAGGATCACGTAGGTAAAGTATGGTTGAAGTTTAAAAGAATAGGTGACTATACACTGGACAGATGTGTATCCAGTAGAACAGTTCATAATTTGTGGGAATCTCCATTGTATATAGTCACTGTAACAAAATTTGTAGAGAAACGCATAGTAATGGATAATAGGTGTAAAACGAAGTATAGCCAAGAGAGCAGTGCGCGATGCCTTCAGTGACTATCGTACCAGAAATACTGCCAAGTGGTCTTGCACAGAGTTAAAAAAATAAATTAATTAATTAAGTAAAAAATAAAAGAGTGGTCATACGTAAAAGCTGTTATTGGCACCAAATTTTATGTCCAGTCCCTAGTGAATGAGACAAGAACTGAAATTGAGGGTATTAAAGAAGAAGGGTAAATTCTTAACACCGTTTCCAAATGTTCCTCTACAAAGGAAAAAAAGCAGGAGAATTGTTCCAATGTAATCCTGGTTCTACTGAAAAGATGAATGAAATAAGTATTAGTGCCAGCGGTGTTGAGGAACAGCTGAAACCGTTCAAACTGAAGAAAGCTCCACAGCCTGATGGAATATCTGTCCAATTCTATACAGAATTTTCTACGGAATTAACCTCTCCTCTAACTATAATCCATCGCAGATCCTTTAAACAAAAAGCTGTGTGCAGTTCTTGGGAATAGGCACAGCTCACATCCATCTACAAGAAGGGTGGCAGAAGTGATCCACAAATTACCATCCAATACCTTAGATATCAATAAGTTGTAGAAACTTAGAACTTATTCTGAGCTCAAACATAATCAGGTATCTTCATCAGAATGACCTTCTCAATGACAACCAGACGAATTTCGGAAACAAAGGTCTTATGAATGCCATATCGCACTTTTCTCACATGACGCACTGAGAGCTGAAGTGTCGCGGAATAGTAAAGAGTTGGAATCGTGGAATATTGTCAAAGTCTCGTGGCCTATGCCGAGAGGCAGAGGCAGTAGTAAGCCAAGAGGTAAGAGGATAGCACATATATCAGAACGTGTCGTCACGCAGGGGCAATGGCCTGGTTACACACAACAGGCGAGAGAGAATTGCTTAGCACGCGGGTTTGTGTCAGACAGAGACTTTCGTAGAGTGTAAGACAGAGGTATAGCATCAGCTGTACTGCATTTCACAACTTCGCGTAAGTCTGTCGTAAAAACACATAACTCTGTCGCAAGAACAACTAAGGGTCGAGTACGACAGATAAGTCAGCAGTATAAGTGGAACGAACGCGTTCATTATAAACGAGCATGACGTCAGGACGTTGCTTGTGCTTCCTTTTAATACGCCAGCTTTGATTGCAACAAGGCACTCACAGTTAGACTTGCAGTTAGATGTGTACTGGGTAACTGCTTAGCACTCAGCTCGGTGATCGACATGTTAATCTTTATTAAGGAGATGTTGTAGTAAGGGTGGTCCATCCAGCAGCAGACGTAAGGGGACAATACCAGCTCTGGTCCTCCCTGCTGCCACTGTCAATCATCAACCCAGGATTAGCAGACATCGCGGCAGACTCGCTCGCCGCCAATGCTGACCACATCAGTGAGTCGTCGTCGAGATCGTGTGGGGCCTAGGCCCTGTGCATCCGCCGTCACCACCGGGTGAGCCAACAATGCTGGGGGACTGCAGCCCGTTCCGCCCGTCCACCGTGGACGAGCCACCAGGAGGAGCAAGGGAGAAGACGGGGTGGGATGGAGTACACTCCACACTACGAGAACGCCTCTCGTGCCGACAGCGCCGGGACTCCAACCCTGAGTGTCCTACGCTCAGCAGCTTGCTGTCCGCAGCCGAGCCAGCCAGCCACCTCGGCGCCACCAGCCACGTGCGGCCGAAGTACGAAGTAAGGACATTCCTTCGCTATGTCAAATCACGCGGCGCTGCGCTCGCAAGATTGTGTGGCCCAGAGCTGGTGTCAACGCTACGAGTCAGCGAGGACTCGGGAATGTCATTGATATCACCAAGTCACATTGTACTCGGCAGGAATAAAGGTGTAATGAATTAATAATGTTTCCTTGTCGTTTCTGACGCGTCCACAGTCATTTCCTAGCATCCTGACAACTGGAGAGGTCACCGCTCGGCCTCCAGTCCACTGTAGGCGCCCGGGATCACTGGGGCACCTACAGATTTGGTGTCAGAAGTCCTCGCGCCCACCAACTACAGATTTGGTATCAGAAGTGTTCGACCTGCCCACTACAGCATTGTCTTGCAGATCAGGTATCTGGAATCGTCGACACCGCCACTGCAGGACTCACACCACAGAGTTGCAGTCAGAACTGTCGACTCTACGCAGCCTTGTGGTAAGTGCACGAGGGGATTTTTGTTAATAACTATGGATGCACGTTCTTTGTAGGGAGTGCACTTTGTGAGACCTGCAGAAACAGCAGATTTATCTGAGTTTAAGGGAAACAGTTGGGAAACGTAGTTGGTACGAGTCAGATGTACTGTGTGTAATTCAACGGGGCATGGGAAGCCATGCACGAAGTTTGTACCAGTAGAATGTTCAAGTTGTAGACGGTTTTATCACGCAGCGCACAATTGTAGAGTGTGTCGCTGGGCAATAACAAGGTGGAAGGATCAATTTCGTTTAGTTGTGCATTGTTAGTCTTATTTGTCTTCCTGTGTGTAGTGCTCAACTGTGACAAAGGAGTTGAATAGCTAGTGTAGTTATTGTTCTGAGGAGTAAATTCAGTATAGAGTAAGTTGTTGGTAATCTGGAAAAATCATGCCGGAAAAATGATCCGTTAGTACTGATGTGAGTATAGTCCTCTGACGAAGCAAGTCTCATAATTGTTAGAAGAGAATGCGCAGCATAAGTTACGTCATGTAGAATTAATGGCGCAAATGGAGACCTTGCGTTCGGCGCAAGAGTCGCAAACGGGTTCAAGTGAGAGCAAGTCAGTAGCAATGTTCAACCTTACAATATATCCTTCAGTACCTAACCCGATCACGCCTTTCTCAGGTAAAACAACAGAGGATGTCACAGCGTTCATTAACGATGTTTTGGCAACAGCTGCAATGAGCATTTGGTCGGACGTAACTACGTTACGTATGGCAAATTTGCGACTTGCAGGGAAGCCAAGATGTTCGTGATGTACCATGAGACGCTTAGTAAGGCGAGCACGTTTGAAGAATTGGCAGATGGGTTACGACAAAGATATTGTAAGCAGAATGGTGCAAGATTTTTTAGGGAGAAGTTA
Organism: Schistocerca cancellata; assembly: GCF_023864275.1. Lineage (NCBI taxonomy): Eukaryota > Metazoa > Arthropoda > Insecta > Orthoptera > Acrididae > Schistocerca > Schistocerca cancellata. The sequence goes on from NC_064634.1 coordinate 229,213,351, forward strand.
GCTAATTTACACAGAAGGTCAATGAGACAGTGGAGTCTTTTTCAGATAGGATACGGAAAATGAATTCGCAGACCTATGAATTATCGGGTAATCCTCGTGCGGATCATGTATTACTACGAGAGGCAGAAAACAGAGCGCTCGATGTATTCCTCAGGGGAATTCCCGCAGAATTTTCTCGTAGGGTTAGGATGGAGAATCCTGGGGATTTAGCTGCAGCACTGCGTATTGCAACGCATCTGCAGGAGATAGACATTACAACAAGGGTTCGCAATGATAAACGCGTCTTTGCGTCGGAGAGGAATTGTTACCGTTGTGGGAGGAACGGTCACGTGAAGGCTGAGTGCAGACAGCCGCAGTGCTATGCTTGTAAAAGCTACGGTCACAAGTCGAATGAGTGTCGTAGTAAGCAGAATGATAACGGGAATAAACAGGAAAAAGCGTTAAACGCGAACGGGAGTGTTTCGTCCGTCGGAAGACATTCCCGGTAAGCAAAAGTACGGTTGAAACTAGTACAGAGACGGATTGTTTCTTGATAGGTGTTGTAAGGAATAACAGATGTAAGATTTTCATTGATACAGGGGCACATGTATCTGTTGCTAGTCTAGACCTCGTGGGTAGAAGAAGACTAGGTATTACTAGGTAAAGATTACGTGGAGTATGAAATAATGAGTAGCAATCATCGGGTACAACACAGCTCGTTTATAAGATTGGAACTGTAGAGTTCGGAGAGCAAATGGAAGTGTTGCCAACTGTAGGACAAGGGTATTCTGTGATTCTTGGACTGGACTTCCTCGATAAACACCATTCCAAAATTAGTCTTTCACAGCGTACAAGTGAACTTAGTGGAAACTTGTTTTCAATGGGTACAACAGCTGTAAATGTTTCTACGTCGCGAGGTGCATCCGTTGCTAAGATGTCACTAATTGAACCGCGTACAAGGGCATTAAACGATTACGCATGTAAAAGTGCCTTCGGGTACAGGGAAGTTTGTTTGGTTGTCAGTAGCTACCGATATACCACAGCAGAGACTATGTGTGGTGGAGCCACTGCAGAGCAATGAGGCATTGGATGAAATGCATTGTTTTATTAGGAGGAGCGTTGCGCGCGTAACGGATATAAATGGGAACTGATGATTCCGGTCAGTGTAGATAATTTTGGGGCAGATGAAGTGGATCTCCCAAAGGGTTTAGTGGTAGTTTGGAAATACTCGACGAAGAGGCTATAGGTGAATCCCAAGGTGATTATAACGTCAAGCAAACCGTTAAAGCATCTGTACTACGTGATAAGATTCGGCATTTGGAGAATGGTGATCGGAAAGCTATGGAAGTTTTGTTATTAGAGTAATTAGATTTGTTTATTTCAGAAGGTCCATTACCAGCAACTCCTATTGCACAGCACCGTATACCGACTGGCGATAGTCCGCCGGTCTATAGAAAACCATACAGGATAGCGAAGCACCTACAACAACTAGTGGAAGAATTTATTAATCAACAGCTAAGGGACGGTATTATAGAGAACAGTGAAAGCCCGTGGTCTGCCAACATAGTGGTAGTTCCTAAGAAGTCATTGAACGGTACTAAGAAGTACAGGTTTTGTTGTGACTATTGTTTTTTGAACGCATGAACTCTAACCGATGCGTATCCAATACTGAACATCACGGAAACATTGGATAACCTAGGTCGGTCTAAATATTTTTCGACACTAGATCTAAAGAGTGGGTACCATCAGATAGGAGTAAGTCCCGAGGATACACCGAAGACGGCATTTGCAACAAGCCTTGGTCACTTTCAGTATAGCAGATTGTCATTTGGGTTGAAAAACGCTCCTGCTGCTTTCCAGCGTCTGTTAGATGGTGTGCTTCGCGGACTGAAACCAAATATTGCTATGGTATACCTCGATGATATTGTTACTTTTTCGCGTAATATAGTAGAGCATGTGGAACGACTGAACGAAGTATTTAGTAGGCTAAGAGCGGCAAATCTTACGATTAATATCGAGAAATGTCAGTTTGCTCAGACGCAAGTGACTTATCTTGGGCATATTATCAGTCAGGATGGGGTAACAACGGATCCTCGTCTAACGTCGGCTGTGCGTGGTTTTCCAGTACTACTAAATAAGTTCAGCAATATATCGTTTTATGTAATTACTATAGACGATATGTAAAGGTATTCGCGGAAATTGCACATCCATTAACCAGATTGTTAAAGAAAGGTGTTAAGTTTGAATGGCAGCACAGTGTCAGGAGGCATTCGAGAAGCTCAAACAGATACTAACATCAAACCCAGTGTTGATACTTCCTGATTTCGAACAAGAGTTCATACTATCTTGTGATGCTAGTAATATAGCTGTAGGTTGTATTCTTTCTCAGAGGGTTAATGGACAGGAACATCCAGTGGTTTATGCTTCCAGGCAACTGAATAAGGCAGAGACGAATTATTCAACTACAGAGAAAGAAATGTTAGCAATGATTTACGGTATCTCGTATTTTTGCTCTTATTTATAAGGGCGTAGGTTCAAAGTGATTACGGATCACGCAGCATTGAAGTGGTTGTTGGGGTTGAAAGATCCTTCGAGTCGTTAAGCGAGATGGGCACTGAAACTAAGTGAATTTGACTACGAGGTAATTCACAAACCAGGGTAAAACATACGAATGCAGATGCGCTTAGTAGAAAAATAGCAGCTGTACAAGTTGTGGGCATAAGTGAGAAGGAGTGGGTAAAGGCGCAAGCCACTGACAGAGAGTGTTAATTGTTCCAAACGCAACCGCAGTTTGAAATGCAGGATGGGTTGCTTTGCAGGAAGACGAAGTGCGGACTACGCGTCGTAGTACCGGAGTCGCTGAGGGAAGAAGTGATGAAACAAGCGCACGACCATGTATTGTCGGGTCACGGTGGTAAAAGGACGACTTATAGACGGGTAGCTGAAAGGTTTTGGTGGAAGACACATCGCAATGATGTAGAGGAGTATGTGCAAAATTGTATACCGTGTGCGCAGAGAGCAGATTTAATTTATCAGAAAATTCAGTTACAGAGACTACCTGAAGCTGATCGTCCGTTCGCATTCATAGGATTAGACGTAATCGGAGCATTTAACAGGACCCAAGCGGGTAATCGATACGTATTAACAATATTAGATCATTTTTCCCGATACCTGGTAATGGTAGCTATACCAAATCAGAAGGCAAGCACTGTTGCGCAAGCCCTAGTAAATAACTGGTTGCTGAAGTTTGGTGTGCCTGATACTATAATTACAGATCAGGATAATAACTTTATGTCGTAGCTGATGAAGCACTTATGCAGTTTATTGAAAGTTAAGGAATTGCGGACAAGCCCATTTCATCCTCAGTCGAATGGACGAACAGAACGGGTTCATAGGACGTTAGTTAAGATGATTAGTCATAACGTAAACTGAGAACACACGGATTGGAACGTGTATTTAAATCTACTGACAAGCCCATATAACGCGAAAGTTCATACCGGAACGGGGCTCTCTCCGTATGAGGTAATTTATGGTTGGAAAATGCCATCACCATTTGATGTGCTCAAACCTCAGGTAGGTTCACAGGATGAGTCAGTGAAGAATTTCGCCAAGAAATTGAGAGAGATTTGGCAAAGGGTACGGCGTGCTAATACTAAAGCTTTGGAAAAACAAGAGAGTATTGGGCAAAGAACAGGTAAACTGCCGCAATACGCAATTGCTCAATGGGTATTGTTCCGAAGGGTAAAACGAAGAAGTTTTTGACGAAATGTTCTGGATCGTATCAGTTAAATGAAATAGTGTCTCCAGTGAACGTAAAGTTGCAGTTACCACCCAAGTCGTCAGTAGTTCATGTGAGTAGCATTAAACCGTTTAAGGGCACAGTGGATGCGTAACCGCAGATTCCTCCAGCAGTAACTAAGGGTGTGAGGGTACCGAAACTAAAAGAACAGCAGAGGAACGTTCCTTACGCACTTAGGTCTAGGGATAAGTAGATTAAGTGTCCACGGGGAGGAACATGTCATATTTATTGTTATTAGGTAATAGGGTATGTGCAGTTATTCCTTGTCTTTTGTGTGTTTTAGACGTGGTAAGGAAGGGAGCGATTGACATGGCTTCCTTATCCTTCAGGGGCCGTGCCAGGATGTGGCCCGTGAAACTTTTCGTCAGTCTGGTACTGCTACACTATTGCAGAGGAGAGGTGGAGAACGTGCAACCACTAGATAAAGGAATTTTGTTTGCAAGGCAGTTAGATGTGGTATTGTCAAGCCGCAGGTGGAATATTGTGTTCACGTATAATACATGGGGAGTGAGGAATGATGTACGGACACTACAGGATAGGTATACGGCGCTACAGGCGGCCACGGAGAAGAAGGGGTTGTCTCAAGACATACGGAACGAGTATCAGGAATGGAAGCTCTCATACGAAAAGCTGAGAAGGCAGCTGCGACTGGTAACGGAAGTGGTCCCGCAAACTCTCGTTCGCAGGAAACGAGGGTGGTTGGATGCAGGGGGAAAATTGCTGAAAACAGTGTTTGGAACCGCGGACGAGGGAGATTTAAGGAGCTTAAATAGTACGGTGGGGGAGATACAGGAGTTGGCAGAGGAGACAAAGTCGAAAGTGGATTGGCACACGACACATATAGGTAACATGGAGCAGGGGATATTGAATGTCACTAGAATAGTGCAGGAGTTGACGTCAGACCTAGAACGGTATGCAGCAAATACCAAGAAAGTGTTGAATGGGGATATAGTGGCTATACAGGCGAGATTGAGCCGAACAGATGGGAAAATACAAATAGCAGCTTTATTGAGGGCATTAGCAGACAGGGTGGATGATGCGCGTGTAGAACTGGAAGCGTTATATGAAGCTATGCATCACACAGTGCATGGGCAATTGAGTGCCACTTTGTTAGGTCCAGATCAGATGCACAAGGCGTTGCTGAAAGCGCAGAAAGAATTCTCGAAAGGAGTGCGTCATGTCGTGCCTCGGGCGAAGCGGAATTTACCGTTATTCTATTGCATGTCTAAAGTGAGAGTAATTACAGATCAGGCGAGTATACACGTAGAAGTGCAAATACCAGTGATGGGTATCAATTCACGCTACCAGTGTTATATATAGTACACCCGTAGCCAATTAGATGGGGTGCACTTGGGAAGTGGGTGCAAGTGCAAACTCGGGAAGTGTTGTTAGTGTCAAGACAGAGGAGTGCTCATGTGGTAATGTCTACGAAAGATTTGACAGACTCTTTCAGGGGAAGTGTTTTTATCTGTCCAGCAAAGGAGGTGGCAACCCACAATCATTCGTATGAGATGCAGTTGTTATTGCGGAATATGGAAACCTTAGAATGCGAAAAGAAGGTGTTACTTCCGAGACCGAAATTTCAGAATGTTGGGGAACATTGGATTTACTCTGTGTTCGAACTAGAGACCGTAGTTGCCACATGTTACAGAAATGGTAGATTGACAGATATATCAAAGCTTGAATTGCAGGGCAGTGGTTTATTGATTAAATGGCATAGGATGTGAAATAGTGGGGAAGCATTTTCACCTACCATCTACTTTCACGGGTACAACTATGATTAACGTGACACACCCTATCTTGTATTATCCAGAGGAACCACCACACATATTGCCTCGCCAGAACCTAACGTTTATTAACGAGTCCTTGGATGCCACATTGCTACAGTCTTTAGATAGCCTGATTATCTCAGAAAAAGAGCCGATCTCAATTAATCAACTACTGCAGCATGTGCAGCAATATCCGGACGAATTTTCTTAAAGGAGAAGGATGTGTAGTGTCGTGGAATAGTAAAGAGTTGGAAACGTGGAATATTGTCAAAGTCTCGTGGCCTATGCCGAGAGCCAGAGGCAGTAGGTTAGCCAAGAGGTAAGAGGATTGCACATATATCGGAATGTGTCATCACGCAGCGCAATGGCCTGGTTACACACAACAGGCGAGAGAGAATTGCTTAGCACACGGTTTTATGTTAGACGGAGACTCTTGTAGAGTGTAAGACAAAGGTATAGCATCAGCTGTACTGCATTTCACAACTTCGCGTAAGTTTGTCACAACAACACGTGACTCTGTCGCAAGAACAACTAAGGGGCGAGTACGACAGATAAGTCAGCAGTATAAGTGGAACGAACGCGTTCATTATAAACGAGCATGACGTCAGGACGTTGCTTGTGCTTCCTTTTAATACGCCAGCTTTGATTGCAACAAGGCACTCACAGTTAGACTTGCAGTTAGATGTGTACTGGGTAACTGCTTAGCACTCAGCTCGGTGATCGACATGTTAATCTTTATTAAGGAGATGTTGCAGTAAGGGCGGCCCATCCAGCAGCAGACGCGAGGGGACAGTACCAGCTCTGGTCCTCTCTGCTGCCAATGTCAATCATCAACCCAGGATTAGCGGGCATCGTAGCAGACTCACTTGCCGCCAATGCTGACCACATCAGTAAGTCGTCGTCGAGATCGTGTGGGGCCTAGGCCCTGTGCATCCGCCGTCACAACCGGGTGAGCCAACAATGCTGGCGGACTGCAGACCGTTCCGCCCGTCCACCGCGGATGAACCACCAGGAGGAGCAGGGAAGAATACGGGGTGGGATAGAGTACACTCTACTCTACGAGAACGCCTCTCGTGCCGACAGCGTCGGGACTCCAACCCTCAGCCTCCTATGCGTAGCAGCTTGCTGTCCGCAGCCGAGCCAGCCGGCCGGCCAGGCGCCACCAGCCACGCGCGGCCGAAGTATGAAGTAAGGACATTCCTTTGCTACGTCGCAGCATGCGGCGCTGCCAGTATCATGTGTAATAGTGTCATAATAGTGTCATCGCTACGAGTCAGCGAGGACTTGGGAAGATCGTTGATATCAGCAAGCCACATTGTACTCAGCAGGAATAAAGGTGTTATGAATTAATAATGTTTCTTTGGCGTTTCTGACGCGTCCACAGTCATTTCCTAGCATGGATGGAGAGTTGTCGTAAGATGAAGTAATTTTTGGTTTGCTCAAGGGAAGTTTTAATTCATTCTTGTATATTAATGACCTTGCAGGCATTATTAATTGTAACAGGAGGCTTTTTGCAGATGATGCGGCTATCTGTAACGAAGTATTATCTGAAAGAAGCTGCATGGATATACTCAGTCAGATCTTCATAAGATTTCAGTTTGGTGCTGAGATTGGCAACTTGCTTTCAACGTTCAGGAACGCAGAACTGTGGACTTCACAAAATAAAAACACGCAGTATCCTACAACTACAATATTAATGAGTTGCCAATGCATACAAATACCTGGGTGTAACACTTTGTAGGGATATGAAACGGATGCATCATATATGTTCAGTCGTGGGTCAAGGAGATGGTGTACTACGGTTTATTGGTTTACTGGGGAAGTGCAATAAATATACAAAGGAGATTTCTTACAATTCACTTGCGAGAACGGTTCTAGAATCCTGCTCACGTGTGTAGGACCCATATCAGATAGTACCAACAGGGGATGCTGAACGCAAACAGAGAAGGACAGCACAAATGGTCACAGGTTTGTTTAATAGTAGGAGAATATCACAGAGATTCTGAAGGAACTGAACTGGAAGAATCTTGAAGATGGACATAATGGATCCTGAAATAGTCTATTAACAAAAGTTTCAGGAACCGGCTTTAAATGGTTATTCTAGGAATATATTACAGCCCCCTATGTATTCCTTACATAATGATCGTGAAGATAAATTGGAATAATAACTGGACGCACTGAGGCATTGAAGGAATCATTCTTCCTGCGCTCCATACGTGAACGGAAAAGGAAGAAATCATAATAATTGGTACAGTGGGATGCACGCTCTGCCATACACCTCATGGTGGTTTGCAGAGTATAGATGCAGATGTAGAGAGGAGGGTTACTATAATTAGCTGATACGCTTTACACATTCCCGCATCTGTTGCTCATGCTTGAACAGTTAATTCGAGTATGTTAGTTCAGTGTGAAATGAGTAGGTTACCTCACTTCTCAGATGGAAGATTCACTTAATAAAATAGCATTTTGTAAGAAATGTAGCTTAATCTTTGTGGTATATTAAGGCCCAAGTGACACAAACCTCCCTTTTAGACGCCAGTCTTAGAGCTTTAATAATTCTATCCAAGATGTATCACAGATACTAGCGGTAGACTGCACGTATAGAGAGAGAGTGGCCAACACCGCTACGACGGCCATCTTTCTGCCAAACCTCTGATGTAACGTTCGAACGGGCGATAGTGGAGTGCAAAGTCCGCGGAAATAGATTTGTCCCTGAGAAGAAATTGCGAGAAATACTCAATTAAACGTTTTTCGAACGATTGGATACTTACTGGAACAGTAATAAACACCCCTAATAGTGCACATATCAAAAAAATATTGCATCACCATGCTTCGCAGAACTCACGTAGATAGACGTTGACTGTGGATATTGTATCACACACACAGTCCCTTTGACTGTTCAGAGATGTCACTGAACCCGCCCAAAGATGTAAACAGCAATGTATGAGCAGCACGGAGCGGATCCGTTAGCCGATCAGTTTGTCATTCCACCAGGAAGGAGGTACACTGCTCATGTTGTCTGTAGTTTTACTATGTCTAGACGGTCAATACCACGGTTCGATGATGTCCGCATTGTTACTTTGTGCCAGGAAGGACATTCAACAAGGCAACTGTCCAGTCGTCTCCGAGTGAAACAAAGCGATATTGTTCGGATATGGAGGAGATACAGAGAGACAAGAACGGTCGATGACACGCCTCGCTCAGACCGTCCAAGGGCAGTGGAGGACCACTACCGACGGATTATGGCTCAGAGGAACCCTCACAGCAACGCCACCATGTTGAATAATGCCTTTCGTGCTGCCATAGGACGTTGTATTACGACTCAAACTATGCGAAATAGGGTGCATGATGCGCAACTTCAGTCCCGAGGTCCATGGCGAGGCCCATCTTTACAACCACGACACCTTGCAGCGCGGTGCAGATGGGCCCAATATGCCGAATGGACCGCACAGAATTGGCATCATGCTCTCTTCACCGATGAGTGTCTCATATGCCTTCAATTAGCCAATCGTGGGAGACGTGTTTTGAGGCAACCGAGTCAGGCCGAACATCTTAGACACACTGTCAACTAGTGCTGCAACGTGGAGGTTCCCTGCTGTTTTGGGGTGGCATTATGTGGGCCAACGTACGCCGCTGTTGGTCATGGAAGTCGCCGTAACGGCTGTATGATACGTGAATGCAATCCTCCGACCGATAGTGTAACCATATCGGCAACATATTGCTGAGGCATTCATTTTCATGGACGACAGTTCGCACCCCCATCATGCACATCTTGTGACTTCCTTCAGGATAACGACATTGCTAGACTGGAGAGGCCAGCATATTCTTCAGACATGAACCCTATCGAACATGCCTAGGACAGACTGAAAAGGGCTGTTTATGGACGACGTGGCCCACCAACCCCTCAGAGGGATCTACGCCGAATCGCCGTTGAGGAGTGGGACAATCTGTACCAACAGTGCCTTGATAAACTTGTCGATAGTATACCATGACGAATACAGGCATGCATCAATGCAAGAGGACTTGCTGCTGGGTATTAGAGGTACCGGCGTGTACAGAAATCGGGACCACTGCCTCTAAAGGTCTTGCTGTATGGTGGTACAGCATGCAATGTGTGGGTTCCATGAGCAATAAAAAGGGCGGAAATGATGTTTATGTTGATGTCTATTCCAGTTTTCTGCACAGGTTGCGTAACTCTCGGAACCGAAGTGATGCAAAACATTTGTTGATGTGCGTACAATTTCCTACCGTGAGTGTGGAAACTATTGCATCTGATAAAATAAAATCATAAGCAGTGTACCACTTGAGACGCACAAAAATGTTTGAAGACATGGCCAAAAGTATTCGTTAGTGGTTCTCACAGGCTAAATGCTTCTCTTGGGTAACTTCACCATTAAGAACCATTACTGATACAGGCGATGGTAAATGCCCTGCAGTAACGATCAAATATGCCAAGAAAACTAATCCAATAAATCTGCAGACGTGGTACGCCACAGAACGGAAAAGTTTTCAAAGATGATTTGCTCAACAAAAATTTTCAACTGAATAGTGCTGACGCATCCAACTGCAAATGCGAAAAACATGTGTCAATAATTTATCCGTGTCGAAACTCGGGCGATACTATTAGTGAAACACAAAAATGCCTTGTGTTCTAGTTCTCAAATAAACTTGAAATTGACGTCACAAATTCTGACGCCCACTGCAAAGCATTTGATGAAACTTTCCGTTACCATTGAGGACTGGCAGTTACAGGCTTCGTAAAAAACTGTTGGTTAGAGGTATGAATATTTAAAGAATTACAGTACACAAAAATTTGTTCACTACAATTCTTGTTGGCGCGATGGTTTTACAAGGAAACGAGAACAGGTGCCTGAAACTGAGAGTTACTTCAGTGAAGTAAAGAAGCAAACTATTTTGGTTACAGGAATAACCTAAAAAATCTATGAACGTATGCTGTTAAGGAATTAGCAGCTGCCCTGCATTATGAGATTCTGTAAGAGGTAAGATGTTAACAAAACAAATGTGTGTTAAATTCATCTTCCTTTCCAATTATAACTGATTGGGATTGCCAATTTTTATCGTTTGGTCATAATTCCTCAGCCTGTTTCTAAGTTGGATGATGCATTACACATTTTGAGCCATTTGTCATTATAAAGATGACAGTAATAAAACATGAGCATTGCTCAAGTGTATAGCATCTTAAACTGTTTTTTCAGACTTTTAAGGTTGCAAATTGCAACCTGCAGATTGTGTGCAAACCTATAATATACATGCATTTACATCAGCTTGAACTTACCTCAGATTGGCTGTGTCCTGCGTTCAATTACATGAGGTTTCAGGCCGCTTCCTGTCGACTGGTCATTATAGAATGCAGCAAGGAGGTACAAATTTGAAACAAGAGTTCCAATTAGACAAATTTCTATTGAGTCTAGTAGAAATCATGGATATACACTCCCTTTGCCACAGAATATGAATGGTCAAGTTGCAACCATCAGCGAAGAATTGCATCTCCCAACTGACCAAAGCAGTGCATAGCTTTGAGATGGCCTGGAATTTTGATAAGCCGTCCTCACTGCCATCCTATGTAGTTTCCTATCCAGATGGCCATCATCAACAGTACAGAATTCGATTACATTGGAGTGAGGAAAAAAATGCACATGAGGACATGTCAGGATTCACATGACAAAGAAGCACTGGGGGCAGACTGGCACACAGAAAGAACTGTGTGTGTGTGTGTGTGTGTGTGTGTGTGTGTGTGTGTGTGTGTGTGTGTGTGTGTGTGGGCCTGCTCATGATTGTGAGCTGTTCAGTGATTATTGCTCTAGGTACAAAAATAGAAATTCATTTTCATTACACACATGTCAATTCATACTATGGAATAACGTCCAGCAGTACACTTACACCAACCTGTCCTCATTTTCATAAGGTAAGGCCGGTTTAGCATCATTTAGCACCAGTTGTTTTATTTTATTCGTATAATAGAGTCTAACATTGTGGGCAGACAGAAAACACTGCCACTACCCACCTTAAAGATATTTTAGTCAAACGCAGAATGAAGAAGAAGTGTAGAACATAATGAGACATGAATGTAAAAACGTGAAAGTAGACGACATTCTTCAAACAATTACTTGATGAAGCATTTCCTCAAATATTTCATTAGACTGTCAAGGAATATGGTGACAGGAAATCCTCTGGAAATTACAAGTGTCTCCAGGCTTATTAAGAACCCACAGAATGCCCCAAACACGTTGCGTCATTTTCATTTAACTAACTGATACGGAACAAAGTGTACATCAGTAAGAATGTATGCAATTAGAGCTAGTGAGTAAAATAAAATGCAGTATCTCTATTTGTCAGTAATTAACGACATTATTACCCTTATTAAGGCTTTAATTACAAAGCAGAAACAAAATCCAACATTCAGTGCATAAATAATATAGACATACAGATTTGTTGCATGCAATAATTGAAATTCATTTTCATTACACACATACTAATTAACACTATAGAATAATGTGCAGCAGGACACTCATAACAAGAAACCGTAAAGTAGCTAAACATAAGAAAAAGGTTAGTGTGAACTTAATTCTATAAAAAATGTCGTGTGATGAGGGCCTCCCGTCGGGTAGACCGTTCGCCTGGTGCAAGTCGTTCGATTTGACGCCACTTCGGCAACTTGCGCGTCGATGGGGATGATATGATGATGATTAGGACAACACAACACCCAGTCCCTGAGCTGAGAAAATCTTCGACCCAGCCGGGAATCGAACCCGGGCTCTTAGGATTAATAGTCTTTCGCACTGACCACTGAGCTACCGGGGAGGACACACTTAATACTAAGAACTTGGTACGTTGTATAAAAAAATACTTTAGCAGTGGTGAAACTTACCTGGAACACCATTTATTAACACATGCCACTGTACACTACCACTAGTATTTGTGCTATTGCCTAACAAGAGGCAGTTAGTAATATTGTGTTCAGTATTACAAATCAAACTTCTAGAGCTTTAAACAACAGCGTAATTGCCGAGAGAATGCATTAACAGGACGGTAGGGCTTTATTTGACAATGTTAATATACCTTTCATACCAAATTACAAACCCAGTACTTTTCAAACACACTAAGTTTCTTCCTATGCACACAGATTAACTGACAGTCGAAACGTAGGAAATGACAACAATTCACAGCACTGTCATCTTTCACAAAGATATTAGAAACTATTAAAAAAACAGGCTTGTGAATCACTTACAGCAGACGTCTCAGTAAATAAATATTTGACTTCAGATTTAGAAAACATATAACTTATGTGACGGCACCATTTACAGTAGTAGTTCTGTAAACTGTTTGATGAAGAAAACATGTAGCTGGCATATTCATATACACAACTAAAACCTTTGACCCACTAGACCAAGGAATTTTGTTAAGGATAGTGAGGAAATGATTTCTACCCTACCTAGAAAACAGGACGGAATCAATTATTGAAACAATTAACTGGGTTGGTAAGTGTCTCTCAGAACAAGAATATGTAAACAATGCGGTTCCTATGCATTGGGTACAATGCTATTCCGAGTTTACATTAACGATTACACATACTGCATCACAATGGCAGATACAATACAGTTCACAGATGTCAACAACTTTTTATTTACTGCTCAGTCACCACAAATACTGAAGTGATAATTGTGTCTATGGTAGCAAAAACATAGGAAATAATTAACAGAGCTGCACAGATAAACTGAACACAATGAACTTCAGCATAACAAAGAAAGCTGGCCTTGGAAATCTGATCATAAATTATCTGAGTCCCAAACATTAAATTCTTTGCTGTGTTTGTTGACAGGCAATTGATATAGGATAAGCTCATCAAATACGTAGAAAATATAATATATACGCTACAAATACTGGGCCATCTATGTAACTCCTCATTGTTAATAACATTTTACTTGTTTGGTGGAAATGGTGATATCATTCTGAGATATGATGGGACATGGAACTTGCACTGGTGATTAGATGAAACTGAAACACAATCCCTCAGGCCAGAAAAGTTTCATAGCTGACGCACAAGAAATAATTTCTTATAGCTGTAAGATAATGCAGATAAGTTTCACTTCAGCTACCTAACATTTTGAGCCAGTGCATGCATTGCAGAGGTTTTTCTGGCCATAGCATGGCCAAATTTCAAGCACATTTTTAGACAGAATATCTTCAGGCCAAATCTGACAAATGGTTTCACCAATTTCAACTTAATTTTGTACTAATCAGGAAATTGAACTCCTTGGATTTGATCATCACTATGAAATGTACCAACAACAAACTGAAAATATTTCAAATTCTATGAGTTTCGAAGTGTAGAAGCAATATTCCTACAGATCACTTCCATTAAAGAAAACCAGAAAAGCATTTCTCCCAGGCATAGATAAGGCTATCTTTCTTTTTGTCTGAACTGTTTCAAATCCACAAAAGTACAATATCTTTGGTTTGTCTGGTATATGAAGCTACTACACTCAGTCACTTCTGATATACCTTGTCAAATATATAACATACACAGCATTCCTTTCAGTGTTACTTAAGTCATCCTCACAACTGATTTCATGCTCTTTCCAATGTTTTGGAAGCTTAAATACAGGCTGAGTTACAGATGATGTGGGGTGTGTAATGGAATGTTAGTCAAGAAAACTTGAAAGGTAGACAGAATCACTCTTGCCATAGGACACTTTCCCTACATCTGTGAAATATTGAGCAACACAAATAGTTTTCAAATTGTTTTTGTACTCTAGTGGTGTGGGAAACGTCTGAATACTCCTAACACAGGAGAACAAATTTTCTAGGCAATCTTGTGTTAATCTAGGTGTCAGGAAAACTCTGTAACTATTCTTGTGCAAAGAGATTTCCTGCAGATCAAGTAAAATTTGTGTGGGGGGTCTCACACCATTTTGAACTGGTTTCCAGTGACCAAATTTTCCAGTTTCAATATGCTCAAATATAATTATAACTTCATTCAGCAGCGTGATAGCCTCTTTGTAATTTTCTGGATTGAAGGGCCTGAAGGCAGTAATTGGATGTCTAGAAGTTATTGTCGAAAACCTCTTGTCAACTATATTAGCAACCATGCTGTCGTTCAATATTCACCAGTATCAGTTTCAGATGACATACACTTCGGACTACAACTACTTTTGTGACTGAGAAAAGTACAAGCCTCAGAAACTTACGTTTTGCTGAACTTATTCTGTTCTACTGCATCCGTTGTTAGCTTGCGAACAAGTTTCAAAACATTATCCTAATCAAAATAACGTAGTTGCTTAATATGCTTACAGTCAACAACTGTGGATGGCAACTTATACTTGTTCCTTATTCTCTCAGGAATGTTTATAACAGTGTTGGACTGTAAACATTGTTTAATGTATTCATAATGGGGGGGGGGGGGGAGGAAGCGGCGAATTACAAGGAGCTCATGTATAAAGGTGTTCCCGAACCGGCCCTGAGTAGAGAGGAATGTCCATTTGTATCAACTATGAAGAAAGTGGAAGTTGCTTTGTCAACAATACGGAAGTATAGGGAGGCAACTGCTGCTGTGGCCAACGATTCTTGTATACTAGCTCTATTATGTGAACTCCCACGGATAGTTGTCTTCATGGAACACGCACTTTTTTTAATATTTTACTGTCATTCCCTACAGAGCGTTCCCTGAGAATGTTCATAGACAGGTTATGTTAGTTTTAAGGAGTTGTTTAGTGGCACATAGTATGGAATTGTGTGCGGATGAAGTACTAATAAATACAACATGCTTAGTTGTATTGCGTAGCTCCTGTTGTTCATTAACAGACTAGTCCTTATATTCAAGTCACATATATCACAAATAATCTGGTTGTGGCACCTTCTGAAAGTAATTTACGTATTTCTGAGGATGTTGTTGTTGTTGTGGTCTTCAGTCCTGAGACTGGTTTGATGCAGCTCTCCATGCTACTCTATCCTGTGCAAGCTTCTTCATCTCCCAGTATCTACTGCAACCTACATCCTTCTGAATCTGCTTAGTGTATTCATCTCGTGGTCTCCCTCTACGATTTTTACCCTCCACACTGCCCTCCAATGCTAAATTTGTGATCCCTTGATGCCTCAAAACATGTCCTACCAACCGATCCCTTCTTCTAGTCAAGTTGTGCCACAAACTTCTCTTCTCCCCAATCCTATTCAATACCTCCTCATTAGTTACATGATCTACCAACCTTATCTTCAGCATTCTTCTGTAGCACCACATTTCGAAAGCTTCTATTCTCTTCTTGTCCAAACTAGTTATCGTCCATGTTTCACTCCCATACATGGCTACACTCCATACAAATACTTTCAGAAACGACTTCCTGACACTTAAATCTATACTCGATGTTAACAAATTTCTCTTCTTGAGAAACGCTTTCCTTGCCATTGCCAGTCTACATTTTATATCCTCTCTACTTCGACCATGACCGGTTATTTTACTCCCTAAATAGCAAAACTCCTTTACTACTTTAAGTGTCTCATTTCCTAATCTAATTCCCTCAGCATCACCCGACTTAATTTGACTACATTCCATAATCCTCGTTTTGCTTTTGTTGATGTTCATCTTATATCCTCCTTTCAAGACACTGTCCATTCCGTTCAACTGCTCTTCCAAGTCCTTTGCTGTCTCTGACAGAATTACAATGTCATCGGCGAACCTCAAAGTTTTTACATCTTCTCCATGAATTTTAATACCTACTCCGAATTTTTCTTTTGTTTCCTTTACTGCTTGCTCAATATACAGATTGAATAACATCGGGGAGAGGCTACAACCCTGTCTTACTCCTTTCCCAACCACTGCTTCCCTTTCATGCCCCTCGACTCTTATAACTGCCATCTGGTTTCTGTACAAACTGTAAATAGCCTTTCGCTCCCTGTATTTTACCCCTGCCACCTTCAGAATTTGAAAGAGACTATTCCAGTTTACATTGTCATAAGCTTTCTCTAAGTCTACAAATGCTAGAAACGTATGTTTGCGTTTCCTTAATCTATCTACTAAGGTAAGTCGTAGGGTCAGTATTGCCTCACGTGTTCCAAAATTTCAGCGGGATCCAAACTGATCTTCACCGAGGTCGGCTTCTACCAGTTTTTCCATTCGTCTGTAAGGAATTCGCGTTAGTGTTTTGTAGCTGTGACTTATTAAACTGATAATTCGGTAATTTTCACATCTGTCAACACCTGATTGGGATTGGAATTACTATATTCTTCTTGAAGTCTGAGGGTATTTCGCCTGTCTCATACATCTGGCTCAGCAGATGGTGGAGTTTTGTCAGGACTCGATCGCCCAAGGCTGTCAGTAGTTCTAATGGAATGTTGTCTACTCCAGGGGCCTTGTTTCGACTCAGGTATTTCAGTGCTCTGTCAAACTCTTCACACAGTATCATATCTCCTATTCCATCTTCATCTACATCCTCTTCCATTTCCATAATATTGACCTCAAGTACATCGCCCTTGTATAAACCCTCTACATACTCCTTCCACCTTTCTGCCTTCCCTTCTTTGCTTAGAACTGGGTTGCCATCTGAGCTCTTGATATTCATACAAGTGGTTCTCTTCTCTCCAAAGGTCTCTTTAATTTTCCTGTAGGCAGTATCTATCTTACCCCTAGTGAGACAAGCCTCTACATCCTTACATTTGTCCTCTAGCCATCCCTGCTTAGCCATTTTGCACTTCCTGTCGATCTCATTTTTGAGACGTTTGTATTCCTTTTTGCCTGCTTCATTTACTGCATTTTTATATTTTCTCCTTTCATCAATTAAATTCAATATTTCTTCTGTTACCCAAGGATTTCTATTAGCCCTCGTGTTTTTACCTACTTGATCCTCTGCTGCCTTCACTACTTCATCCCTCAGAGCTACCCATTCTTCTTCTACTGTATTTCTTTCCCCCATTCTTGTGAATTGTTCCCTTATGCTCTCCCTGAAACTCTCTACAACCTCTGGTTCTTTCAGTTTATCCAGGTCCCATCTCCTTAAATTCCCACCTTTTTGCAGTTTCTTCAGTTTCAATCTGCAGTTCATAACCAATAGATTGTGGTCAGAATTCATATCTGCCCCAGGAAATGTCTTACAATTTAAAACCTGGTTCCTAAATCTCTGTCTTACCATTATATAATCTATCTGATACCTTTTAGTATCTCCAGGATTCTTCCGGGTATACAACCTTCTTTTATGATTCTTCTGAGGATGAGGATGTGTTAAAGCTAATCCAGAATAAGCCAGGTTTATTTTTCAGTACTTATTGGGGCTTAGCGTTTTATCAGCATGCTGCTGTCATCAGATGCCAAACTGTTATTTATACATCAGATTCATATTCAATATTTCTGCGAAGTGCTAAAGAGTATTTTGCAGGGCGTGTCATTGAGGTAACATTACGAATAATTCCTGCCCCTCTCCAAAGGGACTATGAAAAGACGACACAATATCAGTGTTTCACATAGTAAAACTACCAGATTCGCACAAAAATCAGAACATCAAGACTCATAAAAAGCAGCATTAATTACATGACATCCAGTCAGTCATTGTCATCTGTTTATTGATCACTGTTAAACATTAAAACCATTGTAACTACGGACTGGAACAAAAGGCCTGTTAACGTATTACCTAATGTGTAAATCAGATACTCTGCTGGATTCTATAATAACGAATCAGGTATTATGCAACGTTAATCTAGAAACGATACGATCATGATTGCACTTATTTTCTGAAATTAATGTTATGTACATCTGACGGTTGTAGTTTCTTCCGCCAAAACTAGTAATATTAATGAAATGATGTGCAGCTATTCTACTAAGACATGATTAATTTAAGAAATAATTAAAAAGCAAAAATACGCTTCGTTAGACTTAAATCAATTAAAATTAGCAAAAAAACAATCTTGTTAGCAGTCACTCTATTTAACTCGTCGCTGCTCAGCCGTCAGCTGCAGTTTCGAGACTAAGGTCAGCGCAACTGTTCCAACCGTCATCATTGACAGCCTGATGGGAATTGACACATCATTTTAACGTACATTAGTATTAATGTTTTTGAGTTTCCTGTGTAAATCAGTTTTGTTAATTATTATCTTTACTGAGCATTATCTGAATGTGGCCTACTACTAGAGGCAGAAAACGATTATATTTTTAATAAATGACTGTGCGATCGAGACTGTTTTCTACTAATTATACCTAACTGATAGATTGCTGTTTTCCAATAATGTTATCTAAATTGTGTGGATCAAATAATATTAGCGTGGATCATTCTGCATCTTGTGTTATCTTAATTAACCGATGTCTGAATTATTTATGGTTGGAATACGTCCTTATTTGGCACACAGAGCCCAAGAGCAGACACCATCACTTCATCTTCTAATATATGGTTGTAAACTATAGGGTGGCTAGAGAATGTAAAAGGTTCTTCAACAGCTACCATAATACATACATAATCTGTTAAGATATTACATGCAATAAGTGTGCTACACAACCTGGAAGTAGAACTGTAGCCGCTGAGTATATAATTCCGTGGCCTGAAGATCGCCGTCATCTGCCGTGTTGTAATTAGGCAAAATAAAACGGTCTGTATATTGTAAAGAATTATTAACTTATTTCTGATTTCTTATGTCAATATGAATATGTGACGTAATAGGCTTGTAGACAGCAGAATCGGAAACTATCTCCGTTTTGTGTTTGATGACACCTCGTGGCAGCCATATTGTAAATAGGCAAGAAACGAAATATGGAAATACGGGCATCTATGGTCGGCACTCTCATACATCTAGAGTTTGACATCTAGGTACTATAGAGATCACTGAAGCGTTCAGACGTGTTTTGTACTGTGATATTTACATCATTGAACATGTTATATAGCGTGGCTTCCAGTCTTTATTTATTTATTCAGTGCGAATTGGTAGCTCTCACTATCTTATTTCAGTACCAGAACTTTACTATTAATGCACATGCATTGAATGAATTTGTTTACAGTGAAAGGAACAAGCGTTCTGCTTTGGAGAAATTTATAAAGAAATTTACAGTGTTCCTTCCTAACGTGAACTTGCTTCCATGCAGTATTCCACTAATGAAAATTTTACCCTTGTAAGGAATTCCGGGATGAGTGTGCATGGACGGAGCACAGATCCAGATTGTATGAAGTATTTGTAAGACCTTCCCACTGAAACGGCGGCAGCGTACTTCAAACATGGCAATACGTGGGCGGAAATTCTACAGGCAGGAATTTTCGAGTGCTCTGAAGATGTTTTGCTGAGACGCCCTTGCACTTCCTCCGCACAGTCCGGATTTCTTCATTTCACACCATAATACGTAGTGCTTAAAACACGCCAGTGTTGCTCCCATTCTTGAGTTACTATTCTTTCAAGCATTACACGGTGTTTATAAAGTCCCTTGTCATTTCTCTCTTAATTTTAACAATTTTGGCTTTTGTGCAAGTAATAAAAAAGATTGTTCTCAGTAGAAGTTGCTGACCGAATCCATCAGAGGTTAACTGAATGTTGCCTTTTCTGGGAGATGCACTGGCAGCTCTTATGGAACACTTTAGATTACCCACTCGCATGATTTGACCCCAGTGGATTTTTCATCTTGGATTTATGAAATTCAAGGTGTATGAAGTGAAACCAATAATGTTCAAAAACTGAAAAAACCGCAGTTTTGCAGGTATGGAAGGAAAAACACCAGCTGCCTTAGCAAGTGGGTTTCGCTCTACACGGGATTGTGAGTAAATTTTTGGGTCATCACATTGACATGAATTTTTCTGTTAATAAGTCTCTCATTGTACATTCATGCGGTTTATGGTCCATAATAAAGTGTTGAAGTGGCCAATGGTAAGTGCCATCATGTAATTATATCTGCCTTTGCGTAGAGGAGGTTATAATTCTACGTCTATCTTGTTTAGTACATGGACATCTTATTTTCTGTCGTATTATGTATAGTTAATTTGCTAATCACATTTTTCAATAGTTGCTA
The DNA here is from genome assembly GCF_023864275.1 of Schistocerca cancellata. Taxonomy (NCBI): domain Eukaryota; kingdom Metazoa; phylum Arthropoda; class Insecta; order Orthoptera; family Acrididae; genus Schistocerca; species Schistocerca cancellata. The sequence continues at coordinate 229,233,884 of NC_064634.1, forward strand.
CTTCCAACACAGTAATGTGATTTAACGTTCCGAACATCCTGATAATTCAATACGCTAGTGTCCCTGTTCTATCAGACTTCATATTTAGTCATTAACACAGGAAACAACCAATCACTTCATTTTGACTGATCGGAACATTCATTTGTGAAGGTGTTTCGTCTGATAATTAAAAGACTGTAACAAGATGAACTTTTCGGAATTTGCCAGTGCGACATAATGTCGCGAGATGTATAATTTAGGGGTCTGAATCAGTATCCGCATAACAATTTGAGAATACAAGAACATTTTAATTGGCGACACTAATGAGATCGACAGGAAGTGCAAAATGGCTAAGCAGGGATGGCTAGAGGACAAACGTAAGGATGTAGAGGCTTATCTCACGAGAGGTAAGATAGATACTGCCTACAGGAAAATTAAAGGACCTTTGGAGAAAAGAGAACCATTTGCATGAATATCAAGAGCTCAGATGGAAACCCAGTTCTAAGGAAAGAAGGGAAAGCAGAAAGGTGGAAGGAGTAATAGAGGGCTATACAGGGGCGATGTTCTTGAGGACAATATTATGGAAATGGAAGAGGATGTAGATGAAGGTGAAATGGGAGATATGATACTGCGTGAAGAGTTTGACAGAGCACTGAAAGACCTGAGTTAAAACAAAGCCCCGGCAGTAGACAACGTTCCATTATAACTACTGATGGACTTGGGAGAGTCAGTCCTGACAAAACTTACGATCTGGTGAGCAAGATGTCTGAGAGAGGAGAAATACCCTCAGACTTCAAGAGGAATATAATAATTCCAATACCAAAGAAAGCAGGTGTTGACAGATGTGAAAATTACCGAACTATCAGTTTAATAAGTCACAGCTGCAAAATACTAACGCGAATTCTTTACAGACGAATGGAAAAACTGCTAGAAGCCGACCTCGGGGAAGATCAGTTTGGTTTCCGTAGAAATGTTGGAACACGTGAAGTAATATTGACCTTACGACTTATCTTAGAAGAAAGATTAAGGAAAGGCAAAGCTACGTTTCTAGCATTTGTAGACTTAGAAAAAGCTTTTGACAATGTTGACTGGAATACTCTCTTTCAAATTCTGAAGGAGGCGGGGGTAAAATACAGGGAGCGGAAGGCTATTTACAACTTGTACAGAAACCAGATCGCAGTTATACGAGTCGAGGGACATGAAAGGGAAGCAGTGATTGGGAAGGGAATGAGACAGGGTTGAAGCCTCTCCCCGATGCTATTCAATCTGTATATTGAGCAAGCAGTAAAGGAAACAAAAGAAAAGTTCGGAGTAGGTATTAAAATCCATGGAGAAGAAATAAAAATTTTGAGGTCCGCCGATGACATTGTAATTCGGTCAGAAACAGCAAAGGACTTGGAAGAGCAGTTGAACGGAATGGGCAGTGTCTTGAAACGAGGGTATAAGATGAACATCAACAAAAGCAAAACAAGGTTAATGGAATGTAGTCAAATTAAGTCGGGTGAGTCGGGTGATGCTGAGGGAATTAGATTAGCAAATGAGACACTTAAAGTAGTAAAGGAGTTTTGCTGTTTGGGGAGCAAAATATCTGATGATGGTCGAAGTGGAGATGATATAAAATGTAGACTGGCAATGGCAAGGAAAGCGTTTCTGAAGAAGAGAAATTTGTTAACATCGAATATTGAGTAAAGTATTAGGAAGTCGTTTCTGAAAGTACACTCCTGGAAATGGAAAAAAGAACACATTGACACCGGTGTGTCAGACCCACCATACTTGCTCCGGACACTGCGAGAGGGCTGTACAAGCAATGATCACACGCACGGCACAGCGGACACACCAGGAACCGCGGTGTTGGCCGTCGAATGGCGCTAGCTGCGCAGCATTTGTGCACCGCCGCCGTCAGTGTCAGCCAGTTTGCCGTGACATACGGAGCTCCATCGCAGTCTTTAACACTGGTAGCATGCCGCGACAGCGTGGACGTGAACCGTATGTGCAGTTGATGGACTTTGAGCGAGGGCGTATAGTGGGCATGCGGGAGGCCGGGTGGACGTACCGCCGAATTGCTCAACACGTGGGGCGTGAGGTCTCCACAGTACATCGATGTTGTCGCCAGTGGTCGGCGGAAGGTGCACGTGCCCGTCGACCTGGGACCGGACCGCAGCGACGCACGGATGCACGCCAAGACCGTAGGATCCTACGCAGTGCCGTAGGGGACCGCACCGCCACTTCCCAGCAAATTAGGGACACTGTTGCTCCTGGGGTATCGGCGAGGACCATTCGCAACCGTCTCCATGAAGCTGGGCTACGGTCCCGCACACCGTTAGGCCGTCTTCCGCTCACGCCCCAACATCGTGCAGCCCGCCTCCAGTGGTGTCGCGACAGGCGTGAATGGAGGGACGAATGGAGACGTGTCGTCTTCAGCGATGAGAGTCGCTTCTGCCTTGGTGCCAATGTTGGTCGTATGCGTGTTTAGCGCCGTGCAGGTGAGCGCCACAATCAGGACTGCATACGACCGAGGCACACAGGGCCAACACCCGGCATCATGGTGTGGGGAGCGATCTCCTACACTGGCCGTACACCACTGCTGATCGTCGAGGGGACACTGAATAGTGCACGGTACATCCAAACCGTCATCGAACCCATCGTTCTACCATTCCTAGACCGGCAAGGGAACTTGCTGTTCCAACAGGACAATGCACGTGCGCATGTATCCCGTGCCACCCAACGTGCTCTAGAAGGTGTAAGTCAACTACCCTGGCCAGCAAGATCTCCGGATCTGTCCCCCATTGAGCATGTTTGGGACTGGATGAAGCGTCGTCTCACGCGGTCTGCACGTCCAGCACGAACGCTGGTCCAACTGAGGCGCCAGGTGGAAATGGCATGGCAAGCCGTTCCACAGGACTACATCCAGCATCTCTACGATCGTCTCCATGGGAGAATAGCAGCCTGCATTGCTGCGAAAGGTGGATATACACTGTACTAGTGCCGACATTGTGCATTCTCTGTTGCCTGTGTCTATGTACCTGTGGTTCTGTCAGTGTGATCATGTGATGTATCTGACCCCAGGAATGTGTCAATAAAGTTTCCCCTTCCTGGGACAATGAATTCACGGTGTTCTTATTTCAATTTCCAGGAGTGTATTTGTATGGAGTGTAGGCATGTATGGAAGTGAAACGTGGACGATAAATAGTTCAGACAACAAGAGAATAGAAGCTTTCGAAATGTGGTGCTACAGAAAAATGTTGAAGATTATATGGGCAGATCACATAATTAATGAGGAGGTACTGAATAGAATTGGGGAGAAGAGGAGTTTGTGGCACAACTTAACTAGAAGAAGGGATCGGTTGGTAGGACATGTTCTGAGGCATCAAGGGATCACAAATTTAGTCCTGGAGGGCAGCGTAGAGGGTAAAAATCGTAGAGGGAGACCAAGAGATGAGTACACTAAGCAGATTCAGAAGGATGTAGGCTGCAGTAGGTACTGGGAGATGAAGAAGCTTACACAGGATAGAGTAGCACGGAGAGCTGCATCAAACGAGTCTCAGGAATGAAGACTACAACAACAACAACGATCACTTTCACTATTTCTTGTGTGAGTTTATACTTTCTGAATTTTTTTTCCTTTTGCTGTACATGCCCATCCCAAATGGATCTGTAAAATCTCAGTGTTTTAATTGTACATTATATTTTTTCTGTGTAGAAATTGGTGCATTTATTGAGTTATTGCGATTTAAGAAATTTGCGGACCAGAGTTATTATTCAGGTAATATTGTGACCCCTTCTAAACAAGTGTCAGTTTTCTGATTAAATGTGCGATATTGTGCTGCAAACAAACAGCATGCCGCTTACAGTTTTCCTTTGAGCAGGTGGTACTATTTTCACTGTATTATAGAACCACGTGGTCATTCCAGTTACGTCTGTATCTACGAATATGGGCCCTGCCCTATCTTTACGTTACAGAGGCGTAACTACTGCCGCCGGGGCTCTGGGTTAAGCACCTAAAGCGGGGGAAAGAGGAGGCCCCTATTTTAACCCCCCCCCCCCCCCAAGCTGTCTAGCTTTCAGGAAAAAAATAATATAGACAGCAGTTTTTCTTTCCAGTTAATGATTTAAGGCACAGTATTATTCAGACTTGAACAGGATCTGATATGGAAAATTTTTATGGCTACTCACAAGTATTCAGTCGTCTGTCTGCCAGACTATTAAAGCTACACCACACCCCCAGGACTTGCTGGGCCCCCCACCCCACCCCACAAACTATCGGATGGGCGTCCCGGCCGCTTCCCATTCCGGCATGCCTCCTGCAAACTCACCTGATTCCCAGCTCAATGAAACGTCGTCCGCAGTACATTTTCCGCAATTGAAGCATGCGGAGTCCAAACAGTTTGTGGATGGTAACCTTACCGATAAACGGAGCTGCCTTTTGATAAGCCTCATAACTTCTGCAGCGCTTATAGGGACTACAGTCACAACGCGACCAGGTTCTTTTTTTTTTCGATTCGTTATATACGACACTCCTGATTAGCGCTTCGTCATAGCCCTGGCCAAAAAACTGTCATATCTTATCCCTTTCTTTCTATAGATTCGCTTAACCAATTTCGAGACTGAACTTCGCCTTTGATATACAACGTTAACGATTCTCAAATATTAACCAAACCAAGATTTCCAAATAGTTTTACTTTTCCTTAATTTTAAGATATACTTTTCTTGACTGATCGATTTTACTCTTTTTCCGCTTTTCCTTTCAATTTGATTTATCCTTATTTTTTTCCTTTTTTTTTCCTTCAGTCGTCAAAGGCACATTATCACTGGGCGCATTGCCCCAAACGCCAAAGACCAATTACTCCCCTGCTGTTATTGCTGAGCAGTTACCTTAAATGTGTGATTATTATTTCCCGCACTTCCTCTGAGCGTAAACAACAAACTCACGAAGTGAAGCACTTCTCAACAATACAGGGGCCGCTGCAGGGGCAGAGGCCGTTGCTTAGCAGCAGTCTTTGACGAGGCGACTAGCGAGTAACATGAATGTTCCGTCCCCAGTCAGCAAAGTCTTAAGAAAACCTGGGAAGTAAGAATCCCGAGCAACGACAGCAGCCAGAAGGTAAGCCACCAGCAAACGTTAATTTCTGCAAAGCGTGGTACCAATGACATCTGTCAAACTGTCTGCGTTTTTCGAGGACAAGTATCATTAATTGAGGCACGTATTTTGACCGATTACGCAGATCTACGACGCCAGTGGTCTTTCCCCAGTGGTAACACCGGTTCCCGTCAGATAGCGGATATTAAGCGCTGTCGTGCTTGGCTAGAACTTCGAAGGCTGACCGCCCGGGTCTGCTGAGCGCTCTTGGTTAGGAGATTAGGAGGTTAGTGTTTAACTAGTCATCGACAACGAGGTCATTGGAGACGGAGCACACGCTCGGATTAGGGAAGGATTAGGAAGGAAGTCGGCCGTGCTCTTTTAAAGGAACCATCCCAGCATTTGGTTGAAATAATTTAGGGAAATCTCGGTAAACATGAATCAGAATGGACAGAGACGGGTTTGAACCGCCATCCTCCCAGATGCGAGTCCAGTGTGCTAACCACTGCGCCACCTCGCTCGGTGCTCTTCGTTAGCCGGCTTCATTCAGCTCTTCCAGTTGATAAGCAAATTGATTGAGTAGTAGTGGCTCCGGTCTAGAAAACTGACAACAGCGGGGAGAGCGGTTTGTTGACCACATGTTCCTTCACATACATACCCTTTCCTGTGACACCTATCGGCTTAGGATAACCCAGAGGCCGGTCGATACCTATGGTCCTTTAGAGGCCTGCTCTGACGGCGTTAGTTATAGATCTTCGACCCCTAAGTTACATTCACGGTGATCTGATTTTTCAAACCAGCCGTCCAGACTATATCAATGTTTGTCTAAGTTATTTTGTGTTGGAGGAAGAGTACTGAATGGATGGAGGGCGCTGAATGTAAGGCTGATAATAGATTGAATCGACAAAAATATGAAAACACCACGAAACATGCATGACTGAACATGAATGCAGATGCTAGCTACTCTTGTATGTTGCGATGTTGTATTTGACCACGAATGGCTCCTGTGATAAGTCCCCAATACTTCGAAAGTATGAGTCGTGGTCAGAACAGAGTTCTGTGTAGTTGTGAGTGCAGTATGTTAGAGCTACACGGTGTCTAACGTGGGCAAATTGTTGGTGATCTTTTGACGCGCACTACCGTAACCGAGACGGCTGAAATGTTTGACGTTTCAAGAGACATGTTACCGACGATTTATACCGCATACAGAGAAAGCGGAAAAATACCGTCCGCTAATTCGCGACGCTGACGAATCTGTATGTTGACTAATCGTGATAGATGGTAATTGAAGAGGATTGTGACGCAAAATAATAAGATGGCAGCTCCAAAAGTCACTACAGAACTGAATGTCATACTCACGATCCTTGTCAGCTCCAAAACAACACAAAACGAGCTCCAGAAGCTGGAAACTTCAGGGCGAGCTGGAATTGCCAAATCACACATAAGTAATGCAAATACGTTTAACAGGAAAACGTTGTGCCGAAACCATAACACCTGGACAATGGAGCAATGGAAAAAAGTAATTTGGATGGATGAGTCCTACTGAACACTGTTTCCAGCTTCTCTGAGTTTTGACGGATCATGGTATGGCCAGTCCACATCGTGGTATTTTGATGGGCCTCTTGGTTACTCTGCAAGATCGCATCATTGCTAAGGATTATGTGACCATTTCGGTCTATCAGCTCCATCTCGTAGTATAATGTTTGTTCCCCAATGGTTTTCCCAGCTCGCATCGTCCAGGACTCGTTTTGCAAATACGAGGATGAATTTTCGCTTCTCTCTGGGCACTACAGTCACCAGATCTCAGTATTATTGAGGCTCTGTCGTCTACTTTGAAGACAAGTGTGTGTGATCACTGTCCACTTCTAACATATGTGAGGCTGGTTCTGATCTATCTTCCTGTCACAGTTGCGAAACGACGCTCTGTGAGTGTTTTGGGAATTCTGTATTGTACCGACGGCCTGCGAGATAGGAAGATACCGTCTCACTTATGGACAGTTCAGAAGACTGCAGCAGTATCGACCGTGACATAAACAGATAATCAGACAAAGATATCAACGTTGGCTCCACCACGCTCCCTGTAAAGGAAACGTGTTCCTGTAGAAGGGCTTTCTGAAGGGTCGTCGTTAAATGCAGGGACAAGGGGCGGCTTTTGCCAGTTGCCTACGCAATGGTTCCAGCGTCCCATTGTTTCCGCTAGGTGTCCTGCTGTGAGGTTTTCGTCGAATGCGGGATGGCCCTCCCGTCGTAAAATTGTCCTTCCGTCAGGACTGCGTCTCTTAGCTCGGGTCTGGGAAATTACTGGCGTGCAATTACTAGTGTGAGTGTTACTGCTTCTAACTCAAGAGATTTTGGTTCCTTTGTTCGATTTGCTTATCAATAATAATTCATATACTTCCAGGTAACCATGTCGTGTTACATATCGATTTAACCAGAATTGTTTCAGGAATTCAATTTAGGGTGTGTTATTTGTTTGACACCTTACACACCTCAATCATCCTTACTTGAACGTGACATTGTTATGCAGCGTGAGTCATACAGAAACAAACTAAAAACCACACAGGGCCTATTTGTATCATTTCTGAGATAACTGGAAGCTTTTTTTTTTTTAAATTCTAATGTATTGTGGTTCAGATGATTCCGTATTTGTACCTAACCTTTGTTACCAACTTTGACGATCATATGATACTATGCGCAGTAGTCGTGACACTATAGTCATCATTGTTTAATTATACGTAATTTATCGCTTTCTTACTTGTACAAGACCTATTAAATCATTGTGTACGCCCTGATCTGACACAGTAAGTAGTTCCGTCGACGACGAGGTTATTAAGTGCCCATACACGAGCAATATAGCGCTAACTGCGTCGCGAGCAATTATCGCCCCCAGTCGACCGCACTACCGATTTATCGAACAATTTCAACCAATATTTCAAATGCTACTATACTAAGAAATTCTGTTTTCGAAAATTAGCTATAATGTTTAACGAAACTTTGTCTGTCAGCTAACAAGAGCAGAATTGTAGTAAACTTGACATGGAATGTGTTTAGTTTAAAACTGTAACATATTCATTAAGGAAGTGTTTAGGATTAAATTATCTGCTTTGTACATGAAAAAATCCATTTCCATAATTTCATAACTATTTTTAATCTCTTCATAATTACCCTCGGAAATTTATTCATTTTCCTGATTTCACTTTCCTACCTCCAAATACTTTTTGTGTTGTCGCGGAAACTGGTTTTCCTTGAAAACACTTGTAGTAAAACACTATAATCACATTCGGGAGTGCGACGTTTCAAATTCCCCTCTGACGACGTTTCAAATTCCCCTCTGACCACTCATACTTTGGCTTTCTGTTATTTCTACAAATCGCTGGCGTGCAGTGGGATGCTCCATTTGAAAGAACACGGCCAATTTCTTTCCTCATTCGTCCTCAATTCGAACTTAGTGTCTTCTGTAACTGCATCGAAGTTGCATTTTGATTCTGTTATGGTTTTTGTTAGAAATTTGCAATGAAATTTGTAATGTAATTTAAACCTGTGCTACTCGATGCATACGCTAATTTCTTAGAACAACTCTTTTCAGATTAGATATCGTATGTCTGTGTTACAGAATATCTTATATATTTCATTCATGCCAAGAACGTAGTACAGAACATTCCTATCTTAATTTCGCAAATACAATTTGAATTTGACAGTTTCTTCATATTCCTGGCTGCAATTTTTGCTTAATATCAGTCCCTTTGGTTCTACAGATCTACTTGCTTGAAGTATGAGTCCTAAGACAGAATGATCTTTGACCTAAATAAAGAAGTAAATGATTCCCTTTTCTCTGTCTCTGACGGATTTACAAAACTATCTTTTATTATTTCAGCATAAAAAAATACTTCATAGAATTTACTTAGTTTTCTTCCGATTTTAATTATTCAGAGTTTTGTACGATTATTTCTTTCGGGCAGCAGGTGCGCTCATGTTCTGGTCTACGAACAGCGAGTGGACTAGAAATGCTGTTTTGCTTTGTGCCATTACCAGACGTAGAGAATACGGCGCATATGTAGTCCATTTTAATGGATGGAAATCGGTGCATCTTCGCTTTCCTTTCCATTGTGACAACTGCGTATAGTAGCAAAATGTATCGGATAACGTATCTAAGAAAACATTTGCGAATGGTACCAATCGCTTTCACGACGATTTGCACGTATATTACAGATAGACAATATCACTGGCATAGAAACTATGGTACGGATAATTTTTGATGAAATTTATTTTTTTGTTTGGTGAAGTGAACTGTGCAAAATTTGTCAGAATGTTATACAGAAGAAATTTTTCAGAATTTGTAACTCTTAACTGTTTCCACGTCACAAAATACCAGTAACATGTCTCTTTCAGACTGTTGTTTGCAATGAACTTCCCTGCTCAGCTTAGTCGCATTTATGTCTATGTGAAACGAAGATGTAGAGTGAGCTTGTTCGCGGGTGGATATATGTGGCAAGATAGAGGATGTGAACAAACAAACTTCTTGTGTAACAAATGTTCAAATTCCAGGTATGATGCAGCAACCTTTTGTGGCTAGAGAGGACATCAGTGACTCTTTCGGTAGCACTGACGTCATCTCAAGTTTCTGACACAACTGATCTTACCACTGAAACCTAGCTGAGAGTCAGTAAGAAAATGAGCTCATATTAAACGCTAACAGTTGCCAGTCGTGTATCGTGCTAATGCCAGCATGCCTTCTTCCATCCAGCACATAGGCGCTCATTACCTTTTGTTGCATGGTTAGGTGGTGCAGCTTTCTTGCTGGCAATTTCTAGCACACAACCAAGTGTGAATTTGTAACACGATACTTTATGTTACCGATGTTGTAAAAATAATATTTTTGTGACCTCTAAGTAAATTTTGATGACAGCTATTACTGTCCGTTTTCAGTGCTCCTTTCACTGAGTATAATTGAGAGGTATATTCCTTTTGTAATTCACGTATCGAAAATACTAAAACTAATATTAGTACTAATGCTTAGGAACTGAAAGGCAGAGTTAAGTCCTCCTATGTATGAGAAGTATTGGCGTACTAGTCGACACATAGTGAACACGAAGTCCCAGAAGTGATGGTCTGGGGTGCCATTTTATTTCACAGCAGGACCCTTTCGGTGCGTCGACGATGTTCCGCGCCCCCTTTTGTTGTCCTTCACGTCAATCCACCCTGGGCTTATATTCCATCATGATAATGGCCGCCCGCAATCGGCGAGAGATTCTACTGCTTATCTTCGTGCTTGCCAAACCCTAACTTTGCAAACAAGGTCGCCGGACCCCCCCCCCCACTAAATAGAGAACGTTTGGAACATTACGCGCAGGGCCCTACAACAGCTTCAGAACTTTTACGATCTAACGCGTCAAACTGGACAGAATGTGGCACGATATTCTTCAGAACGACATCAACTACTCTGTCAGTTATTGCCGAACCGAGTAATTGCTTGCATAAGGGCCAGAGGTGCAATAATGCGCTATTGACTTGCTCAATTTGTGGAGCTGTTTCTCTTGAACAAAGCCTTTCTGAAGTTGTAATTTTGTGTTCGTCTGTACATGTACATCACTTCTACACATCCGAATAATTTTTTCGTTGTGCGTCGCTTTTTTTGTCTTAGAGCGTATTTGACGTATTTTACATGTACTTGTACATATATTTCACCTGTATCTTAAGGGAATTTCGCTCTGCAGTTTCACTTTCAGCGAAGCTTATTATTTGTAAGCATGTTATCTCCGGATATATGTGCGGTACAGTGATATAGTCTGTCAGGTACACGCTGTGGCGTATGTGGCTGCTATCTGCGAAATGTGATTTGAATAGAGTTAGTAGTGAAGGAAGTAATAAATTTAAACGTTTTGCGTGATGCCGCAGTTTTTCACGCATCTCAGTGTTAATGAAGAAATATCTCCTGAACTGTATGTCGTAAGTCGAAAAAATTCTTCTGGGTTTGAGGCCACATCGTCAACTATAAAATCCGACGTTTCGGCGACTATTGCAAGTCGCCTTCCTCAGGGTGTATTGCTAACTGCTGAATGAGCACTAGTTTGGTTACTTGTACACTATGGAGGAGTGCTGACATTGGATATGAGGGTGAGGAGAAAGGGTATTAGGCGTTATTTTATTGGTCTTTGCACTGCGTGTTGTCATTGGCGGTAATAGACGTTTTTCATTGGAATTTCCTTTTTTTCTTACCATTGCTGATAATAGGCGAATAGGAAACTGAGCGGCGACTGCAGCATAGCGTTGTTTACTGACTGCCAAGTGTCGACTAGGGCGCCTCAGTACTCTGTGTACCCTTCGCCACCGTGGCTTACCGCGCGCCTATTGCTCTCTAATCTTACTACTCAAACTAAACACCTGTTTCGCCAGTACGCAGGTCTCACGAAATTCGATCCTGGTCTGTTCCTGGTGTTTTTCCACCGCTGATTTGTTGTACTGTTTGAGACAGATATCTCTCGTGTTCAAATAACCATGTGCTTATTGGACGCGCAGTCTCATCTGCATACATCAGTCCACATTCGCACCCTATTTCATGAACTCCGGTGGCATGAAACTAGTCAGCTGTATATTCCGTCGACATCAGTACGTATTATTTTTTGTTGTTGCTACGAAAAATCGGTTTAATACCTTCCCGACGGAGAATTTTTCCCAGACGTTCAGTAACCCTTTGTACGTGTGGCAGCAGGACGGTGTTCAGTGCTTCGTTCTGAATTTACATGTTGCCCTCCACCTTCGGCGCCATAGTTTTATGCGTCATCCTCATGTCGAAGCCATTAGCTCCAAAAATGGACCTAAGATTCTGAAGTTCAGCTTTGAGACTGTGTTCATCGCTGATCCTGTAGGCTCTTGGTTAAAGTTTGCAGGGCCGAGTTCTTTTGCGTAGGATGGTGGTGAGAGGATGCATGCAGGTACCTGTCCGTTGTGGTGGGGTTCCTATAAACTCTGTGTCCAAGCTTCCCGTCAGGCTTACGGTAAGCTTCCACGCCGAGAGAAGGCAATATCCCGTTCTCCATGGTAAAGGGAATTTTACGGTACTGCTGATTGAGATGTTGGTGGAAGCTCTGAAGCTACTCCTCTGCGTGTGGCCAGATGACAAAGGTGTCGTCAACGTATCGTAGAGAACATTCTGGGCGTAATGGTGCGGACTGGAGTGCTGTTTCTTCGAACGTTTGCCTAAAAATGTCTGCTGCTACAGGTGATAGAGAGGAACCCATAGCTACACCGTCCGTCTGCTCATAGAAATCCCCCTTCCACCTGAAATAGGTGGTCATCAAACAGTGGCGCACTAGCTCGCAGATATCAGGTGCCATGTGATCCTCTAAGATGTTCATGGTGTCCGTCACGGGTCCATTCGTGAATAAAGACTTCACGTCAAAACTGACCATCGGATCTGTACCCGAGACCCGCTTTTCTTTCAAAAGTGCTACAAAGTGGGTCGAGGGATTGACGTACGACTCTTTGTAACTCAGTAAACGTCTAAGCTTCGGAGCCAATTCTTTCGTTAGTTTGTACGTCGGTGGGTTAATATGCTCACTATCGGCAATAAAGAAAAGGCTTCTTTGTGGACCTTTGGTGCACCATGTATTCTTGGTGCCTGTGGCGATTGTGGAATGTCTTCGGGCCGTGTCAAAACTCGGCCTAGTTTGCTTCAGCAACGCTTGCGTCGATTTCATTATCTTGACCGTCGGATCTCCTTTAAGTTTATGGTAGAAGATCCTCCATCTGCTTGTCGTAATATACTGTGTCCAACACTACTGTGGCATTTCCCTTGCACACCTGTATTATTACTGTCTGACAGTTGTTCTTCAGCTCCTTGATGGTATGGTTCAAATGGCTCTGAGCACTATGGGACTTAACATCTTAGGTCATCAGTCCCCTAGAACTTAGAACTACTTAAACCTAACTAACCTAAAGACATCACACACATCCATGCCCGAGGCAGGATTCGAACCTGCGACCGTAGGAGTCTCGCGGTTCCGGACTGCAGCGCCTAGAACCGCACGGCCACCGCGGCCGGCCCTTGATGGTATAACCTTCCTCTTTACTGATATTTTGCTTCGGAGGCTTTGCGTGAGCCAAGACTCGTACTGTTTCTTGCCGGATCTTCTCTGCTTCTGGTTGAGGTAGATGACAAAAAGAAACCTCCACTGATTCGATAATGTCTTCTTTCTGTACCAGTTTTGATGCGACTGCATAGTTCATTTCTTTAGCCAGAATTTGTATGGCTGCATCGCTCAAGGTGAGGCTGGAGAGGTTCACCACTCGACATAAAAGTTTTCTGTGTTTGGTACCGCGTCATAATGTAAAAACTACTGCTGCTACAGAAAAGCCAACGTTTCGGCCACGATTGCAGCGGCCTTCTTCTGGGTTTAATGGTGCGTACTAGCTGTGCAGTGTCCTTTATAATTTGTTGTTAGTGTTCACTGCGCATGCCATTACGTCATAATTTTAAAAATGTAGTTAGTTTATTGGTCACTCAAGGAAGAAGGAGAGGGAACTTTATTTTAATAGGTTAATGCGGTGGAGGGAGATCGTGACCTCTGTTGTCCATTGGCTCCTGTGTTATGTACCATGATTGGTGGCCACCGTCGAATGAGAAGTTTGCTGTTGTTTACCAACTGCTGGACGTCGGCCGCGCGGCGGCAGTTACTCGCCGGTAGTGCTCGTGCCTCGTGTTGACAGTGCGGTCTGTTGGGCTCTGATTGCTGGCAGCCAAGATGGGGCAAGCCTGAGTCCATCCTTCCTGTTCATGTTGTTAGGGTGTTTAAGTATTTCGATGGCCTCCCTGATTTTGCGTTTCGTCATAATTGGCTGCTTGGCCAACACACAGGCTTCGCTGAATTTTATTTCTTTTCCGCAGTCATGGTGATGTTCTGCCACTGCGGATTTGTTGTGCTGCCCTAGACGAATATAACGCTCGTGTTCCCGAATGCGCGTTGCTATTGGCCTACCAGTCTCGCCGATGTATGCCTCTCCACACTCGCATTCTACCTTGTAAACGCCTGCAGTGTGTAATGCATCCACCGTATCCTTGGTGGAGCCTAGCACGTCCTGGATCCTGCGACCACTATAGAAGACAGGCTGCACCCCAACGCGGCGAAGGTGTTTGCCTATACGGTCAGTGACGTTTTTCACATAGGGTAAGCGTACTGTTGGCTGCAGTTTGTCTATTTCCTGCTTATCTTTCTTGCTTGTGTTCGTCGACAAGGCTGTGTTTATCGACTTATGGCTGTAGTCATTGACTAAAAACGTTGTGCATAACCTTTTAAGCTCAGGTGTGATGTTTTGAGCATCACTTAGGCGCCGAGCACGGATTGCCAAAGAGCGGATGATAGAGCTCTTCTGCGCTGGGTGGTGGTAGGATTGGGCGTGCGTGCAGATACCTGCCAGTATGTGTAGGCTTACTATATACTCTGTGCTCCAGTGTGCCCTCCGTTCTCCTGTACACTTCGACGTCTAGAAATGGGGTAGTACTATTCTTTTCTACTTACTGCGTGAACTGTATCTTCCCGTGCATACTGTTCAAATATTCGTGGAACTTGCGTAGCTCCGTTTCACCATGAGGCCATATAGCGAACGTGTCGTCCACGTATCTGAACCAGCAACGTGGTCGTAAAGGAGCTAAACCGAGGGCCGTTGCTTCAAAGGCTTCCATGAATATGTCGGTTGCCAGCGGAGATAGGGGAGACCCCATTGCTACGCCGTCTGTCTGCTCGTAGTGTTTTCCTTGCCATTTGAAGTACGTTGAAGTCAGGCACAACTCAACCAGGTCGCATATGTCTGGTGGGACATGCTCCTGAAGGATGTGGATAGTTTCATCTACTGGCACGTTCGTAAATACTGATTTCACGTCAAAGCTGACCATTATGTCCGTAGGTAAAATTGTTTCTCCCTTTAGTCATTGTATAAGGTGTGTCGAGTTCTTCACATAAGAGTCCGTCTTGCCAACTAGACGTCTTAGTTTGCAGGCTAGGTACTTTGTCAAATTGTAAGTAGGCGAGTTGATCCCATTCACTATTGGCCTCAAAGGGCAACTTTCCTTATGTATCTTTGGAACACCGTAAATTCTGGGAGAGACCGGTACTCTGGGAATAAGACTCTTGGCTCTGTCAGCGTCAATTCTCGAGTCCTTAATTGCGGCCTGCGTCTTTCGAATTATCTTCGCCGTAGGGTCCGCCCTTAGTTCTTTGTAGATGGGATCATTTAATAGTTCTTTCATCTTGTCTTCATACTGCAAGGTGTCTAAGATGACAGTAGCATTGCCTTTGTTTGCTGTTAATATCACAATTTCGTCGTTGTTCTTCAGTTCCCTGATAGCTGCTCTTTCCTCTCTGTCAAGGTTGTGTTTCTGTGGCTTGGCACGTAGTAGAACTCGAACGGTTTCCTGTCTAATTTTCTCAGCTTCTACCGCAGATGTGTGCCGGAGTGCTGTTTCCACGTATTCGATAATTTCTTCCGTAGGAATCCGCTCAAGCTGTGAGGAGCGGGCGTGAGTCGTGCTTCGGTTTTAATCTGCCGGGAAGTTTCATATCAGCGCACACTCCGCTGCAGAGTGAAAATCTCTTTCTGGAAACAGCAAACTTCTCATTCGACGGTGGCCACCAATCATGGTACATAACACAGGAGCCAATGGACAACAGAGGTCACGATCTTCCTCCACCGCAATAACCTATTAAAATAAAGTTCCCTTCTTCCTTGAGTGGCCAATAAACTAACTACATTTTAAAAATTATGACGTAATGGCATGCGCAGTGAACACTAACAACAAAATGTAAAGGACACTGCATAGCTAGAACGCACCATTAGATCCAGAAGAAGGCCGCTGCAATCGAGGCCGAAACGTTGGATTTTCTATAGCAGCAGTAGTTTTTCCATTATGACGCGGTACCAAACCCAGAAAACTTATATGTCGACTGACTCTGGCCGCGGAAGCCTACACAACTATATAAGGTTCACCACTGTTCGCAGCGTGTCCAGAATCAGTTCGCTATTCGGCCATTTTCACCAATGACATGCAATAAAGGAAACTCCAATATAAAACGTCTATTTCCGCCAATGACAACACGCAACTCAAAGACCAATAAAGTAACACTTAATATCCTTCCTCCTCACTCTCATATGCAATGGCAGCACTCCACAATGGTATATAAGTAACAAAACTAGTGCTCATTCTGCAGTTAGCAATACACCCTGAGGAAGGCGCCTTGCAATAGTCTTCGAAACGTCGGAATTTTATAGCTGACAATGCGGCCTCAAACCCAGAATAATTTTATTGGCTGTGACAACGGCAGCGGAAGCTTACGTTTACATATATGTCATATGATGATCAAGTTCTCCTGGTACATGTGAATACTGTATGAAAAATGTGCCGCGAATACAGTTAATAGTGAAGAAGTGATAAATTAAAACGTCTTGCTTCATGTGGCAGTTTTACTCCAAATGGCTCTGAGCACTATGGGACTTAACATCTGTGGTCATCAGTCGCCTAGAACTTAGAACTAATTAAACCTAACTAACCTAAGGACATCACACACATCCATGCCCGAGGCAGGATTCGAACTTGCGACCGTAGCAGTCACGCGGTTCCGGACTGAGCGCCTAGAACCGCTAGACCACCGCGGCCGGCTTTATACTCCATGAGAAGCACATACGTAGCAAGCGATACACTTTCGCCGTTCATCGTTTTGCGAGGGTTATCAGCTAGAAATGTTTCCGAGAGGTTTGAAATTGTTGCAAAGATTTTTACAAGTCACTAAGGATTCTCATTCTCAAATACCCGATCACTCAAGTACAGCTATTCACGTGTCGTGATTTATACTTCTATTTCACCTCCATCCCCCCTTTGATAGGTAGATTGTTCTTACCTGCACAGCGATGATTTCCAGGCTCTAAGCCATAGGTGTACCAAATTTGATTGATACCAGTCCATTAACTTAGGAGGAGATGCTGAACATACATACATATATAAGCATATCCGTTTTTATTACAGGTATAGATAGGAACACAAATTGTCCACTTTTTGTAGCAGTTGACTATAAATTGCAGTTGCTTACAAGAGAAACTTCTTTAGCATGCTTCACATGCAAAAGGCGTCTTTATTGTAAACAAGTACCATTTCTGTTAAATTGTACATAAGTCTCTACCGAAAATGAGAAGAGTCCAAAATATTTTCCATGCAGTGATTTGTGAGTACGCATGCTGCATTGTCGCTGCGTAACGAAGGATCACTTCGAGGCACGGTGCCTTCTTATTAATCATTCTCGTCGGCATGATAAATTGTATTTAATCTTGTCGCACGAGTGAACACCGCCGCAGCTTCATTTTGATTCGCCTACACTACGCGCAAGCTCATTTCTCTTCAGAAATTACGTTGCTGTTCATGCCCCGACAAACTACAAGAAAAGATGGGGTGTGACCCGACCCGAGAGGGTTAAAAGAGAACAACGGCTGCCGGAATCGGCGCATTTTTTCGTCGCGATGAATGCGTGTGCTTCTAGTCGAACGCGCGCGACGAAAATTAATAACGCGGGTGAGCGGGCGCCGCCTCTGGGGCGGTTCTCGCCTTGGCGGCTGTGGGAGCAGTGCTGCGCTCTGCTGGCACTGCCATTAATCACAGGCTGGGCCCCTCTCCCTGTGTGTGTGTGTGTGTGTGTGTGCGAGCCAGGGCATGCACAACGCCTAAGTCGGGTAGGCCGAAAAAACAGTCCTGGCACTGCCTAGCAGCAATGGGCACAGAAGACCCGGAAAGAAACACACAAACGTTGCGGCGCCCTGTATGTAATTCTGACGGTGTTGCTTACTGCTTTGTAACTTCATCTACGTCCACATACGAGGTGTGTGAGAAAATGAGACTGGAAACAGTGACAGCGATCTAGCAACACTGCGTTGTTCTGCTTGTGTAGACCAATGTTTAGATTAGATTATTCTAATGACCTCGTTGTCGACGGGACGTTAAATTAGATTAGATTACATTAGATTCAGTTTTCGTTCCATTGACCCGAAAAATGAGATGACTCTCGTGGGTGTGGAACATGTCAGAAAGTTTAACATAAAAGCATAAAACATTAATATAATACTTATTACGCTGAACATTTATCAGGACATTGTCGAAATATGTGAATACAAAGCGGTAAACTGGAACAGCCAATACAGAATTAACACGCAATGATTGTGAAACATAGTTATGCACTTTTAATAAATTTATTATACAAAAAATACCTAATCTTGACTGTTGTGACCAAGCGCTGTCAAAACTGAAATCTAACAGACATTTTTATTTAAGCTGGCTTAACGGTCTTTGTTAAGATATTCATCTATAGAGTAGAAGGAGTTGCCTGTCAAAAAGTCTTCCAAAGTCTTTTTAAACCGTGCTTTCTCTGAAACCAAGTTTCTTATTGTTGCTTGCAATTTACTGAAAATGTGTGTTCCTGAATATTGGACCCCTTTTTTGACAAAGGTAAGTGATTTTAGGTCTTTATGTAGATTGTTCTTATTCCTAGTATTTATACGATGTGTTAAGCTATTGGTTGCAAATAGAAATGTATTACTTGCAAAAAATTTCATGAAGGAATAAATACACTGAGAAGCAGTGGTTAGAATACAAAGTTTCTTGAACAGTTTTCTAAATGATTTGCTTAAATTTACACTACATATAATTCTTATCACACGCTTTTGCACTCTGAAACCTTTTGTTCGGTTTGATGAGTTACCCTAGCATTTGATCCCGTATGACGCAATAGAATGAAAATAAGAAAAGTACGCTAGTTTTTTTATATTTATATCTCCTACATCTAACGTCATTCTCACTGCAAATACAGACTTGTTTAGGCGCTTAAGCAATTCTCCGGTTTGTCCTTCTCAACTGAATTTGTTATGAAGTTGTAATCCCAGAAATTTAACACCATCAGCCTCTACAATCTACATGTCTTCATACGTTATACACATGTTGCAATGAAATCTCGTACAGGTTATGAACTGCACATAGTGTGTCTTCTCAAAGTTTAATGACAGCAAATTAACTTTAAACCTGTTATTACTATCAGTGAAAATTAGATTAACAGATATTGCTAAATCTGTACTTGACTAGCTACTTATTACAATATTTGTACCATCTGTAAAGAAAACAAACTTAGCATCTGGCAATGTAACATATGAGAGGCCATTAATGTAAACAAGAAAAAGTAATGGACCCAGGATGAAACCCTGAGGAACACCACATGTAATTACTTCCCAGCCAGATGAAGACTGACTGCTTACTGCACAGGTATTTTCCAATGACACCCTTTGTTTCCTGTCAGATAGATGAGACTCAAGCCATTTCGCAGCATTGCTGGTGACACCATAATATTTTAATTTACTTAAGAGAAGGCTGCGTGTACATCCCTTTCAGATGCTCAGTCCCAGTTGCTGCTCTGTACTGCCTTCACGCGATTTTTGAGAGTACCATCAGTGAGGTTGTGTTTCTGCTGTGAGCTACGAAAACACATAACGGAATTTAGAGCAACTTTATGCTGTCAAGTTTTGCGTTAAACTTTGGGAATCCGCGGGTGACCTGTGACAAATTGAATCAAACCTATAACTTTCCTTATCAGAAGCAAAAATTTTGCGCTGGACGGCTGAGAGCACGTTGAAGATGAATCTCGCTCAGGCAAACCATCAACTTCAAATTCCGATGATAACGTCAAATGCGTGCTTGCTCTTGTGAGATCAGACTGACGTTTAATGATAACGGTGGCGGGTGACCTGCTAACCTTAAACACTCACATCAAATTTTGACAAAAAATTGGCACCTACTAAAAAGATTTGTGCCGCAACGGTGCTGAAAAAACTCATAACTGAGCAGAAGGACAGTCGAAGAAAAGCGTGCATTGATCTGTGTCCTCGGAGTCTTTCCCGACGACCTACATGAATAAAACGTTCTCGGTTTTCCAGCCGAGTCGTCGTCCTGACGACGATAGCGGAAATGGCCGTCGAAAGCTCGAGGATTTTATTCGAACTGACGCGGCTGAAAAACCGAGAACGTTTTATTCTTGTGCGTTGATCTTTTTGAAAGGACTGCATACTCTCACGAATAGTTAAGCAGTGTAATCACAGGTGATGAACCCTGGATTTCTTAATATGATTCTGAGACAAAGCGGCGAAGTCAGGAGTGACATATTGGCACAACTCTTCGACCGAAGAGAGCTGTAATGAGCAAATCAGATCAAAAGAATGGTGATTTGCTTTTTTTGATCGTAGGATATCACGCATAAAGAATGTTTTAGTCTAGGAAACACTTACAACCAAGTGTTTTACAAAGATGTCCTTGAAAGGCTCAAAAAAATGGTGAATCGACTGCAACGAAACATTGCGGACAACTGGATGCCGCATCACGAGACGACCACACGTCACACGGCCACTTCCACTTCGGAAATTTTAACCTGAAAAGCCTCTCCTGTTGTTCCACGGGTACGCTATTCACATGATCTGAATCCTTGAGACTTGTTTTCTTTTCCTGAAATTAAAAAAAAAATCTTGTAAGAACGTCGTTTTGCAACTCTGGAGAATATTTAAAAGATTGTGACCAGCTGAAGTCTTTCAGCCCTGTTACCAAGACGGAGAACAACGACCCTGCCGGTGTGTAGCTGCTAAAGGGAACTACTTTGAAGGGACAACGCCGTTGTTTGTCACAAAACAAAAAATAAAAAAAAACTTTGGTAGATAAAAATTTTGGTAGATAGTTATATTCATGGACACTGTGGCTGGTTATATTGACTCCTGTAATTATATACATGTATGCATCAAGGATGATGTATAAATGACATGTTGGATTTTTTTTTTTGAAGCAGTTGTTACTGAAACTCCAATTACGGATGACATTCAACAGCTGTGGAATTTATGGCAGAGATCCAATGGCTATTCTCGACGGTTATCATGTAAAGTGAGTTCCAACATTAACTGAATGTTAGATCACTTCTTGACTCGACACGACAATAACATTAAATAGAATATTTTCATGTTCTTCACATTAATATTTCCTTGATCAAGAACTGACTGCCGGTAACTTATGCCAATAGTCAGTTGACAACTGCATGTCTCAATCTATATGTGTGGGTATAAATATATTTTATGTTACTTTACCGTTCAGATTATTAACCGCAGCGTATATGGAACTTAATAAATAGTACATGACACAGTATTCTGCCAGCTACCAATATATGATACATACACTCCTGGAAATGGAAAAAAGAACACATTGACACCGGTGTGTCAGACCCACCATACTTGCTCCGGACACTGCGAGAGGGCTGTACAAGCAATGATCACACGCACGGCACAGCGGACACACCAGGAACCGCGGTGTTGGCCGTCGAATGGCGCTAGCTGCGCAGCATTTGTGCACCGCCGCCGTCAGTGTCAGCCAGTTTGCCGTGGCATACGGAGCTCCATCGCAGTCTTTAACACTGGTAGCATGCCGCGACAACGTGGACGTGAACCGTATGTGCAGTTGACGGACTTTGAGCGAGGGCGTATAGTGGGCATGCGGGAGGCCGGGTGGACGTACCGCCGAATTGCTCAACACGTGGGGCGTGAGGTCTCCACAGTACATCGATGTTGTCGCCAGTGGTCGGCGGAAGGTGCACGTGCCCGTCGACCTGGGACCGGACCGCAGCGACGCACGGATGCACGCCAAGACCGTAGGATCCTACGCAGTGCCGTAGGGGACCGCACCGCCACCTCCCAGCAAATTAGGGACACTGTTGCTCCTGGGGTATCGGCGAGGACCATTCGCAACCGTCTCCATGAAGCTGGGCTACGGTCCCGCACACCGTTAGGCCGTCTTCCGCTCACGCCCCAACATCGTGCAGCCCGCCTCCAGTGGTGTCGCGACAGTCGTGAGTGGAGGGACGAATCGAGACGTGTCGTCTTCAGCGATGAGAGTCGTTTCTGCCTTGGTGCCAATGATGGTCGTATGCGTGTTTGGCGCCGTGCAGGTGAGCGCCATAATCAGGACTGCATACGACCGAGGCACACAGGGCCAACAGCCGGCATCATGGTGTGGGGAGCGATCTCCTACACTGGCCGTACACCACTGGTGATCGTCGAGGGGACACTGAATAGTGCACGGTACATCCAAACCGTCATCGAACCCATCGTTCTACCATTCCTAGACCGGCAAGGGAACTTGCTGTTCCAACAGGACAATGCACGTCCGCATGTATCCCGTGCCACCCAACGTGCTCTAGAAGGTGTAAGTCAACTACCCTGGCCAGCAAGATCTCCGGATCTGTCCCCCATTGAGCATGTTTGGGACTGGATGATGCGTCGTCTCACGCGGTCTGCACGTCCAGCACGAACGCTGGACAACTGAGGCGCCAGGTGGAAATGGCATGGCAAGCCGTTCCACAGGACTACATTCAGCATCTCTACGATCGTCTCCATGGGAGAATAGCAGCCTGCATTGCTGCGAAAGGTGGATATACACTGTACTAGTGCCGACATTGTGCATGCTCTGTTGCCTGTGTCTATGTGCCTGTGGTTCTGTCAGTGTGATCATGTGATGTATCTGACCCCAGGAATGTGTCAATAAAGTTTCCCCTTCCTGGGACAATGAATTCACGGTGTTCTTATTTCAATTTCCAGGAGTGTATCTCTGAAGAGTTTGAACAAAATCCAATTAATTAATGACAATTTCAGAGTTGCTTTCATCAATGTTAGCTACATTTAGGCAAGCATATTGCAGCGCACTTTTACAGGGGATATTAGTTCATATCATTCGAGAAAGTGAAAGGTCTCTGGGTTGGTGTCCTTGGTCATTGTGTAACAAATCAGGTTTGCTTACCTAATTTTCGAAAGCAGAATCGGTGATACGTCCAAGTGCCACCCTGTATTCCTCTCCTATGAAATGTTGTTATTTAAATGTGATAATCCAAAACGAACATAAATCACAAATATAGTATAACAACTAAATGAAACCTAATATACCTTTCTCCTTCTACGTTGGGCTAGTATTCTATACAAAATGTCAAAGGTCATCAACAACCATGAAAATAGAGAACCAAAATTTTAAATATGTACTGAAATTGCTTAAATTGGGTACTTATTGACCTTTACTGTTTGATAGAACGATTTGAAACACATGCTGTAGATATAAACATAAATAAATGGCAAATACATCAACATAAACAACAAAACACACATTCTCCAGCTGTTAGTTTTGTGTACTGCGCCGGCTGAGACTCTTTGCCAATGAGAATTAAATAAGAGATTATGGTTCATTTACATGCGTGCTTAGTAATAGTGGAGACCAGCTCTCTTTAGTTTAAACTTGAAAATACATACTATACCAAAAATTACAGGTTCATAATTTCCGAAAGTGCTTTACGTTCTTTAGAAAAGTGTAGTAATTGTTATAAAATTAATCAGCTATCTAGACATTGGAGAGAAAATTTTAAACATATAATTGAACATGTTGATGGAATCTTGGATAATATTGGTTCTAATTTACCATGCATGATTACTAGATGAAATTAGTTTTTAAATCAAGTTTTCACATAATCTGATTTTAATTAATCTCATGATCTGCATTATTAGTGTATATATAAATGTACCTACACTCGTGAAGTTATCATGCAACCACTTTGAATTTCGAAAGCAATTAGATTTTAAGTGAAGTTATTCAATAATTATTTATAAGCATAGTATAATACTGAGTTTAAAACATTGTAACAATAAGGGACATTGAAGAAAGACTGGAGAAAAGTTTTAGGAATTTTACTAATGGAAGAATCAACAGTGGACAGAAATTAGATTTGAGATTTAATACTTCAAAATGGAAATAGGGCTGCAACCAGCTCGACAAGCCTGTGTTCACTCAGGCTGTGAACTACATGACACGACCTCAAAATATTCCGATTGAATTTGGCTTACCTCTTTAGATGTCATTTTATCTTTCCTAAAACAAAAGATTATCACTTCATCGTCTGTTTTTATTTGGCTTACGGTGGACTTCATAGCATTCTTTTCTTTCTGCTTATTCGGCTGACGTTGTTTCTACTTTCTGTGTCGCACATAGATTGTAAATTCTCCCTTCAAATTGTCAAAGAGGACTTCTTATGATTCAGCGCTTGATGACTTTCTCCATTTCAGAATAAATGAACATACTGGGGCTTCTTTCGAGGATTCGTAAATTAATTTTGTCTTTCTCTCTGAGCATTGACTGTATCTTCATCACTACCACTAAAACTGTTCTAATATTTTTTACTTCTTAACCTTTCCCTTTCCGTTATTCTTTCATACCTACTTTTATATCTTTCTCAGTTTCCTTCCTTACATTCATTAAATCCAATCCCAATGCAGAGTATGACACTCTCTAACGTTTTGAGGATTCTCTCTGGAACTCACACTCTTTTGTTTTTAAACTCACCCACGCCTGCTAATCTTTGGGCATTCCCTTTTGCCTCATACCCATCTATAATTCATAAGTTGCAGTTAATTTTCATCTACCCTACCATATTCTTTCAGGAATATATCTTTATCAATTGCTTCCAAGTATTAAAATTTCCTCCCCTTTCCTGTATTACTTTTCTTATAGTACACCTACTCATCTTAGGTAATTCACTACTTGCTTTACGTTCTGTGGTTCTGGAGACACAAATTTTTTTCACTTGTTTCGCTTACTCTACTGCTTAAGGTTTTCTAGAGTACCTTCCTTTCTCACAATTTCTTCCATGTGTATGTATAAATTGTTCACTGTTTTTGTTATTACTCTCTCTTTTATTCCATTTATATCATTATTTCTCTTTTCTTCATTAAGACCTCTATTCCTACCATCCAACGGTTTGTCAAATTCTTTACACTTTTTGCACATACAACCTAACTCATTTTTAAAAATCACTATTCCTCCGTTCTTTTATCTTCAACCACTAATATTAATTTCGTGTCGCGTTTTAGTTTATTACCGATATTACGTCTTTCGTTTACCCACTACTTTCTCCATTTCAGAATAATTGAACATACTGGGGCTTCTTTCGAGGATTCGTAAATTAATTTTGTCTTTCTCTCTGAGCATTGACTGATCTTTTGCAAATCGTCGTAGTCAGTTTTGTAAAGACCTCCTCACTACTGCTATGGAGGCCGAGTTGCCATTGTTGTTAAGGCAGGTCAAGTTTGTGAATTCGTGAAACGGCTTCTTGTGCGGTACACCGCTAAGACAATTTCTCCCTGTCACAATTGCACAGCTATGACCCAGGGTCAGGTAACAGGATAGAAGGACGAAGGTTCTACAACATTCCAACAAATTACTAATAAAGTAACACAAATGAGTTAAATGGTTTACTTATCTTTGTGACTTGTCGAATTAAGAAGTCTCCAACAGTAATATAACCAAAAGAGGCCCACAATGGCTAGGCACAAGTAATTGTGGATTAACTTCACAGTCATAGCAAAAGCTATTTACAACAACTGTCTGTTCACTTCTAAGAGTTCACTAAACGACGCTCCCTGTCTACGTCTGCCCTGAACGATAATCTACGACCAACGGGGCGAGAGCTGCTCTTCTATCTTCCGAGAATGCTTCTGTCCGTGTCGTCTGGTCATTGGCGGATTGTACTCGGCCGGCAATTGGCCGAGGCGAAGTCGATATCCTCATCCTAAGCGTCGCCAGTAACGGTGGTGGAACTTGCTGAAGTGGCGAGTCTCTATTGCACTGGCACCAGCTGGCCTCTTTGCGCCTGTAGTGCTTTTAACCCTGGCTGTGCCTTTCTCGGACGAAACGACATGATTATATAACCGTTATAGCGGTATTTCGTTTCCCGTATAGTATTCTCCATCCTATGATTTTTTCTAAAAGATCTAAAATCGTCACGGCCTCTTCTTCCTCCTCGTCTCACACCTTTGGAACTCATGTCTTACGAGGCAGTCTCTTCATGTTGACCTTCAGCCTGTGATTATAATCTACTTGTCAGCAGTTTCCCCTGCCTTCTAATACCTATGATTCTCTGATTGCGTCGTGTCATTTCCATTAATAAATTTACAGTAACGTTTTATGCTCAGGAATTTAAAAATTGTGTTTATTTCCTAGCTAATTCTTCACATTTCTCCTGCATTATTTCCAGTGATTGACTAAGATAGTAAGTTTCCTTCTCTCACTCGTAATTGGTTCTTATTGTTAAGCACAGGATCAAAGTTTATCAACAAAACTTTCTGCAAACATATCAAAATGTTCGAATCTCTCTGGCGCATCTTTACCCCTGCATACATTTTCACATCTAAGAGATGCACCAGGGTACCTTAACTTATATTACTTGTCCAACTGCCCATTGTTAAGAAGAATGATTCTTTCACCTACTGATAATTGAGACTGGATTTACTAATTCATATGGTTGAGAGCTCCTATTTTTAGCATTGCCTCCATCATTTATACACTGATGAGAAAACGCTTTACACTCTCCGTCTACTGGGAAATTGAATGCCCCTAGTGATGCGGTAAGGAAAATGCGAATATATAAGCGGAGCAGAAACAAATATGAAATCAGTTAACGTACATTATTAAACTCCAAATTGGAAAATTCACTAATATTTACAAAGAGCAGGTATTACGAACTGGCGCCTGGGAACGAGCATCTCGTATACGGCGAAGCTGATCGGCTGTTCGCGTGCTACTGCCTATGGAAAGTTGTTCGAAGGTGGTGGAAACGCGAGTGGGTGACAGTGTGTAAAGTGGTTCAAATATCTCTGAGCATTATGCGACTTAACTTCTGAGGTCATCAGTTGCCTAGAACTTAGAACTAATTAAACCTAACTAACCTAAGGACATCACAAATATCCATGCCCGAGGCAGGATTCGAACCTGCGACCGTAGCGGTCGCTCGGTTCCAGACTGTAGCCCCTAGAACCGCACGGCCACTACGGTCGGCTACAGTGTGTAGGACGTCAATGTCTCATCACAGCCCCCTGAGACTGGAGGCATGCCTGTTTGTTAAATGGGATATGCTGTGGTGTGGAGCAGTTCTGCCGACAAAGTACAGTACTGATTCAGGCACAAGTGTTTCGGAGTACAGCGAAAATTGTTTAACTTTTCTCCCCACAGCAGACAAGCCTGCATGTTCTCATGTGGACACAATGACATCAATTACAATTGCAATAGGGACAGCATCATCAAGATTGTATGGTGGGTCAATTCACCTGGGCTTTCAGGGAACCAGCTTTAGTAGCAGAAAACGCAGACACAGCTGTAGACTACTTGTACAATACTGTGGAATCTTTCCATTACGTCATGCTTCTTGTTTCCACGGAACTTGGGGGCATCTTTCATGGGGGTATCTGTGCGTGGCACAAAGTCGTAATTGTGCTACAGTGATTTCTAGACATGATAATGAACTTAAGTTCATGTCTTAGCCACCAAATTTGCCTGATCTGGAGCCAAAGGAAAACGTCTGGGACGCTATCAGATGCTAGCTTCACGCCCACAAACTATTGCCCGTAATGAAAGGTAAATACGTTACTTGTTCGTAGTTTCTGGTGCCACATATCCGTGTATACCTAGCAAATGCTTTTCGATTCAATGCGACACAGATTCGCTGATGTATCGGGTTTCAAAGTTAGACCAACATGCTACGTATCATGTAGGTTCTGGTTCGGAGGTATATTTACTATCAAGGACTGAAATTCTATATTCCCCGTATTAAATACGATTCATTAACCTTCATATTTTATAATTTATTTTGAAGGTGACGTTCTACGTCATATTTTCCACCTATTTCCTAGTTTTTTTCTTACGGTCACAATAATTGTGGACCTCATCCCCGCTTTGTACACTCTCTCTGCTTGGTCCTCAAAACGTTTACTTAAGTCTTTTACTTGCCTGTCTACTGTAAGTTCTAGTACAGATTGTTATTTTGGGACATTACCTGCAGCTTCTTAAATAACTTCTCTCCATGTAGTTTCAGATTTTGCTATCTCTTCTTTATCTCTTTTGATGCTTCCCACACGTCAATTTCTGTCTCTTTCTTTAACTCTAGCTTAAATGTCTTCAGTTGGTCATTGAGCGCTACCAACTGTTCACTCGCAGATATTTGGTGGGCCTTGGTTCCACCTTTATTCACAGTTTTCAGTTCTCCAAATTTTGACATTTATGATTTAATATTTGACTTCTTTGATTTCTGCGGCGCTCTTCGATTTTATAAATTCCTCATAATGACTTTTGGATACATTATCTCCAGCCACATTACTCATCATAGTTAAAGCTCACAACTGAACTTCTTTACACTTTTTTATATTAATTTTATTCTCAACACCTGGTTGTCTCCGTCCCGAAACATGGAAATGTGGCATCCACACTTCCACACTGCATCTCATTTTCAATTACTGTAAAATCTATCAAATTTGTTTCTTTTTGCACCAGTGCAAAACACTATTCCCACAAACTATATGTTCAGGAGTCTTGAACAGAATATTCTCAGATGCTGTGTGACACAGCACCACATGTAAAATATGACTAAGGAAAGAAGGTGTAAACTTCCAATAATCATTATTGGTGGGAGTGTTATAGGACAATTTTTCCCAAAAGTGCTCCGAACCTTGTTAATAGCTCATCATTGGCTGACATTTTTCTAAATCATTTGGAAAACGAATTCTTTGACGAAAATCCTGATATCACTAAGAAAATTGTATATTGCAGGAGAATTGCTGACGACTCTACTTTATTATACAAAGGTGATAATAATGATATCGAAAACGTAGCACGAAAAATTAGCTCTCAACACCGGAGAATTAGATTTACTATGGATTTTGAAGAAGACGACAGTGTATATTACTTACATTTAACACTAATAAAGAACGATGGGAAACATGAATTTAGCATATTCAGAAAACATACGTGTACAGATTTAGTTATTAATGAGCGCTCTTGTTACCCACCATGATAAAAATGGGCATATTTTACTTCGATGGCATACCGGGTACTAAGATTGCCACTACACCAACAGGAAGTAGAAAAAGAACTAAGCATTTTAAAACTAGTGGTCGTAGCGAAAGGATGTACGTGTAAGGAGGTGATCAATATTTATAATAAGATAAAGAAGAGGCAAATGAAACAAACAGAAGGAAGTTAAGTCCCAGTTAAGAGCAACAACAAGAAAAAAATGTCTCTCACTTAACAGTGGAAGAATTACAAATAAGATTGAAAGATGCTTATGTAAATCCGACTTTGAAATAGGGTTCCAAACAAATAACATGCTGAAATTGAAGCTCCGGCACAAAATATGTTATAGCAGGAATCAATTTCAGGATTCAGGTGTATATAAGATCAAATGTGATGACTGCTGTAAACAATACATATGGCAGACTGGTAGGAACTTTGAAAGCAGATTCATAGGACACACCTAATCTCAAAAGAAAACAGCATTTGGGGGGTATATAGCTGCCTTAAAGCACTCGGTCACGAACACTGAACAAAACTTAGACATCCTACATAGAGCTCATAAGGGACGGTTTCTAAACATTTTGGAGGAAGTTGAAATATACACCCACAAAAAGAAAAACGCGGATTTAATCCTCAACGAGCAAAGTGAGTTCAGTCATAACACTGTTTTAGTATTTTTGACGACTTACTGAAATGATCGCTGTTGCGTATAGAAGTCGAAGCCGAAGGATAAAAAATGGTGCGCGGTGAAACAGCTGGAATATGCGTGCAGCGCCTGAAGTCGTTGACGGGGCCCTCCTGCACGTCCCTCTTACCCACGGCGATGGACATCAGCTGATTGAACTGGTCGCGGCACAACACCGAAATAGCGGGAACCACGGAAGCAGACCATGGAAGAAAACAAGTCTACACCAGTACCTTGGGTATAGAAATCGCCCTTCGTTTTCGATCATACAAAAATGATAATTTTAATTCTGACAAGAACAGATTTTAACCTTGACAACTACAGATTTTAACTAAGTATTTTGGGAGATAAAAGCAAACTAGAAAAATCTACCTAATTCAGTATGTGCATATGTAATGTAAAAAATGTCCGGCCGGAGTGGCAGAGCGGTTAAAGGCGCTACAGTATGG
Organism: Schistocerca cancellata; assembly: GCF_023864275.1. Classification (NCBI taxonomy): domain Eukaryota; kingdom Metazoa; phylum Arthropoda; class Insecta; order Orthoptera; family Acrididae; genus Schistocerca; species Schistocerca cancellata. The sequence goes on from NC_064634.1 coordinate 229,264,000, forward strand.
AACCGCACGACCGCTACGGTCGCTGGTTCGAATCCTACCTCGGACATGGATGTGTGTGATGTCCTTAGGTTAGTTAGGTTTAAGTAGTTCTAAGTTCTAGGGGACTTATGACCACAGCAGTTGTGTCCCATAGTGCTCAGAGCCATTTGAACCATTTTTGTTAAAAATGTACCAGACGCCACCTGTCGGTAAGAGTTTTTAATTAATGTAAATGACTTGCATTCTACCAACCAATTTAATGTGAGGCAGCATGTGAAGGTTGCTGTGTGTGGACGGGTTACTCCTGTAATCGAAATTGCAGGTACGTTATGGTACATTTTATGTTGATCAGGTATGATGAAATAGGTTTGCATTTGTAAAATAGTAGATTAGTATCATCGTCATTTCAGATTTGAAGATGCTTCTAGAGGAACCGAAACTGGTAATGCAAATAAACATTTTTGCAATCAAGACGGATTATAGGTAACATTGTATAACCAGTGATTGCGGTATCCCATCAGACATTGTCTGTTGTTTCAAAGCCTCGCTGAAAGCCTGAGATGTGGGCCAGATACAGTCTGGATTGATGGCTCCTGTCAGAGGACTGGAGGCGGCATTCATCAGGCTGTAAACTTCGATTCTGAGAAGCAGCGTAAAGAATGCTTTCTAAAAAGACACAGATCTAGAAGGGGGTGGGAGAATACAATTCACCTAGAGCGATAAGAGCCTATTCGACTCAAAACAAGTCGGCTGTAGTTGATATCTAAATTGTATAAGAAAGTCGCTAACTGGATCACCAAAATTATTTTCGTAATGAGGACGAAGATTTGCGAGTGAACAGTTGCAGCCACCGGACAAAGTGTAAAACTAGTATCATATTTCAAGAGAATTTGTGCTTTGTGCTCCCCTGACGGAGATGAATGTGAATTACTGATTGAACACAGAAGTTTCTATAAGTGAAGGAAGACTGTTGCTATAGTTATCAATTTCTCATTGGTAGCGATATGAAAGGTTTACAGTAACTTGCTAATGAAATTCCAGTGCTGACAGAACCAGCAAGATTTTAGAAGATCAGCGGGTACACACTTCGTCATAGGCCTTCAAAAGAACAATTTCTTCGTCTTGAACTGTCACAGGGTTCTGCGTCCACCTTAGAGCTGCACTGAGGGAGGAATCTACCCTAGTGATGATCACAGATGCAGGAAATGAACTTATTACTCTCAGCTATCACTGCATTTATCCTGTGCACATGAGTTTTAGAATGATGGTAAGCATCAGCTGCATCTGCATTCTTTGTGATTAGTGGACCACGAAGTCATATGTTTCGAGTTAGGGTCTTGCTTTTCAAAATTAATCCATTCAGTCGGCAAGTTAAACCGAGCACATGCTGAGGCAAGGAAGCTGGAGCTTATATGTACTTTTTTGGGTGTTTCGCTCAATGTGTTCTCTAATTCACTCTTTTGGTAGCTTACGTGGGCGTAGCAAATTGCATCATTTCATTTACAGTTCCACCACCCTCACCAAGAGATTGTCATGGAATTTTTATTACTCATATGAACCTTTGTACTCTCCATGTTTATCTGCTTTGCTTCTTCAGTTATTGGTATCAACGAAATGAAATCATCTGTCACAATAACATCGTGTGTACTACTATCAACTTAACGCGTCTTAATTGCGTACACCATTTCATTGTAACCTTTGGTCTTATTTCATAGTTCGATAAAATCTCTTTCTCATTATATCAATGTGAGCTTTGGTACCCACATTTTAAGTTTAAAGGGGTAACCAGTATTTAAATTTGGATGTCCAGTAGTTTGTGTTTGCCATTTACCATAATTCTTCATATGATTTTATGGATCTGCTCACTGCATAGGTCACTGGGTTCAGATCTTATTACCATCGAAGCTTCTAGTGCCTGAGAAGAAAGGTACATTGTTTACTGGGCCATATATAATCGTATAGTCATGTGACGTACTAGGTTACAAAATGGGCTTGTTTGCAAGAAGACAGATATCCACACGTACCGAGCACAACGACGTTGACAGGAACTTCCCTTGACATCGCAACCGTGTGTACAGTACAGACAGTCGTACACCACACGACGACTGTGGAAACAGGCGCAACAGCACGTGTTTGCAAACGGGTTCCATTTCACCGTACAGCATTTAAATGGATGTGTCCATGTGTCTAGGTCCTAGGAGAATGAACGTGGCCAGTAATCTGGTCAGCAGTGATTCCAGTTCTGACGTGTGAAGGGTGGAGGCTGTGCCCTGTTTTCGAACCCTGTAACTGAACAAGATAATGCAGAACCAAGTGTTGCCCGTTGGGTACTGACACACTTCGATACAGAGGGTGTTCAAACGTTGCCCTCATCAGTAAATTCTCTAGATGTCTCACCCACTGGAATCATCTGGTCATAGGTTGCCGAGACACTGTCGTCAGAGGAAGCAGGAAAGAAATTCACTCCTCAACAAAAGTATGAAAAACTATCGTAAAGCCGGCAGCTGTGGCGGAGCGGTTCTAGGCGGTTCAGTCCGGAACCGCGCTGCTGCTACGGTCGCAGGTCTGAATTCTGCCTCGGACGTGGATGTGTATGGGGTCGTTAGGTTAGTTAGGTTTAAGTAATTCTAAGTCTATGGGACTGATGACCTCAGATGTTAAGTCCTATAGTGCTTAGAGCCATTTGAACCATTTTTGAAACAAAATATTAATTTTATTTTTTACCAAAGGAGTTCCACCGTATGTTTTCGTCATGAGTAGTGTAACTACATACTATTTATTATCGTAAAATATTGTCTGTGATGCTAGGAGTCTCATCGACCTAGGCACTTTATGCATTATCCAGTTACAGCCCATATACTGGACGGCGCTTACTACAGGCATGCTTCGCGACAGTTTCTCAGTCATGTAAACATACCGCAGCGGCAGCGGCACACCGCGAGCGGTCCAGAATCAAAAGGTTTAAATGACTCTGAGCACTATGGAACTTTACTTCTGAGGTCATCAGTCCCCTAGAACTTAGAAATACTTGAACCTAACTAACTTAAGGACATCACACACATCCATGCTCGAGGCAGGATTTGAACCTGCGACCGTAGCTGTGGCGCGGTTCCAGACTGTAGCGCCTAGAACCGCTCGGTCACTCTGGCCGACAGTCCAGGATTAACAGCAGCTGCAGTCAGTTTGTGTTCAGCATTGAAGGTACCTATCACGTAGAGGTATACAATACTTTGACAGAGTCAGGAAAGTGACTTTACTTTCGGCAGGTCATACACAGAAAGATGTTGCCGATTTGTTACATGTCACTCAAAGTGGTGTGTCTAAGGCGTGGTGAAAGTACGGAAAGATGGAACACATGAATGATACACCTTTCGGTGGTCTCCTCCTATGAAAAACCAATGCACGATCGTTTCCTCTGGGGTCGTCTCGCAGGCGACCTACAGAAACTGCCAGAAATATTGAAAACAGTTTCTCCTGGGCAACAGGGATTCGTGTTTTCTATTGCTTAGAAAATTGCATCAGGGTTGTCTTCATTCCAGAAAACAAACGAGAAGTTTTGGACTGAAGTAATGGAACCAACGCAATCGAAGGAACTCTGCTCTTGCACAGCAGCATTTGTCCATTGCAGAATGGAGAAATGACATGTTTGCTGATGAGACCTGGATTGACTTGCGACGGATACGAGACGTGTTAGTGTTTGGAGAAGCGCTAAACGACACCAGGATCACGGACACGCTCAGGAATTCCATCCGTTGGCAGGTGGAAGCGGGATGTTCTGGGCGGCAATGGCGTTGAAACGGTGGACCCCGTCTAATTCCCATCTATGGCAATTGACTGGGACGCCATACCCCCTAGAGGTCTTACAAAGGACTGTAGGGCCCTACAACGTGAAGTGGGTGACAATTTCATCCTAATATATAACAGTGCAATACCACGCCGAATTCTAGCGGCGTCTTGGTATCTCCAAAGATGCGACATCAATCGAATAAATTGGGCAGCGCACTCCCCAGACTTGAATTCACTTGGGCATGCATGGGATCTAATGAAAATTGCCATTGCAAAGCGTCAGAATCCAACTGAAAATCATCCTGAAGCTGTCACTGAGGTTTGGGAGCTCGTTTCCCAAGATAAATTTGATAGTCTCCTCCAGAACATGTCTCGCAGAGTGGAAGAACTCACTACTAAGGACTGATAATCATCATCATGACAGAAAGATGTTTAATATTTTTGTTTTCAAGATGTGCACATATGGAAGAGCTACTTTGCTATGTAATGGTATTTTGTAACAAACCAAATGAGTTCTTATTTTCAAAAGGAATTATGTTTATTTTGTTAATAAGGTATTGTACAAGCCACAATGGATGTATTATAAGAAGTCATTTTAGTAAACTCTTTGACACTCAAAACTTTTGTTGAGGTGTATATTTTAAACTACTGTTCCCAATGAGCAAGAAGCTTCGTCAGCAGAACAGCCCATCAACATATTAAGTCGGATACTTCTACGTAAACTGGCAAGCGTTGACGAGCTGTCGGTTAATTTAGAACTCACCACAAGTTATTTGTGTGTGCTATCACAGGTTCATTGTTTAGTAAGGCTCACTTGAAAATGTTGTGTTAACAGTTACGACAGAAAAAAATTAGCTGCTAATGACTCACTGCGTGCATCAAGAGGACGACAGAAAATGAATGCCCAGGAGGTGCAGAGATCAACCTTCTGTGGGATGTATGTATTATACTTGACGATACGGACATCGTCGACATTCAATAAATATTCAAAACAAGCCATTAATTTGCGCCATGACCACAAAGACTCGCACCATCAAGATCGAAGCGAACTCCTCGGAAGTTTCAAAGCTTACAGGACGTTCGGCTAGGTGTCCACTCATAATGAATGCATGTAGACTCATGCTGGTGTAATGGGTTGATGAGAATTGATGGAACCGAGTGGAACCGCACGCAACCGAATGATAAACAGTTTGTCGTGGAGCATATCGTGAAACTGACTACACCTTAAGGCGCAGCTACAGATTGTGCGATGATATGTTTCATAGGCATGCAAAAAGAAAAACAGAAAAAAAACATGTAGAGTCTGAATCCGCCCAGTGGTTCTAGGTGGCAAGAGTTGCAATTTTACACACTTTTCAGGAGGGATAGTTTGCTCTACGGGAGTATGATTCTAATACACAGGCCAGGAATTAAGCAAAAGAAAACTATTTTGACCAGCTGTCGGTCAAAAGCAGTGCTCATACCACATATGTGGTTCTCTTACGCCCATTTTCCCATTCTTGTTTGCTGTGGCATAAATATTCTCTACTGCCCTTACACGATTACGCAGACGATAAAGAATCGTAGGGGACAGAGCACATACAACTTCTCGCAGCATAGTCAATAACTTCCCAGCCAATTTACCATCCAGATTAACAGTTGGCATAAATTTATACGAGTGCTTTAAGGCATTGATGTTACATGATCTTGAGACAACTCTCTTGTTACTTCTAATCTCCAATGTACCTTTCGCATGCATCTCCTCTTCAAATCCCGATTGTTTGGGGGATGAAAACAAATTCTTTCCTGAACGATGACATAAATTTCTTTATCTCATATACAAATTTTCTGGCCGATTCCGTAGTTTGCTGTGCATCGGCAAGTTGAAGTTTTGTTTAAAATCTCGTTATATCACGTCTTCAAATTCTGTAGCACGATTTTAAGTTACGCTGTCATCCACGGTTTCCATAGAAATCATCGTAATCTATGTCGCGCGCAATTTGATGTCCATTCTGTTCAGCTGCTCTTCCAGGTCCTTTGCTGTCTCTGACAGAATTACAATGTCATCGGCGAATCTGAAAGTTTTTATTTCATCTCCATGGATTGTAATACCTACTCCGAATTTTTCTTTTGTTTCCGTTACTGCTTGCTCAATATACAGATTGAATAACATCGGGGAAAGGCTACAATACTGTCTCACTCCCTTCCCAACCACTACTTCCCTTTCATGTCCCTCGACTCTTATAACTGCCATCTGGTTTCTGTACAAATTGTAAATAACATTTCGCTCCCTGTATTTTACCCCTGCCACCTTCAGAATTTGAGTGAGAGTATTCCAGTCAACATTGTCAAAAGCTTTCTTCAAGTTTACATATGCTAGATACGTAGGTTTGCTTTTACTTAATCTAGCTTCTAAGGTAATTCGTAGGGTCAGTATTGCCTCACGTATTCCAACATGTCTACGGAATGCAAACTGATCGTCCCCGAGGTCGGCTTCTACCAGGTTTTCCATTCATCTGTAAAGAATTCGCGTTGGTATTTTTCGGCTGAGATTTATTAAACTGATAGTTCGGTAATTTTCACATCTGTCAACACCTGCATTCTTTGGGATTGGAATTATTATATTATTTTTGAAGTCTGAAGATATTTCGCCTGTCTCATACATCGTGCTCACCGGATGGTAGAGTTTTGTCAGGACTGGTTCTCCCAAGGCTGTCAGCAGTTCTAATGGAATTTTGTCTACTCCCGGGGCCTTATTTCGACTTAGGTCTTTCAGGGCTCTGTCAAACTCTTCACATAGGATCATATCTCCCATTTCGTCTTCATCTACATCGTCTTCCATTTCCATAATATTGGCCTCAGGTACATCGCCCTTGTATAGACCCTCTATATACTTCTTCCACCTTTCTGCTTTCCCTTCTTTGCTTAGAACTGGGTTTCCATCTGAGCTCTTGATATTCATGCAAGTGGTTCTCTTCTCTCCAAAGATCTCTTTAATTTTCCGCAGGCAGAATCTATCTTACCCCTAGTGAGATAAGCCTCTACATCCTTACATTTGTCCTCTAGCCATCCCTGCTTAGCCATTTCGCACTTCCTGTCGATCTCATTTTTGAGACGTTTGTTTTCCTTTTTGCCTGCTTCATTTACTTCATTTTTGTATTATCTCCTTTCATCAATTAAATTCAATATTTCTTCTGTTACACAAGGAGTTCTACTAGCCCTCGTCATTTTACCAACTTGATCCTCTGCTGCCTTCACTATTTCATCTCTCAAAGCTACCCATTCTTCTTCTACTGTATATCTTTCCCCCATTCTTGTCAATTGTTCACTAATGCTCTCCCTGAAACTCTCAACTACCTCTAGTTCTTTCATTTTATCCAGGTTCCATCTCCTCAAATTCCCACCTTTTTGCAGTTTCTACAGTTTTAATCTACAGTTCATAATCAATAGATTGTGGTCAAAGTCCACATCTGCCTCTGGAAATGTCTTACAATTTAAAAACTGGTTCCTAAATCTCTGTCTTCCCATCATTTAATCTATCTGAAGCCTGTCAGTATCTCCAGGCATCTTCCATGTATACAGCCTTCTTTTATTATTCTTGAACCAAGTGTTAGCTATGATTAAGTTGTGCTTCGTGCAAAATTCTACCAGGCGACTTCTTCTTTCATTTCTTAGCCCCAATGCATATTCACCTACTACGTTTCCTTCTTTCCTTTTTTCTACTACCGAATTACAGTCACCCATGACTATTAAAGTTTCGTCTTCCTTCACTATCTGAATAATGTCTTTGATATCATCATACATTTCTTCAATGTCTTCGTCATCTGCAGAGCAAGTTGGCATATAAACTTGTCTACTGTAGTAGGCGTGGGCTTCGTGTCTAACTTGGCCACAATAATGCGTTCACTATGCTGTTTGTAGTACCTTACCCGCACTCTTATTTTTTATTCATTGTTAAAACTACTCCTGCATTAGCCCTATTTGGTTTTGTATTTATAATCCGGTATTCGCCTGACCAGAAGTGTTGTTCCTCCTGCCACCGAACTTCACTAATACCCACTATATCTAACTTTAACCTATCCATTTCCCTTTTTAAATTTTGTAACCTACCTGCCCGTTTAAGGGATCTAACATTCCACACTCCGATCCATAGAATGCCATAACGACGTCCTCTTGTGTAGTCCCCGCCCGGAGATCCGAATGGAGGACTATTTTACCTCCGGAATATTTTACCCAAGAGGACGCCATCATCATTTAACCATACAGTAAAGCTGCATGCCCTTGGGAAAAATTACGGCTGTAGTTTCCCCTTGCTTTCAGCCGTTCGCAGCACCAGCACAGCAAGGCCGTTTTGGTCAGTGTTACAAGGCCAGATCAGTCAATCATCCAGACTGTTGCCCCTGCGACTATTGAAAAGGCAGCTGCCCCTCTTTAGGAACCACGTGTTTGTCTGGCCTCTCAACAGATACCCCTCCGTTGTGGTCGCACCTACTGTACGGCTATCTGTATCGCTGAAGCACGCAAGCCTCCCCACCAACGGCAAGGTCCATGGTTCACGGGGAGGAATCGGTTCATACCATTAGCGCCATAGTAAAGAAACACCATCGGTTCATAATTGTTTTTACTATGGCGCTAATGGTATTCCATGCACACAATTATGTTTAGTACGTGCTTCTCGGACAGCAATTGTCCGTTAGTATGTTTCATTGAAGACTAGGTTTTGTGGCTCCCTGTCCGACAATGATGATGAACTACAAGGCCGGACACTTGTTTCTATATCATTGTAACTAGTTAAGCACGTATCGTCATCACTGTACTCCTCTTGTTCATTGCCTGCACAATCGAAAGTACAAACAACAGATTCCACTGATTTATCTTACAGAAACGATAATATTTCATCTGACACTTCTTTCACACTTTGCGGAATTCCGTGGATTCCTTCCTGACGAAATTTAAACTTCGTCAACTGTTGTTGTACATAAAAAGCAATGTTTGCTTTGTTTATCGATGCCACTGCTCTGCTTTGTATCAACATCACTAGCACTGTAGAACTGCTGTCCGCTACTTGTCGACTAACCAGTTCAAAGCTGTGATACCTCAAGTTTCACCCCCTGTTGCCTTTAGCAGGCAATATTATGGCTGCTTGGTGGACAATATGTGGGGCGTAGAATACCGTAAAAGTCACTGGCTTTTTGCATCCGCGTACTCAAGGCGTTCCTTGTCAGTATTAAATAACTCTCTTGAAATATGTATTAAGTAACGTGATAAAAAATATTTATAAAATGCTATTGAAACAGAGTTTGTTACGCAGTTAGTACGAAAGATAATAGAGTGGGACCTTGTGGCTCTGTTAACTGTAAGTATAATTGATGCAGCAATAAAACGAGTTCTTACTATCGCCAGTTATTTCCACAATCATACGTTTCTGAAGACCCTAACGTTCGTTGCAATGCTCTGTTGGTCTTAATTATCGAAGAAACGCGGCGTGCAAATACGTCATCCGGAAATGTTTCCACCTCCGAGCCATAATTTGAGGTATTTCGCTAGAAAACCTCCACAGCGACTGGCCGCCAATTAAGACAAAATAATTAGCTTTTCAGTTTGCTCGCCCAGTTGAACGCGATAGCGGCTGCTTCTACGTAACGAGCGGGCGTCCGCCGCTCAAGCGTAGCTTTACAGATCAGAGGAGAAGGTTAGAACACGTAGCTGCTCAAGTCAACCGGAGGATATACAAGGCGAATCTCTCTACTATCTTAAATCGAGGAACCAAAAGTTTATACCTTCAGATACAATTCATATTCACGGATACATGACTGTTATAAGGCTCTCCAGTTGAATAAATCAATCGACGCTAACTGTTGCCTGTATGGTAAACACTCCCGGTCCCACTTCCACATCTGCACTCTGCAAGTCACTTTACGGCGTGTGGTGGAGGATACATCTGATACCACTATCCTCAACCACCTTCTTTTTTCCATTCGCGAATGGTTCGTCGGAGGAACGACTCACTATTAGCTCCCGTATGAGCTATAATTGCCCCGATTTTCTGGACGTTGTCATATCGTGAGACACACGTGCTAGGAAGAAAAATGTTGCTTGACTTTTCTTCCAATGTACGCTCTCGGAATCTCAACAGTAACCCTCTCTGTGATGCAACACGCCTGTCTTGTATCGACTGCCGCTGGAGTTTGATGAGCACCTCAGTGATGTCCTCGCGTCGACGGTATGACCCTAAGACGGGAAGTGCTGCCCTTCTTTGTATCATCTCCATTTCCTCTGTTAATCCTACTTTACAAGCAGCCCAGACAGATAAGCAATACTGCAAAAACGATGGAAGAGAGTTTTCTAAGCCAATTATTTCGCTTAATTGCATTTTCTGAAGGTGCATCCTATACATCTTAGCTTAGTATCTGCTGTTCCTACAATTAACTTTGTGTTGTCATTCCACTTCGTTACTGTTTCCAGTAAGCGTTTTTAAACATTGTTACGTCCCCTACTGAATATTACAATTTAGCAGCGTCTCGGTGTTATGTGACACATAACTGCTGTTCATCAATTAAACAGTTTCTGAATTCTGAATTACCTCAGCCCGTTTCCCACTACACGTCCTACTGTATAGTCAGACTGAACGTGAGCATACGCTCGTTTGTGCAGACTATGTGTGAATCAGTTAAATTTATGAGTTTATGATTGATTAAATCAATTAACATAACGCAGAAACACTGGAAGTTTATCTCCAAAGTTTGATAAAATTCAAATCAAATACCCCAGATTAGCGTATAAAATATAAGATATTAAAAAATTTGATGATCATTGGTAATCAGTAAGGTTTTTATTCCCGTCATGTTTTAATGTGTAGCGTAAGTCGAGTGGAATGAGCCATACCAAAGATGGGTGGTAACGGCCATATAAGTTTTTAGGGCATGATGACAAGTTTGAAGAAGAAGCCTGTCAGTGGGTGAGGGTCGACATAAATGGTGGCAGACTGTAGTGAAGCAAGTAGCTTCAAGTGTTCAAGAAGGCGAAATGATCGAAGCGGCTACTGCCTATCGCTTTAATGTTCTTACAACTGCACTGCAAGGGAATTGAAACTAGTTGCAGAGGATAGCCAGACTTCTATGACATCTCAGATTGTGATTTAGGAATCAGCAATTGAAGAAATTGAAGAAGACACATGAGAGATTTAAATTCCAAGTTAAAAAAAGCTATCTAAGATTGGGTTTCAAAAGTTGGCTTACGATTTGCCATGAATATTTAAAACTGTTCTACAGATTTTACAGAGGAAATAAACTGATAGGTAAAGATTCCTTTATGAAGAGGCACCTGGGATTGTCTTACGGAAAACATCAGGCCAATTGTTTAATGCTTTGTTTAGCCTTAATCGACCACAAATTGAAAAGTGTTTAAACTAACTGTTCATTTATTATATTGCATCTTGGATTCACAAACACATTAATATATTTGTGAACCACAAAAGTACCTTTTTGTTTAAAAATACGTATTTTATCTAATAGGCACTTTTCTTAACATCTCGAATTATAAGTCCAAGATAATCTTTTCTTGGTTAATTTCGTACTGTTTATAGCCCGTGTTTCGCTATTTATGCCAAAACGAATGTTCAAGTAAAGGTTTTAAGCAGTTATACCTTACTGAAAAAAGTTTTATAACAATTTTGGCTTAAGTGACCCTTACTAACTGCAACTCCTCTGGTTTTAGCGACATGAAAAATTGAGATAGAACATTTCAATTCCCGAAACACTCCTAAACAATAGAAATCAAGAGGTCTCGTGCGTTAGAGAGAGAGAGAGAGAGACAGACAGAGAGAGATGGAGAGAGAGAGAGAGAGAGAGAGAGGGGGAGAGCACATGCCTCGCGACATACGGCATGGTACGACTATGAATGTAACAGGAATGTAGTTATGAGATTAACTCTGGCCGTCGACATCGCAGCTGGACAGAGACTGCGTAACGTCAGCCCACACGACCGCGGTCTGGTGCATACCGGCACTTTGTCATGCGTGCACTCTTAAGTTCTTGACGAAAACTGCGCTGTCTTAGACACAAAACCCATGGGGTAAGGCCTTGTTGATGCCACGTTGCAGTGGACTGTCGGGAATTGTAAAAGGTAATATACTGGCAGAATGAAGCAGCTCAATTGCGTGTTCAATGTTTTACAACTGCAACCGGCTTGAAAAAAATACTATCCGGAAATGTGGGGTAGAGGTGGTGCCGTGATCCCCCTGTACCATTTCCCGCCGAACCCCCTTATGCTCGGAGATTATCGCGGGCACAGGAAGACCGCCGTTGGATCAGAGAATACGGAAGGGAATGCTCACACTGCATCAAGTAGTGTACTGCGTTTGCCAACAGCACACAGTTCATGTTGATAGGGAAAGTAGTTAAAAAATCTTAATTCTTCTATCTTCTTCAATTTCTACTTTCGCAATCGACGTTGAACCTTCCAGTCGATGTTCTTTCCAGGGTCTCCCAGTGATCACGATTAACTGAATAAAGTCAGAGACAATTTTTCTCTCTTATTGACAACGGAAAAATCCAAAGGTTGCAAAAATAGAAGAAAATTGTTAAAAATACGTAAAAACAGATGACAATACATGATATTTAAAAACACACTGGCGAACTAAAATTGAAACAAATGAGACATCGGTCACAATTTTTAGTCTTATTAAGAAGATTTCAACACTTATAAGAGTGCCTTCATCAAATTTAAATGTTAAAGTGGCCTATAACATAATCACAAATTTATGGGAAAAGAATTTTTTTATATAAAATTGTAAGTACTGACTAGAAATGCAAGACATAGACAGTACTTACGTGTCACGTATAAAATAAATAACAGGCCAGAACGGATATAGTCACAATTTTTTTAAAAAAAGAATGCATGAAGGCGAGGCACTGTCCGATGCAACCTGTGGCTGTACAGGTATGAGCAGCCCATAGTGGCTAGCCCTCGTGCATTTTTTTCTTTTTTTTAAAAAAATGTGACTAAGGCCCTTCTGGCTTATTATTTACTCTATGCGTGATATGTAACTACTGTCTCTGTCTTGTATTGCTAGACAGTACTTATACTTTTATACAAAAAAAATTCTTTTCCCATTAATTTGTAATTATCTTATAGACCACTTTATGTACATTTAAATCCTGGTGAACGCACTCTTAGAAATGTTGAGACCTGGTTAATAAGACTAAAAATTGTGACCGAGGGCTCACTTGTTTTAATTTTAATTTATAGACGGTCACTGAACCAAATAGCCATGTTTAAAACTGGTGGACTATATTAACGATTTTTACACAAAAACGCATGATAACAAATGAAGATTTTTAAAAGAGCACAGTGGACAATACTGATATTTTTTTAAAACTTTATAGATGATTTTCTATTGCTGTTACAATACAGTGGTGATGTATGAAAATCACCATGGTTATTACGGAGGTGTAATGATGAGTATGACTATCTAGATCTACATACGCTCTCAACAAGCCACCATATCGTGCTTGGCGGAAGATGCGGAAGATACGTTGTGCCACAACCAGTCACTACCTTCCTTGTTCTATTCTCTGACTAAGCGAAGGAGAAAGGATTGTACATATAGCTCCGTAGGAGCCCTAATTTTTCTTTCCTTATGTTCGTGGTTTTCACGCGAAAGTACGTTCGTCGAAGGGGGACCGTTCAACAGTCAGCTTCAAATGTCGCTTCTCTGAATTTTCTCAATAGCGTTCCTCGAAAAGAACATCCCCTTTCTTCCAAGGACTGATATTTGAGTTGCTGCATCACCTCCTTAATACGCTCTGAGACAAAAAAGACGATGCACCACGAAGAAGTTATGCAAGTTGGTCAAAAATTCGTTTTCACACAGGCCTCAACGTAAAATGGAAAATTGTAAACTATGGCGGCCAATGGATAAATCTGGGACCCTGTAGCGCAGTCTCACTGCGCAGATGGCGAGGATAGTAAAAAGTGGCATGTCGTTAGTGGTGCATACAATCTTGGCGAATTTCATTACCTGTACTCAGTTTGACGGTAACTGTGCCTTGCAGATACGTAGATGCCAGCGTTTGAGAGAGGACGTATAGCTGGCCTCAAAGAAACGGGTTCGAGCTATCGGTGAATCGCACGACATTTGAATAGGAGCTCAAAAATTGTTCACACGGCTCTAAGCACTATGAGACTTAACATCTAAGGTCATCAGTCTCCTAGACTTAGAACTACTTAAGCCTAACTAACCTAAGGACTTCACACACATCCATGGATTCGAACCTGCGACCGTAGCGGTCGCGCGGTTCGAGACTGACGCGTCTAGAACCGCTAGGCCACACCGGTCGGCCTGAATAGGAGCAGTGCTATTGTTCGACGATGCTGGCACGTCTGGGTGAACCATCACCGAATGAACCATCAAAAAGGAAGCGGTAGACCTAGAGAGGCGACAGAACGAGGGGACGAAGCAATCGTCAGAGAGGCACTCAGGGCCTCGGATTCATCATTGTCATCGATACAATGCGCAAATGGCGCTCCAGTGATCGCAAGGACCATTCATAGGCAGCTCACAGAAATGGGGCTGAACTCACTGCGCCCCTTGCGCCGACTATCAATGACTTCTGTACACTAACAATGTTAATTTTCAGTGGTGTCGGAAACATTTGGTTTGGAGTCTCAGTGACTGGAACAGAAGTGTCTTCAGTGATGAGTCCCGCCGCGAAATTAGCACCGATGGTCACCGAAGATGTGTCTGGAGACATCCCACACAGCGGTGGAAACCTGTCGATCGGCATAAGGGGCTGACAACCAGGAATCATGCTCTGAGATGCCATTTCATTTCATAGCACGACCATTTAGGTTGTCATCCGTGGCACCCTTTTCCCCGTTCATGGGAATGCATCCTGGGCATACATTTCAACAAGACAATGCCCACCTGCAAACGGCGAGAGTTTCTACAGTTTGTCTTCGTGCTTGCCAAAACCTTCGTTGGCCAGAAAGATCGCCGGATCTCTCATCAACTGAGAACATTTGAAGCATTATGGGCAGTGTCCTCCGACCAGCTCGGGATTTCGATGATCTAACGCCTCGTTTGGATGTAGTCTGGCACTACACCCTTCAGCCGGACATCCAACAACTCTGTCAATCAGTGCCATGGCCCAGAGACGAATCAACACGTTATTGACTTGTTGAGTTTGTGAAGTGCTTTCCTAAAAAAAGTCATTCAGTTTTTCTGAAAATGTAATCATTTGTTGGCCTGCACATGTGCATCTACGTGTTTCCATGCCACTCGCGTAATTCCTTCTTGGCGCTATGTCTTTTTCATTAATTTTTTATTTATTTCTTCATCTATTTTGGAGCATACTTCCATGTTTCCCGCCACTGAACTGATTCGACATCTTCCTCTAATCCAACTTTCTGGGGATCCCAAGCAATCAAACGGTACTCAAGTATGGATCGCACTAATGTTCTATATGCCGTCCCCTCTAGATATGAACCACACCTTCCTAAAACTCTCCCAGTAATCCGTAGTGGACCATTCACCTTCCCAAATACAATCCTTATATGTTCGTTCCATTCCTTATCGCTTTGCAACGTTAGGCTTAGATATTTAATCGATTTGGCTGCGTCAATTAGTACACGATTAATGGCGTATTCGAACATTATGGGATCGTTTTTCCTACTCATTTGCATTCTCTTATAATTTTTCTACATTTATTCATCACACAAATTAGAAATTATGTCTAAGGCATCTTGTATCCTACTGCAGTCAATCAACTGCCATACCTTCCTGTAAGCCACAGCACCATCAGCAAACTGCAGCAGATTTCTGCTAACTGTGTCCGTCGATCGTTTATGTTTTTAGAGAAAGTTAGCGATCCCGTCACATTTCCCTGGGGCTGTCCCTATGATAACCTTGCCACTGATGATGAACAGCTGCCGTCGAGTACAATGTACTTTTCTATTACTTAAAAAGTCTTCGAGCCACTCACATGTCTGGAAACTTATTCCGCATCCACTTCATCCATAGTTCGCGGGATATCGTGTGAGAGAAGAGCAAGCAGTTTCGCTCAAACGATGCTTTGTAAAACCGTGTTGATTTGTGGACAGTAGCTCTTCCATCGAAAGCTACTTTATTATATTCGAACTGAGAATGCATTCAAGAATTACGTAGAAAAACGTTGTTAAGGATATTGGTCTGTAATTTTGTGGTCAGTTCTTTTAAGCTTCTTAAGTACAGGAGTCAGTTGCCCCTTTTCAGGGTTGCTTGTGATTTTGCACTGGACGAGAGATTCGCGATAAATGGATAAATGCAATATGTGTGAGGGGCCAATGCCGTAGAGTACTCTTTGTAAAACCGAACTGGGATTCCATTTGGAAATGGCGCCTTACCTATGTGCAACTTTTTTAGTTGTTATGAGGCCTTGTTGAACCGCAGACAGCGAAAAAAGTCAGAAAGCTGAAGTATGCGTGAGGGACAAAACTGGAAGGTATATGTGAGGAGGAGAACGTGCAACTGGGGTTACTGGGTGCAATTCTTCCGGCTGCTATCGGTGGGCCATCGTTGGTGGAACTGACAGTGAAATAGGCAGAGCAAGAGTGGACGAATGTTTGTCAAAATATTGTTCTCGTGGCATAGATGTTGCTTCCTATGCGTATTCATCGCGCACCGTGGCCGTGTAATACTTCTTAGATGGCGGCAAAATCACGAAGATAGAGGCCTATAGCGGTAATCTCTGTTAACATTACATTGTGTCTTAGGAATCTCCATTACTTCTCGGACTATACTTCTAAATATGCGTGCTTTCCGTGGCAACCACTCTTACGTTGTGTGTCTGCCTTGCTTTGGAAAAAGTCTCTTATTTTGTACTCACGGAAAAATAATGTTTTTATACGAAGTTTACGAATAATTCCTCTTACGCGACCGGTAACTCTGAAACGATCTGTAGCCTGGCATAATAGGAAGGCAATAACTCATCCTTGTTGTTTACATGATCCATAGTGTCCTGTACAAGTCGTGCCGCGTGGGATTAGCCGAGCGCTGCAGTCATGGACTGTGCGGCTGGTCCCGGCGGAGGTTCCAGTGCTCCCTTGGGCATGGGTGTGTATGTTTGTCCTTAGGATAATTTAGGTGAAGTAGTGTGTAAGCTTAGGGACTGACGACCTTAGCAGTTAAGTCCCATGAGATTTCACACACATTTGAACATTGTACAAGTCGTACCTACGAGGGAGAATCAAATGCAAACCGAGCAACCGCCACAACGTGATCGTGGATTGGTTCATCTCAAACGTAATCACCACACGCGTTAAGACATTTCTCCAAATGAGAGACGAGAAGATAAGTTCCTGGTTCGTCGAACGCCATCGGCCTCTGGCGGTTTCACAACCGCACCCACTCCAGCATTTCCTCGTCAGACTGAAACCGACGTCCACGCATATCGTTCTTCATGTCGCCCAAGATGTAAAAATCACACGGTGAATGATCCCTATGTATGGAAGATATTGCTGTGCTTCCGAAAAAAATCACTGATGAAAGATAGCTCTCATCTGATTGACACTGTGGTGGCAGGCGTTATCGTGCAACGAAATCATTCACTTCGACAGCATCCCTGGGCGTTTTAACTTTATGGACCGTCGCAGCTTCTGAACAGTGTTTTCATTGCGCTGCGCATCGGTTGTGGTTCTGTGTTCGAAGAACTCAGTGAATAGAGGGCCCCTGTAGTTGAAGAAGACGGTCATCATGTCCTTACCAGAACTTGTGCGAAGAGCTTTGGATTTCGCTGGCAGGGTAGATGTAGGATGATCCCAATTTTCTCTTTGCCGTTTGACCTCTGGCTGTGGGACGGAATCATCCATCACGATAACGCCCGCCCCCACTCCGCCAATCGGACAAATGCTGCGCTTCAGCGATTTTGTTGGGAAACACTACAACTTTCCTCGTACAGACGTGACCTCTCACTGCCTGACTTTCACACCTTGGACGACGTGAAGAATGACATGCTTGGACATCGGTTTTAGTAGGACAAGTGAATCCGTTAGCAGCCGACCGCGTTCTAGGAAACAGGAATTAATCACCTCGTCTTCCAGTGAGACAAATGTGTTAACGCTTGTGGTGATTACTTTTGAATGGAACCATTCCATAGCCTCGTTGTGAAGGGTTTCAGTTTTGATTTGACTGCCCTTTACATATGCCATCCATCATAGCCCTTGGCCTTCAGTATCTTCTTTAAGAAGCTGAAATGCGACTCCACGACATTATTCTCACTGATACGGAAGGAACACGAAAACAGTGTGTTGAGCTCTGCTTGCTTCTGCGCACGGTGGTGGTGCGAAATGGCATCCAAGTCCTTTTCTGTGTTTACAGGCCTTCCATACACTATTTGTTTTAATGTATTATCAGATCGTCTGTACATAAACAGAGCTAGGAAAGAAAGACCGACCTCATTCTTTACCTCCAAGATGAAGTTGATTTTGGAGTGAGTTTCGTTAGCAAATTGTGTAATCTATGCAGACTCGGTGGTACATTACTTAACACCTCTTATTCAAAATATTGGGTTTCCACAGTCAAAATTTCACTTCGAAAACGCCATAGAAAGAGGACCACTGCTCAGAACGACATCAAATGTGAACAGCAAGTTATTGACGCAGGAAGAGCCGCCAGGGGATAGAATTTAAGGAATATTTTGCGTTGTAAGCGTCTTAACGTGAATAGGGGCTCTAAAAATGATAGATTATTCTTAATACGTTGTCTATGCCTTTAGCTGCACAGTTTCTTCTGTAGTATTCAATCTGCATGACTGTACAAGTTTGGCAGTCAAAAGTTGTCGTAATGTTAGTTAGGTAAGCCCATCTACCACGCCAAAGTCTTACCACATCGGGTGAGATAAATTGGTTTCTAACTGTCCTGAGGCCAAAAACCACACAAAAAGCTAACTGATAGCGGTTTTATTTGTCCTGCAGCCAAAAACCGCATAAAAATGAGAATCACATATTATTTTAAATGCTGGGCAATTGTGTTCTAATAAAAAAAAAGTGTACCCGCTGCGAGCGGAGTTGTTCCTAAAACCACATAATGATCACCGTTGTCTGTCACAAACTGAAATCAAGAAACGGCATTTTCCACAACAGATCGAAGTGTCTTGGCGAGTCACGTTCAGAATAGGTTGCGAAATTCATGCCTTCAGTTCAGCTACGTTCGTAATTGGAGCACTGAACACAACATCTCTCAGATGACACCACAGCCAGAAGTCACACAGATTGCGATCAGGTGATCTGGATGGGCAGGCAGTCGGGAAATGATGGCTGGTAGCCCTAGCATTACCGAAATGTGTTTGCAGCGGTCACTTCACTGCCCGTACCGTGTGCGGAGGACTGCTATCTTGCCTAAAAATGGTCCTACTATAAGAGGACTACAGTCGTCAGGAGAGAGCTGAGCGGGAGGTGGTGGTTTAGGGCATAGTTACGTTGGAGAGCGTCAAGAGAAGGCAATTAACAATAACACATTTATTAGACAGTATTACAGGTTTATCTTCCAAAGCGCCGTTCCAGAGACAGGCCAGCGGAGC
Source organism: Schistocerca cancellata (assembly GCF_023864275.1). Lineage (NCBI taxonomy): Eukaryota > Metazoa > Arthropoda > Insecta > Orthoptera > Acrididae > Schistocerca > Schistocerca cancellata. The sequence continues at coordinate 229,283,301 of NC_064634.1, forward strand.
AGCGCCTCGACAGTGGCGGAAGGCTGGCGTGCTCTCCACTCGCACTACCCACCAATGCAGCGAAGAGTTGGGTGGCAGCTGTTACGTCACGGGGCGGCCCTCAACCTGCAGACTCTATAGGCCTCCATCTCTACGTATCGAGCTCCAAAGTGCACTTGTTAACACCGAAGATTAGCACTCAGGAGTCAGGCTCCAGTTCCACCTGAAGTACTAACTGGCTCGCAGAGATTGGCTTCAGCCCCCTTTAGGAAACAATATCCGGTAGCATCGATATCTGCCACTGGAACAAGATGAGCAGCAGCAGCAATCCTTTCCTCTCGAAGGGGAATGATGAACAGCATGCTGGTCACGCAGGTCAAGCTTCCTGGAGGTCTGTGCTGTGATGGTGACGTCCGCTCTCCATCAGTGTTGCCTCGAAAGTTTTCAGTGCAGCAGGCAGCAGCAGACGATCGAAGAAAGCTAGGCCTGCCGAAGATCGACCGTCATAGCCCCCCCCCCCTCCCACCCTCTTTCATTGGATAGCTGCAACTGGCACAAGGGCTGAGACTACGTACTGGGCGGTCGACAATCAGCACTCTGCAACCAGACACTTTTTAAGAAGGGTGGGGCGTTTTGTTATTGCTTTCCGTACGCTCTGTGGTAGTTGGGATGGGTACGTCATCACGTGTCCTTCTTTTCCTTCGCTGTAGCTCCGCTACTGACTTTAGAATTACTCTACTTCGCTTTCAGAGGCTCATTCCTGATTTCTTGTTACCTGAATACTTTATCACTAGTATGACGGTATCTATCGGCTTCAGTGACGTCATTGAAATAGCTTGTAGATTTGGGCGCTCTGTCCTTCTCCCGTGCTGCTATAGATTCCGTGTTCGCCGCAACTCGCACAGAATTTCCCCATAGGTGCCAGTTTACTGGTCGCTGACACAGGCTGTTAGGCTTCTGTGAGCTTCCAAGGCAGAACTGTGACGAATATTTAGTGTCTGCCGGGAATACTATCCTGAGGAGTATCGCTACCCAAAAATACACGCTTTTAAAGAATGCAAATGATCCACAATGGGATTTACACTCTGCGGCGGAGTGTGCGCTGATATGAAACTCCGTGGCACATTAAATATGTGTGCCGGACCGAGACTCGAATTGCCTTCCGCGGGCAAGTGCTCTACCTACTGGGTTACCCAAGCACGACTCACGCCCCGCCATGAGTCGTGCTTGGGTAGCTCAGTTGGTAGAGCACTTGCCCGCGAAAGGCAAAGGTCCCGAGTGTCGAGTCTCGGTCCGGCATACAGTTTTAATCTGCCAGGAAGTTTAAATTCAAATGATATTGCTTCACGAATTCTCTCATAGCGTATAGCAGTGACAGTACAGGCAACAGGAACCGCGGGACTCACCTCCTCGAAAACATACAGCCGTACATTGAATGATACCGTTAACCCGCACCATACAGTCACTTTTGCAGACTAAAGTGGAACCGGTTGATGTGGGTGCATATTTTCTGTTACCCTTATTCTTCAATTATGCATATCGAAAAGTCCTTAGCGATGAAAATGGGTTCCTCTGCCCACAGAATGTTCCATGCCATTCATTGTCCGCTCCCACCGAACAAGAAATTTCAGAACGAACGTTTGTCTTGCTGGTAGGTCAGCAAGAAGCATCTTTTGAACATGGGTGATTTTGTATGGGTAGCAGTGCAGGATGTTTCGTAGGATTTTATGCACCATGCTCCCAGGCACGCATAACATTCGGGAAATTCCCAGTGCACTGCGTGTTTCACACCATCGCTCGACCCGTCCTGCAGTTTTCTGGCCACATCTTCGACAGACGTCGATCAACTGATTTCCTCCCACTGTCACTCAACACTTCAAAAGAGCCTGTCTTTTCAAATTTTATAATCATTTTCTCCAGACAATTAGCAGACATCGGACCAATGCCACTTTTCATACTCTTGAGTGGCTGGAATTTCTGCAGGGTTAGTGGCGCACAGTCACCGTTCTTGTAATCGAGTTTTACCAGCAGCACGCGGTCCTTTATGGGGACAGTTATGTTGGTTATATCGGGGGCAAACTGAGATTTTTGTGCCATGATGTTTCCCTCTGCGTCAACAATATGCTGTTCTCATTTGACTTCATTCTAGGTAATGGCTCTCTTTCTACAATATTTTGAAATTTGAACTTAAACTATGGAGTGCCTGTATTTCTTCCTGGTATTTGGTCATTAAGACCATGCATGTCATTCTAGTTGGCTTTTGGCAGCTGCAGATTACAATAAGAGTACGTTTGCACAAAATTTGTAAGGTCAACTCTTCAGAATTAAATTTTACAGTGAACCGCGTGGGATGCTTAACAGGCATTAATACATGGAAGAAATATTAAATCACATTTAACACTGTTCCTCAGCCGATACCCAGTTCTTATTAATATTACATTAATGATTTTCAATCAGTAGGTAACGCGGAGTAAGGACCTGACTAATGACTATGCTTATGTAAACGACTATTCGCTAGTAAGACTGGCCGAAGAATTCATACACGCACACACACAAAACACTAATATAACAGTAAACGATAGACATCACAAACTGCATCCCGTAGTTGGCAACACGGCGTAACACTATACAAGCTAACAGGCTAGAAGCATGTGTACGTGTAGTTTGTGTCCTGCAGGAAAATTTGTTTTATGCTACAGGTGGAACAAGAAATTCACCAGCAATACACCAAGATCGCACGTAAAATAATCTCAACACACATACTACGACATAATAAAATATATATTGTGGAAAAGGTTAGAGCTGTTTGTAGCTTACTTGGACTATAGGTGAATAAATAAGCTAAAATTGCTGCAGACTACTGAAAATGTTTATAAACTTTAGGGCATGGAGGAAGACTTAATAAATTGAGGTTATACGCGTGTAACAAAAAGTTTTGCATTTATTCGGTTGCATGCAGACTGCAGTAACCAACATTAATATAACACATTAAAACTAAGATCATCTTCAAAAATGTCTTAGCTAAAGAAATTACATTCGAATTAAAGTAGTAGGACTGCTCTTCGAAAGGAGCTGAATGATTTCTGTGTGTTACACATGTTAATTACTGAAATATTTTAGTATTATTTCAAAGTTAGACAGTTACCTTTATTTCTTGTATGTTATTGTTAAGGTGACTGAAGATGGTCTGAAGGAACGAAACTAATCGTAACGTAAAAACAACATATCTGCCTTCTGTTGGTGTATATAAATTATGAGTTTCAAGCTCGTACATAAAACTCTATACACCAGGGTAGGCCTTCTATCTTTAAAAAATTTACTTACCTCTGAACGAATTTCTTTGTGGTGCAGTGCACTTTGGAATATGTTTCAACGTTTTTACGAGTACAAGCATCATAATGCAACAAATACAGCTGAATCTGTATATTAGTTCTTCTGTGTCCGCCACAATTCTAATATTTAGCATATTACTATTCTCCGCCCAAGTCTGTACATACCGTTCGAAATTCCTGCTGTTGTTGTGAAGCTAATTTTTGTGTTTCATGCTACAGTAACGGAGTGAGACTCGAGGTGTTTGAGATGTGGCACCACAGACAGTTGTTGAGAATTTTTATGCAGTGATAAAAAAGAAAGGAGGAGATTCCTCTAAGAATATGTCAGGATAATACGTGTGGAGAACATTGACAAGGCCGTCCGGCGTGGCCGTGCGGTTCTAGGCGCTTCAATCTGGAAACGCGTGACCGCTACGGTCGCAGGTTTGAATCCTGCCTCGGGCATGGATGTGTGTGATGTCCTTAGGTTAGTTAGGTTTAAGTAGTTCTAAGTTCTAGGGGACTGATGACCACAGATGTTAAGTTCAAAATGGTTCAAATGGCTCTGAGCACTATGGGACTCAACTGCTGTGGTCATAAGTCCCCTAGAACTTAGAACTACTTAAACCTAACTAACCTAAGAACATCACACACACCCATGCGCAAGGTAGGATTCGAACCTGCGACCGTAGCAGTCCCGCGGTTCCGGACTGCAGCGCCAGAACCACTAGACCACCGCGGCCGGCAGATGTTAAGTCCCATAGTGCTCAGAGCCATTTTTGAACATTGACAAGAAGGAAGGACAGGAACAGAGGACATGCGTTAAGACATCAAGGAGTAAGTTAAGTGCTACCTTTGACAGGAAGAGACTGACACAAGAGATTTGTGGTACTCAGCACCAGCCGCAAAATCAGTCAGAAGACAGAAAAAAAAACCCAAAAAAACGATGTGTGGCAAGAGAGTAGACCTTATATCTGAGCACACGAGGCATGGCAGTACGGCGTACGTTAGAAGTCTATAAATGTGGGACGATACACATGAGTAATGTGATCGTATTATGTCGAAGACTGTTCAAGGACTCTTATTGGCGACATAATAGTGCCTAGGGTGGATAGTCAATATCGCAAAGAAAACGTTTCAAAATGCGTAAACCGCCGCCTTGGAATACCACAGGTTTTTAATTAAAGAACAACGCTTTGCCTCTGCATAGTCCTCTGGGAGGTCGACAGAATACTGCGACGTAGATCACCGGCGATTCAAATGTTGCTATTCAATGAGGACCACCTATTTTCGACGTATTTTGTATCTGTATCGATATTTCTATGTCAATTAGTAGTGTTCCTTTTGTAGAGTATTATGTCTACCATGGAAATTCTATGACTATGTATACGTGTCTCAGTTATGTGAAACCTTTTAATGATATTCTTTAAAATGTACTTGCGAATTGAAATAACTACTGGAATTATTGTTACATAATGTACTGTAAATGACTTGGTCCATAGTTAGGGAATGTAGGATTGAATGTAAAAGATGCTCGGAAGCCCCGCAGCTATGGAAGAAGCCTGGCGGAGTGAAAAAGGGGTGATTAGCGCGCAGGTGTCAAATTTTCAAAAGTGAGTGAAATCTTATGTGACTTAAATGCTAAGTTCTTCAGTCTCTAAGCTTACACACTACTTAACCTAAATTATACTAAGGACAAACACACACACCCATGCCCGAGGGAGGACTCGAACCTCCGCCGGGACCAGCTGCACAGTCCATGACTGCAGCGCCTAAGACCGCTCGGCTAATCCCGCGCGGCGCGCAAGTGTCCATCTCGCTAGCAGTAGCGGATCATTGTGGCTCATATTCCTAAGTTTTGAGGCCAGAAGAGCTTAAGGGCTGTATGTATGGGCTTCGGATGCTGTATTTGGTGATACATTATCATGTCATAGCTTTTGGTCCTATAAAAATAAAATTCCGACGCCTTGAAAATATGTTACAGGGTGAGTCCAAAAGTATTCCTATGACTGCATCGCCGCCAGGTTAACAGCCACTGCAAGTTGCGCCACCAGTGCCAGCAGCCTTCCACTAGATTGTTCGTATTTGGCACTCTGTAAATGAACCAGGTATTTGTTACATTTGGTTGATTTTAATAATAATCATGGTGTTGCGAGAAACTCTATCTTACACCCGTGATCATCTCAAATCAAAAACCTGGACATGAATCCTATTCTAGTGAATATAATTTCGAGTGTCCTAATTTATTGTGACAGGACTTATTCGGTAGTTGTAAAAATAGTTATGATTGCTTTCTAGTGTGTGGGGCTATAGTGTTTAAAGTTCAGTTTTATAAATAGTCTTCACGGGTTTGCACAACGTGATCCGGCGGAAAACCCGTGAAGACTATTTACAACACATCCGCCGGGAAAGCTTGAAGAGTCACTTCAGTTTTATAGTTTGAGAAGTACTCCATTCTCAGTGCAATTTCTAACAAACATGCACATATTTTCTTAAACGATTTGCTTAACTTGAAAAGCAGCCTGAAAACATTTCAGTTAATTTGAAATGACAAAGATTACTAATTGTAGCAATCATGCACTTTGATTCGTATTACGAAGTTTTATCAATGTTCATTTCATGAGAAAGTGTCTGAATTTGAATTTGATGTTGTGTTGGCATTTGCATAGACAATTATATTTTGAGTAGGTTAAAAGACTGCTTACCAAAGCACATTTGTTATTTAGAGTTATAGTTCGTTGTTCTTTAGAAAATTAATAATTATTGATAAGAGTACTTACTGTTTCTCATACATACTGGTGCAGTTTCGTTAATGAGCATGGTTCTTCAACCCATGAAAGTTTAAGGGCCCTCATGTACTAGGCGGACTGGTTGATGAAGCAATGTAATGGCTCTTCCTGAGCCAGTGTAGTTAGATTTGTATTTGGTTTAATTGCTCCGAACCGAGTTTAAGAAAGACATATTTACTGTGTTAGCTATTCTAATGCAAGTTGATTAATGCACAGGCATAGAGGTTCTTTACTTAGCAATAATGCTATAGAGTATGATCATTTACAGACTCCCAGATTTAATTCAGAATCATTTCATGCTTATCCGTGTTTAGTACTACTACTAGTTTCCTGTGTGTTGGTAACTGATCCTATAAACAATTGCCTCAACTCGTATTTCATTTAAGGTACTTGTTGAGAGGCATATGTTACTGTCTGAGATCTCATTGGCCATTTGTTTGTCTGACTTACTAATTAGTAGCACACTTATCTGCAAGGATAAGTTACTGTGTTCTAGTGTAAACAGATGTAAGGAAAGAATTTGGTGTGTGTGTCAAGGAAACATAGGTCAACATTAGCACTGGCATCTGCTTTATTGTGTTGCTTGAGACAAGGATGCCTAATCAGGCTGGCGACCGATATTAATATATAATGTTGCAATTTGTTATTGTGCTGGGAGAACGTCTGTTCCCTGACTATTTGTTTACTGTTAGCTATACTCCGCTGGAGTGTTTCGTCAACTTTCTCAAACATTTCTCGCAGATGTATAACTTTAGCATCGATTGTCGTTTAAAGACGACCGGTGTTACGGTTACGAGTGGACAACTGAATAACGTCAAGACCCTACCAGTGGATTTTGGCTAAACAGTGTGTATTGCACTGAAAAGTTGTGAAATTTCCTTTCGTTCAATAGTACAGGCTATTATAAATGTGGACCTTAGCAATAGTGCCGTGACCCTTTTCATTCCTGTTTTGGTTTATTGTCCCTTTATAATCTTAGCACAAGCCTATAATATAACCTGACTGTTTGGTGAAAGGCATTGTCTGAGGTAAGTGGCGTCGCGCCACTGCAGTCGCAAACAGAGGGCATTTCTGGCGGCGCGTATCTCAGCTTCCGTTTAATTACTGGAGGAGGGAATGATATTGCGCGCAGGTAGCGGCCACGAGTGATGGGCCAGAGCCGCTGCGGCCCACGGCAGATGGATTACCCTCTGAGGCAGGCCAGCCGCCTCCTTCTAGGAGGAGACCCTGAGCAAGGTGGAGTAGGCTGAAGCCGCTGTTCAAAGGTAAGGCGAAGAGCTCCGCCTTTCTGCTCTTTGGTAGAAGTACGTGCCAAAAAATAATGCTTTTGTACGAGACGAGTGTCTGCGCCTAGGCTGTCTTTCGGTAAGGAAAATTGTATTTCGTTTCGCAAACTGCCCTTCCCATTGTTATTCCGCCTTTCTGCGTTAACAGGTTACATGTAGAAGGAATTTCTCTCCACTGTTTGTTGCAATCTCCTACACAAATATTTGTTTTTTTAGCTCTCCACGTTAGTTTATCGTTTATGAGACTATTCTTCTCTGAATAGCTATAGAAGACTACTTCCATTTTAACGTTTCTACTGCTGTAAAGCCTTGTTCCCCTGCTCCAGTTTTTACCCTGTGAACTTCCCTCTGTTCAAAACTTACTATACCTCCAAAACAATTCACGGGTTCGCCTTCGCATCCTCGGATGGCCACACTCGTTTACATCTGGAGTTCTACGCGGTGCAGCTAGTCCTCTGCTTTATGTTTTATTTTGAAAATTTTCCAGTAAGCTGCTTACAGTAGAGTTAATAATGTACTCTTAATATATCACTGAATACAGACAAAGACAAAATAAAGTATCCTTGTAATAGTGTCAATCTAACTGAGTCTGTAAAATGTGCAAACGAGCCTGATTTTTTAAAGATTCAGGTAAATGTGTTTGTATGATAATGTCCTTCCGTGTGCTGTTTACTAGAACAAGTTCAAAATAAAACACAGAGCATATGATTATGAATAAAGCAGATATGTCCCTGAAAACCGTAGAATCACGTCGTGATATCTCGTTTTGGCTATTAAGTACTTCAGTTCTAAAGGATTACTTGTGATATTAGTAGCGTATCACACCCATAAATTAAAGAAAAAATCAGCAAACTTAACTGAAAGCTATGTGTTTCTGTTCAGTAAAATCCTGCACATTGCATATGGAGCCCAAACGCGTGTGCTGTTCTCAGGCACGGGATGAGTACGTTGCTGTTCGTAATCGGCTGGAAATCGTCCAGACGACTGTTAAGCGATGCCAGGTTGATGTTAATGGTTGCATTTGGAGGCTACCAAGAGTCGTGTATCAGAGACACCTCAACAACTGTCCTCTCCTGTGACATTTTCTCTTATGCACGAAATCTGCGGATAGCATGCCAATGGCAGGTCCAGGAGTCCAATACATGGGAGACAGGGACCAGGTAGAAGTTAGCATGCTACACCCATACCTCGAACCACCAAGTTCGAGGTGGTGCCTTCCAATGAAATCGAGTCTCAGCCAGTCAGATTCACTTCATATGCCGAGAAGCGTGCGGAGTTTATTGCTGGGAGGAGGGGGGGGGGCAAAAGAAAAAATCAGCGAACTTAACGGAAAGCTATTTGTTTCTGTTCAGTAAAATATAAGTAGCTGTTCGTAATCGGCTGGAAATCGTCCAGACGACTGTTAAGCGATGCCAGGTTGATGTTAATGGTTGAAAGGCAAAGGTAGGGACGCAATAATCGTCAACAATTCAAACCATTGACGATATACGCAAAAAATCTCACGAAAATAGAGACAAAAAATAGCGCTTCAATTGTACGATTTTATTAAATTTTTCCATCCTTAGATCACGTCCTGTTTTGGGCTATTACATACGCATCACCAGGTGAAATACTGAAAATAAAGAAGAGATTGAAGCTAATAATAATTTTACACGCACTAGTATACATGGCAAGCACAGAAGAAATACCATATAAAATTTTAGAAAACACCGGCTGGGCTACGTGTGATAAAACATAGGCCAATGCCAAAGCGCTGTCAGACAATACAACTGGCGACTGGCTAACGAAGTGTTGAATGAAGACCACGACACTTACATTTTGTCCTGTTACCCCGAGCGCTGTGTTGGATGAGTATAGCACACGGTGTACCACCTCCAAGCGCAGGGAACGAAGGAGCGTACACAAAGGAGAAAGTAACTGCTAAACTAGGTTGACAAAAGTACTAGGCTGACAAAAGTTTTGCCCGCCAGAGTGGCCGAGCGGTTCTTGGCGCTACAGACTGGGACCGTGCGACCGCTACGGTCGCAGGTTAGAATCCTGCCTCGGGCATGGATGTGTGTGATGTCCTTACGTTAGTTAGGTTTAAATAGTTCTACGTTCTAGGGGACTGATGACCTCAGAAGTTATGTCCCATAGTGCTCAGAGCCATTTGACAAAAATATTGACGAGAAAAACAACGCAGTACCAACTATCCCGGCAGTCCGAAATTTGAAATTGTGATTTGCAGGCAAAAGGGAAGAAAACATTACAAAAAGGTTGCATGAAAAGCGTTATGTGTGCCTTACCTCTGGTAAAGAAACACATTGTATAACAGGAACATTACAGAACCGTAGTAAAAGTCCTAACTGGGAGTCAGCGAGCTAACGCTTATGCATAAAACTGTAAAACTGAATGATTTTCTTTCATGTAAAATTTTAATTTAGTGGGGACGCATAAGGTAACGTGGAATAACGTACCATAATCACGAGTTACTGAACAAACTGGAAGGTAGCTGAAACTTAAAGTCCTCACTGTTAAAAATCCATAATATTATTTAATAGATATCATAAATAGCAGTAAAGGGACACATTAAATCTCGGAGCAATACAGCAAATTAATGAAACTGCTAACCAAAAGTTGGTGTGTCAACAACGTTTACTTAAGAGACAATTAAATTTACATAATGAATAGCGTGCCAATTATAATTTAGTGATGACACACATAACGAAGCAGCATAACGCGCCGTATCACAGGTTAAAAAAATTAAACAGATGTAAACTTCTATTAAAAGAGAACGTTTTACATCTGTGCAAGATTGAAGCTGGGTGGATCTTGAAGTCCCCATTATGAAAACACACACAGGCCATTTAATATCTATCCCTAACTAAGGGCCACCAAAGCAGTAATGAAAGTACTGACCCAATTAAAAAGAATACATGCCTAATTACAGTAATCAGAAACCAGAAGAAGAAAGGAATGAGACTGGAGATCGCTTCAAGAAAGAAAAGTTGTTCAATACGGCAGCGTGCTTAAGTGAAATTTGTTCATTCAAAATGCACCACGGATTATAGTTACTGCTGTGAATAATTTCGATTTCTTTCAAAATACTTAAAACAGGGCCGTTACGTTGAATATGTAAAATGGTACAATGCGTGTTTATATGTAAAATGGAATGATTTTGTAGTCCCAGTTGTTGGGTGAGGGCGGATTTAGAATTCTTAAGGTCCTGATGCTCTGAACCGTAAGCTAAAAGAGCGGCTGGTTGGGCCAATGTACGTGGAATAACATTCAATACGATGGAAGCGCGTAGAGATTGTATTCCATAGTTTAGTAGTGCTTCAGTAGATGTGCGACATTATTGGGGATGCATAACGCGGGTATAGTTTCCTCTGTTCTAACTCATTTACCTACCTAGTCAGATAAAACCTGGACGGCATCAGAAGACTCATCAGTCAAAAAGAATAGCCGAGACTTAAAAAAGTGATTTTCTTTCGTACTTAGATTAGGTATAGTCATTAAACTGTTTTCACATTCCTCTCTATATGTTTGACTTGAAGTGAATACATATTATTTACGTGATATCATATTGTTGCATTCCAGAAAAATTTTAAAGTGATAACAGAAAGAGTAAATGTTCACTTGACTTCCAGGAAAGAGGAAAATAATTTAAAAAAGGAATACAGGTATCGTCTGCAAAGTGTCAGAATTTTATAGAAGACCTACCCTAGAAGGTAGAACGGCGTAATTGTAGTACTGAGAGGAGACACACGCTACAGAGAAATTTTCGCATCAGTTTGGGGAAAACAAATGTTTCGAAACAGTTTACTCTACTCGTTTAGGAAACCTAAAACAAAATTGTAGTTTACCAGTTACAGCTGAAGAAGTGACTTACAGGATCTTGAGATAGATGTATCAAGATATTTGTTATTAAGAGCTGTTATGAAACAGACAGACACCGACTCTGTTGTAATTCCATATGGCTTGATCATTGACAAAATAGAGAAATTAAGTACGAAAACGGGACGTTAAACAGAAACCAGTGAACAGTAAATTTATACTGCAAGTATCTTTTGATGTAATTCTGCACCGACAAGCAGGTGTGGCTGGAAACAAGTTCGAACATCTGTCTTTGTTCCGTGGTTACAGTCGTAGTCTGAAATATGTGCACTGTGAGGCAGAATCGCTCGAAAATTAATGGTCCCGCTACAATTCTGTGGCTTACGCACGCCTGCCGTCGTGATGTGTTGATTTAGCAGAAACCACCAAAATTTCATGATCGTCTGAAATGCTGGAACTGCCCTACACTGAGTCTGGCATGTTGCCGATCACAAACTGACATTTCAATAGCTCATCAAAATACAGGTGGCAAACGGTTCAAAGGCATCTGCACCGCAGCACGTCCTGTTATATTCATGGATCACTGACGGGCGTGGTATGCCTTTGTTGACAACAACGCTAGGAACGTTTCACGAAAAGAATGACAAATGCAATGCATACCAAACACACGTACTGACAGAGCGAGCACGCCTCACCCCCGCTTGGTCGTCAAACACACAGCCAACCAAAGGACAGTCACATCGAGAAAAGAGAACACGAGTGGCTGATGTACAGAGAAAGAGAGAGAGAGTGGAGGGGGGGGGGGGTGAGAGAGAGAGAGGGACATGTTAGGAAGAACGTATTTTGCGTCTACAAATTTTATTTCGGCCCTCAAAGAAGGCAAATGTCGATTGTTAATAACCGGCTGCAGTTGAAAATGTGTGACAAGGTAAGAAAGAGAGAGAGAGAGAGAGAGAGAGAGAGAGAGAGAGAGAGAGAAAGACGTTAGGAAGAACGTATAGAGTATACTGTTTACTTAAGTTTTAAAAGAAAGAGAGTATCGGTAGTAAATTATAACTGCAGTTTAAAATGTGTAACAAGGTAATAAGGAGTTGGCGAAATTTAGAACTTTCCCGGCTTATAGACAGTTTCATTAAATTTGGGACTAGCTGACAGATGTCAGTATATTACTGCCACGATATTTCGGAGGAGAGTCTTTTCAGTCTATCGACTAGGGACAGTACAACGTGATGTCCCCTAATTAAAATCCTGCCGACGCATGAGCGTCTGCTGCAAGTCTATTTGCCACTTTTAGGCGCATTAGTGCGATCGAAGAGCTGTGGTACACTTGAAAATGCGCATCAGACCTGAATAAGGTAACTAGTTATCACAACCCAGCCCAAACAACGGGTCTACTGCAGACTTTGATTCTTCGAGTCCATACCATCTCGGACGCCGGTAGCCTGCAAGAGGAAATGGAAAACTCCAAACTGAGTTCCTGGAAAATGAATACGCGTCTCAGCAGATATGGAGAGGGTTATTGACCTATAAATGGCAGATCAAGAAAGAGAATCAGGATGAGATCTACAAGACGACAGCCTACCCGCTGTGAGCTGGAAAACTTTCCTCGAAAATGGGCAGAGTCATGATAAATTAGAAGATTAAAGTGGTCTTTGCAACTGCAAAAAAATATCGGCAGTTCTGAGATCTGCCAAAGACGAATTAATGTCAAGCAAGGCACGTGTTAATAAGAATCTGAGAGAGTGTAGTAAATTGCATACAGGGTGATTTTTTTCTATAGCGTACGAACTCTAGGGATTGATCGATAAGAGGATATTGAACATAACAGGTCTAATGAACTTATGTCCACAAGTGCATGGTTTCCATGCTAGAGATCATTTATTCAATTATGTATTTTACAGGGACTGCGGTCTAATACGCTCTGTATCGTGCAGTCACAGTTACAGTATGCATGGCATCCTCCTAAAGGATTCCCTAGCGCTCTCACGTGCCATAGTAATTGGCACCGTTGTGTGCGATTTACTTGTAGTGGTTGTGATGCGGTGTTGTACACAGTGGTTCCGTATTCTAAGCTAGAGCTTGTCGACATGGTGTTTACATACAGAAAGGCAAACAGCAACGGGCAGCGGGTAGCAAAGTTGTATCAGGAGACCTATCCCCGCCGACAACGACCACAGCGTTCAATGTTTGCAACTGTGTTTCACTGTGTGTCTGATTCAGGGTCGTTTCAGGAAGCTGGAAACCATGGAGGGCATACCCGAAATGTTCGGACACCATACTTAGAGGAAAATGTAACACCGTGGAAAGCGACCGCCGTGTCAGTATCAGGCAATCGGCGTGCCAGTACAGGTTAAACCAGACGACCGTGTGGAATGTTTTCCATGACAACTGTTGCTATCGTTATCACTAGCAGCGTGTACAGGTCTTACTAGCGACAGACTCACCCCACTGGCAGCAAATTTTGTCACTCGTTTTTTCAACATGGCAACCACGATTCCGGGATTTCTATACGCGGAGTGGTATCTTCAACTTTCATTGCAGTCATCTGTGACTGAGCACAGAACCACGATGGTATGATAGCAGAAAATCATCAGCATCTGTGCAGCCGGAATGTGTGGGCCGGAATAATTGGCTTGCTTCTTTTGGGACGAGTCTTCCTTCCACTTCGCCTAACAGACTGGAACTATTGGCGTTTTCTAAGGATAGCATTGCCTAGCCTCCTGGAAGAGCTGCCATTGATGATTCGAAGGTTTATGTGGCTGCGACATGATGGCGCTCCAGTCCATTCCGCTGTTAACGTCCGGACGCATCTCAATCGTGTCTTCCCTGGTCGATGCATCGGACGAAGGGGTCCAGTTGCTTGGTCTGCACGTTTACCGGATCTCAACCCGTGCGATTTCTGGTCGTGGGGTCTCTCAAAATTATCATGTATGCAGAGCCCATTTCAGATCTGGAGACACTGGAGCAGCGTATTCATGCTGCTTTTGATACTTAGCTAATTGGTACGTATGAGACAAAACATGCCACGGCGCATACACGCATGCACTGAGGCGCATGGAAAGCATTTTCAACATATACTGTAATTCTAGCTGCACGGTACAGCGTTTATTTGACCGCAGACTATGTAACAAAGTATGATTGAATAAATGACCTCTAGCATAGAACCTACGCATTTCCGAACATAAGTTTATTAGACTTGATGTCGTCGATCAACCCCCAGAGTTTGTACATGGTAGAAGAAATCACCCTATATGGGCAAGAAAGGGGCACTGTTGCGGAGCGCATTGTGCAACACCAGCAGCGTATATCCCTCTTCCAAGCCAGAAAATCCGCAGTCGCTGAACTCGGTGTTGCTACGCGTCATTCGATGAACAATATGAATGTTAAAAGAATTATGGCACATAAATGAGTTCCCTGAACGACTGATAAATGAATCAGTAGAAATAGCACTATCTGGGGCTCTTAGGTATAAGATCCCTGAAAGTCTGACCAACGAATCAGAAGAAATAGCACTATCTGGTGCTCTTACGAATCGGTACGGTGGTTTCCAATTAGATCCTGCGAGGAATCATGTCGTAGAAAAAATTAGAGTTCTTCGTAGGCGTTCTGCGCTTATACCCCGTAAAACACTAGCGATCGTACATAGATCAGTCGAGTTTTCGTCACAGAGGGAGATCTCAACTACAGGTCTGCAAATGGGACTTTTCGCTAGCTCGTACTGGCTAAGGTTCACCACGCTAGGGCATGGGTTGCCCAATTCGAACGAACTAAGCGCACAGACTGGTCGAACGAGGTGCTCGGGGAGGGCAGAGGGCTCGCAGTCTGGCACGCTCGCCGCGCTGCTGTTGCGGCCGTTTTGTGGCAGCTGTGTGTGCCTGCAGGTGGTGTAGCTCCTCCCATACTGCCACCACTTGACGCAACTACATTCACATCACTTTGTTATGCTGCAGACCTATATTCTCGTGTGGCACTCTCTAATGGCGACACTATTATGATCAACAAGAGAAATTAGCGAACGTTATTCAATAACCCAGTTCTAAGCAAAGAAGGGAAAGCAGAAAGGTGGAAGGAGTATATGGAGGGTCTATACAAGGGCGATGTACTTGAGGACACTATTATGGAAATGGAAGAGGATGTAGACGAAGATGAAATGGGAAATATGATATTGCGTGAAGAGTTTGACAGAGCACTGAAAGACCTGAGTCGAAACAAGGCCCCCGGAGTAGACAACATTCCATTAGAACTAATGACGGCCTTTGGAGAGCCAGTCCTGACAAAACTCTACCATCTGGTGAGCAAGATGTATGAGACAGGCGAAATACTCTCAGACTTCAAGAAGAATATAATAATTCCAATCCCAAAGAAAGCAGGTGCTGACAGATGTGAAAATTACCGAACTATCAGTTTAATAAGTCACGGCTGCAAAATACTAACGCGAATTCTTTACAGACGAATAGAAAAACTGATAGAAGCCGATCTCGTGGAAGATCAGTTTGGATTCCGTAGAAATGTTGGAACACGTGAGGCAATACTGACCCTACGACTTATCTGAGAAGAAAGATTAAGTGAAGACAAACCTACGGATCTAGCATTTGTAGACTTAGAGAAAGCTTTTGACAATGTTGACTGGAATACTCTCTTTCAAATTCTGAAGGTGGCAGGGGTAAAATACAGACAGCGAAAGGCTATTTACAATTTGTACAGAAAGCAGATGGCAATTATAAAGAGTCGAGGGGTATGAAAGGGAAGCAGTGATTGGGAAGGGAGTGAGACAGGGTTGTAGCCTATCCCCGATGCTATTCAATCTGTATATTGAGCAAGCAATAAAGGAAACAAAAGAAAAGTTCGGAAAAGGTATTAAAATCCATGGAGAAGAAATAAAAACTTTGAGGTTCGCCGATGACATTGTAATTCTGTCAGAGACAGCAAATGACTTGGAAGAGCCGAATGGACAGTGTCTCGAAAGGAGGGTATGAGATGAACATCAACAAAAGCAATACGAGGATAATGGAATGTAGTCGAATTAAGTCGGGTGATGCTGCCGGCCGGAGTGGCCGAGCGGTCCTAGGCGCTACAGTCTGGAACCGCGTGACCGCTACGGTCGCAGGTTCGAATCCTGCCTCGGGCATGGCTGTGTGTGGTGTCCTTAGGTTAGTTAGGTTTAAGTAGTTCTAAGATCTAGCGGACTGATGACCTCAGAAGTTAAGTCCCATAGTGCTCAGAACCGTATGAACCATTTGATACTGGACTGCTCGCGGTGTGCCGTTGCCGCAGCTGTATGTTTACATGACTGAGAAAGGGCCACAAAGCATGCCAGTAGTAAACGCCGTCCAGTATATGGGCTCTAACTGGATAATGCACAAAATGCCCAGGTCGATGAGACTCCTAGCATCACACACTATATTTTACGAGAGGTCAATAGCTTCAAATGGCTCTAAGCACTACGGGACTTAACATCTGATGTCATCAGACCCATTGACTTAGAACTATTTTTTTTTTGGTGACATTGAGGGAATTAGATTACGAAATGAGACATTGAAAGTAGTAAAGGAGTTTTGCTAATTGGGGAGCAAAATAACTGATGATGGTCAAAGTAGAGAGGATATGAAATAGAGATTGGCAATGGCAAGGAATGTGTTTCTGAAGAAGAAAAATTTGTTAACATTGAGTATAGATTTAAATGTCAGGAAGCCGTTACTGAAAGTATTTGTATGGAGTGTAGCCATGTATGAAAGTGAAACGTGGACGATAAACAGCGTAGACAAGAAGAAAATAGAAGCTTTCGAAATGTGGTGCTACAGAAGAATGCTGAAGATTGGATGGGTAGATCACATGACTAATGAGCAGATATTGAACAGAATTAGGGAGAAGAGGTGCTTGTGGCACAACTTGACTAGAAGAAGGGATCGGTTGGTAGGACATGTTCTGAGACATCGAGGGATCTCCAATTTACTATTGGAGGGCCACGTGGAGGGTAAAAATCGTAGAGGTAGACCAAGAGATGAATACACTAAGCAGACTCAGAAGGATGTAGGCTGCAGTACGTACTGGGAGATGAAGAAGCTTGCACAGGATAGAGTAGCATGGAGAGCTGCATCAAACCAGTCTCAGGACTGAAGACCACAACAACAACAACATTCAATACCGAAAATTAGGAAACAACATGGAATTTCCCCTATGTTACTACGAACTTTTGTCGTTTTCATAATTAAAACTCACATTGCTTTTTTTGTAACACCGTCTGCTTCTTTCATTCCAATGTACACATGTGAGCTTGACCACCTAACAAATTATAAATCTAACAAGAACAAAACTGTTTCCAAATTATTCCCTGTTGACATATTTAAAGTTAATCGATTCGTTTTGGACCAAGTTTGCTTCGTCCGTCCTAGATAACGTTTCAAACTGCTTCTTTGGCTATTCACATTTAAGGGTGAAACACGAAACATTATCCTCGCTAAGTTTGATAGTTTGTGAAAGAGACTCTGGTTACGCTTTCACCTCTCAAGCGGATCTTCGTAGTCATGACTATCTATTCGGGTTCAATACAAGTCAACCCCTTACGTATTTGAGTATGACGTGGCCCACACTCTAGTCATTTCGAAAATAAAGAGGAGACTTCATTTCTTTGGCTGCTGAGTGCAGCTGACATTCTGTCAATGTTCATAAATAAATATTCACAGATACAATAGAAACATAGTAAGATTTTACTGCCCCGTTATAATTTTGTTCTAGCTTATCAGGAAATAATATTTCATCACACATTTTGAAACGTCCCCTTAAGAAAATTAATGATGTGCTGATAAACCCCTTACGTTATTTGATTTTGAAACTGCTGAGTAAAACTCAACGTACTCAACACATTTCTCTCTTTACTGCAACTGTCGCAGGTTCGAATCCTGCCTCGGGCATGAATGTGTGTAATGTCCTTAGGTTAGTTAGGTTTAAGTAGTTCTAAGTTCTAGGGGAGTGATGACCTCAGATGTTAAGTCCCATAGTGCTCAGAGACATTTCTTTTTCTCTCTTTACTTATTGTGATCATCACTAAACTGACACACAATATTTTTAGCGCAACGCAATCTGACTTTCAATAATCCCTACAAAAGAATGGCCCTGACTAATAATAACCTATACCTTTCACGAATCACTTACATCACAAAAATCTTCGTTACTCGAGCTACTGCAATACAGCAAGCGCCAATACCGCCAGCTAAATAAAAGATTCAAACTACTGAAGGCACTAACTAACTACTGATAGGCATAGTTAGCAAATGAGAGATTTTGATAGAGAACAAACAATGCATTTACCTTAATAGTGTTCAAAGTCATTATGTACGTATCAGTTCATGACATCCAGTCTTACAAATTTACTCTCTCTAATGGACACACGTCCAGATCATCCGCTCTCAAAACTCCGCCATCTCACTCCCCACACCCACCTCTGCTGGCCGCTCACCTCCAACTGCGCAACGCTACGCGTCGTTCACATCCAGCTGCCCAACACTACAATAGCGAATATTCCAACAATGCCAACCAGCCACAGACTGCACACAGCACAGCCAGTTATTTTCACACAGAGGGTGACGTGATTTTACCAACATAAAAACCTAAAGAGCCTACTTACAATTTGACTCACAGTGCCTTGCTGTGGTGATAACACAAGTTCCCGTTAGATCACTGGTGTTAAGCGCTGTCGGGTGGGGCTAGCACTCGGATGAGCCACCGTCTGGTTCTGCCAAGTGCTGCCAGTAAGTGGGGTGCACTCTGGCCTTGTGACGCCAATTGATAACCTACTTGGTTGAGAGGTAGCGGCACCGGCCACAAAAACGAACAATGGCCGGCAGAGTGGCGTGATGACTACAGTCTTCTCCGTATCTGCATCTGGTGACGCCTAAGGGCTGAGGATGACGCAGCGGCTGGTCGGTATCGTCGGGCTTCAAGGCCTCTGCAGACTCAGTGTATATCGTCTCATCTGTATCAGAATCAGAAATCATTTTCAATAACAGGAAGAACAACCACAGAATTGTTACTGTTTTAGGCAGGGTCGGAAATTCGACTTTCTCATCTGTGAGGCGGAGACAGCCATGTTTCAGCTCTCGTAGTACCTACAGCTAACAGATGATAATACGACCATTCTATTGTACTGCCAAAATACCTCTGACACTGAAACTGGCGTTTTGAAATTAAGTGGAATTTTCATTTGCCGAGCCGGCCTGTGTGGCCGAGCGGTTCTGGGCGCTACAGTCTGGAACCGCGCGACCGCTACGGTCGCAGGTTCGAATCCTGCCTCCGGCATGGATGTGTGTGATGTCCTTAGGTTAATTAGGTTCAAGTAGTTCTAAGTTCTAGGGGGCTGATGACCTCAGAAGTTAAGTCCCATGGTGCTCAGAACCATTTGAACCATTTTTTTCCCCAGGATGTAGTTCTTACTAATGCCCCCTATTTTTTTTCTTCACAGACAAGTTAGTTGTCACCAATATTATATTGCCCAGTGCATGATCTTGATAAACAGAGTGCACAATACTGGGCAGGTCACATTTTCCGACACCTATATCGACATACATCCTTTGTACATCCGTATGCATTCATGTCTGTGGCCAGGATAATGCTGGGCATCTTACTCGCTCGTGTTTCATCTGCTTGACTTTCATTGTTTCGTGCTACCATCATAGGATGAGGCAAAATTTTGGAAAAGTCAGTATGTCCAAATTCTGAACCGACATTCACAAGCTGAAGATATAAAGCGCGAAATCCTACACCCATTGTTAACGTAAATGGACGAAAGTGTCTGGTACCCATTTTTGCACCTTTCCAATTACTGTAGCTTTCACTGAAACTGTCAATGCTTCACAACGTATATTTTTGTCGTGTTCTGCAAACACATCCCTTCAGATATGTGGTGACCGATCTGTAAGACAAGTGGGAAGAACACATGCCACATTACGTGTAGCCGACACCTAATCACTGAATAACGAATTATTTCTCCGAAACATTATTACGATTACCGTCTTTCGCACTTAGAATATATTATGTCGAATGTAGTTTCACTTTCGCACTCTCCTTCATCTCACGTTCGTGCCCCGTGATCTTACAATGAGTGACAGAGCGGCGCTCGTGTAACTGCATTAGACTGCCGGGGATTTCGGTTTTCGAGCGTCATTGAATTTGAGTGCGATTACCTCATCAGTCAAAAGTGGCTGTATTGTCATCTGACGGAGTTACTCGGAACCACAGGCACCGACCAATTCGAACGAGCGTGGACGTCAGATGCAGACCTCTACTCTCTGCAGCTCACGGACTTTGAGGACAAGAACACACCCTCAAACAACGCAGGAGTAGCAACAACTTGATACACCACTCATGCACCGGCGGTGTTTTCAACACGGGAGTTAAGAGTACCGTCGCCAGTATACACCTTACCAAGGCCAGAAGAATGTGCCCTGAAATATCGTGCCACCACTTATTGGCTTCTGGCAGTTCAACAGAAATTTTATTAGTCTAAAAGGAAGCTACGAATGTGTCCTATCGAAGTGGTCAGAGTCTTGTGTACATTACATGCTACAGACTATTTCGTGTTGAAAATCAGACCCCGAAAGTAGCAATGAAAGAGAGAAAAGCAAAACTCCGTTTATTTTATCTCATCTACAGGGTGTGAAAAAAAAACTACTTACAAAGTGGCAATATAGATGTGTAGATGAAGTCGCAACGAACAAATTGGTGAAGAACACTTGTAGACTATCAGCCCGGCACACAGCCTGAAATTAGTTTTTGCCTGTGTTTACAAAAGCGATTTTTCTTTCGTTACACGCAAAGGATCTTAACAAACTAGCCGATTAAGCCGGTGACATTATAGAAACCGAGGATATTGAAAATTCTGGCATCCCACTAGCTTTGTATCTTAAATGGTCTTCGTAGTCAGTTTGACTTTATTTCCAGGCTCCATAGATCTCATGTGTCCAATAACAAGCAATTCGTTTCGACGTGTCGTACATCACTGTGGTACGTTGTAAACAGTTATCGTTTACGTTACGTATGGTCGTAGATATTGCCGTACATCTAACTGAGGGGTTGCCAGGCACTCTTGCCGCCTCTGTGCGGATCGGGCTATGGCTGTCGGGGCTTGGTGGTCCACCCGGGCCCTCAACCTGCCTGTTTTTTTACTGCGTCTCCCTCCTTTCGCGTGGTCTCTTCGATTTGTTCGTCTTTTGTCATCAGTGCTCCTCTTGCCCTGTCCGTCGGCTAGTCTTCGCTAGGCAGTTCGTTACCTCTGGTAAGTGGCGAGGGAAAAATGGTTCAAATGGCTCTGAGCACTATGCGACTTAACTTCTGAGGTCATCAGTCGCCTAGAACTTAGAACTAACTGAACCTAACTAACCTAAGGACATCACACACATCCATGCCCGACGCAGAATTCGAACCTGCGACCGTAGCGGTCGCTCGGTTCCAGACTGTAGCGCCCAGGACCACACGGCCACTCCAGCCGGCTAAGTGGCGAGGGAGTGGCGGATATATGTCCCCTCATTGCATTCTGCTTTCTCAGGTTTCCAGTTCCTTACAATATGGGGCACCTCGCCTGGCTCTTACCGTGTGCCTCCCTTTCTTCTTTTTATCCCTTACGTAGAATTCTTTGATCTTTGGTAGACACTGGAGTTTCTTCCCCTGGGTGTTGTGTTTAGGCCGATCTCCGAGGTACAGTCATGTAGACCTGACTGTTCGAGGAAAAAGGAACTGTTTACCTAGTACTTTGACTCCTTTAATCAATCAACCAGCCAAACACCCATTGGTGTATTCATTCACAACAAACATTCTACGTGACGTCAGACTGTGAAGCCGAATGGTCAGCATGGCTGATTGCCGTGAGACGTCCTTGGGTTCCATTCCCGGCGTGTTCTGGGATTTTCTCCTCTCTGGGACTGATTATTGCGTTGTTCTCATCATTTCTTCATCATCGACACGCAAGTCGCCAAAATGGCGTCAAATAAACAGACTTGCACCAGGCGGCGAACTCATCAAAGCGGGACTCCACGCCAACACATCTTTTATGACGTCACGCTGTACCTTTAGACTGCCTTTGCCTTTAATTCTACTTTCTGATAATTTTACAAACACTGATTTTAAGCGATGTGCTTGGTGTACAGATCTACAAGTACCGCGAAGATCCTCGGGCGAGATGGAGCTAATCGGCCTGTGATCGCCTGACGGTGGTGTTGCGGTCGCATCCTGCGAGCTGCGGGTTCCCACCGAGAGGCCGAGCGTAAGCCAGAGGTGGCTGCAGAGCAACGCCGCCATTAATCTTCGCCGGCCGATGCCGCGGACGCGCGCTCGTTAAACAGCGAGATTGCCTTCCACCGCCAGCGCCGGGACCATTCTCCGCGGCGGCAATTTGTTTCGGAGATGGAGACCGCTCAGCGTGATGGCTCCACTGTTCCGAGGGGCGTGTCTCCCTGACAAAACGAGCGTCCGCGGGTAGCAATGCGTAGCAATCGTTCGTAAGAGACAGGCACGCTGCAGCGTACTTCACCCCAACAACTATGAATATTAAGTTTTCTGTTAGGAAGTCGTAGAGTGCTTCATCGGTGCCAATCAGGCAAAATCGCCGAGAGCAACGAGACAATAGTCCCATGGACTCACCAGGTTGACATACCCGTTTGGTGAAACACCGTGTGCTTCAGCGTAAAGAAGTCCGTAGCTGTCTGCTGCACATCCTCTTCCGATAGGAACCATCGACCAGTGAAATTCAATTTTACGAGATCGAAGGTGTGATAATCACAAGGGGAGTGATCAGAACTATCCAGCGGATGCTCGAGTGTATCTCTCTTTCATCGACCGGAGTCTTGTGTGGAATCGTGACCAGCACGGAGCTTGCCTCCCAACAATACATGAATGTTAAGTGTTACTGAACTTCCAATAATCTCCCACTTCGACAGTAGTGTACGATATGTCTTCCGATAGGAACCATCGACCAGTGAAAATCAATTTTACGAGATCGAAGGTGTGATAATCACAAGGGGAGTGATCAGAACTATCCAGCGGATGCTCGAGTGCATCTCTCTTTCATCGACCGGAGTCTTGTGTCGAATCGTGACCAGCACGGAGCTTGCCTCCCAGCAATACGTGAATGTTAAGTGTTACTGAATTTCAAATAATCTCCCACTTCGACAGTACTGTACGATATAAAATCTCACGAGCGTTTCCTACCTTCTTGTAGTTAAAAACGGTTTGGGTATGTTGCTGATGAATGTGTTATGATGACGACGTACGAGTAGTCGCCAATGTTGACTGGTGGCCAATACTAAATAGAAACATATAAATCACAACAGGTTTGTCAGTAACGTCGATGGGGTGCTGGCTGCATGGTTTGCATCTGCAAAGACTAAAATTATTAGAAGTCGTTGGTAAAAAATAATACATATTGTACTTAACTGGTTGTACAGGATTCTTCTTGGCTGCATACACATGATTATCAACAGATGGGTATTGAGGCCTCACTTACGCCATACGTTACTAAGCGCCTTGTTAGAGGTTTCTTCCTATCAGCTGAAGGCTATGATACTTTACTACATGACGTCTCAAGCAAGAGTGGACGAGATCTCGCTAGAAACTTGATACAAGCCGCGGAACGGCGCTGTGGCGATGGTCGCGTCTTGCGGGTCGAACGATATTAATACGGACCGCGGTCGAAGACTGCAACCCCTAACAAGTGTGCTATCGAACGTTGATACCACACAATGTCCATAGGGGTCTCAGTAAAAATCTACATTAATACACGGCAGGCAACTCAGCGGTCTACAGCCTCCGCGCCCCGCCCCCTACTTTCCCTCCCCTATCTCTTCCTTCCCCTCTCCCGGCCTCATTTCAGTTTCCAATGACACGGCTCAAAAACTAATGCCAATAAGCCTACGTATGTGGTCCCGTATTTTGATTATAATGTGAATGTCATATTGGGGTGAAACGTGCTACTTTCCTGAATATATCTGACATTTTCAGAAAAGGAGTAAGCGATAGGAAGCAGATAATCAAATCTAAAATTATGAAAACTTTGTACAAAACTTTTTAAAACTTTTAAAAGTTTGCTGTATATAATTGTCTGAATTGCATTTAACATTTACAATGTGATGACCAGTTTCAGTAGCTTAACTGCAATCTTCTGATTTAAGAGCAGACACGCCAAAACAAATATTACCTTAAGTAACGAAGGTAGGTAAAAATTGTTATTTGCTTACTTTTAAATTTTTTGACAGGGAATTAATGCACCACATTTAGTGTTATCAACGCACTCGCCGTGTATGAAGCCGTTGCTTCGCCCATAATATTCTTATTTAAATTTTTTTCAATTTGCAGCTAAATCGTACTATGCACAGCCTGAAACGAACGTAAGGGAGATACGTCATGTAATGGCAAACAAAGAATAATAATATATATCCATTTAGAGAAAGACTAATTCGTTGAACGTACCACGTTATCTATGACAGAAATTTAAACGAGAAGCCTGTGCAGCGCCGTAAAAATAATGTTTTATACATTGACGCGTCCATGCAATTATTTCCGTTACCGTTTGTAAATGTAAGCAGAGAATTGCCTATGAAAAGTAAGAAGCAAGTCAGAAATGTTTGCTTTTAGTTAATATCGCATAACAGTAATGTGATTATTCCAAACAGTAAAATACTCGTAGTGAAATATACCATGTAAGCTGTACTGAAAATCAGTAGTGAATCATAAAATTTATGTGTAACATCATCACACAGGGTAAATTGTCGAAACACTAAAAATATATGTACGCTGGGAGACACATGACACCAAACATACTCACAGTTACAGCAGTACTAACCGTTGTGGTTGGTTGGTTTGGGGGATTAAAGGGACCAGACTGCTACGGTCATCGGTCCCTAACCGTTGTGTTTACATGCACATGGCAGGTTAAGTTACACAAATTGACAGTAATTGGCATTTTAGTACATAAGCTGTAAGTGTGAGAAAAGAATTTTCTTTTCCTTCTTTCTCTTTTTTAAAATGAAAAGTGATTAAATGTTAGCTTTTACTGATTCATCTCTGTCTCCTGTATTAGTTATTAGGTTCTCCAGGATTGGAGAGCGCTACTATAACTGAACTCTGTGTTCTGATTTGAAGTATTATCGCTGCAGTTGCTTACGAGTTGTTTCTTTTAATCCACGACCATTTTCGGCTTTAATATTGAAGGCATTTTCTAATGGAATTTGACACTAACATACCTTCAACCAAGGGATCGCTATAGCAAGCAGAAATCTAATACCAGTCTTCTGGTCCCTATTTTCACCATAACCTACGTGAAGTCTTCCCACACGTCGATCATGTGCCGAAGATGGCGTGGTAAATCGCCGAAACTGGTAGCCAAATAAAATAAATTAGGAAACTGGACGGCTGAAAGGTGTTTGATTTTACATCCTGTACACCAAATGTATTATCTTATAGTGTCGAGAGCTCATGTGGGAGCCGTCGACGGAGCTAGCGTATAAAATGACTTTTTTTAATAATATGAATATTTATAATATGTGTTTGGCGAGAGAGAGAGAGAGAGAGAGAGAGAGAAAGAGAGAGAGAGAGAAAGAGAGAGAGATTGATTTTTGATTGAAATTTTTACTGAAGTCGTAACTGGTACCTGAATTTTGGTCGCTGCCTCCTTGAATGATCAGCATATGCACCAGTTGGTTACGTATTACAATTTGGAGGAAGTTATTGTTCTTTATGGTTTAAAATACGACTCTGTTACTTACTTGGCCGTACTGCGGATAGCTTTGAGCCTAAGTTTTTGTAGCTTTTCATACCTAAGGGACCACTGTTGTAAGTAAATAAGATCAAAGAGCAATCTGCTTTTCGTGAGAAACGGAGATTGCTTGGCACACAAACTTCCTTCAACCTACACGTCCTGCTACATCAAAATTGGTCAGTAGAGTTCAGCATAATACTATTGTACAAGAACATAATCCAATTAGTGTAATTAAGAAATGATGAGAGGTTGTTACTTATTGAATGAAAACTATGGAGAATGCATTTCTTTTCCTATATTTTAGTGAACTTTGTACACTTACAATTCTGTCGATTGATAGACGGCAACTACAATGAAGTTCACCTCTTTTTCCAAAAACAAGATATTTCTATTCTTCACTTCTAGAAAATTTGTATACATAAATATCTGACAACTCTTGCGCATAATTAACTCAGTTTTATCACTAAAATATAATTTTCATTAAATGTAACAATACGTTCTGAGCGACGGCCTAGCAACACGTCCTCTTTCCACAAGATGCAGGTTAACAGCAAAATGGATTACTAGTAATGGCTAAAGAACAAATGCAAGGCTGCTGAAGCAAACGTAACTAGGGGAATGATAGATGACGCCAATGGGAAAATTATAGATAACTTGGGAAAATGAGAAGCAGCTGTATTAATACGAAGAGCTCACAAGGCAACAAATATTAAGCAAAGAAGGGAAAGGTAAAACTAAGAATGAATATATGGAGGGTTTATGCAATGGAAACACACTTGAGGACAATGTTATAGAAAGCGACGGGAGTCATGATACTGAGAGAAGAATGGACAAAGCACTGAAATATGCGAGAAGAAACGAGGTTCCTGGAGTAAATGACATTTCGTCACACTTATTGAGATGCTTGGGACGGCTATCCATCACTAAATTACTGAATGTGTTGTGCGGGAGATATGAAAGAAGCGAAACAATGAGTTTTTTTAAAAATCAATTTTTCAAAAATGAATTTTTTAAGCTTTCCTCTGCCAGCGCTAAGCCAGGTTAAACCAGGAAAGGGTGCCATGTAACAACAGAAATGACAAACAGACAGAGAGCCTATACTGCAAACAATGTGGCACACCCCGGAAGCTATTGCTTCCCTCTCTCGATGGGAAGCCTGAATCGTTAGTTCAGCAACATGACATCACTGAGGTGGAATCTTAACATCAATCCAACGGTACAACATGACTGCACAGGGACGAATAGTTCTTCCACAAGAATGCCTGTAAACTGGCTGACCTTGAGGAAAAGCATCAACCTGAAACCCTGGAAGCCGCTACTGCTATACTGAGGTGGAGCAAAGAACAATGACGAGCTAAGAAAACGTGGACAAATTCGGTCATCCTCAGCCAGACATAACGTCATTGCCTCACACAGGCAGTAAAAAGGTCGTGAGGCTTCCAAACCAATATCCTATTCAGTTATAGTGAGCAAGCTATGTCGCAGATACTGTAACGTGGATCCTACTGTTCGCCAGATGACTTCTACCTCCTTGGTCTGCCAAACCTGTCGCTGTGAGCTGTCGGCATCTCACCCACTGATGTGAGGATTTCATGACTTCTGCCTCTGGCTTGCTGAGAGCCGCACTTATGATGTTTAGCGCACATTCAATCTGTCACTGTATCCGCTAAGGACACTAAATGCTGCTGCTTCCAACTTCAGTCTGTGTGCAGACACTGGCGCCCATGGTCTGCCTCTGGGGCAAAGGCCGGCCGTAACTTTGTACTTGCACCTAGATCGCGTGCAGAGTTGCTGGAGACACCTCTACATTATCCACCTGAGTGACCAAGAAACATACAGTCTACGATGTGGTGGTCGACGGCAATATACGAGCTGTGCCTGCCTCCCACCGCCCTGCGTGACATCACTGTTCCGGCGTAAAGTCAATCGCCGACACGCCGGTCAGGAACATCAGAGCAGAGAGGGCTGTGAAGAAGACGGCAGCCAATAGTACGCGGACCGACACCTCTTTAGGACGACAACCTGACATCACCGGCCTCTGGGCGAAGAGAACATAAGCGCCGCGACTCCTGTCTGCGTTCCAGTTGGAGATTAGCCGTTCTACGAGCTTTACAAGGGCGACTTAGGAACTTTATAATTTACAATGAAATAAATACCCATAGCTGCATACAGGCGTTGATATAAGCCAACTGGGACAATTGAAAATGTGTGTCCACAGAGGAGGGTGAGTGTGACTGCTCCGACTTATCCCTTGCATGATTCCAGTGAGACCCACATTCGCAACTTATTGTACTGCACCATATTCATAGTGCCCATGCGCATTATACTCATTACTCGTGGCTTTACTGCCGATTCCAGTAAGATTTCGGGCACTGTTTGTGCATCAACACAGAACAATATGGAGCCTTAACTATATCTATATGTGAAGATGGTATCTTTTTTTCGGACATGTCGGAAAGAACAGATGCTATCTGCATATATATATATATATTTCACTTCTGTTAGGTATTGCCTATATTGACGATATTTCTTATTTTGTCTGTCGCCCATTGCTTGCGACTCATCAATTTAAAGTCTCAAAATTAAGAACTGTCATTTATCTTGCTGTAATAAAAATTCATTAGTACGATATGCTTTAATTGTTGTCTAGCGATCAGAGAATGAAGGTTTCCTAGACACCCCATATTCGAGGAGTAGGTAGGACACAACAACCACAGTATTACGTGAGATGCAATAACAGAGACAATGAACTCAAAAATCTGTTGTGGTATATGAATCAGCGCGCTCTACTCTGTGTGCTGTATTCGCAGCTTTTCTCGTGGATGATACAGAGATGATGATTCAAATGTAACACATAGGATATAGAGCGCTAACTGGCCTACACCACCTTACACAAAATTTTGGAATCCTGGCTATTTAAGGGCCTCACCCCAGGCTGTAACAGAATATAGGCTGAAGAGAAGCAAACCTTCGTTTACAGAATTTCTAAATATAGAATGGAATTTTGTCAGTGTTATGTGGAATATACTCTATGATATTTTGAAGGCAGGATTACAAAATACAGGGAACTAGAAGTTGTTTAGAACCAATTCAGAGACTACACTGCAAAGAGGAGCCTCGGAGGTAGTGGCTGAGAAGATAGTGACAAGTTTAAGGCCTTTTCGGTATCCTCCACTCTGTAGACTGAGGCAGCAGTTGAAAAAATTAAGGAGACATTTGTAGATTAATTAAGGGTCACGGAAAATAAGAAAAACATTGAGGTTAGCCGATGTCGCTGTAATCCTGTCAGAGTCGGCAAAACAGCAAAGGACCTGTAAGAGCAGTTAAACGGACTGGATAGTGTATTGAATATAAATTCTACGACGAACAAAAGGAATGTAGTCGAGAGAAGGGGACATGCCCCTGAACGGACTGCATTTTTAGCATTATCTTCAACCTCATAGTGCAACTGTTCTATAAATGAGAGATACCCCAAAATTCTTACACACAATTAGGGTCGTTAGTCAAAGCATTTCCCAAAATAACCATTGAGATATTTATTATATTTTGTTGTTGTTGTTGTGGTTTTCAGTCCTGAGACTGGTTTGATGCAGCTCTCCACGCTACTCTATCCTGTGCAAGCTTCTTCATCTCCCAGTAACTACTGCAACTTACATCCTTCTGAATCTGTTTAGTGTAATATCTCTTGGTCTCCCTTTAAGATTTTTACCCTCTACGCTCCCCTCCAATACTAAATTGGTGATCCCTCGATGTCTCAGAACATGTCCTACCAACCGATCTCTTCTTCTAGTCAAGTTGTGCCACAAGCTGCTCTTCTCCCCAATCCTATTCAATACTTCCTCATTAGTTACGTGATCTACCCATCTAATCTTCAGCATTCTTCTGTAGCACCACATTTCGAAAGCTTCTATTCTCTTCTTGTCTACGCTATTTATCGTCCACGTTTCACTTCCATACATGGCTACACTCCATAAAAATACTTTCAGAAACGGCTTCCTGACATTTAAATCTATACTCGATGTTAACAAATTTTTCTTCTTCAGAAACACATTCCTTGCCATTGCCAATCTCTATTTTATATCCTCTCTACTTTGACCATCATCAGTTATTTTGCTCCCCAAATAGCAAAACTCCTTTACTACTTTCAATGTCTCATTTCGTAATCTAATTCCCTCAACGTCACCAAAAAAAAGTAGTTCTAATTCAATGGGACTGATGACATCAGATGTTAAGTCCCATAGTGCTTAGAGTCATTTGAAGCATTTGACCTCTCGTAAAATATAGTGTGTGATGCTAGGAGTCTCATCGACCTAGGCAATTTGTGCATTATCCAGTTAGAGCCCATATACTGGACGGCGTTTATTACTGGCATGCTTTGTGGCCCTTTCTCAGTCATGTAAACATACAGCTGCGGCAGCGGCACACCGCGAGCAGTCCAGTATCAAATGGTTCAAATGACTCTGAGCACTATGGGACTTAACTTCTGAGGTCATCAGTTCCCTAGACTGAGAACTACTTAAACCTAACTAACCTGAGGACATCACACACGTCCATGCCCCTGGCAGGATTCGAACCTGCGACTGTAGCAGCAGCGCAGTTCCGGACTGAAGCGCCTAGAAGAGCTCGGCCACAGCGACCGGCTCGTATCTTCGTTAACTGCCTGCAATGGGGCACCTTTCCGGAAATCTTGACATATGGCATCTGCCTGTTGCACTTCATCCATAGTTCGGAGTATATCATGTGATAAAAGGGCATGCTGCGTTTCACACGAGCGATGCTTTCCAAAACCATGCTGATTCGTAGACGTAAGCTTCCCAGTCTCGAGAAAGGGCGGGAAGTGTGCTATGGTAGTCCGTACAGATATGCACGAGACTAGAGCAGTAGCAGAGGCCGAGCTGCAACGCAACGGAGCTGACGAAGACGACATGACAACACTACCACCTGCTGACACGAAGGCAGACCACAGTGCACTACATGAGAGAACGCTGGGCGTCCCAGAAGGGGGACGTCACTAGGAACCTGGAGTCACCGCCGAACAAGCGGGCAGGACAGATTTTATTGCGTGCCTGGTCAGCCTTGGTTGGTTGCCACTAAGAAGGAGGAGAAACTGTAAGTCGGCTGTTTATGTTTTCTTTATGTAAGTAGGCTGTTTATTTTTTCTTATTGGCAATGTTACGTAACGCTCTGTATGAAAATCATTGGCTGTGCTGTGTGCAGTCTGTGTCCAGTTTGCATTGTTGTCAACCATTGTAGTGTTGGGCAGCTGGATGTTAACAGCGCATAGCGTTGCGCAGTTGGAGGTGAGCCGCCAGCAGTGGTGGATGTGGGGAGAGAAATGGCGGAGATTTGAAATTTGTAAGACTGGATGGCATGAACTGCTATATATATTATGATTATTAAGGTAAATACATTGTTTGTTCTCTATTAACATCTTTCATTTGCTAACTATCTCTATCAGTAGTTAGTGCCCTCAGTAGTGTGAATCTTTTATTTAGCTGGCAGTAGTGGCGCTCGCTGTATTGCAGTAGTTCGAGTAACAGAGATTTTTGGTGAGGTAAGTGATTTGTGGAAGGTATAGATTAACGTTAGTCAGGGCCATTCTTTTGTAGGGATTTTGGAAAGTCAGATTGCGTTGGCCTAAGAATATTGTGTGTCAGTTTAAGCACAGTCGTGTATAATTGTTCTAAGGGGATGTTTCATATGGCGACCCTGCCAGGATTCGAACCTGGAATCTTCTGATATTTTCTTCTAGTTTGTGTAATTAGTGTAGCTTTTGTTTATTGCTAACACATAATTGTAGAGAGAATTTCCTTTGTAGTTGTAGTTTTTCATTCTTGTACAGTAAAACAGTTGTGGCATGCATGTAGATTTGCACCAAGTATTTCGCAGCTGCGCTTGCAATTAACTAGATATTATTTTCAGTGCTATGTTAATGTGTTCCCCTATTTTGGCTCTTCAAATTGTGTTTTTCGTGTTGTCTTGTGAAATATTGTGACAATAATGGCGTGTGAAAAACGTAATACTAGGCTCCAAAGTAAATTGAGAAATGACAGTGATGACGAAAGCAGTGTGTTAGCGCCACCGTGTAATGAATTAACTAATGTTCAACATAGTAATTTGGTAATTGTGCATAGGGAGATGGAGCGGGCGGCAAACAATGGCGTAGGAAGTGAAACAATTAGTGAACAGGGAAGCATTATCGATCGATCGCTAGGCAACAGCTCACCTCAAGAATCGGATATGACAGGACACAATTTTACCAATACTGTAGCTTCAGGTTTTGCGTCCTCACCGTTTTCTCAAATAAGTCAAGACATATTTTCTGCTTGTCAAAATGTGAATGTTGCTGGTGCAAATGCACTGCCGAAAAGCGTAGAGGAACAGATTCCAGACACTAATGCATTGTTATTACAATTAATGCAACAAATGGGACAAAATCTTCAAAAGTTAGACACAATGGAACAAAATCAGAGACAAACACAGCAAAAGCTTCAAAAGTTAGACACAATGGAACAAAATCTTCAAAAGTTAGACACAATGGAACAAAATGTTCGGAAGTTAGACACCACACTTAAACAAACACGTTAAGATTTAACTACTGAGTTACATAACATTGAATCGAAATGTCAAAAAGTCTGTAATGACGTAAAAACACATATTTGTGAGCATTTTGAACCTTTTTTTCGCGGCATGAAAATGCATTACAGAATCACGAAGCAGCCATAAAAGAATTGCAAACCATTGTTCATGAAAATCATGAGACCTTGTGGGCTAAAATTGACTCAGTTGCATCTACCGATTCGGTTACGCAACTTGCAAAAACTCAGGAAAACTTAAAGGACACAGTAGATTCGATTTCAACACAAATGGACACTCTGAAACTTGGTTCAGAAAAACACACTGAGAAAATGTGTTCACTATCGGAGAAAGTAGCCGAACTTTCGCATCAGGTCACTAACTTATCTACAAAGGTAGATGATGATCTGAATGACACAAGACCTGTAGCCATCACTGACACAAAAGAGTGTGAACAAATTAGGAAATTCAAACAAAATCAGAATCAAATTAATACGCAACAACAAAGAGAAGTCCGGGAAGTACAAGATCAGCTGACACAGGTAATACAAGAATTACGTATTTCAGAGGCCACTCGCGCTCCAATACGGGAAGAGGGACATAGAAATACGGAACAGCCACAAAATAATAACTCAGGGCACTTCGGAAATTATGAAAGAAATTGGCAAGGTACACCGAATTTTGAGATCGAACCGCCGACACGACGTAACAATGACCGATATGCTACTCGCCGACACAACGATTTTGACTATAAGCTGTTCATTACTACACGTAAATTCAAACGTTTAATAAATCTGCCAACGACATTCATCCACAAGCGTGGCTCCATCAATTCTCTCATTGTTTTCCTCCCAACTGGTCATTGGAGCACAGGTTAGAATTTATGTGTGGCTACTTGGAGAATGAACCAGCTGTAAGAATGTGATCGGTCATTCACGATTGTCACAGTGAAGGAGAATTTTATCATGCGTTCCTCTCATCATATTGGTCTCAAGCTACACAAGTCATATTATTTTGGCAGGACATTGCAAAGACGACATTGAAGCTTTGCAGGGACTGTTACAAGAACTGGAAATTGACACTGACAATCGCGGAATGCGAAAACAGGAGCACAACAATTACAGATCACATCCGTCACAATTCCGCGATGACAGAAATAATATACGACAAGACTATTCTTTCAATGTAAATCGTGACCGAAACAGACTCCACCTGTATGACAACCGTTGGCAGAGTAGTAATAATTACAGGGAAAGATCCCCTCTCCACGGTAATGACTATCACAGAGACAATCAGAGAAACAGACAATATGGGAACCAAAATAATTATTATCAAGGGAGACAGAATAACTTTAGACGCAACGGTCCAGCGTGCAGTTACGACTCAGGGAGAAATTCTCCACCACGTGACCGACAAGGAAGAAACTATGGAAACTACCGACATGACGACAGACCACATAATCATAACGACAGACGTGATTTTCATCAGAATTGGCGGGATTCTAACAAAGCTGGACCCTCTCGGCAAGGCGAATTTGTAGAAGTTAGGTCTCCTAATTCCAATAACGACGCGCGCCAACAAAGAAACAGACAATAACTCGCACCGCAGGCAGCCACCTGCGCCCGCTGGCTCAGAGAAAAATAACATAGACGCTAACCTTGAGAAAAATTCCACTATTCTTTACCGACGGATACCACGTGATAATTGCGTTATAGTTGAAACTGTGCATACTGAGAAGAGCAAAGGGTTACACCATATCTCACATGTAAAACCGTTTATTGAAAGATAATCTGCTTTTTAACTTTGTCTTTGCCATATAACTTTTCACTTTACATTACTAGTATGCTTTGTCAGACTTAGTATCTGTTATCATGCAACAGTGTTTGAAGTTAAATATCCAGTCAAGAACCAAGAGAACTTATTTAAACAGAAATTACGAATGCATTGTTATTGCGAACAGACGACACAGTGTTATTGTGTGTGTACCTACTTGCTCGTTAGTTGCACGATTACATAACGACTATAAGGCTCACATACTTAGAACATATACTGGTACTGCTAATGAGATTCTAATGCAACATTTTGGTTTACTTGAAAATACATTCTGGATTTAAAGTACTTTCTGTGAGATACCAGATGAGACAGTGGTTAGTTTATGTGACAACTACACGATTTTATCACGACGCTACTAATGAGTGACAATTTACAATGTTGCTTTTGCGGTGTATCTGTTTTATATCTGCACAGTTTTTCTGAATTCTTCTGGAAAGTAAAACATGTTTAATAGTAACTTTTGTGGTATAGCTACAATGAGACAGCCTTATCTGTAGCACAACAATACGTTACAGCACAGTAATTTCTTCATCACAACAATAAGCGTAATAACTAAGATATCTATACGCAAAGCATTTCACTTTCGTTTATCATGAGGTAAGTACATTGACTTCTGCAGAACTTAGCTTTCGGAGGACAATAACTACGACACTTCCACAGAGATTATCTTACAGCAAGACGCACATTTAGCGCTACAGAACACGTATTTGAGTGATTAATTTTGTACTTAAAACATTTATTTTTAAAGATTTTTGAATTACAAAGAAAGTTTTCCGTGATACATTTCATTCCATTGCTGTAATCTGTAACACCTGAGGGTATAATTACATTAATCCTCAGGGGGGTACACGCCTACTTTGTGTATCATGTGTATGGCAACCACAAGGAGCCCTAGCTAATATGGTATTTGCTTATACAACTTTACACATCGGTACCATATTTCTCCAACACAGAATTACACAGCTATCTGATTATTTAACAGAGAAACAAAAATTTTTTTTATGTCAGTGACACATGTTTACGTAATTACACAGTTGGATAACTTCACACTTACGACATTGTATTTTGTCTGTACTTTGTGAACTGTTCATATTTTTTCAGAATCATTGTGATACAATGAGAGCTTTGAATGATTTATTTGTTATGAGATCATGAGTTTTAAAGTACGTTTGAGGTAGATGACACTACTGAAATGAGCAGAGAATTTTTTTTAGGTTTTGAAATTATTGGAGGAAGCTACGACGATTTTGAGAATTGACTGAGATGTTATGATATATTTATGACGGCGATGTGTATTATGCTGTTGAGGTATGTTTATGAGCAATAAGCTGATGCTATATGAGGAATTTGATTATGCTATATATTTCTTATGATGAAATATTGAAGAAGTGTCGACGAATAAGGTAAGGAATAATGAGTAGTGGTTAGGGACTCTGACTTGTGAAAAAGGTTGTTGGAAACCAAGAATCGTACTTTAAGAGTTATGAAATGTGTGTAAATGCGTGAATGTATCAAATGCCGGCGAAAATTTTTTGGACACTGTTATATTTATAGGATTTTGTTTCTACAGATTTGTAACGCAAGTTCTTGACCTGTGAAATATTTTTATATGAGACTGTCACTGTAGCGGAAACTGCTGTCGTAAATATTTCGGTAAGAAAGTTAAGTGACCACCTTCACATAATGCGTCGTGGGCACCCAGCTGTGCGGCAGACGCCCGAAAAAAAAGCCATTAGTGTGCCTTTCAGAGGCGCAGGTGGAGAAAAAAAAAGGGGCCATTAGCCTCGCTATTGACATTCCTTTGTAGAAAGCATCGCAAATACCACACGCTCATTACTTGGAAACTTAATTTATCGTACTTTGTGCTACTTAGTGAAATGCTTATGAATTGATGGGAAATATTCTTATATCTGCAAACCTGATTATGACAAGTGTCTGAATGAGGTTTTTATGCTTTGGTTTGCATAATTGCTTATTTCATTTGATGTCTGTTTTCCAGCTGTGTTGCAGCATTAGTTTTATAAAATAAACTTATATGCATTTGCTAATGTGAACACTTTCTGTCAAAAGATCTATTAAATAATTATTTTATGTTCCACATTCTTCGAAAAAGGAGCTCTTGGAATGGAAAGAACAATAAGAAGGGACTGATAACAATAACTGCATATACAATTTTCTTTTCAAGTACTTGGTAATTTTTTGTAGAATTAGTTTTTGTGGTGCACCACTTTAATTACATAGACATTGAGATGTGAATATACATTTCCCTTATCTGCATTGTTGTTTTTACTGTAATATTTTTTCTGCTTGAGCTATGTCATGTTTAGGTATAAGTTACTGCTGTTTGCCAGGTATAGTGTTACTGAATTTGACTTTGTGTTACTCTGCTAAGCCAGTTTACTACTGATTTATTCTTCTTGTTTGCTGCACAGTGCCTTATATTAGTTGTAATATTGCAATTGCTTTGCCACTTTCCATTTTCTTGTCATTGCTGTTTGTGTTAATTATTTTGTGCTGCTCCATTGCCTCGTACCTTAGTTTAGCACCTGAGCTCAGTAGATTTAAGTTAGCTTAAGAGGGAGTAGCCTATAAGAGAATGTGTTGTGAGGAATTTGAAGGAATGCACTGAGAGGTTATGTGAGAAAAATACAGAAAGCGTGCTTGGATAGGATTTTTTTTGGCTGGAGCAAATATCGAAATATGACCAAAGATCTATGGAATGAAGTTTTGGGTTGGACTGCAGTACCAAATGTTACACTGCAAACAAACCCTGTCCTTTCCTTGTGTTATCCCACTATGTGTTTATGTACCCTCGTTTATTTGTCTTTTTCCTGTCTTTATGTGTTTAGCTGATGAGAGCTATGTTGTAGAATTTTTTTGATAATTTGTTATTTTCTTTGTAAAGATGTTTAGACATTATTTATTCTGTTTTGTTTTAATGCTCATGTATAAAGTTGATGTTTCAAAAGTTATTCTGATCTTTTATGTATTTACTTATGTCATAATTCCTGTAACACTGATGTATATGTTATTTCTATTCTTTTGTAAAGCCTGTACTACTACAAATGTTATCTGTTTTGTTATGTTTTAATGATGTATTTTTTACCTTTGTAATTGTATTCTCATGTTATAATATTGTAATTGACACCAGTTCATCAAATTAAGTAACTTGTAAGCATTCATTTCACTGCACACATTTCTGTTGGTCATAGTATATGGACAATATGTGAGAAGTTGGGACTTTTAGTGTTTGCATGTGTGTTACTAATTCAGCAAGGGACTGGATAACAGCACTGCTGGTTCTAAGGACAATTCCAAAGATTTGGTGAGTGTACAAGTGGTGGTTTATGGACTTGCTATATTGTCTGCAAGACTTCTAAGGACAATTCCAAAAATTTTGTGCTTGCACAAGTGGTGGTTTATGGACTTGCTATCTTCGCTGCAAGACTCTTCGATGGTGATTGTGCACCTGCACAGTCGCAAGAGATGGCTGCTGGCCATCTCTACAAGGACTACAGTGGGTCTGCACCTTTGATGACCCACCAATACCATTATTTCTACAAGGACTGCCATGGGTCTGCACCTTTGATGACCCACCAATACCATTATTTCTACAAGGACTGCAGTGGGGCTGCACCTCTGGTGGCCCACCAATACCACAATCTCTACCAGGACTACAGTGGGTCTGCACCTCTAGTGGCCCACCAATACCATACTCTCTACAAGGACTACAGTGGGTCTGCACCCCTGGTGGCCCACCAATACCATACTCTCTACCAGGACTACAGTGGGTCTGCTCTATGATGACCTACCTACCAATATTCTTCAAAATGTCGAATGACTCTGCTGTGGGTTTGCTCTGTTGTGGCCCATTACCTGTCAGCATGTCAAGAGTCAGCACTGTCTTTCCGTTGGAAGGACAACACTACTTCTTCAAGACTGCATGGAAATCCACTACTTCTGTGTGCATTGTCTTTTACTGCTCAGACTTTGGAAAAAAAACACTGAAATTTTACTGTGATGAATAATCAGGACTTATAAAGGCACATTTGCATGCCGAGCGTGAGTTTCCGCGGAAACGCGAAATATTAATTAAATAAATAATCAGTGACAAATAAATAAAGCCTATGGCACAAAACTGCAGCGCTGTGTCGCTGATAAAACAAAAGCACAATTACGTTACTCTTATGTTTAATTAAGAAAGGAGGAGAGCTCTGGTTGAAGTGGTGCGAGAAGCACGTATTTTATTTTATTGTCTGGCACACCGCCATATTTCATGTTAGAGAAGAATACTGCGAGTTGCAACCAGACTAGGCACTCGACTCTGTAAAGAATTTATATTTATAAAAGTAAGTAGGATTATGAACTGTAGGCTTATTCATTGAATATATCTGATTTAACTAACTGTGTAACTTTTTTATGTTTAGTAGACATACACCTCTGTACGACGTATTGACATGGCTGGCAAATTATTCTAATATTGAGATTTAGATTTGAGTCCGCACCTACCGCAGCAGTCTTTGGAAACGATTTATTTACGAAGTCCAATTATTTCAGTTTTATTTCACGGTCAACTACGAGTAACATTGCCTTTACGAAAAAGCCATTGTCAAGCGTCTGATACCGAATAATTAAACGTCCACGTTCCAGATAAGCAGATATCAATTACAATTACAAACACCATCATACAGATAGAATAATTAATATATTATTATTTTTAATTTATTTTATAGACTGTCTTTATGGACTGTGAGAAAATTTTAGCTTTTGACCAACATTGTTTCAATTAGTGTGTGCATTTGATATCTTTGTAATCGTAATTATGAAAAATTTTATCAAATCATTATTGGCCACTGCCCAAAACAATTTGTAAATTTTTTTGTGGGGAGCATGGGGGCTATGTAAGTAGGCTGTTTATGTTTTCTTTATGTAAGTAGGCTGTTTATGTTTTCTTATTGGCAATGTTACGTAACGCTCTGTATGAAAATCACTGGCTGTGCTGTGTGCAGTATGTGTCCAGTTTCCATTGTTGTCAGCCATTGTAGTGTTGGGCAGCTGGATGTTAACAGCGCATAGCGTTGCGCAGTTGGAGGTGAGCAGCCAGCAGTGGTGGATGTGCGGAGAGAAATGGCGAAGATTTGAAATTTGTAAGACTGGATGGCATGAACTGCTATATATATTATGATTATTAAGGTAAATACATTGTTTGTTCTCTATTAACATCTTTCATTTGCCTACTATCCCTATCAGTAGTTAGTGCCCTCAGTAGTTTGAATCTTTTATTTAGCTGGCAGTAGTGGCGCTCGCTGTATTGCAGTAGTTCGAGTAACAGAGATTTTTGGTGAGGTAAGTGATTTGTGAAAGGTATAGATTAACGTTAGTCAGGGCCATTCTTTTGTAGGGATTTTGGAAAGTCAGATTGCGTTGCGCCAGGAATATTGTGTGTCAGTTTAAGCACAGTCGTGTATAATTGTTCTAAGGGGACGTTTCAAAACAATACGTCCCAGGAAAGACACCGGTAAGTGAGCAAATGTTACCCGAAATGACTTAACTGTGAGCGTCATCCTCTTTATCCAGCACAGGACATCCTCAACGTGTCTAACAAGTTTGGAAAAATTCTTATTCAATCAAGTCATCCATGTACTGATACACAATCTTAAAATTGACGTCTGAAAAAATGTTGTCTAAGAGTCGGGATAGTACTGCCGCTCCAGTCGACAGTCCAAATGGGACATTAAACTCATAGATATGTCAATCGTTTGGAAAGGCTGTGTTCGGTTTAGAGTCTTCAGGAAACGGAATCCGAAACAAACCTGTTTTAGATCTAGTGTACTGAAGAATTATACTTGCAAATCCAGGAGAAAATGGAATGCAGATTGCGGAACGGAGTGTACTACAATATTATCTTTCTGTACAAAAGCATGATAACCCAGTACAGGCCAAACTCCCCCTCTCCTTTCTCACCCCAAAATATGGAAGAAGAGTATGGAGAGCCAGAAGGTCTAATGATTCCATCCTGAAGCATTTCCACCATTACCAACTTGAGATGTTTCAACCTAGAAGGAGAATGCCTGTATAGTTAATGTTCAGCAGGAATATCAAAAAACTCGATCTAGTACTCACCGAATTTTGCAACTCCCAAAACGTCGGTTACCACATCGCGATATGCCTGATATATGCGCCGCAACTACGCGGCCTGCTCGGAAGACAAATGACTCAAATTTTCACTTTCTTCATCCAATGTTTCTTTCAGCCTGTCAAACTGCGCCAGTACTTAACGAAAATGGTTACGGAATTTATAACTTCGCTCCATAGGGAAACGAAATGAAAACTCGCGTTCCCTCAAATTAATAATAAGGCAAATGTGTTGGATAAAATCAGGACTACTAATAGGAAGAATGACTAACGCACGCTCTACCTTCGCTTTCAACTCCCAAACGAAACCCTCGATCCTCAGCTTGATGGTGAATTCCCCCAACACACGCAATTCACCAAAGCTGGCCACTACGTAGTTACTAACTTCCGCACTCAACGGAGGAAACCGACATGGTGATTGGCATTTGTGACATCTCTATTCATTAATTAACGATAATGAGCCTACCGTGTCAAACCGGTTCCTCCTTCATACTAAGACAAGAAAGTGGTACAGGAGCAAATAGTTACTATTAAAAACAGTCTTGATCACGATCTATTTAACAAGGTGACCGGTTTGGACCACTACTGTGGTCATCTTCAGACCTACAAGATGTATACAAAGCTATAATTAGAGGGCTACATACATTAAGGAAAATACATAAAGTTATAAAGCTATAAAGCTATAAATCGTTGAATTACCATTGAGTAGGAACCTCTTTCTGTTGGAGAATCACTACTGGAGATACCAGTGCACGTCTTACTATATATAAGGAGGCTCCACCCACTTCTGACTGCATGATGTCATTATTAACCCATAAGTTATAAGTCGAATTACAATTTAAAATTTCTTAGTTAAAAGAACATTGTCTAGAATTAGAAATAAATACACACTAAACTTAGCTTATCAAACAGCTATTGTCAATTAAGAAGCGTTAAAAATATTTAAATATGTAGGAATATTAGCTTCGGTTTGGCAGTACATGGGTTGCCCTCTCAAGGCCTGTCAGTGAACCATTTGGAACCACTGGTTGCTATGGTGAAGTTAGACGCCGTTGCAAAGATGAAGCAGCAGGCTTTTTTCACTGAAGTTGTTGTAAAGTCGATAGTCGAACTAGTGGTTGCCATGGTAAGGACAAACGCCAGCAGGCTTCTTTCCAACGAAGTTGTTACGAAGTGGAATGGCAAAGACTGTGGCGTCAGACGATGTATTATTGAGCAGCAACTTGTCTGTATTGAAACGAAAAGAGTAAGCTACAATAATCTGTAGCTGACATGTATACTACATGCTGCACAAATACGATACGAAGTAGTTGTCCGTATATATGAAATATTATCTATGAAGTTGATATGTAGATTACATGTGCCTTTTTTTTTTAAAGGCATTGCTATTCGTCAAGTTATATGCCAGTCATATAAGCAAATAAAAATGAAAGAATTTAAAATTATAAAATTATGAGCCAGTGTCAAAAATAAAACGATGTGAATTAGCAATATGCAGTCTAAAAGCATAAAAGCAAAAATTCTAAAACAGATAGTCAATCATAAAATAATGTTTGATAAAATACAATTACAATGTAAAGATAAAATATTTGCTAAAAGTCTTAATAATTAAATTTTTTTTTAAAAAACCTTTTAAAACAAAGGACAGAAGAGTAAACATTCAAAAGCCGATCATCGAAAACCTCAAAGAAATATTTGTCTTTGAACTGAAGTTGTTCGTTTAAAACAGATAATGGATTACTTTTGTGAAGTGAAAAAATTTCAATTTCTTCTAAGGTATTTAGCAGTGGTCCTTTTGGCACAGTATGTAATATTTTCAAATTGCTAGAAATGCAACCCTCAGAATGATTGTATCCATCAAGATGTTGACCAAATATTGATTTGATACGTGCAGTACCAGTAGTATGTTCTTTGAAACGTGTTCAAAAGTTACGGCCAGTTTGGCCAATATACTGTTTCTCACATTCATTACATATTATTTTATAAACGCCTGACTTTTGATATATATTTGAGTCTCCAATTGTGTGTTTCAGTTTCATCTGTAGGGGGTTATTAGTTTTAAATGCTATAGTCACGCTTCTGTTCTTAAATAATTTATTTATTTTATCTGAGATAGGTCCCATGTATGTCATTTGTGTAAATCTCTTCTTGGGATTTATAACGGCATCATTTTTTTCTTGTAATTTTTGATATAACAGATCAACCTGATGGGAATTATAATTGTTAGTAACTGCTATCCGTTTTAATGTATCAATTTCCTTTTGGATTGCATCATGTTGGAGAGGTAATTTCAGTATCCTATGTATTATAGTTTTAAAAAATGCCATTTTGTATCTTAATGGATGGCATGATGTAGCATTTATTATTACATCGGTTGATGTGGGTTTTCTATAAATAGAAATATGATGTTTTCCATTCTGTTTTGTAATTGTGAGGTCAAGGAAATTAATACTATTTTTACTTTCGTGTTCTACTGTAAATACAAGTTTTGGATGTAAGTTATTTAAGTTGTTAGCGAAAGCGTCAACTTCTTCCTTAGAGCCGTTATATAATGCCAGTGTGTTGTCGACATATCTTTTGTAGTATATAATTTTATTTGTTATTTCTGGATTATTTTTG
Source organism: Schistocerca cancellata (assembly GCF_023864275.1). NCBI lineage: Eukaryota > Metazoa > Arthropoda > Insecta > Orthoptera > Acrididae > Schistocerca > Schistocerca cancellata. The sequence goes on from NC_064634.1 coordinate 229,326,388, forward strand.
AAAAATTGGATTTCAACGTAGTTGACGAAGATATCTGCTCTAGTGCTAGCCAGGGAATTCCCCATTGCAAGTCCATCTTCCTGTATGTATATTTTATTATTAAATGAAAAATAATTAAAATCTAGAGTAATTCTTAACAGTTCGATGATTTCTACTATTTCTTTGGGGCTCATGATTTTGTGATGCGTTAAGTTATCATTAATAATAGAGATAGTCTCTTGAATAGGTATATTCGTGTAAAGATTTGTGATGTCCAACGATGCGAATTTTGCGTTTTTTGGAATATCCACATCATAAATTAACTTAGTTAATTCGAAACTGTTTTTAATACTATAATTTTCTTCATAAATATAGAAGGATTTTAAGATTTGATTGAGCTTTTTGTTCAGGTTATAAGACGGACTGTTGGTATTGTTAACAATTGGACGAATTGGTAAATTTGGTTTGTGTAATTTGATTTGCGATCTCAACTCAGGTAAAGTGGGGTTCATAACCCTAAGTGTTATTTTATCTTTAGGTGAAAGTAAAGAGTCACTATCATCAATCAGCTTTTTAATTTTTGTTTGAAATCTTGAAGTCGGGTCTTTATTAAACTCAGTTATTCCATTAGCGTTAAAAATTGTAAAGTTTTAGTAACATAATCATCTTCGCTAACAATGACTACAGTATTCCCTTTATCTCCCTTGATTGCAATAGCTTTATTAGTTATTAGCTTCTGGTTGATTTGCTTTACAAGTTTTAATTCATTATTATATTTATTTTTATTTTTTTCATTAGTAATGACATTCTTAGTTTTACCAGCAATGTCACATATTTCAGACCTACTGAATTGTGCATGTTTTGCAGCGATCTTTACATCAGCAATCACACGTTTAATATTTGCATTGCTAAATTGTGGAGCTAAATTATATTTTAGGCCTTCGTTTAAAAGTGTTGTCTCAGCAGTAGTGAATCTCCAACAGAAAGAGGTTTCTACTCAAAGGTCTGAAGATGACCACAGTAGTGGTCGAAACCGGTCACCTTGTTAAATAAATCGTGATCAAGACTGTTTTTAATAGTATTTTTTTTGCCACTAATAAAATGTCTCCTCAATCGCTAAATTTCTCCTTGCTCCAGTAGCTCAACAAGGAAGCACAACAGATACTGAATATAGGCTAAGTTATCTACCGACAGTTTTCCCGTTTCTTGTAAGTTTCAGCCGAAGGATAACGTAATTTAACAAACTAATCACTCAACTCTTGGTCTGCTGTGACCTCTCGCAGTCCCGTCAACAACCCTCCTATCGATCTGGCGGCTGTACACAGTTTCCTATCGAGTAGCTTCCACGCTTTTCACTTTTAATTTCTCCCCTACCTTCGGAGCGGACATTTTCGTAATACGTTCCGAGACGACGGAGGCTTGGTCTTGTAACTGGTCTGTCACTTCACCCAAATGTTCCTCGCCTTTGACGTAGTAGAATTCACACGACCTATTCAAATAAAGCATTCTTCGAACCTTCAAAGTGTTTACTTTAGCGGGTGAGGGCGGGGGTATTACCTACTCCAATAAATGAAACGACGTGTGCTATTTCAGCTACAGGAAACAGAACAGAACCGCGCCCTGACTCTTCTCATTTGTATGCGTCGATGTTGTGACAAAACGACGGTGCATTACTACGTACAGAATGCGTACTTGATAGACTGCGCTCCCTGGAGGCTCGCAGCCACTAAGATCATATTGTAATCCTTCTTTCCTTAGCTCGCTAACTAGAGGCATCTCTCTGGCACCTTCCCGAAATGAACAAATCTCGAGCAGTAGATATGTTCCAATGTCATCAACAGAGAATAATATACTAATTAACAATAACCCATGTAATTAAAAGCAAACTCTCCGCCACCATCGTGTAACAGACAGATAAAAGATTGGATGCGATGATTGATTAAGTAGTTACTCTTAACAACTATTATTAAAAGAAATAAATTAGAACGAAACTGAACCGCATCTAGCGGACACAATAAAAAACGCATCTAAAATAGTTAGGCCCAGCGGCCACATTACGAAAATATTTTAAAATTGATTTAATAATTAGGTCCAGTGGCAATTTCAACAAAACCTATCTGATGAAGCCACAACAGGTGCTGTAAGTAGAATAAGAGCCTGAATTGAATGATTAGGCACAGCGGCCAAATTATATGTAAGGGGTGTGTGTGTCCTAAGAGTCGCCAGAAGAATTTCCTGCGGGGTTGTCATCATATACTAGAATTTAATTTTTTACGATGGTAGCCGGAATCATCCCAAACAAATACTGCTTATCCGTTCATTCATCCTACATGCATTTCGATGCAAATCGTCGGTTTGTTTCCCGTAACAAACAAAATAATTTTTAAAACGGAACTTTACTTGTCCGTTCGTTCGAGAGGTCCAAAAGGAGTCTAGTGCGATGTTCGCTACATCGACCTGTGAGAGACAGTAGAACTTGAAGAGTAACCAGCAATCCAGTAGCGACGGCCCCTCCCAGGCCTTCGCTGACTGCTGCCGCCACGGATCAGCGCTGCTCAGCTCGCTGACGGTCTCACATATACTAAGGAGACAAGAGTCACGGGATGCCTCCTAATATCGTGTAGAATCTCGGATTGCCCTGAGTAGCGCAGTAACTGGATGCGGCATGGACTCAACAAGTCGTTGGAAATCCTTTGGAGAAATATTGAGCCTTGTTACCTCTACAGCCGTCCGTAATTGCTAAAGTGTTGCCGGTGTAGGATGTTGGGCACGAGCTGATCTCTCGATTATCTCTGATGAATGTTCGATAAGATTCGTGTCGCGCGTCCTGCGTGGCCAAATCATTCGCAAGAACTGAACGGAATATTCTTCAAACCAATCGCGAATTGTTGTGGCCCTGTGACACGGCAATGTTGTTTGGGAATATCAAGTCATCAATGGCTGAAAATGGTTTCCAGGTAACCGAACATAACCATTTCCAACCAATGATCGGCTCAGATGGACCACGGAACCGAGTACCATATACACGCAGCCCACACTATTATGGAGCTACTACCATCTTGCTCATTGCCTTGTTGAAAACTTGGCTCCATGGCTTTGCGGGATCTGCTCCATACTCGAACCGTACCATCAGCTCTTACCAACTGCAATCGGACTTCATTTGACCAGGCCAAGGCTTGACAGTCGCCTGATGTCCAGCCGATACGATCGCAGGAGAGCCGTTGCAGGTGAAGTGCTGTTAGCAAAGCCACACGCAATTGTCATCTGCTGTAATAGCCCGTTAATGCCGAATTTACACGCACCGCCATAGTGGATACATTCGTTGTAAGTCCCATATTGATTTCTGTGCTTATTTCACATTGTGTTGCTTGTATATTAGCAGCGAAAACTCTACGAAAACGCGACTGCTCTCAGCCGTTGGCCGTTGGCCACTGCTTCGTTATAGTGAGAGGTAACGCCTGAAGTTTAGCATTCTCGGCACACTCTTGACATCGTGGAGTTTGGAATATTGAATCCCCTATTTCCGAAATGGAATGTCGCATATATCCTGCTACTACACCGAGCTCAATGTCCTAATTCCCATTGTACGGCCATAACTATGCCGGAAACAATTTCACAAGAATCACCTGAATACAAAAATACAATTGAATCTTCACCACATTTTTCATTTTAAATTGAATATTATTAAAGTATAGTGCCTAATATCGGTTTGTGCATACACTAAACACATGTTATAGATGTTCCATTAACTATCGTCATTGTCAAGTAAGGCGTTACATCATACACTCCTGGAAATGGAAAAAAGAACACATTGACACCGGTGTGTCAGACCCACCATACTTGCTCCGGACACTGCGAGAGGGCTGTACAAGCAATGATCACACGCACGGCACAGCGGACACACCAGGAACCGCGGTGTTGGCCGTCGAATGGCGCTAGCTGCGCAGCATTTGTGCACCGCCGCCGTCAGTGTCAGCCAGTTTGCCGTGGCATACGGAGCTCCATCGCAGTCTTTAACACTGGTAGCATGCCGCGACAGCGTGGACGTGAACCGTATGTGCAGTTGACGGACTTTGAGCGAGGGCGTATAGTGGGCATGCGGGAGGCCGGGTGGACGTACCGCCGAATTGCTCAACACGTGGGGCGTGAGGTCTCCACAGTACATCGATGTTGTCGCCAGTGGTCGGCGGAAGGTGCACGTGCCCGTCGACCTGGAACCGGACCACAGCGACGCACGGATGCACGCCAAGACCGTAGGATCCTACGCAGTGCCGTAGGGGACCGCACCGCCACTTCCCAGCAAATTAGGGACACTGTTGCTCCTGGGGTATCGGCGAGGACCATTCGCAACCGTCTCCATGAAGCTGGGCTACGGTCCCGCACACCGTTAGGCCGTCTTCCGCTCACGCCCCAACATCGTGCAGCCCGCCTCCAGTGGTGTCGCGACAGGCGTGAATGGAGGGACGAATGGAGACGTGTCGTCTTCAGCGATGAGAGTCGCTTCTGCCTTGGTGCCAATGATGGTCGTATGCGTGTTTGGCGCCGTGCAGGTGAGCGCCACAATCAGGACTGCATACGACCGAGGCACACAGGGCCAACACTCGGCATCATGGTGTGGGGAGCGATCTCCTACACTGGCCGTACACCACTGGTGATCGTCGAGGGGACACTGAATAGTGCACGGTACATCCAAACCGTCATCGAACCAATCGTTCTACCATTCCCGGACCGGCAAGGGAACATGCTGTTCCAACAGGACAATGCACGTCCGCATGTATCCCGTGCCACCCAACGTGCTCTAGAAGGTGTAAGTCAACTACCCTGGCCAGCAAGATCTCCGCATCTGTCCCCCATTGAGCATGTTTGGGACTGGATGAAGCGTCGTCTCACGCGGTCTGCACGTCCAGCACGAACGCTGGTCCAACTGAGGCGCCAGGTGGAAATGGCATGGCAAGCCGTTCCACAGGACTACATCCAGCATCTCTACGATCGTCTCCATGGGAGAATAGCAGCCTGCATTGCTGCGAAAGGTGGATATACACTGTACTAGTGCCGACATTGTGCATGCTCTGTTGCCTGTGTCTATGTGCCTGTGGTCCTGTCAGTGTGATCATGTGATGTATCTGACCCCAGGAATGTGTCAATAAAGTTTCCCCTTCCTGGGACAATGAATTCACGGTGTTCTTATTTCAATTTCCAGGAGTGTATAAAGTTTGTAAGGATTCGAGGTCAGAACAACAACTGTGTAAGCTGTAAATATTTTTGGTTTAATGTTGCAATCTTATTACAGAAATACACGCATTTACACAGTTTACAGTGTGTCAATGTTACGACAGTTGTCAAATGAACGCACCTCGTCCTCAGAAATTGAAATAATCTTAAACCCAACAATGTTAAATTTTAACTAGTAGTTTCTTTATAAAACTATTTTTACGACTATGTCATGATGTTGGCCAGTACTCTGCGCCGCGCGGTGTGGCCGCACTCGTTGAGGCGCCATGTCACACATTGCGCGGCTCCTCCAGCTTGAGGTTCGAGTCCTCCCTCGGGCATGGCTGTGTGTGTTGTTGTTAGCATAACTTAGTTTAAGTTAATTTGCGTAGTTTGTAAGTCTAGGGACCGATGGCCTCAGAAGTTTGGTCCCTTAGGAACTCACACATATTTGAACATATTTGGCCAATACTAAGATAAATCATCCGATTCTGGTTCAAAGTTCGGTACTATTGAGGAAGACAATCAAGTCTATAGAGGGTGGTTAGTTTTGTGACAAGTTGAGCAAAAGATTACCAAAGGTCGCTCGAATTTACAGTGGACACAGGCTGGTGAACCAACAAGTTTACGCCTCTACTCACGATATTTACCTTAGTTGCGATGAACTGTCGTCTGCATGGCTGCACTCGCCTACTGGAATACCTATAAAAACTTTGCTGATTTTTCAGCAGAAACTTTCCCTATGTTTCTCGTGATGCAAGAAAACATGACTCATCCCTAGTCTTGGAATATGGCGATATACACGCTCTTGGCTGGAGCAGCGTGCATATTAAAATGCCCTCTCAGTCCTCAGAATAACAATTAACTGACTGGATGGTTCGTTTCTCGCCAGTTAGAGCTGAACAACGCTACAGCTAATATCTGCTTGAATGTCAGCCACAATGAACGCAGTGTTCACTTAAATATTTCGTCTGCGTCATACAGAGCGCTATGTGTCCCGTTCAGCACTTGCCACCAGTTCAGAGAAGAGTCCTTGAAAATTTCGCTCTTCTCTTTCTCATAGCCAAACTGTCTTCCCACCTGGGTTCTTTCGTTCTCCATGTCATGGCTTTTTTCGAACAATGGGAGTGTTCCTCTTATTTTCTGGAAACTATGCCAATCGCAAGGGCCCTACCTTTGAACTGCGTTGAAATCTCAATGCTTTACCCCTTCCTCGTTCGTTTCCACGAATCGGACGTTTCGTGCCCTCTCCAGACTCCTAAAAGTTACATGTGCACATCACATGTGCACCATTCACTGTTCACGTGACCAACTGCGTCACTGGTTTTGTTCATATCCATTTGGAATTCCGAAACGCAGTTATGTAAAGCTTCTTTTTTTCCTACTTCTGGTGGCCCGTTACTTGTTCTCCAGTATGCGTCACCCATCTGGTTGCTGACTCCCGCCGCGGGACACCCTCTAAGAGCTTATCGTGGCGCCTCAAGTTAGGTGTCATATTCAGCTTTCCGCTATGACGTATAAAACTCTTATGTAAGGTACGAAATTGACCTTAGTTTATTCTGCCCACTTCCAATTTTAAGACCGAGATTCGTTTCGTAATTTTATTTGGGTGGAAGAGGGGATTTTTTCAGGCCTGCTCGCCATCATCGAAAAAGATATTTACTGGCCAGATACAAATATGAGGCATTTCATAAAACTAAGATATGGGTACATGTTCATTGAAGGAAAAATAATCACAATACCGAGAAGGAATTGTGGGACATAAACGAAAATTGGTAAGCATGTTTCTTCATCTGAAAGACGATGTATATTCACATTTCCTACCAGTCTGGGAAGAGTGGCTCTAGTAGCGCCACTATTAGGAAGAAAATCATGTTTACTTTAAATACACGTTGTAACGATCATTAGCGTTAAAAAAACTAGAGACTGAACATGGTGAACTGATGTCAGTCAAGAACGCGTTTAAGGCGACAAAGACGCCGTCCTCACTGTGTTTGAACAGAGTCGTGTAATAGCTTTCTGCTGGGATACTGCAGAAAGTCTTGGTAGGAATGTAGCCACTGTACATGACTGCGGGCAATGGTGGTCACAAGAAAGTACTGTCACAGAAAAGAGGGTTCTGGGAAGCCACGTGACACTGACAAGAGGGAGACCATCATGCTTGCCGTATGACCCTGATGCATTGTATTGCAACTGTAGCAGCAATCTGTGCAGCAGTTGGCACCACAGTAATAAAACAACTGTTGTAAGTCAGTAGCTTCAAGAACAGCTCCCAGCCAGCATACATTCCACTGACCCTAAACCACGGGGATTCCAGTGATATCAAACGAGAGCTGATCAGAGAGCAGAGAAGAGCTTTGTTGAGTTTTACTACAAATGCTGGTTGTACCACAATGCCAATGATGGTCATGTGTTGGCTAGGAGAAGGGTAGTTGAGGACCTGAATCCAATCTGTCTTTGTGCTGGACACACTGGACCTGCATCTTGAGTTATGGTCTGAGGTGCGATTTCGTATGACAGCAGGAGCATTCCCTTGGTTATCCCCCTCACCCTGACTGCAAAATCGTACGTCAGTCTGGTGATTCGACTTAATGTGCTCATTCGTTAAGAGCAATCCAGAATATGTTGTCTAACAGGATAACATTCGCCCACATACTGCTGTTGTAACCCAACAAGCTCTACAGAGAGTCGACATGTTGCTTTGGCCTGCTCGATCACCAGATCTGGTTCAAATCGAGCACATCTCACACATCAATAGACAACTCCAGCGTCATCCACAACCAGCATCAACCGTACCTGTAGTGACTCAGTACGTGCAGGAGGCATGCAACTCCACCCCACAAACTGACATCCATCACCTGTACATCACAATGACTGCACGTTTGAACACCTGTATTCAACATTCTGGTGCCTACACTGGTTATTACAGTACCAGCATTTCACATTTGAAATGGTTTCTCTCGTACTTACATTAACCTGTGATCTTGCTGTCTTAATCACTTAAATACTTTACCTTGAGAAATACATTCCTGAAATTTTTCATTATGCTACATTAGTTATACTTTGGTACATCGATTTTTTCTCTATCAGTATATTTTACACAAAGCTTCAAAACAGCAAAAAATTCCAGTGTGTAATATGTGTTTATTTTCTCACACAGCCTGGAAACATTGCTGTCGGCGTCTTCAACAAGAATTACTGAAACACATTATTTATTATAAATAACATCGACTGCAGCAATTAATATTGACATTAAATTATTAAGGGAGACCGAGTATCTTTCAGAAAAAAATTATAAAAAAAAGCAGAAAAAAACTGAAAGCAGGCAGACAAACCAGCTACATTTCTGTTCACAGCTTAGACACTATCAACTTTGCTTCAGCTTCGACCCGACAGTCAGGTCTCGTTATATGATAAACACTTTATACAGAGTGCATTTATAGATGTCGTTTGATATTTAACAATGACAAATAGTATCAGGACAGTTTTTAATATAGCATCATCGTGGCGTAGCATTGGAACGGTATACTTTCGTAGCACACTACTTATAAGATAAAAGCATCCGACTGAAGAAGCCTTTATTCAACGAAATTTAGTTTCCGGTCATTTTGTTAGAGAAAATTGTTGCTAAAACTAATCGTTTTCGCGAGCTTCTCAGTTTGCTGACACATCGAAACAGCTTAAACTGATACTAAGCACTCTTTGATAAATACAGTCAGGTTGGTATCCCACTACCTGATGCCTCTCCAGAGATGTCTTCTCTCATCATCGGTGCTCATTTCGAAGCGAGACTCATCACATAAGGCAATTCTACTCCAGTAAATGAAATTCCAGAGAAATTTAGTATATTTGTATCTTCGTGGCGTGGCGTAATGCCCTTTCTGTACCACTATCATTTGTTAACCTAAGTAAGAAAAGTCGTATTTGGCATACATCTGCGAATCGAGTGACCAGTGTTTCCGTGTGTTCAGGTATTTTTACTAGGGGTGAACATAAAAGAACTGTATAGTGTATCTCTAGAAATTTTTTGCAGGTTACAGCGCTCTGTCTGTGAACAGTGTTACATGGACAACATGGAATTCGTGATACACTTTACACATGCGGGGCTTCGCTTCCGCAGCTGTGTCAAGGATTGTGAAAGAGGAGAGACAAACACTTTGCCTTCCGTATACCCCAAAAAACAATCACAAGGAGTTAAGTCTGTTGCTCGTGGTGGCCATCTGTTCCACACGTCATCATCAGCTCCTGAACGGCCGAGCCATCGTTCTGGCAGGTGTGTATTCATGTGTTCCCTTACCGCTAAGTGTAAGAGAAAAGTGCAAAATATTAATGCAAAATGAATCTGCAATTGCATTTGATGCAGAATTTACAAAGCAAGCCTGTCTAAATAGGATATGGCTGCGACGTTTTTCTCCATGGAGAGAAAGGGGCCATAAATCTACTCCCTCCGTTATGTGCAGCATACATGACTCCAGGCGAATATCGTTCGTTCATGTTCGATGGAGAAATAAAGGTTTCCTGTTACAATAAAACGAACTATGTGCCGATTACCTTTACCATTAGCGCTAAACGTTGCTGCGTGACGTGTCGTTGTCAATGACCACCATTGCCAATATCTCGAGGTAAAATTCGGATTGTGCAGCATAATATCCTGGACTGTTCGGAAACGATGGTTTGTGGTAACTGAAGTTGACGTCTTTCTCGACCTGCTGATTTCCGTGATCATCACAGGATTGCAGCTCGAAGGTGATCAACATTTTTCTCTGACGTAAGGACCCAACCAGGGCTTTTGCTACTGCAAATTCAGTGCTTCTCTTCATATATTGCCCCTCAGCAATGGTGACGCCGCTATTTGGCTCCTGGTGAAAACGTGTGCTAGATGCAGCAGTTACCGACAACCATTCTGAAAACTGAATGACTCACAAATTCTCCTGTTTCATTGTAGGTGCCACTTTCTACCGTTGCAGTCTCTCGTAGTCGCATCTTCACTTGTGGTACTCCAGTATCCTTGTATCGTATATTATGAGGCAGACACGGGGTACGAACTCTGAATTAGCTTGAAAAAACATGGAAACCTCTTAAAGCCGAAACTAAGGCTGACCAGCGTTCCAGACTAAAGTAGTCCTCCCACGGGATGTCAAAACGCATGTGGGCGTGGAGCTGGTGACGTCACAGCGTGGAATTTCACATTCCACTACACATCGGAGCGTGGAAAGAAGAATTTGGTATGACGAATTCCTGCCTCGTGGAGAGGAACGTGGCCGATGATTTGTGTCATCGTTTTCACGTCCCAAGCAGAACGTAGAAGCCGCCGTGTTGTGCTGAAATAAACTGTGCATTTTCCTGTTATAGGGGATAAGTGTGAAACATTTTTAGTAATGACAAACACGTAATCTTTACAAGCTCAGTGAGGTACTGATGCAACGTTTGATATGTATTTGTTTTGCATTTTTTCATTCTTTTTTTTTATTTTGCCTTTAGCTTGGGGTGTGGCCGAGCGGTTCTAGGCGCTTCAGTCCGGGACCACGCTGCAACGGTCACAGGTTCGAATCCTGCCCCGGCCATGGATGTGTCTCAGTGCCTTAGGTTCGTTAGCTTTAAGTAGTTCTAAGTTTAAAGGGCTGATGACCTCAGATTTTAAGTCCCATAGTGCTCAGAGCCATCTAATTTTGCCTTTATTTGAGGAACGTGCAGTTTATGGCACTATGTGATAAATCTCTACTTTATTTTTGTTTTTAATACAATATACTCTCTGTTTCACGTCACAAGTTAACAATTTCCGAGTAAAGCCTGAATGGAACACTGGCATTTTTACTTTTGCTCGAAATACTGTTTATTTTTAAGCAACATACTGGAGGATAACTATGTAGAACAAAAACGTCCCACAGGTTACGCGGCCATTTATATACTCTCACGCAGTTCTAAATGGTTCACTGCTTCCTCTTTGTAGGGGAATCTAGCGGGACACTGATCTCATATGCAAACAAAGTGATTAAAAGGGAGAACGCCGGCAGGTATGCAACACGCTTAACTTGCAGATTACTTGGTTACCATCTTAAACGACGAAGTTACTAGGAAAGCTACCGTAGCCTACGCTTACTTACGATTGCCTAGGGCAGTCTACAGCACTTTTACAGCTCTTCGTGTAGCGGAAGGAAACTGCACAGCAATTTACGACTGATAGTGACAGAATTAGGAATTTCGGAAGGACCTCTTAGAAACGAGGACCATCATTCAGCTGCCCTTTGTCCGACCTTGCACGAACCCCTTCCATCCGAAAAGAACGGCTCGTTCTGGTGGTCGTAATTCCGGCGGAAATCCCAGCCCCCGTCCAGGAAGTCGGCCACCTCGTGTTTAACCAGTAATTGAAACGAGTTGGAGGCGGTCTTATTTCCCGTGACAGCGGCGGGACCGACTCGTATCAACCGAGCTGATCTATCGGAAACCACAGGCGGAATCGGAGGGATTTGGCCGTAACCTCTCCATTACAGCGGCCTAAGTAATATACGGCCTGATGTAAATTACTCCCTCTGCCAGCCGCCCCTCCGGACTGCCTTCTTCTGGAGGTGGAGATCGCAGAAGCAGAAGCAGGAGCAGAGCGGCACACTTTTTCCTTCTTCCAGACGAAAGTAAGTGCGGTAATCTGAGGTGAAGTCGGGCAGAAATTAGTCTTAGAATTTTACTCACGTTGCTGAGAATCCAATAGGAAAAGTTTCTTCCTAGCTCAGTTACTTTAACCGTAAACCTACTACGAGAAGATGAAAATGACCTATATCTGGAGAAAATAAAGTACCGAAGTAATGGGTGACCTCTACGGATCTTAACAGAGTCAGATGTGTCAGCCACTCTTTTTGTGCTTTTCATACAGGTACCATTGAAAAGAAGTTCGTTTCGTTTAATGCAAGAGAATTAAAGAAATGAATGAAAGCTACTAGACTAGGAAGGTATTTAGTCGAGACTTGTGAACAATAGAGGAGATCCAGGTAGGTCTACTATGCACCGAAAATTCAGTGCAAAGCCCATCTGCACCTACAGCTTTTCTACACTTCGTGTGGTTAAGGACTGACTATAGTTCTGTGATCATAAATGGAGAAGGGAAATCTGGGTTACGTTGAAGAGATTCATGGCTTCAGTGAATGTTTTCTTTAATTGTTGAACGTTTGTTTTGTCTGCTGGAAACTCGGAGACTCTCACTAAGTCACTGGTAATTGTGTCAAATGAGGCCGTTCAGTTCGTTGTTTGAGGGAAGGGTCTCCTCCCATTTTTTTCGGATGAGAGTCCAGGATTTTCTACTGTAACGTGTGACTTCCAGGTTCCTCGTCTCTTTCTGCCCTATCTCTCTTCCTTGGTCATTCTAGAAATTCAACTAATTCGTAGCTCCTTCTTGGTCCCAACTTCCCCTGAAATTGTTAAATAGCTGGTTGATATCTTGGTTCCATCCATCCTTATGGCGCCCTCTTGGCGTGCTGTATTTGGGAGTAGATAAGGCAGCCCATAGAAACTTTGATTACGCTTTTGGCAGGGCAGGAATTACATCAACTGACTAATCCAATACTTTTGAGAATTTATCCCAGTCTGCTTTTCGAAAATTCCAACGGGATACAGGAGCAGATCGCACTGGAGGAATATTTCGGCCGTAGGAGATGAGAATGGTGTGGCGTATGACTTCTGGGAAAGTCATGCGGGACCGTTGCGATGGCGGTTCCACTGTTACTCCCAGAATTGTCCTTAGTTGACTGGCAGACGTTAGGAGTGTTCACTGTGTTCCATCTTATAGACTTGAATGTGCTCTTTCCTTTTGTATCGTAATGTAGCGTTAAGTTGTTTGGTTCCATCCATTCTGTGAGAATTCTTCCATTTCCCCGCTATTCTATACAACCCTATTCATAGCTGCGATTCATAAAGTTGCCTATATACTCGTGTATTGCAGAACGTTCTATCACTGAAAGTTGTTAGGGAAGAGTTGTGCTGCATTGCTTGAGGATATTTATCGTCTTTATGTTCCCAATTTGAATCACCACTACCATCACGTTTCCTTCATCCTATTCTCTTCAAGAATAACTGAGACATGCTTTAAGACATTGCAAAACAAAGTTTGCAATCTCATTTTGACGGTGGTTAACCCTGGAAACAAGTTTATAATCAGGAATACGACCTCGCTTCCACGGAGCGTTCTCACCTTCGGTGTGAATTTCCTGCAGGGCCTAGACATCCACCTTACATCTTCATAAGGGTACCGGTAGTATTTAAGTCTTATTTCTGAAGAGGATCTCAACATCCGATTGGAAAATTCTGATGACGTTTGCGGGGTGACTCTGAGAAGGGACATTTGCATAAGACGAAAAATTTGTGTATATTTCATGTTCAATATTGAAATTATTTCTGAAACCCCTTCTGTGAGAGTTAGCCTAATTGGAACTATCCAATTAGCTGCTCAGGGAGCACTGGCACTAATTAACAAACAAAAAGACGCATTCGAAGGCGAACGTATTTTCCGCACATATGGAGCTCTGTCCACGTGATTGACGGTAGTTGTTACTGTTTATTATGGAAATTCTGTTCTCAGTTATAGCTATGTTAGTACATCTAAAGATTCACAGCGATCTTCTTTCAGGTGGAATACTGAGCAGTTGCACCTATACGTAACAGGATGCAATAGTGAAGACTTTTATGGCTTCCCGATGTTGTTATTTTACCTTTACTAAATTACTTAAATGTAAATTTCGTAACCCTGATTCTTCATATTGCTAACCTCTTTTCAGCATAACCTAAAAGACTTAGAAGTATAAACTGAAATAAGGTGTATAATCATAATATATAGGGTGTTTCTCAATTCCAACTACAAGGGCGCTGATGACCTCGATGTTGAGCGCCCATAAACCCCAACACACACGCAATTCCAACTACATTCTTAGAGGAACTGTAGAGGTGATTTGGCAGATACAGATTTTATAAGGAATCCATATCCGAAATTGTAACGTTTGGATATAAAACAAGTTTTGTTGATCTGATATCTACGTTTTGGGCATTCATTTTAGATTTCTCTTGTATGTGATCAAGGACGTCCACCTCAAAGTTGAGAATGTGGAGCGTCCGCACAACACCACGAGTAGCCATTCTTGTTGCGAACGTAGAGCTTTCCCACAGCCTTTGTTTTAGCCGGACGGAAATGATCCTTGATGTCATAATTACTACAGGGACTGACAATGACTCCCACTACTTCGTTTGTGTGTATATCGTGATGCGGGAGATTTGAAAGCATCTGCCCTCTAAACTTATTTTACATGGTTTCCTTATCGAAACTTCGTCTACTAAGTTCCCTCTACAACTTCTAGAAGTCTACAGTAGGAATTGTGGAGCACCCTGTATATCAACTCTCCTTAAATTATTCTTTATATGTTAGATGGGGTCCGCAACTCGTGGTCGTGCGGTAGCGTTCTCGCTTCCCACGCCCGAGTTCCCGGGTTCGATTCCCGGCGGGGTCAGGGATTTTCTCTGCCTCGTGATGACTGGTTGTTGTGTGATGTCCTTAGGTTAGTTAGGTTTAAGTAGTTCGACGTTCTAGGGGACTGATGACCATAGTTGTTAAGTCCCATAGTGCTCAGAGCCATTTTTTTTTTTTTTGTTAGGTGGGGAAATAAAACATGGCGAGCAGAACTGTAGTTTTCTCATATTATGGAATCTGCATACAGGTGGCCACCATTTCCTTCTTTACCTTATTGCCCCACAACAACAACATTTGATCCAGTTCTTAATAAAGTTGGTTTCTAATTGAGAGATGTACTTTTGAAATGTAGCTTAGTCATCCTGATTTAGAATTTTCGTATTTTCCTAAACTATTCCACACCATATCTGGAACCATTTCTCCAAAAATCCCCATCCAGTCCCATTTTGTCATATAATTACTTTATTGGAAATCCATGGCTATTAGGTAATATAAAAAGTTCAATGTCTACAGCGGCCAATATGGGTAGCTATTGCAGCACACTATCTACAATCTCCAAAGAAACTCTTTGCTTTAAACTTGCTTAAATTAGAAGTATGCGAAACGAGATGATAGAGTTCACTGCACGGCCATCATTCCAGGACGAAGTGATCTACATGTGGATTTGAATAAGCCTAATTTCGGAACAGATACAAATATGCGAGAGCAACAGATCAGAACTCTGCAGGTTTCCAGGCAAGATATTCCTTCAGGCGGATAGTAAGGAACAATTAAGATTGCAAATTGGATTAATAGCCAAAGTAAGAAAATATTTGGATCATAATTAATGGCGTGCATAGCATGAGTTTTGCAAGAACCATTGTACCACAGAATTTATAAGAAATTTACTCGCAAGGAACTCAGAACACCAAAAACGTAGAATAAGTGAGATAGTGATGATAACGAAATGTGATTTCTTGTCCAAAAAAAGAGCTATTTGCATAAATACTGACATGGAGTTAAAGAAAATTTCTAAATCATTCCTCCAGGAGCACATAACTGAATTAAAGCGAGAGATCAACAGTATGTAAACCACAGCAGTAGAAAATATCACTATACGAGGTATATTACTATGTGGGAATGTAAAACGTTAATTAGATATGTAAGATAGGCTATGGAGGGGTACTGAAGCAGAAGAGGGGCGGTATTACACCACAAGTTACTTAGCAGTGGTCAGTTCTCCAGAACATTTTCCTTCGTGTTAATTTATAGCTGTAAAAACGAAATTTCTGCCTGTTTAAAAATTTTTGTATTTGTTGTATTACACGTCGGTAATGTTTATCTATAAATTAAATATGATACTATGTACTAAATCACATAAATTATTCATTTTCTGCAGAATATGATAAGACATATTTCTATACGAAATTCCTACGAGAAAGACATATTTCTATACGAAATTCCTACGAGTTAGTGACTAAATTAATACTTGCAGCTCATCACAGTGAAGTACTGGAAATTGTGATTGTAATCTGCTAATGGCCGTTCAACGTTCGCGGTTCAGATAAGAGTTGCCATCCCCACATTTCGTTTTCCAAAAGCGACTGGCGCAATTTGCTGATTGTAGTCAGGTGATCTGTAAGGTAATTGTTCCCCTCTCCGATTACATTTTGACGTCTCGCGTTACAATTGTCCCACAGCTCCCGCCCCTCTGTTACCCCCTCTGCATTCTATCCCTTTCTGTCTCTGTGTCTCTCTCTCTCTTTGCCCCTTCGTCATTATCCTCCTCTCTCTCTCTCTCTACCTCAGCCCCTTCTCTCTTCATATCACTACCTCTCCCTCTCTCTTTCCCTCCTCCTGTCGACTGAATATGTAAACTGCAGTATTTGCGTAAGTCATCCACCTCACAATTGACAAAATAAACTTAAACATTCATGCTACATATTTCAATAAATGAGAAGGAAAATTTTTCTGCCTGGGAACAAAACTATAATCGTAATTCCAAGACTTGCATCTTGTTTTCAGAAATGTATTACATTAAGGTTCAATTTGAAACTCCACAGAAATACATTTTATTACAGAAGGCATAAGAATTACCTGCCAACAAAAAAATTTACAAATTTGTATCACATCCTTTCTTCTATTGATACAGACTAACATAAAACGTACTGTCTTATCCTTAGACGACCTCTCGCTTCATGATAGCTGTCTCATATTAAATATATTACATGTCCAATAGCTACAAATAATGCCACATGTTTAAAGTAACCTATAGGAAAAGATGAATAATATTCAATAGTACTGAAGACCAGCTTATACTGCAATGAAGCAAAGTCGGAAATAAAAGAAAGGTTCAAGAGTAGGATTAAAATTCAGAGTGCAAGCATGTCAGTGATAAGATTTGCTGATGACACTGCTATCCTCAGTGAAACTGAAGTAGAACCTCAGGATCGCATTAGTACAGAATGTGGACTGAGAATAAATCAGAGAAAGTTTATTGTAATGATAAGTAGCAGAAATGAGAATAGCGATAAACTTAATATGAAAGTATGTGATCACGCAGTAGGTGAAGTTAAAGAACTCTGTTGCCTTGTAAGCAAAATAACGCATGACCGACGGTGAAAGGAGGACATGAAAAGAAGACTAGTATAGGTAAGAGACAGCATCCCAGGCCAAGAAAAATCTACTGGTATCAAAAATCTGCCATAATGTGAGGAAGAGGTTTGTGAGAATGTACGTTTCCAGTACAGCATTGTACGATAGAGAAACGTGGACAGCGGAAAGCCGGAAAAGAATACAATCGAAGCATGTGAGATGTGGTGTTACGCACGAATGTTGAAATTTCGGTGGTCTGAAAAAGTACGGAATGAGGAGGTTCTTGAAGAATCGGCGAGTAAGGGGAGATACGGGCAACAATGATAAGAAGAAGGGGCGGAACGGAGGGCCATCTGTTACGACGCCAGGGAATAACGTCCATGGTACCAGAGAGGGCTGTAGAAGTTAAAAAGTGCAGGGGAATACAGAGACTGGAAAGCTTCCAGCAAATAAAGGACGACGTAGAGTGCAAGCACTGCTCTGAGATCAATACATTATCACAGGAGAAGTATTCGTGTTGGGGAGCGCGATACCAGTCAGGAAACTGATGACTCAAACAGAATTGTTTTGAGTGATACATGTTGATGTGAAATTAGGAAATTCACTCTGGATCTACTTAGTATAGATTTGTCTGTCCTGAATTGCCTTTCAGTATTGCCATAGATGTGGCAGAGTAACTCCAATGAAAGAAGGAAAAATTTCGTAGCACTAATATGTTAATAAGATGTTACGTAAAGATTACGTACAACAGTTACGGGTATTTTATTTAGATCGCTGTCTATACTACGTCTCGTGGAATTGATAGAATAATGTGGTCGGCTATTATTATATCAGAGAAGAGAAAGAGTTTCAATAGGCTTAACTAGAAGTGACTTTATATAGACATAGGTGAGTAATACCTCAAACTGTTTGGTCCATTACAGAGTGACATAGAAATGCGTTGTACAACTAAACTAAAAATGGAACCCAGTTTCTTTCAACTCTTTCTATACTACTGTAACCATTTTATGTTGAGTCTTATGACTCGTGTAAAGTTCAAAAAGTCATATTTAAGTGAAAAAATGCAGCCGTATTGAAATGATAATTATGTTGAATATCCTGTAAATTTACATATTGACAATTATCGAAATATATAAAATAAAATCGTCCGAACTTCTGAACTGTTTGCGTTAGGACGTTCAAAGTGCAGGGCTGGCCGCGGGGCATGATGGCAATTAGTATCTTCCTGCGCACGCGCCTTGTTGTTCTTTATACCGAAAGACGGACATAGAGACAGACCGAAAAACAAAGCACCCTCCACCACACAGCACACTCGAAAGCGAGTTAATATTGCTATGTCATCCAGTTCTTAGATCAAGTATCTACTCTCCGCCACACACCAGAAAATAAAGCGATTTATTACGGTACGGTACGTGGAGGAAGATGATTTCATCCCCATTATCCAAAGTGAAACTGATTTCTAGAAGATGTGGTTCATACAAGACGGAGCCTGACCCCATTGAAACAGGAGAGTGTTTGATGTTCTAGAGGAGCACTTGGGAACCGCATTCTGGCTCTGGGGTACCGAGAGGCTACTTGCGTGGGCCTCGATTGACTACCACATTCTCCGGATCTGAACACGTGCGACTCCTTTTTGTGCGACCACGTTAAAGGCAAGGTGTACAGAAATAACTCCAAAACCACTGCTCAGTTGAAGACAGCCATTCAGGAGGTCATCGGCAGCTTCGATATTTCGACACTTCAGCGGGTCATGCAGAATTTCGCTATTCGCCTGCGTCACATCAATGCTAATAATGGCATCTACATAGAACGTGTCATAACCTAAATCTGAATCTCTGTAGTGACGTTTACAAGGTGAATAAAGTATGTGCACGCCATAGTTTGTAAGTAATTTACATTTTTTTCATATAGTTTAATAATTGTCACCCCATATATGTTCCTGTCGAGTCAACAAATCGACGCCAACTAATTATTAAGTTTCCTTCCCTTTCAACGAAGATTTACTGATCCGTTTATGTAATTACAGCACATACCGTATTTCGCGTAGTTTGTAGAGGGTCCTGCGATGCTGTGTTGCTTTAAAGCTCGTCCTGCTTTGAATTCTTATTTCCTGCTGTGTGTTCCCACGAAACTGCTCATTCAAGTAGTAAAGATCTGTAATTACAGAAGGAATCCCAACTTCAGCGTCAAAATATTGAAGGTTGTTCTGGGATATCATCTGAATATTTTAGAATAACAGACACTAGCATTTCGGTTGATTATTCGTCGGTATACATACCCATACTGTTGTGTATCACTGTTAACGTACAACTAACACTATAGAACCGAGATATATAGGATGCAAGCTGGAGCGCTAAGAGTAGAGTTGCTACAACTGTCTTTAAGGAGCAAGTTTGTTTATTATCTAGGCATCATGCAATCCGTCGACATTTGTCTAGTGAAATACTGAAACAAATGTGAGATGGAAAACAGATTCAGAAATCCAATGAAATGCAATTTCTTATTAACGATTCATCGGAGAACAAATTAAAATTGTCGGATAATATCCGTTAACTGTCTCAAAAAAAAAAAAGAATCAACTGCAATCGAGAGGTGGAATTAAAAATTTACAATGTTTGACGTACATTCTGTACAGCTCTTATACCTATCACTATACTGCACACATGTTCAGTTACACCAGACGGATAGATTACTTCTCGGATTACCAACAAAGAGCTAGAACTTCAATCGTTTCTACTTTTAGGAACGCTATTTCCTTTCTGCATACAGTTAGTTCCATAAAAAAGGTTCTGATCCAGAGGCAGATCAGATTCGCTACCATAGGAAATTAGCTGTCTGAAGAAGTGTACAGTCCAAATTAGTTGCCGGGTGTGCTCCTGATGAATACTGTGCCAAATTCTGGACAAATGGAGCGTCAAATTGTCAAAATCCAGGGCTGGTAGGACAGTCATGTCCATAAATCCGCAAACGTTTACAATTGAGGAGAGTTTCAGCAACCCTGTTGGCCAAGGTGGAGTTCGGCAAACACGAAGACAAGCAGTAGAAATTCTCTCCTTGTGCATGCGGGTATTATCTTGCAGAAAAGCAAGCCCAAGTTGCCTTTCCCTGAAGGGCAATAAAACGGGGAGTAGAATATCGTCGACGTACCGCTGTGCTGTAAGGATGTGGACGATAACAACCAAAAGGGTTCTGCTATCAAATGAAATGTCACCACAGACCATCAGGGACTTATCATCTGAGGTCATCAGTCCCCTAGAACTTAGAACCACTTAAACCTAACTAACCTAAGGGCATCACACACAACCATGTCCGAGGCAGGATTCGAAACTGCGACCGTAGCGGTCACGCGGTTCCAGACTGAAGCGCCTAGAACTGCTCGGCCACCAAGGCCGGCACGGCAGCGGAAGGCGGCCCGCTGCAAAGACTCATAAGTCGGACAGGCGTACCACAGTGAATCAGCGACGCCAGCACACCGTTAACTTTATAGATGCGTCACCACTGGGCAGGTGACAGACACAGCATGGCAGCTAACTCCGGCGTAAGCCATTCACGGCGCTCAGCGCAAATACGCGACCATCTAAAATCCAGTGGTATGCCCACTGCAGGAGGCATCCGAGTGAGGCGGACAACGAGAGACACCAGACACAGGACACAGCGTTTGTGGCCCATGGGTGCAAGCCTCCTGTAGCAGAATGCGTGCAAACATGGCACGCGGTGGCTCGGCAAAAGACATCTGTAGTTCGGCCCAGTAGGCTCCCGGAAGTCAGTCGGAGGCAGTCAACAGTTGGACCCCAGTTCGAAGATGCCAGTTCAGCTCCTGGCATGATCACCAGTGGATACAACTCATAGTCTCACAGATTGCGGAGGAGGCGTTTAGTGGCAGTTTGAGGGTTGTGTGATAGTCATCAGGTTGCTGACTGTGGTGGAGTAATTCTCGCTGCTGGCTGTGAACATGACAGGAACTGGATTGCTGGAATGGGCAGTATTTGTCACTGTGGTGTCACCGCCAGACACCACACTTGCTAGGTGGTAGCCTTTAAATCGGCCGCGATCCGCTAGTATACGTCGGACCCGCGTGTCGCCACTGTCAGTGATTACAGACCGAGCGCCGCCACACGGCAAGTCTAGAGAGACGTCCTAGCACTCGCCCAGTTGTACAGCCGACTTTGCTAGCGATGCTACACTGACAAATACGCTCTCATTTGTCGAGACGATAGTTAGCATAGCCTTCAGCTACGTCAATTGCTACGACCTAGCAAGGCGCCATTTGTCATTTGATATTTATATTGTGATGCCTGTACCATCAGACCGATGCACACCAATTATGGATTAAAGTTAAGTATTCCAGCAGCAACGTACCTTATTGGCTATATTAATTACATTGTCATTTTCCAGACCTCACGCCAGCCTGCGTGAGCTTAAACGCGTGCCTTTCGGCTTCCTCCAAACTCCGTGAATTGGCTCCTGCCAATTCACAACAGTCACCCTCCAGCTTGCCCTTTTGAAACAGGACACTGTTTTTTGTTACGAAGACCACCAACGTTTCTCACCCTTCCAGTACTCGTAAACTAATTTTCAGCGATAATGCTCCTCCTTACCCTCCACCTTTTCGTCAAACAATGTTTACAGCTGAGAAGAATTGACGGATCATGACTGTAACTGTCATACTCCACTGAGCAATACTGATGGCTGGGTATGTTAGCAGAGTATACCTCTGGGAACGAAGTCTTTCGCGACGGCACTTATATGTTAAACATTCTCAGTTTTTAGTATGAAGGCTTTCACGACCGGATGACATATCTTCCGGTAAACCTTCCGGGATGTATGTTACCAGAAGATATTCTCAGTTTTCTTGCCGCGTCAATGACGATGGAGGTAATCGTCGAAAGCTTGAGATTTTATGCCGAATTGACGCGGCAAGAAAACCGAGAATGTTTTACATATAGAGTATACCTCTACCTTTCACGAATTAAGTACACAAGAAAACATCATTACATTCTCAATGCTTTACATAAAAAGAACTGAAATGTCAGACAGGAATAGAAAAGAATGGGGAAACAATCATTCATAGCGTCATCATGGTCGCTTTTCATTGGATGTTGACAACTTCAGCAATGTGTATACCTTCCGTGAGTATTTATCACTTGTGACAAATGGCTCTGAGCACTATGGGACTTAACTTCTTTGGTCATCAGTCCCCTAGAACTTAGAACGACTTAAACCTAACTAACCTAAGGACATCACACACATCCATGTCGAGGCAGGATTCGAACCTGCGACCGTAGCAGTCCCGCGGTTCCGGACTGAGCGCCTAGAACCGCTAGACTATCACTTGTAACACTCACGTGGCATGCTGCGTGGTACCCGTTCCCATTCTAGAATGAGAGCCAATGAGAGTTTTTGGAGAGTCTGTACTGCAACAGGACGACCACGAACCGTCTGTCAAGCGTGTCCCACGTATGAACGATTCCAGAACCTCAATGTCCAGGCTTCACGAGACACCCCTGCTAACTCCCATCGCCTTGGCATTAGCAGGGATTCAGGGTAACCACCGTATGTAACTGCTACTATATGTACCAACAGAATTTGTTCGATGTACTGCCTGGCGGTAAGGCAAATACGGACAGTGACAAGACCCGTATGGCTGTCAACACTGAGCCTGCTGACCGCATCACGAACCCTGGAAATCTGTCGATATGTTGGACAAAATTTGGCAAGTACCGCTCACCATGGGTCTTTGCACACGAAAAAGGCCATCACCTCGCGCCAGAAGATATCTGGACTCATCTGTGAATAACACATTTCGACAGTGATGAAGTTGAAAGTTGATACGGGAACGGCAGACCTGTTGCTATTTCGCAACACTGATTCGCTACATTGACAAAACCAAAATCTATTAGCCTCTAATGCTCTCCGTCTTGCAGGTAGCGTGCATAAATACTCTCGAAGGTTTCTCAACTGTCCTGGCAGAAGCCTTCATAGACTTCAGGGCAAATGGGGATTTCAGAAATAGTTTATTAATAAATCGGTCTTTGAATTTTATGCAGTATATCTTCTGGCAACAAGTGCCAGAACGAAGAAGAACGCAAAACCAGAGAATGCGATGAGACTACCGCAGTCAATAGCGCGCTGACCAGAACGTCACCACGATAGGTGCGGCATCTAGCCGAAGTGAATACAAACACCGCTACTGCAGGCCTCACGCGGACGGTAGTGGATAGTATTCGCAGATTATCAGCACGATCTAGCAGAGACTGTTACGATATCAATTAGTAGTGATCCATATCCATTGCTTACTTGGACATTGTCTATAGAGAAGAACATTACTTATTTGCATGTCGCCCATCGTTTGCAACACCATTGTAAAGCCTAAGTTAGGTACTGTCAATCTTCTTATTTGTAATATAAACTATTAATGTTATTTGCTTGAATTGTTGTATAGCATTCCGAGAACGCAGCATCCCTTCGGCACCCTACACGTGACGAGTGAGCAGGACATCACAGGGTAGACTGGTGAGTTTTCAGCACTGAAAAAAAGGGTATTTCGCATACTATTATTGTTTTCTATATCCTACCTTTGTGAAACCAGATATTCTTCAATTTCTGCTTTGAAGATAACATATACATCTCAGCTAAACATGGAAAAAGGTCTCAGAATGTCTGTTTCTAATAATAAATGTTCTCTGTGAGTCAGACCCAAGAGGTCACTAATAAATACAAAACATGTTTTTAATTTAGTGATGAAAAGTTAATTATTAAATCGGTTGTGCAAAACAGATACATTCATATTTATAAGCGCATTGTGCCATTGTAAACATGAATTTCAATGTTTTGTTATGTCAGAATGTTCTTTGCTTTCCTTTTCCTTCAGTAAATTGATCAATTTCTAATTTTTTTTAATTTTTCTTTAAGCGCGCGACCCTCATTTAATGTCGTCACGCTCCCGTGGGCGCGCAAGCCCTACAGGTCCTTAAAGTCCCAGGCGTACTTCGCGGAAGTGGCTCACTGCCAGTCCCGGACGATGTATACTTCGGTTCATCACCACTGCACCAGTCTGGCCTTCCCACGACAGTGTTCCGGCCCCGGCAGCAGCCAACGGTACTGGTCCTGTGGCAATCAGAATCCGCATTAGTGCCAAGTCGAAGACTTCTGTCTAGTCGGCTTGACCTCATTCGTCTTCATCTACATCTACATCTACATCCATACTCCGCAAGCCACCTGACGGTGTGTGGCGGAGGGTACCTTCAGTACCTCTATCGGTTCTCCCTTCTATTCCAGTCTCGTATTGTTCGTGAAAAGAAGGATTGTCGGTATGCCTCTGTGTGGGCTCTAATCTCTCTGATTTTATCCTCATGGTCTCTTCGCGAGATATACGTAGGAGGGAGCAATATACTGCTTGACTCTTCGGTGAAGGTATGTTCTCGAAACTTTGACAAAAGCCCGTACCGAGCTACTGAGCGTCTCTCCTGCAGAGTCTTCCACTGGAGTTTATCTATCATCTCCGTAACGCATTCGCGATTACTAAATGATCCTGTAACGAAGCGCGCTGCTCTCCGTTGGATCTTCTCTATGTCTTGTATCAACCCTATCTGGTACGGATCCCACACTGCTGAGCAGTATTCAAGCAGTGGGCGAACAAGCGTACTGTAACCTACTTCCTTTGTTTTCGGATTGCATTTCCTTAGGATTCTTCCAATGAATCTCAGTCTGGCATCTGCTTTACCGACAATCAACATTATATGATCATTCCATTTTAAATCACTCCTAATGCGTACTCCCAGATAATTTATGGTATTAACTGCTTCCAGTTGCTGACCTGCTATTTTGTAGCTAAATGATAAAGGATCTATCTTTCTGTGTATTCGCAGCACATTACACTTGTCTACATTGAGATTCAGTTGCCATTCCCTGCACCATGCGTCAATTCGCTGCAGATCCTCCTGCATTTCAGTACAATTTTCCATTGTTACAACCTCTCGATACACCACAGCATCATCTGCAAAAAGCCTCAGTGAACTTCCGATGTCATCCACCAGGTCATTTATGTATATTGTGAATAGCAACGGTCCTATGACACTCCCCTGCGGCACACCTGAAATTACTCTTACTTCGGAAGACTTCTCTCCATTGAGAATAACATGCTGCGTCCTGTTATCTAGGAACTCCTCAATCCAATCACACAATTGGTCTGATAGTCCATATGCTCTTACTTTGTTCAATAAACGACTCTGGGGAACTGTATCGAACGCCTTGCGGAAGTCAAGAAACACGGCATCTACCTGTGAACCCGTGTCTATGGCCCTCTGAGTCTCGTGGACGAATAGCGCGAGCTGGGTTTCACATGACCGTCTTTTTCGAAATCCATGCTGATTCCTACAGAGTAGATTTCTAGTCTCCAGAAAAGTCATTATACTCGAACACAATACGTGTTCCAAAATTCTACAACTGATCGACGTTAGAGATATAGGTCTATAGTTCTGCACATCTGTTCGACGTCCCTTCTTGAAAACGGGGATGACCTGTGCCCTTTTCCAATCCTTTGGAACGCTACGCTCTTCTAGAGACCTACGGTACACCGCTGCAAGAAGGGGGGCAAGTTCCTTCGCGTACTCTGTGTAAAATTGAACTGGTATCCCATCAGGTCCTGAGGCCTTTCCTCTTTTGAGCGATTTTAATTGTTTCTGCTTTACCGACAATCAACATTATATGATCATTCCATTTTAAATCACTCCTAATGCGTACTCCCAGATAATTTATGGTATTAACTGCTTCCAGTTGCTGACCTGCTATTTTGTAGCTAAATGATAAAGGATCTATCTTTCTGTGTATTCGCAGCACATTACACTTGTCTACATTGAGATTCAGTTGCCATTCCTGAACCAAGCGTCAATTCGCTGCAAAAAGCCTCAGTGAACTTCCGATGTCATCCACCAGGTCATTTATGTATATTGTGAATAGCAACGGTCCTATGACACTCCCCTGCGGCACACCTGAAATTACTCTTACTTCGGAACTTTCTGTTTACTAGGTCACAGTTCACGGAAGTCAGTTTGAAAGACAGTGGTGCAACAGTCATTAGCTAATGATCAAAATTATGGAACTGTTTCGCAGAAGTCTTAAACCTTTAGATACCAACTTTATTGATTCAGAAAGTTGATTAATAGCAGGAGCCTCACTGCAAGTAAGTACTAGAAGTCAACACTTTTGAGATATATCCCTATTTCATTTTCATTTTAAAGTAGGAATGTCTGCATCCTCATTGATGTTATATTTTTGATTATCATACTGTTGCGTGCTTTCCCCAAAATTAGAGTACCACTTCGGAATGAATGTAATTGTAGACGTAAGTATCAAGTGTCTGTCGGTTTCCTAACGTTGGACTAATGAATTGTAAGTGGGTTGAACGAGCAATCCGCGCGGTTCCCTAGCGGGAGTGGAGTGCTCTGTCTAAATAATGATAAATGTCAAAGGAAATGAAAAATGTAAAACATACGCTCAGTGCTTTGCTGAAGTGATACTGTCTGTCGCACATGAAGTACGACTTGAAATACGTTGATACATGTGGTAGCAGCATCACTGGTGCCCAGCTCGCCACTCGCCTGTGGCTATGAAAGCGCTCAATTAGTCCTTACTGGTCACTGGATGAGTAGTGAGGACGTTAGCAGCTGAGTTGCATATTCGCCTTATTTGGTGCCTCTTGACTGAATTGCCATATTTGGTGAGGAAGGGAGAACCAGTGACGTCACAACCAGCAGTGCGGCTATATAATGGCGAGTCCATGGCGACAGGACCGTCTTTTATCACTTGAAATAGACCGAGCTTGGTATGATTTTAAGTACTCGACGAGGCTGGCATCCCGAGGAGAGTTTATTAATTCATATCGCCGCGAGACCATACATTCTTACATTACATACTTCTCCAGGGAGGATACGTGGCTCAGCATTAAATAACTGGGGAAGGTGCGTATTAAGAAGGCTAGCCCGTTAAGCTCTCAAGCCTTCCTGGTAAGCTGCCGAAATGAGAACACAACTCCACGAGTTGCTATGGCGAGCCCTCACACAACTCAAACATCCCCTTAGAGAAATTATACATGACTGTGCTTAAACTGACACACAATATTTTTTTAGCGCAACGCAATCTGACTTTCAGTAATCCCTACAAGAGAATGGCCCTATACGTTTCACAAATCACTTACCTCACAAAAATCTTCGTTACTCGAACTACTGCAATACAGCGAGCGCTACTACTGCCAGCTAAATAAAAGATTCAAACTACGGAGGGCACTAACTACTGATAGGCATAGTTAGCAAATAAAAGATTTTAATAGAGAACAAGCAATGTATTTACCTTAATAGTCATAATATATATAGCAGTTCATGACATTCATTCTTACAAATGTAATGTTTCTGATGGACACACTTCCAGATTATCCATTCTCAAAAATCGGCCATCTCACTTCCCCACATCCACCACTGCGGGCGGCTCGCCTCCAACTGCGCAACGCTACGCGCTGTTAACATCCAGCTGCCCAACACTACAATGGCAGACAACAATGCAAACTAGCCACAGACTGCACACAGCACAGCCAGTGATTTTCATACAGAGCGCTACGTGGCGTTATCAATATAAGAACCTAAACAGCCTACTTACACAGCATCTGGACATCGAGTAGAATGTATCGT
Organism: Schistocerca cancellata; assembly: GCF_023864275.1. Classification (NCBI taxonomy): domain Eukaryota; kingdom Metazoa; phylum Arthropoda; class Insecta; order Orthoptera; family Acrididae; genus Schistocerca; species Schistocerca cancellata. The sequence goes on from NC_064634.1 coordinate 229,354,279, forward strand.
CGAGTTAGCACTGTTCAGGTACGGGGTAGTTTACTCTTCACTATAAAGCAATGGATTCAGAGGATCGCGAACAACTGGGTGTTCACCGGCAATTGACAGAACTACCCTCTGACCTAGAATGGGAGAATATCGACGCGGCGACTGTACCACAGCAGGTCTCGTGGCAGAAGAAGTGCTCAGAGAAACAGAAGTGGACTTCATCCGGCTCTCTCAGCAACAAGACGGTACTGAACGAAAATCGACAGAACGAAATGTCAGTACGACTGAGAAAGATACCGACGCGGGTGCTACTTCGGCACATAGGCAAGGTCTCAACTTCGCAGCAGCCCTCGGAGTATCCCTGTCTGCGATATTGTAAGTGGGATGAACGAGCAATCCGCACGGTACCTAGCGAGAGTGCAGACTAAATTCATCACTGGGGCGGATTATTTCCGAATCCAAACCCACCACCATCTAAGTTGACTAAGGCTGAAAGCAACGGACAGCATGCACTCTGCAGCGACCCCTCTCATCTCAGTTCTGCCAGCTGACAAGGGCAATGCATCCGTTTTTCTGAGTAAAACTGATTGCGAAGCTAAAATTCAGTTGATTCTCGAGGAGGATACCTACCGCAAACTGTCATGGGACTCAACGTCAAGTATAAAGGGGAAGACATCAGAGCTTCTAAAACAGTCATCACTGGAGGGGTCGTTAATAAGAATCTGCTCACTCAGGTGCCGAGAACACTAACGCTTTATCGGCTACCAAAGATGCACAAAATGAAATCTCCTCTTTGCCCCATTCTGATCACCATCGCCAACTTACAGACTGGTAAAACGTCTGGCTACCCTCGTTAGATTGCATGAGGGTCGCAATGTGCAACACAAGAAGAACATCGACGATTTTTTGAACCGAGTTAAACATATGCGTTTTGGGCAGGGTGATATCATGCTCAGTTCTGATCTGTACTTATTTACGCGTGTTCCTGTCGAAGCCTGTACAGGTCTCCTCTCCCAGATATTTGATGACAAAATTCTGGGATTGTTTAAACACACTTTGACATCATCGTGTTCCCTACGTGGCGGCCAGTGTTTCGATCAGTTGTACGGCGTGGCGATGGGAAGTCCGTTAGCTCCGATTGTTGCCAAGCTTTCCATGGAGAAATTTGGATACACCGCTTTGTTCACGGTTCCAGCTAAGTCAAGTAGCTTTTATCGTAACGTCTACGGTAATTTTATTATGTGTCTTCACGAACGTGAAAAACTGGCAGAATTCTTAGGACACCTGAATGGCGTTTACGATCACATGGTCACATTAGGCTTACTATGAAACTAAACGAAATATAAACTAAGATGAAACGGTAGGGATTGGAATTCAGCTCCTTCAGGTATGGGTTCATTGACTATACTGATTGGTTACCCCACACGATACCTGAAGGATAATAACCTCCTTTCACTGCTCTCCTATGGTTGCTGTACTCACCTGTTGCTACGAGTAATTTTCCAATGATTTTGATAACTTTTAACTCATATTTATTGCCTCTCAGTTGAGTGAATAAATTACCTGTTCACTTATCACCTTGAACAGAGGGATTATAATTATCTTCACCTTCTCTACATTGAGAGTGAAATTTCGTTTATCATCTTTGTCTGAATAAGTAGCTTGGAGCATTTTATACATCTCAGTGGTTGAATGAAATATCACAGATTTTTATTACTGCTTTTAAAAATTTTCTACTTCAGATGATAAGCTGAAGGAATTTACGGTTATCTTTTGAGTCTGAATTAAACCCCTTTGAGAGGTGTGTTATTCACAGAAGAGGCTCACTTCATTTTCGTTATAATCAAATATAAATTTCTCTTTGTAAAGTACAAGATGACAATGGAAGAACCGATAATGGCATTCTTTTTTAATTTCAATTTGGAATCTATAATTTCAGTATCAAAAGCTTTCTGTTTTCTTTCTTTGGACTGATGAAATATATGTGTTTACATATTGCCTGCACTTTCTGCATGGTTTCGAGGAGGAAACGTGTATATTAGTTCTTGGATTCGAGATTTGCTGCCATTCTAATCATGCTTCTCGAGACACTGACACTTCTATGTAATGTATGGCTTACCTTCCATATTTATAGATGGTGCAGTAAAGTAGATAGGAAAATTATAATTTTTTTAAAATTTTGCTGGAAATAATGAAATGACATATATAGAGTGTTCATTACAGAACTGATGTGATGTATCGTCACTTTGACGGAAAAGTATGACATTAGCGTTGAGAATAGGCACGGTCTCTTTACTGACAGTTATTTTCAAACTTTTTTATTAGAGTAAATTAATATAAAGTTTCTATCTTTCCACAACTTTTATGAAAACTATATAGCGTTTCGAGAAATTTTGTTTAGAAGGTGATTAAGATTTTACAAGGAACCATACATAGGTACTTGTTGAACATCTACCTTAAAACCAAACCAAAAATAAGAGTGAAAATGTATTGCAGTTTTTGTGAATATAAACACTGTAATAGATGTAACAGATACTGCAAAAACAAATCCCTCCAGCAGGAACGTGTATAAAGTCTTATGACTGTTGTACCTTTACAATAACGCAGTTAACTGCTGTCACATCACAATGTTGCAGTGATGCTCCACCTCTCTTACAGCTTTTTTCATTGTTTCACTTATGAATGACATCTTGAGTTTACTACTAACAGCATGAACTGTTTTACTTATTATCGATATAATACTGTCATATTTGATTATACTATTTTTCTGCCGATTAGACGCAGTGTTGATTATGGAATGTTCCGTGGCTAGATAGAGATCTAGTTTTTATAACACTCCTTTTCCTTGTACATTAACAACTGTCCACCCTCGTTAAACACCTTCCAAAATACTACAGGAAACCTAATCTTCTAATGCGTCTGTACATTGGTTTAATTTAGAACTAAAAATCTATTGATATTGCCCTCGGTGTATGGCTTTTATGTTGAACATGTTCCTATTTCTTCTTATCCATTAAACTTAACAGGGCAGTTCACAAGGTCAGATGATGATTCAGAGATTAACACTGACCACAACCGCGTAAAACATTGTTGTCAAGGCGTAAACTGAGCAATTTATCCGTTAGCAGAACGTAGCGAGCGTCCTCGCATGACAGGAGCTCTTTAGACTTTGATGAGGTGTCTAGCCATGACCTGTGTGCTTACTGAATTAGCCATCCGCGGCGACAGACATCAGGATAGTGGAGACAGACTGAACTCTGCTGAGGAATTTGCAAGTTAGGTTTCCATTAATTCTGCAAAGCTTTGCTACTGAGAGTCTCTGATTTCATTATGTTACTGATTTTCTGTGCCTCTGAAATCTGATTTATAAAATACAAGCGTAAGTCAAAGTAGTTATAGAATTTTATTGTAATCAAATAGGAAACTTACATGAACATAATTTTTCGACATAGTCTCCTTGCGTTTCTACGCACTTGGTCCATCGTTGTACAAGCTTCTTGACACCGTCATAAAAGAAGGTTCTCCGTTGAGCTGCGAGCCAGGAATGCACTGCTTCTTTCACTGCTTCGTCCAAGGCCAATCGACGGTCTCTTAATGCCTGTCTGATTGGATCAAACAAGTGATAGCCAGAAGGGGCAAGATCGGGACTATATGGAGGATGATCCAGTACTTGAAGTGTGAGTTTATGGAGCGTTTCAGCAGTGTGGGCAGCAATTATGCGCACTGGCATTGTCGTGCAACAACACAACACCTTTTGACAACAATCCTCGTTGTTTGCTTCGAATTGCGGCTTTAGCTGGCAGTAAGCATCTCACTCTGACGTACACAGTTCATTGTTATACCGCTTTCCCCATCATGTTCCAGTACTGGACCTTCTGCGTCCCAAAAACCCGTAAGCATCAGTCTTCCTGCATACCGTTTGGTCTTGAACTTCTTCTTGCACGGCGAATTTGGATGTTTACATTCCACACTCTGCAGTTTACTCTCCGGCTCGTAATGATGGATGCATGTTGCGTCACCAGCAATGATCCTGTCTAAGAAGTTGTCCCCTTTGTTACCGTAGCGCCCAAAATGTTTTTTGAAGATGTCCAAGCCCGTTTGTTTATGCAACTGTGTGAGTTGTTTTGGGACCCATCATGCACAAATTTTATGAAACACAAGTCTGTTCTGGATGATTTCGTAAGCAGAACCGTGACTAATTTGCCGACGATGCGGCACTTCGTCAATAGTTAATCCTCTGTCTCAGAGAATCATTTCATGTGAACGCTCAACGTATTCTTCATTTGTGGCGGTAAACGGTCATCCGGATCCTTCACCGTGCGTAACTCTTGTGCGACCATTTCGGAACTTTTCAATCCATTCATAGGTACGCCGTTCTGGCAAAACACTGTTCCCGTACTGTACCGAAAGTCTTCGATGAATTTCGGCCCCTGATACATCACACGATCACAAAAAACGGGTCAATGACCGTTGTTCTTTTTTGGTGCAAATAGACAGCGGAGCAGTCATGATTAACAGCACGGCAGCGATAACGAAACTAACCTAGCAGCTTGAAAATTGCAAAGATATAACAACAAATAAACAAAGCATGCGTCATCAACGCAAAACGACAGTACTACCAAAATAAACAAAAATATAACTAAATTGCGGATAATAATTGACTTTGTAACACCATTATGATGATATGTCTGCACAAATGGCAGCACAAAGTGAACAAATCGAAACGCAATGCAACAGATTTTATCGAAAAAAATGATATGTCATTCAATGATGAATCGTGTGAATAGGTATTATTAAAAAATGTAAGAGAGCCAGAAAATGCGAGTGAGAAGGAGGATATTTGTACTGTTAATGATATGTATGAGGTAGTGGACGTGGATGTGGGGGAGGTTGTGATGAAATATGCCAAGCAAAAGACGTGTGCACAGTGGCTAACTCGAATGAATCTGGTTATGAAAGTGAAAGTAATAATAAACCCAGTGAAAATAGATTGTCAGGTACTAATGATAGTGAAACTGGGCCTAAATCGGGGAAATCACTGAGTAATGTCGCACAGGGGCATGATTTGCATGTACCTCCTGATAACACTGTACTAGGGAAAACTTTAACTAATGTTTTGAAAGAGTGTGAATTACAGGAACAAACAGAACCACCTGATAAAATACTAACAGAACAGGAGACTTTGTATCTTGCTAAAAACTTTGAAATTCCAAAATGTGAAAAGCCACCTGATGAAACAAAACGTTGGCAACATCTGATAAGCTTAGTGAAAGATGTAGAAAATAGGAGGTCTTAAAAGCCACCAGACTTATGTAATTGTTTTATGAACCATAAAAGACTGCCTTGTTAATAAAGAGACTGGGGCAGGCTGCTGTATGCATGTATAAATATTATTAATACAATGCATGATACAATATTAGTGTATCTGAGTATTACCTGTAAGTGGATTATTGTTTTGTTGATCTCGAGACCTGTGGCAGTTTGTTGCTTATATATTGTAGTGTGTTGTCTGACTTTGCTTAGGAACTGTTTATTTTCAATTGAATACTTACTGCTGCCAGTCTAATTATGAAGATAGGGCCATGTAGTGTGAGAAACTTGAAAACTTTATGAATTATGATGCTTATGGTAACTTAATGAAAGTGCAAGGAACTCCACAAAATAATAATTGATTACTAATATACTTAAAAATCAGAAAGTGCTTATGTTTGCAGTATGTTGTTTACTTAAAGATACAAGTCTCCAGGTGAGGGTTGTTAACCCTCAGGGGACATGCACTCTTTGCATTGTCAAGTGTCTGACGAGCACTAGGTACCTCAGTCGTTGCCAGCACTACTTCCGTTTCTTTTCGTGCTGCCAACCTTCCTCTTCATCATTCAAAACTTTTACTATCTTCTTTCCTTCTTCTCTATCAAAGTAAACAAAAAGTGTAGAAATAATGTAAGACACTGTGTATTGTTTGTGGATAAATATATAAATAATTAAATTGGGCACACTAGAAGGTAAGGTAAATGAATGCCATAATATGACTAAATGTAAAGGTTTTTTTAAAAAAAAGGGCAAATATGGTGATGAAAAATTGTAAGTGTGTTTAAAACTGAGGAGAGAAACCTGACTAATGTGTGTAAAATAGATCTGAGATGTATGTGTGTAGTGCCACAAAAGGTTGGCAGAAATCATTTGCAATAAGATATAAAATTATTCTTCTGATCTTGACATATTTGATAACCTAGATGTGTAATTGAACTGAATATTGACTTTAAAAGAAATATTACTCTGTAAGAAAGTGGGGAGAGAAACCACAAATTTCGGACTCTCAAATAACAACTTAACATTGTCATTATACAAAAAATGTCATTTAAATTTTTCTTGATTAAAATATGTTACCTGATGTCATTTGAAAAGAAATGATTTTGTCACCAGTGTCTACTTACTGTTTCAAAGTTGCAGGTTTTATGTTTTATACCATTAATGCAATCTGTACCAAAGATGTGAAATAAAAATGAAAAAAACCTGGAGATAATGTCAATAAATTGCTCAAAAATATGTTGTTGGGCAGTAAAACTAGACAAAAGAATAAAAATGCTGTGGTCCTGAAGTTTAGGGCTACCAAATATGCTGTGTGAGCAGTAGCCAAAGGACTTGCCATTGTGGGGCAAAAAGCTGATAATTGGTCATGAGCTACCAAACCTACAGGATGGAGCAGTGTGTCGACTTAAAAAGGTGTTCTTTAGCGTTCTTATTTTAACTGTGTTTTGTGCCTAAATGTTTACATACAAAGACTGTCAAACGAATAATGGGCAGAATGAGTAGCATGGACTGCTTATGCTGAGGCAGGCAGTGAAGTAAGGTTTTTTGATCAATATGTTATAGAGTGACTATTCCCACTGAAGGCAGTGAAAAAGTATTATAAAACGTATTTCTAATCTTGTTCAAATAGTTGTAGATGTTTTCGAGATTAGGTTTTCTGGAATAACTTAAAGTTTTGGACTGCCTTGTTTTAAAACAAAGCAGTGATGCTTAAAGATAGATTCAGAGTATGTTAGTGTATTTATGTGCAGCAATCAAATTAATGAACAGCAGCTTTAAAGTTAATTACTTTGAGAAAACCTTGAAAATTTACTTTTGTATTTAAAGAGTCAGTTGAAAAAGATTCTCATAGCTATTTAGTGTAAATATTTGTGCATATGTGGATGCAAATTGAAATTTTCAATATTTCATAAATTGCTGAACCTTGGGAAATGTACTATGATCATTAACATGCTTGTGTGTCTGTGAATATTTACTTTCTTTGAAAATATCGAAAGTCAAATTTGTATTTGTTGAGTTAGAATGTTCTGTGTTGTTGTATATGTGTATTATTTTTATTTTATTTGATGGCTATACCTTTTCTACTAATATGCAGATTAGTTTGTGTGTTGTTTATCTGTTACTTGAACTGTATGTCTATGAAATGAACATGTTTAAAGAAATCTTGTGTAACGATGCAAAATTAGTCTCCTTAAAACAGTGTGGGCATGAAAATTACTGTTAATGGCTTATTTTGAAAATGTTTTGGAAGAAATGTATGAAATTTCTTAGTGTGCCTACTGTATGTTTGTAATATGTATTTTTTTTCTCCCAACTGAAGTTGGATGGTAATTTTTTTTTTATATACCCAACACCACTCAGGTGTTATAGATGTTTCTTTGAAGTATCCCTGATGGGAAACTTCAACGAAACATGGGACATGTGTAACACAGCTTTAATGCTGTATGGATTTATTTTGCTTTTGTTTTATTTAATGTTACATCGTAGAGCTTCTGTAAATATTGTTTGTTTGAATCGATAACATAAAATTGTGTACTCCTTTCTTTGTTAATACTTTGATGTCGTTGTTTGATTCTATGCAATGTAGTATATCTGTCATTTACATTCTTTGTCCCATTTGGAGGGAACAAAACTCACTGTATATAATTGTAATTTTTTGTGAATAATTTTTGGTAGAAATGTCAATATATGCAAATGTTCTGTTTTATTTAAAATGTTTGGTTACTGTTATGTAAGCTGCTGATCCTCACTTAGTTATTCTGTATGTAAAAGTTCTTGTGGTTCCCCTCGGGAACGGAACCGTGTAGCGCGCGCAAAATGTGGTTGGGCTAGGTAGAAAAGGTGGAACCAAGAGTCAATCGGGGACGAGCTACCAAACTGTGCACTGCCATGTAATTATTGCATTTTGTGCTGGTTCCGAGACAGGCTTTTGCTGCTGCTTTTCAATGCCTCAGATGGATGGATAAATAGCTAGAACGATTCTTGAATTGGTATTCATCATCGCCACCAAGAAGGGCCAAAGTCCAGCAATTCTGTCTGCAAATCCGCCTACCAACATGCAGTTGCCACCACATTGCGCGATCACTGTGTACAATGAAGGATCAGCTTACTGGGCGATTTAGTGTGCATAAATATAAGGTAACTTATAACTAAATTTATGTACCCATCTTGATTTTTTCCTATCACAACACCTCTCAGGTTCCTCTCCATTTGAATTATGATTACCAAGTGTCCTATTTTGTGGAAAAAATGAAAGTCTCGAAGTTAGACAGTTAATTACGTAATGTTATTCGATCTTTGATGAGAAGGGCATATTCAGATTTACCGTGGATTTAGTGAAATTGTGGGCGGCAGTAAATGTAATTTTGTGAAGTTTCAAAGTCACCTATTTAATCATTTATCTTGCAAGTAGAAGACTGTGGCTGTTTCTTTCAAAGATTAAAAGTTCATTAAACTGAAACTTACAAAGTTTTGCTTAGTTAATGATCACAGTGCCGTCTGTAGTAAATGTTGCAAGGTGATTCAGTTTCTTGTAAATTTGTGAACATAGTGTCTCACTGCAGCAAAAGTCGTGAATTGCATTTGTGGAAAGTTATATTGGTTTGCTAAGCACTTGTTTCTTTCGGATATTGAAAGTGCATATTATTAGTGTAATAAGATCCACAGGTTATCCTTTACCACTATTTATGAAAACAATAATATCTTTATTCAAAAGACAGTGAGAAGTAACCTGTTAGTGAATTCCAATTAACTTTTATTTTAAATAGTAAAGTATTTAACTGAGAGAGACTCAACCTATTACCAGCTCATAATTTTGCCGTGAGCAACATCTATAATTCTATGTCAACTATGAAAGTGTTTGAAAATAAGTACATAACCTGTATCCAATTAATGATTCTGCAGTGAATATTAATAGTAATGTTATAAAGACCATTCAATTTCAATAACCCTTGAAAGTAATAGTGTGTTTCGGTATCTGTTATACTTTTGCAAATAGTTTGTGCTGCTTTACTTGTTAGTTCCAACCTTAACGTTAACATAGGCAGGTGTCAGAGTTCATTGCACTCGCGTGTGGCCAAGTGTAGGTTGTGTTTATCCGTTAAAGTTACTCATACCTACTTTCTTAAACGAGAACGTTAATCTTTCTCTTGCCTAATTAGGCTGCCGAGCGTTTTCCTTTTTCTTTAAGCAGTGTAGATAGGCAAAAATATTGTTTGTTACTGTTCTAATATTTACGTAATTCTGACTTTCATTTTCCGATAATCCACCTCCATTAGGTACAACACGGTCAACATAAAAAAATTCCTCTCAGAGGGTAACACTGCTCTGTTGCTTTGTACCATAATTGCTTTAATAAAATAGTTTTATTTCACAACCTGCTTCCTGCTTTAAGGTTATGGTACAGCAGTAGCAGACAAGCGGACGGTAGTGTAACTAACTTATATGTCATGGTACGTTTCCAGAATTGGGGTTTCAGTATATTTGCAATCATAATTTTGAAACATTTCTGAAAGCAGGTCAGAATTGTGTGATATGTCAAGAACATGGTATTCATACGAAGAAATTACGAAAGAGAGTCAGTAAACATACAAAGGTTTCAATAATATCCCTTAGACTTCCAGCGCGACTTTTCATATCCATATACTGCAAGTTGCTGTGTCCGTATGGTGTGTCTCTATTAGCTTTCAAGTAACTTCCATGCATTACCTGAAATATTAACCGTTTGATTTTTGTCATCAGTGTGGCAAAGTGTACAGTATCAAATTCCTTTCTAAAGGCCTATAACATCAAACACGTCGCCAGATGTGGTTATGAAATGGCAATATGCATTTACCGGAGGAAGGCAAGCTAATACCTACCTCCTAGAACATCGAAAGAATCCTCCCCTGAAATAATGTGGAACTCAGTTCCTGTTGTTTTCATTCAAATTTTTTAAGGATGCATTTTTCAGTGTCTATCATGTAAACGAGTGGTTAATTACACTTACATTCTCTACAATTTCACCAGAGCGGATCTTTTAGTTCTTTATGTGAAGACTCATAAATTTACTAATCTGTGTAGTCACCTTTCAAAAACTGGAAATAATGTATAAAATAGGTATGGAACCTGCGGAAAAATTTGGTTTCAGAATTTAGTATAAAATAGTCATCTGGACACTGACCATGATGTACATAATTTTAATTTACCCCTGAAAAGTAAATACCTCAAAAATTCTGTGGAACTAGAAAAAGAAATTTGGTCGTAAGAGATATAATCCTGATCGTGATCTTAACGAGCAAACTGTTTTCAACCAAAAATTTTATTTCGATATCTTTGGGGGACTTATTTTTTGACATTTGAATAGTTAGTAAGAAGTGATATCGTTGCACCGTCTAAGGCTTGCAGATAACAAAAGAGCCGCAATCATCTACAGAGTTTTGTGATCGCACGACAGCCCACCGCTCCCTTCAATAGCACAACAAGAGCTGAAGCCAAGAGAAAGCAACATGTAGCTACGAATAACCTGAGCCATGTAGCGACGACCGCTGCCGTACGCTACTTTCCTAATCTATATTATGCTATCTGTTATTTATTTTAATGAAATAATTTCACAGTTTTCTTATTTTCATTACTTCACGTCCGCTCCTGTTTCTTATCCGTTTTTATTATTTACTGTCCTGATCGAAATGTAAACTGGGAGCGTAAAATATTTCTGGTCCAGTCGTCAAAGGTGCACTAATTAATTACGAAATAATTAAGAAAATATTTAGAAAGCTATGGTAGGAAAAGGGAAAATTAGTCCAAAAGTCCAGGGGGAAAGGTAAGTGTTCCTCGGTGCTGAAAGAGCAAAGTTTTCTTCATCTGCTGCTAATTAATTATTTCACCGACAATAAACATGAAATGGGTCTTGCGGGACAACAGTCCAATCACGTAAATTACTTGGAACAGCTCTGGCAGCGAGACGCGCCGTCCATCCACGGCAGGGCACTAAATCCGATTGGTCCGTCGCGCCTAGCTCTGAGCCGCCGCCTCCGGCAGACGAACGGTCACACTTCTACCGTGCACGTTAACAAGGCGAGCTTCAGATACATGGGACCCTGAGAGAGGAAACGAAAAGAATATATTGCGAGGAGCAACGCTTACAGCTGAAGTACCAGCCAATCGACAAACGCAAAGTTCCACCAGCTGCGTGATTTATGTAAGCTTACTGTGAATGAAATACGACCGCAACCGTAGCTTTTTATATTTGCTACAAAAGTTGCACAGGTCACACCAATATTCAAGAAAAGTAGTAAGAGTAATCCACTAAATTACACTGATATGCTGCAGGATTTTGAACCCATACGTTATGAATTACCTCGAAAAATAATCGTCTATTGACACACAGTCAACATCGATTTAGAAAACATCATCCTTGTGAAACACAACTAGCTCTTTACTCGCATGAAATGTTGAGTGTACTGAAAACGGATTTCAAATTAATTCCGTATTTCTGGATTTCCGGAAGGAAAATCATTCCAACCACACAAGTTGCTTGCATTGAAATTGCGTGCTTATGGAACATCACCTCCGTAATGTAAATGCATTCGTGATTTCTTGTCAGAGAGGTCACAGTTCGTAGCGACTGACGAGTAAAATAAAGAAGTGGTTTCTGACGTTCACCAAGGTAGTGTTATAGGCCCTGTCCTGTTCCTTATCTATATAAACGATTTGGGAGACAACCTGAGCAGCTGTCTTAGTTCGTTTGCAGATAATGACGTCTTTTATTGACTAGTAAAGATATCAGAAGATCACGGCTAGTTGCAAAACGACCTAGAAAAGATATCTGTGCGATGAGAAAAATGGCATTTGACCCTAAATAACGAAATATGTGAGGTCACCCAATTGAGTGCTAAGAGGAAGCCGTTAAAGTTCGGTTACACGATAAATCGGTCCCATCTAATGGCCGTAAATTCAACTAAATTGGAAGGAACACTTAGAAAATGTTGTGGTGAAGGCTAACCAAAACCTGCCTTTTATTGGCAGAACACTTAGAAAATGTAACAGATTTACTAAGGAGACTGCTTACACTACGGTTGTCCGTCCTCTTTTAGAATACTGCTGAGGATTGTGGGATCCTTACCAGATAGGACTGACGGAGTACATCGAGAAAGTTCAAAGAAGGGCAGCACGTTTTGTATTGTCTCCAAATAGGGGAGAGGGTGTCACTGAAATAATACAGGAGTTGAGATGGAGATCGTTAGAACAAAGGCGTTTTTCATTGTGGAGGAATCTTCTCACGAAATTCCAGTCACCAACTTTTTTAAACTTCTAAATATAATATATTTTTACTTGAACTGAAATAACTGAGAAGGTGAAACGTTTTTATTTAATTCTGAAACTGCTGAGTGAAACTGAACGTACTGTCAGTTTGGTTGTCTTTATCATTTCAACAGTGACCTGAAAAAAAAACTCAAACTTATTCTGTTCATTTATTGCACACGATATACGAGGCTAACGCAACCTGATAATTAAAGAACACAAAAGAATGGCCCTGAATTAGAACAATAACCCATACTTTTAATAAGTCACTTGTCTCACAGAAAATCTTCATGACTCTAACTACAGCAAATACAGCAAGCATACAGCCAGCTAAATAAAAAGATTCGAATTATTGTATGCTCTCTCTACTAATAGGCATGTGGTTAGCAAAGAAAAGATTTTGTTGCAGAGCAAACAATGTACTTAGCAGATTTTACCTTAATCATGTGACACCCAGTTGCAAAAATTATATAATCAGAATAATTCCAATACCCACATTTTTCAATCCATGTCCAACCAATATTAAATCTCCATGACGGACACACGTCCAGACCGTCAGCATGCGCTAACACTGCTTCTAACCTCCATCATTGCTAATTATTAACTTCTAACTGCGAATCCGACCAGCCACAAGCTCTCTTAGCAAGGGTGCCGAGCGCTGTCAGTGATATTAATACAGTCTATAGCCCTGAATATCGCTGCCAACATACAAACACAGAAACAGTCTACTTACATGTCTCCACCGAACGCGAAAATATTTTGTTGGCACCGATCTACATAGGGAGAAACGATCACCATGATAAAATAAGGGAAATCAGACGTAGTACGAAAAATATAGGTGTTCGTTTTCCCCGCGTGATATACGGAATTGGAATAATAGAGAACTGTGAAGATGGTTCGAGTAACCCTGAGTCAGGCACTTAAATGTGGTTTGCAGAGTATCCATGTAGATGTAAATGTAGAAATGAGTTAAGAACTTACGAACGAAGCATGGCGATTAAGAATGCTTAATTGAGACTGTTATGGCATGATAACGAGATCTATATATACATGTTGATGTCTATAAAAAGTTGACCTCATTTAGTAATTAGTCTAAATTCAGTAGAATGCAAATATACCTATAGTATCAATAAGGGTATCAGTAATCTGCTTAATATTGACCCAGAAAAGGCAACTTACTTGGACAAATATCGTAACATTTGTGGTGTCACCGCCAGACACCACACTTGCTAGGTGGTAGCTTTAAATCGGCCGCGGTCCATTAGTACATGTCGGACCCGCGTGTCGCCACTGTCAGTAATTGCAGACCGAGCGCCACCACACGGCAGGTCTAGAGAGACGGACTAGCACTCGCCCCAGTTGTACGACGACTTTGCTAGCGACTACACTGACGAAGCCTTTCTCTCATTTGCCGAGAGACAGTTAGAATAGCCTTCAGCTAAGTCCATGGCTACGACCTAGCAAGGCGCCATTAGCCTTACAGTGCTTGTATTTAAAGAGTCTCATTTGTATCGTCAAGAGCGATGTACTACAATGATGGATTAAAGTTAACTATTAAAGAAGCTACGTACTTTTCTTTATAGCATTCATTACGTATCCTGTTTCAGACCTCACGCCAGCCGGCGTGTGTAACGCGTGCATTTCGGCTACTTCCGGGTGGCGTGGCTGTCTTGATACGCCACAACAACATTCATTCACAGAAAAAATATTGCGATCATAGCCCAGCGGGAGATTGAATGTGGTCAAGTGGGAGTTTTTGCTGACACGTGATGCGCTAGGGAAAGTATATAAGATGATCAGAGGCGCATGGGAAATGATTGTAGCAACTACGCGGGAAATTCGAGCGACTTTGATTGAAGGTTGACTGTTGTTACCCGGTTCCTGTTAACGAATATTTCTGAAACAGCTGTACCATTTGACTGTTTACGTGCTACCGTCATGAGCATCCATGTAAAGTCGTTGATGGACAAGTTGTCGGGTGTCCAGGCTTCAGCATACAACGTGTAGGTGCAGCAGACCTGTACAGGTGATCTGTTATAGATCTAACGACATTTACAGCACTGGTGCAGGTACCAGTGTTTCAGAGTACACAGTTCGCCACACGTTGTTGATACTGTGTGCCGTAGCGGACTACCCCAAAGCAGCGCTTACACTTGTGCGCCCTGCGGCTGTAGCCTCCCCCACATGGAAGCAGAGGCACCCAGTGTGAACACAGGTGCGAATGAAGTCACTGGTACGCACATGTTGAAGAAGAGGCATGCAACCAAGACGCGTCTGTCTGCTTGTCTGTGGGGCAAGCACAGTCGCACGGTGACTACGCCATGGCACACAGGTGTAAACGCATCTTATGTGTTCCCATGTTGACCACCATATTTGCCCAACACCAACGACAGTTATGATTTCATTGAGATTGGTGCAATCGACATGGGACAGTGAATCAGTGAAAACGTTTCGCCGGGTTAGATGAATCACGTTTCTTATTGAAGACGTTTGATGGCCAAAATTTCGGTAATTTGGATATGCCGTCACCCAGAAGAAGAATGACTGCTCGGAACATGGAATACGCGAAAGATATAGGATGATGTGGGCAGTATTACCGTAAGTGGGACATTCTCATTGGACTCTAATGGCGTTATGCAATTAATCGAAGGTACCATAACCGCTTTAAACTACGTGGACGTTATGAAGACAAATGCATCTCTACGAGCTTCACGTCTTTCCTGATGGCGATGGCAAATTCCAGCATGATGAAGCTCCAGAGCGCACATACCAACGGCCAGTAATATACGGGAACTGTGTTAACATCCGGTGCCGCATTCCAGCAGAAATCTACCAAGGACTGCTTGGATAGATGCCACGCTGAATAGCTGCTGTTGTAAAATTTGATCAAAGAACTATTAACATTTATTCATAACGAGCTGGATATAGCTTCGACATTGTTAGTTAAAATTCGGTGATGAACAACGGTGACGCTATTAGACCTACATAGACGATGCTCACATGTATGATGTAGGTATACTCTCGGCAGAACACGGAAGGCGAGGTGAAAAGTTTCTAAAACTATGAGACTGCAATTTTCTTGTCCCAGAAACATCTGACATACACTCCTGGAAATTGAAATAAGAACACCGTGAATTCATTGTCCCAGGAAGGGGAAACTTTATTGACACATTCCTGGGGTCAGATACATCACATGATCACACTGACAGAACCACAGGCACATAGACACAGGCAACAGAGCATGCACAATGTCGGCACTAGTACAGTGTATATCCACCTTTCGCAGCAATGCAGGCTGCTATTCTCCCATGGAGACGATCGTAGAGATGCTGGATGTAGTCCTGTGGAACGGCTTGCCATGCCATTTCCACCAGCGCCTCAGTTGGACCAGCGTTCGTGCTGGACGTGCAGACCGCGTGAGACGACGCTTCATCCAGTCCCAAACATGCTCAATGGGGGACAGATCTGGAGATCTTGCTGGCCAGGGTAGTTGACTTACACCTTCTAGAGCACGTTGGGTGGCACGGGATACATGCGGACGTGCATTGTCCTGTTGGAACAGCAACTTCCCTTGCCGGTCTAGGAATGGTAGAACGATGGGTTCGATGACGGTTTGGATGTACCGTGCACTATTCAGTGTCCCCTCGACGATCACCAGTGGTGTACAGCCAGTGTAGGAGATCGCTCCCCACACCATGATGCCGGGTGTTGGCCCTGTGTGCCTCGGTCGTATGCAGTTCTGATTGTGGCGCTCACCTGCACGGCGCCAAACACGCATACGACCATCATTGGCACCAAGGCAGAAGCGACTCTCATCGCTGAAGACGACACGTCTCCATTCGTCCCTCCATTCACGCCTGTCGCGACACCACTGGAGGCGGGCTGCACGATGTTGGGGCGTGAGCGGAAGACAGCCTAACGGTGTGCGGGACCGTAGCCCAGCTTCATGGAGACGGTTGCGAATGGTCCTCGCCGATACCCCAGGAGCAACAGTGTCCCTAATTTGCTGGGAAGTGGCGGTGCGGTCCCCTACGGCACTGCGTAGGATCCTACGGTCTTGGCGTGCATCCGTGCGTCGCTGCGGTCCGGTCCCAGGTCGACGGGCACGTGCACCTTCCGCCGACCACTGGCGACAACATCGATGTACTGTGGAGACCTCACGCCCCACGTGTTGAGCAATTCGGCGGTACGTCCACCCGGCCTCCCGCATGCCCACTATACGCCCTCGCTCGAAGTCCGTCAACTGCACATACGGTTCACGTCCACGCTGTCGCGGCATGCTACCAGTGTTAAAGACTGCGATGGAGCTCCGTATGCCACGGCAAACTGGCTGACACTGACGGCGGCGGTGCACAAATGCTGCGCAACTAGCGCCATTCGACGGCCAACACCGCGGTTCCTGGTGTGTCCGCTGTGCCGTGCGTGTGATCATTGCTTGTACAGCCCTCTCGCAGTGTCCGGAGCAAGTATGGTGGGTCTGACACACCGGTGTCAATGTGTTCTTCTTTCCATTTCCAGGAGTGTATATATAAATCAGATAGAAATCTTAGGAAGGTCTTAGCAAACAACATGGTAATGTGCTTCTTTGAGGCTCCGACAGGACAAAGTGAATAGACATTCCTTTCTTTAGTTGTGGGCCTCTCACCGCGAAAATGCGGGTTATTTCAGTGGTCACCTTGGTATGACGTAGTAATTTTGGGAAGTTATTCAGAAGTGGGACGACACTCCAGGAGAATCGACACTTGACAGGATGACTGCCCGTGAGAGGATAGGATTGAATCTTTAAGATGCGAATGATACGAGGGAGGACAGCAGGAACGAAGGAGTCACTTGGTCCGCTGCTCGTGAGAGTATCACTTTGAATTCTCTTCCCAGAAATCGGTGTGAGAAATAGTCAGTTCCCTTTACAGCTTAGACTGGAGCATTATGCAAGGTTTGCTTTAGATAGCTTTTCGGGATTCATAAGCATCATACGACACACTGGCTGCCAAAAGCAGCACTGGCAGACAAAATGAATCTATTAAAAAAATGGTAAAATCTGCAGTAGCCTTTGGCTTGTATCGGTCGGAATATACTTAATAAACGTTATAGTGTTAATCAGTAGGGGGAAGACGTCCTTCTGGCATGCATACCTTTACGAACTGAAATTTTGGGCAATCACTGGCATCAGTTCGTGGAAATGGATCAGTGGGCTCATCATGTAGTTACCTACCTGTCCGTTCTTTGTCTTGAATCTGCGCCAGCCTAGTTCCTCGTCACTGTTTGATGTTCTTGTGATAATCTGTCAGTGCATAGGATGTCATTAAAATGTTTGTGTTATGCTTCAGTGCAGTTACTGCATCCGTTTTGTTGTACGATTTATTATAAACAATTAAACTTACGGCAACTTTTCATTTCATTACGTACGTGTCTCACCTGGCCACAAAATTAATTTAAATTCCACCACCCTCTTGAAGTCTGTAGGGCCATTAATAAAAAATCCTGTCATCTACATACCGATACAGGATGATTACCTAAAGGCGTAGGCGGTGGGGTAATACAAGCATTAATCTTAATTTCTTTCTGTTGTAAGAATATATAGCAGATTTTAAACTCGAAGATCATGATACTGCTAGAAGAAAAAGAGCTTACCTAAAATAAACACTAGGAATCACCAAATAAGGCATTCTGCACATTTTGGCACAAAAATAGGTGGGAGTAGATGTTTAGTCCGTCATTCCTGTATTATTGAATGATTTTAGACTGTATTGCATTGATGGCTGACACGTAGGACACGTCTCCACAAAAATGTGAGTAGATAGAAAATCTTTCCGTGGCTGAATATAAGAAGCTATACTTGGTGTCAGCTGTTCAAACAGAAAGTGAAGTTTAGTGTGCAGTGTCCCTACAAACATATCAGTATATTCAAAGACTTAATAAGTGTCAGCAAAACTGTCGGGAGATTAGCAGGTAGTTGGTGCGCAGGAAAGTAACCTGTGTCTGCGAGGAAACGAAGTGTGACTTAGAGAGTATGTACAGTTCATGCCCTAAATGGCATCTGTCTGGAGACAAACGCAGTAGGTCCTATAATCCCAATAACAACGAGAAAGATCCAGATCCACATCAGATACGTTAGTGGGTAGTTCATAGTCTTTGCCACATCATTTCAGGCAAGTGTAATAATGCGAAGAGATATAAAAAGAAACGAACGAGAGGAACTAAATCGTCATCGCAACATTCAATTCTAAGATTTTCTCAAAAGTACAGTGTATACACTGTCTGATCCGAAGTAAACGGACACCCCTATTTACCGCGCAATTGACCGCTTTATTTTACAAGAGGCGGACCCACCAGTAAAAGGAGTTGGGAAGCAGTGTATTGTGTAGTAAAGCAGTATCAGATGAACGGTCGGTCAGGAGAGTTGAGTACCTGGAGGTCACCATAACAGCAAGTAGTTCCACCAGGGACATTTTAACTTCTAACGCAGCCCAAGTCCACTGCTGGTGATATGGATTGTAGAGCGCATACGTGAAGAAACTACGGAATTTAAACCAAGACCAGGAACAACTTATTTATTGCTAGACAGGGACGATCGAGCACTCGGAAGATGGTTGTAAAAAAGTAGCAAAAAAATCTCTCGTGAGTTCTCGAAGGGTACCAACACTCCATCTAGGACAGTGACTGTGTGAAGGGAGTTTGACGAATGGGGTAAAAGGATCGAGTAGTTCCTCAGAAACCACACATAACTGCAGTCAGTGCTTGAGGCTGTTAAGAGAAGGACGGCGCTGGGCAATGAATGACTGGAAACTAGTGATTTGAAGTCATGGATCACGCTATAGCGTGTGGTAAACCCGTGGAACGGTTTGGATTCGGCGACGCCAGGAGAACGTTACCTGCTGTCATGCACAATTTCAACAGTGATATACGGAGGAAGTGATGTTACGATGTGGGGGTCTTTCTCATTATTAGGGTTTGTTCGCTTCATTGCGCTTAGAAAAAAGCTAAATGTGGAAGCGTATGAACATCATTGAACTCTTTCGTTTCGGCTCTTGGGAAAGAATGGGCTACCATTGTTACTTCGATATTCATACATCTCACTGAAGGTGTCCTCATCAGAATTGAAGCCGTCTAAAGGGAAGCGTGGACTCCACTCATATTAAATTAATATCCACCAACAAGTATACGGATACTTTTCATCAGATATTGTATATTATAGAAACCGTATGTTTCACGTTGGTGTGCGGAGTGTATGAGACTGGCGATATATCATGAAACTTTCGGAAAAAGGTCATCCACTCAGTCCCGAGGGCTACAAGAGCTCGTCAGTGCGAGAATTATCGCGAAGTCAGCGTAACAATTCATTCACTCAAGTTCGGGACAAAAATTATATACAGAAGAACGGAGTTGAAAATTGAGGCTGTGTTAGATGACTATCACTTTGCCTTTAGGAAAGGGAAAGGCACCAGAGAGGCCGTTCTCCCGTTCCATTTGCTAATAGAAGTAAGCATGAAGAAAAAAATCATGAACGTTCATAGGATTTTTCGCACTAGGAAAAGTCTTAGGCATTGTAAAACGGTGAAAAATGTTCCAAATTTTGGGAAAAAGTAGGGGTAAGCTATAGGGAACGACGAGTGGTATTCAATACGTGCAAGAACCAATAGGGAACCATGAGAGTGGAAGACCAAGCGTGAAGCGCTCGCATTAAGAATAATGTAAGTCAGGGATTTAGACTTTCGCCCGTACTGTACAGTCTACGCTTCGAAGAAGCAAAGACGGCTTTAAAAGAATGGTTTAAGGGTCAGACTAAAATTAAAGGTGAAAGGATATCAATAATAAGATTTGCTGGTGACATTGCTATCCTCAGTGAAAATGAATATGGATTACAGGATCTGTTGAATGGAATGGACAGCCTAATGTCTGAACAATATGCAGTGGTGGTAAATCGAAGATATAGAAAAATAATGAAGATTAGCAGAAATGAAAAAGGCCGGGAATATAACATCAAAATTGGTGCTCACGGATTAGATGAATTTAAGGAATTCTGCGACGTAGGTAGCAAGATAACCCATGACGGACGGAGCATGGAGAATATTTAAGAAACAGAAGAGCTCAGGCAAAAAGAGCATTCCTGGCTAAGAGAGGCCTGCTAGCATCAAACATAGGCCTTAAACTGAGAAAGCACAGCCTAGTATAGTAGTGAAACATGGACTGTTGAAAACTCGGGGCGGCAGAGAATCGAGGTGTCTGCTACAGAAAAATGTTAAAAATTAGGTGGGCTGGTAAATCCAGGGGAAAGAAACCATTCACGATTTTCGGAATCAGTTCCTGTTCAGCAGTCACTTATTACTTGCGATCGCCTGTGGCGTACCTAACACGCGAAGACTCATAGGAAGGGACAGTAAGATTCACGTATTAGTTAGTTATGATTACTCTGGTTGTTCGTGTGGAAGTTATTCTTTAATAATATTTTATACATGTGTTCGTGACCTATTTTGTAAAGAGAGATTCGTATTGGAAAGCTATTACTGTTGTTCGTATGTTCAGTTGTTTAGGAAATTGTCGAAAGAGTGCTGTACACTTTAATACATACATTATTCTCCCTAGATGTTTCGTTCAAATTAATGTTTTCTATTTTTCAGTTTATGGATTTTTCCGTTATTTCTTGGTGGAACATGTTTCCTGAAGATGACCCACGGCCGAAAACTAGTTTGAAATACATCTACAATTACATCAAAATGGATACTCTGCAAATCGCACTTAAGTGCCTGCCAGAGGTTTCACTGAATTCATTTAAACACATTCAAAACAATTTTCTACTTTTCCACTCTATAAAAGTGGGCGGAAAAAGCGAATACCTGTGTCTTTCTGTGAGAGCTCTGAGTTCCATTACTTTACTATGATGATAGCTTCTCCCTGTCTAGGACGGCATCAGAAAAAATTTTCGCATAGGAGGAGAAAGCTGGTTATCAAAATTAGTGAGGAGCTTCCGCCGCAACGACAAACGCGTTTGAGGTAATGATGTCCACCCTAAATCTTGTAGCATGTCTGTGACACTCTATCCCCTGTTTCTCTATGATACGGAACATGCTGCCCTTCAAACTGGTTCAAATGGCTCTGAGCACTATGGGACTTAACATCTGAGGTCATCAGTCCCCTATAACTTAGAACTACTTAAACTTAACTAACTTAGGGCCATCACACACATCCATGCCCGAGGCAGAATTTCAACCTGCGACCGTGGCAGTCGCGCGATTCCAGACTGAATCACCTAGAACCGCTCCGCCACTGCAGTCGGCTGCTGCCCTTCACTGAACTTTCTCGATGTGCTCCGTTAATCCTGTGTGGAAAGCAGCAGAATTCGAAAAACGGTCGGACAAGCGTAATGTTGGCAGTCTCTTTAGTAAATCTATTACATTTTATAGGTGTTCTGCCAATAAAACGCAGTCTTTGGTTCGCCTTCCCCACAAGATTTATAACGAACTGCATCATCTGCAAACATCCTAAGACGGCTGCTGAGATTGTCTACTAAATCGTTCATATAAATAAGGAATAACAGTAGGCCTGACACTTCCTTGGGGAGCGCCAGAAGCCACTGCTATTTTACTCGATGACTATCCGTCAGTTACTACAAACTGTGACCTCTCCGACAGGAAATCACGAAACCAGTCGCATAACTGAACCGTATTATATAAGCATGCAATTTGGTCACAAGCTCCTTTTGAGTAAACAGCTAACTGTGTTTTACAAGAACGGTGTTTTGTAAATACCTATAGACTGTTTCTTAATAGAGCGTTCTCTTCTAGATAATTCATGATGTTCGAACACAATATACACCATGGGATCAAAGATATCCGGACACCAGGCTGAAAATGACTTGCAAGATCGTGTCGCCCTCCATCGGTAATGCTGGAATTCAATATAGTGTTGGCCCACCCCTGGCATTGATGGTAGCTCGCAGGCATACGTTCATTGAGGAGCTGGAAGGTTTGTTGGGGAATGGCAGCCCATTCTTCACGGAGTGCTACACTGAGTAGAGGCATTGATGTCGGTCGGTGAGGCCTGGCACGAAGTCGGCTTTCCAAAACATCCCAAAGATGTTCTACAGGATTCAGGTCAGGGCTCTGTGCATGCCACTCCATTACAGGGGTGTTATTGTCGTCTAACCACTCCGCCATAGGCCAAGCATTATCAACAGGTGCTCGATAGTGTTGAAAGATGCAATAGCCATCCCCGATTTCAGCAGTGGATAGCAAGAAGGTGCTTAATACATGGATGTAGGCCTGTGCTGTGATAGTGCCACGCAAAACTACAACGGGTGCAGGACCCCTCCATGAAAAACACGACCACACCATTACACCACCGCCTCCGAATTGTACTGTTGGCACTACACAAGCTAGCAGATGGAGTTCACCAGGCATTCGCCATACCCACACCCTGCTATGGGATTGCCACATTGTCTACTATGATTCTTTACTCCACACAACGTTTTTCCACTGTTCAATCGTCCGATGTTTACACTCCTTACACCAAACAAGGTGTCGTTTGGCATTTACCGGCGTGATGTGTGGCTTATGAGTTTTCTCACCTCCCGCCCAACTGTCATAGTACTGGCAGTGTATCCTGACACAGTTTGGTATTCCTTTGTGATGGTCTGGATAGACGTCTGCCTATTACACATTACGACCCGCTTCAACAGTCGGCAGTCTCTGTCAGTCAACAGATGAGGTCGGCCTCTACGCTTTTGTGATGTACGTGTTCCTTGACGTTTCCATTTTACTATCACATCGGAAATATTGTACCTAGGGATGTTTAGTAGTGTGGAAATCTTACGTACAAACGCATGACACAAGTGACTCCCAATGTCCTGACCACGTTCGAAGTCCGTGAGTTCCGCGGAGCGCCCCATTCTGCTCTCTTACCATGTCTAATGATTAGTGAGGTCGCTGATATGGAGCACCTGGCATTAGGTGGCAGTATAATGTATCTAATGTGAAAAACGTATGTTTTTGTGGTTGTCTGGATACTTTCGATCACATAGTGTATGTTCCTAAATCCTGCTGCATACGACGTTAATGATATGGGCCTGTAATTTAATGGATTATTCCCGTTGGCTTTCTTGAATTTCGGTGTGACCTGTGCAACTTTCCAGTCCTTGTGTGCTGATCTTTTTTCGATCGAGTGGTTGTATATGATTGTTAACTATGGAGCCATTGCTTCGGCATACTCTGAAAGGAACCTAATTGGTATACAGTCTGGTCCGGAAGACTGCTTTTATTAAGTACTCTAAGCTGCTTCACTACTCCTACGATATGACTTCGAATACTGGAACACTTTCTTCGCCTTCTTTGGTGAAGTAATTTCCGAAGGCTGTGTTTAGTAACTCTGCTTTAGCGGCACTGTCGTCTTTAGTATTTCCATTGCTATCGAGGAGAGAAAGCATTGACTGTGTCTTGTCATTAGCCTACTTCACACACACCATAATCTCTTCAGATTTCCTGCTGTGTTTCGAGACAAAGTTTCGTCATGGAAACTGTTTTGAGCATCTTGCATTAAAGTCTGCACTAAGTTTCGAGTTTCTGTAAAAGATCGGCAATCTTGGGGATTTTGCGTTAGTGTAAATTTGGCATGTCTTCTTTCGTTGTTTGTGCAATATGTTTCTGACCCGTTTCGTGTACCATGGGGGATCTTCTCCGTCGTTTCCTAATTTATTTGGCATAAATGTCTCAATTGCTATCGATACTATTTCTTTGAATGCAAGCCACATGTGGGCTATGCTTACATTGTTAATTTGGAAGGAGCGCAGATTGTCCCTCCAGAAGGTTTCAGGCGAATTTTTATCAGCTTTTTTGAATAGATAAATTTTTCGTTTATTTATAGGTTACTTGAGAGTTACGATATTCAGTCTTTCTACGACAGCTCTCCGTTATATGATACCTGTATCCGGTTTGATGCTGGTTATTAGTTCAGGATTATATGTTCCTAAGTGGTCGAGTGTGTTTTCACAACCGTTTACTATTTGTGTGGGCTCATTAACTATTTTCTCGAAATAAGTTTCAGAGAACGTGTTCAGTTCAATTTTGGATGATGTTTTATGCGTTCCTCCAGATTTAAACTTGTATTTTCACCATCATATCGAGAGGAAATTGAATTCACTAACAACTATAAGTGTATGAGTCGCGTGCTTATTTGAAATTAATCTCACATTTTCTATGAATCTTTTAGCAGTTGTATCATATGAGTTGGGAGGTCGGTAAAACAATCAAATAGTTTCTTATATCGGTTGCCAAGTATGACCTCTACCCATAATAACTCTCAGGAGCTGTGTACTTCAATTTAGGTACAAGATAAACTATTTCTAACAGCAAGAAGCACGCCACGGCCAGTTGTATTTACCCTATCCTTTCGCTAAAATTTCGGCCAAACTTATCTCTCGCTTTAGCGAGTTTTCACTGCCTATAACGATTTGAGCACCAGTGCTTTCTATCAGAGCTGGGAGCTCTGGTACTTTCTCAAGACTGCTATTACAATTTACAATTGTTATACCAATGGTTCCTATATCGACGTTACTCGTGTGTTCGACACTCGCTATTTGAGACTGAAGCCCTTTTTGTGTTTCCCCGAGACCCTGAAACATAAAAATCCTGCCAGTCCACGCCACACAGTCACCGCTAACAGTGTAGTCGCCTCCTGCAATGTACCTCTGACTTGTTCAGCGGAACCTGAAACAGCACCGCACCATGGAGCGAGTCGATGAATGTGAAACCTACGCGATCGCGTAACCGTCTGAGCCTCTGATTCAGACCAAGCGCTTGGCCCTGTACAAGAGAAATAAACGAAAGTCTGTAGAACAGTCACCGAGTACTTGTATGTACCCTTAATATTCTCTAAGTAAAGAACTCTCGTATAAAACGTAGCCTATACCTTATCCGACGGTAACAGTAATAAACTGTAATAACTTCTGAATAATTACATAGTAACAACATTAACATATTCGTAATCATGCTGCGTTTTTGCCAACTATCTAAGCCCGATTGTCTCGCTTTTAAATTCCAAGACGAAGGACAGGAAATTAGCTTGTAGCCGTTAATAGACGGCAATGTAGAAAACTGTTCTGAAGTGTAATAAACTGCTTACATGTTAATATTCCGCGGATTTTATTTCAGATACTTTGGCTACTGAGAAAGTAGTTTTAGAATTCTTTGCCGTTGTTTCCCAGTTTAAAAGTTAATTGTTGTGTTCTGAGGAATGTACAGGCAATTATAGTTACCAAATATAGGTAGAAAGGAAGTCAGTTTATTTAACATCTGATATAAATATTTTGTATGCCAATGTTTCATTATTTATTCAGTTACCATAAATTTTAATGCGAAACCCTGTAGATGTTGTCCTCAATGTGTACATTTATTTAGCTCTGCGTTTATAAAAGAGAATAATCTGCATGTGATCTGCAACCTATTGTTCGTTACAGAAAAATTTGGAAAAATGAAAGACTGTTTATACTGTTTGCATTATTTATACTGGAATAAACTGACGATTAACTGTAACTATATACATTTTCTTTCGACTGTAAACAAAAGAAGAATGTTACGTTATTCAACTATAAAGAAAAAAGGAATTGGCATCCAGAATTTAACAAAATGAAAATGGTGTTTCGTTTCAAACTCAGTCACCAGTTACTAATCATATTCGCAATCACTATTTGTTATTACTGAGTTTTGATGCGCCGATATGATTTTGCGATCGATGAAACGGTATAGAAGTTGACGTGCTGCAGCTTCATCTAGTTGCGAGTTGCAACAAAGTGGAAGCATAAAATACTTCTCCATAAAAAACTACGAAGGTATGCCATCTTCCACAATGATCGGTCGAACGATATCGAGATCTAGTAACCTCAAACAGAAATACCAACAACCGTTTTTCTATCTATAGATTAATCATTACCCATTGATACATCCTGTCTTACGCTGTGATTAGTTTCAGAAAGTGCTCACGCCATTCGATAATCAGTAATTAATGTCATCGGTTGACTGCACAAACGTATGTACATTTTTCCCCCAGATTTATGTCTGCTAGTACAGTGGCTCAGTCTTAACTCGAGTGAGTTATCACCATGGATGGATTTATTTTCGTTTTCTCCATTAACTGTTGGAGATGTGTATACCAAATCATTCTATGAACAAGTGCCTAGTGATTCAGAGGCCGAGCGGTTCAAGGCGCTTCAGTCTGGAACCGCGTTGCTGCTACAGGCCAAGGTTCGAATCCTGCCACGGACATGGATGTGTGTGATGTCCTTAGGTTGGTTAGAATTAAGTAGTTCTAAGTCTAGGGGACTGATGACCTCAGATGTTAAGTCCCATAGTGCTTAGAGCCATTTGAACTTAGTGAGTAATAACTTCCTCCAGAATATCCACTTGTCACTGATACTGGACACACTTTGAACCCTGCGAAGTATTCAGATTGTTGTATGATGTCTAGCATACACGTTTCCAAATTAAATTTTCAAACCGAGCTACAGTATTTGAAACAGCATTTGCTGGAAACACTCGTTGCTCAGCTGGAAAAACTTCTCATTACAGTTTTGAGACAATGCACACACAGCCTTTGAGCTTAACCTGCAGGTGTGACTAAGTTATAATTGATCATATCACAACTTTGACATTCGTAAGGTTTATGAAGTTCTAGTTCAATTTCCTGTAGGTAATTTTAGAAACTGCGGGTAAATGCTTGTATCGGAGCAAGACAAAGGGTAATATGATCCTCTTTAAAAGTGTTTGGCGGGTGAGTATCTCATTTTACCTTCCTCTGTATTTCTAAAATTTTATTAAAAAAGTTTTGCATGCGAACATATTCAAGCTCTTCCATGCAACTCACCTTTCACGCCCACAAGCTCCACTAATTGCTGTCCCCTGCTGTTACAGTCTCCTTTATCCCTTCCCACTGCTGCTGTCTCTTCTCGCTGTCACTATCTCTATATTCCTCATTGTCACTGTCGTAGACTCTGTCTCTCATTATCACTGGCTCTCACAAACTTCCACATTCTTTTCCCCTTTATTCCTATTGAGGCGTAGCGCCTCTACATCGTGCCTCTTGAGATCGGAGATCTGTGAACAGGGGTGCAGTGTGAGTCATGCGCGATACAAATGGCGTCAGATTCTGTTGTGTATGTAGATTCTATGCGATCTGGTAGAGATCGCTGCCTGACGGACACTGATTGACCTGCAGTCAAAGTACTGACATTTTTAGTTGCATTTCTGTTCGTTTAATTTTCTAATTGTTTATTAATTACTACTAGAACTGTGCCTAATTAGGAGAGTGAGTGAAGGTGTAAATGTGAAATACTGTTTTATGTAAAGTTTTTATACTATACGCTGAAGTAGCTGGTCACGTGAGGAGTATTCTAGAATGACGAGTGTCTTAATAGTTCGTACAGTGGAATTTGTCACCAACTATTTCGTCAGTTTTGATACTGGGGAAATGAGATTATGAATTCAGTAAATCATTTTGTTGAGAGAGAGTTAATTTTATATTTGTGGGCTTTCAAAATTGATTGATGGCGATTTACTTCTCTAATTCACTGACAAATTTTGATTGGTTTTATCTATATGCGGGATTTGAGCGGGTTTGATGCAGCTCCCCGACTGGCTGTGATGTTTCTCGGCCAATCAGAAATAAGCATATTCGCACGTATTTTGAAAATTAGAAACTTATTTAGTGTAGGGAAATGAGTAGAGTTGGGGCTTGGATCTCATAGTGATAAGACATACCGATAATGTTCTCCGACGAAAATTATTAAATTTGTGGCATTTCGTTACCAAAATGTTTGAGACGCGCCGTAATGTGTGAAAGAGAGCTCGATTTAAGGCACGGTTTGAAATTCGGAAACTTTCGGTGACATTTTAAATAGCTAAATTCCGCGTGGCGTGCTGCTTTCTCTCGAACGTGAACGTTTTGTTACGTGAGGCTGATTATAGCAAATTCTAAAAGAAACAATCCGTTTTAAACTTTCTGCAAAGT
Organism: Schistocerca cancellata; assembly: GCF_023864275.1. Lineage (NCBI taxonomy): Eukaryota > Metazoa > Arthropoda > Insecta > Orthoptera > Acrididae > Schistocerca > Schistocerca cancellata. Next base: position 229,382,842 of record NC_064634.1, read on the forward strand.
GTCATTAGTAAATACTATGAACTGGCCTTGGTTATGAATAATGAGCGAATGTTAACTTCTCAGACTATCTACAGCTTAGAGTGAGGTTTGGTAGTGACTGGTGTATGAAAACTTACCATAATAGAGTCATATTTTACACATATTAGTACTTTAAATTAAGTATTTCTACTACCAACAAAACAATTCGTTTTGCGACTTCTGGTTACGAGATGAACAGCTGCTTTTTCTATAGGACTGAATTTCAGTAAGATGAAGAATGCGTGTGTGTGTGAGAAAAGATTCACCTCAAAGTAAGGGGAACTTTGCAGCACTACGCGCTGCCACACTCTCGCACTGGCGCTGTCTCCTTCGCTCTTTTCCTAGCACTGACCTTTCACTGTCATCTATGCCCCACTGCCACAGTGTGTCTCTTTCTTTCCCACATTTACAGTGTCTCTTTCGCTCTTTCTATAGCACAACTGGCTATTACCTACCAGAACGTATCACTTTTCCGTCTCCTTTCCACTAACACTATCTTCTTCTCTCAAAACAAGACAGCTTGAATATTTTCTCATTCCAGAATTTTTATGCAAATTTTAAAAGTGCTAAGGGGAAGATAGAATAAGGCAGCTGATACCCCAATTTTCGGTGAAATCCATTTAAACAGGAGCACATTAGTCTTTATTTGTGTTCCGATACAAGGATTTTGGCACTGGTTCCCTTCTTCTACATGCCACAGTTGGGCATGTTACTCTCATGGTAATAAGTTTATGGGTCAATAATATTTTGTTGTTTTACTTATGAGAAACCTAAATAAAGCAAAACTAATTTTACAGCTCATACCGGATTTTACGTGCACAATGTTATGGATGTGCTCCAGTACTAACCACGGGGCCCTCAGAATCTTTCTGTTGATAACGAAAGCACATTGCAGCACATTTCTCCGCGCTACGTCACTTTATAAACTACATTTTCGCCTGACATAGGATGTTACGTGAGAATTTTATGTATGCAAGTCGGGTAAATTTCAACCTCTGTATCTAGGAAACTAGTAAAGATACCAAGAAAATTTTCAAGGCTGTTCGAGATCTGGGTCTTAGGAATATATACGGTACAAATTGTAGCCACTTACTGTGGGTACCGGAATACCAAGTTTTTCGGATTTTCTCAAGAAGCAACCAGGAATTAAACAGTTCCTCCATAATATTTTTAAGTAGCAACATAGACCACATATAATGCAGAACGAATCAAACGATTTGCTCCATTTTCCCAAGCCGGAGGAAGTGTGTAATATTCAAACTCAGACAATTTGCTGTACGATAATTACAGTAAGCCCGACTAATCTTGTGGTTACATTCTGTTCTTCGAAAGAAAGCTGATCTTCTACCTTTTTGTACGTTTTATATTAGGTATGTAGCTGTATGTAGGGTTGCAAGTTTTTCCACACACACACACACACACACACACACACATATATATATATATATATATATATATATATATATATATATATATATATATACATGAGTGTGTGTGCGCGTGTGTGTGTGTGTGAGAGAGAGAGAGAGAGAGAGAACGGTTACTTACCTGATTCTTTTAATCCTACTGTATGGGGAATGCTGAGCTGTTAAACGCTTTGCAAAGCCCACTCATGGTCATAACGCCGTCCCACAAAGCGCCTGAACTCTAAGCTACATATACGACCCAGTTGTTACAGCATGAGTAGTGCTAGCAGCCGGCCGGCAGCGTTCCTCTTGGAGCCTGGCCCGCCTAATCACCTAATGGAGGATCCTCATCCCGTCCGTACGTCAAGTAACCAGTCGCAAACATCGCCCGTGTGAAAACGAGAGAAAGAAAAAGACTCCTACAAAACCTGGACACATCCATTCCAGGATCCTGTCTCGTCCCATGAGCCCCTAATGGAATTCTTTTCTTCGTTACTTTCATCACGTCCTCCTACTGATCTTACTTGTTGCGCTCGGACGCACAGCAGTAAGTTATAGAAAAGGGCTAAAAATAGTGAATTAAAGCTCACGAATGTATGGTAACATAGTTATACCTTTTTCAGAAGTATATTCGCCATCTCTTACGGCTATTTCTTTCGTGCGTTATCTGATGCGCGTTTCAGCTTATACTGCACAAGTGGACAACACACCATATGCTCACTAACGATGATAAATAAAGATTCAGCTGTTTGAAGGTGCTGATACTAAAACAGTGCATAGTATGGTGCGTACAGAGATGAGACAGGTAAGACAGAAATCTTATCTACATTAAATGGTCAATTTCTAAATTGCAACTCCTAAATAGCGGCTATGATATGAAAATAGCAGTCACATATCTTTTTCGTAGCTTTGACACAAAAATGCGAGCGAATTAAAACCTATGAAAAATACGATTCTTTACCAAAAATATTTGGTATACGTGGGTATTCGACTGTTCATTATGCTAATTCAGAGAAGAGAAATTTACAGAAGATTGTGGCGTTTCCAATGACGCTGACGTGTGACTTTTTAAAGACAGGATCTATTATCTCTGTTGTTGATGTGGCTTTCTTGTAAGACTTTACCGGGTGTTCCTTTAGGAGAGTCGGGAAAAACTCACATTCTCCCCCCCGCCTCTCTACCGCACACGCCACCGACAACATACAACCCCCCGCACCCGCGTCCTCATACACAAACGGCAGGAGAATGCAAATTTCAGTTGCATACTTAATTATTTTTTGACAGCGTTACGAAATAGTTACATCATTGAATGTGTCACATCAGGCAGTAACAATTTCTACATAGCACACGGCAAATCTATTTTGGAAAAAAAAAAGAAAAAAAAGCACTACCGTTCGTTTCTTCTCCATCCGTTTGTTTATGAATCCATACATATTATTATTGTGTATGTATGTACGTATGTTCCGCATCTCCTCGTAAATCACTACGCAGACTTCAAACAAACGTGGTACGCATACCGCTTACCGTCTGGAACGAACCACTGTGAGGGTAAGAACCACCTACCTTTAAAAAGAAGGGGGGGGGGGATGTAAATGTAGCGATTACCCATACTGTAGTCGTCCAGTAATTGAGAATGAGACTATTTAGTGACTCGCAACACACTTTACACATAATTTCAAACCTTTACGACACTTTCTCTCGCTCACGATCCCCACAATACCATGAAAGAGAAAATTTTCATCATTTACTAAAATTCCTCTGTTCTTGCAATAAAACTGTCGCATGTAGCACGGTGTTTTAATTTATTACTGTTTTACGACCTACTATATTTTCGATACCTTTTACATGTGGTATCCACATAAAACGATGAATGTATCTACAAAAATATATCGCTCTACCGTACATAGTGCAGGAGATATACACGAAATACTGAGATGCGTGAAAATGGCCGCATAGTGGGAATTTGTGGTAAGGTCTTATGGGAGAAAACTGCTGAGGTCATCGGTCCCTAAGATTACACACTACTTAATCTAACTTAAACTAACTTACGCTAAGGACAGCACACACACCCATGACCGAGGGAGGACTCGAACCTCCGACGGGGAAAGCCGCGCGGACCGTGACAAGGCGCCCTAGACCGCCCGACTGCCACGCGCAGCCACCGTATCGTGAATGACGCTTTAATTTATTACTTGTTTACTTCTAACTTCATTCGCAACGCATCTTCCAGACGGTATTCATATATGCCGCGGAATGTAGTCCTACGTAGAAAAATATACCATTATACTACACGTAGTTCAGGGGATATGACGTCATAAATACCGTGATGCCTGAAAATGAGCCGCTTGATGCATAGCGATTTAATTTATGACTTCTTTTCAACCAAATCTGCAAGACATTTCGTGGAAAGTAGCCACGTATAGCTCTGTATGCAATTACAAAACCTGTATCATTCTGCAGTTCAGGATATAAAGGTATAACATCATAAGCCGGCCGGTATGGCCGAGTCGTTCTAGGCGCTTCAGTCTGGAACCGTGCCACCGCTACGGTCGGAGGTTCGAATCCTGCCTCGGGCATCGATGTGTGTGATGTCCTTAGGTTAGTTAGATTTAAGTAGTTCTAAGTTCTAGGGGACTGATGACCTCAGATGTTAAGTCCCATAGTGCTCAGAGCCATTTGAACCATTTGTATAACATCACAAACATTATACTCCGTTAAAATGGAACAGCAGGGCGAAATTCACTATACGTACAAGTGATGTAAGTGTACGTAAAAGTGTGAAATATATTGAATATACACCAAAGAGCCCAAGAAACTGGTATACCTGCCTAATATCGTGTTTGGCCCAGCGAACACGCAAAAGTGCCGCAACACGACGTGTCATGTCCTCGACTAATGTTTGAGGTAGTGCTCGAGGGAATTGATACCATTAATCGTGCAGGGCTGTCCATAAATCCATATAAGTACAAGGGGTGAAGATCTCTTCTGAACAGAACGTTGCAAGGTATCCCAGAAATGCTCAACAATGTTCATGGCTGAGGCGTTTGGTGGCTAGCGGAAGTGTTTAAACTCAGAAGAGTTTTCCTGGAGTTACTCTGTAGCAATTCTCGACGTGTGGGGTGTCAAATTGTCCTGCTGGAAATGCACAGGTCCGTCTGAATGCACAACTCACACGAATGGATGCAGGTGATCAGACAGAATCCTTATGTACGTGTCACCTGTAATATTCGTATCTAGACGTATCAGTGGTCCCATATCACTCCAGCTGCACACGCCCCACACCATTTTGAGCCTCCACCAGCTTGATGATTCCCCTGCTGAAATTCATGGTTCATGGATTCATGAGGTTGCCTCCATACCCGTACACGTCCATCCGTTCGATACACTTTGAAACGAGACCCGCCTGGCCAGGAAACATGTTTCCAGTCGTCAAAAGCCTAATGTCGGCGAGGCGTGTATCTTAGTGTCGTGCAGTCATCAAAGGTACAAGACTGGGCCTTCGGCTCCGAAAGCCAATATCGATTATGTTCCGTTTAATGATTCGCACCCTGACACTTGCTGATTGGCCCAGCACTGGAATGTGCAGCAATTTACTTGAGGGTTGCACATCTGTCACGTTGAAAGATTCTCTTCAGTCGTCGTTGGTCCCGTTCTTGCAAGATCTTTTTTTTGCCGTAGCGGTTTGATGTTTAACGGATTCATTATACTCGCGGTACAGTCGTGTAATGGTCTTACGGAAAAATTCGGAGATGCCGATTACGAAACGACGTTCAGACTCATTTAAATGTTGATAACCTGCCATTGTAGTAGCAGTAATGTATCTACCAACTGCGCCAGGCACTTGTTGTCTTATATCGACGTTGCCTACTGCAGCGCCGTATTCTTCCTGTTCACATATCTCTGTATTTGAATACGAATGCCTGTACCAGTTTCTTCGGCGCCTCAGTGTATGTGAAATATATTTGACATTTGCGTCAGTGAGTAAAGCCACAAATCGTTCAAATGGCTCTGAGCACTATGGGACTTAACTTCTGAGGTCATCAGTCCCCTAGAACTTAGAACTACTTAAACCTAACTAACCTAAGGACATCATACACATCCATGCCCGAGGCAGGATTCGAACCTGCGACCGTAGCAGCAGCGCGGTTCCGGACATAAGAGCCTATAACCGCTCGGCCACAGCGAGCTCATCCTAGGCACTTCTTAGTTACGAACAGGAAAGAAATATTGTGAGTGTAAGAAACATCAGCCTCCAAGTGGGGTGAGCGGTATAATATGGAGATAGAAGGGGAGGTGGGAGAGAGACAGGCAGCGAGATGGAAGGACGACATGGACATATACTGGGTGATCAAAAAGTCAGTATAAATTTGAAAACTGAATAATTCAAGGAATAATGTAGATAGAGAGGTGCAAATTGACACACATGCTTGGAATGACATAGGGTTTTATTAGAACCGAAAAAATACAAACGTTCTAAAAATGTCCGACAGATGGTGCTTCATCTGATCAGAATAGCACTAATTAGCATAACAAAGTAAGACAAAGCAAAGATGATGCTCTTTACAGGAAATGCTCAATATGTCCACCAGCATTCTTCAGCAATAGCTGTAGTCGAGGAATAATGTAGTGAACAGCACAGTAAAGCGTGTCCGGAGTTATGGTGCGGCATTGGCGTCGGATGTTGTCTTTCAGCATTCCTACAGATGTCGGTCGATCACGATACAGTTGCGACTTCAGGTAACCCCAAAGCCAATAATCGCACGGACTGAGGTCTGGGGCCTGGGAGGCCTAGAATGACGAAAGTGGCGTCTGAGCACACTTTCATCACCAAACGATGCGCGCAAGAGATCTCTCACGCGTCTAGCAATACTTTTTTTTGTTCTAATAGAACTCCATGTCATTCCAAGCGTGTGTGTCAATATTTACCTCTCTGTCTACATTATTCCGTGGTATAATTTTTCCAATTTTTACTGGCTTTTTGACCACCCAGTATATGGTGCAGGAGGAGATGGAAACAGAAAGGAAAGAACAGGAGATGAACAGTTACAGGTGGAGGAAGAGACAGAGGGGGGGGGGGAGAAGAAAAACCGAGGGAGTGGGAGGAGGAAGTGGACAGTGAAAGAGAAGGGAAGATGGAAAACCGAGGGAGTGGAAGGAGGAAGTGCACAATGAGAGAGAAGAGAAGATAGAAAGACAAAGGTGAGAGGAAGAGGTACAACGTGAGAAGAAAGACGAGGAAATTGACTGTCAGCTATGTGGAACGAGGAGGTGGACAAAGGGAGGGGGAGGTGGAGATGACATTACAAGAAGGACAGAGACGGAAGGAGCAGATGTACAGAGGAGGGTGGAGTGCACAGACGGAGGAGGGAGGAGCAGACGGACAGAGAGAGACGAGGTAGGAGGAGATGGGCAGAGAGATAGGGACAGAAAGGTTGAAGGAGAAAATGGGCAAACAATGGGGAAGGATGAGATTGAGTAACGGACGATTAAAATAAATAAATACTCCAGCAGCGACAGACACTAGGGTACTGCAATATAACCAAACGCGCTTTACCCTATTACCTCCAAAAACTTCTGTTGGAAGCTGTTTTATCCATCACTAAAATTGGTGTGTTACTCCATTCGCTGTTTTACATGATAACAGATATACAGCCTGCACTGGAATGCCCATGATTGTATGCTAGAAGACGTTAGTCAAAACATACCATTCTACTTACGATAGGCAAATGTACCTCTCGGCAATAAACATCAGATGCTTAAATATTGTGGAAATAGTGATGGGTTGACGTATTAGCAGTACATTCAGCGAAGAGCCAAGACAATGTGACCACTGCCCACCCGGAGACTGAATGCTGCCTGATGGCGCTGCGTAAAAGCTTCTAGGAATCAGCGAAAGCAGTTCTTTGTGCGCGTGTTACTGTCGTGAGCATACGTAGAAAGAAATGACAAGACTGCGAAACCAAGAATAGTCAACTACGTGTTGTGAGTCAAGCACTCGTCACAGGACATGCAGGCTGGAGGCTCGCTCGCTCTGCGAAGCAGGATAGGCATCACTGGTGCACAGTACAATGCTGGTGCTGGAAAAAGCTTACATGACGTTCAGTGCACGTTGATGCAAGTGTAGCTTCATATCAGACGACTCTTACCTGTTCCTTTGTTGACCCAGTGACATAGTCAGTTTTGATTGATGTGGGCACGAGATTATAGAATTATGTTGTTTGCTACACCAGGTCGATGATCTTGTTCAGATATGTTGTCATCCAGACAAACAACTGTTTGAAACATGAACCACACCACGGTCCAGTCTGATACGAGGCAATGTTAAGCAGTAGGAGACATTCACCTGAGCATCCATGGGACCTTTGTTAGTAAGAGAAGGCATCAGTCCAGATGTTGACAACTCGAGCAATATTTTAGACGACTTGTGTCCCTTCGTGCCTGATGTTTTCTCCGACGGTGACGGCAACTTCCAGCAGTTGTATGAGGAACATGCTTGTGAATTCATGTTGCTATCTATCCCATCAAATTCTCCTGATGTGCATCCGATGGGTCACCACTGGCCGTCATTTACAGGAGTAGCGTTGCTTGTGGGTAGACATCTGGAACTTCCAGAACCCTAAGAAGCATTTATCGAATCCATTGCCACGCAGAATCACTGCTGTATTGCATTATTAGCTGCAACAACTGCGGCAGCAGTAGTAGCAATAACAGTAGTAGTACTATTAGGAAATGTATTTTATTCATGTGTAGATGACTTTTGCAAACATATTGTGTATGTATTGGTTTTACAGTTTATAGACAATTTAATAAAAAAATTTGTACGTAGAGGCATTTAGTGGTTACAGGTAAAAGCGAACTTGGATGTGACGGATAGCAGGCTGTAGCCCTGCAACAGGAACCATCCCAGAATTTGCGTGAAGAAATTTAGGGAAACCATGGAAAAATGAATTCGTTATGGACGGATGAAGAGTGCAGCTACTATCCTCCCTAATACAAGGCCATCTGTCTAATTTGGTTTACCCTTAGTGTACAATAGTGTTTTGCAAACAAGTTACTCAACTTTGTAAAAGGCTAGTCCATCACTGTTCATTCGTTTCTCGCCCTCGGTCAATGCAAGCACTACACCCCCTCTACACACATTGTTTCAAAATGTAAAACAACACACACTATCAGCTGACATTACAACATAGCGACGACCTTTACTTCCATTTTCTGTATCACAACTTCCTGTTTGATATCCTGAAAAACTGAGTCAGTATCCACTTATAAGGATACAGATATGAGACAGGATAAGATTTTGCTGCTATAGATGGGAAAGGTTTTAAAGTACTGTTTTCCGGGAAAATAATAAAGGAAAAAATATGGAAAGAAACATAGTCGGAAAGCGTTATGCGAAATGATTGATATTTTGTTGATAGTTATTATTACATACTCGTATTACATTATTTCCAAACTGTCTACTTCAGCAATTCTCAACCTGTTGGTCGAAACCCCTCGGGTGACGTGGTAGACCTCTAAACTCGAGGGTATGGGGGGCCACTGCTTATTGAAAAGAAAAAAAAATATATAATCTCAAATCTCGATTAATTAACTGAAAGAAAAGCAAAATATAGCGTAGCACACAAAAATATGAAAATTCACGTTTACACTAATATTATACGCTTATAAATAGGACTGTATCAGTACTGCATAATGCATTTAATACATAACTTATCAGTACTATATTAAAAACACGTTTAGTAACTATTAGTGACTTCTTTGGCTTTAGCTTGAAGAGCCAAGTTTAATATAAAGAACAGTCACAGATTACTTTATCTTCATTATTATGTTTATTTTGTTCGTAGCAGTCTATAGAGGAAATCCGGTTTCACAAAAGCAGAATGTTGAAAACGGTAATAACAATAGTCTACAAGTTTTCCTATATCTATAACAGGCATAAAATATGCTAAACTTATGTGTTAGGGCGTGCTGACAACGAAAATGTTAATGAAGACGCTAGTTTAGCTCTTGCTTTAAAGTTATGATAAATTTACGTTATTGCCTATATAAGCTTAAGCGTGTATTTACCTTGGTTTTACCCCTCGGAGGAAGGCCATTGAAGGCGCAACCGCTTTGTCTGACCTTTGTGGTTTTCTGATGGTGATTCCCTGACCAGAGACCAGCAGTAACCGGCTAAGATTGATGCACTCCACTTACCTTGGTATCTCATACCCATGTCCGAAATTTGCTGGTGCAATCGCTCTCCACGCTCGTCGGTCACAGCACCACAGTTGTCCGGAAAGAAGTCGAAGCGCAAATCTAAGAAATGTAGTTTTCAGGACATGTTGCATCCAGTCTTCTGTAGCGGCGCAGAAGATTTTCCATAAGCCTCTTATAGTTTTGTGCCCTCTTATTCCCTAGAGAGTTTGTTAACACTTGCACAAAGGCATTCAAAGATATCTTTTCATCATGTATCAGGATGATGTTGAATCGCTTATCTTTGTAAGGTTTGCATATCTGGGGATCCATGAAAATAGTCATTCTTCTTTTTGCCTCACTAAGAGGTGGATATCTCTAGCGCAATAGAGAAATGTTTCCCCATTTTTGTCCATGGTTTTTACGAAGTTTTCAAGAGGCCCAATTTTATATGAAGAACCGGGAAATTATGTTTTTGGTTTCGACCAGTACTTCGTGCACATTACTGAAAGATCTTGGTTCATATGACTGACACTTTTTTATGCTTTGACGGGGTATCCCGGAGGCACAGGAAAAAACAGAATTAAGAGTAGCCGTGATGTAGCGCAAGTAATATGACTATGACTTCCAAATCCCCGGAAATCTGTCATTTAAACTTGTCATAGTTCAATGGCAGTAACAATTGTTTCAAGTTATAATAAGTTTTTTTTCATGTAAAATGCATTCCCAATCGGAATTGTCCAAGTAACACGTTGCCACTATGCAGGAGCACACTTGAGACATTTGAGGAATCGATGAAGTACCTCCACTGATGTCTTTTATAGACAATGCCCATGGCTGCCATTAGTCTCTCTGCATCACAAATACCACTTTCGAAAAATCGAAGGAGTGGCGTATGGCGGTCAAGGAACGCAGCCACATTTGCCGTCCTATCAAGACAATTCCACTGTTGTAGTTTTGACGCCAGAATTTCAGCTTTCCAGATATCGCTAGGTCATTGGGTTCACACTGTTATTTTGTGAATCTCTGTACACTCAATGTTACACACAAAATCTTGACCAACGGAAGAACTGGGTTTTGAAGATGATGGTGCAGCAGTAGTTTCACTAACGCCTTCTTCACTATGACAGTCAGGTGGAAAGTGAACTGGCAGCCCGGCCCCGTGAGGAACTGGTCGCATGGAAGACAGCATGTTAGGATGTGTCAAGTAAAAATTTTCTTTTTGGAAATACCGCGTGTTAACGGAGTTGTCATAGAAAGGTAACAATCATTCACTTGGTTTGATGGTTTTCTCCAGATTACGGGTATAGCAAAGCCCATGATTCAGCCACAACCACAAATGAAGACTTGAGACACATACATGTGGAGCTCAGGACTTTTCCTGGTCCCCGATTCCACAGCGAAAGCACAGTCTCTACGCGTTTCTAATATATGGCGTTATTGGCCTCCTTTGCGATTTCAGTGTAGTCTGTTCGCAAATGTATTAAAATTTTCAGCACTGTTTACTCATTTGCGAGGCATATTGAATCCCAGGAATTACAATGACCACACGCAGTAACTACACTTCAATAAATATGTTCTTCTAGCGCAAGAATAGAGCACAGCTTGTAAGAGGCTGACATTACGCTTAAATGAAATACACTCCGCTCCTCCCTTTCTCATCCCGTTCCCTTCTTGTAGCGATACAAATAGCGAGAAAAAACACACAGCTATTGTTTCCCGATCACTCTGTCTAGCATTAGCGGTTTTGCAAAGCGTATATGGTAACGGATTGACAGCATATGCTAATAAAATATAATTATAACAGAATGCACCCCCCCTTTAACTTGGAAACTAGAGCTAAATCGAAATGTTTTGTCTTTTCATTATAAGCATGGTTGATATAAATAACAGACACTTATCATCCCAATTATATTTTCATTGTTAGGTAGTCTAATATAGGAATTACTCTCGTTTTCCGTGCAGAAAACTAATCGGCGAACACCCCCCCCCCCAAACGAAGAGGAGTGAATTAATAGTAAACTGTCTTTTGATTTCGCCACTTTCAGTGAATTCTAGGAAGATTTCTTCTGTAGTTGAGAGATCTTCAGGAGTATTTGCGGGTGTTACCTCTAAGACAGCAACAGACGGCCATCGATTCTGGTTTTGACAGTGCAGCTGATTCGTGTTGAAAGAAATCAATTAATTTATACTCTTGAATATTTTTAAGGTCTCTGACTTTTTTGTTTCAGCACCGAAATACTCAGAATACGTAATGGCATGACTCTTAACGACTTTTTGTGAATGCTGATAATGGAAAATCTTTCTATTACGTTTAGGACATTAAGAAAATCTTAGGCTGAGAAAGTAATTAACGCAATGTAAGAAAGAAATCTTTAACCATTGTTGTTGTTGTTGTGGTCTTCAGTCCTGAGACTGGTTTGATGCAGCTCTCCACGCTACTCTATCCTGTGCAAGCTTCTTCATCTCCCAGTACCTACTGCAGCCTACATCCTTCTGAACCTGCTTAGTGTATTCATCTCTTGGTCTCCCTCTACGATTTTTACCCTCCACGCTCCCCTCCAATGCTAAATTAGTGATCCCTTGATGAATCAAAACATGTCCTACCAACCGATCCCTTCTTCTAGTCAAGTTGTGCCACAAACTTCTCTTCTCCCCAATCCTATTCAATACCTCCTTATTAGTTACGTGATCTACCCACCTTATCTTCAGCATTCTTCTGTAGCACCACATTTCGAAAGCTTCTATTCTCTTCTTGTCCATACTAGTTATCGTCCATGTTTCACTTCCATACATGGCTACACTCCATACAAATACTTTCAGAAACGACTTCCTGACACTTAAATCTATACTCGATGTTAACAAATTTCTCTTCTTCAGAAACGATTTCCTTGCCATTGCCAGTCTACATTTTATATCCTCTCTACTTCGACCATCATCAGTTATTTTACTCCCTAAATAGCGAAACTCCTTTACTACTTTAAGTGTCTCATTTCCTAATCTAATTCCCTCAGCATCACCCGACTTAATTCGACCACATTCCATTATCCTTGTTTTACTTTTGTTGATGTTCATCTTATATCCTCCTTTCAAGACACTGCCCATTCCATTCAACTGTTCTTCCAAGTCCTTTGCTGTCTCTGACAGAATTACAATGTCATCGGCGAACCTCAAAGTTTTTACTTCTTCTCCATGAATTTTAATACCTACTCTGAATTTTTCTTTTGTTTCCTTTACTGCTTGCTCAATATACAGATTAAATAACATCGGGGATAGGCTACAACCCTGTCTCACTCCTTTCCCAACCACTGCTTCACTTTCATGCCCCTCGACTCTTATAACTGCCATCTGGTTTCTGTACAAATTGTAAATAGCCTTTCGCTCCCTGTATTTTACCGTTGCCACCTTTAGAATGTGGAAGAGAGTATTCCAGTCAACATTGTCAAAAGCTTTCTCTAAGTCTACAAATGCTAGAAACGTAGGTTTGCCTTTTCTTAATCTTTTTTCTAAGGTAAGTCGTAAGGTTAGTATTGCCTCACGTGTTCCAACATTGCTACGGAATCCAAACTGATCTTCCCCGAGGTCCGCTTCTACCAGTTTTTCCATTCGTCTGTAAAGAATTCGCGTTAGTATTTTGCAGCTGTGACTTATTAAACTGATAGGTCGGTAATTTTCACATCTGTCAAAACCTGCTTTCTTTGGGATTGGAATTATTATATTCTTCTTGAAGTCTGAGGGTATTTCACCTGTATCATACATCTTGCTCACCAGATGGTAGAGTTTTGTCAGGACTGGCTCTCCCAAGGCCGTCAGTAGTTCTAATGGAATGTTGTCTACTCCCGGGGCCTTGTTTCGACTCAGGTCTTTTAGTGCTCTGTCAAACTCTTCACGCAGTATCGTATCTCCCATTTCATCTTCATCTACATCATCTTCCATTTCCATAATATTGTCCTCAAGTACATCGCCCTTGTATAAACCCTCTATATACTCCTTCCACCTTTCTGCCTTCCCTTCTTTGCTTAGAACTGGGTTGCCATCTGAGCTCTTGATATTCATACAAGTGGTTCTCTTCTCTCCAAAGGTCTCTCTAATTTTCCTGTAGGCAGTATCTATCTTACCCCTAGTGAGACAAGCCTCTACATCCTTGCATTTGTCCTCTAGCCATCCCTGCTTAGCCATTTTGCACTTCCTGTCGATATCATTTTTGAGACGTTTCTATTCCATTTTGCCTGCTTCATTTACTGCATTTTTATATTTTCTCCTTTCATCAATTAAATTCACTATTTCTTCTATTACCCAAGGATTTCTATTACCCCTCGTCTTTTTACCTACTTGATCGTCTGCTGCTTTCACTACTTCATCCCTCAGAGCTACCCATTCTTCTTCTACTGTATTTCTTTCCCCCATTCCTGTCAATTGTTCCCTTATGCTCTCCCTGAAATTCTCTACAACCTCTCGTTCTTTCAGTTTATCCAGGTCCCATCTCCTTAAATTCCCACCTTTTTGCAGTTTCTTCAGTTTCAATCTGCAGTTCATAACCAAGAGATTGTGGTCAGAGTCCACATCTGCCCCTGGAAATGTGTTACAATTTAAAACCTGGTTCCTAAATCTCTGTCTTTAACCATAACATCCACTAAATGTGTGAAATTGATAGCTTGCGTGGTTGAAAATGGTTGAAATGGCTCTGAGGACTGTGGGACTTAACATCTGAGGTCATCAATTCCCTAGAACGTAGAGCTACTTTAACCTAACTAACCAAAGGACACCACACACATCTATGCCCGAGGCACGACCCGGACCAGCGACCGTAGCGGCTAGAACCGCTCGTCCACCGCGGCCGGCTGAGTGGTTGCGTATGGCATTCCTACTACAGGTGATTCAAAAATAAGCTTGTAGTAAGTTGTTACGATTTTGGACTACTATATACTAGGAGTTCATTTTGAAAATCTTCAGAGTACTCAGTTCCGGTACTGTCTCTTCTATAGTTTGATTAATGATACGCCGTTCCCCGAGCGCAGCGTCTCTTACAGTGTATCAGCATGGGTGTGTTTGGACCTACACTTCCTCCAAATGAGAGTTAAATGAAAGAGATCTAAAGGCTACTGCCGCAGGTAATATTTACGTTCATATTAAAGTTTCCTGATACTCAATCACAGTCTTCAGTCTTTTAAATACCCTCGAGTTAATATTACCACGGACACCGACTAGACATTCATGCGTTGAACACTACCATCTTTTACGAAGACGGTATATTTCACCGTTTCAGTGATTACAGAGCGCCCGAATACCGCAATCAGTCCTCATCAGTCATCTGGTGCCACATTACCTGAGTAATAGCGCACGTTGTTAATGGATAAATTAAGGGCTTTTTCTTTCTAAGGCATGTGGTATAGTTTCTCATCTATAGCTTCCTTTCTTCGTATTTTGCAATTTTAGTGTTGTAAACTTGCACCCTCAACTGCCAGAATTCTGAAGTTTGGATGTCACAGTACTGAATGTCGGTATTCGCATTTGACTAATGACACTGAATCAGTATATTAAAAAGGCAACGAGGCAGAAACAGGCCTATTTCGATCATGCAGCTGTTTGTCACTGATATAAAATTACTTGTAACTATTCGCTGATGTACACAACGTGAAAAAAGTGAAGGAAATGAAACTTCACGGGTGATTACAAAATGGAGTCAGAGTTATAAAAAACTTGGCTGTGTGAGGCTAGTAATGGAGTCAGAGTTATAAAAAACTTGGCTGTGTGAGGCTAGTTATCACTCTCACGTTGTACCGTCTCTGGCCTAGGTGCATGCATCAATTCGGGTGGGAACGGTTTTGTAAAGCCGTTGGAACCTCTTGTGAGACACGCTGGCGTACAACAACTGTTCTAACTGGTCTTTGATATCCTGGATACTGGCTATCGTACAGAGTTGAAGTCCGAGCTCGATCCTAAAATGTTCAATTTGGGATCAGATCTGGGGATCTTGCTGCACACGGGAATACCTCTGTACCATGCAGAAAGTTGGGAGACACATGCCATGAGGCGCACAGGATAGCTGCGCGGTCTGGGGTGCCTTGTCACGGTTCGTGCGGCTATCCCCCTCTCCCCCCCGCCCCGCGGAGGTTCGAGTCCTCCCTCGGGCATGGGTGTGTGTCTGTTGTCCTTAGCGTAAGTTAGTTTTAGTTTGTTTAATTAGTGTGTAAGCCTAGGGAACGAAGACCTCAGCAGTTTGTTGCCATAGTCATTACTACAAATAGCAACACGTGCCATGGTTGCACGAGAATTTTCCTGTTGAAAAATGGCACCACGACTCAGTCGTCACGAAGGGTAATGCGTGAGGACGCAGGATGTCCGCGACGTACCACTGTGCCATCAGAGTTCCTTCAGTCACTATTAGCTGTGACCTAAAGTAACACGTGATGCCAGTAGTAACAACGCTGGGCTTCTCCAATATTTTAGAAGTAAGGGATCTCTCACCGAGTCGCCGCCGTACTCGCCGGCGATGGTCCTTTGGGGCAGGGCTGAACACAATGAGACACCACTTGTCACCAGTCTGTGCTTCCATGGCACGACTCCAGACACAACCGTTTGTATTGTGGTGTTAACGCCAGCCTACACATAGGACGATTATTTCCTAGTCCAGCTGCCGATAGTCTACTTCCATTGGTCTGGAACGACACAGAATTAAGAGTGTTTTAGGAGTGAGGCTGTGTTTTTGGATGGGAGTCACCGATGTACTTGGTGCTTAACACGGCGTTTCACCATTGCAGGTCCACCAGAAACTTGACCATAACAACTCCTGTCCTGACGTTCCCACGCAGTCAGATATCGTGTTTCTGTCACATCTGTGTGCCCCAGAAGACAGGTTTTTGCACGATTCGACAAACTACCCAAATGCAGATCCACAATGAGGCCCATTTTAACTATGGCAGGCAATGATATCGCTGAATCGCAGGAGTACATGACATCTCCCTGTCGTTTGTAATATCGACTCAGCATCTGAATCTGTTCACGCCTCTTTTATATTGTGCTAGTCCTTGTATTAACAGTAAACACGAAATCACTAATACATCATGCTGGGCGTTCTACTTATTACAGGGATTTCCAGTTCTAATAATTTAGAAACCCGCCCACGGCGTGACATGTACGAAGTTACATTGCATCCGACCATGTCTTCATGGTCCTTCACTTTTTTTGGCAGGCAAGGTAGTAGTCACTCTAGGGCACACAGACATTATTCGAGCGCTTCATGAAATGGAGCCAGTGCTCACTTATGCCTTTAATATGCTCAAAAAGAAAAGGAAGGAAAGGGAATGGTACTCGCAACAGGTAATCAACAGTGGTGATTAAATTTTCAACGAATTTTGCTATCTCGGAAGTAGAATTGACATAGTATACGCTACACAGACAAAATAGTAAGAATGGCTTAATGCAGAAGGTGTTGCCATAGAAAGAAGCAGCTACAAAATATATGCCTTTAGAACAGAAATAGTGATAAGCTGCATTTAAGATTACGGTTCTATATGTGTGGGTAATGTGGACCACAGGAAAGACAGGAGAACTAATTAACAGTCCTTTTGAATGGTTTAGAGCAGTGGTTCCCAACAAGTGGTCTGCGGACCCCCAAGGATCCGCGAGCTATGCCAGAGGGGTCCACAAGGTGCTATTAGAATAAAAAATATATTTAAATATACATCGTATGATAACAGATTTTTTTTGGCCGCTTCCTGCATGAGCAGTTATAAGCTCAATATTTTTTCAAGATTGAATATGTCAATGTTTTTCTAAGTACCAAAAATAGAAAACGTATAAAAAGACTCATAATTTGGCTTTTTTTAGGTACTTGATACTGTGATATGAGAAGATACCAATCATGCTCGATGAGGGTGTCCTCGAGAAAATTTTGTTGGGAACCCCTGGTTTAGAGAGATTGTTCATATTATGTGGATTGACCGGAGAAGGAATGAAGGAATGAAGTCTTTCTTGAACTTCTGCAAAGTGAAACACAGACTGCTCTGTACACATTCGCGCCAGCACGGTTACAAGTAAGTCAAAGATTATGACAGTCTCACAGAAATGAATACACACAAGAACCATATCACTGTGATATATCGAAACATCGGACTACCTATACATTAATAAAACCAAATGTGAATACCGTCACAAAAATATGTCTATTACTTCGCAGGAAAGTAGTACGATGTTACTGGTATCGAGAACTGGGGTTGGAGTGCCTTAATGGTCACGTAAATAGAGAACCATTACAACACTCATTCCACAGACCTAAAATATTCACAAACAGATGATGTTAAATAGTAAAACGATGTTTACAGCTTTTTGGCATTTCAGAGGCATTTTGACTGCAAATTGTGCGTGAATAAGACGTGAGAATACTATGACATAACAACCGAGCGAGGTGGTGCAGTGATTAGTACAACGATTCGCATTCGGGAGGACGATGGTTCAAACCCGCGTCGACCCATTCTTATTTAGAAATGCTGGGATGGCTCCTTTGAAAAGATACGGCTGACTTCCTTCCCCATCCTTCCCTAATACGAACGCCGTCTCTAATGACTTTGTTGCCGATCGGACATTAAATACTAATGCCCTCCCTCTCCCTCCATTGTGACATAACAGGTGTATTACACACCTTAAGAAAACTCCGTAGATCATTCGGAAACAAACATCGTGGGATAATTACAGAAACAATCATTCTCCTTCGCAGTAATGCACGACAACACACTGAAAACGAAAAAAAAAAAGATTTTTTTCTTTGCTTTTCACAAAGCGACTTTTATGTATTGTCCAAGACAGCGTAGCTAGCTGGCTATGCAGCACTTCACGATCGACGTAAGATGCCTGCAGCTCCAGGCTATACTGTACTTCGATAAAGGGTTAAAAAAGATAGTGTCACAGTAAGACAAATGTTTGAAGTTGGGTCGTGGTTATGTAGAGAAGTAATAACACGTAAGTAAAGATTGTGCATGAAAATTTATGTTATTGAGATTCTCTATTTGCATTGATTAGAGAATGGAATGTGGGTGGGGACTGTCATTGTTTGCAAAGGGAATTGTATGTTGCCTGTTAACAGCTAATGTGGGAGTTGTTTGTCACTGAAAAAAAATCTGCATGTTACTGTTAGCTGAAATCCTAGCAGCAGTCGGTGAAAGCGAACGCGAATAGAATCGTAAGCGTAATGTAACAGAGAGAGTGGTAACTAATGGCAATAATATCCAGATAAAGGAAAGGCGACCGATAGGCTTCAGACAACAACTACGAAAGAGCGGCATGTTTGGTGCCTCTGTATTTCTGTGTAAACTAAGATGTTGACGCACCTTCCTACGTTTTATAGTTGGATGGTTTGTCCTAAACCGAAAGTGGAAGGCACACTTCGAGGGGAGGTCAGTTCTCAATGCTGACCGCAAGGCTGTGTTTCGTGGCAGCATCACATATGATTTTCTGTCAATTGTTGAGCGGACATCTGATTAAGCACAAGATGCATTGTCTTCCGGTCGCTTGACGATCTTCCTGCAGAGTTTGACAGCTCAGAAGGTAAACATTCTGGCTGTTTGGAGCTCCAGCGCTTGCAGCGAAATGGATTCCTGGTGGTTTTGGTTGACATGCACGAAACGATAATAATGCACTATTATGATGATAGATAACTGGCCAGCATTTAAGAAAAAGGCGTCTAGCAAGACAAATTTTAATCGTCGTTACATTGTGGGCCTCCTTGAACAACGATAAGCCCTATATCACTTTGAATGACGACACGCCCTTTCTACCCACCTTTCAGCCATTGCATTTGCTCATTTCGTGTGGTCACTGAGATTAGTAGAGAGGGTTGGCAGAAATTGTAATGCTGATTTCAGTCGTAGCCTAATTAATACAGGCACCTGAGTTGGGGGAGACGAGCTCTTGTTTTCCCTCGGGTAACCACCGCTGTGGCAGGTGAGGCTGAATAGGTGGAGTTCTGAGAAGAACAGTCGGCAGGTATGCATAGGGCAGCCGGCTTCCCCTTTGACGCGACAGTGGCCGTCACGAGGGGACTCAGTCCGAGCCACAGAGAGTCACTGGACACATGAGTGGAAAGCCACCAGCAAGTGGCTCAGCTGCACTGTCCCTTTAGCCAGAGTAGAAATGTAGAACATTGCGAAGCGAGGCGCGGTCCACGTTTCAGCACGGGGCCTCATATTGTCTCCCGTTTCCGCTGAGCTCTGTGTCTGCTTGTCGACGGAAACAGTTCTCGGAAGAACTGGTGCTGTCCGGAGACTGGGCGGCAGAGAAGGCTGCGGTGTTTTTTCCAGCCCATATAGGCGCTCTGGTCCTTGCGTTCCTCGCGTCCGAAAAATAACAGTTGCTGGCTGGACTGCAGTCTACGACGTAAGTAATCGTCACAGCAGGCAGCTGGCGATGTAGTGGGACTGGAGGAACGGTTTTTTCTCGTCTTATGGAGGAACGACAGATAGTATATGAAGTGATGCGCAACTGGAGCAGGAGCCCAGCTTTCGATTTTCGGTTTTAGTTTGTTGGCGAAAACTGCACCTGGAACTTTCCGCTGCCTGCCAGCTAGTGTAGGGAAGAAGAACGTTTGGTTGTAGTCCGCGCAAGAGTGCGGACGGCACATTATTCGTGTGGGATCAGCAGAAGGGCGTGGACAAGATCTGTACTTGCTCCTACGCATCGCAACACGAGTTTTCTACATGTATGGTACGCATCGCGCAGCGCTGGCAGTAGGAAACGTGAGAGCAAAATCTCATATTCTATTTCTCGTCTACGGAAGCAGCAGTTGTGCGACTCAGCCGCATTATAGCTGTTAGTTTCCGTGTCCAGTTCACAATCTCTGTAAGTCGTATCGTACCAAAGGGTGATTGGTATTCGGGCTCCGCTGAATAGGTTAGGTGTCCGCTATACGCAGGAGGCGGCTACAGGGTGTAACATTTCTAGCTTATTCAGCCATCATATTAGGCTCCAGGAAGCTATTCCCAGGGCAGTGGAGATGTGAGAAGCATAGAGATAACGCAATGTGGGATGAGGTACCGGTGACAGATTTTAGAGTAGCTACCATTCCCGTGAGAAAGACCGCCTGCATGATGCTGCTGCTCTGTGATTGGCTGCTGTGTTCGGCGGTAGGGCGCCAAAACGTTAAACTTTAGATGCTACAGGGTGTTTCAAAAATGACCGGTATATTTGAAACGGCAATAAAAACTAAACGAGCAGCGATAGAAATACACCGTTTGTTGCAATATGCTTGGGACAACAGTACATTTTCAGGCGGACAAACTTTCGAAATTACAGTAGTTACAATTTTCAACAACAGATGGCGCTGCAAGTGATGTGAATGATATAGAAGACAACGCAGTCTGTGGGTGCGCCATTCTGTACGTCGTCTTTCTGCTGTAAGCGTGTGCTGTTCACAACGTGCAAGTGTGCTGTAGACAACATGGTTTATTCCTTAGAACAGAGGATTTTTCTGGTGTTGGAATTCCACCGCCTAGAACACAGTGTTGTTGCAACAAGACGAAGTTTTCAACGGAGGTTTAATGTAACCAAAGGACCGAAAAGCGATACAATAAAGGATCTGTTTGAAAAATTTCAACGGACTGGGAATGTGACGGATGAACGTGCTGGAAAGGTAGGGCGACTGCGTACGGCAACCACAGAGGGCAACGCGCAGCTAGTGCAGCAGGTGATCCAACAGCGGCCTCGGGTTTCCGTTCGCCGTGTTGCAGCTGCGGTTCAAATGACGCCAACGTCCACGTATCGTCTCATGCGCCAGAGTTTACACCTCTATCCATACAAAATTCAAACGCGGTAACCCCTCAGCGCCGCTACCATTGCTGCACGAGAGACATTCGCTAACGATATAGTGCACAGGATGGATGACGGCGATATGCATGTGGGCAGCATTTGGTTTACTGACGAAGCTTATTTTTACTTGGACGGCTTCGTCAATAAACAGAACTGGCGCATATGGGGAATCGTCCCTGCATCCTCAAAAAGTACTGGTCTGGGCCGCCATTTCTTCCAAAGGAATCATTGGCCCATTTTTCAGATCCGAAACGATTGCTGCATCACGCTATCTGGACATTCTTCGTGAATTTGTGGCGGTACAAACTGCCTTAGACGACACTGCGAACACCTCGTGGTTTATGCTAGATGGTGCCCGGCCACATCGCACGGCCTACGTCTTTAATTTCCTGAATGAATATTTCGATGATCGTGTGATTGCTTTGGGCTATCCGAAACATACAGGGGGCGGCGTGGATTGGCCTCCCTATTCGCCAGACATGAACCCCTGTGACTTCTTTCTGTGGGGACACTTGAAAGACCAGGTGCACCGCCAGAATCCAGAAACAATTGAACAGCTGAAGCAGTACATCTCATCTGCATGTGAAGCCATTCCGCCAGACACGTTGTCAAAGGTTTCGGGTAATTTCATTCAGAGACTACGCCATATTATTGCTACGCATGGTGGATACGTGGAAAATATCGTATTATAGAGTTTCCCAGACCGCAGCGCCATCTGTTGTTGAAAATTGTAACTACTGTAATTTCGAAAGTTTGTCTGCCTGAAAATGTACTGTTGTCCCAAGCATATTGCAACAAACGGTGTATTTCTATCGCTCCTCGTTTAGTTTTTATTGCCGTTTCAAATATACCGGTCATTTTTGAAACACCCTGTATTATTAATGAAACCTGTCATCCAATTTACTTCATTTTTTAAAATAAACATCTCTCAACAGCCAGCTATCAACCAGTCACTTCAAAATTATTAAACTCAAAGTATTACTAAAACAAAAGACTGACGATATTACTGCCGATTCGCTTCGGTGGCGTTCGGGTCATGCCTTGCTGGCGCGAAGTGTCTCGGGCAGTGCGGCTCTCCAGTTCTGAGCGTTCCAGTAGACAGACATGTTGTCTGTTATAGCAGTATTTGTTTCATGCAATTTTATTTACTACAGTTCCGACCGTCGCTAGGTACAGACACGTTGTCTGTAATAGTAGTATTTGATTCATGTAATTTTATTCTCCAGTTCTGACGGTTCCAGTAGACAGACATGTGGTATGTGGCAGGATGTATTTAATTTTATTTTAGCCAGATATAATGACTGTGGAAAGATATGTTCAATACGTTGTGATCTAGAATATCAATAAAAACGCGAGTGGCATCCCAGATGAGTTATTCGTAGCAGCAGTTCCTTGCGAAGTTAATTTCAGCCTCAAGAAAAAGAACCCACGACCTGCGTGCTGTTTTCTGTGCTGGGGACATCATCATCATGAAGACAGCAGGTCAGTGAAGTGTACAAGAACTTATGTATTGCACACAGGTCAGTGGAAACAACTAGGCACCTCACGTGTACTGCATGCTCAGTACAAATGTGCTCAGTGACAGTCATCTGCAGTAATGCAGAGGAGGTAAAGAAGGATGAAAGTATCTCACTTTTATTCCTTTTTTTTTTGCCGTGCATGGCATCCCATGCGGGGAAATCTTCGATGTTTGAGTGCTTTGGAGATATGAGGCTTGATTATTAGCGAGGACTGTGAAGTGTGAAAAATTCGTGGAAACATTCATAACACCTAAAATGACTGTTCTGCTACTACATGACAATGAAAATATGTAGGAACTATTTCAAATGATTTTTGAACTGTGTTTGAACTGTTTTGAACTTTAGTGTAACCTCGATTATTGATACCACAAACAAGTTTTTTTATTCACGAGAACATAACGTCCGTGTATAGTAGATGCTGAAAGTGTTAAAGTGCAAGTGACAGAAAATCAAATACGTTGGCGAGGTCCACGGGATTACGTTTAATTATCATAGAGATTCCGACGTGCTACGAGGCGAGGCAACGCAGCGCGGGGAGGCAGAGCCAGCGGCCGCAGTTCTCCGCGTCAGGTGCGAGGATCGGCAGCCAGCAGCTGGCGAGATCAGTAGCAGCCGCTCAACAGGGTGTTCCAGCAGTCCGGACAGCGGTACGACACTTCAGTTTCAGCAGCCAGAGCAGAGAAGGAGCTTCTCGACGGCAGCACGCAGAATAGCATCGAAGAGCAAGTGTCACTCTGGCGCAAATAGCTAATCTCTGTAATGGACAGTAGAATAATATTGTAACTTCAAAGTCTAAAATTGATCCCTTTAAACATATTTGGCTAAAATTTGTACATTGTATTAAGTGTAAAATTTCTGACAAAATTGAAAAAAGATACCCTCCTAGAAGCAGGGAAAGGGATCAAGAAGATGTTGATGGCAACGTTCCTTCAGATCAGCCACAACACTTGCAAATGGATAACATTGTTGATGATCTATCAGATAATTTGCAAAGTTTAGATAATGAAACTGGAAATGTTTCGGAAAATGCTGATTCTGTGTTAAATGATCGTACTCAAAATGTAGACACTGTCGCTCCAGACCACAACTACGTAGTAGATTTGGATGATGACGTCAGACACACTGAATCTGACGTCAACATAGCAAATGAGCCAACAGTGGAGTCACACAGATTAAGTCATGGCATTGCTTCAGCTGAAACATTGCCAACAATAGATAATAGGGAGATAGAAAACAGCACGGTGGAAAGTACGTTATCTATGTTATTATTACTTTTAAAAGAAACTAACGAAAAAATAGATAAAATAGATAAAGGGCAAAATGACACTAAAGAAGAGATAAAAGCCGAGTTAAGAGAAGGTAAAGGTGATGTCAGGAAACCATATACAGTAATGACTCAAATCAATAGCAATTTTAAGGCTTTAGAACAAAAGGTATCAAAACTTGAAGCTAAAACTGAGGCTTGTTCCAGTAAAATAGATCGAGAAACAAGAGAATGGGGTAAGAAATTAGAATTATGTGAGCTTGAGATAAATCAGAAGTTTAATTGCAAAATTAAAAAGCTGAATGATAATATGGGGGCACAGCATTGTGTAATATCAACAATAAGTACTAATGTTAGCCAAGTAATGAATGAGCAAAGCAAGGCTGCTAAAGAATGTAATGATAGACATGAACAGCAGTTAAGTGAGTTATAAAACATTAAAGATGACCAGCAGGTACTTAGTCGTAAGGTTTCACAGATAGGTGCTCATTGTAAAGGTACCACAGATGCGATTCAAGATAAATTGAAAGAATTTGAGCAAGCAATTAAGCAATTTCCTACCAAAAGTAAGGACAGAGTGTGTGTACATGTTAGTGATGTAAGAAATCCCACTATTATTTACCATCCTTCTCTAGTAGAGGTAACACACATCCAGTTGATTTTATTAAACAGTCCGAAGGTACACTTCCTGAAAATCTAACAGAACTACAAAAAATAAATGCTGTGGCAAGTAGATTTCAGGGAGATGTAATATCATGGGGAACCGTGGTAAGTAACACATGTACCTCATACAAGGAATTTGTACAAGCATTTTTAAATCAATACTGGTTTACTAGCACACAAAATGGCGTCAGGAGTGAAATTTTTGGGGGAAGGAGTTTCGCTAGTAGTGGTTGTAACAGTTACAAGGAGTTTTTTCAACACAATTGGGAAAAGAATCAACACTTAACGAACCTTTAAGAGAACAGAACTCATAGAAATAATCATACTTAAATTTCGAGTGTCTGTACAAGAGAAGTTAATCAATGTAAACAAAAGCGATGTCAATAACCTACTGCACGTCCTCGACCAGTTAGATGCGTTGTCTGACAACAAGCAGGTTAAGAGAAGGAAGTATCAAATTGACGAATTGGTATTGATCAAGGCTGTGGAAAGAAATGTTCAATACTTTGTGATCAAGAATATCAATAAAAACGCGAGTGGCATCCCAAATGAGTTATAGTTTATTCGTAGCAGCAGTTCCTTGCGAAATTATTTCAGCCTCAAGAGAAAGAACCCACGACCTGCGTGCTGTTTTCTGCGCTGGGGACATCATCATCATGAAGACAGCAGGTTAGTGAAGTGTACAAGAACTTATGTATTCCACACAGGGCAGTGGAAACCACTAGTCACCTTACGTGTACTGCAGGCACAGTACGAATGTGCTCAGTGACACGTCATCTGCAGTAATGCAGAGGAGGTAAAGAAGAATGAAAGTATTAACTCTATCTCACTTTTATTCCTTTTTTTTGCCGTAACGGTTAGCAGGGGCTGTGTGACGTGGAGTGGGCGGTTTTTTAGGTTAGAGGGCCTCGGGAAAACACAAGAAGGGCTTCAGCCACAAAGGGTGCAGGCAGGACATAGGAGGAACGTACATACAGCTACCATTGGTATAACAGTTGTAAATTGTCGTAAAAGGGTTCGGAAAGCACCAAAGCTCCAAACTCCAATAAAAAGCACTGATGCTCAAATCGTTATAGACACTGACAGCTGGCTAAAGCAGAAGATAAGTTCAGAGGAAATTTCTGCGATGAACCTAACGGTATTCTGAAAGTATGAGCTAAACAGAGTTGGCGATGTCGTGTTTGTTGCTGTCAGTAGTGTATCTTGTCGCGAAATTGAAGTAGATAGTTCCTTTGAGTCATTATGGGTAGAGTTTACTGTTGGCAATCGGAATAGAATAATAATTGGATCCTTTTGCGTACCTACCAATTCAGATGATACACTTGCTGAAAGGTTCAAAGAAAACTTGAGCTTCATTTACGATCATAGTTTGTGATGTCTTCAATTTACCCTCGATATGTTGGGGAAAATACATGTTTATTTCCGGAGGTAAGCATAAAACATCATCCGAAATTGTGCTAAAAGTATTCTTTGAAAATTGTTTCGAGCAGTTATTTCATGAGCCCACACGAATAGCAAACGGTTGTGAAAAAACATTTGACATCTTAGCAACAAATAATCCTGAGTTGATTAAAACTGTGTGCCGGACCGAGACTCGAATTCGGGACCTTTGCATTTCGCGGGAAAGTTCTCTACCAACTGAGCTACCCAAGCACGACTCACGCCCCGCCCTCACAGCTTCACTTCTGCCAGTACCTCGTCTCCTACCTTCCACACTTTGCAGATGCTCTCCTGCGAACCTTTTAGAACTAACACTCCTGAAAGAAAGGGTATTGAGGACACATGGCTTAGCCACAACCTGGGTAATGTTTCCAGAATGAGATTTTCACTCTACAGCGGAGTGTGCGCTAATATGAAACTTCCTGGCAGATTAAAACTGTGTCCCAGACCGAGGCACGAACTCGGGACCTTTGCCTTTCGCGGGCAAGTGCTCTACCAGCTGAGCGCACACTCCGCTGCAAAGTGAAAATCTCATTGGTGAAACAATCCCCAGGCTGTGGCTAAGCCTTGTTTCCGCAATATCCTTTCTTTCAGGAGTTCTAGTTCTGCAATGTTCGCAGGAGAGTTTCTGTGAAGTTTGGAAGGTAGGAGACGAGGTATTGGCAAAAGTGAAGCTGTGAGGAGGCGGTGTGAGTCGTGCTTGGGTAGCTCAGTTGGTAGAGCACTTGGCCGCGAAAGGCAAAGGTCCAGAATTCGAGTCTCGGTCCGGCACACATTATTAATCTGCCAGGAAATTTCATATCAGCGCACGCTCCATTTCAGACTGATAATCTCAGATGGCAACCCAGTTCTAAGCAAAGAAGGGAAAGCAGAAAGTTGGAAGGAGTATATAGAGGGTTTATACAAGGGCGATGTACTTGAGGACAATATTATGGAAATGGAAGAGGATGTAGATGAAGATGAAATGGGAGATAAGATACTGCGTGAAGAGTTTGACAGAGCACTAAAAGACCTGAGTCAAAACAAGGCCCCGGGAGTAGACAACATTCCATTAGAACTACTGATGGCCTCAGGAGAGCCAGTCATGACAAAACTCTACCATCTGGTGAGCAAGATGTATGAGACAGGCGAAATACCCTCAGACTTTAAGAAGAATATAATAATTCCAATCCCAAAGAAAGCAGGTGTTGACAGATGTGAAAGTTACCGAACTATCAGTTTAATAAGTCACAGCTGCAAAATACTATCGCGAATTCTTTACAGACGAATGGAAAAACTGGTAGAAGCCGACCTCGGGGAGGATCAGTTTGGATTCCGTAGAAATGTTGGAACACGTGAGGCAATACTGACCTTACGACTTATCTTGGAAGAAAGATTAAGAAAAGGCAAACCTACGTTTCTAGCATTTGTAGACTTAGAGAAAGCTTTTGACAATGTTGACTGGAATACTCTCTTTCAAATTCTGAAGGTGGCAGGGGTAAAATACAGGGAGCGAAAGGTTATTTACAATTTGTACAGAAACCAGATGGCAGTTATAAGAGTCGAGGGGCATGAAAGGGAAGCAGTGGTTGGGAAAGGAGTGAGACAGGGTTGTAGCCTCTCCCCGATGTTATTCAATCTGTATATTGAGCAAGCAGTAAAGGAAACAAAAGAAAAATTCGGAGTAGGTATTAAAATTCATGGAGAAGAAGTAAAAACTTTGAGGTTCGCCGATGACATTGTAATTCTGTCAGAGAAAGCAAAGGACTTGGAAGAGCAGTTGAACGGAATGGACAGTGTCTTGAAAGGAGGATATAAGATGAACATCAACAAAAGCAAAACGAGGATAATGGAATGTAGTCAAATTAAGTCGGGTGATGCTGAGGGAATTAGATTAGGAAATGAGACACTTAAAGTAGTAAAGGAGTTTTGCTATTTAGGGAGTAAAATAACCGATGATGGTCGAAGTAGAGAGGATATAAAATGTAGACTGGCAATGGAAAGGAAAGCGTTTCTCAAGAAGAGAAATTTGTTAACATCGAATATAGATTTAGGTGTCAGGAAGTCGTTTCTGAAAGTATTTGTATGGAGTGTAGCCATGTATGGAAGTGAGACATGGACGATAACTAGTTTGGACAAGAAGAGAATAGAAGCTTTCGAAATGTGGTGCTACAGAAGAATGCTGAAGATAAGGTGGGTAGATCACGTAACTAATGAGGAGGTATTGAATATGATTGGGGAGAAGAGAAGTTTGTGGCACAACTTGACTAGAAGAAGGGATCGGTTGGTAGGACATGTTCTGAGGCATCGAGGGATCACAAATTTAGCATTGGAGGGCAGCGTGGAGGGTAAAAATCGTAGAGGGAGACCAAGAGATCAATACACTAAGCAGGTTCAGAAGGATGTAGGTCGCAGTAGGTACTGGGAGATGAAGAAGCTTGCACAGGATAGAGTGGCATGGAGAGCTGCATCAGACCAGTCTCAGGACTGAAGACCACAACAACAATCTCATTCTGAATCCTGAGTTAATAACCAGTATCAAAACCGATATAGGGATTAGTGGACACAGGTTTATCGTAGCGAGATTGAATACTGAAACCTCCAAATCCTCGAAAAATACTCTAAAATATACCTATTAAAAAAAGCAGATAAAATTTCACTTGATGCCTTCCTGAGACACAATCTCCACTCCTTCCAAATTAATAATGTAAGTGTATATCAGATGTGGCTTAAATTCAAAGAAATAGTATCTGCAGCGATTGAAAGATTTATACAAAATAAATTAACAAACGACGGAGCAGATCGTCTTTGGTACAAAAAACGGGTTAGAATACTGTTGCGGAAACAACGAAACAAAAACGCCAAATTTAAAAAGACGCAAAATCCCCAAGATTGAAGATCTCTCACAGAAGCTCTAACTTTAGTGTGGAGTTCAGTGCGAGATGCTTATAACAGTTTCCACAACGTAACTTTGTCTCGGAACCTGGCAGAAAATCCAAAGAGACTCTAGTTATGTGTGAAGTATGTTAGCGGCAAGATACAATCAACGCGTTCTCTGCGTGATAGCAATGGAGATACTATCGAAGATAGTGCTGCGAAAGCAGTTACTAAACACAGCCTTCCGAAATGCCTTCACTAGAGAAGACGAAGTAAGTATTTCAGAATTCGAATAAAGAACAGCTGCCAAATTGTGTAACATAGAAGTATATATCCTCGGAGTAGTGAAGCAACTTAAATCTCTTAATGAAAGCAAGTCTGCTGGTCCAGACTGTATACCAATTAGGTTCTTTTCAGCGTATGCTGAGGCATTAGCTCCATACTTAACAATCATATGCAACCATTAATTCGAAGAAAGATCCGTACCCAAAGTCTGGAAAGTAACACAGGTCACAACAGTATTAAAGAAAGGTAGTAGGAGTAATTAACTTAATTACAGGCCCATTTCATTAACCTCGATATGCAGCAGGATTGTTGAACATACATTGTGTTTGAACATTATGAATTACCTCGAAGAACACGGTCTACTGACACACAGACAACATGGGTTTGGAAACCATCGTTGTTGTGAAACACAACTAGCTCTTTATTCGCATGAAACGTTGAATGCTATTGACAAGGGATTTCAGATCGATTCCGAATTTCTGGACTTCCAGAAGGCTTTTGACACTGTACCACACAAGCGGCTTGTAGTGAAATTGCGTGCTTATGGGATATCGTCTCAGTTATGTGACTCGATTCTTTATTTCCTGTCGGAGAGGTCACAGTTTGTACTAATAAATGGAAAGTCATCTAGTAAAACAGAAGTGATTTCTGGGGTTCCCCAAGGTAATGTTATAGGCCCTTTGCTGTTCCTTATCTATATGAACGATTTGGAAGACAATATGAGCAGCCGTCTTAGATTGTTTACAGATGACGCTGCCGTTTATTGACTGATACAGACATAAGAAAATCAAAACAAATTGCAAAACGATATAGAAAAGATATCTGAATGGTGCGAAAATCGGCATTTGACCCTAAATAAAAAAAGTGTGAGGTCACCCAAATCAGGACTAAAAGGAATTCGTTGAACTTCGATTACACGATAAGTCAGTCATATCTAAAGGACGCAAATGCAACTAAATTCCTAGGAATTACAATTACGAAACTTAAATTTGAAGGAACACATAGAAAATTTTGTGGGGAAAGGCTAGCCAAAGACTGCGTTTTATTGGTAGGACATTTAGAAAATGTAACAGACCTACTGAGGAGACTGCCTACACTATGCTTCCCCGTCCGCTTTTAGAATACTGCTGCTCGGTGTGGGACCGTTAGCAGATGGGACTGACGGAGTTTATCGAAAAAGTTCAAAGAAGGGCAGCACGTTTTGTGTTATCGCGAAATATGGGAGAGAGTGTCACAGAAATGATAACAGGATTTGGGCTGGACATTATTAAAAGAAAGGCGTTTTTCGTTGCGACGGAATATTCCCACGAAGTGACAATAACCAACTTTCATCTCCGAATGAGAACATATTTCATTGACAACGACCTGCATAGGAAGAAACGATCACCCCTATAAAACAAGGGAAATCAGAGCTCGTACGGAAAGATATAGGTATTCGTTCTTTCCGCTGGCTATTCGAGATGGGAATTATAGAGAACTGTGAACTACCGGCCGCTTAAATGTGATTTGTAGAGTATCCAATGGATATAGATGTAGTCAGCCAGCGTTACCCCTTTAAAGTCGCAATTGAAGTCGAGTCATCAAGCCTGGCTGAACTTTGCCATCGCACAATCAGATAATTCTACTTTATGAATATTAGACAGTCTATAATCAAGAAGTTACGTAGTCCCATATCCCACTTTTTACATGTGTTATTTTTATGAATAAATCTGTCGTGATATTTAATTCCTTCGTTCATTCAAGTTCACAAGATACCTCGAGCATCTTTCATAATTTTATTTACCTATGTGTAGATAATAAGATTAGGAACCTGTTTTTGAGTGGGGTCCGCCTTTAGCAAACCACAATTTTGTTTTTTGTCCCAGGCACATTTCACTGCAGTTGCAGCTTCATCAGTGTTTTTTTTTATTGTTAAGGCTGTTAAACATAAGGAATATTGTTTACTGTTTAATTACATACAAATTTTAGTTTCTAAATCGTAATTACAGTTTTTTGTGGAGCATATAAAATGGTGTATTCATACCTTCTTACCACATGGTGTGGTTTTCTTGCTGTATTACGTTTTTATAGTGTCTGATTTTCTTTACAGTTTGTCTCCTGCAACTGTATACAACTTAACGTAGCAAAAGATTTACGCAAACATTACGATTTCTAAACTGTTGTGGCTGTGCCTGAGATTAATAATTTTTGTGAAAGGTGGTGTGTGTGTGTCTGTTTACATTATGTTTCACTTACGGTTCGTTTTTTCGTCATCTTCTTCATTGTAAATTTCAGGGTATTGAGTTGTCACTGTCACTGTCACTGTCTACTATCTGTGATAACAAGATGGTGGACAGTGGAACAGTTGAAGATGTCATTGGCGGTTCTTTTGAATTCCTCAGACAGTGGTTGTTTGTGCGCGCGCGCTTGTGTGTGTGTTTTTCATACAATAAAAAAACACTGATGATGCTGCAACTGCAGAGAAACATGTGTAGGGAAAAAAAAAATTTTTCTTTTGCTAAAGGCGGACCCCACTCAAAAACATATGTTATTTTTAAAGCAAACACAGACAAAAGAGCTTCAGCATCAAGATGATTAATAGGATTAGTTTTTTATTGAGAACTGCAATGCGTCGTCTTCAATGACACTACACAGGCTCAGTTTTTATAGTCATTTGCGTTCTTTCCCTTCTGCATAGCTTTCACAATAGTGTCAGTTACAGTTATTGAAAGGCAGAGGCTGATTGGAGGCACTGAATTATCCGTTTTTCATGTAAGCGAATTAAGAATTGATCTATGATACAAAATGATTTCCATACTCCATTTAGAGTTTAGTTTCTCCACCAACGGACATACTTACGAACATAGATGAGCTGTCGTGGGTCTCACGACAGGTTAGTGCAGAAAGCCACCACGGTCTGCACTTGTGGAGTATCGTATGGGGTGAACCGCTGACCCAGCCACCAAAGGGCTAATGAGCACTGATTGTGAATTGAGAGTAAACTGAAGAGAGACGAAAGTATTGAGACGTAGTAGAAATGAGAATAGCAAATAAATATCGGAACTGATGGTGGCGAAGTAGACGAAGATACAGATTTTTGTTACAAAGGCAGCAAAATTACCCATGATGATGGAGGAAGAAAGACATAACAATCAGACTAACGCCTTCAAAGACGACATTCCTGACTAAGAAAAGTCTACGAGTGTCAGATGTAGGCCTTAATTTGAGGAAGAATTTCTTAGAATGTACGTTTGGAGCATAGCGTTGTATGGTAGTGGACTGTAGGGCATCAGTAACAGAAGAGAATCGAATCATTTGATGTTTAGTGCTACAGAAGAATGTTGAAAATTAGATGGACTGATAAGGTAAGGAATGATGAGGTTCTCCGCAGAATTAGTGGGGAGAGGATCATACAGAAAACATTAACAAGAAGAAGGGACAGGATGATAGGACATCTATTAAGACATCAGGGAATAACTTCCTTGGTACTAGAGGAAGATGTAGAAGGTACAAACTGTAAGAAATACAGAGATTGTATTACAGCCAGCAAATATTTGCGGATTCAAGTTGGAATTGATGATGTTGGTTGGTGGAGCACTGAACATCATAGTCATCACCATACGTACATGTTCCTGATCTTTCCATTTCCTGTCTTGGCACTTCCCGAATGATGACGAGATGATGTATATTTCCGAGAATTTACAAAAAATGGACGTACTGCATACGGCGGTGTACCAAAATCGCTGCCTGGACGTGTTACAGCAGAAAATAAAACAGTGTATCAAACAACAATACAGGGACCCACACTTGTCACTGATTGTCTGTGGGATGCGGCTCTTCCACAGAACAGGCAACGAAACTTCACTGGTCCCTGAAAGCGACTTCCATCTCTATCCTCCTGCTCCAATGGATATCTCTATATTTAATAGGATCACCACATATGCTTGATGCGAGCACAAAGACTATATTTGTTTTCGATATGCCAGAAGAGAGAGTTGCAGTAAAATCTCATTGAATTCTCTGTCAGATGTAGTTAGTCGAGCTTTTATGTTTTATGGTGTCTTTCTGTTGGTTTGTACAAAATAACGAAAATAGAGGGATTTTTTAGCTGACAGACATGAATGTACCCTGAGGGATGCAGATCTCCTTTGGACTATAGTACCTGTAGGTAGTTTGGAGACACAGAGCAATGCAGTAGCAATATCCTCGTCCTCTCATTTGTCATACTTTCTTTTATACTGCTTTATATCACCATAGAAAGCTTCGTTTTGGCGCTGGCCTTACACATCACACGCCACTGGCGGAGCTACGACAAAATGACCCGACTTCCACTGAGTGCTCAAAAAAGACGGTCCTGTTGTATTAACTCTGCTCATTCTATTTCTCCAGGGAATGCAGAAGGTGGTACATAAAGTGCTGTCTGACTTCTGTTCAGTTTTGACTTGAACTGGATGATCACATGGATGAAGCTTCAGGCAGTATGGGGCAGAAACTGAGAAACAGTTACAAGATGCAGAGGGACTGTCTCAAGTCACGTTGGAGTTCTGCTGTAGCAGATAGGTTCAAAAAAGGTTACACGTTTCGAGATATGAGAGTGGCATGAATATGATTCACCAGTGACTGTAATCGTTAAAAGATATCTCCTTAGGATCCCATGCAAGTATGTGTTTGACTGCATAGACTTGATTCCTAAGCGCAGGCAGCACTGCTATCAGATAGCGTAATTCTGTCAGCCACTCTTGTGTATGCTTGTAGAACCAAGAGCGCATTTTATGCAGTGTGACAGTAACATAGTTGTTAAATAAATGTAAATGTCGTGTGATTACGGCCTTCCGTCGGGTAGACCGTTCGCCGAGTGCCAGTCTTTCGATTTGACGCCACTTCGGCGACTTGCGCGTCGATGGAGATGAAGGATTATGATTAGGACAACACAACACCCACTTCCTGAGCGGAGAAAATCTCCGAGTCAGCCGGGAATCGAACCTGGGCCCTCAGGATTGACATTCTGTCGCGCTGACCACTCAGCTACCGGGGGCGGACAACATAGTTGTTGTGATAATGCTTTTAATAGCACGGTCCTTACGCAAAATCTATGTTCTACAAGAGACCTTATGTGGCCAACTTCAAATGTCGGTTCTCAATAGTATTCCTCAAAAGGAACATCGTCCTCCATCCAGGGATTCCCATTTGAACTACGTAACTGGAGAGTGTAATCAGATTACTGAAACAATAATAATTACTCACCAAGCAAAATGACTAATGATCAATTTAATTAATTGGCCTGTCAATTTGATATCAGTGACAGGCAGCCTGGTGGGTGGAGGCACTGGCTAGGGCATCAGGGATATGTTTCTTGGCTTGAATTTTTTTCATTGTGGCAATATCTTTAACTACATTTGAATCGCTCACCTACATA
This sequence comes from Schistocerca cancellata, assembly GCF_023864275.1. Taxonomy (NCBI): domain Eukaryota; kingdom Metazoa; phylum Arthropoda; class Insecta; order Orthoptera; family Acrididae; genus Schistocerca; species Schistocerca cancellata. The sequence continues at coordinate 229,417,663 of NC_064634.1, forward strand.
TGGGGAGACGACTATAGTAATAAAATCAGATCTACTGCCGAATTTATAAGGAACCTTATACTTAGAACTTAGTACTCCTGTTGTCTTAAGAGACAGTTCGAAAGTGAGGAGGTGTATTGTAACTGTAGCAGTTCTTAGCACTCTATCATGAATCAAAAATAAGTTTAATATTCTAGTCCTGTGATGCAGTACGTCACATATATGAAAACATATTTTTCTACTAGATGAAATAATAAAAAATGGTTCAAATGGCTCTGAGCACTATGGGACTCAACTGCTGTGGTTATCAGTCCCCTAGAACTTAGAACTACTTAAACCTAACTAACCTAATGACATCACACACATCCATGCCCGAGGCAGGATTCGAACCTGCGACCGTAGCAGTCGCACGGGTCCGGACTGCGCGCCTAGAACCGCAAGACCACCGCGGCCGGCAGATGAAATAATACTTAGAGGGAATATTGTCTATGCCAGGATTTTCACAGCAAGTAACAATACTTCATCGAAGTGAAAAATTGTGTCTGATTTCTTCTATCTTCGAAAATACCTCTTATAAACGGAAGGCATCTACAATTCACATGAGAAATTCGAGGTGTATAGTCAACAAAATCACTGTCTCGGAATGTATAAAGTGGATGTTTTAAACTAGTGGGTCTGTGTCGTGGTGGAATTACATAGAACTACTGTACGTTGTTTCGCAGTACACTGCGGCTGGCCGCAGCGGCGGTCACGAGGAGTCGGCAACCAGAAGTAACGATTAGCTCAGCCTGGGCTGGTTACAAATAATGCGCAGACCTGTCAGGTCTCACCCACTGCAGCGAGGGCTGGTAAAGTGGCCAGTATGCTGGGTGAGCGAGACAGAAGCAGAAATGTGCATGTGTTTCAGAGAAAAGATCCAAAATAATGGACGTTTGTCCTGGCTGTTTCTATAACATCCGATTTCCTACCACTCCAATCATCCCCGGATGCATTCCATGCCTGGGGGTATTGCACTCTGGCATACACACGTGTCCATGACTGTGGCTGCGACCGCTGCTGTAGATTCCTCCGGTCCCTAAGCGTCGGCGTTGGCGGTGTACAATGGGACGGGCGCGCTGTGTGTGTACGTCAGAGAGATAAGTGCGCGGAATGTGTAAGTTTTCCAGCGATCTCCGACAGCTACCCACGGCAGCTACTGCTATGGACTGAGTTGTGGTTCAAGTTCGTTGCATTTACTACTTCTCAGTACATTACAGTAGACTCATATCTTGCATTGTTATTTGCTGTCGGCCCTATTCTATCAGGCAGCAGGCCTTCCTTCTGCCGAATATAGCAGAGAGTATCAATTTAGGAATTCTATAGAGCTTTAAAACAGAAAATAGCCTTTGCAGATATGTGTTGGTCGGGAACTCTATAACAACGATGACATAAATTCAAGTCGAAATTTGAAATCCAAACTATCGTTTGAAACATCACCACTTCCAATCATGACGTAAATTAATAATAGGTTTGTACTATTAATGCAGTTTCTCATCAAAAACATAACACTGTTGTTTATGCGCACAAACTACTGTGCAGTGTCGATCCTTTTTCATTTCGAGGAGTTTTAAACTGTGTGAAGCAAATTGTATAAAGCTATGTCAATAATTTAATTAATATTTCTCATGGTACTTCATCTGAAGCAACATTTGTGACATCTGCAAGATGTGATACTCCACAACAGATTTAATAACTCCTGAAGCAGTTCGTGAAATGCAACACAGGTAAGTGCGCCAGGAAGGCTGTGGCAGGATAGTGCCTCTGGTGGAATCGATTCTCACTCAGGAATTTGCCTTGGTAGTAGTTCTCAAGTGCATTGGTATTCGGCAGGGGTTTACCGGGTAAATGCCACTTTGTTTGCCGTCAGGTTCGACCATTACTGATGGCACGTTCAGCCTCAGCGGTGGCACACTACGGGAGGAAAAAGAGAGCACGTGTTTTGACAGGAATTTCTAGCGTATGAAATATCAAAGGATTGTTGCCACCTGATGCTTTTGCGCGGGGACTAACATGACATCTTGTCTGTCAGTTGTGTGGCCCAAACAGACACTCTTGGACACCGACATGTGGCGCGGCCATTAACGGATGCATCACTTTGCAGGACCTCGTGTCGCTGCGCCTAAGGTGCGTGTGGGCCAGCAGATGGCTGATGGCACAATGCACGTGCTTTGCGAGTGAAAGATTTTTTACAGTCTACTTACGTGTGATTACTATTTCAAGATGGTATTCCTTGCGCGATCGAAAAAAATAAAAAGCGATCGATGTAATGACTTCTTCTTGATGTATTTTATAAGATCTGCTTCTATCAAAACAGCAGAGAATGATGAGCAAGAGAGATCCAACACCTGCAAACTGCATTTCTAATCAATAGAAAATATACCCTCTGCTATATAAATGAAATTCCTGCCATGACAGCCTTTCTCTCCTGCACACAGCTGCCAATTTCCTGGCAGAGTGGGTGTCGGGGGTTGGGAGGGGAGGGGAGGGTTGAGGGATATATCAGAGTGGGAGGCACTAATTAACTGAACAATTTAATTATGTAGTGAAAAAATTAATAGACTGGGAGAGGGCTATTCGAGTAACTCAGATCTGAAGCTGTACCTGTACTAGTGAGAGGGAGGGGGGAGAGTTGAATGTTTCTAGAGGGCTGTGAGGAGGAGACCTTATTGGCTGATTGGACGTTCCTCAGAAGGACAATTTATCCCCAGGGTGCCAGAATCCACTTGGCAGAACAATAGGTTAAGGACCTGTCAATCAGAAGAGAACAATAGGTTTGCCCCTGAATGGTTGCTTGTCCCTGAATGTAGGCAACCCACACAAGCAAAGTATAGTGATGTCCGTTTTTTCACCCTACTCTTATGCTGCCCTGCAGTGCAAAGACCTCTGTGTCAAGTACTACCTCGCAGTAATCTGCATGTTCCAGCATAGGGGCAATTCTCTGTCTTGGTGCGCTGTGATAATGTAGAACAGAAATCTACAATCTTATAGATAAATTCACCACTGGCATAAAACACTTTTGAGTTAGGCGTCTTTTCTATTTTTAGTATCCAAATCAGTGACAAAGCTCCCTTCACGACTTGGACTCTTTACTACGGTCTTGTAAGCAGCTCTTTCAAAACACCTTGATCTGTACAGAACATTTCAAGGCACATGTCTCCCTTCACCGGTCAGCAGTTCCCCATTTTTGTTACATCTGTCACATTTCTTCCACCAGGTGCCAACCTGAGTCGTAGCATTGGCAGAAACTCGTCGTCGTTTCCCTTTTTTGTCCAGTCAGTGTGCCGCCCATTTGGACAGTGATTCGGTCACAAGACGATACTGTACGCCTTTACGGCGATTTTAAACAGATGATCAACATGCAAAGCGTAGCAGACTCGTATCTCATTCTGCATATGAAGCAGTTGTCGGCGAAACTGTCATTGGGCCGGTATTTTTCCAGCATCAACTTACGCGACGCAAATCTGCTATTATCACTTGACGCCACTTCTCAGCCTTTCTTTGTGCTCAGCACCCTCTTTGCCCTTTAGTGGGTTTACTGCTTGCCCTTTGGAATTACGTTTGGGCCAGGAATTTGTCAACTGTATTTGGAGCATTCGATTAAGGACATTCTCTGATGTATCAGCTACGTTGATGGCATCTGGTCACAGGCTCTACGGAAGAGAAATCTGGAGGCAGTTTCTCTGTCTTCCTGGAGAACAGCCTTGACTGCAATTTGGAAAAATGTAATTTTTTTGCTCCAACGGTGCATTTTTGGAACATTTGCTTAGCTAAGTTGCGTTCCCCCCTATAGATGAACATTAAATCCACTGTCAACCTTCCGGCACCCCAGAACCTGAAGGAGCTGGAGATCTTTGTCGTCAACAATACTTATTATGTTAAATTCATTTCCCATGCCATGTACATCTCCCATCTCCATAACTGATTCCGAGAAACGGGCTGTAACAAAGGACGTGCAGCCCTTCCACGTGTTATGTTTGTCTTCCCTCCATTCTTTTAAATATCTTCAATAGTGTAATTTTTACGATATATGTACGGTAACAAAGACTTGAATATAAAGTCAGGGTTATCCCACTTTTTTTATCAATTACATTCATTTGATTAATTAGAATCAATTGGTATGACCAATTTACTTAAAAATTTGATAATTATTATTATTAGTAATTTCAAATTTCGTTGTTCATATGTAAACGTATAGCTGATTACTAACTCCCTCATAAAATAGATGGAAAAGCCATGTAAGCGACTGTTGCATTTATACAGTTGATGTTGAAGGTACGTTAGCAATTTCTGCCCTTATTTAGTTTCAGATAATTATTGTTCTGAACTAAAAAAGTGTTCCCGAAAAGTTGTTGGCAAAACGAGATGACGTAATTTAACAGAGATTATTGTTATATCTGAAAGCCCGCATTATAAAGTACCTTTATTTCCCATAATTTACTCAGAAACATAAATTTTAATTGTAACTCATAGAAATACGTCAAACAACGACCTTAACTTCAGTTTTAATTATTGTAATGTTGCAAAAGAGGCTCCTCATAAACCATTTTAATCAGTCTCCAGAGGATTGCGAAATATGCAAGATCTGCGTCCAAGAATGTACCTCAGACGTATTAGCAAAAATTGCAGTTCGTACAATGTACAGATCGAACCAGTACAGGGCGTTGAACTACATATTGACAGAAACAATATGGCTATTACATCATTTTTAGCACGAAGTGAACTCTGAAAGTTGGCGAAAACATTTCTAACATGCTACTGTATATGTAATTGCACGAAAAAAGCTTATCTTAGACAATTTTTACATCGTCCCTTAAGTGTTTCTTTCAAGTGTAGTTTCGTACATCGGTGAGTCGAGGATAAGCAGTTTGTGCAAGAGGAGAAAAGAAGTTTTTGAAATATGGTGCTACAGAAAAATTCTAAAAATTAACTGGGTAGATCGGCCCTGTGGTTCCCTACCGAATTTAATTTCCGTTGCTCCCACTTTGCTGCCGGCCGAAGTGGCCGTGCGGTTCTAGGCGCAGCAGTCTGGAACCGCGAGACCGCTACGGTCGCAGGTTCGAATCCTGCCTCGGGCATGGATGTGTGTGATGTCCTTAGGTTATTTAGGTTTAACTAGTTCTAAGTTCTAGGAGACTTATGACCACAGCAGTTGAGTCCCATAGTGCTCAGAGCCATTTGAACCATCTAGGGGACTAATGACCTCAGAAGTTGAGTCCCATAGTGCTCAGAAGCATTTGAACCATTTGAACCCACTTTGCTGTTGCCTTTCTGTCTCAACGTTGAGGTTCCACTGTCATACTAAATAAGGGGCACTGCCTTCATCTTGTATATCTTGAACTGTGTTTCAGTCCATGGTGTTTCTAGTGTTCTTCAAAAATGGTTCAAATGGCTCTGAGCACTATGGGACTTAACTTCTAGGTCATCAGTCCCCTAGATCTTACAACTACTTAAACCTAGCTAGCCTTTTCTCTATTAGCTGCTCCATAGTTAATAAACTGTCAATAAAAGCTCTCTCTTTTCGAAAACCATTCTGTTCTGCCTGCAAGAATCACTCTACTATTGCCTCTGATCGGTTATTTAATATTAGCAGTGCGTAGTTGCCAGGCTGAATTCGATATACTTATAAGTCTCTATTTTGTGGGTTTATCTCTTTCCCCTTTCTTAGAAACAGAAGAGCCAGCGGCTGCTAACCATGTATCGGGAATCCTCATCGTAACCCAGCAGGTGTTTAATAGATGAGGGCATTGTTTGAGTGAAAATCCTTCAGTCGTTGTGAGCTTTGTATTTATCCCCCGTGGTGCAAGTGGATTTTCATTCATTTTTCTTTTTAATTACTAGCTGTAAGTTTCCTAAAAGAAGCAAGAAAATCAATATCCTTTACTTATTTATCTACCATATCTTCAGGATTAAAAGAAATGTGTCCGAGACTTTTTGAGAGCGGTAGATTCAAGGCAACTGAACTATTGGTCGCTTTGCTACATGTCATCTATCTTCATGAGACGAAGTTGCGTAATTACTGCGTAGCTTAGAGGCTCCTTGAGGCGAGTGCTGTCATCACCAATACCGAAGGCTGCAGCAGGCCTCCGCATGGTCTCGGTTACTGGGAGTGAAGCGCCCGGGGGGCTGTGGGCGGAGGGGGAGTGAGAGTGGGGAGAAGCGCTGGCGGAGCGGCGCCGTGGCTGCAGCTGCGGCTGCCAACTCGCCGTCCACTCCGGCCGCAATTAGACGCCGCTTGGTCGCCGCGTCCCTGCCTCCTGTCCGCTGTCCGCCGTCTGCTGTCGCCGCCCTGCTGCCTCGCAGGGCCTTTGTCGCCGCCTCCCACGGGATCCCTCCCCAGGGATAGAGGCGGTGGCGGTGAGGAGGGCAGGGCAGAACAGAGCTCGTTAACGCGGCGGGTGCGCTGTTCCCACCAGCCCACGGCGCGCCCGCTCAGCCACTTTCGGCACCGAGTCAGTGGCCCGTCTAACTCAGCACTTGATGCCCACACCTAAACCATCGGCACTCAGTTTCGCAGCTTCTGCAGGGCATTTGGCAGTTGTTTAACTCTCTCGTTTAGCATCCAGTAGAGCAGTTAGCAGATCATAAGAATTTGGACAAGCAGTCTGTGAGGTTCTCCACTTGAATTCTGAAAAGCCATTAAATTTGAATTGCTAAGAGACTTATACAGATTAGAAGGTATTCATTCAACTATAGGCCGATTAAACTTTCTTGACAGTTTACGTCAGTTACTTGGCGCTACAGTGTTGTCACGTCGGCTGGCGCTCTTTTACAGGCGGACATGTATACACGGCGGGTCTGACTTTTGATAGTCGGCACAGTTTCCTGTAAATAACTTCAGTTCATCCAAATGCTGTTACCCATCACTTTCACGACCGTTCAAATAACCGTTTCGCGCCACAGCTGGCTGTTCCCGTCATGACTCGAAATACGAACGGAAGTATCTCCGCTCTTGAATTTCAGTTGAACGCGTCTTGAATGTCCCTGTCTTAATTAGAATGTTTTCCGAATTACGATCAACTTCACCCTTGTTGATTCTCTAACAGTCCAATGGTTCAAATGGCTCTGTGCACTATGGGACTTAACATCTGAGGTCATCAGTCCCCTAGAACTTAGAACTACTTAAACCTAACTAACCTAAAGACATCACACACATCCATGCCCGAGGCAGGATTCGAACCTGCGACCGTAGCGGTCGCGCAGTTCCAGACTGTAGTGCCTAGAACCGCTCGGCCACCCCGGCCGGCTTCTAACAGTCACGGCGCTGTTGGTTGTCATCTCGACGACACGTACACGTATGCGCAGAGCACAGTTTTAATAATAATTCGCAATTGCATTTGCTGACGAGCCGTTGTACAAAAGAAAGAAACTTCTTTCGTGACAGTTAACTGTTGACGTTTTTGTAGGAAATGCGCCCGGCAGTTCTCGGCACGCCCTCGACGAAAGGTCACGCACGACGACACACACACTACGTGCTCTCGAGAGATGCATCTATAGATTGTCAGGCGGGCACCAATACTAGAGTAAGCTTACAACGAATATTGCTTGATATAGCTGGCAGTACCATTTACGACTGCCGGAAATATTCTGGGAAAAAGCTGTGGCTGATTAATACCTTTGTCCTCGTCCATCGTATCTCTGATGACCTCGCGGTAGAGAATAAAATCCGAAACATTCGGTTGCACTGCCCCACATCGATTCTTCAATTTCAGTTTATTTTAAATGGCCGACCGTCACTGCACTATATAGTTCTAAACTTCATTTTCGTAGTCCATAATAGACTCCTTTATAGTGAACGGTACTTCTTGTTGGATAAGCTCCTAGCATAACTAGTAATGATGCTATTGTGTATGCTGCCGAAAGCCCCAGTGAGCAGTAAAACCACTTCGCCTTTGTACTCTCCACAAGTCCACCCTTTAGAGCTTAATAGCAAAGCCGCTGTACCGTGCCCTATACGAAAAGCCTGCATTTGAAGAGAAGATCGCGCCAGTATACGGTAGCTGTACCTGCAGCAATGGTTTGTTTTTGTCACTACATTGCCTGTAGTTTGTTACCCACCGACTGGGCAACTATTCTCTTGTGGGCACATCTGTTTTCCGGTTTTATTCTTATTCATTTGGCTTTTACTACTAAGAACAGCATTTCCCAGCTACGTCAGCTGATTATTACGTAAGCTACTACAACATCATGGACTTTGAAGAGTCTATAATTTGTGACCCGAGCACTCAATTTCTTCAGAACTACGCGCCCAACACACAGAAGACAAATGGGTGGAATATATAGGTGTACACCAATTAAAGTATCATTGGATGTCCTCTACATACAGCTCTCATTACATATATATCGAGAAAAACAGCTGCGGATGGAAACAGAATGAAATAAAAATGTTTCCTCTCATTTTAAAATGCATTATTACGAAACTTTCTCAAGCAGTGCGTATTTCCTTTCTCCATAGAAGCAGCTGTACATTCTTTTAGGATCGAGTGAATGATTTTTTGCATAAAGTAAGGAGCATTATAATCGAAATTTGGCTAAATCGTAAGGAAATAACGGTAAGTATAACCCAAATAATAAACACATATCTGTGGCGTTATATATTTATTCTTGTTCACAGTAGAAATACCAAAGTAGAACGCATTACCAGCTTCTGAAGACGAAATGTATAGACTGGCAACCTGTACTACTGCAAATAGATAGCAATAGATTCTCATAAGACGCTTTCTCTGTTGCTGTCGACCTGTCTATAGGTCTGACGTGAGCATAGTATAATTCCTGAACCATGATCGGATGTGAAAAGTGGGCCACATACGCCTGTAGAAAACTATATTGCACTGTTTGTCACCGTAGTAAGTGGGATAAGAAACTTGCAGAGCGGAAGGAAATCAGATGTTCTACATATATGTCCTGGATTAGAGTGTTAAGAGCGTTGCACTCCACATGACTATCATTTCGGATACCAGATGGCTTTCATATTATAAAGTTTTTAAGCGTGGAACCGTACAACCGTAGAAGGGCATGTCCTTATGTTCTACGATCATTTCTCTCCTAACAATACCTTCTTTGTACAGACCACAGACACTAGAACAATACTTTAGAGTAGACAGCGGTGTTGATGCGTCGAGTCCGTAGCTCGTGGTCGTGCGGTAGCGTTCTCGCTTCCCACGCCCGGGTTCCCGGGTTCGATTCCCGGCGGGGTCAGGGATATTCTCTGCCTCGTGATGACTGGGTGTTGTGTGCTGTCCTTAGGTTAGTTAGGTTTAAGTAATTCTAAGTTCTAGGGGACAGATGACCATAGATGTTAAGTCCCATAGTGCTCAGAGCCATTTGAACCATTTTTGAAAATGCGTCGAGCTCCATGCGTTGGAGCTCCACCATGTTTCTTCTTAACTCTCAGTTATATCACCACAGCATTCTCATATCTGCTATACAGGGGTGCTAACTTCCACGATATCCGCGAATTTGGGGAGACCTTGTACACTTAGATGGGTGTTTTGAGTAAGATTGGTGCAGGATAATCTTCGCAGCGTAGCAGTTATGGACTCGGCTCGCACTGTTCCTTCACAAGACAGTGAATGTAGCCCATGTAGTAGCGTCCTACTCTCGGTCAACTGGAAACTAAATTGGGAGGGTAGGTCAAAGACAATGCAGGGAGACCTTTCAATCTCTAACATTATGCTAAAAATGCAAGAATGCTCCGTGGCTTCCATCTACATAGGGAAAGTTGAGCAATCATAATCGTAAATGACGCACTGTAGTGGAAGTGCTAATAACATGTAGATCGGTATTTGGTGCTGTCTGTTACACTTTGGTATCTATGTTCGAGAATTAAGAATGAATGAACGTACTGCACTGTCATCTACATGCATTCACAGTCTAGTATACGATACTAGAAAAATTGTGGTGTACTGGTGTTACAGAAACTGTGGAGCGTGTTGCTGTGTCATTGGTCGACGTGGAAATTACAGAAAACTGATAAAATAGCTAAAATTGATCGCACTGTCAACTGTGACGCTTATTGCACTATATTGTCACATATCGACACGTTCTTTTCAATACCCTCCATCCACTGGTATGCTGTTGATTACAGGTTAGGTTAGGTTAGGTTAGGTTAGGTTAGGTTAGGTGGTATGCTGTTGATTACCACATAATGACTGACTGAAACCACTTTTTTCTAATGGAAAGAGAGTCTTCGAACGAGCAACACCTTCTGGGGATGGCCAGTATAGAAACAGTGATGGCTACATGACTGCGATATGAGGAATCAATAGAAACAGAACATTGACACATCTGCTACCCCATCAATGTAGAAGATAAGACTAAATGTAGAGGTCATCAATTTTGGGCAGCTGCTTGGAAAACGCTCCACAATGCCGCAAAAATCTTCCGGTTTCCACATGTTGAGTTGTCTTCCACATTTTTGGCAATAAAGAACAGCGCCTCTGCCTTTTACTTCATCCATCCTATGTATTGTGTTAGCAGCAGTATAGTTCACACCATGTGATGTCCAGGTTTCTGTGAGAACCAATGGATTGAACCATGTTAAAGTCGGTTAAGCACCTAACAAGTGCTTTAAAAATAAAATGTATGGAAGTGTATAAAGTTGTAGTCATACACTGCTATGATGTGTTACAGCAGAAGAAACAATGCACAACTGAAAACCTGTGGGGTCTGGTTCTTCTACAGTATGGGTGCAAGCGACTTAGATTACTGGCCACCCACTCCAGTTCACCAATATATGCGTATTTAATGGGATCACAACATATGGTCAATATCAACACACAGACAGCATTTCTTTCCCAATGTACTGGAAGAAATACACGTGGTCATATCTTATCCAGTTCTCTTCTGGGTGACGTTAGCTGAGTTTTTATACTTTGTAGCTTTTCTATGTTATATGGTATGAAATAAAGATGACAGAGGGATTGTTTGGGTAACAGATATGAGTTCAATTTGAGGGGTGGACGGCAGTAGCAAAATCCTCAACCTTCCTCCAGTGCGAATAACTGCTCATACTGTATTTTTTACTCTCATTGATGTCTGTGGACCACACTTGCACAGGTTAACAGGTCGGCACTGCAGCAGCCAGGCAGCTCGCAGTGGCCCAATTCCACAGCGTCACCTCCTCCTCCTCCTCCTCCTCTGCCAAAGTCGTGAGATGCAGCACAAATAGTGGCACAACAAGGACACTGGCACAATTTGTTTGTGCAGGCTGCCTACATCAGGGGTAAGAATGCACTCATGGGCAAACCTATTGTTCTTGTTTGATTGACAGGTAATGGTCCCCTGGGAATAATCCACCTATTTTATTTTCCTGGGGATAATCTATTCTTTTGAGTGACAGGTCCTTAAGGTATTGATGCCCACCCTTCCCTCAACCACACAGGCAACTTCCCACCTATCCCCTCCCCACTGCTAACACAAGTATGCTTTCAGGTCTGAGTTATTCGCATAGACCCCTCTCAGTCTTACCAATCTGATTGACTATTTAATAGCTGGCCACAGTGGCCGAGCGGTTCTAGGCGCTTCAGTCCAGAACCATGCTGCTGCTGTGGTCGCAGATTCGAATCCTGCCTCAGGCATGGATGCGTGTGATGTCCTTAGGTTGGCTAGGTTTAAGTAGTTCTATGTTCTAGGAGACTGATGACCTCAGATGTTAAGTCCCATAGTGCTCAGAGCCATTTGAACCATTTTTGAGTACTTAATTAAATTGATCAATTAATTAACCCCTCTCCCTCTGGCTAAACCCACATCCTTCCCTCTCCCCTCTCCTTCTCCTCTCCTCTACCTGGAAATTGTTTGCTCTGTGGTGAAGCGGAAGGATCTCATAACAGAAAATTCAACGGTGTATTGTTTACTTATAAAGAAAATCAGTTTGCAGGGGTAGGATTTCTCATGCTCATCATTCTTTGCTGTTTGGGAAGATGCAGGTCTTGTAAGAAGTAATTACATCAAGCATCGTTTTTTCATTCTAATTGCACAAGGAATACCCCCATTAAACACCCAAAACATATATTTACACTGTTAAAAATCTTTCGACTGTGAAGCATGAGCCATCCACTGGACAGCACAGAACGCCACCCCAGAGAGTCCACGCCCCACATTAAGAGGGGCCACATACTGTGCTGCCCCAAGAGTCTCTGGGTAGGCTTTTCCAACGGGCCCAGGGACTTGGGCAGGCAATGCACCAGCTACCCACTGCCAAGTCCCAACACCAGCTTATAACACAGTCTTGCAGCAGCAGCTAAGCACTTCATGTCGTGTTGGAAATACCCACAGCTTCTCACCCTTCCCATTAAGTCGTGTGAAGTTAGCACCCTGTTTTTCAGAAATGTATATTTTTTTCAGAGTTCTTGATAGATATGAAATAGTTCTAGAGTTCTTTGTACAAAATTTCAATAGTTCTGCAGAATTTAGCGAAAAAAACAACAATACTCGAAAAAATTTTCGTATTGAAAACATTCTTTGTCAATTTCCGCAAAATGTAAATAAGTACGACAGTTCTGAGCACAGTTCTGAATAGAGCTCCAAGAGTTCTATCGAAAATCCCAATAATATTTTTTTGTGCACCGAATAGTTTACGAGATAACTGCAATTTAAGGAGAAAATCTTTTCACTTACTGTGAAGTTGGCACCCTTTTTTTCAGAAATGTATATTTTTTTCAGAGTTCTTGACAGATATGCCATAGTTCTAGAGTTCTTTGTACAAAATTTCAATAGTTCTGCAGAATTTAGCGAAAAAAACAACAATACTCGAAAAAATTTTCGTATTGAAAACATTCTTTGTCAATTTCCGCAAAATGTAAATAAGTACGACAGTTCTAAGGACAGTTCTGAACAGAACCCCAAGAGCTCTATCGAAAATCCCAATGACATTTTTCTATGGCTATAATAGTTTATGAGATAAATTGATTTAATATGGGACACACTTTCTCTACAGAAAAAAAATATATATTTGTACAACAGTTCTGATGACAGTTCTGGACACCACGTGAAGAGTTCTATCGAAAATCCTGGTAGTATTTTTTTGTGCAGGTAATAGTTTAAGAGGAAATTGCAACATAATTAAGAACTCTATAAGAGCTCCCATTGTGAAGCTGGCACCCTTTCTTACGGAAATATATATTTTTTTCAGAGTTCTTGATAGATAAGCCATAGTTCTAGAGTTCTTTGTACAAAATTTCAATAGTTCTGCAGAATTTAGCGAAGAAAGCAATAGCACTCGTAAAAATTGTGGATTCTTAATGATTTTTTGTCGATTTTTGCAAAAAGTAAATTCGTACAACAGTTCTGAGGACAGTTCTCAACAGAGCCCCAATAGTTCTATCGAAAATACAAATAAAATTTTTTTGTGCAGCTAATAGTTTGCGAGATAATTGCAATTTAAGGGGAAAGTCTTTTCACTTACAGTGAAGTTGGCACCCTTTTTTTCAGAAATGTATATTTTTTTCAGAGTTCTTATAAATATGCCATAGTTCTAGAGTTCTTTGTACAAAATTTCAATAGTTCTGCAGAATTTAGCGAAGAAAACAACAATGTATAACATAGCTGATTCAGAAGCCCTTTCCTTCTGGTACAATTCTTACTGTTGCCACAATAAAACACTTGTGCATAGATTCCAACCGTATTGATCATTACAAAAATATAACCAGTGACCAAAGGCGCACATTTCTTGCAGCATTGTATAAAGCATTCAGCTTATCCACTGTGAAAATACCACACTTAACGCTATTGTAAAATTTACGATGGATGGCTTCCGTTTATCTACAGTGTCAGCATGTATCGAATTATCTTCATGCAAAAGTGATGCCATGGTCACATACTTCCCCTTTTTAGGTATGAAGGAAACTAGAGTTCAGTCTTGTGGAAGCCAAAAAGGGAACTGTGGGCAGCCCTTATTTTACTGATAGCAAACTCTAGAGAAATCTCACGCTTGTTTTTCTTCTTCATGCCAACAAAAGAAAAATTCTCCCTTCATAGCTCTATTATCATTCCAATACTAGTATACCAGTTGTCCGCTTTCGCATTTCGACCTGACTCATATATATGTTACACAGTCACAGAACAACATCAAAATGTTTATTGCTCAGTTGGTAAATCCTTCTGGTTGCAACACAGTGTATATTTCCAAATTGTACAGGTAAAATACTTAAGAATCCACAAAATCATAGATTTTAAATCCATATTTGTTTGTTTTGATAGGTACATATTGGTGAAAACTGCATCTTCCTCAGATTCCTTCCAGCTTCTTGTCTACTGTAACATTTTCTCCGAGGGTATAAGATTTCTGGTTGTTGCGTACAAACACAGTAAATATTTCCCGAATTGCTGTTAGCTTGTCTAATTGTGTCCTTTCATCACGAATAGCGCGACTGTAAAATCTAAGGCACTCCACAATAAATTTGAAACGTTTTAAGTTCATTTGCGAGGTGAAATTTTTCAGTTCCATCCACATCAATTCCACAGAGATCTTCCAGGCTTTATTTGTTACTTTTGTTAACAACAATTAAAAACAAGAGACTGTTGAAGGCTTTCAATTCAATAACATCTATTGCTTTTACCGCTCTCTCACGCTGAAATGAAGCTTTGACGCTCTCAAAATGCTGAATGGAATACAAAACTACAATAGACAAATGTCATCATCTATGAGGCAATTGCAGCATCACAAAGGCTGCTTTGGCTGCGCCTATTGTCCAGGTAAATTTCTAATAATATTATCCTCTTCGAACAATATGCTTTGGATTTCTTCAACATGATCTGGTACATCCCACTTAAAATAATAAAATTCCTATAACATAACGCAACCAGGCGCAGTGTATTAATTTGATATCTGACGTTCATACAGCGGACACTGGCGATTAAACAGTTCAAACAGAATTTAAGTGCATTTTACATTATGGATTAGCTTTGTACTACTTACTACGTTGATAAACAAATAAATTAATTGCTGAAATGAAATACGAAAGGGCACAGTGGATATTAACGAGCAATCGGCTCATATCCCATCAAGAGAGCATTAGCGTCGATACTGAATCATACAACTATGAAAGGCATACACAGAAAGAAAGCTATAACGCGAAGGCGCCAGTGCTGCCAATTGTTGACAAGTAATTTACAGAATCACACAACAATGAAAGGCATACGGAAAAGGGAAGCTATTAACGAGAAGGCGCCAATAGTGCAAATTGTTGAAAAGTAATTTACAGAAAATTTCGACATGTATCAATCTGAATAGCTGCGCCCGATGGAAGGATAATAAAAACTATACGTCCCTGAGACCTCTCAAGACCAAAAAATCATAAACAAAGCACAGCAACAATGCAAAAGTCGTGGCACCACATCTGGAAACAATGAACACGTGAACTGCGTCTTTTAAACTAGCGACAAATGACAAATAATTTTTTACTATACCAAAATTTTGCCCAGTTATTGTTTTCTACCCGAAATTCTGCAGAACTATTCGTGTTTTGAGCAGGGAAATCTAGAACTATTGCATACATATAAAGAACTATGAAAAAAATGTATATTTCTCGTCAAAGGGGTGCCAACTTCACGGGAAATGATCATAAGCATTCCTTATTAAATGCAGTTACTACGTAAACAATTACCTGCACAGAATATGTTACCAGTATTTTCGATAGAACTCTTATATTGCTATCCAGAGCTGTCATCAGAACATACGAATAGACATAATTTTTTTTAGAGTAAGTGAGCCCCACAATTAATCAATTATCTTACAAACTATTATAACCACAAAAAATGTTATTATTATTATCGATAGAAGTCTTGGGGTGTTATCGAGAACTGTTCATCAAAACTGTTGCACGAATTAATTTTTTCCTGTGGATACAGTAGGTCTACCATCAAAGCAGTTACCGTATAAACTATCATCGCCACAAAGAGATGTTATTCGGATTTTCGATAGAGCTCTTGGTGTTCTGTTCAGGACTGTTGTACGAATCTATTTCTTTCGAAAATTGACAAAGAATGTTTTCGATACGAAATTTTTTTCGAATTTTGTTGTTTTCTTCGTAAAATTCTGCAGGACTATTCAAATTTTATACAAATAACTCTAGAACTATGGCATTTCTATCAAGAACTCTGAAAAAATGTACATTTCTGAAAAAAAGGGTGCCAAATTAAGAGTAAGTGAAGAGGTTTCCTCCTTAAACTGCAATTATCTCGTAACCTATTAGCTGCACAAAAAACTGTTATTAGGATATTCGGTAGAACTATTGGGCTTCTGTTCAAAACTGTCCTCAGAACTGTTGTACGAATTTACTTTTCGCGAAAATTAACAAAGAATATTTGCTATACGAAAATTTTTTCGAGTATTGTTGTTTTCTTCATTAAATTCTGCAGAACTATTGAAATTTTGTACAAAGAACTCTAGAACTATGGCATATTTATCAAGAACTCTGAAAAAAATATACATTTCTGAAGATAAGGGTGCCAACTTCACAGTAAGTGAAAAGACTTTCCCCTTAAATTGCAATTATCTCGCAAACTATTAGCTGCACAAAAAAATTTTATGTGTATTTTCGATAGAACTATGGGGCTCTGTTGAGAACTGTCCTCAGAACTGTTGTACGAATTTACTTTTTTCAAAAATCGACAAAAAATCGTTTCGATACCACAATTTTTACGAGTGCTGTCGTTTTCTTCGCTAAATTCTACACAACTATTGAAATTTTGTAGAAAGAACTCTAGAACTATTGCTTATCTATCAAGAACTTTGAAAAAAAAAATATATTTCTGTAAAAAAGGGTGTCAGCTTCACAATGGGAGCTCTTATAGAGTTCTTAATTATGTTGCAATTTCCTCTTAAACTATTACCTGCACAAAAAAATACTACCAGGATTTTCGATAGAACTCTTCACGTGGTGTCCAGAACTGTCATCAGAACTGTTGTACGAATATATTTATATTTTCTGTAGAGAAAGTGTGTCCCACATTAAATCAATTTATCTCATAAACTATTATAGCCATAGAAAAATGTTATTGGGATTTTCGATAGAGCTCTTGGGGTTCTGTTCAGAACTGTCCTCAGAACTGTTGTACGAGTTTAATTTTTGCGAAAATTGACAATGAATATTTTCGATACGAAAATGTTTTCGAATATTGTTGGTTTCTTCGCTAAATTCTGCAGAACTATTGAAATTTTGTACAAAGAACTCTAGAACTATGGCATATCTGTCAAGAACTCTGAAAAAAATATACATTTCTGAAAAAAAGGGTGCCAACTTCATAGTAAGTGAAAAGATTTTCTCCTTAAATTGCAATTATCTCGTAAACTATTAGGTGCACAAAAAAATGTTAGTGGGATTTTCGATAGAACTCTTGGAGCTCTATTCAGAACTGTGCTCAGAACTGTCGTACTTATTTACATTTTGCGGAAATTGACAAAGAATGTTTTCAATACGAAAATTTTTTCGAGTATTGTTGTTTTTTTCGCTAAATTCTGCAGAACTATTGAAATTTTGTACAAAGAACTCTAGAACCATTTCATATCTATCAAGAACTCTGAAAAAAATATACATTTCTGAAAAACAGGGTGCTAACTTCACATGACTTTCCCATTACCATTACTGGTGCATGGACAGCCCTGTTGTTGAACACGAACTGTTTCAGGGGTTATTACATATGGTGTTGAAGGGTACTGTCACATACGTAACTTGAAGAAGTCAGACACACTAACTGTACCACTGCACAAAGGGAGAGAGAGAGAGAGAGAGAGAGAGAGAGAGAGAGAGAGAGAGAGAGAGAGAGAGCTTCGCAGATAACGCGAGAATATTTCAACCATTACATGTTTTATTCTGATGAATAGCGCTCCCACCACACTCGAACACAGAGTCTAAAAGAAAAAGATAGCAATACATTTGTGAAACCATCCCATAGACAGTTTGCGCGCTTCTGTGGGAAATACCTTTGTCTTATAGCATGAGCTGCTTCAGGAGTTACTAGATCCAACTGAATATATATAAGCGCACTTTCAAAGAGGTGGATGCACAGTACCTTGTGTCAGTTTCGCGAAATACACCACCACTAACAAATTACGGCACACTTGTGAAACCTTTCAGTCTTCCTCAACTACTCCGGAATATTTGTGTGCATAAACAAATTAGGTAAAGTGATTAACGCCTCAATACATTTGCAAATGTTGCTTTCAGAAATTTGTTTCAAGTACACTCGCACACAAAACACTCCACTGTCCTCCCAGGTGCCTGTGAAACGCAAATACATTGCTGCAAAATACATCGCTAAAATAAATGAGCGCAAATATACCGTGTCGAATCTCTGAAGACCACCGTTCAAAATATTCTTAAATTCACTATCACAGCAGTTTTCTACAGAAGGACGGTGGTAACTGGGGAGTTGCAAAGTGGCGGCACATCCGTCCACGGCAACAGCTCTCCACAAAGTGTAGTGCAGAACGGAAGATGGGATTTTTCCGACCGATACCTGAGCGAGAAAACCGCAGCCAGCCAGACCAGTACCAACTTGTCATTCGAGCTCAGACCACTATTCACCTCTCTGGGTAAAATGGTGGGTGGAGGGGTCAGAGGTTATATAAACCCTTGACATGGCGCAGTCACTCTCATTCCGCTGTCATCGGTGGCAGGGTCAGCTCGACTGGGTTGTTCCCACTTTTGCTCGTCAGTTTGTTCCTTCTTTTTGCACGTGTGCTAGCGTTTTCGCTGAAGAAAATGAAACGTTCGGCAGCAGCACCAAGCACCGTTGGTAGTACCAGTGTCGGCAAACGCCCGAGGCAGTGGGAATTACCAGGTAAGCGTACGTTTAACTTCATAGCATGAGGTGGGATTTCTCAGTGTATATTTTCGTAAAAGTTGCGCAGTATCAAGTTCAGATTTAGATATTAATTTGTTTCCTTGTTATTTAAGCATACATCAGACAAATCGTGGAAGCGCTGGAGGTGGAGGTCCAACAGCAGCAGCAATATCATCGTAAGTATTATAAATATCACAATGGGCAAACGTTACTTCTTTTTTTCACTAAGAATTTTGTATTGTTTGAATATATATATATATATATATATATATAGTGCTGTGTACATGTAATTGAATTTCATCATATATGTAACGTGGTGTGTATTCAATATTGTTGTGGAAGATGTCCCAGCAGATAAAGAAGGGAGGCAAAGAGGAGTATGTGCTGGAGATATGCAGGAGCCGTTGCAGATTTCATATGAGTGTATGTTCTAGAAAAATATATATTATTTTTGTTTCCCGTGGTTTCTGTGTGTATATGATTTTATTATTATGTTGTAGTCGATATAGAGGAGATAAATAGATGGGGCGAAATGACACCGTTGGTGGAGGACATGGAGGAAGATCTTCGTCATCGTGAGGAGATGAGGGAGATGTCAAGGAGCCAGACCGAAATAGGTAATACATACTCACTCAGCTTACAAATAATCAGTGTTCTTTCTTTCTCTGCATCAGCAACGACAGCACGCAATGTCTTGGAGTTGTTCTTAATGTTTCTCTTTTTCATGCTTCCACAGCGTCTGCGTCACGGAAACAGTTTCCGCAATACGCTGTGGCCGGCTACCAGAGGTGACGAGGCCTTAACATTCAAACTACATCCTGTGCGACGCGCTTCGACAGCAAGAGCGCCGCTAGTGACGGCATTGGAAACCACCGTCGCCGCCCCCACACCCGCCGCCCCGCAGCGGCCGCAAAGAACCGCTCTGGCGTCCTTGGGCGGCGCTCCCTCAGGCTACCGGGAAAGGGCTCCAGCACCAGGATGATCGCAACAGCCCGTTTCTGCAGCGTCTCCTCCTCCTCCTCCACCACCGTCACGTCTTCGCCGATCACTTGAGGTACAGCACATACCTCTCAACACATCACCACTACAAGCAGCAGCTGCGTCTCCTAGTTGTAGTTATAGTGTTAGTAATAGAGCAGATCCTGTAGCTAATGGCAGTTCTCTCTCCCGTTATTTTCCTGATGGACATCAGGACAGTGAAACCATACCGCAGTTAAAATACTTGGTGAGTGTAGCCGCCTTTGAGGAGTGAATCTCGTTCACGTGGATTGAGAACCTGGGTAGAAGGGTATTGCGACACTTTTGGTTTTCTAAGGGCGTGACTTCCTGTCGTCAAAAGAAACTCCTCTTGGTAGTCAACGGTCCACGATATCCCGCCAATAAATGCAATGCGGTGCTCTACATCGACCTGTCGCACCTCCCCCCTCCCCCCCCCCCCATGTTTATTCTCGCGCTGAAGCGACAACTTTTCATTATCTTGGGGGGGGGGGGGGATGAGGCTATGGCGTGACAACGCGGAGTGCGTCTATCGCCGAGTGGTTTTTGTAAATACACCTTGAGTGCTATACTGGCCCAGTTTTCCGTGATGAAAGTGAGACGGCGAGTTAAAGCAGACTGAGATACGATTTCGTTGCAATGTTACTCTCGGCTTGGATTATGCGGAGAGGGAATGTGTCCACAGCCTGATCTGACTTTTAATATTTACTAGGATCCCTTTTGTGAAACCTTGTAGGCGCCATGCTGAACCTTTCTGATTAAAGTCAGTCCTTATTTCAGATTTCAGTGTATTGATGTTTGCACGTAGCTCAATACTTTTTCCAGAATATTTTAAGACTTCTTTTAAATCGTTCTATTTCAACAATGACTTTTCCCCCAATAATATCCAGATCCAGTTTGCTGTTATCCTCGGTGATGCTGTTGGACGTCTAGAATCGAATCAATGCAATACTACGCTCACCAATGCTCAAATAGATTAGCTGAGAATAATTTGCAAACAATACAGATGATCGTTCTTTTAAAGTAAATGTGTACGACATTGCATCTGAACCTCTACTGATGAAGGAATGTTTGAAGATCCTCCTTATGTACCTTGCTTCTTCTTTGTAAACGTCAAGAGAAACATGTTGCATAGATGTTCGCAGATGTTGTATAACACACGTCTTCTGCGAGTTAAGTATCATTGTAATTCTTCTGGCAGTTGCAGGTCACCAAATGAGTCGACAGAGTAGACAGTATCTGCATTTTTCATAGCATACGAACATGAAACCTAGGGGCTGCCGGGATCTCCAGCAACATCTAAATTCACAGGACGACATTCACCAGTTTTCCACATAGTCTTCGGTAATGTATCCCGTATAAAAACACCACGGAATCTTGGAGTGTTGAATTTCTTCGAACAAGGTTAAGAAGATTACTATTTTTGAGTGGCCAAACTGGTAGGGCTGTTAAGGGGCTTTTTTCTTTTTTGTTTATGAGTAGAACAAGCCTTGTCCTGTATGGTTTCAAGCTCACTCCTTTTCCGATGGCTGCGGCTTCCATCATGCGGCTATGTCTTCTTGCCTTCGATAACTGCGCTTGGGAGTTTTGCGCGTTCTTGACTGTTCTAGCAGTAGCCGCAGCACCACCAGCGAGGGACCCAACCGCCGAGAGCATGGAGTGGGCTGGGGTGAGGAATGAAAGAAAACCACCAGACGTCTTGGCTATTGGTAGAACTCCATGTGCTTTAACCGATCCTCTTCTTCTTCTAGCACCTTTCTGCTTCAGAGCCTTTTTTGCTGCATACATCGCTGTCAGGATACAGTTTTTTAAACACCCCTGCTTCTTCTTCATCGTTTTCTTCTTCTTCTTCTTCTTCTTCTTCACCGTTGTCTACTTCTTTTTCAGTGCATGACGTGCAGCATTCATAACGCACTGGAAATTCGTCACTTTTAAACCCAGCTTAATTTTTTCACGCATGGTTTTATCAACTACAAATGCCGCAATGCGTTGACGTACACCAATATCGTTTCTTATGCATATCACCTTAGCCTTATCAGCTATAATCCTACCGCCAATGTGACAACTTTGGGGATCTTTATTTGCAGTGTATGCAATGTCGTGTTCGATCCCCGCTTTTCGAGTGGAATAACCCTCTCGTGCCTATCGTTTCTAAAGCTTTGTTCCAGGTCCACCTCCTATACGCGTGTAGTAGCGCTCATGTTATGCTACTTTGCCTGTTGTGCTCTATGCACCCCATTATATAGCGAATCATCAGCTTCAATTCAACTGCTTTATGCTGCAGGAAAATCAAACCTTTTAACTAGTGCTCTATTTCCTCGACGTCTTATGTCTCTCTCCAGGAGGAACACATCTAGTTCAGAGCTCTTCTGCATTTCCTCGAAGTAGAAGCAACCTGCATTTACTTCAACTTTACTATCCTTCAAGATGTAAGTAAAGGGTTTGTTATTTGCACTTTCGAAACTGTAAATATCTCCGGTGACCAGATCGGTATGTATGATTTACCAAATGCCATCTTGTGTTTTGAGATGAATACCAAAACAACCACATTAAATTTCTGTTTGCGTGGATCCAGCATTTTAATGCGAAAGTACACCATATCCATGTGTTCATTATCAAGAAAATCGATTGGTCTCACTTCTATTGTACTATGTTTGGCTCCATTGTAATGAGCAATTATTTCTGGGGGGGGGGGGGGGGAGACGGGGGGAATATCTCTCCGTTTGTGTGAAAGGCAGAGGTTAAAACGCATCCACATTTGACCTTTTATTGTTCTGCTCAAACGTTCCACGATACTCGCCTTCACGTGGGTGAATGTTGAGTAGTAATTTATTCCACAGATTTGGAGTACCTACTGTAAAACTGTCCACAGTGACCGGTTTGGGGGTTGTCTGGGCAACGAATCGTTCTCGTCTGTAGCAAAAACTCAAACACATCCACGATATATCTTCCAGTTTTGTTTTAACAGGTAATGCCCAGTCAAATTTGGAGTATGTATCAATAAACATTAAAATATATTTCAATTCATTATTCTCATGTGAATATTCCCTCACATCTACAAGGTCAGCCTGCCACAAGTCATGCAGACCTTTAATCATAACGTGCCTACGACGGAATGTTTTGCATGCTGGTCTGTGCAGTTCTCTAACTACTGTCTCCATAAGTATTCGATGATACCTATCTCTCCAAGCTCAAAGATCATTGAGACAACCTCATTCGAATGAGCTGTATTACCTGCAGCAGCTGATGTCATGGGAAGCCGTAGTCGACGTATTACCTCGCTGAGATCGTCTTCATATATATACTGTGGGATTCGGTTGTTCACTGCTTTATGCTAAATGTCAGTACCATCACCGCTGCTACTATCGTTGTTTACACCATCAATTATCGGTTTATAATTCTTGTTGCTTAGTCTTTTTTCGATCGATGTACATGAGTCAAGTACAGTATTTCCGGTACATTTCCCCATCATTAGTTGAATATTTTATGGATTTTTTCGTGGGTTTTAGGAAAATAAGATTAATTAAGACAGCTATAGTCTCGAACCGCCTATCACCAATCTGTATTGCGTCATCAGTTACATTTATCTGCTGCGTAACCCGCATTTACTCTCTTCCCCTGTTACTGTAGTTGTATTCAGTCCTGAGACTGGTTTGATGCAGCTCTCCATGCTACTCTATCCTGTGCAAGCTTCTTCATCTCCCAGTACTTACTGAAACCTACATCCTTCTGAATCTGCTTAGTGTATTCATCTCTTGGTCTCCCACTACGATTTTTACCCTCCACGCTGCCCTCCAATGCTAAATTTGTGATCCCTTGATGCCTCAGAACACGTCCTACCAACCGGTCCCTTCTTCTTGTCAAGTTGTGCCACAAACTCCTCTTCTCCCCAATTATGTTCAATACCTCCTCATTAGTTATGTGATCTACCCATTTAATCTTCAGCATTTTTCTGTAGCACCACATTTCAAAAGCTTCTATTCTCTTCTTGTCTTAACTATTTATCGTCCATGTTTCACTTCCATACATGCCTACACTCCATACGTATACTTTCAGAAACGACTTCCTGACACTTAAATCTATACACGATGTTAACAAATTTCTCTTCTTCAGAAACGCTTTCCTTGCCATTGCCAGTCTACATTTGTTATCCTCTCTACTTCGACCATCATCAGTTATTTTCCTCCCCAAATAGCAAAACTCCTTTACCACTTTAAGTGTCTCAGTTCCTAATCCAATTCCCTCAGAATCTCCCGTCTTAATTCGACTACATTCAACTATCCTTGTTTTGCTTTTGTTGGTGTTCATCTTATACCTTCCTTTCAAGACACTGTCCATTCCGTTCAACTGCTCTTCCAAGTCCTTTGCTGTCTCTGACAGAATTACAATGTCATCGGCGAACCTCAACGTTTTTATTTCTTCTCCATGGATTTTAATACCTACTACGAATTTTTCTTTTGTTTCCTTTACTGCTTGCTCAATATGCAGATTGAATAACATCGGGGACAGGCTACAACCCTGTCTCACTCCCTTCCCAACCGCTGATCCCTTTAATGACCCTCGACTCTTATAACTGCCATCTGGTTTCTGTACAAATTGTAATTAGCCTTTCGCTCCCTGTATTTTACCCCTGCCACCTTCAGAATTTGAAATAGAGTGTTCCAGTCAACATTGTCGAAAGCTTTCTCTAAGTCTACGAATGCTAGAAACGTAGGTTTGCCTTTCCTTAATCTATTTTCTAAGGTAAGTCGTAAGGTCAGTATTGCCTCACGTGTTCTAACATTTCTGTGGAATCCAAACTGATTTCCCCCGAGGTCGGCGTCTACCAGTTTTTCCATTCGTCTGTAAAGAATTCACGTTAGTATTTTGCAGCAGTGACTTATTAAAGTGATAGTTCGGTAATTTTCACATCTGTCAACACCTGCCTTCTTTGGGATTGGAATTATTATATTCTTCTTGAAGTCTGAGAGTATTTAGCCTGTCTCATACAACTTGCTCACCACATGACAGAGTTTGGACAGGACTGGCTCTCCCAAGGCCGTCAGTAGTTCAAATGTAATGTTGTCTACTCCCGGGGCCTTGTTTCGACTCAGGTCTTTCAGTGCTCTGTCAAACGCTTCACACAGTATCGTATCTCCAGTTTCATCTTCATCTACAACCTCTTCCATTTCCGTAATATTGTCCTTATGTACATCGCCCTCGTATAGACTCTCTATATACTCCTTCCACTTTTCTGCTTTCCCTTCTTTTCTTAGAGCTGGGTTCCCATCTGAGCTCTTGATATTCATACAAGTGGTTCTCTTTTCTCCAAATGTCTCTTTAATTTTCCTGTAGGCAGAATCTATCTTACCCATAGTGAGATAAGCCTCTACATCCTTACATTTGTCCTCTATCCATCCCTGCTTAGCCATTTTGCACTTCCTATCGATCTCATTTTTGAGACGTTTGTATTCCTTTTTGCCTACTTCATTTACTGCATTTTTATATTTTCTCCTTTCATCAATTGAATTCAATATTTCTTCTGTTGCCCAATGATTTCTACTAGCCCTTGTCTTTTTACCTACTTGATCCTATGCTGCCTTCACTACTTTATCCCTCAGAGCTACCCATGTTTCTTCTACTGTATTTCTTTCCCCCATTCCTGTCAATTGTTCCCTTCTGCTCTCCCTGAAACTCTGTACAACCTCTGGTTCTTTCAGTTTATGCAGGTCCCATCTCCTTAAATTCCCACCTTTTTGCAGATTCTTCAGTTTTAATCTACAGTTCATAACCAATAGATTGTGGTCAGTGTCCACATATGCCCCTGGAAATGTCTTACAATTTAAAACCTGGTTCCTAAATCTCTGTCTTACCATTATATAATCTATTTGATACCTACTAGTATCTCCAGGATTCTTCCATGTATACAAACTTCTTTCATGGTTCTTGAACCTAGTGTTAGCTATGATTAAGTTATGCTCTGTGCATAATTCTACCAGACGGTTTCCTCTTTCATTTCTCTCCCCCAATCCATATTTACCCACTATGTTTGCTTCTCTCCCTTTTCCTACTCTCGAATTCCAGTCACCCATGGCTATTAAATTTTCGTCTCCCTTCACTACCTGAATAATAACTTCTATCTCATCATACATTTCATCAATTTCCTCATCATCTGCAGAGCCAGTTGGCATATAAACTTGAACTACCGTAGTGGGCATGGGCTTCGTGTCTATCTTGGCCACAATAATGCATTCACTATGCTGTTTGTAGTAGCTTACCCGCACTCCTGTTTTCCTATTCATTATTAAACCAACCTACTCCTGCATTACCCCTATGTGATTTTGTATTTATAAACCAGTATTCACCTGACCAAAAGTCTTGTTCCCCCTGTCCCCGAACTTCACTAATTCCCACTATATCTAACTTTTACCTATCCATTTCCCTTTTTAAATTTTCTAACCTACCTGCCCGATTAAGGGATCCTACATTCCACGCTCCGATCCATAGAACGCCAGTTTTCTTTCTCCTGATAACGACATCCTCTTGAGTAGTCCCCGCCCGGAGATCCGAATGGGGGTCTATTTTATCTCCGGAATATTTTACCCAAGAAGACGCCATCATCATTTAACCATACAGTAAAGCTGCATGCCCTCGGGAAAAATTACGGCTGTAGTTTCCCCTTGCTTTCAGCCGTTCGCAGTACCAGCACAGCAAGGCCGTTTTGGTTAGTGTTACAAGGCCAGATCAGTCAATCATCCAGACTGTTGCCCCTGCAACTACTGAAAAGGCTGCTGCCCCTCTTCAGGAACCACACATTTGTCTGGCCTCTCAACAGATACCCCTCCGTTGTGGTTGCACCTACGGTACGGCCATCTGTATCGCTGAGTCACACAAGCCTCCCCACCAACGCAAGGTTCATGGTTCATGGGGGTAGGCTTCTCTTCCCCTACTGACAACAAATGTCCAATCTATCTGCCCAGGGACGTTATGGGTAATGAATTCGTAAATAGGAACACCATCGTTATCGTGTGGTTTTGCTTTTGCCGAGGGTTGTCTGAGAAAGTCAGTAACCGGCTTAAAGGTCTATTTCAGTCTTTTGTTGTCGATACATATGCCCCAACCTTAGCAACCACAATTTCTCTCGAACCG
Organism: Schistocerca cancellata; assembly: GCF_023864275.1. Lineage (NCBI taxonomy): Eukaryota > Metazoa > Arthropoda > Insecta > Orthoptera > Acrididae > Schistocerca > Schistocerca cancellata. Next base: position 229,444,588 of record NC_064634.1, read on the forward strand.
CTTTCCGCGCTTGAATGAACTTTCTGCTTCGTTGACTTCTCAGTGTATACTAATCAAATGTCTCTGCAGCGTGGGGCTCTATATATCTACTCTTCCTCCTCTTATTACGTGCCTGCTCCACTTTCTTAACACCAAGGGCCTCTACATCTATTTTCTCCTCTTTAGCCTCAACCATTTCAGTTAAGTCGGATACTCTCTTATCGATTTCATTAACTATCTCATTTAATGCATTGATCATTCTCAGAAGAGTCTGGTAGTACCCCTGAAGCTCTCTGCACATACCCCCAACTTGATCCACAATAGCCTGAATTTTTGCATCCATATATAGGCGAATGCTCTGTCTGTGTACGCCCATTCTCTCATGTTGAGAGCTAGACGTGCGCGAATTTGTCCATGGTGCAGCATGCACCGATGTACTCACCTCTCCTACCGGGTTATACACAAAAAAATTGCTTCACCCCGTTTTACACACTCCTGAAGTAGACGTTGGCTGTGCATATTATATCTCAGTCAAATTAACTTTGACTTTTCAGAGATGTAGCGAAACCCACCCAAAGCAGCGACTATTAGACGCATGTGGTCCAACAGCCGATCAGTTCTAGTCATTCCACCAGGAAGGAGGCAGACGGCTCGTGTTGTATGTAGTTCAACCATGCCTAGACTGTCAATACCGCGTTTCGATCGCGTCCGCATTTTTACTTTGTGCCAGGAAGGGCTCTCAACAAGGGAAGCGTCCGGGTGTCTCGCAGTGACCCAAAGCGATGTTGTTCGGACATGGAGGAGATAGAGAGAGACAGGAACTGTCGATGAGATGCCTAGCTCAGGTCGCCCAAAGGCTACTACCGCAGTGTATGACCGCTATCTACGCATTATGACTCCGAGGAACACTGACAGCAACGCCACCATGCTGAATAATGCTTTTCGTGCAGCCACAGGATAACTTGTTGCAACTCAAACTGTCCGCAATAGGCTGCATGATGCGCAATTGCACTCCCGACGTCCATGGCGAAGTCCATCTTTGCAACCACGACACCTTGCAGCGCGGTACCGATGGGCGCAGCAATATGCAGAATGCACCGCTCAGGGTTGGCATCACGTTCTCTTCACCGACGAGTGTCGCATATGATCTCTAGCAGACCATCGTTAGAGACGTGTTTGGAGGCCACCCAATCAGGCTGAAAGCCTTAAACACGCTGTCCAGCGAGTGCAGCAAGGTGGAGGTTCCCTGCTGTTTTGTGGTGGCATTATGTGTGGCCGACATACGCCGCTGGTGGTCATGGAAGGCACCGTAACGGCTGTATGATACGTGAAGGCCATCCTACGACCGATAGTACAACCATATTGGCACTAATTTTGGAGAGGCATTCGTTTTCATGGACGACAATTCGCGCCCCAATCATGCACATCTTCAGGCTAAAGACATTGCTCGACTAGAGTGGCCTGCACGTTCTCCAGAAATGAACCCTATAGAACATGCCTGAGATAGATTGAACCGGGCTGTTTATGGATGACGTAAGCCATCAACCACTCTCAATAATTTACTATGAATTACCATTGAGGAGTGGGACTATCTGGACCAACAGTGTCTATATCAACTTGTGAATAGTACGCCATGACGAATATATGCATGCATCAATGCAAGAGGACATGCTACTGGGTATTAGAGGTACTGGTGTTTACAGCAATTTGGACCACCACCTCTGAAGGTGTCGCTGTATGGTGATACAACATGCAGTGTGCTGTTTTCGGGAGGAATAAAATGGACAGAAATGATGTTTATGTTGATCTCTATTCCAATTTTCCGTTCAGGTTCTGGAACTCTCGGAACAGAGGTGATGCATTTTTTTATGTGTGTATATACAGAAACTGGGAAGTTTCGCCTGTGCCTATCATCATTCAGTTTTCTTATTTTGTCAATAACGAGAAACCCTTACTGCGAATGATTCCAGCAATCGGCAGATTTCTCTAAAAAAGCCATTGAATGACATATCAGTTTCTACATGTGCTTGCTAAATGTCTTTTAAATTCAGGTTGTCTTGTTTGAAGGCTGTAATGAACTGCGTATGATTCCTATAGAATTATTTCAGGATTCTGGATTATGTTTGGCTTAGATAAAATGCATGAGCACTCTTATGACAACCGAAACTGAAATATATTCGAATTTACTTTTAGTTCTCTACAGCCACATCGTCAGATATGTGCAGTGTTTGGATTTACTTTTTCAGGCGGTGGTGGTGGCGGGGAAATATCAACTCGTTCAGTGAATCCCTTGTACGTAATGCATTGTACACCGTGCAATGTCTTCTGTAATAGCTGATACTCGGGCTGAAACAGTGTTTTTGAAAAGACACCAAAATCTTCAAATCGGACTTCAGCTGCATTTGTTAGCAGCGTCATTAGGATATTAGTCTTGCCAAAATGAAGTAGACCTACAATAACCGCTCGCATATTATGAGGACGGGTTAGTCCATTCTTCTTCTTCTTCATGTCTTCTTTTGCATCTTAAGAGGACCTGTCACTGGTGGGGCAATTGGCTTTTATAGAAAAAAGGAATAAACGCCTGTAATAATAATAATAACAATAATAATAATGATTATTTAAGTAGCCACTGAAGTGCAGTCATCTTACCGAGTCAGCTACAATACCTGCATCTTCCATTATATAACGATGGGGTATTTAAGTAAAAAAAAAAGATTTGTTATTATATCTATTTTATTTACATTTCAACAATGATATATAGGCGACATCATCAACAACAACAAAAACAACTAATTCCGTTTGGTACAGTATTTCCTGAATAGCTGCTTCTTGTATGCAGTAAATTCAGCATGGATTCCTTTCAAACTGATAGGATTTTCTTTAGCTTCTACTTTTGACAGCACATTGATGTACTGCTCTATATCATTTGCATGCACACTACATGTGTGGAGATAGTTCACAATATCTTTATACACAGTTTGAACACACAGCAGCCCACAGTTCATTCTTTCCAGCACAAGGGATAGTGTCAGCCATAGGCCAAACAAGTTTGTAACAGTGGAGTGTTGCAGATAAATGGATCGATCTCCAGTCTCATCATCAGTGTCATTCCATATTACAGTGATGTTATAGGAAGTATCAGACCTGCACAGTAAATGTCCAGAGCAGGAGAATACTCAGAGGTCATCTGGTAGTTGCTGTAATGTTCTACACAGCACGGTTCTTCCCATTGTAGCTCTGTAAAGTGCCCTTTAATGCTTCTCAAGCATTTTCAATCTCTAGAACAACACGCCAGTCAATGTCCACTGATGCTGCTACATACCAATAGTTCAGCGCTAGCTGTTATTTTATAATTTGAAGTGAAAAGCAGTAGAGCACTGGGGGAATCGGTAACTTCTCATGCACCACATCATCACTCTGTCGTTGCAGTAACACTGGGATGTTCTGGGATGGTGCACACGTGAGAGATCAGTACTGGCACTGACTGTGTTGTGCAGGGCCCACAGCACAGTACTTCTGAGAGTTGGGGGCTTGCTTGGTATCTATATCAATGAGCAGGATAGACAATAACAGCTCGTGGTCCAGCTCCAGCCAGTGGACTATCTGCGCTATAGAATCCCAGTGTTGCTACTGCTGCTGATCCTGACAGTCCAGATTTTGCCGCAACTCCCGATGAGATGATGGTGGCTGTTGCTGGTCAAGACGTCCCAGAGGTCCGTGAACAACGAAGAAAAAGAAACAATAAGAGTCCACAGACAATGACATAAAGTTGAACAAGGAAAGGGAACTGCTATATGCAGTAACAGTAGCAATGATATATAATGAGTACTTACTTTTGAGATTCTTCTGCGATGGAGAGGCAGATGAGGATCTCGACTGCTCTCGACTCTTCATGGTTCTTCTTTTCGGGAGACAGACTCCAACTGGGGGTGGTACTATTGTGCTTGCCTTATATCATTTGCATCACGATCATGTAACTGTTTATTGACTTCAGCAGTATTTCTGGAACGATTATCAATGAGGCATTTGTCTTGGAAGGAGTTCTCGCATGCATGAGTATTCCCCTTGCCTTTACTGAGTAAATGATGTGTTTTTTTGTGCTTTGGCGTGACCGCGACTGATGGCATGTGCAGGCCTGACAGGGCAAGAGGAGAAACAGAAAAAGAGCAGGTGACTCGACAGGAATTTCTCAGGTGCCAATCATGCTGCCACCTGATGCCTTTCTTCAAGGAATAGTGTCACACCCCGTCCGTCAGTCGCGAGGGTGCTAGCGGGAACACCTGAATCTGGAGACTGCTTCTCAGTCTCTCGTCAGTGCAACCAAACCCCTGGCCGTGTGTGCGGTGGTGTTCTGTGTGGTCCAGTGGATGGTGTGTGCTTTGCGATTGTAAGATTTCTAGCTGTGTAATTACGTGTGTTGGGTGTTTCATGATGGTATTCCTTGCATGACTGGAATAAAAGAAACGATCGATGTGATTACTTCTTACAAGATCTTCCCAAACAGCAGAGAACGATGAGTAAGAAAAATCGAACCCCTGAAATAAATAAACGATATACCCTTAATTTTCTGTCATGAGATCATTCCTCTCCACTATAAAAACACCAATTTCCAGATAGGGAAGGGGAGGGGTAGAGTGGAGTGGGAGCGACGGGGGTTCATCAAAGGGGTAGAGGGTTAATTAATCGATCGATATTTATTACGTAATCAATCAAATTGGTAAGAGTGAGAGGGGACTACGCCAATAACTTAGACCTGAAAGCATACTTGTATCAGCGAGATAGATGGGGTGGTTTGGAGGTTTCCTGAGTGGTTGGGGAGAGGAGGGTGGAGGGGAAAGGGTTTAGGAAGAATAGATTAGGGACCTGTCAATAAAAATGGTGGATTATCCCCAAGGGATTATAACCTGTCAATCAATAGGGTTGCTTATCCCCATGGGGTCATTACCTGCTGATCAAAGGAGAACAATAGGTTGTCTCCTGAGCACATACTTGCCGTTAGTGTAGGTAAACTGCACCAACAAAATGTACTGGTGTTGTTGTTTCCCTACTACCATCCCACACCTCTCAACACATCACCGCAAGCCGCAGCTGCCTCACCTAGTTGTAGCAGTATTGTTAGTAATAAAGATGATCCTGTGGCTAGTAGCAGTTCTGTCTCCTGTCGTCTTACTGAAGGACATCAGGTCAGTGACAACATACTGCAGTTAGAATACTCACAAGGGAACCTCCCCATCGCACCCCCCTCAGATTTAGTTATAAGTTGGCACAGGGACAGGCCTTGAAAAACTGAACACAGATCAATCGAGAAAACAGGAAGAAGTTGTGTGGAACTATGAAAAAAATAAGCAAAATATACAAACTGAGTAGTCCATGCGCAAGGTACGCAACATTAAGGAGAATGTGGGCCTACGACTGCCGTGGTCCCGTGGTTAGCGTTAGCAGCTGCGGAACGAGAGGTCCTTGGTTCAAGTCTTTCCTCGTGTGAAAAGTTTAATTTTTTATGTTCAGACAATTATCAAAGTTCAGGCACTCACACATAATCAACTTTTCTCTCCAAAATTCCAGGACATGTTCAGATTTGCTTGGACATATGCAGGATTTGACGGTCTACACACGGAAACATTTGAAAACGTAAAAAACATACGTTTTGACAGAGCACAGGGAAAACTGTGCGACTGTGAAACTGTTGCATTTATTTGTTGCAGTTTATGTGACAAACTCTTATGTTTTCATCACTTTTTTTGGAGTGATTATCACATCCACAAGAAAACCTAAATCGGGCAAGGTAGAAGAATCTTTTTACCCGTTCGCCAGGTGTGCAAGTTAGGTGGGTCGACAACATATTCCTGTCATGTGACGCACATGCCGTGACCAGTGCCGTATAGAATATATCAGACGTGTTTTCCTGTGGAGGAATCGGTTGATCTATGATCTTGCGATCAAATGTTTTCGGTTCCTATTGGAGAGTCACGTCCTTTCGTCTACTAATCGCACGGTTTTGCGGTGCGGTCGCAAAACACAGACACTAAACTTATTACAGTGAAGAGAGACGTCAATGAATGAACGGACAGATGGTAACTTTGCGAAAATAAAGAAAGTAAAATATTCACTCGAGGGAAAACTCGAACCGAGGACCTCTCATTCCGCAGCTGCTCACTCTAACCACTGGACCACGGCGTTACTCAGCTCACATACTCCTTGATGTTGCCTATGTTCGGCATGGACTACTCAGTTTGTATATTTTGCTTATTTTTCCGTAGTTCCACACAACTTCTTCCTGTTTTCTCGATTGATCTGTGATAAGTTTCTCAAGCCCTATCCACTGTGTCAATTTATAACTAAATCTGAGGGGGTTGCGATGGGGAGGTTCCCTTGTCAGTGATTGCAGATGCCTTTGAGGAGTGAATCTCGCTCACGAGGATCGAGATTCCGGCAGGAGGGAACCACTACCCGGGTTCTTTTCAAAGGGAGTTGCATCCTGTCATGGAAGAGTAGTGGTAGTCAGTGAGCCATGGTATCCTGCAATTAAATGCAGTGCAGTGCACTGCTCCAAACTGTCACACCTCACCAAAATGGATCTTGGCATTGAAGAGACAATTCTTCATAATCCTTGGGAGAAAATGGCGTGATAATGCAGGAGTATGTCAATCACTGAATGGTTTCGTAAATCCACCTTCAGTGCCATACTGGCCCAGTTTTCCGAGATGGAAGTGAGAGCGTCAGCTAAATAGTAGATCTGGATGATCTGATAAGCGGAGGGTTGAGCTATATCAAGCTACCTAAAGATATAGCAAATAAGCAGTCATGAATTAATGTCAGAAATAAAAGCGATCAGGCTTGTTTTGCGTAATCAGTGCTGGCTTGCTAGAGAAATTACGATGTATATCGAGAGCCTATATCTCAATACCAGTTGGTACCTTGACATTCATAAGCGTTATAAATTTGGTGGTACCGAGATCCCCATGAAGAACCAGGACATACATAAATTTGAGGTGCAGAACACTGGAATATCTGTTATGGCCTGGAGAAAAAAACTAGTCAGATGAGCAGGACTAACATACTGTTGCCAGCATTTCTCAAAATTTTGCATTGAGCATAAGGTGCATGTAAAGATGCTACTCTTCCCTGAAGGTGATTATTATCATTATGTTTGGATCAAAGACATATTCTGACTACTAATCTCTCAGGTGAATAGCTACGGTTGTAGAAACTTCCTCAGACATGTTATTAGCACTGTATCTAGTAGACGGCACTTCCAAGGACCCAGTACATGTTATTATACCTACTGAGGAAGACTAATTCATAAAGTTTAAAAATGGTCACCACCAGGACCGATGTCCATTTGTAGTGTACACCAGCTTCAGATGCCTCCTTGCTCGTGTGACCCACTGTGAAGGTGACCCTGCAGCCTCACATACCATCTTTACAGGAAACCACGCACCACATGTGGAAGTGTACCAAACTGTATAGTCCTACAGTTCGAGTCATATCTTCTGCAAATATTTTGTTGGGGTCAATCCTGTGTGTTGGATGCTCACTGAGCTCGAACAACTTTCATGGGAGTTTGATAAGCGTTGCATCGACAACGTTGCCATGAAAAAATCGAAGGAGAATGAAGATTTGTAGAATAACGCAGTTGACTGTTATATTTGTGGGCTGCCATCAAACAGAAAAGGGGAAACTCCTGTCATCTTACAGGAAAGTTACGTGGCGCATCTCACAATATGTGCTATGCATACCCATTTTCTTCCCTAATTTAAGCGAGTATGATGGTCACTATCTAGTTGAGCATTTGGCTGATTTAGGTCGGGAGAAAAATCAGGTCAGTGTCCCTTCTGAGAGCGTCGAGAAATAAATTTCATTCTCAGAACGAATGACGCCAAGAATTAGACTCCACTTCCTTTATACACTACGCTTTATGCAGGCACCACTGCAGAAACTCGTTCAAACTCTATCTCGGGAGAACATGCATATCACTCTAGTTGCGTTTCCTACCAAGGAAACGTTTCAACTTGTTATTAGGAAAGGGCTTATACATATGAGTATGTTGATAGAATGGCGAAACTCAACAAAACCAGGCTACTCAGCAGAACTGTCATAAGTTTGATCCTATGGATAAGTGTTTTATTGATTACAGCCACTAGTGAATCAAATTGCTGGCACTCTCATATCTCGAAACAGGTCACCTTTTTCCAACCAATCTGCTACAATTAAATTTTAGATAGTCGCTATGCCTCTTGCAACTGCTGCCATCTCTGCAGCTTTGCGCAAGTGATCGTTCCAGTTTAAGTCAGAACTGAACCGAACTCAGAGAGAAGTATACCTACCAACTTCTGCCACCTCTGTACAAACAGGGTGACTTTAGTTAGTGCCACAGGACCGCCTTTTGACCATTTCCTAGACATGGGAACATGTTGTAGCAGCTCTGCCAACAGTGTACAATCTGTAAGGTCAGCGCCAAACGAAACCTGCTCCTGCAACAAAAGGTAGTATAAAAGACAGTATGGGAACTGGGCGAAGGATGAGAATTTTGTTGCTGCATTGTGGTGTGTCCCCACATACAGGTACTGCAGTCCAAATCAGATCATCATGCCTCAGGCCCCATTCACGTCTATCACTCCAACATACTTTCATTGTTATTCTGTACCACGCAGCAGAGAAAAGTTACGAACAATAAAAGCTCCACTAACTTCATCCGATAGAGAAATCGATAAGATTTTTACCGCGTCTCTCTCCTTCCATGTACCGAAAACAAATACCATCTTTGTGCCGGCATCGAGCACATGTGATGATCCGATTAAATATACAAGTATTGATCCACTGAACAGACAATTGTAAAGTTTCATCACCTATACTGTAGGAGGATGGCCGTATTTCTGTCACCTGAGGGCTTCAATCTCATGTGTGATGACATTCTGTTTCGACACATTCCTCTACACGAACGACGATTTATGTGACATTCTCCATTCCCCTGTCACATCTTGTGTATACAATCGACACTACAGTTTCATAACTAAGCTGATTCTACGTTAGCGACAGGTGTTTGTAAGGCACTACAATCCCCATGTATACAAGGTGTTTGTAAGGCACTACAGTCCTCGTGTATACATTCATTGGACACATGCTATATTTACAGAGTTATTGGTGGCATGGCATGTAATTTCAAATGCCAAACGCCTCTGCTATGCGGTTGTCTGCTACCTTGTAAGAGGTATTCTCCATTACTAACTATCATTCTATAAAGGACTGATGCGAGCATAGTGTAATTTCTGAACCGTCATGTGATGTGAAGAGTGGACACTATTCATCTCTGGAAAGTTACATTGTGCATGTAGCACATATGATCGATATTTCAAGGAAGTAGTTTTTTCATTTTAAAGTTTGCTACCATAGCTTATCGTAGAGAAATCTGCAAGAAGAATGTATGTCATGCACTAGAAATACATTTCTTACATTTGACTAGTATTAGCGCTGCATTCCACGTGAATAAGAGGTCAGAAACTGAAGCGATCTAACATTATAAGCTGTTTCCAGAGCAGAACTGTGTAGCCTTAGAACTGCGTGTGTTTGTGTTCTCTGTTACCAATTCCCTCCAGGTACTGATCCCCGAGACTGGAACAATACTTTAAAAAAGATAACTGACTTGATTTATGTAAAATGCTTCGAACACCATCTGTCTGGAGCTCCATCACGCATAAAAACCACCCTATTCTTGTTCTTCTTAACCGTCTACAATTATGTCACAACACTTTCAAATCTACTGCTATATACCGATAAGGGGTGTCAACCCCCTCGACATGGGTACATATGGAGAAATCTTGTGTACTTGGATAGCATAGAACGGCAAACTCCATTCTTTCATGAGAAACGGAATGTAGGGGTCCACTCTGGTCAGCTGCAGATTAAAACGGTAATGCTGCTGCAGGGTGGGTTGGTAAAAGACAGTGCACGGGTGTCTTTCAGTCTCTAAATTTATCCTCAGACTGCCAGAATGCCCTGTGACTCCCATCCACATAGATACAGGTCGTAAATTATGCACTATGCTCGAGGTGCTAGAAATATGTAGATTGCTGTCTGGTACAATTTTATTATGTATATGTTCGAGAATTAACAATGGACGTACTTCACAGCCATTTATCCACATTCCAATTATTCTCGCAAAGTAGAGAAGGGGCAGTTTAATGATGATACTGAAATTGGGAAGCATGCTGCCGCATCATTGGTCGGTGTTGAAATTATTGTAAAATTGCTGAAATAGTTTGGTCTGTCACCTGTGATACTTATTATTACAGTGTATCGACGGTGTCTTTTCCATCCCATCACACCACTGGTACACTGTTGGTTAACACATATTGATTGGCTGACATCGCTTGTTTGTGATGGCGAAAGAGTTTTGCTGGTAGGGCTCTACCTTCTGTGGATGGCTACCACCAACACAGTGACCCTGTACAGGACTGCAGTATGAGGAATAAATCGAAACAGAACACAAAGTCATCAGCTATCCCATCACTGTGACAGATGAGTTTAAATACAGAGTTCGTCAATCACCTTTGGACAGCAGTTTGGAAACGCTCCACAAGGCCGCCAAACACTTCCATCTTCTATGTGTTGTAGCTGGCTTTTATTTAAAGTCGTCCAGTATGTGTGGTGTGTTGCAGTAAAGGCAGCAACAACATGATTTGAACTGGGCGACATCTTGTTTTCTGTGAGAGGCAATGGATCAGAACTTGTTAATGTCAGTATAGAGCCTGGCGGGAAAAACAAAATGCATGACAGTGTACAAAGCGCGTTACAGCAGAAAAAAAACAGTGTTTCAAACAAAGACACAGGGTCACGGGGAGCATCTCCTGCGACTTATAGTATAATTTGTGGGGTACAGTCATCCTCCTACAGTACAGGCGATGAAACTTTACACTGGTCTGTGCAGTGGATCAATACTTGTACATTTAATAGGATTGTCGAGATATGGGACGAGAGTGATGTGATGACAATGTTATTGAGTTCTCTACTGGATGAAGTTTGTGGAGATTTTATAGTTTGTAATTTTTCTCTGTTGAATGGTACAGAGTAACGATGGTAGTATGTTGGCATGATAGATGTGAATGGGCCCTGAGGGACGCGGATAAGCTCCGGAGTGCAGTACCAGTATGTAGTTTGGGGACACACCACAGTGAAGTAGCAAAATCCTCACCCTTCTTCCAGTTCCCATACTGTCTTTTACACTACCTTGTGTTGCCGGAGCAGGCTTCATTTGGAGCAGGCCACACACATCGTACAGTGTTGGTGGAGCTATGACAGCCTGTTCCCATTTCCATCAAATGGTCCAAATGCGGTCCTGTCGCACTAGCTCAGGCCACTCTGTTTGTACAAAGGTTGCAGAAGGTGGTAGTTATATCTCTCTCTGACTTCTGCTCAGTTCAGACATAAATTGGAACGATCACATGCTCAAAGCTGCAGGAATGGCAGCAGTTGGAAGAGGCGTAGGGAGCAGTTGTAGGAGGCATAGGAACTATCTAAAATTTTGCTGTAGATAATACATTCGAAAAAGGTGACTCGGTTCGAGATATGAGAGTGCCAGAAATGTGATTCACTAGTGGCAGTAATCAGTAAAGGACTTTTCCATGGGATCCAAAGATGGTATGGTGTTGAATGTCAACACTTGATTACTAATACTACATAGTGTTTCTACTGGAAAGCATAGCACTAGAGATCTGAAAAGCTAGTGTACGTTTCTTACGACCTCAATCAGCACACCTTCTACTCATACAATGTAGGCTTTCACGGCCGGTGTTGTCTTCAGTTAAGACTTCCGGGCTGAGAGGCCGTGGTCGATGTATAAAATTTCCACCTGACGTTTCGCCTCCATCTGCGAGAGACATCTTCTGAGGTCGTCCGGCTACTGCCACTGAGGCTGAGCGGACAGTTACATTAAAAACTCGGCACATTTTATTGAAAAACTGACGTAGATTAACGGCAGCCCAAGTGATATTCTTGTGAGCTTTGATGTAGTGACATTGTTTACCATGGTGCCTGTAAACGAAGCGATTTCATATATAGCAGATATTTTTACGACTGACATAGTGGCTTTATTTAAACACTGCCTGACGACAACTTATTTCCCGTATAACAACGAGTTTTACGAACAGATCGACGGGGTGGCGATGGGAAGCCCTCTCAACCCAGCTGTTGACAATTTATTTATGGAGATCTTCGAACAGCGAGCGCTGCAGACTGCCAGTAAAAAGCCTTCTAACTGGTACCGCTATGTTGATGACACATTTGTAGTGTGGACTCAGGGTGAAGAAGAATTGGTTGTCTTGTTGGTGCACCTGAACAGCATTAACCCGAAGATACAGAGTACAAAGGAGAAAGAGAGCAATGGTCAACTCAATTTCCTGGATGTGTCGGTAATTAAACGGGTGGATGGGACGCTGGGCCACAAGGTATATAGAAAGAACACTCACACGGATCGATACCTCCACAACGAATCTAACTATCATCCTAGGCAAAAAAGAGGTGTCATTAAAACCTTGGTGGACAGAGCCAACAAAATCTGCGAGCCGGCTTACTTACAAGATGAACTGAATCACCTACGGTCAGCCTTCATCAAAAACTGATATACAAGTAAGGAAATTGATCGAGCCCTCCATCAAAGAAGAAAAGAAGCCAGAAATCCAGAGCAACAACGGACACCTACTGGAAAAGTTTTCCTAGCGTTTATTAATAAGGTTACGGACCGTGCCGGGAAAGTTCTGGCCAAGTGTGGGATCGAAACAATCTTCAGACCCACCAAGAAGATTAAGGAACATTTAAGAACTGCAAAAGATGGCCGACATCCCATAGCAACACCTGGGTTATGCAAAATTCCATGCAGTTGTGGACAAGTATATATTGGAAGAACGAAAAGAAGTGTAAACACCCGCTTAGCCGAACAAAGAAACTGTCGCTTAGGACACATCGAAAAATCGGCCGTAGCTGAGCACGTTTTTCGAGATGGGATTCATGAAATTACATTTAATGAGACAAGCGTTCTAGCACGAACATCCCATTATCATACGCGCATGTATAGAGAAGCAGTAGAAATTCACAAGCACCACAACAATTTCAATAGAAAAGAGGAAGTTTTAAAGTTGGACAAAATATGGATGTCGACGTTGCACCAGCAGAATGACAATCGATTATTCTTAATCGAGAAGGATGACGCCTTCCAAAGATAGGCATACCGTCGGCATCACGTGACGAATGATGGTGCCCTCTATGCGCTCTATAAATGCGAGAGTACCAGCAGCCTCAGTCATTTCCGGCGGTAATTCGTTTGAATACCGCTCTTCGATTGTGCTTTTACGGTACCAATCGAAGTGATAGGTGTTACAGGTGCCAGCCAGCCAGCCAGCCAGCCAGCCAGCCTGTCAATGTGCAGCAGTCCAGCCAGCGTCGGTCCTCGCCAGCAGCCAGCAGCCATCAGCCAGCAGCCAGCAGCCAGCAGCGGTCCCAGCCGGCAGCCAGCAGCGGTTCCTGCCAGCATCCAGCAGCGGTTGCAGCCAGCAGCCTGCAGCGGTTTCTGCCAGCAGCCTGCAGCCAGCGTCCAGCAGCGGTCCCAGCCAGCGTCCAGCCGCCAGCAGCAGTTTCTGCCAGCAGCCAGCGTCCAGCAGCGGTTCCTGCCAGCAGCCAGCGTCCAGCAGCCGTCCCAGCCAGCAGCGGTTCCTCCCAGCGGCCAGCGGCCAGCTGCGGTCCCAGCCAGCGTCCAGCGTCCAGCAGCAGCAGCAGCAGCAGCAATAGCGTCCCCACCGACCTGCCAGCCGGCCAGGTCGCCTCCCTCGCCAGCAGCAGCAGAGTGGGGCTTCGGCCCCAGTCTCCTTCATTGTTTCTCCGTCCTTTCTACTCTGTGTTTCTCGTCGCCTTTTTTGTCCTGTCCTGTCCTGTGCTTTTCCCCTTCTCGTAATGTCGACCCCCACCACCGCCACTACTGCCACCACCACTGCCATCATATACACCTCCCCATCTGCCGCCGCCACCACTATCACGTGGTGTGCCACATCACTCCCCCCTGAGTCCATCCCCCCACACCTCACTCTCCCATCTCCCTCCCTATATGTCGCCCCATCACCGGTTCCTCCCTCCCGCGCCCCCTCTGATCCCATCCCCCCACTCCCTCCCTTTGCTCCTCCCGTTTCTGTGGCCACCAGTAGGGTGGTCGCCCGGAGGGCTACGGCCCACGCTCCACTCTCCCCTTCACCTTCATCATCATCGTCTTCACCATCGCCTTCACCATCGCCCTCACCATCTCCGGCGCCGCCTTCAGCACCGGGACCTGCCACTCCCCGCCACATTACAGTCACTCCCATCCCCCACACCTCCTCCGCCGCCGTCAAGCGCCCCAGTGGCACCCCTGCCTCCTCTACTCCCAAAAAGGCTCTGCCTCATCCCCCTTCCCCCACCCATGATGCCATGGATGTCTCCCCGCCCTCATGCCTCCCTCACCCCTGCTCTTTCCCTGCCTCCCTCCCACCAACCCCAACCCCCGCACTGCCAGCCGACCCTCACCACCGTGATCACTCGGCTTAGTCCGACGATCATGGAGGAGGAGGTGTTGGCAGAGCTTCAGGCCCATCCCCATCTGGAGGTGCGTGCAGTTCGTCACATCCACAATGCTGCCAGCCCCACCCGCCTTATGCGGGTTTTTTCCGAGCACGCCTCCTCCATAGACCGTCTCCTGAAGGAGGGTGCCCTCCTTTTTACCCAACGTTATAAAGTTGACCCCTCCCGGTCCCCTCCTCAATCCCTCCGCTGCCAAAGGTGCTTGCGGTATAATGCGCACCCAACATCTGAGTGCCGCAAGGCCCCCACCTGCCCGCACTGTAGGCAAGCCCACTTTTTACGGCAGTGCCCCAATCTCCAGTCCCCCCCTTCCTGCAATACCTGTAACCTCCCTCATCCTACCTACTCCCAGAAGTGTAAGGCCTGACCCCCTCCTACCATTCCTGAACTCACCGTTAGTGTCCGCCCTCTGGACGCCCCCACCCTCCTGGCAACTCCCTTCGCCCACCCCCTACT
The DNA here is from genome assembly GCF_023864275.1 of Schistocerca cancellata. Taxonomy (NCBI): domain Eukaryota; kingdom Metazoa; phylum Arthropoda; class Insecta; order Orthoptera; family Acrididae; genus Schistocerca; species Schistocerca cancellata. The sequence goes on from NC_064634.1 coordinate 229,459,621, forward strand.
GCTGAGGACATCATCAGATTCCTCACCATCGTCCTTCAGAATGTTCATCCTTTTCAGCGCCCGCACACCCTCCAACAGATCTCCCTCACCACCGGTTCCGTTTTCCAACTCAAAATGTATGCCACCTACTCCAACAACCAGGCCCATTTCACCTTCTCCCGTCTTGATACCATCGTTTAAATCCCTGTCATGGCGCGACAGCACTGTATCATTTTCAGCAACATCCGCTCCCTTACTGCCAACAAGAACCTCTTCCTGCACACCCTTGCCACCCACTGTGTGGATGCCTTCCTCCTCAATGAAACCTTCCTCCAACCCCACCACACCGTCCACAATTCTCCCTACCTCCTCCACCGCTCCGATAATCCCCTCCCGATCGAGTGTGGCGGAGTTGCCATTGGGCACCACCGCCAGATCTCCGTTCGGCTCCAACCTCTCCTTCCCGACCCCACCAAACACCTGATCCTTAGTCTCTTCTTCCCCGGCCTTACCGTTACCTGCACCACCATCTATGTCCGCCCTAACGCCCCTATTCCATTCGACTTCCTCTCCCACATTGACCGTACCTTCTCCTCCTACGTGATCGCCGCCGAACTCAACATCCATAGTCGTTCCGCCACCCAGTTACGGCGGTGGCATCAGTTCCTCTCCTCCCTTCAAGGTGACCTCATCCCCGTCCCCAAGCACACCCATACCAAATCCAACTTCGCTCCCGATGTTATCCTTTCCTCCCCCAACCTCCTTGGCCACAAAACGGTGGATGTCCTGGAGCCTATTGGTAGCGACCATCTCCCTGTCCTCCTTACCGTTTCAGACGGACTTCACCCCCGCCCCGACCCTCGTCATGACCCTCCCCCTAAGTACATCCATATCTATTCCCATGCCAACTGGAATGCCTACCGGGATACCCTTTCCACCCATGTCGATAGCCACCCCTTCACCTACCACAACCCTGACGATGTCACTGATGCTGCCTCCTTTCTCCAGCAGACCTTGTCTGAGGCCGTGGCGGCCCACGTCCACCACCACCGTCCTACCTTACCCCCACAGGCCATCCTCCACCTCCGTGAATCCCATTGTCTCTACCATGCCTTCCTCCGCACGTGTGACCCGGACACACTATGACGCCACTGGCAACTCCAGCGTCACATTCGTAATTTGCTTGTGGGTAAGAAACACCGGGACTGGCCACAGACATGCACCTGTTTAAATGAAACCCTACCTATCAACTTGTCCAAGTTCTGGTCAGCCTTACGTCGCCTTACCGGAATTAAACCCTCCACCTACTATCCTCTTCTCCATGATGATCACCCTTTCCGTGACTCCCGTAGTAAGGCCAATCACCTTGCCTCATACCTCTCTGATGTCTTTTCCATCCCCAATGATCCCCAGTTGGATTACTCCATCTTCCCTGATGTCCGTGACCGAACTGACACCTCTGTCCCTCCCCTCGCTCCTGGTTTCCAGTACTTGGACAACATTGCACACACGGAACTCAATGCCCCTATCACTACACAGGATCTCGTAGCTACACTCCGTACAAAACGCAACTCCGTTCCTGGTCACGATCGTGTCACCTATCGTCACCTTCGTGAAGCTCCTGTCTCTTTCCTCTCCACCCTGGCCAGGCTCTACAATGTAGTCCTGTCCGCCGGTTACTACCCTGACCTGTGGAAAACCTCCCGTATCCTGATGTTTCTTAAACCTGGCAAACCGCCGTCCGCCGTCTCCTCCTACCGTCCGATCAGCCATACCTCGGTCTTCAGCAAGGTCCTGGAATCTATCCTCACCCGCCGCATCCATCAGCATCTCCGCCAGCACCGCCTCCTTCCCGTTACCCAGTGTGGCTTTCGGCTGTCCTTCTCTTCCGACGATCTTCTCCTTCACCTCACTCATCTCCTTTCCGACCAGCTTAATTCCCGTCGCTCTGCAATCTTCCTCTCCCTGGACCTCGAACGCGCTGATGACCATGTATGGCATTCCGGTCTCCTCTTCAAGCTCCAAACCTTCGCCCTTTCCATTAACTATGTCCATCTGATCGGCTCCTTTCTCTCCCGCCGTCATTCCTATGTTACCATCCATAACACAGATTCCTACACCTTTTTCCCCTCCGCCGGTGTGCCCCAAGGCTCCGTCCTCTCCCCCCTTCTGTACTTTTTGTACATGGCGGACATGCCCCCGCCGTCACCCCCCATCCACCTTCTCCAGTTTGCCAATGACACCGCCTTCCTTGCTCTTGCCCAACCCTTTCTCCAATCCCATCTTGACCAGTTCACCGCTTGGTGCAACCAGTGGTTGCTCAAGGTCAATCCCTCCAAAACCCAGGCGATCATTCTAGGCAAAACCACCCCTTCCTTACGCCTCCCTGATTTCTATCTCACCATCTATGGCCGTCCTATCGCCCTCACTCCCGCCCTTAAGTACCTTGGCGTCACCCTCGACCGTCGCCTCTCCTGGACTCCCCATCTCCGGACAGTCCAAGCCAAGGCACGCTTCCGACTCCCTCTCCTCAAGCTCCTTTCCGGCCGTACGTGGGGTCTGGACCCCTCCACAATCCTCCAAACCTATAAATCCCTCATCCGCTCTATCCTTTGTTACACCCATCCGGCCTGGATCTCAGCCCCCCCTACCTTTTATAAATCCCTCCAAATCCTTGAACGCCATGATCTCCGCCTCGCCCACGCCTCCGTCTCCCCTCCCCCGTGCGGATCCTGTATGATCTCATCCCCTCCCCCCACCTCCTCCTTTTCCTTGAAAGGATACGGATCCTGTACATCTCCTGCAAGCTCGATCCTCCTACATCCGCTTGTCTCACCCATCCTCTCCCACCCCCACCCGCTGCCGCACCTGTATTCCCACGTCCCACCCGGTCTCCATCTCTCCACCCTCCTCACCCTCTCCCAAGGTGGCTTCCGCCAGCTCCCCCTCCCTGATGATGTCCTCCTCCCCTCCATCTACCCCTCCTATCAACTTTGATCCTCCCCCCACATCCTGTGTCCTTTCCATTAGGCACCCTCCCTCCCTTCTCTTTCCTTTTTCCCCATCCCCTTCCTCCTTCCCTCTTCCCCAAGGCTTCCCCTCCCCCTTCCTCCCTCCCCCTATCTCCGCTGCCCATGGCATCGGCTCTCCCCTCTCCCTCTCCCACCCCCTCCTCCTCCTCTCTTGGCAGGTCCCTGGACTCGTACACGGATAGTGAATATTCGCGCGCCAGAGATCAGCGCCTCGTGTTCTGCGTGTGCCGTCGTTTTGTGCTTAAGTGATTCAGTGTTATTCGTTTTGTGCCCCTACGTTCACGTGTGACAATTTTCGTCTCTGTCTGTGTCGAAGTGTCTGACCAATTTTATCTTGGACTCTACGCCCGTGAACCGCACCTTGTATTTTAAACAGTGTTTATCTCCGTTTATATGTCCACCATGTTTTTTCTTTAAATGTCTTCATTTGTATATTTGTGTTCTCTGCGGCTAAAGAGCGGCGTCGTCTGCTGCTGTATGGTCTGCCTGTAATACAGGTTTCAAAATAACAATAAAGAAAAAAAAACAGCCTCAGTGGCAGTAGCCGGACGACCTCAGAGGACGTCTCCCGCAGATGGAGACGAAACGTCATGTCGAAATTTTATACATCGACCACGACCTCTGAGCCCGGAAGTTTTAACTGTAGACACCTTCTACTGTTTGTGGTCCTTCTCAATCAACCATCGCCTATAACTCAGTTGTTATATAGCAGAACCTCTGACATGGCATTGAGACAGAGTGCGTGACAAATTCTGGAGAAGTATCTAGTGGCTGCATGAGGGAACTGCAAATACCAGCTACATGCCACGTTCCTTAGCAGAATCACTTTCAAAGTTTGGGGATTTTATTGTGAGCTTGAATCCGTCGGCGACGTGGCGACGTGTAACTGCACTGTTAGTCTGATAATATATACTTCGGCGATCACTATATACATTTAGTGTCGCAATATTTGTCTGGAAAAAGCACTTCATTAGGAGGTATTGCAGTACTTCGATTTATAAGGCTTATACAGGGTGTTCAGGGAGGAAAGGTCAATATTTTAAATTGTGATAGTATAAGTAACACTGAACAAAAAAATGTTATGTGAACATAGGTCCGCAAATGCTTCATTAGCGAGGTATGGGTATTGAAAGGAACTTGAATTCTGCGAAAATGATGTGCACAACGTGAACATATACCCAATACAACTGGACTGTAACGTAGTTTTCTTGCCAACGATGCATGGATATATGCTATGTTTACACTACGCAACATACCACGTATTACGGTCATGTGACGTACGTAGTACAATCACCTGTGGTTTGTGGAGTTGTACCACGTAAGCCACATTGTGTAGTGTACCGGTGACGGATCGGTTAGCTGTGTAGCGTATGGTGTTAATTGTGTTTGTACAAGAGCTGCTAACAATGCCACACTCCTACACTAATGAGGAATACGCAGATATGGTGTATATTTATGGCTTCTGTGACGGTAGTGCTACCGCTGCAAGAGAAGAATATCACAGGCGCTTTCCGACTTGACGATTACCTGATCGCATGGAGATTACCAAAGTGTTTATCACGTTGTGTGCAACAGGCTCTCTTACAAGTAGCGTGTACGTCAACAAACTTTGCAAGAACAGGAAGAAATTATCGCAAGTGTTGAGCGAAGTCCCAGTACGAACATAGGACGACTGTTCGTGCGTATGTATATCCCACAGACAAGAGCATGGGAAACAATACATGCGGGAAACCTGTATCCGTTTCACATACAGCGAGTCAAAAATCTCCACGTTGGTGACAATGCCCAACGACTTCAATTCTGTCACTGGGTAATTGAGAATAATCATTTGCTTCCACACGTACTATTCACTGACGAAGTCCTGTTTTCGCGATATGGAAAAAAAAACCAGCAACACACGCAATAATCATCGATGGTCACAAGAAAATATACACAGTTCAGTGGATAGCAATTTCCAAGCTCGTTTTGCCATAAATGTTTGGTGCGGCATGATCGGTAACCTTTTGATAGGTACATTTATTATCAATCAGCGATTGACGGGAGAGAGGTACCTGCATTTTTGGAAAATTCATTTGTGGATCTATTGGAAGACGTTCCTTAAAGCAAGCGAACTGGAATGTACTTTCTACATGACGGTGGCCCTCCACATGTTACCTTACATGTGAGGGACCATCTCAATCGCACCTACCCTAATTGCAGGATTGATCATGGCGGTGCTATTAAATGGCCTCGAAGATCACCTGACCTTAAACCTTTAGATTTTTGTGTATGGAGTTGGATGAAAGGTAAATGCACGAGATGAACTGCTTCGTCGCATCATGGCTGCTGATGAATTGATTAGCAACCAACCAAAGGCAGTTGAACAAGCAACATAACATGTCATCGCTAGAGCGCAATAGTGCACTGACATTTGTGGTGGGATTTTCGAACCTGTTCTGTGAACTGCACAACTGTACAACATCTGTACGATAAGTATTAAGGGTGTTTGTAAAAGACGTCGTACGTCTTGTTTAACTGAATACATGTAACATGCTTGTAATGCATTATGCACTAAATACAAAGAAAATAAACATTATGTAAAAATGTGTAACATATCTGTATTTCTCTGTAAGATTGTTTTCAAGAAAATCACTTTACGGTCAAGTTGTATTGCGTATACTTTCACGTTGCGCACATCAATTTTGCAGAATTAAAGTTCCTTTCAGTAGCCATATCTCCCTAATGAAGCATTCGCGGACCTATGTACATATAACATTTATTTCTTCAGAATTACTACCACTGTGTAAAATACTGACCTTTCTTCCCCAAACACCCTGTATAGTTTTTAACACGGGCAGAAGAAGTCGAAATGAAGAGACGGGTTTGTGTACAGGAATGTATCTGACCTAACGGTGTCGCCTTCTAGAGGGCTGATTATCTAACTAATACTCAGTATGCGATGGGCAGCCCTTGTGATTGCCTGTGTACTCCATGGAAATTTGAGAAAATTTAATATGGACGCGTGTTTGTGCTTGATCATTATTCCACCGCAAATAAATTGTCCGGTTGACTGCGTTAGGGTAACACCAATAATTTTGCAATCATTTGAAAGGGTTTAAAATATATCATATAGTAACTATTTACAAGAATTTACTCACATTAATTCTAATTCACCCAAAAAATAATTTCATGAATTTTAATTTATTATAACAGATGTGATCTAAAATCAGTGCTGCAGTCGTAACAGCAAACGTAATGGACAACGTTGTCTCACTTATGCATTATGATGTGACGCCCATTGCATTAAACAACTCTTGCTGTATGCATGATGTATTGAAAATCATTTTCAAAATCCACGCTGTCTACAAAACCTCACAGATAGTTCGGGGAATTCGTTTGTAATATCGAATAATGTATGCTAATAAACTGCAGGACACCCCAGTAACGAGCTATGGAATTTATTACTAGCTAGATTGTTTCGATGAAGTATTTACATATCTTACAATATGAAACCAATAGTTACCATCTTTAAAGAGTTATCAAATTGTCTGTATTATCATATCAGCACTTAATTTACATAATATCACTAGCCGGCCTGCACACGAATCACAATTTTCGCCAGAAGGACACTGCTTGATTTGGTTTGCATGACGTGGCTGGAGGACACAGAATATGTTGCCACTGCTTTCGTAAGCTAATATTCTGGTCAGTGCCGTGCGGAAAGTAAATTTACAGATGGTTCAAAGGCGTTGGAACATAGATGAAGCGGCTGCTGCGGAGGTATCGCTGAGAGACGTAAAGATAACTCGTGGATGATTGTGATGTTCAGTAGTTAAAATTGCTGACATAGTACACGGACATAATGTTCAGTTATCTTGAAATGTTCAGGATTTCCATGCAGAGTCTGTAGAAATGTAAATAATGTAACGCTGACATCATGAATTGTTTGAAAATAATGATAAAATGTGGACAGAGAGCACAATTAAGAACACTTTAGAAACACCTGAACGCTAAACACTTGAAAATACGCTGATAAATGACAGTAGATACGATGACTATTGAAAATCGAGCACTTTAGATCTTCATTATAGCTGGAAATCTACCTTCCTGGGACGTTGAAATGTAGATGAAACGAAGGGTGGGTATCGATGGAGATAGAGAAGTGGTGGTGATGCAGACAGCGAACTGGGAGCACGTGATAACAAGACAAGGATGACTATGGGGAACACGTAGACAGGGCACCAGGTACTGAGTCTTTAGACTTGAGAATAAAAGGAGGTAGGGGCGACAGGATAGAGGAGAAGAGGGAAGGAAGAGGAGGAGAAGGGATCTGTGCTGGAGAGTGGACTGGATAGGATGCATTTAGAATTGGTAGGACGTGTACATGTCTGGCTATGTTTGTGGTCTGTGAGAAGAAGACGGTTGAAATTTCTTTGGGAGACGATGTGGTGCATGTGCAGGTGAAAAGTTGGTGGGATGTGTAGGTAGAGCAGTGGCAGCACACTAGGACTGGGAAGGAGAGGGGATACAACAGGACTGGTGGAGTAGAGTTTACAGATGGTGTAGGTTATTTGGAAGGGTTCAGTGTGAGTGAGGAGAGATGGAAATGGTAAAGGATCCCTATGGCAGAAGGTAAACGGAGGCAGAAAGCGAGGTACAGAGCAGGGGGTTAAAGTATCTGGAGGGGCGTATAGGACTTAGGAAGGGCAAAGATCCATGCACCATTTGTATACCAAAGGATTGGCAGACAGAGATTTGTACATGTGAATTACAGTGGAGGGGTGCATTTCCCCTATTTGGCCATTTAGTGGTTTTAGTCTAGTGTGGGCTTTGCTTTGGATGGTTAGTAGGTGAGGTTTCCATGTTAGTTGTTGGTCGAAGGCAAGTGCAACTTATTTTAGTGTATTAGTTAGCTGGATGGGACAATCATAAATGTTAAGGTAGAGGATATGGAGACAGAAGTTATGGGTAGTGCATTCTGTAATTACTGTCTGCGTTTTGGAGGAGTAATATTAAGGAGAGACCAGTGGGTAAACTGATTCAGGTAGATTTTGAAGGGTCATTGGTGTATCTGGAGCATACGATAGAGGACAAAGAACAAAGAAAGTGGTGGTATCAGCATACTGAAGGAGGTGGATGGGAGGAGGTGTTTGGGCATTTTGGCAGTGCATCAGAGGTAAAGGAGAGGGGAAAGAACGGACCCAAGGGGCACTCCTGCGGTGGCGTGAAAGGTACCGGAATTGGTGTTGTTAAAAATGACATGCCATGGGCGATTGAAGAGGAAGGTTGCAATAAGGCGGACATAGTTGATTGTAAGTGCGTAAAGGAGACAGAAGTGCCAAACACAGTTGTGTGCTTTCTCTAGCTCAAGGGAGACAAGGATGGCGGATTTGCCATTGTTAGGCTGTTGGGATAGGATATGCAGAAGGTTCAGGAACTGATCATCAGCAGAGAAGGAAGAACGGACATCACACTTGGTAGCAGGAAGATGATGCTGTTCTTGCAGGTGATGGTTGATACTTTGGAAGAGGATTTATTCAGTGACCTTGTTAAACACTGAAGTAAAGTAGATGGGTCAGTATGAGGAAGCATCAAGGGGGTGGGGCTTTTTCAGGTTGAGGAAAAGTAGGATTTTGGAGGTTTTCCACAGGTACATATAGTAGCCTATCTAGAGGATAGTGCTATAAAGGGTTGAAAGAGTTATGAAAATGGAGAGAGGACATTCTTTGAGGTGACAATAGGTAATGTGGCCACGAGCAGGGGATGTCTTGTATTTTCCGTGAAGTACTTGTATCACAACCTGTGCTGTGATTGAGAAGTTTAAATCTGTTTCCAGTACGTTGTCTAAGTACCAGAAGCTAGGAGCTAGGGGTAGGACAGTGGTATCTTTGCGTTGATGACAGTAGGGAATTGGGAGTAGTCACAGAGAAGGTCGTCACGGACAGAGAAGTTCTCGGACACATAGGATGTAAAATGAGTGCCTTCGCTCAGATCGTCAAGTAAGAGAACGTTGCTGTGAAGGATGGTGTAGTGAGGGATGGGTTGGATGCCAGTAATTTGGTGGGATGCTTTCCAGCACTTCGAAGAGTTATAACTGGAAGCATAGCATTGAGTTTGGTGCATATCTGGCAACAGTCCTTGTGCTCCTTGGTGTTGAGTAAATTTTTAATATGTTGCTGTATTTTCCAGTGATATGCGAATTAATCCCAGTCACGTGTCCCGAGGAAGGAGCAATACTATTGACAGGATTCATTGAGAAGGTGTATGGCTTGTGGTCGGAGAGTGGGGCAATGAGGATATATGGCTTTCGTCGGGATATGAGCGAAGAGAGCATCTGACAAGGTATGTTGCAGGAAGGTTGTGGCCCTGGAGATATCACCAGGTTGCCAGAAGGTCGGCGGGATATCTATGGCTTACTGTTATTCATTTCAACAGGCATGGCAACAGCCATGGACTTCGTTTGGATCGAGATTGGAATGGGGTGCACTGGGATGGGGTAATGTGTAGGATATGGTAAGGAGGACAATTGGTATGAGGTGGCCAAGGAGGTTGGGAGGTGCTAGGAGATACTGTTGTTTTCAGGTTGGGTGTGCTGTGGTGTGGGGACAGCATCACTATGTAGGAATTCAGTAAATAATGCCATTGCTGGAATTCTGCAGAGGATCTACTACGGATGTAGAGGTCAGCGACAATAATATAGGTGCAAAAGGCATGGTCAATGTGGGTGAGGATGTCATAGTGGGTGGGATTGTTAGCTTTGTTGTAGATTGTAGCTCAAGTAACGGTGTGTACATTGATGAAGGGGCTAAGGATAAGGTGTTCAGTGGGACTCATGAGTACGGATTGTGGCGAAACAGTGACGTTCTGGCCAGGGGAAGAGGGTTGTCGGTGCAGTAGGGGGTATGGGGAGAGGTATGGATGGTTTTGTGTGGTAGTAGGAACATTTCATTAAGGATGAAGATATCAGTGCTCTGAAGGAACAGTTTATGCATAAAAAAGGGCTACGCTGGTATGTAGGGATCGAATGTTGCTATATAGGATGCGGTAGTACTGCTGTCACACAATGGTGTTGCAGGGATTAAAAGTGGGGAGGTTTGTGCTAGGATGTCCACACAGGTGAAAACGAAGTGGGAGTACCTAGATTGGGTAATAAAGTGGAATACTTATGTGGTGCCACCGCCAGACACCACACTTACTAGGTGGTAGCCTTTAAATCTGCCGCGGTCCGTTAGTATACGTCGGACCCGCGTGTCCCCACTATCAGTGATTGCAGACCGAGCGCCGGCACACGGCAGGTCTAGAGAGACTTCCTAGCACTCGCCCCAGTTGTACAACCGACTTTGCTAGTGATGGTTCACTGACAAAATACGCTCTCATTTGCCGAGACGATAGTTAGCATAGCCTTCAGCTACGTCATTTGCTACGACCTAGCAAGGCGCCATTACCAGTTACTATTGATACTGAATCATGTACCGTCAAGAGCGACGTGCACCATTAATGGATTAAAGTTAAGTGTTAAGTATTCCACCAGCTACGTCCGTTTTTTATAAATTCTAATTTCCTTGTCCTGTTCCAGACCTCATGCCAGCCTGCGTGAGCTAAAACGCGTGCCTTTCGGCTTCCTCTAGCAACACGGTGTTGGCTCTCCTGCCAACCACAACAACTTAGCTGTCAGAAAGGAAGATTTGGTGATGGATGTGGGTTCATTGTAAGGGATGGATAGTTAGGGGGACAATATTAAGGAAATTAATGATGTCCTCAGCATATGGAAATTGGTGGAGGGAGTTGTTGGGTTTGATGTGATGGTCAGAAGGGCAGACAGGCATCAGTAAAATATGTTTGATGAATTGGGGTTTGGCTTAACACTTAGTGGAGTAAGTAAGGCGAGTATCATTACAGGTCTTGCATTTTGGGGGGGGGGGGGCACCTATGTTGGGCACTGCTTAAACAATTACGATTTCTTACAATGGGGGCCAGTGAGAGAATTTTTACAATCAGTAATAAGTTGGTCATAGTCTGGAACTTTGTGGGGGATGACTTGTGCAATAGGAATGTGATTTTGACTCTGAGTGACAGGGTGTTGAGGAATTGAGGGTTGGGCAGGGCAAGAGGATGTGTTCTGTGAGGTCTGGGTCTGGGTTGATGAGGATTTTTGATGATGGAGCTGGTAATGGGCTCTGTGTTGAGTCAATTCTGGGGTTTCTGGTGATGACGAGATTGGGAGGGGATATACATTGGGCAGATCCTCCCAATAGGCCAGAATATTAGTGGCTGCTGATGGAAGTTGTTGTGGTATCTGGTGCAGCAACAGTGGCATGGAGAGATATAACATATGAACGTGTTGTAGGGACAATGTTGGAAAGGCTGGTGTTGGAGTGTAGGTAAATGAAAGTTGTGCAAGGTGTTGTGGGAACTGGAGTGTAGGCAGCTGACGTTACTGTAGACCAGGAAGAGCCCGTCGGGAGAGGGATGGACATATGATGTTCGGCTAGGAGAAGTGCTCCATTTAGTGATGGTGGGTGCAGAGGGAGGAGTGGTTAAGTGACAAAGGTGGCTTGCGTATCCTCTGTGGCTCAAAGGAAGCAGGGGACAGAAGGTCAATAATAATTACCAATGCTGGAGCATCGCCAGGATGGGATCTGCAGTGGCGTCGGTGAAGACGATAAGGAGGGTGGAGACGAATGCAGGAATGTGGTGGCAGCAGCAGCAGCAGCAGCAGCAACAGCAGTGGTTGCCGACGGCGGTTATGGAGTAAGACTTAGGCTGTGACAAGAAAACGATTAAATGTAAGGTAGTGAAAAGTCTCGACGACTCATACTAAGCTTTAGTGATGAACAGAAGTGGCTACAGAACACAGGGGAAGGGCCCCTACCAGTCAATGCGAAACCCTAGTTGCAACAACCGAACTAGTGGAAGAGACTGTCAGTCAGTTGCTGCGAGATGTGAACTTCAGTGGTGATACAGACCATCCTGTTAAATAAGCGAAGAAAATTGCAACAAACGAGAATATTAGGTCGCAGTTCGAACTTTTGGGACTATGTAATGAGAGAAGCTTTTGAAATTAGACTTCGTGTAAACAGCTTTTACATAGACATGGCCTATGCACTTATAAACACCTGGAAGCATGAACTAGACAAGGGGAAAATACAGAGTAGTACTTCTTTCAGTTCACTGCCTGATTTGATGGATGGCGCTGAAAGCAACGCTGGATGAAAGAGCAAGTAAGTGCAAATAGAACACACCATAACTGTACACTCCATCATGACTTAGTGCAGCCAACTGGAAGCCGTTCTGTGTGTATAAAGAGGGGAAGCATTCACGTTCACCACCGTCCTGTGGTTTGGAGTCCCACAAGTTTCAAAAGAGAATATTTTCCCTAACTGGGCTACTCTCAAGTTCAAAATCGACGCCTTGAAAGCTCCCACTGCTGCCGCCATCCGAAGATATGAACCGCTGCCGCCATCCGTTGCATTCTACTGCTTCTGTCGTCGTTTTTCGCTGTCTGCTGTAGCTGCTGCTACAGACGCCTGTCCCCATCTGCTGGTCCATCGCACATCTGTTGCTGCTGTACTTCACTGCCTGCTCCTGCAATACACTGCTGTTTGCTGCCGTCAATCCGTCCATCCATCTGTCTGTCCATCGCTGCCACCAGTGCCCACTTCCAGTGCCCACCGCTGCTGCAGCCCGCCACCGCCACCCTGTTCTCCTCCCTACATCTCCTCACTTACTGTGTCTGTGTGTACTTTCCCTACCTCAGTGGCACCTGTCACTGGTAGACTGCACAGTCTACCATGGGTATGAACATCACCACCATCATTTACACATCTCATTCCCCTGCTCACACCATTTTCTCCAGGAGTTCTTTCTCTGGGGCTTCCCCCATCTGCTCCACCTCTCCTTCTCCCAGTCTCCTCCCCTTCCATCTCTTACCATCTCTGCATCCCCACCTGTATACTGCCCCTGCTCCTGCTCCTCCTCCTGCTCTCACTCATTTTCGCCCTCCTGCCACTCCCACTCATTGGGATGACTTTCCCCATTCCCCAGTCGCCCCACTACAACTACTCCTGCTTTCGCCATCCATGTCACTGCCTACCACGCCACAGTCTGCATCATGGGGCACCCACCCTGCCTTCAAAGTCACTCTGCCTCAGATGAGGGGCCTGCCTCACGCCACCTCCTTCTCCCACCAGTCCCTCCCCCTCCCCACAGGCTATCCATGCCAAAATGTGCCCCAACTGCCTTAGTGTTGACTTCGCCTCCACCTCCTTCTCCAAGGAACCACCACCCAACCCTCTTCCTTCTGATCCCAACATGGACACTACCCCTCCTCCCACATACCCAGCCTTTCCCTGCATACATTTGTCCTTTCCCACCCTAATCCCAGATTCCTCAACACCTGCATCCTCACTCTGTAAGTCCGCAAGCATACCCCCAGTGGCCCACATCGTTCAGTTTACCTTCTGCAGAGACTCTGTCCTTATCAGATACTCTCTACCTGCTTCCACACTGACCTCCTGTGTATCACCTTTGGCCCAAATGCGTCTCTTACACTTTTCCTTACCTCCTCTTCTCCAAGTTGCCCGCCAACCACACCACTTTGACCACAAAGCTCAGCCATATGGTCATGGAGGCTGAGGTATTGGCAGAATTCAATGCCCACTCCACCCTGGAAATCTGCTCAGCACAATACATCTATATCAACTTCGGCCCTATCATCCAGATGCGTCTGTTCAGAGTCTCCCTCTCCATAGATCACCTTCTCACTCAGGGAGCCCTGATTTTTAACCATCACCATCCCTTTGACCTCTCCCATTCCATCTCATCAGTTCTCCTGCTGCCAAAACTGTCTCCTTTACAATGACCACCTCATCCAAAACTGCCAAACACCCTAAATCGCCCCAATGTAAAGCCTGCCAATTCCTCAGTGTGTTTTAACCTACACCTCCCCCTTATTGCAAACATCTGCAATGAACCCCACCCAACCTCAACTCCAGCAAACTCAAAGTCAAACTCCCTCCTACCAAGCTATCTGTTCCAGTTGGCCACATTGATCAGCCCATCCACCCAAACAATTCCCTCCGTTCACACCCCACAGCCTAAGACATAATCTGTTTCCTGACCATCAGCCTCCAGAATGTCCAACCCTTCCAATGACCCCACCTCTTCCAGCAGATCTCTGTTGCCACCCACTCTATCTTCCATACCTGTGCCACATACTCCCACAATGAGACCCAATTCACCTTCATCCACCTAGACACACTTATTTAAGCCTCTCTCCTCCTCCCTCTGCTCCTTTCACACCTTCACCCCTTGTATGCCAACAGTATTATCTCCTGTACCTAAACATTCGCTCCCTCCCACCCAACATATACCTCTTCATGCATACATACCCTGTCTCAGCACCAGGTCGACTCTTTCACCCTTCAGGAAACCTTCCTCCCACATCATCATGTTGTCTGCTCCTCTCCCTACATCCTTCACCACACTGACAATCCTCTTCCCCTCGCAAGAGGTGGGGTCACTGTTGGCCACCTGAAGAATATACCTGTCTGGCCACAACCCCTACTCAATGACCTGACCGAACATCTTATCCTCAGTGTGTTTTTTCCCTCTCTCGCCATCACCTGTGGCACTATCTGTGTCAATCCTGCAGCTCCTCTCCACTACGAATACATCTTCCATGTTGACTACACCTTCTCCACCTATATGATTGCTGCAGATCTCAACATCCAAAGCCATGACCCTGCTGTCCTTCGGTGGTGGCACCGTTCCTCGCTACTGTCCACAGTGACCTTGTTCCCTCCCTCCGTCTCAAAAGTAACTACACCCAATGTGTCGTCCTCTTTCCCCCATCTCCTTGGTCGTATCGACACAGACATTCTTGACCCCATTGGAGCGACCACCTTGCTGTCCTTCTTGCTATCTCCTTAGCACATTGCCCACGTCTTCTTACCCACCCTGCTACCCCTCCAAAGTCTCGCCATGCCAACCACTGAGCCAACTGGGATGCGAGCTGGGTTTCTGTGGCCTCGCAGAGCGAAACAAACCCACTTATCCTTCAACCTCCTTCTGACATCACCCGTGTCTCCTCCTTCCTCCAAAAGACCATCACTGATGCTGTGGAGGCAAATGTTCCTATCAAATGTATCCACACTTACTGCCCTCTCTTCGTCCAAAGGCTGTCCTTATTCTCCACAAATCCCATTGGTTTTACCGCTCCTTCCTCCAGACCTGCGACTGGAATACGCTCCTCTGCACCGGTAATTACAACAACACATCATCTTGACAGCAAAGAAATGCCAGGACTGGAACCAGACATGTAAATGATTCAACTCTGCCCTCCCTGACATCTCCTCCAAGTACTCGTCAGCCTTCCATCACCTTACTGGTAGTGATCCCACCTTGCATTACTCTGTTCTCCACCATAACTGCCCCTTCCCTGATAATCTCAGCAAAGCTAACCATTTTGCTTCCCACGTGTCCAAAGCCTTCTCCATTCCTGACGATCATCATTTTGATTACTCCCTCTTCCCCACACTCATTGAACACACTAATACCTCCATCCCACCACTTGTTCCCAGTTTCCAGTACTTGGATCAGTTACCCCTCTCAGATTTTAACGATCCCATTCCAGCACAAAATATGAAACCCATACTCCACTCCAAATGCAACACTGCCCCTGGCCATGATTATGTCATATACCGCCTCCTCAAGGAATCCCCCTCCCTCCTTCCTGGCTATACTTGCTACCTTGCATAACATCATTCTCTACACCAGCTTTTACGCTGAGCTGTGGAAGACGAAAGTCAGTTCCCTAAACCCAAGAAACCTCACTCTGACACCTCTTTCTATCGTCAAATCTGCCTCACCTCCGTGTTCAGTAAAGTCTTTGAGTCAATTCTCCCCCAAAATATTCATCACCACCTTAACCAGCACCACCTCCTTCCCCTCGTCCTGTGTGGCTTCCAGCCTTCCTTCTCAGCCAACTACCAGCTCTTTAACCTTACCAGTCTTCTTCCCCTCCTATTTAACTCTTTTTATTCCGCTTTCTTTGTTTCCCTCGACCTGCAGAACGCTTACGAGCGTGTCTGGCAACCTGGACTCCTCTTTAAACTCCAGACCTACGCCCTTCCGATCATTTCGTCCATCTCGTTGCTTTCTTTCTCTCCCATTGTCTCTCCTATGTCACTATCCACAATACCATCTCCCACACATTCTATCCTACCGCCAGTATGCCCAAAGGCTCCATCCTTTCCCTCTCTTCTATCTCCTGTATTCTCCAGATGTACACAAACATCCCCCACCTGTTCACTTCCTGCAATTCACTGATGACACCGCCTTCCTGGCCCTCTATCCTACCCTTCAACGACTCCAACGCTACCTTCAAATCCACCTTGACTAGTTCACAGCCTTGTGCAACCAGTGATCCCTTTACGTCAACCCTTCCAAGACCCAGGCAATCACCCCCTCCTTCCAGCTCCATGATTTTTACCTTACCATTTTTGGTCGTTGTATCCACTTCATTCCTACCTAGAAATTATATGTCTATGATACCTCTCGCACCTGTTGGGCTGGGCTGACAAAGAAAAAGCTTTTGTCATAACAAACGGCAACTGTGGCTCACGTCATTAATGCAAACATTTTGCTACAATTGATTCATGTTACAGATGCACTTCTGTAAGGACTTTCCTTATGTACTCTGAAGGCATATTGAGAAATTCACAAATGATTAACTGAAATTAAAATCTGTTGTGGGCAAGGTCAAACGTATGCTCGGATTAACGTACGCCTGTATCGTAAAAAGTCCCGTGGGAGCGAAGTGTAATCCACTGCTATTTGGTAAAGTTTCTTGTTGTTAATTGAAATGATTAAGAGTTCAGTTGAGGGACAAAAAGCCAGCCGCTGTGGCCGAGTGGTTCTAAGCGCTCCAGTCCGGAACCACGCTGCTGCTACAGTCGCAGGTTTGAATCCTGCCTCGGGCATGGATGTGTGTGGTGTTCTTAGGTTAGGTAGGTTTAAGTAGTTTTAGGTCTAGGGGACTGATGACTCAGATGTTAAGTCCCATAGTGATTAGAGCCATTTGAACCACTTGAGGAAGATAAACTGAATATTTTACTACTTTATTTATTGTATCTATACAGCTGATAATCTTTTTTTTTATCCATATTTATGTAATAACGATCGAATTATACTTGAGACATTTGACTGTACAAACCTCTTTATTTTATATTACTACCATGATTTTGGCCTTAAACCATTATCAACTACAACAATGTTGGCTTTAATTTTACTTTGCTAAATAAAATCGTTCTTAGGATATTTTGAAATGGGAGTCCGAGGTCATAGATAAGTACAAAATCACCACAGCAAGTGGCAGATAGATAGTTAACATGTTTTCCAGCCGTAAAACAAGTGAGCCAGAGAATGAACATCAGTACGGTAATTACATGTGCAGCAAGGCCGAAATCATGATGGAAATATAGAATAAAGAAGTTTGTCCTGTCAAATAGCGGAAAACTCATAGCTATACAGTTATTTACCCTGCTGAGGATTTTCAAACGCTCATTAGAGCTGAGTGTAAATTTTAATTTATCTGTTGTGAATAAATGTGGTCGTCTGCAATTGTTATTAATTTCGAAACACCCAGCATATAACGCACCCTCACTTTACGACTCACTGTTCCAAACACATCGGGTTATAGTCCAATCACCGGCTATTTCACCTCCACGCATTGAACTCTAAAGAGGATATGATACTTCGCTTTCATGACTCCTCGAGGATTTGCACCTCCCGACATGAGATTACTGTTCTATTGTGAACTCTCAGAGTCTATTGACAGAGTTGTAACTAAACAGTATGGTATTGTGACCTGATGGCTTGTTGGCACAGTAAGTGATATGGAATAACTCATAGTCCGGAATGTATCACGGAAGACTATGCTTTACGCCTGCAGTAGCTCTAAAATTTTGCACAAATGTTTCAAGATCACCTTTCACGCATTTCAACATTCACTTCTTCACAGCCGCGTGAATAGAGGTCGTGGTAGACCACAGTCCCTAATCTGTATATCGATTGGTACCGTGTCTGCAAGTCAGTGAAAAGACTTGCAGAACTTTTTTTTCAGATAGGACACAACGTTCAGGTTATCGTTACGCGTACAATACATAGGTACATATCACTAACGATTAACGTCACTCGTTAAACCATAGCAGTCCACCATATTTGTCACCTAGAATAACAGAACTCCAATTCACTGTTAGTTTCTGAATCTCCAAAGAATCACAAAATAATCTTATCACGACGTCAGAATGATATAAAAACGATAAGCAAGATGTATAAGACAGCTTCAGCTGAGGCAGTCGTATTCATCCTGGTTCACTTCAATAGCTGTGGGTGCCCACAGTACAAAATATACTCAAAACGATAAGCGTGGATAGGCTGATATAGGATAGAGTTGAAAGTGCTGCCAACAGCATCCCATTCAAAGGACTAAGTATAGGCACAAATACAGCCAATGACTAGTTAACAATGCATGTCAACAGGACACCTGTACCCCTGAGTACGACCGTTCTCTGTCCAAGCAAGAAAATAAATTTTTGTTCTTCTGGTCTTCAGTCTGAAAAGTGGTTTGATGCCACACTCAACGCTGGACTGTCCTGCGTAAGACTGTTCAACTCCGAATTACTGTAGCCTGTATTATTTTGTACGTATTCTCTATATTAATGGTTAGGTCTCCTTATGCAACTTGGGATAAGCACATGAGGGCAGATCACTGCTGGAGTTTTGAAAGGGAACTGTTCCAAAATACATTCAAGTAACCGACAGAGAAGAAAAGATGAATGAAGCGAACATGATCGGTATGAAACAAATCAGAGAAGTGTTCACTGACTTCGAAAGTAAAGTTTTTTCCTTCGACCTGACAAAACGTCGTAAAGTTTTCTTGTCTTACGTAAAATCAGTAAACGATTCAGTAACTCAGTAACAATACTGGCAACGAAACGAAAATTCAATCTTACGAAATTGCTTCACTGTGGAAGCTCGTAATCATGTCACTCCCATCAATCATTGTATAAACGCCAAAATGTAAGAAATTGAGATACGTGATTGCGGAATAGAAAAGTAACAGTAATCGATTAGTAGAGTAAAAGCATTCGGACCACATGGGATACCTGTTAGGTTCCATCGAGATTATGTGAAAGAACATGCTCCCCTTCTAGCAGCAGTTTATCATATGTCGCTGGAGAAACAAAGGGTAACTAGTATCAGGAAAAATTTCAGGTAATTCCCATTTCAAGAAGGTTCATAGAACAGATGCAAGTAATTATAGGCTTATATCGCTAATGTCAATCTTTTATAAAATTCCTTGGCCTCAGGAGAGCATTTGACCGTTTCCTAAACTGCCATTTAGTGCAAAATATATGAGCTTACCTAGTATGAAACCAGATTTGTGACTGGATATAAGACTTCCTCGCTGATAGAACTGTACACATCGGTCTTAATGGAACAAATCGACAGATGTAAAGCTAATTCTGGGAGAAATCGTGCTAAATATGATAGGACCATTACTGTTTGAAATGGTTAGATGACAGTTTATCCCGTAATGCTCCATAACCTTATTAATAAACCATTATTAATAAGAAGAAAATCAGTCAAGGTAAATTCCCAATACTGCATGAAAGTCAGCACGCAATTTACTCTCATACCAGTGGCTGCAGCTCTAAGTTCTGTTTTTAATGCTGTATGGTGAATGGTCCTTTACAGTTCTTCTGTAAGCTTGGGATGACGAGCTTGCCATTAGAGTTGCCGAGAATTCCAAGAGAGATCGTGGCAGACAGATAATAAAAATATTTTTGATGAAAGGCAGGAGTCAGCCACGTATGGACTGCATTGGCCAGGAAAAGGGCACTGCTTTTTTCGTAGCTGTGCAAACACGTTGGAGATGCCGATAGACAAGCAGAGAGAGAAAGAGTTCTCAGCATGTTGTAAATTTTCAGAAAGTGAGGAGGTAAAGATATGACCATAGAACAGACAAAATCTGTTACGGTAGGACGAAAACGCAGCGCACTCAGCATGGCAGACAGCTGTTGTGGACTGAAGGAAGTTGCATGTGTTCGTGTTCAAATTTTGTAACGAAGCCCTCTGTTGGCTCACAGTAATTATTTTGGTGGCAGGAAGAAGACTCACGAGTGCATATGTGCAAGCAATTGGATGAATTTAAATCCAAAATGACACACAGAGTGGGAGATAATTTCTGTTTACTGTCCCACCTAAACGCGGGAACTGGGCAGTATTGGTTGAGCATAACTGATACGTAAGAAGAAGGGAAATTGTTGCATTTGTTGTAAAGTTTTCATTGGTCAGAACTCGGAATTTCTCCTGTGTGTGACTAATGCAATTCGGTCACTGGCAGAACCAGGTAGTTTAGTGGAGGAGAAGAGAAAGAGGCTTCGACTTGGGATACTATCTTAGTCTCCTTTGTAATGACCTGTACTATCCATTCAGTGATTAGCATGATATAAATGCATGTAGCAATAAATTGGTTTGTTATAGTGACTTTTAGTTTGATTTTCAAGCTTGAACCCTTTTCGATACATCAGTACATCTGCACTTCATTCTCAGTAGGGCCGCCCTATTAAAGTCAGATAGGCGATTAATTATAAAAGTTGCATGACTTTTTTCACTTCAAATGATCTCATGGGGAGCAATCGATTTGCCACATAAGTCTCCTGGTTCTGATCTTGTAGTATCTCGGGGTTATGCTAAATGCTCAAATGACACCTCACAAACTTTACATAAATTGATGATATATTACAGTAAGAATTTTCACAGATGTTACAGGTATCTGAAGACTGTTGCGATTAACACGATGCCCTACAGAGGAAAGATAAATTGTGCAGTTGACCCTGAATATAAATAAATCTAGCATATCCAGCATAAACAGGAGAAGAAATCTACTTCTCTGTATTTAAATTGAGTGTTCTACAATTAGTGTGCCTTGGTAAAATGGTCTGAGACTTATTGCAAGAAATTAGGTGAACCGGATTTTAGTCTTATAGGGAAGTTTTATGGCTTTAAAGAAATTAAATGTTATCTCTTTCCTTTTAAGTAAGTGGTGATTGTGTAATCGGTAATTATTTAATATAGGCTGATAATTGTTATATTTTCATAGATATTCTATGTAATTTATTACTTAATATTGTTGATATACTTTTCCTATATTAAATAATTGTATTCTCGCCTGTACCACTGCACCGGTTATACCGCTGGGGTGAGGGTAGTATGTACACTGCATATTTTGTTAATAGCCGATTATAGATGCTTTTCTCTAAAATTTTGGGAATTACCATATTTATTTCTCATTATTTTTATTGTCTTGTTATGATACTTGTTCCTATTTGTTGCTGGATTTTAAAATTTTCTGCTGTTTTAGTTTGCTTCCAAAGGACGCTCACATTCCGAGACAACAACTGAGAATTTAGTCTCAGCGACATTGTTATTCCATCCTCAACTTTCCAATGTCTGAGTATTTCAGTTCAATTTTGTCACAGTTGTGCTATGCAGTAGTGTGACTTTTATGTTTGCTCCACCACAATTTTCCATAAGGGCTGATCAAAAGCTTCAGTATGCCAATCAGGCAAAGGCTCTGTTGGCACGGTGGCACTCATCCCATCGGCCAATGTAACGTTACGAGTATAAAGGCCACTTATTCATCAACCTAGGCCTGGTACCGAGGAGAGATGAATTTGTTTTGTGGCTGAATACTAGTGGGCCCAGATCTCAGAGCGCGTCGCTGCAGTCCCGGTTTCCGACTTGGTAACTAATACGAGCAAATAGAGGCAGAAAGACTATCAGCGTCGCCGGAAATAGTAAATATCCCAGTACGGGGAATTATGACGGCTGTTACTCACATGGCCTTTGTGCAGGAGACAAAGCTTGATGACACGGCGGAGTGTCAGACAGTCTTACTGGGTGGCTAATTTTCAACACTTTCAGTCCCTTCATGCGATTTCAACAAACAATACCTTAAATCATACCACTGCACTATAGCCACCATCTCTGAAAGCAAGCTATCTGTATCTATTTCATTTCTTGATTAATTATGCCTTTTATATATTTTTCATTACGTAAATGTTACTCAGAATACTACGTTCTCCACATTTACGAAGCAAATGAACACAGGATCGGTACCTCACATTTTGTCATACTCGTGTATTTATTTAATGAAAAGTTTGCTATTTTTCCAGTGACTTTGTTTAAATATTGATTGGAAGTGCTATTGAAAAACTGTGCTCATTTAAAAGTGGTCAGCCTCATGTGTTAGCGTACACCACAGCTGGACAGACAACCAAAAGACACTTCTGTCAAGGAGGTATAAATAAGTGTTTCAGTATTTAACAACAATTCGTTGTCACATAAAATGTGCACAAATGTGCGGGAACACTAGCTTTTTTATTTAAAAGGAATCCTTTATTTTCTACTGTCTTGTATGATCTGAATGTTAACGAATATTTATAACATTTTTTATTTATGTTGTTGAAACAGAGTAGTTTTGGCCGGTAAGTGGTCGAGATGAGTCAAACTACGTTTGTAGTGCGTAAGAACGATATACGCTAATGGGCCAAAAGATTATGACCACCAGTTTAATAATTTGTTGGTCCGTCTTTGAACGAAATGCATAACTGATTCTGCGCATCGGGAACTTGACAGTTTGTTGCTAGGTCTATGGAGGTATGTGGCGTTAGATGTTTACGCACAGATCATGAAATTTGTGTAAATAATAGGCCATTGATTTGCGTACGCAGTGATGGCGCCCGATAGCGAACCAGATGGTTTCCATACCATTTACATTACGCATATTTGACCGATGAGACATCAACGTGAGTACACTTTAATGCTCTTCAAACCACTGTAGCAGGGTTCCGTCTCTGACACACAGAGAATCATATTGCTGAAGACATCAAGAGCGAAGTAATTCAGATGGTTCGCTAATGTCAGAGTGTCTTCGATTACTATTACAAGTTCCATACAAGCGTATGATAATATCTGCAGAGCATAACTCTGCTTCCACCACCCTGCTTCAATGGCGCGCAGCACGTTTCTAGCTGCCATTCACCTCGACTACGGCGCTCGTGGAAATGTCCATCGGCCTATTGTAGCAAAAATGTGATACACTCAAAGAGCCGACATATTTCAGTTGATCTACGGTCGAATCCCGATGGCATCATTCCCACTGCTATCGTAACTGACCATGTCGTTGGGTCAACATGTAATTATGTAAGGATGATTTGCTGCGGAGCTCCATGTTCAACAATGTACGATGAACGGTGTGTTCTAATAAACTTGCACGTGCGTCGGGACTGTTTCCTCGTGGCAGAATTACAACAGATCACCATCTGCCCTACTTTGCAGTGCAGACAAAACTGCGAACCCGACGTTCTGTGAATAGCCTTGGACATCCAACAATTTAGCGCCCAACGCTAGTTCCTCTTTCCTTCTGCCTCTTTCCATAGATGCTCACGACAGTAGCAGTGAAGATTCGACCAGCTTCGCCGATTTCGAGATACTTGTTCACAGGGTCTGCATAATAATTATCTGCCCGTCGTCAAAGTAGATTATCTGCCTCTATTTCGCCATTTTCAGCCCATATCTTCTCCAGGGCGATCCTCCGTGCATATCTGCTCCGCTTATATAGTTTTACTACACTGTCACATGTCTGCAATGCCACCAGGCTGCATCCAACGTCGCGGTGTCTAGCGATCATAACGTTTTGGCTTCTCAGTGTATTTTTGAGGGGGATGGCCTTCATCCAAGGGAAAAACAGATATGAAATGGAGACTTGGACTTATCGAGTGAAAGGCTCAGGGGAGTGAATCAGGAAGCTTTTACGTTCGTGCTTAAAAGAGGCAGTCCTACCTGAGGTACTAAGTGATACTGGGACACGTAAGTGATTTATTCTGGGCACTGAACGGCTGCTACCATAATGTAAGGCACTGTTAATTTTGAGAGGTCTGAAAGTGCTCCAGTGTGGCAGTCTCTCAGATTATATTACGAAACTGAGGATAAACCGGGTTTGAATTACTACTCTTTGTATCATGTGTATCAATTTGTGAATCATCATGTTGAGCTCTGAACTCTTTTGAGCTGGTAAATATTTTGTGTACTTTTATCATGCTTTGACTTAGTTTTCGATTGTCTTTGATGACGGTTCAGTTTGTGGATTTTGCTGTCATTCTATTAAGACTCACAGCGTAACTTTACTGCAGTTGATAAGGGAATTTTCAGTCTCTGTTTTAATTGAATATCGTAAGACCACTTCCGGTTTGTCTGGGATGTCCTTTCTTGACTAAACTTTCTTAAATATCATTCTATGGCATCTACATCAATTACAGACGTTAGTATAGAATCCTTGTTATTAAATTATTCATTTAACCTTTATTTTGTATTTCCGTATATTTTCTTAACTCGCAGTTGTAATCAATGCGTAGACCATTTGATTGCAGGATCACAGCTACACGGTATAACGTGTAGTGAATTAGCTGCGGGGCATGAAAGGACACAGGAACGGCTCGACCCTATGATAACATCGAGCTATTCTTTTTAAGAAGAGTCGTGCCTAACCCAAGTACCTGAAGTACGCGTGACCAAAGTTAAAGACGCAACTGGTTTGCTCATATGGTACACTGCCTGGAAAACCAGTTGCGTGCGTGAGATTCGGTAGGAAAAGATAGGTGTGCGTACGTTCGCCGCGAAACTTCAAAGAAGAAGAAGAAGGCTACGCAGAGACGTGCCGATTTCGAGTCTGCAGCGGTTAGCAGCAGCGAGGACCTCGACGGTGGCATAGCGGCAGTAGCGGAAAAGGCAACACGGGCCGTCATCTGCGACTTAGAGTTCATCAGGATATTCACTTCGGCGGAGAGCAGCAGTACAACAGAAACAGCCAGCATAACCTATAAGTTAAGTTCTTGAGCCGCTACTGATAAAATAAGTGAACTTGCAACGACATCGTCAGTGATCGAGCTCCCAATGATTAAGCAAGTATGTGTAGCTCAAGTGATGTTAGTGGGCCAGTTAGTCCAAAATCTGAATTTGGTGATGTGGAAACGGACGATATTAGTGGGGCAGGTAGTCTGATATCAGGGAAAGGAGATGTAATGGCCAGTGATTCGCTGGTGTGGTTAAAGAAGATTCTGACAACAATGGTGGTATTGGGTGCAGAGATAAATTCCATAAAAACAGAGACAGGTTCACTAGAGAAAAGTGTAGCAGAAATTGTAAAAGCTGAAGCGAAGGAAATTAAATCCAATGTAGAAGGGATGTTAGATTAAAAACTAGCAGCTATCGGGGCACATGTGGGCAAATTTTCTGAAGGGGTTGGATAGGGGCACATATTGTCAAATTTTCTGAAGGGGTTGGGTTGGTTTAATCCAGGATCCACACAGTGGAAAAAGATTTCCGGGACAAGTTGGAAAAGATACATTACTAGCAGAGTGGAGATGTTAACAAATGTATGCTGATTCAAAATTCGGTTGAGGAAGTGACCACTAAGTACATTAACAATGAGTCTGGTAAAGTGGTGAAGTGTCAAAGAGAGGTGGTGAGAAATAGATAACAGTTGGAAGCAGAGTTTAATAACGAAGTTTTGCACGTGAACAGCAGATTACAGATGTAGGTTCAGAATTAAATACTTGATCAGCTAATGAGGCTACTCCTGTGGTAGGTTTTCTGTGTGTAAATTCGGGAACGACAAAGCGTTTTGCAAATGGTGGAAAATACCGTCAAGTTTATTTTCTTGCAGCGTGGAAGGATGGTTTTCTGAGAGGAACGTCGCAAGAGGCAAAGATTAAGTTTGTGAAAGACCTGTTGGAGTAGAATCATGGCCAAATTTATTGAGTGCTTCATTGACTAAATATGAAGTATTTCAGAGGCGTTTCCTGAAAAAGTTCTGGAGTGAAAGGAAAGAAATGCGACTTCAGAATGAGTTCCTCAACGGGCTAAGTATTAGATATGGCAGTGCTTCGATGCGGGATTTTTGTGTCTGTGAACTGTCTAAGTTGACACATACATATCGTCCACTGAGAGTCGTGACAGAGATTACAATACTCAAGGGCACATACCCGAACATTTACAATAGAATCGAGTCCACAGATATATGATGGCCAGGAGCCTCACGAAATACAGCGCCAGAATACGAGGTCGATAAATTACAGATCGCAAAACTCTGGTCCAGAGGTGGTGAAATAAACCGGCGGTGAAATGGACAAGTTATTTTAAATGTTCTGTTGTCAAATATTTGACAAAAAAGCCAAAAATGCTGGAGATGGAATTTATAGCAAGTAAGAATAAAAGGATAAATAATTTTAAGCAGGGGAATTATGAAGAGGGTGCAAGGAATATCGTAAAATGTGTACTGAAATTTGATAGCGATATGGGGCTGAAAAATTTATTTTGTGAACCAGAAATGGATGATGGAATGAATGAATGTTTGCATTAATACACGCATCGGAGTAGCACTATGTTGTATCCATGCTGCAGCAACTCCTTCAAGGGAAACTATTTGGCCGTCCCTTACATTACATTGTTATAAAAATTTTTGTGTTCCGATAAGGTAAGTTCATTGCATGGAGTGCTTCGTCGTCACTTGCAAGTGGTACAACCATCGAGCTCGGAAAAGAAAACAATGGAGAGTAATTCAAAGAAAATGTAGTGATAACTACTTATCTTTGTTTTGTGTTGTGACAAGACATGTTCACTCCCCGAGTGTGTTGCTTGTGATGAAAAGCTCAGTAACACTTCTACGGTCCCCGGTAATTGAAACGACGTTTATCAACAAAACATTCCTCTCTGTTGCATAAACATGTGAAATATTTTCGTCGGCTGGTGGAATAACATAAAAAGCGCTTGAGGGTGATGACTACGTTGGTCTGTGTTTCGCAAAAATTACGGGAAGCTAGATATAAGGTAGTGAAACTTATCGTATAGACCAAAAAACCACTCCAATAACAGAAATATTGTTAATGCCTGTGTGTAATGAAATGGTAAAAACAGTCCATGGTTCAGAAGCAGTTGAGAGAGCCTCAGAAGATCCTTTCTCAGCTGATACAATTGATCGCCCAGTTAGTGACATGTCCAGTGATATCGGAGACATTTAGAAGGAAAAAATAAAGAGCAGTCGTAAGTCCATAGTTCGGATCGACAATTCCACCGGTACTGGCAGTCACGCATAAGTTATTTCCTACAGAAAGATTGTAGATGGGGGCGTAATTGCAAGGAATGTCATTTTTGTAAAGAGCTACTCATGTGAATAAAATTCGGCCAGAAATGAATTAACGTGGTTGGATTGTGTTGGCGTTTGTACATACGGAGCCACTTGTATGAAAGTCTCAGTGAAAGGATTCAAGGGTAGTGTACGCGAAAAAAATCCTTACATACGAATCGATCACTGTTTCATTCACCATAAAGCCATTGTTGCTAAGTCTTTGCTATCTCCTCAGAAAATTGTGATGGACGAAGTAGTAAAAGATGAGAATTTCATCAAATCGGGAAGCCTAAATATGCTGATTTTTAACTTTTTGTTTCAAGAAATGGGGTCATAGCACGCTACACCTCTGCTACATACATAAGTACGATGGTTATGTTGAGTTTAAGTATTAACTCGAATGTTTAGACTTAGAGAAGAGGTACTTGCATTTTTAACTAGCGAGGGGTGTCGGTATGCTGATTTAATTACAGATGATGAATGAGCACCTAAGTTTCCACATCTTTCCGATATTTTCGTATATGTAGTGAACTAAACAGAAAAATGGAAGGTAGAACCGTATATATTCTGACTAGTATGAATAATATTCTAGGACTTACTAATAACTTAAATTTGTTCAAACAGACAATTGAAAGTCGATCACGTGAGGTGTTCCCAACTTAATGACAGTAATTAGGTGGTTATGGACTTAATTAAAGAACAATTAGTACTCTTGCATTAGAATTTTTTAAAAAAATATTTTGGAGTGAGTGCGGAAGGTATTGATTGCTTTCGTGAACCGTTCGAGGGTTCCAAACGTCTTCCGAAAAATTTAGTTTTAGTTGTAGAAGAGAAACTGTTTGATTTGAAAGTAGATAGAACACTTAAATACAAATATTTCAAAATGTCTTTGGATACATTTTGGTTGCAAAGAATCAGTGAATACCAGGATAACTATGAGATGGGAGTTATTGTGTTATAACCACTTTCAACCTGATATTTGTGTGAAGTGGGCTTCTCGGCGTTGACTGAAATTAATACATCAAAGAGAGAGCGACTCATATCCATGTATTAAGAAACGAGGCTTGCTTTATCATCGATTCTGCCACGAATCTTCTTTTTGTTTGCAGATAAGCAAGTTCAAGTATCACGTTGAAGATATGAATTGAGCTATTTACTATAAGTTCATTTTTAAGAAGTTTGTTTTCTACAGTGAATAAATGTTAATAAGCAGTTGATAAATGCACGAGGCTAATCCTGTTTCATAATAACAATAATCATTGATTATATAATCTTGTAATAACTTTTAATTATACTAAGATTCACACGATTCTGAGGAGAAGACATTGTGGTGTTCCGTGTTCAGTCTAGACCTGTCCGGATACAAAAAATGTCTCTGAGCACTATGGGACTCAACTGCTGTGGTCATAAGTCCCCTAGAACTTAGAACTACTTAAACCTGACTAACCTAAGGACATCACACACATCCATGCCCGAGGCAGGATTCGAACCTGCGACCGTAGCGATCGTGCGGTTCCAGACTGTAGCGCCTTTAACCGCTCGGCCAATCCGGCCGGCTGTCCGGATACCGTGAGCAATAAAAGGGTGCAGAACACTAAGTTAACACATTGATGACAAATCGCTGGAAGCAGTAGCTACCGCAAAATATTTAAAATTAACCATCAGGAACACCTTAAGGAGAAGGACCACATGAAACAAAGTGTAAGAAAAGAAGATGCCAAACTAAGATCCATACGAGGAATCTTAAGGAAATGAAACTCATCCACAAAGTATGTGGGTTACAATACACTTGTTCGATCAATCAGGGACTCTTAGTAGGTATGAGTAATAGAAGAGACAAACGAGATTTAACGAAGTGTGACGCGTTTCGTCAGGGGAATGGATATTCGGCGCTAGAGCGTTACACATATGCTCGAGATTGTCGTTTGGCAGACACTACATGAGAGAAGTTGCGCATCACGAAGAGGTTAACTCCGAGACAGGACTTTTCGGGAGAAGGTGGACAACAAACTTCACCTGTAACGCTACCACAGAATACCTTAAAACGGCAATCCATGCTAATGTTATACCTCTGCGAGGAATTTTTGAGAAAGTAGACTATGACATAACCTAATGGAACCAGAGCAATCCAACTGGGATTCGTTTCCGAAATACTCCAGAAGAATATAAAAACACGTTGAACTGTGGGTCAGGAACTGACGTTCTCCCGTCACAAAAGCAATTTGTAACATTACGTATTACAACAGGTCGCCAGGTTCATTAGGTATTCTTGTGTCAAGCAAAATGATAAAGCAGAAGGCAGTCCAAAGGCTAACCTAACCTTCCTTGACACACACACTAATCTCTTTTCTTATATCTGTTCACACAACAGCACATTAACCTAACCTTGCAGATAAATATGCTACAAACTAGTAAGTCAGATAAGCTAATGGCCTATGAGATAGTAAACTGCAACATGTACCTCTAAAACAACAAGTACCTTAAATTAACTAGGTGCAACAATTTACAAAACCAAATACTGACACACATGAAACTAGTAGCAATACTCAACACGAAAATGCTTGAAACGATTCTGAATTTAAATACGAGGAACTGCTAACACTCATACACTGTTACTTCATTGCTAGTACAGGGTCTCTATGCCTGTGCACTAACCAATTTGCATTAGAATAGATACACAGTAAGTAATTATTTCTTAAGCTCGGTTTGAAGCAACTAAACAGAATGAAAATCTGACTGCATTGGCTCTGAGGAAGCCTTTGCTTTGCTTCATTAACTAACTAGCCTAGTACACGAGGACCCTTAAACGTCCATGGTTTGAAGAGCCTTGCTCATTAACAAAATTATGCCAGTATGTATAAGAAATTGTAAAAAAGTCTTATAATTAATTATTAAGTAAAGCACAACACACTAAAGCTCCCTCAAATAACAAACGTGTTACCATAAGCAGTCTTTTGATTTACACAAAAATGTAACTGACCGTGCAAATGACAACACAACATAAAATTCAATTTCAACCACTTTCTCATAATAAATTAGGGCACTCGAAATTAAATTCACTAGGATAGGATTCCTGTCCAGGTTTGTGATTTGCGATAATCACGGGTGTAAGATAGAGCTCTTAGGAACACCACGATTATTAATAAAATCAACCAAATTTCCCAAATACCTGGTCCATTTACTACAAATTGACATAGAAATATCAATACAGATACAAAATAGGTTAGAAATAGGTGTTACACACCCAAATTTGTCTCGTGAAATGAGTGTAACGAGAAAATTCGCGAAATTGGAGCTAACACTGATGTTTACTAACGTTTATCGCCAACGCGATGTACCCGAATGGGTGAGGGAAGTGGAATCAAAAGTATTGACGTATATACACATGATAATAAAAATTCGCCTCTCACCCCCCCAGCCCCAAATGAACCATGGACCTTGCCTCAGCGATACAGGTAGCACGTAGCACTACCGTAGGTGCAACCACATCGGAGGGGTATCTATTGAGAGGCCAGATGTATGGTTCCTGAAGAGTGGCAGCAGCCTTTTCAGTTGTTGCGGGGGAAACAGTCTGAATGGTTGTTCTGGCCTTGTAACGTCAACCCAAACGGCCTTGCCCTTTTGGTACTGCTTACGGCTGAAAGTAAGGGGAAGCTACAGCCATAATTTTTGCCGAGAGCATGCGGCTTTATTTCATGGTTAAATGATAATGGCGGCCTCTTGGGTAAAATATTCCGGATGTAAAATAGTCCTCCATTCAGATCTCCGAGAGGGGGCTACTGAGGAGAACGTCCTTATGTGAGAAACAAAACTGGCGTTCTACGGATCGAAATGCGGAATGTCAGATCACTTAATCGGACAGGCAGGTAACAAAATTTTAAAAGGGAACTGGATAGGTTACAGCTAGATATTGTGGAAGTTAGTGAAGTTCGGTGGCAGGAGAAACAAGACTTGTGGTTAGGTTTATACAGGGCTATAAACACGAAATCAAATCAGAGTAATGCAGGAGTAGGTTTAATTTAGAACAAAAAAACAGGAACGCGGATAAGCCACTAGAAACAGCATAGCGCCAGCTTTATTGTAGCGAAGACCGACACGAATCTCACGCCTACAACAGTAGTACAAGTTTATATGCACACTAGCTCTGCAGATGATGAAGAGATCGAAGAAATAACGCGATAAACGTAATTATTCATATAGTTAAGGGAGAAGATAATTTAATAGTCATGGAGGACTGGGATTCGAATTTAGGAAAACGAGGAGAAGTAAACGTAGCAGGTGAATATGGTACGGGGGTAAGGAATTAAAGAGGAAGCCAACTTGTAGAATATTGCCCAGAGCATAACTCAATCATACTTAACACTTGGTTTAAGAATCGTGAAAGAAGACTGTATACGTGGAACAGGCCTGGA
The DNA here is from genome assembly GCF_023864275.1 of Schistocerca cancellata. Lineage (NCBI taxonomy): Eukaryota > Metazoa > Arthropoda > Insecta > Orthoptera > Acrididae > Schistocerca > Schistocerca cancellata. The sequence continues at coordinate 229,491,279 of NC_064634.1, forward strand.
GACACTGGAAGGTTTCAGATGCGTTATATAATCGTAAGACAGAAATTTAGGAACCAGGTTTTAAATTCTAAGACCTTTCCAGGAGCAGATGTGGACTCTGACCACAATTCATTGGTTATGAACCGTAGATTAAAACTGAAGAAACTGCGAAATGGTAGGAACTTCAGGAGATGGATGTGGACAAACTGAAAGAACCAGACGTTACAGAGCGTTTCAGAAAGAGTATTAGCGAAAGTTTGACGGGAACAGGAGAAATAAATACAATAGAGGAAGAATGGGTAGCTTTGAGAGATAAAATGGTGAAGTAGGTAAAAAGTCGACGGCTAGTAGAAACCGTTGGATAGCAGAAGAGATGTTGAGATTATTTGATGAAAGGAAAAACATCATAATACAGTAAATGAAGCAGGCGAAACGGAATACAAATGTCTCATAAATGAGATCGACAGAGAATGCAAAATGGCTAAGCAGGGACGGGACGGCTAGAGGACAACTATAAGGATGTAGAAGCATATACTACTAGGGTAAGATAGATACTGTGTACAGCAAAATTAAAGAGACCTTTAGAGAAAACAGAACCACATGTGTGAATATCAAGAGCCCAGTGAGAAACCTAGTCCTTAGCAAAGAACGGAAAGCAGAAAGGTGGAAGGAGCATATAGAGCGTCTATACAACTGCGATGTACTTGAGGGCAATATAATGGAAGTGGAACAGGATGTAGATGAAGATGATGAAATGGGAGATATGATACTGAGTGAAGAATTAGACAGAGCAGTGAAAGACCTAACTCCAAACAAGGCCCCGGGAGAACACAACATTCCATCAGAACTACTGATAGTCTTGAGAGAGCCAGCCACGACAAAACTCTACCATCTGGTGACTAAGACCTATGAAACAGGCCAGATAGCTTCACACCTCAAGAAGAATATAATAATTCCAATCCCAAAGAATGAAGGCGTTGACAGATGTGAAAACTACCAAACTATCAGTTTAATAAGTCATGGTTGCAAAAAACTATCATGAATTCTTTACAAACGAAATCCGAACTGTTCTTCCCTGAGGTCGACTTCTATCAGCTTTTTTGGTAGAAGCCGACCTCGGATAATAACTGTCTCGATTCCGCAGAAATGTTGGAACACGTGAGGCAATACTAACCCCACAACTTATCTTAGAAGATAGGTTAAAGGAAGGCAAACCTACGTTTCCAGTATTTGTAGAGTTAGAAAAAGCTTTTGACAATGTTGACTGGAATACCCTCTTCCAAATTCTGAAGGGGGCAGGGGTAAAATACAGGGAGCGAAAGGCTATTTATAATTTGTATAGAAATCAGATGGCAGTTATAAGAGTCGAGGGGCACGAAGGGAACCAGCGATTGCGAAGGGCATGAGACAGGTTTGCTGCCTATTCCCGATGTTACTCAATCTGTATATTGAGCAAGCAGTAAAGGAATCAAAAGAAAAATCCGGAGTAGGTATTAAAATCCATGGAGAAGAAATAAAATCTTTGTGGTTCGCCGATGACATTGTAATTCTGTCAGAGACAGAAAAGGACTTGGAAGACCAGTTGAACGGAATGGACAGTGTCTTGAATGGAGGATGTAAGATGAACATCAACTAAACCAAAACGAGGATAATGGAATGTAGACGAATTAAGTCGGTTGATGCTGAGGGAATTAGATTAGGAAATGAGACACTTAAAGTAATTGGGGGGTTTTGCTATTTGGGGAGCAAAATAACTGATGATGTTTGAAGTAGAGAGGATATAAAATATAGATTGGTTAGGAAAAGGAATGCGTTTCTGAAGAAGAGAAATTTGTTAAAATCGAGGATAGATTTAAGTGTCAGGAATTATTTTCTGAAAGTATTTGTGTAGTGTGTGGCCGTGCATGGAAGTTAAACATGGACGATAAATAGTTTGGATAAGAAGAGAACAGAAGCTTTCGAAACATGGTGCTACAGAAGAATTCTGAAGATTAGATGGGTAGATCACTTACCTAATGAGTAGGGACTGATGACGATGTTTGGTTTGTCTGGCGCTCAACTGTGCGGTCATCAGCGCCCCAATTTTCACACAGTCCCATTTTTTCAGATTCCAATCTAACCGCTGTCACGAATGATGATGATGATGAAATGTTGTGAACAGCACAAACACCCAGTTGCTGGACAGAGAAAATCCCCAACTTGAGGCGTTAAATAGAATTGGGGAGAAGACGAATTTGGCTCACAACTTGACTAGGAGAAGGTATCGGTTGGTAGGACACGTTCTGAGACATCATGGGCCACTAATTCAGTACTGGAAGGAAGCGAGGAGGTTAAAAATCGTAGAGGGAGACCAAGAGATTAATACACTAAACAGATTCGGAAGGATGAAGGTTGTAGTATTTATCTGTAGAAGAAGAGTCTTGCACAGGACAGAGTAGCATGGAGAGCTGCATCAAACCAGTGTCGGGACTGAAGACCACAACAACAACAACAACAATAAAAATTCTGTGACTAGCTGTTTTTCGATCCATTGATTTAACTCCCAATGGTGAAACACATGTATCATTATAATGTTATGTCTTATATCCTAGGGAAAGAACTGATTCAGGTCATCATATTCATATGAAATCAGCTTCTGATATCCCGCATGAAAACAAATGCTGTCCTGTGTAATTTTTGGTTGGCTTTTGAATGCGTTGATCTACGTGAGTCACTGGGTGCACCAAAGTAAACTGAAGAGGGAGGAACTGAAGGGACTTTTGGGAATCTGGAGAGTGGACTTCTGAGCTATCCAGGCAGTGTAGTCGGTGCACAGTGGGAAATGGACAGGAGGTAGTGACTTGGACATGTCAGCAGAGGTAATTAAAAACGAGGCAACATGGAAGCTTGGGGCTGTCCCTCAGCAGGACGGAATGTAACTGAGTTGGTGTCTTTCCAGTGACCAATGATAGGTGATTCGATGGAAAGGGCACAATTTTGTATACATAATTTATTAGTAGGACAAAGCCGGAGTTTGAAAGAAAGACTGAATTACTGTACAAGTCAGCGCAAACTATAACAGGGGATTTTCGAAAATTAAGATGGTGGGATAGGTGTTGGGTGACGTACAGGAATGAATCGTCGGAGAACTCACACTCATTAGCAGAAAGTCGTGTTTGCTGGCTGATTTTATTATTGCATAGGGAGAGGAGCGAATCGAAAAGATGGCTGTACATCAATGTGAGGCCGATGGAACGATACAAGGATGTGTCCTTAGCGTGCTTTCTGGGTTTAAGAAAAAGTAGGGTACGCAAAATTCTCCAGAACTGAAATTAGCAGATTGTGTGGACGATATCTGGTGGTAAGAATTCTTAGGAAGGGAACGCATTACATGATCGAGTCACACTAATGTGACCAGTTCCTACGTTCAACGTTAACGTGCAAAAATAAAAAACAAACGGCTGGGGGCAGCACTAGAAGAGCAGGTAATTCGTGTCGTGTGTGCGGGTGGTGTGGGTGGTGGAACACAGCGAACTCACTGTTGCAGTGTGGAAACGGAGTGTTTTATCTGACGTCCAAAAGGTCATGATCATTAGCTTTCGGGCCAAGGGTGAAAGCATTCCCGAAACCGCTAAGTTTGTAAGCTGTTCGCGTGCCGCCGCAGTTAAAGTACACCTTTATGGGAAATTCGTGCTGTAGAAATCCAGCACGGGTGCAGCTGTGGTGTAAAACAGGCGAAAGATGGCAGGAATGAACGACTGCTGCGGAGATGTGTGTGGGCAAATAGATGAGCGATTCTTCAGCAACTGACCACCCAGATGTACCAAGTGGCTACTAAGAGTGTCTCCTTAATGTACACTACTGGCCATTAAAATTGCTACACCACGATGATGACGTCCTACAGACGAGAAAATTAACCGACAGGAAAAATATGCTGTGATACGCAAATTATTAGCTTTTCAGAGCATTCACACAAGGTTGGCGCCGGTGGCGATACCTATAACATGCTTTCATGAGGAAAGTTTCCAAACGATTTCTCATACCCAAACAGCAGTTGACCGGCGTTGTCTGGTGAAACGTTGTTGTGATGACTCGTGTAAGGAGGAGAAATGCGTACCAGCACGTTTCCGACTTTGATAAAGGTCGGATTGTAGCATACAGCGATTGCGGTTTATCGTATCATGACACTGCTGCTCGCGTGGATTGAGATCCAATGACTGTTAGCAGAATATGGAATCGATGGATTCAGGAGGGTAGCACGGAACGCCGTGCTGGATCCCAACGGCCTCGTATCACTAGCAATTGAGATGACAGGCATCTTATCCGCATGGCTGTAACGGATCGTGCAGCCACGTCTCGATCCCTGAGTCAGCAGATGGGGACGATTGCAAGACAACAACCATCTGCAGGAACAGTTCGACGACGTTAGCAGCAGCATGAACTATCAGCTCTGAGACCATGGCTGCGGTTACCATTGACGCTGCATCACAGACAATAGCGCCTGCGAAGGTGTACTCAACGACGAACCTGGTTGCACGAATGGCAAAACGTCATTTTTTTGCGGATGAATCCAGGTTCTGCTTACAGCATCATAATGGTCGCATCCGTGTTTGGCGACATTGCAGTGAACGCACATTGGAAGCGTGTATTCGTCATCGCCATACTGGCGTATCACCCGGGGTGATGGTATGGAATGCCATTGGTTACACGTCTCGGTCACCTCTTGTTCGCATTGATGACGCTTTGAACAGTGGACGTTACATTCCAGATGTGTTGCGACCCGTGGCTCTACCTTTCATTCGATACCTGTGAAACCCTACATTTCAGCAGGATAAGGCACGACCGCATGTTGTAGGTCCTGTACGGGCCTTTCTGGATACAGAAAATTTTCGACTGCTGCGCTGGCCTGCACATTCTCCGGATCTCTCACCAATTGAAAACGTCTGGTCAATGGTGGCCGAGCAACTGGCTCGTCACATTACGCCAGTCTCTACTCTTGATGAATTGTGGTATCGTGTTGGCCAGAGGTGGTTGTTCTGGGTACTGATTTCTCATTATCTGTGCACCCAAATTGCGTGAAAATGTAATCACATGTCAGTTCTACTGTAATATATTTGTCCAATGAATACCCGTTTATTGTCTGCATTTCTTCTTGGTGTAGCAATTTTGATGGCCAGTAGTGTAGTTTCAGCAATCATTGCTGTTTATGGACATCCGAAGCAGGAGCCAGGTTTATCGACCTGTGACGAAGGCTTAGATTAGCACTCCAGGACCACAAATGGACGTCCACTGAATGTCGACAGTTGGCCTGTTCAGCTGCATTACGTTTTATGGTCCATCGGGCAGATAGTCGTTGGCATGTATGACGTGAAATGTCGAAAAGCAAACAATCTGCGTCTTGGAGAGAGAATTATTGTCTGCGGAACGTTTTCGCGGCGTTCCCTAGTGATCTAGTCATTCTGGAAAGCACACTGGATCGACACAAGTATACATGTATCGTTGGGAACCGTGTCCACCAATAAATACAGATCTTGCCTCATCGGCACGATGGCATCTACAAGCAGGACAATACAGTGTGTCGCACAGCTCACAGTGAACACGCGTGGTTCGACGAGCACCGAGATGAATTTTCCGTACTCTCTTGGCCACCAAACTTGCCAGGTACAAGCCCAATAGAGAATCTTTGGGACTGTCTCGATCGATGAGTTCGCGCCATGGATACTTTGCCGAAAAACCTACCGCATCTGTACACGGCACTGGAGTCGGCGTAGATGCACGTCACTGCCGGCACCTTCCAGAGCCTCGTTGAGTCTCGTCCTGCGCGTCTTGTGCTGCAGAAGGTGATTAGCCTGGCTCCTGACAAATGGTCCCATTAAAGTGACTAGACAGTATACTTTATCAAGTGTGTTAAGTCTTATATTGCAACGTAATCGTCGTGTTAATCAGCGTGATAAATGAAGGTAGCAGGAAGAGGGAGGCTGTTGGCTCCGATGCTATTACGGACGGTGTGGAAAAAGGAGCAATTAAAGTGGGATCATGTAAGGGTATCTGGGAAGTATGGAAAAAATGATTAGCTTCAGTATATCGGGAGTAATAAATTCTTAGTGACGTGTCGGTTCCACGGTTTACAAAGTACAGACACAGATGTCGACATGTATCAGCGTGTACGGCCTCTTCGCGCTGCAGTGCCCCGTGTTCCGTAAAGACCTAGAGCGGTAGAGCTGCGGAGGACACGGTCAGTAAATTGCGGGTAATCCCCGGGCGCGGAGGCGCTGTCCTCCGCGTGGCGCACGTGCTGCCACCTGGTCCCTTGTCGCGGCGAGCGCGCCCGCCCCCTACCCCGCCCTGGCTGGGCCATCACTTGGCTGGCAGGCCGTTAGCAGCCCTCCTTATGGCGGTCCCGCCTGACGTTTACGCCGACGACGTTGTACCGGCGGGCTTAAAACTTGATGGCCGCCGCCTCGGCGCCGCGGCTCGTCTCGCAGCGGCGAGCTGTGTCCTCCTCAGCGCTACCACGCCTCGTCGCCACAGGGCTCAGCACGCGCAGGAAGACACCGCATTCCGTGTTGTGACCACTACAGCATACTCAGTATTCCAATTCTCCACAGTCTGGCTAGAAAATAAGCCACTTTTACGTTTGCTTGTCCTTCTTGGAAAAAGTAATGAAGAAATCAGCTTAAATCTTAAATCATTTTGCACGTTATTTACTGAGCCTTGGACAGCATTTTCCGATTTTTAAGAAATTCAGTCATTTTTTAGCCCCTCTCCTCCCACCCACCCACCCACCCACACACACACTCGCACATCCGAGAACGTGAACTTGATGTATCCAAAATGAGGTGGGCCGATGACAGAAATCCTCTCCAAGCCTCATCTGAAACTTACAAACAAACAATTTTCTCAGTTTATAGGACATTGAGCAACGAGTAGCAGCACAGCTCTTTTTAAATATGCAATAATAATAATTATATATGGCGGACGTTTGAAATAAAGATTTAGTTTTGCTCCTGTGTTTTTGATCACTTTTTTGCAATTACTAATGAGTAAATGAAAACAAAATTGTTGTTACTCCTTGCGGACATACCTGAAGAGAGATCCACAAAAATTTCGCAAGGAAACCTTTGTCATTTTGCCCATAATCCATTCCGTCGATTAGAGATTCAGGATATATTTCTGAAATTTTGGTGTCTTTCTCCTCGGACATATCCGCATGGAGTAATAGGCCAGTTTAATATTTTAATTTATTCATTAGATATTGCAAAAACAGTAACAAAACACACAGAACCGAACTACACATTTGCTTCAAATGACAGCCAGTTTGTTATATTTTCACATTTCAAAAAATTGTGCAGTTACTCCGAATGTGTGCATTTTTGATTTCAGATAAGATCTGCAAACTGCTGAACACACCCCTTTTTGGAAAGAGCAGCTTTAACTCCTGGATTTGGTGGCTTGTTGTTGACTGGATTTCTTTTAAGAAAATGAGAAAATGTTGTCCAAGAGCGACATAATAATGTGGAAAAAGATTTACTTTGAAGGCTTCATTAGACAACAAAATCACAACGATTCGCTTATTTTATTCGCTGACTGAGGAGAAAGGACCCTTAAGTACGGATATTTTTCTTCAAGCCACTTTGCACTTACAGGTTTCTCACAAGATGTGAATACTTCGTCGTTGAAACGGAAAGATACAGTGAAAATCGTAAACGCTGCCTCTTTTTAATCGCTTCAACAATCATACTTTTACAGCTGTAATTGTTTTATTTATCACTGGTGAACATATAAATAAGTTACAAACGATATACGTAACACAAAGTAGAAACAACCGTAAAACTATTTAAAGGTGAAATACGTCCAGCTGTACACATTATTATGGCATAGTCACGTTGTAATCTTCGCAATTCATCACAACTGAATAAAAATCGTACACGCAATATTTATTATGCCACTTAATAATTTTATCGGTACGATATATAGAATTCCAACTTGTGCTTCATTGCAAGATAATTTTTTAATCCTTAAGAATTAACTCGCTTTCTATGGAAATAAAAACACGTAAAATATGTTAACGTAAACTCAGTACCGCATTTTGCTCAAATGCGGTGTACCATAATAGTTATTCACTAATTTCACAATAGTTTTATACAAGGAAATCTGGATGGCTGTTATTTTACTATCGGTTATACTGATGAATGGCCTTTGAGTCTGTACGTAGCTGAAAGCTACTCTTAACCTTGCTTTCACACACACTTCACAATGCCTGTTAAACATTATACTTTAAAAAGTTTTATTATGATATGTAGTGTCATTATACTATGAAAAACAATTTGTAGACATAGGATTAAAGGCAATTTCAGAAATACTATTTTCAAAATATGACAATTTCATTCCCGTTTCCTAGATTTTTTCCCTTACGTTCTTCTATTTCCGCCATTCCTCCTACCCCTACCCTCTCTCACATCAACCCCCATTAAATTACGCCACTTTTTAATTTATCGTATGATATGTGTAATTCCATCATGTGTTTCATTATACGTTTTGTTTTATGGTCTTTATAAATGAGTTCGTATTCCATGGAAATGAAAATATATACCATATGAAAATGTCTACAAAATCCGGTTGGTTGCACAAATGTGCTGTGCCACGATTGTTATCTATTAATTTCACTTAAGTGTTATATGATATAAGCTAATCTAGATTGTTGTTAATTTACTGTAGGTACTATGTATGGCGCTTCCAAATTTTGCATGTTGGGGAGCGATCTTGGTTTAAGCCATTCCCTCCTTGTATAACGCTTATTCATTTGTTCCCTGTTTTACTAAATTTTACTCTTAACAGCAGACATAGCAATACATAAGCTTGACCTGTTCTATCAATATAACTTCTGCATCTTATGACAATTATTTAAAAATACTTTTTTTTAATTACACAGAAAATAGTATGTTTGTCAGTGAGGCAATTATCTATTCGAGGAAATGTGTTATATCACTTATTTTTGTCAACAAACAATTGTCTCATTACACCACGACTCTAGTGCCGCCTTGCGGTATATTGCGCTTGTATAATTCTTTATCCCTGAACGCAGTTTGCACTTGCCTGTTGTTGAGAAATGTTGACTAGATACATTATACTTTTGGACAAATTTCTGCTGACTCATAAAAGTGATGTAAAGTATTTAGTGAGCTTTAAAACGTATTTTACTTTCCATATCATGGTTCATGATGAAAATGTAACATTTCTTGTATACATATCGACACGACTTTTGTATTTTTATAGTCTTTCATATTTATCTAAGTCGAAACGCATAAAGTATACGAGAATAGTAAAACTGTGGTGAAGACATCTAGAAGTGTTTCAGCGCATCCAACAGCTGCTTTGTCTCATAGTGCTCTTATGCACATTGTAACTAACCTTTTTCTGTTATAAAGTCAGAGTTAGCCATACCATTAACACTTCTCTGACCACAGTGAAGAATTACTCAATTTCCTGTCATAGAGGAAGAAACAACGGTAAGTTCCTGGGCATTTTACGGGAAGCTGACTGACAGACTGTGTACAATTTGACATATGTCATTTTCCAATTTTATGTACTTATAGATGGTTGTCAATAAATCTTTAACAGCTGCATTCCAAAGAAAACGATAGGTGTGCTGCTAATAAAACATTAAAAAACTCTCTGGATTACGAAAGGAATGAAAATTACCCTTGCAAAGAAAAACAACAAAAAATTGAAACAGATAGGAGGAACAGAGAAATATATCTAATTATATGTTGCAAGAAATACTGTGCTGTCTTGAGGAAAGTGATTGATAAATCCCTACTTAGAGTCTGAATTCAGTGTGATGTATTGGGTTTTCCTCGGCTCAGGGCACCACCGACTAGTTATTAGACAATGTAGGCACTGGGCCAGTGAGTAGCGGAAATACGTGAACACCAGGAAAGTTGTTTTCACCAGTTTATTGCCAAACAAAGTTTGAAATTTCAATCTAGCTTCGTCAACCCACCAACGATGTGTCTATCACCCATGCCTGAATAGTTAGTAAACATTTAAGGCTCACCGATGTGACCTGAGAGACACTCATACTTCGCCCACTAGACATCAGATTTTCAATTCAGAATTTAGTGCGTTATTGCGACTAGCGACCCAACTATTAAGGCATTTTTCGAGGGGCAACCGCATGTACTAACTCAAGTTTTTCACAAGTTTTTTCAACACTTCCATGAAGATGGATACTACGTGCTTTCACACGTGCATGACTTCGGCCCTTGCATAATAAAATTAAATCTATATGGCCCACTGCTTAAAAAAATCCGTTAAATTCATCCGGGAACACTAGGATTTCTTCAAATTAAAACGGACAAATAATGCTGATAGATAGCAGTCAGGTACAAAATGTACTTAACATCGCTTCCTTGAGTATCGGCACTGAAAGCTGAAGTGAAAAAAACAATAGAATATATGAAAGGGGAAATGTCTCATCCATGCAGGTATATTAGTCAAAACTCTGCCAAATACATTAGGAATGCCATTGACTCCATCCAAAAAAAATCTCTAATGGAGTACGCAATATCTCATAAAAAGTACTAACTTCCCAGTGTTCTCATACACTGAAGCGACAAAGAAACTGGTAAGGGAATGCGTATTCAAGGGAATACGGCGCTGCGGTCGGCAACGAGTATATAAGGCAACAAGGGTCTGGCGCAGTTGTTAGATCGGTTACTACTGCTACAATGGCAGGTTATCAAGATTTAAGTCGACGCATGAGCGATGGGACACAGCATCCCCGAGATCGCGATGAAGAATGGACTTTCCCATATGACCATTTCATGAGTGTACCGCGAATATCACGAATCCTGTAAAACATCAAATCTCCAACATCGCTGCGGCCGGAAAAAGATCCTGCAAGAATGGGACCAATGAAGACTGAAGAGAATCGTTTAAGGTGACACAAGTGTAACCCTTCCGCAAATTACTCCACATTTCAGTGCTGGGTCATCAAGAAGTTTCAGCGTGCGAAACATTCGACGAAACATCACCGATGTAGGCTTTCGGAACAGAAGCCCTACTCGAGTACACTTCATGACTGCATCGCATCGCCTTGGCTCGTCAGCACCGACTTTGGACTGCTGATGACTGCAAACATGTTGCCTGGTCGACGGGTATCTTTTCAGATTGTATCGAGCGGATGGACGTGTATGGGTATGGAAGCAACCTCATGAATCCATGGACACTGCATCTCAGCAGGGCACTTTTCAAGCTGGAGGGGGGTCTGTAATGATGGGGGGGGGGCATGTGCAGAAGGAGTGATGTGGGAGCCTCATAAGTCTAGATATGATTCTCACAAGTGACACGTGCGTAACGATCCCGTCTGACCACCTGCATCCATACATGTACATTGTGCATTCCGACGCACTTGGGCATTTCCAGCAGGACAATGCGACACCCCACACATCCAAAATTGCTAGACTGCCTCCAGAACCACTCGTCTGAGTTTAAACACCTCCGCTGGCCACCAAATGCCCCAGACATGAACAATACTGAGCAAATCTTGAATGCCTTGCAACGTGCTGTTCAGAAAAGATCTCCATCCCCTCTACTCTTATAGATTTATAGACTGCCCTGCGGTATTGATAGTGTCAGTTCCCTCCAGCACCACTTCAGACGTTAGTCAAGTCCATGCCACATTTTGGTGTGGCAATTCTCCGTACTCGCGGGTGTTTACACGATATGGCATGTGTACCAGTTTCTTCGGCTCTTCAGTATATACAGGGCGAAGCGAAATTCCCGCACTCGGGCTTCGCAGAGCGACTCCTCACATGCCAGCGATAAAAAAATTTCTTTCACAAAATTTGGTCTGGCGAGTTCATACAGCAGAAAAAGGACTTTAAAGAGTTGAAATCTGGCAACACTGTAACCACATGTACAGTAACTGTCTCTGTCGTGAGAGATCATTTGAGCTGTACAGTTAGTGCAGTCGATAGTGATTTGGGTTAGTGTGCAGGAGGGCGAGGGTTCGATCCGGGGTTCCAGTACATGTTGTTTACTTCGTAAATGTAGTCCATGTGGTCGGTATCTGGCATCCCGGCGGAGGTTCGAGTCCTCCCTCGGGCATGGGTGTGTGCGTTCGTCCTTAGAATAATTTAGGTTAAGTAGTGTGTAAGCTTAGGGACTGATGACCTTAGCAGGTAAGTCCCATAAGATTTCACACACATTTGAACATTTTTTTTGATCTGGCATCTTAATCGTCAACAGCGATTGCAGTGGGTCCTCTGGAAAATATTTGCACTTTCATACTACAGACGTAGAGATGGAAGATCGGTCAGATTTGAAAGAAGCCCTTTCCTCGTCGTGGGTTCGAATTTATTCGCACCACTTGACATACTATCTTTCATGTTTTCTTTGTACCTTCCTCTAATGTTCACATAGATTAGTACCAACTATTATTCTTGCATTGTTCAGGTCTATGACATTTCGTTATGGCCTTACGTTATCAGTAGCACTAGCAACAAATAATGTCCAAACTCTGTTACTATTTCTGTGTGTTATCACCGTAATCCTATTAATTGTTTCAACTGTCTATTCCTTATCTGTTTAACCACGTGTCTGTTGTGTTCAGCCGGCTAGGGTGGCCGAGCGGTTCCAGGCGCTACAGTCTGGAACCGCACAACCGCTACGGTCGCAGGTTCGAATCCTGCCTCGGGCATGGATGTGTGTGATGTCCTTTGGTTACTTAGGTTTAAGTAGTTCTAAGTTCTAGGGGACAGATGACCTCTTAAGTTAAGTCCCATAGTGCTCAGAGCCATTTGTTGTGTTCAGCATTACATAATGTTGTTAATTTAGGTACATGTGACATACGAAACGGTATACATTACAGTACGAAATGTCAGAATGAAAATAGGAAAAAAAATGCACCCAAACCGAGGGTTGAACCCTCGACCTTCAGTCCGCTAATCCAAAGCACTATCCACTGCACGAACTGCACAACAGAAGTAAAATGTACTGTCAGAGTTAGTTACCCTTCATGTGGTTACAGTGTTACCAGATTGCGACTCCTTAACATCCTTTTTCGGCCAGATGTACTCGCCGGACGAAATTTTGTTACAGACATTTTTTTATCGCTGGCATGTGAGGAGTCGCGCTGCGAAGCCCAATTGCATGAATTTCGCTTCACCTGTATACACTGTATTTAGTCCCACATCACTGTATGCTACACTGATGTGCAAAACTTAAGGACGAAAGTAACCTTCGCGTTATGTGTCACTGTCAAATATCGTAGCTCGAAGAAACTCGGACCATACTTAGAAATGATTGGTATATTATATTACGGAAGGTAACTGAAAGAAATGCGGAAGGAGCAGACCAGAAATGACACTTTAGTCAAAGACAACATTTGTTCTGGAGTCATCTGGATTTATGATATTCCCCTGGACATTACGACATGAGTGACCTGGTTCTTAATAGCGTGTCTGGTCGTCAAAGTCTTAATAGCAAGTCTGATCACCAGAGACAGCAATGTGTAGTCTGTAACGTGCTCCTATGCTGGCTACAAGGTTGGCAAGGAGTTCTTTAATAGTGGAGCGTTACATTCCTCCATTCGCGCTGTTTTCAATTGTGTATCGTACACGTACGCGCTATGATTTATGTTTGGAGAACGGGCAGATCAGTTTATCCGCCCAATATCCTTTCGTTCCCAGCTCTCCTCCACCTGCGCTGATTGATACGGTCACGAGTTGTCGTATTAAAAACTGAATTCAGGGCCAATGCACTCCTGAATTGACACACATGGTGAAGGAGTACAGCGTCGCTATAAAGTTGACCTGGGTGTGTGCTGACCTGGAGGTCGTTACACCCATTCAGCATTATTCCTCTCCACATCATAACACCTGGACCACCAAAAGGAGCACGTTCGCCAAAGTTCCTGGGAGCATTGTATGCTCCCGCTTATCTGCTTATGAGTGTAACTCCACATCTGGTAATAACTGTTAAAATTTCCTTACGCAAAAACCACGAAGTATTTTGTTCAAAATCAGATATTTAGTATAGATTTGAATTTATAAAAGATCGCCCCACATAAATCCGATTATAAGCCGGCCTCAATAGCCGAGCGGTTCTAGGCGCTACAGTCTGGATCCGCGCGACCCCTACGGTCGCAGGTTCGAATCCTGTCTCGGGCATGGATGTGTGTGATGTCCTTAGGTTAGTTAGGTTTAAGTAATTCTAAGTTCTAGGGGACTGATGACCTCATAAGTTAAGTCCCATAGTGCTCAGAGACATTTAAACCATTTTTTCAAATCCGATTATACAATAATTGAAAAACAACAATTTGCCAACTGGTACCACTTGTGAGTTGTGAAAGGCATTCGGTTGTGCAGCTCATTGTATTCTCCTAGGAAAGCTCAAATGTAATAGTGTCAGAGACCTTGCTGGCAGATGGATTTCATTTTTTTCAACAAAATAGATGCAAATTTCTCTATTAAGAAGCTCAGGGAACACACACAATGTAAAGCATCTTAAGATTTATGAAGAATCACTTTAGCTATATCAAATGGATCTGCTGTTGTTTTGTTACATATAAATGATTTTCAATCATATATCGAAGAAATTTAAATAGCTTAACTTTCTGTCGATTCAAGTTGTTTAATACAGCCCAATGGAGTAACTTGAAAAGTTGAAAATGTAACTAATACGTTCATGAAAATTAATAACGGTTACTCTGAAAACGGTCTGGCACTGAATTTAGATAACACAAAATACATAGAAATCAGTACTGCACAAGATCTGAAAACACAATTCTAGGTAATGCTTAAGGGAAAAATCGGTAAATTAAACAGAAAATCAGTAGCTGAAAATGTTTTCTTACTGTTAAGAACCTGAACTGGAAGCGACAGGTTAAAGTTCTTCTTAAGCACGAAGGCTTTTTATCTTCTTCCTTATGGATTGTATAAAATTTAGGAGATTAGAACGACAAAAGTTGATTTACTTTTCCAACTTCCGTTCATTAATGTCTTATGATACAATTTTCCAGGATAATTAGTCATTAGGGGACAAATATTTACTGCGCAGAAGCAGGTAATGAAGGTTCTGTATGGTGTCCTCTCTAGAATCTCTTATGGACAACAGGCCCTCAGTGCACGCCTTACTTTACGAAATATGTTGTCTGGAATCAATAACCAGGGACACTCATAAATGGAATATTAGACGGAAGAAACACTTAGCATAATGTGACACAGAAGAAAATTAGGTATTCAACACGTTAACACTTTGAATACCAATCAAGTGATGTAAAAATTTTATAAACAATAAAATTAACTTCAAGCACAAACCATACTTTCCACCTTTAACATGCAGATGAGTGTCTTCTACCTAGATGATAGTGCACCTAGGTACACTCAACATTTTTTGGTTAGTACTGTAGAATAGTGACTGATTTAGTATCAGATGAAGCAACACACACTTCGGGCAGCTGTAGTCAATTTCCATCACTTCCTTTTTTCTTTTTTCGTTGGAAATTAAACTGTATTTTGAGCAGAATTAGAAAATATTTCACATTCTATACAATAACGTGTTGTATAATATATCAAAGCTATATGGAATATCAAAATCTTCAATATGACTGTTAAAAGCACTCTGAGGGAACTTCAATTAATAATGTATACAGGAAACCAGTTTTGAAACTGACTGGCTCTTCAATTTTTCAGTTCAACCTATTTGGAACGTGTAGTTAAATTTTAAGTTACATAAATTTATGGTAAAGTTTGTGGTAATTAAAATGCTATATATATTTGTGAAACTATTTGTATAACGTATGGGCAGTTAAGCCATACTTCGTCGGTTCTGCACTATCGTGTAACAGAAGAACGTATTTTACCTGGAGCATGTGATACTGGCAAATGAACTGAGTAGCTTTAATGTCTTGACAATTCTCCCTAGCTTGAAAATGGAAATCTGCGTTAATTCCCAGTGGCTGATATTTCGAAAAGTAGCTGACAACTGATGTTTGATACCCTGTTAATTTAATTTCAACTTCCTGACCACTGGTGTGTAGTACAATAACAATGTAACAGATAGACTATTCAATTGACAAGATGTTCGCGATCGTTACGCTTTTAATTTTCAATTGAATATTTGTTCCTAGGTAGGTCTGCTTGGCATGCTGTACCCTGGATAACAAATTTGGAAAAAACTTAATTTTTCCAGACGACTTTTGTAATTTCAGAAAAATGTTGCTGCACATAAAATGTGAACGCCGTCGTTTAAAGAGTGAATAGAACACATTAAATATATGGTACAGGGCTGGCTTGAAGCGAAAGTGTGGAAGTTATCAGCGTACATCAATATCCCCTACTATAATTTTAAAACTTTATCTAGAATGTTGTCAGAGGTCACCATTAACATCTACAGAACGTGCACTGAATGCTGATTTGTGGCTTTTCGAGAGTAGTGGGGAGTTGGGTAATGTTGGCTTCGTTCTTGCTTTGGCGGGCGTATGGCATTCGGGATCTGATCTTCGTCAGAATTGGATGGTCTTGCGACTCAGTCGCACTTTTTCGGAATCGTTTAGGAGGAAGATTTCGTTAATACTCCAATTCCATTGTGCGACTTAACACATATTCTTACTCTGAATTTTCGCACCTGTACCGACAGGGCGAGTTTAAGTGATTTTGCTGTGGCTCTTGCTAGAGATACATCCTCGTGCATCAGGATTTTCCCTGCTTCGGTCATGCAAGCAGAACTTAGAATTCTTGGACAGTCAGCACCTATATCATCAGAACGCCGCCTACCGAGGATGTGCTGCAGGTTTCAGAAGTGGTAAAGTATTTTGCGGCTCTGGCATTTTAGGACCTATCATTTTAATACTAAAGTCCTCAACAGCACGCGCTCTCGCTTTCTGATATTTCAAAAAGTAGCTGACAACTGATGTTTGATACCTTGTTAATTTAATTTCACCTTCTGATCACTGGTGTGTAGTAAAATAACAATATAACAGATAGACTATTCAATTGACAAGATGTTCGCGATCATTACGCTTTTAATTTTCAATTAAATATTTGTTCTACTTTTTTTCTTTCTCCATGTGTTCTCATTTGAGCTCTCACAACTAATCGTGACACAACGTTATAGTAGGAGGAGTACTATATGAGTCCTTAGAACCTCCAGTCGTTATCGTCAAATCTATTGCATCACAGAGAGGAGGAGCACCTTGTTATCCAGCCAACTCTTATTCTCATAATAGTGCAGTATACCGTATCCTTTGGCCTACTGCTTGTATCGGAAATTAGATACCTTTGTATACTGATTTATAATAAATATCATTGTAATATATAATCAGCATATCATTTCATAGATAAATGCAGAATCCCATTTCCTGTCGTTTATTTTGATAAAATTCCCTTTTTGTTTACTGAGTAGTTTACGATTTTTATTATATTATTGTGAGTGTGCACTCAATGTACTGACTAGCAGGGTCCACCATCAATTCCTTTTGTTACCGTTCTGCACATAATTAATTAGGTAGTAGGTAAGGAGGGGGATCGAGTGTATGTCTAGTTTTCATGCAAAATTCGATCCTCACAATGTCTTGTGCTTTGGAAACGATAGGGTGTGCGCCCGGCGAAATATCGTGCCGAATACGTCAGCGGACAGCAGTTCCATAAGTTGTTTGAAGAATGTATCATTCGTTGTGGGGTACACTAGTTAAACGGATTTCTCTGACTGAAGAGATTTACAACAACATACACTCCTGGAAATTGAAATAAGAACACCGTGAATTCATTGTCCCAGGAAGGGGAAACTTTATTGACACATTCCTGGGGTCAGATACATCACATGATCACACTGACAGAACCACAGGCACATAGACACAGGCAACAGAGCATGCACAATGTCGGCACTAGTACAGTGTATATCCACCTTTCGCAGCAATGCAGGCTGCTATTCTCCCATGGAGACGATCGTAGAGATGCTGGATGTAGTCCTGTGGAACGGCTTGCCATGCCATTTCCACCTGGCGCCTCAGTTGGACCAGCGTTCGTGCTGGACGTGCAGATCGCGTGAGACGACGCTTCATCCAGTCCCAAACATGCTCAATGGGGGACAGATCCGGAGATCTTGCTGGCCAGGGTAGTTGACTTACACCTTCTAGAGCACGTTGGGTGGCACGGGATACATGCGGACGTGCATTGTCCTGTTGGAACAGCAAGTTCCCTTGCCGGTCTAGGAATGGTAGAAGGATGGGTTCGATGACGGTTTGGATGTACCGTGCACTATTCAGTGTCCCCTCGACGATCACCAGTGGTGTACGGCCAGTGTAGGAGATCGCTCCCCACACCATGATGCCGGGTGTTGGCCCTGTGTGCCTCGGTCGTATGCAGTCCTGATTGTGGCGCTCACCTGCACGGCGCCAAACACGCATACGACCATCATTGGAACCAAGGCAGAAGCGACTCTCATCGCTGAAGACGACACGTCTCCATTCGTCCCTCCATTCACGCCTGTCGCGACACCACTGGAGGCGGGCTGCACGATGTTGGGGCGTGAGCGGAAGACGGCCTAACGGTGTGCGGGACCGTAGCCCAGCTTCATGGAGACGGTTGCGAATGGTCCTCGCCGATACCCCAGGAGCAACAGTGTCCCTAATTTGCTGGGAAGTGGCGGTGCGGTCCCCTACGGCACTGCGTAGGATCCTACGGTCTTGGCGTGCATCCGTGCGTCCCTGCGGTCCGGTCCCAGGTCGACGGGCACGTGCACCTTCCGCCGACCACTGGCGACAACATCGATGTACTGTGGAGACCTCACGCCCCACGTGTTGAGCAATTCGGCGGTACGTCCACCCGGCCTCCCGCATGCCCACTATACGCCGTCGCTCAAAGTCCGTCAACTGCACATACGGTTCACGTCCACGCTGTCGCGGCATGCTACCAGTTAAAGACTGCGATGGAGCTCCGTATGCCACGGCAAACTGGCTGACACTGACGGCGGCGCTGCACAAATGCTGCGCAGCTAGCGCCATTCGACGGCCAACACCGCGGTTCCTGGTGTGTCCGCTGTGCCGTGCGTGTGATCATTGCTTGTACAGCCCTCTCGCAGTGTTCGGAGCAAGTATGGTGGGTCTGACACACCGGTATCAATGTGTTCTTTTTTCCATTTCCAGGAGTGTATACTTTGGTTTTGACATACATATTATTCTTCCATGTGTAACGGCACAATAGTTTGCGAAATATTATATTCATATTTCTACGCATATCATAATAATGAAAACACTTGCTGTAGGCGGTACGCAACAAATCGGCAGAGCATCCTGTGACTGACAGTGGTAACTGTAACGGATGAGAGCTGTTCGAGTAACAATATAGCCTATATTTCTTGTTACTGAAAGCTCTATCGCCTTATTAATATCATTTTTTTCATATAAAACCTTCCGTTTTATGTATAGAACATTTGGTGGAAACAAAGCTATAGCTGGGGAGGTAAAGTTCAGCGGGAAAACGTTGAGATGGCGGCAACAGTAGTGCGTCCGTGTTGCACTGTGCAGGAACTGTAAGGTGGTGAGGATTTGTTAATGGCCAAGCGTGTGTTTTCTGTAGACAGAACGGGTGGGAGTAGGGACGTGAAATATAACGTTCCTATTGTGGGTATAATGCGGAACGACGGCACTGCTTTGCGGACTGAAACTAATTATGTCGTGCAAATCGATTCATGAAGCCACACGTAGTGTTAGGAGGATAGGATGGCTATGAACTCACTTTAGCAGATATTCGATTCAGAAAGCAATAGATACGTAAAATAAGATTACAAGAATCTTCTTTGTTCCGTGATTGGAGCGCAACCGTAAAACAGCGCAACCCATATTGTCTGCTAACGTTGTGCAGTTTCTTTCCTTACACTGGGAATGTCTTTGCAGAATTTATACCATCTTGCATCCTACGTCAATTGTAGTCACTTTATCAAGAACTTACTGTCCTCCTAGAAACGTTAAAATGAAAGGTACCTTGGATGAAAGTGCAGACGTGTATTAGACTTTACCTTAGTCATGAGGTTCTCCGAAATAGCGATTGCTATAAGAACCGTAGATCTTGAGATGATGGAAACTGATTAACTTCCAAAAATATTTATTATATTGTTTAATTCATGAAAGATATAATTTTATTTCTTAAGTATACTGTCTAATTTGCACTGCACGCACATATTCGAATGCATAATCGAAAATGCCTTTTGAATAAATGGAAGTATTAAGGTAGAGTTTACCTTGTAAACACTTTGCCGCCGTAATGTTATTGAATTCACTCAAT
Organism: Schistocerca cancellata; assembly: GCF_023864275.1. Lineage (NCBI taxonomy): Eukaryota > Metazoa > Arthropoda > Insecta > Orthoptera > Acrididae > Schistocerca > Schistocerca cancellata. The sequence goes on from NC_064634.1 coordinate 229,511,525, forward strand.
AATTCCCCACAAGCGTGAAACTTCAAGATCCAAAACTGTCTTTGATGTTGGATTCATTAGAGAAAAAGGATGTAATCTAACGATTAAGTAAATAAGCTAGCGGTTCGTATTACAGCCGTGTGTATCCGATCTGCCCATATGGTCCAAGTTCCTAACTGGTGCTGCCCAAAGCGCCTAACTCTATCTGCGAAATGACAGGTCGTTACAGAGCAATGAATTAGAGGTGATACTGTTTCGCACTTTCGCTTTCGTCCGATTGTTTTTATATCTTGGTAATCGGAACTGATAGAAGCAATTAAGCTGGTAGTGAATTAGATAAGGGATGTTCAATAAGTTCATCTCCTTGTCAGTATGTTCATACGAACATGAAAGGGCTTCTGCAGTGCTGTGCGTTGATGTGAAATAAAAGCAGACGCTTATGGTCAAATTAATTAATTATACTTTGCAGACCAACGTGCCATCCATTGTATTCGAGTACAGGATTCGTGCCCTGTTAATTAAATCATATGACAAATGGTTTAATTTTAGCACGTAGCATTTTTACTTTTGTTTAGCCGTAAATGCAATTAAAATTTGATTACATGTTTCAAAGCAAACTATATCATATACTAAAAAAACGTTAAAACATTCTCTGGCTAAAAATACTGTGCAATAATCACCGTTTTGGCGTTGGTGGTCTTCTTACTTTCCACAAATGCAAAGATAAATTGAAAAGATATTTCGCCTTATGCAACACGGCGTCTATTTTTGTTCATCCAAAGATGCTGCGGCAGTCTGCGTGTCGTATTCAGAGGTTTTTACATATTTTTCTGTTTTATGTAAGTCTATCAGGTACTTTCTGCTGATAGTTTTATATATACCATAGACTGCAGCTTGTCATGACCTTGCCTCTCCCTTTTTAGATCTCTTAGATTAGTTTTCTCTTCGTCTCCATTTTTAACACCCAAGCTTTTTATCATAAAAACACAGACTTTCTGCCGTCAGGTAACACGTGCAGAGACACCATTCTAGCGTACACCGGAAAAGCCATTTGTGGCAACTGTGGTAAGGCTGGGAATCCATTAATTATTCAGGAGCGATCTTGTGAGTGTAGACTTCACTGTATATCTTGAAGAAAAGATGTTACAGGAAGTAAAATAACAAGTGTGGTGGTGGTCGGGGGGAGTTTTTATCTATCCGCACCACCACCATCACGGGCAGCCCACCCCTCGCATTTTACACTCCTATTGTCAATTTTCGTATTTTTACTACCAGTAGAACTTACTGTATTCTTTTGTGGTTAATTGCCTTCGAATTTTATTTCGTTTGGTACCTTTCATACTTTAGTTCCTCATCCAATTTAATGGGGGTTCAGTTACAGTTGTTGACGATTTGTTATATACTTGTTTATTGCAAAGATGATGATATACAGTGTCACACCAAAGATAATTATATAATAGTATGCAGATATTTAACATTAATAATCGTATATATTTGACATTTGTCGTCGTAGTATTCAGTTGTTCTACAACCCCTACTGCGATTTCTCTCTCATTACGACTCAAGGACATCCGTTCATCTTTTATATGGCAAAGTAAACCAGTTTTTGTTAAATACGACGTACTTCCACTGTTATTTACTGATATTTTTTACAAGATACGGATTTTACATCTGGCATTTTATGGGGAGCGAATATTTTACTTAATTTATGGCCAATTTTGTGTTTGATGTGCTGCAATAAGTGTTAATGACATAAACTGTAAGTTCATATTTCATAATTATACACTGATTCACATTAATTGTTTAAGACTTTTCACATATTTTGAAATGTAATGTTTCCTTACTGTATGCAATTTTTGCTTCAGCAGTCACTTTAAAATGGCATAAAAGGCCGAAACATGGGTCGTAATTAAATAAAGAACAATGCAGTCAAAAGGAGGGGTGTTCATTTAAAAATTATTAAATGATTGTTGCCCAGGAGAATCAAAAACTGTTTGAAATTTCTTTTGACTTATTACGCCTACGGTAAGGAACCCTGTCCAGTGCTCACAAAGATCGTCTTCCAGCATTGTATGTAGTACACTACAGCTACAGATAATGATTTGGAGGCTGCAGGAATGGGCAGATAAAACTGTATGCCATATGTGAGAATGAGGGACACCATATAATTGGACCGTAGGCAAAACGCGTAAACCTCCTAGCACACTGCATGCCGTGAGGACGCAGTGCCTCCAAGGCGCCTCATAGGCCTTCTCTAAGTAAAATGGAAAGCTACAAGCTAACACATGAGCAGGATGGACCGTTGTGTAACCGCCTCCAGGAGGGTCAGATTACCGATGGTCGATCGGTATCTTCTAAATTCACACGGAATGCTACTAACGAACTCCCTGGATTCCAAAATCTATGCAAGCCGACAGTTGACCGTCCACACCATGATGTTTTCCTACCAGTTAGTGAGGGTACATTAAAATAGTTACTCAGGTATATACGGTCCTTGACAGGTTTCATGAGGAGAGGTACAATTACTACTCTTTCAAGTCTCTGGAAGTTGCCGAGATTTTCAGATGGGGAAAAAAATGCGAAGAGGATTTCCTTGTTTCTACCTTGTGAGCTGCCATAGTGTACTGTCATTATCTTTCTGTTGTTCTGGACAAAGTTGTGGTCGGGCTGAAACTTCTGTTTTACAAATTTTCTCTGAGTTGCATGAAAGTCAAAGATAAACAGTGATCAGAAACATCCATTAAAATTTTTTTCGCAGACTTTCATTCGTATGAACTCAGTAAATTATGTTAAAGATTGTCTGTCAAGTTTTCATTGCCGCTTTGAGTTACTGAGAGAGCGGCCACCTTTACATGGCATAAAGCTAGGTTACCTGACGACAGATTTGTGTATATTACTCTACGGTTCTACATTATATTAAGAATTACGTTATTCATTAATTTAAAACAGAGTCAGCACTATGTTTTTACTTCAGTTTTCTACTGAACTGTATTTCTTCGACAATTACGAGTATTCACTCACTGTTGTTTGCCTGGCTATGCAGTGTTCTCATGAATATTAGATGTAGTGCATAGGTAATGCCTCACCTATTTATTTATATTTATATTTAACTATAGTCATCGTTTATAGTTACACCTGCATATATAGTCCCTATCAAAATTTCCTTAACTGTTATTATTATAAGACTAGAAAAATCTATTACTTTAATCAATTTGTTTCTTGCAAAGAGGTTAGGCGGATCTGCTTTATAATGTCTAAAAAGTCGAAACTGGTCGATAGAAAATGAAAATCCAATTTTGCAACCCATAACGGACAGTGTTCTAATTTTTTTCGTATTGATTAAATGGAAAACCCACGAAGATGATTATTACTGCTGTTGCATGTGCGTATTCTATTTTCTTGGTGCCAATTCGTAATGATTGATCACACGTTTTCTTTGGTACCAATGGGATCGAGGGGGCAGGAGTCTCCGAGCGCAGTATATTTAGAGGAACGCGCAGGGCGGTGAAGGGACGTGATTTTACTTACAGACAGAAGAGTGACCTCCGTGGTCCGAGTGAAGTATCGACACTGAGTGGGGTCGATAGTAGCTGTACAGGCGCTGGCCGCGCTCTGAAATGTCTTGGCCGGTTGGTACTCGCTGGGTCTCTATGATTAATAGATCAGGCTGTGAGCGGAAGACAGACCGTTTTGACTATCCGATATTGCCGCTCTTCTAGCTAACAGTGAGGCTGAATGTGCCTAGAGAAGTTTGGTTTCGCAGCGGAGTCGCCCGACACATTCTGATAGGGTCTGTGTGTTTGTTCGATGTATGCGTTCTCTGTAACTTTGAAGGCGCCTGTGGCTGGAGGACCAGTAAAAATTTTAGGTCTCGCCCTTTTGGTGGTTACACTAACATATCTTGCATCTGGCAGTGACGCTTTTAATTCATTTCAATGTCGCCAATCTATGTGCCGTGGCATTTGTACGTTTCTGTGCTGTGTACGTAAACTGCAGATTTGGGACAGCTGCTATTGATTGTGAAATGATGTGCTGTGTTTCACTGAGACGTCTGAATACTATTACATTTTAGAGTGGGCAGTCTATACGCCATACTGTTAGAATAACTGCTATTGTGTGGCCGGCCGGTGTGGCCGAGCGGTTCTAGGCGCTTCAGTGTGAAACCGCGCGTCCGCTACGGTCGCAGGTTCGACTCATGCCTCGGGCATGGATATGTGTGATGTCCTTAGGTTAGTTAGGTTTAAGTAGTTCTAAGTTCTAGGGGACTGATGACGTCAGATGTTAAGTCCATAGTGCTCAGAGCAAGTTGACCCGTTTTTTGCCATTTTGTGTTAACTGCAGATTTGGCCAGTTGTAGCTTATCAGAATCACTATCTCACGTTCCGATGGATCCCGATGTTCCAATGTACTGACAAGGGGAGGCGACGACGTTTGGGACGCGGATTTACTTCGTAGACTCGTGCCACTCCATGAGGACAACAAAATGTGTAAGCAGTAGCGCGTACTTCTCAAGCCTTATTGAGAAAATCGCAAGATAATTTCGGTCATATATACCTGTGCGTGGTCATTTTTGCTACGAACAGGCGGCAGCCGAGTGGTTAGCCTTCAAGCCCCGTAATCGCTGGATCGAGTCCAATTCGCCAGTTTTTTCTTTTAATTTTCAACACAGTCATTTTCTTCACTATTTATATTAAAATTATTATAATGGGAAAAATGCCTGTAATCGGATGAACTTTTATTAAAATTAGAATGTTATTTGGCAGTGTACGAATTTTTGTTATCACAAATAATATAATATTGATAACTATCGACTAGTAAAACGACCAAACGCATAAAATGATACTGAAAATGTATGCTTGTCCGCGATTTGAGAAATCCCTTATACCTGGAAGTAGCCGCAAACGACTTGTTACCTACTCGTTTTGACCGTCAGAGGTGGCTTTCGAAAGATGTGTAACTAATCGACTTTCGACATTACGAGTACGAGTTACAGGATGGGATTTTTCGTAAACACATGGAAAACATGAAGTTAAACGGCACCAGCTGCACTGAATAAATGCTATGTTTCAACATACGCAAGGTCTTTTGAGGTCTTCCATGGAAAAACAAATCTCATTAACATTTTCAAAAAACTCTCTTTCAGCCGATTATTTGGAAGCGAACCGTGCATAACCCAGTATTTCCTTAAATATCGGCGCTGATAATTGGTCATGTAGTATCGACTGTATTTTAATAGCGTCTTCACGAGAAGCAATTTCTCGGTCTTTTTCGATTAAATACGAACAATTTTGAAGACACCGACAAGCATGCATTTTCATTATCACAAAATGCGTTTTGTCGTTTACTAGTCGATAGTTATGAACATTATATTTTTTGTGATAATAAAAATTTGTAGACTGCCAAACAACATTGTAAATTTAATAAAAGTTCATCCGATTACACGTATTTTTCCCATTATATCAATTGTAATATAAATAGTAAAGAAAATGACAGTGTTGAAAATAAAAAAAATTGACGAACTGGACTCGATCCAGCGATTACGGGGCTTGAACGCTAACCACTCGACGGCACAGTAAAAATGGCCACGCACAGGTACATATTTGACAACCGAAATTATCTTGCGATTTCCTCAATAACGCTTGAGAAGTACGCGCTACTGCTTACACATTTTGTTGTCCTCATGGAGTACTACGAGTATACGAAATTTGAAGTAAATCCGCGTTCCAAACGTTGTGGCCTCCCCTTGTGAGATGTTTCATTGTAAGCTATCGATGGGCTGTTCATCTGAATTATTGCTTCAGACCGAATTGCTGATTCTGTCAGTTGCTATTTATTGCTTGTTGTTGTGTACAGATACTCACAACTGCAGCCAGTGACTTAAATTCTAGTGTAGATGTAGTTGAATCAGAGACAGAGGATGAGATTGACGAAGATGAAAAAGGACCTAGCATACTGACAACTGAAATAGAGAAGCCGATTAAGGACATGAAGAGGAAAAAGTCAAAGGAGATGACGACATACCGGTGGATTTTATGAAAGAAATTGGAAAAGAAGGTTTGACAGCATTGACACATCTCATAAACAAATTCTACTAGAGTGGCGAATGGGCTAAGGACTTTTTGGATGTTACAGTAGTTGCTCTTGAGAAGAAACATCAAACCAGTCAGTTTAATCTCACACCAAGATTATAGCAAGAATACTCAACAGACGGCTGGAACACAAAATTGAAGAGATAATAGGCGAGGAGCAGTCTGAATTGTCGAAAGGAAAAGTAACTATAGACGCCGTCGGCATGGTATGGATATTGTTGGAGAGAGTTTTCGCTGTTAACGAAGAAATTTGTGACTGTTATATAGAATGACGGAAGACCTTCGACAGAGTCAACTGGTTAAATTTGACGAACATCCTTAAGGAGAAAGATAAACTGGAGAGACCGGAGATTAATTGTCTACTTGTACCTGGGACAAAGAGTAAAGTTGCGGCTGAACCATGAAGAAACAAGCAACGTGGAAACAGGAAGAGGTGTGAGACAAGGGTGTTGTCTATAGCCGCGAAAATGGCTGGCGAGAGAAGCGTTGAAAGGATGCGGAAACTTCAGGACAGGAGGACACGTCATCAATACCATCAAGTATGCAGATGACCTGGTAGTGCTAGCTAAAAATCACAGACAACTGCAACGTACGATGAACCAGTTGGTGGAAACTGGAAGGGAATATGGCATGTGTGATGCCGATATCAAAAAGGGAGAAAACTTCGAGGATAACCATCGATAATCGAGAACTGGAGGATGTGAAACGTCGAGTTCTTTGGAAATTTAGAGACAAAGGATGGACAAAGTACCAGTTGAATTGGAGTAAGAATCGCTATGGCCAAAACTGCATTCAATAAAATGCTGACCAGCAAGTTAAGCTTTGCATTAAGGAAGAAACTGGTGAAGTGCTACATCTGGAGCATTGCACTGTGTGGAGCAGTGATGAGGACCATAATAAAAAAGGAAATACATACTTTGAAAGTTTTGAAATGTTGTGCTGGAGGTTAATGGAGAAGACACGTGACGAATGACGATGTACTGGGAAGAATAGGAGAGAAGAGAGACATTCTGAATACAATTCCTCAGAGAAAGACCAACTGTATCAGGCATGTACTCAGACACGGAGGGCCCATACACGAAGTCATTGAAGGGAAAATGAAAGGAACAGTAGGACGAGGAAGAAGAAGAATTCAACTTTTGGAAGACATGGAATATGGTAAAAGATACAGCATACTGAAGGACGACGCTGAAGACGGGGAACATTGGCATCAGGATTTCTCTGTAAGACCAGCTCCCCCTCCCCCTCTCTTTTTCCACCTTTGTCCTCACCTTTATCTCCTCCCCTTCTTCTCCTCTCCCCATATGACTTCTCCTTCACGCTATCTCTGTGCATGTCTTCCATCTTCTCCCTCTTTCTACTTCGGCACCCACTCCCCACTTACTGTCCATCTTCCTCTCCACCATTTCTCTGTCCATCTAGTCCTTTCCCTTCTTTCTTCACTTTAACAAAAGAGAAGGCTGATGGTTCCTAACCCCAAAGTATTTCTTTCCGCATCCTTACTAATAAATGTACCACATTTGATTGAAATTGTTCCAGAGGTTTAAAGCGAACTTTCTACACCCAGCTTCTTCTGTGTAAGCACATGTCACAAATATTTCATTTATACTTAACATATTTCACACAAATTTTCCATGTATCTTTAAGGAACTTCACCCTGCACTTTCATGTTGAAGTACTTCAATGTTTTTGACGTAATACCTCCTGAACAACATGCTCTACAGTGATATAATTTTGCAGGTACATTCAGTTGTATATATATATATATAATTACTAACGGCAAAATGTGAATAAAGTACTAAATTTGTTCACATTTAACAAACATTAAAGAAATAATAAATTAAAACATCATGCTTCATGCGGCTGTTTTACTGCATGAACAGCGAAAATGTAGTTGAAAATTGGCGCATCCTTTAGACCCGCCTTTCTTCGTCTCTGTTTGCTCAGTCGAGCTGATAATCACATGTTCCATCGTCAGTGAAATTATCAGACAGTCTTAATAGTGGTTGTAACGCTGAATTGAATAGCAGATGGATGCATGCAGTCACTTGGTGTGGAGGGGACAAGCTATTGTTTCCATCGGGCAGCAATATCTGCGACATGTGAGTCCGCATAGAGCGATTTCTGAGAAGAACAGGCCGCAGGTATGCAAAGGCAGGCGGCCGGAGCTTTGACACGGCAGTGGCCGTCACAAGAGGAAGCAGTCCGAACCTCAGGGAGTCACTGAACACTCGGAATGGAAAGGCAGCAGCCCGGATTAATTTTTTTTTTCCCTGGAGCCAGAAGAGAAGTGCACATCTTTCACAGAAGGCGCTTAGGAATGTGAAAGGAACAATTGTTCCCGGACAAAGCGACGCTAGTCCACGTTTCAACAGGGGGCCTTACATTGTGTCCTGTTTCCGCTATGATTGGTATCTGCTTGTTGGAGAGAACATTTCTCGGAAACACTGTCGGTGACCGGAGACTGGGTAGCCAAGGAGGCTGTGGGGTTTCCTCAAGGTCACATAGACCCACTGATATGGGCGGTTTCCAGCGTGTGAAAAATACTTGTGTGTTGATTCGACTGCGTTCAATGACGTCACAAACCGTCAAAGCGGACGCATTTCGTTTCACTAGGATAGGAGGAACACTTTCTCTTTTTCCCGTCTCGTGGTCATACAGACCCACTGATATGGGCAGTTTCCAGCGCGTAAAAAATAGTTGTGTGTTGATTGGACCACAGTCAATGACGTCACAAATCGTCACAGCGGAGGCCTTTCGTTTCACTAGGATAGGAGGAACAGCTTCTTTTTTCCCGTCTCATGGAGGGAAGCTGCTCAGGGCGCGAAGTGTTGCACAGATGGCGTAGCAATGTTTTCTGAGTTTTCGATTGGCGGTTTTCGTTTGTTGGCGAAAACTCCACGTGGAGTTTTCAGTGGAATGGGAAATAGTGTCTGGAATGAGTTACTAGTTCGAGATCTTTGGAAGAGGATGGAAAAGTGTCGATCTTGGTTAATTGATCATTTTATGTCACACGATTTGCTATCAAATGTACAGTTCGGCTTTAGAAGTCGTTTAACAACTTAAAATGCTTTTCTCTGTGAGGCATTAGATGGGATAAGCAAAAAGTTTCGAACGCTTGGCGTATTCTTTGATTTAACTAAGGCATTTGACTGTGTTGATCTCACAATATTGCTCCAGAAGTTGGACCATTACGGAATAAGGGGAGTAGCTCGCAATTGGTTCATCTCTTACTTTAGCAACAGGCAGCAAAATGTCATTATTCACAATCTTGATAATGGCTGTGGTGTGGGTACTGAGTGGGGTACTGTCAAGTGGGGGATGCCCCAGGAACGAGTGTTAGGGCCCCTCCAGTTCCTTTTTTTATATAAATGATATGCCCTCTAGTATTATGGTAACTCTAAAATATTTCTGTTTGCTGATGACACTAGCTTGGTAGCATAGGATTTTTGTGCAACATTGACTCGATTTCAAATAGTGCAGTACATGACCTCAGTTCATGGCTTGTAGAAAATAAACTAACCTTAAATCACAGTAAGACTCAGTTTTTGCAGTTTATAACACACAATTCAAAAAACCTAAAGCTGCAATCTTACAGAACGAGCATGTGACTAGTGAATGTGAACAGTTCAAATTTCTAAGTGCTGAGATAGATAGAAAGCTGTCGTGTAAAGCCCACGTTCAGGATCTTGTTCAAACACTTCATTCTGCCATTTTTACTATTCGAACGGTATCAAAAGTGAGTGATACTTCGACACGTAAATTAGTCTACTTTGCTTATTTTCATTCACTTATGTCGTATGGTATTATGTTTTGGAGGTAACTCTTCCCATTCTAGAAGGATATTTTTGGCTCAGAAACGGGCGGTTCGGGCAATAAGTGGTGTGAGTTCACGAACCTCTTGTCGATCTCTGTTCACGAGTCTGGGTATTTTGACATTGGCCTCTCAATATGTATATTCCTTATTGTCGTTTCTTGTTCCCAATATTAGTTTATTCCCAAGAATAAGCAGCTTTCACTCGGTTAATACTCGGCAGAAATCAAACCTCCATTTGGATCGGACTTCCTTAACTCTAGTGTAAAAAGGTGTGCAGTATACAGCTGCATCCATTTTCAATAAGCTTCCACTCGAATTCAAAAATCGTAGCAGTAATCCACGCGCTTTCAAATCGAAACTGAAGAGTTTCCTCATGGATCACTCCTTCTATTCTGTCGAGGAATTCCTTGAAAAATTGAGCTGATTCTTTTGTAATGCTGATAGCGCTTACTTAAACTTATGGACAGACTTTTTTCAGGTTCATGAACATTTATTTTTATGTGTTATTACTCATATGTTGTAAGTCATGTTTGCTCCTCAATTTGGTCCTACGGAATTTGACGTGTAAAAAAAAAAAAAAAGAAAAAAGAAAAAAAAGGGAGCGCGCGGACGAAAGGTCCGGCGTTCGATCCGACACCCGAGGTGCACTGCGCTACGCATCTCGAGTTTTCTACATGTAGCTGAACACTGCGCAGCAAATTCTCTTACTATACTGTTGACGGGCACAATCACTGACAGTCATATTGATCATAATCAGACAACAGTTAAGGTCGAGTCATCATCCTCGGTTCAACTTTGTCAGAGGCCAATCAGATCATTCTACTTTATGAATAATAAATAGAGCACGATCAACATATTATGTTGGCCCACATTCCATATTTTACATATGTATTATTAATAAATCTGTAGTCATATTTCACGTTCACAAGATCATTTGGTCACTTTTAATGATTTTATTTACTTGTGTGAGGCACAGTGGTATTAGTCTTGTGGTGAGATAAACAATGTGTAATCTTCAGAGAGACACTAACATATATAGGGACATCTGTTATAGTCATTTGCATCCATATGCCTTGAACATGATTTTCATATTAGTGTCACTGAAGTTGTAGCTCGGTGTCTTAGAGTTATTGAGAGACAGAGGTTAATTAGATTCGCCCACGTGCCTGACCACCAGAGAGACATTAAGTCTAGTAAGCAATAATGATTTTTCCTTTTATCGTTTTGTGGGTGTAGTCAGCGAGAAATAGTTTCATAAAGCTTTGAAATTATGTGTAAAGTTTTTTGAAAGTCACTATGTACTGTCATTCTCAAATACTGGATGAATAAATTATGTATATTGCCGTGTAGTGGGCTACACCGCTTTTTCACACAAACCCTCAGCTCTTTGACAGATAGCTCGTTCTTATCCCTACAGCGATTCCTTCCAGACAGCAAGTTATATGTGGAACACGTTTGGTTTAAATCGGTCCAGTGGTTTACGGGAAGAAGTGGAACATACATGCAAATACAGATATTTACATACGTATATACATTCATCCATTTTATGGTATGTATAGGCTTCAGACATATTTGTACACATATTTCACTGTGTCTTTATCGAAATTCGTCCTCCAGTTTCGTTTCCATCGAGTTCAATTACATCACACACTGAAGCGCCAAAGATACTGGTACAGGCGTGCGTATTCAAATACGGAGATATGTAAACGGACAGAATACGGCGTCGCGGTCGGCAACGCCTATATAAGACCAGAAGTGTCTGGCGCAGTTGTTAGATCGGTTGCTGCTGCGATAATGGCAGTTATCAAGATTTGAGTAATTTTGAACGTGGTGTTATAGTTGGCGCATGAGGGATGGGACACAGCATCCGCAAGGTAATGATGAAGTGGCGATTTTTCCGTAGGACCATTTCACGAGTGTATCGTGAATATCAGGAATCCGGTAAAACATCAAATCTCCGACATCGCTAAGGCCGGAAAAAGATTCTGCAAGAACGGTATCAACGACGACTGAAGAGAATCGTTCAACGTGATAGGAGGGCAACGCGTACGCAGAATTCTGCAGATTTCAATGCTGGGGCATCAAGTGTCAGCGTACGAACCATTCAACGAAACGTCATCGACGAGAACGTTTGGATCCGAAGGCCTAGATCTGTATTGTTGATGACTGCGCGACACAAAGCTTTACGCCTCGCCCGTCGCCTGAGCCCGTCAACACCGACATTGGGCTGTTGGCGACTGGAAAAAAGTTGCCTGGTCAGATGAGTCTCCTTTCAGATTGTATCGAGTGGATGGACGAGTACGGATATGATGACGACCTCATAAATCCATGGACCATGGATGTCAGTAGGGGACTGTTCAGGGTGGTGGAGGCTCTGTAACAGTGTGGCACTTGTGCGGTTGGAATGATATGGGACCTCTGACACGTTTAGGTACGACTGTGACAGGTGACACGTACGTAAACATCCTGTCTGATCATCTGCATCCATTCATGTCCACTGTGCATTCCGACGGACTTGGGCAATTCCAGCAGAACAATGCGACATCCCATATGTACAGAATTTTTACAGAGTGGCTCCAGGAACACTCATCTGAGTTTAAATACTTGAGCTGGCCATCAGACTCCCCAGGCGTGACCGTTATTGAGCATATCTGGGATGACTTGCAACACGGATTTACGGACAGACCTGCAGGATTCATGTGGTCAGTTCCGTGCAGCACTACTACAGACATTAGTCGCGTCCCTGCCAGGTCATGTTGCGGCACTACCGCATGCTCGCGGGTGCCCTACACGATATTAGATACGTGTACCAGTTTCTTTGGCTTTTCAGTGCATCTTCTGAATTACGTCTCCTACAGTAATATAATTTTGCAGCTACATAGCTACATTAAGTGGTATGTGTTGACTCTGTCTGGAAAATGTGTCACTAATACAGTTAGAAGTAAAGCAGTCATTTATTATCACGGCATGCCTGATGCAGCAGTTTTACAGCTTGAACACCGAATGCATTTGGGATGTGATACAGCAAGTAGTATGTGTTTTGATGTGTAGAAACCGAATATACCTTTCAAAACAGTCTAGCACGTACTATAAACTTCTGACCTTTCATCATATCGTGGAGGGTGTCAGTGAGAAAATGTTTCGTAAACGTTTGAAACAATGTATAAAGTCTGTGGCAAGTCACTAAGTGCTATCATTTGCAGATACTGTATAAACACAGTTATGCGGTTTCTGGTTCTTGAGGTACCCCATTTTTCACGCTCGCGCCCACGCCAATGACATGTGGGTAACCTCACCCTCCAGCCATTTCTTCCACAAAGAAAGTGAAACACGTAACAAGTTTGGTTGAGATCGGTCCAGCAGTTTCGGAGAAGATGCGAAACGTATAAACATCAGTACATACGTTCTTATAACTTGTATGGATATACACTCCTGGAAATTGAAATGAGAACACCGTGAATTCATTGTCCCAGGAAGGGGAAACTTTATTGACACATTCCTGTGGTCAGATACATCACATGATCACACTGACAGAACCACAGGCACATAGACACAGGCAACAGAGCATGCACAATGTCGGCACTAGTACAGTGTATATCCACCTTTCGCAGCAATGCAGGCTGCTATTCTCCCATGGAGACGATCGTAGAGATGCTGGATGTAGTCCTGTGGAACGGCTTGCCATGCCATTTCCACCTGGCGCCTCAGTTGGACCAGCGTTCGTGCTGGACGTGCAGACCGCGTGAGACGACGCTTCATCCAGTCCCAAACATGCTCAATGGGGGACAGATCCGGAGATCTTGCTGGCCAGGGTAGTTGACTTACACCTTCTAGAGCACGTTGGGTGGCACGGGATACATGCGGACGTGCATTGTCCTGTTGGAACAGCAAGTTCCCTTGCCGGTCTAGGAATGGTAGAACGATGGGTTCGATGACGGTTTGGATGTACCGTGCACTATTCAGTGTCCCCTCGACGATCACCAGTGGTGTACGGCCAGTGTAGGAGATCGCTCCCCACACCATGATGCCGGATGTTGGCCCTGTGTACCTCGGTCGTATGCAGTCCTGATTGTGGCGCTCACCTGCACGGCGCCAAACACGCATACGACCATCATTGGCACCAAGGCAGAAGCGACTCTCATCGCTGAAGACGACACGTCTCCATTCGTCCCTCCATTCACGCCTGTCGCAACACCACTGGAGGCGGGCTGCAGGATTTGGGGCGTGAGCGGAAGACGGCCTAACGGTGTGCGGGACCGTAGCCCAGCTTCATGGAGACGGTTGCGAATGGTCCTCGCCGATACCCCAGGAGCAACAGTGTCCCTAATTTGCTGGGAAGTGGCGGTGCGGTCCCCTACGGCACTGCGTAGGATCCTACGGTCTTGGCGTGCATCCGTGCGTCGCTGCGGTCCGGTCCCAGGTCGACGGGCACGTGCACCTTCCGCCGACCACTGGCGACAACATCGATGTACTGTGGAGACCTCACGCCCCACGTGTTGAGCAATTCGGCGGTACGTCCACCCGGCCTCCAGCATGCCCACTATACGTCCTCGCTCAAAGTCCGTCAACTGCACATACGGTTCACGTCCACGCTGTCGCGGCATGCTACCAGTGTTAAAGACTGCGATGAAGCTCCGTATGCCACGGAAAACTGGCTGACACTGACGGCGGCGGTGCACAAATGCTGCGCAGCTAGCGCCATTCGACGGCCAACACCGCGGTTCCTGGTGTGTCCGCTGTGCCGTGCGTGTGATCATTGCTTGTACAGACCTCTCGCAGTGTCCGGAGCAAGTATGGTGGGTCTGACACACCGGTGTCAATGTGTTCTTTTTTCCATTTCCAGGAGTGTACATGTATACGTGTATTGCAAGTGTAAACCATTTTCAATAAAATTATTCAGGGTATCAGACCGCATCGTCATAATTTAAAATGCGCCAACGTTTCGGCCAGCGTTGCAGCTAGCCTTCATCAGGGCCTTACGTTAAACTGCTAAATGCAACACACTTGGTTCCTTAAATAGCTGCACGAGAAAACCGTGTCGTTACTTGATTGGCTGTAAATTTGCCAGATATAGACTGGGAGACTCAAACGTTCATAACGGGTGGCAGGGACAAAAAATCCTGTGAAATTTTTTTAAGTGCTTTATCTGAAAACTACCTTGAGCAGTTAAACAGAGAACCGACTCGTGGTGATAACATATTAGACCTTCTGGTGACAAACAGACCCGAACTATTTGAAAAAGTTAACGCAGAACAGGGAATCAGCGATCATAAAGCGGTTACGGCATCGATGATTTCAGCCGTAAATAGGAATATTAAAAAGGGTAGGAAGATTTTTCTGTTTAGAAAAAGTGACAAAAAGCAGATTTCAGAGTACCTGTTGGCTCAACACAAAAGTTTTGTCTCAAGTACAGATAGTGTTGAGGATCAGTGGACAAAGTTCAAAACCGTCGTACATTATGCGTTAGATGAGTATGTGCCAAGCAAGATCGTAAGAGATGGAAAAGAGCCACAGTGGTACAACAACCGAGTTAGAAAACTGCTGCGGAAGCAAAGGGAACTTCACAGCAAACATAAACATAGCCAAAGCCTTGCAGACAAACAAAAATTACGCGAAGCGAAATGTAGTATGAAGAGGGCTATGCGAGAGGCGTTCAATGAATTCGAAAGTAAAGTTCTATGTACTGACTTGGCAGAAAATCCTAAGAAATTTTGGTCTTATGTCAAAGCGGTAGGTGGATCAAAACAAAATGTCCAGACACTCTGTGACCAAAATGGTACTGAAACAGAGGATGACAGACTAAAGGCCGAAATACTAAATGTCTTTTTCCAAAGTTGTTTCACAGAGGAAGATTGCACTGTAGTTCCTTCTCTAGATTGTCGCACAGATGACAAAATGGTAGATATCGAAATAGACGACAGAGGGATAGAGAAACAATTAAAATCGCTCAAAAGAGGAAAGGCCTCTGGACCTGATGGGATACCAGTTCAATTTTACACAGAGTACGCGAAGGAACTTGCCCCCCTTCTTGCAGCGGTGTACCGTAGGTCTCTAGAAGTGCGTAGCGTTCCAAAGGATTGGAAAAGGGCACAGGTCATCCCCATTTTCAAGAAGGGACGTCGAACAGATGTGCAGAACTATAGACCTATATATCTAACGTCGATCAGTTGCAGAATTTTGGAACACGTATTGTGTTCGAGTATAATGACTTTTCTGGAGACTAGAAATCTACTCTGTAGGAACCAGCATGGGTTTCGAAAAAGACGGTCATGTGAAACCCAGCTCGCGCTATTCGTCCACGAGACTCAGAGGGCCATAGACACGGGTTCACAGGTAGATGCCGTGTTTCTTGACTTCCGCAAGGCGTTCGATACAGTTCCCCACAGTCGTTTAATGAACAAAGTAAGAGCATATGGACTATCAGACCAATTGTCTGATTGGATTGAGGAGTTCCTAGA
The DNA here is from genome assembly GCF_023864275.1 of Schistocerca cancellata. Lineage (NCBI taxonomy): Eukaryota > Metazoa > Arthropoda > Insecta > Orthoptera > Acrididae > Schistocerca > Schistocerca cancellata. The sequence continues at coordinate 229,527,868 of NC_064634.1, forward strand.
TAACAGGACGCAGCATGTTATTCTCAATGGAGAGAAGTCTTCCGAAGTAAGAGTGATTTCAGGTGTGCCGCAGGGGAGTGTCATAGGACCGTTGCTATTCACAATATACATAAATGACCTTGTGGATGACATCGGAAGTTCACTGAGGCTTTTTGCAGATGATGCTGTGGTGTACCGAGAGGTTGTAACAATGGAAAATTGTACTGAAATGCAGGAGGATCTGCAGCGAATTGACGCATGGTGCAGGGAATGGCAATTGAATCTCAATGTAGACAAGTGTAATGTGCTGCGAATATACAGAAAGATAGATCCTTTATCATTTAGCTACAAAATAGCAGGTCAGCAACTGGAAGCAGTTAATACCATAAATTATCTGGGAGTACGCATTAGGAGTGATTTAAAATGGAATGATCATATAATGTTGATCGTCGGTAAAGCAGATGCCAGACTGAGATTCATTGGAAGAATCCTAAGGAAATGCAATCCGAAAACAAAGGAAGTAGGTTACGGTACGCTTGTTCGCCCACTGCTTGAATACTGCTCAGCAGTGTGGGATTCGTACCAGATAGGGTTGATAGAAGAGATAGAGAAGATCCAACGGAGAGCAGCGCGCTTCGTTACAGGATCATTTAGTAATCTCGAAAGCGTTACGGAGATGATAGATAAACTCCAGTGGAAGACTCTGCAGGAGAGACGCTCAGTAGCTCGGTACGGGCTTTTATTGAAGTTTCGAGAACATACCTTCACCGAAGATTCAAGCAGTATATTGCTCCCTCCTACGTATATCTCGCGAAGAGACCATGAGGATAAAATCAGAGAGATTAGAGCCCACACAGAGGCATACCGACAATCCTTCTTTCCACGAACAATACGAGACTGGAATAGAAGAGAGAACCGATAGAGGTACTGAAGGTACCCTCCGCCACACACCATCAGGTGGCTTGCGGAGTATGGATGTAGATGTAGATGTAGAAAAGAAGGAGGAGGAGGGGTGAAAGGTATGCTTTATTGGTGTTTCCTTTATTAACTGTCATTGGCTGAAGTAGCTGTTTTCTATTGGTCTTTATATTAATCCACCCCATTGGAGTAGACGGACGAATAGCGAACAGGTGAAGGCTGTGACGTCACACTGTTTACATGCTGTCCAGAAACCGGCTGTGGCGTGCCATTGCTTTGTGTGCTCGCGACCACTACTGCGGCTCTCCGCGTGTCTGCATGGGCCGCCACGGCTCTGCCGCCGCTCCGTAGCCCTGCTATTGCAGGCATCCAGGACCTCGGAAGCTTGTACCCGTCCTCTCTATTCATGTTGGCGGGTCTTTTGGCTATTTCTATCGCCTCTCTAATCTTTCTTTTGAAAGTGAGAGGCTGTTTCGCCAGGACGCGGGCTTCTTGAAAAAATATTGGTTTCCCGCACTCGTCTCGGTGTTCCGCCACTGCTGACTTGGTGTGTTGTTTCAGGCGGATATATCTTTCATGTTCCGAGAGCCTTGTGCTAATCGGACGTCCCGTCTCACCTATGTAGACTAATCCACACGCACAACCAATTTCATACACGCCAGCTGTGTGTAGTTTGTCAACTGCATCCTTGGTAGAACCGAGCATGTCTGATATTTTGTTTCTGCTTCGGAAAATTGGTTTGATGTCGGCTTTTCGTAGAATTTTGCCAATACGTTCGGTGACCCCTTGTACATATGGTAACACAGCAATGCTCTGTGCCTCCTTCTCCTCTTCCCTATTAGTCTTCTCCCTTGTCGACATGGTGCTGTCTATCGTCTGCTTCCCATAGCCGTTAGTTCCGAAGATGGACCTGAGGCGTTCAAGTTCTGTCTTCGGATGTTCTTCGTCGCTTATCCTGTACGCTCTCTTCGTTAGCGTGTGCAGGGCGGACTTCTTCTGCGTGGGGTGATGGTGGGAGGAGGCGTGAAGGTACCTGTCCGTACTGATTGGTTTCCTGTACACTTTGTGGCCAAGTTTACCATCAGGTTTTCGATAAACTTCCACGTCGAGAAAAGGCAGCACCCCATTCTTCTCTGTTTCCATTGTAAACTGAATTTTCCTATGCTGTTGGTTAAGGTGCTTGTGGAAGTTCTGTAACTCCTCTTCTCCGTGGGGCCAAATGACGAAAGTATCATCAACATAGCGAAGCCAACAATTTGGACGTAATGGTGCGGACTGGAGAGCTGTTTCCTCAAATGCCTCCATGAAGATTTCTGCTGCGATAGGCGATAGGGGTGAGCCCATAGCTACACCGTCAGTTTGTTCATAAAATTGGCCTCTCCACTTGAAATAGGTGGTCGTCAGACAGTGGCGCACAAGCTCACATATATCAGGTGCCACGCGTTCTTCTAGGATGTTCACAGTATCTGACACTGGGACATTTGTGAATAGCAGACGATAGACAGCACCATGTCGACAAGGGAGAAGACTAATAGGGAAGAGGAGAAGGAGGCACAGAGCATTGCTGTGTTACCATATGTACAAGGGGTCACCGAACGTATTGGCAAAATTCTACGAAAAGCCGACATCAAACCAATTTTCCGAAGCAGAAACAAAATATCAGACATGCTCGGTTCTACCAAGGATGCAGTTGACAAACTACACACAGCTGGCGTGTATGAAATTGGTTGTGCGTGTGGATTAGTCTACATAGGTGAGACAGGACGTCCGATTAGCACAAGGCTCTCGGAACATGAAAGATATATCCGCCTGAAACAACACACCAAGTCAGCAGTGGCAGAACACCGAGACGAGTGCGGGAAACCAATAATTTTTCAAGAAGACCGCGTCCTGGCGAAACAGCCTCTCAAATTTCAAAAGAAAGATTAGAGAGGCGATAGAAATAGCCAAAAGATCCGCCAACATGAATAGAGAGGACGGGTACAAGCTTCCGAGATCCTGGCTGCCTGCAATATCAGGGCTACGGAGCGGCGGCAGAGCCGTGGCGGCCCATGCAGACACGCGGAGAGCCGCAGTAGTGGTCGCGAGCACACAAAGCCATGGCACGCCGCAGCCGGTTTCTGGACAGCATGTAAACAGTGTGACGTCACAGCCTTCACCTGTTCGCTATTCGTCCGAGTCCTCCAATGGGGTGGATTAATATAAACACCAATACAAAACAGCTATTTCAGCCAATGACAGTTAATAAAGGAAACACCAATAAAGCATACCTTTCACCCCTCCTCCTCCTCCTTTTACAGCCAATCAAGTAACGACACGGTTTTCTCGTGCAGCTATTTAACGAACCAAGTGTGTTTCATTTAGCAGTTTAACGTAAGGCCCTGACGAAGGCTAGCTGCAACGCTGGCCGAAACGTTGGCGCATTTTAAATTATGACGATGCGGTCTGATACCCTGAAGAATTTTATTGAAGATGACAACGGACGCGGAAGCCTACGCTTACATTTAACCAACCTGTATGGGCAGGAAATCCACGGAAACATCAAGAAGTTAGAAGCACTGCGTCTAAAAAGCGGTAAACTGCTGAATGACCTTGCTTTTTTGAAGAGATGCAGAGACACGAGTGTTGTGCCGTATTCTTTGCGGTTGACGTCTCACATAAAAACGAACAAGGCGAGGAATATCTGTGCTAAAGCCAGTAAAGCATTGCTACGGGAAAGGATCCGCCACATCCGCATAAGTCTCGATGCTCGCAACAGGAATTTGTGTGATCTGCACCTATTTCTGGCCGGAAAACTTCAGATGGAAGACTGGGATAAAGTCGACAGGTTAACCTTTCAGCAAGCATCAAGGACCAGCAATAGTATTACTAACCGCCAGATGAGAAAGTACGACAAACTACAACAGAAAGCCACGGACAAAACATTGACGCTGGACAGGCGACGGACAGTGGTCAACCTCTCCAGCCACACCTTGAGGGAAGCAGCCACAGCAATTCTGACCAAGGGGATGAATTTCGCAGTCGCACCTAAGCGAGTTCCAAAAGAAGATATCATAGAATCCGTAGAGGCTTCGGTACGTCATCTGCCACAGGCCGAGGCGGAGAAGATCCGGCAGGAAACGTCAGAGTTCTGAATAAAGCAAAGCCACCGAAGCAAAACATCAATGCTGAGGAATACCATGCCATCAAGGAACTCAGGGACAACCCCCACTTAGTAGTGGTACAGGCAGATAAGGGCAACGCCACTTTAGTCTTGGACACAACTGATTACAACAAACGAATGGAAGATATTCTCGCAGAACCTATCTACAAGGAACTTCAGGGAGATCCGACGGCCAAGGTAATCAAAACGACGCAGGCACTGCTCAAGCACTCTAGAATCAACTTCGACAAGGCCAGAAGATTCATCCCGCAAGTGACACAGGCACCAAGGATATATGGTGTACCGAAGGTACACAAAACCGACTTCCCCTTAAGGGCCATAGTAAACAGTATAAATTCGCCGACCTACTACCTAGCCAAAGAACTGGCACCTAGGCTCCGACACCTAGTGCATCAAACAGAGTCCTACGTTAAGGATTCCACTCACTTCGTGTCTCTCCTAAAGGAAATGCGTGTTACGGACCAAGATCTGATGATTAGTTCTGACGTCAAATCCCTATTCACGAATGTCCCAGTGTCAGATACTGTGAACATCCTAGAAGAACGCGTGGCACCTGATATATGTGAGCTTGTGCGCCACTGTCTGACGACCACCTATTTCAAGTGGAGAGGCCAATTTTATGAACAAACTGACGGTGTAGCTATGGGCTCACCCCTATCGCCTATCGCAGCAGAAATCTTCATGGAGGCATTTGAGGAAACAGCTCTCCAGTCCGCACCATTACGTCCAAATTGTTGGCTTCGCTATGTTGATGATACTTTCGTCATTTGGCCCCACGGAGAAGAGGAGTTACAGAACTTCCACAAGCACCTTAACCAACAGCATAGGAAAATTCAGTTTACAATGGAAACAGAGAAGAATGGGGTGCTGCCTTTTCTCGACGTGGAAGTTTATCGAAAACCTGATGGTAAACTTGGCCACAAAGTGTACAGGAAACCAATCAGTACGGACAGGTACCTTCACGCCTCCTCCCACCATCACCCCACGCAGAAGAAGTCCGCCCTGCACACGCTAACGAAGAGAGCGTACAGGATAAGCGACGAAGAACATCTGAAGACAGAACTTGAACGCCTCAGGTCCATCTTCGGAACTAACGGCTATGGGAAGCAGACGATAGACAGCACCATGTCGACAAGGGAGAAGACTAATAGGGAAGAGGAGAAGGAGGCACAGAGCATTGCTGTGTTACCATATGTACAAGGGGTCACCGAACGTATTGGCAAAATTCTACGAAAAGCCGACATCAAACCAATTTTCCGAAGCAGAAACAAAATATCAGACATGCTCGGTTCTACCAAGGATGCAGTTGACAAACTACACACAGCTGGCGTGTATGAAATTGGTTGTGCGTGTGGATTAGTCTACATAGGTGAGACGGGACGTCCGATTAGCACAAGGCTCTCGGAACATGAAAGATATATCCGCCTGAAACAACACACCAAGTCAGCAGTGGCGGAACACCGAGACGAGTGCGGGAAACCAATATTTTTTCAAGAAGCCCGCGTCCTGGCGAAACAGCCTCTCACTTTCAAAAGAAAGATTAGAGAGGCGATAGAAATAGCCAAAAGACCCGCCAACATGAATAGAGAGGACGGGTACAAGCTTCCGAGGTCCTGGCTGCCTGCAATAGCAGAGCTACGGAGCGGCGGCAGAGCCGTGGCGGCCCATGCAGACACGCGGAGAGCCGCAGTAGTGGTCGCGAGCACACAAAGCAATGGCACGCCGCAGCCGGTTTCTGGACAGCACGTAAACAGTGTGACGTCACAGCCTTCACCTGTTCGCTATTCGTCCGTCTACTCCAATGGGGTGGATTAATATAAAGACCAATACAAAACAGCTATTTCAGCCAATGACAGTTAATAAAGGAAACACCAATAAAGCATACCTTTCACCCCTCCCCCTCCTCCTTTTACAGCCAATCAAGTAACGACACGGTTTTCTCGTGCAGCTATTTAAGGAACCAAGTGTTTAACGTAAGACCCTGATGAAGGCTAGCTGCAACGCTGGCCGAAACGTTGGCGCATTTTAAATTATGACGATGCGGTCTGATACCCTGAAGAATTTTATTGAAGGTGACAACGGACGCGGAAGCCTACGCTTACATGTAAACCATTTGTCGTAACCAACAACTTCACTTATTCTAAAAACAAGCCTGGTTATACACAAAACGGAACAATCATGTGTAACGTCGTTTTCCTAGCTTCCGTGATTGTTCGTTTAAACCATACCCAAGGTGTATGCGTATGTTGTCTTTCTTTTAACATTTTCGCTGGCCATTGCACTTTGGTGTGGTTTCAAGCTTAGTGAGAGTGTTTCATTTTGCTTGTAGACGTTCTACGGCCATCCAGCTTAGCTACAACAAATACTGTCTATGTTCGTCTGTGGTAATGGACTCGATAAGCAACCTGTGCTATCAGGAAACGGAATCTAACCTGCATAACACTATGTGTGTGTTGTATGAGTGTCAGTTTCACTGTCCTTGAAGCCTTCAACATATCGCTACGTCAAACACTTAAAACTAACATTTGGATAAGCTATCTGGTTGCGTGTTTCAATACGGAAAGTTACAGCAACATATTAACCCGTAACAAGGAATACCTAAGCTACCTGACTGCGTTTTTGAATACGAATTTACAAGTGCTACAGATTCTGACTTCTGCAACGGAATTTACTGAATTAGATTACATGACGTGTTGTGGTGTGTCAGAGTCTCTGATTTGGCCCTACGTTTTGCACTCCCCTCTTTAGATGACTGCCTTTTTCCGTGTCGTTAACAGCAACACAAAGAAACCTACACCAGCTGTGGCTAATGCTTACTGCTGCTAAGAATGAATTTAATAAAAAGGAGTTTGCTTGTGTTCTGTTAACAACTGAATAACTTTTGAGAAGAGATTTCATAAATTGAGTCTATTTAAAAGTTCAGAATCATCATAAACCATAAATGACAATTATAATGATATAGGTATCAATAATGGCTGAGTACCAGATTAACAAAATATTTCAGTTTCAAAGTTACATTAACATTTAATAACGACAGCGTTTATACACTCCTGGAAATGGAAAAAAGAACACATTGACACCGGTGTGTCAGACCTACCATACTTGCTCCGCATACTGCGAGAGGGCTGTACAAGCAATGATCACACGCACGGCACAGCGGACACACCAGGAACCGCGGTGTTGGCCGTCGAATGGCGCTAGCTGCGCAGCATTTGTGCACCGCCGCCGTCAGTGTCAGCCAGTTTGCCGTGGCATACGGAGCTCCATCGCAGCCTTTAACACTGGTAGCATGCCGCGACAGCGTGGACGTGAACCGTATGTGCAGTTGACGGACTTTGAGCGAGGGCGTATAGTGGGCATGCGGGAGGCCGGGTGGACGTACCGCCGAATTGCTCAACACGTGGGGCGTGAGGTCTCCACAGTACATCGATGTTGTCGCCAGTGGTCGGCGGAAGGTGCACGTGCCCGTCGACCTGGGACCGGACCGCAGCGACGCACGGATGCACGCCAAGACCGTAGGATCCTACGCAGTGCCGTAGGGGACCGCACCGCCACTTCCCAGCAAATTAGGGACACTGTTGCTCCTGGGGTATCGGCGAGGACCATTCGCAACCGTCTCCATGAAGCTGGGCTACGGTCCCGCACACCGTTAGGCCGTCTTCCGCTCACGCCCCAACATCGTGCAGCCCGCCTCCAGTGGTGTCGCGACAGGCGTGAAAGGAGGGACGAATGGAGACGTGTCGTCTTCAGCGATGAGAGTCGCTTCTGCCTTGGTGCCAATGATGGTCGTATGCGTGTTTGGCGCTGTGCAGGTGAGCGCCACAATCAGGACTGCATACGACCGAGGCACACAGGGCCAACACCTGGCATCATGGTGTGGGGAGCGATCTCCTACACTGGCCGTACACCACTGGTGATCGTCGAGGGGACACTGAATAGTGCACGGTACATCCAAACCGTCATCAAACCCATCGTTCTACCATTCCTAGACCGTCAAGGGAACTTGCTGTTCCAACAGGACAATGCACGTCCGCATGTATCCCGTGCCACCCAACGTGCTCTAGAAGGTGTAAGTCAACTACTCTGGCCAGCAAGATCTCCAGATCTGTCACCCATTGAGCATGTTTGGGACTGGGTGAAACGTCATCTCACGCGGTCTGCCCGTCCAGCACGAACGCTGATCCAACTGAGGCGCCAGGTGGAAATGGCATGGCAAGCCGTTCCACAGGACTACATCCAGCATCTCTACGATCGTCTCCATGGGAGAATAGCAGCCTGCATTGCTGCGAAAGGTGGATATACACTGTACTAGTGCCGACATCGTGCATGCTCTGTTGCCTGTGTCTATGTGCCTGTGGTTCTGTCAGTGTGATCATGTGATGTATCTGACCCCAGAAATGTGTCAATAAAGTTTCCCCTTCCTGGGACAATGAATTCACGGTGTTCTTATTTCAATTTCCAGGAGTGTATATTAATCAGAGTGGAGAACAACACTAGTCAAGAGCCATTTTGCATTTGGGATGTGATACAGCAAGTAGTATGTGTTTTGATGTGTAGAATCCGAATATACCTTTCAAAACAGTCTAGCACGTACTATTTTTGAGTATTTAAGGTTTTTCTTATTTTTCGTATTCGGTATCTCGCTTTTTGCTGTTCTTCTGTTTTGATGTTGAATTGTTTGTCTTTGATTTGTGGAGGAGAGCTAGAAGATCTACAAATCGTCAGTAAATGGTTGGTGTGTTAATGCAGTGGTGTGAAAGAGATCCTCGGTGCCTGTTTCCTGTGAAAGATAGTGCAAACTTTTTGTGTTTAAAACTTGCACTAAGGAAAATGGCAACTAGTAAATCTCGTTGCTGTCCAAACCACCCGACAACTTTTCTTATGTGTGTGGGAAATTCACTCGAAAAGGCAAAAAAAAAAAAAAAACCAATCAGTGATTTTGTTAAGAAGGCATATAAATTGTATTTTGATTATCCTGTTGGTGATCACGCTAACAATTTTGCACGTCATATTGCCTACAAAACCTGTACTACAACCTTTGCCGAGTGGTTGAACGGAAAACGCTGAACCACGCCATTCGTTGTTCCGATGGTGTGGTATGAGCCTAGTGCCAATTATTCAGACTGTTACGTCTCTCTTTCGGGACATTAAAGCAAAAGCAGACATAAAATAAAGCATCCAAATGTATCTTCAGCGCATTGGCCTGTGCCCAATGATGAGGGGTTTGCTGTTGCTGTCTGTAAATTGAAACCGAGCGAGGTGGCGCAGTGGTTAGACACTGGACTCGCATTCGGAAGGACGACGGTTCAATCCCGCGTCCGGCCATCCTGATTTAGGTTTTCCGTGATTTCCCTACATCACTCCAGGCAAATGCCGGGATGGTTCCTCTGAAAGGGCACGGCCGACTTCCTTCCCCATCCTTCCCTAATCCGATGAGACCGATGACCACGCTGTCTAGTCTCCTTCCCAAACCAACCAACCAATGTAAATTGAAATCCACGGAACCAGTCACCATGTCAAGTGAATCAGAAAGTATTGAACACATAGAAGAATACTATCCTCAATCACTTAATCAAAATGAATTGAACCATTTGGTTCGCGATCTAAAACTTTCGAAACAGCAAGCTGAACTCTTCGGGTTGAGACTGCAACAACGGAAACTTCTAGCTCCAGGGACAACAATTTCCTGTTTCAGATCAAGAGGTGCTTCCTTCGCTCAGTATTTCGATATGCAGAATTCAATGTGTGTATGTAAAGCTGCCAATGGTCTGATGACGCAGCTAGGTGTACAACATAATTCACAGGAGTGGCGACTATTTATTGACTCCAGTAAAACCTGCTTGAAAGCAGTACAACTGCATAATGGCAATGCATTTTCATCGTTACCTTTGGCTTACGCAGTAGGCATGAAAGAAACTTACGAAACCACGGCTTTGCTGCTAGAGGCATTCAAATATAAAGATCATGAATGGCAGAATCACAGTGATTTAAAAGGTGTAGCACTCCTTACAGGTTTATAGGCTGGATTCACTAAATAATGCTGCTTTTTGTGCCTTTGGGACAGCCGTGACACCAAGAACCACAAAACAGTCAAGGAATGGTCTATAAGGAAGTCGTATATTGCTGTAAATGTAAATGTTATCAATACCCCATTGATTAAGCACGATAAAATAATTTTGGGGCTTATCAAGAACTTTCTAAAAGCTCTGGATAAAGAAGATGAGGCCTTAAATCACTCAAAAGAAAAGTTTCCCAAATTAAGTAAGGCAAAGTTGAAAGAGGATATATTTGTTGGGCCACAAATAAGAAAATTGCAGAATGATCCAACCTTTGGGACCATACTCACAGATATCCAGTTAGCTGCTTGGTTATCTTTTAAAGCAATTGTGAATGGCTTTGTGGGTAATAGAAAAGACAAACCTATGTTAGCATTGTGAATGATCTGTTAGGCAACTATATGAACATTTGGTGTAGAATGTCGCTTAAAAATCACGTATACATTCTAACCTTGATTTTTTCCCAGAAAGTTTGGGAGCCGTAAGCGATGAGCATGGTGAACGCTTTCACCATGACATTCTTACCATGGAACACCGTTACCAAGGCTATCGGAATCCTTCGATGATGAGTCTTGTTAGGGAGAGTGAAAAAACGTCAAACAAAAGAAGAGCTCCGTTGTCGCATTTTTCAAAAACCAAAGACGATTAAAGATGCAAATATCTTCTGAACTAATTTCGATCCTTTATTGGCATAATTTCCATATACAGGGTGGTCCATTGATAGTGACCAGGCCAAATATCCCACGAAATAACGAAACTCGTCTAGACTGAAATCCTCTTTCAGCTGGCGCAATGGTTGGCCTGCTAGATGGTGCTGCCACAGCTCAAACGGATATCAACTGCGTTTTTTTTTTTTAATAGGAACCACCATTTTTATTACATATTCGTGTAGTATGTAAAGAAATATGAATGTTTTAGTCGTACCACTGTTTTCGCTTTGTGATACATGGCGCTATAATAGTCACAAACGTATAAGTACGTGGTATCACGTAACATTCCTCCAGTGCGGACGGCATTTGCTTGGTGATATATTACGCGTGTTAAAATGGATCGTTTACCAATTGCGGAAAAGGTCGATATCGTGTTGATGTATGGCTATTGTGATCAAAATGCCCAACGGGTGTGTGCTATGTATGCTGCTCGGCATCCTGGACGACATCATCCAAGTTTCCGGACCGTTCGCCGCATAGTTACGTTACTTAAGGAAACAGGAACTGTTCAGCCACATGTGAAATGTCAACCACGACCTGCAACAAATGATGATGCCCAAGTAGGTGGTTTAGCTACTGTCGCGATTAATCGGCACTCCAGTAGAAGACAAATTGCGCGAGAATCGGGAATCTCAAAAACGTCGGTGGTGAGAATGCTACATCAACTTCGACTGTACCCGTGCCATATTTCTATGCACCAGGAAATACATGGCAACGATTTTGAACGTCGTGTACAGTTCTGCCACTGGGCACAAGAGAAAATACGGGACGATGACAGATTTTTTGCATTCGTTCTATTTACCGACGAAGCGTCTTTCACCATCAGCGGTAACGAAAACCTGCATAATATGCACTATTGGCCAACGGAAAACCCACGATGGCTGCGACAGTTGGAACATCAAATGGTTCAAATGGCTCTGAGCACTATGGGACTTAACATCTGTAATTGGAACATCAGTGACCTTGGCGGGTTAATGTATGGTGAGGCATTATGGGAGGAAGGATAATTGGCCCCCGTTTCATCGATGGCATTTTAAATGGTTCAATGTATGCTGATTTCCTACGTAGTGTTCTACCGATGTTTCTACAAGATGTTTTACTGCATGAGAGAATGGCGATGTACTTCCAACATGATGGATGTCCGCCACATAGCTCACGTGCGGTTGAATCGGTACTGAATAGCATATTTCATGACAGGTGGATTGGTCTTCGAAGCACCATACCATGGCCCGCACGTTCACTGGATCTGAAGTCCCCGGATTTATTTCTGTGGGGAAGTTAAAGGATACTTGCTATCGGGATCCACCGACAACGCCTGACAACAAGCGTCAGGGCATTGTCAATGCATGTGCGATCATTACGGAAGCGAACTACTCGATGTTGAGAGGAATGTCGTTACACGTATTGCCAAATGCATTGAGGTTGACCGACACAATTTTGAGTATTTATTGCATTAATGCGGTATTTACAGGTATTCACGCTGTAACAGCATACGTTCTCAGAAATGGTAAGCTGACAAAGATACATGTATCACATTGGAACAACCGAAATGAAATGTTCAAACGTACCTACGTTCTGTATTTTAATTTAAAATACCTACCTGTTACCAACTTTTCGTCTAAAATTGTGAACCATATGTTTGTGACTATTACAGCGCCATGTGTCACAAAGCGAAAAAGTGGTCTAACTAAAACATTGATATTTCTTTACCTACTACACGACTGTACAATAAAAAATGGGGGTTCCTATTTAAAAAAACCGCAGTTGATATACGTTTGACCTATGGAAGTGCCATCTAGCGGACGAATCATAGCGCCATCTGGTTTCCCCCTTCAAGCTAATAAGTTTCGTTCTTTGTAGTTTTTTCGATTGACGCTTATTTCGTGATATACACTCCTGGAAATGGAAAAAAGAACACATTGACACCGGTGTGTCAGACCCACCATACTTGCTCCGGACACTGCGAGAGGGCTGTACAAGCAATGATCACACGCACGGCACAGCGGACACACCAGGAACCGCGGTGTTGGCCGTCGAATGGCGCTAGCTGCGCAGCATTTGTGCACCGCCGCCGTCAGTGTCAGCCAGTTTGCCGTGGCATACGGAGCTCCATCGCAGTCTTTAACACTGGTAGCATGCCGCGACAGCGTGGACGTGAACCGTATGTGCAGTTGACGGACTTTGAGCGAGGGCGTATAGTGGGCATGCGGGAGGCCGGGTGGACGTACCGCCGAATTGCTCAACACGTGGGGTGTGAGGTCTCCACAGTACATCGATGTTGTCGCCAGTGTTCGGCGGAAGGTGCATGTGCCCGTCGACCTGGGACCGGACCGCAGCGACGCACGGATGCACGCCAAGACCGTAGGATCCTACGCAGTGCCGTAGGGGACCACACCGCCACTTCCCAGCAAATTAGGGACACTGTTGCTCCTGGGGTATCGGCGAGGACCATTCGCAACCGTCTCCATGAAGCTGGGCTACGGTCCCGCACACCGTTAGGCCGTCTTCCGCTCACGCCCCATCATCGTGCAGCCCGCCTCCAGTGGTGTCGCGACAGGCGTGAATGGAGGGACGAATGGAGACGTGTCGTCTTCAGCGATGAGAGTCGCTTCTGCCTTGGTGCCAATGATGGTCGTATGCGTGTTTGGCGCCGTGCAGGTGAGCGCCACGATCAGGACTGCATACGACCGAGGCACACAGGGCCAACACCTGGCATCATGGTGTGGGGAGCGATCTCCTACACTGGCCGTACACCACTGGTGATCGTCGAGGGGACACTGAATAGTGCACGGTAAATCCAAACCGTCATCGAACCCATCTTTCTACCATTCCTAGACCGGCAAGGGTACTTGCTGTTCCAACAGGACAATGCACGTCCGCATGTATCCCGTGCCACCCAACGTGCTCTAGAAGGTGTAAGTCAACTACCCTGGCCAGCAAGATCTCCGGATCTGTCCCCCATTGAGCATGTTTGGGACTGGATGAAGCGTCGTCTCACGCGGTCTGCACGTCCAGCACGAACGCTGGTCCAACTGAGGCGCCAGGTGGAAATGACATGGCAAGCCGTTCCACAGGACTACATCCAGCATCTCTACGATTGTCTCCATGGGAGAATAGCAGCCTGCATTGCTGCGAAAGGTGGATATACACTGTACTAGTGCCGACATTGTGCATGCTCTGTTGCCTGTGTCTATGTGCCTGTGGTTCTGTCAGTGTGATCATGTGATGTATCTGACCCCAGGAATGTGTCAATAAAGTTTCCCCTTCCTGGGACAATGAATTCACGGTGTTCTTATTTCAATTTCCAGGAGTGTATTTGCCCCGGTCACGATCAATGGGCCACCCTGTATGCACACAAAATAATATTGATTTCAAACGTTCTGAATGTGTACTTTTGTGTGGCTTAATTGTGTCAATTTTCACTGTTATCATTTTTATTCTGCTTTGTAACTACCAAAAGTGACGTCGTAGAGAAAAACGTATTTTACCGGTGTTTTCAGCACCCCAAAATTAGGTAAATCCATCCTTTTGCAAACTACATGCAGAAAGTAAGTTTGAATTTGTTAACTAGTGTAATTTTTATTATTTGGAGGATAAGGTGGCTTCTTTAACCGACAAACAACTCAGACAAACAATCACGAGCCTAACCCTGCAATTGCTTTTGCGCTATACTTGCCAATTTTACCTTGAATTCCATCTTCAAGCGTAGCTAAGCAATCTAAATCTCTCTTGGCTATATAAATGAAATCAAGCCTTGAGTGTGGTAATGTCTGCCATCAGCGACGTGAGGGCAGTGTGACACATCTTCTGTCTCCGAGCTCTCGACCGACACTTCTCCTTCCACTCTCGCAGACAGACGTCGTCTCACTACAGTGCTGAGAATCGCAGTCCCATGTTTCGCCCTGAGATTGTTACTATCGGTATATGAGTGCTTAAAAGAATGGTTCAAATGGCTCTAAGAACTATGGGACTTACCATCGGAGGTCGTCAGTCCCCTAGAACTTAGAACTACTTAAACCTAACTAACCTAAGGACATCACACACATCCTTGCCCGAGGCAGGATTCGAACCTGCGACCGTAGTGGTCGCGCGGTCTCATACTGAAACGTCTAGAACCGCTCGGCCACTGCGGTCGGCTGAGTGCTTAGACAATGGAAAGAATAACGTTAAGTTGGATATATTGTTTTCAATGTAATAGAGAGTTCTGACACACTCCGGACACTTTATGATGTTTCAAAACTTTTGAACGTTATTGACTGTTGAGCGCGCCTCTGCCTGTGTTTAAAAAGGAATTACGTAGGTTTTGTTTGGTTAAGTTAATTTCCGGCATCCTTGAAAATATTAGCTGCGAAAAAAAACCGTCGTAATTCATCTGAAATTCATTGTGTTCTCACCTGTGACCGACTTGGCTAACTTTCTTTTTGGGAAAATGGTGCACATATTTTGCTTTTACCTTATTTGCACAGACCAGATAAACGATATTACCTTATTTGAAGTGTATAGACTTGCTACAGTAATTGGTTCAGGTTAATGTGTAAACATAATAGCAAGTTGTTCTAGAGGGAATACTGCTCAGACTTTTGTCTGATAAATGTTTAGCTGCCTCTCCCATCATGAGTAATAACATTGTTCCTAGTATTTCTTTAAGGTTTGGTGACACTTTGTTTGCAGCAATTTATATGAAAATTCTATGAGACGAAGCGGCCATTTGGATGTACTTTAATAACTTTCTAATGTCGTGAGCACACTTTCTATTATTTCCTAAATCACTTTACGCTTTTCGACATTCCGTTATTTTCAAACGCTATAAAATACAACGCAAAACTGGTGGAAGACAGTATTACAAGAAGTTTAATTTCACCACTGGTTAGAGACATTGTGTAGGAGTAGAATGTGGATTTCTAGGTTAGCAGTGTTATCAGCACCATATACTATTAATGGAACCGATGTATGGGTTCGAAGATTGAGCCTTCTCATACTGTTTGATTTTACTATGTATACATGCCTTTCCTTCCCTTGGCGGAAATAGCAATGCCTGGGCGCCACCTGTTTTCGTAAGTGATTCCTGAGTGCCTCAGCTGGTATTTCTAGCCTTTGTAAACAATGAACTTTCACTAATGATACCAAATTGTAATCTGTAAGTTGTAAAAAACTGTTTGTTAACAGACAGTTGGCGTCATGTTTCCCAGCACCGTCCAACGTGCTTTACCATGTATTATTTTCCACCACTGAGAACCTCTGTTAAGCATTCTTCTGTAAAGAAATATCTATTGTAAAATGTTGTAAGGTGCTTTCCATGTACTGTTTACTGATGAAATTGCTTTACACGATCTAACGATGAAATATTAGTTATAAACAAACAAGTACCACGTGTACCACGTATCCAGCGCCGCCTGCCTATTTAGTGCACTTGTTTTCTAATTTGTCCCTTTGCAACAGGTTGGGCGTGTCTCGTGACTGAGAATGTTGAGTAAATATAGTGAATCTAATGAACATTTCAAGATCGACATAACATTGGTAAGACAGACAGCCATATTCTACTCACTGTAATATGTCAACATCATTTTATACCAGTTTTATGTTGTACATTATAGCCTTTAAAATGACGGAATGTCGAAATGCATTAGTCGATTTTGGAAACAATAAGCCGTGTGGTCAAGACATTAGACACTTTGTAAACCCTGTCTTCTTACTTGATCCACCAGATGAAGTGTACTGAATGGAAAACAACTTACTAATTCTTCTGTCAAAGGGTTTTTCCTTTAAATATGCGACCTGCATCAGAAGAATTTCAGAGGTGTTATGCTTTATCACTGTTGTTCAATCATTTTTAGGGGAAGGGATGGTTTGTTACTGACTGAGTACAAATAAAGTACACTGATCCTTAGGTAAATTGTCTCAGTTTGTGTGTGTCTCTTGTAAACAGTTACCTTCTGCAACAAAGAATAGTCAAGTTACATTCGCTAACACGTTGAAAAACCTTTATTTATCATGAGCAGAGATCGTTTATCTTGCAGCAACTATTTTGAATAACAATTGAAATTTGTCAACACAACTCTCCTTCGATTCTCTGGAGGGTTCTTTGGAACTGACTTAATTTTCTTTAACCTTTATGTTTGTCTGTGTTCAGTGGAGTGTTTTTGGATTTTGTCCCTAACAGTTTTCTTAAATCCATACATCGCCATTCTCCACTGACACTATTCAGTTATAAATTGTGCAGTTGTTTTAATAAATATACTTCTGGTTGAGTAATGTCGAACTGAATATTAATTGTTATTGTCGTCTACCAGCTTCCCGCTCCCAACACAACCCAGCTCCATACCGCCTCCACTGCTTTGTTTCAGGATTTGTGTGCTAACAACTGGTGACGATAATCCTGCCTATTCCGGTCCATGACTGTAACTTGCAGTCAACGTAACGTAATAAAACATACCACCAGTCGCAAGTCATGGCGGTACAGTATCAATAAATAATTCAATTCATGAATGACACAGCTCCAGACTTGGAATAACATCGACAATTAAATGAAACAAAATATTAATTTTATTTTTTACCATAGGAGTTCCACCGTATGTTTTCGTCATGAGTAGTATAACTACATACTATCGAAACCACCGGCGATCCTTACAGCTCATCTACCTGACCCTCACTTGCGTTACTGGCCTTTCCTCAAGGTCACAAATCGTTGATGACCAGTGCGAGGTCACACCGTCTACCTTACTCCTGCCAATCATTGTGCAGTGCTAAGAACGCAAGATGTCGGAAATAACCAAATTGTGTCAGTCTGAAATAATAGAACGTGTCCCATCCTAATCTCGAATTAATCACAGTGCAGTACTCTATCTCCAGCCAGTCATAGTGCACTACTGAAATCCTACATGGCTGAAAGAGCCTAACTGCGGTAGTGGAAAATTTAAAAGCCCTTCCCTTCCCGTACATCCAACAAATCACACAGTGCAGTACTCCTTATTTCCAGTGCGATGTTTAAAACAATAAAAAAATCAAAGATCACAGAAATAGCCCAGTTGTGTTAATGGATAATTGAATGTACCCCGCCGGCCGGTGTGGCCGTGCGGTTCTAAGCACGTCAGTTTGGAACCACGTGACCGCTACGATCGCAGGTTCGAATCCTGCCTCGGGCATGGATGTTAGGTTTAGGTAGTTCTAAGTTCTAGGGGACTGATGACCTCAGTAGTTAAGTCCCATAGTGCTCAGAGCCATTTGAACCATTTTTTTTAATGTACCCCCCCCACGGTTTTCAGCCCACCATAGAGTAGTAATCCCAGTGTAAAGGAATAGTGTTTGTGTTATACCCCACATCCCCTACTCGTTTCAACCAGTCACAGCATAGTATTTAAATGATTAACCTTCTGGCAGGTGCACCTATTCTTGTTGCACGAGCAGATGGGAATTGTAAAATTTGCAACATTGACATTTTTCAAGCACATTTTAGCATGTGCTAAACAAACTATTATTGAAGAAAGCTGTCCACATTGACTATTTTCAGCATTTATAATAAAAGCTTTGCTCTATTAGTTCTCTTAGTAGTAATACAGTGTGTTACAAAAAGGTACGGCCAAACTTTCAGGAAACATTCCTCACACACAAATAAAGAAAAGATGTTATGTGGACTTGTGTCTGGAGACGCTTAATTTCCATGTTAGAGTTCATTTTAGTGTCGTCAGCATGTACTGTACTTCCTCAATTCACCGCCAGTTGGCCCTGTTGAAGGAACGTAATGTTGACTTCGGTGCTTGTGTGACATGCATCTCATTGCTCTACAGTATGTAACGGAACATATTAAAGGCTTTACTGTACCAAAGTATGCGATACCCTCCAAATTCAACCAGTTTAACGAGTATTTATGATTATAGAAAAGTTATTGTGTATGTTAACAATGATTGTGTAACATGTCTCCATAAACAGTCAACCCATTAAATTATACTGAATAACTAACCCACACAAAAGTTAATATCACTTGATCACTGATACAGCAAATGTCATCATGTAAAAACACTGAGTTCATCTTAAATAATTAATACGAAGTACGAAAAATAGTGTACAACTTAGGTATTTTGGATCTCCTTAAATAAAAATCACCCAGTGAAACCTATTTGTTCACTAGGAGCGGTTTCACTTAGTATTCACGAAATCAATCCTGTTTTAGACGAAAACCAATGTATTTCTTAATAATTCATGTTAATTACTTATTTATGCAAATTAGAGAAGTCAATTGACAAACTTCTAGAAAACGGACTTTTTGTAACAAAGAATTATTCTGTCAAGTCAACAAATCTGTCTGTCATTTTAATAACATGTTAAATTATGTCACTCGATGCAAATTAATAACTTTTCTGCACAAATTATGATAACAGATGTACATGTGACTTGTAAACTATATCTCTTTTTAGTAGTTCTTTGACAATGTTATAAATACGAGCAGCAAGAAGGGTCGAGAGGCAGTCGGAATGTCACTTTGGTACAGTGTGTTAGTGTGTTATTGTTTGAGGTGGATAAACAATGCAAAGAACATGTAAAGGAAGTTGTGTTGTGTCATAGTCTTTGGTGGGCAGTGGAATTAAGATGGCCACCAGAGAAATAAATATTTGAAGTTTACATATTTGTTGGTTTCGTTCATTCTTTATCATCAAAAGCACATAAAAAACACGGGACCTCATGTTTTTAACCCTAGACAACCAGATTGAGAGCCAGCATCAACATCGAGACACAGCAGCGATCCAGCAGGCAGCAGTGATTACTACAATGCATTGTAATGGCGCCAACCTAACATCAAGTGCTAACAAGCTCCGTAAATGGGAGTGAAATAGTGCGATTATAGCAATTAGCAATATCTACGACCAGGCGACCATTACAAGTACTAGCATCAAGCACATTAGTACGTAGCATCAACAGGTTAGTGTTCATCACGAACGTGGTTTTGCAGTCAGTGCAATGTTTATAAATGCGGAGTTGGCAGGTGCCCATTTAGTGTATGGATTACCACGGGGCAATAGCCGTGGGCAGGTACGTTTGCATCGAGACAGATTTCCAGAACGAAGGTGTCCCGACAGGAAGACGTTCGAAGCAATTGATCGGCGTCTTAAGGAGCACGGAACATTCCAGCCTATGACTTGCGAATGGGGAACACCTAGAACGACGAGGACACCTGCAATGGACGAGGCAATTCTTCGTGCAGTTGACGATAACCCTAATGTCAGCGTCAGAGAAGTTGCTGCTGTACAAGGTAACGTTGACCACGTCAGTGTATGGAGAGTGCTACGGGAGAACCAGTTGTTTCTGTACCATGTACAGCGTGTGCAGGCACTATCAGCAGCTGACTGGCCTCCACGGCTACACTTCTGCGAATGGTTCATCCAAAAATGTGCCAATCCTCATTACAGTGCAAATGTTCTCTTTACGGATGAGGCTTCATTCCAACGTGATCAAATTGTAAATTTTCACAATCAACATGTGTGGGCTAATGAGAATCCGCACGCAATTGTGCAATCACGTCATCAACACAGATTTTCTGTTAACGTTTGGTCAGGCATTGTTGGAGATGTCTTGATTGGGCCCCATGTACTTCTACCTACGCTCAATGGAGCACGTTATCATGATTTCATACGGGATACTCTACCTGTGCTGCTAGAACATGTACCTTTACAAGCACGACACAACATGTGGTTCATGAACGATGGAGCTCCTGCACATTTCAGTCGAAGTGTTCGTCCGCTTCTCAACAACAGATTCGGTGCCCGATCGATCGGTAGAGACGGACCAATTCCATGGCCTCCACGCTCTCCTGACCTCAACCCTAATGACTTTCATTTATGGGGGCATTTGCAAGCTCTTGTCTACGCAACCCCGGTACCAAATGTAGAGACTCTTCGTGCTCGTATTGTGGACGGCTGTGACACAATACGCCATTCTCCAGGGCTGCATCAGCGCATCAGGGATTCCATGCCGCAGTGGGGCTCGTCCGGGATCTTTAAGTGCATCGATGATAATAGTGCAGCGATAAATTTCGTAAGTGCTTAGCATTCCAAAAAAAAAGTTTATTTGTGCAGTGTGGCAACAGTGAAAATATGTCAAAAATAAATAAATAAATAAAGTGTGTTTGTGCGACTACCAAAAACCATCATCACACCGCTCGGAAGATTAACGTCTGGATTATGTCAACAGAAGTCATCAATCAAGACCTCAGCTTCAATAAAACCGAATAGAAGTGAAGAAACCAACAGGAAAACCGATCACGACATCATAGCATAAAGCTACGTATTTTGTTGTTGTTGTCATTTAAAATAATTAATAGTTAACATGTCTCTACCTGAGAGTGATGAGATCGTAGGAAATGTAAAAATTGAACCAGGGGATGGTGAATAATTAAACTTAACAGAGTGGCTAGCAGGGTTTGCAACTCAAATAAGCTCGCAACTTAAACAATCCAGTGAAGAAATAAGTGTGAAACTGAAAGAAAACACAGATAGACTGGATAAGTTAAGTTTCAATTTTGATGTATTAAGTACTCATCTCAATTAGAAGTGTGAGGAAATTAAAACTACCCTCAGCAAGGACACTAGAGAACAGTTGATGCACTTCAGAAAAGAATTTCAAGTTAAAGTTGAAAGTTTAAATGAAAACATACAAGCTAACACAGACAGCATTGCTGTCATCTACAACACAGTAGATACTGAAGTTGAAAGATTAGATCAGAGAATAGACAAAACTTCAGAAAACCTTAAACAAGAATACAACCTGGATACCACTAATGTAGATACAAAAGTAGAAAATATGCACACTAAATGTACACAACTGGAGGACGCATTGATGTCCAAACAAACGATTTACAACCAAAATACAATGTATGTGCACATCCAAGTGAAATGCTTTCCTGGTGAAAATCTGCACCCTATTGACTTTATTCACCAATGTAAGGATATGTTTGTGGTAGGAATGTCAGATAACATAAAAATCAAGTTAGTAAAACGGTTTCTAGAAGGGGAGGCCCTATCCTGGGCAAATGAGAATAATGATTCTTGGAATACTTTTGAAGAGTTTGAAGCTAAATTTATTTGCAAATTTTGGTCACAATCCATACAAGCCAGATTAAAGTCAGAATTTCTAAATGGACCAGTGTATAGAGGGAAAGTAAGGGGAATGCAAAAATTTTGCAGAGATCAATTGAAAAAGCTTGCTCACTTGAATAACTCCTTTGATATTATGACACAAATTGATGTTTTAAAAAGAAGGTTACCAGAGAGACTGCAGTGGGAAATGGTCCATGGACCAGACGATTCAATGGAAGAGTTCCTGAAATTTGTAAATAGATTAGATAGGGCCTTGGAAAGAGAAAATAACCAAAGTTTTGGCTCTGGCAACAACCAGTATGGGGGGGGGGGTGGAACAGGAATGTAAATAGAGATTATTATGGGAGGAGAGACTTTGAAAATTCTGGAAATAATGCTCCAAATAGGGGAGATAGGAGGTATGAAAATGATTTCAGAAACAATACACAGGAGGGAGGATGGAGGAGAGATAACAGGAATGATAGAAGTAGGTATTGGGGAAGAGAACAAGATAGAAGGGGGTTTGTTGAAACTGGTGAACAAAACGACAACTACAAACGGACAGACCGAGGGAACCAGCCGGGAAACGGTGTACAGTCCCACTAGATGTCCGTAGTTTTGGGGCTAGACAATATTATGATAGGACAACACATAACCGAAACTGGAAAAGGAGAGGATACAATGTAAAGAGTAAGTACCATGAAAACACTGATGTTGTTAGAATGAATAAATTAGAATTTAATAAAAGGTTTTGGGATACTATGAGTAAAAGTAATACAGTTAATAAAAACAGTGTTCAAGCACAGGTAGTTAGTGAAAGTGCAGAAGTTGAAGGTATTGCAGAGTTCCATAGTTGGGCTGAAAAAGATACTGGTGCTAATATCAAGTCAGACACACCACAAATAGAATCTATTTTGGGGGGTTTATTTGATAAGAAGGGGGATGACGAAGTGTTTAATGGAGCCAAAGACTCAATTGCTGAGATTCAGATACATAGGGGGGAAACTGAAGATGGGGTTGTTGTGGAGGAGGAGGAAGAAGTAATAGAGGGACATTTAAATAATGATCCTAAATCAAGTGATGTTGTTGATGAGAGTGTGAAGGGAGAAATAAAAGTATTTGTAGAATTGAAAAGTGATGATGAAGTAAAGGTAAGTGGTGTGACAAACATGGGTCATAATGAGGTTAATGCAAGTGAAATGCAGACTAGGGAATGTGTATCTGAGGACAAGCTATTGCCTATTGGGAACTACGAAACACTAATCTATGAGAATGGTAATAATAATAATATTAAAGAAAATATAAAGGGATGCAATGTAAATGTGTGTTTTCAAGAAAAAGGGGAAAAGTTTTTAGAAGTTTTGTGGAACAACTATGGAAACTGTATAAACAAAGATGCCTTTTGGAAAGAATTAGCAAAGGTAAGTGCAACCTTGTATCCTACATGGTGGACAAGAATCCGTAGTGGACTTTATAAAAAAGGGGGTGAAAACAGTAGTTTAAGTGACAACACAGTGTTAAAAGGAACAGATGAAAATAAAGGTTTATGTTTAAATGTCAATGCTTTGCAAACAGAGAGGGATGTGTCTAAGTGTAGGAAAGAGACATTAGACTTAGGAACTAAAGAAATTGAAAAAGATCTATTGTTTGAAAATACAGAAATAGACAAAGATGTTGAGTTAGGTTGTCCATATGTTAAAGTAAACATTGACACTTGTCCATTTGAAATAAAAGAAAGCCCACATCCTAATGCGAATAGACTTATCTTTCCCAGATCAAGAAGGTTATTTGGATTAAGAAAAATCACTGAATTGAAACCATATAAACATGATTAAGCACATTTCCCTGTTTGAATACAGTTACTTACCCATTTTCCAGAAAGCATGTTATCAGCAAAGTTTTTACTGGGTGTGTCAAATAGCAACTACCACTCATCCTACAGACCCTGGAGAAGTTCCAGATCTCTGAGAGAATGTTTTTATATTTATATTGTCACTATTGAATATTAAATTTTGAGACATCTTCTTTACTTGCAATGGGCAAGAAGGTGACAAACATTTATTACTTTCCTTTTGTATTGTTGAATATGGGACATACTTGCACCAAATAAAAGACAATGAAAAAATTGTTGTGCAAGACCCATCATTTTGTGACTATTGTATTCTTAGGCATAAGATTTGTGTACAATTTTCTACAGGTAATCAGATGTTCACCAAGTTTGATATTTGTGTTATGTTGTGACCAATTTAAGTGTCCAATTTTAGTATTAATATGTTCTTGTACTGTCTTGACTATGCGTCTCAATGGGAGACAAGTTTTTTAAATATTTCCTTTTTTTTGCAAGTGCATATTATATTCATACATGTGACTTCTCTAGTGTTTGTGTTTATATATCATGTCCATACTTATATTTATGTTCTTTGTTTTCATTTCTTTTATGTGGCTCAAAAAGAGCAGACAGTTGCAATATTTTCCTATGGACATATGACCTGTCCATCTATATAATATATTTATGTTCCTTCTATTATCTTGATTAATCTGTGACTCAATGAGAACTGACTTTGAAATAATTAACATATATTTTTGATATATCTTAAAATCGCATGTGATATATTTGTGTCTGTTTTTAATCATTTTCCATGTGGCTCACTGGGAGCAAAGATTAACATTTTTTTTACTTTCATATATTACTAATTATTTTTATTATGCTGTCATACTGAATGACATAACTCAAAGTGCATTTGAAACAACACAACTAAAATATTTGCGGGAAAAAGTCATTTTGGAACGGTGTAACGGTCATTGCATACATTCACATTATGCATAGTAAAACAAAAAAAAACAAAAAATTTTTATTAAAGTTGTACTTTTCCAAATTTTAACCATTTGACACATTTGTCCTAGTCGGCTAATATCATTAACATTCTGTAAATGATATTACCCGAGGGGCGTATTGTAACGGAACATGTTAAAGGCTTTACTGTACCGAAGTATGCGATACCCTCCAAATTCAACCAGTTTAACGAGTATTTATGATTATAGAAAAGTTATTGTGTATGTTAACAATGATTGCGTAACATGTCTCCATAAACAGTCAACCCATTAAATTATACTGAATAACTAACCCACACAAAAGTTAATATCACTTGATCACTGATACAGCAAATGTCATCATGTAAAAACACTGAGTTCATCTTAAATAATTAATATGAAGTACAAAAAATAGTGTACAACTTAGGTATTTTGGATCTCCTTAAATAAAAATCACCCAGTGAAACCTATTTGTTCACTAGGGGCGGTTTCACTTAGTATTCACGAAATCAATCCTGTTTTAGACGAAAACCAATGTATTTCTTAATAATTCATGTTAATTACTTATTTATGCAAATTAGAGAAGTCAATTGACAAACTTCTAGAAAACGGACTTTTTGTAACAAAGAATTATTCTGTCAAGCCAACAAATCTGTCTGTCATTTTAATAACATGTTAAATTATGTCACTCGATGCAAATTAATAACTTTTCTGCACAAATTATGATAACATATGTACATGTGACTTGTAAACTATATCTCTTTTTAGTAGTTCTTTGACAATGTTATAAATACGAGCAGCAAGAAGGGTCGAGAGGCAGTCGGAATGTCACTTTGGTACAGTGTGTTAGTGTGTTATTGTTTGAGGTGGATAAACAATGCAAAGAACATGTAAAGGAAGTTGTGTTGTGTCATAGTCTTTGGTGGGCAGTGGAATTAAGATGGCCACCAGAGAAATAAATATTTGAAGTTTACATATTTGTTGGTTTCGTTCATTCTTTATCATCAAAAGCACATAAAAAACACGGGACCTCATGTTTTTAACCCTAGACAACCAGATTGAGAGCCAGCATCAACATCGAGACACAGCAGCGATCCAGCAGGCAGCAGTGATTACTACAATGCATTGTAATGGCGCCAACCTAACATCAAGTGCTAACAAGCTCCGTAAATGGGAGTGAAATAGTGCGATTATAGCAAAAAGCAATATCTACGACCAGGCGACCATTACAAGTACTAGCATCAAGCACATTAGTACGTAGCATCAACAGGTTAGTGTTCATCACGAACGTGGTTTTGCAGTCAGTGCAATGTTTATAAATGCGGAGTTGGCAGGTGCCCATTTAGTGTATGGATTACCACGGGGCAATAGCCGTGGGCAGGTACGTTTGTATCGAGACAGCTTTCCAGAATGAAGGTGTCCCGACAGGAAGACGTTCGAAGCAATTGATCGGCGTCTTAAGGAGCACGGAACATTCCAGCCTATGACTTGCGAATGGGGAACACCTAGAACGACGAGGACACCTGCAATGGACGAGGCAATTCTTCGTGCAGTTGACGATAACCCTAATGTCAGCGTCAGAGAAGTTGCTGCTGTACAAGGTAACGTTGACCACGTCAGTGTATGGAGAGTGCTACGGGAGAACCAGTTGTTTCTGTACCATGTACAGCGTGTGCAGGCACTATCAGCAGCTGACTGGCCTCCACGGCTACACTTCTGCGAATGGTTCATCCAAAAATGTGCCAATCCTCATTACAGTGCAAATGTTCTCTTTACGGATGAGGCTTCATTCCAACGTGATCAAATTGTAAATTTTCACAATCAACATGTGTGGGCTAATGAGAATCCGCACGCAATTGTGCAATCACGTCATCAACACAGATTTTCTGTTAACGTTTGGTCAGGCATTGTTGGAGATGTCTTGATTGGGCCCCATGTACTTCTACCTACGCTCAATGGAGCACGTTATCATGATTTCATACGGGATACTCTACCTGTGCTGCTAGAACATGTACCTTTACAAGCACGACACAACATGTGGTTCATGAACGATGGAGCTCCTGCACATTTCAGTCGAAGTGTTCGTACGCTTCTCAACAACAGATTCGGTGCCCGATCGATCGGTAGAGACGGACCAATTCCATGGCCTCCACGCTCTCCTGACCTCAACCCTAATGACTTTCATTTATGGGGGCATTTGCAAGCTCTTGTCTACGCAACCCCGGTACCAAATGTAGAGACTCTTCGTGCTCGTATTGTGGACGGCTGTGACACAATACGCCATTCTCCAGGGCTGCATCAGCGCATCAGGGATTCCATGCGACGGAGGGTGGATGCATGTATCCTCGCTAACGGAGGACATTTTGAGCATTTCCTGTAATAATGTGTTTGAAGTCACGCTGGTACGTTCTGTTGCTGTGTGTTTCCATTCCATGATTAATGTGATCTGAAGAGAAATAATAAGATGAGCTCTAACATGGAAAGTAAGCGTTTTCGGATACATGTCCACATAACATATTATCTTTCTTTGTGTGTGAGGAATGTTTCCTGAAAGTTTGGGCGTACCTTTTTGTAACACCCTGTATAGCTAGTTATTCTGACATACGTTCACTTTCAGAACACTTTTCACAAAGAAATTGTTTCTTAGTGTCCTTTTTACAAGCAAAGTTATTACGTCTATGACATTTAATTAATGTGGATGAATTTTTTGACCTTCACGAAGGATGGACGTTTGCAAAAACAGACATAATGTCATATGGGATAACAGCAATCAGTGATTTTATGTTACTTAAAATCCGTCTTGATTGCAATTTTTTTATTATTATTCATATGACCGGTTTCGGTTCATTCAGAACCATCTTCAGATCTGATATTTCAGTTACAGGAGTAACCCGTCCAAATTCACCAACTTTCACATAAAATGTGACGTAGCATGTGAAAGTTGGTGAATTTGGACGGGTTACTCCTGTAACTGAAATATCAGATCTGAAGATGGTTCTGAATGAACCGAAACCGGTCATATGAATAATAATAAAAAAATTGCAATCAAGACGGATTTTAAGTAACATATGGATGGACGTTTCGCGCTTCAGCACGAAACTGAATAAGATACACGGAGGGTTCGGTTGGCAACAATGTGAATTGGACTCTACATACGAGTTGTTCTTTCATAATAACTTCTGCTAGCTTCTTGAGATAAATATGTTTTCGTGAAGCTATCTCTGGTTTGTGAAGAGAAACGATAGTTGTGAATTAGTTGCAGGAACTCTGAAAAAAGCAATAGAAATAGCCAATGCACGTCTCTTGCAATTCTTGAACTGAGTAACAGGGACACGTTTTATCTACAATGTACACTCTACATTTCGTCACGTTGTAGTCAGCTATGATTTTAGGTTTATGTGTTTCCTCATCAAATGTCACCGTGTCATGCATAGTAGACAATAACAAGAGAGTACAGTTTTTTGCGAGGAACGTATCAAGCTAAGATCTTATGCTACTGAAATCCCAACATAGCACTTGCAATTTCTCTCGTTTCATTTGGGCGAAATTATGGAAGAATTTTACTTCTTTTCTTCCTTATCATACCAATCTAGTTGGTGTTATTCTGCAGCAAATATTCAGAAAGGAGGTATCTTGGAGACCAATAGTCTGCTGTAAGTTTCCTGTAAAAATTTACTACACGCATCAAAAGTCTCTACACTACGTCCTCTGGAGCATTTACCAGATATTGCCCTTCTGGTTGCAAGCCGCAGTAAACCTCCAAATTACTGACATAATTTTTTTTTTCCATCACATAGTGCAAACATTTTTATCTCATGTTTAGTCGGTTTGCTGTGTATATGCTGTCTGTCTCCACAGCGGCCACTGAACGGGTGAAATCCGCATACTGCGTAGAAGAAACGGGAACCTGATGTCACTCATTACAGCCCTAAGCTGTTGCATTACTGCTCCATCCGACGCCCAGACTTCCAGTATATTAGCGTGATGCTCTTTTCGTGTTCTAGTCAAAAACAGAAAACCGATCACAGGCATTGTTTCGTAGCTTGATGTCACTTTACTATCTCTTTTGTGCAAGAATTTATGTGTGTCCCGCTGTCTATTCATCTACATATTTGGATAGTTCACGATTTCACAAGAATGTCAATTTCAATTATTTTCAGGAGAGCACTGACTTCATCAGTTACATCCACCGCATTTCTCTTTGGACCAGGTAGAATTTGCACAATGTTTTTTATGTTGATTCTTGACGGTTTAGCACACTCGCTTAAACACCAATGTGTAACTTTGCCTTTCCCGATAGTGAACAATTGCACATCTTCTGTCTCTTAGAGAGCAGCACCGTCCTTACCATATAGTTCAGATTCACTACCGTGGTGCTCATATTCAAAGTTTCCATCACAGAAATCCACTTCACTTTCCTCCAGGCCCGAACATTCTGGATTGACTTCATAATCGCTTTCTTCGAGTAGTTTGCGAATTTCCTCGTCTGATACACCCTTTGAACTAAAATAAAACATCAATAGAAATGAAGCTAATAAATAAATTCAGATTCCAGTACATACAAATTAACTTTTAATAGGTATTTATAAGAAATGAAAAACAATGAATAAGTATAGTTAACTTACCTCTGCATAATGGCTGCTGAAACAAAGTTGGCAACTATCACACCGCACGTTTTACTTTTTACAACCTTCAACATCTCGGTTCTTATACTTCAGAGAACAAAGTGCCTTCAGTTTCTTTGGTTAGTTTTCATAGTTTAATATTGTCGAGAAAATATCAGCAGTGGAATACACGGAAACGGTGTCGCAATAGTTCAAGGTTAAGGCAAAATAAAAACAGCCCCTGTTGCGCTTTTTACAACAGTGCGTCCGCTAAAGCGTTAAATGATGCGCCAAAGTCGTTTGAAATTATATTATTTCCAATTCATACTTCTGTAAGACCAACCAATCAGAGTGCAGTAATAATAATTATACCAATTTTGCAGATATAATTACTTCATCCTGGAATTAAAGCCAAAGATCTTCATTGTTTCAGAAATACATTTACCTTTGTCGTATGAGTAGTGTCAAATTACATAATTTCGCTACACATGTATAACTCTGAGGTAATATTAAACTGATCGCAAGGTCAAAGGTATGCATTGCACACTTCAAACGACGTACGCACATTCATATCTCTCTCTTCTCATCCAATCCAAGCCTAGTATTAAAATGTAAGTTTCAATTGCGATGTAGTACTGTGTGGCCTCTGCTCAAAAGTATGTGAACGACCTGAATGATCAAAAAGTACATCACTCACCTCCTCTCCTCCAATTGGAACCTATATTACTATTACAATGTAGCCCCATCTGGGTTGGGCTGAAAAGAGTCCTAAATATTTTTTTATTACAAAATTCCATCAAAGTATTTCAGTTGTCAAAATTACGGAAAATGCTGTCAACTATGATTCCTGACTTCTGAAAATATTTTATGTACTGTCTTAACAGTAACACCAGCAAATTTAATTCGAAGCTATAAATCATTCTCTATGGAATTTTGGAACGAGTATACAGGGTGAGTAAGGAGGAAACCTACATGTTTCGAGAGGTGATGGTATTAGTGATATTGAACTTAATTCCTTTCCATAATGGTTTGCGAGATATAACACTTTTGATGTATTTTGTTATTTATTTAGGGTATTATTTAAATATTATCATTGTTTACAATGCACTGCGTCAGTGTAGAGGAAGATGGGGCGAATAATTTTATAAAAGATACCAACAGCCTCTCAAGTCAGGAAATTCCCTCAAATTGGTCCATAAAAACTGCCTAAGCTACAGTGCATGTACGCCGCACTCTTCATTTAAACTATCAATCCTAGAGAAAAAGTAAATACCACATTGTCAGTAGGTCAGTTAACGTACCTTAATTTTGTACTGCAACACCATGCCACTGGGGGTGGGGGGCGGGTGTAGTTTTCGAGTTATTCAAGAATAGTTTACTAAGGTGATATTAAATGCGTTCAATATAGGAAATCTTTAGAAATAGTGCATATGTCTGTACGAATTATTTTACTGAGAAAGAGTAATGCTGTATCCTTTCAAAGCATGGACTTTTCCTCCTTACTCATCCTGAATAAAATCTTCGCTATAAATAATTAAAAAAGAACATTTGGAAATAGAATATAAATAACGAATTAGGGGTACATAGTTGCCAAACATGAGTTTCATTTTAAATACTGTTCCATAAATCCTGAAAACACGAAACAAAATTGCCTGTTGATTTACATCACAGCTGGTTAACCTCGCCAAAAGATCGCTCCATTGTTATAAAGTGTTACGTATTCATTCTCAGTAACATGAATTGTCACTGCCACCAACAGATATATGTACTGGATAAAATGTTCTAAGTTGAATCTATGGACCACAGTCTACTGACCACACTTCGTTTGAGGCACAAGACAGCCTTAAATTAATGATATTTCACATCTGTGACGTCACAGTGCACTAGAATGTCTGCGAAATACATCACATTCACATTTATTTTTTTCATCATGTTATTTACCGTCCATAAAAGGTGATTTTTAACCATAAAGCACAGGTTCGTGGGAGGGTGGAGGGGGGATTAATATATAACCGATAGCTGTTTTTCAAAATTATTGGGGTCTTACATGAGGTTAACTACCAGAAAAGTTTTCTAAGGGACAAATTGACTGTCTTAACTTAGATATGCATATTCTAAAATGTATGATAAGGAGTAATTTTCTCTTTATATAGAAAGAAAGATACATTACAACCATGTTTGAGAAATAAAGTTGCCACCCTTGTCATTCAGGATGATGAGCAGAATGGTCTTCTCTATTTGAAACTCATAGTGTGAGCTACCTTTGCCAGTTGTTGTTTAGACTTAGAGAGAGTAACAATGATAGCGCAGATCACAATTAATTGCCTCAAACTATTGATTACACAATGTGAAGGAGCATATTAATTTTTGTCACGCAGCTGTTTACTAAAGGTCTTAAACCCTTAGGGTAAAACCAATCACCCTCTCTAAACTGGTTATTACTGGCCATTGAGCACCACTGGTTACTAATATTCATCGATCACTGGCCATCACTGATCTGTAATAATCATTGCTCACTGTCCATCACTGATGAATGGGCATCACTGATCAGTTACTATTACTGATGACCATAATCGATCTCTTATTGTCATTGCCCACTGAGTGTCATTGATCACTGACCATCATTGATCAATGAACAAATATGATCACTGATCATGTTTGGACACTGACCATCTATAAGCATTTCCCACCATTGACCCACTCGAATCCGTTTTTATGTATCAGATGCCTGGAACAGTGGCATAACAAGCTGTTGTTGTGGGTTTATCGATTAGAAAGGCCACTGAAAACTTCCAAATCTGCGAATCACACACCATTGTGTGTGTGTGTGTGTGTGTGTGTGTATGTGTGTGTGTGTGAGAGTGTGGGCGGGTGTGTGTGCGAATGTGTATGTAGGTGCCTATAAAGTGTATTCAATCTGCGCAATGTGTTTGGTGCTTATGAAGATCATCATATTGCTTACGTCTTAACTGTAAACGCGTAAGTGTCTCTGAGTGGAAAGGAGCGCCTAAAGATAAAGTACCACTAGAAACGTATAATCGATGACAGTTATTGCAAACGAATGGGACCTTGTTGTGGTTGAGTACAAAGAAACGCTGCAATGCTCAAATTACTTATTTTACCTCATCTAATGTGCTTGTCGAAAATGCCACAATACTCTAAAATGCTTAATGAAGTATAATGTTTACCTTGAAACAGCATCTAAATACATAAAATGTATTTAATATAGCAATGTGGGTATTGGCATCGCCTAATTTGTTTTATTATCAGTTCACGAAGGTGATGTGGATACTGCAACACAAAAAAATAAAATACTCGTACAATCGATTAGAAGCATTACAAAGAACCTGTTGCCTCATTTGGAGCTGTGGCTAGCTAAAAGTCCTGTAATCAGTTACATCAACACGTAATTAAAGTGCCACCACACACCTGTAACACACAGTTTTTTTTAAGGGGAGGAAGTAATACAGTGTTTGATTTTAGGAGAGAATAAGGTGTTTTATTACGACGTAATATTTAAACTGTGGAACAACGTATATTGTTAATACACAGACAGAAAAGACGACCAAAGCCGATAACAGTCACAGATGTGACATCCTAAACATAATTTCAGGGTCGATATCTCTGAAAACAAATTAAGTTATTCAAAATTTATAGTATTATATGTGAGATCTCTCGTATCTTGCAACCGCAGTGAAACATCAAATTCAGCATCTATATTGTATTACTAAATCATACAATTACTTATTAAGAGATTCAAAGCTCGTTATTGGTTTTACTGATAAAAAACGTTTAGGCTGTCCTTTAACAGTTACACCAGTATGTTATTAAAATAGTGATTCATTTATTACAATTAAGAAGATAAAAGCGTACGTACTAACAATCCGTTTTATATGTCGCTACTGCTCTTTGATACTGCATTTAATACGACAAATATGCTCTTACACTGGCCACATCACGATTCTCCCATACCATACATGAGGAAAGTGAAGGTGCACATTTAACACAAACACAAACAGTGATGAAATTTTACACAGGTGGGCTCTGTCAAAAAATCCTCGCTGTCCTTCCTGGAAGATGATGAAGCAGTTGGTATTTTCAAGTTAACAATCGTTAAGGCTTCCTGAAAGTTTTTGAACAATTCCACTATTAGCTAAATCCTTCACTGTAATTAACACGTTTTTCGTTTGTCATGCAGTGTCTACAAAATCTTGTCCTCCCCAAGGAAAGCAAACGAACACGCAGAAAACCACACAACATGTTATACCCTTAGATCGTCCGATTAATCCCAATGTTTCAAGCCTCTTCAGAATTTAAATTCAAAATACATCGTTTGATCTTCGTTATCAGTACAAAAGAAATCAATTTATCTGTACACTGCTTAATAACTAATGGTGAATCACTGAAGAGTGCTAATCTCGACTCATATATCTTGCATTTAGGATAAGCTAAAGTTACATTTTCTTTATCATGCACTGAACTACACATCGGTGTTGGTTCAAGTAATGAATGTGGACATACATCCATTCTAGGTAAGGATGCCTCCTACATTGTGTACTGAAATACACAATGATTTAGTGATTCCAATTTAACATACCCACCAAAGTTAGGTTTGTGAAATCTATAGTGTAAAGTTGAATCGTGTGAAAAAGTTACATACTACAAGAGCTTCAAAACGGTAGTAAATTTCTTCAGGCTAAAAATGCCCAAAGCAAAGCCGTCCCGCCTTCAGGCAAGTCAATTCCAACAGAAGCTATAAAATATACGCATATCGTTAAGGGTGCATTAAATCACATTAGCTCATTGTCCGCAGCTGGTGGTCTTGCGGCAGCTATCTCGCTTCCCACGCACCAGGTTCCCGGGTTCGATTCCAGATGGGGTCAGGGATTTTCCCTGCCTCGAGATGACTGGGTGTTGTTGTGTCGTCTTCATCATCATCATTCATCCCGATTACGTTCGGAGGAAGGCAACGGAAAACCACATCCGCAAAGACCTTGCCTAGTACGGCGGTGCGGAGCTCCCGCATCGTCCCCTACGCTCCTTAGACTATGGGACCGCATCATCCATCGTCATCAGTGGTTCATTATCGATTATGTTTATGACATACATATCAGCACGGCAGTGAACGCATTTTCTACTGCGCTCATAAATATCTCGCTAGGTTTTGCCAAAGAAGCGGAAGTTGTAAGTCAACGAGCATGCACTTCAACTTCTCATTACAACTGCTTCTCAGAGATCGGGACAGCTATGCCAAAAGGATAAAAATGAAATTCTTACACGCTATCAGTTTATGAATCCAACAGATAGAGATTACAATGAGAAAGTTGAAGATTGCGATAGAGAAGAAGGGGATGATGACATTAACGATTGGGTAACAGCCACCAACAAATCGCTGTCCGATATTAACGTGAATGAACTAAACCGAGCGATTGGTATTCTTGCCGGCATCGAAAGCGGGTGCAGTAATGATTATCTTTTGAAAAGGAACCTCAAGAAGCATAGATAACCATCTGAAGCTGGAGGAAAGAATAAAGTGCAGTTGCGTAGGCGGACAGTAAGTAATACCCATATCTGTAGGATGATCAGGGAAACGTGTAACTCGTGCCCTCTCCCTTTCTTCGTGTGCTGAGTATAAGAAGTTTGTTTTAGCTACAGCAAGAGCATGTTTCTCGTAATATATTCAATACCGACGAACAGTGTTGACCTATAAAATGGGCTGTTAATATACACACTTTTCGTACTTCATCAACTGTGAAAAAATAAATCCTACTGTGAAAGGAATATTTACATCAGTAGACTCAGTTATAAGACACTTGTGTAACTCTTAAGAGTACTGATTAACTAAAATCAGTAGTGTCAAAGTAAATGCTGCAATTATTTTAACAAGTAATAAACACAATTTAGATGCAGATATATTTAATTGGAAGCTTCATTGTGCTTGCAAAGTGTGAGAGATCTTACATGCAATACAACTTTATTTTCGCCTAAGTCTCTTGGAGATCTTTCATACTACGAGAAGCATGCAATCTGCATGTATTTTAATAGGTTATGTAGGCACGTTTAGAAGAAAAGAAGTCCAGTAGTTCATACAAGTATCTCAGTAAATTTAAAATTTGACGTGGACACTTACGATTAACAATGAAATTCGCCAACAGCCATGAAATTGAGATGTTATTTAATTTTGACTACCACTTTGGCATTCCACTACGCCGTCTTCAGGCCCCTGCATAATAAAAGAGTATACTTGTAGTGTATATCAAGATGTACTAAGCAAGGTTTACATAAATTGACGTGTAATCATGAACGCACTTAATGCTTCAAAATGAAAGCAGTGGCGTTAAAACAAATGTCTGTCTACATCCAGCACAACTGAATAAAGCTAGTATACATATCTGTTAGTCGTGAAACTATTTAACAACACGGATTTACAAGAGAAAATGTAAAAACCTTAAAAAGACCAGAAATAGGGAGTGTACAGGTAGGAGCTCCGCCAAACAAATGTTGCCAATTTTCTTAACCCTCCAGCAGGCGCGTCAACTTTCATGACGCCACTAGTCGCGATGTATCTCGTGGATACATGTGACGAATTTTGTGATTTTTTGTTTGTTTACACGTTCTTTTTCTTTTGTTTTTGTTTTAAATTGCAGTTACCTTTATTGTTACAGATTTTACAAATAGAGAAGTGAGCATCAGGCTCATTACACTTTCAAATTAACAGAAATATTTGACATTTTGTAATGGAGAAGTACATGAAATTGTTTTAAAAATTGATTTTATTATAGATACAAATAAATTATTGAACTAATCAAAGCATCTCTCTTTTTACTTATTGCCCTCTACAGAAAGACATTGTTCACAAATTATTTTTGCGTGCTTTTGCAGACAAAGATGTGTACCGCATTTTTCACATGTATACTTACTGAGACAAGTCTTTTTTGTCTCCCTGTAACATGACTGGCACCATTTGCTTTTCTTGTTTTCTGATTCCAAGGATTGTTCAGCGTTTTCTTGCTCTTTTCCTTTAGGTTTGTACTTTACTAGCATTGAACTTATATCATATAGAGTCATACTAAAAGCTCTTCTTTTTGGATGATCTTGCAGTAGAGTCAGAGCCAAAGTTTTGAGGTACTCGCGCCGATTTGAGTATTTATTCTTGTTGCCCAAGAAAATTACTCTTGAATTGATGCCTGCAATGTTCAACAGGTGGAAAAAATCACCACAGGCCATCTTCTTGGTGACCTAGCTACATTGTAGGTTGCACAGGGTTTGTCAACTACATCAACTCCAGATTTGGTGTCATTATAGTGTAGAATAATTGCTGGTTTTTTCTCTAAACCTTCCAAAACCTCACTTGACGATACATGCGTACTCGAAAGGAGGACTACAGTTTTCCATTTTTTCGGGACATACGACACAAGGGTTTCATTCTTGCTGTGGCCAAATACGCTATCATATTGCTGCCTAAATTTGGTGCTACGAAATTCGATGGCAGTTCCTTCTCGTTTTTCGAATTGTGCCTACAAACGACAGTCTCCTTTTGTGCAGTTCTCTTACTAACTCCAAACTAGTGAACCAGTTATCTGCTGTAATGTTTCTACCCATCCCATATATTGGTTCGGAAAGTCTCTGAACTACTTCTTTGGCGGAGTTGTTATTCTGAAAGGGTCCTTCTGGTTGTAACCCACAATATATTTCCATGTTGTAAGTATAATAAAGCTTGGCATCACATAGGCAGAAAATTTTGATGCCATGTTTAGATGGTTTGGATGGTATGAACTGGTGAAATCCACACCGGCCTCGAAATGCTGGTAGCTGCTCATCAACTGTGACGTTCTGACCGAAGGTGTAATGTGTCTTGCAGTTATTCAAACACATGGTGAACATTTCCCTCACAGCTGCTAATTTGTCTGTCTTGCGCCGTTCTTGTCTTGTGGCTCCATGATCAAAACGAACACATCTTCTTAGGAACAGGAAACGTTTTTCGGACATGGTCATTCTAAAAATGTTCAGACCAAGGCCATCTGCTGCCCAGAATTCGTGAACATTCTGTCGCCCACCACGGAACACACCAGCAAGGTATAACAAGCCAAGAAAGGCTTTTATTTCGATTGCGTCTGTGTCCTTGCAGTCACTCTCGCGAGCAAAGTTTCCTTTTAGATCAGCTATACGCCTGTTAGTGTTGACCACAATTAGATCTAGGATATCATTACTGATGAATAGGCTCCAGCAGTCAATTTCAGTTACCATTTTCTTTGCATCTCCAACTACCCCAGGCAGTTTGGTTAGTATATTATGAGGCCTTGTCTGTGTTGCTTTCCAAGACACTTTCCTCCATTTAGTTCCATCCTTAACCAAAATGAAAAAAATTAGTACATTACACCATTATTAGATATTGTTATTATTACATCTGAAATCATATTTATTGTCTTTTCTACTCACCAAAATAGCAGTGTTCATCAGTTTCCTGCACTTTATTATTTTCCTCTTCATCATATTCATGATCTGTGTCTGAGTCTACAGATCGTGTTTCGAGTATATCTTCGGTTTCTTAATCAGTTTCTGCAAGATCATCTTCATCTTCAATGGATACCTCGTCGTCGAGAAGAAGGCGATATACTTCTTCCAAACCCTTAGAATTTTCTAGATTATATCGTTTACTCATTTTCAAAGAGAGTACACGTAGCTACAACGAAACTTTGCATCATTTAGAAGACCACAACGCAACTGCCGACTTGCGTGCGCTGCAAACAATGCAACAGCTGCAGTTATTAGCGGCGACAAAGCGTTACCCGAGTAGGCGCGCTGTATCTGAGAGATACAGGCAGTACACGTTTCCACACCCGACTTATTTATGACCTTGTCAGTATCGATATAAGACTGAAATTCCTGTGAAGCAATAAGATGAGTATAACACAAGATGTCGTGGGCCAGCAAACCATTACCACTGTTCATTGCGGTAATATTAGAGAAAAGGTAGGTCATGTATCTTACAGATACATGCGCAACTGTCGGAGGGTTAAATATAAAATCGTACATACTTACTATAGATGAGGAAACCCCCGTTTTATGGGGACCTATCCTCGATTAAAGTGAAATGTCACATTATAATCTATGAAGTAAAATAATGTATATATTTCCGGCCTAGATACCATCACAGTCGGTGATATGATTAGTTGTCATGGCATCAAAAACTGAACTTGGTCGCAAAACCCAACGGCAGACGACTTATTAAGAGAAAAACGGAATGCAAGGAGCAAGCTAAGAATATTCACAAAAATCTTGTGAGCCTATGTTAAACATCAAATCGAAATAAAGAGATACGATTTGATGTCCTTTATACCGCTTTACATGTCAGCACTACCACTTTGAAACAAACCAACAAGGAACTCAAATTTGATCTTCTTAATGTTTTCGCATGTTCTCTTGTGAATCCGTGATGTTAAATAATTTCACGACTAACAAATATTTACACATATTTTATTCTATTGTTCTGGATGTACAGAGAGATTTTTTTTAACCCCACTACTTTCATTTTATATCTTTAAGTGCTTTTATGATTACCCATCACTTTCTGTAACACTTTTTTAGTACACCCTGATGTACGCTACAAATATGCCCTTTTATAATGTAGTGGCCTGAAGATGGCACAGTGGAATGTCGAAACTGGAAGTCAAAATAGAATAAAATAACGTCTCAGTTACACACGCTGTTGGCGAATTACATTGATAGTCATGGAACAGCTGATGTCCCCTGTCGACGGTGACCTATTACTAACTGGCTAATGGTGGATTACCACACGACGTCTCACGACTTATCTAGAATGTCAAGCTAGGAAAAGTTATTTGCTTCCAGAAACGGTGTGCGTTCTGATCCGACTACCACAACAGCTAAGCCATATACTCCTCTATTTAGCTTAAAAGTCTAAGATAGTGCATTCGAAAGTTTGTCAGAAATACTAGATATTGGCAGATTAACTTAGCGATAAATTTAAGCGAAGGCACATTGCAACACATTTGTTACTAAAATTCTTAGGATAGTAGATTAATAAGTATTCATCTTGACAACATTCTTCCAACACACTGAAGTGAGGACTTGACAATTAAGGCATCGGACTTTTTAGTAGCGTTTGGAAGTATATCATCATGATATTGATACCTTAGGGTTCTTGTCACAGTGGACTGGGACTTTGACTTTCAAGTCAGTGCGCAACGACTGCCATGCGCTCCTCACCCCGTTTCCCTCCTCCGCCCGGCCACCATCGACCGTAGGAGGTCATGCGAGGAATAAGGCGGAAATCCAAACAGATGGAAGAAGAAGTGTATGGTGGCAAATACGAGTTTATTAAACTGGTAAGTAACCTAAGCTAGTAACGCTTGTATTACCACATATCGGAGAAAACGAAACTGGCAGATTGTTCTCTTGTTGATTCTTGCTTGGCAGGGGAATTATTGATAAAGTTCATCAAATAATGAAATGTTAGATCACTATTATTTTATCTTGTTATTTCCACCATAGTACATGTGAAATGTTTTCCCATACTAGGTTGTTTATGAGCATCATGTTTCCCTCTATTTTAGGTAATCCAATATAGAGCTGCTGACTAAAATTTGGCGAACAGCATAATAGCATCCTGTGCCTTTGTAGCTGACGCATGGACTATTCAGTGAATCATGATCGATGACATTACACATCTGAGTGGTTTTGAGTGATTCCTCGTCGAGCATCACTTTAGGAAATAGCCCATCAATCACAGTGGCGTATAACATTTAGGTCCGCTTCACTATAATCATTAAGTGCTTAAAATGCATTCCCATTTACTACATCATAAAATATTCTTCGCCACTTGCAGGCACCGAATTCATTATAGATGCTGCTGTCATAAATATCACCTAATCACTTAGCTGCAACTATATCTGTCTATGTTTGTTGACACTTAATGAAATATAAATACCTCTGAATCTACATCTACAGGATTATTGTCCAATTCATAATTAAGTGCCTGACAGAGGGTTCATCCAACAACATTCAAGTTATTTCCTTACCGTTGCACTCTCGAACTGCAGGAGGGAGAAAGAACTCTCAAACTTTTTCATGTGAGCTCTGATTTATCTTATTTTATTGTGATGATTATTTGTCCCTATTTAGGTGGGTGCTAACAAAATATTTTCACACTCTGAGGAGAACATAGGTGACCGAAATTCCGTGAGGGGATCCTGTCGCAACGTAAATCCTCTTTGTTTTAATGATTGTCACATAATTTGGTGTATAATATCCCGGGACCTATCCTCCCAATACCGCAATAGTTAGAAAAGGAGCTGCCCTGCCCTGAACTTTTCCGATGTCCTCCGTCATACTATCTGATGCGGGTCCCACACCGCACACCACTGCTCCAGGAGCGAACGGAGAAGTGTAGTGTAAGCATTCTCTTTAATACACCTGTTGCATTTCCTAAGTGTTCTGCCAATAAATCGCAGTCTTTGGTTTACTTTCCCCATAACATTATCTACATTATCATTTTAATTTAACTTACTCGTAGCAGCAATCCCTAAGTATTTACTCGAATTTATAGACTTTCGATTTGTGTGATTTAGCGTGTAATCTTAACTTAGCGGATTCCTATTAGTACACGTGTTGGTGACCTCACATTTTTCTTTATTTTAAGTCATTGGCCACTTTTCGCACCATACAGATATCTTGTGTAAATCATTTTGCAATTGGACGTGATCATTTGATGACCCAACAAGACGTTAAATGATAGAATCATCTGCGAACAGTGTGAGAGGGCTTCTCAGATTCCCCTAAATCGTTTATGTAGATCAGGAACAGCAGAGGGCTTATAATAAGTCCTGTGGAAATGCCAGCCATTAATTCTGTTTCACTGGATGACTTACCGCCAATTACTACGAGCCGTGACCTTTCCGACAGTAAATCACAAATCCAGTCGCACGACTCAGTCGATATTCCATAAGCGCACAATTTGATTAGAAGTCACTTTTTAGGAAAGGTGTCGAAAGACTTCTAGAAGTCTAAAAATATGGAATAAATTTGACATTCCCTGTCCATGGCACCCATTGCTTCGTGAGAATAAGTAGGTAGTTGTGTTCCACAAGAATGATATTTTCTCAATCCATGTTGGCTATTTGCCAATACATCGTTTCTTTCGAGGTAATTCTTAATGTTTGAACACTTCTTTCAGAATCCAGGTTGCTAATTCAGCTGATTACTCCTATTTCCTTTCCAGAGTACTGGTGCGAGTTCTGCTATTTTCCAGTCCTTAGTTTCGCATCATTCAGCGAGCGAACGGTAGTACGTGATTTCTAAGTATGGGGCTCATGTACCATTATACTCTGCAAATTTTATACTACAGGTAATATAAGTCTGAAATATTTCCATAACGAATGTACACCTACTCACGCGAAGAGACTTCATAGGTTATATGTACCTCGTGTTGAGATAATAGTTCTCTGTAGTTTGATATGTTTTACTAGTGAAATTATCTATACTCACACACTCACACTCACTCACTGGTCGCACAGGACTCCAGAGTCCATTACCGCAGCAACGTATTTTCGCCATCTGTCCCTGTCTTGGGCTATTTCCTTCCATTCACCTTCAATACCTAGGCTCCTCAAATCAGCCTTGACATTGTCCTCCCATCTACGCCTTGGTCCCCCCACAGGACATTTTCCCAATAAGTGCACTCCCAGTACCCTGCGCGCTACCCTGCCCTATCCATTAGAGCTACGTGACCCGCCCATCGCAGCCTACGTGATTTAATAATACTGGTTAAGTCAGGGCTTGAATAGAGTTCGTGAACCTCTTCGTTATGCAGCTTTTGCCACTCCCCGCTAATGTCATTCCATTTTGCTCCGAAAGTTTTCCTCAAAATTTTGTTTTCAAATATTCGAAACGGCTATTCATTTTGCACAGTGAGAGATTAAGTCTCACACCCATACAGCATAACTGGTAGAAAAATAGTTTTATATATTCTGATCTTTAAATTCCCAGACAATATGCGTGATGAAAGTAATCTATTCAGTGAGAAGTAGCACGCATTTCCCGCCCGTAATCTCTTCTTCAGTTCGGATTCAATCTCATTTCTCGAAATGATGTCCACGCCTAGATACTTAAATGTGTTCACTTTTTCAAACTGCATGTCTCCCACCC
Source organism: Schistocerca cancellata (assembly GCF_023864275.1). Lineage (NCBI taxonomy): Eukaryota > Metazoa > Arthropoda > Insecta > Orthoptera > Acrididae > Schistocerca > Schistocerca cancellata. The sequence goes on from NC_064634.1 coordinate 229,570,342, forward strand.
TTAACATTTTCTGATCTACTGCAGTTGGCATTCTAGTCGAAACCAGGTATTTAGTTTTGTCTTCAATTATCCTTAGACCTACATCTTCACTAGCCTTGGTTAATGCATTCACATTTGCTGTTACAAATTCTTTCCTATCGCTAATGATGATTAGATCATGTGCATACCCTAATATCTTAATATTTCCATTTGACTCCACACCCTCTGAATTATCTGCTGCCATTCATACAATATATTCGAGGACTAAATCAAAAAGTAGCGGAGACAGGGCATCTCCCTGCTTATGTCCGTTCTTTATTACAAATTCTTCTGACTCCAGTTTCTCCATGCGTACTCTACTTTTTGTGTTTTTCAAACTCGCTTCTGTAAGTCTAACATACTTCTTTCGTATTCCAAGTTCCAAAAGAGTTCTGTACAATTTTGATTGCAATGCTGAATCATGTGCTTTTGTAAAATCTATGAAAAGATTATGAACTGGTTTATTGTATTCCCATTTCTTTTCCAAAATTTGACGCAGGGTGAATATTTGGTCTATAGTTGATCTGTTCCTCCGAAAGCCAGCTTGGTAATCCCCCACAATATCATCTGCATATGGTGTAAGTCTGCTTAGCAGGATATTCGAGAAAATTTTGGAACATAGTGGTACTAGCGATATCCCTATATAATTACTAGAATCTTTTTTGTCGCCCTTCTTAAAAATTGGGATCAGAATCGATTTCTGCCACTCTTCAGGTATCATCTCTGAGTTCCATACTTTAGTTATAACTTTGTGAACTACTTCCACCAATTTCTGTCCCCCATTTTTAATTAATTCTGCAGTTATGCAACCTGATCCTGGTGCTTTATGGTTTTTCAGTTTATTGATTGCATCTCTTACTTCCTTTAACGTTGGCTCAGGTATCTGGTGTTCTGCTGTATGTATTTCGTACGCCTGCTCATATCCTGCTTCCTGGTGTACATTTAATAGATGCTCTAAATTCATCCTCCACTTACTTAAAATAGCACTGAGGTCTGCCAATATTCCCCTGGAATCCCCTCGAAGTGCATTTGTCCTAGCCTTGAACCCCTTCCTATACCCATTTATACCTAGATAAAGTTCCTTAATGTATTTTGTTTCACTGTTTTTCCCATTTTTTAAAATATTTTATTGTTCAAATAATCCCTCTTCTTTGCCCATAGCCTACGACCAGTTTCCCTTCTCATGTTCAAGAACTGCTCTCGTTTTCTGTCTCCCATTCTATTCCAATATAATCGCGCTTTTCCCCTTTCCTCTACCAATTTCTTGCATTCCTCATCAAACCACGGTTTCCTCCTGTTCTTCCTAATTGTACCTATTGTTACCTTCGCTGCCTCTTTGATATTATTCCATACAGTGATCCACAATTTATTTGCATCGTCGTTTTGATCTTAGTGTGTCTTGAGAGCACCAAACCTATTTTAAATTTCTATCATGTACCGTCTTCTAAAGTTTTCATCATTTAGCTTCTCAGTGTCGAACCTAACAAGTTCAGCATTGTGACAGCTTGATGTTGCTTTAGATAGCAATTGGTGAACTTTGGCAACTACAAGAAAATGATCAGAATCGTAGTCTGCTCCCCTGAAAGACCTAACATTTTCGATACTAGTGTGCCATCTCCGATCTACAAGAACACGATGAATTTGGTTTCGGGTGTGTCCATCCGGAGAGACCCAAGTTGCTTTATGAATGTCCTTCCTTTTGAAATACGTGCTCTCAACAATCATGTCTTTAGAAACAGCAAAATTAACCACCCTTGTGCCATTATCATTCGAAATGTTATGCAAACTTTCTTTCCCAATTGTAGGTCGGAATGCTTCCTCCTTCCCTATCTTCGCATTAAAATCACCTATGATTAATTTCGTGTAGTACGAGGAGAACGCATCCCACAGTTGAACTAGTTCTTCGTAAAAGCCGTCTCTAACAACCTCTTCAGTGTCCTCAGTTGTTTCGTGTACATTAATTACTACTAGTCTATTACACCTCACGGACAGCACTATAACTGAAATTATCTACAAAAATAATGTTGTTTTCATTTGTACTCGGGATCATAGCGAAGTTATGATGTCTATTGGATCTATGTTAATATTTTAAAAGTTCAGTATTTCAGTTTCAAGCAACTAATTTGTATTTAACATTCTCTCCTGCTGAGAAGTAATTAAGACCTGAGTCAGGCGCTTAACTTAGTGTGAGTGGAATGCCTCTATACATTGTTATAGATTGTTCTACGTATCACAGAGGAACAAGCAGCTGTTGGTCCTATAGATGGAACCAGAGTGAGTTTTACTCTTCCCATACTTAAATTCTCATCAAAGAGCTTTACCATTCCTTCTTAGTATCTACATAAAAGAAACAAAGGAGGGTTAACATTTGTCTTGTCATTCATTGTAGCTAAGCAGCAGCGCAGGCGGCCAACGAATCTACTGCAGCATCATCCAAGGAACAGTTTCATCAGTCTACTTATGCTTCCTGTCAGAACTAAGGGAAAAGGAAATGAATACTGGTGGACAAGGATGCTGAATACGATTTTAGTATCTTAATAGACGTAGATCTGTCATCGGTAGTGTAATGCAAATATCTGTAGTAAAATGATCAGTATTTTCAGTAAAAGACTATAGATTACTGCAGCTGTAAACGAGGCAGATTCCTCAGAAGAAATGGTTTCAGAACCTATAAATATTTGTCTGAAAAAAAGGTTTGGTAGTCGAACTGATACAAAGTGATTCTCTTCAACAAGCACGTCGATGAGTGGTGGGACTGTATATGAAAGAAGCATATGATGCATTCTGGGCGTGCGTGTTTCAGGGTGGAACAAACTCGGAGACCGTACAACACAGAACAATTTATGAGCTGCGATAACAGCAGCTGCCTGGCGGCAAGCGCTTGCTTACTGGATCATCCGAATGGGGGTTTTATTCACTGGCTCCAGAACATCTTGTAAGCCAATATTCCGGCGCTTTTCTTGTTTCTCCCCAGGAGAAGCCTATAAATCTCACCGGCTGTAAGGTAGTTTTCTGCGCCAAGCAGCAAGGAATAAACCTCCCATCAGTGGAAGGCACGGAAGCAAAACTTGAATCTTTCTGGTGCTTCAACTAAGAACTTACGTGTATAATTTAGTGCGAGGCTGGTACCGAGGGAACGATGTTTTCCACCCGTTGCTTAATCACGGCTGCATTAGTTTGCTCCTACCCCTCACATGAACAGTGGCCACACTACCATGGATATATTAGCAACGTAATCCCCAGTCCAAGTAATTCGTAGTTCTCAAGTTTTTGCACCCTGCATGTCCTCTCCTGAAGTAATATTTCCATGACGTACTCGCTACAATGTCCGTGAAAGAAATCGCAACTGACTACACCCCGAGTCTTGAATCTCATGAAGCTATATCAGCTTGCGGCTGAGAACTAAGAAGTAGTTTGGGGGATGTCTTCTTTTCCCTTCTCGGATCTAACGTTACAGATACTTACAGACTAAGGTAGGCAGTCAGCTGTGTGACAAATATACAATTCTAAAGACCAGAAAAGTAAGAACGAAACGTTCACCAAGGCTAACTAAAGAAATATAACAGCTCAAGGCTCTCAGATATACTCCACATCGTGCATAAAAACTACGCCACACTTCTAAAAAACCATATAGCTTATGAGCAGAAGTGCAGCAGTATGAGCGAGAAAGGCAAAACTGAGCCATTCCCACCCATTAATAGACAACAGGAACAGATCCGCTGTCCTATGGAAAAATCTGCATAGTGCTGGTACTGACCAAGTAGAAGCTGCAGCTAATCCCATTTTTCTAGCCGAAGAACTGAACATGGACTTCACAATACATACAAACACAACTGAAACATAAACGCAACCGACTCATAGAATACTTCAAGGTGGTTAACGTCTGCAACCATGAAAAATTCTGTGTAAAGCATGTTGCTTGCGGTTCCGTCATGCGAATGAGACAGGCATCTACTGCACACGACAGCATCACAGTCCAAATAACGAAACATTTTTTTGACCCACTACGGCCCAGCATAACAGATATAACTTCAACCATTCCACAAACACAAGTGTTTTCCACGATAACTCCCAAAAGGGACTAGTTATGCCATTGCCTGGAAATTACGTTGCCACAGCATCCTCTGATTATAACGTAGTTGCATTCCTCGTGCACTGTCCAAGGCCTTAGGAGACGTAGGTCACGACCAGCTAACGAACTACCTAACCAGAAAAAATTTTCTAGACTTATACCAAACGGGTGTCGTAATATTGCTGTACAACATCTGGTACAGTAAGTGTAATAGATGACCTGAAGCTTACCAAGAATGCACAAGAGGCCAGTATCATCCCTTTCTTACAATTCAGCAAACCTTTTGACAATGTCGACTTCGGCATTTTACTTGCAACTCAGCAGCCTACATTTATCGCCAAGTACAGTGCAATGGTTCCTCACATACCTGACGTCTCACCAGCAATGCGTGATGTCTGGCACCATACAGTCACAACGGAGGCATGTAGTATGAGGCATCCCTCAGGGGTCGGTGTTAGGTCCTATATTCTTTTCACTGTATGTAAATGACGTGTTTTTAGTTTTGACCTTCTGCTAATACCACATGTACGTCGATGAACTCTAGTTGGATATAACAGCAAACCCAATAACTCTTAAGACAACTATCCTCAATCTCAATACCGAACTGTGGGCACCATCAAAATGTGCACAGGATTTACTGTTAAAGATCAATACATCCAAATTCTCAACTAGTAATGTCTGGTCAGACTACACTCATTAGCACGAAATATCAGGATTGATTACCATCTTTAACTCTAAATGGGATAACTAGTATCTTCCCTTCTTCAGCAAAGTGTCTATGAGAATTAAAATCTAAACTGAACTGAATGGAATGTGTTAGAAGGTATCAAAATCTCTCCATGCACCACAAAAATATAAAAGATCGGCAACATAATTGTTCGGAAACGAAAAACCAAATCATTCCTAATATGTCTTGAATGAAGTAAATGCAAGCCCCATTAAAATTACTGGCATTTAATCTCAGGGCCGCTGACTGCTATGTGCAAAGGAGAGCTAATGACTGAATGAAATAAACGTTCGGCCATTACACGTCTTCCCAATGATTTCTCAGCTTCGCTGCTTCAACTCTGAAACACATTACACAATACGGAATGTCACCAGGAGTGGACAGAGTTACAATAATTACAATAGCTCTAAATAGATATCACACTTAATGACTTCCAGCCAGAAAGCAAGAGTTTTAAGCACAGCTTACATAGTGCCTCTGTTCGCTACAACGGACCATTGAAGAAAGACAAAACAGGTGGTACTGCCCATTCCAACATCACTGACCCTCTTATATTTCCACTACGGTGTTACAGAATACGTTTATTATTACATTTTGTTTAACAACTGGACATTGTGTGAGATTATTCTTCTTCATTACAGAGAGCTTACAGGAGATTGGCTCATTACAGACAGACAAACATTATTGAAATTACATTCATTCTAAAAAAAAAAAGAATAGGAAAAACACTTCACTATGTCACGTGTCCACGTGTCCACCTGGCTTTATCCACTATCTTTCAAAATGGCTTGCTTAGGCGTGATACCATGGAGCTTTATGGAAGAGACGGCAGGTGCCTGAACCTCTCACTACTGAAAGAACCGGAAACGAATTCTGTTGCTCTACATTCTGAAAGTCAGCATTCGTCTCTGAACATGTTTGCAGCCCCCTCCTGCTTCTTTTAAGTGATCGTCTGGATTCCCTAAGCCACCTGCAGAGGTTTCAGGTCTGTGGAAAAATAACAGGCTCTTCCGCACAGCAAAGCAGAGGAAAAAGAGAAAAGGCAATAAGACGGATGCTCATTGGTGGTACTGAATATTGTCTGAAGTTGTGATGCAGTGTAGGAGGTCGACATTATTTAACAATGGTGCATATAACAGCAACAGCGTGACATTTTAGCTATAAACTGCAGTGAAAAGCGGCACCACTTTATTTTGGCTACTCCAACAAGCGTAAGAGAGTGTTGCGGCATGGGTATTTCAGTGTACATCAGGATTTCATATATTAACAGGCAAATGAAAAAATTAATTAATTACGCGAGAATTTCTTCAAAACGACAGTTAAAACTTGGGGTATACCGTCGTAACTGTATAGAGGCTAAAAAAAATATAACAAGTGAGAGCAGTGGCAGATCCTGGAAGGAGATGGACGAGTTAGTCATCCTGAACACATATTAAAATTTTAATCTTGTGCAACTGCTTGGCGTTATTCCGGAGCACCGGATGTTGGAGTTGTCACTGCCAGTAGTAACCCCAGTTGGAGCATGACAACGTAGGAAACATAGCACTGTGCGGCCGATTGTAGATTTTAATGTTCAGATTAAAAGTTGTGTTATTTTGTAAATAATAATTTTCGACTGCAAGTCTCCATTACTACATCTGCTAAGACTTTTGTTTTCAGTTTCCTCTTAAGTACTGTAGAATAAGCAAAAGACTATGATATGAGAACTACAATGATCAGCCAGAACATTATGACCAGTTACCTAATGGCTGTTATGTCCAAACTTGGCACGCATGACAGCGGCGACGCCTTGTTAGGTCGCTGGAGGGAGTCGGCACCGCATCTCCACATTCAAGCCATTTAATTCCCGTAAATTCCGGGGAGGGGCCGATGAGCTCCGACATCACGTTCAGTTGTATCCCAGATGTGTTGGATTGTGTTCAGATCTGGCGGATTAGGGAGCCGGTACATCAGCTGGAAATCGCCATTGTATTCCTTGAATCACTGTTTCACACTCCTGGCCTTGTGACATAGCGCATTGTCTTGTTGACAAATGCCACTGCCATCGGATGACATGATCGTCATGGAGCGGTGTAGGTGGTCTGCAATCGGTTTACGATATTCCTTGACCGTAATGGTGCCTTGTTCGAGCTCCACGGGACCCATGAATGCACACGTGAATGTTCCCCAGAACATAATTTAGCGTCACCAGTCTGATGTTAATTCCGCCACAGATCGGCGCCTCTCCTGTTTTACAGTCTTCCCAGCGTACGGTGTCCGATATCTGTAATGAGAGTTGGCCGCCCAGCCCCACGACGTCTGGATGTGGTTTCACCTTGGTTTCGCCAAGTGCTGAACACACTGCCCACAGCACTCCCCGAATATCGACAAGTTGTGCAATTTCCGAAATACATGTGCCGAGCCTCTGGGATATCACAATCTCCCTTGTGTCAAACTATGATAAATCACGTGCCTTTCCCATTGTACACACGGAGAGCACTCTCACTGATATTGTGTGCAACATGCGTGTGTCTAACTAGCAGTCGTTCCTCGCCAGGTGACACTGCTATCGCCTGGAAAGGTTTATATCTATATGGTCATAATATTCTGGCTGATCAATGTATATTGGGACTATGAGCACTAATTTTGCCAATAGCTCCCCTTAACTGTAGTTGCTTGTTGATACTGCCTTTTAGTACCTTTGTGTTAATATGGTGACAAAAATTTACAATGTCCGTAGTTGGCTGTGCCAAGCGTGTAGCTGATGTCTTACAGTTCGTCTTGAAGAAGATGCTTGCAGGTGAATTCAATCCCCGTTAATTCTATCAATGGTGGTAGACAGTAATCAACGCGTCGTTTTCAACGTTAAGACGACGTTCACTAACGTAGTATGTTAACCCATGGCTTCTCCCATGGTCGATCATGACAGAACTATCATGATCATCCATATGCCACACCTTGGAATTCTAAGGTTCGTCGGCTGAAGAATTTGTGAATAAAATTTACATGTGCTACAACAACAAAAATTGAGACGTGTAGATGACAGCACAGTCTTCTGAAACTGTTTACGTTAAATAAAAGGATATGCAATGCGATCTTGGCTGTTGAATGGTTTTTAACAATGAAACAGTTCGCCCTTCAGCTCTCTCAAAATGGACAAATTTACTACATTGCGTGTAAATGAAAAGTAATCTTTACCTTCCTATTTACAAAATGTGATGCACAGAACATCAAAAACAGTACTACTTGTCTTGTTACTGAGCTGTGTTCTTTATCACCCTTTCATTTTTGAAAAATGGCCCTGAGCGCTATGGGACTTAACATCTATGGTCATCAGTCCCCTAGAACTTAGAACTACTGAAACCTAACTAACCTAAGGACATCACACAACACCCAGTCATCACGAGGCAGAGAAAATCCCTGACCCCGCCGGGAATCGAACCCGGGAACCCGGGCGTGGGACGCGAGAACGCTACCGCACGACCACGAGCTGCGGACTCTCATTTTTGAAGAAAATGTTATATAGCAGGGCATTAAAATTTATATTTATGCTGTTTTTGTATCTAATAGATAGTAAGGCCCCTGTAATTTGCTTCCCATGCTATCTGTTTTCACTGATTTTACTAAAGCTACTTACGCATTGTTTCAATGGAATTTCATAAGATATTTGCTATACCAGTTCATTGTGATATATCTTACCTGACATAAAAACCTTTGCAGTCTTCTTGCCCATTGATATAATTTCCTGTTATAATCTGTTTCGATTACTTGTCTTCTATTTTCAGTGGTATAAGCTACGCAATATTGCTACATGTACATTCCTGCTGCATTCGTTTACTTCTGATAGAGTACTGCTTTCTATGCCATTTCTTAGGGTTATTTCATTTTGTGTATTGTAACGACAACTATGGAGATTTGTTCTTGTTTGTGTAGGGCGCTCAACATCACTTCTACCTGTGTAACTATTAACAGGTTTTTGTATGTCTTGTACGTTTAGAGCTTTGCAGCTTGTAGAAACTGCAAATATGTAGAGCAATTACCAACGACAGCTGCATATATTTAATAAAAAAAACCTCACACTGGTTATTTATATGTGTATATAATCATGTAATAGTATTATTAGGTGAATATTCTGAAATATTGTCATTGGGATACACTAGAGATCATTGCGTGTAAGATACCACTGATTATAGGCAATGCCAGACACTAGTCTGGTGAAATGACGTACTACGACGAAGCAGATTTTATCGAACCATTAACTAATAAGATAACGTACTTACTATTTTCTTGTATTTCATGTAATTTTATACTATGCAATACTTTCATTTCACTCTTTGATTTCTTATTGCAATGAATGACACTGTTTTTCTATTTAAGTACTATATATATAAAGGGAAATTAACACCCTTTGAGATTTTTCATGTTTTTTTTGTAAATTTACTTGATCTCGTTGTTTCCAATTACAAGTTCAAATTGTTTTAATTGGTATGGGGATGTGATCGTTTGATGCACACCATTGTATTTGGTTATTGTTTTGTTAATTAGTCTTACTTAAACACTAATGTACGACTCTTAACGAAGTGAAAGTACTATTTTTAGGACAACAGTATTGTAGCGAAACCAGTAACCTCCGCTAACAACACGTATCTGATTTTTTTTTCCAGACAAGTCTGCTTGCGCGAAGTGCGGAATATCACAAAGTAAGAAAATATAATTAATCCACTATTAAAATAATTAAAGTACGATTTTGTATCACGTGTTGCTCTGTAAATCAGTTAAGTATGGTATGACACACTATATGTGTATTTCCGCTGCTTCCGCCCGAGTGAATTTTATTGAAGTTCGCCTTTTAGTAAATGGACAAGTCTATGTCAAAATAGTGTTCACTATTCTGGGAGAAATCTTAAGTTATCACATCCAGATCATCAGCGTTCAATTCTTCTTGATTAGCAAGGTAAGAAAACTTTGGTAACGACAGTGACGACAACGATTGAGATTTGTTCTTGTTTGTTTAGGGCGCTCAACATCACTTCTACCTGTGTAACTATTAACAGGCTTTTGTATGTCTTGTACGTTTGTAGCTTTGCAGCTTGTAGAAACAGCAAAAATGTACACACAGTTACCAACGACAGCTGCATATATTTAATAAAAAGAAAACCTTATACTGATTATTTATATGTGTATGTGTCGTTAGGCCACAATAAGCTAACGGAAAAAGATATTCGTTGTTGCTTCGAGCATCTATAGAATATCACTCTTCCAGTAATATCAATTTCAGTGGAACAGTTTGATGACTTTCAATCGAAACAAATACTAAAATACTTTTTTCAAATTTTTACTCATCGGTGACTATATGGCTGAGACGGTACCGCATGTTGACAAAGTTTTTTCGAGTACCTTGTCGAAGATTTGTTGGAAAGCCCTTGCACATCCTTCATACAGTCCTCTTTTCTTGATATGTCCATATTTTGGGAGCCCTGAAGAAAGACATTAGTGACCGTCAATCTACTTCGAAAGAAAGAGGTGCAGTCGGAGCACCATAAAGGCATTCGCCGTTTTGTTTTATTGTGCCATAAATGAATTTACAGTTGTGAAAATTAAATTTGAAATAGTAAACATGTCACTTACTTCTTACTCTGTGTCATGTTTCGATATGAATGCCCATTATAGCAGCATATGTAGTCTTAGACAGTTAAGGACGAGGAAAAAATTAGTTGCCATCGGAAAAAGGTCTTACGCCATGCCATATTTTTCGTTATTTCTTCCAGATATTGGCGGCAAAGCGTGACGTTTATGTATGGTGTTTATGAGTAAACTGTTTCTTTTATATGTTTCCTTAAAATAATTTTGGTTCCCAAAACACAGGCTATAGTTGTGTAAACTGGAGTTCCCTTCGATCCCGGCCCCCTCTCCAACTCTTCTTATGTTAATTAAAACGCACTTCTCACTTTTTCATGTTTAAGGCATGCCTGTATTAGTACACTCCTGTAATTATGTTGAATAGGAAGTTAGATCAACGCAAGTGAAGTTCATCAGACAATGGCCCCAATTTCAATTATTTAATTGTTCACCAACTTAAAATGATGTATTATCCACTTGTGAGGATACAAAAAGAAGCCAAATAGTTTGAAAAAGGTAAAGTGTCAACAAAGAGAAGTGTGCGAGCCACCTTACTCTGCGATCACAGCTCGAAAGAATGTAGGTTTAAAATATTTGTGTCAAGGTTCATAGTTGGCTCACAATATTCGTTTCCACCAAGTGTGTTTTTTCTTGTATGTCCTTCCGTGCAAGCTTTTCGATTCGTTAGTTTCAGATCCTGTCATGAAGCACGAGAAGTCTTCTGCTTTCTTTCCCATGCCATGGCATCATTGGTTAACAACAAAAGGTCTTCTGGAGTACGAGATAGCTTATCGTTTTTGCAAACTTGTTACTGGATGGAACTCGCCAAGTCTGCTGCAGTTGACCGGAGAGAATCATGCACTGGCAGAAACAGTTCAGTTTTAGAGAATTAGGACAGAGAACACTTGTCGCTGGGAGACTGAAGAGAACTCATGCTGGCTTCTGGGAGACCGATGCGACATGCCAAGCTGCTGTACAGAAGTCCCCACTGTGGGTACAGAGGATTAGCTGGACTCAGTATGGGCACTGCCACTGTTTTCCACCTTCACTCTGTGTGAGAATACTGAGAATGAGCCGGCGATATGGTCACCCATTGGAAAGCGATGCAACCTTAGTTAAGTGTCTTTAGGGGCTAATCACACAGTATAACGTTTACACCTAGCCGTTTGCTTCCACTATGGATTTCGGCGATGCTCCTGGCGTTTGCACATATTTTCCGCAGTTCTTTCTTTAAACCACTTAACACCGTTGCAGTAATTGGTCGTATCCGTGGTAATTCTGATGTTTATGCTTTAGTTATGCTCATCCACTAGTGCCAAGGTCAGATTTCACAAATATAATCGACTACCCATTTATTAAATGTCCATTTACTTATCTCAGTGGGTAATTCATATGGTAATATTGAAAAGTACTAAAACAAATTGTTTCACTGACCGTTTATTTCTGTTATAGATCATCACTCTTCTCATTAGTTTATCCATGTTTTACGTGATACCTATATTTTCATACTTTATGAGCCACCACAGTTTATTATTTTTCAATAAGGCGTTTTCGATGTGTGATATTGTCATTTGCATAAAGACTGCATAACCTTAGGGGAACTTCGCTTCTCTGTCGTCACCAGACGTATATAATCTAAGGGGGTTATGCTAAACAGGTCGACCTGGAGCCTACACGTGCTCATCAGCACTGCGCCATTTTATTTTGTCTCTTATAACTCCATGGTACCGTTTTGTGGCGTTGGTATTTCGCAAGCACTGCAGATATGCACACATAATCAAACAAAACTTTATTATGTGATGTGGTGTGTGTACTGTAAGACCTTCGGTACACACACCATCAGATTATTTGACTTGTCGCTCTAACGAAGTAGGCGAGTGTCAGCAATATGTCTCGTGGTCGTATTGTGGCGTGTTTATCTTCTGCCGTTAGGTCAGATGATAGAAATGCCACTTGCATGCTTACAGTAGTAGATTGACGGTGACCAACTTTAAACAGAACTTGATTAATTTTCAAACACATTTATTAAAATAATAACAAGCATAAAAATAACTTAACTGATTCTGGATGCTATTTACAATTGACAATCTGAAGTTACTTTGGTCTTGGTATGTCAATCTTATTCTCACATATCTCAGATACTCGACAAAGTGTCTATACACTTCTCTTCATGACTATGTGCAGGAATATGATAATCTTATTAGGCGCAGTCTGAAACTTAACTATAGACTGGTACAAACAAATGCAGACTAATGCAGACTAATGCAGGCAGGTGCAGGTAAATGCAGACTGACTAATCGGAGGTTTGTACATTCGTTATAATACCTCGCGCGTTCACGTATCACTGCGCTAGTGTGATCCATGAGGAGAATAGGTTCTACGTTAGCAGCAATCTCATTGGCTGATTTACATATTAATACGCGGATCAGCGGAAGCAGAATTTGGTCCGTCTCTAAGACAGCGCCATTTCGTAGTGCAGAGACGGACGAGCGCTGTGCCTGCGCTGTTGTGCTTAGCTGGGCGCGCTCTATTGGGAAAGTTGTGTACGTGCTGACTACGCGGAACTATGTACACAACATGTGACTTCATTTTTCAGACATGATGAACAAAACTTTCTGACTACTCCATAGATAACAAGTGTAATTTTAACAACGGATTTTACAAAATGACTTAGTGTAATGTGTCTGAGGTTTGGGCGGTAAATAAGAATGGATCAGAGAAGATAATGTCTACATTCCGAATTTTAACTTTCAAAACGCTAATATTTAATGTTTTAACCAGATTCGTCTCAATGTATTTTAGTAAGAGCACTGATGAACAGGATATTCAGCCCCTCTTCTCGAAACTAACCAACAAACATTTATCGTCTCCCTTACTTTTATCATGGACATAACACTGTCTTGCTGGCGAATGGATAAGATCTCGCAAAAATACGTGTTATCTATGAAGTGATATACCCTTGTGACCTCTGGAAAAATCTTCATCTTGTACACCTCCTTACAAATATACATGGGTGTCATCATTCTCGCGGTACTTCCAGCACGGAACATATCGTCGGATATGTTTCACGTTATCTGTACCATAAAGTCGCTTCGCTGCATTATGTTACAAATGACCTGTGGAGTGCCGCCCAGGAAGTATTTCGGACAGAGATTTCTCGCTGACATCCATGTGGTTTGGGCAGAGATATCTCGATGAAACGCTTGCAGTCTAATAGTAGTTTGTTGCATACTGTAGCCTAATTTAAGTTTCGGATCCCCCATTATGGAATTTACTTATATGTTCGGTAGAAAATCTCTGTCCCTCTCCTCACACCTCTTGCAGGTATTGAGATATCATCTAGGAATCTCACAACTATGAGTCGATAAAGGTTTGAGTTACATTTTCAGGATAAAACAAATTACAAACACTAATTTGTTATGAATTGAAATCCAAATATTTTAGCACAAACATAAAAGACCTCAACAACAATTCAGAAAATCAATGGGCTAAAAAAATATTACTAATTTAATTTCCAAAAACGTCTTCCACTAGCATAGCCTTAATTGTTCCTTTATGTATAAAGTTACATGTCTTCCACAAAAGTAAATTGAACAGCTATAAACATTACTGAAATGGTTATGAGAGTGAAAATCGACTTCAGAGTTACTTCATGCAGTCCAGAATATTTGTAACATCAGTCTGCTTTTCAAACTTTGATCACTTGCATGATACAAAATTTGCTTCGATAGGTTAATACTGCTCCAAAATATACATTTAGTAGGGACTTCTACACAAACTTCAACTTTCCTCGTAATATTTTGCGTTAGAATGACAACTGTCTTTTAGGATCCGCAACTGAAAAAAATTGTTTGCGGATACACCAGTTCACACCTACGTTTCGTTGTCTTTTTTGTATTCATTTTTATGTCTACTTTGCCAAAATTTTTGTTGGCCCCTCTGCAGAAAAATGATTGTAGGTTCTGAACTCATTCCTAGTCAGTTCAGAAACCTACCTTTTTCTAAAACGCCACTTATTTCTTTACAGACATTAGTATTCCTGTGAAGTAACATGGTGTGTAAACAATGGACTCGCATTAAGAACGGACAAGATACAATCTTTGGCCATCCATCTGCATTTAGTTCCATTCTCAGGCACTTAATATTGTAATTACGCAAGGTATGAAGCAGGATCCCAGCATCAACACTGGTTAATATAAGTCTTTTGGTGTGACAGAGCACATCGTGTTCCTGCTTCTAAGAAGGCGAGTACACCTTTCGTTTGTTGTATATTTTTACGACCTTCTAGCAAGAGCGACTTATTTATGAACAGATATCTGTGTAGTTACTAGATTATTTTTCTAATTTCTTGACTGTTCGAGTGCTTACTAGGCACAAGCTTTCATTTTAATAACAGTGTAGCGTACTGTACCGCCGCTGCTATCGACATTTATATCGACTCGAGGATCGTACAGGCTTTTGTTCGGTTTGGTTAGTGTAGCTCAGTGTCGTTTAGACCGCTAGCGAGAGAGCACTTCGATTTCCTGCTGCTAATAAGCCGAGTACACCGTACATTTGTTTTATATTTTTACGAGCTTCAAACGGGAGTGACTGCAGTAATGGATAGGATTTGTGATTGCTGTGTACAGATGCGAGCTGAGTTGGCGATCATTTGCTCACAGCTCTAGGCTGCGTTGGCTTCCATCACACAGCTTGAGGCTGCTGCCATGGGGCATCACTGTGGGGGTCGGACGCGGGGATGCGAGAGACGTCGAGCATGTTTCACATGTCACCTGTTCGGTCCACTGCTGTGGGCGCCCCGGATACTAATTGCACTGAGGTTGACCTCTCAACTGTGGTCGAGTGGGAGATCATTGCAGAGTCTGGCAAGCACCGGAAAACTTTCGCAGGTTCGAATGCTGCCTCGGGCATGGATGTTTGTGATGTCCGTAGGTTAGTTAGGTTTAAGTAGTTCTAGGTTCGACGGGATGATGACCTCAGACGTTAAGTTCCATAGTGCTAGAGCGATTTGAACCATTTTTGGTCATAGATAAATCACACCAGTGGCAAGACGCAATCAATGCATTCACTGTGCGATAACAACTGTAAAGTCACTGGTGACAGTGCCGCTAAAGCTGAGTTATTAAACACGATTTTACGAAACTCCTTCACCAAAGAAGACGAAGTAAATAACCCTGAATTGCAATCAAGAACAACTGCCAAGATGAAAAACATAGAAATAGTTATCTTCGGTGTCGCAAAGCAGCTTAAATCAATAAAAGCAAGGTTCTTCTCAGAGTATGCTGATACAATAGCTCCATATTCAGCAATTATATACAACCGCTCGCTCACAGAAATATCCGCACCTAAAGACTGGAAAAAGCTCAAGTCACACCAATACCCCAAAAAAGGAAGTAGGATTAATCCACTGAATTACAGGCCCATATCACTAACGTCGATTTTCAGTAGGGTTTTGGAACGTATACTGTATTCGAACATTATAAATTACCTACATGAAAACGATTTATTTACACGTAGTCAGCACGGATTCAGAAAATATCGTTCTTGCGAAACACAATTAGCTGTTTATACTCATGAAGTAATAAGTGCTATCGACAGGGGATGTCGAATTGATTCCAGATTTTTACATTTCCAGAAGGCTATCGGCACCGTTCCTCACAAGCGTCTTCTAATCAAAGTGCGTGCCTACGGAGTATCGGCTCAGCTGCGCGACTGGATTCGTGATTTCCTGTCAGAAAGGTCACAGTTCGTAGTAATAGACGGAAAGTCATCGAGTGAAACAGAAGTAATATCCGGCGTTCCCAAAGGCAGTGTTACAGGCCGTCTATTGTTCCTGATCTATATTAATGACATAGGAGACAATCTGAGTGGCCGTCTTAGATTGTTTGCAGATGATGCTGTCATTTACCGTCTTGTAAAGTCATCGGATGATCAAAACAAATTGAAAAATGATTTAGATAAGATATCTTTATGGTAAGGGTAGCAAACAAAAAACTATTAATGTTGTCAGACTGTTAGCAGTTTTGGAGTACAGAGCGCAGTTTAAAATGTAGCAAAAAGTAACAATAATACGAAAAACACTGAAATATGAGGTACTGTAGAAATGTTCCACAAAATAAATAAATCTAAATCAACAACCTAGAATGTATGATGTGTTAGGGTAAAATATATAAACACAAAAAGGATATAGTGATCACTGACAACAAATTATTTCAATGGTCATACATAGTTTATAACGTCATTAAACTGATATTGTATCAAATCTTTATTTCAAATTGCAAAAAGAGCACTGTGAATATTTTTATTTCTGAAACAATTTTCAACATATTCTTATTAATTTTATTTGGTTTCCTACTATAGTTAATGAATGATGATAATCAATTTTAAAGTTATGAAAGTGTTAAATAAAAATATTTCATTGCAAAAATACAGCAACCAGCCACTTTTTAATGCGTTTTATTTATGCCAATATGCATTTCGGGTTTGCATCCATTTTCAGCTGGCAAATTACATGGATCTTCAGTTACTACAGTAGTACAATCTCGACAGCAGTTTGGATGCTGCAGCAGGCCTGTGCAAAAGCAACGATTCCAATCATTTACTTCAATTTCGCGAGTTTAAAGTTACGCACTATCAGTTGTTCATTTTACTTACATTCTCCTCTCCTTGGTTTTTCTTGGCTTTTCTTCTTTCTTGCAACAACACAAACACTTTTTATCACGTATTTTACACAGGCGCACTGCGTTATCCGCCATGTTGTCGACTGACAGTTTTTGTTTACATACAAACGGTTTATCTATGGACAGAGTTATATTTTTCGAAAGTTTTGAGGTTATAAGATAAGCTACTGTTTTCTAAACATTGACTTGGGTGACAGAAGTATTCTAAGTACAATGTATACAATTTTTTTTGTAGTATTGAAGATAATAAACTAACCTAACACATTTATACAACGCAGTAATTCATACATTTACAATATAACAAAGATAGAATTAAGATTTTTATGTTTTATACTATTACATGCATTTGTTAGGTTTATATTAGATTATGTTATTTCTTGATTGTGCTTAGTGAGTGGTTTGATAAGTAGAGTGTGGAAGTTTGTCAGAAATATTCGGTTTGGTAGCTCTGTTTGGTCGTTAAGTATGTCAGAAGGGGATGCATGTTTATGTGAATAAATTTCGATTTCTTCTAGGAGGTTTATTCACATAAACATGCATCCCCTTCTGACATACTTAACGACCAAACAGAGCTACCAAACCGAATATTTCTGACAAACTTCCACACTCTACTTATCAAACCACTCACTAAGCACAATCAAGAAATAACATAATCTAATATAAACCTAACAAATGCATGTAATAGTATAAAACATAAAAATCTTAATTCTATCTTTGTTATATTGTAAATGTATGAATTACTGCGTTGTATAAATGTGTTAGGTTAGTTTATTATCTTCAATACTACAAAAAAAATTGTATACATTGTACTTAGAATCTTTGTCGGAGATTTGATGTTTTACCGGATTCGTGATATCCACGGAGCACTCGTGAGATGGTCGTGCGGGAAAATCCCCACTTCATCGCAACCTCGGAGATACTGTGTTTTATCGCTCGTTCACCAACTATAACACAACGTTAAAACTAATTTAAATCTTGATAACCTGTCAATGTAGCAGTGGTACTCAATCTCACAACTGCACCACATGCTTGTTGTCTTATATAGCCGTTGCCGACCGCAGTGTTGTAGTTTGCCCTTTTACATATCTCTGTATTTGAATGCGCATGCCTATACCAGTTTCTTTGGCGTTTCAGTATAGATAAGTTACATTTCAGAAATATTCCTTCTGTCACGAGTGGGTATGTAAGGTGGGTCCTAGTCCAAGCAGTTAATCAATCTGTCTTCACTCACATCAGCAGTTACAGATGATTTTGCTTTGTGATACCTTTTTAGTTGACAATGGGACATCTCAAATATGTAAGCCTCATCGTACAAATTACAAGCAGTATCTCTTCACTGCCTAGTGTGGCAATTTTCGCTCAATCTAAAAGAACGGCAGTTAAACACTTTCTGCCCAATGTGACATTTTAGGCACAAACCTACAAAAGTTTTCAAAGTTTACAAACAGGTACTTACG
Organism: Schistocerca cancellata; assembly: GCF_023864275.1. NCBI lineage: Eukaryota > Metazoa > Arthropoda > Insecta > Orthoptera > Acrididae > Schistocerca > Schistocerca cancellata. Next base: position 229,588,894 of record NC_064634.1, read on the forward strand.
TCACTTACTTGTGATTTGCAAAGCTCTGAAAACATTGAGGTAAGTTTATGTCCAACGATGTAGCTTCTTCCTGGTTGCACTTCACAAAATGGCACCAGGCAACTGCAAAATAAAGTAGATGGTTGAAAACTGTTCCAGTTATGGCACAATAGTCTAATTAGTTGTTCCTTCAAAATTTAACATTGAACACGCGTATAAATTGGGTAGATGTCAAATATGGCCAGCTGGGCAGTAAGACGTTAATATTCTCTTATTTTAAAATGCTAGCCCAAAATATATTGCTTCATTTTCTTTCTCATCATTTTCTCGAAAAGTATGTATAATTGGTTTGCCAGCATATTTGTATTCCAAATACTTAAGGTATCTATAAAATTTCTAATAAACATAGTTGCTGATTCGATAACCTCACATTTTCAAGATTTTCATATGAAGTATTTTAATGAAAATTGTTGTATCCAACTATCATTCAGTGAACTGTGTTATACATATTTTCTAAAAGCTTTAGTTTACTGTAACAAACTACCTTCAGATAGTGTTTGTCTCTATATGGAAATGCAGTGTAAAACGACTGACTTGGTTTTTAAACATTCATCGTCAATACCACTGTCAGTAAGATAAAAGTAAGAAACATAAGCATATTAGCTAATAATTTTAGTCTAAATATCAGGTAAGTAATATACAGGGTGTCCCAGCTATCTTGTCCACCCAAAATATCTCTGGAACAATAACAGCTATTGGAAAACGACTTTCACCGGTATCAGTGTAGGGCTGGGACCCATGAATGTACTTATTTGGCAACTTTCTAAAACGAAAGCATATGTGTTTTTTAACACAAACTTATGTTTTTTTTAAATGGACCTCCTATATTTTTTTCTTCAGCAATCCATAGCATGACAAAGCACATACACAATGGCGTTGATTGCATCGCAATATTCCCATTATATCCCGAGATATTGAGACGCGAAGTTGACGCTTGAAACACCCGACATGCGCTGCTAGCGCACGTCCTGAGGCTCAGGCGTGAACCCCATGTTGCCCGTAATCGCAGCAGGATGGCAGCAGACCGTATGATTCGTTTCGGACCTCTTGATAAGTATGGAAGTGTGATTACGCATGTCAATCACATCGCTATTACGGGCAACATGGGGTTCACGCCTGAGGCTCAGGACGGTCGCTAGCAGCGCATGTCGGGTGTTTCAAGCGTCAACTTCGCGTCTCAATATCTCTGGATGTAATGGGAATATTGTGATGCAATCAACGCCATTGTGTATATGCTTTGTCATGCTATGGATTGCTGAAGAAAAAATATAGGAGGTCCATTTAAAAAAACATAAATTTGTGTTAAAAAACACATATGCTTTCGTTTCAGAAATTTTCCAAATATGTACATTCATGGGCCCCAGCCCTACATTGATACCGGTGAAAGTCGTTTTCCAATAGCTGTTATTGTTCCAGAGATATTTTGGGTGGACAAGATAACTGTGACACCCTGTATAATAGTTTACCAAATAAGTGTTATCAGTCTAATAGGAATCTATTTTAAAATCACTGTTGATGAATCATTCACTTGACAGAACAAAGCAGGATAGTCAATATCACTGTTATATATAATTTTGCAATTTTTTTGATATCACTGCATTTTGTAATTTTGATGTTAGCAAAATTTGAGTTTCCTTTTGGTCTATTGTATTTTCTGGTAGATTTTCATCAGACATCCAAATCTGACTTTAGTTCCATTTTTCTCCACTTCCCTTACATTTGCACAAGGAAGAGACCAAATGCTGTAAAATTTATCGCTACTTCTGTACCGCCCACTGCCGTTAGTAACCCACGCCAAATAATATGTGCTAGTTTTTCTGATTGTAGAAAGTGATGCAAAGACATGTCAAAGACCTACAGGTTCTGTGAATTCATATTCAGCAGCTAGCCCGTTCAAAATATTTGCACTTTCACGGATTATAAATAGGAGTATTACACACACTCTAGGGATCATGACATCGCCTGGAAACTTCCACTTTCGCTTTAGTGCAGCCCGGCCCTCAATGGCTTATTAAATTAGAACTCATGGCTGAGCCGATAAATTGTTTACAGCGCGGCGTGGCACTGCGCGGCTAGATAGCGGATTGAGGAGCCGGTTGCCTGTGCTGGAGGCGGTGGCACGGGCGGGCAGGCTACCCAGTGGTGCACGCAGCGCCTCCGGGCCGCGCATAATTGATGAGGGGCGTCGGGCCGAGCTATCTGGCGCGCTGTTTACCGGCGTATATCAGTCGCGTGTGCACACCGCCTGCCCAGGGGTCAACACCGCCGCACTAGCTCATTGTCCGGCGCCGTCTTTGTGCTCCCTGGGGGACCGGCGGCGGCCAGCTGCCGCCTCCGGAGGCGCTCCGAGACTGTGGACCAGAAGCATCAAGGGCTCAAGCTATCGCCGCTGGCGCACAGCGAGAAGCCACCAGCAGTCCAGATAACTCTGGCCCTGGCACAACACTTCCAGCGCTTTCACAGAAGATCACAAGAGCTTTTCTGCGCGCTTGGGGAATATTTCTTGTGGTGTTTTTGTTTTTACTCACGGGAACTCGTACCGCCCTATCTAGACAATGTTAAATTGGCTATATAAATGCCCCGTTTTCTCGGGAACTGTTGAGTGTATAAATGTGGTGTTTCTGTCACATGTTCTCCCATGTTTTATGACTGTATTAGTCTACAATCACTTTAAAATAACAACTGGAAAAAAGGTATAATTTTTTTCCCAAAACATATAATTTTTTGGCGTAGATTTTCAGACTTTTAATTTCATGAATGTTAACTATTACAGTAAATACTACTAAAGTACAGCTACAACATCATCGTACTATCTATGTTATGTGGTAAATAATTCATTGATGTAGATTCAGAAGTTTCTGAGAAAAAGGAGCTTTTATACTGAAAAATATCATGTTGAGAAAATTGCGTTTAAAGAAAATATTTTAATACACTACCAACTGATACATAAAAAATATCTTAAAATCCTCCTGCATGGTAGTCCTCATTTCCTTCAGCTTTCTCACCTAGTGCTGCCCTCCTTCTCTTGGACCTGACTTCTTTTCTCATATTGTTTGTTGCAACCTCTGCCTTCATGATTCGCAGTTGGTCCAAGTCCATCACACTTTTAGTAGTGTTGTAACATTTATGAATGCCAAGATATTCCAAAACCTGTAGTCTTCCAGAATAGCCATCATTAAAACTAATAAAAGCATCCAAAACACCAAGTTCAAAGACTCACCTTCCAACAAACACATTTTTTGGTATTCTTGACCATACACCATTGTTAAATGATTCATTCGCATTTTGTGTTTTGCCCTTGAGACATTTCTTCAACAGCTCTGGTTGGGCAAGATCCTGAAACACAGGTTTCATGGCAACCACAATAGCATTTGGTATAGTAATTTTGTGCGAGAAAGTGTGTACTTTACCCACCTCTTTTGCCTTCAAGTATTTACACCATTCAGTGGAAAACAGGTTGTGTATTGGTTCAGTATCTGTAGACACATTGTGAAAATAAATTGACCAAAAAGCTCTCTTCATACCATCGAAATTACCTCTGTTACTTCTAATTGCGATACCATAATATTGTGTAATCTGATTAATTTTTTTATCAGTCACTCGACGTCTTATACTTAGACCACAGATAACTTGGTACTTCCCAACTGCTGTTCGAGTCTACGTAGTCTCGTGCCCATCCTCTTTTGCACATTATTAATGCAATCTAGTGTTGTAATTGACAAATCACCGTAGGGTTTAATCTCCACCACTGCCTTATATGATCGTCAGTCTCCATCCCCAAGAAAACTCATGTAGCAAACAGCACGGTCATGCTGGGAACGTTGGAACATTTTCACTGCAGAAGCAACCTCCATCCCTCATAGTTTCTCTGACAGTTCGTTTCATGCTTGGTTTCCTTTTCAATACTCTTACCTGCTAGCCTACAACCTTGACAGTACATGGTCAACACATCAACATCCAACACTTTTCCATTGTCGATGTTGATAACAGATGCACATGAATTCTTTGACTGGAAACCTCTTTTTTGCCAGGATCCGTCGAATGATATTGTTATGCCAGAACTACCATTTTCTGCTACAGCCTGCTCTGCTGCTGTAGTCATTGACTCGATAGCACACGCCTTGACACTACTTCTTACTATCGGCTGTATTTGATAGATTTTGAAGGGAGACTAGGGAGGTGCACCAAGCCACAAAGAACCTTACCAATGTAATGGCATTTCCTATGCATCTAAGTCCATAGAAGTATCTTAGATTAGTGTCCAAAAGTCCATTCTTTACACTTACTTCTGAAGTCTTCAAAGTCTCTTCGCTTTTACAGTTCAAACACATTATTTGTAAAGTGCACACCAGACCATTCCATTACGATAACTTTTCAGAAATTTCAATTTCCCCTCCACATATGCGACAACACACTGTGTCACACAAAGCTGTAATAAGTATATGGAGATTAATAATGATATTGCCGGCCAGTGTGGCCTAGCGGTTCTAGGCGCTTCTGTCTGGAGCCACGCGACCGCACCGGTCGCAGGTTCCAATCCTGCCTCAGGCATGGATGTGTGTGATGTCCTTAGGTTAGTTACCTTTAAGTAGTTCTAAGTTCTAGGGGAATGATGACCTCAGGTGTTAAGTCCAATAGTGCTCAGAGCCATTTGAACCATTTTGAATAATGATTCTGCAGTTTGTTTCACTGTCTGAAGTACGTTCTATTTTATATTATTACCCAACAGCTTTTTCTTGGAAGCACTAGGAGGAGTAGAAGGACTGTCACTATTTACAAGCAAATTATATCGCTCTTCGGCGCTAACCACTCTTTTTACTGCTGCTATATTGGTTCTGTAGTATCTGCTTCCAATCATTCCTTTTAGTCTATTGATGACGAAAACTATCACAGGAAACACAGAAACTAAAACCTGGCTAGTGGATAACTGTTGCTGTCAAACACAAACTAATGTACAGTTGAAAGAGTTTACTGCGAAGCACCGCCAGTGCAGGCAACTTATGAAACGGACAGTTCTCTACAAAACAAAAGAAACCACAGCCTTCTAGACTATATAGTTCCACAGCAAAATGCCAATATGCGAAATGATGGAAATCAAAATTCTCGGAAATGTCATTGCATGATTATTTTCAAACATTTATTTAAAGTAGTAAATAATCGAATATTTCACTAATACGAACACCAAATTTAGCGTAAATATCCATATTTTCATAATTTGCATAGAAGTAAAAATGTCAAATTTTGTAATTTTGGGCGGTACGACTCCCCTTAAGACGTATACTGATTTATTGTCACAACCAACATTAGGAGAGCAAAGGAAGCAACTGAACTGTCAACAGAAGACTTTATTTGGGTTTTTATCATTTGCGAACGTTGCTCTAAAAATAATTGTTGGAGAGATACTTTAAATAAGTTTAGTGTTGTGTAAATAAATAATAATTATTGCAATGTAAAATTTTGTTTAGTTACAGCATATGAAGCAAAAGGGAGCTTCTCTCGACGTAATCAACCTGAGGTTTCTTTAAGTTTGAACTTCTTCGTAATTGTCAGAGGAGAAAGCTGCACAAGGTTTTAGTAGCAAACAAAAGAAACGAAAAAATCACAAATTAGCTTATTATTGTTACCTCCCACCACAAATAAAAAGTATGTCTATCGCCCTTCAATTCGTAAATTAAAATACGTGCCCAAATGAAACTTGATAACCAGCCCACTTGTGTTTCTTGTGATTCTGGAAGTTTCTGCCGAACGTCAGCTGATAGCATGTGACATCACTCTTCTTGCATTCATAAGCCATACGACAGGACTAATTAATGTCTTCTGAATGAAAATAACAGATCCAAATTATCGAATGACGATGAATATCAATGTTAATCAATATATATCAGCCTTCAGACGTGATTTGATGAAGACCACTTCAAATTCCGGTCCTCTGCCAACCTTGTCATCCCAGAGTAGCAATTGCAACCTATATCATCAGTTTGCAACCTACATCCTCAGTTACCTGCTGGGTCTATTCCAATCTCTGTTTTCCTCTACAGTTTTTACCCTTCATAGCTCTCTCCAGTCCGCCCAGATAGCTGAATGGTGAGCGTGACGGACTGCCGTCTTAAGGGTCCCGGGTTCGATTCCCGGTTGGGTCGGGGAATTCCACCGCTCAGGGACTGAGTGTTGTGTTGTCTTGATCATCATTTCATCCCCATCCGGCGCGCAGGTCGCCCAATGTGGCGTTGAATGTAATAAAACCTGCATCATAGCGGCCGGACCTGCCCCATAAGGGGCCCCCCGGCCATTGACGCCAAACGCTCATTTCCATTTCATTTTCAAAACTTTCTCTTCTACCATGTTAGTTATTCCTCGATGTCTTAACATACGTAATATCATCGTGTCGATTTCTTTTGTCATTGTTTTCCATATACTCCTCTCTCTCTTCTCTTCTACCATCTTCGTTATTCCTCGATGTCCTAACATACGTAATATCATCGTGTCGCTAACTTTTGTCATTGTTTTCCATATACCCCTTTCTCTCCGACTCTGCGGATACCCTCCTCATTCTTTACCTTAACAGCCTATCTAACTTTCAACTTTCTTCTGTAGGTAGCACCACATCTCAAATACTACGATTCTCTTCTCGTCCGGTTTCCGCACAGTCCATTTTTCACAACCATAAAATTCTGTGCTACAAACGTACAATCTCAGAAATTTCTTCCACAAATTAAGGCCCAAGTTTCTTACCAGTAGACTTCTCTTGACATTTTCGTCAATGTTAGTCTGCTTTTCATATCCTCCTTGCTCCATCCGTGATGGGCTATTTTCTGCCCACGTAGTGGAATTCCTTACCTACGTCTTCTTCTGATGTTACGTTTCTCGCTGTTCATATATCTGCTGCTTCTCATTACTTCCGTGATTCTTCGACTTACTCTTAATCCATATCTTGTACTCATTACAGTCCTCATTGTATTCAACATGTTCTGTAATTCTTCTTCAGTTTCACTGACGATAGCGATTCTTATCATTGACATTCTTTCACTCTTGAAACACAATTTGCAATAGTGTAATGTCAATCAACAGCTCCACCATTACACCAGTGATGCAAGTGAAGAAACAAGATGATGAAATCATAAGTGATCAACTGTCATAAAAGCCTTTGACACTATTTTCGTAATACATAACTGATGCAAATCTATCTGCATTCTGTACAGGCTGTGATATCATACATAGTCAACTACAAGTAAGAAAACCAGCAGAAGACATCACTGATTTCGATTTCTAGCCATATACTGCCCCTCTCCTGCCCCCCCACCCCCCCTCCAAACGGCACACCAGCCGCTACAGTAACAAACAATGGACAAAGAGTTCTAGGTTAAATTAGTTCAACACTGTTTAACTTTAAGTAACATTTCTCTATATGTATGTATGTATGTATAAACGCCTGAAGATGAAGAGAACATGTTCGAAACGCCTTACATTATGTTAAACATAAAATAAAAAAGTGACTGGTAGCAGAAACTAGAAATAAATAATCTACCCACACTGTCAAGGCTCACAAACATAGCCACTATGGCTGGAAATAATTATGACTCAACCGACCACTGAAATCTTGATAGTTACACACTCTCTGTCCTATCTTCCTATTCGTAACGAGTCTTATTTCTGTTATAACATTTCAGCTGTCATCTGGCCAGAAATCCTTGTACTCTTTTCATTTCCCTCCAATGACCCCCCACAATATCTAGGTGTATTCTTGGCAGTTCGCTTTTGCAAATTTCTAGCATTCCTACTCCACTCAAACTTGTGATATTTCACATCTTCATTTGTAGAAAATTACCCTTTCGTTGTCATTCAATATTTTTCTCATGATCACCTCCTTCTTGGCAGTCCCTCCCGGAGATCCGAATGGGGGATAGAGAGGAATCTTTTGTCAATGGAGGGATGATCGTGACACTTTATCAGTTATATGCCACACGTTCTAAGGATACATTCAGTGGTTTCCATTGACTTCTATGTTCTCATGCCATTTATTACTGTTGAATCTTCATCCCTGTAGGGGCTGTTACTCACCTCGAGGTCAACAGAGCGCCATTAGACTGTGTTCACTTATCCGCCATTTTCTACAAGGCTGTTGTCAGAAGAGAGTGACTTGTGATTCGGGAAGTCTTCTTCTGCTATTGCTGATTATTGTTATTGCGAATTTAAGCAGTGGTCAGGTATGAACCTGATATCCAGTACATTGTCAGTGACAGCCAACGAACTACCCTTAGATCACGGGCAACAAAAGGAAACCAGACGCATAAAAAATACGAAGTAATACCTGAGCTGTATGGTGGTAGTGTGTATGTTAAATAATAAATTTGAATAAGAGATTCCAAACGTAATTCTGATTTTGTCAAAGCAAAATATCTTGACGGCTAGTGATGAATAATTATAGATTTTTTACAGTTAGTGCTGGGGAAACAGTATTTTAGGTGAAACCAGTTGCGAGGATCGTGGTATTTTGATCTCGTCCTTCGTTCGACATTCCTCAATTGCTTCAAACGTTTGATGATATCCCCCGTGGTATGAATTTCTATGACCTCATAACGATGCAGTCCCAATAATTTGAGGTCCGTGCCAAGATCCTGGTAAGTTCGTTCTCTATCGCGCTGTTCTCGTACAAACAGTACTCTTCAACTACTGATTTTTTGGGATACGTTAGTCGAGTGCGCCTTTGGTGTTCTCGGCAACGATCTTCGTCGACGCACACTGTCTGCCCAATATGTCTTCCCACACTGACATAGAATCTGGTATATTCCAGCATTCAGCAAACCAAGATCATCTTTAACGTTTCCGAATAATTCTCTTGTTATATTGGACTGGGAAAAGAGTTTTCACTCGGTGCTTCTTCAATATGCGCCCAACTTTTCCCGACAGTGCGCCAGTTTTCAGTATAAATGCAGTACCCGCCTGTTTCTCGTTGACATCTTCCGTCTCAACACTGTTGTGGTGCGGCTGAAAGCGCACCTCACCTGCCATTCTGAGCACTAGTTTTTTCTTGCGGCAGTCTGCGTCTGAAATAGTGGGCGCCCTGTGCCTCTGTATTAGCGTATTTTGCACCCCAATCGAATGCGAAAGATGGTGGCACCTGTCTGCAAGCAACGCAGGTCTCAGTGCGTTTTCGTCTGATACACAGCGTGCCCCAGGATTCCATCAGGTCATTTCTTGACCATGAGGTCCAGAAATGGTAACCTCCCCTCTGCTTCGGTCGCCACACAGAATTTAATGTTGAGACGTATAGAGTTCAAATGAGTCAGGAAATCAAGGAGTTTGTCGCTTCCATGGAGCCAGAGGACGAACGTGGAATCCACATAACACAAAAACACACGTGGGTTTCCGTATGGACGACGCCAGGGCTTCCTTACGCGAAGTTCTCCGCATACAATTTCGCGACCACACGCGATAGTGGGCTCTCTATTGCGACTCCTTCCATTTGTTCATAGTATTCTCCATTAAACAGAAAATATGTACTACTGATGCGCAGTTTTCACAGACTGGACTGGCAGTCATGGGCTGACATTGTTAGCCAATCAGCAGATAATAATGGGGCTCACACTGTTAGCCAATCAGCAGATAGTAATAGTACTCAGAAAGAATTTATTTTTTGTGCAAACATACACTTTTTAAATGGAGCAGTGGCTATTCCCATCAACAAACAAAAAGTAGAGCTAATTAAAATGCCAGCGGTGTTTGTTGCAGGATTCTAGACTGGGTCGTTTACGAGGTATCGTATTTTGTTTTGTCCCCAAACCGACACTCGTACAGTACCTGTGGTAGTAAACACTAAGTAACAACACTAGTGCGTCCATTAGCTATGTTGATTACGATAAGTAACGAGACAAGTGACCATCAAAGGTTACGTTCAAAATAACCGCCAGCAATGACACTACACACTTGCTGTCTGCTGCACACGTGCTAGCGTTTCAGCGGAGATGTCCTAATAGGCTGCAATAATACACCGTTGTACACCACCGGGTGCAATTGGCATACCTTTGTACATAGCGTCTTTCAGCTTTCCCTGTTGAAAAAAACTCTACAGGTGTCAAATGCACGGAATGGGCCAGGAAAGTTACAGGTCTTTCTTCCAGGAGAGCTAGTTCTGCAAGGTTCGCAGGAGAGCTTCTGTAAAGTTTGGAAGGTAGGAGACGAGGTACTGGCAGAAGTAAAGCTTTGAGGACGGGCCGTGAGTCGTGCTTGGGTAGCTCGGATACAAGTTCGTGTCTCGGTCTGGCACACAGTTTCGACTATGATGCACATTAGGCGCGGCCTCCCGGTTATGATGCCGACCCCATTTCCTGGCAGTACCACCCTTCGTTACTTGGACATCGAATTTACGACCTCCACACACACCTCGCACAGTGACCCTCGCTTACCGGTGGCTTTTGCAGTCGATTCGGCACCATGTCCGCGGTCAAGTGCACCGTAACTTAAACCAACTCCAACGTGAGTTCCTATGTCAACGTGTATGTCGCCCCTAAATTGGTACACGTCGCCCAGATCCTCCCAATGCCGTTATTCCTTGGCCGCTACAACACTCTAACACTGCCTCCTGCACAAGGTGGCCTCGGACTCGTCAACGTGCGAGCACGATATTCTGCACTCTTTGTCCATAATATGTTGCAGCACTGGCAGGGGCCGGTCCAATCCTTAACATGCAGTGTCTAAGAAATCCTCCGACCAGCTTCTCTTGATCCACCGATCAATGTGGCACCTATTTCTCCGTTATTGTACCACGTCGCCAATTGTTTCATAGAACTCAGCTACGTTTGGGCCGATCTTCTAGCCACCCGTCCTCCCCGTACTAAAGATTACTATCGTTTGTTTATGATTTCCAACCCTTGCGACCCCATGGTGCTACAGCACCCTAACATTAACTGGCGAACTGTTTGGGGGTGTGTGCATGCACCCTTTTTACCGTCGTTTGTGTCTGCACTCTGGTATGTTTTAGTCTATTGCAAATTCCCGACTAATAGTCGACTTTCTCGCAAAGGACTGGCCACCTCAGCACTCTGCCCTGATTGTCAGCTCTAAGACACCGACGAGCACGGTCTTACGTGCCCTCTCAAACGAAACGTATGGCTCCTCATCCAACGAATCGTGGGCTTTTACCTCCGTGCCCCGCCAACGACGGTAACCCCAGATTTCTTGTTGTTGCCCGAGACATTTCACTACCCTCTTGCTAAGCACCATACACTCATCTGATTTCGAGGACAGGCTTTAGAATACTTCTTTCAGAGTGGTCGACATACGGTCCTTGACAAAGACCTCTGGTACAAAGCTGTGACCACGCACAGCACCCTCACCCGAAAACCATCTGACCGACAAACTTTTACCGGTTATCTCCGCAGCGTCTTCCTTGACCCCTTTCAAAGTTGGGGTGTGCCATGCCTACCCGTCACATGGTGCAACACCCTTATCCACGTTGTCATGCATCGACCAAAAAAAGAAAAATGGAAGAAGTCAGAATATGTTATATTTTGTTGTATGTAATGTTATTCAAATATTATTGTTTAACTAACAATCATTTGTATATGTTTAAATGGTACCTTGAAGAACTGTTGCATTGTGGATATATATATGTACTGTTGTTTGTTCAATAAAGATTAATGCACAAAGAAAGTTGGTAGAGAACTTGCACGCGAAAGGCAAAGGTCCCGAGTTCGAGTCTCGGTCCGGCACACAGTTTTAATCTGCTAGGAAGTTTCATATCAGCGCACACTCAGCTGCAGAGTGAAAATCTCATTCAAGAGCGTGGTGACCTTCGCAGGTGCACCTATTTTTAGAAGCTTGTAATATAGATCTTTGTGCCACACTTTGTCGAACGCCCTTTCGATGTCTAAAAGTATGGCAGCGACGGAGTCCAGGAGATTTATGCCTTCGGTGACACCGCTGCACTATTGGATCTATGGTGGCATGATTCTTTCTTAAACCTGACTAGCAGTCAGAAATTAGATGGTTTTTGTCTGCAAACGTGATTAGTCTCTTTTTGATTACCGTTTCACAACTCTCCCTAGTGCCGGAAGCAGAGTGATGGGACGATATGATCTGGGGTCATTGGGTGGTTTCCCTGGTTTCGGAAGCATTACTATTTTCGCTTGTTTCCATTGGACTGGGACGTTGCCTATTTTCGTGGTCGCGTTGTACAGAGTCCTGAGACAGGTGATCATTGTCTCTCTGGGGGCTAGGCGTATCTGGTTTCTTTTAATCCCATCTTTTCCACACTGGACTCGCATTCGGGAGGACGACGGTTCAATTCCGCGTCCGGCCATCCTGATTTAGGTTTTCCGTGATTTCCCTAAATCGCTCTAGGCAAATGCCGGGATAGTTCCTGTGAAAGGGCACAACCGACGCCCTTCCCCACCTCGCTGTTTGGTCTCTTCCCCCAAACAACCCAACCCATCTTTTCCCTGCGCGCAGTTTTTCCCTTTTAGAATGGCTTCCTCCACTTCTGAGTTTGTAATTTCTGCTGTGAGCGCTTCTTCGGATTCTGTCGGTATAACGATGGTTTTTAGTAGTGTATCTAGTTCAAGTGTGATCTCTCTTTTGTGTGTTAAGTCGAACTTTGGGTCAGTTGGGAAGCTGTGTATTTTGTCGAGAACTTCTCTGAATACGTTTGCTTTTTGTGTGTCATCTCTCATAATATTCCCTTCGTGGAAAAGAGGTGGATCTGACCTGTGATAGATTCCTTTTACTTTCCGGAAGGTGTACCAATATCTGTTTGTTTGTCTATGATCTCGATTTCTGCTTATTTCTGCCCATTTGTCTGCTCTGAACACTTTAAGTTGCTGCTTGACCAAATTGTTCAGTCTGATGCATTCTCGTTTATATTCGCTGTCGGCTGTTTGCTTCAAAAGTTTGTAAATACGTCTTTTTTCCTTTTATTGTGCTTAATATTCTCAGCAGAATTCCGTCTTCGTCGTGTTTTATCATTTTGACTGGCGCGTTGTTCGTCGTCGCGTTCGTAATTGCCTGTATAATGTCGGTGTTGTATTGTTCGAGATCTTCGATGCTTGTGATTCCTTTGGATGGCAGTAGGCTTTTTCGTAAGTTCTTTTTCGTATTTTGAACGTTTAGGTTTTTGATGTCAACGATGGATTTTCTATTTTTGTTGCGATGTGGCGAGTGCATAACGTGAGTTCGTATTATTTACGGCAGGTGTTCTGACCTTGTGCTGTCCCCTGCCCATGGAGGGATGAGGTGTGTATATATAGATTTTGCGCCAATAATATGGTCCGGGATGGAAGTTCCTTGGTGGTTTATAAAAGTTGGGTTGTTGTAGGGCAGTCTTACTCCGTTTTCAATGTTTTTCTAGATGCGTTGTTAGTGCTATACCGTTCCTGCTGCTTCTGGTGTCTCCAAATATTTTAGGATCTTGCGTTAAAATCCCCCACGATTATAAGGTCGCCTACGTTTTTTGATTTAGAGTAGAAATTCGGTTGGAATTTCGTCATCAGGTAGGATGTATATGGTTACTAGGTGTAGGAATTTGCTTGCACGTGTTTGAAATTTTAGGTGGGTTGCCTGGTTGTATGTAAACTGAGATGGTAATTCGATCCTTATTGCTGGGGTTTTCTTATTGTGGAAAACCACCACGCCGCCTTTAGGAGTGCTTCTGGGTACAGGGATGGATTTAGTTCGTGCGTGACGAAGTCGTGTAAGCGAAGAGGGTAGTTTGTTGTCCTCGTTTCCAGAACTCCTAGAATGGCTAGTTTCTCCGTGGTGGCTAGCATTTCCAGCAATGGGTACCTCGTCCTGAAGCCACTGGCGTTTACGAAGCCAGTGTTGATGTCGTGTTTATATGCGTCCTCCTCCTGGGTGTGTCTTCTGCCTGGTGTGTTTCTTTGGCTACGGGTGTCAAGGCCTTGTTTAGGCGACGACGCTTCCTGTACGGGTGGTGCCGTTTATTGTCTATCCGAACTGCGTGTTGTGAGTTATTGATCCCTTATTGGGAGTAGCTGGTGTCGCGGCCTTAGCAAGGCTTGGGAACAAGCACTGAGTTAAATGAAGATGTCTCTCTACAAACAAAATGATCTGGGGACCAGTGCGCACAGAGAACTTTCACCAACGATATCACAGACACCGACGCTAGCGTCTCCGCGACCGCCGACGAGCGGGCGTGGACCGTGGATGGAGCGGCTGCTCAGGTAGGGGGTATTATTAGACCGCTCGCCCTCACGTTCCAGCAGTACACCCGCGGACGGTCCGATCAACGAATGCGACTGAAGAAACTAAACAATCAGATTAGTTACATACGAGGATATTTTTGTTCCGGTCAGCAGTCAGTCCATGCACCAATCATCGATTCTCCTCAAGTCTTCCAGAAATTTGCTGCTGACGTCTTATAAAGTACTGCATCTTCTGCAACATCCCACTCGTCATCTCAACAAATTCGTCACAAGCCACGGTACAGTGCACAGCGGAGGGTGCGTGTTGTCTCAACACATCTTCAGCATCGATTGTAAAAAGCATCGGGGACAAACCTGCCTGGCACGTAGATTCGTTGTTATTTTAATATTCTCTTTTCGAACAATATGAATTTAGGAGTCTTAGGAAAGAGTACTCTAAATGAGTTATGTGCTGTATGTGACTCTCCTTTGTAGTATATACCACAAAATTCTTCTGTCAGCAATGACAAATGCCTCCACGTTCTCAATAAACTGCTGATTTCACTATGAAATTTAGAAAGCTTCTCAATTATTTACCCAATGTCAAATCTTCCTTTGAGCTCATCCAGAATTCAGTTTGTTCATCCAACAAGAAATGTCGTAAAATGCTTATGTCTATCTTACTTTCTTCGAATATTTAAGTTCATAAGAAAACTTGGGCTATGCAAGCTTCCGTCATCGTAATACAAATGGGTGACCCTAACAAAATGGTTCAAATGGCTCTTAGCACTATGGGACATCTGAGGTCATCAGTCCCCTAGACTTAGAACCACTTAAACCTAACTAATCTCAGGATATCACACGCATCCATGCCCGAGGCAGGATTCGAGCCTGCGACCGTAGCAGCCGCGTGGTTCCAGACTGAAGTGCCTAGAACCGGTCGGCCACAGAGGCCGGCCGGTCACCCTCGTAGCTTGCTGTTCTGTTCACATACAATACACGTGCTTAATACGTGAATGAATATGACTGACATCCAGCTATTAAGCCTTAAAACATAGAGAATAAAGAAAATCACTGTGTACTTCAAAAAGTAAAAACTGAACAGAATGTTATATTTATCTATATCAAATGACAGCACGTCATTGGGCTTAGGATGTTATTTGCATTCACATTTTAATAGTGTAAATTAGTAACACTTTTATATCATTGCGAATTAGGGGCGTTTATGACTTTCAATAAACTTTACTAATGCAATGAGAGATTAAAAAGTATATATAAGTAAAACGTGTGGTATGAAACATCTGGTATGAAATGAGAGAGTTCTTTCAAACCATCATCTTTTGAAGCTAAAACCATCCCTTCTGTTACTTCAAAACGGACTTTTTTAAAATCAGGTATTTGGTCTGACAGATGGAGATCTATCCATCTCAAGCAGTTGATTTTAAGTTGATCGGTAGCTTGTCATCAGTCTCAGTTTAGTAATGCATGAGAAGAATGAATTAAAATAATATAACAAATTTGGTACTCGATTTGGAATTGAAGTAAGCGTAACATGTGTGGTAACTGTTATAACTGCAATCAGAAAGCAAAAATTCCATAGTATATGAATTACTACGCTTTGTTTTCGTTGTAGATCATTTCAGCCATTTTGCATTTATTCTGTCGGTTCCCGATTTGCTGGAATATTTGAATCGTTAACTTACAATTAATTACGCTTGATATTGCGAGGAATCAGTTATAAGAAAACTGTGTACTTATAATAATGACAATGATAGATGCATTTATAACAAAGGTATTCTATTTCCTTTATAACTTTCAACCGTTTATTTATAATGTGTTACCTGTATTTTGAGTAGACTTTGTTGCCGTTTATGGGTACTTCTGATTTTGTTCTACATATGAATCGTGTCTATATACATGATGTAATCTGTTTAAATGTTGTATAGTTTACTAGCCGACAGAACTACAACTATGGGATCACAAAAGCTGCAGAGAAGTCCCTCTGTGGTAAGGAAGCGAAAGTGTGTCAATGCAAAACTGGAGGAAGCCAAGAGAGAGCGGCAACATAGGACAAAACAGGAGTCAGGAGGCTTCTCAGCCATTGCAGTCATGGATCGTACACAACGCAAAATACTGTTACAAGAAATTATTGGCTCGGTTGGTCGGTGTCTCCACTGGAAAAAAAATGTGGAACGTTTGACCAGGCTAAAACCACATAATACTCGATAATCCCAATTCAGTGCTTCGAATCGTCATTCCAAGTCAGGTATTATTTTCTGTAATGCTATGAACTACAAGACCGATCATTAATTAATGTTATTTAGTTTGTTAATAATCATACATCGTCAATCCATGTTTGACCTCCGAGGTCTTAAGTTCACGTCCTCTAAGGAAATGCCGTGTAAGGTGTTGGAAACTGAAACTAGTTTTTACCTTTCCCAGTATAGACTGTGATTCCCGGGAGTCTGCCCACAAACCCTTCTATTACCTCATGTGAAGGTGGAATGTAGCCGCATACTTCCACCAATGTTACACTGATAGTTACACTTCTAACGCAGATAATGGGATGCCTGATACTCTATTTCGTCAAGGGGCAGCGCCATTTTGTTTTGCCGGCTGTGCTGGGGTGCTACGGTATTGTGGCGCGAATATTTCAATGATCACTCCTGTTCGGTGTTTTAACCAACAGTCGTTACACGGTTGTATATGTCGAGTGAGTCACGAACTTTCCCCCTGTTCTCCTGAGACCCACGCACACACACAAACACACACGCACACACACACACACACACACACACACACACACACACACACACAAATACCCTGCCACATACAAGAAGAGCAAAAAAAGAACATTAAGCGTTCAATGCACTTTCATTCAGTATACTCTGAGAGAGCTTGTGCTGTCAGATAGTATTTATGAATATTAAGACAAAGTTTTGTCACTTAGGTAGGAAAACTAGCAGAAACTTAAGTAGTCGAAGGTCACTGTGTTTATGGTTGTTCAACAAACTAGTAGTGGGAAATATTGCGAGTGCCACATCGTCGGTTCTGGTATTCCAGCTCACTACTGTGTGACGTGGGTGGTGCGCCGCAGCTGCAGCCAGGCGCGAAGCGGAGCCGGTAGCGCAATGTTCTGCGGCTCTGCCTATCCGACCGATCTGCAGGCGCAGCCCTCGCGGTAATCCTCAACGCGATGGACGGCGCGTTTGCAGACCGCGACATGGGCTGCGCTGATCAGTGGGTTGCCTACATAACACCATTTTTAACTTCTACATCTGTACGTTTCACGCACTGTGTTAGTAGCGAAAGACCACATTCTCCTCTTGTACACCACAATGGCAGAACAGATGCCCTACACAAGCTTCTGGAGTTGGGAATGGCCTCAATTAATTTAAACTCGTTAGAGTAGTTGAGAAACGTGTACCACAATTGTTTTAAGATGTCAGAGCGATGATTTACTTTTAGACAAAGCGAAGTCTAGCTTTGCATATTGGCTAAGGTTTCAACGTGTACTACAGTGAACACTCATCACTCTAACTTTCACTACTGTACTAGTACTACCTAATCCATCACATATGAAAGCAACGTTCATGGATAGGATCGTTGCTGTTTACAATATATATAAAGAGTCTAGTAGAAATCGTCAGATGCTCTTAAAGGCTATTCGCAGATGATGCTGTTGTCTATACCAAAGTAGCAAAGCTAGATGGTAGTGAGAATTAGCAGAACGATCTGCAGAGAATTGATGAATGGTGCAGGCTCTGACAGTTGACCATGAACATAAAAAAATGTAACATTTTGAGCGTACATAGGAAAAGAATTCCACTACTGTAAAGTTTCACTATCGATGACAAACAGCTGGAGTCAGCGTCTGCCGTAAAATACCTAGGTTTAACTATCCTGAGCGACCTCAAGTGGAATGACCCCATAAAACAGATAGTGAGGAAAGCTGACAGCAGACTCAGATTCATCGGAAGAATCTTAAGGAAATGTAACTCATCCACGAAAGAAGTGGCTTATAAGGCTCTTGTTAGCGCGATTCTTGAGTAATGTTGATCTTAGTAATGTTCATCTTTCAGGGATTCCTATGAGGTAGGACTGGTAGAGAAAATAGAGAAGATCCAACGAAGAGCGGCGCGTTTCGTCAAGGGATCGTCTAGCTGGCGAGAGAGCGTAACGGAGATGCTAAACAAACTCCACTGGCAGACTATGCAAGAGAGGTGATGTGAGTAACGCAGGGGTTTTTCTTGAAATTTTCGGACACCACTTTACACAAGGAGTAGGACTACATATTACTTCCCCCCCCCCCCCCGCCCCCACAACACATAGGCTTACCGACATTCACTCTTCCCGCGCACTATTCGCTAGTGGAACGTGGTTGGTGTGATCAGATAGCGGGTACCGAAAGTATCCTCCGCCACACACCATTATGTGGCTTGCGGAGTATGAGGTAGATGTAGATGCAGACGAAATATTTGTTGAGGCAAACATACCTTGACACTGTCGACATTCCTGAAGCAATGAGGTCTTTTTACCTAAAACACACATTCTTGTTTTGTTCTGTCAGATGAAATTGGTCAGTGAAAATCACGTCAACATCTGAAGTGAAGAAGGAGGTAACGCATTTTGTGAGCGCTCGATTGTTTGCGTCAAATGGGACGTAGTGTCCTTATAACGGCTGTGTCAGATGGGCCGTGGTTGCGAAGAGATGGTTATGAAAGTCTTCACTATGCTTGTACGTGTTTGGAAGTAATTTCAGCCAACATTATATTTAATAGGAGTGGGTGAACGCCATGTTTTTGACGATACGGACTTTTTATCACTATAGACTTGCGGTAGGCAAAGATATAGCATGCACGAGGGGTTACGTAGCGGATATTTTATGTGTCTTCAAAGGTAGTATTGAAGTATAACACGTGGAGTCACTTCACTAAGGAGCGGTTGTTAGAACAGTTAAGTCTTCTTGATGTTGCAGTTGCTGCTCAGTTTTTTTCTCCACAGGTGCAAGTATGGATCGAATATTGTTCCCAGTTACACCAAAGACTATATGGTTACATATTGGTAGCTGCAAGATAGCCCACATGGAACATCAGCGTACAGCGGCGAAAGGTACGGGAGAAACGAACATATTTAGTCACTTTGTATGCCATTTGATCTATTCACGTAACAAATGGTGTCTAGTAACTATGTGATTTTGAACAATGCCATGTGTGTCACCAGTTACGTCTGCAGTATTCTTCGTCGAATCGTCAAAAAAGAGCAGTCCACTCCTAATATAGGTTTCGGCATTACGCTATGTGGTGTTTAATGGACAATCCGATGTGATAGTGGTGTCAAATGGTTCAAAAGGCTCTGAGCACTATGGGACTTAACATCTATGGTTATTTACTCCAGTGAATCCATAAACATTCTCTTTCATTATTACCTTCCTCTCAATAGTTACAACAATTTAAAATGGCTTTTTTACTTACAGAAGTTATCAGTGACAACTTGTTATTTAGTGGATTACATTACGTAAATTAGCAGCTCAGGTGGTACCCAAACACTTTGCAAACCGATATAGTCGTAATATCTATGTAACATATTATTATTCTGCGTACAATTGCAGTCTGAGTGATGGTCATCTTGCGTGTGAAGCTCTGTGCAACGAAGGAAAAACAGTAATTGCAAGCAGAAACACCAGAAGCACTATCTGTTAACATTAGCGTGTATATAATACCAAGATTTACAGTTCCTGATAGCAGTAAAAGCAAACAAAGATGATAGCAGGGCAACAGAACCAACACACACACACACACACACACACACACACACACACACACACCACACACATACACACACACAAACCACATATACACTACATATGTAAATAAATGCACTTCAAAGTGGAAGTTAATATCTAAAAAAAACCTAATGTTATACATGAGAAAAGCAAAAAAACTGGAATTTTTTATCGTTAAATCATTTTCAGGCTTTCGGAAACCATCGATAATTGTTAATGAATGTAAAACATAATGAAAGCTGTTATTGCTGCGCTTGTATTCTCTCCGTGAAGCCCGAATGCAATATAGATAGGAAACTATTTATAGTCTTTCCAATCTATGTAATGCGCAATCTGAGATTATCTGTCAGACTTACGTTGCATTCTTAACATAAAAACGTCTCAATTTACATAATGTGTTAATAACACCATAAACAATTTGAGCGTAACGCACAGTGAAGTAACGCACCACGGTAGTAGATTGAAGGCCATATACTGTGAAAGTCTAATGTAAATGCTTGACAGATTTTGGTTTGACCACCGTAACAGACTGAAACTCCCCAATGCTCGCTTTGTCGTTAGGTAGCTATTAAATAATGCGGCTGCTATTCTATTTCTAGTCACCACGGGGATTTCTATTAACAATTTCCAACATTGGGGAGTGTCGGGTCGATCAATCTCGACATCTGCTGTGTCCGGTCAGGGGACGAGGTGCCATGAGTAAGCAGAGCGTCCATTAACTGCGTAGGCAAGAACATCGAGGTCGTAAAAGGATCATGAACAGAAGTTCAGTGAGCAGACGTTTCTCGTCAGTGGCCGCTGTGAAGGACAGATGCGTCGGTTTACCGTTCGCCCCTTAGCACCTGTTTCCAATACAAATTGTCACCGAGGCAATGACAACGAAAATGAGAAGGTAGAACCAGTATAGAAAGCAATAAAAGTCGGAAGCAGAATTAATACCGTAGGGTATGATGAAGATGCGGAATTACAGTATATTTGGAGGAACTTCAGTGAAACAGACTCTTGCAGTTATACAATTTATGTTGCAAAGTAATAGATTCGTAAAGTACGAAAATACACAAAGGTTTGTACACTACTGCCCATTAAAATTACTACACCACGAAATTTAACCGACAGGAACTAGATGCTTTGATATGCAAATGATTAGCTTTTAAGAGCATTCACACAAGGTTGGCGCAGGTGGCGACACCTACAACGTGCTGACATGAGGAAAGTTTCCAACCGATTTCTCATACATAAGGAGCAGTTGACCGGCATTTGCTGGTGAAACGTTGCTATGATGCCTCGTGTGAGGAGAAGAAATGCCTACAATTACGTTTACCACTTTGATAAAGGTCGGATAGTAGCCTATCACGATTGCGGTTTATCGTATCGCGACATTGCTGCTCTCGTTGGTCGAGATCCAATTACTGTTAGCTGAATATGGAATCGGTAGTTTCAGGAGGGTAACACGGAACGCCGTGTTGGATCCCAACGGCCTCGTATCACTAGCAGTCGAGATGACAGGCATCTGATCCGCATGGCTGTAACGGATCGTGCAGCCACTTCTCGATCCCTGAGTCAACAGATGGGGTCGTTTGCAAGACAACAACCATCTGCACGAATAGTTCGACGACGTTTGCAGCAGCGTGGACTATCAGCTCGGAGACCATGGCTGGGGTTACCCTTGACGCTGCATCACAGACAGGAGCGCCTGCGATTGTGTACTCAACGACGAACCTGAGTGCTCGAATGGCCAAACGTCATTAATTCAGGTTCTGTTTAGAGCATCATGATTGTCGCATCCGTGTTTGGCAACATCGCGGTGAACGCACGTTGGAAGCGTGTATTCGTCATCGCCATACTGGCGTATCACCCGGCCTAATGGTATGGCGCCGGCCGGAGTGGCCGTGCGGTTCTAGGCGCTACAGTCTGGAGCCGAGTGACCGCTGCGGTCCCAGGTTCCAATCCTGCCTCGGTCATGGATGTGTGTGATGTCCTTAGGTTAGTTAGGTTTAATTAGTTCTAAGTTCTAGGCGACTGATGACCTCAGAAGTTAAGTCCCATAGTGCTCAGAGTCATTTGAACCATTTTTTATGGTATGGCGTACCATTGGTTACACGTCTCGGTTACCTCTTGTTCGCATCGACGGCACTTTGAACAGTGGACGTTCCATTTCAGATGTGTTACAACCCGTTGCTCCACCCTTTATTCGATCCCTGCGAAACCCTACATTTCAGCAGGATAAGGCACGACCGCATGTTGCAGGTCCTGTACCGTCCTTTCTGGATACAGAAAATGTTCGACTGCTGCCATCAAAAATGGCTCAAATGGCTCTGAGCACTACGGGACTTAACATCTATGGTCATCAGTCCCCTAGAACGTAGAACTACTTAAACCTAACTAACCTAAGGACAGCACACAACACCCAGCCATCACGAGGCAGAGAAAATCCCTGACCCCGCTGGGAATCGAAACCGGGAACCCGGGCGTGGGAAGCGAGAACGCTACCGCAGACTGCTGCCCTGGCCAGCACATTCTCCAGATCTCTTAATAACTGAAAACGTCTGGTCAGTGGTGGCCGAGCAACTGGCTCGCCGCAATACTCCAGTCACTACTCATGATGAACTGTGGTATTGTTTTGAAGCTGCATGCCAGCTGTATCTGTACACGCCATCCAAGCTCTGTTTGACTCAATGCCCAGGCGTATCAAGGCCGTTATTACGGCCAGAGCTGGTTGTTCTGGGTACTGATTTCTCAGGATCTATGCACCCAGATTGCGTGAAAATGTAATCACATGTCAGTTCTAGTATAATGTATTTGTCCAATTAATACCTGTTTCTCATCTGCATTTCTTCTTGGTGTAGCACTTTTAGTGGCCAGTAATGTAATTAGTTTTAAACGGTAGAAGGAAATAGATCCAATAACGTGTAAGGTTACTTAAGAGTGCTTACATTTAGTATAATGCAACATTTTAATGAGTGACTACATTTCATAGCAGACGACTTTAGATCAGAGGAACAACGTGACCTCGTATGTAGTCTACTATGTTGAGACACAAAAATTTACTATGAAAGCGGCCATCGAGGATAGGATAGAAAATAATTATGGAGTTTATTCAGCTGTAACACGTACTAAAAATAACTCTGCAATATAAACGTGGCAAATTTCTGTAAGAGACTGAGAAAAATATCATACATTGCGCAACAGAATTAAAGGATCATTTTTCGAATCCCCGTAATTGTCTCCCATTTCGATCCGTAAGTTTGAAATTTGGCTCAAAAATGCCTAAAATCTTCCTGTGTAACGGTGCAAAAAGCAAGAGGGCCTGCTACGTCGGTCGGCCACTATGGCCTAGCGGTTCTAGGTTACTCAGTCCGTAACCGTGGTGCTGCTACGGTCACAGGTTCGAATCCTGCCTCGGGCATGAATGTGTGTGATGTTCTTAGGTTTGTTAGTTTGTAGTTCTAAGTCTAAGAGACTGATGACGTAGTGCTAAGTGATCATCTGGTTCGGCGACGCTTCAAACCGCAAGGTGTCAATAGTATGAAAAAAGAGCCACAGATCAGAAGTAATGTGACGCATATGTGGGTTAAAGATGTTACATGGGCATCAAATTTCACCATAACTCTTTTGGACGCCATCCTGGACGTGTCACGCGATGAGAAGATCAGCAGAACATTTCACCCATTCTTTTAACGCCCCTGCAGTAGAAGTAGGAACTGTGAAATCCTGCGCTGAAATCACGTGGTTGTCATATGGATGACAGAGGAACACATTTAAGACACGCTACCTCTTGAAAACGATAAGATAAGGGGGATGGCATAGAAGGCACCAATTAAACCTTCTCTTTCCTTGGAAATTTGACTTCGACATATTTCGTGATCCAAAACGACAGTTCGCATTGCGGTAAGCAAAAGGAAGGCGTTCTTATCAACCTTCGACTCTGCTGAGATCTTAGGACCTTTAAGCCCTTTTCTATGGACATTATGGGGCTGCATCTCCACTGAAAGTATTCTCACTCCTTTGGAGTGCAGCGTGACCGCAACTTTTCCTTTTCTGTACAGTGTGGTAACACTAGGGACCGTTCAAAACCAAACTTAGACAGTGAGCTGACATCATTTAGTTCCAGTATTATGGGCAAAGTTTCCACGAATTGTAAACCATACTCTGGGAAGTATGTGCCGCGTATGTCGATTAAGGACGGAAAAAAACCCACCGTATTGTGACAAAGAAATTAGAAAATTGCTGAGAAAGAAAAGCCTGTTGTACTCTCAGCTCTAAAGAGAAAGTGCAAATGACGACAAGAAAAAGACAATAAAAATTCGTGTGTGTGTAAAAAGATAGATGGATGATGCTTACAACAACTGCCACCGTCATATCTTAGCAACAGATCATGTCGAGTGTCCTCGGAGACTATCATTGTGGCATGACTGAATCAAATCTCGGTTTTCAAGCAACGTCAATTCAAATTAAATTCTCAAGCTTCCAAGGGCTGCCATCGCCATTGTCGTCAGGACTAAAGCTACTGACTGCCCTGGCTGGCACGATTTTCCGCTTACACAGCCACGCTTACAGCCGCTGGCACCAGTCAGAGACGTCTGAAACGGCGCGTGTGCGGAAGGTGAGCCGCGCAGCTCATAGCAACTCCGGCCCGCCGCTGGACCGAGTGACGTCAGGTGGCGCGAGGAACCGGCGCCACGTTTGAAACTTACACTCCCGGCTCCCTACAAGCGTTAAGCCTGTGTCGTTGCTTCTTTTTGGCGTCCAAATCCCACCCCCACACCCTATTCAGTGTGTACCCCTGATCTCTGATAAAATTGCTGCTGCTCATTGTAATCTCAGTCGCCTCTTTGGTAACGGAATCCCAATATTTTGACGCATGAGCCCAGACTCTCGTGTTCACAAACTGTATTTTGTGTGCGTTTTCCAGATAACACCCAGCTATGGTCGACTTGTCAATTTCCATTTGTTTAACACATCTCTTGTGCTCGGTACAACACTCTGCAACTTCGTGAGTTGTGTGACCTGTATAGATGTTGCCACACTCTCAAGGGACAACATACACACCGAGCTCAAGAGGAGTCATGTCTTCTTAAACAGGGCGCAGCGTATCTCGCATCTTGGGGACGGACCGGAACATTGGCCTCAATTCATATCTCCGCGGCATACGTCCTAATTTTCTGCTCGTTGCCCCACAGTATGGCAGGAAAGCAGCCGGCTTTGCTTTTTCTGTCGATTCACAACGTGTCCTTCTTCGATGGCTAAAGCGTTTTCAATCTCCCTATTGCTATATCTATTCTACCTAAACACGTGTCCTAAGCGTTGCAATTCAGTCTGTAGGTGGTGATCGTCAGAA
The DNA here is from genome assembly GCF_023864275.1 of Schistocerca cancellata. Taxonomy (NCBI): domain Eukaryota; kingdom Metazoa; phylum Arthropoda; class Insecta; order Orthoptera; family Acrididae; genus Schistocerca; species Schistocerca cancellata. The sequence goes on from NC_064634.1 coordinate 229,614,191, forward strand.
ATAACTTTGGCTCTGTCCATTAACGAACCCAAGACCGCTTTCTCGTGTACAGGTTGGTGGAAACTACCGGAGTTCAAACATCTATGAGTGTGCGTCTGTTTCCTGTACACTGAATGACCCAGCTGGCTACCTGCCTTCCGCTCAACTAAAACATCCAGGAACGGTAGCTTGCCATCCATCTCCATCTGGATGGTAAATCTTACGTTGCGATGGACACCGTTCATGTAATCCACGAACTGCTGTAGGGTATTTTCACCGCGAGGCCACATCAGGAATGAGTCATCGACGAACCTTAAGAAGCAAGACAGACGAAATATCACAGAGTTAAGAGCCTACTCCTCAAAGTGCCCTATGAAGAAACTCGTGACATTAGGAGACAGTGCTGAGTCAGTCGCTGCGCCATCCACCATTTCATGATATTCGACGTGGTACGAAAAGTATATTATCATTATCACATGGCGGAACACCCTGACGATTTCAGGAAGAAGCTGTTGCGATAAAAGAACCGAAGAACCAGCGTGTCTTGTACTGGCACCCCCGTAAAGAGTAACACTACGTCCAGAGTAACCGTTAGGTCGTTTCAGCCTATTTTCATTTCTTGGGTGTTTCAACAAATGTATGCAAGTTTACAACGTGGTGTTCGCCATGTCCTAGTTTTGGCGCTAACAACCGTGCAAGGTGTTTTGCCAGTCTCTAGGTGGGCGAGTTCATTGCACTAACAAAGGCCCTAGGAGGGACATTTCCCTTATGTATCTTCGGCAGTCCATAAAGCCTGCGGGGTCAGGCGGCGCCAGGCATTAATTTCTTCACACTTCGTCTGGTTAAATAAAGTCCTTTAATAGCTTCTTTGTCTTCCGTGTTCCTCACTATGGACTGTGTCAGATCTCGGCTGTTTCCGGTATGCTTCATCTTCTAATAAATCCAGCACCTACAGGTGGTAATCTTCAGTGCTGCAAACCGCAGTGGCATTTCCTTTGTCGGCTGGAAGAAAACCAAGTCCTTGTTCTCACGTAATAAGCGTAAGCCAAGTCGTTCCTCCGGACTAATTTTAGCTTTCGCCAGTATATGACTGGCGGATGATCTGACTTCTTCAGCTATGTCGTGCGAGAGTTGCCGAATGCACTGCTCTATTCCATAAATAATATCAAAAAATTGGCAGACGATGCAAGACTCGTGGTACATTACGGCCTTTGCTTAGCGCTACAAAATGTGCTGCGCCCTGTTAAAGATGACATAGCTCTTCGTTTTTCCGGTGTGTATGGTGTCCCTTGCGAGTGCGGCAGCATCTATATAAATCAGACAATTAGCACAGTTGCAGAGAGTTGTCCCGAGCGCAAGACACGTACTAAACAAAGAGAACTTGACAAGTCTGACGTAGTTGAGCATTGCCTGGAAAACGAAAGCAAAGTACAGTTTGAGAACACGAGAACGTTGGCACATGCGTCAACATACTGATATTCCGTAATAAAAGAGGCGGCTGAGATTAGAATGAATAGCAACAATTTTAAATAGACCAGAGGTACACACTGAGTAGGGCTTGGGGGTGGACTTTAGATGTCGATGCTTAACACTTGTAGGGACGCGGCACCTCGCGCCAGCTGACGTCAGTTGGTCCCACGACTGGCCGGAGCTGCTACGAGGTGGCCAACTCTGTTTCCGTGTTTCCGTGCGCGCGTTGTTCCGAACTTTTCTGATTGTTGCCAGTAGCTGTAATCGTGGCTGTGTAAGTGGAAAAGCATGCCAGTCCAGGCAGTCAGTAGTCATTTACTCGTGGCAGCGAAGACGAAGATAGCCACCGAAAGATCAAGAATTTCATTCGAATTCACGCGGCTTGAAAATCTAAACGATTTCATTCAAACATACAGCCGCGAAATAGTCCTAGGGCACATATTTCTTTTCTATGGTGAGCAGGTAATGTGTAGTGTGCGACTGCTGAAAAACATGCGAAAAAAGGAAATACGTCGGGTTAGTTATTTGGCATTATTCCAACGCTGCCGGGAAAAGGAAGTAATTTCTCGCTTTGCTGTAGTTAAGCACAACGTCCGAATTGATGCAGTAGATATAATTTCGAACACGACAAGTCACACCATATTGATACAGCAGGGACGGCAGACAAGATATGAGCGTGATCTTAATTCCAGAAACCTGTAAGATTTTCATAGGGATTAACAATCTCTTCAGCTCCATCAAGAATCAATTTAACTAAATTCAGACAGATTAACTGTCCATAATAGGCGCTATTCTTAAAATAGCAAGTACATGTAGTTTTTAAAAAGTATAATTGCATGCCTTTCCATAAGACGACTTAAATGTATATATTTGTTCTCTCTTTTTACTACAGAATCGTACGTTTTGTGTTACAACATCAGGAGAACAAAGCTGTAATGACAAAAACAGTGGTAATGCCTGATTTTGACAGTTTGGGGATATTAAATGCGACGATCACACAGGCTAATTTCGGTTCATATGTAGTGAAACTTTGAAAATACAATCGGTCTACAATCTAGATTTATTAAACAACACTTATGTGACCGATCTTAGAGCACTCATTAAGTGTGTGGACCCTATATGAAAATGGACCAAGGACTGATGATGAATGTGTACAAACATCTGTAGCCCAAATGACCACAGGTTCATTTGAATAATGTGCGAGAGTCCCACTATCACTGAAAAACCTAAATGACATACATCTGAAGACAGGTCCCACTTATCCGACGAAAGTCTGCTTTCAAAGTTTCACGAAAATGTATTAAATGAAGAATCCAGAAATACTCCGTATAGCCCTCCCTTTTATTGCCGTTGATTGTGCAAAGGCGGGAACAGACTACGGAGGGAAGGCACAGAAGCAGTTATTCTCCCGTGCTTGATAGAAGAACGGAAATGCAAGTGATATAAATACATGGCCAAGTGGCACACACAGTTCACAGTGATTTGCAGAGTAAGGGCGTAGATGGATATGGAGCTTGTCTTACTTGATATGTTGTATGGAATGATTGGATGTGGGTATATGAATCATACATTCAAATTTATTAAAAAGACTCTCACTTTAGAAAATTTATAGAGAAAGAAAAGTTCGTGTTTGGAATGTAATTCTGTGTCTGTAACAGCTACATGGGTAACATACCTGCCCGCATCTCGTGGTCGTGCGGTAGCGTTCTCGCTTCCCACGCCCGGGTTCCCGGGTTCGATTTCCGGCGGGGTCAGGGATTTTCTCTGCCTCGTGATGGCTGGGTGTTGTGTGCTGTCCTTAGGTTAGTTAGGTTTAAGTAGTTCTAAGTTCTAGGGGACTGATGACCATAGCTGTTAAGTCCCATAGTGCTCAGAGCCATTTGAACCATTTGGTAACATACCATTGCTTGTATCTCAGCTCTTAGTTGTGCCATCGCAGACTGCACTTCTGTAGACGGCGGCTCTCGGATAATTTAGCGTCTGCGTAGGCTGTTGGCGTTGCCCACTCACTGACAGGCCTGGGCTTCCCCTGGCTGACGGCTGGCGAGAGGAACCGCGATTTCATTCGAGGAAACGTCAAGAAACGCGAACCTAGCCGTCTTTTAAGTACAGTGATTGATGGAGTGAAAATAATCATCTTAAGACGGTTAAATTGAGGAGAATGACTGGAATGAACTAGCAATTCTGTCTCATACTGTACTTCACACTATATGTAACTGACTGATCATTAAGAACTAAATTTACTTGTCAAGAAAACAGTTATTGAAAATAATACAATTCATAGATATGTCGAATATATATTAAAAAGTGAAAGACACATTCTGGTCATTATATGTTTTAGTACATTCCCTGCATTCTTGCTATCAAATTACATAAAGCGAATTCGCCAAAACTGTGAAGTCCTTAGTGTACTCACTAGTGTAAAAATGACTAAAATCACTTTTCCGTTAATTTAAGTGATTGAACCAGAATACTTTATTTTTTATGTGCAGACAGTTAACATAGATCTTTCAACATTATAAGAATAAATCTTTTCCTGTCAATTCAACGATTTGTTCTCCATTTGCCTTATTTATCGACTCTTCTTCCTAGACAGCAAACTTGGTCCATTTCTTTAAACGTCTGTAGTCCTAATTTAATATTCAGAAGCCTAGCACGTCTGGCTACTAAAGATCCAGTCCATCACCTCCATCAGTGCACTAGCCAAACTTGAATTAAATATCAGTAGTGGCAATGAAACAATTCTGCCTTACAGCTTTGTTGATTCTGAATGATCGTATTTCCTCAGTGACGACAATACCAATCTTCAGCGCATAAAGGGAATAGATTATTTTTAAACCATGTATATACTTCTTACCGTATTGCCTATAAACAAAAATTCCATTCCGCATTATAAAAAACCTTCTAAAAATCTACAAACTCAACCAGAATATTAGTTTGTATGCGAGTAGGACTGGAGAAACGCAAACCCTTATTGAAATTACTGGCCTACATACATAATATACTTTGACATATATTGTCTCACTCTTGGGAATGAGACCTTGTACTACGTCAATGAAGGATCTGTTATGTCCTGATCATACCACACTTCTCACGTACTTCTGATTTCTGTCGAGTGTTTGCCAGTATGCTACAGATATCAAAGTTTTATCGCCTCGTGCAAATGAAAATTGCAGTATCAGCAGAAATAAGAACCACAGACGTCTTTATTACATCAAATTCCTTGTCGTCTGGTCTTAGTTTTATACTGAAACTGTCTTTGAAAGGAGATATTCAAAAGACCGCACAGTTTTCTAGCTATAACTTACCAAAATATGATGACAATCATTTTTCAATTCGTCATGAAGTATCCAAAAAGATGGCTTAGGTTTGTCAAATGGCACCTGAATTCGATACAGGCACACGCTTCAATGAGCGAGAAGATGACAAATTGAGAAAACAGCAACTTTAATGAAGCGCGAAATGAAGTTCTGCTCATCTCTGGTTACGTGATTCTACCAATACTCGGCGAGCGTATATGCTGAAGTCAAAGATCATAAATTCATCTACCTGTCTGTCATTCGGAGGCTGCAACTGAAACTCTGTGAAACATTCGATGCTCACTTACCTCTTCGCTTCTTCTCACAGGCTGAAGAATGCGAAATCTAGAAAGCACACTTCGAAATCGACTCTTTCTTCGGAAGGTTTGTCAATGAGACTGATGCTAAGCAACGGATCCGTTGGTTTTGTGCACTCACTCTTTGTTGATACTGACGTCACGAAGACATGGGCCAATTACTTTCGTTGAACGTACGAAGTCTGTATGAAGTGAAACGAAGAGATTGACTGTCATGAAGAGGCTGTCTGTGAGGAATACACTCGACCGCATTTGACCCGGGGTGGGCTCTAAGTGGTTCAGAATGTCTCATTACTGCTGCATTCTTGTAGGCCTTTCGTACTAGACCTATTCCACATCCTCAAGGATTATTTTTTTGGGTCTGTAGAATTATGAGTTAGTCTAAACACATCATCTTTGGTTTAGTATATTTATTGTCTTTATTTTCTTTTCTGAGATGTAGCTCGTGTACAAACACCAGGTCACAAAGTGTTTATCAAACGGAAAATCCGAAATCAGACGTAAACGGTAATGAAATCCTAAACTCAGATTGGAATGTATACCGCAGAGACATGCTGGACAGTGAAGGGGCAGGCATGTTTATAGCGATAAGAAGTGCAATAATATCGAAGGGAATTGATGGAGATCCGAAATGTGAAATAATTTGGGTGAATGTCACGGTTAAAGCAGGCTCAGATATGGTAATTAGATGCCTCTATAGGCCCCCTGGTTCAGCAGCTGTTGTGGCTGAGCACCTGAAGGATAATTTGAAAAATATTTCGAGTAGATTTCCCCACCATGTTATAGTTCTGGGTGTAGATTTTAATTTGCCGGATACAGACTGGGAGACTCCAAAGTTCATAACGGGTGGCAGGGACAAAGAATCCAGTGAAATTTTTTTAAGTGCTTTATCTGAAAACTACCTTGTGCAGTTAAACAGAGAACCGACTCGTGGCGATAACATATTAGACCTTCTGGTGACAAACAGACCCGAACTATTTGAAACAGTTAACGCAGAACAGGGAATCAGCGAACATAAAGCGGTTACTGCATAGATGATTTCAGCCGTAAAGAGAAATATTAAAAAAGGTCGGAAGATTTTTCTATTTAGCAAAAGTGACAAAAAGCAGATTACAGAGTACCTGACGGCTCAACACAAAAGTTTTGTCTCAAGTACAGATAGTGTTTAGGAACAGTGGACAAAGATCTAAACCATGGTACAATATGTGTTAGATGAGTATGTGCCAAGTAAGATCGTAAGAGATGGAAAAGAGCCACCGTGGTACAACAACCGAATTAGAAAACTGCTGCGGAACCAAAGGGAACTTCACAGCAAACATAAACATAGCCAAAGCCTTGCAGACAAACAAAAATTACGCGAAGCGAATTATAGTGTGAGGAGGGCTATGCGAGAGGCGTTCAATGAATTCGAAAGTAAAGTTCTATGTACTGACTTGGCAGAAAATCCTAAGAAATTTTGGTCTTACGTCAAAGCGGTAGGTGGATCAAAGCAAAATGTCTAGACACTCTGTGACCAAAATGGTACTGAAACAGAGGATGACAGACTAGAGGCCGAAATACTAAATGTCTTTTCCCAAAGCTGTTTCACAGAGGAAGACTGCACTGTAGTTCCTTCTCTAGATTGTCGCACAGATGACAAAATGGTAGATATCGAAATAGACGACAGAGGGATGGAGAAACAATTAAAATCGCTGAAAAGAGGAAAGGTCGCTGGACCTGATGGGATACCAGTTCGATTTTACACAGAGTACGCGAAGGAACTTGCCCTCCTCCTTGCAGCGGTGTACAGTAGGTCTCTAGAAGAGAGTAGCGTTCCAAAGGATTGGAAAAGGGCGCAGGTCATCCCCGTTTTCAAGAAGAGACGTCGAACAGACGTGCAGAACTATAGACCTATATCTCTAACGTCGATCAGCTGTAGAATTTTGGAACACCTACTATGTTCGAGTATAATGACTTTTCTGGAGAGTAGAAATCTACTCTTTAGTCGTTTAATTAACAGAGTAAGAGCATATGGACTATCAGACCAATTGTGTGAATGGATTGAAGAGTTCCTAGATAACAGAGCGCGGCATGTCAGTCTAAATGGAGGTAAGTCTTCCGAAGTAAGAGTGATTTCAGGTGTGCCGCAGGGGAGTGTCGTAGGACCGTTGCTATTCACAAAATACATAAATGACCTTGTGGATGACATCGGAAGTTCACTGAGGCTTTTTGCGGATGATGCTGTGGTATATCGAGAGGTTGTAACAATGGAAAATTATACTGAAATGCAAGAGGATCTGCAGCGAATTGACGCATGGTGCAGGGAATGGCAATTGAATCTCAATGTAGACAAGTGTAATGTTCTGCGAATAAATAGAGAGATAGATCCGTTATAATTTAGCTACAATATAGCAGGTCAGCAACTGGAAGAAGTTAATTCCATAAATTATCTGGGAGTAGGCATTAGGAGTGATTTAAAATGGAATGATCGTATAAACTTGATCGTCGGTGAAGCAGATGCCAGACTGAGATTCATTGGAAGAATTCTAAGGAAATGCAATCCGAAAACAAAGGAAGTAGGTTACAGTACGCTTGTTGCCCACTGTTTGAATACTGCTCAGCAGTGTATGATCCGTACCAGATAGGGTTGATAGAAGAGATAGAGAAGATCCAACGGAGAGCAGCGCGCTTCGTTACAGGATCATTTAGTAATCGCGAAAACGTTACGGAGATGATAGATAAACTCCAGTGTAAGACTCTGCAGGAGAGACGCTCAGTAGCTCGGTACGGGCTTTTATTGAAGTTTCGAGTAAATACCTTCACCGAAGAGTCAACCAGTACATTGCTCCCTCCTACGTATATCTCGCGAAGAGACCATGAGGATAAAATCAGAGAGATTAGAGCCCACACACAGGCATACCGACAATCCTTCTTTCGACTAACAATACGAGACTGGAATTGAAGGGAGAACCGATAGAGGTACTCAAGGTACCCTCCGCCACTCACCGTCAGGTGGATTGCGGAGTATGGATGTAGAGGTAGATGTAGAAAATGTATCTCATTCAACAAAGCGTGACAGAAAGAAATCGTTCTATGTTGAAGAGAAACTACACAGATATGATGTTCGCCAGATTTAAATCTAGTTGTACATTTACATTCAGGAAAGCACAGTCGAGCGCCTGGCTGGCGGTATTTACCATTCCACCAGTTTGAAGGTATTTTCTCTTTTCTTTCACGTATTGGGCGCGGGAGAAGTGAGTTCTGTAACATCACCGTTCCTGCTGTCATTAGTCCAATCTTGTAGTCTCGATTCCTATTTCGTCACGTAATTTTGATTCCAATAACTTTATAAATAGGCTTTCTCTTAATAGTTTGCTTCTATCTCCAGACAGATCTACAACACGTACGGAAATTATGCGTCAGTTCAGTTATTTCAAAATCTCCGTGACAGTGTCCCGTGGGACAAAATAACCTATGTTGATTAATGAAGATGGAGCATATGGAGCTTATGTGGGTGGAAACTAACGAAACATTACACTAGAGTGGGTATTAGAACTACAAACATAAAATTTTGATACAGGCACATTTGTAACACAAAACAGTTTCTTCAAGGACATATTGTCATTTAAAAATTTTAAAAGTTAGAAACAAATGTTGTAGACTGTAACCTATATCTACAGAGAGAAAAAAATTTCTGTTCTCCTCGGGACAGACGCCTATGATCAATGCCGCCTTGCGCGCTTGAAAAATACAATAGTATTTGTAAACAACACCACTCGCAGAAAGGCACTCCATATTGGACACTCGAGACCAGCGGATGCGAAAAACTGACTCCTTCTGCACTCACAACCTGGCAGTCATATTTGATTACAGTCGTGGGCAACAATATGAGATGTTCTCCACCAGCTGCCATGATCCACTGCCGCTGTCTTTCCCTATCCAGGACTATTTAGAGACCTAATCGTTTCAGTGCTGATTCTTAATAATATTTCCGAAAAGTAAACCAAAGTGTATTGTGAATAGTGTGTGACAGTTTTAATAAAAGCACTTTTATATTGAGCTGGCTTTCTTTATTAAATATTAGTGGTATAATTCTTTCCTATGTTGTTCCAAACGGCGTAAGCAGAATATTGAGTGTATCCATTGTGCAACCGGACACTGGACTGGAGGTATTGGTGGGTGGTCAGATTTGTTTGAGCAGTACAAAGCGGATCTCGATTCCCTTCCTCCGGACGGTTACAGAGTTCACATACGCAAGCAAAATGGATGTGCTTTTTAAACTCATAACGTGCACACATTATACCATCGCATTCTACAGTTATTTTAAAAAAGCGCCACAGATTAAATATAAGAATGATAATCTAATCTAAGAGTCATCGGTATAGAGCGGTAGGACTCAATTCAATAACGATATGCTGTATTCGCTTCTTGTGAAATAAACATAATCACGAGAGTTAATTTTTTATGGTGGAAATGGTGTTATGAGAATGGTCTGGGACTTAATACCTGCACAGTTTTAGCGTCTGAACCAAGACTTTGATCTCAAGTTTCGAGGCAAAAAGACAGGGGGTGGAGGGAATTCTGTTGGAATTAAAGCATTCAGTTATGGTAGCTTCTCTAATCCTGAAGAAAAACTAAGCACACCACAGTACTGGCAACGTATCTAATACAAAATTTCACAATTACCAAGCAGAAACTTATCGTGTAAAAATAAAGTTTTGATTAGGCTATAAACGTTTATTTATTTATCCATTTTTGTAATTAAGTAAACAGTGCTTCACTCCCTTTCGTCTCGTGACACCCTGTGTTGGAGACTCCCATTGGCAAACTTACATCGTGAATATACGGCCCAGCGCGAATTCCCAAGCCACAGAAATAAAAAGCACAGATAACTCCCGTGTAAGAGAATGGTAAAAAGTGGACCCACAATATTACAGACGAATATCTTTAACATCTGCTTCCTGAAGAAACGTTGAACATATTCTCATGTAGAATATCATGAATGTCCTTGAAAGGGAAAAGCTTCTGTTGACCAATCAGCACAATTTTAGAAATCGTCTCTCATGCGAAATTCAGCTGGCCCTTTTCTCGCGCGAGATTCTGCTAACCACCAATGGAGGATAACAGGCAGTGTCCATATTCCCAGATATTAGTAAGGCGTTTCACACAGCGCCCCACTGCAGGCTATTAATGAGATTCAATACGTCGTCCTCAGAGGTGAGTGTTCATGAGGGACATGTTTATGGTAAGGATTGACCCAGTGGAGTGTGATAGGATTGCTATTATTTTCTAATTAGATAAATGATCTTTAAGGGACTTGCACCTTTTCAGTAAGCAACGAACTCCTTTACGCAATTCCCTCAGGATACTTTGCTTCGTCAAGATCACAATCATCATTCTTAATAAGGAACCCCGACCCAAAGGATATAAATGTTGGAAAATCATCTCCTAAAGGTCCTTAAGTACATTCACATCTCCCTCAAAGGTAACTGAAAACCGTCACTGAAAACAACAGGAAATTTGTTCTGAACTATGCCACGAATCGATAAGCCGCGTACGCCCTCAGTAGTATTTATCTTTGGACACAGAACGTGACTGGCCCCGCTGGGGTATTGGTAGGTTGGTCGAGGACCAGAGCCGGGAGTGGGATCGCAGTTCCACTCGGTGTTGGCTCCAGTGGCCTGTAATTATAATTTTTGTGATATGTTCCTATGGGGCCAGACTGCTGGGGTCATCGGCCCCTAGGCTTACACACTTGGACAGATCAGAATGGGACCCGCTGCAAGAAGTAAGCCACCAGTCGTCTACCGTCGTAGCCATGTATTCCTGAACAGCGGCTAGTAGAGAGGGAGTCGTAAAGCAGGTAGAAGGCGGCTCTCAACTTGCGTTTTATGGCACCTTGCTGTATCTTATCATGGGTGAGCACATTAGGAACTCTCCCCGTGATTAGCACCGTTGCGTTCTTGGTACAAGAAAACTTGCGGTGCGACGAATTCTTCAACTTCTTCCGTGGTTTCAAGCAACGGTGCTGTATTTTCGGGCTGGTTCAAATGGTTCAAATGGCTCTGAGCACTATGGGACTCAACTGCTGAGGTCATTAGTCCCCTAGAACTTAGAACTAGTTAAACCTAACTAACCTAAGGACATCACAAACATCCATGCCCGAGGCAGGATTCGAACCTGCGACCGTAGCGGTCTTGCGGTTCCAGACTGCAGCGCCTTTAACCGCACGGCCACTTCGGCCGGCTTCGGGCTGGTGTATATATGATTTTCTGGGACTGGACTAGCATATTTTAAACAAAAAAATGTGTGCGGTGCAACTTAGCCTCACTTACTATTTCTGGCTTCTGTTATCATGTTTTCAAGAACTGCTTTCATTTAAATCTTGTGGTTCACAAAACAATTCTGCATTGCTCTCCCATCTTGCCCTTCGTTTAAATGGGCTGTCTGCAATTTGTAAGAGAAATTTGTGAGCTAATCCTGCTTCCTTCTGGTGTGTTGACGGGAGCTGCCTTTTAGTTGGCACAGTAACTCGGAGTGGAGCAAGCCCTAACTGTTCTTTACACGGCGAAACGGATTCAAGTGTAACATGTGTTGGCATTCAGCTGACTTGTTAAAGAACTTGATTTTTAGTAAGCTATTAATTTTGATGTTGTTTGAATGACTGCTCATTATTTAATTATTGATTTTAGAGTATTACACTGATCCATCCTTTGTTCTCTAGCCCAGATGTTAGTGAACTTTCATTTATTTAAATTATTGGTGTCCAAACTCAAGTTTAAATACCTTCTTAAATTTCTTGCCAAGTATGAAGCTTTCACGTCATTCTGAAGCTCATGTGCGTTCGTTAGTTCTCGGACACTTTGCTGTCAAATTTGGTGAGTGTATATTTGTACCATCTGATTTTGTTGATAACTATCCTGAGATACGCGTTTTGCTCGCCGTTAACGCACACACATACGCTATAAGAAATCGGAGGTACTTGAATGCATTCAGTTCAAATTTTACTGCTTTTTAAAGACTCTCGATGTTAATGGCAGTATCTAAAGTGCATATTTTATCAGTAATTATTATGCAAACCTTAATATTATTTTACGTCTGTGTTTTATAATCAGATTGAATCTCAGTTCGTTTACCAATGAAGCGTACCGATTAGCCGGTGACGTCAGAATTGAAACTTACTCTGTTCGACTTCAGTTGACATTTTGCAGTGTACTGTTAACTGCTATATATTTCTCGAGGAAATAGCGTAGTTAAAATTTATTTGTGTCACGAATGGTGTGAAAGCCCCGTTTAGCCCAGCCCTTCCAAGGCAACCAAGCGGCATGCGACTGTTCTCATAGCCTTCCCAACGGAAGAAACGCCACATCCACGTGAAATGCGATACACATCCCGCTTTCGGAGACCTAAATCCTCTTTAACACTGTAAGTAATACATTTTATCTTAGTTGTGGGGAGAGAAATTCACTTGATGTCATGTTTCCGTAGGAGTCTGCCATACTTTTCGGGATTTCGGCCAGCATATGAGAGATGCAGTCAAAATCAAGAACACGTGAGAAAGAGGATGAGACTCAGACCGAAGAGGGAGACGCCAAAAATCGCTTATCGGTCATATGCTGACTAAATACTTGAAAACATTGGTAGACTCCTACAGAGCATGGCAACCAATGTACACTCTTGGAAATTGAAATGAGAACACCGTGAATTCATTGTCCCAGGAAGGGGAAACTTTATTGACACATTCCTGGGATCAGATACATCACATGATCACACTGACAGAACCACAGGCACATAGACACAGGCAACAGAGCATGCACAATGTCGGCACTAGTACAGTGTATATCCACCTTTCGCAGCAATGCAGGCTGCTGTTCTCCCATGGAGACTATCGTAGAGATGCTGGATGTAGTCCTGTGGAACGGCTTGCCATGCCATTTCCACCTGGCGCCTCAGTTGGACCAGCGTTCGTGCTGGACGTACAGACCGCGTGAGACGACGCTTCATCCAGTCCCAAACATGCTCAATGGAGGACAGATCCGGAGATCTTCCTGGCCAGGGTAGTTGACTTACACCTTCTAGAGCACGTTGGGTGGCACGGGATACATGCGGACGTGCATTGTCCTGTTGGAACAGCAAGTTCCCTTGCCGGTCTAGGAATGGTAGAACGATGGGTTCGATGACGGTTTGGATGTACCGTGCACTATTCAGTGTCCCCTCGACGATCACCAGTGGTGTACGGCCAGTGTAGGAGATCGCTCCCCACACCATGATGCCGGGTGTTGGCCCTGTGTGCCTCGGTCGTATGCAGTCCTGATTGTGGCGCTCACCTGCACGGCGCCAAACACGCATACGACCATCATTGGCACCAAGGCAGAAGCGACTCTCATCGCTGAAGACGACACGTCTCCATTCGTCCCTCCATTCACGCCTGTCGCGACACCACTGGAGGCGGGCTGCACGATGTTGGGGCGTGAGCGGAAGACGGCCTAACGGTGTGCGGGACCGTAGCCCAGCTTCATGGAGACGGTTGCGAATGGTCCTCGCCGATACCCCAGGAGCAACAGTGTCCCTAATTTGCTGGGAAGTGGCGGTGCGGTCCCCTACGGCACTGCGTAGGATCCTATGGTCTTGGCGTGCATCCGTGCGTCGCTGCGGTTCGGTCCCAGGTCGACGGGCACGTGCACCTTCCGCCGACCACTGGCGACAACATCGATGTACTGTGGAGACCTAACGCCCCACGTGTTGAGCTATTCGGCGGTACGTCCACCCGGCCTCCCGCATGCCCACTATATGCCCTCGCTCAAAATCCGTCAACTGCACATACGGTTCACATCCACGCTGTCGCGGCATGCTACCAGTGTTAAAGACTGCGATGGAGCTCCGTATGCCACGGAAAACTAGAGATGGGCAAAACTGTTCTTTTCAGAGATTGGATCAGAACTGTTCACTCCCTGAAATGAATTAGCTCTTTTTCATGACTCACCACTCATTTACAATAGAAAATAAATGGATGGCACATTGCCCTTTAAACTTGGTTTATTCCAGTACTATACCTGTATTTTGATCTTATTTGATCCTATTTTGAAGTAACACAGATAATGAGTAAGAATTTTGTATTGTTTATTGAAATTTCCACGATATGAGAAAGTTTTTGATTATTGATTTATTTTGCACTATCGTGGTTTTTTGGGTGATCGGAAAATGATGTAACTTGAGATTTACATTAACAATATATTTGGCTATAATGTATTAAAATTTCATTAACCTCATACAAATACATCGCAAGCCATATATTTTTAAAGTGAACGTTTCCTTTCGAAGACCCCTAAAATCGCAAAATCCGTACCAGAATAAGAAAAAAATATATAAATTTGACTTTAAAACGAAAGTGCTGCATATAGCCTCACGCAGAATAAAACAAGGAAAATATTGGTGTATCACATTTTGCGATACGTTTATCGGTTCTCTCGTAATTAAGCGTAAATTCGAGTGCCCATAATAAAAATCCTATAGTAAGAGGAGTCATCAGGAACCTAATCTAATCAGTTTAAACAAATAAAAATAAAATAAAAACAATTGATGTATACATAACATAATAATGTGATATACATAGCGGTATTACTACGAAGAACAATATCCAGTGGGGACGAACTGCGATACAGAGGCGCTGAGTCGAGCAGGTCGAGCCGCGAGCTGTATTACTGCGTGAGGTGAGACCGCAGAGACCAGAGTGACACCTGAGTCGCTTTGCTTGACGCTCTGGGTAGAGTCGAGACGGTGGGGTGAGCGTTGAGCGGGCGAGTTCCGAGGGTGGGGGGGAGCGGTGAACTCACCCGCTCCGAGACAAATCGTCCGTTCCCTTGCGAGCAGGTTTTTGCAAGTAGTTCCTATGTTATCTGCTAGGTGGCTCTCTGTCCTGTTGCTCTCATCAACTGCCCAGAGGGCAGGACGTGCGACTGAAACGATCGCCGACAGAGTGCGATGCGAAGTTAAGCTGCGCTAGACACTGCACAGTGGCCACGGCAGACGACGCACAGAGACGGCACGGCATATGTGAAACACAAAATCCAATGGGGCACTGCACAATGCAGGCAGCCAAGGTAGAAGCAGGGCAGAGGCCGGCGCTGGCTGTGTTGTGTGGCGTGCACTGTGCTCTGACCAGCAGAGGCGCTGCTGATATGCTCCGTCTCTCTCTCTCTCTCTCTCTGCCGTGGGAAACGTTTGGAGCTACCGTTCTATTTTTCTGAATCACTGATTGTTCACTCCTTTGAAAGATTGAACTCTATAAATTAGTTCAAGAGCGGATCCCCCATCTCTACGAAAACTGGCTGACACTGACGGCGGCGGTGCACAAATGCTGCGCAGCTAGCGCCATTCGATGGCCAACACCGCGATTCCTGGTGTGTCCGCTGTGCCGTGCATGTGATCATTGCTTGTACAGCCCTCTCGCAGTGTCTGGAGCAAGTATGGTGGGTCTGACACACCGGTGTCAATGTGTTCTTTTTTCCATTTCCAGGAGTGTATTTCACTCCCTTCAACTAAGGTAAAATTTACTCTCTGTAATTTTAAAGATGATCTCTGTTTCCGAGGGTTGGGTGTGTGTCGCATTGCACGCGAATATGACGTATCTTAGGTTGAGCAGACTATTAGAACAGTCGTGGAGAGAAGCAAGGAACATCACATAAACATCCAACTGAAAGAACCAATCAATAAATTGTCACCGAGCACTGACATGAAGATAATCATGAAATTAAATACGGTTGCGCCATTATCGGGTGCAGGCGCCAAGTTCCAAGGACGACATGGTTAAGGGGGCTATTTTAATAAAGACGTCATGAAACCCAATAAACAGGGACGGACGTTTCAGTTTAACGTACGTAGGCTGAAGCGGCGAATGAAAATTTGTACCAATACCGGGAATCGATCCGGAGTCTACTGCATTTTAGGCAGGTGAATTATCCACTAGGCAACCATGGCACAGTGGTACATTCAACTGCACGGGCTATCCTGGCGCATATCCCTCCTACACCCAAATTGTCACTGCCACCACAGGCTGCAGTAAATTCCCCTTTACACACGATCAGAATGGCCGAGGCTCTCCATGTTCTTCAATAGCACCTCAGCATCGAACGTAAATGGGGGATCCAGCCTGAAATCCAGTTATGGGTCCTAATACAACTGAAACGACACAACTTTCGATGCTGAGGTGTTATTCCAGAACATGGGGAGCCTCGGCATTCTGTTCGTGTGCCATTCGTCACTACAGGCTACATATATAAAATCGTATATAAAATCATATCTTTACGAGAGCAGTAAGGTCTCTGAAGTTGTGTCATTCCATTTGTAGAAGCAAATGCACCAGGGTTTCAGGCTGGATCCCTCATTAACGTCGATACTGAGGTGCTATTCCAGAACATGGAAAGCCTCAGAAATTTTGTTCATATGTTAAGGGGAACTTAACAGCAGACTGGAGCGACAGTAATAATTTGGATCAAGGACGGAGGGATGCCAGGGTAATCCGTTTCGGTTGTGTGAACCGCTGACCCAAGGTGGATTAGTGGCTAAAACACCTGCATAGTAAGCAGAAACCCGGATTCTAGTCCCGGACTTGGTACAAAATTTTATTCGCCGCTTCAGTGTATATATATAAAACCATGCCAGTATGAGACCAGTAGAGTTTCTGGGGTTGTGTCATTTCGTTTCAATTTAAATAACGTTTGGGGTTCGGCACTCGGTTTATTAAAATCTTTCCGACCATGACATCCGTCAGATTTGTAAACCGCTGAGGGAATTTACGTTTCACGGAGTATCTGTGCGTGCTCGCTAAATCAAAAGAGCACCAAAGAGCGCAAGGGCGTTGAGAATTGAACTCTGCTATAAATGGTTGCGTGAGATGAACAACAGTTCACAGTCTCGTTGCGGTCCATGCAGCGAGTGTACGTAGCAGCAAAACTCGCAGCACATGAGGTGGCCCTTGGTCGTCGTCGTCGTCGAAATATTGTGCAAAAAATTGAAACAACAGCTCCGTTAAACACCAGTAAGCTGACTATTAATCACACAATGTTTGATCACACAATTTTTGATTTCAGTTCATGGAATAAGCAGTAAATCTTATCAATACAGCCGATAAGCAAAACTCAAGTATTTGGATAAGTAATACAAACAATGTACAAATGAAAATGTTCAGTTTGAAGGTTCTTTGTGTTTCAAAGTCTGATGCAGATATCAAACTATGGTTCTCGAGTAGTCCTGCAAAATATGCAACTTTTATTAGTGGTGCTGTTCTGAGAGCCATGTGCATTTTCTTTAATTGTAAGAGCAAGTAGGCTACGATGATAGTGCCACAGGTGTTCTGTACTCAAAAATCGTTACAGGTTTTGAGAAATCATGACAGATAATGCCAGTTGTGCGTAGATCTCATCGCTTGGATACTTTCGAGTATGATGGTGTGGAACCACTTTTATAGTTACACCCATTGCGTAGTCTTTGATAAATAAAACTATGCCTTTGAGAATGGTGCTGTATTCATATTGTTCAGATACCTTAGATCATGATCTTGGTGATAGCTCTGCAGTTACATTGTGAGAGGCCGTTTCGTTTCAGTCAATGGTAATGTACTTCTTTATTTCGTTTTAATGGCTGCCACTCCTCCAAGGAAGTTATGGATTGTTGGATAGCGAATAACGTGGTACGTAAGATGAATGGGGCTTGTCACGTCATGATGATGGCGCCATAGATAACAGGACGTGGCTTGTCACTTCGTGGATGGGACACTGACCTGCTTACGTGACGTCACATACACTATGTGATCAAAAGAGAGCAAAATGGGACGCTCCGCGGAAAATTCGTCTTTACGCGAGATTTTCACACTCTTAAACATCCCTAGGTTCACTGTTTCCAATATGTTAGTGAAGTGGAAACGTGAAGGGACACGTACAGCACAAAAGAGAACAGGCCGGCATCCTCTATGGGCAAACAGAGACCGCCGACAGTTGAAGAGAATCGTAATGGGTAATAGGCAGACATCTATCCAGACCATCACACAGAAATTCGAAACTGCATGAGGATACACTGCATGTACTATGACACTTAGGCGGGAGGTGAGAAAACCTACATGTCACGGTCGAGCGGCTGCTCATAAGCCACACATCACGCCAGTAAATTCCAGACGACGCATCACTTGGTATAAGAAGCGTAAACATTGGACGACTGAACAGTGCAAAGACGTTCTGTGTAGCGACGAACCGCGGTACACAATGTGGCGATCCGATGGAAGAATGTGGGTGTGGCGAAAGCCCAGTGAACGCCATCTGCCAGCGTGTGTAGTGCCAACAGTAAAATTCGAATTCGGAGGCGGTGGTGTTATGGTGTCGTCGTGTTTTTCATGGGCGGGGATTGCATCAATTGTTGTTTGGCGTGGCATTATCAAAGCACAGGCTGTTTTAAGCAACTTCTTGCTTCCCACTGTTGAAGAGCAATTCGGGGATGGCGATTGCGTCTTTCTACACGATCCAGCACCTTTTCATAATGTATGTCCTGTGGCGGAGTGGCTTCACGATAATAACATCCCTGTAATTGACTGGCGTGCACAGAGTCCTCACCTGTATCCTACAGAACACCGTTGGGATGTTTTGGATCGCCGACTTCGTGCCAGGCCTCACCAACTGACATCGATACCTCTCCTCAGTGCAGCGCTCCGTCAAGAATGGGCTGCCATTCCCCAAAAAACCTTCCAACACCTGACTGAACGTATGCCTTCAAGAGCGGTTCAGATGGCTCTGAGAACTGTGGGACTTAACGTCTGAGGTCATCAGTCCCCTAAAACTTAGAACTACTTAAACGTAACTAACCTAAGGACATCACACACATCCATGCCCGAGGCAGGATTCGAACCTGCGACCGTAGTGGTCGCGCGGTTCCAGATTGTAGCGCCTTGAACCGCTCGGCCACTTCGGCCGGCCTTCGAGAGCGGAAGCTGTCATCAAGGCTAATGGTGGCACAACACCATACTGAATTCCAGCATAACCTATGGAGGACGCCACGGAAATGTAAGTTATTTTCAGCCAGGTGTCCGGATACTTTTGATAGTATAGTGTATGCAAACAAAGTGCATCACAGAGTACTTTGCTGTATTAGTGTCGTGCTATGTTACACGCCACCATTCAGCTACCGGTCATTTTTGTGTTGTTTGGGCCACTGAAGACATACAGCATTAAGTTCCGTTCTGAAGAACTGACTTTTGTGATATTCCCGATTCCAAATGACCACTAATCGCAGTTACTTACCTATGCTATTTTCCTTCAGAATCTGATTAAATGGACCCTTGTTCACTGACAGCCGCTTTTCTAGTTGTGTTTGACAAGCCGTGACGCTCGCCTCTGGTCCCTGACACAATGTTTTTGTAGTCAACTTCGTACACTGTGTGGAAATGAACACGTTCAAATACGCTAGGTGCTTTTGGCCAGTCTGTCAGGTCTTCAGTTCGACAGATCTTCCTCAGCTACTTCCACTCAACTGACAGGCATGTGCATGCCACGTCATGGCCATGAACTACGTTAGTGTTGAAAGATCACGTGGTCGTCTGCTACCACGTGAGAACCACATACAGGGCTCGAAAGTGACCTGTATGTTTCTTTCAGTCATTAACTAACTGAAGACCGGATAGCTTTATTTAGTTTTAGTATTTTCAGCTGTTGCTCAGTGCCACTAACTTTAATATCATTGCAGTGATCCGATCATCAATACTTGATACAATACCTATCCAAGGGAACATTTGAAAACTTATTCAGCATTTCGGCTTTTTCCTTTTCTGTCGAAAATTTACATTTTGAGACCGTTACTGTGTGCGACATACAGGATGATTTTGCAAAGAATAAAAAACATTAACTGGCTGCAAATTGATATTGCTATGTTCTTTAATACATTCGTGTTATCGTCATCTTTGTATGTACTTTCTCATGTGACAAAGCTTTTCGGTGTGTATGTGATGCTGAACACCATGATGGTGTATATACATCAAATAAGTGCATTATGTACTCTTTAGTGTATCGTGAGCATATGCAACAGCCTTCCAACATATTGACGCAGGATTTTCGACTGCTTCACTACCCTAGAATCTAATGCAAACATCAACAAATTTGTATTTAAACGTGAACAACCGCCTGAA
Source organism: Schistocerca cancellata (assembly GCF_023864275.1). NCBI lineage: Eukaryota > Metazoa > Arthropoda > Insecta > Orthoptera > Acrididae > Schistocerca > Schistocerca cancellata. The sequence continues at coordinate 229,634,401 of NC_064634.1, forward strand.
GATGGGCCTGTCAGTTCGAAACCGGTAGGATTATCAGTAGCGGCTGGCTGTAGTTTTCTGCTTCGCAACAACCAAACTGTATATCTGGTTCTGTTTTGCTACTTTCAATATCAGTTCCTGTCGCATCCATGAGTGTCTGGACATTAAACGTGATGCTACCAATAGCTTTTACTTGTAACAAAAATTCATTTGTGTTCTGTGAGAGATCTTTCGTTAATACTCTGCATCCGTAATACTTGAGGCACCGAGCATGGATATCTTACTGTAAAATGGGCTTCATTCGCCATCTCTCTACCTATATCCGTATGTTTTGTTGTACACTTATTATGCAATCAGTTTCTTTCGAGGTTTCTTCACAATGACTATACATATCGAAGATTTCTTGAATCATTAAAAATTCTTGTAGCTATATATCTATCAAATGCATAGGCAACTATTTTTTTGAAACCAGAGTCACAGTTCTAAATGCGAAACAGGAGTGATGAAGTGTTAGAACAGAGTAAATGTTCTGCTTTTCCTGCAGAGAGAGTTCGGCTGCGACACGAAAACCACTTGCATCATAGTCTGTGAGTGAAACAGCGCAGCAACTGGAAACATGTTCCAAAGTTAAAGTACGAGGTATAGTACTATTCTTGTCGGGAAGCTGTCTAAATTGTACTCAAATTCAAAGTGAAACTTCGGCAGAATATGGGCTAAATGCAATGTCTTGTTCAGCCGTAACCAAAGAGTTCCAACAATTTGAGCAAAGCTGCAGAACGTGGTTAGTGTGAACGTCTTCATCGATGGAGAATCTGCAATTGCTGCAAATAATATCCTCGATCGCTTGTGGAGTGTCGTCTGTGATCGATATCGACGGCATTTTTCTCGATCTGTAAAGTGCCCCGAAGCATCGCACCAGCCACATGTCGCAGCTTTGCACAAATTGTTGGAAATCTTTGCTTTGAAACTAGATGGAGCAGTAGCTAATTTTTACGTCCTGAGACTTGGTTCGTTTGGTAACAACAGCTTAAATAAAAATACTTTCCGTGATAGACATCAAATTCCTTCCAATAATATCCGTGCTATTGTTGATGTCTAAAATATATGTTGTGTTACAAAGATCTATTTAATTTTATGTCGCAATTCTGTCTCCCAAATACCACAAGGCTCCCAGACAGTGACCAAAGTTCACTGCGATTCATTATTCAATCTAAAAGATACATCGAGCGGCAGCATATTATCCATTATCTGAAAGTAGACGATACTGATATTATCATTCGGGTTACATGCATTAATATGTCACAGCTGGTAGACAGAAATAAGAATTCTGAAATCGATGAGTAAATCAGGTATGTAGAAATGTAACGTTCAACGAAAGATAGGAAGAAATGAAAACGGCGTTAAATCAGTAGAATAGCGGATCACTTAAAGAGCGACTAATTAAGTCCCATACCTCAGTGTTAAAGTTGTATGGTACCATGGAGGTTTCTCTCACTAGTTTCAACAGGGAACTGCTTGTTAGTATGAAAGTCGAAAGAAGCTCGAACACCATCTGTACCCCAAGCCACAGTGCACTGTTCACAATCACATAATTGCAGTGAGACTTATTCTGGTTTATGAGTTCCCATTTTATCGTATTTAGAAGAATTTATTCTCCAAGAAGAAGCAAGTAGATAAAAGAGAAATAAACAACAGCTGTAAGACCCGTGACACAAAGAGAAAGAGAAAGAAATTCGCAAACAGAAAACAGGCGGCGTCGCTGTAGGCAGTAACTTGAGTGAAGAAATAAAAACTTGCGACATTGAGGGAGGACGCCTCGGGACGGAACAGCGGTAGGGGAAGGAAGGCCTCTACGCTACGGCGCGACGTCATTTCCAGGACGGCCCGCGTCTCGTCGCAGCGCGAATATTGCGCAAACGTCTGATGCGACATTCAAAGGAATTCCGGCGGAATACCTCCACTGACGTTTACAGTAATCGTCTTGTCTCTCACAGGAATGCCAAACAGAATTATTTTTATAAAGACGCTTGATTTATACGAATAAAAATAAAACAACCTGTAACTTTCCTTGAAAGTTGGGTCCCTGTTTCATTTCACAGCCGAGGTGCATGACCCTATTTCTCTTTATAAAACAAAGCTTTGATCGTAGAAGACAAGTGAGTACAATGCTCGTTCTTTTCTCTGAATTCTTAATATAAGCAATCGTTGTTTGGCCACTGTCCCAACAATAATGCTAGCACACTGAGAACAATCAGCTTACGTATGCGTTAGGTTATAAAAGAAGATTTATCTGTCCCTACCGATACGTTTTAGGCAACCCGAACTACTTCTGTGCCAAGAATGATATCGAGACCGGGGTCAGCAACGTAATCTGTCCCAAGCGATTCATATGTTATATGCAAGAAAGCTGTTACTTCCACGTCCCCCATGTTGATATCTCCTTTTCATTTCGTTCTTTTTAGCGGTGAAGCACACTTTACAAGACATCGTTTGTGAACTCTTTACGAAATATTAAGAACTATAAACGGAATAAACTCACAAAGACATCCAAAATCTGTATGACTAGATTTCTAATTACACAAAGAAAGATTGGAAACGCTTGTATAAGTAAGGTAGAAGTAAGGCGTATCGAGGTCCAAAACTACCATGTCCGACATCGGCAGTCCTCACGTCTATTTTTTTGAGTATGATTGAGTTTGCTAACTGTCCCCAAAGCTTTAAGCGGAAACTGATACAGAATTAGTGCCGGTTGGATAAAACGAACTGATATGTACTAATAAACACCTGCATCTAGTATTAGCAGTTCACCTCGCCATGGAAAAGTTGTAGAACAAAGCGAAGGACCCAATTAACAGAGAACTAATTCAAGTCATGTTACAGAAGCACGCTAACACACTGCCAAAAGGTGTGAAAGACGATATGGGGAACGTGAAACAATATCTGCCAACTGCGCCGCTCGCAACATCAAATTTAAAGATTCAACCGGATGACACAAAATTACACTGGTGTCCAAAATTAAAGCAACAAACGAAGTTTTGCATGGTTTCCTTTATTTCGCCACAGAACAGTATAAGCAGATGATTGCAAAGTAGAAAGAACGTAAAAAATAAAAAATAAATCGTAAGCAGCTTCAACATGTATAACGGCAGACAAAAGTGTTGTCCGTTTTTTACAAATTAACGGATTTGCACACACATTCCGACAACTTGTCAATGTGCTCAGTGGGGGTGTGACCACCTGTGGCAGCAATACAGCCCTTACAGCGGCGGGGAATGCTGTGAATGATGTCATCAAACTCATGTTACAATAAACCACATTCTTCTTGCCAGTCTTGGAGAGTGGTTGGTGGATGCTGGCGTGATGCCCCCGTCTTCATAGTGCATCCGACACACGCTCTATTCGATTCAAATCGCGAGAGAGAGCAGGCCACACCATAGATACTATACCTTCATTTTCCAAGAATATATCAAGCCCTGTGGTCTATGAGGTCGAACACTGTCGCCCATCGGTACGATGTCTGGGCCCACACTACCTCGTAACAACCGTACATGAGGTTCCAAGTTTTCATCATGATACATGACAAGTTTCATCACGATACCTGACAACAGTTAAACCCTGCCGATTCACCAGTACAATTTTATGAAAAGGTGTTCGAGTGGTCAACATAATCCATGCTCACACCACTACGGATCCTCTTTGGTATCGGTCTCTTTCCACAATTTTTGGGTCCAGAAATCGTTTCCCAGGTGCACTCCAGATGCTAATCCATCGAGAATCCCTCTCCAGATCAAATTGGAACTCATCTGTAAAAAGAACATTGGCCTACTGTTCGACCGTCCAGGTGGCATGTTGACGACTCCACTCGACGTTTCCTTCTGTGAAGACACGGCAGAGGTAGACAGCAGATCTGTGTCAGTAAAGGCCGCTCTGTCGAAGCCTTCTGTAGACTGCTTTCCTTGATAAAACGCGTTCAGTGGATGCTGCGAGGTCAGATGCGAGTTACCGTGCAGTACTAAGGCGGTATCGTCGTCCCCTTGCAGCCAAAAATGTACTCTCTTTGTAATGGCACACGTGATCGGCCCTGTCCTGGTCTTAGGATATAGTTTCGGTCTCTATAAAACGTAGCCACATCCGAGAAACAGAACAATGCACGTTAAGCCATCCTGCCGCATCAATTTGGGACTGTCCTCCTTCCTTCCTTCCTACGTAACTCCACCGCAGATAGTGTGGTAGGCATCTTCTTTGTGCTATACTGCACCGTCTGTGACTGTGCAAAAAGCGATTGTGGATGTGAGATAACCCGGAAAACAATACCCCATTTGATAGGTTCTCTGATGTCACGCTGGCATGGTTGCCCGTTGGCTGGAATGCTATCTTCCGTGCAGAACACGATCGTACAGTCATCAGTTAACAGTTTGTATCATTATATTGGGAATGAGACACAGGACGGGGAAATAGTGGTTAGTTGCTTTAATTTGAACACCAGCGTATAAAAAAAATAAGCAACACAGTTTGCGTGGCAAATTAAGCAAGTAACAACCTGTTCGGAGCACGGTTTAGGATACAGGCGATTGAGACACGTACATTTCTCCAAAATTAGCAAACTGTGCAGCCCTCAGCACAAAATCGCAGCTTGGAGACGAATGATGCTGATAGGAGGCGGTGATCGAATGACCGTGAAACAAAGAGCCCCCTCCTGCAATCTATATTTGCAAATACGTTTCAGTATGTAAGGGACAACTCAATGTCGTTTCCAGTGTGATGTATGACAATAATGCTTATTTCATGAAGAAACGGAAGAATGTTGCGGAACGTCCCCACTCTTGGCATACAAATGCATCTTAACAAACAGAGGTTGGTACTGAGATGGAGCAGTGTCTCACCGATTGGTCGTTTTCTTTTGCACCAAGTACAATGTTGAGGCGAACAAGTTCAATTGGGTACACCAAACATTGGAACGAAAGTAACTGAATTTCCCATGGTAGTCGAGCAGTATCTGAGTGTCTTGTCCTTTGATGACCAAACTGAGTTGGGAAAAATGTTGTTCACAGCCATTTTTTGGGATGGCTGTGGTGGCATGGGAGCTCCGCTCAGAGCTGGAAGAGGCACCGGCTCTGTCAACAAAATTACGAAACAGTTCATAGCCTTTCTGCCGTGGAAACTGCCCAGCACCAAGGGGACCTTCACCCATCCTTATATGAAGATGGTATCTGCTCTATCGCACATGTCCGAAAGAATAGATTCCATCTTCATATACAGGAGTTAAGGCTAACCAGCCATTGACCTTCTTCTTCTGTTCTTGATAAACACTGGTTACCCGAACTCTTACGGGACTCGGTAAGATTGTCTGCCGCGGTTAATGAGCGTAATAGCAGGGAGCCTACTAATGTAATGTGTGGACATTAAGTTGGGAATGTGGGTCTCACGGGGAATGTGCCAGGGATAAATCTCTGCAGTCGCACTATCTTCTATGCCCTCGGTGGCTCAGTGGATAGAGCGTCTGCCATGTAAGCAAGAGATCCTGATCGGGGCACAGAGTTTCAACTGTCCACGTTGATGTATATCAACGCTTGTCGACAGCTTAGGGTCTTGCTTTAATTATCATTTCACTCACCCATCCTAGTGGACTCCTGCCGACAAAGAGATCCCAGAGCTCACAACGGCAGAATACCTTGCCAGGGCAGAAACGCAAAGCTTCCTTCCTATCGTATGTGCCCAGTACAGTCTAAATAAAATTAACCGTGAAGTGGTGGCATTTTCTCCTGGAATTGTTTCAGATAGTTCATAGTCTAATGGTTAGGGTTACTGTGTCCAGACCATGGGGGTCTGGGGTCTGTTCCAAATGGAATTTGAATTCTTTGTTACTTGTGGACTGAACGCGTGTAACGTCCTAATCACTTAATCTTGTCTTCCTCACAAATATGTGAAAGTCACCGAAGTGGTGTCTAATAGAAAGGGACCTTCTGGCCAGTGATGCCATACGATCAATACCATTATTTTTTTCAGACAATCTCAAAGTTACTCTTCTACCCGTAGAACTCCACGTGTAGTTTATGTTATAACGTATACAACATATCTGTACTGTCATCTAGGGATTCAGCTTGCGTCGTTATTGCTATTGTTCTCTTGATTTAACGTGGTTGGAGGCGAACAAATATATGTACACACTGCAACGTCTCAGTTTTGTATTCATTTCTCACCAGGTCAACTGAGTTATAAATTTACTAATCGATCTTGCGTAAAAGAGAATAGGTTATGGGTAGCTTCCGTTGCGCCATAATGTTATGTTGTTCATGTTATATTAATTACCATCATCCGCCTTTTGTAGTTCAGTGGTGGAAATTATAGGCACGCGTAGCTTCCTGACTACGTCATTTGGGAGTTTACTTATTTTTGAAACACATTCCAAGACATGACAATTCGCAAACTAACAAGCAGCTAAATAGGCTTCAAACAGATGTAAAGTGTTTTCAACATAAAACACCGACCAGTATTACACGAAGAACATGTGACCGAACGATTCAAATATTTGATTCGGTGTAGATTATCACCATGTAGCATTTGTTTAACGAATGGGGAAACAAGCAGAAACCTCGGTCGAAACAAATTTAGCGAGTTATGATGTCATCTACATGTCCGACCTCAACAGCTGAAAATATGGGAAGTTGTGAAATTATTCTTAGTACTCATTCTCAGTCACTTTCCATCATTGGACATTTAAATTTATACCACTGTAACGGCATCACAAATCTTTGTACTACTTACACTGCTGTTAATTGCAATGATGTACCATACTAACGTTAAAACATTATGCAAAATTAACTCGTTCATGTTATACGTTCACACAGAAAATATTTTCCTGGCACTGTGTTACCATTATTTCTTACAATCCCGTGTCGTTTGTTACACACACAAGTTAACGCTTCACACATTCGAGATTTGAAAAGACCTAGTTAAAAATAACATGGATCCCTGCATTGTAGCAACAGGTAAATAAGTGCATCACTCAGATAAAGTAAATAATACGAAAGCGATGTCATACACTTCCTGACAATGTAAGATTTTAGAGCATAGAGGTTTCCATAGGTTTCAGACAATTATTGCTAACTCTTCACCACTTCAGAATCAAAAATGGTTCAAATGGCTCTGAGCACTATGGGACTTAACTTCTAAGGTCATCAGTCCCATAGAACTTAGAACTACTTAAACCTAACTAACCTAAGGACATCACACACATCCATGCCCGAGGCAGGATTCGAACCTGCGACCGTAGCGGTCGCGCGGTTCCAGACTGTAGCACCTAGAACCGCTCGGCCACACTGGCCGGCACTTCTGAATCCAGAAGAAAAAAGACAGAGTGAAGATGCAGCCAAGTTTCACTTACGATACATCATAAGCAGTTTAGAGGTCGGGTGCATACATGGAATTCAACCATTACTCAGTATGTCGTCTCTTCCATGGTATACTTTGTAAGATTCCTTGTCAATTCTGAGCCGTGGTCGACTTTGGTGGCGACAATCGAAGGTACTTGCTATCATCACTGCATGCATATTTTCCCCGGCCGCCAGACGTGGCTTTGGCTTGGCAGCATGTGGGCAGTTACGTCCGCCAGCGCCTGCTTGCGGACAGACTTCACCCTTTACGTTGAGCACAGCAGGGCTGTGGATGGCTTGCAGCGTCAAGGTTTCACGTAGAGCGAAATATTGAAGTTTTCGGCCCAAATCACTCCAGAGTGAGGCCCATGCTACGCTAGTCTTCATTTACATCATACTCTGCAAGCCACCTAACGATGTGTGGCGGAGGGAACTTTCCGCACCACTATCTGATCCCTCCAGCCCTCTTCCACTCGCGAATACTGCGTGGGAAGAATGATTGTTGGTAAGCCTCTGTATTGACTCCAATTTCTTGAATTCCCTCCTCGTGGTCAGTACGTGAGACGTATGTGAGGGGAAGTAATATGTTGTCGGACTTCGCCTGAAAACTGCTGTCCCAAAATTTCAATAGTAAATCTCTCCGCGATTCACAACGGCTCTCTTGTAACGTCTGTCAGTGGAGTTTGTTTAGCATCGCCGTAAGGCACTCTCGCCAGCTAAACGATCCCTTGACGAAACGCGCCGCTCTTCGTTGGATCTTCTCTATCAGTCATACCTGATAGAGACCACTTCATTCGTGGATGCGTTACATTTCCTTAAGATTCTTCCGATGAATCTGAGTCTGCTGTCTCTTTCTCACACTATCTGTTTTATGTGGTCATTACAGTTGAGGTCGCTCTGTATAGTTAAACGTAGATATTTTACGGCAGACGCTGTCTCCACCTGTTTGTCATCAATAGTGTAGCTGTACAACAGTGTATTTCTTAAGTATGCGCAATATGTTACATTTATTAACGTTCAGGGTCAACAGCCAGAGCCTGCACCATTCATAAATTCTCTGCAGGTCGTCCTGCTAATTTTTACTATCTCATGGCGTTGCTGCTTTGTTACACACAACTGCATCATCCGCGAATAACCTTAAAGAGCATCCGACGCTTTCTACTATATCATTTATATATATTGTAAACAACAACGGTCCTGTCTCACTTCCCTGTGGTACTCCGGATATTACCTTCACATCTGTCGATTTAGTTCTGTTAACAGTGACGTGTTTAGTTACATCTGCAAGAAAGTTTTGAATCCAATCGCAGCTTTGCTCCGATACTCCTTAAGCTTGTATATTTTCATTAAGCGGCAATGTGGGATGGTGTCAAATGCCTCACTGAAATCAGGGAACACGGCATCAACCTGATCGCCGTTGTCCACTGCGCTGTGGATCTCATGGAGAAACAGAGCGAGCTGTTTCGTAGGATCTCTGCGGAATCCACGTCGATTTTTATAGAGGAGACGTTCCAAAAACCTCATAATTCTTGAGCATAAAACATGTTACATAATTCTACAACAGGCTGACGTCAACGACATAGGTCTATAATTGTGTGGATCTGTCTTACGGCCTTTCTGAAAAACGGGAATGAGCTGCACTTTTTTCCAGTCGTTAGGTACCTTTCGTTGCTCAAGCGATCTACGATAAAATACTGGTAGAAGGGGAGCACGTTCTTTCGCATAATTTTTATACAATATTATAGGTACCTCACCTGGTCCTGAAGCCTTTCCGTTACTAAGCAAACTTTAGCTGCATTTCAGTTCCGTGATCGGTTATCTTAATATCTGCAATTTCGATGTTCGTACTACGATTGAAAGGAGGGCAGTGTAACTATCTTCCGCGGTGAAACATCTTCGGAAGACCGAATTCACTATTTTTCCTTCTCTCTGTTATCTTCCGTTTTAGTGACGGTGTTGTCGCTAAGAGAATGAATAGATGGTTTTGACACTGATTTTACATACTACCAAAATCTCTAAGGGTTTTTACTGAGGTCGGTTGACAACGTCCTACTTTCAAAACCATTGATCACTTCTCTCATTTCTCTCCTTACGCTCATTTTCGCTTCGTTCAGCTTTTGTTTGTCAGCTAGGTTTTTACTTCTCTTGAAACTGAGATGAAGTGCTCTATGATTACGCAGCGGTTTTGTAATACAGCTATAAACCATGGTGGATCTTTCCCATCCCTTAAAACCTTACTCGGAACATACTTATCTAGGGCACATCGAACAATGCCTTTGAATTTTTTCCATTTGTCCTCCACATCTTCGTTCTCAGCACCGTATATTTGATGCTGGCTGCTGAGATATTCCGAAACTTGTATCCTGTCACCGTTGTTGAGCAAATATATCTCCCCACCTTTCTTCAACATTCCTTGTAGGATCCGTCGTCATAGATGGTGACACAGCCTAATGATCACTGATACCTTCCTCTGCTCTGATTCGATAAGTTCAGGTGTGTTTGTTGCCAGGCGGTCCAAGACGTTACCCTCATGAGTTGGTTCTCTAACTATCTGCTCAAGGATATTTTCGGACAGAACATCCAGAACAATGCTACATGATTCCCAGTCTCTGACACCAGTTTTGGTGGCATAACACTCTCAGTCTATCCCTGGCAAGTTGAAGTTACCCCCTATTACTACGGCATGATCAGGAAAAATAGTAATGATATTCTGCAAGTTCTGTCTGAAGCGCTCTACAGCTACAGATCCTTACCCAAGTGGTCTACAAAAGCATCCGATCACTTCTTTTGACAGTCCTTTAATACTTAATTTCACCCAGATTAATACGCATTTGGAAACCGTGATAATTTCGCTACATTTTGTGGCAGTTTTTACTGCAATAAACACGCCTCCACCATTGGCGACTAACCTGTCCTAACAATAAACATTCTAGTCTGAAATTAGAGTTTCGTTGTCATTGACGTATGGCTACAACCAGCTTTCTGTTTCCGATACTACAAAATCTGTGCATTATGACCTTCAGTAAGCGATACTAATTCTGGGAACTTTCCTTGGATGCTCTTGGAGTTTACTAAAATCATATTAATCTTTCCTAACTCTGATCTGCAAGGACCGAGATTCGCTGAGGTCGCTGTGGCTAATATAATAGGCGAATCGTCTTTGATCCCAAGGGAGGGTTTCTATAACATAAAAAGGCCCCATGTGTACGCCTAACATACTCCGCTACCTTAGAAGCCACTTCCCACGCGTAGTACACAATTCTGAACCCGATAGCGGAGGTCGAGAAATTCGCATCTGATACCGTGGCAGAGTCGTCTGAGCCTCTGGTTTAGACCTTCCACACTCCACCAAACCAGAGGACCGCGATCGACCTTGGGTATGATGCTACAAGTAAACACCTTAGCCAGCACCCTGCGTGCGTTGCTAGTTGCCTTCACCAAATCAGCCAGCTGCCGAAAGATGCCGAGAATGGCCTAGGAACCCAAGAGGCAGGCATAATTCGTGCCGGCATGTGCCGCTACGTACAGCAGGTTGCACCGAGTGAGCTCGACAGCCGCCGGCATGGCCCACTCCACATCACGGATGAGACCTTCCGGCAAACATACTGAATGCACACAGGAATTCCTTCCCACCTTGCCAGCTGTGTCCCTGCGGGGCTCCATCATCCGCCTAACATTGGACCTCCCAATGACTAGCATACCCACCCTCTGTACTTGTCCGGACTGGGCAGGAAAATCGACTGCTGGCTCAACAGGAGAGGCATCCCATGCTGGCTCAGATATACCATCAACACTGGGTAGCATCTCGTACCCGTTCCTAAGACGTAGGTAGTCAGAATCATCGCCTGCTCCCTCTTTCGCCTTCCGCCCAATGACACGTGAACCCACCACTGTCTGCCAGCCACTCTGGAGTGAGGAGAGATCGGTCAGATGTTTCGTGTCGGAAGCCACAGCGACGTCCGGGTCACCAGGGAATTCCAGTGGTACCAAAGGTGTCACAGGTTTGGTCACTGGCGCCCGGACGTCACCGCAACTTTTGAGCGTCAGCTAGAAGCTTGTTGGCAGTAGCCACCGCAGCATCCAACTGACATCACAAGACTTACGCAAAAACAATGACTACGATTAATTTTCTAACTACTAGTCTACACAGTAAAATGCACACGAATAATTCACTTCTTTGCAGAAGCACGTGAACAAGAAACAAAGACTAATTTAATTTACAGTTTATGACATAAGTGTTCTTCCTCCTCTGCTGCGAGTCCTCTCGGCTCGGCGGCTGCCGCCACACTGTTCAAGCTAATCCACTATTCAAATAAATCCACAGCCAAGAGAGGGCCCTGAGCTATTACATGCTGGACTTGAAGCATCATTGATGGAATATGGTGAACGTGTACTCTAGAGAAAACTTGTAACTGTGACCAGACCCGTGTGCTCTTGTGACGCCACTGGAAGTGCTCCAATTATTCATTTTTTGATGCAAGTCTTCTAGCCCCAGTGAAGTACTGTATTACTTGGGTGCTAACCTAAGAACTAGTTTTTTCCTCTATGTTGAGTGTTATATGGCAGAACTCTGTGCAGTCAGTTTCTCTATTTGTGTTCTGCTACAGATAAATCTTTTTTATGTCAATTTCTATAGGACACTGGTGTAACTATAAATGTTCGTTGTTCTCCCTTAATGGCGCAGCATCTGTGGTAAGTTGAGATAGGCATTCTGCTAACTCTGGTTTCTGTATCCTATAGTAAGCGGAAAACTAGTGTTATTCGTAGTCTGTACTGAGGTGAGTTCCACTGACGGACGAGCGTTTAAGATTCAAGCAGCGGGAGGCCATTATGTCCTAGGGAAGGGAGTCAATTCATTTGCCACATTGGTTGATGTATTTTTAATTATCAAATTTTCACTACGTCTAAATGATGTATTTTCTATTTTAAATGTATCAAAAGTTTTTTGTATAATTTTCTTAACATTCATGTGAAACAAATTTTATTCACAGTTTTTAAGTTTTATCTGGCCAAGTCAATTTTACGTAAAATTAAACTGATGTAGAAAAAATAACCATACTCCCCCTCCCCCGCTCCTATCACCATAGGTGACTGAAAATCTTTAAAGACTTCTCTCACTTGCTTCAGACTTGTTTTTTAAACCGACCTAGTGAGGATGATGGCATCTTAAAACACAAAAGTAATACGTTTATATTTGTTATGGGATCACGGCCTGGTATAATTTTTTTAATCACATCATATTTGCATAGTCCGTAATATTTGGTACAGGTTTCTCGATTGCAATTTCGACTTTACGTCAGTTTCAAATGGTTAAACGTTAAAAACTACTGCGTTCACACCACGTAAGCCAACTTAAAATGACGTAAGTCGAACCTGCAATCGTGAAAATGGCAATAAAAAGTAAAGTCGATAGGTTGTATGATGAGATATTAATTATAATTACAACATTAAATATTAAATGTTTGTTCCTACTATTAACTAATCATTAAAAATTATTAATTTAATATGGATTAAGATGTCCTACTGGAAATACCAGAAATAATCAAAGAAGTTTTGGGGATTCATTCATCGCATCCTAACGGAAAGGTAAAACTACACAAGGTGAGTAAGGAGGAAAGCTAAGAACTTTGATGGGTAATGGTACTGGTGAGCCTGAACAAAAAACTTCATGCGGACATAGGCCCTATTCCGAATGGTTTCCGAGATTTAATGTGCAGTGTTATTTTTTTTCTGAACGGTACTATTAAACCATTATCATTGTTTACAATGTACCTCAGTAGTGTAAAGGAAACTGAGACGAACAATTTGATACACGACGCAGGTGGTCCATTAAGTGGGAAAACTACCACAAATTGGTGCAAAGCATTAGTCATAGAAAAAAAGTGAATAGGACCTTCTGTGATGGAAAATAAATGTGGTATAATTTTGTACTGCAATCCGTTTACACTGGAAGGAGAGGTTTTCGAGTTATTCAAGAAAAACGTACAGAAGTGATATTAAATTAGTTTCTAACATTCTGCATGGTGTCTTTTGTTCTATATCGTGTCTCCCTACCACTTTCGCGCAACGACGCTCTGAGCGTGTTTTTTAGGGAATTGAACCCGGTACCTGTTGCTGGTAAGGAGACGTCAGACCACACATGACATGTAGAGTTCAGAAGAGTTCAGTGAGACTAGCGATGATATAACCAAATACATAATGATTTCAGCGTAAGCTCCACTGCACTCCCTGTAAAAGAATCTTAATACTAACTAAATTTAGAGGGATGGGTTCAAGGCTTTCCTATTTTTAGTTATCTGGTAAAATAACGTCGAAAAAGCAGTTAAGTTTACCATTGGAAATTTTATTCTACTCACAAAACATTGTTTATAAATTGCACTATTGATGAAAGGAAATGTTTTAATACAGGATGATAAAAACCAACTGCGTTCAACAAAAATGTGAACGAATATTCCCTGAGTGGGTTTCCAAGCTCTACAATGGATTGAAGGATGACCTATGCCATATCACATCTGTAATCTAAGTTTTAATTAAGTTTCACAAAAGAGAAAACTATCGAAATGGTCTACAGTGACCCTCTATTACCTTTAATTACATATCTAAATTGTCATAAATTACAGTGGCTGATGTGGCTTCTCAATAACTATATAACAGAAAAATCATCATGTTTCAGATTTTTGCTTCAAGTGGCAAATGTGAACACCATGAGCTTTAATTGATGATCGACACTAGTATTACGCAAAAAGGGGGTGTAACAGATGAGACTTCGGCAGTTCTGAGTGAAGCTTTATGCGCTGTTATGCAGCATCGCATGCGTTCATTATCTTGTCAGTGTTCGTCAGGGGGCGGCGGACAGCACAGTTCTGCTCACCTCGCTGTCTTCGAAGCAACTCTCTTCCTATCGTCTCCTTACTACAATCTACTGAAGTTCGTTTAAAGAACTATCTGGCTGTGTTTTCATCTGACCAGTCAGTGTCTCAATGTTAACCTTAAGCTCCGCCTACAAAAAATATGTCTATCCAATGAGAAACGTTATACATTTCGTGGTGGGACAATGTTTTTAAAGTTTGCAACGTAACAGAGACGCGAGAAAGTCTCACGCTAAAACTTGCAGCTGGTGTGGTCCTTTTAGTGTTATCGTAAGATCAATACTGTTCTTCTGGAGGACTCTATCTTTTAACATGGGCTGGGGGGTGGTCCTGACGTATCAGAGACGCGAAAAAGTCTCACGCTAAGACTTGCGGCTGGGGTAGCCCTTTTTGTGTTATCGTAAGATCTATACTGTACTTTTGGAGGGCTCTACCTTTTAACATGTGCTGGGGGTGGTCCTAGCGGTTAGCTGGCACGTGGGTGTCCGTTCCTTATCGTAGGGCCTTCTACCTTAACACGGTTCTGCTCTCTTCTTGTGTTCTCGTTTCTCTCCTAAGAACTGCGTCTGTCTCACGGTGGGAAGGTATGACATGCATTTAGGCATTCTTGTGTTAGTCTGTGGTATTCCATTTGCTCACTCGTTACTCGTTTTACTTTGGTTAATATAATGTCATGATTTATTCGGAGCTATGTGACATACTGCTGGATTTGCTTATAATTTCAGGGTTTTCATGGAAGGTGTTGGATTTGCTCTACACCTTACATGTTGTACCTCGAAAATCATTCGAAATAAGGCACATGCTCATGTGAAGTTTTTTGTTGACAATTACTAATACTATAACGTCTCCTAGTATAAATCATTCCTCCTGACTCAACCTGTAAGAACATTTACCTGATATCCTTCTTTTGAATTATTAGTGAAGGAACATTTTACAGAGGTACAAACTGAAAAATTCATAACAAATTATCAATGTGTCTACACACGCATGAACTTTGACAAGACCGGTGACTGGATACAAAAGCTTCATGGTACAATCTGACAAGCAAATTGTCAATGTGTGGACTGTCATTTTGATTGGCATTCTAGAAGGTCCGTATGTTTCCCAGAGCGTTTTGCATGTACTGTGTTCAAGGGATCTACACAGAACATTCTTGACAGACGTCTTACAGAATTTGAGTCTGCAGATCAGACGGAGCTCATGGGTTATGCACGACGGTGCATCGTCACATTTGAGGCACCTTGGTATAATTTCACTGCAACGTACATTCCCTCATAGAAGGGTAACTGTGGCAGATGCTGTTCTATCACCAGCACGCTCCCAGGACCATCATATTTTCAATTCATGTATGGCTACTTGCAACTCTTACTTTATAGATCAGACGTCTGGCGAACGTGTGACGAAAGCCTACGAAACCGTCGAGAACATCCGGAGACTTTTTAAAGCATGACTTAAAGACCCTGAGAGTGCGTTGAAGCTAGGCGAGGAAATTTTCAAGACGTGTGTAAATCCCTAATTTGATCGATTTCTGTAATGTTCTATTGTAGTTAATTCAAAAACCAAGAATGTTTGGATGCACTATTGTGGTACCATTCTTTTATTTTTACCAAGTAACGGATCTGTTGACAAATATTGTGGAAGTATTTATTGCAAATCCTTCACACTCTAGCCAATGTAGCTGGATTTATACGTACATTTAAACACGTAACAGGTTAAAGAATTTTTTGAGTCTTGTACCTCCATTAAGTGTGTTTACTCGGTACATGGATGACTCTATTTCTAAGAGTTCTTGTCCAATCGGACAGCCGTAGCTGCATAAATCCGTTTTGTAAAATGAGGAAACTCCACAAAAGTTGCTGAACGAACAATTCTTTATTGCATACACGATCGGTTTCGCAGCACTCAAAGTCCCATCACCTGGTGCCGCATAGTTCCTGATCTGACGTTTCAGACTTGAGAATACCCTCCCATTGTCTTGTATCATAATGTTTTCCTTATTACAGCTTACTTCTGTTTTGCCTTCTTCAAAATATTCTGGAGAATTTCTTTAACACTTGATATGGAGATGTTGGTCCATTTAAAGCTGGTTGCAAGTATTTCCATCATTTTAAAATCATATGTAATAGCATATTTGTGCAGGTATTTTTCTTCCCGACTGTACTTCGTTCCAGAGAGCACTGAGTCACCTTGTGATGGTACGTCACATAAATATTGAAATTTTTATCGGTTGTAAACAGTCAGCAATATTGTTAAGGGTGAACCAAAAATTATTTGTATTTTATGTATTTGTACTTTATGAACATAATTAGTATAAAAGATAGAGTTAATGTTCTTGAAACAACTGATATGCAGCAATAATTTAAAAATGGCATCTTTATTTAAAATGTGTCTAGGGTCGAAAAGAGTCGTGATTGCACAGCCGAGGAGGAAGGACGTACTTTATGGTACACACACTGTTTTGTTTCGCGATACGGAAGGCAGCCATTGAGCGGCAACGCATATTTTATGTAAGTTATTGGGTTTTCTGCTAAAATAAACTAATTATTGTTATCAAGAAATGAATTTCCTTTTAATAGTTGTCACCTCAAATGGTCGCAGCGTCTAATTATTTTTAATAAGCATTTTTTCAGTAATTTGCGTTGCAAGAAGCTCATCTTCCGATGCAGCCTCTGGTCGGCCATTATTTATTTTTCACAGTGTTAACATTAACTTTAAATGCGAGAGATTTCGTTGTAAGAACCTTTTTAAACTGCAACAGATAATTAATTTACGTTAAAGTTCATTTTTTAAATTATACAGACTCCATGAGTTCAATAAGTTTTATCTTGGCCGCTCCACGGCAAGAATCGAAATCCTCTCGAGCCTTGGTTTGCAGTCAGTAAATAGAAACTAACAAAATTACATTCAATTCAGTTAACGGCAACTACGTTTTAGTCACCACGTTCAAAATCTAAAGTTGGTACATGAATAATAGCGGCCCTTCAAGAACCCGTTTCATATTTACTTAAGCACGTAAGTAAAAGTGATAAGAAAAGATAAATCCCTGAGGAAAAGAATCATGGTCTAATAAAAGAAAAATTCATGCTGATAAATTTAAAAAAAAATGTAATATATATATATATATATATATATATATATATATATATATATATATATATATATATATATAATTTTTATATATATTTATGTAACGTAACAAATGGCAACGTAACAACCTGCTCAGTTCTGAGGTTATTATTGATATAATCTGCCAAATACTGACGTGGAACGTCAGTAGCAGGGGTTCTCGCACACTTACCTGCACCTTCGTAGATCTGTAGATTCCTCTCAATCCAAGATAACATGTTGCGCTCTCCACCTGTAACAATACAAGAAGAGGCAGTTAACATCATATAAAAAGTATGTAGGACTCGAGTGCGCCTATCAAAGTAATGTGCACGTATCGCTCCACAACATTTAAAATGAACCGAAGCAGAAAGAAACGAATGCTCCAGAGGTAGAAGGCAGTTTAAAGAAATTTTTTACTACAGCCCGTTTACCGCAATGGGACGCCGTCTTCATCAGCGGGGGTATTCATTGGGCAGGGAGTGGCCCGCTGAATACAGCTCTTGCGTGTCCGGCGGGAAAGGCCGGTGAAAGACGAGGCTGCTAGCTCAGAGTTGCCGCCGACGTATCTGTAGAGCGCGAGGTACGGCGCAAGCCGCTCGCGGCGATGGTGCGTGCGAGGCGAGCCGACAGCCAGCCGACGCCGACACGCAGGCAGCTTTTGTCGGTGCGTGGCGGCCACAATGGCAGCGCTGATTGCTCGAGTGGCCGACGTCCGTATCCCACCCACCACACTCTCTCCCTCTGCTCGCACGTCGCGGTCGAATTTGCCGGAATGGCTGCGTACTGGAGGGTTGCTTTAGCTCTTCAGCCCCCTGTAACCTGAACTATAGCATCTCTTGTGGCGGGAGAAAGCGAATTATTCCATAAGAACGCTAACGTTCACGTAAAAGGATACTATGAATCAATTTCCCTTCTGGCAGTGAAGCGTAGCCTCCAATAGTTTACGTCGTTTCTGTTTATGTTATGTTTGCGGGCTTGATTTTACAGGGTGTTTGAAGGTCTCTGCATCTACCACCCAGGCTTGATGGATCACGTAATGGGAGAAAATTTTTGTTAGGGACAAAACGTTCGCTGATGCTTCCCAATGATGGATAGCATCAGTTGGTGATCGTGACGATGTGAACTTAGCGAAGTAACAGAGTCAATTAACCAGGTGTGCTGCACTACAAGTGTCGCAGTATTCTGATTGTGTAGTTTTGAACAAGAAAATCATGACTCTCTCCAAGCAGGGAAAGACATCTTAGAGGAGAATCAGGAACTTTAATTATGCCCACATCTACATCTACATCCATACTCCGCAAGTCGCCTGAGGGTGTGTGGCGGAGGGTGCTACGAGAACCTCTATCGGTTGTACCTTCTTTTCCAGTTTCGTATTGTTCCTGGAAAGAACGATTATCGGTATGCCTCTGTGTGGGCTCTAATCTCTCTGATTTTATCCTCATGGTCTCTTCGCGAAATATACGTTGGAGGGAGAAATATACTGCTTGACTCCTCGGTCAAGGTATGTTCTCGAAACTTCAACAAAAGTCTGTACCGTGCTACTGAGCGTGTCTCTTGCACAGTTTTCCACAGGAGTTTATCTAACGTCTCCGTAAGGCTTTCGCGATTAATAAATGATCCTGTAACGAAGCACGCTGCTCTCCGTTGGATCTTCTCTATATCTTCTATCAACCCTATCTGGTACGGATCCCACACCGATAAGAAGTATTCAAGAAGTGGGCGAACAAGTGTACTGTAACATACTGCCTTTGTTTTCGGATTTCATTTCCTTAGGATTCTTCCAATGAATCTCAGTCTGGCATCTGCTTTACCGACTATTAATTTTATATGGTCATTCCATTTTAAATCACTCCTAATGCCTACTCTCAGATAATTTATTGAATTAACTGCTTCCAGTTGCTGACCTGCTAAATTGTAGCTAAATGATAAAGTATCTTTCTTTCTATGCATTCGCAGCACATTACACTTGTCTACATTGAGATTAAATTGCCATTCCCTGCATCATGCGTCAATTCGTTGCAGATCCTCCTGCATTTGAGTACAATTTTCCATTGTTACAGCCTCTCTATATACTACAGCATCATCCGTAAAAAGCCTCAGTGAACTACCGACGCTCTCCACAAGGTCATTTATGTATATTGTGAATAGCAACGGTCCTACGACACTCCCTTCGGGACACCTGAAATCACTCTTACTTCGGAAGACTTCTCTTCATTGAAAATGACATGCTGCCCATAACCGGCATTCTCTGAAGCTTGTCTCAACACGTGAACACGTATCTCGGATAACAGGTAGATACTCGACCGTTTTTGAGAAAACAACGGTCAAGGTTTTCAAACAAATTAACTAACGCGATAAATACAACACAGGGGGTGAGCAATGAACAGCTTTACGATTTAGCATTTTCAAGCCCCGTGTTCGAAAAGCGATTCAGTTTTCAGTTATCTACCCATCTACGTAGAAAATTACTACACGAATGTTTCTGAACAACCTAGAGGATACGTGAGTTTCATTTTAAGAGTAGAATTACAACTGAATTTCGCAATAAATTTAATATATTTTGTAAACAACTATTTACAGTGGTAGGTGTTGTCCGGGATGCTTAATAACTGCCACAGAAAGTGACTGGTCCCGTACCTCGTTGATATGCACAAGGAATGCAAGCCGCCTGGGAAACTGCAATCAATTTTAATCGAGTGACATATTTAAATCACTGAGTATCAACGGAATGCAAGTAGTGAATACGTCTTCATCTGCGGCGTAGCCAGTGATGATGGTGGCCTCTATTATTTTGGGTAATAGGGTCAGCTGTGTTCTGTTGCCTATGTGAGAACGACAGCGATCAATAAATAAGAGTTAGCACTAATGTTTCGTTCAAATTCTCTTGCTTTCGTTTATCCCACGATCTAGTGGCATCTGATGATACTGTCTCGAGAACTGTATTGCCGCTGTAATTTATTCTCACCATAGGAAGTTCAGTCAGTTTACCACGATAAATTTCATTTGTTAGGCATTTACATTTTCATTAATTATCTTGGTTATTTCTTCTGAATGCAGAAATATTAAACGAGTGAAAAACATTGAAGTAAATCCGTCACGTACTTTTCGAGATGTTAGTAATAATGTTTCTCTTTAACATATATTTTAAACATTTATATATTGTGCGTATTAAAATTACAGTCCCTATGTCAGCCAAAATGTTCGTTATAGGACCATGCAGAAATTTGAGATTAATCAGCTGAAAACTCTTAGAGATTTTTGGTAACAGCCTTTCCTATTTATATATTACAAACATATATGTTTCAAGTAAGATAATGAAATATTGTGTAGACAGTGATCTTCCCCACGTCTTAATGTTCGCAAACTTTCATCAAGATTCACAAAGGTTGCATGAACGTCCATTTGCAGAAGGTGTTCGAAGTAATGACCATTGGTATCAGTGCAGTGCTGCAATCTTCTTATCATGGATTGGGTGGTATTCCTTATCACATTGGCACTTATCGAAGCACATGCTATGACAATTCTCTCTCATATATCGTGCAAAATAGTAAATATTCTCTGAATACGGCGTATCCGTCTATCGTGCCATTGACATGTAAACACCACACTACGATTTCCCAATATATCAATAATAGGAACGGTAAGACTGGTATCATCGAATCAAGCGAATGTCAATGATGTATTCCTTCAAAGAACAGGTTGGTATGCTCCTCATTTACGGAGAATGCCAACGAAATTCAGTGAGAGCTAGAGACTAATACGCTGAAAGATATTCTCAACGTACTCAACCTACACGTCCTATAATGTGTATGCTAAATTGAGAAAAACTGGATCTCTAAGGTATCGGAAAAATATCCGGCGAAGGAAAGTTACTAACGAGGAAACAGTAATTGGTACTCTTGCCACTGTGGTTCGAGATCCTTGTGTTCGTTCGCGCCAAATCGCAAGGGAATCTTGCATGAGCCAGAGTAGTGTTGATCATGTTCTGCATCGCCATAAATATCATCCTTACCATATAAGTCTCCAACAAGAATTAACTGATACGGACAGTAGGCGTCGCATTGAATTCTGCCGATGGGCTCAACTTAAGATTCAGAGGGAGGTCACATTTATGAATTTGATTTTATTTAGTAACGAGTCTACATTCACGAACCATGGAAATGTTAATTTGCATAAGATGCATTATTGGGCAGGTGAAAATCCATGTTGGCTGCGGCAAGTTTCACACCATAAACCGTGGACGGTGAATGTATGGTGTGGGATTCTGGAGGACAGAATTATAGGTCATTGTTTCATCGGAGGAAATCTTAATGGTAGGAAGGACACCACATTCCTGGAAGAAATATTTGGTCTGTTATTGGAAGAAGTACCTTTAGGTACAAGGAACAGAATTTGGTATCGACACGATGGGTGTCCGGCACATTTTTCGCTGATACAATTCCCATATCGTTGGATTGTACGCGGACCTGACGACTCTGGATTTTTTTCTTGTGGAGATTCGTAAGAGACCCTGTTTATAAAGAGGTTCCAACTTCACCTGAGGATATGCGAGAGAGAACTGTTAGAGAAAGTGCTTAGATAAGTGCCAATGCGATAAGGAATACCACTCAATCCATGATAAGAAGATTGCAGCACAGCATTGATACCAATGGCATATATTTATTATATATTTTACATTTTATTCTTGTGGTTGTTCTTCAGGATGATCTGGCGCATTCCCTTGGATGATACCTGTTTTCGGCTGAAATGATTAATTTTCCCTTAAAGGTATAGGTCACAGATTCAAGAACGGTGTGCGCTTCGGAGGAATTACTGTCAGTGAATGGGTTGGTACTAGACCCTCATATATGAATTTCTCTTCCTAAAACAGAGGGGTAGTGTCCTTGATTAATAATTAAAACGTCCTCGGTCCCGAGTTCGATATCCGCTACTGCTTAAATTTTGATTGATAATCGGCAACGGCGGCCGGTGACTTCCAACATAAGTCACCTTCATTCTGCCAACGGTCTTGTCAAACAAGGTGGAGGAGCGGAAGGAGGTTCAGGGCGCTCTCTTGTCCTTGGAGTGGGAAAATGCTCCAAAAGGCAATGGTCAACGCCATGAGGATACAGAAGGCTATGGAAACCACTGCCTTAAAGACAGGTATCGTGCATCCACAGGAGATGTGGCCTGTAATTGATGATCACTCCACTGGCAAAAGATTTCGGAATAGTCCCCCATTCGGATCTCTAGCAGGGGACTGCCAAGGGTGAGATGACAATGAAAATAATGAACGAAAGGATAACATTTTACGAGTCGGGGAGTGGAACATCAGAAGATTGAACGTCGTAGGGAATCTAAAAATCCGAAAAGGGAAATGCAAAGGCTCAATCTAGACATAGTAGAGGTCTGTGAAGTGAAATGGAAAGAAGACAAAGATTTCCGGTCCGGTAATGTAGAGTAATATCAACAGCAGCAGGAAATGATATAACGGGAGTCGGATTCGTTACGAATAGGGAGGTAGGGCAAAGAGTGTCTTACAGTGAACAGTTCAGTGTTAGGGTTGTTCCTATCAGAATCGACAGCAAACCAAAACCGACAACGATGGTTCAGGTAAACATACCGACGTCGAAAACTGAAGACGAAGAGATAGAGAAAGTATATGAGGATGTTGAAAAGGCAATACAACACGTGGAGAGAGATGAAATTGAATAGTCATGGGGGATTGGAATTCAGTTGTAGGGGAAGCAATTGAAGAAATGGTTACAGGAGAATATCTGCTTGGGACAAGGAATGAGAAAGAACAAAGACTAATTCAGCTCTGCAATAAATTTCAGCTAGTAATAGCGAATACTCTGTTCAAGAATCACAAGAGGACGAGGTATACTTGGAAACGGGCGTGTGATACGGGAAGATTTGAGTTATATTACATCATTGTCAGACAGAGATTCGGAAATCAGATACTGGATTGTAAGGCGTCCCCAGGAGCGGATATAGACTCAGATCACAAGGTAGTAGTGATGAAGAATAGGCCGAAGTATAAAATATTAGTCAGGAAGAATCAATACGCAAAGAAGTTTCATACAGAAGTACTAAGGAATGACGAGAGACGCTTGAAGTTCTCTAAGGCTGTAAATACAGCAGTAAGGTACAGCTCAGTAGGCAGCACAATTGAAGAGCAATGGACATCTCTAAAAGGGCCATCACAGACGCTGAAAAGAAGGACATGGGTACAAAGAAGGTAAGTGTTAAGAAAACACGGTTAACTTCAGTTGATCGATAAAAGGTGGTAGTAAAAAAATGTTCTGCGAAGCTCAGGAATACTGAAATACAAGTCACTAATAAATGAAATAAATAGGAAGTGCAGGGAAGATACAACGAAATGGCTTCATGAAAAGTGTGAAGAAATTGAAAAATAAATGATTGTCGGAAGGACAGACTCAGCATATAGGAAAGTCAAAAATACCTTTGGTGACATTCAAAGCAATGGTAGTAATATTATGATTGCAAAGGGAATCCCACTGTTAAACGCAGAGAAAAGAGCGTATTGGTAGAAAGAGTATTCTGTAATTACCTATGAGGTGAAATTCTTCTGATGTGATGGAAGAAGAAACAGGAGTTGATTTAGAAGAGATAGGTGATCCAGTTTTAGAATCAGAATTTACGAGAGCTTTGGAGGACTTAATATCCAATAACGTAGAAGGGATAGATAACGTTCCATCAGAATTTCTAAAATCATTGGGGGATGTGGCAAAAAAACGTCTTTTCACGTTGGTGTGTAGAATGTATGAGTCTGGCAACGTATCATCTGACATTCGGGAAATTGTCATCCTCACATTTACGAAGACTGCAAGTACTGACAAGTGCGAGAATTTTCGCACAATCAGCTTAACAACTCATTCATCCAAGTTGCTGACAAGAATAATATACAGAAGTGTGGAAAAGAAAATTGAGGATGTGTTAGATGACTATCAGTTTGGCTGTAGAAATGATAAAGGCACCAGAGAAGCATTTCTGACACTGCGGTTTTAATAAAAGCAAGACTAAAGAAAATCAAGACACGTTCATAGGATTCATTGAATTGGAAAAAGCGTTCTACAATGTCAAGTGTCGCAAGATGTTCGAAACTCTGAGGAAAGCAGGGGTAAGCTACATTGAGAGGCGCAGAACATACAACATTTAAACCAATCATGAGGGAACAATAAGAGTGGAAGACCTTGAGCGAAGGGCTCGGATGAAGAAACGAGTAAGACAGGGATGATCCTTCTGCTCCTATTGTTCATTCTAGACACTGAAGCAATGATGGAAATAGAAGGAAGGTTCCATAGTGGAATTAAATCAAAGTGAAGGGTCATCAATGACAAGATTTATGACATTGCTATCCTCTGAGAAAGTGAAGAAGAATTACAAGATGTGCAGAATCTAATGAACAGTATTGAGTACAGAATATGGATTGACAATAAATATAAGAAACACGAAAGTAAAGAAAGTAGCAGAAATGAGAACCGCTAGGAACTTAACAACAGGTCTGAAGGCCCAGAAATAGAAGTTAAGGAATTCTGCTACGTAGACAGCAAAATAACCCATGACTGATGGAGCAATGAGGACATCAAAAGCAGGCTAGCACTGGCAAAAAGGGAATTCGTGGGTAAGAGAAGTCTGTTAGTATCGAATATAGGACGTAATTTGAGGAAGAAATTTCTGGGAATGTGCATCTGGAGTACAGCACTGTATAGTAGTAAACACGGACTGAGAGAAAACCGGATCAGAAGAGAATCGAACCATTTGAGACGCGTTGCTACAGACGAATGTCTAACGTAACTGGACTGAAAACAATGACAAGACTGATGACCAAAAAAAAAAAAAAAAAAGGATCGCCCTGTCCACCCCCTGAATCAACTTTCCGGTCTTTGTGGTGCTTGCGTTAACTTGCCGGCCTTAGTGGCCGAGCGGTTCTAGGCGCAACAGTCTGGAGCTGCGCAACAGCTACGGTCGCAGGTTCGAATCCTGTCTCGGGCATGGATGTGTGTGATGTCCTTACGTTAGTTAGGTTTAAGTAGTTCTAAGTTCTAGGGTACTGTTCACCACAGTAGTGAAGTCCCATAGTGCTCAGAGCCATTTGAACCATTTTTGCTTTAACTTTCGGATGTTGTTCCCTTAGATGCTCCACTTCTAGGTGCACTCGAGGACCGAACTGTCCACTAACTTCTTGAAGATAAGTGAAGATTCGGCGGGAGTTTCCCGGACAGTACTGTACCGTTTTGGGTGGTATATGAATCCATCACTTGATGTTATTTGTTGACAGCAAGTTCCGCGACTTTTAGACTTTGATGCGACAATGATCGTTTACCGCCGATACGATACTCACATCCGGTTTGGACTGGATTGGTCACAAAATCAGCGTCTAAATGAGGAATTATAGTAGACATTTGACGCTGAAAATATTGGTAGCTTGCAATAAATCATAGAACGAACGCTTTTCCTTTGTGTTAAAATATTTGGTAATACGTCGCTGCCGAATCCTATGGTTTGCCTTGAAGGTATTACATCACGTTTGCGAAACCCTAAATTCATCATCTTCGAACTGCAACGTAGCCGCTGCCACCATTGTCCATTGCTGCAGTCCGTCCTTTCTGGATTCTTCAAACGATCGTAAACCTACTCATCGATCATTTTATATTTTTCGTGGTTTGTTCAACGCTTCTCCTCTTGGTTCTTCCATCACTATAGGTATTTATTATTTCTCTTTTTTTAGTTTGTGAATGCTTTTTGAAAAGATCACCCGCCTCCATAGCTCAGTGGTGTACATGGCGGAGTGTAATCCCAGGGCTTGGTTCGATTCCCGGGCGGGTCGGAGATTTCCTCCGGTCGGAGACTGGGTGCCGTGTTGTCAGTCATCGTGATTTCATGCACTTCAACACGTAAGTCGCCGAAGTGGCGTCAACTAAAATGATTTGTACCAAGGAATAGGGCTCCCCCAGAGGTGGGGCATCACCTCCAGCCACACGAATTATCATTATTATCATTTGATTTGATAATTTTCAATGAGCATTTCAATGAAAATCAGCAAGTCTTACTGCTTTTATCTGCAATCAAAAATGAGACATTGTTATTTCACCTCATGAACCTACTACCCAAAATTGTAACATTATTTGAAAGTCTCGTTAGTACCTCTACCAAGGAATGTCAGTTGTCCTTCAAGTTAACTGGAAAGGGGTCGGTTTGTGGCTGGCCTTCACTGTGTGGCACAGTGGAACAGATCAGTTGGGGAAGACAGAAAATCTCTAAGTCCCCCAGACAGGGATTGCGTCTACAGTGGGGGGTCCGGGTGTTAACAGCCACTGATTCTGACGTGAGCGAATACACTTGGTGAGCAGGCCTGCAAAAACAGCAAGCTCAGCAAGGCAGTGTGCGACTGTCAGCGATTCATCAGGAGGTGTGCGACACAGACAGCGGTGGTTGAATCTCGGTGCCCCTCCGTTACGTTATGCAAAAAGCACGATTCTCTTCGCAGTTTCACTCACCTTGGGTTTGTCGAGAGGGGAAATGTACCAAAACGAATCGTTAAGCAAATCAGCAGTGAGGAAAAGTGGTGACTGCTAGGAATAAAGGGGTACTGTTCGACAGTCACAATGATGTCTAACAGCAAAACTCCTCCCCTAACCGTAATAAATAAGCAATCCGATGGGCCAGTAGTGACTCAATCAAAAGGATCGATGTCATTCACTTCTTGTGCACTCGATTATATGATTACTGTTAGGTAACAGTTTCTGCAGGATTGTTCCAGTTCTCCAGTACATCTCTGCTGCAATGTTTGGCGAGGATGACTGCATCTTCGTGCGCTGCCAGGAGCCATCTTGGAGGCCGGAACAACAATTGCCACTGATAAGCCATTCAGGAGATTGTCACCACGATACTAAGATGAGGCGCAAGCTGTTCAAAAGCCGCAGGCTCCGATCCACCAACGGTTTGGTAACGGGCAGGTCAGGATCGGCAAACAGCACGACATATTGACAGTGAAGTCGTCTGATGGACAGTAGTGTCGGTCATCACGACAGCCGGTAACAAGGAACACGCAGTGCCTGGCAGGGTAATGGCGTTCGGCATCAAGGCATCCAACAACTCCATAACGCGGTGTGAAAAGGCAACAGGAGAAACAGGAGGGACCCAGCACTCACGCATTCTCTCAGAGGTCCAGTCAGAGGACCACAGCAGGAGATGGAGAGGCAGATGCACTTGAAAGTCCGTTCCCAGACATAGCACAGAACGGAAGACACCTTTTGGATTGTAAAATTACTGAATATGCTTATCTTACAATTGATTATTCCGTTATTGTGTCTGCTGACGCGTCCAGGAACCTACCACGACCACCCTTAAGACGGTGTCGGCAAAAACCTCATGCGCTGACTCCTACAATATTTTTCTGTTTATCTGAAAGGCATTTCTTCGACGATAGCTTCCTCCACCGTTTTTCCTGCAGTCAACGATTCTGTTTTATCAGGTAATATCCATCACTCGACTAAGATCAATGATTTCCTTCAGTCAGTTGTTTTACCCAAGATTGTAGATTGGTTGGATTTTATTCTTTGTGTTTTATTAGTTTTATCCAATTTCTATAACAGTTCAATACCGGTTATCTCTCCTCTTGTTTTTGGACTCGCAGCGTCTCACTTGTTTAGATTATCCACAAGATTCCTCCGTATTACACTCGTCGTCAAGATTGATTTGAGAGTTCCTTGTTTTTTTGTGTTTGTTTTAATTTTGATGGAGACTCTATTACTGTCTGTTTACTTTGAGAACTAAATCGGAATGTCTTTCCCTTTCCGATAACCTCAAGGGGACACAGTCAGCTACGCAGGTCAGAATCGGTTGACTACAATACCTTCCTTGCAGGCTGCAGGAATAAACGGATATACTTGTAGACCGACCGAATCTCACTTACTGGGAACGACAATAGAACACAGCCCCACGTAACTTACCCCTCGCTACAGTACTTTCACCGTAAATAATTTCAGATAATTTTCTCACAAAAGCAACAATCAGGTTTCGAACACGGAGCTCTAAAGCATGAACCCGCGACGATAGCCACTTTCATATGTGTAGTTAAATTTCCTGCCCACGAAAAGGCACATAAAGTACCTTGAAAACTTTGACCGTCGTTTTCTCAGAAACAGTTGATTGTCTTCGGGCAAATGGATACAAATGTTCATTTATTCTGATTCCTCTTCCAGTGAGCGAAGTTTCTGGGAAATCGGGTTGTGGCACTTGCCGCATTCCCTTTGTCAGTGCAGAAACGGCGGTAATGGCAAAAGAATCGAATCTGAAAAAAGAATCTTTGACTGGCCTGCCAAGAAATACACAAAGAGATATGTTAAATTACGTAATGAAAGAAAAGAAATGAAGGTAGGCCTATAAAGATGGAGAAAAAGGTAGGGATTGGTTTGGTATGTTCACAGTGAAACTGCGAATACTGACTTACCACTAGCATTAGACTAGTTTCACACAGCATATATCTTTGATTGCAGGAGCGTATTTCCATTGTAACAAACAGTCAAATGGATCTTAAGAATTAACAAATCATCATGTCTTCGAATTGGTAGATACGCTATGTGATGAAAAGTAACCGAAGACACATTAGTGGACATTGAATTCGGTGTGATAACCTCTCGCCTTCGTGACGGCTGCATTCTGCTAGATACACTTTCAGCGAGGAGTCTAAATATTTATGAAGGAATGGCAGCGCATTATTCCTCAAGAGCAGGAACCAGAGAAGGCAGTGATGCAGAATTCTACGGTCCGGAGAAAAGTCAGGGTTCTGACTCAACCCAAAAACTTTCCACAGGTTCGCGTCAGGCCTCATTGACTCACAGATGCTGGTTTATGACATGATGCACTGTGATGCTGATACAATCATCGTCTCTGAACTATTCCTCCAATTTATTTACTATACTATGCCCTTAAAATGTGTTCATAACCCTCCGCATTTAGTGTACTCATATGCACGTTAAGGGGCTCACAACATAACCACGAGAAAAACCCCATACAACAAAAATAACTTCTCCATACTTCAATTCTGCCACTGCATATGATGGATGGTAAGTTACGCTGTGCTCGAATCCGCCGCACCGAAGCTATTCCACCGCATTGCCACAGGGCGTACGGTAATTTATCTCTCCAGATCACTTGTTTCCAGTTATACATTTTCCAGTCGCGTAGTTTCTTGTACACCTCAAGTATCGCTTAGCAGTACATACTACAGATATGTGTGGTTTATGTGGACCTGCTGGACCACTATAGCCCATTCTATATAAATTTATAAGCACAGTTATTGTGCTGCTTGGAGTGCTGGTAGCACTATGCAACTCACGAGTGGCTCCTTCTGCTGGCTTTATACGATTTTTACCATCACCCTCGGGAATGCTCAATGATTCCTTGCGGTCAGTATTTAAGTTGCGTTAAATCCTTCGTGTTTCCATTGCACAGTCTGTAGCGGGCCAATTGGCGCCACTCAAGGTCTAACTCAAAACGACAAAGGATCGTACTGTACCAACGTCGCGATGCCGCTGATTTATGGCTTCCTGTCGTAGAAAATTGCTTCAGCGAACCAATCGACCACTACAGCAAGAATTAGGTACGGTTTTTGTGTTGACAGTCGATGTTATGACTGTGGCTCGCTATCCGATCACAGAAGATTCCAATAGTAGCCGATGGCCTGGCAAACACTTCAAGCCTAGCTTGTACTGTAGTGGCACTCCTAGACAGCAAATTGAAGACAAATAAACCATTTGGGCATTACCAACTGCAACGAAAATAAACACTGACGAGACAGCAGACTCAAATACTAAATAATTACAAGCAGCATTTTCACTATACATAAAACTCGAGGTTGTATAGCAATACTACTACACAACAGACAGACATAAAGAAATATCCAAATGACACTGAAAATCGCTATCTACCAGACATGTCGAGAGCAGCAGAATACAGCGACAACAAACGCTGTCTCCCTATCGTCCAAAACAAGACACCAAAATTATTTCAATACAATACCTGTTTACATTACGTCAAACTAAATCGTAAATCGAGCTTGCAATTGTCTTCACAAGCAACGACTTCCTTCCAACGCAGAACCACCTCTCTGGAACCGACTCGTAATCCTTTAATAACTTCTAACATTTATCTCAAATATGAAGTGAGTGCAAAGACCGATTCATATTAAACTCGTATTTGGATAAAGATAACTGAAGCGATAATTCTGTTTCTTTCTGTGTAAGCTAACGTTGCTACGTAACTAATGATACGTTATGAATTCCAAAGATTAACCACTACACCTTTCTGAGTCTGATTGCTGACTTTTCGTAACAACTCCAAGTAACTTCACTTCCGGTTTTCTCCCACTAAGAAGTTTTCTTCTTTTTTTCTTTTTTTTTTACACAGATGTAATCCTGTCAGCTTTTATTAGTATCAGAGTCTTGCGTAGTTTGCGTGTACCATCGCAATTAAGTGTTTTTTACTAAAACCAAAACTTCTTAATACCGACTCGAGATTATGTTACGCAAGAAGCTAGTAATATGTCTTAAACTAAAATCTTAGCTTTCGTCGTTTTTAAGAGTATCTACTGATTCATCTTTCTGGAATAATACTTCTTTCAGGGGTTATTCATCACTTAGTTTCAACCAAAATAAGTTCCCTCACACTTTTAAATTAAACATCTTTCAGTCACGTCACGTTTAAGGTGACACTTAAATTTGCAATTACAACAAAATGAAATACACCCAATAGCTACTAAGTAACCACATGTAAAGGTTTCTTTTGACCCAAGAAAACTTGTCTTTATTTGGGCTAGGTATCTCAACAGAACGTCAAATCTCGGAAGAAATCGAGCGCCAGCAAATGCTACACATCCTCTAAAGTAACGGAAATTCAAGAACAAACAAAAATATAAACAGAAAACCTAAGCACGACCGCCTCTTTTGCCTTCACC
This sequence comes from Schistocerca cancellata, assembly GCF_023864275.1. Taxonomy (NCBI): domain Eukaryota; kingdom Metazoa; phylum Arthropoda; class Insecta; order Orthoptera; family Acrididae; genus Schistocerca; species Schistocerca cancellata. The sequence continues at coordinate 229,665,693 of NC_064634.1, forward strand.
TTAATTAACAGTTCAAACGAAACTGAGCCTCTTCAGGCTACTCGTCACTTCTACTAACTAAGTTCTTTGTTTAGTAGCCGCACGGGATTAGCCGAGCGGTCTAGGGCGCTGCAGTCATGGACTTTGCGGCTGGTCCCGGCGGAGGTTCGAGTCCTCCCTCGGGCATAGGTGTGTGTGTTTCTCTTTAGGATAATTTAGGTTAAGTAGTGTGTAAGCTTAGGGACTGATGATATTAGCAGATTTCACACATATTTGAAGACTTTTTTTTTGTTTAGTTAAGTGTTGCTTGTAAATGGTTCCTTTCTATTCCCATCGGTTACCAACTCATTCTACTAGTGCGATCTCTCCTGTCAAGGTGAAACAGTTCGAAAATACACGTGCCAACTCTAGATCCGCTGTATGATCGTGGTATCCAAACAACAACCAAAATGTGTTCGAGGCTTTCCTTTCTCGATACACACCAGTCACTACAAAACCACTCCCAAAAACAGCTGACGGCCCAATTGCCTCTGCGCACCACTAATCATACAACACGGACAGGATATCAGGTTCTACTGAGTCCCTAAAAATCATCTAATGCAACTGTCTCTCTCTACCACGGATCACGCTGTATCTATCACAGCTAAATAACCTCACATTCCTCCCGAACTGTCCAAAGGACGGGATTCAACCGACCGTCCAAAAACACAGTTTTGCCAAATCAGTGTCTAAACAGCGAGTACTTCCAAAATCCCGGAACCTACATGTATTCCGTATCTCGACCTTTGGAGGAAAACTACAGATGCAGCTACGTCTATCGACAGGTGCCTAAACGACAAAGTTGTCACACTGTCTCCGTAAACTGCACAAAATACAACACTGGCCTCACCAGCCAAGCTCCTTCACCTCTCCCAAGCCTAAAACGTCAATTGCAGTGGCTCTACACAACACGCAGTGGGTCGGTACCATATCCACCTAGACCTACCCCGAGATTAACGCTATCGGTAAGAGGTCTATTGGGGGGCTAACTATTTTGTGTTGTCATACAATGGAAACCATTTACGTGAACAAACATGCAACGTTACCCAACTTTTGACGGTTAAATTATTACTCCTTTTGGCTGTCGGGTAACGTCCATAGCGGCCGGCTGCGTCGTGCCATTGACGCAGCATCTCGGAAATCAGCTGAATCCACGCGCGTTCACCATGTTTCCTCTGCGGCACGCTCGGGTCTCCTAGAACATGTTTTATCGCCTTTTAATACATCATTCACATACGATTATTGTATTCACCTGGTGTTATTGACCATTCACCGGATCGGATGCTCAGCAGTTTTAATGGCGAACGAAATCCATGCTTTTGACACAGCTCAAGTCATATCTACATCTACATCTACATCTACATTTATACTCCGCAAGCCACCCAACGGTGTGTGGCGGAGGGCACTTTACGTGCCACTGTCATTATCTCCCTTTCCTGTTCCAGTCGCGTATGGTTCGCGGGAAGAACGACTGTCTGAAAGCCTCTGTGCGCGCTCTAATCTCTCTAATTTTACATTCGTGATCTCCTCGGGAGGTATAAGTAGGGGGAAGCAATATATTCGATACCTCATCCAGAAACGCACCCTCTCGAAACCTGGCGAGCAAGCTACACCGCGATGCAGAGCGCCTGTCTTGCAGAGTCTGCCACTTGAGTTTGTTAAACATCTCCGTAACGCTATCACGGTTACCAAATAACCCTGTGACGAAACGCGCCGCTCTTCTTTGGATCTTCTCTATCTCCTCCGTCAACCCGATCTGGTACGGATCCCACACTGATGAGCAATACTCAAGTATAGGTCGAACGAGTGTTTTGTAAGCCACCTCCTTTGTTGATGGACTACATTTTCTAAGGACTCTCCCAATGAATCTCAACCTGGTACCCGCCTTACCAACAATTAATTTTATATGATCATTCCACTTCAAATCGTTCCGCACGCATACTCCCAGATATTTTACAGAAGTAACTGCTACCAGTGTTTGTTCCGCTATCATATAATCATACAATAAAGGATCCTTCTTTCTATGTATTCGCAATACATTACATTTGTCTATGTTAAGGGTCAGTTGCCACTCCCTGCACCAAGTGCCTATCCGCTGCAGATCTTCCTGCATTTCGCTACAATTTTCTAATGCTGCAACTTCTCTGTATACTACAGCATCATCCGCGAAAAGCCGCATGGAACTTCCGACACTATCTACTAGGTCATTTATATATATTGTGAAAAGCAATGGTCCCATAACACTCCCCTGTGGCACGCCAGAGGTTACTTTAACGTCTGTAGATGTCTCTCCATTGAGAACAACATGCTGTGTTCTGTTTGCTAAAAACTCTTCAATCCAGCCACACAGCTGGTCTGATATTCCGTAGGCTCTTACTTTGTTTATCAGACGACAGTGCGGAACTGTATCGAACGCCTTCCGGAAGTCAAGGAAAATGGCATCTACCTGGGAGCCTGTATCTAATATTTTCTGGGTTTCATGAACAAATAATGCGAGTTGGGTTTCACACGATCGCTGTTTCCGGAATCCATGTTGATTCCTACATAGTAGATTCTGAGTTTCCAAAAACGACATGATACTCGAGCAAAAGACATGTTCTAAAATTCTACAACAGATCGACGTCAGAGAGATAGGTCTATAGTTTTGCGCATCTGCTCGACGACCCTTCTTGAAGACTGGGACTACCTGTGCTCTTTTCCAATCATTTGGAACCTTCTGTTCCTCTAGAGACTTGCGGTACACGGCTGTTAGAAGGGGGGCAAGTTCTTTCGCGTACTCTGTGTAGAATCGAATTGGTATCCCGTCAGGTCCAGTGGACTTTCCTCTGTTGAGTGATTCCAGTTGCTTTTCTATTCCTTGGACACTTATTTCAATGTCAGCCATTTTTTCGTTGGTGCGAGGATTTAGAGAAGGAACTGCAGTGCGGTCTTCCTCTGTGAAACAGCTTTGGAAAAAGGTGTTTAGTATTTCAGCTTTACGCTTGTCATCCTCTGTTTCAATGCCATCATCATCCCAGAGTGTCTGGACATGATGTTTCGAGCCACTTACTGATTTAACGTAAGACCAGAACTTCCTAGGATTTTCTGTCAAGTCGGTACCTAGTATTTTACTTTCGAATTCACTGAACGCTTCACGCATAGCCCTCCTTACGCTAACTTTGACATCGTTTAGCTTCTGTTTGTCTGAGAGGTTTTGGCTGCGTTTAAACTTGGAGTGAAGCTCTCTTTGCTTTCGCAGTAGTTTCCTAACTTTGTTGTTGTACCACGGTGGGTTTTTCCCGTCCCTCACAGTTTTGCTCGGCACGTACCTGTCTAAAACGCATTTAACGGTTGCTTTGAACTTTTTCCATAAACACTCAACATTGTCAGTGTCGGAACAGAAATTTTCGTTTTGATCTGTTAGGTAGTCTGAAATCTGCCTTCTATTACTCTTGCTAAACAGATAAACCTTCCTCCCTTTTTTTATATTCCTATTAACTTCCATATTCAGGGATGCTGCAACGGCCTTATGATCACTGATTCCCTGTTCTGCACTTACAGAGTCGAAAAGTTCGGGTCTGTTTGTTATCAGTAGGTCCAAGATGTTATCTCCACGAGTCGGTTCTCTGTTTAATTGCTCGAGGTAATTTTCGGATAGTGCGCTCAGTATAATGTCACTCGATGCTCTGTCCCTACCACCCGTCCTAAACATCTGAGTGTCCCAGTCTATATCTGGTAAATTGAAATCTCCACCTAAGACCATAACATGCTGAGAAAATTTATGTGAAACGTATTCCAAATTTTCTCTCAGTTGTTCTGCCACTAATGCTGCTGAGTCGGGGGGTCGGTAAAAGGAGCCAATTATTAACCTTGCTCGGTTGTTGAGTGTAACCTCCACCCATAATAATTCACAGGAACTATCCACTTCTACTTCACTACAGGATAAACTACTACTAACAGCGACGAACACTCCGCCACCGGTTGCATGCAATCTATCCTTTCTAAACACCGTCTGTGCCTTTGTAAAAATTTCGGCAGAATTTATCTCTGGCTTCAGCCAGCTTTCTGTACCTATAACGATTTCAGCTTCGGTGCTTTCTATCAGCGCTTGAAGTTCCGGTACTTTACCAACGCAGCTTCGACAGTTTACAATTACAATACCGATTGCTGCTTGGTCCCCGCATGTCCTGACTTTGCCCCGCACCCGTTGAGGCTGTTGCCCTTTCTGCACTTGCCCGAGGCCATCTAACCTAAAAAACCGCCCAGCCCACGCCACACAACCCCTGCTACCCGTGTAGCCGCTTGTTGCGTGTAGTGGACTCCTGACCTATCCAGCGGAACCCGAAACCCCACCACCCTATGGCGCAAGTCGAGGAATCTGCAGCCCACATGGTCGCAGAACCGTCTCAACCTCTGATTCATCAGTAGTCCACTTTAGGAGCTGTAGAAGGACTTACATGTCCCCGCAGAATTGATTACTACGAGGCCGTCCTGTGTCTAGCCCACGTTAGAACACACTGAGCTTGCCTGATCGATACGTTCAGCTGTTACTGCTTCTGTACCGACAACACAGCTTTCCCCGCCTCCTATCACATACGCGGGTCCTCCTCTCGTGGCATCCACTGGAAATTACACATCACATTCCCGTCTCCGGGTTCTTTTCATCCATCAGAGTGAGAATCCGTACTAATGATTACGTAGGAATGCGTCCATACAGGATCTTTCTTGGCAATTACACGTCTTTAACAAGAAGTCAGAAATAATGTTATCGGTGGCATAAAGTACCTAATCAGGCTAATCAGTGTATGGAATTCATGTAATTCTTCAGAATGTCGTGGGTGGGATTCTTCTGATGTAAAATATTCAGGAGAGACACCTGTACTCTACGACGTATACGAGGTTTCCCAAATACTGTTTAGCAGACGCTTTGTTTCTTTGTGTTATGAACATTATTCTTAGTCATTGCTAGTAGATCATGTCTCTAAGTGTGCAGCGTCATACATCACTCCTCTATGTGCACACACAGATTGTCACCTCAACGCTGCTGGGTTACTCGCTCGACTTGTGGTGGAGTGCTGTGTCGTGCGTATACCAACATCCGCACAATGCAGTGGATCGCTTGTTGATGGCAAGCACTAAAGCTGGCAAAGGCGTGCCGGTCCCCGGCACGAATCCGCCCGGCGGATTAATGTTGAGGTCCGGAGCGCCGGCCAGTCTGGGGATGGTTTTTAAAGCGGTTTTCCACCTGCCTTGGCGAATGCGGTATGGTTCCCCTTATACCGCCTCAGTTATACTATGTCTGCGATTGCTGCGCAAATTCTGTCTCCACGTAAGCGTACATCATAATTACTCCACCACGCCAACATTAGGGTTACACTCGTCTGCTATGAGACGTTCCTGAAAAGGGGGGGGGGGGGGGGAAAGGGGGCACTGGGTCCCAACCGCATCATAACCCTGGGTTTGGTGTGGGGCGGCGGTGGATGGACAGCTGTGGCCTGTTGTGGGGTTATGAACCACTGAGAGCTACGACGGGACGAAGCCTCTCCATCGTTTCTACGTCCCCAGTTTAATGCACAATGCAAAAAGCTGGCAAAATATGCTGCCACTATGTAATTTGGCCCATACCAATAGCTAAAATTAAGAAAATGCAACACTTATTTTTATTAATATAATGGGCTTATTATTGCTCCTTTTTTAATCGTAGAATGTGATGGAAACAAATTAATCGTGTCGCAACAATTTCGGTAAGAGGCATCGGAAAACAGACTTGCCACGGGTACAAGCAGAAATATATTCTCGAACTCCACTTATACTCATGCACCTTATTTTTGTTTATTATTAATTGTAAACACTGTGCTCAGGTGATAATCATTTCACAGTTATTCAACATAATAAACATTAACGACAATATTGGACTGTAGTGCAGGATTTGAGAGGATATGTATTCAGGCTGGAGGTTGTGCAGAAGTGGGCTCAGCTTTACAAAGAAAATAGGAAACAAAAAATATTCTCCTTGACAGGAGAACAATTGTGGTAGCATAGATCGATACCACCGCCACCTGCGTCTCACAAGTGGCAACGGAAACGCAAGTTCCGATGGAGGCGGATAGTGGTCGCAAGGGGACCTGGCGGATCAAATGATGCACGCCAGCTGCGCCACGCCATCGGCACCTCTGACTATCAGTTCCCTCAGCTGCCTCGTTAGAGAACAGCTGTCTTCGACAGTCTTCAGTCTCAGTCAGCCTTCGACAGTTCGCTCGTGCATTAGTAGTGGGAGATTTACAGAGCATGACAAATAATTTTGCTTTTTGTAATAGTTGGACTTTACAGCTATTTATTCCTTTGTACAGTTTCTTTGCAGTGCTTGGAGAAAACTAAAAGTTAAATAAAATTTATGTTTATTCTGTGTGTCCGCTACTCATTTCTGCTCCTTTCCAGCTTCTCCACGACGACAGCTGCTGCAGCACTCTGTAGTCTACCTCTCCTTACTGTCGTACACAACAGAAATGATAGCAAAACAGAAATTAATTTCCATTTCAATACAGTTCTTAAAGGCATGGCTCATGAATACAATAACAACATAAAATACCTAGAGCACAACGAAACCAAAATTCAAAAGACTTCATCCCAGCAGGCAAAAAAAAAGACAAAAAACCGGCTTCTGCAATTACCCACAGGACAATAAAATATGATTCAGATTATATCTTAAGAAGGCTACTTACATTAGCACACAACAAAATATAGGTCTATGACTACTGCTATCACCAAATAGTGAATAAAGCATAGCTTCAATCAACCTTCTGCAGGACTAGCAATCTCCAAATTCACTTTTCCGTACAGTACGACATAAAAAACAGATCAGCCCCACAGGATAAAATAATAGGATAATTTTTCGTAAAATGGCATAAACAAAATCAACCACGCTCGCATTGCAATAATAAGATCATCTTTTTCACAGAGACATACACAAAATCAAGAACATTCACTATGTATCAATAATAAAAACAATATGACACCTGCTGTAAAAGAAAGCACCTGAACACCCAGTGTGACGACGAACCACAACCGTAACATTCCACATGGCATCCATGGACCTTCCGTGTGTAATATTACCGATCATCCGATAAAATAAGAGCACAACCTAGAAACTCCACTGTACAATAAACTCCATGACTCGAGGGACCAAAATGCTTCTGTCGGTCTCTAACACACCCAGTTTGTGCTCCTCTTGTAATATGGAAACCCCTATCTGTGTCTTTACAGAAATCGTCACCCTCTCGCCAAGAGAATGACACCAATCGTCCCACCGGGATGTTTGTGTCCACAAGGAAGCGGCGCGCCAGATGACCATTACAGAAGTCCAGTAAGCAACTCCTCGGCGTATCAATTTGGAGAATGCTTCCTGTTCGTGATACTCCACAAATTCACCGCGTTCGGCTGCTCTGCGGGCAACCATTATATTACGTACGACATCCACAGCATCAGGAGCAGACCCTGCTGTCTGCCAGACAACTCCGAGCGCCCATTACTTGCCAATACTAGAATGAACTCCACCACGCGCCCCTTTTCGCAGCTCAAGACCCGGCTACTCCGTCTGGCTCAACTTTTGGTTAACCCAAGACTCCAGCTTGAGTGCTGGTCTAACCCTGCTCCCATCTAGGGGTGCTTCAACCAAACTCAGTGCGGCGGCAGCAGCTCCACAATCGTCGCCGACCGGTTTTCATGTCCAAATGCTAGCGCGAGAGCAGCGCTAACGCAATCGGCTAGGCAAGGCAAAGAATAAAATGTGCCACGAAATACACACTATATATATATATATATATATTACAGGGTGTTTCAAAAATGACCGGTATATTTGAAACGGCAATAAAAACTAAACGAGCAGCGATAGAAATACACCGTTTGTTGCAATATGCTTGGGACAACAGTACATTTTCAGGCGGACAAACTTTCGAAATTACAGTAGTTACAATTTTCAACAACAGATGGCGCTGCAAGTGATGTGAAAGATATAGAAGACAACGCAGTCTGTGGGTGCGCCATTCTGTACGTCGTCTTTCTGCTGTAAGCGTGTGCTGTTCACAACGTGCAAGTGTGCTGTAGACAACATGGTTTATTCCTTAGAACAGAGGATTTTTCTGGTGTTGAAATTCCACCGCCTAGAACACAGTGTTGTTGCAACAAGACGAAGTTTTCAACGGAGGTTTAATGTAACCAAAGGACCGAAAAGCGATACAATAAAGGATCTGTTTGAAAAATTTCAACGGACTCGGAACGTGACGGATGAACGTGCTGGAAAGGTAGGGCGACCACGTACGGCAACCACAGAGGGCAACGCGCAGCTAGTGCAGCAGGTGATCCAACAGCGGTCTCGGGTTTCCGTTCGCCGTGTTGCAGCTGCGGTCCAAATGACGCCAACGTCCACGTATTGTCTCATGCGCCAGAGTTTACACCTCTATCCATACAAAATTCAAACGCGGCAACCCCTCAGCGCCGCTACCATTGCTGCACGAGAGACATTCGCTAGCGATATAGTGCACAGGATTGATGACGGCGATATGCATGTGGGCAGCATTTGGTTTACTGACGAAGCTTATTTTCACCTGGACGGCTTCGTCAATAAACAGAACTGGCGCATATGGGGAACCGAAAAGCCCCATGTTGCAGTCCCATCGTCCCTGCATCCTCAAAAAGTACTGGTCTGGGCCGCCATTTCTTCCAAAGGAATCATTGGCCCATTTTTCAGATCCGAAACGATTACTGCATCACGCTAACTGGACATTCTTCGTGAATTTGTGGCGGTACAAACTGCCTTAGACGACACTGCGAACACCTCGGGGTTTATGCAAGATGGTGCCCGGCCACATCGCACGGCCGACGTCTTTAATTTCCTGAATGAATATTTCGATGATCGTGTGATTGCTTTGGGCTATCCGAAACATACAGGAGGCGGCGTGGATTGGCCTCCCTATTCGCCAGACATGAACTCCTGTGACTTCTTTCTGTGGGGACACATGAAAGACCAGGTGTACCGCCAGAATCCAGAAACAATTGAACAGCTGAAGCAGTACATCTCATCTGCATGTGAAGCCATTCCGGCAGACTCGTTGTCAAAGGTTTCGGGTAATTTCATTCAGAGACTACGCCATATTATTGCTACGCATGGTGGATATGTGGAAAATATCGTACTATAGAGCTTCAGAAATATTTGATGACTTATTCAAGAGACAGAGCTACACAGACAGAGCAAATCAGTAAACCGTTGGTCCACCTCTAGCCCTTACGCAGGCATTATTCGGCTTGGAAATGACTGACACAATTGTTGGATGCACTCCTGAGGGATGTCGTGCCAAATTCTGTCCATTAGACACGTCACATCGTCAAAATCCTCAGCTTGTAGGAGAAACTCGCCCATAAGGCACCAAACTTTCTGAACTGGACAGGGATTCGGCTATCATACCGGGAAAGATAGGGCATCTGAAGCACGAGGACAAGCAATAGACATGTGCTGGCAGGTATTATCTTCCTAGGGGTGTAGATTAATGCCGACCTTCGCTGTGCTGTAAGGCTGATGCGGATGGCAACCGAAAAAGTCTGCTGTGAAAATGAATGTCACCCCAGGTCATGACTCCTGGTTGTCTGGCCATATGGCGGGTGACAGACTGGTTGGTAGCGTCTTCCCTGGTCATCGGGACAGTGTGGTCAGCGTGACAGACTGTCAATCCTAAGGGCCCGGGTTCGATTCCCGGCTGGGTCGGAGATTTTCTCCGCTCAGGGACTGGGTGTTGTGTTGTCCTAATCATCATCATTTCATCCCCATCGACGGGCAGGTCGCCGAAAGTGGCGTCAAATCGAAAGACCTGCACCAGGCGAACGGTCTACCCGATGGGAGGCCCTAGACACACGACATTTCCATTATCGGGACAGTTCGAAATGGGACTCATGATTGAAGACAACTCTATTCCAGTCAATAAGATTCGAGGCCGAAGACATGTCTGAAGACATCCTGGACAGTGATGGGATACCAACGTGACTGTAGCCCGCCCTGTGGTCTCACAACTAGGAGTCAATGGTGCCACTACTTTTCATACCAGAACCCCTTCGTTTGTCATCAGTGACACCCTTTGAGTACAGCGGTACGTCGGCAATATTCTGCACCCCGTTCTGTTGCCCTCCACGGCAAGCCGTATTGGTCCTACAATTCAGCAAGACAATGCCAGCCCGCTCACGTCGAGAGTTTCTACTGCTTTTCTTCCCTGATTGTCAAACCCTACGTTGGCCAGCAAGGGCTCCGGATCTCGCCCCAATTCAGAACGTGTCGAGCATTATGGGCAGGGCCCTTGAATGAGCCAGGGATTTTGACGATCTAAAGCGCTAATTGGACAGAATTTGGCACGATATACCTCAAGAGGACATGCAATAACTCTGTTGTTCAATGCCGAGCTGAATACTTGCTTTAAAAAGAGCAGAGGTGGGCCAGTACGTTAATGACTTGTTCAATTTGTGAAGATCTTTCTCTTGAATAGATAATCCTATATTTCTGAAACTGTAATCATTTGTTTGTTTGCACACGTATATCTTACCTATCGATTTCCATCCCATGGGGATAAGTCCTTCGTGGTGCAACATTTTTGGCTTAGTGTACACATTCACATCACAGTGCAATTAGCAGCACCAGAGCATAGCTAACGCATGCTATTGGGCAAAGCAGGAAACAAGATGTGCCGTGAAATACTAACTGACGGCACAAGGCTTTAAATACAATTCATCAAAATTGGTGAAGAGGCATTTAACGGTCTTACGTCATACTCGTGGTGTTTCGCAAGTTTATATGATAGCTTCCTCGTGTCCAGATCCACTTGATGTTTAACTGTTTACGAGTATTACAACATCCACGGAGGCAAACGTACTTCATCTAGTATAAACTGGAACTTTACGGATATTGATCATTACGACGTGGAGATGCTCGATAAGAAATGCCGACATTTGTTTAGTGTTTAACATACTTTGTGCGATTACTAGTGTATTGCATCAAGAGGTTAAACCTAAAATTAGTATTTACACTGGACCACGTGTGTCATGTTTGGTACTGAAAGCTAGATGAGCAGTCACTTGTGAGGTCTGTTAGGAGACATTTTTATGAATTCTCCAGGCATTGTAGAGTAGCGCAATGTTGGCTCTTACGTTGCAACTTACATGATTCTCAAAATATATCTACAGCGAGGAGCTAAGACAGACCATGAAGATTATTGATACCTATGGTTTTATAGCGGCCAATAAATCTATAATGCTAGTTCCAGCAAATCTTAGTTTGTGAACATGGAGATCTTAACTACACTGTTAAGGCTTCAACGGGGTCTAGTGAACAATGCTAATTGTCTTCATAAGAAACAGAGCCTGTAATGCGAAGCTCACATCAGGCGATACAGCACATGCTAATCCCAGAATAGATGATAATGGTCACATCCTGATGATGAGGTTACAATATTTATTCCTGTTTTTGACTCTGCTGCCAATGAGTCCATTGCACTCCGTTTCCTTTGGTGGTGCAAAATTTCTGTAATTCCGCTCCATGCATAATTGCAGTCCATTCCTACTTGAATGGCGAGGAGGCCCTACCGAGTAGCCTCGGCCGTCGGGTAGCGTCAACAGCTTTATTCACTCAAAATGAGCGAAGAGTCCAACTGACGACCGCTATCGACTATCTGCCATGTACGCAGCGCTCACCCTCATGAAGCCAAGATAGCAACACATCTCACACTCCGCTACACATCATCGCCTGTCAATCGCCAGTTCCTTGCCATCGACAGCCGTGGATGAGATCAAACCGCCAAACTAGCTCATCAGAGAGCGGACGGCGTAATACAGACTCAGTCATTCTGCCGTGACAACATAATCCTTAAAGACCTGATACCCACGACCTTTTACTGTATTTTTGTATCCTTTTCCTAGATTTCTGAAATTACTACACCAGTTCATTCCTTAGTTATTCACATGTGCTGCCCGAATCCAGTTTTAGCAGTGTACTTTTAGGTGACACAGTTCATGTGATAGCGATATGCACATATACAGAGGTGGTAGTAATGTGTGCAAAAGTTATAGTACGGCAGTGGATTGACGGAGCTGTCATGTGATGTGAATACGTTGGCAAAGTGACTGGCCTCGCGACGGGAGTTAAGAGACTTTGAACGCGGAATGGTAGGTGGTGACAGACGAGTGGGACTTTCCAGTTCGGAAATCGTTAGCGTATTCAACATTCCACGCTGCACAGTGTCAAGTGTACGGCGAGAAAACCAAATTTTTGGCAGTATCTCTCATCACGGACAACGCAGTGTCTGATAGCCTTCACTTAATGACTACACTGGATGCACCCGACTGCAGATTGTTGCTCATGTCGGCACCAACGATTCCTGCCGTCGGGGTTCAGAGGTCATCCTCTGTTCATACATGTGGTTGGCGGAGTTGGTGAAGGCGGGACACCTCGCTCGCAGGGTGGAATCTGAGCTAACTATTTGTAGTATCGTTCCCAGAAACGATCGCGGTCCTCTGGTTTGGAACCGAGTGGAAGACTTAAACCAGAGGCTCAGACGATTCTAAGGAGATTTTGGGTGCAAATTTCTCGACCTCCGCTATCGGGTGGAGAAATGCAGGGTCCCCCTGACTTGGTCACTATACTACACGCAGGAAGCGGCTACAAGGGTAGCAGAGTACGTGTAGAGTGCACATGTGGGTTTTTCAGGTTAGAGAATTATTTCCCTAGGCCCGGCAAGACGCCTCCTGAGACGCGTCAACGTAGTAGTGGGCAAAACGCAACACGGAATAATAATATGAATGTGGTACTACTAAACTGCAGGAGCGTCTATAGAAAGGTCCCAGAACTGCTATCATTAATAAACGTTCACAATGCCCACATAGTAATAGGGACAGAAAGTTGGCTGAAACCAGATGTAAACAGTAATGAAATTCTAAACTGAGATTGGAATGTATACCGCAGAGACAGGCTGGACAGTGAAGGGGGAGGCGTGTTGATAGCGATAAAAAGTGCAATAGTATCGAAGGAAATTGACGGAGATCCGAAATGTGAAATTATTTGGGTGAAGGTCACGGTTAAAGCAGGCTCAAACATGGTAACTGCATGTCTCTATAGGCCCCCTGGCTCAGCAGCTATTGTGGCAGAGCTCCTGAAGGATTATTTGGAAAATATTTCGAGTAGATTTCCCCACCATGTTATAGTTCTGGGTGGAGATTTTAATTTGCCGGATTCAGACTGGGAGACTCAAACGTTTATAACGGGTGGCAGGGACAGAGAATCCAGTGAAATTTTAAGTGCTTTATCTGAAAACTACCTTGAGCAGTTAAACAGAGAACCGACTCGTGGCGATAACATATTAGACCTTCTGGTGATAAACAGACCTGAACTACTTAAGACAGTTAACGCAGAACAGGGAATCAGCGATCATAAAGCGGTTACTGCATGGATGATTTCAGCCATAAATAGAAATATTAAAAAATGCATGAAGATTTTTCTGTTTAGCAAAAATGACAAAAAGCAGATTTCAGACTACTTGACGGCTCAACACAAAACTTTTGTCTCAAGTACAGATAGTGTTGAGGATCAGTGGACAAAAATTCAAAACCATCGTACAATATGCATTAGATGAGTATGTGCCAAGGAAGATCGTGGTACAACAACCGAGTTAGGAAACTGCTGCGGAAGCAAAGGGAACTTCACAGTAAACATCAATATAGGCAAAGCCTTGCAGACAAACAAAAATTACACGAAACGAAGTGCAGTGTGAGGAGGGCTATGAGAGAGGCGTTCAGTGAATTCGAAAGTAAAGTTCTGTGTCCTGACTTGGCAGAAAATCCTAATAAATGTTGGTCTTATGTCAAAGCGATAGGTGGATCATAACAAAATGCCGATACACTATGTGCGCAAAATGATACTGAAACAGAGGATGACTGACTAAAGGCCGAAATACTAAATGTCTTTTTCTAAAGCTGTTTCACAGAGGAAGACTGCACTGTAGCTCCTTCTCTAGATTGTCACACAGATGACAAAATGGTAGATGTCGAAACAGACGACAGAGGGATAGAGAAGCAATTAAAATCGCTCAGAGGAGGAAAGGCCGCCGGACCTGATGGGATACCAGTTCGATTTTACCCAGAGTACGCGTAGGAACTTGCCTCCTTACTTGCAGCGGTGTACCGTAGGTCTCTAGATGAGCGTAGCGTTCCAAAGGATTGGGAAATGGGCACAGGTTATCCACGTTTTCAAGAAGGGACGTCGAACAGATATGTAAAACTATAGACCTATATCTCTAACGTCGATCAGTTGTAGAATTCTGAATACCTATAATGTTCGAGTATAATGACTTTTCTTGAGACTAGAAATCTACTCTGTAGGAATCAGCATGGATTTCGAAAAAGACGAACGTGTGAAACCCAGCTCGCGCTATTCGTCCACGAGACTCAGAGGGCCATAGACACTGGTTCCCAGGTAGATGCCGTGTTTCTTGACTTCCGCAAGGCGTTCTATACAGTTCCCCGCAGTTGTTTAATGAACAAAGTAAGAGCATATGGACTATCAGACCAATTGTGTGATTGGATTGAAGAGTTCCTAGATAACAGAACGCAGCATGTCATTCTCAATGGAGAGAAGTCTTCCGAAGTAAGAGTGATTTCAGGTGTGCCGCAGGGAAGTGTCTTAGGACCGTTGCTACTCACAATATACATAAAGGACCTTATGGATAACATCGGAAGTTCAATGAGGCTTTTTTCGGATGTTCCTGTGATATATAGAGAGCTTGCAACAATCGCAAATTGTACTGAAATGAAGGAGGAACTGCAGCGAACTGATGCATGGTGCAGGGAATGGCAATTGAATCTCAATTTAGACAAGTGTAATGTGCTGCGAATACATAGAAAGAAAGATCCTTTATCATTTAGCTACAATATAGCAGGTCAGCAACTGGGAGCAGTTAATTAAATAAATTATCCGGGAGTACGCATTAGGAGTGATTTAAAATGGGAAGATCATATAAAGTTGATCGTCGGTAAAGCAGATGCCAGACTGAGATTCATTGGAAGAAACCTAACGAAATGCAATCCGAAAACAAAGGAAGTAGGTTACAGTACACTTGTTCTCCCACTGCTTGAATACTGCTCACTAGTGTGGGATCCGTACCAGATAGGGTTGAAGGAAGAGATAGAGAAGATCCAACGGAGAACAGCGCGCTTCGTTACAGGATGATTTAGTAATCGTGAAAGCGTTACGGATATGACATATAAACTCCAGTGGAAGACTTTGCAGGAGAGACGCCCAATAGCTCGGTACGGGCTTTTGTTGAAGTTTCGAGAACATACCTTCTCCGAGGAGTCAAGCAGTATATTGCTCCCTCCTACGTATATCTCGCGAATAGGCCATGAGGATAAAATCAGAGAGATTAGAGCCCATACAGAGGCATACCGACAATCCTTCTTTCCACTAACAATACGAGACTGGAATCGAAGGGAGATCCGATAGAGTTACTCACCGTCAGGTGGCTTGCGGAGTATGGATGTATATATAGATAAACAGCGGGTTCTCTTAAAGTCGTCAGACCTGACAGACAAGCAAAACTACGTGGAATAACCGCAGAAATCAATTTGGGATGTTTGACTGACGTATCCGTCAGAACGGTGCGGCGAAATTTGGCGTTAATGGGCTATTGCAGCAGACCACAGACGCGAGTGCCTTTGCTAACAGCTCGACATCGCCATCAGCTTTTCTGCAGGTCTCGTGACCTCATCGGTTGGAGAATAGATGACTGTAAAACTATGGCCTGGTCAAATAAGTCCCGATTCCTGTTGCTAGGAGCTGTTGATAGGGTTCGAGTGTTCCGCAGACCTCAGGAAGCCATCGACTCAGGTTTTTAACAAGGCATTATGCATTGTGGTGGTCGCTCCATAAGAGTGTGGGCTGTGGTTACATGGAATTGACCGGCTCCTCTGGTCCAAATGAACCAGCGGAGACCATTTTAAACTATTCATGGACTTCATGTTCCCAAACAACGATGGAATTTTATGGATAACAGTGGACCAATTCGCCAGGCCACAATTGCATGTGTCTGGTCTGAAGAACGCTATATTCAGTTCGAGCGAATGATTGGGCCCGTCAGATCACCCGGCATGAATTCCATGGAACAATCATGGGATATAATCTGGAGGCCGGTTCGTGAACAAAATCCTGCACTGACAACACTGGTTCAAATGGCTCTGAGCACTATGGGGCTTAATATCGGAGGTCATCAGGCCCCTAGAACTTAGAACTACTTAAACCTAACTAGCCTTAAGACATCACACACATCCATGCCCGAGGCAGTATTCGAACCAGCGACCGTAGAAGTCACGCGGTTCCCTAGTGAAGCACGTAGAACCGCTCGGCCACCACCGCCGGCGACAGCAATTTCGAAAGTAATTATGGACGGCTATAGAGACTATTTCTGCAGTGGACTTCCAACGACTTGCTGAGTCCATGTCACGCCACGTTGCCACACTACGCCGTGAAAATGGAGGTCCGACACGATATTAGGAGGCATTCCATGATTTTTGTTATCTCGGAGCATATTAGCAGAGAGATGACGTTCGGTTTGATTCAGTTTACCTCTTGTCTGGCACCCAGTGCAGGCTCTAATACAGCAGTAGCATGCATGTTACACTACACTGATTGAAAAAAAAACCGACACAATACGATAAAACTCGAAATTACAAAATGTTCTCATTAGCGATAAGGGAAGTGCGCCCACCTAAATGCCTAACCCCAGATGCTGATGACGATGGCAGTTCATACCATTTTTCCTGCCATTGTGTAAGCTGAGGCAACGTTTTTCTTTTCATGGTTATTTTCACTCATTTTTTTTTCATTAATACTGTGTGGGGTAGCTGAAATATGTAAATTTGCATGTATGCATGTCACGTACATCTACATTTTTGTAGTGTGAGTTGAACTGTTACATATTTTAAGTGCTATCTAAACCACCCTAGGTGTGAGAAAAATGCAATGAACGCTATGTGTAGTTCTATGAAGGAATGTTTAAGAAGCGATATCACCAAACAGTAACTTTTTTTAATGTAGGTTCATTCTTACAAAGAAGAAGACAGCAACCAGCCATTACTAATACTGCTATTTATTTAAGTAAATGGTGCCGTAACTGGTTTCGAACTGGCAAGTTCATCATCAGACGGCTGTTGACATGATTTGCAAGATACACTTTACATAATCGTCATTTTGCGATTTTTATTCTTCCACTGTGGTGAAATATTCTTGGTTTGCTGTCTTATTCTTTGTAAGAATCAGACTACATTGATTGTACACAGCCACGGTAACTCTTTTCCTTCTTAGAAACCGAAGGTTTGTTGTCGATGAAACCAAGCTTTTGCAATTCTACGGAACTTATAATCTATGATGTTATATATATGACCTATTTGTCACACGTAGAGGCACTTAATTATTTCAGAATCTGTTATCTTCCTCGTTTTCTTTCTCATGAATATAATTTTCATTGTATTTTAACGAACGCGAGTGGTCTACGACGAGAAGTTGAAAGTCGATTGTTCGGTGTTGAAACAACCGAACACTATTCGTCTTCTGTCGTTAATTCTTCTTTACGAGACGACAGAAAGCCCCCCTGAGATTAATTAGCTGATCGTTTTCTGTAGATTATGTATTTTCTGAGTGCGAAACGTTCTCAACTGGTCGGTCAGTCATCACCCAACACTGACGTCACACAACATACTCACTGGCCTCATATGATAGCAATTTTATTTTTCTGACTACAGCTCATTTAAAAGTCAATAATTTCTCTTTTGCAGAATTATCAACTAACTTGCACTCCACAGTGGTTCCATGAAAAGGAGCTTTCCTATTGTCATGGGAATGTGCATCACTGTCGCGATAATTAACTTATGTGAAGTCTTACATCATTCGCAACTTTTCACTGAGATGTTTCACTGTCCAAGCAGGGTAAGTTTGTGGGTGCTGTGTGCAAAATCTTATGAGTTGGCAGTTGAAGAAAGGATAAAGAAAAGTAGCTTCTTTGAGATTTTATGGACACTGAATTTATCCAAATGAAGATCTGAAGGACAGAAGCACCGTCCGTTTATAAAAAAGGGATATACAGAGAGTAAAGAACAAATAATTCCAGGTGTAGTTGCTGTTTCTCCGCATGAGAGGTGCTTATTCGTCACAGGCGTAGGAGGAAGGGAAGAAATTAGTTGAATATTGAATTAGGGTTTGGAGCGATTAATTACTAAACAATATACTTATGAGGAGACAGAATATGTAACTGCTTAATATGTCTTTTGTGTATATAAACTGCCAACGTCCCCACAATTACACATTGATCAAACACGAGTAAAAAATGGAGATTTTGAGTAAACTGAAAATATTTTCACGAGATCCACCTTCCTTCATGTATGCCTCCAAATTTATCTGCGCTTCCCAGAAACTCTCTTTGATTCCAGCCAAGTTGCTGCCTGACAGCGTCCATAATTATATTGAGATGTATTTGAATAAAATGCAGAATCACATCACGCCATTTTCGCAAAATCAGAGCAGACAGACATTACAGTATCAGTCTCCATCTACGTAAGTCGTCAGATAAGAGACTTTCTACTACCTTTGGGTATCGGAAAACGTTTACGGCAAAGTGAGCAAAACAAATGAATGTTGTATGTACATGGTAAGAAACAATAGATAGTTTTAGGGCGTCCTCTTATGTTACAGAAACATAATCTGTAATATAAATATGATAGATCACTACTCACTGTACAGAGAAATCTGAGTTGCATCACACAAGCATAACTCACGCGTACGTGACCGCTGCCTCCGGCCACCTACAGTCCGGCTACAGCAGCCAGAGGCACTCGTAATCTGTGTGTGAGTTGTGCACGTATGCGCGCGCGCTTGTGTGTGTGTGTGTGTGTGTGTGTGTGTGTGTGGTGTGTGGGTGTGTGTGTGTGTGTGTGTGTACTTTCTACTTCAGAAGAAGTCCTGTTAGTCCAGAGTTCAATGTATAGCAATCCTTTCGCTGTACCTGTCTGTGATTCAGCTTTCCTTTATATGGCGACTAGACATCTATTCTTTTTATAATATTGTTGTTATTCCACCTGGACTTTTCATTGCTGGAAACACAATTACTTTCAAGAAAAATTGCAGGCAATATCAAGTAAATAATTAATACCTTTATTTGGCGGTTGTGAAGCAGATGTTTAAAAACTAACAATCAGTGTCAATAATTGTCACTCTAAGTTGTTGCTGACAGTTCTATGAAACATGAAATATTTTGGGGCAGTAACAAAATAATTAACAGCATGGATTTTTACAATTTTTGTTAGCAGGAACTACCACATCTTGGAAAGCTTACAGGTTTGTGTTGTTGTGATTTTGTATGAATTTTATATGTACGTTGTAAATTTGTTTTGCCACTGGCATATAGCTGAGTGGCGGGGAGCATTGGTAACAAAGTAAGATAAAGTAGAAGAGGGCAGCAGTGTGAAGTGTGTTTTACTAGGTAATCATAATTGAAATATTGTACGACTCTCTTCATTATTAGGCATGAAATTCCGCTAGAGGTACGTGTGATGTATATTAAGATCGTCCCTTTATAACCAGTAGGACTTGGGGCAGAAAACTAACTGTTAAAAATCACTGTACTTCTCCTTTGGTTTGCCGTCATATCTACAACAGTGTGGCTGTGCAGTATATGGATGATTATATACATCTAAGCCACAGACGTTTCGGATGATTAGTGGCCTTAGCGACCATAAGGCTACTCAATACAACTTTTCCAACACTTCAAATACGCATTTAGCTCACATTCGAATTTCAGCCTTCCCATTTCATCTACAATATGTTTCCATCCAGTGCATTCTATTAGTTTGACCCGTTTCATTAACAGAAATACATCCTATTTGAGCAAATAGACCTGGGCACATACTTTCACAACAATTACAGTGAAATATGCTTCCTGAAATCTACACATATTGGTAGCTCAGTGACAGCTCCGTTTCATTGTCCGAGTTAACGATAATAGGCGTAATAATTTTGGTGATTTGATCATATTGCGACAATTCGAAGTGAGCTTTTGATGGATCCAACAAAGAATTTCTGATTTACACACTTATTTCGATAAATAAGAAGTCTGCCTCTGATTAACTAACCTGATAAGTGTCTTTACATTGAACACCTTTAGAAGACCATAGCGAGGATGTTTGATAGTGCTTCGATATCATATCTATGTGTCACCCTCGAAATATTTGCACTGGTAGCAGATTTCTTGTGAGTTATACGCACATATAACGTAAGAATATTTTTATGTCGCGGTAACTTGAATATTTTAAGGATCCTGTTCAACATACTGTCTATGCCTCACAAGATCCGTGTAGTTCTATGTTCATGGTATTGTCTCGTGCTCATCTCCCCTCTAAGGCGCAGTTCTGTAAGCAGATTCCTTGTGTGACATACAGGGAGCCTAATTTCTTTACCAGAATTTCCGGTAACCGGAGTTTGGAATTTATCGGAGACCGCGCACGTGACACTCATTATCTGAGGCGTGCCAAAATATGTGTCAGCGGTAGGATGAGAGTAAAAATTTTTCGTTAGACTGCGATGGAAATGCTTAGTAAGTTTTCGAGCAAGTCGAAATAACATTAAAGTCTTATATCGAGAGATACGCCTGAGATATGTTTAAAGGGATGTCTCATAATAGGGTACTAAGTGCAAAGAAATCTTTAGTTGGAGTAAAGAACGTGAGGAACTCAATGATCACGAATAAAACAGAGATGGAGCTACATATATGAAATGAGAGATTGAAACAATCGCCTTGAAATTATTCTTACAAATTAATATAGGAGAAGAATGAAGCAGACGCCAGGGTGCACAGGTAGAAACGGTACCGATTTAAAGAAGATCGACTGCTGTACAAACTAAATCGTGATACTTCCATGTGAAATAAGCCACTTAGTAGTGGAGGTAGATTTCTTATTAGGAGAGAGTGAAATTTTTATCAAGAACCGCCAGTAATAAAATACGGCGTGAGGCAGCTAAGGCGTGCCACCCATAATATATACGTAATGAATAAATATGTCGTGATGTGGTTTCCATCAACATAAAGATGATAATATGGGTAATTTCCTAATGTTCATAACTAATTTTTATCTTTCATAGTCGCCAAATTACGACACCAACTTTGTCTGTTTCTAATGGAACTACATATTGTTTTCTTTTACCTGCTCTCTTGAAGTCCTTCAGCCTTTGTTCCACTTCTGTAGCACTCAAATACCTTGCTCATAGGGCTGCTGCAAAATTCACAATGTATACAGCAGTCGGAAGAGGGAATACCATTTCTGGCGAATGTCACCAAACTACGCGTATAGAGAAGCAGTGCTGTTGTATGCTGAAGAGTATGCTGATCATGCCAAGCACTGCTTTGGTGACCATACTCAGTATATGTCTGAAGATGGCATTGTAAGCCGAAAACCCCTTAACACAATAAAAGTAATACTGTAGAACAAAAGCAAACCACTGCTTTTCATTTATTATAATGTTGTGCTACCAAGAATCGGCGGAAGAATCAGTTAACACTCACGACATGCCTTAGAAAATATTATAAAAATAGTTCTAGAAACTGGAATTGTGAAGAATGACATACGCCAAGGAAAAAGAAGAGAAACTGATGAAAAGATTTTAGCTACAATTTCACAAGCAGAAACACACACTGCAAAAAAAAAATGGTTCAAATGGCTCTGAGCACTATGGGACTTAACAGCTATGGTCATCAGTCCCCTAGAACTTAGAACTACTTAAACCTAACTAACCTAAGGACATCACACAACACCCAGGCATCACGAGGGAGAGAAAATCCCTGACCCCGCCGGGAATCGAACCCGGGAACCCGGGCGTGGGAAGCGAGAACGCTACCGCACGACCACGAGCTGCGGCCCACACACTGCAAATGTCAGTTAGAGGCATCTCCTAAAAACGAGAGGGATTAACCCTAATGAGTGTTTTGCGAATCCTACATTCCATTGCATTTCATCCTCCTCACATTTCCCTGAATCTACAGCTTCACGGCAGTGATGTCCAAAACTGGTTACAGTTCTCAGAATGTGCACCTCCATCCAAAAATTTGTTTATGGACGAAGACTCGTTTATAAACCATGGGCAAGTCAATTTTCGAAATATGCATTAATCGTCAGTTGAAACGGCAAGTTGACTCAAAGAAGTGGGCAATAACAATGGTCTTTCGCCGTCATAGGTTGGTATGTGATATCCGAAACCCACATTATTGGTACATGTTTTTTTGATGGGATTTTAAATACTGTCAAGTGTGTCGGGTTCTAAAGATAGGCTGCTGCCGCAGGTATTGGAACATATGCTATGGGACGTAAGGCAATCAGTGTGGTACCAACATGACGGATGGTGCTCTTTATCCGCGCATGTAACGAGAAACCCTCTTAGAGAACATTTGGAACGGTCGTTCAGGAAACACAAAATGGTCTGCACATTATCGAAAGTTAATACACCTATACTTTCATCTTTGAGGACAGTTAGAACAAGAGGTCTATTAGGAAACACCGACGACTACCGAAAGTCATGAAATGCGTTATAAGAGGGGCCTCTACTGCCTTTTGCTCCAGATGAAATTCGACGTGCAGTCTTGTTTGTCAAGAATCACTTTATACCGTGTAGCAACATTGAAGGTGACCATTTTGAGCACTTTCTTAGAGAGCTGTGGCAATAAATAAACGAACCGTTGCTGAGTTACGTGCTTGCTTCCAATAGGTGTAAGGGGACAGTCGTTTGTGGTTATGTAATCTTGATGCTATTTCATAAAGTCCTATGCTAGTTATGTCGTTCGGATTATCTTAGTAGCCTCTTACAAATGCCACAGAAGAAAGTATATATTTCCAAGAGGAAAAAACAATGTCGGTGTCTTAATTCGGCAACTATAAACAACAAAAGTAATTTGCGAACCTCAGATAATTCTTCATGTTGTCCACTACAGCTTGCCGAAATCTGTACGTCGATGTATTTATGCATTCTGAATGTATCTGGGGTGACCTGGCTTAATTGCCTCACCCTGTATTTTTATTCTGTCAATGCTTGCCATAATCTTAAACAATGAACTTATTCGCAAACTTGAATAACAATCTGGAGATGCTTCCAGGTTGCCACAGTGACACGCTATTATAAATTATTCTTCCTGTCAGATTTTCCTGTCGAGAACAGAACCAAATTGACCAGTAGTAACAAAGTCTCCGCTTACTACGTGGAAGTACGTATTGCACCTTTGATTACACATTTACAATACCTGTCTGTCAAACTGCTTAACTGTCGGTACGTTACCTATTTCACAATCACATTTCTATTTACTGTTCACTCTGTTATCACCTCTTACTCACTTCAATGGTGGCTTGTACAACCTAATTTACAGCTGTCCGCTACGGGATATGCATGTTTAGTTTAACAACACGCCACGTCATCATGTCGTGTTTTCACTGTAACACGAAACAGCATTTATGACGAGGGCGGTAAGTTTTTGTTACACAGCGAGCGCCCATTAAACGGCAGCACGTCAAAACCCGTCCGTGACGAGAAAGGTCAGTGCCACCTTTCATTAGTGGAAATTTCACTCAATTAATCGGGCTTACACTCTATATCTGATAGCTGAAGCTACTTACCGTGGGAATTGGTAAGAGGTCACAGCTGATAATATTTTTCCGTGTGTGGAATATCTGTAAATGAACCACTATGCGAGATTCTCATATTACTAGAAAACTAATGAAAAATAATACATTGGTATCAGCACCAACTGGGCGCAGCAGTGAGAGCGGAACAGTATTACACCTACAGGAGAAAGGTTGCATTTCGCTTACGCACCTGTGAGCGAAATTCCTGCGGCAACGGCTTCTCATAATTACTGGTGCGGTGCCCTGGCAGCTTAACGTGCGAAACGGTTCGTTAAAAAGAATTCATTAAAGGCGGTAAAAAAGTAATTATCGCACCGGGGAAAAACTCCCCATTTTCCCTGTGGAGCAGAGTATTTTTTTCGGTCTTCCTTTTCTCTTCGTGAGGAGAACGCAGACAAATACGCACGCTGTTTGGCTTCAGAACTTGAAAAGCTCCAAACAATATGATAAGGTGGAAAAAAGGAAAACTGAGATACAAATTTAATTAGAATTGTAAGATAGGCTCGTCCAACTGTTGACATTCCAATGCAGTCACTAATCAAATTGTTTATTTCTACGTAATAAAGTACAGGGTTTCCCACACTAAACTGGTGCGCCTCACACCCGAGATTCAAGTAACAATAAACGAACTTAAAAGGAATAGATACCAGAAACGTAAAAAAATGGACTTACCTGTTTGTAAGAGATGCTGGAAGTGGTGGTCGTGTACGTTTAGGAACAGTGTGGCTAACTCTCAAGCAGTTCGACTAGAAATAATTAACCTGTACGTGAGGCGTACCGCTTTTATGTGGGACACCCTGTATTTTGCCTGTGCATCGACATGTATTTTTGTAAACTCGTAATTTTTGATGCAATTTAATGCATTACTCATTCATCCAGTGTTGGATTATTAAGATACAACTCTCATTCTCACCACACGTGGACAGGTTAGTATGAACGTAATGCCTTAAATCTTTAGTACAAATGTCTCTGACAATTATTTTTGTCGTTATTGAATTACTACAAAGGGATAAGTCGGTCAGTCGTATTTCAACATTACGACACCAAGCTGTTTATTTGGGCATTCAACGAACATTCTTGCAGTATAAACGCCTGCACATTAATTCCAGATTTACTGAACAGTTCTCGGAGGCTCCTCTCAGTTAATTTTGTAATCAAGCAAGACCGACCACTGAGTTCAGCTCATTATTGATCACCCTGGTCCGCAATTTCATTAGAACCTTTGGATAACAGAACGACGAAGTGAAAGCCCTTTGACACAATACTTGGGATGTGTTTGAACTTCCTTAGTTCTCCCCATTGTTTCAGTCGGACATAAAAATGTTTACTGCACAACACAAGTTATCCAACAAGTATACATCCTGATACCATACCATACCATTTCGTGCAGCAAGTTTGCGGGCAGAACTCAAACTGCTAATCAGGAATGTCAACCTTACTTCGCAACTCCCCTCCTACCATCGCCCCCCCCCCTCGCCAGCACCACTCTCCAATAGTTCGTGCTTTTAGAACAGCCTCCCATGAATTGTTGAGCGCATCATTGGCTGCTATCCGGACCAGCCAAATTTGAATGCCAACGCAAGAAATGGGTTTAGACGACTAATAGGTGTTGGTAGTTTTTGTTGACCTTGGAACCTATTGTTTCCTCATGTGAATGCTCCACGCGACAGCTCCCAATACGGACAAGTTAAGTACGGCAACATGGCTGGCGAACTATCGGTCTCATATTCGCTTCTGTTATGTACAGCTCTCACCTCGCCTATCTACCAATAGTTTCTAGCACGCTATCCCAGAGTCATGATTAGTGGCTTAATCAGTTCGTAATCTATCTTCTAGCCGTTCACCTGTCTGTCTCTTGTTGTCTTCATGAACGTCTCGTCTAAGACGTTTGTCGTTTGTAACTTCCGTAGACTTCCAGGTCCGTTCCGTCGTCCCCGACCCGAGACTTTGGTTGGTTCTGCCCATTCCGTCCCCGGCTGCACCGCATGGTGAATGTTTTACGTTATGATTACTTATAATTTTTATTACACACTGCCTGTGCTAATAATAAATCTGCAAGGCTGTCGCGTCTGCCTAATGGTCATTGAGCATGCTAGTCTCCAAAAACTACTACACAAATGATCATAGAGCTTCGCAGGCATCGTACGGGGTTTATTCTATAAAAATAGAATCTCGGAAAAAATACACTCCTGGAAATGGAAAAAAGAACACATTGACACCGGTGTGTCAGACCCACCATACTTGCTCCGGACACTGCGAGAGGGCTGTACAAGCAATGATCACATGCACGGCACAGCGGACACATCAGGAACCGCGGTGTTGGCCTCGAATGGCGCTAGCTGCGCAGCATTTGTGCACGGCCGCCGTCAGTGTCAGCCAGTTTGCCGTGGCATACGGAGCTCCATCGCAGTCTTTAACACTGGTAGCATGCCGCGACAGCGTGGACGTGAACCGTATGTGCAGTTGACGGACTTTGAGCGAGGGCGTATAGTGGGCATGCGGGAGGCCGGGTGGACGTACCGCCGAATTGCTCAACACGTGGGGCGTGAGGTCTCCACAGTACATCGATGTTGTCGCCAGTGGTCGGCGGAAGGTGCACGTGCCCGTCGACCTGGGACCGGACCGCAGCGACGCACGGATGCACGCCAAGACCGTAGGATCCTACGCAGTGCCGTAGGGGACCGCACCGCCACTTCCCAGCAAATTAGGGACACTGTTGCTCCTGTGGTATCGGCGAGGACCATTCGCAACCGTCTCCATGAAGCTGGGCTACGGTCCCGCACACCGTTAGGCCGTCTTCCGCTCACGCCCCAACATCGTGCAGCCCGCCTCCAGTGGTGTCGCGACAGGCGTGAATGGAGGGACGAATGGAGACGTGTCGTCTTCAGCGATGAGAGTCGCTTCTGCCTTGGTGCCAATGATGGTCGTATGCGTGTTTGGCGCCGTGCAGGTGAGCGCCACAATCAGAACTGCATACGACCGAGGCACACAGGGCAAACACCCGGCATCATGGTGTGGGGAGCGATCTCCTACACTGGCCGTACACCACTGGTGATCGTCGAGGGGACACTGAATAGTGCACGGTACATCCAAACCGTCATCGAACCCATCGATCTACCGTTCCTAGACCGGCAAGGGAACTTGCTGTTCCAACAGGACAATGCACGTCCGCATGTATCCCGTGCCACCCAACGTGCTCTAGAAGGTGTAAGTCAACTTCCCTGGCCAGCAAGATCTCCGGATCTGTCCCCCATTGAGCATGTTTGGGACTGGATGAAGCGTCGTCTCACGCGGTCTGCACGTCCAGCACGAACGCTGGTCCAACTGAGGCGCCAGGTGGAAATGGCATGGGAAGCCGTTCCACAGAACTACATCCAGCATCTCTACGATCGTCTCCATGGGAGAATAGCAGCCTGCATTGCTGCGAAAGGTGGATATACACTGTACTAGTGCCGACATTGTGCATGCTCTGTTGCCTGTGTCTATGTGCCTGTGGTTCTGTCAGTGTGATCATGTGATGTATCTGACCCCAGGAATGTGTCAATAAAGTTTCCCCTTCCTGGGACAATGAATTCACGGTTTTCTTATTTCAATTTCCAGGAGTGTATATCCATACATATTTTAAAAATGTATGAATGTGTGTATGTTTCACATCTCGTCCGAAGCAAACCGACTGATATAACCGAAATTGGAACAAAGGCCTCTTACTGTCTGGAAGGAACCACCAAACAATGAAAGGGGTGTGGGCTGGGGAGAAAAAAAATGTACACTACCACGCGCGATTACACAGATTTTATTCATACACTGTTTGAGAACGAGAACACTGTGTAACTTGCAAAAAGCATTACACAAAATGTCAAACATTTAGAAAAAATTTTCTTTCTGACACCTCCCACAAAATAGTGAAAGAAATAAAGTTTATCGCTTACCACATTTCCCCGTTTAATTTCTTACTTCTTTACTGCCAACAATATTCGTGACGCATTTTGTAGACAGTATTCACATACACCACTGACTGCATCTGAAAAATCATATCTTTGTAGTATACATAGTTGAGGATGTATGACGTCATAAATTCATTCGCCCAAGTAAATGACTGAGCGGTCCCTATCGAGGTTTCGGAATGTTTTCCGTGAGATGATAAAATTTTCTCGAACTGACAGCCGTGTCAATTCGTTAAACAGCCACGAGCCTTCGGCTAAGTGTTCGCCGGCCATCTGCCATCGGTGACGGTCGTGTGGTTTCTCCTGCGCCTGCTTCAAGCTTTCTATAACCGGGTTCCAAGCTGTGAGTAGCTGTATGCCACTGTCTTCCTTCATTGCGTTTTTCTCTCCAATAGCGTCTTTTGTAAAGGTATCTAAGAACCATTTGCAATTAATGACAGACTTTGTACGCCAATCCGTATTCGTTTACCAGAGATGGTCGGCCGTCACAGATTTTTCAGTATATAGTAGGAGGAAATATCTCTGGTGTTCTATACAGTATGTCTAACGTAAACACACCCACACTGTGTCTTACATATTACTGACGTTCTGAGACCTACTGCTTCAGTCACAGGTCTCATGAGTTGTCAGTATTTTTTCTAGATACCTGAGGACTCAGTCGACTATCAGCCTCTTATGAGCCGGCTAATCTTACCTATTACTATGCCACAGAAAGGGCAAAACACTAGCTTCTTTGTGTCCTCAAAGTGAGCCTTCTGCAAAAGCGTCTTCTGAGAAATAGATTGTTAAATCTGTCCGTACTTGTTTCCAGTTTCCTCAAATTGTTACCTGTAAACGGCTTAGTTCATTGGGCACGTTTTCAAGGTCTGAACGGCTCCCGCACGATCCACGAAGGTCGTAAGATGAGTACGTTTCCGTGACGGGGAAACACGCTCAATGTCACAGACTTATTTGATGTAGTCTACAAGCTAAGTTTATATATAATTAGGGTGTATAGCCAACATTAATAGCATGTAATTGATATTAGTCTTGTCACATACTAGCTAAAGTAAGAAATTCTCTTTGTCGAAGTAACATAAATTAACTAAATAGTACGCCACGTGAAATAGGGATTTCAACTATTTCCAGCCAATGTTCGTTGTCATAAGTTGGGATGACCTCACAGATGTAATGAAAATAGCTAGTATTGTGTATCATGGCTACGGAGCTGTCATTATGCTGAACGTGAGATGAATTCCAGAAAAAAATTGGTATGTTTGTTTGTGTTGTAATAAAAGAGGGCACATTCTGATACAATCATCACAAAAGAGAAAGCTCTATATTATTGAAGTTGATGTCAAAGAAGTTTCTAACGAACTGCAATCCGCAGCGCTTATGACACAACGTCATTGCATGCGGAGAAAGAGAAGGAAAAATTAATTCTTACCAGTACATTTACTTTCTGAAAACCAAAAACGATTTGCCTTTCTTTCCACCTTCATTGCTCAATCAAGAAGATACTGTCAGAGGAATTAATGTCTTATAACAAGTCTGCCAATGGATGTTCACCATCTGCAATGATATTCACCTACTCGTAGAATCAACCAGCTCTGTGTGAATAATTGTTAAAGGACCTAATAGAACAACGTAGATAAGTGCTCGTATTTCAATAACAGCAATATGAAAAGAAAACGAAAAACTGGAGTGGGTGTAACAATCCCGCTGTCAAATGCAAAACACGTGTAGCTCGTTTTGTGTTTGTTACGTGCTTACCTTTTACTGAATACGCGAAAGCGGAATTTAAATTGCTTCTTTATTTTTATTCGCCTCGTGCGTACACTTAATTAAAACAAGATTAATGTAGACGTGTCGTAACGGAGAGAATCGCTTCAGGTCCAAACACGTATACATTCTGCTTTCGTCCACTGTTTCATTAAATTTTCCATCACTGCGTCAAATAATAACAATGTGAAACATTCGCGTTCGCTGATGGAAAAAAATTCAATTAGGTTATCGTTTATCGTTTTAAAGTTTTTCGTGTTAGGTAAGTGTTTACGTCCGGGAACAAATGGGCATCGAGACAGAAAACAGCATCCTGCAGGCTTATAGTTATTTTTGGAATAACAGAATCCGTTACAACGATCACGACAGTACAGCTTTTAAGTATTCTTGATAGATTTGAGTATTTAGGATGCTTAACTGGTAGTCAGAATGAAAACTCATTTAGTGCCATTATTCACAAGCTTCGTCATTACATTCAGCTAAGAAGAATGTAAAATTTCAAACACGTTTCTGTTCTAAACCATGGCCTCAAAAACGCAGAACGGCTAAGAAAATAAAGTTTGGAAAGGTTTGTCGATAAATTGGCTAATTACGACATGTTAGGGGGCCATCACATAACACATTTAGATCTTCTGCTCATCGAAGTATAAAATTAGTACGACATTTTGAAAACTACACATAATTTGAGTTTTAATATCTACATTAAGCAGGTAAAACAGAGAGCGGATCACCTGTAAACCTTTCACTTGTTTTTTTATCTGAACGCAGTTGTAAGCCGAACTCAAATTAATGTTTGTAATTATGTCGACCAAGTAGCTATTTTTACTAGTTTTATCTCCTGAATTAATGTTTTCAAAATTTTACTGAGACAAACGACTAGTTTATAACCAAATAATGTGATAATTTTAGAAATACAGGGTATCTTCAGGGCAAAAAGTTATCGCAATAATAATTTTTCTTTTAAGTTCCTTCTATAGACACAGACTTGTTAATTTACATCTGCAGTACTCTTGCTTAACTTGTAAGGTGTCAGGCAAATACAACACCTTCCATGAAAACCCTGACATGAAAGCAAATCCGGCAGTATGTCACATAGCTCCGAATAAATCCTGACATTAAATTAACCAAAGTAATACGATCAACGAGTGAGCAAATGGAATACCACAGACTAACACAAGAACGCCTAAATGCATGTCATACCTTCCCACCGTGAAACAGACGCAGTTCCGAGGGGAGAAACGAGAACAGAAGTCGAGAGCAGAGTCGTGTAGGCTAGGAGGCTCTACGATAAGGGACGGACACCCACGTCACCAGCCGACCGCCAAGACGACCCCCAGACCATGTTAAAAGATACAGCCCTCCAGAAGAACAGTATAGATCTTACGATAACACTAAAAGGGCCACACCAGCTGCAAGTTTTAGCGTGAGACTTTACGCGTCTCTGTTACGTCGCAAACATTAAAAATCATTGCCCCACCACGAAAAGTATAGAGTTTCTCATTGGATAGACAGAATTTTTGTAGGCGGAGCTTAAGGTTAACATTGAGACCCTGATAGGTCAGCTGAAAACACAGCCAGATAGCTTTTCTTAAACCAACTTCGGTAAATTGTAGTAAAGAGAAGTTAGGGGGAGTTGCTTCCGAGACGGCGAGGTGTGTGGAGCTGCACCCCCACCGAACCCTGACGCTGCCTAACCAACGACAAGGTAATGAACGCATGCGATGCCGCATAATAGCGCAGAAGGCTTCACTCAGAACTGCAGAAGTCTCATCTGTTACATCCCCTTTTTGCGTAATACTAGTGTCGATCGTCAATTAAAGCTCATGGTATTCACATTTGCTACGTAAGTTAAAATCTGAAACGCGATGATTTTTCTGTTATATAATTATTGAGAAGCCACATCAGACACTGTAATTTCCGACAAGTTAAATGAGTAATAAAGATAATTGAGGGTCACTGTAGACCATTTTGATAGTTTTCTCTTTTATGAAACTTAATTTAAACTAGATTATAGATGTGATATGGCATAAGTCATCCTTCGATCCATTACAGAACTTGGAAACCCATACAGGGAATATTCGTTCACATTTTTGTTGAGTGCAGTTGGTTTTTATCATTCGGTATTAAAATATTTCCTTTTATCAATAGTGCAATTTATAAACAATGTTTTGTGAGTAGAATAAAAATTTAAATCGTAAACTTAACTGCTTTTTCAAACTAGTCAATTCCCTAAAAAACACGCTCAGAGCGTCATTGCGCGAAAGTGGTATGGAGACACGACTTAGAACAAACCGACACCACGCAGAATGTTAGAAACTGTACATCTAACTCTTTAAGCTATTTGGTGATCACTTGTTAGTGACCATGGGGGAAACAACCGAACTCTGACTCTGGCAATGTAGTGAAAGCGACAAATGAATAATCGAATTTATAGAAAAAAAAGTAAGCGAAAAATTTATATGTTTTGTAGTTCAGGGTATTAAATACCTTACACTCTAGATGTCCACAACGAAAAGCCTGAGTCCAACAGTAGAATTCCTTTAAAAATTTTACGTACAATTCTGGTAACGAGGAAGCACTTTAAGGCAGCTAAAAATCCTCGTTGGAATGATCTGCCAAAAGGGTATGGTTTCTTAATGAATAGTTAAAGAAGATATTTTTAACTGTGCCTTGCACGTTTCTGGAACGTTACTTACGTCAGCCGTTAACAGGAAAGTAACTTGAACGTTTATCATAAATTTTTATGGTACTTACCATAATACAATGTAGTAACAACTAGATGATAGCCAAGTTCAGTTGACAAGTACCGTAAGTATCCTTGGAACTACGGTAACAAATAAGTGTATTGATGTGAGAGGTGGAATGAAAACTGAAGGAAAGAAAATGTTCGTGCTCTGTGAATGTATTCTGACATCCTTCGTAGAAAGTAAGCCAAGGAGTTAGTATAGGACGATTCGGCAGGATTAGCTAAAAGTAACACTAATTATTGCTTTTGGAACATTCACAATCAGACGTCAGCACCTCGCGGGATGAGCGAAAGCTCAGGAATTTGACAGAAACATGATTGTAGACCCTTACGTATTGGTTATTAAAAACCTTTACAAAGTCAGGATCGCACAAAACATTTTTTATTCAGCACAACCGGATTCTAAAGTATTAGCTGTCATCTTCAGGTCTTAAACTTATTTTCTAGTGAAACCCGTTCATTTTACGTTGAACCTCACGCACAAGATGTCAAGTGGATTAAACTCAGCGCATTATACACGATTGTCATCACTGAAATACTTCAAACAAACAGTATCTTGTGCAAAAGCGTATATCCATACAAACATTGTTCACAGATGCATGTTACGTGATGTAAAAACGGTACACAACAGCACACGTGTTTACATATGCTGGACACAAATTATACAGTGCGAATTCACTTTAAAATAAAGGCAGAAATCATAATATACACTGATGCCCATAAATTAAGTATAATTTCAGAATGTGGTGCCACACAACGTGGCACTACACAAAACTGGCTCTAATAGCATAGGCACATAGGGAACACACTCGACACAGATCTGTAAGTCCACGGTATTGTGATAAGTTGAGAAAACCGTCACGAAACACATGTTCTTCAAAACGGAACTGTTTCCCGCGCATGTAGCCCGATATCAATGTGGGATATGATCACCATGCACACGTACACAGACCGCACAACGGGCTGGCATACTCTGGATCAGGTGGTCGAGCAGCTGCTGGGGTATAGCCTCCCATTCTAGCACCAGTGCCTGTTGGAGCTCCTGAAGTGTGGTAGGGGTTTCAATACGTGCAGCGATACGTCGACCGAGAGCATCCCAGACGTGCTCCATGGGGTTTAGGTCTGGAGAACAGTCAGGTCACTCCATTCACCTGATATCTTCGGTTTCAAGGTACGCCTCCACGATGGCAGCTTGGTGGGGCCGTGCGTTATCATCAATTAGGAGGGTGGTGGGACCCACTGCACCCCTGGAAAGGCGGTGCAAAATGAATTACGATACACCTGACCTGTTACAGCTCCTCTGTCAAAGACATGCAGTAGTGAACGTGCACCAATCATAATCGTACCCCACACCATCAAACCACGACCTCCATACGGGCCCCTTTCAATAACATTAAGGGGATGGTATCTGGTTCCTGGCTGACGCCAGATAAAAACCCGGCGTGAATCACTCGTCCGTGAACATAACCTGGGACCACTGTTCTAATGACCATGTACTATGTTCTTGACACCAGGCTTAACTGGCTATTCTATGCACAGGCGTCAGTGGAATGCACCTTGCAGGTCGCCAGGCGAGTAAACCATGTTAGCTCAGTCGTCTGTAGACTTCGTGTTTGGAGACAGTTGTTCCAGTGCCTGTGGTAAGGCCCTGAGCGAGGCTACTTGCAGTAATACGTGGCCCTCTGAGGGCACTGATTGTCAGGATCTATCTTCTTGTGGTGTTACACACTGTGGACGTCCCGTACTGTAGCGCTTGGACACGTCTGCTGGAATCGTTGCCACACTTCATGGCCCACGGGGAGCCCGTACTACTATCTGCTGTGTTTGATCAGCCTCCAGTCGTCCTAGTATTCTGCCCCTCATAACGTCATCAATATGTGTTCTTTGAGACATTTTCAACTCACAGTCACCATTAGCACGTCTGAAAATGTCTGCGCATTTACTCACTGCACCGTACTCAGACATACACCAACATACCCTGCGTATGTGAACTGCTGCCAGCGTCGCCGTGCGACGACCGCAGGTGAAATGCACCTCATGGCCATGGCAGGTGATTTAAACCCGCAACCCCCCCCCCCCCCCCCCAGCAGAGCGTTGTTTCATCATGTATCAGCATTATCCTTAATTTATGAGCATGGGTGTAAAAAATGGTGGTCCTGTTCCACCCAGTCAAGAGTCTAATCCACCCATTGTATTTCAGTGTTAAAATCAGAAGTATTTACCACAAGTAAACGTTTTTCGTCCTTTTGCACCTACACACACTTTGTGAAACCATGTAGCGCATTGCTGGCACTTTATCCAGAGGATCTGCGTGTAATACTTGTTACTGCTTGTTTCATTTCTTTCTCGGACCGTGAATCAATTCCCTTTTTAGCTTTTGTATGTACGGACCATCTGAAAAGAAACTAAAAGTACTTGTTCTCTAGAATTTCGCATTAAAACATCAGTTAACTATTAATTTGACTGAGTAGAAAAAGCCCCATGTGCAGACATTTCGAACGACGCGGCAAATCAGACCATTGTGGAAAAAGCGAGCAAAAAAAAAAAAAAACACACACACACACACACACACATACACACACGCACACACACACACACATACACACACACACACATTGCATAACCTGTTTTCTATTCAAGTAACAATAATGCTATAAAATTTTACATTATTGTGCGTGGTGCACCTTCATTTCTTGGGTCATATTCTTTAACTATGGTAATAATCCACCACAGTTCGGTTACCTCTAGAGCTTGTTTGTCTCTCCTGTCAACAACGTAACAGGAAACCCCCTTCTACAAGCACATGCGCGACACAGAGGTACTGGCACACACTGAAGTCAAAACGACCATGATTCTGTAAGTAACTAATGCACTGTTGCAACATCTCTTATTTCATACGGATTAGCCCTGTGAGCGGAATAGCCCCGCTGTAGCCTTAACTGTATAATTGTAGCGGATGCTGTATTCGTCAATTTGGTGACTCCTGACCGCTCATAGGCGTTAAGTGGAGTCACCGGAATTTAGACACGTTCTGCTCACAAACGTCACGCTTTCTTCGACAGCCAGTGGGCCGTTAGTAGTTTTCTTAGGGCTCTGCTGTAAATGTCGGTCATAATGGAGCATTACGCCCGGTAACTGTGAGCTATTTAGAGAATTTTTATACTGCAGTGCCAAAGAAACTGATATAGGCATGCGGGTTCACATATAGAGTTATGTAAACAAGCATAATACGGCGCTGCAGTCTGCAACGCCTAAATAAGACAAGTGCGTTACATAGTTGTTAGATCGGTTACTGCTGCTACAATGGCAGATTATGAAGAGTTAAGTGAGTATGGACGTTGTGTTATAGTCAGCGCACGAGCGATGGGACACAACATATCCGAGGTAGCTATGGAGTGGGCATTTTCCCCTACGACCATTTCACACGAGTGTACCGTGGATATCAGGACTCCAGTAAAACATCAAATCTCCGACGTCACTGCGGGCGGAAAAAGATCCTGCAAGAACGGGACCAACGATGACTTAAGAGAATAGTTCAATGTGACATAAGTGCAACACTTTCGTAGACTGCTGCAGATTTCAATGCTGGGGCATTAACAAGTGTCAGCCTGAAACGATTCAACGAAACATCATCGATACAGCCTTTCGGAGCCGAAGGCCGACTAGTGTACCATTGATGACTGCACGACACAAAGGTGTACTCCTCACCTGGGCCCGTCAACACGACATTGGACTGTTGATGTATGTAAACATGATGCCTGGTCGGACAAGTCTTGGTTCAAATTGCATCGAGCGGATGGACTTGTACGGTTATGGAGACGACTTCATGAATCCATGGACACTGCATACCTGCAGGGGACTGTTCAAGCTGATGGTGGCTCTGTAATGGTGTGGGGCGTTTGTAGTGGGAGTGACATGGGAAATCTGATATTTCGAGATACGACTCTGACTGGTGACACGTACGTAAGCATCCTGTCTGGTTACCTGTATCCATTCATGTCCATTGTGCGTTCCAACGGACTTGGGCAATTCCAGCACAACAATGCGACTCCCCACACGTCCAGAATTACTACAAAGTGGCTCCAGAAGCACTCTTCTGAGTTTTAACACGTCTGCTGGCCACCAAACTCCCCGGACATGAACATTATTGAGCATATGTGGGATGCCTTGTAACGTGCTGTTCAGAAGAGATCTCCACCCCGTCGTACTCTTACGATTTCATGGGCAGCCCTGCAAGATTCGTGGTGTCAGTTCCCTCCAGCACTACTTCAGACATTAGCCGAGTCCATACCAAGTCGTGTTGCGACACTTCTGCGTGTTTGCGGGGGCCCTACACGATATTAGGCTCGTGTACCAGATTCTTTGGCTTCTCAGTGTGTTTCATTTGTTGCGAGTTGTCATGGGTGGTAGTGGTGGTAAACGACAAATTGTACACAGGCAAGTGAAAGACATAAATACAAGAAACACGCTTAAAGCAAAACAAGTGTATGCGTGTATCGCAAATGGCGCTTGGAACTGGCAACGTCCGTCTCTACATGCGTGCACCGCCATCGTTGGTGGATCGGACTATAGTGCACTGGAGCTGGCTGTACGGAGCGTGCCAGTCGCACCTTGTGAGGGCCAGCAGCGGCCGCCAGAGACCCCTTCGCTATCAGCGGCAGCGGCGCCTTCTTCCGGCCGATGAGTCGGTTCATTAAGCCTGCGGGTGGCGCTAAGAGCCGGCGAGGCGCACAATGGAGCCAGATTAATGTCCCCGCGGGAGCCGACAAGCATTGCCGCCTCCGCGGCACGCCCCTCCGCCTGGCGCCGGGCTGCCAGCTGGAAAACACCGCAAGCCAATAGTGGTAGGCGAGCGGCGGCTAACCCGGAGAGCATCCACCGCGCTCGTGAGGGAGCTTCATCTCAGGTGTGGTGACAAAGTCGTATTAACCACTCTTAATTCCATATCCAATACAATTTTAAACTACAGTGACTGTGTAACCATTTATCGACGATTAAAATTCCTCTTGTTACGAATTAATATACACTACTGACCAATAAAATCGCTACACCGAGAAGAAATGCAGATGATAAACGGGTCTTCATTGGACCAATATACATTACTAGAACTGACGTGTGATTACATTTTCACGCAGTTTTGGTGCATAGATCCTGAGAAATCAATACCCAGAACAACCACCTCTGGCCGTAATAACGGCCTTGATACGCCCGGGAATTGAGTCAAACATAGTGTGGATGGCATGTACAGGTACAGCTGCCCCTGCAGCTTCAACACGATACCACAGTTCATCAAGAGTAGTGACTGGCGTACTGTGACGAGCCACTTGCTCGGCCATCATTGACCAGACTTTTTCAATTGGTGACAGATCTGGAGAATGTGCTGGCCAGGGCAGCAGTCAAACATTTTCTGTATCCAGAAACGCCCGTACAGGACCTGCAACATGCGGTCGTGCATTATCATACTGAAATATAGGGCTTCACAGGGATCGAATGAAGGGTAAAGCCACGGGTCGTAACACATCTGAAATTTAACGTCCACTGTTCAAAGTGTCGTCAATGCGAACAAGAGGTGACCGAGACGTGTAACCAATGGCACCCCATACCATCACGCCGGGTGATACGCCAATATGGCGATGACGAATACACGCTTCCATAGTGCGTTCACCGCGACGTCGCCAAACACGGATGCTACCAACATGATGCTGTAAACAGAACCTGGATTTATCCGAAAAAATGACGTTTTGCCATTTGTGCACGCAGGTTCGTCGCTGAGTACACCATCGCAGGCGCTCCTGTCTGTGATGCAGCGTCACGGGTAACCGCAGCCGTGGTCTCCGAACTGATACTCCATGCTGCTGCAAACGTCGTCGAACTGATCGTGCAGATGGTTGGTGTCTTGCAAATGTCCCCATCTGTTGACTCAGGGATCGAGACGTGGCTGCACGATCCGTTACAGCGACGCGGATAAGATGCCTGTCATCTCGACTGCTAGTGATACGAGGCCGTTGGGATCCAGCACGGCGTTCCGTATTACCCGCCTGAACCCACCGATTCCATATTCTGCTAACAGTCATTGGATTTCCACCAACGCGAACAGAAATGTAGCGATACGGTAAGCCGCAATCGTGATAGGTTGCAATCTGACCTTTATCAAAGTTGGAAACGTGATGGTACGCATTTCTCCTCCTTACACGAGGCATCACAACAACGTTTCACCAGGCAACGCCAGTCAACTGCTGTTTGTGTATGAGAAATCGGTTGGAAACTTTCCTCATGTCAGCACGTTGTAGGTGTCGCCATCGGCGCCAACCTTGTGTGAGTGCTCTGAAAAGCTAATCATTTGCAGATCGCAGCATCTTCTTCCTGTCGGTTAAATTTCACGTCTGTAGCACGTCATCTTCGTGGTGTAGCAACTATAATGGTCAGTAGTGTAAAAGACTTTCAGACACTGTAATGGAGCTTCAGGTGTGGCTAACAGTCATATCACACTCTCACATTATACACACTAAGGAAAAAAGAAAAGCAAAAGAAAACGCGATACCAAGGAGCTGCTCGACTTAAACTACAGTTCGCAGTTGGGTTCCTACACCTGAAGGATGATGTATACTCAGATTTCGCGACAGTGACACAGGAATAGCGATAGTAGCGTCGCTATGAGGATGAAAATCAGAGTTGATTTAAATACAAGCCGTAACTGTCGTGAGCCTGTGTTAGAGTCTGGACGTGATGAGCTCATGTGAGGGAAGAATGCATGTAAGGGGACAAAAATACCGTTATCAACACCTCAGTGTGCTTGTATAATAAGGCTACAGGAAGCTGGATGTTCCTTCTGCGGTACTGCAGGAAGACTTGGAAGGAATGTAGCCACTTTAAATGTCTACTGGCAGCGATGGTAACTGGAAAGTACCGTCGCCAGAAGACAGGGCTCCTGACGGCCCCTTGCCACTACCGAGAGGGAAGATCATCGTATTCGGCGCATTGCTCTGTGGCATCATACTGCATCTGCATCAGCAATTTGAGCAGCAGTCGGCACCACTGTGATACAACGAACTGTTACAAATCGTTTACTGGCTCCGAGCCAGAGGCCCCTACAGCGTACATTCCACTGACCTCAAGCCACCGCCTTTTGCGACTTCAGTGCTGTCAAGCGAGACCTCTTTGGTGGGCAGAGTGAAAGTCTGTTGTGTTTTATGAAGAAATCTGGATCTGCCTCTGCGCCAATGATGACCTATGTTGGTTAGAAAGAAGATAATTGAGGGCCTGCAGACAACCTGTCTGTGTGCTAGAAGCACTGGGCCTACACCTGTAATTATGATTTGTTTCGCGATTTCGTACGGCAGTAGAAGGTCTTCGTGGTTATGTCGTACATCCTGGATGAAAATTTGTGCGTCACTTTGGTGGTCGTCCTATTGTGTCCATGAACAGCATCCTCTGGAAAGCTGTTGCATTACAGAGGATATTTTCCAACAGAATAACGCTCGCCCAGCTGCTGTAACCCAACATGCTCTACGGTGTGTGGCCAGCTCGATCACCAGATCTGCTTCCAGTCGAGCACATTTGGGTATTATCGGACGACAAGTCTAGATTCATCCACAAAAAGCATTAACCGTCATGTATTGACGCTATCTCACAAACTGACAACACAATGCATGTACGTTTGCATGCTGGTATTCAACATTCTGATGGCACCACTGGTTATTAATGTACCAGCAATGGTGTATCGTACACTTAAATTGTGATCTAGCAAATCTTGCAATGCTAGTCACTGTTAATCACTTACATATTTTACTTAGACAAATGTATCCTCGAAATTTCGTTACTCGTCGATAATTATTTTGGGGTTTGGCTGTTCTTTCCCGTCATTGTATGACCGACAATGCATTCTCCCGGTGCGGATGCACACCGTGCCCAAACTCTTGCAGTTATCCGAAATGACAAACGAGAGGTTCAATGGGTAGATGATGCTACGTTAGCAGTGTGTGGCAGGCTGAGAAACTGGGTCGGAAGGGAAGCTTGCTCGATGGCGGAAACGGATGAGGCGACCATTCGCGTTAAGTGGAAGATCCGGATAGGAGTCCCGGTCCGAGACTAATTTTCACCTGTTACCCTCGATTCATTTCGACGCCAAAATGTGGTTAATGTCACTGAAAGCCTTTGAACCTTACATTATCAATTTCTGCATGTCTGTGACATTTCTGAACTACTGCATCTTCACATTAATTTAAAGCATTCTGGAACTATATTACATGAAATTTCATCTTCCGTTTTTGTCTCTCTTGTGCTTTTGTCCCTAGCTGGCACAGGGTTATGAACGGATTTGGCATTATTAATTTAATGTGTGGCCGAATGCCCTTTCATATCGTCACGCCGTTGCCACCGGGACGGAATATATGCACTCCAACTGTCTGCGTGTATTGCTTTTCGTTATAAGTGAGCGCAAGTTTTCCACATTTCTTTTTTTTTTTTTTGTTTTGGATCGTGTAACTGAGGCAGGACTTGGGTATCAGCAGCCATCTTTGATTCTCGGGGCAGATTCGAAACGGAGCATGTGCATTTCCCCGTCCTCGACGCGGCGGTTTAGCATACCAAGCTATCTTGGCGGGTAACGCAATTTCATGACGCTGCTGAAAAAAATTTACTAACAAATGTCTATACACGGCCGAACGGTTCTAGGCG
This sequence comes from Schistocerca cancellata, assembly GCF_023864275.1. Lineage (NCBI taxonomy): Eukaryota > Metazoa > Arthropoda > Insecta > Orthoptera > Acrididae > Schistocerca > Schistocerca cancellata. The sequence goes on from NC_064634.1 coordinate 229,706,550, forward strand.
CTTCAGTACGGAACCGTACGACTGTTACGTTCGCAGGTTCGAATCCTACCTCGGGCATGCAAGTGTGTGACATCTTTAGGTTAGTTAGGTTTAAGTAGTTCTAAGTTCTAGGGGACTGATGACCTCAGATGTTAAGTCCCATAGTGCTCAGAGTCATTTGAACGATTTCTTTAAACGTCTGTATAGTGTGTTACAGAAGTGATGATCACTCTTGGAAAGGACAGGCCAAAGGTAGCTAACCAGATCGAATATACACTCCTGGAAATGGAAAAAAGAACACATTGACACCGGTGTGTCAGACCCACCATACTTGCTCCGGACACTGCGAGAGGGCTGTACAAGCAATGATCACACGCACGGCACAGCGGACACACCAGGAACCGCGGTGTTGGCCGTCGAATGGCGCTAGCTGCGCAGCATTTGTGCACCGCCGCCGTCAGTGTCAGCCAGTTTGCCGTGGCATACGGAGCTCCATCGCAGTCTTTAACACTGGTAGCATGCCGCGACAGCGTGGACGTGAACCGTATGTGCAGTTGACGGACTTTGAGCGAGGGCGTATAGTGGGCATGCGGGAGGCCGGGTGGACGTACCGCCGAATTGCTCAACACGTGGGGCGTGAGGTCTCCACAGTACATCGATGTTGTCGCCAGTGGTCGGCGGAAGGTGCACGTGCCCGTCGACCTGGGACCGGACCGCAGCGACGCACGGATGCACGCCAAGACCGTAGGATCCTACGCAGTGCCGTAGGGGACCGCACCGCCACTTCCCAGCAAATTAGGGACACTGTTGCTCCTGGGGTATCGGCGAGGACCATTCGCAACCGTCTCCATGAAGCTGGGCTACGGTCCCGCACACCGTTAGGCCGTCTTCCGCTCACGCCCCAACATCGTGCAGCCCGCCTCCAGTGGTGTCGCGACAGGCGTGAATGGAGGGACGAATGGAGACGTGTCGTCTTCAGCGATGAGAGGTGCTTCTGCCTTGGTGCCAATGATGGTCGTATGCGTGTTTGGCGCCGTGCAGGTGAGCGCCACAATCAGGACTGCATACGACCGAGGCACACAGGGCCAACACCCGGCATCATGGTGTGGGGAGCGATCTCCTACACTGTCCGTACACCACTGGTGATCGTCGAGGGGACACTGAATAGTGTACGGTACATTCAAACCGTCATCGAACCCATCGTTCTACCATTCCTAGACCGGCAAGGGAACTTGCTGTTCCAACAGGACACTGCACGTCCGCATGTATCCCGTGCCACCCAACGTGCTCTAGAAGGTGTAAGTCAACTACCCCGGCCAGCAAGATCTCCGGATCTGTCCCCCATTGAGCATGTTTGGGACAGGATGAAGCGTCGTCTCACGCGGTCTGCACGTCCAGCACGAACGCTGGTCCAACTGAGGCGCCAGGTGGAAATGGCATGGCAAGCCGTTCCACAGGACTACATCCAGCATCTCTACGATCGTCTCCATGGGAGAATAGCAGCCTGCATTGCTGCGAAAGGTGGCTATACACTGTACTAGTGCCGACATTGTGCATGCTCTGTTGCCTGTGTCTATGTGCCTGTGGTTCTGTCAGTGTGATCATGTGATGTATCTGACCCCAGGAATGTGTCAATAAAGTTTCCCGTTCCTGGGACAATGAATTCACGGTGTTCTTATTTCAATTTCCAGGAGTGTACATGGGCCCGGAAATCAACCGTTGCCGAAGTATCGCATTAACTCGAGTTGCGAACCGGCTGTAAACACCCCTTGGCATCGCTATATTTCCTTCTTATCTCAAGGTTCGGGATCGACTATCTGCTTGTTTACGTATGCGCAGCTACTTCCCGTCCTCCCTCCGTGCGCTGTGCCCTACCGGTCTCACAATCAGTTACGAACGTGAAGGCACCATGAACAAATGTCACATCTATGATGAACACCCTGTCGTGCACTTAATGTATTGCAAAGTGAATGGCAGTGCCCTTGAGGCTACGCGATTGTATGAAGCAGATTTTCCTCTCTGCAGGCAACCAGCCAGGCGTACATGTAGCCTATTACATCAGCGCCTTTAAGAAACTGGAAGTTTCGCACACCACGTACGGGAAGGTCGATCCAGATCCATAACACTCGATGTTGAGGAAAAGGTGTTATTCTTTGTACACGAACGTTCGATTACTTCAACAAGGAGGACTGCTACCCAAGAGAGTGTTCTGAGTCATGGCAGTGTATGCCGGATTCTACGTCGGCAAGTACTCTATCCATTATCCCCAGCACGTGCAAGTCTTCGACAGTACAGACTTCCTTCCAGAGAGAATTTCTGACAATGGGTGTAACAACAGTGTACCCTGAATCGCCTGTTCTAAACAATATTTTATTCACGGATGAGGCTGGATTTATCCGTAACGATATTTTCAACTATCGTAACTGTCACATTTGGGCCAATTTCTCTCCTAATGACACGTATCACGACATCAGCAGCGTTATTCGTTGAACGTCTGGGCAGGACCACTCTGAGACCACGTAATTATACCACACCTCCTACCACAGAGACTAACCAGATAGCAGTACTTGCGGTATCTGCGGACTGTAGTTCCAATGCACATGAAAATGTCCCACTGAACCAACACCTGAACGTACGTTTGATGCATGACGGTGCTCCAGCACATTTTCATTTACGAGTGCGCCGCCTTCTAACTCGGACGTTTGATCAACATTGAAGAGGTAGAGAACAGCCTGTGGCATGGCTCCAAGGTCTCCAGATTTAAATCCCATGGATATTGGTATGTGTTGGGGTCATGTCAAAAGCCTGGTCTAAAATACAGAGATAAATTCTCTTGAGAAATTACGTACGCGGATTGAAGCAGCCTTCAAGTAAGTACAGAATTCCCCAAGACTGCCTGAGAGGAATCGCAACTCATTCAGAGATGAGTTAAATGTAGCATTCAGACGCCTGAACAACATTTATGACACTTAATTTACCATTTAGAGATGCCATGTGTTCCTAGACAGCCGGCCGCGGTGGCCGAGCGGTTCTAGGCGCTTCAGTCCGGAACCGCGCCACTGCTACGGTCGCAGGTTCGAATCCTGCCTCGGGCATGGATGTGTGTGATGCCCTTCGGTTAGTTAGGTTTCAGGAGTTCTAAGTTCTAGGGGACTCATGACCTCCGATGCTAAGTCCCATAGTGCTCAGAGCCATTTGTTCCTAGGCACTGATGAACCGCAAGAGAACATCTGCTGTATCTCAACAGTGGTTGATGTGTGGATGCATATTTATTGACGCTTTTTAGCTACTTTTAGTCTGTACTTCCTTGTGCTAATTATTGACCGTCACTTCTGAAACATCCTGTATATAATTATGTGCAACATCAGGCATAACACATAAAAACTAAACTCCGTCCGAACAGGCCTTGAAAGGCCCAACGGTAATGTCCGGCCGCCGTGTCACTGGATGCGGATATGGAGGGGCATGTGGTCTGCACACTGCTCTCCCGGCCGTACGTCAGTTTTCGAGACGGCAGCCGTTACTTCTCATGCAAGTAGCTCCTCAGTTTGTCCCACAAGGGCTGAGTGCACCCCACTTCCCAGCAACCCTCGGCAGCCCGGATGGTCACCCATCCAAGTGCTTGCCCAGCCTGACAGCGCTTAAGTACTGTGATCTGCTAGGAACCGGTGTGACCACTGCGGCAAGGCTGTTGGCAGCCCCCATTCTAACAGCCGTGTACCGCAAGTCTCTAGAGGAACGGAAGGTTCCAAATGATTGGAAAAGAGCACAGGTAGTCCCAGTCTTCAAGAAGGGTCGTCGAGCAGATGCGCAAAACTATAGACCTATATCTCTGACGTCGATTGTTGTAGAATTTTAGAACATGTTTCTTGCTCGAGTATCATGTCGTTTTTGGGAACCCAGAATCTACTACGTAGGAATCAACATGGATTCCGGAAACAGCGATCGTGTGAGACCCAACTCGCCTTATTTGTTCATGAGACCCAGAAAATATTAGATACAGGCTCCCAGGTAGATGCTATTTTCCTTGACTTCCGGAAGGCGTTCGATACAGTTCCGCACTGTCGCCTGATAAGCAAAGTAAGAGCCTACGGAATATCAGACCAGCTGTGTGGCTGGATTGAAGAGTTTTTAGCAAACAGAACACAGCATGTTGTTATCAATGGAGAGACGTCAACAGACGTTAAAGTAACCTCTGGCGTGCCACAGGGGAGTGTTATGGGATCATTGCTTTTCACAATATATATAAATGACCTATTAGATAGTGTCGGAAGTTCCATGCGGCTTTTCGCGGGTGATGCTGTAATATACAGAGAAGTTGCAGCATTAGAAAATTGTAGCGAAATGCAGGAAGATCTGCAGCGGATAGGCACTTGGTGCAGGGAGTGTTTCGCGTATAACTCTCTCGCGAATTGTAAAATTGTTGCTCTTTGGTTTATTTATTCTCTTTGTAACAACACATTTACGAAAAGAGTTACGTGAAATACTTTTAGCAATGCTGTGCTTTGCTTTTCTTTATCATCATTACCTTTTAGCGGAATAAAATGTATATATGGAAGTCTTATTGTTCTGTATCTGGCCTACAATTTAAGGAACGATTTTTCGTAACTGCAACTCATGCTAAGAATCAATATATCTTCCCTACTTCATAGTGATTAAAAGTTGAAATTACTTTGTTCTGAACACTGATGTTACAGTTCGTATGATCGTTCGAAAACACAAGTTCGCAGTGGATTTTATTTCTCGTTAAAATGCTATTTCATACCCCGACTAGCCCAAGAACATGAGACTCTCATTAAAAAAATACGTTGTCACTATAAAGTTTGCCAGATCAGAACGGAGCACAGCAAGATTCCTATCAGATTCTGAAGGTACATTAAATTATTTGCACTGTAAATTATATCCTATCAGCAGCCCGCGTCAATCTGCAACACATCATAAAATCTGCTGATCTTCACTGCCAGTCTGGGAGCTAAAAGAAATAATATTATTTTACTATTATTTTACCGCTTCCTTGCGGTAGGCTCGACTATATTGTAAGTCGTTTAAATACGCCGCGGCAGCGGCTCTTCGTTCTCCACGCAGCTCAGCACCACAGATAATATTTATATAACTGAAAAATGTCTCAACAGGATGGGATAATATGCAAGCAAGCTTAACAATAAATAATACAAGTTTTCATTTAAACAACTCTATTAAAACCTTTAAATATCTCAGTGATTACAGACCTTCGTGAATTCACACGTAATGGCGTACATTGCTTAGTCTCGACAAAAGAGTGCTACATTCGCGTTCTCTACGACAACAACAGGAGATCTTACTCGCGCAACTTCCAAATTAAGAAGACAAAGACATTAATCTACATCACGCATTATATACTAGTTCCTTTTTTAATCTCTGTTTAACATTTATCTTCTGTGTCGGTTTTATTACTCGCCGACGCAGACGTTTTCAAAAATAAATAATAAAAAAAATACATAATTTTATACAATGACACAATATAATACATCTAACTCTCTAATTACTACATAATATATTGTTTTTGTTTCTCTAGACGTTACAATGCCCCCTGGCAGCAATTGACTAACGTTGGAAATGTTCGGCAATATGCTGCCACTAACGTCTGTTTGGTTATTGTCTGTTACCTTGGTTGGAACATTCACCTTACACTTTTTAGTTCTTTTACACTGTAGGTTTAATTACACTTTTTATACTGTTCTTACACTTTGCGAGGTGACCGTCAACCTAGTCCCAGGGTCATTACATTTATTTGGCTCCCCCATTCGGGCTACGTGCGATCAGAAAACCTGGGAAAACTGCGCCGGAGCCATGGTCATCTCGCCTGGTTTGTTTTAATACCCAGTTTGATCACAAAAAGTTCAGATTCTATCCAATGTTCACATATAACAAAGGCTATTTGTGAGATCATGTTAAACTTTTAGTCTCTTTGTTACCCATATAATATTTGTGTTTTGGATTGTAATGAAAGTCACTTATTACACATTTTTACAGTAGTATCATGAATCGTCCTTGCATTTGCTCGCGACAATTGGTTTAAAATATCTAGCATTCATGCGAGTATACTTCATTAACATGACGAAAACATATTATATCTATATATCACTGAACCAATGAATACTTTGAGTCCGTATTGAATAACTAAAAAAAAAAAAAAATGTTTGTCACGTCATTTCGTGTCCACTAAACCCTATTCATGTTAGTGCATTAAACACATATTTGATAGTTCATTTGAATGACAACAATGTACGGAGCTGGCGGCGCGGAGCAATTGTTGAGTAGCGTCGTCTGGAACGCCGCGTGCCGACGGCCGCTGGGTTCGACGACCGGCTCTCAGGAACAGCGACGTCGTGCCGACGTGGCGCCCAAGCAGTCGCGAACCGCGCTGAACCATTCGCCGATGTCGGCGAGTGGCAGTGGTTTACCGCGACCGGCTGGCTGGCGGCACGGCACTCGTCTCGGCTTCTCCGCATGGCTCCCCGTCGTAGCGCATGAAACAAACATTCCACAACGGTGTACTATCTTTAAGGACACAGATTACTAGCTGTGGAAGAAGATGCAACTTGTTAAAAGCGTTTATTGTTCAGTAAGCCGTCGCTTCACTGCTATGCACAGGATGGTTTGGCGTGATAACAGGTTTCTTGTGGCATTGTGACACTGGTATTCAAGGTTCGTCACACGCTCATTGTACTACACATTTTCACTCACTCCACGGTTGGTACACTGCCAGAGCGTCTTTCAACACGTGAAAATGTTTCGTAACACACATACTAAATGTCCCCGTCGAGCGATGTTCGTTTAAATCGACTCCGAACGGGTCAATAACTACTGTTTTTATACACTGTCTATTGTTCGTTGAGCACTGCACTAGGACAGTCTGTCACTCAACACTAGACTTATCGACGTATATATTGGTGCAGATACAACAGTCATTTTCTGTCCCTGCTACACACAATATTCCGTCCTTTCCTCCATTGGTTATGCACACAGTTTATTTTTTAATACCTTTTAACTGTTCTTCGCATACTCACTCTCATCTACATGGCGTCTATTTGTTTTTACCTTATCACAACACACTTTTCATATTGTTACTAGGCGTATATAGCCCTTTTGTAAAATTTTTTAATTTTCTTATCAGTGTAGCTTGCCTGGTTATCACCCATCTATCAAACAGATTTTACCATGTGCATGACAGCTTGACTTGGGCATATTGCTCAATAAATACTTCATTTAGCACAAGCATTGTTTTTAATGATTTTTCCTATATGACTACAGTGTAGGTTCCACATTGGTTGACTTAATTCGCGTATCGCGTAATGAATATTCAAGGGCGTGTACCAAGTACACAGGCTTCAATTGAAGCATTGTTATATACAAAGCGGAGTTTCCACGGAACGGGCTTGTTTTTTGATTAGCTTATGCTCCAGTGTCGTTCTCAAATCACTACTGGCAGCAAACATCACATAATTGTTGCATATTACAAAGTCCATGTTTGGCTAGTCAAGACTCTCTCTCTCAGGGTTCCTTATTCTAATACAATTACAACAGTTACCTTACTATATTAGATTGCGTCATTAATTGCACTTACACACTACACATAGAAATTGATTCAAGAAATTAATCCTTTGTATAATGATTCAAGACATTAATCCTCACTTTATCAACAAGAAGATTGTTCGTTGCTGAATGAGCATATAATATTTTAAATGGCTCTAATTGTCTGTAAACAAAATCTTTCCTGTGTAAGCTATTGCCTACTTTCTGAATCCACGTCCTCCAAGTTTCATTACACACAAATTTCTTTCTTAATACTAACATACTTATATTCTAAAACACAATTAAAATCTTCTTACAACTATTACTCTTTATATGTGATATGTCACTGAATAAATAACTTCACATCTTTACGTGGATACAATCCTTTGATCTTCCCCGTATGGGGATGTGCTAACAAATAGCTACATTCGTGTGGCACGTTTATTACTTCAAAGGGCCCTGAATATAGCAATTGCCACTTATTATTCTGTTTTAAGGTGGCTGAGGATTTAGGGTGGTTACGAATAAGTACTAGATCTCCTACATTATATTTCTGTTCGTTAGTTACACCTCGGTCGTACTTCCTTTTCCTCTTTGCCGCACAGCTGGTTAGTCTGTTCCATATCTTTTTCATCTTTTCCTCTCTTGTTTCTGCCTTGACTGGTAGTCTCGGCAAAGGCGTGAGCCATTCATTCGGTGTCTCATTAAATCCATTCAATATCTCTACCGGTGGATAGCCTGTACTTGAATGGGGTGTTAAATTGTGTATTTCTACAAATTTCGGTACTAGTCCTGGCCATTTTGTATGTCGGTTCCCTATGTAGATTCTAAGGAACTTATTCAATTCTCTGAATATTCTTTCAACTAGACTTGCTTCTGGATGGAACCGGGATACCAGAATATGCTGTATATTTTGTTCCCGTAGGTAATTTTTCCAAGTTCGACCTGTGAAATAAGAAGCATTATCAGTCGTTATGGCTTCGGGTTTTCCCACTTGAGGCAAGTATTCTTGATTGATCCGCCTGACCATGGTTTTGGCAGTAGCTGATTTTATGCAATAAATTGCCAAGTATTTGGAAAAAATATCGTACATGGCCAGTATATATTTCATACCTCCTCTGGCCATGGGATAAGGACCGGCTACATCCACAGATACTATTTGAAGCGGCCTGAGTGGAACTATGGGATGTAGTTCAAACTTAGTGGATCTATTATAATGTTTTGCTTTTTGACATATCACGCAAGTTCTAACTGTTGCCTGAATCTGGTGTTTCATACTGGGAAAGTAGCAGTATCTCGCCATGATCTCTGCACACTTTCCAATCCCTGCATGGCCCCATGCCAAGTGCGTGTGCCATATCATAACTTTTACCGACTGGTTAGGTATACATACTGCCCAGCAGTCTTCTTTCGTACTAAGTTTATGATACAAAATATGGTTCACTATTTTAAAACCTTGCTCATCTCTATTGTTAACACCCTCTTCAATATTATTAATGATTTTTTTCCACATCGGATCTGCCCTTTGTAATTCGAACATGTTTTTACATATATATAAAAAATCCTTCATGTAAGTATTGTCACGCACTAACAACACTTTATACTCCGCGGATTGCTCTAACAATTCTGCTAAATCCGGTAATCCTACCGGCAGTCGCGACAGAGCATCCGCTATCACGTTATCTTGGCCTTTTATGTACATAATCTTTATCCGGTATTCTTGTAAGACAAGCATCCATCTCCTCAGTCTGGTATGGAATAGTTTGCATGACATCAAAAAACTTAACGCCTGGTGGTCGCTATACACTCTAATCTCCTTCCCTTGTAGATAATAATTAAACTTTTTTACAGCCCAGACTACTGCAAGTGCTTCCAGTTCGGTTGCCGAGTAGGCTCTCTCGCAGCTAGTTAAAGTCCTACTGGCGAAGCCGATAATCTTTATTGTTGTCGGGTCGTTTCCTTCCCCCCACTGAAATAAGCACGCTCCCAGGCCATAGGAACATGAATCCGTCGCAAGACAAAAATCTTTTGACAGATCTGGGTGCTGCAAAATATTTGCATTCAGTAGGGCGGTTTTAATCGCTTCGAAAGCTTGTTGACATTTGTCAGTCCAAACCCACTGCACATTTTTTCGTAGTAGATTTAGTAGTGACGCATCATTTAACAACTGATTGGGCACGAACCTTCTGAAAAAAGACGTTAGCCCAAGGAACGCTTTCAATTGTCTCTTAGTGCGGGGGCTTGGAAATTCTCGGATCGCCTCTAGTTTTTTGTTGTCTGGGCGGATACCAAGTGGTGTAATAAGATGGCCTAAAAATTTAATTTTATTTCGTCCAAATTTTGACTTTTCTAGGTTTGCTGTCACACCTGCTTGCTTAAATGTCTCTAGTACTCTACGCAACAATTCCATATGTTCGTCCCAAGTAGCAGTAGCGATTACCAGATCATCAACATATACAGTGATTTTTTCTAATAAGTCTGGACCCAATACCGTGTCTAATGCAGTAATAAACACTCCAGCACTCACATTCAATCCGAAGGGAAGTACCTTGAATTGGTAACTTCGCCCTCCGAATATGAAAGCTGTGTACTTCCTGGATTCCGGTGTAAGGGGAATTTGCCAATATGAACTTTTCAGATCTACCGAGGTCAAGTACTGTACTCCATGAAATTTTTGTATCTGCTCATCTAAATTCTCAGGGCGAGTCCGGACAGGTATGATAATTTTGTTAATGTCCCTCGCATCTAACTCTAGCCTGATTTTTCCATTGGCTTTCGCCACTGCTACAAGAGGACTACTGTATGGAGAGAAGGAGGGCTCAATGATATCCCACTCTAACATCTTCCGAATCTCTTTAGCTACCAATTCCCTCCTCGACCAAGGGATGGAGTAAGTTGCGCGACAATATGTTTTATGGGGCATCACCTCTATGTGATAGTGGTACCCTTTGACTATTCCTGGTCGGTCGGTAAATACCATAGTGTATTCCGATAGCAGCTGCGTCAACTGTTGCTTTTGTGTATCGCTTAACCCTTCAGATTCCTGCACTTTGGTTTGAAATGCCTGAACATTTATTTCAAAATTTCGATCCTCTAAATTCGGATAATAGAGGTCTGCTGCATGTGACACATCATCAAGGTGTAGTACCCAAGGGTTCCTACCCTTGATATTGATTCGATTACAACACGGCACAAGTACCTCCTTCGATTTCATCATAGATAACTCAATCCTCCTACCCCTATTAACTATGCTTAATTTCCCCAAGGAGAGGTCGATCAATGCGTCCCTCTCACGGAGAAAATCTACTCCCAGAATGCAGGCCACCTTCAATCCTTTAACAACGAGGAACGAGCTCACTATGGCTTCGCCCTCCTTACAAATCTCCACCTGCACCTGGTACTTAACTGATTGGCTCTGTGCACTAATGGCTCCAGACACCTTACAATTATTAACCGGGAAAGTCGGAATGCTATGTCCTTTTCCCAGTGCCTTAAATAACTCCATACTCATTACACTTACTGAGGCACCTGTGTCGATGATTATATTCACTGCAACATCATTGATTTTCGCTTCGATAATAGCTTGCACATTTTCGTTATTATCTTTCTTACATTCGTGCGGTTCGTTCAGTAGATCTTTATCCATACTGACACCGTTGTTGTATCGCAGCATACGTATCCCAGGTATATTATTATCACTCGTGTTGCTCTCACTACATCCCTCGGCCATCGATGGAGAGCATATCGAGGCCGATTCTAGTTCGTTGGATTAGTTACTTGTGAAGTACTTGGGCGGCTATTGTCCGCGACCTCCACTATATGTACACTCTGATTTGTCGGCCGCCACGGCTGCGCAATAGGCGCGTTTTGCGGTGGTGGTCTATTGTTGTCATACCGGTCATTACCCTGTCGCTCTGGGCTTCTTCGCTGATTTTGCTGCCAATTTCGATTACTATCACTATAATTGCTCTGCCACTGACCTCGCGCATTTTTCCAGCGGTTGGTCCCTGACATTCCGGATTCGTACCGGTCGTCAAATCGACGCTTTTTGTTATAAGTTGTTTGTCCATACCCGTTCTGGCCTCTACCATTACTACCATTTTGCGAATGTTCTTGCCGCTTGTTACCACCCCCACCATTTCCATGGTTGTGGTTTTGTGCACTACTATTTCTGTCATGTTTACATCCTGACCCATTATTCCGCGAGTGATCACACGCTGATTTTGCGTCTTCCTGTATCAAGTCTATAGAATCTAGAACAGACAGGAAGTTTTCCATATCACTTTCTGGTACGTGTATTAATTTCTCTTTGATATGAATGGGTAAATGTGATTTTAGTAGTCTTATTATGTCTCTTGGTGATATAGGCTCGTCCCAGTAGCGTGTTTTGTTTATATATTTTTCAAAATACCGTCTCAAATTCCCCAGACGAGGTGAGTACGGTTCGGGGTTATATACTTCTTTTCTTAGCCGCTCTTGTATACAAGGCGACCAATATTTCGATAGAAATGCCCTTTCGAACTGTTCATATGTCATGCAGCTGTCTGCTACTTCTGTAGCCCACAACGCTGCGTCCCCTTGAATGTACGACATTACGTATTGAATTTTCTGTGTTTCGTTCCACACACTGGGCAAGATATTTCTAAAGCTTTTTATGAATACTACTGGGTGTACTGATTTCCGTTCAGTAGTAAACGTTTGAAATTGTCTATTTTTGATTAAACTTTCTTCCACTAATATTTTTGAACTACATGGTTTTGCTCCTGGGACATATGCTGTGTGCTCCGAACCGAAGCTACAGCTCTTCGCATTATTGACTACAGATTCCCCATTGTTGTATCGCGTATAAGTTCGTGCGTTGCCAAAACCATGGGCTGTTGGCGACAGAGGTTCCTGTTCCAAATGCTTTCTGCTTTGTGCTAAACCCTTCTCCAGGTCGGATATCCGTTTGTTCATATTCACTTGCCACTGCGGAATATCCTCACTGAGTAGTTGTTTGATGGTTTGCACGTCGTTCTGTACCTGACTATTTACTGCGGTACTGAACGATTCGGAGCCTCTATTTGCTATGGCTGCTTGTACTTTGGAATTAATGTTCTGGTCAATCTCACACTCCTTCACTTCTAGCCATGAGTTGAATTCTGTTTCAATTTTAGTTGCTTGTTCGTTCCACTTCTGCTCTACAAGCTGCGTGGAATCTATTTCTAGCTTTTCTACTCGATTGGCTAATACACCTATTTCGTCTACCCTGTTAGTGTTTGCTACTTGCAGGTTGTTGACCTGTTCAGTCAGCTCCTGCACGGCCTTAGGTATCGACTCATAATTCTGTTTCATATCTGCAATCTCTTTTTTCATGTTTTCTAACGATTGCACAAGTTGCTGGTCCCGCTCAGCTTGCCGGCGATCTCGCTCAGCTTGCTGGGCAAGGAAACTTTCTGTTAACTGGCGATCTCGCTCAGCTTGCTGGGCAAATTCTGCCTGGTAATTCAGCACGCGCTCTAATATAGCCTGAAGCGAATACCCACCAGGCAGATTACCACTCTCTGGTTCCTGCTTTTCTGGTGGTGGTACAATTTCTTTATTTACATCTCCTTGAGGACTAGTGGGCGGTGGCACCACTTCCTGTGCCCCTGCCCCCACATTCTCACATGTTACATCCTCAAAGAGAGTACTAGTACTACTTGAGGTACCCGGTTCCACATTTCCTGCACTAACTAATTGTTGTTCCTCAGTATCCATATTGCTCGGACGTTGACTACGCAACTTAACCATATTCCTAAATTGCTTACTAAAACACAAAGTCTGACAGTTTTGCCCTTTGCACACAAAATACGTTAATTTATCTACACTAACTGCACACTAAAAATTACTATCTACCATCAACTTTGTCCTGTCACAAACACTAACATCAAACTACGCACAATATGCACACCACTAGCAAAATGAGATCACTTCACTGGAGCTCGACTTCTACAAACAGGACAACTACACTGTAGTCTTACCTTTAGTTTATCTTATCTCGGGGTGCGGCTGCCCCCGGATTACGTAGTCGTTACAGCTTCTCAGTACTATCAGGATCGTCTTCTCAGACTCGTTTGCAGTAGTACGTTTTGTCATGAAAGAGTGTTTACACATTCATTAATACATAGCATTGATCATGATATACATACATACATTTATCACTAAATACATATATATCTATACATACATAACAATCAACACTGAAAGAAAAATACATAAAATTTTATATTTGTGGCCACTGCAAATTCGGGCCCCACGTTGGGCGACAGTTTCGCGTATAACTCTCTCGCGAATTGTAAAATTGTTGCTCTTTGGTTTATTTATTCTCTTTGTAACAACACATTTACGAAAAGAGTTACGTGAAATACTTTTAGCAATGCTGTGCTTTGCTTTTCTTTATCATCATTACCTTTTAGCGGAATAAAATGTATATATGGAAGTCTTATTGTTCTGTATCTGGCCTACAATTTAAGGAACGATTTTTCGTAACTGCAACTCATGCTAAGAATCAATATATCTTCCCTACTTCATAGTGATTAAAAGTTGAAATTACTTTGTTCTGAACACTGATGTTACAGTTCGTATGATCGTTCGAAAACACAAGTTCGCAGTGGATTTTATTTCTCGTTAAAATGCTATTTCATACCCCGACTAGCCCAAGAACATGAGACTCTCATTAAAAAAATACGTTGTCACTATAAAGTTTGCCAGATCAGAACGGAGCACAGCAAGATTCCTATCAGATTCTGAAGGTACATTAAATTATTTGCACTGTAAATTATATCCTATCAGCAGCCCGCGTCAATCTGCAACACATCATAAAATCTGCTGATCTTCACTGCCAGTCTGGGAGCTAAAAGAAATAATATTATTTTACTATTATTTTACCGCTTCCTTGCGGTAGGCTCGACTATATTGTAAGTCGTTTAAATACGCCGCGGCAGCGGCTCTTCGTTCTCCACGCAGCTCAGCACCACAGATAATATTTATATAACTGAAAAATGTCTCAACAGGATGGGATAATATGCAAGCAAGCTTAACAATAAATAATACAAGTTTTCATTTAAACAACTCTATTAAAACCTTTAAATATCTCAGTGATTACAGACCTTCGTGAATTCACACGTAATGGCGTACATTGCTTAGTCTCGACAAAAGAGTGCTACATTCGCGTTCTCTACGACAACAACAGGAGATCTTACTCGCGCAACTTCCAAATTAAGAAGACAAAGACATTAATCTACATCACGCATTATATACTAGTTCCTTTTTTAATCTCTGTTTAACATTTATCTTCTGTGTCGGTTTTATTACTCGCCGACGCAGACGTTTTCAAAAATAAATAATAAAAAAAATACATAATTTTATACAATGACACAATATAATACATCTAACTCTCTAATTACTACATAATATATTGTTTTTGTTTCTCTAGACGTTACAAGTGGCAACTGACCCTTAACATAGACAAATGTAATGTATTGCGAATACATAGAAAGAAGGATCCTTTATTGTATGATTATATGATAGCTGAACAAACACTGGTAGCAGTTACTTCTGTAAAATATCTGGGAGTGTGCGTGCGGAACGATTTGAGGTGGAATGATCATATAAAATTAATTGTTGGTAAGGCGGGTACCAGGTTGAGATTCATTGGGAGAGTCCTTAGAAAATGTAGTCCATCAACAAAGGAGGTGGCTTACAAAACACTCGTTCGACCTATACTTGAGTATTGCGCATCACTGTGGGATCCGTACCAGATCGGGTTGACGGAGGAGATAGAGAAGATCCAAAGATGAGCGGCGCGTTTCGTCACAGGGTTATTTGGTAACCGTGTTAGCGTTACGGAGATGTTTAACAAACTCAAGTGGCAGACTCTGCAAGAGAGGCGCTCTGCATCGCGGTGTAGCTTGCTCGCCAGGTTTCGAGAGGGTGCGTTTCTGGATGAGGTATCGAATATATTGCTTCCCCCTACTTATACCTCCCGAGGAGATCACGAATGTAAAATTAGAGAGATTAGAGCGCGCACGGAGGCTTTCAGACAGTCGTTCTTCCCGCGAACCATACGCGACTGGAACAGGAAAGGAAGGTAATGACAGTGGCACGTAAAGTGCCTTCCGCCACACACCGTTGGGTGGCTTGCGGAGTATAAATGTAGATGTAGATGTAGAACACATGTCATCCTCCATAACAGGGTCGTGAGCGTAGCTAACAGCGTTGCAGGGGACCCGGGTTCCATTGCAGGTAGTAGCAGGAGTTTTCTTTTGGTGGGAGGACTGGAACAGGGTACACTCAGCCTCTAGACGCCATCTGGGAAGTTCCTTGACCGTGCAGGTCAAGAAACTCGACTTCTACTGGGGGCGCGATGTGTTAAGCACATGCCCCTCCATACCCCATCTGGTGACGCAGATGACGGAGGATGAAGTGGCTGTCAGCGATTGTCCCTTCTAATATTAGACGGTTGAGCTTTACATTTACTTACTGATAACACACGCAGTCTGACAAATATGTATATTGATAAGACATCGGTTCGTCAGGTGACGAAAACGAAGCAACGCATATCATCTCTACACATAAAACGAAATGTCATTCACTGCCTCATCACTGCCCAACCTAAACCACTTAGGGATAGAAACTTGATGTCTGCAGAGGTTGTTGTTCTTCTACTGTAGGCATCGTTCAAGAAGGGGTTACTTGAAATTCCACTCCTAAGGTGGTGAAATACAGGAAGAAACGTTTTTTTGAAAATCTATCGACATTAAGGCAATCTTGAAGCTAGACTACCAATATTGATACTCGGTTTGCTAGTCAGAAACAGTAAAAATACGTGTTTTATTATTTTTCTGGAATTCAACCACGAAGGGGAGAAAACAGTGGGAGAAGTTGTTTTGAAAATGAATCATTTTTAAAGAACTGCTAAGATGTTCTAAAGCTACATCGGGTTGAAAATTTGTAGGAAAATGTTTTGTTATACAAAAAAAGCTGAAGCTAAATCTATGTAAATTGGTATTACACTTTTCGGTTAGATATTTAAAAAATATGTGTTAGTGGGTCAAAGTTTCTATGTGAATATCACCACAAGAAGACTAATGGCATGGTCAATCAACACCATGGACTACAGCCACCAGAATCGCTTTTTGGTCAGAAGCACATTCGGAAAATACCTTACTACTCTGGACCTAATTAGCGTCCAAAACTTAGAAGGTGTTGCAATTTCTGAACAACAATCAATATATTATGAAAGAAAACCTAATAAAACCAATGCAGGCCATACAGCCTTGGCGGGCATAGCAGCGGGTGTTAAGCTAGTTAATTATAAATTTTCTAAACTTCTAAACAAAAATATTTCAATATAGGTACTTAAAAACACTTACGGTACAAACCGTACCATCCTTATACTATACGTGGTAAACAAAAACAGTGCTAATCAATTTATCATCGTCACTATGCGTAACTTTAGGTCTTTACATATAGACCACGTACGCTTAATACCGATGTTTGGCAGTTAACACTTTCTTTAGGTACCAGTTATCCTAAGCATGGTTGGGTATTTACTTTTTTAATGTTTTAAGACTCTCATAAATATATATTTTTATGATTTATTAGCAAATATTTTACACTGTAGGAGACACGTTTTTCGATTTGCTTTGGACATCTAGGATGTTGCTAATCAACGATACTCTGTTGTAATATAGTTGTTACTACATTATATTGCGACCATTAGGATTATATTTGGTAAGAGATATGTGATTTACTGTTCTGATACCGAATGACATAAGGGACATATCACTAAAGTATTACACAAGAATGCGTTACAAAAATTTTCTCCCACTGTACGCTAAGAAATGCATATTTTTGACAGATATTCACAATGAGATTTGTCTTTGTAAATTACATTAAACAGCTCTCTCGTCATTAAAACCACATATAAAACTGGTGAATGATGTGGAACCCTCTACCCAGGGTTACTGTCAAGCAAATCAGGTGTGCAAACTATTAAGTACCTTGACGTCATGCTCGATTTCTGCAAACTTTCTTAGTGGTTTATATCAATTGTTGTGTGTCCAGAGCCAAAACAGTTAAGACCAAAAGCTTACATATACTTTTTGAAACTCTTCTGACAGACTCTTACTGTCCGGTGAAGGTAATATTAAGTGAAACTCTTATAACAAACATTATATCTGAAGAAACTAGATTTCTGGTTTGAGTCTACGTTAATTTTCAACTTCTACAATAATACCAAAACAGTTAACCACCTTTCTTTTAAAAAAATTAACAGCAACTTGCTGTTTGTTCACTGATTCTGCGTAGTTTTTATTGCATGAATTGAGGGATCAGATTGACAGACGTAGAGTTCCTCTAATACAGCATCTTACTCCACTGAACATGGTGGATTTCGGCGCTGTAGGTGGTACAGAAGCCAGATAGCTCTACGTAGTCGATAAGTTTTACCTTCCACATGCGACAATTGATGGTTAAGTTTTATCTCTAACAAGGATTATCTCGGATGATCATGTGAACTTCTACCGTGCTCCTTTTCGCAGAAGTTATGTCGGGCACAGAAGTCCGTGTCCTCCGTAAATATGCACGCTTCAGAGAAACCTGCTCTGCCTGTGCAGAAATACAGTGCAACTCTGGATGAAACGTTAGGAACGGAAAAGTTTCGTGAACCACCATCACACCATCCAGAAGACTAGCCACCCGTTAATTGAGTCTCCACAAACCAAGTAGCAAAACGCTCTTGCTAGTTTGTACGATACGAAGCTCATACTGCTGAGAGGAATAAGGCCCAAGACGTGGCTGACACAGTTTTAAACATGGCTCCTTCTCAGCAACCGTATATAGTTTTCAAACATAGGAATTATACATCCAACCGGCTGGAAATAACGGTCTGGTGGACTGATCTAGGTTTCTACAACTACTAAGGGTGTCACCATCAGAATAAAATTTTGAGAAACCCTAAAATTTCATTACGAGAGTGCTATGGTCAAAATAAAATGAAGTACGTGACAAGGATGGAACATCAGACTGACGTTGTATCCTAGCTAGGCATACGTGAAGAGGCTGGAACGTGTTTTATTTTAATTTGTGATTTCAGCATAGCTGCTCTAAATTTTGACCACTGCTTTCTCGCAACATCAGACTGAGGTTGTTCCTAGCTAGGCGTACATGACAAGACTAGAACACGTTTTATTTTATTTTTAGTTGAGCATAGCTGCTCTAAATTCTGACCATTTCTTCCTCGCAATGTAATTTTCCGCTTTCTCAAAATTTCATTCTGATGAAGACCTCCTTAGTGGGTGTCTAAGCATCGCTCAGTGAACCAGACAATTATTTCCAACCGGTAGGCTCTATAATTACTATGTTTGGTTGGTTGATTGGTTTGTGGGGTTGAAGGGACCAGAACTATATTTGGATATGACTGACACGTATTGTGTGCCTTTGAAGTGTGGAGAGGTGAACAGTCTCAAGAACACCCACATGCTAACACCTATATTCCACCAAGTTCCATCTGAACCAAACGTTACAGGTTATGCTGTAGTGCTTGTTCTCTACATAAGTGGGGATGATTAGAGTCTGCTGCATGTGACTATAGTGCTCAAGTACAAACCGTAGTACAGACTGTTAAGTGATGATCTGCGTGAGTATTCGCAGCTTCAATGCAAGAGCTAGATCAGTATTCTCTTCCTTTCTTTTCTTCTTTTGACTGCGTGGTCAAGGTGCGCTGATTGATAGGGCTAACTCATCCAATTCTGAGCTCGTTTCTTACAGTCAATGTAGGTGTGAGACACATAGTTCCCAGCTGGAATTTTTGGGGAAATTATTTCCAACGCTTTCATTTGCATTACACACGTAGCATTTGGAGAGATGGCAAATTTTTTAACCAGACAGACAGTGTCGTGATGGGAAGATCATTAGCCAAGTTATTCTGGATTACTTTGAGGACATCGCCTTGGGCCGGCTTTTGTGGCGAGCGGTTCTAGAAACTTCAGTCTGGATCCGTGCGACCGCTACGGTCGCAGGTTCGAATCCTACCTCGGGCATGGATGTGTGTGATGTCCTTAGCTTAGTTAGGTTTAAGTAGTTCTAAGTTCTAGGGGACTGATGACCTCAGATGTTAAGTCCCATAGTGCTCAGAGCCATTTGAACAATTTGAATATCGCCTACGACACGGCTCCTGCTAAGTCTAGTTATTATTTCCTTACCTCTACGATATATTCGTTGTCTGGCCTCATCGACGGTGAAAGCTGTGAGAGTTTTTGAAACACATTGGCAACATCTATGACAACACGAAGTTTACGACAGAGGTGGAGTTGGTAGGTGTATTTCGGTTCCTTAATGTCTTCGTCCGCTGAAGTGTTTTCTGGAAACCACGCCCACGCGCACTGGTATCCGTCGCTGTCAGCTACGTTCGAAGATAAAGAACAACGCTTAGCAGATAGAAGATCGGAAGTCTAATTACTATCGGGATTTGTTTGGCTGAGCACTGAATGAGTTGAAAAAACAGACAATTTCATTTGGCATAAAGTTCACCTGCAGAAGCTGGCGTAAGTATATTTATGAAGGAAGTGTAGAGACTTACCATAATAATCATGCTGTGCATATCAACGGTATTTTTGGAACAACATCTGTTTTGACCGACCTTCACTAATTGTATCAGATGGGAACACAACAACGATGACACCCTGCAAATTAATGTAAAAGTTTTTTTTCCTGATGGCGACTAATTACCAAAAGCTGAAAAAAAAAGTTGATTTTCAGTTACACTTTCATGAAATTAATAAAAAGCTGTCCAACTATAACATACACATGGAATTTTTTCGTAGTAGACACTTGCCAAATTTCAGGACTGCCATTTCTTTAGTAATAACAAGTTATATATGTTGAGGAGTATTAAAAGTCGATCCAAGAATAAATCTCAGTGTGCCACATGCCGGTCTTTTGACACAACCCAAAGTACAAAGCGCTGATATCACTTTGCCTGGAGCAATTTCGTAGAATACGTAGCACTACCGCTGTGTACGCAATGTGGATGTCCACTTATCCAGAACTGCTCAAATAAATCTGAATCTTCCATTTTGCTTCTCTTCGTGGTCCCAAGTTCTACTAGCCTGAGGTATATAATTTGTGTGCCACGCTGCAGAAGCTTTGGCTATCGTAATAGAATGGTGCTGGGTTCGTATTCTGATTTGTGGGTATCTTATTTCGCTTATCACATTTAAAGATACCTGACATTTATACAATGTTGCAGTGCCCATGTTATTCTGAATTGCGACGTAACGTTCCTTTGGACATGCAAACACGTCCGAAGGGATAGGCACTGCGGCGACTACAGCCGTTATGAACTACATGAAATTGATTCACTTGTGCAAATTTGACTATCATTAGCTGTATAAAGGAATGACAACAGTAAAAATTTGTTCTTATCACGAGCGGTCGCCTTTCATATGGCTAACCGAGCACGATTCACGACCAGACCCAAACTTCGATATGTCGCCAACCACGTGCCTACAACCTCTACCCCTAGTTCCAGTATGTATATTCCCGTGTAGGAGAGACATTGTACTTGAAAGTCTCTTGCCCGGTGTCGGAGGCTAAATAGGATACTGTTGTGACTTTGTTAATACGAATTACGATGCAATGATGCATGTTCGAAGGAACATTGCACCGTAATTCGGACTATGGATGCCCATATTCTCAACTGCGAATACATTTCATCCATCTGACATCGACATTGGACGGAAAGACTGTCTACGTCATCCTTCCTTTTTTTTAAATGTGCAAGACAGCTGTAATTTCCTCCGCACAACATCGTCCCCAGTGAACAAAACAAAACAGTTGATATCATAATATAAACCTTTTATGTAGGGTAAAGTTGATCAAGTCGTACCCCTTGAGGCAGATTACCGCATTTGGTAGGATAATTTAAATAATTTAAATCGTTTTGGGTATACTGAATCTTTATTTTTATGCTATAGCCAGCTTTCACACAAATACAAATATCATTTCTCAAAATGAGTAATCAGGCTTCTTAAGATCTGTACGTTGGGTTGATTAAGACGCGCTGTTTTCTGATCCGTGCCTCCTATTTCCTAGGTCGTACTTAGGAGCAGGCCGCTGTGACCGAGCGGTTCTAGGCGCTGCGGTCGGAGGTTCGAATCCTGCCTCGGGCATGGACGTGTGTGATCTAATAAGGTTAGTTAGGTTTAAGTAGTTGACCACAGGTGTTCAGACCCACAGTGCTTAGACCCCTTGAACCATTTGAACGTACTTAGGATAAGTAATGAGTGAAGATATGGGAAATCCATGGAATAATGTAAGAAAACATCACAGAAACAAGTTAGATATTTCAAACATTACGGTTAATACCATAGTTACACATAATGAAATTAGACATAGGAGGAACAAAATACAAAATCTTATCAAATTAAATTGCCTGAAATGACATACCGGTAATCAGCTGGTTCGAACACACAAATTATATATGTTGTTGTTGTGGTCTTCAGTCCTGAGACTGGTTCGATGAAGCTCTCCACGCTACCCTATCCTGTGCAAGGTTCTTCATCTCCCAGTACTTACTGCAACCTACATCCTTCTGAATCTGCTTAGTGTATGCATCTCTTGGTCTCCCTCTACGATTTTTACCCTCAACGCTGCCCTTCAATGATAATTTGTGATCCCTTGATGCCTCAGAACATGTCCTACTAACTGGTCCCTTCTTCTTGTCAAATTGTGCCACAAATTCCTCTTCCGTCTAATTCTGTACAATACCCCCTTATTAGTTATGTGATCTACCCATCTAATCTTCAGCATTCTTCTGCAGCACCACATTTCGAAAGCTTCTATTCTCTTTCTGTCCGAACTATTTATCGTACATGTTTCACTCCCATACATGGCTACACTCCATACAAATACTTTCAGAAACGACTTCCTGACACTTAAATCTATACTCGATGTAAAAAAATTTCTCTTCTTCAGAAACACTTTCCTTGCCATTGCCAGTCTACATTTTATATCCTCTTTACTTCGACCATCATCAGTTATGTTGCTCCCCAAATAGCAAAATTCCTTTACTACTGTAAGTGTCTCATTTCCTAAACTAATTCCCTCAGCATCACCCGACTTAATTCGACTACATTCCATTATCCTCGTTTTGCTTTTGTTGATGTTCATCTTATATCCTCCTTTCAAGACACTGTCCATTCCGTCCAACTGCTCTTCCAAGTCCTTTGCTGTCTCTGACAGAATTACAATGTTATAGGCGAATCTCAACGTTTTTATTTCTTCTACATGGACTTTAATACCTACTCCGAATTTTTCTTTTGTTTCCTTTACTGCTTGCTCAATATACAGATTGAATAACATCGGGGACAGGCTACAACCCTGTCCACTCCCTTCCCTACCGCTGCTTCCCTTTCATACCCCTCGACTCTTATAACTGCCATCTGGTTTCTGTACAAATTGTAAATAGCCTTTCGCTCCCTGTGTTTTACCCCTGCCACCTCTAGAATTTGAAAGAGAGTATTTCAGTCAACATTGTCAAAAGCTTTCTCTAAGTCTACAATTGCTAGAAATGTAGGTTTGCCTTTCCTTAATCTTCCTTCTAAGATAAGTCGTAAGGTCAGTATTGCCTCATGTGTTCAAATATTTCTACGTAATCCAAACTTATCTTCCTCGAGGTCGGCTTCTACCAATTTTTCCATTCGTCTGTAAAGAATTCGTGTTAGTATTTTGCAGCTGTGACTTATCAAACCGATAGTTCGGCAATTGTCACATCTGTCAACACCTGCTTTCTTTGGGATTGGAATTATTGTATTCTTCTTGAAGTCTGAGCGTATTTCACCTGCTCATACATCTTGCTCACCAGATGGTAGACTGGCTCTCCCAAGGCCGTCAGTAGTTCCAATGGATTATTGTCTACTCCCGGGGCCTTGTTTCGACTCAGGTCTTTCTGTGCTATGTCAAACTCTTCACGCTGTATCGTATCTCCCATTTCATCTTCATCTATATCCTCTTCCATTTCCATAACATTGTCCTCAAGTACATCGACCTTGTATAGACCCTCCTTCCACCTTTCTGCTTTCCCTTATTTGCTTAGAACTGGGTTTCCATCTGAACTCTTGATATTCATACAAGTGGATCTCTTTTCTCCAAAGGTCACTTTAATTTTCCTGTAGACAGTATGTACCTTACCCCTAGAGAGATAAGCCTCTACATCCTTACATTTGTCCTCTAGCCATGCCTGCTTAGCCATTTTGCACTTCCTGTCGATCTCATTTTTGAGACGTTTGTATTCCTTTTTGCCTGCTTCATTTTTATATTTTCTTTCATCAATTAAATTCAATATTTGTTCTGTTACCCAAAGATATCTACTAGCCCTCGTCTTTTTACCGACTTGAACCTCTGCTGCCTTCACTACTTCATGCCTCAGAGCTACCCATTCTTCTCCTACTGTACTTCTTCCCCCACATTGCTGTCAATTTTTCCGTTATGCTTTCCCTGAAACTCTGTACAACCTCTGGTTTAGTCAGTTTATCCAGGTCCTATCTCATTAAATTCCCACCTTTTTGCAATTTCTTCAGTTTTAATCTACAGTTCATAACCAATAGATTGTGGTCAGAGTCCACATCTGCCCCTGGAAATGTCTAAATCTCTGTCTTACCATTATATAATCTATCTGATACCTTCTAGTATCTCCAGGATACTGTCATGTATACAACATTCTTTTATGATTCTTGAACCAAGTGTTAGCTATGATTAAGTTATGCTCTGTGCGAAAATCTGCCAGACGGCCTCCTCTTTCTTTTCTTACCCCCAATCTTTATTCACGCACTATGTTTCTTTCTCTCTCTTTTCCTACTCTCCAATTTCAGTCTCCCATGACTATTAAAGTTTCGTCTTCCTTCACTGTCTGAATAATTTCTTTTATCTCATCATACATTTCATCAATTCCTTCATCATCTGCAGAGCTAGTTGGCATATAAACTTGTACTACTGTAGTAGGCGTGGGCTTCGTGTCTATCTTGGCCACAATAATGCGTTCACTATGCTGTTTGTAGTAGCTTACCCACACTCCTATTTTTTATTCATTATTAAACCTACTCCTGCATTACAACTACTTGAGTTTGTATTTATAACGCTGTATTCACCTGACCAAAAGTCTTGTTCCCCTTGCCACCGAACTTCACTAATTCCCACTATATCTAACTTTAACCTATCCATTTTCCTTTTTTAATTTTCTAACCTACCTGCCCGATTAAGGGATCTGACATTCCACGCTCCGATCCGTAGAACGCCAGTTTTGTTTCTCCTGGTAACGACGTCCTCCTGAATAGTGCCCGCCCGGAGATCCCAATGGGGGACTATTTTACCTCCGGAATATTTTACCCAAGAGGAAGCCATCATCATTTAGCCATACAGTAAAGCTGCATGCCCTCGGGAAAAATTACGGCTACAGTTTCCCCTTGCTTTCAGCCGTTCGCAGTACCAGCACAGCAAGGCCGTTTTGGTTAGTGTTAGAAGGCCAGATCAGTGAATGATCCAGACTGTTTCCCCTGCAACTACTGAAAAAGCTGCTGCCCCTCTTCAGGAACCACACGTTTGTCTGTCCTCTAAACAGATACCCCTCTGTCGTGGTTGCACCTGCGTACGGCCATCTGTGTCACTGGGGCACGCAAGCCTCCCCACCAACGAGCCGGCACGGTAGCTCAGCGTGTTCGGTCAGATGGTTACGTGCCCTCTGAAATAAAAAAAAAAAACTGAGTTAAGCGATCATCAACGAACTTAAACGGATGTCTTACGACGTCCGCCCCCAGCAGACGCAACGAACAAAAGCCCACAAAATTAGATTAAAAAAAAAACGACAAAAAAAACGGCAAGGCCTATGGTTCATGGGGGGAGGAGATTATGTATATATATATATATATATATATATATATATATATATATATATATATATATATATATATATATATATATATATATATATATATATGTATGGCAAGCTGTCTTCGTCATTCTGATCAGTTGAAACAAACAACATACCACGTCAGGCCTTAGGTCATGTACTCAATCATTACCATTCATACAATGATTCCTATCTTCTTTTCGATCTTACTTACATAACTCACGTATCAATTCACTCTGTCCTTTATTTTGTCATTGTTGTTAAAAGTTTCATCAATCTGTCCTTCATTGTATTTCCCTTTGCTTTGGCTTCTATCTCCTTTCCTTAAAGACTTGATTTTAATTCCATTGTAGGTTAAGTCGTTTCCTATTTTTCCTGATAATTGTTCTTATACACGGGATAGGAGATAAAGTGTTATTTGTTGACGGTTAATTTCAGAAGCTGTTGCAGTATTATTTTGGATGCACATAATTGAGACATTTAGTAGGTACAGACTGATCACTGAGTGCTGGAGCAACGTTAGGAGGCCTCCAACGTTTCCGCATTATTGCTTCAGTTCCGTCAGCCTATTCTTGCTCTCACTGATCAACAGTATGCGTAGTAGTAGCTACAAAGTCCTCTTCTTTGACGACATTTCTGTCACATGGCCGAACGCCTGTTGCCTTAAAACCGTTTACTGTTACGTCCATACAAAGTGATCTGAGATATGCTTTACACAGGACTTCTGCAATGTTACCTTGTTTTATGACACCCTCTGGGTTTCAACGTAGTCACGAAGATGCAACTTCGCTGTAGCTGTTTCTCAATGTTTTCAAGTACGATCTGCCCGGTGGTTGTAGACGGTGCGTCATGTGAGCGGAAAATGATAGCACGGTTATATGATAATCACAAGCCATCTGAGCTGCATCTGAATTTCTAGTGTGTGCTAAGCCCATCCAGCAAATGCAAAATTTGTTTGTCATCCCTTTTTTCTACTTTTTTCTAATTTTGTACATTTTGTGACATGTTGCCACCATCTGTTAAACAGATCGGACGTTGTCCATACATTTTTTGAGCACTCAAATGATGTTTTCGATAGCGCTCCCCTTTTTAAGACATCATTCAATCTGCTGCGCTTAAGCATC
This sequence comes from Schistocerca cancellata, assembly GCF_023864275.1. Taxonomy (NCBI): domain Eukaryota; kingdom Metazoa; phylum Arthropoda; class Insecta; order Orthoptera; family Acrididae; genus Schistocerca; species Schistocerca cancellata. Next base: position 229,733,136 of record NC_064634.1, read on the forward strand.
AACATCGGAGATATGAAATCACCTGCTGCATTCATTGCACACACACATGTTGTTGTAATACTCCTTTCTCCGCTTGTGATTATCCCACTTGGTGTTAGCATTTTCGCAAATTATTTTAGTCGGTTTGTGAACTATGAACAGTGCAGTTTCATCCAAGTTATACATTCTGTCAGCACTAAAGCTATGTTCGTCTAGTACTTCCTCATATAAAAAACTCATTAACACAATTTTTATTAAACCCCTTCCTACGTGTAATAGTTATTGTTTCGAGAACTTGCAAAGGGACAGTGCTATGATCTTTCGTAAACCTGAAGCATAATTTTTACTGTCTATAATTTTTTCATTACTGAGTGATGTGGTAGATGATGATTCTCAACAGACTGTTAGGCAAGATTCCTTAATTCAATATTGGTTACCCCGATGGGACTGAACTCTAAATATATTATATTCTGTGCTCCATCTCTGCTGTCATACCATTATACATCCCAAGTTCTGATGTTTTTTTTTAAACCCTTCAAAGTACGACATAGACTAGGGTTTGGAATACTTATCTTCTACATGCTTCATTAAATCAGATTTCATCATTCCTACGTTTCACTAAGGCTTCGTCCATATATTTTGTTTCCACTTATTGCAAGCTGTCCTCGTCATTCCGATGAGTGAGTCGTCTCCCGTTTAAAATTAGATTTACAGACATAACCTCAAAGTTTTCTATCCTTTTATTATTCTTAGATGTATGGTAGAGTACCAAGAAAATATGCTTCATAAAAACAATTAGTTTATCATCATATTCTTCTCTGAAATTATTTTCAAATGGACGAGTGAATGTAATAAAAACAGTCATATATATATATATATATATATATATATATATATATATATATATATATATGTGTGTGTGTGTGTGTGTGTGTGTGTGTGTGTGTTCCGTTAAACGTTTCCAACTCAGTTTAGTGTAAATTAGTAAAAAATGGGCTGAACAAATAACATTTCTGGAAATTTTGTCTGTAAGATCATTACTTCGATGTAAATTCGCCGTTTGGAGCGCGTTTCTGAATTCTGGGAATAAATGTGAACGGTGAATAGCTTGTTTTCCGAGAGGAATTATGGGATTATTCGAGCTTACAACAGTCTGTAGAATCCTGAAAGAGACGGACATTAGCAAGGTTGTATTGCTGTTCACTGAACCCATTCTGCTGTACGTCATCCACACGTGGCTGGGATGTGCTCATTTTCAGAGTGAGCTCAGCGCCAGAGAGACCTTAAAAATATGAATTGGGGAAGAGGTCAATTCCAGCTGATGTTAACGTACCATTTACTAGGAATTCCGTATGCACCGCTGCCCTTCGCCTCTACAGTCACGAACAATAGTTCCTCGGCACGAACGGGTTTATTTCAATATCGTCGAACTGCAAGCTTTCACTGTGACGAAATAGCGGTCTGGAAATAGTGTGCTTTATGAAAGGATGTATTTCAAAAGTAAAATTTTATATCTGTGTATTTGTTGTGTACGACCACTCAATCACCTGATCTAAACGGTAAGTCTACGCAAAGTTTTCCTTATTTTATGTTGAATACCCAGAGAGGTGACGCAGCGGTTTGCACAGTGGACTGACATTCAAAAGGATGGTGGTTCAGACGCGCGACCGACAATCCTGATTCGGGATTTCCGTAGTTCTCCGTTACTACATGCAACTACCGGTCTGGTTCTTTCCAAAAGGGCACAACCAACTTCCATCCCCACACTCTGAGCTTGTTCTCTGACTCTTAACTAACGCGCTGTCGACGGGCCTTTGAACTCTAATCTTCTTTCCTTCGAAGAGAGAACTTTTATTTTTGGCCGATGTGGATTGGTAAATAGAAGGCTCAACAAGATATCTTCCATCTGAACAAAATTTTTGAAATAAAAAAATGTCGACCGTTACTTCATGTCTCGGTTTTTGCTTCGTTAAACCCCTGATGTGTGTAGATATTTTCTTCACTGTTGTTCTGTACCGATATTTTTAGGTGATTTACATATCTGATTGCCCTATGCAACTGATGTACCACAATACAAATACTTAAATTCCTTAATTGGCATTTTTGTAGATAATTTTAATTGACTGTAACAATGCTAAAGCTATGGAACCTGGAAACATGCTGTCATTTCTGAACACTCTCGCTTTCTGTGAAACTCATTCAAAATATTCAGCATCTGCCTTAGCTGCTATGGCATTGACCGTCGTTACAAATTAAAGTACTAGATATAAAGGCTGCTTGTCTGATTTTTCATATTGATCTAAATGTTGTAGCTTGTTTGTGCCATCGTCGTTGTGGTTTCTGTACTCAAACTGTAAAATTTTAACAACTTTTAAGTGATATTAATCTGTGGTAACTAGGCATAGTTTCTATTTGTCGTTGTTATTGCCACATTTCTACACTGCAGGTTTATGCAGGAGCGTCTGTAAATTACTATTTCACTATTTTGCAGTGTGTGTGTTCTGCGTTGTACTATGTAGTGTTCTTCAGACATGCATTCACTTCGGTCTACCTATATACCAACAGAATATAGCTGTTCACCAATATACACATCAGAACGCTAGAGGATTTAAAAATACGAATATAGATAGGCATAGTATCACTCAGTGATAAAAGTGTGGTGAATTCTAACAACCACTACGATGCTTTGCTGACTGCATCAGACAGGCTAAGCTGCTAGTTTCCTTGCAGTGAAGCTGCAGACTTTATTGACTATCTGTGTGTAAATAGTACGAAACTAAATCAATCAGATCAGTGTATAAGCGCCTGTGTTCATCCAGAACCAAAATATGCATCTGAAATCCCCCAAGCAGAAAATCAGTGAAGTCAGTATTTACGGAAGAAATGTCTATGATATGTAATTGCGCCTATCACATGAATCACACTTAGACCAAATTAAAGAAATATATAAAAAAACTGTTTGTCCAAATAATATATATATATATATATATATATATATATGTTTCAAATGGCTCTCAGCACTATGGGACTTAACTTCTGTGGTCGTCAGTCCCCTATACCTCAGAACTACTTAAACCTAACTCACCTAAGGATATTACACACATCCATGCCCGAGGCAGGATTCGAACCTGCGACCGTAGCGTTCGCGCGGTTCCAGACTGTGGCGCCTAGAACGGCTCGGCCACCCCGGCCGGCTATATATATATATATATATATATATATATATATATATATATATATATATATATATATATATAATTTCCAAAATAAATTACTATGGAATGTTCATAATTACTCATTTCTTCATATAGGAACAAAACCATAGTTACCTTGTGTTTTACAGATACCTTTGAAGGACATCACTGGAGACTTATCCCCTCTGAAATACACTAAGATGACAAAAGTCATGGGATGCTACCTAATATCACCTCGGACTTCCTTTTTGCCGGTGTAGCGCAGCAACTAGAGATGGGGGATCCGCTCTTGAACTAATTCATAGAGTTCAATCTTTCAAAGGAGTGAACAATCAGTGATTCAGAAAAAAAGAACGGTAGCTCCAAACGTTTCCCACGGCAGAGAGAGAGAGAGAGAGAGAGAGAGAGAGAGAGAGAGACGGAGCATATCAGCAGCGCCTCTGCTGGTCACAGCACAGTGCACGCCACACAACACAGCCAGCGCCGGCCTCTGCCCTGCTTCTAGTGTCTGGCGCAGCGTAACTTCGCATCGCACTCTGTCGGCGATCGTTTCAGTCGCACGTCCTGCCCTCTGGGCAGTTGATGCGAGCAACAGGACAGAGAGCCACCTAGCGGATAACATAGGAACTACTTGCAAAAACCCGCTCGCAAGGGAACGAACTATTTGTCTCGGAGCGGGTGAGTTCACCGCTACCCCCTCCCTCGGAACTCGCCCGCTCAACGCTCGCCCCACCGTCTCGCCTCTAGCCAGAGCGTCGAGCAAAGCGACTCAGGTGTCACTGTGGTCTCTGCGGTCTCAGCTCACGCAGTAATACAGCTCGCGGCTCGACCTGCTCGACTCAGCGCCTCTGCATCGGAGTTCGTCCCCACTGTATATTGTTCTTCGTAGTAATGCCGCTATGTATATTACATTATTATGTTATGTATACATCAATTGTTTTTATTTTATTTTTATTTGTTTAAACTGATTAGTTTAGGTTCCTGATGACTCCTCTTACTATAGGATTTTTATTATAGACACTCGAATTTACGCTTTAATTACGAGCGAACCGATAAACGTATCGCAAAATGTGATACACCAATATTTTCCTTGTTTTATTCTGTGTAAGGCTATATGCAGCACTTTCGTTTTACAGTCAAATTTATATTTTTTTTTCTTATTCTGGTACGGATTTTGCGATTTTAGGCGTCTTCGAAAGGAAACGTTCACTTTAAAAATATATGGCTTGCAATGTATTTGTATGAGGTTAATGAAATTTTAATATGTTATAGCCAAATATATTGTTAATGTAAATCTCAAGTTACAACATTTTCCGATCACCCAAAAAACCACGATAGTGCAAAATAAATCAATAATCAAAAACTTTGTCATATCGTGGAAATTTCAATAAACAATACAAAATTCTTACTCATTATCTGTGTTACTTCAAAATAGGAACAAATAAGATCAAAATACAGGTATAGTACTGGAATAAACCAAGTTTAAAGGGCAATGTGCCTTCCATTTATTTTATATTGTAAATGAGTGGTGAGTCATGAAAAAGAGCTAATTCATTTCAGAGAGTGAACAGTTCTGATCCAATCTCTGAAAAGAACAGTTTTGCCCATCTCTAGCAGCAACTCGAACTGGCATGGGCTCAAACGTTCATTGGAAGTCCTCTGCAGAAATACTGAGCCATGCTGCTCTTACAGCTCTCAACGATTTCGAAAGATTTACCGGTGCAGAATTTTGTGCAAAAATTGACCTCACGGTAATGTCTCACAAATGCTCGATGGGATTCAAGTCGGGCGATCTGGCTGGCTGTCATTCGCTCAAACTGTCCACTACATTCTTCTAACCAATCGCTAACAACTGTGACCCACTGGCATGGCGCATTGTCAGCCACGAAAATTCCAGTGTTGCTCGGGAACATGAAGTCCATGGCTGAAAACCGTCTCCAAACAGCCGAACTCAACCACCTCTATCAGTTGGACCATCCGACTGAGTCCATTCCATGTAAGCTCTGACAACACCATTATGGAGTCACCACCAGTTTGCACAGTACCTTGTTCACATCTTGGGCCCATGGATTCGTGGGGCTTGCGCCATATTCGAGCCTACAATCAGCTCTTACCAGCTGAAATCGGGTCTCGTGTGACCAGGCCAAAGTTTCCCAGTCATCTAGGGTCCCACTGATCTGCTCACAAGCCCAAGAGAGGCGCTGCAGGCGATGTCGTCACACGCATCAGTCGTCTGTTGCCATAGCCCATTAGCGGCAGTTCACCGTACTGTCCTAAGTGATACGTTGGTAGTGAGTCCAACAGTTATATTTGCAGCTGTTTCACGCAGTGTTTCTTGACTATTACCACTGACTACTCTAAGCAAACGCAGATTCTCTCAGACGTTGAGTGAAGGACATCGGCCACCGCGTTGTCCATGCTGAGGGGTAGTGACTGAAATTTGGTAATCTCTGCTCACTCTTGACACTGTGGCTCTAGGAATACTGAATATTCTAACGATTTCCAAAATTGGATGTTCCATGGTTCTAACTACCAATCCGTGCTCAAAGTCTCTTAATTCCGGTTGTGCGACCATAATAACGTTGGAAAGCTTCTCTCATGAATCACCTGAGCACAAATGACATCTCCGAAAAACCATTGCTCTTTTATACCTTGTGTACTACCGTGACCTCTATATGTGCATATAACTAGTCAATGACTTCTGCCACCTCAGTCTAAATGCCCCATGAGCATTGTGAATCTATTTTTAGTCCTCCAGCATGCCTACTAGCTTACGCCATAACACAATCTTACACCTGTTATCATTTGTTTGACCCCATAGAAAATGTTTAAGTGTGTTAGGCACCAACGAACAGTATTTACAACATTACTCTGTGCGAGTCACTTCCATGTAGTACCAATTAACGAATAACTTACGGAACAGCTTCTGTGGGGTGGTAACCCGCTTAGTGCAGTTGTCTTTGTTTTATAGAGCATAAAAGGAGACTTGAAAGCCGTAATCGATCGGTCTTCTGTAGTAATGGGAACTGTCAACACAGATTCCTCCAAAGTGCTTAACGTCTTTCAGCTATCAGTATGGAGACAAGACCGAACGATGAATTGTCGGTGGTTACTGGACAATCCTGTTGCTGACTGTAGAAAACTAAATGTGCTTAGCCCATCGCAGAACCGTTTGATGACATTATCCTAGTTAAAATGTGCGATCTAGCCGACCATCGGAAGCGATTAAACAAGGACAGTCTATATATTTAAAGAAGGTGTGTGGTTAACTTCAATGTTGCTCACGTAGTAAAATCTTCAAGTTCCTCAGTGCGAGGAACAGAGACATGGAAAAGCTAACATTGCTCCTGGAAATCATTTCGAAGAAAAACAAAGACTCTTCCGCTATACTATTTAAATTGGAATTGAACCTTTTGGACGTTCTAATGCAAGATCTGCCTGGAATCTTAGAGCAGAATCGTGTGGACTACTAACACCTTTTGGATTCCCAAACAAATCAAAATTTTCTCGGGATTTTTAACAATATGGAGATATGTGACTAAGTAATATCAACCACGGCTTTCGAATGGAAGAAGACTGCCAAGGAAACAGCATTGTAACTGAGGACAACGATAAGATAGTATGGATTATCTGCATAAAGTGATTGAGCTCCAACTGGAAAGATACATAACAAATTTTTATGTCAAAGCACAGGCCTAGGAGTGAACAAAGTTAATGGCACACAACTTTTAAATTTTATAAAGTGTCCAGAAATGTAGCTATTCGAATGTTTTACGCTCTTCTATTCTTTAGAATATGGTATTATCACGCTATAGAACTGATTGCGTGTTTGACTCTGTGCAAGATTGTTTATGTTTATTATTCACCAACAAATAGTATTTACAATATGCTCCTCTCTATTCTGTGGTAATTGCTTCAATGTGGCGTCAATTAACGAATATCTTACAGCATAGCTGATACGTGGTGTTTAATAACATTAGCCAATTTGACTTCTGGGGTAATAAGGGCACCCAGTAACTGACTGGCATACAAGCGGGTCTTCCAGACACACAGGGCTGAGAAAAGCTCATAAACTATGCTCTGTCAGCATACAGTTTTGAGTACCTACCTGCAAACTATGTGGAACATCTTAATATCAATCCCAATGAAGACGGTATGTTATACAGAAGAACATCACTGAGCCTGGAGAAAATATTTCTCTCTATCTAACACTTTGCTCTCCATAATACCATCAAATATACGAGTAGACACAATCCAATTAGGACTGCTTACTAACAACAAATCTTAAGGAAAAGAGTAAGCGTATCACACAGACTTAAACTATTCCCCATTAAAGCAGTTACACCTCTAACAGCAGTTAATGCGCTATGCACACGAAAAGGAAAGATTGTAAGTGGAAGGGATCGTGGTCAGAAAAAAAACTGTATTATACTGCTAAGACAATTGCCATAAAGGAAGATTGTAAACAGTAGCTGGGAAAAGAAGAAACTATTGTAAATTTTCCGGGCAAGGTTTACATATGTCACACAAGGTTCATGCAGAAACCTGGTTACGAATGGGGAATACAAGGTATTTGCGTTTACTGCAGTCAGCAAAGGAAAGTGCTCATATGTTGCAGTCCTGCCCGAAAATGATGGATTGTGGCACATATACTCTATTAAAAAACATACAAAAATCTCTTCATTAAACTCCTTTTCCCCACGGATCTGCTTAAAAATGATGGTTACATTATATCTAAATGCTGTGTACTGCATGGCGTCCATCAGGCAACAGAATAACTGTTTGCAGTACTTATAAATTATAGAATAACAATAGTTTGCGTAGTAGTACTTTAACCATAAAGCCCATAAGTCATAAATGCAACTCCCTTGTTCTCTGTTAAAACTGAAAGTAAAAGAAAACAAAACATCTCATAGTTGTGTATACAATTTTTGTAATTATACCGGTATTTGAAGAGAAAAATGTATATGAAAGAACCCGTTTGTCTGATGGTTTAAATGGCCTCCTGTGGTTGTTACAGCTGACTGTGAGAAGAAACACGACACGACATTTTTTCACAGCACTGCATAACACAGCACTATTTTTTCGGAATTCCTTTTAACAGAAAACCTGTACATCACTGTTTAAAAGGTATGTAGCCTATGTCCGTCTGAATGTTTATTAGAGTCTTCTGTAAAAATATGAAGTTAGTCCATCAAGAACTTTTCGAGACGTTTGCTAAAAACCATTCTTTACGTAAATTGGTCAAGAATTTTACGGGATTTTTGATGATGATGTCAAACATCGACTTGTCATTATATAGTGGGACAGATTTAAAATACATATTTATATACCGAACGTATTAGAAAAACATATAGCCAGTGTCCACCTAGAGGTTTATTAGACTATAATGTAAAAAATTAAGCAAATCGGTCAAGAAGTTTTTGAGATTTTTACTAATATATTTGCCCCGTTATAATTGTATGTAGACATGCGTACCCTCTATATAAATAAAAATTGATGTGTTTCTTCAAAATCGTGCATCTCCGAAAGTTCTTGACCAATTGTATTCAAATTTTGTGTCAATCCAGTATTCCACTACAAGCGTACTAGTAGGTACATATTTGCTTTATATCTCTTATATATTTATTTCGAAAACTTTCTAAGATTTGCGATTAGGAACATCTACATCACAAGTACAAACGTAAATGTTCGTTTCTACAAATCCTCAGGTCCCCAAAACTTCATCTGGTATTGCTCTGAAATTTTGTTGCTGCATTCCATTATAACACTCAATTGTTTTTGTATACCTATAGCAACGCCATTTGGTACATATGTAATATATATGTAATAAGAGGCGAAACATTATAAAAATGTGAATATGGAATTGTTCGGCATTGTTAACCTCCGAAACTTTTTTCACCAACTTCTTAGAATTTTTTACACAACGAGTGTTTAGGTACCTAATTCTTAATATATGGATCTTTTAATACACATAATCTATAAATATATATGTGTAATATATAAAGGGAAAACGTTGTTATGAAAAGTCTCACGATGTACCATACCAATTTACTTCAAATTTTACACGTTACTGTAATAAACGTTCAGACAGATATAGACCACACACTTTTTAATATATAAATATACAGTAGTGAAAAGTTGTCGCCAGACGGGAAAGTTCTATTTAGGGTTTCTTGATTTATGATTAGAAGCAGAATATGCAATAACGGTAAACATGGCTCTAGGTCATAGAGAGGGGAAAAGAGGAGTTGGACAGAGGGATGGGAGGAAATAGACATAGAAAACAGGATGGAGGAGATGGACAGAGAGCAGGGCCATGAGAAGATAGAGACAGAGGGTGGAAGAAGGAGGAGATGATTAGAGACTGGGAGATAGAGGTGATGGACTGAAAGGGGTGGAGAGAGAGGGGGCAGGAGAAGATGAAGAGAGAGGGGGTAGGACAACCTGGACAGAGAGAGAGAGGGAAGAGGTGGTATACAGAGAGAGGGGCAAGGAAGAGGAGATACACAAAAAAATGGGAGGGTGAGATGGAAAGAGACAGGAGAGAGAAGGAGTTTAGGAGACATATCTAGTTCCCATTCATATTAGAAAATTGTGATTTCTAATTTCTGTGCTTTCCATTTAAGCATACTGAGTCACAGCAAAGGGTGCCTCGGTACAGCTAGTGTATTTTTTTAAAAAAATGGCCTATGACCACATTAAAGTTATTAGAGTATCATGTAGAAATCGGAAGCTAATCAGTCGAGTACTTTTTAAGATTTTTGATAACAACTTAAAAAAACAACTTGTCTTTACATAGCAGTATAGATATTAAACAACACATCATTTTATTCCTACTCATGGTACTACCCCACAGACAAGGTTTCTCCACTGGCTACAATTCCTTAAGTAGAAATTCATCAATGGAACAGACATCGTCCAAAAGCAATGATTTTAGAATCGTTTTTAAACTTTCTTTGCTATCTGTCTGACATTTTATGTTACTGCAAAAATGATCAAAAATGTTTATTCTTGAGCGTTGAACTCTTCTTTGAGCCACTCACAACTTGAACAGTGGGTGTTAAAGGTCATTCTCTCTCCAATGTTGAAGGTATGTACATCACTGTTCTTCTCAAATTATGATGGATTATTTACGATAAACTTCATTAGCGATAAAATGTATTGTAGAGGTGCAGATAAAATGTCTAACTCTTTGAAGAGGTGCCGTAATAGGCAATACAATAGGAGATACCTTCTTCCATGCACTTCACATTGGTTTGCAGAGTATTGATGAAGCTGTAGATTTATATCAATGTGAGACCTAAGAATGATACCGCAGTAAGTTGGAAGCTTCTGAGTAATTTGTGGTTCTTCGTCTGGACCCTTGAGTCTTCTCACCAGATAACGTAATGTAGAGTTTTTCGCTAGAAGGAAACATTTACGTTGAGTCTTCAGACTACGAGAAAAGGAGGCGACAGTCTTCGTCACTCTCGGTCGCAACCATCCTCCCCCCCACCCGCTCCCCCTGCCAGCCATCAACCCGCCCTTTCCCAAAGCATTCAGCGCCCACTCACCGCCTCCCACTCTTTTTCCGTCCATGTATCTTCCTGTCTGTATTACATTTCGAATCCACTGTTGTGGAGACAGTAAATAGACATTTTACTTTCCGAGAATTTGTGCTCTCTTGGCAGTTGGGGACTGCTTGAGGACAACGTCGTTTAATTGCATCCGCGAGACAGGCAGGCAGCACTCGCAGCAACTCTCAAGAAGGCCGAGTCTTGGGCTGCTCATTAACGAAGACAGAGACCGCAAACAACTGGAGATTAAACAGACGCCTCGACTCCAGCCGCCCCCTGCCCCACGAGGCCAAGGCGGCCTCTAACAGCCATCCAGTGCGCTCGCCTCGCTCACCGCCCTCCTTACCACCCCCCCTACCCTCTGCTCAAAGTTTGCGGTTTCGCAGGTGGAATAAAACTGACAACCTGCGTAGGGATGAAAGCAGGTTCATTATATTAAGGATTACAGTATACCACATTATTTCCCACTCTTTTGGATATGGAACACTATTTTTCAACATAATCCAAGTTCAATGTGACGGCCTCACTCCACCACAGCTGGAGTGCCTGTATGGAAAAATATTACCACTCTACTGGTCAACGTCAGAGCCCATGGCCGGCTGTAAGGCTGATGGGGAAAAACATGTCATTGACGTTCAATGTGCTGCTCTCAGGCGAGACGACTTGTGTAAAGCCTTTCCTTGTTATGGAGAAGGAAAAGTTTATTTGCAGATAATCTTTCGTAGTTTTTTATGGTCTTGTGTTTGGCGGCGAGGAACCCAGCGGGCAAACGCACACGTCTGAATAGCCCAGCTGCTGGACTACCAGCAGAGAGATCCAGGAGCGAAGCGAGTCGTTTGTGATCCATCGATCACCTCAACTGAGTGTGTCCATTCGTCTCAACATTGCAGGAGTCACAGCTGTGTACTGTCAGTGAATGGGTAAAGATAGTATGAGCTCACTTTTGATACCAAATTGATATGAAAATTAATTAAATTATGATAGCCGAGTGGCTTAAGAACATCCTGGTTCATTTATGATCTCTTGGCGATAATCCGTCCTTCTGAGAAAGCAGCCACCCTCTCCCACTCACCCGTCCCTAGCCACTCTGGAGAACTCCAACCCTCTCCCCTGCCCATCACAGATAAAATAGTACTTTCAGACCTGTATCATTGGAAGGACCCTTTCATGCTCTCTCAAAATGATTGACTAATTAAATCAATAAATTTAGTACCCTTCCTCCTCTGATAAATCCTTCAGCCCCAACCCCTCAAAATCTGAAAATTGACCGGGAAAAGACTCTGTCTCGAGAAGGAGAAACTCTGACAGAATATTCAGATCATTATCAGTTACATAGCAAATGATATAGTGTTTATTTATAAAGTTCATTTCACAGTGATTGGCTAACCCTTGGCCATCATTCTCTGCTGTTTTGGAAGACGCAAGCCTTGTAAAACACATAAAAAAGAACTAATAAAGTAGATCACTTTTTCCGTATCACGCAAGGAATACCGTTACGAAATCAATGTCAACATAACTCACCTCACATAATCTTCAAATCACGTCTTCCCACCTACCACACTACAGATATGCTAGCTGGGATTTTGTGCCTTGACACGCCCATCCACTGGCTACATCTCCAGCCTGCACCACGCCCTGTGTCCGACAGGTCTCATTACACCAACCGAAGCTCTGGGATTGCTGTTGGCAGCTACACCAGCAGCCGACTTGCGGAATTAGCACACCCCAAGTGGTTACTTCACGACGTGAACCACTGCTTGGCAGAATTCTAACCAACCTGTCTACAACAGCGGACTGTCTGGACGCCGTAGTCCCCTTTGTACGTGTAGGCGTCGTTTGCCACCACAAGTGCCAACATTGGGTGGCAGCATCTGCACAATCAGCTCACAAACATGCACCTTCCATACCAAGTCAGAGGCAATAACTGCTCTATGTGCTCACTCTGCTGTGCAGATACTGACTGAGTTAGTCTGCACTACCACGGCCCGCATCTCGTGGTCGTGCGGTAGCGTTCTCGCTTCCCACGCCCGGGTTCCCGGGTTCGATTCCCGGCGGGGTCAGGGATTTTCTCTGCCTCGTGATGGCTGGGTGTTGTGTGCTGTCCTTAGGTTAGTTAGGTTTAAGTAGTTCTAAGTTCTAGGGGACTTATGACCACAGCAGTTGAGTCCCATAGTGCTCAGAGCCATTTGAACCATTTTTTTTTTGCACTACCACTTGCAGAGGATACCGGCAGAAGCAACTCCAAACCCCTTCTCCCCCCAATGCACTCCTCTCCGCCCCCTCGCCCATCTGGTTACATCCAGTGAGAGAAAGCAGAAGGTGGTAGCAACCACTTGGTATAGGTGGCGCCAACTCTTTGATATTGATGCCTAGGGAATTCCTCCTGGAACATATTCTCTCTCTCTCTCTCTCTCTCTCTCTCTCTCTCTCTCACACACACACACTTTCTCTCTCAGGTGGCTACCTCCTGGTCAGCGAACGTTTGTCATGTGGCACACTGACCTTTGGAGATGACGGAGTCCCACGTCTAACTGACAAACCAGGGACTCCTAAGATACGACTTGGCAAACAAATGGTAATGAGATGGGGAGCTATTAATATCAATGGGGGCTACTCTGGGAAGAAGGTAGAGCTGTCAGAGTCTGCAGGTAAGATGGGGCTGGACGTTTTAGCTGTTAGGTCTACCTGTCAGGAGTCAAACCAGGAATAGCACAATGGGATGTTGGGCTTTACATCAGGAAAGAAATGGAACCCAGCGTAGTTGCAATAAGATATGTAAACGGACGACTGATGTGGATAGATTTGACAGTGTCTAGCAAGAAAATTAGGATTGTGTCAGTATATTCGCATTGTGAAGGGACAGATCAAGACAAGATGGATAGTTTTTATGAGGCACTCAGTGATGTAGTTGTTAGAGTAAAGGGCAAGGACAGTGTTCTGCTCATGGGTGATTTTAACGCTAGGATTGGAAATCGTACAGAAAGGTATGAAAAGATTATGGGTAAATTTGGAGAGGATATGGAGGCCAGCAGGAACGGGAAACAACTCTTGGATTTCTGTGCCAGCATGGGCTCAGTAATCACAAACTCCATTTTAAACATATGAACATTCACCGGTATACTTGGGAAGGCTGGGGAACCAGATCTGTCATTGACTATATAATAACAGATCAGGAATTCAGGAAGGCTGTTACGGACACACGTGTATTCAGGGGATTCTTTGATGACACTGATCATTATTTAATCTACAGTGAAATTGAGATTGTGAGGCCGAAAGTGCAGGAGGTCAGGTCCATATGTAGGAGGATAAAAGTGGAGAAACTTCAGGATAAGGAAATCAGGCACAAGTACATAACAGCGATCTCAGAAAGGTACCAGTTAGCTGAATGTTGTCAATTACAGTCATTGGAAAAGGAATGGACATGGTACAGGGACACAGTACTAGAAGAGGCTAAAGAATGTTTTGGAACAGTAGTGTGTAAAAGTAGGATGAAGCAAACAGCTTGGTGGAATGACACAGTCAAGGCAGCCTGTAAAAGGAAAAAGAAGGCGTATCAAAAATGGCTACATACTAGAACTCAGGTAGACAGAGAATGTTATGTTGAAGAAAGAAACAAAGCCGAACAGATAATTGCAGCATCCAAGAAGAAATCTTGGGAAGACTTTGAACCCAGGTTGGAGACTATGGGTCAAGCTGCTGGAAAACCATTCTGGAGTGTAATTAGCAATCTTCGAAAGGGAGGTAAGAAGGAAATGACAAGTACTTTGGACAGGTCAGGAAAACTGCTGGTGAATCCTGTGGATGCCTTGGGCAGATGAAGGGAATATTTTGAAGAGTTGCTCAATGTAGGTGAAAATACGATCAGTAATGTTTCAGATTTCGAGGTAGAATGGGATAGTAATGATGATGCAAATAGAATCACATTTGAGGAAGTGGAGAAAATAATCAGTAGGTTGCAGTTCAATAAATCAGCTGGGGTGGATGAAATTAAGTCGGAACTCATCAAACACAGTGGAATGTCAGGTCTTAAATGGCTACACAGAATAATTGAAATGGCCTGGGAGTCCGGACAGGTTCTATCAGACTGGACAAAAGCAGTAATCACACCAATCTTTAAACATGGAAACAGAAAAGATTGTAACAACTACAGAGGTATCTCTTTAATCAGCGTTGAGGGTAAAATCTTCACAGGTATTGTTGAAAGTGCGAGTATTAGTTGAAGACCAATTGGATGAAAATCAGTGTGGGCTTAGGCCTCTTAGAGGGTGTCAGGACCAGATCTTTAGCTTACGGCAAATAATGGAGAAGTGTTATGAGTGGAACAGGGAATTGTATCTATGCTTTATAGATCTAGAAAAGGCATATGACCGGGTTCCTAGGAGGAAGTTATCGTCTGTTCTACAAGATTATGGAATAGGAGGCAAACGTTTGCAAGCAATTAAAGGTCTTTACATGGGGAAATGGAAGAGGATGTAGATGAAGACGAAATGGGAGATAAGATACTGCGTGAAGAGTTTGACAGAGCACTGAAAGACCTGAGTCGAAACAAGGCCCCGGGAGTAGACAACATTCCATTTGAACTACTGATGGCCTCGTGAGAGCCAGTCATGACAAAACTCTACCATCTGGTGAGCACGATGTATGAGACAGGCGAAATACCCTCAGACTTCAAGAAGAATATAATAATTCCAATCCCAAAGAAAGCAGGTGTTGACAGATGTGAAAATTACCGAACTATCAGTTTAATAAGTCACAGCTGCAAAATACTACCGCGAATTCTTTACAGACGAATGGAAAAACTGGTAGAAGCCGACCTCGGGGAAGATCAGTTTGGATTCCGTAGAAATGTTGGAACACGTGAGGCAATACTGACCTTACGACTTATCTTAGAAGAAAGATTAAGAAAAGGCAAACCTACGTTTCTAGCATTTGTAGACTTAGAGAAAGCTTTTGACAATGTTAACTGGAATACTCTCTTTCAAATTCTGAAGGTGGCAGGGGTAAAATACAGGGAGCGAAAGGCTATTTACAGTTTGTACAGAAACCAGATGGCAGTTATACGAGTCGAGGGGAATGAAAGGGAAGCAGTGGTTGGGAAAGGAGTAAGACAGGGTTGTAGCCTCTCCCCGATGTTATTCAATCTGTATATTGAGCAAGCAGTAAAGGAAACAAAAGAAAAATTCGGAGTAGGTATTAAAATTCATGGAGAAGAAGTAAAAACTTTGAGGTTCGCCGATGACATTGTAATTCTGTCAGAGACAGCAAAGGACTTGGAAGAGCAGTTGAACGGAATGGACAGTGTCTTGAAAGGAGGATATAAGATGAACATCAACAAAAGCAAAACGAGGATAATGGAATGTAGTCAAATTAAGTCGGGTGATGCTGAGGGAATTAGATTAGGAAATGAGACACTTAAAGTAGTAAAGGAGTTTTGCTATTTAGGGAGTAAAATAACCGATGATGGTCGAAGTAGAGAGGATATAAAATGTAGACTGGCAATGGCAAGGAAAACGTTTCTCAAGAAGAGGAATTTGTTAACATCGAGTATAGATTTAAGTGTCAGGAAGTCGTTTCTGAAAGTATTTGTATGGAGTGTAGCCATGTATGGAAGTGAAACATGGACGATAACTAGTTTGGACAAGAAGAGAATAGAAGCTTTCGAAATGTGGTGCTACAGAAGAATGCTGAAGATAAGGTGGGTAGATCACGTAACTAATGAGGAGGTATTGAATAGGATTGGGGAGAAGGGAAGTTTGTGGCACAACTTGACTAGAAGAAGGGATCGGTTGGTAGGACATGTTTTGAGGCATCAAGGGATCACAAATTTAGCATTGGAGGGCAGTGTGGAGGGAAAAAATCGTAGAGGGAGACCAAGAGATGAATACACTAAGCAGATTCAGAAAGATGTAGGTTGCAGTAGATACTGGGAGATGAAGAAGCTTGCACAGGATAGAGTAGCATGGAGAGCTGCATCAAACTTGTCTCAGGACTGAAGACCACAACAACAACAACACATGGATAGTCAGGTAGCAGTTAGAGTTGACGGTAAATTGAGTTCATGGTTCAGAGTAGTTTCAGGGGTAAGACAAGGCTGCAACCTGTCTCCACTGTTGTTCATATTATTTATGGCTCATATGTTCAAAACAATAGACTGGCTGGGTGAGATTAAGATCGGTGAACACAAAATAAGCAGTCTTGCAAATGCGAATGACTTAGTTGTGATGGCAGATTCGATTGAAAGTTTGCAAAGTTATATTTCAGAGCTAGATCAGAAATGTAGGGACTATGGTATGAGGATTATCATCTTCAAAACGAAAGTAATGTCAGTGGGAAAGAAATGTAAACGGATTGAGTGCCAAATAGGAGGAACAAAGTTAGAACAGGTGGACGGTATCAAGTACTTAGGATGCATATTCTCATAGGATGGCAACATAGTGAAAGAACTGGAAGCGAGGTGTAGCAAAGCTAATGTAGTGAGCGTTCAGCTACGATCTACAGTCTTCTGCAAGAAGGAAGTCAGTACCAAGACTAAGTTGTCTGTGCACCGTTCAATCTTTCGACCAACTTTGTTGTATGGGAGCGAAATCTGGGTGGATTAAGGTTACCTTATCAACAAGGTTGAGGTTACGGATATGAAAGTAGCTAGGATGATTGCAGGTACTAGTAGATGGGAACAATGGCAGGAGGGTGTCCACAATGAGGAAATCAAAGAAAAACTGGGAATGAACTCTATAGATTTAGCAGTCAGGGCGAACAGGCTTAGATGGTGGGGTCATGTTACACGCATGGGAGAAGCAAGGTTACCCAAGAGACTCATGGGTTCAGCAGTAGAGGGTAGGAGGAGTCGGGGCAGACCATGGAGGAGGTACCTGGATTCGGTTAAAAATGATTTTGAAGTAATAGGCTTAACATCAGAAGAGGCACCAATGTTAGCACTGAGTAGGGGATCATGGAGGAATTTCATAAGGGGGCTATGCTCCAGACTGAACGCTGGAAAGCATAATCAGTCTTAAATGATGATGATGATGATATGGAATTTCTAAGTTTGTCCTGTCAGCTACACATAGATGAGGAATGAATAGGAAAGGATCTACCACGCAACAGAATAGTAACAACAACAAATACCACTAAAAGACACAGTCACAGCAATATATTGGGAATTAATAAACCACGATCCTGGTATGTAGGAACACTGATCACAGTAAATTTACCCCCAACACATATTTTATAAGCCTGATCATCACCGTAAATCTATCACACACCACATCCAATGTATAATAATTCGCCAATAACAGAATGTTGGTGATACCAGCAGTACTGAGCGAAAATTCTAGGGTGGAAGGACATGCTCCATTTGCTTTTCTAGGGAGCGTTCCAGTGTGTCTTAGGAAGAGAGTCGTAATTGTCTTATAAGCGACAAGCTACTAAAAACGCGATTGCGAGTCTGTGTTACAATCATCCTGCACGGAAAGTAGTCTTAGTTCTACAGGCACACACAAGAGTCACTCACAATATCTGGGTTAATAACTATATGTTTTTTTTTCATATATAATCTGAGGTATTGTACTGCTTCCGAATGAAGTCGTCTTCCAGTCAAATACCACGACACTGAATATAGATAGAGATTGCAGATGTGTTCGTTAACGGACCAAACGTGCGGGTGCACGTCGCCAGAGGCGTAAGCTCGTAATAAAATCGTCCTTTTCACCTAACTTAGAAAGTGATTCAGCTAAGGAACGCTAAATTAAGCCGATATTTGCAACGCTCTAATGCCTCTGCTATTCATTTCTCACGCTAACAAAAATGGTTCAAATGGCTCTGAGCACTATGGGACTTAACTTCTAAGGTCATCAGTCACCTAGAACTTAGAACTACTTAAACCTAACTAAAATTAAGGACATCACACACATCCATGCCCGATGCAGGATTCGAACCTCCGACCGTAGCGGTCGCGCGGTTCCAGACTGTAGCGCCCAGAACCGCTTGGCCACACCGGCCGGCTCTCACGCTGACGAAAAGCATTTTTAACGCTTTCCATCTCCATACCATGTAGACGACGTAACAGGAGTTCTGTTGCGATATTTACATGGGCTATGAACGTGGTAGGTTTATCACTGCTTTAGAATGATCACGTATTGTATGTACTGTCCTGTGTGATTATGGCGACATAGGGAAAATGGAAGAGTTTACGGCATTGAGGAGCAGTCCCAAACAGCTGACTGAAGATTATAATTTCTACATTTAACCTCATCTTCCACAGTGATGTGGTAGCAGATGATTCGGTGCACCATTTTCGGAAGAGACGATTAACGTTGATTCCTCACATTTTATTGCATGTAGCACCCAGGTATGTGATCGATGTTCCGGTGCCCTAGGTGGTAGTCATCCTTACCTCCAAATCTTCGCACACTGCGTCATTCGTTTCTATGACTTACAGTTCATATTTATGTGTCGAAGAAGTAGATATTCTGCAGGACTGCTCCCCATAGACTGTGTATAGTAGCCCATGCACCATTAGTTGTCTATCCCTCTGGGGAGGAATGGAATGATTTCCATTCATCTGGGCCAGCATGTAAATACCTTCATCCCTCCACATTTTTTGTCGTATTTATATCAGTTATACGTATTTTTCGTCAGTTTTCATCATTTCACCAAGTTTTCCGTAATTTCAGTACATTTTACTCCATTACTCCCTACATTATTTTGCGAGATACATATAAATGTTCACATATCGCAAACCCTTAGACACAACCTACATCACATGTCACGAATACTGTTTCTTACTGTTGAAAATAGCCATCATAAGAGAGGTGGAGCAAAAATAACATCTCTTAACCGATACACTTTATAAATTCGGTAACATCTCGTTACGATTCGCCATCTGTCCGTATGTGGATGTAGTAACAAATTATCCTTGTATTCGTGAAATAAAGTCAAAAGTGTAAAGCCTTAGCTTCCATCCCTCTATTTCGAATCGAGCTACCCTTCGTTGACCCTACAGGCTAAGGGCATTGACCAAAACTCTTTATGTCCTCTCCCTATGCATCTCGTAACTTTCATCCATCTTTAACCAACCCTCCCACCAGCACCGTCTCCGATTTAATGTGAACATGAACACGACGAGGAGTAGGAGGGTACTATGCATGCTACTTCACATGAAGGAACAGGACGATCTGACTTCCACGTACACTTAGTTTTTTTTTAAGGACTGTAGCACCTGTTATCAACTTCTACTGACCTGCACTAATGATATAGACCGATTTTCTCATGCCAGTGCTAAAACTGTTGTTCTGCAAAGACTGCTCCCTACCATCACCCGTCATCACCCGTCCAGTTACACACGATCTCTCTTGATGTTTGCATGCTGAGGATTTTAGCACTCCTTGTTCATATATAGCAGATGCAAGACTGAGAAATTTGACAGAATTGCAGGGATACAGCTGACGATTAAGAAGAAGAACAAGAGGAAGAAGAAAGGTTTGAGATATGCATATCGCATCTCCAGACGGAAGGAGTTTGCAGGATTTTACTTAAATCACTTGTACTTTCTATTGTGTAAGATTATTGTAGTGTCTGGATTTCACACCAAGAATATACTGGGAAGAGCGAAACGATGATAGAACATAAACACAAACTCACAGCAGCAGTGTTTGACATGTGAAATTACACGCCATGTTACAGTAACTCCATAAATAGAACACACTCTCTTCCTCACACATAAAATTTCTCAAGGAGATGTGTACACAGGGATCGCAGTACCTCACAAACCGCTACTACCGACTTAGAATCACTGCAGTCATGAAACCAAAGACTTGATTTATGTCCAATATCTGTCAGGGAAATGTAGTACATCGCAAACACCTTCATTCATCTAGAGTTGGGTGTTGAAATATGGCTTTAATCCATTAATGATGAACGTCGCTCTTGACGGTTCATGATTCACAATATTTCACAATATCATCTGTTCAGAAGACATATAGCAACTGAATATGGCGCCTTGCTAGGTCGTTGCAAATGACGTAGCTGAAGGCTGTGCTAAACTGTCGTCTCGGCAAATGAGAGCGTATGTTGACAGTGAATCATCGCTAGCAACGTCGGCTGTACAACTGGGGCGAGTGCTAGGGAGTCTCTCTAGACTAGACCTCCCGTGTGGCGGCGCTCGGTCTGCAATCACTGATAGTGGCGACACGCGGGTCCGACGTATACTAACGGACCTCGGCCGATTTAAAGGCTTCCACCTAGCAAGTGTGGTGTCTGGGGGTGACACCACATTCCTCCCCCGCAAATCGCTTTACGGTTGTGGTATAAGCCCTCCGCCCTCCATGGGGAGAACCCCATGTTGACGTATGCGACGAGGTGGGGTGCCTAACAACAGGTGAGGCTGTGCCACCCCCACCCTGCCATTCAAACCGCGGGGAGCTAGGGAACGTCTGAAAACCTACTCCAGGGTGCACGCCAACATGCGGTGTATGCCCCCGTAGAGAGACATGACGGAGCGAAGGGTCGACCTCAATCATGACAGGGCACCCGACGGGCGAAGACGACATATGGTCCGGAGCGGGCAAGAGTTCCATGTCGGAGGACAACTGGTCACGGGGAGCGATCAGCGGCGTGTGACCCAGGGAGGCGCCCGGCGGCTGCAGCGACGCGTCCACTGCTGGCGTCGCCGGCGGGAGAACAAACAGGCGGCGGCGGCGGCGGCGGCGCGTCGCCATGGGGCAAAATGGAAGGCAGCGTCGGTAACACCTGGGGCTGAGGCGAGCCAGTAGATAGGTCCCCGGGGCGCTGACCGGACGGCACCGTCGCTGAAAGCAGACGGCGAGCGGCAGATCCCGTACGACGACAGAGGGGCAGCTGATTGAGATGCCGGCGCACTTCACCAGAGGCCCCCAAAACCAGATACATAGCGCTTCCGAGGCAGCGAAGAATGCACCCTTCGAGCCAACGCCGTCAACCTCGATAGTGGCGGTAGTAGACAACGTCGCCTGGGCAAAAGCAGGTGTCTGCCGCAGCACAGGAACCTGATGCGGCGGATGTAGCAAAGACATCAAGGTTAGATGAATGCGACCGTAGAGCAACTCAGCCGGCGAGCGACTATCTCAGGGCTGAGAGCGATACGAGGACAAAAAGAGCAATAACGCGTCCTCCCGAGAATGCGAGTCTTTCAACTTCAGCATCTGTGACTTGAAAAGCCTGAAAAATCGTTCAGCGCCACCGTTTGACTGTGGTGAAAATTGCGCGGACGTCAGATGTTGAATACCATTGGCCTTGTAGAATGACTGAAATTCTGCGGACATGAATTGTGGGCCATTGTCGGAAACAATTGTCTGGGGAAGACCTTCAATGCAAAATAAAGCAGATAACGCTTGGATGGTGGCAGATGATGTCGTGGAAGACATCCGGACAACAAAAGGAAAATTACTGAATGAATCTATCACAACCAACCATCGAGCATTCCAGAATGGACCAGCAAAATCGATGTCTAAGCGTTGCCAAGGGCAAGTGGCTTTTGGTCATGCAAAGAATTTCCGCGGTGGTGCTGATTGTTGTTTGGCACACACCATGCAAGAAGAGCACATATTCGTAATCGCGGCATCGATTCCGAACCAAGTACAGTGCTGACGAGCAAGTTGTTTCGTTCTCACTATACCCCAATGTCCTTGGTGGAGAAGCTTTAAGACAGAGGACTGTAAAGAACGTGGTACCACGACCCTGGACTGATCATTATCAGAACGCAACATCAAAACACCACGTAGAACAAAAAGTCTCTCCTTGTGAGCAAAAAATCGGCGAACCAACGGGTCCCCGATTGGTGACTTTGACAAGTGCCATTGCGCAGCAACAAAACGCAGAACGGTAGCAAGGACAGGGTCGGCAGTTGTGGCTGTAGCTACACGACGAAAATCAGTCGGAAACGATTCGACCACGTCATCCGTTTCCGAATCAATGAACATGCAAGCAAGTTCGGAGGAATCGAATGCCCTATACTCAGCTACAGGCGAACGGGACAACGCATCGGAGTTTCCGTGCTTATCAGTGGACCGATACAAGATATCGTAGTGGTACTGCGAGAGTAAAATAGACCAGCGAATGAATTTCTGCGCTGTACGTGGAGGTACAGGCTTATTCGGATGAAAAAGCGATGTCAAAGGTTTGTGGTCTGTGTTTATGGTAAAGTGACGACCATACAAGAAGTCATGGAACTTTGTAACACCAAATACGAGTGTCAATGCTTCTTTCTTGATGTATGAATAGTTTCTTTGCGCAGACAAGAGCAATTTGGAGGCAAAGGCAATAGGGCGATCGTGCGAGCCATCTTTGTGCGCAAGCTCAGCACCGATCCCGAAATCCGATGTATCCACCATCACCAAAAGGAGCTTCTGGCGATCGAATGGCGTAAGGCAAGTATTGGAAAGCAACGCCGATTTCAACCGGCGAAAGGTGCATTCGCATTCCGTCGTCCAGACAAACGGAACACCTTCACGGCGTAAGCGATGAAGCGGAGCTGAAATGGAAGAAGCATGCGGCATGTATCTGTGATAATAGTTGATTTTACCCAGCACACTCTGTAGCTGCTTCAAATTCTGCGGCGAAGGCAAGTTGTGTGTTCCACGGAGGTGCGTGGGACTGTGATGTATGCCTTGGGCATTGAGTACATGTCCCAGGTATGGCAAGTCACTAGAAAAAAACGCACATTGGTCCTTCCGTAAGCGGAGACCATTTTGTCTCGAGACCTGAAGTAATGTTCTGAGATTGGCCAAATGTTCTTCTTCCGTCTTTCCGGACATCACAATATCGTCCAGATAGTTGGCTGCAGTAGAGACCGGCGCACAAACAGTTTGTAGATATTGCTGAAACAATGCAGGGGCGGATGCACACCCGAATGGCAAACGTTTGAATTGATACAAACCAAGATGCGTTTTAACCACGAAAACGCGCTGGTGTTCTTCTTCCGCCGGTAGTTGCAAATACGCATCTGCTAGGTCCAACTTCAAAAAATATTTCCCCGGACACAGTTTGTCAAAAAGATCTTCCAGGCGGGGTAAATGAAAAGTTGCAGTCACTAGTTGTGGATTCACTGTTGCCTTGAAGTCCACACAAAGTCTCAATTTTCTCGAAGGTTTTGGCAAGGGTGATGCCCAGAGAGAAGCTTGCACACGTTCAATTACATCTTGTGATTCCAAATCGTGTAATGTTTTTGCAACCTCATCATGCAATGCGTCGGGAACATTGCGCGCTCTGAAAAATTTCGGTTGCGCGTTCACTTTCAGTCCCAAATGTGCTTTATAGTTCTTAGCGCAACCGAGGCCCGGTGCAAAAATGTCTGCAAATTCTTCACATAGACGAGAAACACTGTCTGAAGGCACAGTCTGGTTCACTGATATGACCTGATTTACTATAGACAAGTTAAACAACTGTTATAAATCGAAACCAAACAAGTTCACTGCAGAAGAAGAACGAAGGACGTAAAATGACACAAGTTTTTTCTGTCCTTAGTATGTTCCAAGAAGGCTGGACTTTCCTAACACAGGGATCTCTTGACCTGAATAGCTACGTAACTTAACATTTGCGGCACGCAACGGCGGTGTGCCCAGCAGTTTGTAAGTGTCTTGATTGATCAGTGAAACTGCTGCTCTGGTATTGAGCTGGAATGGTATCACTTTGCCGTTAATGTCCAAGTCTACAAAACGTTTACTGTCCTGCTGACTACAAAAGCGACTATCTCGTGCAACGTGAACTGACACTGGTACAAAATCACTTGCGACTTGACGGGAGTCCCGGTGATGTCGACGCACACTATTTGTGAGACTGTCGTCTCGGCAAATGAGAGCGTATGTAGACAGTGAACCATCGCTAGGAAAGTCGGCTGTACAACTGGGGCGAGTGCTAGGAACTCTCCCTAGGCTAGACCTGCCGTGTGGCGGCGCTCGGTCTGCAATCACTGATAGAGGTGACACGCGCGTCCGACGTGTACTAACGGACCGCGGCCGATTTAAAGGCTACCACCTAGCAAGTGTGGTGTCTGGCGGTGACACCACAGCTTGCGTCTACGGACATGATTCATCACACATGCTTTGGAAGTCCTCTGCTGGCTTTGGTATATGGAGGTTTGCTGTAAACGTCTGCGGATAGATAGCTCTGTAGGTTACACACAGAACACGCAGTTGTATACGAGTAGATAGCAAGTTATAACACACAACTGGTGCACCCCGAGACAACAATGGAAACAAAAGGTTCAATGCATGATAAATGACCTGCAGCAGCATTTCCCTCTCATTAGAATTCATCATCGGTCTACCATTAATTCACAACTCGTTACAACCCACCCTTAGCGATCATTCTATTATCTTTCTAAAATTCCTTAATACAGACTTTGGAGGCGGATGGTTCTGTTTACCAGGGAAAAATCAAAGGCAGCAATCAACTTGCGAGTATCACTATTACCTCAATAGACATAATGCAGAATGTTGTTAAAAAGCATGCAGCTATAAGGTATTCTTGTACATGTGAATGATTATGTGACAGCAAGAGGAATGTGAGGAAAAATTAACATGGAAGCACCAGGAACCAAGGAAACAGTCACTGTTCTTCAACAGTGATAATACAGCTACAATAGAATGTTTAACGTGGATGACCACTAAACATAGAGCAATAAATTTGTACACGTCGGATCACAACCCCAGATGTGAGCACAAAGTTATCAGCAACGACCTCATATATTTTAATAAAGTGTCCTTAGCTAAAGGACGTTACATTACCAGCTGTAATACATGACTACAGAACTGATCGCGGATTGGAGATGTGCAAGACTGCTTAGGTGCTTTAAACCCTTACAAAGAGTACTTACAATATGCTTCTCAGTACACTCCATCAATGACAGCCATGCAATGTCACCTAACTAATACCTTATAGAAAAGTTGATGCATGCTTTTTAACAACATTTTGCTGTATGCCTGTTAAGGTAATAACGATACATGCAGGAAGACTGTTGTCCTCAATGCTGTGCTGGAAAACCGAACTATCTGCTTATAAACTGACATGGATCTGCAGTAAAGGTTGAAGCAAAGTACACAGAGTGATAGATTGAGAGGGATTGTGACGATGTGCAATTTAATGGCAGACTGATGATGCATTCTAATGAGAGATATGTTACTGCAGGTCGTTTATCACGCATTTACCTATTTCGTATTCCTCTGACACATATTGCACATAAATCGAGTCTTCAGTTTCATAACTGCAATTATTCTAGGTTATCGATAGGGATCACCTTGAGAAATATTGTGTGTGTGGTAGAGAGTGTGTTCTGTTTACGGAGTTGGTGCAGTATTGGGTGTAATTTCACACATCGAAAATCGCTGGTATGCATTTGTGTTTTGTGTTTCGGTGTCATTTCTTTCTCCACAGCACATTCTTGGTATGGGATCCCGACACTACAACGAGAATCGATAGCACGAGTGATTTGAGTTAAAACGTTTCAAACTCCTTCCATCTGCAATTTCAACATGCATAATTTAAACGTTTCTTCTTCTTCTTCTTAATCATCTCTTGTATCATAACAACACTGTCAAATGTCCCAAGTTTGCTCCTATTATATACGAATAAGAAGTGCTAAACTCCTCAGCATGAAAACATCTGGAGAGAGCATGTGTAATAGGAGGTTATTACGAAGCAGTCTTTGCAGAACAGAAGTTGAAATGAGAAAATCGGTCTACATCACTAGGCCGATCAGCAGAAGTTTGGAGCAGGTGTTATCATCGTTGCAGATGCAAAATGTCGAAGTGTATTGATCACATGGAACTCAGTTCTTTCTGTTCCAGCATGTGACATTGAATATCGGAAGTATAGTACCCTCCTACATCTCGTCAGCTTAAAATTAATTCAGAAGCAGTGTTGGGGGGAGGGTTGGTTAAAGATGGGGAAGACTTATGAGAAGCATAGAGAGAGACCGTATAGAATTTTGGTCAGCGTCCTTGGCCTATAGGTTCAACGAGGGAGAAGTCCATTTACAAATGAGTGAGTACTACAGCTTTAATCTCTGGGTTTATACCACGAATGCAAGAATACTATGTACTTCGTCCACACATGGGACAAATTGGAAATCATATTTTTGTCAATAAGAAACACTGTCTCTGTCTTTCATTTCAACCATCGTGTGTGTTGTGGGAGCAGCGTAGTTTACAGCATGTAACGCCAAGTCTTCTGTTAAAGCCAATGAATCGAAACATGTCCATGTTGGTTTAGCACTGAACACAGATTTCGAATTCGTGGTGGAAAAACGAAATGTATGGCGGTGTACAAAAGCTGCAGTCATACATTGCTTCAATGTGTTACAGCAGAAAAACAATGCACCAAATTGCTTAATAAAGAGCGACACAGAAACATTCTCTTACAATTAACAGGCTGTGGCATATGGTCCTCCTATAGTACAGTTGGCAAAACTTTACATTGCTCTGTGCAACTGACCTTGATCACTGGCTGCCTGCTCCAATGGCCCAATACTTGTCTATTTATTAGATTGACACACATGTTCAATGTTACCATGCACATAGTATGTGTTTTCGATACATCAGAAGAAAGGCGTGCAGTCATATCATACCGAGTTCTCGACCAAGTGACGTTAGTGTAATTTTTATAATTTGCAGTGTTCCTTTGTTAGATGACACATAATAATGCGAAGGGAAAGAATGTTTGGATGACAGACATGAATGCATCCTGAGATACACGAATGCCCTTCGGACTAAAGTACCTGCATATAGTTTGGAAATGCACTGCAGTCTGGTAGCAACATACGTGTCCTTCTTCCAGTCCCCTTATGATGTCAGGTTTTGCTGATTTTCTTCATAAGAACCACCCATGGAACTGCTCATACTCTCTTTTCTACCACCTTGTGTCGCAAGATAAAATTTCATTTGGCACTGGTCTTACACATAATACATAGTGGATGGAGCTAGAACAGCATGCTCCCATTGGCACTGAGCGGTAAAAACACAGTCTCAGCTCAACCTGTATCTCCACAGGATGCAGAGTGTGGTAAACATAGTGCTCTGTGACTCCCGCTCAGTTCCGACTTAAACTGGAATGATTAAATGTACAAAGTTGCAGGGAAAGCGGGGCAGATACTGAAGAACATTTGCAAAATGCAGAGAGAGAGAGAGTCTAAAATCAAAGTGAGGTTTTGCTGTATTGGGTCCTTAGCATATAGTTTCGAATTAGATGACTGCTTTACCGATAAGAGAGTGCAACCAATATGATTCACTAGTGGCTGTAATCATAGCATGTAACGCAAGTACATAGTCGAATGGAGTGACCTGATTCCAGATCGCATAATAGTTTCTACTAGTAAGTGTAAAACTACAGTTCTGAAAAATCGGTGTATTCGTCATTTCCTACGACTTCAATCTGGCATTGAATTTTAAAACGTGATTCACCACATAGCACACCATCTACATTATGTGATCATTCTCAGTCAAACATCATCCTCTCTCTTCCACAACTTTGTGAATATATGGTAGAAACTGTGTTAATGTCTACATGGTACTGAGATAGAATGTGTTACAAATATTTTTCAGTGTGGGAAATATCTAGCAGTGGCATGAGGCAGTTTCACATATCAGCTTAATATCATGTTCCTTAGCAGAATCGTTTCTAAATTCGGTGGGATAGATGATTTTATTATGAACTTATACCCCCGGTGACGTGAGCCCGCGTTTTCTGTTGGTTAATAAACACCACTTCAACCTCCATCGACATTCAATGCCGCGGTATTTGTCAGAAAGACCACTTCATTCGGAAACAGAACCACACCTCAAATTGTGAACAACGTATAGTTATTAACAAGGATATTGTGGGTGACTCTTGTGCGTGCCTGAGAACGAAGACCACTTTTAACTCAGGGTGACAGTAACATAGTCATTGCAATCGTGTTTTTAATAGCTTGTTGCTTCTACGACCATTTCGTCTCCATTCTTAAGACACATTGGTACACCTCCAAGAAGAAAAAAAGGAGCATGTTCGTCCATCTCAGAATTTACGCTCAATATTGTCTGGTGTCACCAGCATTCAGTTATTGGCGAATTGTTATACGCAGTAAGGGGTGTGTGGTGCATTTGCAGTGATCAGCAGGCTTATAAAGTATGTGTTGGTGTGTAAAGTTCCTGTGGTCGGAGTTCTGATATACTAGGAAAGTGGTTTACTGATTCACAATATATTAGAGGGATTGTGTCTTGTACTGATATTTGCTGTTACAGTCCTATCACACTGTAAGCGTTGTAGACCCTTTCCTCCTCATTCAGCGTCCTCATATTGCTGATAGAACGAAATTAAGGATTCTCTAGTGCCTTAAAATCCAATTGCGATTTACTGATTGATCAGTTTGTCATTTCTAATAGAGGTGTTGTGAGCACACACCAGTCAAACTCCCTCATAAATTTTTTAATGTCATAACATAAAATTGAGCCGAAATTTGAAATTTTAGCTACCTCCAACGTTATGGATATACTAACAAATTACCTAACGGTGCCATTATTCTCCAGCAGGAGGAAGGGAAAAACTCCGGAAGGGATATGAGCATGGCTCGGAAACTAGGCAGCTGCAGATGCAATTGCCGCCAAATATACCAGTTCTAGTATCCACCAATAGGATGAAAAGATAAACTGGCAACACACAAAAAGTATCGATTCAATTAATTAATTAGTCAATCAATACGACAGAGTGAGGGATCATTTCTAGACATATGAAACGTCCCCTTTGAACAAGTTATACAAGACTGGGCTTAACCTGACACACAATATTATTTAGCGCAACGCAATCTGACTATCAAAGATCCCTGCAAAAGAATGGCCCTGAGTAACATTAAACTATACCTTTCAGAAATCACTTACCTCACAAAAATCTTCATTACTCGAACTACTGCAATACAGCGAGCGCCACTACTGCCAGCTAAATAAAAGATTCAAACTACTGAAGGCACTAACTACTGATAGGGATGGTTAGCAAATGAAAGATATTAATAGAGGACAAACAATGTATTTACCTTAATATTCATAATTGACATCCAGTATTACAAAATATCAAAACTCCGCCATCTCTCTCCCCACATCCACCACTGCTGGCGGCTCACCTCTAACTGTGCAACGCTACGCGCTGTTAACATCCAGCTGCCCCTCTACAATGGCAGACAACAATGCAAACTAGCCACAGGCTGCACACAGCACAGCCAGTGATTTTCATACAGAGCGCTACGTAACGTTGCCAATATAAAAATCTAAACAGCCTACTTACATAAAGAAAACATAAACAGCCTACTTACAGACATATCTATTAATTTCTTCAGGAGATAGAGGGGTTATTGTGGCACACAAGAAGCGTTCACTAGTCAGAAAGTAGGTACCTGAAAGCGAGCGAGCGAGCGATCGAGCGAGAGAGAGAGAGGGGGAGAGAGATAGAGAGCGCGCATGTGTCCTAGTATGAATTTCCTAGGCATCAATGTCAAAGATTTGGCGCCACTTGTATCAAAGAGTTGCTACCAACTAATTCTTTGTCTTAGTGGAAGTAACAGGGTGGTTGAGGGGGAAGAGAGGAATGAATTCGGTGGAGAAGGGGTTGGGGGACTGCTTCTGCCAGCGTGCGCTGCCAGTGGTATTGCAAACTAACTCAGTCAATATCTGCACAGCAGTGTGAGCGCATAGAGCAGTTGCTGCCACTGACCTGGAGTAGAAGGTGTGTGTTTGGGTGCAGATTGTACAGGTGCTACAACCGGAAGTAGCCATTTGGGGTAACAAAGGATGCTGACACTTACAGAGGGCACCATAGTTGTAGGGGTGTCTTGGCCGCTGAACAGTTACGAAAGAGGAAAAGTAGTGCAGGAATCTGTGACACTATGGTCTGCTGGTTTGGCCAGGTTAGACAGACTCCATCCAAGCAGTGGCACATGACTTGACGTGGCTACTTGGGGCTAATACTGCAAGTCGGCTGGTGGTGCTGTGGCCTGCAGCAGTCGCGAGGCTTGAGCATGTGTTGTGTGGCCTCTTCGACGCCAGTATGTGGTAGAACTTAGCGAAGAAGCTGGCGCGTGGGCACACGAAAAGCAATGTCCTGGTCAGCATGCCCGCCCTGCAGCAGGTGCATAGAAGCGGTGGGTAGATTAGGCATGGTGGGTTATGATGATGTCGATTTCGTGATGGTATTCCCTGAGCGACTGTAGAAAAATCTATGTATTGAATTACATATTTTCGATTTATTTACAACACCTACATCTTCCAGAACAGTAGAGAATGATCAACAAGAGAGATCCAATCACTTGGAATTTAATTTTATAAGTAAACAGTATACCCTTTGTTATGTAATTGACACTGATCAGAATATCCTGTCAGGAGATCCTCCCTCTTCAGTATAGACTTAGTCGTTTCCGGCCAGTTCATGAGTGGGGGAGGGAGGGGGCTGGGGATTTACGAGAGGTGAAGGGGCCAATTAATTTATCAATTTAATTAACTAGTCAATCGCGTTGAGAGAGTGGGAAGGGGCTGTTTGAATCACTCAAGCTTGAAAGTGTGGTTGTATAAGCGAGGAGGAGGGAGCAGGATTAGAGGTGTCCTGTGTGGGTGAAGCGGTGAGGGGGGGGGGGGGCTTTCCTGGAAGGACGGATTATCCACAGTGTGTCATAAATAAACCCTCAGGGGCTCACAAACAATTTCGCAGAGCAATAGGTTAAGGTCATAAGTCGATCAGCTGCCACAATTAAATTAATTTAAATATCAATTTGATATCAAATGTGGCCTCATGCAGGCTTTATCGTAGCACTTCTGGCACCCAGGAGATCAGAGTGGTTTGCGCGGCCTTGTTGATGTTATCACAGGTGCCTAGTGCAACAACTAACCATGCTTTTCTTCTCTCCCAGGTCTCCGTATAAATTCCGTAATTGCCTCTTCATATGTGCAGCGCATCGGTTTTCCGTCAAAAGAAACTCCATAATAGCTCCCTGCTTTGAACGCACCTCCGCTACAGACGTCATTGTGAAGGCTACATATTTCGATGTCACCTGTCTGAACTTCATGAAACTATTGAGGCTGAAGCGAGAAGATTCACCACGGCAGAATAGATTTGGTATCAAATTGTTAGAGTGCTTTTTGAGACATTCAGGTAAATTCATTAGCATTCCGAACAGCGGAAAGCTGACTTTTGAAGTGTGCTTGGACTCAAAGTTATACCGAGCGCTAGCTACAGAGTGTACCGAACTACTGTGCAACAAGGGATGGACGTAACAGCGTGTAAGTGGCGTAGTTTTCAGAGACTGGTGTACTGTCCGTCAAACCAGGCGAGATGGCCCCATGGTTAGCACAGAAGCCTCACATTCTTGAAGAAGAGTTTAAAACCTGCATGCGGCCATCATGATTTATATTTTCTGTTTTTACCCTAAATCGCTGCATGGATCCTTAGTAAGAGCATGGTCAATTTCCCTCCCCATCCCTGAAAAAATCTTAGCATGTGCTTCGTCTCTAATGATCTTGATGGCAACAGGACGATAATATCCATCCTTGATTTTACTGTTTGCGAATAGATTAAGTCCTGACTGAAGTTATACTCTATTACATGAATTCGATTATCCATTAAGCTACTCTGAAACTAGACCTGATTGAGAACTGACCGGAAGGTGTGGACACAGTAGCACACACTTGCAGAAATTCTCTGCATAGGATACGAGATACTCACAGCTTGTTCAATTGAACATTGAAAGCTGTACAATTACTCTTAAAAGCCTCCCAAAATTAAAGAGTGAATGTGATTAGCTTGTAGCTGAACATGTACACGTGGGACAGTTTTCATTGCCTAGCTGCCCGACAGCAACTTGCAGCTTTCTACTTGTTGGATGGGCGATTGAGTGCTGACTCCCAGGCTAGAAGTGTACTGACTTCCTGGCTGTACCCTGTGTGTGCTGTGGTACCCATGGGCTTACCCTTTCACGACATCCGGAAGACGCTGTGAGTACGGGTCCACGTGTGTGTCAATCTTCGAATGCACTAAGACCTTTGCGTTTACCGGGGAGTGTCAGCAGGCGGACACACGGGGCCCTGCTGCTTTATGGGCAAGTTGTTTACACCAACCACTAAAGATTGTAGAACCTGGGCGCAAATAAGTTATTGAGTGATCTGACTTTCCTCTTCCGGTGTCGTGATAATGAAGTAATGCCCAAATTAGCCAGAATCAGTCATCATGTGCAGACCACGAAAGCCAGGAGTATCTACCAAAGGGCCAATCAAGCACCTTTTCTTGAAAGAATCTAACAAATACGCAGTGAGTTGAATAATATAATGTCCATGTTAGTAGCTTTGCATTTTTAATGGTGACAACTGTCTCACATCAAGAGTGGGATAATGTGGACATAACAACATTTGATCACTCAAGCAAGATATGAAAAAAAGAGCAGTTCACCAAACTATAGGATAAAGTGCACAAGAAAGACTCCATTAGGGATCCAAAACGGGTAGTGGTGAACCTTTCGTTCAGAAGTATTAGATGAAGCAGCTGTGTCAGTTTTTGCCAAATGTCTGAACTTCGCAACTACAATCAAGAGAATTCCTCTTGAACAAATCGTGAGGGCCGTCGAAGAAAACTTGTTTTGTCTTCAGAAAGTGCAGGTCGAAGAAGTAAGACAAGATGTGTCGAGAATTCTACGGAAATCGAAAACACATAAAAGCAACCTAACATCGCAGGTACGGAAAGCACTTAAGAAATCAAGAGAAACGAAAGCATCGTTGTGACGAAATCAGATAAGGAAAATGCTACAGTTGTTAACAAGGCTTTGGAATACCACAAGGAAATGGAACAACTATTAGCTGATCCTGTGTGCCTCAAGTTGAAAATCCTACCGACGAACAGAATCCTTTGAAAGTGAAAGATCTGATATCAGTGTCCAGAACGGATGGCTATATTATAAGAAATACATGTCTCACCCAGGATGTTTGGACTACCGAAGATCTACAAAGAATCGGTTCCTATGAGACTTATTAGTGAATGCGATTAACTAGCCAACTTACTTTTTGGCAAGTCATTTATCTGGAAAACCGAAACATCTAATTGAAAAAACAAATAATTTTGTCAAAAATTCTAGACATATTTTTAGAAATTATGTCGAGGGTGAAGATATCAGCAAGTGACATTCTTGTTTGCTTCGATGTCACGTTGTTTACTAACATCCCAGAAACAGGTACAATGGAGATCACAAGGGAAAAAGCTATTCCAAATTTTTGTGACTTAATTAACTTACTGCTTCGTTCGAGCTATTTTAAACACAATGATGAATTCAATGAGCGGTCTGACGGTCTTGCTATGAGGTCACTCGGGTCGCCAGTAGCATCTGACATTTTTATGGAACATCTTCAGCTACAGTCATTACGTAAGTGCTCTTTTGAAGCCTCCCTGTTGGCTCTGCTACGAGGATGACACTTTTGTTATATGGCCACACAGCGAAGAAAAGCTTGATGGGTTGCATAATGTCTTCAATGATATCCACCCAAAAATTTAGTTTATTTTTGAGGTTGAGAGTGAGGTCAGTCTTGTGTTCCTACATCTGTTGAGCCTAGGGATGAGCGTTACAGTATTAATCAGGACGTGTACAAAACTTGGTCTTTGTAATACGCTTGAACAGACATCAGAACGATCTTCCAGCAATCACAGAAACACAAGTTTTCAGACAATGCAAAATCTAGGATGGAATAATGACAACATTGTGCGAAGGATAGATGGCTACTCACCATATAGTGAATATGCTGAGTCGCAGATAGGAGAACACCAATACTCCCAAACAATTGAGCATTAGGACAAAAAGGCTTCATTGGAATTAGACAACACACACACACACACACACAACACACACACACACACACACACACACACACAAACGCACAGTCACACAAACACATTTTATATACACATGACCACAGTCTATGGCTGCCTCCGCTTCACGACAGATGTAACTAAAGCTACACATGTAAATGGATTACCTTAGCTTGTAGCACGAATGTGATTTGATCGGAACTGTCTTGATACGAGAAACAACAGTTATGTTTGAAAGTCTAGAAACACGATTCTGAATTTCATATCGCTTTTCCAGTGACACATATGTCTACGCTTCTGTTGCTGTGCTTGTACGATTTAAGTAGACGTACCTAAAGTACGTTAATCTAATCAAGAATTGGACAAAGACTTCAACATAATTTCCACTTAAGTAGAAATGTACCGAATAATATTTCCAATAAATAAACAATTTCACTGCAGTGTACGCAAGGCACATAAATCCAATCAAGAATTTGACTATGATTGCGGCACAATTATCTTTTATGTGGGATTCTACCAAATAATTTTGTAATAAATAAATTTTTATACTGCGATATGAAGATTTTATTTAGAGCTGATTTGGCTGTATTCCCGACAGATGTAGTGAAAAGTTACATTTTGTTGGAGGTGATTTCATAGCAGTACTTGGAATTTGTAGCTGGTCTGTTTTATCCTTTTCTTGTGATACTACCAATATGGTTTATATAGGTCATATTTTTGAGACGTGAAAATTTTTAAGACAGTGGTTTAAAAATATGCCAAATCAGTCACATTTGAAGCTATAAATCACGTATTTTAATCTTCATTGAAAATAAAGACATGAATGATTTAAAAAGTTCTATTTTAACGCAAAAAAGTAATTTTATTTCAGAATATGTTTCATGACATTTCTTTTACTACGTATCCATTTCCAGACGCTTTGTTTTTATGGGTTATAAACCTGCCCCTACATCTGATTTCCTGCATCAGAGAGACACAAGCGTCGTGATTTTCGAATTTTGATCTACTGCACCAAATATTTAACAACCTTTGTAGCTGAAGATGTTTCGCGTTACAGTGGAGACATAGTAAGTCATAAAGAAAAAAAATGTAGTGGCTATTGAAGTCAATGAAGTGATACATGGGTTTACAGGGTCATCAAATGCCATTGCGTATAATTTAAAACTGAGGACTTAAAATGCACATTCTTCCGAAATTTCGTTGTCAACATAACTTTCGACGCATTGGGATATTAAATGCTATGAAACACATCTTCCAGTGAAAAGAAATTGCTTTTTATTGATACATAATGGGATTCGTTTCTATTGAATGTTATTGCACTATGCATAAGAAACGAAACTCTGAAGGAAATGTTACAAGCTTCAGTGCAATTGCAGTAACTAATCATGAGAAAATGAAAAAATTCTGATGTTAGATTTAGATATTATATTTTGACACAATACGTTCATATAGATTTCGTAAGGTGTAAAAATATCCTCAGCAGTTTATTAGATGTTTCTATATTCGAACATGATGCAAATAAGCGTTTAGTGTACGTAGATTTAAATAAATTATAATTAGTCCGTTAATATTCCATGTCTCTAAAACACAAAGAGTTCAGTTTTTCACAACGAAAAATCAGTTCTCCTTATTAGTACCAAAATAAAGATTAAAACAGATTAGTATCACTGGTGTGGCACAGAAGAAAGTTGAAAACGCAGATATAACAACACAATCCATTTTTGGGAAGAGAGGGATCAAGCAATCTGTTGACGTAGGCTAGCACTACGTCAGCAAAAGAGATTCGGCTTCAAAGCACATAATTTAAGGGAACTTCAGCAACTCTTCGAGCATTGTATCCTTGCTACGTATAGCTCCGTGTTAATCATTAGTCGTCTTTTCCTTTGACTGTACAATTTTCAGTAGTCCGTCCACTATACTGCACAGCTGATATCCACTCATATGTAACAGTAGTAACGGAAAGCAGTTTTTTTAAGTTTATAGACCTGTTTCTGAATTGTGACTTTTTAAGTCATCGTCACGTATGTGTGTGTGACACAACTGCTAGCATCTATTCACAACTGAATGAAACACCAAACAAAAAGAATAATAATCGTGCAGGAAACAGATAGATGGCAGAACATTACGCATCTATTTGCTGTTGTAAAAGCAAAATAACGCGGACCTAAATAAGCTGTAAATGGGGTAGCCTTTAGTAATTCAGAAGTGCAGACGTTGTCTCTTCTAACCGAACGACGTGACACAGTGTTTAACACTCCAGACACACATTGGACTGGAGTCCTGTTCCAGTGTCCATCAATTAGGTGATAGATCAAGTCCTGAGGAAAAACTTTTATTGGATAAAAAACGTTCTCTGATGCTTGTTTTTTAAGACTGTTTAGGACCTTGAGACGCGACATGGTATAGAGACTCCGCGTGGTTGACATGCACTGCGTGTTGCCTATCACCCTATCTTCTCCATTTCAAAAATGGAAGCCCTAGAAAAATGAGGTTCCTGATCAGCTTGTGAAACACTTTTCTCCGTGCAGAGACTCTCATTCATAAGGTTTTCTTATTGAAAATCACTATAAGTTTACTGAGGTAGGAAGTATGTTGCACATTTGGTTAGTAGGCCCTGCTAGTTTGGTGGAATCTCATCATTCCATTATAAGCGAATACAAAAGGACGCATACTGTCGCTAGGGAACGTCAATGAACATTTTTGTCTCTAACAAAAGTTTATTCCCATTACGGGAGCGGCAACACCCCTGAAACACGCATAATACATGTACTGCAAAAGAAGACGACGCAGCACTAACTAATTATCCGAATAGTACGGAAATCGTTACTTGTGATGTACATGTGCAGAAAAACAAATGATTACAGTTTCAGGAAAAAGTGGGTGATATATTTGAGAGAAAGAACCTCACAAATTGTGCAAGTTAATACCGCGTTGGTCCATCTGTAGCCCTGATGCAAGCAGTTATTTTCCTTGGCATAGGTCGACAGTGTTGCTGGATGCTCTCTTGAGGGGCGTTAGATCGTCCAAATCCAAAGCTGGTTGGAGGATCTTGCCATTAATGCTCGATATGTTCTCACCTGAGGCGACAGCCGATGACCTCGCTCACCATGTTAGGATTTGGAGAACACGCAGACAAATAGTAGAAACTCTAGCGGTGTGAGGGTAAGCCTTATCTCGCTCACATGTAAGCAGAGGACGGTTGCCATCAAGGGTAACAAAACGGAACATAGAATATTGTCGACGACCGCAGTACTGCGGGTGACACACGGAGGGGTCCAGCTATGAAATGAAATGGTACATCCTAGGAGTTGACGGTATGGTGGGCAACATTGAGGCTGGTATCCGACCGCTGTCCGAGGCGTCTTTGGACGCGTCTTTGCTGGTCATCGGAGCTCAGTTCGCAGAGGGACCCACCACTGAAGACAGTTCTGCTGCTGTCAATGAGATTACATTCTGAATGTACCCGACACCACTGCAAATGGGCTTGTTTGGTGTAGAGAGGTCAGTGCTAGTCAGTGCAAGGGGCGCCGTGGGCTCAGGCCCCTTTCTGTGAGCCGGCTATTAATGGTACTTGTGGCCACTGAAGCAGCTGCAGCAAGTCGGATCGATGATAACGATGGAAATTGTGCTCTGACTGCCTCTCTGGCGATTGCTCAGTTCTCACGGTCAATCGTACCTCTAGGTTCATCGCTTTCTTCTTGAAGTTGTGTTCAGATACGATTCACGCAGTCCTCCCAGTATCGTCGAGTAGTGGCACCGCTCCTACTCAGATGTCGAGCGACTCACCCATTATTTCAACCGGCCTCTTTGCGCCCAATTACGATTTCTCCCTCGAATTCAGGAATCCACGTATGTTACACACGCGCCTGTCTGCAAGGCATAAATACTGTCCAACACAGTACACGGAATGAATTTCACAAAGACATTACACATTACGCTCTAGCATCGTCATGTCCCCTGTTTATTATTCTTGCCAGCTCTGCGGTGATACAGTGCTGCAACGTCGCACATACACACATCGGCCGCCGAAGTTTATACACTGAAGAGCCAAAGAAACTGGTACAACTGCCTAATATCGTGTAGGTGCCCCACGAGCAATCAGATGTGCCACAACTGAACGTGGCGTGTAGTCGATTAATGTCGAAGTAATGCTGGAGGGAATTGACACCATGAATTCTAAAGGGCTGCCCGTAAATCCGTGAGAGTACGAGGAAGTGAACATCTCTTCTGAATACCACGTTGCAAGGCATCCCATACATGCTTAATAATGTTCATGTCTGGGGAATTTGATGGCAAGTGGAAGTCTTCAATCTCAGAAAAGTGTTCTCGGAGTTGTTATGGACATATGGCGTGTCTCATTGTCCTGCTGGAATTTCCCATGTCCGTCGGAATGCGCAATGACCATGAATGGCTGAAGGCAATCAGACAGGATGCTTGCGTACGTGTCACCTGTCAGAGTCGTACCTAGACGTATCAGGCGTCCCATATGGCTACGACTGCTCGTGCCCCAAAACATTTCAGAGCCTCCACCAGTGTTAACAGTCTCCTGCTGACATACAGGGTCCATGAATTCATGAGGTTGTCTCCATAACAGTACACGCCCATCCGTCCAATACAATTTGAACCGAGACTCGTCCGACGAGGCAGCATATTTCCACTCATCAACAATCGATGTCAGTGTCGATGGGCCTAGACGAGGCGTAAATCTTTGTGTCGTGCAATCATCATGGGCACACGAGTGGGTCTTCGGCCCCGAAAGCCCAAATCGATTATGTTTCGTCGAATGTTTCGCACGCTGACACTTGTTGATGGCCCAGCACTGAAATCTGCGTCAATTAGCGGAAGGGTTGCACTTCTGTCACGATGAACGATTTAGTTCAATAATCGTTGATTATGTCCTTGTTGGACATTTGTCGGAGATTTGATGTTTTACCGATTTCCTGATGCTCACGGCACACTCGTGAAATGGTTGTACGGTAAAATCCCCACTTGGTCGCTACCTCGGAGATTCTGTGTCGCATCGCTCTTGCGCCGACTATAACATCACGCTCAAACTCACTTAACTCTTGATAACCTGCCATTGTAGAAGCAGCAACCGATCTAACAACTGCGCCAGGCACTTGTTGTCCTATGTAGGTGTTGCCGACCGCAGCGCAGTATTTTGCCTATTTACATATTTGCGTATTTGAATACGCATGCCTATACTAGTCACTTTGGCGCTTCGGTATAATATTAACTGGGATACCCTGCTTCGCTCTGGAAGTTGATACGAGATTATGTGGTAGTTACAATAAAAGGATAAACTCTGAAGTATAAGAATTTTTAAAAAACATATTGAAAACATATTCTAACTATTTACATTAGTTGTTAAAGTATGAGAAGTAGAGTTCCTTTATTGAAAATGCGGTCTAACTATATACAATAGTTGTTAAAGTGTGAGAAGTAAACATTTTTTATTGAAAACGTGTTCTATTTACAATCCCCGTTTACAACAACATTTTTTATTGTGTTATCCGGAGTGCATACGTACAAACTTTTCTAATTTCCTACTCGCAGAGTTGGCTACGTATAGTTGACGGTAGAGAAAGCGTGTTTGAAGCAATATTATAAAGTTTGTCCTTCCGCTTTGTTCACTGTAAAACTGTAGGCGAATTTTATTGAGAATTGCAATCTTATAAACAGGAGAGACAATTTAGTACAGATCATTGGTATTCGGGGGCATGAATTCTGTGTGTCCTTTGTACTTTCCATTCAGTAGTTCAGCTCCGATAATGTTACGTATTTGATAACTATTTGACAATCATTTTTGTTGCATTACATAATTTTGGTAAGTCGTGATTTGTAAGTAGTATGAACGGAGATCCAATTTTAAGTCGAATGCATGTAGTGGCACTCCTGGTACTTTGAAAGAATTTAGAAATTCTGTAGGCTGGTTCACACACTTTTCAATGTTTACCATAGTGTCGATCGGTTTTTATGTACTCTCTTCACCGGTAATTTTCCTTTGAATCATAAAGTTGATATCGCCAACAATATTGTTTATTGTAGCCAAACTTGCAGTTTTACGTAGCCAGTAAGGAATGTTATAGTTGTAAACAACAATTAGATAAATTTGGTCAATGAATTCGTTTTCAGCAGTGTCAATGTTCCAGAAATCACTGTAGAGTTTTATGAGGCCGGTCGCCGGGTCTGTAGGACATGTGCCTTGCCTGTTTGTAAAAGTTGTTGAGCAAAATGTGTTGCTGTTTCGTCTTTCGATAGTTCAACTCTCATATTTCTTGTTCGTCTTAATATTTGTATGTGTGGCCAGAGATGTGATTTGAATTGATCTCGTCTTCTAGTATTGAC
The DNA here is from genome assembly GCF_023864275.1 of Schistocerca cancellata. NCBI lineage: Eukaryota > Metazoa > Arthropoda > Insecta > Orthoptera > Acrididae > Schistocerca > Schistocerca cancellata. The sequence continues at coordinate 229,774,048 of NC_064634.1, forward strand.
TTGGAAGTGTTTGCCCAAAATTTTCTGTGAATGTGAGTGGAGCTCCTGCCATCACTTCAGTTTCCTCGCAAGTCTTGTAACGTCCTGTCCATGGCTTCGTGTGATTATTTATGTACGGTTGTGCATTCGTCCCAGAAGGTAACTTCAGCTGGCTTTAGAATTTCACACCGCCCAGATGCTCTTGGGGGTTTAAACACCAGGATTTGCTTTCGATTTATTTACACCTCAAATTCCGTAGGACCAAATTAAGGAGCAAATCTCCAAGGCCATAGAACGTGTTAGTACATGAAATTACAACATAAAAGTAATAAAAGATAAAAATAAAATCTTCATGTACGCCAAAATTGTCAATCCATAAGTTTAAGTAAACGCAATCAACAATACAACAAGAATCATCTTAATTTTGCAAGGAACTCCTCGACAGAGTAGAAGGAGTGACCCATGAGGTAGCTCTTCAGTTTCGATTTGAAAGGGCGTGGATTACTGCAAAGAGTTTTGAATTCGAGTGCTAGCTTACTGAAAGTGGATGCAGCAGTATATTGCACTCCTTTCTGAACAAGAGATAAGGAAGTCCGATCCAAATGCAGGTTCGATTTCTCCCAAGTGTTAGCTGAGAGAAAGCTGCCTATTCTGGGGAATAGGATAGAATTGTTAACAAAAAAATGGCAGTAAGGAATATATATATTGAGAGTCCAATGTCAAAATAACCACATTCATGAACAGCTGTCGACAAGAGGTTCGTGAACTTACACCACTTACTGCCGAAACCGCCCATTTCTGAGCCAAGATTATCCTATTAGTATGGGAAAAGCTAAACCTGAACCGCCAATTAGGTCGATTCACAAACAACAACTTAAGTACACATGTTATTCCAAAAACGTTACGTGGTAGTAGGGGCCACGAGGTGCTGGTGAAAAAGCACAAATTGATAAGGTTATCTTTTATTTTAAAAGGCTTTCTCAGTAATAAATTTTTGAGTCTACCATTTCTTTACAAAAATTTCTAAACAATTTCAAATAGCTTGACAATTTTCATCATGAAAAGGAGATTACCAGATAAGACATTAACAACTTGCCAATAATGAGATCTTAACTTGACATATAAGACAACAGTAAAAACAAACTCTTTTAAAAATAGCTCTATGTAAAGGATATTGCAAAGGTTTGACGTTAAGAATAAGAAGATTTTAAACTTGTTATATCAATAAGGGAACAATTCCAAAAGAAATCTTTAAGTAGCTAGCTTGTACTAAGCAAAAATAATTGTCTCTCGCCAGTTACATAACTTATATTTGTTACAAGATAAATGTGAGTAAGCTATCACACAAAACTTCACATTAAAGGCAGTTCCCCAAAAAAAATTGTCCTTAGCTCGGTCAGGGAGTGACACGTTTAAAGGGGCCCAAATCACAATAGGCGGAATAGTTACTGGTGGTCTAAAGGGCAATAGTACATCAGCCCCAAAACTTCCATTACAAGCCGCCACCTCCCCGCGTTACTCAAAACCAGAAGTAGTAGCAAGGGCGGTGCCTGCGTAGACTCCGAACCACAGAGACCAGCGACACCGACCCTAATCATCCAATCGAGGTGTGAATGATTACGGCCCGACCCAGAAGCAATTACCACATTCCCACGGACAGGCAAACGAAAACTGTGGTGGGACGACCCCAACCAAACCACCGGTGAAGAAACTCATACACTTCACTAGAACCTGAAAACCTTCTCTTGTACATGTACGTATTTATATAACTAACTCTGTTACACAAAAACAGTACTCAACATCTCTCACTCCACCCCAGTGCCGGGAACACGTCGCACTTCCAAATGCTCGTCAGAGCCAATCGCTGCCAGTGGTTTCAGCTGCCGATAAGAAGACATACAGTCCCACGCGCTGATCTCCTGCACCACGGCTTCTAAGTTTCATAACAGACTTAGCCCCTGACAGCCAAGAGGTCTGCCAAAGCACGTGGCGAGCAGTTGCCGACCCCCACTGCCGGTCCCCGCTCGCGCCACCACCTCTCTCAGTCACCGCTCAGTACGTACTTCCTCGATCGTCACGCGACCGTACATTACCTCCACCTCCCGCCAGAGGGCCGTAGCGATCCAAACAGCGAGGCAAACCGAAAGCGCCATCGCAAACACTAGACGCGAAGCAAAAGCGCTTTTCGGAGAGCAGGACACAACTACGGCTCAAAACCAAAATATACCACATAACATAAGCGAACGAAAATAACAAGAGTAGATTAATTTACGTGTCGAACGATCACTCAATTCAGATGCCGTTCGAATAGTAAAAACTGCTGCATTAAGTCTTTGAGCAAGTTCCTGAATGTGGGCTTTCCACGACAGTGGACACCTAGAAATCTGAAATGTTCCGTTTCTTTAATCATATGCCAATTCTGTGAAATTAAATCGTCAGGTTTTGATGAACTGTATGTTAGAAACTATAAAAACTGAGTCTGACTGCGACTTAGCATTAGTATATTTTCTACAAAGCATGAACTTAGGTCATGAACTGCATTATTTGTAACCGAGCCTATGTTGCACACAACATCCTTTACTACGAAGTCAGTGTCATCAGCAAAAAGAAATATTTTAGAATTATTTGTAATTCTAGAGGGCATGTCATTTATATAAATAAGGAACAGGTGTGGCCCCAACACTGATACCTGGGCACACCCCACTTGACTGTAATGAACTCTGACCCCACATCACAGTCTTTCTCAACATTGTGAATAATGACCTTTTGCTGGCTGTTGCTAAAGTAAAAGATGAACTAGTTGTGAGCTACTCCGCATACTCCGTAATGGTCCTACTCCTGGAGCAGTATCTTGTGAACAACACTATCAAGTGAATGGGCAAATGTCTATAAGGTACATCACATATGTAGAATTGTGGACAGTTGGGAATATGAGTGTCACGGGAGGCGTGCAAGGGATAAGTCCCTGCAGTCGCGCTATTCATCTCTGTCCTCGGTGGCTCAGATGGATAGAGCGTCTGCCAAGTAAGCAGGACATCCCGGGTTCGAGTCTCGGTCGGGGCACACATTTTCAGCTGTCCACATCGAGGCATATCAACAACACCTGTCGGCAGCTGAGGGTTTCAGTTACTCATCAACTATCAAACCCCTTAGTTAATAAAAAGAAATCCCTATCTTTCGGAACCTTATACCATCCAGTACCTCACAGAGAAAAGATAATATAGTATTTTCAGTTGTTAAGCGACTTCTAAACCGAGCTGTACATTTGATAGCAAATTGTGTTATATAAAATGATCAATTACCGTTACATTCAAAGCCTTTTCAATAACTTTAGCAAAAACTGATGGCATAGGAAAAGGTCTAAAATTTTGTTAATTATCCTCTTTCTTCCGTTTTATAAAGCGGCTTTACTACTGAGTACATTAATCGCTCAGGAAACTCTCCATTCCTAAAGGAAAAATTACAAATGTGGCTAAATAAAGGGCTAAAATGTGCAGTACGATACTTTTAATATTCTGCTAGACTCTCCATCATAACAATGAGAGTCCTTTGTCTTCAGTGATTTAATTATTGACTCAATCTCCAACTTGTCGGTATCACAGGAGAGTATTTCAGACACCAATCTCAGAAAGGCATTTGCAAAGAAAGTTACGAAGTCTATTCGGAAAGTGAGGAACGACTGATCGAGAAATGGAAACCACTGTGAAAATCCGACGAGGCTTTTCACAGACATTTTGGGCAGTGTCTCTAGCATGTCTGTCGATCGCATCAAGACGGTCTTGTAAGTTGTGAGCGAGTAAAGGTAAATTTTTATTTAATTCACCAGTAGTGTTCGGAAAATGACTGTTAAATAATGTACATACATCAGACTTAACAGTTACAGAAATATTTATACTACGAATTGACTTTGTATCGTCGACGTTGTGCTGCTGACCAGACACTTCCTACACAGCTGATCATAAGCTTTTATTTTATCCTGTGCATTAGCTTTTCCGTTTTGCGTACCACATACTCTTTGCCTTCCTAATAACATTTTTAAGCCTCTTACAATACTGTTTGTAATGGGCTACTGTAGCTTCATTGTGATTACTTCTAATATTTTGAATAATTCCCGCTTTGTTCTACATGATATCCTTATACAACTAGTCAGCTACCTGGGTTGCCTATTACTGCTAGTACCCTGTTTAGAGCGTTCCAATGGAAAGCAACTCTCAAGAGCATGAGAAATATCTTAAGGAATGCATTATATTTATCATCTATGTTATCGCCATTATAAACATCTTGCCATTCTTAACGAGGTTTAAAAAACTCTATTGCTATTGGATTAACTTTCTACATACTTTGTAATTATATGTGACATTTGTTTGAGTACAAAAGCCTTTTAGTGCTAAAACTTGTGCATCATGGTCTGAAGGGCCATTCGCACTTTTACTAACAGAATGCCCAACTACTAATGAAGAATGAATAAAAATATTGTCTATGGCTATGGTTCTGTTCCCCTGCACCCTTGTTGGAAAAAACTCACTCTGCATCAGATCTACCTACTACCTTTTTCTTGCACACTCATATAAAAAACGTATATTGAAATCACCACATATAACTAATTTCTTGTACTTTCTGCAAAGTGAATCACGGACCCTCTCTAGCTTGAGCAGAAATGCTCTGAAGTCAGAGTTAGGGGACCTATAAACAACAACAATTAGAAGTTTAGTTTCACTAAATTGAACTGATCCTGCACAACATTCAAATATCTGTTCAGTGCAGTGGACTAAAATGAAATTATGTTTTTTACACACTTAGCCACTCCCGCACCCCGCAAGGAACTCTTTCAAAAACAGCCAGCTAATCTGTATCCCGGTAAAGGAAGCCTCTGGTTTGTCAAATTATTTAAGTGGTGCTTCGACATACCAATAATTTCACAGTCAACATTTGTAAGCAGTTCACGAACTTTATCTCTAATATCTTTTCTATTTTGATGAAATATGCTAATTCCTTCTCTACTTGGAAACATGACGTCCTCTTAAGGTGAAACTTTAGTTAGAGGGACTTCTTTAAGCAGGTATATCCATCAAGTGACGTCAATCTAAAAACGGTCGAACTCTAACACCAACTACTACAGGAATTTTTCCATGAGTGATTCCACCACCACTCATTACACTGTCACCTTTAAGGTCTGACAGCCTCCCCTTCCCATACCTAATTAGGTGCAAGCCATACCTAGTGAAATCCGAACTAATGTGAGACCCAACTGGCAACACTGAAATTTGATCCATGCCATCTGCCACCATCGCCCTCCCCAGCCCCATGTTCTGCGACTATATTCAACGGCCAGTTTGTGCTCCTTCTGTAGGTGTGGCTGCAACACCGGATGGTGCCTGTTCAAATGCCATGCGTTGTTTAACAAGTATTTCCGCCAGCAACAGATTTATTAGAAACGCTTTCGCGGTGCCGCTTGTTACGTCGAAGTAAATAATTACCCCAGTGCTGTGGTCGATCCAGTCCATTGTAACGTTGTAAATTTTCTGTTCGTTGTCAATCATGGGTTATTTGGTTGGTTGGTTGATTTGTGGAGGTGACCAAACAGCGAGGTCAATGGTGCCTCGAATTAGTAGAGGAAGTCGGCCATGCCCTTTCAAAGGGAACATCCCGGCATTTGCTTGAAGCGATTTAGGGGAATAACGGAACTCCTAAATCAGGATATCCCGACGCGGGTTTTGGATTCGATGTGTTACATGATGTTATAATTATCGCGAATAAGTATCTCATTTTTTCGTCTGAGGCTGTGAGTGAGGCTTCTTGTAGAGCTAATTCCCAGAGGTTGTTGTTTTCCAGTAGTCCTAAGCTTCTCTGTACTTCTGGAATAGGTAACAGTCAACAGTCTTGAGACCTGTGAAACTTGTAGTCCCTGTATTTCCTGTAGCAACATCTAGAGATAGAGAAACGTTTGGCGTTGTTAAGATGTACGGTGTATAGTCTGCCTAGTGCGCCAGTTTTCATCATTCCTGAATGATCTCCTATGTTTTCGTCGCTGAAAGACTTTCTTGTTGTGTTCCACGTATGAGAGGTAGGGACGTCGACTTATGTTTTCGGGAATGTATCCGTTCGGTACAGTTGGTAAAAAGCTGTTAAAGTGGTGTTCTGAGGTGGTTCGCTTGCAATTTCTCTGGTGTTGTCTTTTGTGAAGTAACCTCTTCTCACTGAATTGCAGTATTCCACGTTTATGTGTGCTTGGAACATTTTGGAAAGTAGTGTTTTACATGGTACTGCCCATTGATTATCTATGTCCAGTTTATCGCTGCCTGTATTCGTATTTTTGCTGTGAAGCCATAGATTTTTGGTGACCGCCTTCCGTATTTTGGATTACCATCGGTTCTGGTTTGTGTGTCATATATGCACTGTGTTGGTTATTTTTCGTTCATTTTCCATCACTCACACACGGCGAATTAGGGATATATTGGCATGGTCCGTGAACAATGTCCTACAGTTCCGGATCTTCTTGTTGCTTGGGAAATTCAGTTTGGATGATTTTGTCGACATCCGTAGGATGAATTCTGTCTTATAGCCATATGAAATTGTGTGACTGTTGCCACTTAATTGTGTATATCCAACATCTAACGGTTGCTAAGATGTGGTATTTTGTGATGACATCAATAAATCTCATTTGTTTTTGTCCGAAAATTTGGGGTATTGTGTCGTGTTGATGCATGGGTGCTTGGGCATATCTGAGTTGTTTTATTTCTGGCCATGACGGGTTGCATTTGAATGTTACGAGGAGGTCAGGTCGTTCATATTTTCTTATCTAGGTCATGGAATCTTGATTGTATTCGTGCATGTGTCTCGGACTTCCTATAAATGACGATAATAAGATTACCATTGTTTCCGTCATTCATGATTGCCTTTCGAAGGTGGATGTTTTCTTCTGTGGATATTTTCTTCTGATTCAGCCTTATGTCAAGCATACATCCCGCTTCTGTTTTTGTACACATATCTACCAGGAATAGATGGAGTAAACAGTTAGTACCGAGAATGTGATTTTATGTTTCATTGTCTCTGTTCATAAAGCACTGAACATAGAACTCCTTGAAAGTGATCTTTTTGTTTATTTCTACGACTGATTAAGATTGGATTTGTTTCACATTAATATGATATCTGTTCTGTCAGTGCATAAACATTAATGGACATTGGAGGACGGTGCGTCTCTTCAATGCGTCGTAGTTTTTATCTTTCTTGTTGTACAGTTATTTTGCGGCTTGTATTTTCATTGTCCCAAATTACGATGGTTTCTTTGTCTATCTGAAGTACATTAAATGGACGTTCGTAGTCTCCAGGAGGTCTTTTCTCGACTTGAACTTTAACTTTATAGTCATCAAAAATCACTCGGTCTAGTGCTGTTTTGAGTATGGAATCAGTTAACTATATTTGTGTAAGATCCTCTGTGCATCGTGGATTAGTTCTCCTCCCAATCCACTGATATTTGTAGATCGTTGATCAATTTCTGTTTCTTCACTTTCGATGAACTGTACTTGCAGAAATTTATGGTATTAGTTGAGTAGTCTTAGAAATGATCCCATGTTTTCGTAGATTAGTCTTTGGACAGAAAAACACAACCGATTTCATCCCTGTTTGTGTTGATCAAAGTGTCACCGAAAGTTGTTATTTGGAAGCGGTAATTGCACGCTTTTATATTATGAAGAAAATGATTTGATTCTGGAGTTTCCCTGGTCATATGATGTAAAAGTTCCTGCGGAGGTATTTCCAGTGGTAGTAGTCTAACATTTCCATTCATGCACCAGAATCCTAACGTTTCTCTACTGAATTTTTTCGCGTTGCAAAATTGGCAGATGCTATCCTTTTTAGCGATTACAATGTGTTTGTGTTTGTTATATTCTTTCGTCGGGTCGTAATGGAATGCTTCATTTGTCAGGTTCTAATGAGTACCTATCCTCGTCCGTATTTGTCGGAGGGTGACAGGGTGATATTTTCGTGGCTGGCTTGGAGTTCACAGTCTTTTATTATAAGATAGTGTCGCAATTCTTGATTCTTCAATTCGTTCATTTTGTTGGTCTTCAGATTCTCTGCTTCTCAAGGTGCTCATTGTCATTCCTAGGGAACTTACACGTGTTCGAGTTCTTCGTCTGTTTAGTTTCTTCGTTCTTTCTGTTTTCGCCGTTTTGCTTCACAACTGGAAAGATATCCTCCTCTTTTAGCTTTGGTCATTGTCTAAATATAGATAAGTAGATAAATTCAACATTTTATTAACAGATATACTAAGTACACTTTGCACACTTTATACACTTTATGTTCGGCTTATATTCAGTCACTGTGCCACTTTGACTACTCACACTTCACTGATTGTTTTTAATCACTCATTGCACTGCTTTTGCGATTCCTCCCTTCCTCACTAATAAGAAACTGACGTTCTAATCCACAACGGATCTTGCTTTATGTGCCCCTACCAAAGAGTAGCCCTACCTGTGGCGAATTTCAGAACATACCAAAAAAGCTTCGAATGGTACACAATGTTTCGGAACATTCCACAATTGGATCATTCTGGATGTTCTCCACCATTATGGAATCTTCCTGAATGTACCAGACTATAACCGAACATTACAGAACATCCTATAACATTGAGGAACATTCTGTAATGTTGTGGAGTGCTCGAATAATGTCGAATACTGTGTACTAAATCATCCGTCGGTTCATGGTAGAACAACATTATAATAAATGAAGACCCATTGTTCGGTTTTGTGCCACAGTATTAGTTTAATTGTGTTAGCTGGTTTACGGCTTACAAGGTTCAAATGGCTCTAAGCACTATGGGACGTAACATCTGAGGTCACCAGTCCCCTACGCTTACACGGCCGTCTTCAGATATTTACTGAGTGTTGTCACCAAAGATGATGTTTGTGAGCACCACTGGAAGAGAAGTTACACATCTAGATTGAAGCACAAACGTGCAGTAAATAATATCTCTGACAGTGTGTTGGTAATGCAATCCAAAAAGTAAAGAGTTCAACATCAAATAAATAAAAACGGAGTAAACAGGAAAACTTTTACACAAAACAGTAACAGGAAGTGTACATTACTGTTCATATTAACAAAAAAAAAAAAAACAATAAAATAAAATTAGTACTCGACAAGGCTACTTCAGGAGGCTTAAAACATGGAGAGTGATACATAAACAGATTTCGGGGGTTGCCCAGAAAGTAATGCACCGCATTTTGTTACTCAGCCTAAAACAATGCTACGAACGTTAATCGTTACTTATGTATTATTTGAAGTCTACGGGTCAGCGCGCCAAGTTTTCGACACTTCCAACAGATAGCGTAGCTGCAGTATACTTTCAAAATGGCGTCTGTAGGTGATGTATATTACTAGCAACGTGCCGTCATCGAATTTCTCTTGTCCGCCGCTCGTGGTCTCGCGGTAGCGTTCTCGCTTCCCGAGCACGGGGTCCCGGGTTCGATTCCCGGCGGGGTCAGGGATTTTCACCTGCCTCGAGATGACTGGGTGTTTGTGTTGTCCTCATCACTTCATCATCATCCAGGAAAGTGGCGAAATTGGACTGAGCAAAAGATTGGGTAATTGTACGGGCGCTGATAACCACGCAGTTGAGCGCCCCACAAACCAAACATCATCATCATCATCATCGAATTTCTCACTGCAGAGAAAGAAACTGAGCGAATATTCACAAACGCTTGTGCAAAGTCTACGGAGCATCTACTGTCGACAGATGTTCAGCTAGTTGCCGGGCACAGAGGGTGAAGTCATCAGAACGTGGTTCGGTGGAGCTCCACGATTTGCAGCGGTCGGGGTGACCATCCACTGCTGTCAAAATGGCTCTGGGCACTATGGGACTTAACATCTAAGGTCATCAGTCCCCTAGTACTTAGAACTATTTAAACCTAACTAACCTGAGGACATCACACACATCCATGCCCGAGGCAGAATTCGAACCTGCGACCGTAGCGGTTGCGCGGTCCCATACTGAAGCGCCTAGAAGCCCTCGGCCACACCGGCCGGCCACGGCTGTCACACCTTACATGTTGCAGCGAGATCATCATTCGCGACAGACACATTACGACTCGGCAGTTGGCGCTGCATCTGTCAATCAGAAAGGAAGTGTGGATGCAATTATCCGCATTCTTGGATATTCAAAAGTGTGTGCCAGATGGGTCCCGCGATGACTGGCGGTGGATTACAAATCGCACCGAAAAATCATTTATCATGATTTGTTACAACGTTTTGCAGCTGAGGAGGAGACCTTCTTTTCCTGGACTGTGACAGGTTATGAATTCCTGGTTCCCCATTTTTAGCCCAAAACAGAACGACAGTCGATGGAATAGCGCAATTCCCACTCCTTACAGAAGAAAATATTGAAAGCAACTGCTTCCGCTAGTAAGGTCATGATCACTGTGTTGTGGGACTGTGAAGGTGTGATTCTCATTGATGTTATCCCAAGAGACTGTACCATTAATTGGGAAGCATATGTCAACACATTAACAAAACTCAAGACGCGCGTCCGGTGACTTCGGCGGCACAGCAACCAAAGAGATGTTTTGACGATAACTCTCGGTCTCACACAAGTCTGAGGATTGCTGAACACGTCGCAAAACAGGGCTGGACAGTGTTTCCCCATCCACACTACAGCCTTGACCTAGCCCCTAGGACGTCCACTTGTTTGGGCCATTTAAGTATGCTATTCGTGGAAGACATTTTCAGGACGATGAATAGGTGATACACACAGTTAAGCATTGGTTCCGCCACCAGGTCAATGACTGGTACTGACAGGGCACAAACGCCCTTGTTTCGGCCTGGAGGAAGACGATAGAACTGGGTGGAGATTACGTGGAAAAATAGGGTGTGCAGATAACCCTCGTAAATACCCACGTAAGAGAAGAAAGAACTACCAATGTAACTACAAAATATATATATAAGGAACGTAAGTATTATGAATAGAGTAAAGATAAATGAATAAATGAAGGAAAATGGGGGAGTGGGAGCGAACGTACAGTAAATGCATTTTTTTTTATTTGGTGGCTCTGCATTTTAAAAGGTAAAAAAGCAAAAAGAAAACACAAATACAAAAGGAGCAAACAGGTAAAACATTAAGACTATTCTCAAAATTTAGACTCTGTATCAGTTTGCATTAAATAAATGAACAAATTGAAATAAAAATAATACTTTTCGCCTTTCTGCTTTTTACAGTGCAGTACCACCAGACTGTCAAAGATGTTATTAACTGTACATTTTTCCTTCAATTTAGATGTGTAGCTTGTCTTCCAATGTTGTTTACAAACACTGTAACAACTGTGGTGACAATACTCAGTGTATGTCTGAAGATGGCCTTGTAAGCTGAATACTGGTTAACAATGACAGTAATACTCTAAAACAAAATCTGTCGAATACTCTTGAATATTCTTGGATGTTCTCAAATACTCTCGAATGTTATGGAATGTTCTAGAAATTTCTAGAGGGCGGAACTTCCCAGCCCCCAATATATCCAAGAGCACTCCCTTCAGGTAAAAGTGGGAACTTTCTTCATACAGGGTGTTTCAAAAATGACCGGTATATTTGAAACGGCAATAAAAACTAAACGAGCAGCGATAGAAATACACCGTTTGTTGCAATATGCTTGGGACAACAGTACATTTTCAGGCGGACAAACTTTCGAAATTACAGTAGTTACAATTTTCAACAACAGATGGCGCTGCAAGTGATGTGAAAGATATAGAAGACAACGCAGTCTGTGGGTGCGCCATTCTGTACGTCGTCTTTCTGCTGTAAGCGTGTGCTGTTCACAACGTGCAAGTGTGCTGTAGACAACATGGTTTATTCCTTAGAACAGAGGATTTTTCTGGTGTTGGAATTCCACCGCCTAGAACACAGTGTTGTTGCAACAAGACGAAGTTTTCAATGGAGGTTTAACGTAACCAAAGGACCGAAAAGCGATACAATAAAGGATCTGTTTGAACAATTTCAACGGACTGGGAACGTGACGGATGAACGTGCTGGAAAGGTAGGGCGACCACGTACGGCAACCACAGAGGGCAATGCGCAGCTAGTGCAGCAGGTGATCCAACAGCGGCCTCGGGTTTCCGTTCGCCGTGTTGCAGCTGCGGTCCAAATGACGCCAACGTCCATGTATCGTCTCATGTGCCAGAGTTTACACCTCTATCCATACAAAATTCAAATGCGGCAACCCCTCAGCGCTGCTACCATTGCTGCACGAGAGACATTCGCTAACGATATAGTGCACAGGATTGATGACGGCGATATGCATGTGGTCAGCATTTGGTTTACTGACGAAGCTTATTTTTACCTGGACGGCTTTGTCAATAAACAGAACTGGCGCATATGGGGAACGGAAAAGCCCCATGTTGCAGTCCCATCGTCCCTGCATCCTCAAAAAGTACTGGTCTGGGCCGCCATTTCTTCCAAAGGAATCATTGGCCCATGTTTCAGATCCGAAACGATTACTGAATCACGCTATCTGGACATTCTTCGTGAATTTGTGGCGGTGCAAACTGCCTTACACGACACTGCGAACACCTCGTGGTTTATGCAAGATGGTGCCCGGCCACATCGCACGGCCGACGTCTTTAATTTCCTGAATGAATATTTCGATGATCGTGTGATTGCTTTGGGCTATCCGAAACATACAGGAGGCGGCGTGGATTGGCCTCCCTATTCGCCAGACATGAACCCCTGTGACTTCTTTCTGTGGGGACACTTGAAAGACCAGGTGTACCTCCAGAATCCAGAAACAATTGAACAGCTGAAGCAGTACATCTCATCTGCATGTGAAGCCATTCCGCCAGACACGTTGTCAAAGGTTTCGGGTAATTTCATTCAGAGACTATATGAGGAAAATATCGTACTATAGAGTTTCCCAGACCGCAGCGCCATCTGTTGTTGAAAATTGTGACTACTGTAATTTCGAAAGTTTTTCCGCCTGAAAATGTACTGTTGTCCCAAGCATATTGCAACAAACGGTGTATTTCTATCGCTGCTCGTTTAGTTTTTATTGCCGTTTCAAATATACCGGTCATTTTTGAAACACCCTGTATATAGGGAATAGTGGTTTACCTCACCATATAACTCCCATGATCGTACGGTACTCGTTTCTGACTTTTAGCCTACGCAATTCTATACTTTCTTTTACAATATATATTTGTTGTATGTTCCGTGGACACTTGAATGAATTTTTTCTTCTTGTGCGTTTTTTTTTTCTTGACCATCCGAAATGACATTTTACCAGAAGCAAAATAAAAGTCTATCAGGCAAACTTTGTTTTGCTTCCAGTGGCGCATCCACCGGCATAACTGCTTGTCTTGTGGGGTTGTTCGGTATGAGGATATGAACAGCTGTAATTTTCTTTTCGGTAGCGTCCAATATGTGTCATTCGGTACAGGCTTCTCACAGTGTACCGTTCACGTAATTCTGACGTTACTAAAAGCGTAACACAAAACTGCCGGCCGGAGTGGCGCTACAGTCCGGAGCCTCGCGACCGCTATGGTCGCAGGTTCGAATCCTGCCTCCGGCATGGATGTGTGTGATGTCCTTAGGTTAGTTAGGTTTAAGTTGTTCTAAGTCCTAGGGGACTGATGACCTCATGTGTTTAGTCCCATAATTCTCAGAAACATTTGAACCATTTCTGAACACAAAACTGATTTCATGTCTCGTGTACTGACACACAGTGCACGTATTGAGGATAACGTAACGGCGCATTTGCTGGGATTGGCAGTAACCGAGGAAAACCCACACTTGTCAAGCAGCCAACTCTCTTCGAGTGAAGGTTTGTGTGAGTACTATGTAGATTACTCCTAAAGCCTGCACTACACACCAGTACAGGAGGGACAGAGACTATTTTGTGTAACGTTTTTAATAACGAGGATTTCACGTGAATGGCAGAGTGTGATACGTTTTTCAACACACGTTACGGTAAAGAGAGCAAGTGGTTCACCGATTAAAAAAACCAAGGGTGCCATTTAAAGAGGACTTACTGCTGTACGTATCTTCGAAACAAAAAACGTTACAAGAAAGGCAGTCATCGTGGTTAATGACCCCTCGTAGCCAAACAACATTTTAGAGATGCATTTTTATTTTACTTCAGGAGAAAACGTAATTTTTGGTGGGCGAGATAGATGGGACACCCAGTATACAGGGTTAGTCGCTGAAACGTAATACCGTCTTTATTACGTAAACAATTCCAGGTATTGAAATGTGGTTTATTGCAACTGATAGTTTCCTGTGGGGCACGTAATATTTTGTATGGGTTATGTTCTGACCTCTAGTACCAGCTATCAATCGAGATATTGAAAGAAGTTTGTTTTATCGATAGAACCGTAGACTTCTCATAATTGCATTCAGTATCTCTTGGAAAGGCGATTAGAGTGTTATAGCGCTTGTTAATATTGATGCTGAAATCATTTGCAAAACATTCCGAGAAATTCACTCCAGTTGGAAATCAATGCGGCAGGAGTCGTTATTGCGGTGCTAACAACGCCAAGCAGAGCTCTCATGCCACACTCCGTTGTTACAGGCCGATGCGGCGAGACAGGCTTACGTTACCGAGATAAAACCTCATTGCCTATGCGACGTAGATACAGGATCAGCAAAGATTTTTGTATGTAGTACTACTATATACGCAAGGTTCTGGGGCTTTAGATGGACTTAGGATAAAGATTTCAAATCTGCGTAAGTTTCCAGTTTCTTGTGGAAACAACTACAGGCAGGTTACCACTACCATTTCTATAGTATTTGTTTGACATTCGCCATATAAAAGTAACATGTGTAACTCATTCTCATTGGTGTAGGCGGTTGCATGCAAGAAATATTGAAACGGATATGACCTGCCGATATACAACACAGTTCCGTCTAGTTTTTGCAGTACAAAGGAATAAATAGTCGAAAGGCTTCACACAAGGTCGTAGCGTTGCATGAATGTATTTAAATGTGCGATTTCGGCCGACTAGGTTTTTCATGTTAGAACATTCCTTGGATACTTCTAGGAAGAGTTTCAACCTGAAAAGTACAAGTATTGTGTCACTATACTTGTCTTTTCTAGCGCTCTCATACGTCATTAAAACAGAACACAATTCTTTTCGTCTTTTTTTCTTCTTTTGCTTGTGCCTCGTTCCCACAATGACACAGGGTCCGCATGGTTAATCGGAATTGACAAGGTTAATTTAAGGGGTGGCCGGGTGCTCTTCCTGCCGCCACCCCATACCCCTCGGGACGGAATTAGTGTACCCTAAATGTCTGTGTCTAGTGTAAGCCATGGAATAGTGTGAATATGTTCAAATGTCTGCGAGCCGTGTAACTGAAGTGGAACGTGGGGACCAGCCCGGTATTCACCTAGTGGGATGTGGAAAACCGCCTAAAACCACATCCAGATTGGCTGGCACTCCGGCATCCGCCGTTAAGCAGCCGGGCGGATTCGATCACGGGCCAGCGCGCCTACCCGAGTCCAGGAAGCAGCACATTAGCGCTCTCGGCTAACCTGGCAGGTAAGACAGAACACCATTCAATTAAAAAAAAAAATATTGCTTGCTTGAATATCTTGCCGATACAAGTCTTTATCACACACCACGTGCTTGACCCTTAGCGTACTATCTTTTGCGGAAAATCTTAGCCGGCCTCAGTGACCGAGCGGTTCTAGGCGCCACAATGTGGAACAGCGCGAACGCTACGGTCGCAGGTTCGAATTCTGCCTCGGGCATTAATGTGTATGTTGTCCTTAGATTAGTTACATTTAAGTAGTTCTAAGTTCTAGGGAACTGATGACATCAAATGTTAAATACTAAAGTACTCAGAGCTATTTGAACCTTTTTTTTTGGAAAATATTATTTCTATATCTAATCCCATTCACGAAATGAAAGTGCAGTTACATCTTACACGAACAACTCTGTGTACACAGAATTGTTATTTTCGGACGCAGTGCAACACGCTCAATTAGCTACCTGCAACAAGAAAAATGGTTTTGTGACCCATTTATAGCGAAAGAAGAGTCTCCCAAAATAACGAAAAAGGTTGTGAATGGTTCAAATGGCTCTGAGCACTATGGGACTCAACTGCTGAGGCCATAAGTCCCCTAGAACTACTTAAACCTAACTAACCTAAGGACATCACACACACCCATGCCCGAGGTAGGATTCGAACCTGCGACCGTAGCAGCAGCGCGGCTCCGGACTGGAGCGCCTAGAACCGCACGGCCACCGCGGCCGGCTCAGCGAAAAAGGTGTCGTGAATCAAGAGTGATAAGCGTTCTGTTTACGTTACCACCTGTCATTACATTCAGCGGAATGACTGGAACTGAAATAGAGGAACGTATGGCTGGGAGTCGATGCCCAGAAAAGCAGACCCCAGCCGGGAACCGAAGCGCAGCGCGGCACACATGTGGGCGACCGTGCGCCACCGCACCCTGGCGCTGCGTTATTGCGTTTGCTCACTGGCGTGGGCAGCTGGAACACAATGGCCGCGTGAAAACAACGGCCCAGCTAATGACGGCTCGTTCCGTTGCAATAAATTCATTAATTATTCGCCCATAATGACCTCCAATGAATAATTAAATTCCCCTTTTGTGTTGGCGCCCCTTTATTGAATGCACCCCAATGTTAATGTTAGCGAAGGCAATATCGTAGGATTTCGGTTAATTATAGGCGCAAAGTCTGCGTCAGTGCAAGAAGACCATTTTTAATTACTCGGGACTTTTTACTCGGTTTTTTGGAGCATTTGGATTTTTTTATTTTGCTCCGGCTTGTGGAAAATAGCTGTGCGAAAATGCTGGACTCCGGAATATGAAGAGAACGTTCACAAATGTGGAAGGAATGACAATAACCACGGAGATCAATAAGAAGGAATGCCGATTAATGTACAGTCATATCGCGACGGATTTCAGTGTAATTAGTCGGAGTAGCATTCAAGGCGTGTTCAGTCCCAAAGGCGCCCAACTGCCTGTGTTCAAACGTCTACGCAGGTTATCTTGAGTTCGCAGTCCGAACTATCTTATCGGAGGAGTGGCAATGGAATTTTGAGGAATCTTAGCAGCAAAAAAGTGAAACTTCTTGTTTTAGAACACACAGGTCCATCAAGAGCAATGTCGCATCTCCTAGCAGCAGGCATGTGTTAACTGATTCGGCAAAAATTGTTTTGGTGGTAAGTTGATATTGGACCGGGTGCTGTCATCGGTCACTACGCTTAACACTACTTTACATAACTTCCGTTAAGGAAAACAAACAAACCCATGCCCGAGGGAGGACTCGAGCCTCTGACGGTCGTAGGGGGAAGGCGCGGGAGGGGGGAGCCGCGTGAAACGTCACAAGACGCCAGAGACCGCCCAGCTACCCCGCGCGGACCAAAAATTTTTCTCGTCTCCTGAAAAGCTAGTAACGTATGCTGTTAAGTTTTAAGCCG
This sequence comes from Schistocerca cancellata, assembly GCF_023864275.1. Lineage (NCBI taxonomy): Eukaryota > Metazoa > Arthropoda > Insecta > Orthoptera > Acrididae > Schistocerca > Schistocerca cancellata. Next base: position 229,791,445 of record NC_064634.1, read on the forward strand.
CTGGCGACTACTTTGAAAGTGTCCATAGCACTCACTGAGGCAATACGGTTCAGCGGCAGTGTCCTTCACGGTAAGTGCCTTAAAGTGAAACACAGCTGTGACAGAGCGAAGAAGTGGTGTGCCTTTCTGTTGCGCACCGGACACTCATAGACATATTAGTGTGAGTCAGAATGACCTATTGCAGCAGCGCTGGCAGCAGGTGAGTGCGGGATGTAGTCACTGTAAGTATTCAGCATGGCCAAGACAATGCTGTGATGTGGGTTTTCTTGGTGAAACAGCGAACTGAGCCCTACTCCATCAACTAGTGCAGGGACTAGGCAGATATGCACATTGACAGTGGCTGTGGTCTTTTCGGATACGTGATACGTAGTTGTGCATATGCACAACAGGGAAAAGGTAGATATCCACATTGACAGTGCCTGTGTTCCTTTTGGATACATGACAGGTAGTGGTGCATATGCACAACAAGTGCGCCGCTGCAGACTATAAATAAGTACTGGACATTTATTTACGAAATCTCGTAGCTCTACCTGGATGACACAGTTATGTTGGATGATGACGCCATATGAACTTACCAGCGAAAGTAAACGGTTTGAGGCCACGTCAGGGTAACATCTCTATTCACCAAATTCCCTCCCCCCGTCCCTAGGTATGGTGCCATGAGGCAACTGGGAATCCCCAGGCAATTCCAACTGTGCAACCGACTCCTGCCCATGGGGCCGTGGGTCGCTGTCCGTACACAGCAGTGGTCTATCATTAAGGGGCTAGTGTCTCACTGAGATGGGCATCCTCAACAATGACGCTGCTTGTGTATTAACAAATAGCTTCAGCAGTTATTAGTCCTTTATTATTGAATTGCTACCAGATTCATGGCACTAAAAGCCACATCTTCAGGTGAACGTATAACTAAAACATTAGAGATGAAAAGCTCCACTTGTGGGGCGGCGGGTTAGTAACGATTATAATATTATATTAATAATATATATGATCAGTCGTAAGTAATATTTGAAACACTAGAATATTGGTGAATTGCTGTAAATAAAGGAATATTTTTCCCCATCTTTTAAGACAGCATATCTGTTGTCAGCCAGAGTGCGATGGAGAACACACTGACCAAAGTTCCCAGTTTGCAAGACTACATTCTTGTCCAGCCCACTGAAATAAATATTTTTGTTCCTTATTTGCTCAGCGGGATCAGGACTATTAATATAAAAAATGGTTCAAATGGCTCTGAGCACTATGGGACTTAACATCTGTGGTCATCAGTCCCCTAGAACTTAGAACCACTTAAACCTAACTAACCTAAGGACATCACACACATCCATGCCCGAGGCAGGATTCGAACCTGCGACTGTAGCGGTCACGGGGTTCCAAACTGAAGCGCCTAGAACCGCACGGCCAGACTATGAATATAAATGAAGATTTTGAGTTCTAATTGATAGATATGTTTGGCAAAGGTTCATATGCTCAACATTGTAATATTCATTACGTTAATACTGACGATAAATCTCTACCCTAAGCAGCACTACGAGCAGTTCAGTGGTGACCTCTACGTTAAGTCCCTATTAAATTGTCTTTATCCCTGATTTTCGATAATCAAAATAATTGCTCGCCACAGAAGTGGAAAATAATTGACACTATTTCCGGCACACTGAAAGCTACTTTTGTGAAATTTAAGCGATGCAAGACGGTGTATAGTCCTCGCAAATTCACTTTCTATTATCAATGAAAATATGTGTTTAGTGACAGCCTGGCTCTGACGTCATCCGTGGCAGCGCTCATTCCGGCGTTTAGCTGACGCGGATCGAAAAGTTACTGGGTGCGAAGTGAAGCCTAGCCTTGCCTCGCGGGCTGTATTTATATATGTGGCACAGCGGACGGCCAAGGGAACACCTGCTGTTTGCTCTCCTATGCCCACGGTAGCAGCCTCTAAATGGCCACTTTCTCGGAGACATGATATTTTCCAACAGTGTTGTGTATTAATTTAGAATGTTCGTAATTTATGTTTACATATAGTTTAGTTGGTTAAAATTACAGAAAATGTTTTAGCTCACCTACATTTAAACTTTGCCGTCTAGAATTTTTAGAACGGAACTGACAGTAGAAACTGACCTCTGAACTAATACATTAAGAGACCTTATATTTGTTGTTATTTACATCCAGGTCTTGAAACTTATTATAGCCACATTATTTGATAGATTTCATCATGTGCTGTAACCAAAATCTTCTAGCATTAATATAACAGATACTTAATCTACTACAAATAAGGACATTTTTCTTCCAAATTTACTTTTCTGCAAATTACTCGAAAATTATTAGAGGCATCTCATTGGGGTTACATAATTAATGTTCTTATGTTGAACTGAAGCTTGATACAACTTTTCTTTTTTCTAATTGTAATATTTAGTGCCTTCAATTTTTCTTAAAAAATGCGGATTATGACCAAAAATATTTGTCTAATCACGTTGAGGCTTGTACGAGTTAATGTTGACATATGTCTGCACATTATGACCAGTTTTTAGGTTTCTAGCATCATTATTTAGAGCCACTTTTTTTCTTAAAACGATGTATTTAGGGGAAAATATTATCATGATCATTCTGAGATTTGGCATTTTACAAATTAATATACTAAAGAGCACGCTAACAAAGTTTGGAAAAGCAACTTTATCTTTTAGTTCCATTCTTTAATTATGATGCAATACTTGTGTCCTATTCACAGACGTGATGTGGTGCCGTGGGCCTACTAGCAGCGAACTGGAGTAAGTCGCGGCACACTCGTTCGCCTCTGTATTTATATAGTGATACAGCGCGTGTTTCGCCACATAACCGCTACTTATTTTTGTGAAAAATTTTATTTTTAAACAAACTTAAATATTAGGAGCAAGGGATGTTATTATAGCTGAACTCTTGATTTTTAGGAAAATTCCGTAACACTATACTTACAAAAAAACCTAACATAATACATAAGAAAACTGACATAATGCACTTTTAGAAATCAATACATAAATTACATAGAAACATGAAATAAAATTGTCGATAATATCTACTTTTCCTCTCTTTTTCCGTAAATTTTTCAATCTTTACCTGAAAGAGAAACACACAAAATTTTTCACTTTACAGTTCTCAAATATTAAATCGCAATCATGGGCACCAATGTGAGCTTCCGAACGACACTTTCACTAAATCATTTGAAGCAGCGGGTGGGAATTCACTTCTCCATTATTTTATTGCAAGAAGGGAAAGGGAGACTCACTGTAGATCGTGTCGTCTTGGCTTCCTTCTCCAATACAGCTTGTCGGCTGCCTTTCATGGAGCCTCGATGTTCCTCAGAAATAGATAACACAGCCTAAACATCTGTTCTCAACTTACATCTAAGTGAGAACAAAACGCATTTTAGAATCTGTTTTCTTCTAATAGTTCCAATAACAGAGGTTACCAGAATGAATTATTGGAAATAAGTTACATCAGAAAAACGTGACATTCTACTTCATTATTATGCCTGAATAACAAACTTCGCAGATCCATTTATAACTGACCACAGGTATTTTATACTGAAGGTGAAATTATGTTCTTAAATAGAGACTTCTTGGGTTAGTCTGCTATTTGTCCTATTATTTAGATGTTGTTTTACTTAGAAAATTGAGTAACCTTTGTAAGTTTTTCCTTCCTTTGCCTCAATTATCGTATGGATTAGCTGCTACAGAAATCACTTGTTTTACAGCAGTTACTTTGCTACATCATTAGAAAGCTGATTTTATTATAACATATCAATTTTACGATCTGCATTTCTTAACACATTTGCTTATTTGTATTTTGGTGTCTGTATTTATCGGTTAAATGAACATCTGCCTTACGCAAGACTAGGCATTACTCAAACCTTTTCATGAGACAACTGGGAATTACTCAAACTTTTCATTTCTTATTATGTATGTGAGCCTACTGACTTCTTTTTTCCTGTTTCTCCCCATTTTCATTTAAACATATATTTAGACGATTTTCTCTCTATTTTACCTTCGTCAGCCAAATTAAATTATTATTTACTTACACATTTGGAGTGATAATCAACTTAATTCCACACATCTCCTTTAATTATTATTAAAACGCTTCGGACTGCCTCCTGTGGCACCACATTATTACTGTCTTTTACCTTCAGAAAACCTTACTCTCAAGTGAAAATTATTAACTTATACAGAGACCATTGGTTAAGATTTTAGGAAATTCCAGCTTTAATAATTTCCCTTACTGCAACGTTAGTTTCTTAGGTACTTACCCCTTTTTTCCTTTTTTTTATTTATTACTTATTTACTTTAGCCATGCTTTTTCTCTTTATAGTTTTGAGAAGTTACCCACTGTTATTTAAACCTTTATAATTTACTCCTGCAAACTACCAGCCACATTCTGTTGTAAGTCCTCATATGATTATGGTCATGTCCCAGAATCACACTGATTCACTAGGAAGATATTACAAACTAATAGCACATATATACGACATGAACATACACATTCCTTACTTACTGTGACAGTACACAAGAAGGGAAAGCAACTTGAAAAGGAAATAAAGTTTCATCCTCCTGGGACCACACAGGACGACAAACCATGTATCTGACAAAGAGTGGCAGACTTCCTACACTAACTAGTTACTGTTATTTCTAATTTCCTCAGATCTACAATGTTTCATAGACCTAATTCTTTCTTACCCTTTGGGTATCCCTAGCGGTATGCGTTTGCGCAAGGCTTATTTATTACCCTCAATGGTTCTAAATAAACATCTCTATTAAATCCTTCTCAACTTGTTTACAACTAAAGTAGTTATTTTTTCAGTTGCAAGTACATTCACGCTTAGAGTCAGGGGTTCGTCAATCTCTACATTTTTACCTGCCCACCAGTTATAAATCAAAGCACTTGACGACTCTCTCTATCTTCGTTGGCTGCACACCAGCCGAACTATTCTCTACCTGTAAGCACTGTGTCTCTGCGCAGCGTTGCTACCTATAATACTGTCGTCAGCTTTTACGGGTTGTGGCAAGTCAATACAGCTATCAGGTTCCTTGACCTCATTTATTTACTTATTTATTTACACATCGAGTTCTGCAGCACCAAACTGAGGAGCAAAACTCCAAGGATATGGAACGTGACAGTTAAAGAAATTACAACATAAAATTAATAACAGACAAAAAGTAAAGTTTATGAACCGGAAACAAGTTAAGACATAAATTTAAATAAACGCAATGAACAATACAACATTAATTAGCTTAATTTTCAATGAATTCCTCGACAGAATAGAAGGAGTGACCATGAAAACTCTTCAGTTTAGAATTGAAAGCGCATCGATTACTGCTAAGGTTTTTGAATTTGAGTGGTAGCTTATTGAAAATGGTTACAGCACTATACCGCACACCAATTCGCATTAGGGCCTCGGGGACATCAGCTGGCACGTATTTCTTGATTCAAAAAATCTTAACAACAGCGGTGTTTTTGGGTTCATTTTAGTATCTGAAACGCTACTAGTTTTGGCAACTCAATGTTTCCATCTTCACGTCCCTGTATAATAAAGGAGTATAAATGTAGTGGCATAAGGTTGTACAGTTCAATTTTACAATATACAGGTGTTCATAATGACGCATAAACTTAAAAATAATGGAAGTATTATGGATAAATCAAGTCTATGTGTACATCCAGCACCAGTAAGCAAAAAGACATTTATATATTAGTTAACCCTACCCCCATGAACCATGGACCTTGCCGTTGGTGGGGAGCCTTGCGTGCCTCAGCGATACATATGGCCGTACCGTAGGTGCTATCACAACGGAGGGGTATCTGTTGAGAGGCCAGGCAAACGTGTTGTTCCTGAAGAGGGGCAGCAGCCTTTTCAGTAGTTGCAGGGGCCACAGTCTGGATGATTGACTGATCTGGCCTTACAACTCTAACCAAAACGGCCTTGCTGTGCTGGTACTGCGAACGGCTGAAAGCAAGGGGAAACTACAGCCGTAATTTTTCCCGAGGGCATGCAGATTTACTGTATGGTTAAATTGGTGATGGCGTCCTCTTGGGTAAAATATTTCAGAGGTAAGATAGTCCCCCATTCGGATCTCCGGGCAGGGACTACTCAGGAGGACGTCATTATCAGGAGAAAAAAAACTGGCGTTCTAAGGATCGGAGAGTGGAATGTCGGATCCCTTAATCGGGCAGGTAGGTTAGAAAATTCAAAAAGGGAAATGGATAGGTGGAAGTTAGATATAGTGGGAATTAGTTAAGTTCGGTGGCAGGAGGAAAAAGATTTCTGGTCAGGTGAATACAGGGTTATAAATACAAAATCAAGTAGGGGTAATGCAGGAGTCGGTTTAATAATGAATAAAAAAATTGGAGTGCGGGTAAGCTACTATCGACAGCATAGTGAACGCATTATTGTGGCCAAGATAGACACGAAGCCCATGCCTACTACAGTAGTACAAATTTATATGCCAACTAGCTCTGCAGATGATGAAGAAATTGATGAAATGTATGATGAGATAAAAGAAAATATTCAGGTAGGCAAGGGAGACGAAAATTTAATAGTCATGGGTGACTGGAATTCGAGAGTAGGAAAAGGGAGAGAAGGAAACATAGTGGGTGAATATGGATTGGGGGTAAGAAAAGAAAGAGGAGGCCGTCTGGCAGATTTTCGCACAGAGCATAACTTAATCATAGCTAACACTTGGTTCAAGAATCATAAAAGAATGTTGTATACATGACAGTATCCTGGAGATACTAGAAGGTATCAGATAGATTATATAATGGTAAGACAGAGATTTAGACATTTCCAGGGGCAGATGTGGACTCTGACCACAATCTATTGGTTATGAACTGTAGATTAAAACTGAAGAAACTGCAAAAAGGCGGGAATTTAAGGAGACGGGACCTGGATAAACTGACTAAACCAGAGGTTGTACAGAGTTTCAGGGAGAGCATAAGGGAAAAATTGACAGGAATGGGGGAAAGAAATACAGTAGAAAAGAATGGGTAGCTCTGAGGGATGAAGTAGTGAAGGCAGCAGAGGATCAAGTAGGTAAAAAGAGGGGGGCTAGTAGAAATCCTTAGGTAACAGAAGAAATATTCAATTTAATTGAGGAAAGGAGAAAAGATAAAAACGCAGTAAATGAAGCAGGCCAAAGGGAAAACAAACGCCTCAAAAACAAGATCGACTGGAAGTGCAAAATGGCTAAGCAGGGATGGCTAGAGGACAAATGTATGGATGTAGAGGTTTATCTCTCTAGGGGTTAGATAGATACTGCCTACAGGAAAATTAAAGAGACCTTTGGAGAAAAGAGAACCACTTATATTAATATCAAAGTCTCAGATGGATACCCAGTTCTAAGCAAAGAAGGGAAAGCAGAAAGGTGGAAGGAGTATATAGAGGGTCTCTACAGGGGCGATGTACTTGAGGACATTATTCTGGAAATGGAAGAGAATGTAGATGTAGACGAATTGGGAGATACAATACTGCGTGGAGAGTATGACAGAGTACTGACAGACGTGAGTCAAAACAAGGCCCCAGAGGTAGACAAGGTTCCATTAGAACTACTGACAGCCTTGGGAGAGCCAGTCCTGACAGAACTCTACCATCTGGTGAGCAAGATGTATGAGACAGGTGAGATACCTCCAGACTTCAAGAAGAATATAATAATTCCAATCCCAAAGAAAGCAGTTGTTGACAGATGCGCAAAATTACCGAACTATCAGTTTAATAAGCCACAGCTGCACAATACTAAAGCGTATTCTTTACACACGAATGGAAAAACTGGTAGAAGCCGACCTCAGCGAAGATCAGTTTGGACTCCGTAGAAATGTTGGAACACTTGAGGCAATACTGACCTTACGACTTAACTTAGAAGAAAGATTAAGGAAACGCAAACCTACATTTCTAGCATTTGTAGACTTAGAGAAAGCTTTTGACAATGTTGACTGGAATACTCTCTTTCAAATTGTAGAGGTGGCAGGGGTAAAATACAGGAAGCGAAAGGCTATTTACAATTTGTACAGAAACCAGATGGCAGTTATAAGAGTCGAGGAGCATGAAAGGGAAGCAGCGGTTGGGAAGGGAGTGAGACAGGGTTGTAGCCTGACCCCTATGTTATTCAATCTGTATACTGAGCAAGCAGTAAGGGAAACAAAAACAAAATTCGGAGTAGGTATTTAAGTCCATGTAGAAGAAATAAAAACGTTGAGGTTCGCCCATGACATTGTAATTCTGTCAGAGACAGCAAACGACTTGGAAGAGCATTTGAAAGGAATGAACAGTGTCTTGAAAGGAGGACATAAGATGAACATCAACAAAAGCAAAACGAGGATAATGGAATGTAGTCAAATTAAGTCTGGTGATGCTGAGGGAATTAGATTAGGCAATGAGACACTTACAGTAGTAAAGGAGTTTTGCTATTTGGGAAGCAAAGTAACTGATGATGGTCGAAGTAGAGAGGATATAAAATGTAGACTGGCAATGGCAAGGAAAGCGTTTCTGAAGAAGAGAAATTTGTTAACATCGAGTATAGATTTAAGTGTCAGGAAGTCGTTTCTGAAAGTATTTGTATGGAGTGTAGCCATGTATGGGAGTGAAACATGGACGTTAAATAGTTTGGACAAGAAGAGAATAGAGACTTTCGAATTGTGGTGCTACAGAAGAATGCTGAAGAGTAGATGGGTAGATCACATAACTAATGAGGAGGTATTGAATAGACTTGGGGAGAAGAGGAGTTTGTGGTACAATTTGACAAGAAGAAGGGACCGGTTGGTAGGACATGTTCTGAGGCATCAAGGGATCACAAATTTAGCATTGGAGGGCAGCGTGGAGGGTAAAAATTGGAGACCAAGAGATGAATACACTAAGCAGATTCAGAAGAATGTAGGTTGCAGTAAGTACTGGGAGATGAAGAAACTTGCACAGAATACAGTAGCATGGAGAACTGCATCAAACCAGTCTCGGGACTGAAGACGACAACAACATATTTGTTAACAGAATAAAAGCAAACCTCTCTGCATATCTAGCACATTAGATTAAAACTTGTATACACATTTGTTATTCATAAAAATATTTTACATACAGTTTTTTTTAAAAAGATCAGCACTAGACAGTGTACAGTCAAGAGCCCCGTACAAATAAAAATGCATCATTTGGTTTAAAAATAATGAAATACCATTTATTTCAAATGAGTGAGCGGCTAGTGTAGATGTGTCCCAATCGTTTATTATAGCAAGATGTCACATAATAAGGTGTGAATTACCATATTTTGCATATTTACAACATAGGCAATATCACGGATTGTAAGACAAATAGTTGTCACAGTATCAAAGATAAGTTGAGACTAAATCCAATGGTAATCGACATATGAAGAGAAAATAGCAGGCATAGCGAACACTTCGAATATTGGCAACTAACTGGTGACCTAAGTCATACAGTAACTCGAAATAAAACATATGATTGGTTTCGTTGTATCCCTGACCAGGTTAGCATTACCACGGTGAACTAAAAAACAAGAAAGTGAAATCCTATTTAAGCAAGGCGAGTCCATAAAGTTCACAGAGGACTACTTCATTGGAAGTATAAAGAATTCCTAACACAACCTATTTACAGATGCCAAGCAGTCTCAATAGTAGGACTAACAAGTTGAGTAGTGATAAGGTAAGTGGATAGAGAGAAGAATAAAAAGTAAATGAGTATTCGAAGACCACTATATTGAAGCAAAACAAAAAAAGGAGTGCCATCACTTATCTCAATGAATACCAAAACCCATCAGTAGTAAGAACACCGTTGCTATCTAAACTGTGTTTAGAAATGACAAACACGCTAACACGCTGATAAAGTAACAGGATCCTAATCATAGTTGTGGTGTGGTCGAGACATACTGAATTACCACAAGTGAACTGATGAATGTATCAGTTTGGGCCTAAAAGGCCAAGGGAATACAAAGTGATTCACTGTCCTAAGTATAAAACTAGAGTAAAAGATACCAATAACCTAAAAACATGATCGCTGTTAAATGCTGTCTGTCACAGGAGTAGACTTCTATAAAATGGATACAGGAAATTAGAGATATTAGGATATACGAGTTCATATGAAAGTTTGATAGTAAGATTCAGGTAAACTATCAGTGTGTTATCCTTACCGCTGACTGTCTTCTTTTAACATTTGAGAACGGTTCGAGGACTGTATGTAGCCTTAGTCAGTGCCACCCGTTCACAGGAATCTATTGCATAACGGTAAGTTGGTATGCAGTACGTGCGGAATAGATGTCTACTCGTATCTTTACTATTAACTTTACTGCTTTGTGTTTTTAGATCGGATTTACGAGTGCAGTTTTATGGCAACATTCGATAAGACTGTTAATACGACAATAGCGTATGGTGAGTAAATTTTAATCTGTAGTAACCATTGATACGACGAATTAGATAATGGAATTTTAGTAGCGTTGCACCAACGTAGCCTCATGGGAGGGTTATGGTTAGGTTGACACTTTATCATTAGTGTAGACGTCTTGATACAGATCAGATTCTTCTATGATACTTCACTTGACACAGCTTTTTGTTAATTGTTTACTGTACTTCTAATGCTTCATGTCCCTGCCCGTTATATTGGGTAGAAGTGAGATGTAAAACTTACATGTGGTCGCTCATTCTCTTTTCATGGAGATCAAATTATGTATATGTAGCACGTGTTAACATTGTTATTTCAACTTCCAGCTAATGGTATAGTTGACAGTTAAGAGTTATTGTTAGCATTTACGTATCTTCCGTTTAGTTCTCGGTACCAACGGCAGTAATACCGTATTTCGAGCTTTACATATTTTCCTGGATCGACTTTAGTAATACTTTATCGTTTTTGTGTTGTACATAATGGACCAGTACATTTGGGTTAAAGTAGAAGCACCATATTCCTATCTTGAAGTAATATTAGCTTGAGTTGTAACAAGGGCTTGTTAAGCATTTTACAACCATTGTTTAGCACATGACGTTCCTTTTAATACAGATTGTCAGTATTAATAGTACTCTAATCATTAGTCCAGTGGGACTGTATTACAAAAGTGCTTGTCATATGACTGATAATTGGGCACAGTGAGGTCGTCACTTTGCTTGTGAATACCTAGATAATGGTCACTGTTATTACTGCCATCATATTTTTGAGGAAACATGTTCGCCGATACGGGGTTTTCAAGAGTGTTCATCGTGATATAGTCGGATTGCTTAGTGAGACATGTGGTTTGGTAGTGACTTACTGTAATCAAGTGGGACAATCTCTGTCATAACTACAGTACAGTTTTGGCTAGAATAACCCCTACTGATATTGGCATGTCAGGGTCTAGTCGTATATAATTATTGGGTCTTATTGTAATAAATTCATATTGTTATTTTGGAGACTTTGCTTTGAATTATTGGCGAAACTTCCGCGTAGCGATATTTATACACCTCTACATTATTTAAGCCCTTACGTGTTACACCATTTAGGCCCAAACTGACACAGTCTCCAATTCACTTGTGGTAATTCGCGTATGTCCCTACCACACCTGACGACAATGATTAGGTTCCTGTTCGTTTATCAGCGTGTTAGAGTGCATCTTACTTCCTAACACAGTTTAAAGAGGTAGCAACGGTGTTTTTACAATTCATGGGTTTTGGTATTCATTGAGGAGGAGATGGTACTCCTCTTTTTGGGCTTCAACTTCGAAAATATAGTGGTAATGCTAACCGGTTCAGGGATATAAATGAAACCAATCATATGTTTTACTCCAAATTACTGTATAACTTAGGCCACCAGTTAGTGGCCAACATTCGTAGTGTTCGCTATGCCTGCTATTTTCTCTTCATATGTCGATTACCATTAGGTTTTGTGTCAAGTTATTTTTGATACTGTGATAACTACTTGTCTTACTATCCGTCATATTGTGTAGGCTGTCAAAATGCAAACTACCCTAATTCATACCTTACTATGTGACATTTTACTTCAAATAAATGATTGGGACTCACATGCACTAGGCAGTCCCTCATCTAAAAGAATTTTATGGGTTTTCATTATTTAAAAAAGGACGTGTTTTGATTGTACGGAGCTCTTGACTGTACGCTGCCTAGTTCTGCTCTTTTAAATGATTTTACATGCTCCCTAGTAAATCTGTCATGTAAAATAATTTTATAAATGACAAAAGTGTAGACTAGTTTTAATCTGTTGTGGTAGATTATAAAATGATTTGTTTATATGCTATTAACCAATATATAAATATGTTTGGCATATTTGTTTTGGATGTATACAAAGGCTTGATTGAACAATAATATTTCTATTATTTTTAAATTTAGGCGCCAAAATTAATACCTGTCAACTGTAAACTTGAAATGTGCACCCTTTTAACACTACATTTATGCTCCTGCATTATGCAGGGGCCTGAAGCTCTTAACATTGAGTTGCCGAAACTCTTATCATTTGAGGTGTATAAAATAAAATAAACCTCAATTACGATTGTTGTTCATGTTTTTTGAAACAATAAAAAGAGTTAAAGAAGTCCGAACCAAATACAGGTTTTATTTCTGCCATTTATTAATTGAGTGAAATCTGCTTATTTTTGAGAATAAGCTAATATTAACAAGAAATGATAGTGAGGAATATATATATATATATATATATATATATATATATATATATATATATATAAGCAATTATCAAAATACCCACACTCGTGAACAGGGGTTGAGAAGAGTTTCATGAACTTACACCACTTATTGCCCGAACCACCCGTTTCTGAGCTAAAAATATCCTTTTAGAATGGGAAGAGTTACCACAAAATATAATACCATACGACACAGGCGAATGAAAATAAGCAAAGTAGACTAATTTTCGTGTTAAACAATAACTCGCTTCAGATACTGTTCGAATAGTAAAAATGCGAGCACTAAGTCTTTGAACAAAATCCTGAACGTGGGCCTTCCACGACAGTTTACTATCTATCTAAAAACCTAGAAATTTTAACTGGCCAGTTTTACAAACCATATGCCAATTCTGTGAAATTTTCTTGAATTTTATTTTAGAAACTGTAAAAATTGAGTCTCACTGTGATTTAGCATTAGTTTATTTTTTACAAACCATGCACGTAGGTCATGAACTGCAATATTTGGAACCGAGCTAGTGTTACACACAACGTCCTTTGTAACCAAGCCAGTGTCATGAGCAAACAGAAATATTTTAGAGTGAACCAATTGTTAGCTACTCTCCTTATTCTGTAATATCCCACTTACGGCGCAATATTTTGTGATTAACACAATCAAACGCGTTAGTTAAACAAAAAAATATGCCTAGCGTTCGAAACCTTTTGTTTAACCCATACAGTACCTCACAGACGTTCAAAAGTGTGTGAGTTCTTAAGGGACCAAAGTGCAGAGGTTATCGGTTCCTAGACTTACACTCTACTTAAACTAACTTAAAGTAACCTATGCTAAGAACAACACACACACCTATGCCCGAGGAAGGTCTCGAACCCCCAGCGGGAGGGACCTCGCAGTCAGTGACAGGGCGCCTCTAAACGCGCGGCCATTCCGCACGGCTATATCACAGAGAAAAGAGAATATAGCGTTTTCAGTTGTTAAACGACTTCTAAAGCCGAACTGTAGATTTGATACTAAATCGTGTATTTAGGGAAAAAATGATGTATATAGGGAAAAACATTGATCTGATCATTCTGAGATCTGACAGTCTACAAAGTAATATACTACAGTACATTCTAACAAAGTTCGAAAAAAGCAACTTTAACTTACTTGCGTGCTGCACACAGAAGCGTTGTGGTGACATGGCGCTACTAGCAATGAAAAGGGGGTAAGTCCCAGCACACTTGCTTGCCTCTGTATTTTTCCAGTTATGCAGCCCTAGTTTCGCCACATTCTACACTTCATCTTGGCTGTTTTATTCTATAACATACCACCTTGTAGCGGTGTTTTGTTCTGATTGACAAAGAATGCAGGCTACAAAGTTGCGAGCCTTTTAGCGCTAATGTTTTAGTTATATGTTCATCTGAAGATGTGGCTTTTAGTGGGAAGAAATCAGCAGCGTACCAGTAATAAAGGAGTAAATACAGCTAAAGCGATTTATTAATATCCAAGACGACTACTCATAGCTGTGAGTGCCCTACCTACAAGGTTGTCTGCCATGGTGCAGCTGTTTCTGCTTTAGGGTCTGTAGCAGATACGCCATCGTCGATTACAGACGCAGCTGGAATGGGAAACGCGTTGCCGGCTTACGTAACGAGACCGCCAGTATTCGACGGAGAACCCGTGTCAACATTATGGAACGTACAGGCAGCCAAGCCAGCAGAATGGAGGCTAGTTACATTTGCAGCTGTTGGTTTGCCGGAAGTAGTAGACATCTCATTATTCGCAAAATTAACCACATAGTTCTTACAAACGTCTGTAACCGATTGCGTTGACGCATAAGTTCATAGCGCTTTTCCATGAGTATAATGCAACAGATACACAAAACAGACAATTTAGTCAGCAATAACACTTATTCTACTTTACTACTTACAACATCCCGCTAATGCTGGGATAACTTTTTGAATCTCCAACTGTAGAAATCGCAGTCACTCGTCGGGCCATGTTCGTAGCGCACTTTCATCCGGAAAGGAAGTTTCTTGAAGGTTGTCCGATAAAGAGCAATAAAGGAGAAAATCCGAGGGCTCAAAATCAGGTCAATAATAAGGGTGCATAATGATTCCCACACCCAACTCCTCTATGGTGCTTTTTGTCGGTCAAGCACAATACAAACGGGCGTCATCGTGGAGTAGCATTATTTCACGCAGCCTTACTGGTAGTAGGTCTTGGACTGGCTTCATAAGACCTCTCAACTGTTGACAATAAATGTGAGCAGTGATAATTACTGTTTGGGGAAACAATTTGTAGTATACCATACTGTCGCTGTTCTGGCAGTTGCATAACTTTTTCTGTTGTAGATGAGCACAGACCTTCGTATGGAACATTGTTGCTTTTTTGGGTCCAGCCATTAGTTTCTTTTCCTTAAGTTATTATAAACACACAATTTGTCGTCACAGGGTAGGAATAGTCGCTGTTGTTCACGAGCCAATTGTTGACGACCAAGCTCAGATGCACAATGGCCACCCGCTGAATTTTGTGATTCTCGCTTTGAGAATTCGGTGTGCATACAACAGATTTTTGAACTTTCATCAATGAATTCTGATGCCGCACGATACTGCAGTGATCATAGTTCATCACACTTGCCACTTCTCGAGTATATACAGAATAAGGAATCGGTGGGTTCAGGGGGGTAATACGGAACGACGTGCTGGATCCCAACGGCCTCGTATCACTAGCAGTCGAGATGACAGGTATCTTATCCGCATGGCTGTAACGGATCGTGTAGCCATGTCTCGATCCCTGAGTCAACAGATGGGGACATTTGCAAGACAACAACCATCTACAGGAACAGTTCTATAACGTTTGCAGCAGCATGGACTATCATCTCGGAGACAATGGCTGCGGTTACCCTTGAGGCTGCATCACAGACAGGAGCGCCTGCGATGGTGTACTCAACGACGAACGTGGGTGCACGAATGGCTAAACTTCATTTTTTGGATGGATCCAGGTTCTGTTTACAGCATCATGATGGTCGCATCCGTTTTTGGCGACATCGCGGTGAACGCACATTGGAAGCGTCTAGTCGTCATCGCCATACTGGCGTATCACCGGGCGTGATGGTATGGGGTGTCATTGGTTACACGTCTCGGTCACCTCTTGTTCGCATTGACGGCACTTTGAACAGTGGACGTTACATTTCAGATGTTTTACGACCCGTGGCTTTACCCTTCATTCAATCCCTGCAAAACCCTACATTTCGGCAGGCTAATGCACAACCGCATGTTGCAGGTACTGTACGGGCCTTTCTGGATACAGAAAATGTTCGACTGCTGCCCTGGCCAGCATACTCTCAAGATCTCTCACCATCTGAAAACGTCTGGTCAATGGTGGCCGACCGAGCGAGGTGGCGCAGTGGTTAGACACTGGACTCGCATTCCGGAGGACGACGGTTCAATCCCGCGTCCGGCCATCCTGATTTCCCTAAATCGCTTCAGGCAAATGCCGGGAAGGTACCTTTGAAAGGGCACGGCCGACTACCTTCCCCGTCCTTCCCTAATCCGATGAGACCGGTATCTTCGCTGTCTGGTCTTCTTCCCCAAAACAACCCAACCCAATGTTGGCCGAGCAGTTGGTTCGTCACAATATGCCAGTCACTACTCTTGATGAAGTGTGGTATCGTGTTGAAGCTGCATGGGCAGCTGTACATGTTCACGCCATCCAAGCTCTGTTTGACTCAATGCCCAGGCGTATCAAGGCCGTTATTACGGCCAGAGTTGGATTTTCTGAGTACTGATTTCTCAGGATCTATGCACCCAAACTGCGTGAAAATGTAATCACATGTCAGTTCTAGTATAATATATTTGTCCAACGAATACCCGTTTGTCATCTGCATTTCTTCTTGGTGTAGCAATTTTAATGGCCAGTAGTTTATGTAGCTAATTATCGTCTTCTTAAGAAGTGAGAGTAGTTGCGGGACAACTCTGGTCCTCGGCTAATCATATCTGAATCTATTTCCTGGCCATATTTTTTCATAGTTACAGGGAAAAAGTCCTTAGACTAACCTGTGCGCTAAGTTGCGGAGCCTATAGACAGGAAGGAGTTGAGATGGTAGTACATAGAGCAATTGGGAGAGTGTGCTCAGAGAATTTTTATACTATATACGAAGTGGAACGGCACAGTGGCGTGGCTGTTTATGAATCTGCAGCAGATAATTAGTTTTCATCTGCCCTAGAAACCGGATTAGCATCCGGCGCAGTGGATTTCAAACCGAGGTTCCCAACGAAGCTTTGGCGCATCTGTTTGAGAACAGACCAATTTCCAGAAGATACTGCAGATAGGTGCGGTCTATTCAACGAAATACGAGGGCCATTCGGAAAGTAATTTCTGATCAGTCGCGAAAAGGAAACAACAGTGAAAATCACAAAGGTTTTATTTGCAAAAGTTATCTACACCTAATAGCTACTCCTCTACATAGTCGCCGCTCTGACAGAGACATTTCTAGCACCGTTGTACCAAATTTCCAGTACCCACGTCATAGAAGGCAACCGTCTACGCTTTCCGCCATTTCTCTGCCCTGGTCTACAGCTCGTTGTTTCTGTCAAAATGTTGCCTTCACATCCAGAAGTTGATGTGAGAAGAGATGAAGCTCAGGGGCAGCCTGTTACGGGCTGTATTGTGGGTGGCCAAACACTTCCCGTCGAAAACGCTGCAGGAGCCTCTTCATTGCCCCTGCAGAGTGCGGCCGAAAATTGTCACGAAGAAGGAACCGCATAACCATAACAGTTGTGTTACTTGGGCTGCACGATATCAGGCCAAAATCCTCACCAGATCCTCATACATGGCGTGAGGCGCCATTTCCTCGGCGTCTTTGCGTACTCACAGTGCACTCAGAACTGGTAAAAGCGACGTGCTAATAGAGACATCGCCCAAGATATTTGTGTAGAGCTTCATCGGATTTTCGCAGTGGTTTCCATTTCGCGACCGATCGGAACTTACTGTCCGAAAAAGCCCTCGTATACCATGCGCAAAGAACATCACAGCTTTGGAATGTGAAAGGGGTTGACAGCCCTGAGGCGCTAAATCAGCCGTGAGACAACACTAAGCTGAGTGGGAGTTGAAGTCTCTGACAGGTAACAAAGGAGCGTGGGTGGCAAAGTCGGTTTTGCTGAATGTAGGGGTGTTAGAAGAAGCCTTCGCCGTTTTATTAAAGCATGTATAAGATTGCACCACAGGAGGGCGCGAGGATAATGACTGCGAAACATACTCTTTACTGCTTCGGATCACGTTCAGATTTCGTTGATTGGTTTTGAAGGGTCAGTAGTGGTTCCATCCTGATACCAGAGCACGTATTACCGTCACACTACACTCTACAGGAGTCAGATCACTTTCAGTAAGTTTGCAGCCTCGTATGTGCACGGTCGAATCATTCGGCAAATGTGAGCTGTGGCGAACGTAGTCGAGAATATCGTCATTCTCCTTATCACGCTGCAGACTGTCGTTTTCGACCTCGAAATGTGTTCGAATCAACGCCCCAAGGGAAGGGGTGGTTTCTTTGACGCCCATTATACCACCTCCTGAGGGTGTTTCATATCGATTCTGAGCAATGGTGTGCCTGAAATTTTTTCCTCGCCCAGCAATAAGACCTTCAGCGCATAGGCGTCAAATGAAGGGGTAAAGTGTGAGTAGGAGGGAGTAAAGTTCCCATCTTGTGGCGCGTCCACGACGGCGATGTACAGACACGTTGTGGCATATGGTGTCTACGTGACTCCATTAACCCACCTTCCACCTTATATGAACTACTGAGTTGTAGACGCTTTCCTCACCTTCCTGTTTGGAGCGTCATCCGGCCCAAGAACGACGTCGCTGGGAGCCACACTTTTGCACTATTACAGAGGAAGGTTGAAGACACCTTTGAGCCTAATTTCAAAATTAAGCTTTTCAATGAGAGGCAATTATGGGGTTTCAAGGAAGTGATACCTTTTCCTGTGGAGTGTTGAATGCAAGCGGTATGTTCAGTTATGTACTGTGGACACCTTAACAGTAGACTGTGTTTTAGGTGGGTCAACTTCTCATTGTTTGTGGGTTTGTTTCTTCACTCTAGGTGTTTTGGCTTGAGCAAATGAACTACACTGGATCGCAGCCGGTTTGATTCAGGTTTGGTTACAGTCGTTACGGACGCAAATAAGCAGGCAATAGGATCAGTGCTCACGGGGCGTTTTACTGCTGGGCGTGTGGTGCACAAATGAGACATGTTCCATTGGTAAGAAGTGTTCTATTGGTAGAAAATTAATCTGGTGCTCTCTGCATCAAAATTAAGTAAAAATCGGAACCTCGTAAATATGAGATATACCCTGACTTCTTGGTCTAATGGCATGTGCGGCTGAAGTAGGGAGATAGGGAGGGGCGTATCACGCCCCCCCCCCCTTCCACCATCACAATATTCCTAACCCACAATATGCCAGAAAACAGAGTAGTGCTAGCCATCGTTCAGTGTAGTTCGTCGCTGTCAGCAGCCTTTGTATCTCTCAGAAACAACGACAGCAATTTGTAAGTATTTTTGGTAAATATAAATTTTTACTCTGAGGCTGGTTATGTCACTAAGATATGAACAGTTTTAATAAAAAGTGTTTTACTACATTGTTTGGGGAAAATACTTGTAATAGTTACGTGTGCATCACAACACCTCACCACGATGCGGAAATGAAAGTGCTTGCCACACGAAAGCATGACAAGCTATCTGTAGTAATCGACTCAAGTGATCCAGAAAATTCATGCACGCCAAATGTAAAGAATAAATAAAAACGAAAACCCACTGATGATGGCACAGTGGTGCCGCAACACGTTTGGATACTGAGGAAAAACGGTGCTTTGTATAACTGGCGGACCTCACAACCAACAATTTTAACTGCAAACGCGGTCAACTCAAGCAGCTACAAATCAAAATGATGAATATGAGTAGAAGGAATTAAGGTGTCACACTTGTGAAGATCTAGTTAGTATAAGTATTACAACCTTTTTCTTGGCTCAATCCCTATGTGATTTATTTTGCCCATTGTCAGAGCGTCCACTGTGTTCAACGTTTTATGCGGGGCTTCGAGCTAAATATTGACTCACTGTAACTGGTGAAGGAAAGGTCATTCAAAGTAATGTAACAAGCCATTCATTGCAAACTGTCTAATAGTTAATTGATACAGCAGAAAATAAATTAAATTAATATTTTAGCACTTTAATATTTTTCATTATGGAACGTTAAGCAGTCATTTTGCGTTTTGTTAACTCACTTCTGACTCCCGCTGTGGTGAAATTGATATATGAATGTTTTCTAGCTGCGCGATCGTCGTATACCTAAGAATTACTTCTAGGAGGACTACATATAAGACAACAGAGAAGTTGAAGGACAATGTATGATATGGTAAATGTGAACAATTACGAGAATATGTGTTCCTTCTTGAAAAGACAGTGTGACACTACAACTCTAGTGTACCTCGTCAGATGCGAAGACGCTTACACAAACGCTTGCACACGGAAAATAAAAGAAATGCTCAATTAAATAACTCTGTTTTATATTCCTACAGAATATTGACCCTTTAGTTGCAATGAACACTGGTGTATATCATTTTTTGTATTAATTTTATTTCAATGTCTGAGTATTTTCGTGAAATTTTCTCTCTCAAAGTAAAAATCGAAGATTAATTTGACAAACATAGCCAGATTTCTTATACCTTGCGGGAAAGTATCTCTGAATCTATGAGACGATCATCATGGGAGAACTTAGAAATTACTCCAGAATGGCGACAACCGTTAAAATCAGCTGAAAACTTGAACACCCTTTTCTCGAAATATTTACTTTATGCGGAAAATATCCTCCTTTGTCTCGGTTGGCGCCTACGCAGGTTCGGAATCCTCTTACTTAGGGGGAATTACTTGCTTTATTTGCAGCTGGTAGAATCTGGCCGGCTCACTTTCTCAGCAGTCGGCAGGAGACCTAACTATCTGGACATAGTAGGCTTACAGAGGAGCGGTCGTTCTGAGGACACAAAACTCCCAGACGCGGTCTCCTCACCCCATTATCCTTCCTCGTATATCACCGCCTGCCGTTAGATTCCACGTTTAGAAGAGGCTGACTCTTCCAGCATTTTTCTCGACGGACTAGTAGCGTACCGTCTCGTTAGTTTTATTACTGAGTACCTTACAAAGGGAGACTTAGCGACGCTCACCGCTTTACTGTGCCACGAGCCACTGATTCGGGCAGGAGCATTGTTGCAGACTGGTGCTTGGTGCCAGCCACTTTCATCGTTGCCACAACTCAGTAAAAAACTTTGATTTCTCTCTGACCTCTCTGCCTTATCTCAACAAACCTCAACATTAGCGGAGTAGAGGTAAAATTAGCGTAATGGCGCATTATCCGCTGTAATATCCTCGCCTCTATTTTATTCAAAATAATATTCACGACAGCATTATATGTGGAATGTGACTGAACTTTGATCGTATTCTCGTGATACTGATACAGGGACTTCATCGCTAGTAAAATAATTATTGTCAATGACATAATTTAATATTTTGTAAAAAATTATATCTCAGATAATAGCCATGTAAAAAGATAATGAAAATGTCAATATTTTGCTAACTATGATTTTTGTAGCGAAACTCTGTTGTACTGATAGGATATGATTGATGCTCATAACACAGAGGCCTGTAAAAAACTCTGCTAAACTATTATGTTGCTAACTGATTTTAGAAAATAGTTTGTGTATTAATGAAATGAATTTTCTATGTTTGGAGTTTTATTTCATTGTAATTCTCGTCCTATACAAACGTTAAGCCTTCTACTAAACTACCAAAGAGCACAGCCATTAGCGCTATTGATTCACAGCGCAGTTTATTGGTAAATAGTGA
This sequence comes from Schistocerca cancellata, assembly GCF_023864275.1. Taxonomy (NCBI): domain Eukaryota; kingdom Metazoa; phylum Arthropoda; class Insecta; order Orthoptera; family Acrididae; genus Schistocerca; species Schistocerca cancellata. The sequence goes on from NC_064634.1 coordinate 229,812,937, forward strand.
ATATTAATGTGTCGTGATACATTGAGAAATATTTTCGAATGTTAATGCATATAGTGAAGGTGAGAAAAAGATCTGAGATATACTATTTATTACAAGTAAAATACAGCCTGAAGCAGAATCGATAAGTGATTGTCTCATGTTAGCGGCCATCTTAGTGAATTATTGCAGTGGCAGTTTTAACTCTAGAACTGCCGAGTTTCTGCCTTTCTAAAACGGTGGAAAGGGGTCATTAGGACTCCACGTAAAATATTTTCATATTTGACTTAAACAAGTACATTTTTAGTGTTTGATAATCCATACTTTATTTCTACTAATCATAATACTTATTTGCAATTATAACTAATAATTACTAATTTATTTGAACAACAGAATATCATACAAATTTATTGTTGCTACTGCTAACAAGTTTCTTATTTATAGATTTTAATTTATTAACTATTCATATAACGTTCTAGACACATTTAGTACATTTGGTCGATTTTGCTCCCACATGCGTTTTACAAACAGCTCTGTAGTACTTTTCACGCACGTCACCTGAAGCTGCTAGACACACCCAGCACAGGTGACTTCTATTTTACGTGCACATTTTCCGCTCATGACTTTGTGGCACACAGTTTTCGCTGGTCTTGTTGCTTTGCACAAGCTGATCAGGCACATCCTCCGCTTTCTAGGTGATTTCAGTCCCATATCCTCTTCCTTTGCTTGATGTTCTTGCTCTTTTGTTCCCCTGAGTCCATTTGCCATTTGAAGTATGAACTTCGTCCTTTCCATTTTATTGTTCGTTACCATGTTATAGATGACCCATTCATGTATTGCCGCCATGTCCAGTACGTTGTAAAAGACATGCATTGGCCATCACCTGCACGTAGCCTTCATAGCCTATTCATGGGTCATTCGATCAACCACGTCCTACCTGTACTTTGTTGCATTGTAGAAAGTTACGGTTTCCGGTTTTTTTCTTTCCTTCCTCGCTTATTGCTACTTCAGCATGCTGCGCACTCAGAAGAAGGACGTTTTTACTCTTCTTTCCTTGGTATACAGCCAAGGTGCAGTCTGTGTTGCAACTATTGTGCGGTATTGTAATGGAATGTATTACAGCATTTGGTTTCCTTGCGTCATAGGGGATCTCGCGACGGATCTTGTTCATTGTACCAACTAATGACATTTTCTTTTCTTTGAGTTTTTTAGCAAGTGTACGAGAAGTAAATAAGTTGCCTGAGGTCACATTTCTTCCTTGTTTTACAAATGGCTCCATGAGACGCAGAACAACGTACTCTCGAAGTCGTTGTTTTGCTCTATGTGTGTCCTCTTTGTCAAGGCATGGGAAAGCGTTACATATATACTTTGTATTTACATCAACAGCCAACCCGAATTTCAGACCATATTTGTCTCGTTAGTTGGACATGAATTGAGTACAACTGCTTCTTCCTTTGCTTGGTAACATTTGCTCGTCAGTGGCTATATTCTCTCCAGGGCAGTAAGTGCGAATACTGTTTTCAATTAAGTTAGCCCAAATTTCAGATGCAAGAGCGAATTCGTGGGCTTCCAGGCTTTCAGCCTGAGATGAGTTTACATCAAAATGGAGAAATCTGAGAAACTCATTTCCCTTGGCGTATTGTCCTTGGAGAAAGCAGGCCCCCAAGAGTGCGACCAGAGATCATCTACAGACATACCTTTTGTGCACAATGCACCCAGAACATACATGATGGCTATCAGTTTCTCCAGATACTCAAGTGATACAGTCCTGTCATTGTTTTTAATACTTTTCGAAGATTTGTTCTGTGTATTTCTTCATAAGAGGTAGCATTGCTTCATCAAAAATAAGACGGAAGGCCCTGATGACAGAGCTGTCTACTTGTCGGCAAGCATAAGCAGTGGGACCTCGTCTCTCCTTCAGAACATTCAAAACCCGCCTCCCGAAGATGAATAATTTCTAATCTCCCACATGGTTCCATCCCTTCCAATCATCTTTATAGACGCTTCGAATTGTACCTGATGTGGTGAAAGTGGTGATGATAGACTTATATCAGCATCTGAATCCTCTTCCACTAATTGTTCCTGGTTCACAATGTCTTCATCTTCACCTGTACCGGGTAAATAATAATAATATTCATCATCAGTGAAGTAAATTTCCGATTCTACTTCGGCATTCGCTAAGAGATGAAACACTTTTTTATCACTAAGTCCACACTGACGATACATGTTCGAAAACTTGTTTCACGGACAAAGACTGCCTTAGTGACACAACGTAAGCTGTGGCGGACTCGAATGTACACGTGCCAAGTTGCAACAATGAGGAGCAGTTGCTCTGCGTTGCTGATCACAGTAGCCACTATATTGTTGGATAATGTACTTATATTCAGAATAGATATTACAGTGGGGTCAATTGACCCCTTCCGCCGTTCTAGGTATACTTAATGAATTGGTGAAGATAATTAAAATATTTGGTTAATACTAAAAAATCTCCAGAAAGAGGAGAAAAAAATTAAAAAAGTGAAATAATTTCACAAAGTAAACAAACAGAATATGACAGCGAACGAAAAACGTATGACAGGGGTCATTCTGATTCCTTCCACCACTCTAGTGTCAAATTGTTTTTCTACACAGACTTAAATGTTGTTGTTATAAATGCAATAATAAATTGTGTACTAATGGCCGAGGACCCAGTCTAAGTTAATAAATTCCAGTTAGACTGTGAACATATCGAACTTCTATCAATGCAAATAGCTTAACACGCGATGTAAATTCTTATCTGCTGATGTATGAAGCCTGGTAATTCCGTAACAAGTTTTATGAAATATTTCGACACGAAAACACGTTAGTGTTGTGTATGTGTGGTACTGAGTGACAAAATTGTTCATTTTGTTTAAAGAAAAGTGTTGCCATTTCGAGATAACAGTAGCGTTACTTCTGATAAACGATCTGCTGTTAGCAAAAAGTCTGTTAAACAACAGTATTGAAATTACTAAATTCAATACTCTTTTTTGGTTCAGATTAATTATAATACATTTACCTTTTTTGTTGGTTGTAAATGATCACTTTTGTGAATGATTTTAGCGACATTTACACTGCTTGACAGACAACATTGCTACACGTTTCCAAGTGGAGATTTCTTTAACAAAATTACGTTCATTAGTCAGGAAAAACCATTATTAAATAAAAGTTCATTTTACATTAATAATAAGTAACTAATTTTATTGTAATCTTGCTGAAATTGTACAACACAACACACACACACAATTACACCACACCACATCGCCAGTCTGTAACCACTTCACGGTTAGTAGTTCGCGAACAGTCCCTGTCTCCCTTTAAGTTACAGTGTTGTACTTAAATATTGTCTGCAGCGAATTCTTGGCTGCATCTGTTCTTTTGTGAAGGCTGATCTCGAGAATGTGAAAGTTCTTGGTTCGAAAATATGAATATTTGAATGATATTTTTTTTTATTTGTATTCCTGTATACTTATTCAGTTTATTATATAGCCAATTTAGAAACCTCTAAAAGTAGCGACAAATTCGATTGCGTCACATTAGGGCCGGCCATTGCGTGTCAAACTTGACGCATGCAATGCGTGCAGGTTTTGTGCTGGTGAAGTCCCTACCTGTCATTCGGATTTGATTGGTACTCCTCGTAAGTACAAGGAACAGCGCGACATTTAATACACTATTGTGGTGAAGCACTCTGCGGTCGGCACAACACACTGAGTTCGACAGAATCGTTGTGTCAGTGCTGTTTACGATTAGCTACTTCTTTGTGGAGTGGAGGACGGCCACAGATTCAGTGGCTGTTTGTAAAAAGAGGCAGTCTGTTGATCTTTTTCGTCACAATCCTTTAAAATAAATAAGTATAACAGAATAGAGGGATGAGAATTCTCAATTCTCGTAAACAACGGGTACTGCCTATATACTGTAGAAGAACATTATGGTACCATGCAGAAAGAATTTAAACGTTTACATGAGAGTGTAAGTCCAAAAAATTACAATGGTAGGTAGACGGAATTCATTGTTCTGTACATCCAAAAGAATTATGTGCTAAATTTTCAGGCACGGAGCACTTGAAGAAACTGGTGGTATAAACAGCAAAATTTCTGAAGTCACACTCACTATTCCATTATTAGTTGCAATAGTGTTAAATGGAACTGAGCGAAGAGTATGGAGTCTTTATACATCACTGAAAAGTAATGTGTTGAAGTCAAGCGGCATACCTAGAACGAATTTTCGATTTAAATCTCGATATTGTTGAATTTATGAATAGCAGTGCAGGAACGAAATTAGTTCATCGGGACTGAATTGCAGACTTCGCATTTGAAGTGGAGTTGATTGTACACTGTCCACAGTAATTAACTCCCTTCTGATTTGACGGGGATGCGTTTAAAAAGAAAATAGTGTTGTGGAAGGGGCACACGCTGACAAAAGCAGCCGTTTACCTAAGCTCTCTGTCGTTAAAGAAAGCGTGAGGTCTGAATAATATATTGGAATTATAACGATATTTTTATAAAGGCTTTGAGGACAGTGTCAATCTTACATCTGGTTTGGAGCCGTTTTCGAGACGGTTTGCCGTTTCAGTTGCAAGCGCTCTTTGCACGTGCAGATGTAACTGATTGACCCACAGGGTAATTCCTCTTTTAATCACAAATCTTTTTACTCTAAAACTGTACAGGATGCCTAAATTGCTTTTCTCAGGTAGATTTCCCAAGTCTGCATAATGGGATTGTAAAGGTGCGGCAATATTTCGATCCACATATTTGTGTGAAAGGCCATTTTTCGATTATGAAACTAAATTAGTCAAAATTACATGGAAACTTGAGTGTGAAACTCTATGAAATTGTCTGTTTCTGTCCGAATGCCGGCTGTTTTCACCAGGTAAAAATCTTATGCCGTCTTCATCGCGCAAAAGAGAACTAGTTAATACTAGAAACTTGTTTTGTATGTGATCAGTGTTGTTCACAAACGTAAATATAAGGCCAAGTCGTACGCAATGTAGTTGTACTGCCACTTAACTATGGTGCAATCTTTGTTTTCTCTCTACCCGCTCTGCGGTGTAGTGGTGAAGGAAATGTGAAGGTGAACTGACGGATAACACTGAAAAAGATCAAACAGGGACAGATCGTTTTGTATTATCGCGAAATAGGGGACATAGTGCCACAGACATTATACGAGAATTGGGGTGACAATCTTTAGAACAAACGTGTTTTTTTGTAGCGACGGGATCTTGTCATGAAATTCCATCACCACTTTTCTCCTCCGATTGCGAAAACATTCTGTTGCGACCCATCTACATAGGGAGAAATGATCAGCACGATAAAATAAGAGAAATCAGGGCTTGCACAGAAAAATTTAAGTGCTCGTTTATCCCCCACTGCTCGAGAGTGGAACGGTACAGATACAGCTTAAAGGTGGTTCATTGAACCCTCAGCCAGGTACTTCATTGTGAATAGCAGAGTAATCACGTATATGTAGATGTAGAGCCTGAGTGCTTCGGCACTCGGACTCAGCATGGTCCGTGAGCTAAAATCTTTGCTAAATCTGTTATACATAGTCTAGAATAGTTTTGGGAACCATAATTAATTTTCCCATGACATGGAAAAAGATGATCGCACTACCTTCCAACACCCAACCCCCCCTCTTACCCCTTCAAATTTAAGTGGAGCTATCAAACAGTTACAAAATCCATCGTCCACTCTCTGGCCATCTAGTAGGATGGGTAATGGTTGCTATGAGTTCTATTCTGAATTTTCTGGCTGTCGGTTCTGTCGGGGGTTAAAAAGCAGATTGTGGGGGTACTTACATAAAGGTAGAAGCAAATATAATTCGCCCATGATGGGGGTGGTTTGCAACACACTTTTACTGCAGATAAGACTGTGTTACATAGCAGATCTGCAATGCAATTGCATCATGTGGCTGCTGATAGAATCGTATAGGCTGATATACTCGATTCGAATATGTAACTGGAAAATAGTTCTAGAAAAGAATACATATTTTTCCCGAAGAATAAGGATAGTTTGGGGTATGTATTGAGACAGATTGACAAACATTTCTTACTCTGTCAGTGATTGAGTGTGTAATGGAAAGATGGTCAATAATACCAGTGTGATTTACCCTCCGACATTCACTGTACAATGGGTTGCATAAGATTTGTTTAGAAGCAGATGTAAGATGATGAATTGGTCTATAATAAGATAGTAGAGAATAGAGGGCAGGCCTGAGACAGGTCGTTGATTACTAGTGTAGTTGACATGAAAGTAAATAAGTATAACTGTTGCTCCTAAATAGGTCTAGAATTCCTCTGCAGTTCAATTGAAGGTACTCCTTATTACGTTCTGTGGGGTGCCATGCACATGCTTTGAACAATTTCCTTTTAAGATACCAGGATCTTCTCAAAAGGTGTTATATTTCCTCCACAGAATCCGGTTCAAGCTCCTACAAAAAAATATGTAGGTGTCTATATGCTTTCAATCAAGTAATGTATGCATAATATGGATCAGAAAACACACTATCATGCAATTAAAGGAGGTAGGAGCTCACCCAGCGTTCATGTTCGGGTGGGATTTACTCTACTACTCTGGTTGAAATATAAGGTCGTGTGTAAATTATATTAAATATAGCGTTAATTAGGTGTGCAGCAGCATGGTTACTTTTGTTATAGCTATGGAGACCTAATCTCATCATTAAAATAATACTAAATCTGACATAGAGGTTACAGAAGAAACACAGTATGCACAATGTTATATAGACAGTCGTCTTAATAATATCTAGGGAAGTGTTGGCTGATGGGCAGTGGCCAGGCTTTTCTATAGTGTGTGGGGAAGATAGCAGTCGCGTCTTTTCCCATCACAGTGTGGCGGGAGGGTGTCGTTAGTGTCATCACACTTCCACATGGGCCACGGTTAGTGGGTCTGGGATGCATAAACTATTAATAAAATCTTATCACACTGGTAATGTGTAGTACCCATGTGCACTATTAGGACCCATTGTATGCTGGAGGTCTATGGCTACAAGACGCACCACTCTGTTCCAGCACCCAGCAGCGCAGTACTTTCTATTTAGCACTGGAAAGTCATCTTACTATGGAAGAAAGTGTGTTAATAATAACACAGCACTCTTAAGTGGCGAGAGAGTCAGCGTCTCTGGTGCAAGATTAGTGCTGATATTATTATTATTATTCGGTGTCGAGATACTGTAGGGGAAATCGAGTGTATAGAATATATTACAGAGGGCATGTTGCAATTTCATGCTCAGTTCATTGTTTTTAAGACTTAAATCTGGAAGACGGGTTTTGGAGATGTATTTCAGAGACTGTAATTCTCCGTGGTATATTTGTTAAAAGACAAGAATATGAGGACAAACTGTATCACGATGGAGAAGTGGCTTACAAAATACTTTCTCAGTTGATTGCAGCATCTGACACATATCTTGGGGTATTATTACGATTAGAAATTAGGGAGCTTTAACGAGAGGAATTCTTTGTATGCACCATTCACAAATGGTATACGGGTATAGTGGTTGTGCCAGGGGAAAAAAATACGTCTGACGACTCCTAGGAGTGACACACTGTGCCTCTGATTGTTATGATTATGAAATTTAAACAAGGGAGAACCATATGCTGTACTTGTAGCGTCATTTCCATGGATGACAAACTTATCAATGATTATTATGTTGGAATGAGGGAAATATTCTAGAATTGTAAAACAGTAATTGTAAACTGACACGCCCCGCTTATCCGCAGGACAGGACAGATAGATTGTGGAAAGGGGTCAAAATAAGGAGCTGTCAGTTACACTCGAACATATAAGTTTATTATTTGATCAAACATTACAAGAGCCTAAATTTTTTTATCACACAGCTTTAATCTTTGGGACATAATTTAAAAACAGCTGAAGGCCAATAACATAAAACGCAAGCATAATAAGAAATTTAAAAGGCAAGCCTTAACTTAAAACAGTTCTTTACTTAGCCTGTAGTAAACAAGTTAAATTCAAATTTTCTGAAGGCCCTACTCTTGAAACTCAATAACATTAATTTTTCTTAAATACCAAAGGCCTTACGTGAAACAGTTCTTTAATTTAGGCTAAGGGCCTTAAGAGCAAAGACCCAATTTCAATATCGGCTGAAGACTTAAGAGTTAAAATTCAGCAACAATAAAATTTTGAAAATGCCAAAAGCCTTAAGTGACACAGTTTTTTTGGCCAAGCTGAAGGCATTAAGAGCAAAACAACTCCAATTTAAAAAAAAAAAAATCGGCTACACGCCATGCAAGTACAAACAACAAGAACAAATTTTTAAAAAACGGACAGTACACACAAGGGCGCTCAGATGTTCGAGGGTAGGCCTGGAATTCAAACACTAACGCTCGCTTAGGTGAGACAGGCAGGCAACCCAACCGACAGAAAGTCAACAGACCAATGATGATCAGTGCCGCTCCACACTTGCACCAAAATTCAAACTATGCTAACAGCGGAGACTACGACAACAACAAGAACGGATCACAGACAACCTGTAAGCGGTGGACGACCCAAATACACCTCGCCTAATCAGACGACCGACCAAAAGACCAAGCCAGTTCGTTCCCACTCAAACGTGTGTATCGGCAATGGTCGGGCGAGTGATTGCTATTCTGTCCTCCCTCGCTACAACACGCCAACCGACCAATTCACAGCCAGTGCGCCGACATTTAAATTAACCTGTCAGTCAAAATCACATAAACTACGCACAGTTTCATGAACACTTGCACGACGAACTAGACGATGCTAAGAGCAGTGACAGTGAAATGACAAGGTCGAACCACGAGTCGACACACACAGCCAATCCATAAGAGATCGCCGGCCAAATGCACGTCGTCCGACAAGACGACCGACCGACGATCAACCAAGTCGTCACCAATCAAATCATGCGAGTTGGCAATCATCTGGCGAGTGATGGCTATCCGCGCCTCCCTGGCGCTGCATGCCCCACTGGCGCTACGTCGCGACCGCGCCAACCGACCAACTGCTACAAATCAGCACGGAGACAGCACCAAAATAACTGGGCAGTCTACATCACCAGCTACACACAGTTTCACAACACTAGGACGAAGAACGCGACCAATGCTAAAAGCAGTGACTTTGCAATCACAAGGACGAACCAAAAATTGACACACCGCCAACGTATAAGCGATCGGTGAGAAAGTACACGTCCTCCGGTAAGACGACGAACCGACCATTAACCAAAACCGTCCCCACTCACGCCTTGTGTGCCGGCAACGGTCGGGCGAGTCATGGCTATCCGAAATTCACTGCCGCTCCAACCCGACCGAACTTCTGCCGCGTCCCAACTGTCCGACTCACTCGTCCGAAGTTCACTGCTGGCGCGTTCCAAGTGACTTCATTGTCCGGTCCATAATGCACTGCTGGCGGGTTCCAACTCGTTGGAAGACACATGAAGACCAGGAAGCAATAGCAGTCCAGCAAAGATAATACGGCAGCGCCTATATCGATAAGTGCTGCTGCTGCCGCTCACGGGTAGGCAAGGCTTGTGCTAATCCGTTAGTATTTTTTAAGAATGTACACAAGTACATGTAAGTAATGGTGGTTCTGTTGTTTTGTGAAAGTTTTCTCCTTTCTCACGATATAAGTAACATGGTTCGAAGGACAATAAAGGAACCATACCAGATCAGTTGCTACCTGAGTCATTCATAAATCTACATTTGTTGCCAAGCTATGACGGTCTAATGTTAAAATTTGGGTGAGTAAAAGGTGCAGAATGAAAAATGCTGCTATCGTAGCAAAGCGAAGGCGAATATGTCATGGCTGAGTTACAGATGTAAGAGGAAAACAGCTTTCCCAGTTACCTTTAAAGACCTTTAAATCAAAACACGTTGATATATTCGAGCATTTTTGTAACTATCCCTACTTCCTCGACACAGTGACCTCTCTTAGATATGTATGCTGACGGATGTAAGAACACACAGACACAAATTTATGTACTTCTAGAGTGGGGTGTATCTGTACCTTAGAGCGTGGGTGCATCTTTAATAGAAAGTGTCCCAGAGTGGGAATGCACGCTTCCTAAAGTTTAATGACTCGTTGTCTCATGTAGCACAACATGTCAAATGCCATGTGGGATAGAATGATGGTATGTATCATTACGTATAACGTTACTTTATATGACATGATGCGCTATATTACACGATATCAGTACTAATACTAGCAAGTGAAAAAGCGGGAATATGTCAAGAACTTTCCATTTCAATGTGTTTAAAGCAGTCACATAAATCGAAAGGCTAGTTCCCATCTTTTACATCTCTAACTGAGCCCGGAATAATTCGCCTTTATTTGTATTATGAAAGTTGCATTTTTCCCGCTGGTATAGCTATGGGGAAATAGAAATGTAACAAGCAATGTGTAAAATGTCTTTCGTACTCCAGATGAGCGTACTCCTGCATGGTAGATTCAATCCGTAAATAAGCGCACGCGCGTGCCCTCGCCTGTGTGTATGTATGCGTGAGCTTGGTTTCTCTTCTGCAGCACTTCATTTTGTTTCCATTCGTGAAACAGCATAATACTCAAATTCACCTCTATCTTTGATAATGACGCCAATTCTGCAAGGTAGACAGTCCACAAGCTCATTCACGTTTGCCAAATCTACCTCAAGAAAGACATTGATGATCAGTTGTACATCTACATACATATTCTGCAAATCACAGTGAAGTTGGTGGCAGGGAGTATTGAGCCTGGTACCACATATTTTGCTTTCTTCCTGTTCCGATTGAGTATGAAATTTGGAAAATATGACTGATTACGTGGCTCTATGAGTTGTGTCGGGGCCACCTGCTTTATTTTCTTCTTTTGTTGATTGTGTCGATGTACTGCGTTGCTACACTGGCTGAAAAATGGCGTTTGTAATTTGGACACTGATAGCGGTAAATAATGTAGCCGACCTATACTCTGTCGCATTTCGCTTTGCACAAACCCCCAATAATACACGGTTATATATGTATGGCCATTGCAAACTTTCGATAAGTCTTATTAATAGTTTGCAGGCAAACCTCCACATACTGCTACAATAGTTTACTACTGAGTATCTAAGAGCAGTAAAATCTTAACCACAGAGTTCACAGTTCTTGTAGAATAGAAAGGTACGTACGGAGCGGACACTGTCATTGTTTAACACTTATTCCGCAGTTACGTTGAAGCATTTTTGTTCTTCTAACGAACACAGGTTTCTCATCTGAAACTCGGCCATGGATTGACTGCCTCGTGACCCAAAATCGGTCTCTTATATATCATCACAGTAATAGGTTCTGAAACTGTACATTTATAGAAATTTAAATTACAACTTAACTCATTAAATTAACTGAATACATCGAAAAATTGGTTCATCTAAACAGTTTCTTCTATTGCAAGAGTTAAGCTGAATTATTTGCCTAAATGATGAAATTAACATATATAGTTACGTGAACAATATTTTTGGCAAAACTATTAAATACTTTTGAATTAATGAATGATTGGTTTTGCAAACAATGTTTTCGAATACAGCCAGGTAGATTCTTAAGGAATGCTATCGTTTCGTCTCCCAAATGTTAGTAATTAGTAAAGAATTTATATTGGTCTACACTACAACAATAGAATTTAACTTACGAAACAGTTACTGATTCGCCCTGTAACAAACGATACTAACTAGGCATAGTCAAAATAAATCAGAAAGTCAATTACATACATAAAACTAAGCACAAATATTGATCTGGTGTGTATTCCTTAAAACTGAGGGCCAACCTTTCTCTTTTATGAAAATGCAAATCATATTCACGCATGTTAAACGTAATTAGTCCAAAAAATGAAAAAAATTAATGTAAGGATGAAAATGGGAAAACAAGAGGGGAATTAAAATATGCCAGCTTTCTTCGTCACAGATTGGTGTATTTAGTGTAATTCTATGTTTGACTTTCGTACAGGAACGACGTGTAGAGAGCAGAGAATAGGTCTATACTAATCAGTTAATACTGGTTCACGAAACTTTTGTAAGTAGGCTTTAAGGGAATAATCTACGTCTTACTTGAAGGGTTTGCCAGTTTAGATGTTTCTGTGTATCTGTAACGTTCTCACTTGAGTTAGACAAACCTGTAGCTGTTCGTTAATTCCTTCTCTGCGTGGGTTCACTATTCCCTCTTACTTCCATTATTCCTTGTTACTTCCATTTGCTTACGGGTCCCACACACTTCAGAAATATTCTCAAATGGAGCTTATGGGTGCTCAACGGCAAAGAATTTTTACTACTACCACTTTCAGAATTTCAGAGAGAGTGGTCCATTCAACATAGTCAACATCTTTCTGCAAGCCTACAAATGTTACAAACGTAGGTTTGCCTTTCCTTAACCTTTCTTGTACGATAAATCGTAGGGTCAGTGTTGTCTCGGGTGTGCCTACATTTTTTCGGGATTCAAACTGATCCCTGCCCTGATCGGCTTCTACCAGTTTCTCCATTCGTCTGTATACAATTCGTATTAGTATTTTGCAACCATGATTCATTAAACTGTTAGTTCGGTAGTATTCAAATCTGTCAGCATCTACTTTCTCTGGAATTAGAATTAATACATTATTCGTGAAGTCTGAGGTATGTCGCCTGTCTCGTGCACCTTGTACATCAGATGGAAGACTGTTGTCCTATTAGGCTCTGCCAAGGCTATCAGTAGTAATGACGGATGTTGTCTACTCCAGTGGCCTTGTTTCGAGTTAGGTACTTCACTGTTCTGTCAAATTCTTCTCGCAGTATCATATCCTCCATCTCAAATTCATCTACGCCCTCTTCCTTTTCTGTTATACTGCATTCAAGTTAATCTGCCTTGAATAGACCCTCTGTATACCCCTTCTACCTTAGAGCTTTCCCTTCGTTTGTTGGGACTGGTTTTTCATCTGAGCTGTTGGTATTCATACAGCTGCCACTCATTTCTCCAAAAGTCTCTTTAATTAGGCCGAACAGCCAGGAGATATGGCCTGGGGTTCTGCTTCTTTACGTAAGAGGACCACTTTCTTGTCATCTGCAGCACCCTTAGAGCACAGACGTACGTCGAAGATTTTCTACGCCCAGTTTCGTTGCCCTACATGCCAAACCATTCTGGGCTTACATTTCAGCCAAATAATGCCCGATGGCATCTGACGATATAACTTCTACTGCTTGTCTCCCTGCTCGAGAAACCCTACTTCTCCAGCAAGGTCGCCATTCCTCTCCCCAAATGGTAAAGTCTGCAACTTCATTGTGAGGAACCTTCAACCAATATTTTGACAATCTAACGTGCCAGGTGGACAGAATATGGAACCATATCCCCCAGCAGGACATCCATCAACTCTATCAGTTAATAACAAGCCCAAAAAGTGCTTGCTTAAGGGAGGGACAGAGGTAGATCAACGTGTTATTGACTTGCTCAATTTCTTAATCATCTTTCTCTCGAAGAAATCACGCAAATTTTCTCCATTGCAACCATTTGTTTCTCTGTACATATGTACATCACTTCTTCCGGTTGTCGTCCCATTTGGGTATATCTTTCCTGGTGTGAAATGCTATTTTTTTTAAATGTATACACAAACGAAATTCCCGTGTATCAAATGCTGTTTAAAAGTCGGTTATTATAGGCTGCCGTCTGTGTTTCCGCTGAAATTAAATTTAAAATGGAAGTTCCTTAAGATACCACGCTAGTTAATGCATGTCTCTGTTAACATATGCCATTAATAGTTACCGAAAGTACACTATGTGATCGAAAGTATCCGGACATCCCCAAAAGTATACGTTTTTCATATTAGATGCATTGTGTTGCCACCTACTGCCAGGTACTCCATATCAGCAACCTCAGTAGTCATTAGATATCGTGAGAGATCAGAATGGGCCCAATGCGGAACTCACGGACTCTCAACGTGGTCTGTTGTGTTATATGTCTGTACGCGAGATTTCCACTCTCCTAAACATCCCTAGGTCCACTGTTTCCTATGTGGTAGTGAAGAGAAGACGTGAAGCGACACGTACAGCAGAAAAGCGCATAGGCCGACCGCGTCTTTTGACTGACAGAGACCGTCGGCAGTTGAAGAGGATCGTAATGTGTAATAGGCGGACATCTATCCAGACCATCAAACAGGAATTCCAAAATACATCAGGATCCACTGCATATGTCAGGCGGGAGGTCAGAGAACTTGGATTCCATGGTCGAGCGGTGGCTCATAAGCTACACAATCACGCCGGTGGATGCCAAATAACGCCTCGCTTGGCGTAAGGAGCGTAAACATTGGATGTTTGAACTGTTGAAAAACGTTGTATGGAGTGACGAATCACTGTACACAATATGGCGATCCGATGGTAGGATGTGGGTATGGTGGACGCCCGGTGAACCTCATCTGCCAGCGTATGTAGTGCCAACAATAAAATTCGGAGGCGGTGGTGTTATGGCGTGGTCGTGTTTCTCATGGAGTGGGCTTGCACCGCTTGTTGTTTCACGTGGCACTATCACAGCACAGGCCTACATTGATGTTTTAAGCACCTTCTTGCTTCCCCCTGTTGAAGAGCAATTCGGGGATGACGACTGCATCTTTCAATACGATCGATCACCTGTTCATAAAGCACGGCCTGTAGTGGAGTGGTTACACAACAATTACATCACTTTAACGGACTGGCCAGCACAGAGTCCTGATCTCAATCCTGTAGAACACCTTTGGGATGTTTGGGAATGCTGACTTCGTGCCAGGCCTCACCGACCGACATCGGTACCTCTCCTCTACGTAGCACGCCGTGAAGAATAGGCTGCCATTCCCCAAGAAACTTCCCGGCGCCTGATTCAACGTATGCCTGCGAGAGTGGAAGCTGTCGTCATTATTAAGGGTGGGCCAACACCATATTGAATTCCAGCATTACCGATGGAGGGCGCCACGAACTTGTAAGTCATTTTCAGCCAGGTGTTCGTATATTTTTGATCACATAGTGTAAGATCTATCACCTTCCCTGTGGGGTGGACTGTGTACGTACAACACTTCAATGCGACGTTTTAGGTCAACGGGTGAGGGTCACATGAGGGTATCTCTTTTACCGCTAGAACGCTCCGAAAACGATCGATGTGATCGTTTACGGATTGTCCCGAATACGTTGTCAAGTGAGTTTGCTTTGTAATGTGAAATGTATTGATTGTTTTAGAACCTACATAACATATTAGAAGTAAGTACCAAGTAATTATATTAGGAAATTACTATGAATTTTCTGGTAGCTACATAATGCGTTACATAGATCTCTCGCAGCTGAACTAGCAGGTGACTGTTCGCGTATTGCTCTCCCTGTGAGATCAACATGCTGTACCAGTGGGCATCAACACAGCAAATTGGATAACAAATCATTTCACATATTCGCTCCCAGGCCGTGAAATCACTGCAGTGGATGGCAGAAATTACTTCATTCACTATAGCAAAGTGACAGTGAAGTTACAGCTCGACTAAGAGCACTAATCATTCGAGCCCACCATCGCTTTTCCCAGCTGCTGTAGGCCAAGTTCTGCAAGCTGCGCGGCCACGGCCCCTGCCGGCCGCTCCTTATTAAGTGAGCAGCGAGGCCCGGCGGTCGCTGAGGTTGATTAATGAGCGCCGAAGAAGGGCGGTTGCTTAGCGACGCACAGCCCAGCAACTGCTCGCTGAAGACGCCGGCCCGCATCTCCGCTGTAGGCGGCCGGCAGCTGGCGCTCTGGGGCATTAGTCTGCAGGAACACGGGGCACGCGCCGACATTCAAGCCGGAATCCGGGAGGCGTGGCAGGGACCGAGGCACAGCAATTAACATCCCGCTGTGGCCGTTGAGGGTGGGTGCAAACTACGCCCCACCTGCGTAATGTGCGCGTCTGTTATAACGGGCCCATATCAAGGGCGTCGCCGGAATCTGGCAACGTATGGGAAGGTGAAGGGTTCACATCCTGGCCCGGTTCAGATGAGTAGGATAAATACTAGCGCACGATTCCACCCGTCAGCTTTGACCAATGCCGTCATACAGCAGCCAAAGACGAGGCACACTAATGATTTCAAAACGGCGAACAACACTCGTAAACGTTTCCTAGACACCGAAATGTAATAGTGATTAAGAGATTTCTGGAAATTATTAATAATAAATACTAAGACTAATGGGGGAATAGAAGCAAACTGGTCTGGGTTGCGAGGAACTATCACGTAACGTAACAACATGAGAATCACAGTAGCAGTAAAATACCGGAATCGCGACAGAGAAAGGAGCAGGACATAGCAAAAATTCACGAAAAATAACGAAAGGTGGAATGTATAACTCGAATAGAGCTAAATAGTTCAAGTATACAGCGCTATACAATAAAATAAATCGTAAAAGAAACAGCACAACACGCGTAACGAAAACTGACGAAAAATAATATCGTGTGGAATCGACATTTTCAGTTGAACTGTATAGCGTAAGTGTACACAGCGCTACCAAAAACGTAAATGTTGAAAGAAATAGCACAACACGTCTAACGAAAATCCGCTAAAAATAACAAAACGTGGAATTAACAACTGGAATTTACCTTCATATATTAATTTTACAGAGAGACACAAAAAAAAACGATCCTGAAAGATATCGACCTATTTTCTAAAAAAAAAAAAAAAAAAAAAAAAAAAAACAAAGGAAACATCCAAATATTAGTGAGAACGAAGATTTTAAATACGATTACAGCTCATTTTAGTACAACAGTGTAAGCTGTGCTTTTACGTTTCTGCCGAAACTCATCTTTGGAAACCGTGTCATATTCGAGAAAAGGCCAGATATTTGTGAAAACGTAGATAACAAATATGATTTGCTGCTCGTTGCACTCGGCCGCATTGTAAGCTGTGCTCTTTGTTTTCTCTCTAATCACACACTCTGAAATAGTAAAATTTTCAGAATAAACAACCCACATTAATTGAGTGGCTCAAAGCCAATAATTCGGTTCATACACTTCGGTTGACCCGATGAGAGTTAGTTGTGTGGTCTATAAGTAACAACATTTCGAAACTGAAGTTTAGACAACATGCAATGCCAACAAAAGCTAAAATTTATCCAGAAGGCAATCACGGATTGTAGTGAGTTTCCACTGTAGGTCACCATTCTCTTCCGATGAGCAGATGCAGTAAATAGCGCCTCGTAACGTTGGAGGCATATACTTATTAAGATAACACACCGTGTCTGGAATGTAACGATTCATGTTCAGGAAAACATTGATGAAATCGAATTGTCTTTCACGGGTACTTAAGATGTCCCCGATAAAAGAAAGAATAGCCATTGTTTCCTGGTTTCATGGAAACTTGGTGCTAAGACATTCGAGGAGATGCGTGGGCTGTACCGTCGAAGATACGGGAATGAGACACTAACAAGGACCAGTATCAGGCTTTAAGTCAACAAATACAGGCGCAGAGAAAGTTTTCTTAATTAGGAGCATCCTGGACGACCATCAACATACGACGATACAGCCCAGATATTTGAGAAGGCCACTCAAAAGGGCATACGCGTTTCTGCTAGTAGTTTGAGCCGTGAGGTGAACATTCCGCTATCCATTGCCCCGTGTACTCACCCCTTTATTCTGAAGACTGTGGCATATCACATGTAGGTAATTCATCACTTGGAGGAGGAACGTAACGAAAATATATGGATGCGTACTGAACTTCCTGAGTTCGAGGAAACTCAAAACCAGTTAGATAAACTTCTCTACCCGGACGAGGCACATTTCACATATGCGGGTTGTGAAACGTCACGACTGCCAAAAATAAGCCCTTGATACACAAGAATTGGACAGAAACATCCTGAAACTGAACATGTGGCTAGGAGTGACCAAGACTAAGATTTATGGATCATTCTTTTTTGCAGGACAAACGGTGACAGGCACCAGTTACTTACACATGCCTGAGATTTTACTGGAAACACAGATGGAGTCAGGCGGATTTTTCATTCCGTTTTGTATCAGTAGGACACGGGTACTCCACATTTTGTTCTTACTGTTGGAGGCTACTGGCACTACACGTTCCTTTGACGGTGGATGGATAGAAATTCACCGCGTATGTGCTCCTTGAGATCACGTGAATCCCTTATCCCTTTTCTTATGTGTACAGTGATAACAGCAGTGCCATGCGCCAGCAGCGTAATTGGATTGTGAATATGATTAAAAGAGTCACACCTCATCTACTGCGGTGTTTACCTGAACCACGGTAGGTACTCTTCCAAAATTATGGGTATCTCTCTTCTTCATGTATAGTGTCGTTCCATTTTGATACATGTGTCTTATCTGTGATTATTTAACGTACCCCCTCTTTGCTATATGCTAATCCTAAGTCCTGCAAACATTTGTAGTACGTATGTCTTCATTTTTATATACTGATGCTGATGATGACTAACACCTAAGCACGTAAAAATAGATTAATAAGCGAAGGGATATCAAATTATAGTTCCCTCTGCATTATAATTACTTCAACTCCGACAAGTTCAGCGAATGGCAGACTACCCAAATTAAAAACGGCAGCTTTACAGACAACAGTGTACTATTGGGTTCCAACTATTGTATGCGGTGAATAATAATATGCGGTAAAAAATGGCAACAAATGTAAAATCCACGCTGTGACACAATGCGAATGAGATATTAAACTAGTCACAGAATACAATATTTGGAAGCAAATAGTGCACACATAATAATGTTTCACAATGTTTAGAAGGAAGCTATGTTTGCATGTCTTTGAATAAAAAAAATAAGAAAGGAAAAGAACACAGATGGTGGCGATATTGATGCTGAAACCAGTTTGGAAAAGAGATTAAAACAAATAAGAGAAGTGTTTTGCACCAAGGCGTGCCCACAATGGAAGGTAGTTACATAGCATTTTATTTGTGACTTCGAAACTCCTCACTCCCAAATTGGTTTGCTCGCATTTAGGAATAAGAGGGGTTTGCGATACCCAACCACTTCATTGGTTGAGAAATGTTATATTATGCCTGCGATTGCAGTTTGAGTCAGTGATACCATAAGTCTGTTTTTCGGCTAATCTCAAACACTTCATCAGTAGAATGGACAGAAGAGCTGTTGTTGGAATTATTATTACTATTATTATCAGGATCCATCTCACACTTGGTTCATCTCTTAGTTCAGTAACACACAGCAAAAGGTCATTATTCACAGTGTTGAGAATGGGAGTGATGTGGGATCTGGTAAAGTGGGGAGTGCCCCAGGCATCAGTGTTGGGGCCACTCCTCTTCCTTGTTTATATAAATGATGTACCCTAATGTATTATGAGTAATTCTAAAATATTTCTATTCGCTGATGAGATATTTGCTCGGTTGTAAAGCATGTTGTGTGCAACATTGGGTCGGTTTCAAATAGTGCAGTTTAATGACATAAGTTCATGGCTGGATCACAGTAACACGCAGTTTCCACATTTTCGCACATACAATTCAACTAAACTTGACGTTTTAATATCACAGAATGAGCATATGATTAGTGAAAATGAACAATTCAAATTTATAGGTATTCAAATACATAGTAAACTGTTGGGGAAAGCCCACGTTCGTGACCTTGTTCACAGAACCAATGCTGCCACTTTTACTATTCCAACGGTATATGAAGTGAGTGATCGTCCGACACGAAAATTAATCTACATTACATTTTTTCATTTGCTTTTGTCGTATGGTATTTTAGTTTGGAGTAACTCTTCCCATTTTGAAAGAATATAATTCGCTCAAAAACGGGCGGTTAGGACAATACGTGGTGTAGGTTCACGAACCTCTTGTCGCCCCTGTTCCCGAGTCTGGGTATTTTGACATTGGCCTCTCAATATAAACATTCTTCACTGTCGCTTCTTGTTAACAATATTAACTTTTTCCCAGGAATAAGCAGCTTTCATTCAGTTAATACTCGGCAGAAATAAAACCAGGATTTCGATCAGACTTCCTCAACTCTTGTGCAGAAAGGAGTGCAGTATACTGCTGCATCCATTTTCATTAAGCAACCACAAGAATTCAAATAATGTTAGCAGTAATCCACGAGATTTAAAATGGAAACAGAAGAGTATCATCATGGGTCACTCCTTCTATTCTGTCGAGGAGTTCCTTGAGAAATTAAGCTGATTCCTTTTGTATTGTTGCTTGCGTTTACTTAAACTTCTGGCCTGACTGTTTCCGGGTTCACAAATATTTTATTTTTATCTGTTATTACTTTTATGTTGTAATTCCCTGTACTGACACGTTCCATGACCTAGAAGATTTGCTCCTCAATATGGTCCTACGGAACTTGACATGGAGGTAAATAAATAAATATCCTTTATTTCTTGATGACTGTAATCGCTACAGTGCCTGTTCCTTTCGATATGCATGAATATCACGAGTAATATTACATCGTACGTCTTTATAACGCATGCACTGCTGTTTCTTACTTATTCACTAGTACCGGAACCTCGATTCTCAATAATCATGTCCGTCTTGGACGGGAATATACGTAACATACGATGTAGATTACCACACAAGGAGTGCGACATATCGAATTTTGTGCGTGGCCGTGATTCGTGTACTGATAGCCGAAGCAGTTAAAGGGACTACTCACGTAAAGCGGAAACGCGTGTTCGATTCCCAGACTGGCACAGATTTTCATTTTCATCATTCTCACATACAGCCGACAGTGGTTCGTATTCCCAACTAGAAATACGTCTCCTGCATTACTAGAGGTTAGAATGGAGGAACCCCCGATTGCACAACGACTCAGAAGGACATTGATCGGTTTAGTCCAAACCCGCCTGTTAATGTTTCGTTGGCGTAAGTCAAGCACCTATCATGAAAAAATGAATATTGTTATTATTTAGAAGTGGTTCAAGGCATCGCTCATGACAAATCTCTCGAGGTCATCAGTCCCTAGTGTGGCTAACGTCTTGCATAATTCATTTTTTCATGATAAGACACCATCTTTGGCAACAAGAAAGGCGAAATTGTTTGGTGGTTGAAAAAACGAGATGGTGATCACAGAGAAGATTTTAAGAAGCTAGAACTGTTTTTTAGCATTTATTACACATGCAACTACGAACTACGTTTTGTCGTGATTTTTGTTTTAGCCACCGGAGTACACGAGCAGTTCCGATTAGATACGGGGTGTCGTAAGCCACCTCCGGCAACACTGTCACTTTGGGCCGTGCTGTCAATACCGATCATTCGTCTCACAGAGTAAATACGGACTGTAGATCTTCCATTTCAAAATGAGCATACGTCCGTAACGTCATACTGCAGTCAAAGCAGCCTAATGTGAGTCACTGCTACCAACTCGTTGCCGCCAGACCGACAGTACGCCTGCAGAGCAGTCAGCTTTTATATTGACATTTGTGCGAGCTTTGCCGATGCCCTTTGAAGTTTCCGCCGTGCCGTCACTTCCTCAATGGCCTGTCCTCTGTGTAGGAGCTGATAGGCCGAGGTGCCGGGTCCACGAAGGCACAAGTGGCCGGAGGGCCTTCCGCCTCCGAACGTGGCAGCCAGCGGCTCCTGCAGCCACCCCTCCACCTCCACCCCCAGCCTTCCCTCTTTACAAGTCCCGCTCACTCCAGGCAGACCGAAGCTTTCGCTGCCGCTGGCTGGAGTGGGCCGATCCCAAAACTTCAAAGCCACCCGCCTCACGAGGATTCCGTTTGCTCTGACAGTCCATGCCATCCTCTTGTCCTTCCTGTAGTTTCTTTGTTTCCTGTGACCGTCACCGCTCCCAAACCGCCGCGCCCAGGGCTGTTATTTTCTTCGGCTTCCTACTTTCTTATGCCGCTACTGTGAAAGCTCGCCAGGGCTAGTAGCTAAGGAACGTCGACCCTGAAGCTTCTTCCCACCACGGCACGTTGCAATTCTAGAGCACATGGGAACTAAGGGTTAGGCCGCTTGTTTTACTCTGACAAGCACTCTTTTGTTTCAGCTCCTCGCTATGAGTTCGTGTATTTCGGTGAATATCTCAGTGTTTCTCACAGTGTGGTTGTGTGGAAACTACGTCCATGCGCCAACCTTGCTTCAATAAATAAGAATGGAGGGACAACAAACACGTAAACCTTGGCAGGGGACAGCGAGCACAATCCAAATCCACTGTTTAACGTTTCCGTTACAGTCTTTTAGGAACCATGTGTCTGTATAAGTTTCTTGACTTTGATGCTATGTTATTTTATTTTACTTTTAACTGCTCTCTTAATTTCTGAACATATTTCTTTCTGCTCTCCACTACTTCATTATAAATGTTCTCTTACACCTCTTACCTTGGAGACCTCGTAATTATAAAACTTTATTTTTAAAAGATTTATTTTTATTGTGTTTTCTACTATTCTGTTCTAGATCGAAATACGTCTATTAATTTATTAGGTTCAGGCTTTTAGTTTTTGTTCCCAGAGGTACTTGAAGTTTGTACATACAATCGAATATTTTGTAGAAAGGTATATTTTCTTTTTTCATATATTTAATCATTTCTTCATTGATTTATGTTTCATGATGGACCTAAAATAAACTTAATAAGTACTTTCGGGTGCTTCTAGTTCGTTCCATTTACAATAAACATAGTGCTACACATTCTGATTTCATTAGCGAATTGTCATATCTTATTTTCAAAATGCACCGTATATTGTAAATATCGTTAGCCATTCTGTTACGTCTTTCGGGTTTCAGTTTCCTTTCCTCTATGGTAGATATTTTTTTACCTATTACTTGAATCATCGTTCCCATCTGCCATCCGTTTTTGGCATGTTTCAAAATGCAGCATTTACTATGAGCAGCCTTACTTATTCCGGTTGATCGTTACATTTTCAGTATCCTTTCGTCCATGTCCATATACATGAATTATGTCTACCGTGTAATCGATATTTCTAACCATTTTACTTAAGGAAGGTGGAATGCTTCATACTTTCCTGCTTTTTTATTTTGGTAAGCGATGCCATTTTCTCCTAAGTGGTTGTGAAAACAACTCTACTGCCATATTTTTCAGGAGACTCATATATATTTCAGTATCTCATAGGATTTTACAGATACAACAAAGGCCTCCGTAAATCTCACTCTGTTTATTTGATCACATTACTGCAGAACAGTTCTCTGAGACGTATTGGTTGGGCGTTAGCATTTCGACTTGAACTAGGTCTTTACGCTATGACAGATTCCATCAAAGTCGATTAAAAAATTGGCATTATGAGAGCTGTGTGATGCAGATGTATTCTTGTGCTTCAGCGGAATACGTAATGTTGTAGGTCTTTCACGAAAGAAGAAAAGGTAATGCTGTGATTTGTGTAACTGTAATATATACTGGATTAGTGTAGGTGATATGTAATGAAAGATCTCATTGGAGTCGTCTCACCGTTTGTACTCGTTCTCTAGAACTGAAACGTTCCTTCTGCATGTATCTCGCAGCTCTTAATGGGCCTGACGAAGCCAAATTCGGGACCGTGACCTGTTTCACGTACTGTAGGTAATGTGCTGCGAGGGAGATAAATTAAACCTCGTTCTCTTCCAAGGATATAATCGGCAATATTTATTGGCGGACCCTCATTAATTCTCCACTCGGCTACAATTACAAACCTGTCTAAATAAAGGCCGACAGCCTGACACAAACTCGCAAGACACGGTTAAGTTTCCCAACTCCGAAGAAAATACTCTCTTATTAATGTTTCCGAGATCGACCTCTGGGTTCTAGTATGGTCAGTGATTTAAGTTGAATAGAATGCCGCCAATTGGCTACTTGTAAGCCCCAGCGATAAGTAGCATAACAACAAAGCAAGAACACAATTGAAAGTCAGGTGCGGAAAAGTTACAAAAAGACATTATTCTGAAACATAATTTACTTGTTTCTGCAAGACCATGTCGCTCACTGAAACGCTTTCGTCCAGCAAGCTACTGGCTTCACAATCTAATGCAAGGGCTCAGCGCATCAAGAATGGGGAAGCCCAGTTAAACGGAAGAGTCGCCTAGAACATCAGAATGTTCCGCCACTAAACCACGTCTTTGTACGGAAACATACTTTCGGAATTTCACAATTATCCGCACTGTGAAAAGTAAGTCCGTTGATCACGAAGGATCACCTTCTATCTTCTGAAATACGCTACGAAAACCCGACTTGCCTTCCAGAAGGCCAAGCGTTCAGTACCATATCAGTCCATCCAACCGACTTGATCGTTAGGCTTTTCAAGAAGTCGGAATCACGAGCAGAGTGTAGATACTTTCTTTGACCATACCCTACTCCTAATTTTAGTGCTGCTTCAAGGTGCTGCTTTCTAGCAGAACGACCCTCATGGGAAAATGGCTTGCCCTATTCTGTTACAGCCACATATTCTCGACGATGTTCTTTATGTTTTGGAAACTAGAAAATCGTGTGTTGGATAACCGACGTCGCTGAACACATGGCATCGGCTTGTTGCAGATGTAGCAGCGCTCGTACGTGATGCGTCTTTGCCATGCTGAAGAAGAGGGTGCTTCATGAGAAGACGAGCTCTTCGAATTCTAAACTCACGGACGTCACAGTTATACGTTACAATTCGGAGCCCTCTAGCGACAGAGACCTGCAAGTATACCGACACGAAGAACAAAGATGTAGTATAACACTCCCGTCTGCTACTGCTATACCATAACCTCGAAACTAAAGGCAGTTTGCAAAACAGAATTATTTTGTTAGAGTAATAATGCTATAAAGCAACAGAGCAGTGTTACCCTCTGAGTGGAATTTTATTATGTTGACCGTGTTGTACCTAACGGAGGTGGCTTATCGGGAGTGAAAGTCAGAATTACGTAAATATTTGAACAGTGACAAACAAAATTTTGCCTATCTGCACTGTTTAACTGATAAAGAAAACGGTCGCCAGCCTAACTAGGCAAGAGAATGATCAACATTCTCGTTCAAGAAAATAGTTATTAGTAACTTGAATGGATAAACACTAGCTATACTTTGTCACACGCGAGTGCAGTGAACTCTGACACATACATACGTTTACAGTAAGATTGAAACTAACAGTTAGAGCAGCAGCAACTATTTGCAAAATTATAAGAGACACCAAAACACACTATTACTTTCAATCTAAGATACTGACTCACCTTCTGCGATTCACAACAAGCATTAAAGTGATCATTTACTAAGCAAAACTTTGTAAGCCTCAGTCTTAATAATTTTTAATTTGAAGTTGGCAACAACACATTAATAAGCAGTTTTACTAGGAAAATTATTTTCAACAAGCATCATTAACTTTAACTCACTCTCTTGCCACATTAACTTTAACTTTCTTTTTACTATGTTGAAGAGGCATTAATTAACAAAATACTGGGCTTTAATGTTCTTTTAGTAAGGATACTCGGATATCACTTTAGCTCAAAAGGAGAGGAACCTGAGAGGTGTTATGATGAGGAGAAAAATTAAGGTAGGTACATAAATTCAGATAAAAATTATTTTATATTTGAGCACACTAACACATCCATTAAGCTGATCCTTCACTGTACATCATTATAGTATTACGTTACAGTGATTGCGCAACGTGAAGGCAACTGCATGTTGGTAGGTGGATTCGCGGACAGAATTGCTGGACTCTGTCATTTCTTGGTGGCGACGACAGATACAAATTCCAGAATAGTTCCAGCTATTTATCCATCCATCCGAGGCATTTGAAAGCGGCAGGAAAAGCCTCTCTCGGAACCATCACAATATGCATCTGTTACTTGGCAGTGCACGGACTCGTAGCTCGTCTCCGACTCGTAGCTCGGCTCCGACTGACTATCAGTACCACCTTTTCTACATAGGCCAACCACAATTTGCGCGCGCTACACAGTTCCGTTCCCGAGGGGAACCACTACACCGTTTACATACAAACTAACTAAGAACCCTAAGTGAGGATCAGCAATTTACATAACAGCAACCAAATGCATTAAATAAAACAAAATATTTACACATATTGACATCTCTACAAAAAATTATTCACACAAAATTACAATTATATACAGTAAGTTTTGTTCCCTCCAAATGGGACAAAGAGTTTAAATTACACATAAACTACATTGCATAGAATCAAATCATGACATCAAAGTTTTAACAAAGAAAGGAGTATACAATTTTATGTTATTGATTCAATCAAACAATATTTACAGAAGCTCAATGATATAATACTAAATAAAACAAAAGCAAAATAAATCAGTACAGCATTAGTGCTATGTTGTTACAGTAGAACGTTAGTAACGTTAGTTTTATCTAGAAAGCCTTAAGAGTTTTCATTTGTTAATTTCGAAAACATTAACTTTCGACATGCCCCCGTGCAACAGAGTAACATTCTAGCTCACATGGAGGGCCATGGAATAGTACGCTACATATTGCTGAAGATATATTTCTAGATATCAGATTCCAGCAAGCTATTCAGGAAGCGTGCCGTTTCTACCTTCCAGCAGTGCGCAGCAACAAGTCTATAGTAAGCTTTGGTCCACTGTCACCGATATGGTTGATATCGATAAAGTTTTTCATTGTAATAGGATCGAAGTAACATGTTAGTAGCATTCTATAATGTTAAAATGTATATGAACTCAGCCACACTTGTGCTAATATGGACGCTTTTAACCAGCCATCTGCTGTGTTATAGCGAGACAGCAGCAAATCAACAGCATTGGATTTGCTTTCATGTGATTGAGTTAGGGTACGGTGGGGCTACTCCGCTCATTTCCACTGTAAGCCGTATGTATAATGATATGAAACTTTTCTAAAAAGATCACTCATTGTGATATAATATGGCAGTTTAATTTTGAGTACAATCCAGTGTCGAAAACGTGGAAATTCGTTTACGAGAACAAAGTATTAACCAACATCGGAAGTAGGCAGAAATCACAACGTACCAAAATGGTGGGGCTATTCCGCCCAGTCACGGGGCTATTCCGTCCAATATAGACCAGAGTCCAAATCACAGTCATTTAACATTTTTCGTCCTTTTGCACACAAACACACTTCGTGAAACCATTAGCACACTGTAACCAGTCTACCTTGAACGATTCTGGCGAATAATATTTCAGACCGCAAATGTCCCAAGGAGTGTTCTCATAATCGTCTGAGTTGCAGGTGGATGAAAGTCATCATCCGGCTCACTCAATTGATGACGATTCTTACTTGCATTACTGTTGCTTTCCTTCTCCATTTTTAGTCTGCGTTTAGCCTTCGTAATTAGTGTCTGAAGTCAAATGCCTTGGTTCTGTTCCTACCATTTTTGACATCCCCTTCTTTTTGCTGGGCTGGAAATGATTGCATTGAAAAGAGAACGGAGGAAGAGGGTCATGGCAAAGGGGACTCATGTGACAGCTGGGAACATTAAGGAATCTCCGGAAGAGAACATGATGGCACATTGGAAATGTCTCTATGGAAATAAAATGAGGGGAGAAATTTGTCTTCGGAAAGAACTGAAGGATTTAAAGGGAAAATATAAGTGCATTTAAGTCCTTTAAATTCAACGGTGGCAGCTATATTCCAAGCTGTGGAAACAGTTAAACTTGTTGATTGCACATTCAGGAGTCGAATGCGTTGAATATTTTGCAGCATGATGGTAAAAAACTTTCAGCAGTTTCAATACTGATCCGTCCAGAGGCTGAAAGGAATGGGCCGTGTGAGGTGGAAGGCAGAGCATCTCCATGTCATTCTGACGACAATATTCCAGACACTAGAGAGAACAATGTGACCCATGGCCTTCCTAAAATTACAAAGCACTTTCCATGTGATCGGTGCTTCTGAAAGTGTTAGAACCACTTTAGAAAAAACATCTTCTTTCACATACCCTGAATCAGACATGGTGGCTTCTGAACCCATTGGTAGGGTATGCTTGTACACCACTCTAAATCTCATACCTTTGAAGATAGCATAGAGAGGAATAAAAACGCCACTAGCAGTACGACAAGCTATAATAGTGACGTTTTCCCCCCTCTATACGTTTGTCATCTTCACTACTTCCCCGGAACTTTTGCTATTTTATGTGGGGAATTATTACGGAAACTCATTAGGAAAAAGAAAAGGGATTTTATGAATTACAAATTAAAAAGAGCTGAGAATGACCGTACCACAGACTCCAGAGGATTTTTCAAGAGCATAAATATGTTTAAAAGTGGGAATATAAAAAATTATGGACAGTTCATAACAGACCCAGATGGCTCCTTGCTAACAGAAAGAAGTGACATTGCTAACAGATGGAAGGAATATTTTAATGAGTTACTAAATGCTCCAACTATAAGCGTCTCTCAGGAAGATGACAATGAATATCTTACTGCTGACCCATCGGACGAAGAGCCCAGCTTAGCAGAAATTAAAGAAAGCATCAAGAAGCTGAAGAGACATAAAGCTCCTGGAAGTGATGGTATAGACACAGATATATGGAAGCTCAGTAAATTTCCTTTTGTAAACTGCTTACACAAAATCATCACCAACATCTGGAAGCAGGAACAGGTCCCACATGATTGGAAAGAAGTAGTTGTGTGCCCTATATACAAGAAGGGGGACCCAACAAATTGTTCAAACTACAGAGGAATTGCGTTACTAAACACAACATATAAAATTCTGACAAATATACTGTTAGCAAGGATAAGCCCTTACGTTGAAGACTCCCTAGATGATGCCCAATGTGGATTTAGACCTAACAGATCGACTATTGACAATATATATGTCCTAAGGATGTTGGGTGAAAAGAAATATGAATTCAATCAAAATGTACATATGCTTTTCATTGATTTTAAAAAAGCTTTTGACAGTATCAACAGGGAATATTTATGGAAGTGCATGAGGCAGATTGGCATCCCTAACAAATTGATAAATTTAATAAAAGCTTGCACTTTAAACTCAAAATACAAAATAAAAGTAGCTGGCAAACTTTCTGAAGACTTTGAGGTTAAAACTGGAGTCAAACAAGGGGATTCACTCTCACCAGTTCTTTTTAACATAGTAATCAATAGAATAATCCAAAAAGTAAAGCTACTACAAATTGGAGCACAACTGGAAAGCAAAATTAACATTGTAGCATACGCCGATGACATTGCATTATTATCTGACAGTGAGAATGATTTGAAGCTTCTTACAGCACAATTAATTGAAGCCACAAATGGCACAGGCCTCCAGCTGAATACAGACAAAACAATGTACTTTATCTTATCCCGCTATCCATCAAATAATAATGTACTGCAAATTAATAACACAGCTTTCACAAAGACAAATGAATTTAATTACCTTGGTACAATAGTAACCTCTGACAACTCCATAAAAATTGAAATAGAATCACGAATTCAGAAGGCTAACAAATGCTACTATAGTCTCTTGACAGTTTTCAAAAGTAAGTTAATATCTAGGAACACCAAACTACAAGTATACAAATCATTGATTATACCAGTACTCACCTATGGATCTGAAACCTGGACTCTCACAAAAAAAGAGGAAAACAGATTAAGAGTATTTGAACGAAAAATTTTGAGAAAAATATTTGGACCCATAAGAGATAGGATCAGTGATGAATGGAGATTGCTAAATAACAATGAAATTTACAAATTATATAAAGACTCCGATATAGTGGCCAAAATTAAAGCCAAAAGACTGAAATGGATAGGGCATGTCATCAGAGCACCACCAAACAGGACCATCAAGAAAGTGACTGAAGAGATTCCCACCGGAAGACGACCTCTTGGACGCCCACGCATGAGATACTTGGACAATATTCAAGACGATCTCAGAAAACTAGGACATGACAGACAGTGGCAAATTACTTGTAAAGACAGAGCAAAGTGGTTCAACATTGTCCATTCTGCAGCAAAAAGCCTTCATGGATTGTAATGCTTAATAATAATAATAATAATAATAATTATTACGGGGAAAACCCGTCTCGTCGACATTGAAGATGAGATTAGAGTTACCACAAACTGCAGAAGCCTGCTCACACAAATTCCGATACAAATGGTTCAAATGGCTCTGAGCACTATGGGACTTAACATCTGTGGTCATCATTTCCCTAGAACTTAGAACTACTTAAACCTAACTAACCTAAGGACATCACACACATCCATGCCCGAGGCAGGATTCGAACCTGCGACCGTAGCAGTCGCGTGGTTCCGGACTGCGCGCCTAGAACCGCTAGACCACCACGGCCGGCTATTCCGATACACATCGTAAAATGCAGTCACAGCCTGCCTTCTGTCTAGATATTGAAAAATATTGTGGTTTTCTGAGTGATAGATCACTATACCTCTCGGTAAACATAGTAAACCAGATTTTACCTGAAGTCACGTGTTCTATGCCCCAGGGATGCTTCCTGTTATTCGTCGTTGCTTTCGTGAATGCTGCCCTTCGAATTTGGTTAGGAATGTAGACTGAAACCCCGTGCAGCTACGTCTTTCAACCTAGAACTTAAATCATCCTCTTCTTCTTGGCTGAATACAATCGGATGAGCAGCTGGTCTATGATGTTTCTTTTCTCCCATTGCCGAATCACGCTGTGAAATCGTTACCCGATCTTTGTCAAGGAATTTTGGAAAACGCAGCAGTACCTCTCACACTCGAGTCTCTTTGTAAAACTCGTTACAATGTGTTTCAACTCTTCCTCGGACCACGAAACGCTTGGCGTTATCCTTTTGTATGTACAGACTATCTGAAAAGAAACCAAGAAAACAAATTCTCTACGATTTCGCCTTAATTATCGATTAAAGTAATAATTTGACCGTGCGGAAACAGCCCTATGTGTATAGGGCGAAATAGCCCCCTGTGCAGACCTTTCGAAAGACGCGCCACATCAGACCTTAATGGAAAACCCCTGTAATGTTTGCTGCAGGACCTGTATTCGTATATAAGTAAAATAAAGTGTTTCAAACTTCACGTTATTTAGCTGGTACATCTTAATTTGTTTGATAGTATTCATTAACTACAGCAATAACTCATCACAATGGGCTTAACTCTAAAGGTTTTTCTTCTGTCCTGTCAACATTGTAACAGAAAACAGCCTTACTACAACCACACGCGGCAACACAGAGATACTGGCGCACACTGCAGGCAAAACGGCGTCGACTTTGTTAGGAACTGGCGCACTGCTCCAGCGTTTCCTGTTTCAGGAGGATTAGGTCAGTGAGCGGAATAGCCCCGCTGGGCCCTAAATGATAATATTCAACCCAAGTAAACTGGTGTCCTTTTCGCGTTCTCCTTTACGTGGTGATTTTGTGTCCAGAATATTTGATCTCCATTCTAATTTTACATTGCCTCAGAACACGATGTGATTAGAAATCGTGTAGTTGCTTGGCATCCGTAAATTCAAGTGACCTTACAACGTGTCTTTCTGGTGGGCAAACATGTGGGTACCTATAATGAACCTCTGCCTCTGACACAGAGTCACCTCTTCAGTGACACTATCATGAAAATTAAATGCAACGTATTTTTGTGCAAGTGGGTATAAAATGTGGCCACGTGTAGTGAAATTACAGACGACACAATGTATTTCTTACTGCACGCCTCGCCTATTATCTCCCATGTAAGAAAGTAAAACAACGGAAGGTGATGACGGGAACTTGTGAACTTCAATGATAGACAGAATTAAACAACAAGTCAAATTTCTTCATAAAACGTAAGTTAATGGAGTGTGCACCAACATAATACATTGATTGTACTTTATCTCGAATTCCTAAATTTATGTGAGCCGACTGGCAGACTGTTAATTGTGACTTTAAATGGATAGCCCTATCTGTCTGTGATCAACACATATGACTGTGATTGTGAAGTGAATCCAGAAACAAACAAACACAGTGCTCTTGAATCGGGCTACTGCTGCTGCCCTGGGTGTGCAATCAAGTAAGAGAATTCACTCTTGAGATTCCAAGTGCCGGTACTGCGAAAAATGGCTCTGAGCACAATGCGACTTAACATCTGAGGTCATCAGTCCCCTCGAACTTACAACTACTTAAACCCAACTTACCTACGGACATCACATACATCCATGCCCTAGGCGGGATTCGAACCTGCGACCATAGCGGTCGCGCTGTTCAAGACTGTAGCGCCTAGAACCGCTCCTCCACCCAGGCCGGCCCTACCAGTAACAAATACAGCAGTTCGCCTATTAATTGCTTCGATGTCTTCCTTTAATGTGACATGGTGGGGATCCAAATACACGAGCATTTTTCAAGAATGGGTTACACTAGTGTTCTATACGCTGTCTCCCCTACAGCCGGGCCACACTTTCCTAAGATCCTAGGAATAAACCGAATTGGACACCTTCTCGCACACCATAGTGTCATCAGTAAACAGCCGCTGATTGCTGCTTACTCGCTGTACGTCAGATTATGTAAGCATGCAGAGAAAAACAGCGGTTCTATCACACATTCGCTGGGGCACTCCTGAAGAGGTACTTCTCTCAGATAAGCACTCGCTGTCGAAGAGAAAGGGCTAGATTCTATTACTTAAGAAGCCACTAAGGTTTCTGGAACCTACTCCGTATCCCCGTACCTCTGTTAACAGTCTGAAGTAGGGCACCGAGTGACACGCTTTCCGGAAATCTAGAAATATGGAGTATGCCTGTTGGCCTTCTTTGGTATTTTTCAGGACATCCTGCGAGAAAAGGGCAAGGCGAGTTTCTAAATCCGTGCGGATTTGCGGACAAAAACTCCTTCGTCTCGACGAAATTTATGCTATTCGAAGTGAGAAAGTGTTCAAGAGTTCTACAGCAAGCCAGCCCGGCTTGCCATGGCCTGCCATGCGGTCTAAGGCGCAGCTTCCCGAGCCGGAAGGCGTGCCGGTCCCTGGCATGATTCCGCCAGGCGGATTAGTTCAAATGGTTCAAATGGCTCTGAGCACTATGGGACTCAACTTCTCAGGTCATTAGTCCCCTAGAACTTAGAACCAGTTAAACCTAACTAACCTAAGGACTTCACACATATCCATGCCCGAGGCAGGATTAGAACCTGCGACCGTAGCGGTCTCACGGTTCCAGACTGCAGCGCCTATAACCGCACGGCCACTTCGGCCGGCGGCGGATTAGTGTCGAGGTCTGATGTGCTGATGGTTTTTCAGGCTGTTAACCATCTACCTCGGTGAATGTGGGCTGGTTCCCCTTATTCCGCCTCAGCTACACTGTTTCAGCAGTTGCTGCGCAGACACCGTTTACACATACGTGTACACCATAATTATTCTACCGTGCTAAGATTGGGGTTACACTCGTCTGGCATGAGACGATTCGGGGGGGGGGGGCACTGGGGGCCACACCGCAATATTACCCTGGGTTTCTTGTGCTGGGGCGGCAGTGCGATGGGTGAACTGATGTGGCCTGTTGTGGGGTTGTGAACCTCTGAGGGCTACGGCGGAACAAAGTCTCCCCGTCGTTTCTGGGTCCCCGGTTTAATACATACATACGTACATTCTACAGCAAACCAATGTTAACGTTATTGGTCTGTAATTTTGCGCTTGTTTTCTTTCACCCTTCTTACATACAGGAATCACCTGTGCCTTTTTTCCGTTGTTCAGGTCCCTGCGCTGGGTGAGACACTCGAGATAATAAGGAAAGGGCCGATGCCATAGATTGCTTGGTGTGGAGGAGGGGACCAAACAGTGAGGCCGTCTGTCCCATCGATTAAGGAAGGAAGTCGGCCGTGTCTTTTCAAAGCAACAATCCCGGAATTTGCCTGAAGCAATTTAGGGAAATCATGGAGAACCTTAATCAGGATGGCCGTACGCGGGTTCGAAACGTCGTTCTATCGAATGCAAATCCAGTGTGCTAACCACTGCGCCACCCCCCTCAGTCCCATGCCTTAGAATACCTTTCGTTATTATCTGCCTCGTGATGACTGGGTGTTGTGTGCTGTCCTTAGGTTAGTTAGGTTTAATTAGTTCTAAGTTCTAGTGGACTGATGACCATAGATGTTAAGTCCCATAGTGCTGAGAGCCATTTTTTTTAGCCTTTCGTTAAACTGAATCGGAATACCTTCCACACCTGGGGACTTCCTCGTTTTCTACTCTTTCGAATACTTCTCTGCACCAGTGATGTACGTTGTTATGTCCCCCTCCCCTACAACCCCCCCCCCCCACACACACACACACGGCGGTCTCTGTGACGCTCAAACAACGGTGTGTTTTTACGATCCTCCTGCGTGAATGATTTCGTAAAAGCGGAATTTAAAACTTCAGCCTTCTTTTCACTACCATCTACTGCCATAGCAGACTAGTCACCTACAGCCTGGATGGAAACATTTGATCCTCTTATCGATTTTAGGAAGCACCAGATATATCTCGGGTTTTCAGCAAGATCTTTTGCTGTGGTATGCCTATGGCAGCTTATGCTCGCGCATCGATCTTTTTGCCGACGTACAAATTTCCAAAAAAATTTGCTTCTCGTCATTCGGGCGTTCTTTAATTCTTGTTGCAGCCTAGGAACCCAGCGTAATCAGCCTGTACTTTCTCTTTCACACCAAAACTGTTTTAGGGAGACAAATGGAGTTCATTACTCTCCACGAAAGCTAATAGGTTGCCGGCCGCGGTGGCCGAGCGGTTCTAGGCACTTCAGTCTCGAACCGCGCGACTGCTACAGTCGCAGGTTCGAATCCTGCCTCGGGCATGGATGTGTGATGTGCTTAGGTTAGTTAGGTTTAAGTAGTTCTAAGTTCAATGGGACTGATGACCTCACATGTTAAGTCCCATAGTGCTCAGAGCCATTTGAATTTGCCACTGCTATGACGACGTCTTCCATTTTAGTGACTGTGCTATCACCCAGGAAGGTGAGCCTCAGGATGCCTCTTCCCAAGACTCTGCTGTCAGCAACTGGATGCTAGCTGGTGGTTGAAAGACTTTTCATTCCTGCTCTGTCCCAGAACCTGGGGCAGTCTAGCCTCTGCACAAGTTAAATTATCTAAAGACAAGAAAAATTCCTCCAGAGAGAGGAAGATTCTCATAGCCCCATTGCTGCCAGATCCAGCTTGTTCCGTCTCTATATCCCAAGATCCTGGTGACCCTCATCTGCACACCATGACTTGAAACAAATGTGTATCGATGGTGTAACCTCACTGCCAATGGCTACAGGCGGCACTGAGGCATGAGCTGCTTTCTTGGTTCCTTTGCACCCTCACAGGATACCGCTAGCGCGATCTTCTATTGCAGCCATAGCTTTTTTTCCACCTACTTGGCTGAGCTAAGACATCTTTTGTGTACTTCCCTCATTTCTGGCGTTGCCCTATAGGCGACTTGTTCCTCCGCAGCGAGGACACATGCCCTTTGAGACTATTGGGGCTAATTTATAAACCGGACTGTGTATGGAAGAGCATCGGCTGGTGTTTGTAGATACATTATGGACCCAGTCTACCGTAAAACGTGCCACTCAATGAATCATAGTAGCTGGCCTTGTGAAGACATCTGTGGAATTTACAATCTTTAACGTTTATCTTCCTCCTGACGATGAAGCGTCCCAGAATGCATTGTCTGACCATACATCAGCTTCTCCAACATTTTAAAAATTGGAGTTTTCAATGCCCACAACCCTTCGTGCCAAAGAACTCCGACCAACGACCATGGTACAGCTGTCACAAAATTGGTCGTTTTCTGATCGGTTTGACACAACATTAACATCACTCGCCTGAGTTTCCACCCACATGAGCTCTTCCCAAAGCTGATTGGGATGTTTTCACCACTGCCGTTGCCCTTTGCACGCTACCAGGTATCGAGGCGATTGTCCAGAGTACAACTGCAGCCATTCTATCACTCCCAAAATCGCGGTGGCCATTAGGGATCGTAGGCTGGTTCTCCAACGCCATAAACGACATTCATCGATGGCGCTCCACATTGCCTTAAAACTACTGCGTGCCCAAGTCTGTCAGCTCATGAACCGATGTGTGCAAGAACGCTGGGAGCAGTACTTCACAAACGTGAGACCATGTACCCCACCTTCACGGGTTTAGGAAAAGATTCGATGCAGCTACAGACACCAGTACCCAGCGAATGTACCTGGTATCTCTGTGAATGGATAAATCTACACTGATTCAGGACACTGTTGCTGAACATTTGGGTTTTCATTATGCTCGAGCCTCTGCCTCTGAGAATTATTATCCTACATTACGTGTTCTCAAACAGCAAGTGGAGCGACTTCCTTCACCATTTTCTACTTATCGTTGAAATCTAATAATGCTCCATTTAGTGAGTGGGAATGCCTCAGTGCCCTAGCCCTTTAGCCTAACCCGGCTCCAGTACCTGACTCTATCAACAGCCAAACGCTCAAACACCTACCGCTGGATTGCCGATGTCGCATCCTTGCTCCCAATACTGGAACTACTTAAACATCACGTAAAGGTGGACAGCTGTTGCCCAACAAACCTACCAAACGTCCTCTGCAAGTCGCTCTAAACAGACAAATCAACCCAGTGAAGTACTGCCAGACGTGACAGGAAAAGATGTGACTTTGACCCATGTCGGAAATTTATGTCCCCATACATCACGCAAACGGATCGTATGTACCTGTTCATGGAGATCACGACTAA
Organism: Schistocerca cancellata; assembly: GCF_023864275.1. NCBI lineage: Eukaryota > Metazoa > Arthropoda > Insecta > Orthoptera > Acrididae > Schistocerca > Schistocerca cancellata. The sequence continues at coordinate 229,849,354 of NC_064634.1, forward strand.
AATTAAAATGGGGTACCGGTCAACGGTACGAAACACGCAGGTGAAATCACCATCAAGAGAATGTTCTGAGGAGTCTTACGTGAAAGATAAGGGAAGCTCTTCTCTATAAAATTTCCAGTGCTCTCCAATTTGACCGGGGTCAGACATTGCATAAAGAACAACCAGAGTAACGACAAAAAGACAACAACCACTCCGGCAGCCAGAATTAGAATTTTAGTAACGAAAACATCTTCACGACAAAATAGAACACTACCCGTTGAATCTTCAGGGGCTTCATTAAAAAAGGTCTGAAATACTGGGACAGGGAAGGCAGCAAACAAAACTTTCTGCCAGAATATGTGTGTGAAATCTTATGGGACTTAACTGCTAAGGTCATCAGTCCCTAAGCTTACACACTACTTAACCTAAAATATCCTAAGGACAAACACACACACACACCCATGCCCGAGGGAGGACTCGAATCTCCACCGGGACCAGCCGAATAGTCCATGACTGCAGCGTCCAAGACCGCTGGGCTAATCCCGCCTGGCTTCTGCAAGAATATATCTGCGCTTTAATCATATATAAACTGATGAAGGAGAGCGAGATGTTACTCAGATTCAATGTGACTGACATTCAAAATAACAAAAATATATACCAGAGTCCGCTATTAAACTGGAACAAAATTGATGTCCATCTATTCCACATTCCGACCATCAATCCATTGCCGAGTCTCTAGACGAGTACGACGGATAGGCACTAGGTCCACTTCCTGTAGAACCCCTACGTCGTGATTTATTGTGTGAGTCAGCGTGATCCGGTTGGACACAGTGTGTACGCCACCTATGAGTTAAAGTCGTCTCAGCAGCCGAATGAGTGGGGCATTATGCGCACTTGCTCCGTGGGTATATCATCCGGTCACCAAGCATGACGAACAGGGACGGAACAACAGGCTCAGCAGGCCTCAACACTGGGACAATCTGGGTCGAGAGATTCAACGGAGGAAGCACCGAATGTTGCCTAGTCGAAGCGCCGTGATTGCTGTCTACAGGGGGACAGGGAGGCGTCGCTGTTTATCAGACGGTGATATATTGGGGAAGCAGGAGTGGGCGAGGGATTTGGGGAGGGGGCGACGAGAGGGCCCATCGCATGCATCCGATCCCCCACGCTACTCCAAAAGATCCATGCAAGAGGCCGAACGAAAGACCGAACCCACAGCAACATCAGCATCCATTGGAGGATGAGAGGCTACTACGGAATTTATGTCACCAAGAGTGACACTTCAAGTCTGAGGGGTAACACGGGGGATTCCACAGTGCAAACATCAGCATTACGGGTACGACGTCGCTAATGTTGCAGTAGCTGAGTTTCGACACGGGTAGCAGACAGCGCAGAAACCGTCTTCGGTTTCAACTAGGAGAAACTTTCCTGGGGTTAAACGCAAATTGGGATGTGGATTGCCACTAGAATCAACACCAGGTGGAACGATATCTGCTACCGTCAATTTGTATCTCTGTTCTAGAGATCTTTTTGACAACGAAAGTGAGTTTTGAACAACTGAGAAGTTGGTGACTATTCTCTTTATATAAGAAATGAGCCCGAACTGACCACTGTAAATAACATGGGGCCGATAACCTGCCGGCAGTGGTGGCCGAGCGGCTCTAGGTGCTTCAGTCCGGAACCGCGACTGCTACGGTCGTAGGTTCGAATCCTGCCTGGGGCATGGATGTGTGTCATGTCCTTAGGTTAGTTAGGTTTAAGTAGTTCTAAGTTTTTAGGGGACTGATGACCTCAGATGTTAAGTCCCATAGTGCTCTGAGCCATTTGAGGGGCCGGTAACCATAAATCTGAATATGTGACGTAATGTTCTGTGTAATATACATCTCGACGGGCCGTTTACAACTATAGCATTCAAGGCGGTGTTGACTTAACATCACAAGCAACACATCATTAAGATACAGATCACCCACTTCCACCCACTTTCACATTAGTATATTTAATATCAGCATGGAAAAGGAGGACAACACTAACTGACCCATCCCTATGGTGGAAAGAAACCTGACTGCCATTTTTAAGTAACAGCGGATCTGCTTTGGGGCGATGGGTCATGAATTTTACAAAGAAGACATAAGGATCAGTGTCAAAGTAAGCGGTGTGAAACTGGTAAGAAGTAATACCAAACGTTTCCACTTACAAATGCCGTCCGGAGTGGCCGTGCGGTTCTAGGCGCTACAGTCTGGAGCCGAGCGACCGCTACGGTCGCAGGTTCGAATCCTGCCTCGGGCATAGATGTGTGTGTTGTCCTTAGGTTAGTTAGGTTTAATTAGTTCTAAGAACTAGGCGACTGATGACTCCAAAAGTGAAGTCGCATAGTGCTCAGAGCCATTTGAACCATCCACTTACAAATCATGAATTCTGAGGGAACTCGGCTGCACATGACGGGTCAATTTGTCGAACAGAAAACTAATAACTGTAACTTTGTGTGAGATCAATTTGGACGACAAGCTGTCAACGAAACGGTCGGACGTCTACCAGAAGCACCGTTAAATTAACACAAAACACTATACAACGACGAATAACCACTCACAAAAGTCACAACACGCCATGTAAACAGCTAACGGCTACGACTCGAAACGCTGCGGCGGAGCGGAAGCGTAAACACGACCTAGCCATATGGCGTGGTAAGGAAAACTGCGACCATCAAAACACAGAAGAATTTTCTGACGCTCGGCTGCGGTCTCCATAAATATTTCCGAGCCTCCAAAAGCGTATAAGCACACCTAAAATGATACTATTCAATTTCCTCGAATTCGTTTGAGAAGTATGACTTTCACAGTACACATGCTGAAGTCCGAGTCCTGCGCTACACACCTCGTCAATCTGAATGAGATCGGTGAGGGGAAGTTCATACGGTCTCCGTACAAGCTTGCTTAGACCGTGATACTGGGGAGACGAAGAGCGGTGAGTAGCAACGGCTTTGTCTTCTGGAGTTGCACATTGTTCCAGTGTATTAGCTTTCAAAATGGTTCAAATTGCTCTGAGCACTTTGGGACTTAACATCTGAGGTCATCAGTCCGGACTGAAGCGCCTAGAACCGCTTGGCCACACCGGCCGGCTAGCAGTAGCATATGTCGTAGTCCATGCATAGGGTGTAAGCGATCATATTTTTTCCTGGCCTCTTGATATGTAAAGCAGTCAATGATCTTGTATTCCTGGATTTTTTTTCGCATTTGAAAAAGTTGCACTCTGGAGAATAGGGGGAATTGTCCTCATCACAGTTGACATGGTTGGGAGGAAGGGTCCAACGAGTATTCGTATGCAACTGTAAGGCAAAATCCCTAGACTGGGTTGGCAGTACAATGCGAAAACATGTGTGTAAATTATATGCATTTGTAACACTGCAGTAATAGTAATATATTGTTTGACAAATTCGCCGATACGGCATCATCTTGACGTTATCAGGCACCTTCTCGCCTTCCAATACCAAGGTGGTGGCTGCAGTACCCACTGTGTTGTCTTTTGGTCCCCACTGGACATGACAGACGTCTTTATTTTTGCTTTCTTCAGCTTCCACACCAGACTGTTAAGCAAATGTTTGGATGAACGGCTTTGATCCATTTAGCGATTTTACGTAGGAAAAGTATTTTCTCGGTTTCTCTGTCAGATCTCTTGCTAAGATATGACTGTGGTAGCTGTTGTATGCTCCGCTCATAAATATTGTCTTTCGAACCAAGAGTGTAACAGCCTCAGCTTCCACAGCATTTTTCCAATCTCGTTATTAAAGCATGCTGTACCTTTTCCATCCTTAATTCTCTTTATAGCCAAATAATTCTCAAGACCACCATTTATAAGCTGCTTAAACTTTGCCCATAATTCTTGTACGAACATTCGTTAACTAAGACGGCTACAATGGGAGAGAACGTAGACAGAAAAGGTACTCACTAGCGTTTGTATGTGTAAACAAATTTGGATCAGTAAAAGTCTACATCTACATCTACATGGTTACTCTACAATTCACACTTAAGTGCCTGGAAGAGGGTTCATCTAACCATTTTCATACCACCTCTCTACCATGCCACTCTCGAATGGCACGTGGGAAAAAGGAACACCTTAATCCATCCGTTCGAGCTCTGATTTCTCTTATTTTATTCTGGTTATCATTCCTCCCTAAGTAGGTGGGTGTCAACAAAATAGTTTCGCATTCGGAAGAGAAAGAAGGTGATTGAAATTTCGTAAATAGGTCTCAACGCGAAGAAAACCGCCTTTGTTTCAGTGACTGCCACCCCAACTCGCGTGTCATATCAGTGACACTCTCACCCCTATTGCGCGATAACATGAAACGAGCTGCCCTTCTTTGCACTTTTTCGATGTCCTCCGTCAATTCTACCTGGTACGGATCCCATACCGTGGAGCAATATTCCAGCAGAGGACGGACAAGTGTAATGTAGGCTATCTCTTTAGTGGGTTTGTCGCATCTTCTAAGTGTTCTGCCAAAAGAGCGCTGTCTCTGTTTCGCCTTCCCCAAAATATTATATATGTGGTCTTTCCAGTTCAAGTTGCTCGTAATTGTAATTTCTAGGTATTTAGTCGAATTGACAGCCGTTAAATTTGTGCGATTTATCGTATACCCAAAATTTATGGGATTTCTTTTAGTACCCATGTGGATGACCTTGCACTTTTCTTTGTTTAGTGCCAATTGCCAATTTTCGCACCATACAGAAATTCTCTCTAGACAATTTTGTAATAGGAATTGATCGTTTAATGATTTTACTAGAAAGTAAATTACAGCGTCATCTGTAAACAATCCAAGGGGGCTGCTCAGATTATCTCCTACATAAATCAGGAACAGCAGAGGGCCTATGACACTACCTTGCGGAACGCCAGGTATCACTTTCGTTCTACGTGATGATTTACCGTCTATCACTACGAACTGTGACTCCTCTGAGAGGAAATCACGAATCCAGTCACACAACTGAGACGATACTCCATATGCACGCAATTTTATGAAAAGTCGCTTGTTAGGAACGGTATCAAAATCCTACTGGAAATCTAGGAATATGGAATCGATCTGAGATCCCGTGTCGACAGCACTCACTACTTCATGGGAATAAAGAGCTATCTCTGTAGCACAAGAACGATATTTTCTGAATCCGTGTTGGTTATCTATCAATAAGTCATTTTCTTCAAGGTGCTTCATAATGTTCGAGTACAGTACATGCTCCAAAATTCTACTGCAAATTGAGGTCAGTGATATGGGTCTGTAATTCAGATGGTTAGTCCTATTTCCTTTCTTGAATATTGGTGTGACCTGTGCTACTTTCCAGTCTTTAGGAACAGGCCCTTCGTCAAGTGGGCGGTTGTATAAGTTTGCTAAGAAAGGTGCCATTGTGTCTGCATTCTCTGAAAGGAACCTGATTGGTATACCATCTGGACCGTAAAGCTTGCCTTTCTTAAGTGATTTGAGTTGTTTCGCAACACCTAAGGTGTCTATTTTATGTCACTCATGCTAACAGCTGTTCTGGTTTCGAATTCTGGAATATTTACTTCGTCTTCTTTCGTGAAGGAGTTACGGAAGACTGTATTTAGTAACTCCGCTTTAATGACACCATCATCGGTAACATTTCCATCGCTGTCGCGCAGTGACGGTATTGACTGTTTCTTGCCACTGGATTACTTTACATAAGATCAGAATCTCTTTGGGTTTTTACCATATTTTGAGACAATGTTTCATTGTGGAAACTATTAATGTCATAGAAGCTATCTCTGAGTACAGGGAGCTGTGATAATACGAAATCGCAGGATTACAGTGCGGATGCATAGAGGCAATCGTTTCTCCCACGCTCTCTTTGTCAGTGAAACGGGAAAGGAAATGACAAGTAGTTCTACGTAGTTCCCTCTGCTATGCACCATAAGGTGGTTCGCGGAATGTTTATGTAAAGGAAAATATAGAATATCAGCTTCTGAGGCAAGTGCAGAAATGGAGGGCTGCATATGCTGCCGCATTGAGTAGATGGAAATTTGTACCTAATCTAGAAACAGGATCACGCCACCTACGGGCGAGCGTCTTGAAGTGTTACAAGGTCCTCGGTCTCAGAAGGCGAGTAGCAGTAGAACTGGCAATGGCTGCTAGGAGCGAAAGGCTCACTTGTCTTACTGAGCTGTTCCTTCCTGAAATGTGTACATAGTGGCTGTCTAAAATTTTAATCCCTTTACTGTCTCACTGTTTTTCTGTCTTTTTAAAACATAAATTGTTTAAGTTGGTGAAAGAAGGTATAGCAATCAGTCGGAACTTGTGCTTATGCAGACCAGTATTTCCACCACTGAGTTTTCATTTTAAATGGATCAGATAACGTTGACACGTTTCAGAAGTTATTTGGCATGTTCCCTCTTGGGCCATACACGTCAAGTGTTCAGGTTGTGCAGTTTGAACTCTTGATGAGTGTAGTCTAAGACGGACTACGACATGTAACGGCTGAAATGTGTTATTTTTATCTGCCGTCAGTCAGTGACCGAAGTATAGAACTGATACACTAAACAGAAGTTGCGACTGACCGCTGCACCTTCTTTCGCCAACTGATATAAGAACGGTCGCTGAGCAAATACATAAATTGTTAGTTTTCAGCCTTTCCGTTTCGATATGAGTTGTAAATTTCCAACTATGCGAGGTGACACAGCTCCCCTACCGATATCGTTTAGTGCAGCACATAATACTACATCTCACATTCCATAACCACGCATAGATTTTCGTGTTCTCTCACTCTTCACGCAAAACTATTAGTCGTACAGAAAACATGAACACGAAATTTAGTGCAGTTAAATTCTGTACTGCGATACAATTTCGCTAGAGGCCTTAGTTTTCGAGATAGTGAAGAAAGAAGTACAAAAGTGGTCTTCAGACGCACCCCCACCACACACACAGTGCCTGCAGGCCAAGATTTTTAGTATGCTGTTCATGGCACTGTTCGTACCACTGTAAAATAATTTAAAAATTTTTGACTTCACCAGTTGTATCCCGCATTCGACCTGCTTGTTGCTTCATTGAGTGGCATTACTACTCCACCAGCTTAGTTGAGCACACACAACTCGTAGCATTGATCTTTCAGTAAATTTTGTCTAACAGTTTTGTGAATTTTATCTATTACATCGTTGTATTCGTCAGGCTTACTGGCAACGAACTACCATGTTGTGAGGGTTATATTTGGATCGTGTTGTCAACGCAATTAGTTTTATCATAACCTTCGTTTCAATGCCCTCGCGGGCTGGTTAAAATAACAATGTTAACGAAACAGGTGTCTACGCTGGTGGCGTAATAGCCCAGTCAATAAGGACCAAAAACGGTCGAATATCAAGAACATTTCGTGAGGCGAAAATTTTTATGCAGTGGTAAGAGGCAGTGTCACAAACAACACAGTAGAAATCCCTGACTGCTGAGTTATGAGTGTGGAGATGGAGCTGCATTTGGAGGCGCTTTTGTACTTTTTTCTTGAAGAACACGATAACCGTACTTCTACCAGAACAGAATTTTATTACATTAATTTCTTCCAAACGATCCTGTTCAGTTGCGCAGCAACTTTGTTGAAACCTTAAAAGACCAAGTAAACCTCATTTTCAATACATACACAATTCAGTACTATAAAAATACGAGCTGTCTTAGTCAGTAGGTGCCAGTTGAAACGTAAGTAGCAACAGATAAGCTGATAATAAAGAGTATATTCCCCATACACTACTCCTATTCGCATACATAGCCTGACACATAAATGTTAGGTTCCCAGTACCAGCGGATAAAGAAAGTCTCTTTTCGCCGAGCGTCTTAATTCCCTAGGGGTATTTCAGCAAGAAATTCCTAATGCCATAGATCAATTTTAGAGCTAAATTACAGAAGTTAATATTTTCTCTCATACTCCTAATCTAATCCGAGGATTAGCTCCTTCTGTAGTGACGTTGTCGAAGACTGAAAATTTATATTTAGACTGGCTTCGTTCCATTTAGAATACAGAGGGATCCAAAAATGTATCCACTGTTTAAAGGTCCATAACTGGAAAACTAATTGACGGAGTTGTCTCATCTTTGGTAGTGTAATAGTTTGTAGTTCCGGCAATCGCCACACAAGCGTAGTATTGCGTTGTTTTGTTTTGTCAGATGACAGTCGCCAGATACTATTTTGTTCTTAGTTGCACCTAGTTACTCGAGTAAACATGGCTGGCGCAAGGCTTACATTCGATGAAACGAAGTCAGTTTTGAAGTTGTATTTTTAGTACGAAAACATTAATGAGTTTCAAAGGCAATGGCGAAATGAGTATCAAGCAGAGCCACCGACACGTTTCACGATTCGCCGCATTTGAGACAAATTTGAATCCGAAAGCTGTGTTAAAGATGTATACAAACAACGATCTGGACGACCTGTAACAGTAACAAGTCCAGCTAACTCCCGTCGTGTGTTACAACAATTCCTTTGCTCACCACAGAAGTCTGTGAGACAGTGTGCCCATGAGTAGCTCTAGTGTTCGGAGAATTTTGAAGACAGCAGATTGGAAGTGCTACACCCTACGATTGCTACACGCAATGAACGAGGACGACGCGAGTGGTTTACTAACATGGTGCGCAACGATGAAGAGTTTGCAGAGATGATTGTGTGGTCTGACGAGGCACAATTGAAACTCAATGGTACAGTAAATCGCCACAATTTCATCTACTGGGCCGCATCTACTGGGTCGCCGAAAATCCGAACGTCGATGTAGACAACGCCGTGAATTTGCCAAGAGTAAATGTGTTATGTGGGTTGCCTTACCGGGTCTTGATTAGGCCATTCTTCTTTGACGACACAATTACCGGTGAGGTGTACCTTCAGAAGCTTCAGACATCCATTTTACCTGCCATCCGAGACTTGTATGGAGACGGAAGAGTTTACTTTCAACAAAATGGTGCCGCAGCCCACTACCAAAATCGTGTTAGGAAGATGGAAAGGCCGTAGAGGTGCTGTGGAGTATCCACCACGTTCCCCAGACCTAACTGCTCTGGACTTTTACCTGTGGGGAACACTAAAGGACGTCGTTTATGGACAAAAGTCATGCACATTGGGTGAACTTCAAGAATCCATTGTACATTCATGTGCAAATATCCAACTGAACACTTTGCAGTCAATAGTTCGTGCTGCAGTTCGGCGGTATCGTTTGTGTGTGGATGTTAATGGTGACCATTTCGAACACCTACAGTGATATCTTTAAGTTGGACTTTAAGCTAGACTTTCACCAAAAATGAGACAACTCCGTCAATTAGTTTGCAAGTTATGGGCTTCTAAACAGTGGATATATTTTTTTGGGCCCCTCTGTATTTAACGACGACTTATACCCAGAATTGCACAGGATGTGGTATTATTTTTTTTTAATTAATGTATTTCGGTTTCTCCCCTCACTACCGTTAACGGATCCTGCGACATGTCAACATACTTCATGCTAACCGTTACTAAACTTGCGGGCATCGGTTGCCACTATACCTCGGCCAGCAATGGGAGAACTCTCAGACAAGGTACTTCTGCTGTGAATACGACCATGCGTTAAGGCCGTCCTTCTCCCCTTCCAAGAGTAAATTCCTGAAAGGGTGAAACGTATGTTTGTGCCGCGAAAAGCCTCTATCTTTTGTGAGGCAGAGAACAGCGCCTCCGCACCATGAATGTGGAAGTATATTCGCCGCATTTCCTGGCCTGCCGGCGTGCTCGCTCTTTAGGACAGAGGAGAGGATTTCCACGGCCACATTCCTCCCGTTTCCAGCTCCTCCGTCGTCCTCGACCGGAAAGCTCTTGTAAGCGCCTTCTTTTCTTGTGCTCCGAAGCGTAACTTGATAACGAATTTTTATTGAGGATGAATGCATCGCGACAGTTTCTTTTGGAAAGAGAGGAATCAGCGCCCGGAATAAAGAATGCAGAGGAGTAAGGGAGGCGGAAAACAGGGTGGCAGGGGCGGGGGAGAGGGGAGCGGATATGAGGAGCGTCGCGCCCCCGAAGCCTGCCGTAATACGTCTGGCTTCGTGACAGCTGCCTGTGAAGCTTCCTTTGCGACCAGCACACACTTGAGACTTCGTCGTTTCCGCCGTCCAGTGAAACAAAACTCCCCTGGACGGCAACATGGCAATCTACTGCGAACGTAGCCCTCATATAGCCAGTATTTTGAGTGACGAGATCCGATGAATATCATGCATAATTAATGCTAATTGTTGGAGTAATAATTTGGTGCCACGTGACGCGTGTCCAGAAAGAGCGGCGCTGGAGCGCGTCCGTGTATCAATTTGGCGTTGACAAGTGCTAATGGCTTTTCGCGATTGTCAACAATGGAGCGTAAAATTTTAGCCGACTTTTATTGTATTTAACCTCCCATTAATCAAAGTTGTCTACAAATTAAAGTACCCGGCGATAATTCGGCCATGTGAAAAAAAGGAAGAAAAAAATTTGTAAATTTGTTTGTCCGGTTGCTAAAGCTGAAAGAGAAATCAGCAGCAGTTATTTATTCATTAATTGACGTCTGACGTGATTAATTCGACTTGCATTACGAATTTATATGATAATATAAAACTTAACAGTCACTCTAGCTATTTCTGTGAGCCAGCATATCGACCTCCGCTAATTTAATGCTTTGGTTACGAGTGTGCGTCATCACATATAATAACAACTTACATTTGTATTTAAAATAGTGGGAAACGTTCGGGTAAATTAAATCTTTTACTCCATTGTCACAGTTTGAGATATAAATAGCTGCATTTAAATGTGAATATTTAAATTTCTTCATATCGTACCAGTTAAAAGCACTTTTTCCAAATGACAATGGTACATTTCTGACGTCCTCGCATTTGGTTTAGGTAGCTACACTATTGCACAATAAAAAATAAATGTTGTAATACACTGCATAAATACGTGACTTTATTTGTCTTCAGCAATGGTTAACCGAGAATTGATTTTGATTTATTTAAAATAATGTTTTAATTTTCCTATAGAAATTAAATAAGAAACCAACAAGTAAACACCAACCAGTTCAACGATATTATATCTGTGGTACTGATTTTGTAACTTATTTAAACAATATACATTGCACCAAAGGACGATATGTTACATTAATTAAACAAGTAACAAACAAAACTACACTAATACCCCTGTTTTTCTGTCAGTTTAGCTACCACACCTTCTAATTAAAAAAAAAAGAAAGAAAAAAAATATTTTATTCATTGACACCAGCTCAATCTTTGAATGCTACCACAAATATTCTATTAACCAAAAGTTTCCATTTTTCCTGAAAAAAGGACATATTTTCTATCACATGTATGTTAAGTTAATAAGACACTGCAGAAAACACATTACAGACATTACTTATGTGAAAAAGATTAAGTGCACTTATTCTGTTCAAATGGTTCAAATGGCTCTGAGCACTATGGGACTTAACATCTGTGGTCATCAGTCCCCTAGAACTTAGAACTACTTAAACCTAACTAACCTAAGGACATCACACACATCCATGCCCGAGGCAGGATTCGAACCTGCGACCGTAGCAGTCGCGCGGTTCCGGACTGAGCGCCTAGAACCGCTAGACCACCGCGGCCGGCATTTATTCTGTACTTTGCTATTGTTTTAAGACCGAAAAACATCACAATGGAGTCTCCGCTACATTCATGATGTAAGGAAAACTAATTACATGCTCAAGACAGACAAAGATTTGTCCTGTCAGAGACACAGAATTAGGGATCATATCCTAAGGAAGACATTATCAACTCGTCAAAGCGGAAGTTTACTTTTAATGTCCAGGTTTTGTCAGCCTTAAGATTTGGTTAATGATAGGTGTGCTAACATATCTCACTTCCACTCGTAACATTGAAATTAGTGTTCCTTTAAATCAGAATCCCTCTCGCTTGCCTCTGTTCAGGCGAATTCTACATGATTCAGATTTTTTTTTTTTTTTTTGGACAGAGTATTTCAGACTAGTTTGAAAACTGTAACAATTCGACTTACATAGGGAAGTTAACGAGGCAGGACAAAAGTTTGTATAATATGGAACCGCCTCCGGAAAAGGACAGAGACGGAATATTCAGATCTATGTTATGTGACTCCCGTTCAACGTAGTTTTGGGGCACTTGTTTTCCTGCATTAGTTGTTGAATGATAAGTGTAGAATGTTCTACAAGAAACTCAAATGGAGTATCTTCAACTTCCTTAAGAATTTCTAGCACCGTCTCGCAGAATATCGTTTCGAATGAGCCCTGACAATAGATTTTGTCAATCGGTTCTTAATCACTGATAAATTATTTGAAGTCTGACTGAATAATTTAAAGGCTGGTTAAAAAATGACGGCAGCGTGCTGTAAAGCATAATGATGTGTCTCGTGTTAAGGTGGATTATACGCTTCCTAAGGCTTCTGAAATATCGACTATCAATAAATTTGGGTAGTAGTGGAATATTTACAGCAAATTGAGGAAATTATACCTCATTCATGATTTACTTACTATTGTTGGGTGGCATGCAGTGGTACAATTACTGTTGTCTTAACGTGCCGTTAATACATAGACTTATTTCTTTTCAAAAACGATAGTTTTATAGATAGAGATCTCTGCTGATGCCATCTCAGTGGGAGACTGATGATTACAGCCTCGTGAATTCGTCCTCGTGGGCCAAGAAACACACAATATGACTGTGAATGCAGTTCCATCTCAAAAATTTTCAGAGTGAGCATTACGGAAGGAACTGCACGCAATTGGCATTTAGAGTCAGGTAATTTTCTAAAAGTCATCACTCACAGCGACGCACGAAGATGTGCGTTTTCAGTGGACCGAACAACACAGGAATTTGACAGCTAGTGATTATAGGGTGTTGTCTGATGGAAAACGAGTTTGGCTATTAGCAACGTCCAGTGAGATATTCATAGTGTGTAGAGGTTGTAGTTCAGGCTGGAGGGCCCCGCGGATTAGCCGCGCTGTTAGAGGCGCCATGTCATTGATTGCGCGGCCCCTCCCGCCGGAGGTTCGAGTCCTCCCTCGGGCATGGGTGTGTGTATTGGTCTTAGCGTAAGTTAGTTTAAGTAGTGACTAAGTCTAGGGAACGATGACCTCAACAGTTTGGTCCCTTAGTAATTCTCAAAGGTTTTTTCAGGTTGGAGGTGCCTCTATTATGTTCAGGAAGTGTTTCTTGTGTCATGGCTGATGCTCACTAATGCAGTACCATGAACATGAAGAATAATTTCAACATTTCCTGTTCTTTCTTGTACATCATCTCCCCTAGAAGATGACAACTGCTGTGTTCACAAGGCAGCAGGCGTCAGTTCCTGGTTTGCTGAAAAAAAAATCAGCTACCACTTCTTTCCAGGACTTTGGCTTCACCAGTGTGGGGTTTGCAGCCGGCAGTGCTGTCAGATCTCTACATGCCGGCTCTGTGAGATTAAATTATCATAGCCTAGCCTAGGATGGATATGATCCAAATAAAAAAAACATGGTATAGGCTCGTCCACGTCCATTTGAGACTACTTTCGAAGGTAGGGGGTGCACTAGACCGTCTTAAAATGATATCTCCTGAGGATGACAGAGTATACAGGCATACGCAATGGGGAAACGTAATTTCAGCAATGCATTCGGTAATATCGGATGTGCCACTATGTATCTGGCGTTACAACTCCATTACCTACATGATATCTAGTCACAAAGTTACTACTACATATATACTAGCCTTTTCTCTGCGACTTCGCTCCCATATGTGTTAGACACACATACTAAACCCATCTGCACCTCGGTGTGCCCATATCGTCCTCCCTCTGTCTAATCACCAGATCCTCCCACTTGTGTCTGCCTATCTCTTCTCCTCAATCTCCCTTTCCCTTCACCTCTTTCCCCACTCCCACTTTCCGTCTCTTCCACCTCTTCCTTTTCCACTGCCAATGATCCCTCTACTCCTTCCACCTGCCTCATTTAGTTGAAACTGACCCAGAGGTTTGAGAGGAGATCCATGCATAAATACATATTCTCTGCTTTATATGTATATTCACCTGTTTCTTAGACACACATACTAAACCCATCTGCACCTCGGTGTGCCCATCTCGTCCTCCCGCTGTCTAATCACCCAATCCTCCCACTTGTGTCTGCCTACCCCTTCTCTTCAATCTCCCTTTCCCTTTACCTCTTTCCCCACTCCCACTTTCTGTCTCTTCCACCTCTTCCTTTTCCACTGCCAATGATCCCTCTACTCCTTCCACCTGCCTCATTTAGTTGAAACTGACCCAGAGGTTTGAGAGGAGATCCATGCATATATACATATTCTCTGCTTTATATGTATATTCACCTCTTGCTCCACTCCCACTTTCCGTCTCTTCCACCTCTTTCTTTTTCACTGCCAATGACCCCTCTACTCCTTCCACCTGCCTCAAGCATCTCCCCTTCCTCCTCTCTCTATGTAAATTTTTTTCTCCCTCTCGCAGTGTCCATCTCCTCCTCTACCCATATCAATGTGTCTCCAACCGTGACCATTGCCACATGTAGCCCCTGTGGTACAGTTCATAAAGCAGTGTGATACTACTACTGCGACATGCCTGCCTTGCAGGGCATTCTACACATCAGCAGTTTGAGAATCACTTACATGACACTGATGTAAGGTCACCAAACTGCATAGATTGATAAAGCAATCAGTACAAAACAACACTCCGTCATGTAGGGCAGCTTACATAGTAGGGTCCAGAACATTGTTTCTTGTCATTGATGTAGGCTACCCTGCAAGGCAAATTTATTCAGCAGGCTGACACTGTTCCCACATAAAATATCTGTCGTTCAGGGCAGCCTATATTGCAGAGACTGTAAAAAGACGTTTTTGTCCATATTTATGCTCCTATTGGAGATAAAATGTAGTGAAACCAACACTGTTGACACCTGTAAGCGCTGTTGTTTCTGTGACTTATTTAGTTGAAACTGACCCAGAGGATTGAGAGGAGATCTCTGCTTTATATGTATATTATAGGGTGTAAAACATATAAGTGTAGATACTTTTGTAAGTAGTACCTCAATATGTACGAACATAATTCTGTTGATTGTTTCTTCCTGCAGGGAACAATCTTCCCACAAACATGTAACAAACTTTATGACCTAATGTTTTCTACATGATCGTTCTGCGCACTAATTGGACTACGCCTGTCAGTATAGACTCACCGTTTTGCGTCTACGTGTCTACACTACAATATCTGACTAGCTGCCCAGGGCAAAATAAGCATTAATGGCTTCCACTTGCCACATGTACTTGGAGGTAATAAACAACAACAAATATACTACTCCTGGTAGCTACAGTTATTGGTCTGCTGATGAAGTACACTATGTACAGTCACCAAAAGAAATATCTGCACTTACATTCATATACATATGGCTACAACTAGGGGAAGTATATATATGGGTATCGGGCCATCCTGAAGCACACACGTTAGTACATGGTGTAGCCTGTATGGGAATCAATGCAGGCGCTGACACGGGCATCTACTCGATCGTGCAGATGACGAATGCTATCCTGAGACACGTTATGTCAGGCCTGCTTGCCCTGTTCACTTAGTTAAGTAAGATTTGTTGATTGACGAGACGCACAAGTCACTTCTCCTCCCATCATATCCCACACATACTAGATTTTTGTCAAGTCTGGATACTATGTTGGACAGGGAACATGATGCCAGTCTTCCAGAGCATCTTGAGTTTCACTTTCAGTGCGTGGGCGAATTATCCATGTCGAACAGCACACCACCTTCCAGTTGAAGAAAAAGGCAAAAGAACGGATCTGACAATATTCTGGACGTACCGAGCGCTGGTTAGCAACCCTTACAGGAACGTCAAAGATGAACCAGAGTCGTGACTTATCGCCACCCAGACCATAAGGCTTAGAGTGGAGCCAATGTATTTTGGAAGAATTAACAGCACTCACTAGCTATACGTCTAACATTCAGATGACCATCACTTGTCATTAGACAGAATCTGCTTTCATTAATGTAGACCATTGCACATTATTTTATCTTTGAAGGGATGCTATGATAGCATCAGTATAGACTCGTACTTTGATACTGTGGCGTAAGTGGAAGATGGGTTACAGGTGTGTGTGACATTAGTCCCATTGCTAATAAACCGTTCCGAACAGTTCGTGTTAACACGTCTGGACTCACAAGTCCTCATTTCTGTGCTGTGGTAGCTTCCAATACAGTCTTTAAAATGCAACGATCCTGAGGGTCGTCTGAGGTGCGTGGCCGTCCGGAACCTCACTTATTTCACAGCATGTCATAGCCAAAGCCTTGCAGACAAACAAAAATTACTTGAAGTGAAATGTAGTGTGAGGAGGGCTACGCGAGAGGCGTTCAATGAATTCAAAAGTAAAGTTCTGCGTACTGACTTGGCAGAAAAGCATAAGAAATTTTGGTCTTACGTCAAAGCGGTAGGTGGATCAAAACAAAATGTCTAGACACTCTGTGACCAAAATGGTACTGAAACAGAGGATGACAGACTAAAGGCCGAAGTACTAAATGTCATTTTCCAAAGCTGTTTCACAGAGGAAGACTGCACTATAGTTCCTTCTCTAGATTGTCACACAGATGACAAAATGGTAGATATCGAAATAGACGACAGAGGGATAGAGAAACAATTAAAATCGCTCAAAAGAGGAAAGGCCGCTGGTCCTGATGGGATACCAGTTCGATTTTACACAGAGTACGCGAAGGAACTTGCCCCCCTTCTTGCAGCGGTGTACCGTAGGTCTCTAGATGAGCGTACCGTTCCAGAGGATTGGGAAAGGGCACAGGTCATCCCCGTTTTCAGGAATGGACGTCGAACAGATGTGCAGAACTATTCACCTCTATCTCTAACGTTGATCAGTTGTAGAATTTTGGAACACGTATTATGTTCGACTATAATGACTTCTCTGGAGACTAGAAATCTACTCCGTGGGATTCAGCATGGGTTTCGAAAAAGACGATCGTGTGAAACCAAGCTCGCGCTATTCGTCCACGACACTCAGAGGGCCGTAAAAACGGGTTCCCCATGTATCTTGACTTCCGCAAGGCGTTCGATACAGTTCCCCACAGTCGTTTAATGAACAAAGTAAGAGCATATGGACTATCAGACCAATTGTGTGATTTGATTGAATAGTTCCTAGATACCAGAACGCAGCATGTCATTCTCAATGGTGAGAAGTCTTACGAACTAAGAGTGATTTCAGGTGTGCCGCAGGGGAGTGTCGTAGGACCGTTGATATTCACAATATACATAAATGACCTTGTGGGTGACATCGGAAGTTCACTGAGGCTTTTTGCGGATGCTGCTGTGGTGTATCGAGAGGTTGTAAGAATGGAAAACTGTACTGAAATACAGGAGGATCTGCAGCGAATTGGCGCATGGTGCAGGGAATTGCAATTGAATCTCAATGTAGACAAGTGTAATGTGCTGCGAATACATAGAGAGAAAGATCCCATATCATTTAGCTACAATATAGCAGGTCAGCAACTGGAAGCAGTTAATTCCATAAATTATCTGGGAGTACGCATTAGGAGTGATTTAAAATGGAATGATCATATAAAGTTGATCGTCGATAAAGCAGATGCCAGACTGAGATTCATTGGAAGAATCCTAAGGAAATGCAATCCGAAAACAAAGGAACTATGTTACAGTACGCTTGTTTACCCACTGCTTGAATACTGCTCAGCAGTGTGAGATCCGTACCAGATAGGGTTGATAGAAGAGATAGAGAAGATCCAACGGAGAGCAGCGCGCTTCGTTACAGGATCATTTAGTAATCGCGAGAGCGTTACGGAGATAATAGATAAACTGCAGTGGAAGACTCTGCAGGAGAGACGCTCAGTAGCTCGGTACGGGTTTTTGTTTAAGTTTCGAGAACATACCTTCACCGAAGAGTCAAGCAGTATAATGCTCCCTCCTACGTATGTCTCGCGAAGAGACCATGAGGATAATATCAGAGAGATTAGAGCCCACACAGAGGCATACCGACAATTCTTCTTTCCACGAACAATACGAGACTGGAATAGAAGGGAGAACCGATAGAGGTACTCAAGGTACTCTCCGCCATACACCATCAGGTGGCTTGCGGAGTATGAATGTAGATGTAGATGTAGATGAGAGAACGTTCACATGACCATTGATACCAGCACCGTTGCACAACTGGCACAGCAATTCCAACTTGTGTGGCACTTTTTCGAATGGATCGTCGCACCACTCGAAAGGCCACAATTTGACCCTTTCAAAATCGCTAATGTGGCTGTAGGAAGGACGAGTGCGTCTCTGTGGCATGGTTGACTGCTTGTTTCACACGCTTGCTGCACGCTGAGCCTTCAGGCTGTGAGTATTTCCTATTAAAGGATAGACACAAATGGCGCTCTGGTACCTATGGCACTATGCTATCTGTTGGCAGAGGACACCGAAACAATTATCAGTATCTCTACAACTCCTTTGATGGCGTATGTCGTCTTTCCAGGTGTAATAATTTTTTTCCGGTATTGTATACAGGATTTTCAGAAACATTCTGTAAAGCATGTAAGGTTGTTGCAGGCTATGTTGTACTGAAAAATAAATGTTAAAAAAAAGTTCGTTACATTACTCCGTTTTCGAATCAATAAGGTATTATAAGTAAATAGTTGGAGTAAGCCAGGCAGGCCGTTGCGAGTCCAAATTCAAGTGGCCCGCCTAATGTAATTATTGGCACTTGTTCTTATAGCATAGATTACAGAGCACGAACCAAGTCCACTCCGACTTGGATTCGATCCATACTGACGTCCCGTCTCCAGTTTTTGCTTCGCTTCCCTGTTCGGTTTTAGGAAACCAAATGAAGAACACATATGACGACCCAGACCCTGGGGGCCGCTTGAAATTGAGTGTTCAAAGGCCCCACTGGACAATTTCAATGTTAATTAACTCAGAAACCGCGCAAAGTATTATTTCTCAGCATAGTCTAGCCACAATACGCTCACAAGCTTTTCAGCCTGTTTCTGATGACCCATATATATATATATATATATATATATATATATATATATATATATATATATATATATATATAAAAGTTCCTCTACACCTGAATACCCTGTGACTCCCTTTGTTGTCACAAAAGGTCATTCCAAACCCCAATAACATATGGAAAAGGTAACAATACATATATTACACACGATCGTTCCTCATAAGTTCTTCTATCAATCAGTGAAAACCGTATCAATACTTTCAGACATTCTCGTGAGATTAGCCTGCACTAAGAGAATGTGGTGTGGGCTTAAAATTATATATTCATATACCTATAATAAATCAAATAAACCGAAAAGTTGTCAATTCACTTAAATACCTAGGTAGTATTATTACATATAACTTAAATTAGAATGATCGCACGGAAAATATAGTGGGACAGGGGAACTAAATATTGCGCTTTATTGACAAAACACAGCAAGAAACAGATCTGTAAAAGAGACTCTCATTGTCCAGCCGCTCCTCAAATACTGCTGCACGTTATGGAATCTTTACCACATAGATGTCAGAAAAAGTTCGACGCAGAATACGGGAGTGGGTGTCACGGAAATGACACGTGTGTTGTTGTGGCACTCATTAAAACTAAGGGGTCTTCCGTTGTGGCGGGATCTTTCCATAACATTTTTACAACAATTTTCACATCTTCACGCAAAAACACAATGACTGGAAAAAGAAAATCGGAGCACTAAGAAGGAGTTGTGTGACATAAACGAAAGATGGTAGTCGTGTTTCTACAGCTGAGTAATGGTGTCTCTTATGATATCAAGCCAGTCACAGAAGACTGGCTCTAGCAGTGATGTATGAGGATACAAATCACGTGTGCTTTACATACACGCTCATAACGGTCATGGCCGTTAGATACCTTTGAGATAGGTCATAGGAAGTTGATGCTAGTCAATAAAGCCTTTAAAGTGACAAAAACGTCCTTATCAACGCCTCACTGGGTTTGAAGAAGGTCGTGTAATAGGGCTACGAGAAACTGGATATTCTTTCTGCGATACTGCAGAAAAACTTGGCAGGAATGTAAACACTGTACATGACTATTGGCAGCGATGGTCAAGAATGTACGGTCGCAGGAAGACCTGCCTCCGGACGTCAACGTGCCACTACGGGGAAGGAAGACCATCATGTTCGGCGTATAGTTCTGGCGCATCGTACAGCATCTGTAGCAACAATTTGAGAAGCAGTAGGCACCACACTGACAAAACTAACTGTTACAAACCTGTTACTTCAGGAACATCTCGGAGACTTACGCCCTGTAGCGTGCATTTCACTGAACCCATATCACCGTAATTTGCGATTTCAGCGGTGTCAAGCGTGAGCTCTTTGGCGGACAGAGTGGAGTTCTGTTATGTTCTCTTATGAAATCTGTATCGCCTCAGTGCCAGTGATGGACATGTGCTGATCAGGAGAAGGCCATTTGAGAAATGCAACCACCCTGTCTGCGTGCTACACTCACTGGACCTACACTTGGAATTATAATCGGGAATGCTATTTCATATGAGAGCAGTGGCACTCTCGTGGTCATCCCGCGGATCCCGACCGCAAATTTGTACGTTAGTCTGGTGTGTCGATATATTGTGCTGCCAGTAATGAACAGCATTCCGGGAGGTTTTTTCCAACAGGATAACGCTCGTCCACATACCGTGCGGGTAGCCCACCACACTCACAGAATGTCGAAATGTGTCCTTGGCCTGCTCGATCACCAGCTGTGTCTCCAATCGAGCATATATGGGGCATCATCGGACGACCATTTAACACTACCTTCTGCTACTACTATACCATAACCTCAAAACTGGAGGCAATTTGCAAAACAGAATTATTTTATCGGATTAATAATGGCATAAAGCAACAGGACAGTGTTACCCTCTGAGAGGAATTTTGTTAAGTTGACTGTGTTGTTCCTAACGGAGGTGACTTATCGGAAATGAAAGTCAGAATTACGTAAATATTTGAATAGTAACAAACAAAAGTTTGTTTAGCTATACTGTGTATAGAATAAGGGAAACGGTCGCAAGCCTAATTAGGCAAGAGAAAGATTAACGTTCTCGTTTATGAAAGTAGGCATAAGTAACTATAACGGACAAACACAACCTATACTTAGCCACACGCGAGTGCAATGAACTCTGACACACATATGTTTTAAGATTGAAGCTAACAGTTAGAGCAGCACAAACTATTTGCAAAATTATAACATACAGCGAAAGACACTATTACTTTCAGGGCTTACACAAAGTGAATGGTCTTTATAACATTACTATTAATATGCACTTCTAATACACAAGAGAGACGAACACTTAGCAATCATGAATATATAGTTTTCTACTATTGCAGTTTCCCACTTTTACTACGGTGAAACACAATGTTGACATAATTGCAAGAAACTGACTCATCTTTTAGAATTTACTACAGACAACCATGTGATCATTTACTTTATAAGCCTCAGTCTTAAGAACTTTTAATACTGCAGTTAGCAACAGCACTTTAAATAGCAGTTTTCATAGGATAATTATTTTTGAACAAATAACATTTACTTTAACTCACTCTATTGCCACATTAACTTTAACTTTCCTTTTACTAAGTTCAAGAGGCATTCATTAGCAAAACTCCAGGCTTTAATTTCTTTTAGTAAGGACACTCGGATATCACTTTAGCTCAAATGGAAAGGAACCTGAGAGGTGTTATGATGAGGAGAGAAATCAAGGTAGGTACACAAATTCAGATACAAATTACCTTATATTTAGCACATTAGCACGTCCATTATGCTGATCCTTCACTGTACATCATTATAGTATTATGTTACAGTGATTGCGCAATGTGGTGGCAACTACATGTTGGTAGGTGGAATTGTAGGCAGAATTGCTGGACTCTGTCATTTCTTGGTGGCGATGATAGATACAAACACCAGAATAGTTCCAGCTATTTATCTATCCATCCGAGGCCTTGGAAAGAAGCAGGAAAAGCCTCTTTCGGAATCAGCACAATAGGCGTCTTTTACATGGCAGTGCACGGACTCGTAGCTCGTCCCTGACTGCTGGCTCGTCTCCGACTCGTAGCTCGTCTCCGACTGCTGGCTCGTCCCCGACTGACTATCAGTTCCACCTTTTCCACCTAGGCCAACCACAATTTGCGCGCGGTACACAGTTCCGTTCCGGAGGGGAACCACTACACCTTTTACATACAGAATAACTTAGAGCCCTAAGTGAGGATCAGCAATTTACATAACAGCAACCAAATACATTAAATAAAACAGAACATTTACACATATTGACATCTCTACAAAAAATTATTCACACAAAATTACAATTATATACAGTAAGTTTTGTTCCCTCCAAATGGGACAAAGAATTTTAAATTACAGATACACTACTTTGCATCGAACCAAATCACGACAACAAAGGTTTGACAAAGAAAAGAGTACACAATTTTATGTTATCGATTCAAACACATTTACAGAAGATCAACAATGTAACATTAAATAAAGAAAAAGCAAAATAAATTCATACAGCATAAGAGCTGTGGTGTTACAACCAGTCCAGCGTCATCCAAAGTAGAATTGTCTCTGTACTGACCGATCAAGTGCAACAGACATGGAACTCCATCCCACAAACTGATATCAGGCAGCTGCGCAACACAATGCATGTGTGTTTGTACATTTACATTCAACATTGTGGCAGTTGCACCGGTTATCAGTGTACCAAATTTTCACATTGGCAATGACTTATCTCGCTCTTGCATTAACCAGAGATCTTCATATGTTAATCTTTTAAATATGTTACCTAGACAAATGCAATTCCGAAGTTTCATTACACTAAATCAATCACTTTTTAGTGTTGCGATTATTTTACCATCAGTGCATTATTTTTACGCCAAACTTCATGCAGAGGAATGATCATCCAAATGAATTGAGATAAATTAGAGCCTGGCATAGAAAGATGTACGTGTTCCATCTTCCCATGTGGTATTCGAAGGTGGAGCGATAGAGTAATTGTCTGAAGGCGATTCGATGAACACTGTACAAGGCACTTAAGTATGATATGCAGAAGAGGCATTAAGATTTAAGCGTTGTGCGATCAATAAGTCATGCCACGGTCTCTGGTGGAACGTCTTTGAGTTAGGAGGGAATGGTTCGTGCGGAGATTGGAAGGACAAGGGCAGTGACTGAGGCCGGCCGAGTTGGAACTTGATGGCGAGACGAGCAGTGAGCCGGCCGTTGCAGGTTCTTACAAGTTCGGAAATTAAGTCACAGGCTCTGAGCGTAGCAGCGATACCAGGGATAGACACTCAGGCGGGTTCCTTGATTGCGAAGCATTATTACCTAGGTTGGAGCCTGCTGTAGGCCTTTGGAAGTGTGAAGCGCCGACTGAGGGAAGCAGCGTGTTGTGTGCTTCAGCTACTCCCCGGTCGTGGAGACAGACGGCGGATCGCGGCTGCACTGAAGTTGAGTAACGGCTCCATGCTGTACTTCCCGGATCGTTGAACAGATATGTCTGTTGAGCTCAAATGGTTCAAATGGCTCTA
This sequence comes from Schistocerca cancellata, assembly GCF_023864275.1. Lineage (NCBI taxonomy): Eukaryota > Metazoa > Arthropoda > Insecta > Orthoptera > Acrididae > Schistocerca > Schistocerca cancellata. Next base: position 229,872,855 of record NC_064634.1, read on the forward strand.
AGCTCTATGGGACTTAACATCTGAGGTCATCAGTCCCCTAGACTTAGAACTACTTAAACCCAACTAACCTAAGGACAACTCACACATCTATGCCCGCGGCAGAATTAGAACCTCTGACCGTAGCAGTAGCGCGGTTCTGGACTGAGGCGCCTAGAACCTCTCGGCCACAACGGCCGGCCGTCTGTTGAGCTTCCGATTTAATTTATCGGACACGAGTGAGGCAATCACCGGCAGGAACCACAGCTATGACTGCCTTTTCCTGTACCAGTATTGCGTACTTTTATTCCGGTAGTTCTAAGATTGTTTCTTCGAGGTTCACGTCCGGTTCCATATCAGACTTTTGTTACTGATCGCACTTCCGTCTCTAGGCAGGAAAGTCGTGTGTGCTGTCCAATAAAACTACTAAATTTGTTTCTTTGCTTATTGCTCCAACCTGATTCTTGTTTGTTGTGTGGAGTCTAATATGTAGCGGCTCGAATCTATATTATTAGTGGGTTCACTTCATCTTCCACATCCTGCATGCTCTATTACCGGGACGCACAATTTCATCTAATGTCTAATTGTGTGTTTATACTACCAAGACCCGCTGTATTTTTTTGCTGTTTGTAAGGGTAGGTCTTTGCGGTTTAATGGTTTATTTGTTCATCCCTCTCCCAAGTGGCACGAGTTTGCTACAGTTTGTGGATGGAATTCGAACTCCCTGCTCGGAAACTGTATTTAGATTTATACCGCCTTAGAGTTTTCGTTTATTTGTCTCCGTTAACCCATTGATAACTGTCAACATGTTTTTCTTGCTTCTGTAATTTTGAGTGTCATGCAGCTGCTTTCGGTTTACAGTAGAGGCCTGACGCACTTCCTGTACTAGATTTCATAATTTTCCGTTAATTAGGCTACGATTTGCATTTCTTTTGTTGGGACTTGGGATAAATCTACCTGGTTGATAGAGCAGGCGAAACGTCCGGGAGTGGAGCCAAGATCACGCGCTACTGAATAGGCAGCCGGGTGCAGGTGGTCTTGACCACTTGATCTTTCTGAGGTCACTACACCTTTCCAAGACTGGGTTGTACTACAAGTCGATGTAGCTATTTGTGTCTTAATCATTGCGCTCCTAGTGCAGCTCTCCTTTCAATTTCTTAGAATTTCTATGTCATCTAATTGTTGAAGTGTTAAGAAGCAAATTTGCAAGTTGAGTAATTACTAGATTTATTTACTTAAATGCGTTAATGTCAGTGTGGCTTGGCTAACTGAATGGTTATTAATCTTACTTCTTGTATGCGTTGCTGGTTTTAGAAGTGGCCAAATGCTAGGGGATTTAAGATCTGTTAATTTCGTGAAAGTTACCACTGACTGTTTGTACCAATGAGGACGCTAATTAACACCAATACAATGTGGTTATTTCTTTTGCGTGCCTTGTGCACCTCTGCTGTCTGGCGATATAGTAATTTTCTAGTGTGGTGCTCTTTTGCGCAGAATATTTCTGTTTTGATTTGTCAATCGTAAAGTTTCTTTCAAGAAAGAGTTTTTACTGCTTTTATTCTACTGTTGCAGTTTTTATTCTTGTATGTAATGTGTTTATTACTTTCAGTCTGGTACAGTTTTATGATTGTAAATTATTATGTTTCTTAAAAATCTGTGCAACTAGTGGTGTTTTTCCAATACATGATTAATAAATAAAACTTAGGGAGTTAAATTAAAGAAGAAGTTCACAACACAAATGATCTGCAATCTCCCTTTGACCCTATCCTTCCTACCACAGGCTGCCTGATGTGGGTACTGTGTACCATTCTAGTAGCAGAGCATGGTCATAATTAGGATGCAGGTTTGAAATGTATTGAGCATCATTTGTGTCACTTTATATAGTAACAGTTCCATACTCTATTCCATCTTTCCTGTTTGAACACAATTTGTGTTGTTTTCAAATTTGGCTCCAGATGCGTTTCGTTCCACATTGAGTCTGGAGTGATGGTCGGAATTGGGTGTTTGAGAAAGGAACAGCTGAATTAAGTGTGTCGTATCTGTGGATTAACCGAAGATGGATATATTGGCGACTACTGGCACGATATCATGTGGTTGTGGGGCACCAGTCCAGGTGACGATGTAGTGGATAACGACAGGTGAGGGTTGCCCTTAGAATATTGTACCACTTCCCTCTCTGAGCGTCAGCGAACCCTTCAGTTCCCAAATCCCACTGCCCAAGTTCATCCAGTGAAGGCGAAAATTGCGCGTTGGTTAAGGTAGGTTGAAGATTTAGCTATGGTGGCTAACGATCTTCAGCTCAGACCTCAGATTGACTGGTTTTATTACAGGGAGGTCAGTTTGTAGATTGGTTTGAGCGGCTGAGAATAGGAGAACTTTTAGGGGCTATGAGTCCAGGAAAAGCGAAGTTACGATTTCAGGAATTCCCTCGTCATAAAGCACTGCTGCTATAGAGTAACTTCCTGCCGGATTTGCTAAATTTCCCAATCCTAATCTGAGTTTGTTGCAAGGCATACAACACCTCGCTGTTTTCACACGGTAGGAGTTAGATAGTTCTTCGTGGTTTTTTGGTAAACTAAAAAAGCAAGTCAAGGTTTTCCAAGATGTCGTGGAAAAGCGTTTTCCAGCTGATCTATCGGTTGTGTCAAGGGACCTTTTCCAAATGGTCGGTGCGGTTTTAGATGGAAGGTGATCCTTAAAAGAATAATTCGCTCGGGTTCTGAGGGAACATTTATCTGTTAGAGTAAAAAGCGACCTTTTTAATTATTATTTCTTTTGTTTTCAGAAGGAGGATAAGGAACTAGTTCACTATATACAGCAGTTGTAGCTTTTGGTCTGAGGTTGTGAATACTATCTTGCAAGGTATTAAACCGGAGGCTCGTTTCATGGTTCTGTTTGCTGACAGACCCATGACCAATCGCGACTTGGTCAGTCTGCCTACTCTGGTGGATGGGTTAAGCAAGTCGACCAAAGGAGAGCTGGCGAGAGGACGTTATCTCAAGATTTTTCAAACCCCGCTCCAGTAGCGGGATCTGCTAAAAAGTCGTCAGCCTTTAGAGAACATTGCTGTCTTTGTGGTCGGCAGGGACATTTTGCCCATTAGTGCCAGTCCGTTGTCAAGGCATGCCCTAGCAGCTGCCGCCATAAGAGGTCCGAACGTGTTAATGGTTCAGTCTTACCCCATTAGTGTAATAAACTTAAAGCAGTGATTAAAGTTCTCTCCCTTTCGTTAGCTCTAATGTTAATCAAGAGCCCTTGTGTGCTTTGTTAGACCCTTGTAGTAGTCTCTGTATTTCCATCTTTTCAGAAACGGTTGCGCGATCTCGGCTATTCAGTACAGAATGTCAGATCAAACATTTTTCAACAGTCTAATTTCCAAACTGTTATTTTACTGGGAAAACCAGTTACGGCGACATATTACGCCATTTTTGGGCGCCCTAACACGTTTGTCAGGGGGCCTGAAGATGGCTTAATATATCGCCGAATACCCTAGTAAAATAACAATTTGGAAATTAGATGGCTAAAAAGAGTATGATTTGACATTCTGGTAATAGTGTTTCGCTATGAGTCGTCGGTGATATTCCAAACACCGGTACATTTGTAAGCTCCCTGATTAAAAACCCACACGTATATTTTGTAGAGCCGTTAATGGTCAAGCTCTTACCTCATTGGACACATACTCTTTTCTTGTTGGATTGGCGAGTTTTCTGAGCCTACGAAAGTGTTGGTGACGGAAGGTCTCAGTAGACCTTTTACTGGAATGCAATTTTCTTAGTCAAACTAGGCTCGTATTAGATTATACCTGCCGCCAGTTTTATTTTGGATTTCGCCCCAAAATAAAGTTCTATTTTGCCAAGGGGGCAAGCCCGTGTAATAATCTTACTTCTAGCACAAACTGCGATATGACACGCCTGCCTCCCAGTCAATATCAAGTCTTGCTAGATATGTTGCATAGTTTTGCTGAGGTGCTGACTGACACATTAAGTGTTACCAACCATACTTTGTTGTTTGATCAGATTCTGGTCAGACAGTCAGTGTATCGGTTTTCTCCACCTAAAACGAAGTTGTTGCGCGGGTTAGTTAGCAAAATGCTTGCAGAGGAGGCTATTGGCCATCGACTTCGACGTTTGTGTCGCCAATGTTTCTCATCGCGAAGAATAATTGAGGAAGATCCTGACTGATTGTCGACTACCGTGTTCCTAATCGAAAGGTCATCTTTGAGTCCATTCCCCTTCCCGATTTACATGACTGTTTTTCTTGGTTTCCAGGTGCTAGTTATTTTTCGTTTTTTTATTTGAACCACGTCTAAAACCAAATTCCTTTGGCCAAAGAGTCCTAGGCGGCCCCATCGTTTTGTACCTATTGGAAATTACACGGGTTTCTTCTGGCCAGCCGGTAAGCGCAATTTATCTTTCTAGGTTGCTTTATTCTGTACTTGGTTATCTCAACTTCAAAGGTGTCTATAAATATCTCGACGACGTCGTAATTTATAGTGCCACTTTTCACAATCATTTGGAGTATCTAAATCTCGTTCCTGAGTATCTGAGACAAGCAGGTCTTACAGTCAAACCATGTAAGATTACCTCAGCGCAGCATGAGATATTGTTTCTTGGACACGGTTTCTGCAAAACGGGTTAGCATTTACCAGGCAAGGACAAAATCCAATTATAGTTTCTCAAAATCAAGAAGTGCTTAGCGCATTTTATAGGGATGACAAATTTTTTTCGGAAATTCCTCCCCAAATTAGCAGGAGTGGCTGCTCCCTCGAACTTTCGGCGAAAGAAGGGTGAAACTTTCGTCTGAACCGACAGCCAACAAGTCGCCTTTCATTCTCTGAAAATCGTATTGAGTAATGATCCAGTTCTGGCGATCGACGACTTTAACCATCCGTTTATATTTATACATCTACATCTACATGTACATTTATACTCTGCAAGCCACCCAACGGTGTGTGGCGGAGGGCACTTTACATGCCACTGTCATTACCTCCCTTTCCTGTTCCAGTCGCGTATGGTTCGCAGGAAGAACGACTGCCAGAAAGCCTCCGTGCGCGCTCGAATCTCTCTAATTTTACATTCGTGATCTCCTTGGGAGGTATATGTAGGGGGAAGCAATATATTCGATACCTCATCCAGAAACTTACCCTCTCGAAATCTGGACAGCAAGCTACGCCACGATGCAGGGCCCCTCTCTTGCAGAGTCTGCCACTTGAGTTTGCTAAACATCTCCGTAGCGCTATAACGCTTGCCAAAGAACCCTGTGACGAAACGCGCCGCTCTTCTTTGGACCTTCTGTATCTCCTCAGTCAACCCGACCTGGGACGGATCCCACACTGATGAGAAATACTCAAGTATAGATCGAACGAGTGTTTTGTAAGCCACCTCCTTTGTTGATGGACTGCATTTTCTAAGAACTCTCCCAATGAATCTCAACCTGGCACCCGCCTTACCAACAATTAATTTTATATGATCATTCCACTTCAAATCGTTCCGCAGGCATACTCCCAGATATTTTACAGAAGTAACTGCTACCCGTGTTTGTTCCGCCTTCATATAATCATACAATAAAGGATACTTCTTTCTATGTATTTGTAATACATTATATTTGTCTATGTTAAGGGTCAGTTGCCACTGCCTGCACCAAGTGCCTATCCGCTGCAGATCTTCCTGAATTTCGCTGCAATTTTCTAATGCTGCAACTTCTCTGTATACTGCTGAATCATCCGCGAAAAGCCGCATGGAACTTCCGACACTATCTACTAGGTCATTTATATATATTGTGAAAAACAATGGTCCCATAACACTCCCCTGTGGTACGCCAGAGGTTACTATAACGTCTGTAGACATCTCTTCATTGAGAACAACATGCTGTGTTCTGTTTGCTAAAAACTCTTCAATCCAGCCACACAGCTGGTCTGATATTCTGTAGGCTCTTACTTTGTCTATCAGGCGACAGTGCGGAACTGTATCGAACGCCTTCCGGAAGACATGGAAAATGGCATCTAACTGGGAGCCTGTATATAATATTATCTGGGTCTCATGAACAAATAAAGCGGATGCGGCTTACTATGGGGTTGCTACTGTGCTTCTTCAGCGACAAAATGGGCTGTCATGATCTTAGACGATTACTCTACGTGCCTGTCTCCCAGCGAGATCTATAAATTTGTAAATTTATCACTCGGGAAAATTTATCTTTGTCATTTGTTATCTGACTTCTGACTTGAAATTCCCTTGAAAAGATACATCTACGTTCAGTGATCGATCCTGGATATCTGATCAAGGATAAGTTCCGAAGCGCGTCATACGAGTAATAAAGTCATTCTTTGCCCGATTTTTAACTTTTAGCATTGCAACCCAATAATTCTGAATGGAGATCTACTGATTATTGCAATAATAGTCGCCTTCCTCTTGCATACCTCCGTGTCACATTTATGTTATTGAACTCAAAACCTTCTCAAAATAATTGGAATTCCTGGGACTGAGGTCTTGCCACTATCATTGTTAATAACAGGCAAAAATGGTCGAGAATCTCGATTCCTGGAGTGGGTGAAGTGTCTGTAAAAATAGTTAAGCATGTACAGAATCCTCACTGTGCGGATCCCACTGACATCTGACCAGTTTTTTTGTTTTTTTTTTTTTTATTGGACTTCCTTTCTTCTTGCTAAGCCTACAGTAGTGTAAAGCTCCGGGCGGATCAGCTGGAGCGAGCCACAGCCAGGCCAGGACGTGGGCGGGCAGCGCAGACGACGCCGACTTTGCGGTCTGTCGGCAAAACGGGCTGCCCGCAGCGCCTGCTGATGCGGCAGCCCGCACAGCACCGGTGTCTGTCTGGCATCTGGCACGGACGGGGCAGCTGCTGCCGCCACCACAGCCGGCCCCAGCGACGGCGTCTCCTGGTGATGACTGGGCCGGACGCGCGTCACGCGCCACCGGCTCGCAGCCTCGTCAGCGCCCGCCCTGCTCCTACGTCACACGCGCCGCTTACTGCCAGCCCCGCTGCGGCGATATCGGTGTGTGGACGTGGGTTCGGCAGCCACCACTGGAGCGGAACAGGCAGAGCGTTCGCCGTGCCGGACATTGGGTGCGCCCTACTGCTCATTTCCGGGACGACGTGCATCTCACTCTCACGCTGAGGTGGGCGACAGTGGGCTGTCCATTCTGTCGTCATCCCGCTCCTGGCTGCTCGGTGTGCGAGGCAGTGTTACGCTAGTTACATGGCTATTTCACGTATCGGTTAACGCGCTGGGTGTGTCTCCCCTTCCCAGGACAGGGTACTGTTCAGAATGTGAGCAGTTGATGGTCCAACAATTAGTTCCACTAGAGAGTCTGACTTTCATTGCGCTTTCTTTCTCAATCATCTGAGGTATACACATATACCGGGTGATCAAAAAGTCAGTATAAATTTGAAAACTGAATAAATCACGGAATAATGTAGATAGAGAGGTACAAATTGGCAAACATGCTTGGAATGACATGGGTTTTATTAGAACCAAAAAAAATAGAAAAGTTAAAAAAATGTCGGACAGATCAGGATAGCAATAACTAGCATAACAAAGTAAGACAAAGCAAAGATGATGTTCTTTACAGGAAATGCTCAATATGTCCACCATCATTCCTCAACAATAGCTGTAGTCGAGGAATAATGTTGTGAACAGCACTGTAAAGCATGTCCGGAGTTATGGTGAGGCATTGGCGTCGGATGTTGTCTTTCAGCATCCCTAGAGATGTCGGTCGATCACGACACACTTGTGACTTCAGGTAACCCCAAAGCCAATAATCGCACGGACTGAGGTCTGTGGACCTGGGAGGCCAAGCATGACGAAAGTGGCTGCCGAGCACACGATTATCACCAAACGACGCGCGCAAGAGATCTTTCACGCGTCTAGCAATATTTTACTTTATTTTATTTTATTTTATTTAGTTATTTTTTTTTTGTTCTAATAAAACCCCATGTCATTTCAAGCATGTGTGTCAATTTTTACCTCTCTATCTACATGATTCCGTGGTTTATTAAGTTTTCTAATTTATATTGACTTTTTGATGACCCGGTACATTTACATGGCTACATCGTTAGTTCGCAGTATCCGCATCAAGCTGCCTGCTGCAAAAGAATAGGGCCAAAGGGAGATTGAACATCACTCATGTTGTGAACTTTCTCCTTATTTTAACAGCACACAATAAGCTAAGTTTGCTGAATATGTATTGGAAGAACATCCGCAGCAGTACTGACTACTAAGAAAGAATAATCTACAATCATGAAACTGTACGAAATTGATTAGTAGCAAACTGATTAAATACAATAATGAAAACTGTAGCAGTCCAATAAAAGATGTAAGAATTCCAGCTCGAAATAAACTTTAGGATTTTCAATTCTAAATAGAATTATGCTCCCCAGAAAAGCACCAGATAAGAAAATTACAACATGGACAGCTAGCGGAGGTGTGCAAGGCATATAAACGAAATAACCAGATAAAATTGATGTTACGTTCTGCTTCCTGAATTGCACAAATAGTCAGTAAGAACCTTCACGAAATTAAGAGACCTTAAATCAAATAGTATTTGACAACTTCAGAAACGAACAGTGCATACAAGAGGTAAGATTAATAACAATCCTATTCTCCGACCCACACTGGCATAAACACATTTAAGTAAGTAAATCTACTGCTTCCTCAATTGGCATATTAAGTGGTTAACACTTCAACAATTTAGATTATCCAGAAGCAAAAAAAAAATTATAACTAGTGCTGCAGTAGGCGCGCAAATGATTAAGACGCGTATAAATTGCTATACAACCACCCTTTGAGAAGGTGTAGTAGGCTCGGAATGATGGAGTGGTGCCGCACCACGTACACACGGCAGGCCGTTCGGTCAGACGCGGACCTGGCTCCGCCTTCGGACGCTGCGTCTGCTCTGTCAACAGGGCAGATTTCACCCATGTGCCACAATAAGAAACACAAATCGTAGACTAATTAACGGAGAAATAGAAAATTTATTACAGGAAACGTCAGGCCTCTATTACAGTCCGAACGCCGCTGCACAACAGTCAAAATTACAGGAACGAGAACAGCACGTAAACAATTTTTCAGTGAGTTAACGGAGTCAAATCAACGAAACTTGCAAGGCGACCAAAATCTAAATACACTTACCCAGCAGGAAGTTTGACTGCCAATCACAAATCGTAGCAAACTCGTGCCACGTGTGCGAGAGGTAAACAAGTAACAGCTAGGAGGAACGGAGCACTAAAGACCAAGCTAACGCGTTTGGTTGGCTAACGAACACCTAACAGCAGATAGAATATAACCTTTCGAACAACATTACAGCCATGACTTACGTAGTAGTAACAAACGCCAAATAATGTTCTCAGTGACAGAGAATTAACAACTAAGGTTAAGAGGTCCATTCCTTAAAAACAATAAAAAAAACACAGTCAGACTTGACAGTACAAACACATAATAGACAACAGCAAGTTGTGCGCTCCAATATGTAGACAGGTGGCACATGAAATGAACCTACTTAAAATACAAATGCGCACCACCAGAAATACGACGCCTTACAACAAATAACACTAAGATTGTAACATTAGTTAAAGAGAGAAATTCAATTTATAGGAGAGCCCACACAGCTTACCGCCTGGAGACAGAAGCGGAATCAACAACGAGAAGTTTGATATGGAACCGGACGTGAATACGTAAACCTGGAATAAACAACCAAAATACTAACGAACTAAACAGTCACAGCACTGCTACAGGTAACAGCAATTATACACTCCTGGAAATGGAAAAAAGAACACATTGAAGCGGGTGTGTCAGACCCACCATACTTGCTCCGGACACTGCGAGAGGGCTGTACAAGCAATGATCACACGCACGGCACAGCGGACACACCAGGAACCGCGGTGTTGGCCGTCGAATGGCGCTAGCTGCGCAGCATTTGTGCACCGCCGTCGTCAGTGTCAGCCAGTTTGCCGTGGCATACGGAGCTCCATCGCAGTCTTTAACACTGGTAGCATGCCGCGACAGCGTGGACGTGAACCGTATGTGCAGTTGACGGACTTTGAGCGAGGGCGTATAGTGGGCATGCGGGAGGCCGGGTGGACGTACCGCCGAATTGCTCAACACGTGGGGCGTGAGGTCTCCACAGTACATCGATGTTGTCGCCAGTGGTCGGCGGAAGGTGCACGTGCCCGTCGACCTGGGACCGGACCGCAGCGACGCACGGATGCACGCCAAGACCGTAGGATCCTACGCAGTGCCGTAGGGGACCGCACCGCCACTTCCCAGCAAATTAGGGACACTGTTGCTCCTGGGGTATCGGCGAGGACCATTCGCAACCGTCTCCATGAAGCTGGGCTACGGTCCCGCACACCGTTAGGCCGTCTTCCGCTCACGCCCCAACATCGTGCAGCCCGCCTCCAGTGGTGTCGCGACAGGCGTGAATGGAGGGGTGGATGGAGATGTGTCGTCTTCAGCGATGAGAGTCGCATCTGCCTTGGTGCCAATGATGGTCGTATGCGTGTTTGGCGCCGTGCAGGTGAGCGCCACAATCAGGACTGCATACGACCGAGGCACACAGGGCCAACACCCGGCATCATGGTGTGGGGAGCGATCTCCTACACTGGCCGTACACCACTGGTGATCGTCGAGGGGACACTGAATAGTGCACGGTACATCCAAACCGTCATCGAACCCATCGTTCTACCATTCCTAGACCGGCAAGGGAACTTGCTGTTCCAACAGGATAATGCACGTCCGCATGTATCCCGTGCCACCCAACGTGCTCTAGAAGGTGTAAGTCAACTACCCTGGCCAGCAAGATCTCCGGATCTGTCCCCCATTGAACATGTTTGGGACTGGATGAAGCGTCGTCTCACGCGGTCTGCACGTCCAGCACGAACGCTGGTCCAATTGAGGCGCCAGGTGGAAATGGCATGGCAAGCCGTTCCACAGGACTACATCCAGCATCTCTACGATCGTCTCCATGGAAGAATAGCAGCCTGCATTGCTGCGAAAGGTGGATATACAGTGTACTAGTGCCGACATTGTGCATGCTCTGTTGCCTGTGTCTATGTGCCTGTGGTTCTGTCAGTGTGATCATGTGATGTATCTGACCCCAGGAATGTGTCAATAAAGTTTCCCCTTCCTGGGACAATGAATTCACGGTGTTCTTATTTCAATTTCCAGGAGTGTAGTTATCCTTACTGCTGATGATTGGCTCACTCGTATATGATAAACCAAATCGGAAGCTCACCAGACGTATCCGTACAATAATCCATGGAGTACAACTTGAAGCCGACACACAGTTTAAACATTGCTGCGGTCCGCCGTCCTCCCTGAAGGATGTCGGTCGCTGAAGCACACAACACACTCTTTCCCTCGATACGCTTCCCTCACGTCCAAAAATTGGCAGCCGAGGTAATAATGGTTCGCAATCCTAGAACTGTCCTGAGTGTGTCTCACTGCTACGCTCAGATCCTGTGTCTGTTAACTGCCGAACTTGTACCAGCCAACAGCTGCCGGCTCACTAGTGGCCCCGCCACCAAGTTCCAACTCGACCGCCTCGCACCCAGCGATCTATTTCACATTCCCGGTCTCACTGCTAGTACCCTCACGTCTCCTATCTTCAAGCGAACCCTAACGCAAGAATGTTCTGCTATAGACATTGGTGCGACATATGGATCGCGCAATAGTTGATTTTCCACTTTCAACCAAAAATGAGAGAGGAGGACGGAAGAGAGGGCAAAGAATCAACCCACACGGGATAATGTGGTTTAACCTGGCTCAGATGGATTGCAATTTCTTGTCGTTTATCCTCATTCCTATGCCTGAGCGAACTGGAGTGGAAAACTATGTTACCTTACAGGGACCAACGAAACGGTGTGCGAGTTTACCGGAAGCTTTACCTGAAAGATCCCTACCCCTGAACTTCCTAACGAAGACCACATTTACCACTTGCAAATCCCCCAGACCCCGGTCCTGGTTAAACTGCGTCGCTTCTCTCCTACCGGCGTTTTGGATTTTGGCCTTGCCCTTAGCCTAGCGCCAGTTATCTTTGAATACCTGAGGAGTAACCTCATTGGGTAGGAGGTCATGAAAGGACCAATCGTTTGCCAGTTGGGAAATGAAAGGATAAGTCAATACAGGAGAGCCAGAAGTGGTTCGTTGTATCTCATGCCTGGCGGTGTTAAAAGCCAGGTTCAACCAAGCTTAGGTAATGTGCTAAGCGGTTTGAGCCACAGAGTGGAAGGCGATTAAGGAAGACTATCGTTGCGATTAATATGCCCTACAAATGACGGCCACGGTGATACGGGATGTGGTGACATATGTAACCCCAAAATGCAAGCAAAAGTTCTGAAACATTTTACAAACGAATCAGAAAGCGTTGTCACTAACGAGAAATCTAGGAGGTCGGAACCAAAAGGTAGTCCTACCTAAGTGCTTGATACTTTGCCCCATCATAATGTCACTATCGGGCAAGCCAGATGAATTGCGTAAAGCCACCGACGGTGACAAATATACAATGATGTCTGCCTTGGGTATAGGAAGGGGGACTGACATAATTTATAAAGAGATGCCTCGGTGGATTGGAACGACCCTCGTCGCCCATCCTAATTGGGCTTGGTCATCTGACACTCTCGGCACTGTTTAACCATCTTCCTGGTATCCCAATACAAGAGGGCCTGTTTAGAGACGTATTTTATGGATGGTACTGTAGAGATCCAAATACGTTCCAGACTGTGGACTTTGCAAATATTTAACGACAGACGGAACAAGAATGAGGATAGTCAAATTCTAACCTCTTCATCCCAATGTCCCTCGTGGCACAGTATATCGTTCCGAAACTCATAATCGAGAACAACTTGCTCAGACTTCAACTGATCCCTAACGTGGCTTAGTTTGCGATCACCCTGCTGTTGCTACACGTGGTCGTCAATCAGCACGGGAATGTCAGTATGCAGAGCGACCACAGAAACCTCTCCCTGGTCGTCTTCACTTAAGGGACGACCCTCCTCCTGATCCTCGAACTTACGGCTCAGAATATCGGTAACAACGCTGTCACACCACATTCTATGGTGCACAGTGAACCGAAAGGCAGAAATATGCACAGCCCATACAGCTGTAGAATATGATTTATGAGGACGGGCTGAAACCGAACTAAGTGCCTGATTGTCATTTGCCGAGGTAAACTCCCGGAGTTCCAAGTGAAACTTGAATTTCTCCAACGCAAAGAGAGCCGCTAACGCTTCACTTCATACGTAATAAGGGTTTGAAGTTCCATCGACATCGAGCTCACAAGTGACGGAGCACAAGCACGGAATGGTTCTGGTCTTTGCCTCGAGCGAACTAGCGAAATAACCGGTAACTTAAACCAGTATGTCCTGGCTTGGATTTGAATTTTCGTCCTCAAGAATTAAAGGCCGAGAACAATGTGTTCTGACATGTAAAGGGTATATCTGGAGTATTTCCTGTATTGTACCAACTTCTAGTTAACGACCACTACTACCAAATTCGTACCTCTTGAGCTCAGTGCAAACTACGTACGTCTTGGAGCCATATTATCAGCTATGAGAGGTTTGATCTGAGGGAAAAATGGTTTAAAGACAGAATTTTGTTGTACTTTCCATATAACTATTCGTGTACGTACCGAAGACAGTTATAATGTCAGTGGAAACTTTAAATTTTTATTTATAGGTGAACACACATAAAATAGGTCACAGTTTTCTGATTGTTGTGAATCTTTCTTAGCTGAAGTTCGTTTGTAGGGAACTGACAAAGAGAAATTTGCGTCTTTGTGTGTAATGTGCAGCTATAAGTTTCCGATATTGTAATTTAAGAAACTTGCTCCTATACTGAGCTTTTTAAAATGCCTATAACATTATTAGTGCAACCAAGTGCTTAGAAATAATGTGGTGAAGTTTCTACTGCGTTCTTGACCCTAAGTAATTAATTAAATGATAATTTTGTATTGAGATATGCTGACACAGAAACGTTAGAGATAGTGGGGCACAGATGAACTGCATTTAGCTGTAACGGTATATCTACATGTGGATCTTGGAATAAATGAATGCGCACCTATTTAAAATGTGCCTAAGCCACCAATAAAGATACGTGCTTAATACAGAAACAAAATTGCAAATGAGGAGTTAAAAATTGTTGAGCATAGTAGAGAGTTTCCCACGAAGTTAAAAACGAAATGGAATAGAATACTGATACATTTGAAGAGATGACATTCAGTTTAAACGTATAGGACGTTAGCAAAGTTGCGTTTGATATTGCACAATGAAATGGATTGCAAGCAAAAAGTGGGCCGCATGGGCCCATCCAAGTACTTTAACTGAATGAGCGAAAAAAATCATGAAAGCTCCAAGCAAAAGTGAGTCCTATCCAAGGACCCTGTATTTTGACGAGCTACCTATGGAAAAAGAGCTAACCAAAGCCAAGGGGCAGAAATCTAGAACTATAGCTCCCTGTGGAAAGGACATGTTTTAAAGACTGTACAGGGAAGCCACCACACAAATTCATTCATTAAATGGAGGAATGATATAGATGGTTGCGTGAGGAACATGACAAAGGAGAAATGATCAGATTCATAAAGCGGAAAATGTGGATTCGTACGAAGTATGCAAGGATGGGGAAAGGAATGAAACAGTTGTTTTGCAGTGTTGCAAACAATGATATAAGAACTTAAATACTGAGCCTTTCCTTAGACTAGTGCATATGTATAAGCTCAGGGGTGTACTTCATAAGAGTGGGACAATTTTAGTAGCAACTGATACAAATTAGGAAACAAGATTCCAAATCTGTACCGTTTGCTGATGTTTATTAAATGTTGTGTGTTTATTAGTCACATAACTTTTTTTCCTTAAACCAGATACAAAGAACAACATCCTGTGATTGATGATGACATTGTTTAAGTAAAGTTGTAGCTTACTGTTTTGGTTAAAATAAAGAAATCTCAAAGTCGTACAGATTAAGCATCATTCTCGTAAGATCGTATGGAGGGTTTAATTTATAGTGAAGAAAACCTCTTACAGATGTTACCACTGTCTCCACAATACTGATATAATTCCTGTGGGGTTCACATCTGAAAAGATGGAAGTGTTCCGTAACTTGTACTTATCTGTAGTCTTCACTCCAAGAAATATTTTCCAGCGCAGAGACAGATGTTGCATCCGTTATTGATCAGGTGCTGTTGGCTAAAATGGACTAACATTATACCTGATGTAGATAGTCGGGATTGGGTATGGTATTAAGTGACATATTCGATGTATCATTGAGGATGCCACTTATTATCGCGACACTAGCTTCGGTTAAAAAGGACATACCCATATTGACAAAATAGTGTGCCACCAATGATCAATAATCCACACGAATGGAAGAACATACGTTACAATAATTTTCATGTACAGTGAACAATAAATAACTTACAGACTTGTACCAACACGCAGCCACACCTTATATGAGTAACTGCGAATGCAGATAATTTCCCTAAGCATCGTCCATGATACCCCGATAAAGCACGAAGACCTTCAGGCTGGTTACATCTTTTCTTATTGTAGAAATTTTACAGTCAAATCATTTTAATAAGGACGTCCCAAAGAGTTAACTGAAGATAGACTTCTTTTGCCTCGGTGTATTCTTATTCGACGTCTTATTTAGATATTAAATAGTACTGAAGTTAAAGGTTTAGACCCGCAAGCCGTACCTCGGTACCCAACAAGGACGTAGAATTCACGTTTGATTCACGTCGGTTAAAAGCAGGATCTCACTGTGCGTTACAGGCGTGCGCAAACCTATTCATGGCAGCTTTCCTTGGTCGCAAAGACCTAGAAGTACTTTATTATTACGTTAGCTGCCTTCTCTAACACGTAGCATGCTTTGGATCAGAAGAAGCAAACATTTCTGCAAGAGCGGAAACTGTCGCAACAAGGTCGCAATATTTCTCCTCTGCTGTGCAATCTGTGTGTGGAAGAATCAATGACGAAAAATAAGGAAAGGTTCAGTGAAAGGTTAAGAGTAAAGACGAAACGGGATCAATGATAAGACAACCTTACGACGTTCCTATTCTCAGAACATGTTGAATGAAACGAGCAGTCTGATGAGCACATAAGGCTGAGAGAAGCCAAAGAAAGAAAGGCGCAGTGAAGAGCAGGAAAAATCTGATTAGAGAGAAACTTTTAATCAAAACGGAGGACCACAAAGTAGACAATGTGAAAAATTCCGCTACCTTGAAAGGAAACCAGCAAATAGCAGACGAAAGTAGGAGAAAATAAAAAAGCTTGCTATCACATTCTGTTCAACTGACCTTCCAAGTCCTATGTCGTATGTGGCGGAATTACAATGTCATCAGAAAACCTAACAGGTTTTGTTATTTCGTCCCTAAAACGTAGAAACAGCTTGAAAAACTATGTTCTCCGTGGTGCTTAAATCGTGTCTTAATAAGCATACATCAACGCAAGCAGTGAGCTTCAAGTGACTCTATGTTCCATGTAAAAATAAGGTTCTTAGTTTCGATAAAGACACTTCATGTGTCACTCAGACAAGACTGATAATTAGAAAGGAATAATTCTAACGAACAAGATGAGGCTCTGACAAGTTCGTCACAATTTTGATCAAGTTTTGCAGGAGCATTCTACACTCCTAGAAATTGAAATAAGAACACCGTGAATTCATTGTCCCAGGAAGGGGAAACTTTATTGACACATTCCTGGGGTCAGATACATCACATGATTACACTGACAGAACCACAGGCACATAGACACAGGCAACAGAGCATGCACAATGTCGGCACTAGTACAGTGTATATCCACCATTCGCAGCAATGCAGGCTGCTATTCTCCCATGGAGACGATCGTAGAGATGCTGGATGTAGTCCTGTGGAACGGCTTGCCATGCCATTTCCACCTGGCGCCTCAGTTGGACCAGCGTTCGTGCTGGACGTGCAGACCGCGTGAGACGACGCTTCATCCAGTCCCAAACATGCTCAATGGGGGACAGATCCGGAGATCTTGCTGGCCAGGGTAGTTGACTTACACCTTCTAGAGCACGTTGGGTGGCACGGGATACATGCGGACGTGCATTGTCCTGTTGGAACAGCAAGTTCCCTTGCCGGTCTAGGAATGGTAGAACGATGGGTTCGATGACGGTTTGGATGTACCGTGCACTATTCAGTGTCCCCTCGACGATCACCAGTGGTGTACCGCCAGTGTAGCAGATCGCTCCCCACACCATGATGCCGGGTGTTGGCCATGTGTGCCTCGGTCGTATGCAGTCCTGATTGTGGCGCTCACCTGCACGGCGCCAAACACGCATACGACCATCATTGGCACCAAGGCAGAAGCGACTCTCATCGCTGAAGACGACACGTCTCCATTCGTCCCTCCATTCACGCCTGTCGCGACACCACTGGAGGCGGGCTGCACGATGTTGGGGCGTGAGCGGAAGACGGCCTAACGGTGTGCGGGACCGTAGCCCAGCTTCATGGAGACGGTTGCGAATGGTCCTCGCCGATACCCCAGGAGCAACAGTGTCCCTAATTTGCTGGGAAGTGGCGGTGCGGTCCCCTACGGCACTGCGTAGGATCCTACGGTCTTGGCGTGCATCCGTGCGTCGCTGCGGTCCGGTCCCAGGTCGACGGGCACGTGCACCTTCCGCCGACCACTGGCGACAACATCGATGTACTGTGGAGACCTCACGCCCCACGTGTTGAGCAATTCGGCGGTACGTCCACCCGGCCTCCCGCATGCCCACTATACGCCCTCGCTCAAAGTCCGTCAACTGCACATACGGTTCACGTCCACGCTGTCGCGGCATGCTACCAGTGTTAAAGACTGCGATGGAGCTCCGTATGCCACGGCAAACTGGCTGACACTGACGGCGGCGGTGCACAAATGCTGCGCAGCTAGCGCCATTCGACGGCCAACACCGCGGTTCCTGGTGTGTCCGCTGTGCCGTGCGTGTGATCATTGCTTGTACAGCCCTCTCGCAGTGTCCAGAGCAAGTATGGTGGGTCTGACACACCGGTGTCAATGTGTTCTTTTTTCCATTTCCAGGAGTTATATTGAAAATAAGTAGACACGAGTTTCGGATTTTTGCT
Organism: Schistocerca cancellata; assembly: GCF_023864275.1. Lineage (NCBI taxonomy): Eukaryota > Metazoa > Arthropoda > Insecta > Orthoptera > Acrididae > Schistocerca > Schistocerca cancellata. The sequence continues at coordinate 229,890,923 of NC_064634.1, forward strand.
AGACTCTCCCTAGTTGTTGGGAACGTCGAGGTCAAAGCTGATGATGCAAAACCGTATTTTCAATGCTGTGTATCGAAAGAGCGTCTAAAAACATACAGTTTTCATTAATATAATGTGGGATCCATAGTTTTTTTTTCTTTCCATGTTGTAGCTTGGGTATCCGTCATTCTGTGTGTCTAGACGAGAGAGGTCGGCGGTCGAGGGATTGCCGGCACGGTAACACATCGTGTTCGATCAGAAGGCTCGCTGACCCCTGTAATAAAAAGAAAACTGTTGTGGGTTGGCAGGACAGCCAACACCGTGTTATTACAGGAAGCCGAAAGGCACGCTTTTTACCTCACTCAGGCTGGCGTGAGGTCTGGAACAGGACAAGGAAATTAGAATTTAGAAAAACGGACGTAGCTGGTGGAATACTTAACTTTAATCCATTAATGGTGAACGTCGCTCTTGACTGTACATTATTCACAATATCAATAGTAACTGAACACGGCGCCTTGCTAGGTCGTAGCAAATGACGTAGCTGAAGGCTATGCTAAACTATCGTCTCGGCAAATGAGAGCGTATTTTGTCAGTGAACCATCGCTAGCAAAGTCGGTTGTACAACTGGGCGAGTGCTAGGAAGTCTCTCTAGACCTGCCGTGAGGCGGCGCTCGGCCTGCAATCTCTGATAGTGGCGACACGCGGGACCGACGTATACGAACGGACCGCGGCCGATTTAAAGGCTACCACCTAGCAAGTGTGGTGTGTGGCGGTGACACCACAAAAACCTATGTAAAGTATACAACGATGAAGTTGAGGGAGTGTCATGTGACATACTCCCAGACAACATGACGAAATCAGTGACGAACAAAATGAAGGAAAACAAAAGCAGTCAGGGAATTAACCTACCAAACAGCTGATCTGTGTTCGACTGATGGGCTTGTTTTTTTTCATTCGATGTTTTCTTCTGTTTATCTGATAATACTGTGGTAATGGGATAACCTTTCCTTGCTTTTTTTTAAGTGTAACATAGGAAGGTATAATTAATTATCTAATAAGTATTTACACACTAAACTCTCGCTAATATGGCCCTCAGTAGTGCAGCCTCTCAGTAATCCGACACACTTCCTGTTTATAGTCGTTCAACCCGAAATGACGCCTATAATAATGAAATTTCGTCTGCAACAATGTTGTTAGTTAATTACAATGTTCTGCATTCCTGTAAACATTGAAATTGTGTCTTTCCTTACCGATCGTTATCATGGCTTCTAAAGGGAGATACATTATGCTAGTCCTCGAACAGAAACACGAAACTAGATATAAACTGATCTGAGGTCCTTTGCAGAAAACCGTTGTTGCTGGCAACAGTGCTGGACGAGCAACTATTTATGACCAAACGTAAGCAGAATAGAGGTAATCATAATCTCACAGGAAAGTTATCATGAAACTGATAAAGAAGAGGACATAGGAGGAGAGAACATTAGGATATGTGAGACTGCTGGTGCTCAAGCTGGAAACTCTTCCTGGGGTATTTTATGCAACAATCAGAAACATGGCAGGACATACGAAATGCTTGTAAAGCCGTTGTGTGATAAAACATACTACCGTCGCGTATCATCATGGTGACAATTAACATTTTGGGACAAGTTTCATAGTGAATGTCGATTGATATTAATATGTATGTACACATCCAAGGGCTAGGTTTTCTGTAAAAATGAATATATGTTTGGATTTGATAAAGTGTTTATACTAAATTTTAGACACTCTTAACAATTCGGCACTTCCGCTAATCCAACACCCATATGTGCGAGGAATGGCCGGCTTAGCTAGAGTCTAGTGTAATTTGTTAACAGTTACTTTGGCCGTGACACATAGTACAAAATACCTTTAACGTGTATTACTGCGTAATCCTACCTACTCATCTATACGAGAACGGTGTTGCAATGACTGGAATGAAACTTTACATAGCAACAGGCAAAACATAAATATTTCTGGCACCATTCGCAACACCGGAACGAAATCTCGCCCCACAGAAATGTTTGTCGCTGTATTGTTAGTGGGATACATCTTATTCCTGTTGCTAAGGATAGACGTATCAGATATCAATTTGGATGCACAGCAAGTGTGTCAGAGCATATCTAGAAAGACAGACATAGACAACTGGTTACAGATCAACGCATGATTGTTGATGGCGTCCGCGCTATCTTGTAATTCTCTACACTGGTATGACGTCACCTGATTTTGAAGTCCAGCGATGATATTCTTTATCTTTCGGGAGAAAGAAACGTCACACCGTCGAAAAAGAGAGATACATTTCGGTGGTATCAGTTAAAGGATGCATGTTGGTTGAGGATCATTATGCACCAGTGTCCTATCGTAACGCGTCGTGTATCACAATGTAAATAACTGTTAGTACATTATATATACTTATTTGGCTATTAATCATACTTCTTAATATTTTACTTCAAAATAGTGGAAAGAAAGGTATTAGCTGTATCAGATACACCAAGAAAAATACCGAACGAAGAAAAAGCAACACCCAAGACAGGAACACGGACCAGCACTTTGCTAGTCTAATCCTTTGACTGCTCGATCGTTGACCTCACTCTCCTAGACACTTAGAAAGATAGTCATGAAAATACAAAAACTTTAGCCACTCGAACATCTTTAACTTTGGGTCTCATATTATGGGAATTTGTTTTTATACGATATTTCGATTGAAAAAACGATTTTGCGCCATCAACTTGACCTTGATATATTTTTAACAACTGGGAAGTTTCTCGAAAAAGTTGAAACACGTCTCTCTTTATTTTCAATATGGAACGTCCTTGCAAAACATGATCAGAATCGGTGACCCAAATGTTACACCGTCCCCTTGTAAGTGTAAACCCTTGCTGATATATCATGTAGACTGATGATTCGCCGAACGGTGTGACCGAGCGGTTCTAGGCGTTTCAGTCCGGAACCTCTCGACTGCTACGGTCGCAGGTTCGAATTCTGCCTCGGGCATGGATGTGTGGGATGTCCTTAGATTACTTAGGTTTAAGTAGTTCTAAGTTCTAGGGGACTGATGACCTCAGATGTTAAGTCCCATAGCGTTTAGAGCCTTTTGAACCACTTGAACCTCTGTTAGAAGGTGTGCTAGCTAAACTGACATACTCTATATTCGGAAATACAGCATTCAAAACAGCTTTCACAAGAATCCCAGTCATAATAATGACAGAAAAACAAGGGTATTAATGTAGTTTAACAGACAACCTAAGTTATATATATTAATCATCTATTGTAAAAACACCTCTAGTTGCACAGACTTCTAAGAAACATAATAATTTACATTCTTAAAACTGTACCAGACTGAAAGTAACAAACATGTTGAATACAATAATAAAAACTGCAGCAGTAGAATAAAGGCAGTAAATACTCTTTCTCGAAAGAAACTTCACGATTTACAATTTAAAATAGAAATATTCTCCGCAAAACAGTACCACACTTGAAAATGACTATACCACCAGGTAGCAGAAGTGCACAAGACACGCAAAAGAAATAACAACATTGTACTGGTGTTAATTATTGCGTCCACATTGGTACAAACAGTCAGTGATAACTTTCACGAAATTAAGAGATCTTAAATCCCCTAGCATTTGGCCACTTCTAAAACCTGCAGCGCATACCAAGTGAGATTAATAACCATTCAGTTAGCCAAGCCGCACTAACATAAACGCATTTAAGAAAATAAATCTTGTAATTACTCAACTTGCAATTTTGCTTGTTAACACTTTTAACAATTTATGAGATAGAAATTTTAAAAAATGAAAAAGAGATCTGCAATAGGCACGCAATGATTAAGACACAAATAACTACATCGACTTGTAGTACAACCCAGTCTTGGAAAGGTGTAGTGGCCTCAAAAAGATTAAGTGGTGCAAGGCCACCTGCACCCGGCTGGCTATTCAGTAGCGCGTGATCTTGGCTCCACTCCCGGACGTTTCGCCTGCTCTATCAATCAGGTAGATTTATCACAACTCCCAACAAAAGAAATACATATCGTAGCCTAATTAAGTGAGAATTATGAAATCTAGTACAGGAATTGCGTCAGGCCTCTACTGCAAACCGAAGGCAGCTGCATGACACTCAAAATTACAGCAGCAAGAAAAACAAATTAATAGTTTTTCAATCGGTTAACGGAGTCAAATAAACGAAACTCCAAAGGCGGTATAAATCTAAATACAGCTACCGAGCAGGGAGTTCGAATTCCATCCACAAACTGTAGCCAACTCGCGCCACGTGGGAGAGGGATAAACAAATAAACCATTAAACCCCGTGGACCCACCCTTACAAAAAACAAAAATATACCGTCAGTCTTGATAGTATAAACACACAATAAGACATTAGATGAAATTGTGCGTCCCGGTAATAGAGTATGCAGGATTTCGAAGATGAAATGAACCCACTAAAAATATATATTCGAGCCGCAACGTATCAGACGCCATACAGCAAACAATAATCAGGATGGAGCAATAAACAAATTCAGCAGTTTCATAGGACAGCACACCCGACTTTCCTGCCTAGAGACGGAAGGGCGATCAGTAACAAAAGTCTGATATCGAACCAGACGTGAACCTTGAAGAAACAATCTTAGAACTACCGCAATAAAGGTACGCAATACATGCACAGGAAACGGCAGTCATTGCTGTGTTTACTGCCGGTGATTGGTTCATTTGTATCCGATAAATCAAATCGGAAGCTCAACAGACGGCCGGCCGCTGTGGCCGAGAAGTTCTAGGCGCTTCAGTCCAGAATCACGCTGCTGCTACGGTAGTAGTCTCGAATTCTGCCTCGGGCATGGATGTGTGTGATGTCCTTAGGTTAGCTAGGAATAATAGTTGTAAGTCTAGGGGACTGATGACCTCAGATGCTAAGTCCCATAGTTCTCAGAGCCATTTGAACCATTTGAGCTGATGATTCATCGTCCTCTTCTTCTTCTTCTCCTCCTTCTTGTTCTTCTTCACCTTGTCCCTTGTCTCTACGTGGTCGGTAAAACGTGATTCTTACCTGTATTTACACTATCCTCCAGGACACGATTTCTTTACGTTCTAAAGATAGAATAATTTCTCAGCAACTAAAAAGATGAAATGAAGTGAAGACTGACTACATCAGCGACAACATCACACCAATTGACAAGTTAGGTCAAGACTGTGAACTCAAATTTGTGAGCGTCAGCACTAAAATATCCGTTCTAAAGTATATGTTCAAGAATACAGAGGTATATCTCTAATTCTGTAAATGAAATTCAGACGTGAATTACTCAAAACTTTCATGGCCCAATAATGACTTTCTTCCTGATAAAACTAGCCCCAGTGTCGTCATAACGAGTAGCAGGCGCTCTTCTTTTTTTTTTTCGCTGCTCCATATCCACCAGAAAAACTACTAACTATGCTTAACGAGAGGTAACCTTCTGTTTCACTTTTTCTTGAGTACATCTCATATGAATCTCTCGCCCTAAGTTTATTAAGATATGATGTAAGGTATACCGATGAGCAAAACCACCATGGCTACTGACCACCGCGAGAGTGAATGCAGCCTGGTAAGACTGCGCTACGTATCCCTGGTAACGACAACATATACGCGGAACAGAAGCCAATGGGGATCATTGTAGTGACGATAAGGGACTCAAATGGAAAAACCTGCCGCCATAAGCAACGGTGAGAAAGGGTAGATGGACTTGAGCATTTCAGACCCGGTGAAGCATGTCGGATTGTGCCATTCCAGTTTCGTGAACATCTCTAGAAAGTTGTTGAAGGTCCTTGAAGTCAGTTGTTATTGAACCTCAATCCCTCATCACAGAACGTGGAACCTGGAGGTTTGTCCGCTCTGTAAAGCAGATTACGTAGCGATCTGTGGCATATTTGACGATTGAGTACAATGCTGGTGCATGCAAAAATGTTATGGAAAGAACTATACAGCGAACATTTTTTAACATGAATGAAAAGGCAGGAATCTTGGGAGTTGGGGAGTAGGAGGTATTGCTGTTTTTACTGTTCATTTTGCTGTTAAAAGTCACATTTCATTGACTATCTCAATGCAGTGATCTTCAGTGATGAATCCGCCTTTCACGTCTGTGGCAAAATTAATCAACATAACCGTCGACTATCAGGAATTATTATGGACACTGTTTGCAGAACAAAGGTTCGAGCCCTGGGAGATTTGGCAACAGATATTCGCCGCAGTATATGTCATGTTTTGCTTAGGAGAGAGTGGAGAGAAGTGGAGTACCCGTTCGATATCTGTCGAGCCACGAACGGTGACCCCATTGAACTGTATCAGTATGCATAAAAATGTTTCAGCTCCAGTGTACACTGTTGGACATATAAAGTACAGAAATGTACAGAAATGTAAACAAATGTTTTTGTGAACATCGAGTCTGGACACTTTGTATTTATTAAATTTGGCTGTGAAACAACAAATTTTTATCTTATAACCGATATATGAAACCATATGGCTGTAATCTCGCATGCACATCGAATTAAAACAACAATTAACAAACTGAATCAAACAATGGAAAATCCAGGATGGAATGTAACAACACGAGAGTAGGGAAGTTGCTACTCACCATATAGCGGAGATGCTGAGCCTCAATGGGCACAATAGTTTCAGCTCTCTGAGACTGCAGATGTGTGTGCAAGTTGCACTTGCGTGAGTGTGTGTGCGTATGTGTGTCTATTGCTGACAAAGGCCTTAATGGCCGAAAGCTATGATTGTGTGAATCTTTTTATTGTGCCTATCGCGGCTCAGCATCTCCGCTATATGGCGAGTAGCAACTTCCCTTGTCTCATAATTAACAAACTGAGGCACACACATATTATGAAAGCACAATGATACAGGGAAGTCGCTAAACTGACTGGTAATAGCGTATATTAAAACTCCAAAGAGCATGTATTGATATATTGAGACAAATATTTCAGTGAATTCTCTAATGTCAATACTCTCACAGAACTTTGCGCAAGAGGATACATTGAGAGTACGTCAGTTCACTTGGGACACATCGAAATGCTTGAACACTTCGGCGCAACTTGGGCTCCAAAGCTTACATATTCACTGAATACTCTGCAGATGAACGTACGTGGCATGTACACCAGTTAACGGGAGACACGTTAAAACTTTTACGTATCCATAAAGCACGACAGTTACTTGAAGCACTCAAACACTTGATTACAGACATAAAAACAGACGAACCAAATTTAACATTAATTTAATCAAACAGGGGTGAACGAGAGCGAGTCTTGACGTGTCATAACAGCCCCTCTCACTTTTAAGAGAGACCTACGAACTGGCATACATAGTTTAACTCACCTGCGCTAGGAAATACCAACACAACACCACGAAGAGGAGGAGCATAACATAGAGGACAGTTAAAACCCCAAAAAACACCGCCGTACGAAGCATAATGACCGACAGAACAACGTTGCTCACACACACTATCGACCTGTAGCGCATTGATGATGTCCCTGTAGCATCATGCTTATGCCCCTGGCGCGTTGTACTTCAGACGCACAGCAGCGAGAAAATGCAAGTCAACAGCTTATACCCGTTGCGGTGAAGTCACATCTGGGCGCGGTACTCATAGACGGCATCGAAGTAACGACACGCCCACAGCCTGTTGCTCCACAACATCCACGTGGCCCCCTGCCTCTGTGCATGCCACCGAGAAGAGGCAATTAGACTGTAGTCGGTGGGCACAACTCAGGACTGCCCTACGTGTTCAGGGTCGTGGCGAAAGCACAATACGGCCGCTACGCAAGGCACTGCAGCGCACAATGTGTTTCCTTCCTCGTTCGTAGGCAAACTCGTGATTGATACCACACACCTGCCAACGCTCCCTGACATCAGCCACAGATTATCAGTGCCACAGCGTACTCGCGGCAAACTTCTCTTATATCGATTGCCACAAGCAAGCTGGCACGGCTCAATGGAGCTTTGCAACTGACGAACTCTATGTGCTCCCGTGTGGGCCCAACGCCATCTCTGTTACTAGTACAGTGGATGCGGGGTTATCAAGATTGGTCCATGGATCAATGAAAATATACCGCCTGGTCCGATGAATCATATTTCTTCTTACAACCGGTCGATGGTCGTATTCGGACATGATGTCATCCAGGAGATGGACTGCTTGTAACATGAAGTGCACTTAAGGAATGAGGCTGGTGAGGGTAGCAATACGAGGCGTGTTTAATAAGTAATGTAACACATTCTATGGTTTTGGTAGAAAAATGTGGAATTTGTCGTGGGGCATAGAGGAATATTCCCGCTTCAAGTCCTATAGCTACATAAAGATCGATACATGGTGGCGCTATAAGTAGCCTTCAAAATGGCGTCTGTAACTGAGGTGCTTTCCTAGCAGAGAGCGGCCTCTGGTTTCCTTTGGCGGAAAATCAGAGCATCACAAATATTGACTGGCGCTTGCAGAGACCTGACAGTGAGAAAAAGGACGGTGAGTTGTTGGACTAGGTGCCTGTCTTCATCGAAACAAGGTCACGCAAACGTGCCGACGGGCAGAACACAGTTGTGACTCCTGCAATATTGAAACGTGCGGACACTCTCACTCGAGGTGATCGACGGATCACGAACGACCTTCTCCTTCTGCTTGATAACACAAGGTCTCACACACGTCTGCACACCTGAAATGAGCTCACAAAGCTTCATTAGACTGTTTCTTCATCCACTGTACAGCCCGGAACTCGCACGTTTAGACTTCCATGTGTTTGGCCCAATGAAGGATGCACACCTTTGTAATCAGTACGCGGATTATGGGGAGATTATCAATGCAGCAAGACATTAGCATCGACATCGACCATTAGAGTGCTTCCGAGTGGACATACTGACCCTCGCAGCGGTACGTTGGTGCAAGGCCGTCCCACTGTAGGGAGATTATGTTGAGAAATAGGGTTTTGTTGCCAAACATGTGGGGAATAATATGGTATATTGGAATCCTGAACAAAGCAAAGTTGCTTTCAGAAAAAAAAGTGTTTCGATACTTATTGAATGTAATGCGGGCCATTCACTCAGGCTTGCGTGGGATCTGTGCTAGGAACCGAAGGCAGCGAGACGGTCGTGGACTGTGTGATCATTAAAGTGGACCATATGGGGTCTCGTCGTGCCCGTGTCTTACTCGTAGCTGATGACAATTTCTAACAATATTGCTGTCAGTGCCGCAAGGCCACAATCCTGAGGTGCGTGAGAGTCAACTCACGTTGATACCTTGGTCACCATATTCGCTTGATCTGAATTCAGTGGATCACATCTGCGTCGATAAAGGGCGCTAAATCCACTCCCATTAACGACGGGCCGGTAATCTATGAACGTGTCTGACCTCTGCGTACAAATAAGGCACTTGACTCCAGCTTGTCGAATCTATGACAGGCAAAATCTGTTGTGTAGTTTTCCAAAGGTAGACCAGGCTGCTATTAACCTCATGTTCATAATGTTTTGGCTCATCATTGCAGTTACGCGGCTCCATTCGGACGCAGAATCCTGTTAACGAACTGTGTCTAATGCAATGAAACCAACTTCTGTATTATTTTCTCACATTAACAGCTCCTTTACTTTAATTTAAATATGACGTAAAATATGTTCTTAATATTATTTTCCGACGGATAATCGTTGCCGGCTGTTAGATGTCGCACTGCAGGTAATGCCGCCTATGTACGCTGTTTCCGAGGAACTACGGCCGTATTCTGCTGGGTGCTGGGCTGCTGAGTCGTTTCACAAATAAAGGAAAAGCAGTCTCATTAGCAGACCTGCAGCGTCAAGTAGGAAGAAGTGGATTGCTTGTTACTCTGAGATACCGGCAGTCCTCTTGCCCTTGATTTTTAAAAAAACAAGAAAAGGAAGAACTGTGTCTGAGCGTTTTCTCGTTACTCTGTATTCTTAGAAATGCTACATTTTTTCCAAGCGCGACGTGGACGGTCGCACCTCACAAAACTCGTGCAGTGCAACATTCCAGAAAACGCTGAATAGAAAGCGCGTAGAAAACTCTCGCGGAAGTACATCAATCCATACACTACGTCGTGTCATTAAGTGCAAAAATGTTATAGATACATGAAAATAACATAAGTAAGATCAGTTTTTCAGCTTTTGACATTTAAGAAATCCTAGAATAGAAACTCAAATGGAAATACTTGCATCGTACAGCATCTCTTATAACTAGAAGCACCACGGATTTAAGGCTTACCACAGCCGCTGTAAGCTGTTATATTCGTTCATAAAACTCAGTAATATTTATGTCCTGGCCACCTGTGGAGAGGTGATCCCCGCTACCATAAACTGTGAAATGGTCATTAGTAACGTAGGTTAAGCTGTATCTCAATAGCCGACTTAGTAATGGTTGAAACTGCGTAGAATCTACCAAACAATGATGAATCTCTGAGTGTACATCAATAAGGTATAGTATGAGTGCTCCTTTAATACAGGTTGAAGAGTAAAGGCTACTACAGGTTGTTACTTGTTGCATGACAAAAGCATCAGTGCAGGGTAGTGCCAACGTCTCTGGGGAAGGGTTAAAACTTGTAAATAGATGGTCAAGATTTTCTAGAATCTATTTTCGATTTTAATGGTAATCTGTACAACGGAAATGTAAGGGTACATGCTTGAGAAAGGATATTACTCTTCACTGTTCTCGTCGGGCCCAGCGACGGTGCTACAATGTGAATTACTTTACGTGCAGCTGCTAACGCTATGTGCTAGATGTGGGGAATGATGAGTGTCAGAAAACAAAGGGGATATGTCAGTGGAAGGAAATGAAGGACAAGGCGATCTATTTGATTCAGGAAGATTGACACCATGAAGATTTATTTTAATGGCGTTTTAAAAGAACTTTGAATATTGTTAGCCTCTCTGGCCACTAATACAAAATAACACGACTTACGTCTAAATTAGTGACAGTCACAAAAAGGAGGTGAAGATAAGCGCTAAATAATGATGTGGGCAACAATGTATTGAGATATAATTTTAAATATGTGACTGTGCGAAAACAAGGTCATTGGTCCTGTATGAATTAGTACAGATATTTGTTATACAACCACACCTAATTACATCTCGAAAACCATGCCGGAACGACGATAGGAAACACAAAAGTTTTGAAGAGGGAGAATAATACGAAAAGTGCTGCCAAATTATGAGACAAAGTGGTTAAAAGTCCAGCTCCAGAGAAACAAGGAAAACAAATGAAAACGCATAACCAACAAGAATTACGAATTACTACCGACGTAATTAAAAAGAACTTGGAAAGAAACAGAGATGCGTTCCCGTTCCTGAGCTAATCAGTGGCCAATCACGAACACTGAACGGATATAGGCAGATATTGGGTTAACACGGAACACTGCCATCACAAGATAACTGCTTATTGGATGCCCGGCGCTGAGCACATTCTCGATGTATATGAAATGTATTTACAGTTGCGAATACGATCAGCTGAGTAAGGGAACGACGACAATAAAAATATGTGGCGAACAGGGACTCGAACCCGGATATCTTCCTTTACTTGAGCGGTCACCTTAACCGCTTTGGCTTTCTATGCACGACTGACGGACAGATCCAGACTTCCATATGTCCTCATTCCTGCGTCACAACCTGTACTCGTAACAACTTCACTTAATTTCCGCAAAGGGGGAGACACCGTAATTGAAAATCACTGCCAGATATCGTCGAGTAAGTAGCATATTGCAGTCCCTGTGTTTTTAGATAGAACAACGCAATGTTCCTTCGGACAGCAGGGGCACTACAGTACCGTATTTTCTGTATGTTCACCGTTAGTCGCCACGTTACAACACTCGGAGACCCAGCCAAATGAGGCTTGCTCGAAGCTCACTCTGCAGGAGTTAAAAATCGACATCAGTGTCAGTACTGCCACGAGTAAGTTCATTTTAAGTCATAGATGTCGGAAACTCCGATAGGTGAACTGTCACTTGAACGCCATACTTATCAATGAAAATGGTTCATAATGGGAGGAATGCCCTTTTCTCCCTTGGTAAAGGCGGTTCATAATGGGAAGAATGCCCTTTTGTCCCCTGGTAAAGGCTTTCGATAAAGTCGTTATCCAGTGGTTTCCATTTATTTCACAACGAAGTGCTCGATGTGGACATGGAATGAATATGTTTCAGTGTGTTTCTTTGTCTGTTACAAACGCAGGGAACTCTTTTAATTATTATTTGCAGAAGCATGTTAATTTATGAACGACTTCGACCTCGAACTGTTCCTTTACGCTGTGAGAAGCTTAAGCGACTCATTGGTAGTGAACGAGGGATTCACTGAATACCATCCATTAAAAGTATCACTTTTCTACGTTCAAAACTTTATGGAAATGAAATGGACTAAGTCGGTATCACTGAATTCGAAACTGAAGTTAAATTTCGCATATTGGCTCCAAGTTTCGAACTGCACCCATCTGCTGTTAGTTACGCTTTAAAAAAAATACCGAGTCCAATACACAAACAATTGGCTGCACTGCCTGAAAATGTCATCATTCACATAGGACCGTATCGTCATGTCATCGGCTACACCCGCGCACATGCCCGTCAATCGCTTAGTAGCTCTGTAGCCAGATGTGTGCACTGTGGCAAGTATTAAAAATAAGGTGTCTCGGCGTTCCTCTGGATAAGTAAGTTGAATGTACTGGTAGTAGACAGTCTATTATTTAAAAGGAAATAAAAATTTAAATTGCGTAAATAACGCAGATAACTTCTGTTCTAGCTGCAGCGAAGTAAGATTTGTTTCTATAAATTTTTCAAGAACACCTTCTATTAAAAAGGTACATTTCTTATATTAGATGGTAACACAGGGGACCAGAATAAAAAATGGGCACCGCATTCTGCTGTACTTGGTGTTCGTCCAACCTGAATATGTGGATGAATAGAAAAGTACATCACATGCCATTTGAAGTCGCGATAATTTGGAGGAAGCCTCACAGCCATAATACTGTTATTTCTATATGGTTCCCCCTGTAAACAAAGCAATCTCCATGAAGAAACAGTCAGCAGCGGGGTATCCTAATATAAGCTCTACAGTTCGCCCAGCAATACCCCATGACAACGAACTTCCTGTTCCTGAACACCCAGAAATGCTTGTGTAAGCGGGATGAACTGCCATGAGCTTCGTGGGGTGTGAACTCGATCCTCACGATGAGTTAAGGGGAACCCACTGACCTCAACAGGGACCAAGAACCTCCGAAATATTAGGCAGAACTTCATGGCATCACAGTTACAACAGTAGAAGTATCTGCACGACACCATGAAAGTGACAAAATTTGTCACCAAAAATAAAGAATTTTAACATTTGTTTTCCCCTCAGGCGGCTTTACATTCTGCAACCACATAGTTGGTCTCGGATGTACTGAATATGAAGCACAGTCTGATGAATGACGACTGTTCATCGTTGCTTCGAAGACAAGTCTTAGAGCAGTAGTCTTACACAATGCAAACGAGTTTCCTTCTATTTCTGTGACGTATGCCACTAATACAACAGAAATGAATACAAATACGAGAGAAATTCTGATAGAAGTTGACTATAAGAGATACCAGCAGTGTGTGTGTGTGGGAAATATAAAAGTTGTTGCCTTTTTATTGGGAATGCAATCTATCTACTTCAAGTACTCTTGCTTCCTTTCCGAGTCCTATAGCAGTGCTATCATCACTATTGTCATAAATGTTGGCCCATGAGCCAGTCATCAATTCCTGGAATGGAAACAGTTTTGTATGATCCACAGATACAGCATAACAACGTCTTGCCACAAGCGCTACATATACAACGGAGCTCATGAAAAACTTTGTAAAGCTTTAGATGCAGATTGCTCTACGTTCAATTACTTTCGTGAGAAAGTAAAAGCAGGTGTGTTTATGGGTCCGAAGATTCGATAACTTTTCGAGGACAGGAAGTTTTAATTGTGCTAAATGATAAAGTAAAATTAGCATTGCAATCATTTAAGAATGTTTCGGATAGTTTTCTGGTAAAGTTCAAAGCCTAAAACTTCAAGAAATTCTGAATGATCTGATAACATCTTATGAATATGTACGTATCAGGAATTTAGCCAAACACTCAGGAGTTTGCGATCAATAAACTTGAAAGCTGAGCAATGACATACAGCTGGAAAAAATATTGGTTCCCCAAAGAAACTTCAGAGGTTCAATAAAACAGTTCTAACAGAATATTATCCCATAAATAAGTTACAGGGTATCATCATTGTAATGAAATAAATCATCCACACAATTTCCACTGAAAGAGTTACTGTCACAATAAAATGGAAGAGACAGAAAAATTTCCAGATTTCAGATACTATTTTATACAGTAAATATTCCTCTTAAAATATGGCTATGTTTTTGCGGGTCATCACTGGTTTCTGTATGATTATTAACAACTAGGTTTTACATGTCTCTTTCTGTGTTCCATTATTTTCATGTACCGTGAGCGCGGCAGTTTAAATGAGGACGAGGTAAACGATCTTATATTTTGTAGTGAACGCTTTCCTGTCTGAGCTGTTATCCGCTTATAATTATGTTTGACGATCAACAAACTGTCAACCAATGTCATTCAACACCTTTAATACCCATAGGTGAAAAATGTTATGCTATACTTGCAATTATCAACCAGACAAAAAGTTTCTGCAGACAAGTTTCTGTTCTTAAAACTGAAAAATTGCTTCAGTGAATCTCAGTTAGGGATGTGGGCACAAGTTCTCTTTATTGTAATACTTCGCAGCATAATACTCTGTAGAGTTTAGCTGTGCCTTGTTTTTGTGAGGCTTAACCAGAAGTAACAGTAGATGACCTGCGGTCAATGTGAATAATTTAAAGCACATATTAACGGTATATTTAAGCAGCTAAAATTACTTAATAAAGGAAAGGTACGTGATCCATATTATATTCCAGTCAGGTTCCTCTCAGAGCATACTGACACGATAGCTACATGCTCATCAATCATATAAAACTGCTCACTCGTCGAAATGTCTGTACCTAAAGACTGGAAAGTAGTACAAGTCACCCCATTATCCAAAGAAAATGGAAAGAGGAGTCATCTGCTGAATTACAGGCACACATCGCTAACGTTGATTTGCAGTAAAACTTTGGATTATATACTATGTTCGAACGCTATGAATTACCTCGAATAAAAAGGTTTGTTGAAAAATAGCCAACACGGATTCATAAAATTTCGCTCTTTTGAAACGCAACTAATTATTTAATGTCGCGAAGTAATGAATGCTATCGACACCGGACGCCCGATAATTTGCACATTTTTAGATTTCCAGAAAGCTATTGACACGATTCCTCACAAACGACTTCTAATAATATTGCATTCTTATGGAATATCGCCTCAGTTATGTGACTGGATTCGTGATTTCCTACCAAAAGGTCACAGTTCATAGTAAGTTACGGAGAGCCATCGACTAATTCAGAAGTAATATGTGGCGTTCTCCAAGGAAGTGCTATAGGTCAAGTGCTATAGGCCCTCAGCAGTTTCTTGTCGACATAAAGGATTTAGGAGACAATCTGAGCAGACCTCTTACATTATTTGCAGATGATGCTGACATTTACGGTCTTGTAAAGTTGTCAGATGATCATTACCAATTGTAGAATAATTTACACAACATACCTGCATGGTGCGAGGAGTAGCAATTGTCTTCGAATAACGAGAAGTTTGAAATCAACCACGTGAGTACTAAAAGGAGTCCGTTAAATTTTGCTTACACGATAAATCACACAAATCTAAAAGTAGGAGATTCAGATGAGTACTTAGGGATTACAATTAAGTACAACACACACTGGAACTGTCAGATACATAATCCTACAGGGAAATAAAACCAAAGACAGCGATAGATTGGCAGAGCACTAAGGAAATGGAACAAATCTACTGAAGAGACTGCATAAACTACACCCTGTGTGGGATCCGTACCGGATAGGATTGATGGTGGACATCGAAAAAGTTCAAAGAAGAGTAACTCGTCTTGTATTATCTCAAAGCAGTGGAGAGTGTGTCACGGATATGATACGCGAAATGGAGTGACAGTCATTAAAACAAAAGACATTTTCGCTGTAGCAAGATGTTCTCAAGAATTCAGAATCATATACTCTGTCCTCAGAATGTGATAATGTTTTCTTGGAGCCCACCTACAACGTGAGAAATGATCATCATAATAAGATAGGAGATATAAGAGCTCGCACGGAAAGATTTAAGTGTTTGTATTTCCCGCCCGCTGTTCGAGAATTGAACGGTAGAGAAATAGTGTGAAGGTGTCTCGACGAACCCTCTCCCAGGCAGTTTACTGTGAATTGCAGATGAATCATATAGATGTAGATGAACAGGTACAGTTTTCAAAAGTTGTGCGTTACTCTGGAAGAAGGGTCACTTTAAAAAACTGATTGACAGTTGAGGGACACCGCTAAGTTCTGAAGAGGACTTGAGACACTTGATAGGGAGCTTAAAGGCCTTCCGTTTGCAAAGAAAACGCGCTTGTACTTAACTGCTGCGTCCTGGGGGCATTCTCAGCAGTGTTACAGAGAATATCTGCCATGTAAGCCATTGGGGAACAGGCCATGAACATGTTTAACATTTCGTACAACATAGAAACTTACAAATGTAACTCACATAGAAGTTAATAATTTTGTGTCATGAATTCCTTTACAGTGTCTACAGAATTTTATTTTCCAACATGCATTTTAACATCAGCTATTTTATTTAATCTATATATCATCGACCAGATTCGGTCATAGAGAATGATGATTGGATGTCAGTCAACACACAAATTTAGAAAATTTGTAAAATATCATGTACATGAAAACGACATAGCTCACCAAAATATCGGTGCAAAAAATATCTATGCAAGATACATTTACAAGGTAAAACATATCAGTTTAAAACATATTCCATTTTCCTTTTAAGGGGAACTGGAGGTGGTCAAATCCAAAAAAAATACGATTTTTTTGCTACCGAAAATTAATTGGAACATTCCTCTTTAATTTAAACTTTGAATTATTGTTCTACTCGCCCTAGAAGTGGAGTTATTACCATTTTCCCCCACGCCTGCAGAGGAAATGGGCGGCCGCTGAATGCATCTAACACCCTCTCGTGACTTCCTGGCGAACTGCTTGGGATTTTCTCGGCTTGTTACGCATACAGCGCCTTATGTTACGCATACAGCGAGTATGCAAGGGTTGGCTACATTGTTTTCTGTGACAAATGAAGCGCTAAGAGCGCGGAACATCGTCTCTTTGCTATTTACTGTTTCGAATTAGTTCAGTGTTGCGCCTGTTGTTGGTAGTGTTATACTTCTTGTGTAAAGCGTTGTTCTGGTTACGATGCAACGTAACCGTCTAAATAAGAAGAGGAAGAACGTAGGGAAAAGAAAATTAACACTAATACCAAGTTGCGATACTACAATTACTGAAACGGTGCGTTCTTCTGCTTAGTAACACATGGCCGGCCATAGCCCTGTGACATCTTCTAGCAAGAACCTGACTGGTGGAAGCGACAGATTTCGTGAATATGTCAGTGACAGTGATGATATTAACGAAGTACTGAATACTGGATTATTATCTTCTGAGCTGAAAGAAAGTGTTCTGTGCAAAATGTGTTCAAGTGTAGGAGTGGGACTAGAGTTAACAAAGCCCTTTGGCTTAGCTTGTGAGATGAAGATAATCTGTGCATGTTGCAAGTATCAAGTGACTTTCTATAATTCACATGCCAGTCTCTTTGGTGAGAATGGACGATCTAGAGTGTTTGATGTGAATGTTCGACTTGTATATGGTCTTCGATCCATTGGAAAAGGGTCTGCTGCTGGTAAACTGTTTTGTGGTATTATGAACTTGCCATCGCCTCCAAGCAAATTTGGGTACTACTGTGAACTGGTAGGATCCTCTGTTGAAGATGTGGCTTTGAAAACCATGAAGGAAGCAGTGGAGGAATCTGTAGAAATGAATGGTGGTTCTAGGGATTTGGTAGTGGCATTAGATGGTTCCTGGCAAAAGAGGGGTCATAAATCCCTGAATAGGGTTGTAACTGCTACTTGTGGTGATAGTGCAAAAGTGATAGATGTTGCAATATTATCAAAACATTGTAGGTGCAAAAATAAAATCAAAGGAGAGCACAGTGGAACCTGTGAGGCAAATTTTAGTGGATCAACTGGAGCAATGGAAGTGGATGGAGTGAAACAAATTTTTGACCGTTCAGTTCCCAGGTACAACGTTAGGTACAAATACTACCTTGGGGATGGTGACTCCAAAGGTTTCAAGACTCTAGAGGAACTGAAACTATATGGAAATGAATTTGTAGTTGAAAAGTTGGAATGCATTGGGATGTGCAAAAGCGTATGGGCGCACAGCTTCGAAGGCTCAAACAAACTTTGGTTTCAAGTAAGCTCAGTGATGGAAAGACAATAGGAGGGAGAGTCAGGTTTACTGATGAGGTGATTGAACGTCTACAGAGATACTATGGGTATGCTATAAAGCAAAATACTAGTAATGTTAGTGACATGCGAAAATCAGTGTGAGCATTGTTCCTTCATACTGCCTCTTCCAATGAATACCCTCAACACAGCCTGTCCCCAAAAGATTCCTGGTGCAAACATAATGCAAAAAAGGACTATGATAACAAACATGGTGTGCCAGCAGCTGTGATAAATGCAATAAAACCAATTTTTCATGACTTAGCACAGCCAGAATTGTTACACAAATGTCTACACGGAAAGACGCAGAATCCTAATGAGAGCGTAAACAATTAGATTTGGAAAGTGATTCCTAAAAGGTTGTTTGTAGGCGTAAAAACACTGCACTTTGGCATTTATGATGCAATAGCAACCTACAACCAAGGGAACAGTGTGAAATGTGAAGTTCTGAAGGCGTTAGGATTTATAGCTGGAGTGAACACTGTACGAGCACTAAGAAATATTGACAGAGAAAGGATAAGAGGAGCAGGAAGAAGAGAAAGGCATATGAAGTATGATGGAACAACAGGCTAGAAAAGAAGACAGAAGAGGAAGCTTTTGGAGGATGAAGAAGAAGACCCTGATAATCCATCCTATAGTGCATTAATGTATTGAGAAACTTTGATAGCCATTCCCCGTAAATTAGAATTTTTCGAATATAAGGAACATTTTTTCAAAATCCACTCAAGCTAGAGAGATGAATTTTTTATACAGCACTCCTAGTGGTCAAACTTACATTGTAACACAGCCATTTGGCAATATGTTTAGTAGTTTCATTTCAGTTTAATTATAAAGCAATTATTTGTAAATAAAATTGGGTCATTAGTAAAAAAAATAACTATAAAAGATACTCCAAAATCCCTCTGTCATAACTGCAATATTAAACCACCCTATATGTAAAAAAATTCAATTTTTTCTATTTGGAGTTTATTCATAAATGTTCCTCAAACTTAGTGATTTTAACATGGGCAGCATTGGCACCTCTGGCTCCCCTTAAGCTGATGAAACTGCAAGCTTATCACAGTGAAACCACTCAAACAACTATCGTAACACCCCCTGGATATACTAAAGAACACATATCATTATACTTCAAATGAAACAGACAATTTACCATAGAAGAACAAAACAAAAAGAGCACTGCCGAAGTTCCAAATCAAAAATAGTATGTTTGTAATACTTACCAGCATGAAAAGGAACTTTTACATCATTAGAAAAGGACGGACTATCTTTACCAAATATCTTTGATAGATGCAAAATATGGAGGACAGTGACAGTGAAAGTTACAGAGTACACAATAACAAAATAAAGGTGAAGCCCACATAACACTGACACTAGGTAAGTTAAAAGTAACAAATACATAAGGCATATTCAGGTATAGGAATACTTAAATAATGAAAACATTAGGCCCATAGTTGATGTGAAACATCGTATGTCAGATGGTGCCTAACCTACGACAACGTTTATGCCATGATACGTGAGTCAGGCAGGGTGTAGACACAGAATTACACTCCTGGAAATGGAAAAAAGTAGACATTGACACCGGTGTGTCAGACCAACCATACTTGCTCCGGATACTGCGAGAGGGCTGTACAAGCAATGATCACACGCACGGCACAGCGGACACACCAGGAACCACGGTGTTGGCCGTCGAATGGCGCTAGCTGCGCAGCATTTCTGCACCACCGCCGTCAGTGTCAGCCACTTTGCCGTGCCATACGGAGCTCCATCGCAGTCTTTAACACTGGTAGCATGCCGCGACAGCGTGGACGTGAACCGTATGTGCAGTTGACGGACTTTGAGCGAGGGCGTATAGTGGGCATGCGGGAGGCCGGGTGGACGTACCGCCGAATTGCTCAACACGTGGGGCGTGAGGTCTCCACAGTACATCGATGTTGTCGCCAGTGGTCGGCGGAAGGTGCACTTGCTCGTCGACCTAGGACCGGACCGCAGCGACGCACGGATGCACGCCAAGACCGTAGGATCCTACGCAGTGCCGTAGGGGACCGCACCGCCACTTCCCAGCAAATTACGGACACTGTTGCTCCTGAGGTATCGGCGAGGACCATTCGCAACCGTCTCCATGAAGCTGGGCTACGGTCCCGCACACCGTTAGGCCGTCTTCCGCTAACGCCCCAACATCGTGCAGCCCGCCTCCAGTGGTGTCGCGACAGGCGTGAATGGAGGGACGAATGGAGACGTGTCGTCTTCAGCGATGAGAGTCGCTTCTGCCTTGGTGCCAATGATGGTCGTATGCGTGTTTGGCGCCGTGCAGGTGAGCGCCACAATCAGGACTGCATACGACCGAGGCACACAGGGCCAACAGCCAGCATCATGGTGTGGGGAGCGATCTCCTACACTGGCCGTACACCACTGGTGATCGTCGAGGGGACACTGAATAGTGCACGGTACATCCAAACCGTCATCGAACCCATCGTTCTACCATTCCTAGACCGGCAAGGGAACTTGCTGTTCCAACAGGACAATGCACGTACGCATGTATCCTGTGCCACCCAACGTGCTCTAGAAATTGTAATTCAACTACCCTGGCCAGCAAGATCTTCGGATCTGTCCTCCATTGAGCATGTTTGGGACTGGATGAAGCGTCGTCTCACGCGGTCTGCACGTCCAGCACGAACGCTGGTCCAACTGAGGCGCCAGGTGGAAATGGCATGGCAAGCCGTTCCACAGGACTACATCCAGCATCTCTACGGTCGTCTCCATGGGAGAATAGCAGCCTGCATTGCTGCGAAAGGTGGATATACACTGTACTAGTGCCGACATTGTGCATGCTCTGTTGCCTGTGTCTATGTGCCTGTGGTTCTGTCAGTGTGATCATGTGATGTATCTGACCCCAGGAATGTGTCAATAAAGTTTCCCCTTCCTGGGACAATGAATTCACGGTGTTCTTATTTCAATTTCCAGGAGCGTATATGGTTTATTACATAACAAACTGATATTTTACAATACTGAAATACCAAAATGTATTAGAATAGACAGTTCTAAATAATTAAAATCATATTATGAAGGTGAACAAACTGTACACTTCCAAGGTACTCTAATTACAAATAATCTTCGACATTCAGTTTTTAATGAGGGTATAAAAGTCACTGTGACAACGATTTTGTTTGTTGTATCAATTTAAAAGGAAGATGGGAAATGTGTTTAACTGACCTGTTTTTTCATAAGTAATTTTGCACAAATATTTTTGGTGAGTTATATCATTATCGTGTACATTGCAATTTTCGAGTTTTTTCAGTGTCGATGTTGACAGACATGTCGGAAAGAACATATATATATATATATATATATATAGTTAAGGATCACTGGGAATTTGACCATCTACACAAACAGTGTCTAAACTCTTATGGGAATCGGCAATAAAGCCGCGAGTAAGGAGTATGATGGGCAGGGGCACTAAGAATATAGTGTGGGACAATAAGTTGTGAATGTGGGTCTCACAGGAGGCGTGCCACTGGTAATTCCCTGCAGTCGCACTTTCACCTGTGTCCTCGGTGGTTCAGGCAGTGAACGACTTATTTGTATAGGTCTGATCACTTCAGATACTTAACATTCAATTAATGTCCAAAAAGTGTAGTTGGAAGGCTAGCCAACTTTATAATATCTCCGTTCGGCCATTCTCAAGTATTTCAGAAATTGTCTAATATGATTATTAAATTGTTTTATATTTGAAATTATCCCTGATATCTTTAATAAAGCGCTACTTATGTTTCTATAAAGATTGGAGCACATGTAACTCAAAGTACAGATTTTAATTTCTTCATGTTTAAGTTTGAATGCCTTAAAAAAACTTTTCTTGATGTTTGACTTAATTCTTTCTGGTATATTAGTCAGTAACACAATCTTCTGTTGTCTTTCTTTAACATCAGCATAATTGAAATGATCAAACGGTTTTTGTTTAAATCACTCCATGTATAACATGTGTACATGGTTAGTACATGAAGTTAGTTTGTATCTGGCATGTGTAACAATGTTTTTTTAATAAATGTTTTATATAAAAAAAGATGGATAGTGTGTCTGTCATGTAAGCAGGAAATCCTGGGTTGGCGTCCCGGTTGGATCACACATTTTCAACTGTCCCCGTTGACTTATACCAACGCCTGTATGCAGCTAGGGGTATTCATTTCATTGTAATTTAGTCTACTTTGTTTATTTTCATTCGCATATGCGCTATGGTACTATATTCTGAAGTAACTCTTCCCATTCTAAAAGGTTATTTTTGGCTCACAAACGGCTGTTTGGGCAATAAATGGTGTATGTTCACGAACCTCTTGTCGACTCCCGTTCACGAGTCTGGGTATTTTGACATTGGCCTCTCAATATGTGTATTCCTTACTGTCATTTCTTGTTAACAATATTAGTTTCTTCTCAAGAGTAAGCAGCTTTCATTCAGCTAATTCTCGGCAGAAAGCAAACCTGCATTAGGATCGTACGTCCTTAACTCTTGTGCAGTAAGGTGTGCAGTATACTGCTCCATCCATTTTCAATAAGCTATCACTCCAATTCAAAAATCTTAGAAGTAATCCACGGGCTTTCAAATCTAAACTGAAGAATTCCCTCATGGGTCACTCCTTCTATTCTGTCGAGGAGTTCCTGGAAAAATTAAGCTGATTCTTGTTGTATTGTAGATTGCCTTTACTTAAGCTTATGGACTGAGTTTTTCGGGTTCATAAATATTTATTTTTATCTGTTATTTCTTTTATGTTGTAATTTCATGTACTGCCACGTTCCCTGGCCTTGGACATTTGCTCCACAATTTGGTCCTACGGAACTCGACGCTTAAATAAGTAAATAACAAGGAAGGAATACCTCCACGACCCATAACAATATTGGCGCCCCTATATAACAGATGCATTCTCAGCGTGTGTGTTGGAAAGTGCGAACTAAATCTGCGACTTTGTTGACTTTGTACACAGCCTCAGTCAAATGCAGCTCGAGGATATAGTCAGTTTTGACGTATTCTCCCTATGTGAGTTCTATTATTGATTCCTTGAAACCAGTAGCCTAAACGTTCTGTGACTGTTTCGGGTGACTTTTCAGCAGTTCTGACAGTAAAGAATTTCCTGTTCCGTGGAAAATATTCTCAACAAACCGACTGCGTGGCGATGGGTAGTCCGTTATCGCCGTTGGGGACGAAGCTATACGTGGAATGCTTTGAATCAGAGGCACTATCTTCTGTCAATGTGAAACTAACGTCTTGCTATCGGTATGTGGACGACATGTTTTTGATGTGGCCAAACGCAGTGGAAAAGCTTCAAGAGTTCCTGGAACATTTGAACTCTAACCATCGTAATACTGAACTCATGATGGAACTTGTAAAAGAGGGCCAATTACTTTCCTTCAGCGGAAGAATGGATGGATCCCCGGGTCACAGCGTGTAAAGAAAACCTACACACACACGGACCTTTATCTCCTCTGTTCGAGCCATCATTGTCAGTCACTAGGAAATTCAGCCCTGAAGACTCCCGTCCATAGAGCTCGAACACTTTCACACAAGGCGAACATCCAGGGAGAAATGTTCCGAAGGAATGGGTACTTAGTCAGCAGACTAATTGCGTGATTCCGTTAAAATTAAGAACACCTGAGAGAGAAGTAGACACCGAGGAACAGAAACCAAAATTTGCCTATCTACTTTATGTTAGCCCAGTATCCAGAGACATCGATAGACTCCTACGGAAACATAACATCCAGTCTATTTTGCTCCAATCAACTAAGATAAAAAGTATTCTTTGTAATGTTAAAGACGATTTAGGTCTCCGAAAGCCAGATGTATATCACATTCCACGCATCAGAACAGTCGACGAGCGATGCAAGGAACACAAGCAACACACCCAACCAAAATAGCCAAGCAAATTTGCTGTCATTGAGTATTGCTTTGAATATAAGTAGGAAATGAAACACAGTGAGTTCAATATCGTCGAGCACAAGTTAAGTTCACTGATCAACTTAATTAAGGGGTCTATCTAAATAAAGGTACCAGATAACTTAACAAATAGGCGCACAGAGAAATAGAATTAAGGGATCATTTTTTCGAAGCCTCATAATTGTCTCCTATTGAGAGGCTTAAAATTTAAATTTGTCTCACATGTGCGTACAACCTTCCTCTCGAATGGTTCAAAAACCAAGAGGACGACACATGGGAAAAAAGACAAGAGCTAAAAAGTTCATATGACGTGTGAAGTACGTTAATGTTGCCATATTAGCACTAAACTTTACCACATGATGAGGAGGTCATCACTGTCCTCCTTATTCACATTTCACCCCTGCTTTTGACACCCTCTGCCATGGAGGTTAGAACGTTGAGGCTTAAAATCACGCGGTTTTCTTGTGAGTGCCCAGGGAAACATTCCGCACACACAGCTGCTCAGAATGGGAACGAGAAAGCCTCAGGGGGTGGCATAAAAGGCATTAATGAAACCAATCCTTTCCCTGTGGCGTTGATTCCCACACATTTCGTAGCAGAAAACGACAACACGCATTGGGATGAGCAAATGGAAGACGTTATTGACAACCTTTGACAGTCCTGACACCCTCGGATGTTTAAACCGTTGTCTAAGGACATTGTGGAACTGCAACCCCACTGTACGGGATCACACCCCTTTGGAACGCAGAGCGATCGTAAATTTCGCGCTGTCTACAAATTGGAACCCTTCAAAATCATTCGACGAAATTAGAACGTGATTCGTGGCGTGGAAAGGTACCTGTGTATTTTCATCTCTCTTGTTCCGTGACCTTCTGTGGTTTGACAACGGGGAAGTGCAACATTGAGACTCCCAGTTCGGCAAAATCATCGATGGCTCCTGCTCGCTTTTATTGAGAACTATGAAAATGATCGTATACGGAAATAAACTGTGAAGTAGTAAGAGGCGCTTATAGACAGGCAACTGGACTTACAGGGGTGTCACTGACACCAACTGATACCTTTTCGACGATTCTGAGCGTCGGTGAGTCTGTGATGTTTTATTCGGACGCTCATAAAGAAACCACTTGATTTCAACGCCGGGTGTCACGTTTCTAACCTACATCGTGGAGGAGTTAAAAGAAGTGGTGAAATGTGGGTAAGACGTGATTCTGGATCTTCCTGTTGTGTTACTCGCCCGCGTTGGCCTTTGGCAGAACTGTGCTGACATTTGGTGACACTGTGACATCGATTAACCCACCTAAAACGTCACACGAACTTCTGAGCCGTGGCCATTTCGTCGCATGTTTAGACATCTTGAGGCCTAAAGCGTCATCGAGCCCGAGAGTGACGTCGCAGGCCACCTGCTTTTCCACCATTAGAGAGGAAGGCTGGACGCACTTTTGAGCCCAAACTTTGCATCGTAAAGGGTGGAAATTACTGAGTTTCGAAGAAATGATCCTTTGATTCTGTTGCGTAGTGCAAATAACGCTTGATGTCCGGAACTCAGTTTACTAATACATCGCCGGCCGATACGTGTAGCAGGGTTCGAGAGAGCTGAGAGAATTTGCATTTCACAGAAGATCAGTGTGACCTCTATAAAACAAGAGAGCATTAAAGAGCATAGTGGGCGTCGGGAATCGAATTCGGCTATAAATGGCAGCGGAACAATAGATCACAGTCTGGTTGGAGACCAGCCAGCGAGTACACATAACAGCAAAATTAGCAACATCAGAAACACTCGGAAGCAAACCATTAATCAATAGCACCGAGAAAATCTGAGAGATCACAAAATATCTTAATTTTGTTTATTATGGAACTAAATTGAAACTCTGTGTTTGCCTTTTCTTTGCTTAGCCTTGCTCCTGGTAAGTAATGACCACAAAGTTAAGTGTAGAATTCTCGCCGCTTGGCGTTTGATGACCTCAGGTGTGCGCGAAAATGGCGTGGAGAGCTGGAATTAATGCGTCGCTATATGTTAAACACATTAAAAATTGGCATCGGAAGAAGGTAAGTATGGTGACGGCTATCGATTCGAGCAAAACATTAATACCTACCAAGAAAATATATGACGAAGTCGTTAGCATTAACCAAATGAGTACCAGGAGCCCTCAAAAGTCACTCTATCAAGCGCTCAGGAGGTGTGAATAGAATCATGATGTAAAAACATCTTTCAAGGAATGGAAGCCATCTTACGTACAGCAGTTCGTTCTGTGGTCTCAGAACTGAGTACGCTAAATTCATCATGGGATGTCATATTGAACTCATTGACAGCGTGTTATGGTCAGAACCGGCAGCGCTTCACCTTTGTGGATTATTCGTCAAACAAAACTGTCTCTGTTGTAAATGCTCAGGGCCTCCATTGTCGGTCCATTACTTTTCGCACCACAATGAATGGTGTAACGTATATCGATATACTGTGAGCCCGTGCGTGGCTAATAATCACTTTATTAGAAACATTTCACAAATTTACTTGATGCTGGATAATGCAGATCCATATTTTTGAAACAACATGTCGAGTATTTTTCGTTTCCAGGTCAGAAGATAGCAGTAAATGGCCAATACGAATGGCTGTCTCGCTAGTCAGACAAAAACCCCTATGACTTTTTCCATTGGGGATAGACAAAGCAACAAGTGTACCTGTTGTTGTTGTTGTGGTCTTCAGTCCTGAGACTGGTTTGATGCAGCTCTCAATGCTACTCTATCCTGTGCAAGCTGCTTCATCTCCCAGTACCTACTGCAGCCTACATCCCTCTTAATCTGCTTAGTGTATTCATCTCTTGGTCTCCCTCTACGATTTTTACCCTCCACGCTGCCCTACAATACTAAATTGGTGATCCCTCGATGTCTCAGGACATTTCCTACCAACCGATCCCTGCTTCTAGTCACGTTGTGCCACAAGCTCCTCTTCTACCCAATTCTATTCAGTACCTCCTCATTAGTTATGTGATCAACCCATCTAATCTTCAGCATTCTTCTGTAAGCAGGTGCTGACAGATGTGAAAATTGCCGAACTATCAGTTTAATAAGTCACAGCTGCAAAATACTAACGCGAATTCTTTACAAACGAATGGAAAAACTGATAGAAGCCGACGTCGGTGAAGATCAGTTTGGATTCCCTAGAAATGTTGGAACACGTGAGACAATACTGACCCTACGACTTATCTTAGAAGAAAGATTAAGGAAAGGAAAACCTACGTTTCTAGCATTCGTAGACTTAGAGAAAGCTTTTGACAATGTTGATTGGAATACTCTCTTTCAAATTCTGAAGGTGGCAGGGGTAAAATACAGGGAGCGAAAGGCTATTTACAATTGGTAGAAAAAGCAGATGGCAGTCAGAAGGGTCGAGGGGTATGAAAGGGAAGCATTGGTTAGGAACGGAGTGAGACAGGTTGTAGCCTCTCCCCGCTGTTATTCAGTCTGTATATTGAGCAAGCAGTAAAGGAAACAAAAGAAAAGTTCGGATTAGGTATTAAAATCCATGGAGAAGGAATAAAAACTCAGAAATTCGCCGATGACATTGTAATTCTGTGAGAGACAGCAAAGAACTTGGAAGAGCAGTTTAACGGAATGGACAGTGTATTGAAAGGAGGGTATAAGACGAACATCAACAATAGCAAAACGAGGGTAATGGAATGTATTCGAATTAAGTCGGGTGATGCTGAGAGAATTAGATTAGGAAATGAGACACATAAAGGAGTAAAGGAGTTTTGCTATTTGGGGAGCAAAATAACTGATGATGATCGAAGTAGGAGGATATAAGATGTAGACTGGCAATGGCAAGGAAAGCGTGTCTCAAGAAGAAAAATTTGTTAACATCGAGTATAGATTTAAATGTGAAGAAGTCGTTTCTGAAAGTATTTGTATGGAGTGTTGCCATGTATGGAAGTGAAACGTGGACAATAAATAGGTTAGACAATAAGAGAACAGAAGTTTTCGAAAGAAATGATAAGTCTTGCACGAAGAGGGAGCAGCACATATAGTGTGTTCACGGAAGTGCCTTGTGCTTTGCTGAACGCGGAAGCTGTACGCTGGCGGAATTTGTCTCGAAAAGGCGTTGCCAAAATGGGCAGTTTTAAATTTATCGAAGGACAGACAAGACTTCATAGTCTGCTGTGCAGAGGTTCATTTCTAAGAGAGGAAAGTGGGTTTGATCTGACAAGCCGCGCAATTCTCTCTCCCCCATTCCTCGGGCTCTTAATCGCCATTTTGACGTCAACAGCGAGCAGGAACCGTTGTTAACGATATTTGTAGGTACAATTTTTATTTTGCGTGACGAAATTAACGGTGCATCCAAATATGAGGTTTGTGTATTGTAACTTTTCTGTTTAAAAGTAAGTATATGCTGAGCTGAATATTGTCAACTATAAATGTGCTAGACTCAATCGGTTTCCTATCTTTAAATTAATGTCGCTGTCTGTGTTGTAGTCATGAAAATGTATGTGGTGTAATAGGAACACTATTTAATAAAATGAGTCGCCAAACTAAGTGAAACTGTGTAACAGTATAACCTTGTTAATAAGAATACCTAAAGCTGAAAATGAAAGAAACTGTCCAGTGAAATTCTGTATTGTGCAGTGCAGTGAACAGTGCTGCACTGTGTGACGTCACAATACGTGACTTTCAATTTCAACACGAAAAACTAACTGAATCAAAAATGCTACGTAAAATTGCCAATGGAATTTGGAAGGAATAAATAACCAAAACTTTTCCGTGAAAATCCCCTGTTATTCTACGTTTGCAGGCACACCAAATAATATTCCGAACACTACATGATACACACACGAATGTAACACTGCACTGTAAGAACAAAAGCGTCAGTGTAAGAAATAAGATCTGAAATGAACTTTATATTTAAACTGAACCTGGTAATAATTTTGAAATATAAAGCTAACTGTGAATGATCTCGCTATGTTCTGACATTGGAGTAAACAAATTTTCATGTCCACCCTGTGCCAGCATAAACTCTGTAATGCTCGGAGTGATGAACAGAAACTAAAAATTAGCTAAGGCTTTGCACAGTACGGTGCCAGGACGTTAATTTGTCCTACGTAGATCACGCGTAAGTTTTAACCGCTGTGTTCAGCGAAGTGGAATGCTGTGACACACATTTTCTATAAAACCTATTTTTTATGAAGAGATGGTGAAAGATATTGCATTTACTAAATAATGTAAAGAGATCAGCATTCAAAAACTAAACTTAGGCTATTACTTTGACTATTAGAAACATCTTTACAAATATTATTCCTCATTAAAAATATTTCTCTGCCATGATATTAATTATTGAACTGAAAGGACTGGTAAATCTTCAAGTTCTGAGTGCAGGCTCTGTGAAGAGGCCACTTTACTTATTCACGTCTCAGTAATCGATATAACTAACCCGAATCAATAAAGTAAAATTCCTTTAAAATTTCCTACTTTTCTAAACTAAACGTAACTTAATCACAGGCACGCAATGTAGCAATTACGTTATCTCAAAACCTTCACTTTTGAAATTAATCTTTCCTAAATCGTATTTCTAAAATTCAGCATCCTTTGAATCTTTATCTCTATGCTCTGCAAACTTTTTCCGCTCATTAGTGTGACCAACACCTAACTCACTCAGTTACCTCTGACAGAGAGTGCCATTGGCAACCAAAGACCACAGTGACTTGTGGCGTAACTTATCGACTATTGAATACTACTGTTTACAGAATACCCGATACGAAGTATGATACATCGAGTTCACATGGCAATAGAGCTCCCTTCCCTCTCACTACATATCAAATATAGACTAGAAACCTTACAGTGTTTCCTGTTACAAACAGATCCCGGTCTATCAGAATTTACAGACAGATAACTGAAGGTTCAGGTAATGTGATGAATTTAGCTTTCGTTCGGAAATGGTTCATCATGTTCAATGGAGGACAAATGAGCATTCTTGTCGGTGAGCGATCAGACTGACCTTCATTTGTGGCTGACAAACTCAAACGTAGGTATGAGAAAAAATTCAACAGGGTAGAAGTTTCACAACTGCCGGAATAAGCTTTTGCTTAATTTCAGTACTTTGTTATGAATAATTTTGATAGTTGAGATTTTGGCTATTGAAAGCTGTAAGCCAGTTCGGTTCCTCGACTGTCGACAGATGGACACAAGAAAACAACGAATTGGACATGTTCTGACTTTGCTCATTCCTTACTACAGGGATGACGAGGAAACCACATACTTAATAGTGACGAGACAGGGCTCCACAAAAGGTGCAGAAACGCTTATCAGTGGATCAGCTACATTCATGATACCCCACAAATCCAAGCAATTATAAATACTTGACATTGTGTATTGGCGAGCGATCAATTAATTACATATAAAGAATGATTCTGATATGGAGTTTTTTATTGCCTCTGCGATAAACCGCATGTTTGTTTTGTATCGTTTGGGCTCTACACTTGGCCAAAACACTCCGAAGGCGATCTTTAGACCCACCAATAACATCAATGAATATTTAAGAACGGCAAAAGATTCACGGCACCCATAGGAACAGCTGGGATATATAAAATTCCGTGCATTTGTGGACAAGTATACGATGGAAAACAAGGATCAACACTCGCATAGGTGAGCACAATAGGAATTGCCGTCTGGGGCATACTGAAAAATCAGCAGTAGCAAATATGTTTTTCGAGATGGGAACCACAAATAA
Organism: Schistocerca cancellata; assembly: GCF_023864275.1. Taxonomy (NCBI): domain Eukaryota; kingdom Metazoa; phylum Arthropoda; class Insecta; order Orthoptera; family Acrididae; genus Schistocerca; species Schistocerca cancellata. The sequence continues at coordinate 229,921,958 of NC_064634.1, forward strand.
AATTCAATGTGATACGCGTTTTAGCAACGACATCGCATTATCGTGCATGCATGTATAGAGAAGCAACAGAGATTCATAAATACCATAATAATTTTAAAAGAAATGAGGAAGGTTTGGCGTTAAATAAAATATGAATTTCGACATTGCGGCAGCAGACTAACAATCGCTTATTTTTAATCGAGAATGATGACGCCGTCCGGAGATATCCGCACTGTCGGCATCACGTGACGTATGGTGGTGTCCCCTATGCACTATATAAATGCGAGAGCCCTCAAACCTTAGTAGCTGCTGCACCTTGCTCTTCCCTCCTTTTCCATCCTCTCCGGCCTCTCCCTCGGCAGGTCCCACCTGGCAGTTTCATTCTTCATCCTGTGTGCTCCAAGTGGGTTTAAAGTGTGTTGTTCGGTAGTGTTTTTCATACTGTGACCTACTTTTAACCTGTGCGTGTGACTTTAGTATCTTTTTGTGTTCTACGAATCGCCAGCTGTGTTTTCTTAACTTTATATCGACTTTTTTAATTGTTCCCACATGAACGTCTCCATGTCTACATCTACATCTACATCCATACTCCGCAAGGCACCTGACGGTGTGTGGCGGAGGGTACCTTGAGTACCTCTATCGGTTCTCCCTTCTATTCCAGTCTCGTATTGTTCGTGGAAAGAAGGATTGTCGGTATGCCTCTGTGTGGGCTCTAATCTCTCTGATTTTATCCTCATGGTCTCTTCGCGAGATATACGTAGGAGGGAGCAATATACTGCTTGACTCTTCGGTGAAGGTATGTTCCCGAAACTTTGACAAAAGCCCGTGCCGAGCTACTGAGCGTCTCTCCTGCAGAGTCTTCCACTGGAGTTTATCTATCATCTCCGTAACGCTTTCGCGATTACTAAATGATCCTGTAACGAAGCGCGCTGCTCTCCGTTGGATCTTCTCTATATCTTCTATCAACCCTATCTGGTACGGATCCCACACTGCTGAGCAGTATTCAAGCAGTGGGCGAACAAGCGTACTGTAACTTACTTCCTTTGTTTTCGGAATGCATTTCCTTAGGATTCTTCCAATGAATCTCAGTGTGGCATCTGCTTTACCGAAGATCAACATTATATGATCATTCCAATTTAAATCACTCCTAATGCGTACTCCCAGATAATTTATGGTATTAACTGCTTCCAGTTGCTGACCTGCTATTTTGTAGCTAAATGATAAAGGATCTATCTTTCTGTGTATTTGCAGCACATTACACTTGTCTACATTGAGATTCAATTGCCATTCCCTGCACCATGCGTCAATTCGCTGCAGATCCTCCTGCATTTCAGTACAATTTTCCATTGTTACAACCTCTCGATACACCACAGCACCATCTGCAAAAAGCCTCAGTGAACTTCCGATGTCATCCACCAGGTCATTTATGTATATTGTGAATAGCAACGGTCCAATGTCAGTGTATTTTAGCTCCATTATCTCCTCTTAATCTGTTTTATGTCCCCCTTTTCTATCGCCTTATATGTAACATTTTATTCTTGTTGTCATGTCACTCGGCTGAAGAGGGAGAGGCGGATTGTGCTGCTGACAGTCCTCCCTTGACCATATGGGTCACGGGACTGAAATCACAATGAAAAAAAAACCTTAGTAGCAGCATGCGTCTTACGACGGAAGATGTCTCACGCAGTTGGAGATGAAACACCAGGAAGCAGTTTTGTACATCGTCCGCGGCCCTCTCCGCATGGAAATTTTAACAGAAGTTATTCTAAAATAAATTTTCCATTATTACCCTGAAAAAAGTGTTGGAAAACAAATTTTTCTTAGATTTAGAATGGCCACCGTAGGTTAGCAATGATTGGAAAATAAGAGTTAGTTATCAAACACCGGCGATTTTGGAACGCTCGCCTAGCAGGCAACAGCACTCAAGTTACCATCTGTGCGAACACCTCTGGTGCACTGAATAGATCCTCCACCGCTTGTTTATAAACTATCAGTTTGTTGTGCTGATCTCTGCAGACAGCAGCGCTACAGACTCTCGCGCAGTACGTGATTCAGTCAACTTAAGCTTCTATAGCTGTTGCGTTTGTTGGAAACTGCGCGCACCCTCCATGCCGACAGGCAGTCGTAATACTTGTGCCCCGACAACGTAGCTGCAATTGTGTCTGATGCTCGTGTTTCCTCTTTGCCGGATTATAGATATAGGCCACTAGCTGCTTCTGACGGATTCGAAGTGCTTTTCATCCCTCTGATTACCGTAATGTGAATCGGTGCAGTAAGCTGCTTGCGACGCATGCTGCCACTGCCATAACTCGCAACGGGAGCGTCAGAGGTCGCTTCCATCGCGAGCATCCCCTGGGTGGGCTTCTCAGTAAATTCGCCATCGGCTCGATCGCTGTAGGCGGGCGCTTTAATCCCCGCGGATAACGGACTTCGCTTTCGCAGCAATTTCATTAGCGCCGCACCCAGGAGCCCTGTAAATGTCAACGCGAAATTAATCCGCGCTCGTAGCAGGCAAGAGAGCCGCTCTGCACACAGCGCCGCTGAAAGACTCGACTCCGAGGAGTCTGCCGGAACACAGACCGGCGGTGACATCGCAGGCGTCCAAGAGGGAATATTTCCCCTGTTTTTACCGGCGATTACGTCCACAAGGCAGTAATCTCCTTCAATGTTTTTTGACGTAGACAAGCAACTGAAGCTCAAAACCTGTGAAATGCTGTTATATATCTCAATACTAAAATACGTTTGTGTCAATTTCGCGTGATGTATCACTGCAAAGTATCATGAAATTTGGATCATACTTAAAAAGACCTGGTTCAGTATTGTACAAAACGTAGCTGAAAGGAATAACTAATGAGACGAACAGAAATGACACATTTGTTCAAAGATAATAACTATGCTAAAGTGACAGCGATTTACGATGGTCCCTCAAGCATTCCAAAATGCGTAGTTCTTAATAGGCCGTGAGGTCACCGCTGGCAGCAACACTGCTCCGCAGCGTGCTCTCATGCTGGCCAAAAGGTTGATGAGCAGCTTTCAATTCTTCCAGCAGCGTGACAACTGGATGGTCGCTGGTGCACCTGTACGGGCTACAAATGTTGAGTCCTCGCCGCCAAATGTCGGGTCTTGCCCACCCTTCTCGTATAGGGTGCCTAAGGGATGCTGCGTCCTCGGAATGCTATACAAAAATTCTAGATATTAACATTAGTAGTTTCAAATGATAATTAATTGAAACCCTCATCTGCCGACAGGTATTGTTGATATACCTCGTGGGGACAGCTGATAATGTGTGCAAGGAATGGGACTCGAACCCGGTATCTCCTGCTTACATGGCAGTCGCTCTATCCTATTTTTCCTCATTTTGTTCGTTGTTGATCGTTGTTTGGTCGTTGCGGTCGTCACATGACATCCGTTAGAGTTCGTTTGTTGATCCTTTCACTCAGGTTTTTATTACAGAGGCCAACCCGCTCTCTGACCGAACTCGTTGAGCTCCCGTGCCGGCAAATCCATCTGAGCCATCGAGGATACATATGAATAGCGCTACTGCAGGGACTTAACCATTGCACGCTTCCCGTGAGGCCACCGACTGTCCACAATCTACGTACGTAATGTACCTAATAGATATTTGCCTATCTAATCATTTCTCGCGCACACTAAGGTGACGATTCCCGTAAGAGTTCGCCGGCCGGAGCGGCCGAGCGGTCAAAGGCGCTACAGTCTGGAACAGCACGACCGCTACGGTCGCAGGTTCGAATCCTGCCTCGGGCATGGATGTGTGTGATGTCCTCAGGTTAGTTAGGTTTAAGTAGTTCTAAGTTATAGGGGACTTATGACCACAGCAGTTGAGTCCCATAGTGCTCAGAGCCATTTGAACCATTTTTTGATCCCGTAAGAGTTCGGGCAAGCTGTGCGCATTCGCACAGATGAAGGTCCATTGCTGGGTAGCCTCGGTGGCACAGATGGATAGAGCGTCTGCCATGCAAGCAGGAGGACCCTGATTCCAGAGTCTGGCGTGGCACACATTTTCAGTTGTCCCCATCGAGGTATATCAACAACACCTGTCAGCATCTGAGGGTTTCAATTAATTATCATTTATCCTAAAGAAGCCGCACGGTCATCAATGGTATCTGTTCTTTCGAGAACAGTTACTGCCTTCATATATTATCATATTTCAATAACGCACATTGTCAATACTTTGAAATAACAATGGTGTCGCAAGTCATAGGCGACATGCAACATAAATTCGAGTCCTTTGCTATAAATAATGTTCATGCAAGTTTGACACACAGTTTGTGGATCACTGCTAACTACTATCGTAGCACTCTCTGCTAGGCCGTGCTAATACTCTGCGAATACTGTCCACTACAGTCTACCCGAGGCTGATAGGAGCACCGCTTATATTCACTTCGGCTAGATGCCGCTCCTATCGTGGTGACGTCGTGGTCAGCGCGCTACTGGCTGGCGTCTTCTCACCCTCCTTTCTGGTATTGCGTTCTTCGTCTACGATCCGTATCTTATGGTTACGCCGGAACAGTAATGCGTGTCCCAAACGCATCTCCCAAACGCTTCATACTCGTGCTAGATGTAATTTAAGTCGTGGGGTCGTGCAGGTCAGTACATGCACCGAATATTCTCTCGCTCCAAGATCATTTTCATATGGCTGTACGATGCAGTCATGCGTTGCCATCCTCAAAAATGGAGTGACGTGTGGATGCACCCATGAAAAAGTAATAACGTTGACCAGAGAGTGTTAAAATATTTTGTCAATACGCTCATGCAATAATATGCCTCCTCACACCATAACACCTGGACAACATAAACAACCATGTTTGACAATGCTTGACGTAATCTCAAATGGCGAGGGGTGGGAACACATAACGAACCCAGGAACGCTGTCGAACGCAGTCATTCCGGTGCTCCAGGCGCTCTTGTGTGAGGAGGACTAATGTGTGTGCATTCTGACCTCCAAATCCTGGGCCGCCAGTTCCCCTGGTTTAAATCCCATCTAGCACGCGTAATATGCGCTGGAGAAACGTACTACTGTACGTCGACATGCACCATCGACCATCCAATAGTTGTTACCCGTCCTGGTAGAGGAATGGAACGCTCTACTGGCCAGCACGCGAGGACATGGCAGAGCATACGCTGCCGCCCGTGGTAATCACACACCGTGTTAAGAACCATGTCCCGACTTTTTCAGTGTCCAGGTGACCATCGTAAATCGCAGTCACTTCAGAGTACTTATTGTTTTTGAACAAATTGTCTTTTCTGTTCGTCTGATTGCGTATTTATTTGCGCTACCTTCTGTAGTACACTATAGCAGTTTGGGCAGTGTGCGTATTCCACGCTTGCAATAAGATCATGGTGACAGGCTGGTATCTCCACACTGCGGATAGCGCCGTCACTGGTGAAATTGCTGAACTCAGCGGTAAATGTTGCTGGGACCTAAACTATTGCTTTGTTCGCTAAGTGCCTGGTGAAGATACAATGTTCGCCAATAGTAAGTTTCGTTCGTTGTAAGAGGCGACTACAGGATTAATGTTCAGTGCAGCATTCTTGCACAGTCTGAGTTAGCCACATTGCAACAGCAAGGAATCTTGCAAAACGATATGAGTCTCACATTTCTACCCCCAACGGCGCTACCTGTCGACTGGTGTAGTTAGACGACGATCTTGACGCATGCGCGTAATACACATACCATGCCAAAGAACAGCATTGAGGGAAGAGTTTTTGCGCCGCGGATGGCTCACCTGAGGATACCTACAGGGATTCAGCCGACATACCATGGAATGCAATGGACAACGACCGGCTGCAATCGCGAAACTTCTAGTTTGAACCTGTATAAGTTTAATTTTTTATACTGAACGCTTAATATTGACTGGATACTCTTGTCCAGTAGCACAGGCATTACCGCTAGCAGAGAGTCACATAGTCTACTGCTGTCTGCATTAGTAAAATATGTGCTTTTGACAATTCTGTGGCAGAGAAATCTCAGCGCTGATGATATATCACACGAACGTTTTCTAATTTTTGTGTTTAGCTATGTCTGGCTTATTGTTATGAGCCTCCTGACGGGCACATTCCACTCTCTTGTCACATGTTTACAGTGAAAATAAATTGCAGTTATCGTATCCACCAAATCTGTAGGCGTATGTTGTTTATGTACTTGTATGTTGCACATGATTTGTGCTGTTTAATTGAAATCTTAATTGTAAACGTCATTACGTGTATTATTAACTAGTGACATGTAATGATACTACATTTACTTACTTGCATTTATTCCCTGCCTTTTTACTACATACATACACCCACCCACACACACACACACACACGCACACACACACACACACACACACACACACACACACACACACACACATATACATAAAAAAATGTTCAAATGTGTGTGAAAACTCATGGGATTTAACTGCTAAGGTCATCAGTCCCTAAGCTTGCACACTACTTAACCTAAATTATCCTAAGGACAATCCCACACACCCATGCCCGAGGGAGGACTCGAGCCTCCGCCGGGCTATGTATGTGTTAAAGTGAAAATAATGTAAAAAGTTTGGGTCATTTTCTTAACAGGCTCCAGATACTTGGAATGTTAATAGGACTGTCTGTTTCCCTATTTTCATCAAACTCCTCGACAATCCAACTGAGTATTTCATGAAATTCTTACTCAAATATTTAAATAAAATGTACTTCCACAATTATACATTCATGTCCGATTATTTTCTGTGCTTCCTCTTCGTTCTGACTTCGAATAAAACATCTTGCAGGACAATTTTTTGTATCAGCTCTATTACATTCCGTTACATAAAGAAAATAAGTTAAGTCTGCTCAACCGTATTACACTGAAGCGCCAAAGAAACGGTTATAGGCATCCTTATTCAAATACAGACAAATGTAAACAGGCAGAATACGGCACTGCGGTCGGCAATGCCTACATAACACAACAAGTGTCTGGCGCAGTTCGTAGATCGGTTACTGCTGGTTTCCAAGATTTAAGTGAGTTTCAACGTGGTGATATATTCGGCGCACGACCGATGGGACACAGAATCTCTGAGGCAGCATTGAAATGGGGATTTTCCCACACGGCCATTTCACAAGTGTACCGTGAATATCAGGAACCCGGTAAAACGTCAGGTCTCCGATATCACTACGGCCAGAAAAAGATCCTGCAAGAACGGGACCAACAATTACTGAAAAGAATCGTTCAAGATGACAGAGGTGCAGCTCTTCCGCAAATTGGCGCAGATTTCAATACTGGGCCATCAACAAGTGACCTGTCCTCGTGTTCATCTTATCCTTACTATCAGTCTGTTTTGCCTATTAACGTAGTTTTCGGCACTGTTGATGCCATGTGGACAGGAAACTATACTAGATGGGCATGTGGAGAACAGCTTATCGAAATTACATGCCACCTGAAAACTATTCACTGCCTAGGTCTTGAAGATGCAAGTTCACAATGATGCTCACAACTTCAAGTTTTATGTTCTCTGGAAATGAGAGTGCATCCTCGTGATCTGTATTAGGCCCAACAGAGTTTTGTCAATATGGAACTCCTGCCTAAAATCTGCACTTCCTTGCTGCACCCGTTTAGAGGAAATGAAAGAACTGAAAATTCAAGTATTTCAATGCATAACACAGCAGACGTGCGGCAAGTTGTTAGCACATGTTCTTTCTTTGGATTTGTAAATAGAATCCTCAGCAGAATTCACTGCGAATAAATGTCCACGTGCTGAAAAAATCGTCTTGGCGATCTGTTTCAGATCATAGACATATTACGGCTACAGATTTCTTATCTTTAGAAGAAAGAAATCAACTTTCTGGTTCGGTAATTTCACGTGTTGCTCAGAAACTAGCATTCTAGAGTACAAATTATACTTTCAGCAGCTGGATTCTCGCTGTCACCAAGTATTAATTTTATTTTTTTTAATTCTTATTTGAACTGCATTTATCAAATTGACTTAACAGTTAATAATTTATTATTCATAATATCGTTATGTTTAAATACAAATTGCATAAAAACGCTTACTATTCGTAGTGACAGAACATTCGTTTTAGAAAATCAGCTACCATGAAATTCTTTAACCATTATTCCATTCTTTAGCGTTTTTTGATTTCCTCGGTATTAGACATGTTTACTAGATCCATAATAATCTCATGTAAAATAGACTACAATGGGAAGGATAAAAGTTTACAAAGCTCATAGAATGTCTTAAATAATTAAAATGAAACTCATTTTTCCCTGGTCGATTCTCGACTTTTGCGGAACGTTGTAGTAATACACTGCATCATGTCCGACTAATTTACTCCGCATTCCAGGTGTAGTAGCCATATACCATATAAAAAGCAATAATTTCTCCTCTGATGCGACTGTCAAATCCATTTCTTCTGATAGTCAAGGGATGACGCTATTTCCCGTGTGAATTCTGGCGAAAATAAAAGAAAGAAAAGAAATGCGGCCGCTTGTGCATATTGTCTATGGTCTAAGGAGCATCTCTGTATATAGGCTTTGTAACGCTAGCCGACAGTCTAGCGTTTGCCTTCCTGACAAGAGACTTTTTTCACATCGAATTTATTCTGTCTCGTCTGGGTATTCACAGGAGCAGGACGGGCATTTCGTGTGCTTGTCAGCGATAATTCTCTTACTTGTCGGCTCTTGCTATCTTGGGAATTGTGCGGATAGTGGTATGTCGCCAGACTCATAAATTCTACACACCAAGGTGAACAGTCGTATTGTTGCCACTTCCCTCAGTGATTGTAGATATTCTGATGGAATGTTATCTATCCCCTCTGTCTTATTTGATCTTAAGTACTAGAAAGAGCTTTAATATTCAGATTCTAATACTGGATACCCTATCTCTGCTATATCGACTCCTGTTTCTTCTTACATCTGACAAATTTTCCCCCTCATAGAAGGCTATTTCGACTTTGCTATACGCTGAGTCAGTCCTTCCAAAAATCATTCCTTTCTCGATTTCTTCATATTTTTCATGCAGCCATTTAGACTTAGCTTGCTTTACTCTCTATTTATTTCATTCCTCAGTGGCTTGCATTTCTGTATTCCTGATTTTCCCTGAAAATTTTTGTTCTTCGTTCTTTCATCGATCAACTGACGTATTTCTTTTGTTACCCATGGTTTCTTCGCAGTGACCTACTTTGTACCTATGATTTTCTTTCCACTTCCGTGATTGCTCTTTTTAGATATGCCCATTCCTCTTCAACTGCACTACCTAATCAGCTGTTCCTTATTGCTGTATCTATAGTCTAAGAGAACTTCGAGCATATCTCGTCATTCATTACCATTTCCGTATCCTACTTCTTACCATATTGATTCTTCCTTGATAAGCTCTTAAACTTCATCACTACTACGTGGTGATCTGAGCCTATATCTGCTCCTGCGTACGCCTTATAATCCAGTATCTGAATTTGGAATCTCTGTCTAACCATGACGCAATCTAACTGAAATCTTTCTGAATCACCCGGCCTTTTCCGAGTATAACTCCTCCTGTGGTTCTTAAACAGAGTATTCGCTATTACTAGCTAAAATTTCTTACGCAACTCAACTTGTCTTTCTCCTCTCTCATTCCTTGTCCCAAGCCCATATTCTCCGGTAACCTTTTCTTCTTCCCCTACAACTGCATTCCAGTCCCCGATGACTATTACATCTTCGTCTTCCTTTACGTACTGTATTACTCTTTCAATATTCTCAAATACTTTCACTGTCTCTTCATCTTCAACTTGCGACGACGGCATGTACTCCTGAACCATCGTCGTCGGTGTTGCTTTGCGGTTAATTCTGTTAAGAACAACCATATCATTGAACTGTTCACAGTAACACACTCTCTGCCCTACCTTCCTTATCATAACGATTGATACTATAGACTGCTGTTGATATTACACTGTACTCATCTGACCTGATATCCTTGGTTTCTTTCCCTTTCACTTCACTCACATCTACTATATCCACACTGAGCCTTTGCTTTTCCCTTTTCAGATACTGTAGCTTCCCTACCACGCGTAGGCCTCTGACATTCCTCGCTCCGACGCACGGAACGGTAAAAAATTAAGCAGCGGCGGGTTTCGAACACAGGACTGAAGGCGTTTTGGTTTCTAATCAACGATGCTACCCCCCGTCTTTTACTTTTTATTCATTTGCAAGTGGAAAGGTTGGTTGTTGTGTTCATGTAATATCTTAATAAGAAAACATCTGTGAGAGCGAACTTACGCCGTGTGAATGATATTTGTCCTCGTAAAATAAGTTGGACAGTTGTAAGAAACGTGTCCGGAACACAAACTGTAGAAGAAATAAACTGCAGTTAATAATCAATATCCATTGAATTATATGATTAATTACTATCTTCATCTATTAAAGTATCACTTATTATATTAAATTTGTGAAGTTTCATATTCACGTGGTTTATTCCAGAAGTTCGATGAATGTAAGTTAGATGTAATATCAGTGCATCGGTAAGTAGTTGTCCATTCTCTGTTATTACATAGCTGAAGTGTTCTATGGGATTACCACGCTGCGTGTGCGACAGTGCGTCTTCGATATACAAGTTTCCATCTTTGGGACCAACAATGTCACATTTTACGGGCAGTCATGCAGAACGGAATACTCACGAATAAACTGTTTAACTTTTAACCGCATTAACTGTGAATTCATCAAAATAACAAGAAGAAGGATGTCCATATTCATTATTTAGCATGTCCTTTTTCTTCTTGTTCTGAGTAATTGCCGTGCAGGGTGGCCGCTTGGTCTCAGGCGCGTTGCACGGTTCGTGTGGTTCCCCCTGTCGGGGGTTCGAGTCGTCCCTCGGGGATGGGTGTGTATGTTTTCCTCAGAATAAGTCAGTTTAATTTAAACTGAGCAATGTGGAAGCCTAGGGACGGATAACCTCAGCAGTTTGGTCCCATAGGAACCTTCCACAAATTTCTAAATTTTCTGAGTAATTCATCCCTTGCTGCAAGACTTATTTCTGTACTCAGTGATTACATCCTCTCTTCTCGTCTGTATATGGCGCCCTCTTCCCACCTTATGCTGCAACACAGATCACAGTCCCGTTTTAAACTTGTTACCCAACGATAATTTACATTATCATTATTACTATGAAAGTTATTACTATTCATCAGGTGATATGTGGTGTCTGAATTGGTGTGGTCTTTATTATTACTATTACTGCTCTTCATAACAAATGTACAAATTATCAAATGGTTGTTTACAAACATCATTACAACTTTTATCGTTTGTGTTAGCAAATATTTGATGTAAGATGGCAGCCCACGAAATGCCTTTGGCCCAACTGAGTAACCTTTGGATGGATTGGGAAACCATCTGGCTATTCTTCACAAACATGCTGCACGCTGTGCAAATCGTATTAAGAACACGGACGACTTGATCAGCGAGATTACGGTTCTGGGAGAAGAAGATATAATGATTAACTTTGATGTTGTTTTCCGTCAAAAAACGCGTGCGCCTGCTTTCCCAGTCATTCGACAGCCCAGCTGTTGGACTGTTGAGTACCACACCAACGTCGGGTTTGAGCCATATGATGGGCAGTTTCTCGTCCTGTTGGGAGGAGTTGCAATTGGAGCTCGCTACCTTCAACTATAGCAAACCGGAGACTGTGTGCCGGACCGAGACTCGAACTCGGGACCTTTCCCTTTCGCGGTCAAGTTCCCGAGTTCGAGTCTTTGTCCGGCATGCAGTTTTAATCTGCCAGAAAGTTTCATAACAGCGCAAACTCAGCTGCAGAGTAAAATTTCATTCTATAGTAAAACTATTTAGGCTAACATTAAGAATATTGCCTTAGATGCAGTTCCAATGGAGTCTAGTTTAATTACAGCAACGTATATAACACTTTTGAATTTGACCCCATGGACGTGAAATAATTACAGAAACCTACGAATAACAAAATATGATTTATGATCACGTTCAAATTTCCATGGAGGTTGAGAAAAAGGTTTTTATGCCATTCGTTGCGTCCTCGACATACGATAAACGAATTCGTGCCACAGTCCAAATATGTATAAGACCCCTCCCAGAACACACACCTCACCATCATCTGGTCTAAAATCAACGTTCTGAAGTTCCTACTGTATTCATTAACTGTCATTTTAGACGGAAGATGTCTGAGATATTGACTAAGTCACTTCCTCGGTAGTGGATACAGTCATCCACATGTAATACAGGCATTTTCAGGCGAGATATGCATACGGAAAATCCACAATCAACAGTACATGAAGCTTGAGTTTTTGCCACTTTGTGACTCTATGTAGGGATGATTACCTAATTCCTCAACACTGACAGCAATAAGTCAGTCATTGAGGACCAGTACAACTACGACAATTCATGATCACTGTGAAAGATGTATAGGGCAGGGAATGCGCTGTATATATATACACATCTGAGGAATTAACTATCTGCTTTGTAGATATAACAAGATTGAGGGCATTGTGTTCAATTCCTCGACATTACCATCCCTAGACCGACGAATGTCTTCGGGGACAGTATAATAAAAGAAGCGATACATATCAAAATCCGGGAAAACAACGTCGATAACTGTGGCAACATGTAAGTGACTAGAATATAGGGTCCTCCTGTTGCGACATTGCAGCTTGTGGTCTTTGTGTACGATAATAACGAAAACCTCCCTGGAATCGCAGATAGGGAACGTAAAGCAACTTTTAGAAAGTATAGCTCGGACAAACTTCAGGTTGTCCTCGTCTCTCAGATGATGCTATGAATCATGGATAAAGCGCAAGAAGCAGATTCCGTATTTCCAGACTTGCGGAAAGCGTGCCTCATCGCAGACTGTTAATGACAGTCCGAAGCACGCGATTTAGATACTTAGATATTTGAGTGACTCGAAGTCTTCCTTAATCACAGAACCCTATACGTTGTCCACGAAGGCGTGTGTTGATCAGACAAATACACATCGTCAGGAGTGCTCCAATGTCTGATCGCACAGCTCTTGTTCCCTGTATACAAATACTTACACAAATTATCGTCAGGAACCTGCGATCAACGATGCTCTAGTTTACGGGAAAGTGTGGCGGTTGTGTGACTGTAGTATGGGACAGAATGACTTAGAGAAACATTCTGTTAATGTGACGAATGTCAGCTTGCTCTATATGTAGAAAAATGTAAAATAACACAGATCAGCATGATAAACAATCACTTAATTTTAAAATACGGTATTTGTGGTGTGCTTTCTGACGAAGTTACGGCATTTAAATATGTAGACATAAAGTTGGAAAGTGATACTAAATAGAGCGAGTACGTAGGGTCGGTAGGGGGAAGTAAAATAGAAGAACTCTATTGCGTTCACTGCTTCATCTGTAAAGGAGGTCGTGTGTGGATCACCAGTTCCACTCAATCTGGGGTAACACCCTAACTGGAGTAGTGCTCTAGAGTTTCAGATTCCCACCAGGTCGGATTAAAGAAAGATATAGAAGCAATTCAAGAAGCAGGCTGCTAGATTTGTTCCCAATAGCTTCTCTTAACAAGCAAGTGTTACGGAAGTTGTACGTGAATTCAAATGGGAATCCCTAGAGGGAAGACGACGTTGTATGCGCGAAACACTACGCAAAAAGTTTGGGAAACAGCATTTGAGGCTTACTGTAGAACGACTCTACTGCCGCCAACCTACATTTCGCGTAAGGACCGCGAAGAGAAGATAAAGGAAGTTAGGGATCATACGGAGGCATATAGACAGCCGTCTTTCCCTCACTGCATTTGCGAGTAGGACAGGAAGTGAATGGCTAGTAGTGGTTCCAGCCACTTTCCGCCATGCACAATATATTGCCTTGCAAGGCATGTGTGTTGATGTAGATGCACACGCAGAAGGTTTCTCGGAGAACAAAACAGCTGTAGCCACCTCCTGAAAGTCCGATGCGTGTGCTGTTTTGTGGGATTGGACTCAATGTTTGTTGTTGCCCTGAAAGTATGCGGTGGTAATAGTGTGGAGGAGGCTATCTAAGAGACCTGAAAGAAGGATCTGAAGAAAATACCGTCAGCCGCTACTTTGTTAGTTACTTCATTTGGCTATCAGCTTTGGTGCCTCGTTGTCACCATCTTCAGGCCTCTGTATACATCGACAATATCAAGCATTCAGTGGATAATAAATCTGATATGAAACATCAACTGTCATTATTCAAAATAAATTAACCGTAGATATGTATTAGTAAAGAGTGTAAGAAGAGCGATCAAAGATATGAAGATGGAAAACTAAAATGCGTGACGTACGAACATCAGTCACAGCATTGTGATGTATTACTAAAGACGGCTTAAAACACAATGTTTACATAATATTGTGAAATAAAATAAGAGTTCTCAGAATATAGTAATTAAAAAAACCCTCACTTAAAAAATACGGTGTCATGTCGTACAATTGTATCATAAATATAAAGTGCTCGTACAGTAACGAAACGCCCTGAAGACAAAGAATCTGTCTCAATATGTAAATACTGAAAAACAAGGAACCGAAATAATGAAAACATGAAAATGGTAAAGGAATGTGGCACACTAAACCTAGTATTGTAATAGAATTTTGAAGGAATGCAATAAAAGTTGGAAAGGCTAGGAAACCAACAACGAACCTTGCATTTGAGTCAAAGTAAGATCCTAAGATGGAAAGAGACTGTTTTTGCTTTGTATGTAGTTGTGATTCACATGTCCTGTTACCTGTGAGCCATATCGACCACAAAACCGATTTTTAAAAATAAAACATAAGGTATGAAACACAAGAAAATGTGAAACCAGAAGTCATCAACGAAGTAAACAATCCAGCTGTGTGGGTACTGATGTAGAAGAATAGAGAAGGTGAACTCTTAAACTCGCTCACTGAAGCTTACAATGCACAGATACAATTGCGAACAGAAAGCTGGTTGAAACCAGACGTCAATGACAAGGAAGTCCTAATAATGATTATCGTAAGGATAGGTGTCGCCAATGTTGGCGGAGATTTTATTGCAGAAACAATGCGATAAAATCTAGTGAGTTCATCACGGATTCCGAATGCGAATTAATCTGGGTGAAACTGACTATCAAAGAACGATAAAAGATCATGATCGAATGCTTTTATAGACCAAATGGATCAGGATCTGTAGATGTAGAGCGCTTCAGACAGGACTTTCAGAATATCATTACTAATTTTTCTAATCATGCCTTTGTAATAGGGGGTGACTGCAACTTGCCAAGTATAGATTGGGAGATTTATGCAATCAAGGCTGATACCAGAGACAGGAATTTGTGTGGCATTGTTCTGGATGTATTGTCCGAAAATTACCTTGAGCAGATAGAGAACCAAATGATGAGGGTAACGTCTCAGATCTCCTGACAACAAACAGACCTGAGCATATCGAATCAGTTGACGTAGACGAAGGTATCAGTGATCATTGGGCTGTGGCACCACTTATGACGACGGGTCTTACAAGGAATGTTAAGAATGGTAGAAAGATACATTTGTTCAACAAGTGTGACAAGATACAAATTTAAGGATATCTCAGAAGTCAGCCTCAAATATTCGGTGATGAGGACGAAGATGTGGAGAACAAATGGAAAAAACTCAAAGGCATCGGTCAGTATACCCCAGACAATTACGTTCCGAGTAAAGTGTTCAGGGATGGAAACGATCGACCACGCTTTAATAACCCTGTTAGAAAAGCGCTACGTAAATAAAGAGCACTTCATATCCGATTCAAGACAAGTAAAAACCTAGCTGACAAGCAAAATCTGAACGAAGCGAAAACGGGCGTAAGGAGAGCAATGTGAGAAGCCTTCAATCATTTTCAAAGTAAGGCTATGTCAACCGATCTGAGTAAAAACCCTGAGAGATTTAGGTCGTATGTAAAATCAGTAATTGGTTCAAAATGATGTATTTATTCTCTCATCGACCACACGGTACCGAAACGGAAGATAACAGAGATGGCAGAGATGCTGAATTAGGTCTTCCGACGTTGTTTCATCGAGGGAGATTGTAACACTGTCCCTCCTTTCCATCGCCGTACGAACGTCGAAATGGCATATATTGAGGTAATCGACGGCGGAATTCAAAAGCAGCTACTATCGCTTAGTAGTGGAAATGCTTCAGGACCAGATGAGATACTTACAAAAACGTATAAAGATCATACGAAAGAACTTTTTTCCCCTCTAGCAGTAAATTATCGTAGTTCGCTTGAACAATGAACGGTACCCAACGACTCGAAAAATGCGCATTTCATTCAGATTTTAAGAAAGGCCGTAAAACAGATCCACACAATTACAGACCTATATCGTTGACGTCAATCTGTTGCAGAATTATGGAACATGTTTTATGCTCAAGAATTATGATGTTTTGGGAAAATCAACGTCTCCTCTATAAAAATCAATATTTCGCAAACAGAGACCCTGAGAAACTCACCTCGCTCTGTTCTTCCATGAGATCCACAGCGCATTGGACAAGGGCGCTAAGGTTGATGCACTGTTCTTTGTTTTCAGTAAGATATTTGACACCGTCCCGCGTTGCCGTTTAATGAAAAAAATACGAGCTTATCTAGTATCGGAGTAGACTTGTGGTTTGATTCAAGACTTTCTTGCAGATAGAACACAACACGTCGCTCTTAACGTAACAAAATCGACAGACACAGTGAAGTTTGATAGGACCGTTGCTGTTAGCCGTATGTGATGATGATGATGATGGAGTCCGATTCTCCGTCACAGAGCGTAGGGGAACGATGCGGTAGACCCGCACAGCCGTACTAGGCAGGGTCTTGGTGGAGATGGTTTCTCATTACCTTCCTCCGACCGTAATGGGTATGAATGATGATGAAGACAACAACACCCATCTCGTGGCAGGAAAAATCCCTGACCTCGCCGGGAATCGAACCCTGTGACCCCGTCCTGGGAAAGCGAGAATGCTACCGCGAGAGTATGAGCAGTGTTCCTGCAATATATATTAACGATCTAGTAGAAAGCTTTGGACGCTCTTTGAGGCTATTGGCAGATGATGCAGTTGTCTATACCAAAGAACAACTCCAGAAGATAGTAAGAATTTACAGAACGACCTCCAGAGAATTAATGAATGGTGCAGGCTCTGGCATTTGACCCTGAACGTTAATAAATGTAACATATTGCGCATATGAAAAGAAATCCACTACTGTACAATTACGCTATTGATTGCAAACAGCTGGAGACAGCGTCTGCCCTAAAATATCTAGGCGGAACTATCGAGATCGACGTTAAGTGGAATGACCACATAAAACAGATAGTGGGAAAAGCAGACACCAGACTCAGATTCATCGGAAGAATCTTTAGGAAATGTAGCTCATCCACGAAAGAAGTGGCTAATAAGGCGCTTGTTCGCCCGATTCTTGACTATTGTTGATCTATCTGGGATCCCTACCAGGTAGGACTGATAGAGGAGATAGAGGAGATTCAACGAAGACCTGCGCGTTTCGTCACCGGATCGTTCAGCTGGCGAGAGAGCGTTACGGAGATACTAAACAAACTCCACTGGCAGACGTTAGAAGAGGGGGCTTGTGGATCAGGGAGAGATTTTCTATTGAGATTTTGAGACAGCACTTTTCGGTAGGAGTCGAATAACATATAAATTTCCCCCACGTACATCTCGCATAGTGATCACGAGGACAAAAGTCGAGAAATTAGAGGCAGTACACAGGCTTGTCGACAATCATTCTTGCCACGCACTACTCGCAAGTGGAATAAGGTTGGAGGGATGAGATAGTGGTACCGAAAATACCATCCGCGACACACCATTACGTGGCTCGCGGAGTATGATGTAGATAAAAACTCAGTCAACCTTTACAGGAGCTATCAACTACGTAATGTAATATGATTATTACCGTATTTGCACAAGATCCAACTAGAGAAACTCGAATTACGGATGATTCAGAAGGGCGAGGAAGTTTTCTGTGTACCGTCAAACTGAACTACACCCAAGAGTAGAAAGTAATACTTTTAGAGAGCGAGGGTGCGTTTATGCTGCTGCCACCTCGCTGCTCTCTACTCGCCGGTTCGGCAATTCGGTGATGAATCAAATCCGCTGAGTCTTCCCGGTCCATTTAACCTGCATCATTGCTGCTGGCTACGATGTTTGCCGGCCGATAATATCAAGCCGGTTTGTGTTTCGCACTGCGGCCATCGCCGTACCTTCTGAAACTTTGAGCTGTGGTCGGCTGCTTCATGATCACGATAGCAGTCCAGCGTTTGGTTACTATTTGTTGTGCGTGGTTTCTCGGGGCCTTCATGCAGACAGTTTTGTTTGATTCAAGTGACAGTTTTAAACAGAGGATGAGGAGGAGATTAGTGTTTAACGTCCCGTCGACAACGAGGTCATTAGAGACGGAGCGCAAGCTCGGGTGAGGGAAGGATGGGGAAGGAAATCGGCCGTGCCCTTTCAAAGGAACCATCCCGGCATTTGCCTGAAGGATTTAGGAAAATCACGGAAAACCTAAATCAGGATGGCCGGAGACGGGATTTAAACAGACACTTATATCAGCCGTTTTTAGAGCCATAGCGAAAAATCAGGTATATTTAGCCTTGGTTTCATTGCATTTATTTCCTAAAATAAATACTATTTGTAAGAGCTTTGGGCAATTATGTGAGAGTGAAGTTTCGGTCGATCTAAAGCATGTAATTATTTACACCTTTCGGTACAATCTTAGACATGAAAACATCGATAAATCTAACAACTTTTTTTAGCAACTGCGGTTTTTCGTCTCTAACTTGAAAGGAATTAATTACAATGTTGCAAGCTTATATTACAGTCTATCCAAAGCAAAGTCTCATCTGAAATTATTTTTTTTTAATTTAAAATGCGAAATGCACTTTCTACGAACTGTAGGATAAGGCCAACAAGTAATTGCTTGCCTTCTATAATGTAAAGTGTAGCCCACTGCAAAATCGTAGCAGATGATTGTCCATTATAATATGACGTCTCTGATGTAAAAATTCATATATATTGTGATTATCTTAGAGATGGATCATTAAAATTACACGAGGGACCGACACTAGGCCTGCACAGATCGATAGCAATTGGTTTATTCTATCCCGCGGTGTTTGCCACTACGCTAAACGAATTTAAACCCACGCGAACTCCGTAGGCTTGCCATCGCGGCATTGAAGCCATTCAGTAACTCACATTTACTTGTGAACTGAGACAAATATCAGGGTCACTGTTGTTGATGTTTTTGTGTTGGCAGAGGAGCCAACACCGTGTTACGAGTGGAGGCCGAAATGCACGCGTTTTAGCTCACGCACGCTGGCGTGAACAGGGAAGAACTATACTGACGTAAGGTCTGGAACATGACAAGGAATGAGAATTCAGAAAGCGGACGTAATTAGTTTGATACTTAACTTTAATCCATTAATAATGAACGTCGCTCTTGACGGTACATGATTCACAATAATATCTGTTCAGAATACATTCTTGGAGATAGTAATTATAGTAACTGAATATGGCGCCTTGCTAGGTCGTAGCAAATGACGTAGCTGCAGGCTGTGCTAAACTGTCGTCTCTGCAAATGAGAGAGTATATAGACAGTGAACCATCGCTTGCAAAGTCGGCTGTACAAGTGGGGCGAGTGCTAGGGAGTCTCTCTAGACTAGACCTGCCGTGTGGCGGCGCTCGGTCTGCAATCACTGATAGTGGCGACACGCGGGTCCGACGTTTACTGAAAGACGGCGGCCCATTTAAAGGCTACCACCTAGCAAGTGTGGTGTCTGGCGGTGACACCACAGATGTGGTCTTCAGTCCAGAGACTGGTTTGATACAGCTCTCAATGCTACTCTATCCAGTGCCAGCTTATTCATCTCCCAGTTCCTACTGCAACCTAGATCCTTCTGAATCTGCTTAGCGTATTCATCTCTTGGTCACCCTCTACGATTTTTACCCTCTACGCTGCCCTCAAATACTAAAGTGGTGATCCCTTGATGCCTCAGAATATGTCCTACCAACCAATCCCTTCTTCTGGTCAAGTTGTGCGACAAATTTCTCTTCTCCCCAGATCTATTCAATACTTCCTCATTAGTTATGTGATCTACGCTTCTAATCTTCAGCATTGTTCTGTAGCACCACATTTCTAAAGCTTCTATTCTCTTCTTGCACAAACTATTTATCGTCCATGTTTCAGTTCCATACATGGCTACACTCCATACTAATACTTTCAGAAACGACTTCCTGACACTTAAATATGTACTCGATGTTAACAAATTTCTCTTCTTCAGAAACGCTTTCCTTGCCACTGGCCTCTACATTGTATATCCTCTCTACTTCGACCATCATCAGTTATTTTGCTCCCCAAATAGCAAATCTCCTTTACTACTTTAAGTGTCTCATTTCCTAATCTAATTCCCTCAGCATCATCTAACTTAATTCAGTGTCACTATCATTTTAGAAACTCCTTTGTACTCTTTGCTATATTTCACTTGCAATAATGAATAGTCTAAAGCGTATATGACAGTAACCTACCCGCTATTAATCTTTTCCTGTAGAAGAGTTGTAAATCGAGTGTCCTTGGTTGGTATATAGCATCATTGTCCAATGACTGGCAGGAATTGTGGAAAGGTAAAATCCTCATTACGAAGCTAAGGTAATGCACTACCATGTGCACAAAAATCAGATTTCTTAACCACGTATTTTTTTTTTCAGAATCTATTCAGACTCTTTACGGAACTAAAAAAATCACGTGAATCGAAAAGTAAACTTTTGTTCTCAGGGAATGTAAAGCTTTTAAGAAAGATATTAGAGCATACACCGACGTGGCATAGTCATATGCACCCCTAAGATTTTATGCAACGTGAAAATCAAAGAAGTGGATTTCTCCTGGCCCGGCCCGCAGAGACGTTGCAGCGTAAACTCAACATGGCAACCGGTGAGCAGCGAGAAGCAATGAGCCAACTACCAGCAGCGTGGCTGCAGCATCAACGGACCTTTACATCCTTTGAAAGTTATACTTGTTTTAGCAGAGAAAGAGGGCAGAAGCCAACAGTAGAGAAAGATGCTTACAGATAATTCAGTTGGTAAGTTAATAAGCGTGAGCCGTTTAATCAGATGTGACAATAGTCTTCTGACTGGTTTGAAGCGTCCTATCTTTAATTGCTTTCCTGTGCCAACCTTTTCATCTCAGAGTGGCACTTGCAACCTACGACCCAAATTATCTGTTGGATGTGTCCCAATCTCTGTCTTCTTCTGCAGTTTTTACCAGCTGCAGCTCCCTCTAGTACCACGAAAGTTTATCCCTGATGACTTAACAGATGTCGTATCACCCTGTCCCTCATCTTGTCAGCGTCTTACATATTTTCTTTTCCTCACTGATTCTGGAAAGAACCTCGTCCTCCTTTGTCTCATCAGTCCACCTAATAATTCTTAGTATTATTCTACAGACGCATATATCAGAAGCTTTCATTCTCTTCTGTTCCGATTTTCCCACACTCCTTGTATCACTGCTATCCAAATGCACAGATATTTCTTCTTTAACTTTAGGCCTACACTCCAAACTAGCAGACTTCTCTTGCCCAGGAATTCCATTTTTTGCCACAGTTGTTCTGCTTTTATATCCACGTTGCTCCACCCATCACGGATGACTATGCTGCCTAGATAACAGTATTTCTTAACTTCACCTACTTCGTGATCAACAATTATGATGTCAAATTCTTCGCTGTTCTCATTTCTGCCACATCTCATTACTTTCGTCTTTCTCCGATTTACTCTCAGTCCATATTCTGTAGCCGTTACAAGGTTCATTCCATTCAACAGATACTGTGATTCTTCTTCACTTTCTCTGAGGATAGCAATATCATTAGCGAATCTTACGATATATATTACTTCATTTTGAGTTTCCATTATACTCTTCAAGCTTTCTGTTATTTTCGTCATTACTTCTTCGACACATATACACTGAAGAGTCAAAGAAACTGGCATACCTACCCACCAGACACGGAGTAGTGCCGCAATACGTCGTGCCATGGGCTCGACTAACGTCTAAAGAAGTGATGGCGGGAATTGACAACGTGTATCCCGCACGGCTGTCCATAAATCGGTAAGAGTACGAGGTGGTGGAGATCTCTTCTAAACAGCACATTGCAAGGCATCCCACATGTGCTCAATGACGTACATGTCTGGGGTGTTTGGTGGCCAGAAGAGGTGTTTAAACTTAGAAGAGCATTCCTGCATCCACTCTGTAGCAGTTCTGGGCGTGTGATGTGTCGAATTGTCCTGCTGGAATTTCCGAAGTCCGTCGGAATGCACGATGCTAATGAATTGATGCAGGTGATCAGTCAGGTTGCTTACGTTTAAGTTATCTGTCAGAGTCGTATCTAGACGTATCAGAAGTCCCATGTCACTCCAACTGCACACGTCCCACACCTTTACAGAGTCTCCACCAGCTTGAACAGTACCCTGTTGACACGCAGGGTCCGTTGATTTACGAGGTTGTCTCCATACCCGTACACGTCCATCCGTCTAATTGTATCGAGCGGATGGACGTGTACGGGTATGGAGACAACCTCATGAATCAACGGACCCTGCATGTCAGCAGGAGACTGTTCAAGCTGGTGGAGGCTCTGTAGTGCTGTGAGGTATGTGTACTTGGAGTGATATGGGACCCCTGATAGGTCTAGATACGACTGTGACACGTGAAACGGACGTAAGCATCCTGTCTGATCACCTGCATCCATTCATGTGCATTGTGAATTCCAAAGGACTTGCACAATTCCAGCAGGACAATCCGAGACGCCACATGTCCCACGTCCAGAACTGCTACAGAGTGACTTCAGGAACAATCTTCTGAGTTTAAACACTTCCGCTGGCCACCAAAGTCCCCAGATATGAACATTATTGAGCATAACTGGGATGCCTTGCACCGTGCTTTTCAGAAGAGATCTCCTGCCCGTTGTATCCTTACAGATTTATCCACAGCCCAGATGGATTCAAGGTGTCAATTCCCTCCAGTAGTATTTCAGAGATTAGGAGAGTCCATGCCGCGTCGTGTTCCGGCACTTCAGCATGCGCGCAGAGGCCGTACATGATATTAGGCAGGTGTCGCACTTTCTGTGGCTCTTCAGTGTATTTTTGGAGTGATGAAGAAATATCATTTTTCTACTTGTACTAGCTGTTGGCATACAGAGCGACACGGAGAGTTTCAAGAAATTTTCATAGGCGGGCTGCCACGTAATCGAAAGCCGTCATTCACACACATATGTTGATCTAAATACCTCAGTATTTTCGCAGCGTGTTATGGGGGCGCGGAAACTCTGAGGGAAACGATAGAGACCTCCTGTGCAGTTTCTACGTAAAAGGATCTGTCTTAGTACCGGAAATACATAGCAGATCAGTCACTTACAACTGCACATGGACCAGGGAGCTTTAAACTGGAACAGCAGACGTTCTCGAAAACAGATGTATTATTGGCAGTTTCCTCAAAACTCTTAGGCAAATATCCTTGTAATTCTTTCATGGTCAGGATGAATTCGTCATACCTGACGTTCAGCTTAACGCAGGTAATATTAGGAAACTGTACTGTTTTTGTCAAAATTTGTCCACTCTGAAATGTGATTTTCTTTTGAAATGCATCCCCATAGAATCAGAAATAAGTGCAGAGTCGTAGAACGGGCAGTGCGGAGCCATGTCCTCTTACAATGCGAGGTCTGCCATCCATTCTGATGTTCTAATTTCCGTTCCTGTACACCGTTTTCCTTCATAAATTCAACAATAGCGGGTTTTAAATCTAAAAACCGTATGAGGCATGCCGCTAGACCCAACGCAAGTGCTCTTCAGTAACAGATAAAATCTCAATACTCTTCATTCAGTACCATAAAAACTCTTCCAGCTGGCAGTGGAATAATGCGTCCCTGTTCAGAAATATTACTATACGTACCACCTAGATTTTCAATTGCTCTGTGCCTGCAAATTTAAACCAAAACGCATCCTGATGTACAGTGCAATGAATCCCCGTCAGTTTATGGTTGTTATATTTTGTTCTTGAATGACAAACAAAATTTTTGAATGCTTTCTGCATGATAGTGTATTGTCGTTTCATAGAAAATTTGCAGTCCCCATCGATTTGCGACGGCAAAATAGATATTGGCAATTTCCAGCCCTCATTTCTGTCATCCTCACTCAATTTCTAGAGATTGTTGTGATAGTTCACTGGACTACCTCTTTCTTGTGGAAACAAAACAGCCACTAGCCCTGCGAATGTCCGTGTTACCAGGAACACAAGCGAAGGGCAAACAGTACAGACACCACGATTCTGCCGAACTGGAGAGCGTTGCACTGACCGAGAAGCGGAACACCGCAATACTAAATGAAATGTTTCACCGTAACGAGTACTTCCGAGAAGGACTGAGCAGAGCTTTGAAGGGTCAAGCATCAGCCCACACGCGGCTCACACATCTGCCTAGCGTGCGGTTTGGTCTGCCGTGACCGGCCCTGGTGTATACACTACATGTAGTGTACCATTCCCACAAATGTCGGCCCCCTAGCCAGCTGTCTGACTCAGGGTAATAATTAACATCCTCAAAGAAAAGACTGACATAATTATTAACACACTGAGTATGATTTTATAATCTAGTGTGTTACCGAAATATACACGATTTTCGGAAATTCCCGTTACACAAATCTACAACTTGTATAGGAGAGTAAATGCATAATATTTTGAATAGGTACCCACGTACAGAAGCGTACCGTTTCCTTTCTAAGACTGTTTCAGGTCAGACGTGTAACGCGTCCAATTCTGCTGAGGGAAGGGGAAAAGTCTCAGAGCTGCTAGTCCTGGTATGCAGTACGGTAGGCAGAGTCACGTGTGTTACACCAGACGGTCGCCTGATGTCCATTAACGTACGCCTTGCTGCGAGACCTACAGTACAGTAAACATGGTTCGGTAAAGTTTATCAAACACACAGACATGCTCTTTGTGTATGGCGAAGCTCGAGGTAACGGAAGAGCTGATAACCGGGTGTTCCACGAACGTTCCCCGCAACATAATACGCCAATGCACAAACCTTTAGCTCAGCTTACTCCGTGGCTCCGAGAAACACCGTTGGGAGGCAATACTGTGGTGCCCCACGGCAACGTCGCACGCCCAAGTCTGAAGATGTACTTCATCACGTTGACGGGAACCCGTCAAGGAGTACTCGAACGATTGCGCGTGCAATGCGAGTTTGTCGTAGTATAGTCTGAAACGTTCCGCGTGAGCAAGAATTACATCCGTACCAATTACAAGGGTACACGTTTAGCCGATTATCCACAAAGCGTTGCCTACTGCTCGTGATTCCTGCAACCAGGCGTCGACACACCCCTGTTACTAGGTCGAAAAAAATGGTTCAAATGGCTCTGAGCACTATGGGACTTAACATCTGAGGTCATCAGTCCCCTAGAACTTAGAACTACTTAAACCTAACTAACCTAAGGACTTCACACACATCCATGCCCGAGGCAGGATTCGAACCTGCGACCGTAGCAGTCGCGCAGTTCCAGACTGAAGCGCCTAGAACCGCTCGGCCAAACCGGCCGGCTACTAGGTCGAGTCCCGTTCGCAAATTAATGTAAGTTCGCTAGGGACTGTGTTCTCAATTCGTGAAGTAGGCATGCCTGGTCAGACGAAAACCTTATTGGCATGCGCATTCAGGGATTTAAGCACCAGGTTCTTATTAACGTGTGAACAAGTATCCTGGACGGTCATATGATTCGAAATACGTCCTTTCACTCAAGCAAAATGGTCCTGGATACTTGATCTACTTACCAAACGTAATGGGGACGTTCTTGGAAGCTGCGCCACTGAATATCCGTCAGGAAATGTAGTTTCAGCATGATGGTTAACCATATCACTCCTCACGCGCTGTTCGGAGACATCTGAACAAACCAAATGTCAAAGATGTACAGGCGAAACTGGTCCAACCGCATGGCACCGTGATTACCGGATTCGCCTCCTATGGGCTACTTCTTGTGAGGTCATATGCTAAGTTTAATTTACGAGGCTCCAGTAGAGGCAGAGAGGGATATACTGGCATGTGTTCCAGTCACTTCACAAGAAATTTAAAACACATCAGGTGGGAAAGAGAGTGTGTACCAGAACCTGCTTCATAGGTACAGTGGCTTTAACAACCTTGGTGGTCTCCACATCGAGCCGCTGTTGTAATGCATCAGTATTGTTCTGCATGTACAGTGTAACAGAACAATCTTCATACGTACATTGTCTGTAAGAACGTTGGTGGTCACCACATCCAACAGCCGTTGTGATGCATCACTACTGTTCTGTACGTCATTCTTTGTTTCGTAATATTATAAACAATAGGGCTAAAATGATAAATGGATGTTCCGTTATGTTTCCTTTCGAATTATTATCTAGTAACTGTGTCACACCTAATTCAGTTCTGCAAGCAGAAGTGGGTAAGTGAGACATCTGAATTGAAACCATCGTAGAATTGAAGCAGTACGTTTTAGCACATGGATTCCTATTCAGAATATTGTATAGTCACTCTCTTTTCCAAGTCGTAGAAGTTTGTAACAGAAATTTCTGAACATCGTGTATTCATTGTGTCAGAACAGGTTTTGGAAGGGGTAGCTCCAATAAATGCAATCCAGAATAAAATTCGTGGTTGAAAACAAAAAGGCAAGAGTAATTTTCCTTAATTATCTTCCTCGTAATATCACATCTCTTCGATTTGTATGCTACTAATTTCAAATGCTGAACACTAATTCAGTTACTTTATATTTAATAAAGATAGTTATTTTTATATTGCATGCGACATATGGACAATCGAAATCACCACCATACAAATTAATCCCCAATGTGAGTCATTCGTAATTTGTGATTACATGAATGAAAGTGTCGGTTCTCATTAAGTTGTCGATCAGGTCACGTAAAAAGGGAAACGATAAGAAGGGGGCGCATGTTTCTTATTGGTTGTAATTTAAGGTGGCAGTTTACAGGTCCACATTGCCCAGTCAGCATGCATCTGCTTTCTTCACGTAGTCTGCTCCCTCTGGGTCCAGTGCCTTTTTGGGCAGCTCATAACTCTCCCTATTCGTCTCTGACGGAGATCTTCCTGATACAGTTGAAAAATGACCGTAGGCTACTGTAGACTATGCTAAGTAAGGATAGCCTGCGGTGGATATCCTAGTACCTTTGGTCACTTAAAATGGTAACCACATTATCTATAAGTTAGGTGTGTTGTATACCTGTCGAGTGTTACCTCATTCTCAGCACTTTTTATGTGTTTGCGATCATTGTCTTACTGGATTACCCCAGAATCTCCTCTGGAAACTGAGTGTGAGTATATAGTATAATGAGCTGCGTTACCTACAGAACATTTTTACTCTACATAGTTACCGTCCTGTCTCTTACTAAAAAACTATTTAAAGCAAATTTCAAATACTCATTGTTTAGTTAAGATTTTGTTTGAAACTTGTTGATCTGTAATATGAAAGAGAGAGACGTTCTGTTAAAACGTGTTTCTGTTATTGCCAAATAATTTTCGCATTTATCAGTTATAAAAGGAAACTCTTGTCTTTGATCATCGTGAACCAGAATCTAGTGAGTACAAAAATACAAGAATAATTATATACAATACTGGCCATTAAAATTGCTACATCACGAATATGACGTGCTACAGACGCGAAATTTAACCTACAGAAAGAAGATGATGTGATATGCAAATGAATAGCTTTTCAGAGCATTCACACAAAGGCTGGCGCCGGTGGTGACACCTACAACGTGCTGACATGAGGAAATTTTCCAACCGATTTCTCATACACAAATAGCAGTTGATCGACGTTGCCTGGAGAAACGTTGTTGAGATGCCTCGTGTAAGAAGGAGAAATGCGTACCATCACGTTTTCGACTTTTATAAAGGTCGGGTTGTAGCCTATCGCGATTGCGGTTTATCTTATCGCGACATTGCTGCTCGCGTTGGTCGAGATCCAATGACTTTTAGCAGAATATGGAATCGGTGCGTTCAGGAGGGTAATACGGAACGCCGTGCTGGATCCCAACGACCTCCTATCACTAGCAGTCGAGATGACAGGCATCTTATCCTCATGGCTGTAACGGATCGTACAGCCACGTCTCGATCCCTGAGTCAACACATGGGGACGTTTTGCAAGACAACAACCATCGTCACGAAAAGTTCGACGACGTTTGCAGCAGCATGGACTATCAGCTCGGAGACCATGGCTGTGGTTACCCGTGACGCTGCATCACAGACAGGAGCGCCTGCGATGATGTACTCAACGACGGACCTGGGGGCACGAATGGCAAAAGATCATTTTTTCGGATGAATCCAGGTTCCGTTTACAACATCATGATGGTCGCATCCGTGTTTGGCGACATCGCGGCTAATGCACGACCGCATGTTGCAAGTACTGTACGGGCCTTTCTGGATACAGAAAATGTTCGACTGCTGCCCTGGCCAGCATACTCTCAAGATGTCTCACCACCTGAAAACGTCTGGTCAATGGTGGCCGAGCAACAGGCTCGTCACAATACGCCAGTCAATTCTCTTGATGAATTGTGGTATGGTGTTGAAGCTGCATCGGCAGCTGTACCTGTACACGCCATCCAAGCTCTGTTTGACTCAATGCCCAGGCATATCAAGGGCGTTATTACGGCCAGAAGTGGTTGTTCTGGGTACTGATTTCTCAGGATCTATGCACCCAAATTATGTGAAAATGTAATCACATGTCAGTTCTAGTACAATATATTTGTCCAATGAGTACCATTTTAACATCTGCATTTCATCTTGGTGCAGCAGTTTTAATGGCCAGTAGTGTAGACTCTTTTTTTTTATTTTTGCATGTAAACTGTACTTGCGTTAAAAGTATTTGTTTTGGTTACGTAAAAGCGCATAAGGTAAGTGCGCAGCTAATTTTTTATTTATATAATGAAATTTGTATTTTATGAGGGTATAAAATAGTTATTGGAGAAACACTGAATGAGGTGTGAGACCAATAACTATGTGCAAAGCAAACAAGCCAACAAACCACAAAACAAAGAGAAATCGCTAGCTCCTAGTCCCCCTCTCACACACAAATTTGTTTCCTTCCCTACCAATACTGCGTGATTTACATACTGTACCGAAACTAGCGAGACACAGTTTTTTTAGAGAGCAGCTCTAGTTTGTCCGCCGCGCTCGGTGGACCCTCATTGCGAATGTAGTGGGCTTTTGTAGCCGTGTTCTTATCTGCCGGCCCATTTTTCAACTGCACACTACTGTACCCCCATCACTGTTTACGTGATTCTGTAATTTGGTCCTTCACTGTAGCCATTACATCTCAAAGAGATTCGCACTTTGTGGAGCTCCTACATTATACCGCAGTTTGGATGAGTGCTCTTCATACGCGTACCCATGTAACTCACCCACGAATGGAGTGGCTTATAAGGCGCTTATTTGCCAGAGTCTTGAGTATTGTTCATCTATCTGTGATCCCTATCAGGGAGGACTGATCGAGGAGTTAGAATAGATCCAATGAAGATCGGCGCGTTTTGTCACGGGATCGTTTAGCTAGCGAGAGAGCGTTACGCAGATGCCAAACAAACTCCAGTGGCAGACATTACAAGAGAGCCGTTGTAGATCACGGAGAGATTTACTATTGAAATTTCGATACAGTAGTTTTCAGGATTCAGAAAACATATTACTTTCCTCCACATACATCTCGCGTCTTGACCACGAGGAGAAAATTCGAGAAATTAGAGCCAATATATAGGCTTACCGACAATCATTCTTGCCACGCACTATTCGCGAGAGGAACAGGGTTGGAGGGACCAGATAGTGGTACTGAAAGTACCCACTGCCACACACCATTAGGTGGATAGCGGAGTATGATGTAGATTTAGATGTATCCAACGTCACTCTTCTGCCGCTGATGGTCCTGTGACATGGGGTGCAGATATTCGTCAGTGCTGATGAATTTCTCTTAGGCTATGCCGATGTGTACGAGTCAGTGACCTGTAAAACTTCACGTGCAGCAATATCAACAGTCCTCTGTTTCACATTAGCGAAACTGAAACCCAAGACTGATATTTGAAAAACAGAACACAGTACAGCTGTGTAAGTACCTCATGAACTGCCCGTCAATACACTGTGAGACATGTCTCGCAGCTAGGTATAACCGTATCCATTATTAACTGTTCTATGTGACAAACACTTCCATTATATTAGCTTCAACAAATGTGTACATACTTCTCAGATGACGTATTTTCAATACTCTTCAATGGGAACTACATTTTGGTAAGTTGTTCTGGAGCTCTTTCAGATATATTCTTCATAAAAAAACGCTGTTGTCTCTTGAGTTCCGCATAACAATTGCCCACAGAAAAATGGTTTGGATCGTAGAATAGTTCAAAAGTAATTCCTCTACGCAATTGTATATAAGCTTTGGATGCAGCTAGATTCCCTGCCTAAGAGAAAATGTGCCTAGAAATAAGGGATCTCTGCACAACATTTGATTACTAAATGTCAAACAATATTTCCAGAGTAGAAGTGTGTGCAAGACTGGAACCTAAACAAGGAACCTTATTTTTTCAGGCCATCATGTTAACGAGAAGCTATCCGGGTCTGAGTTACGGCGCGCCCACAGTTTGAAATCTGCTACTACCTCACACTAGCTTCACAAACCTTCTAAAGAGCACATGGTATATTGGTACCAAGCCCCTACTACACCTTACCGGTGAAATAATTCAACTGTTCCTGAACTGAAGGCCGCCATTTTGCATGAACAAATGTGAATACTGGTCTATGATTTAAGGGATAGGAGGGACTCTGAAAGGAAACCGAATAAATAAATAAAAAAATGTAGACTTCACAATCCCCACTTAGTAATCAAACCCTTGTCTAAAGAGCATGAAGTTTCCTGGTGCTTTGTATTAGGTAACCATCAAAAAATGAGAAGTAACAAATATAATGGGTCTTTGTTTTAACTCTAGACAACTAAATATCTCAATAACGACGCATAGTATGAAAAAAGGCTTAAATGAAAAGTTAATAGTAGTAAAGGGGACGTCTGTCTGTTCTACAACCGGCAACATTCTAAACAACCCTCCTACGTGGGCGGGGTCAACTTTGTATATTCAAAGGGGAATCCTTAATTTTTATTCCATATTCTGATTCTACATCAAAAAATACGTACTGTTTACTCACACCATTGTTTCCCATTGGTGGTAAATGGAACTGTAATAGACAAATATCAAGTGTGCCTGCTTTTGAAATTAAGAAGCAATGCATTTGCTTATGTACTTCACTTGAAAAACTTTTGCGTTGTGAGGACTGATATTTATGTTCATACGTTACTTGAGTGTTGCAAATGTGATTGTACAGTACAGATCAAGCATCCCAATAGTGAGAGGCGAGGGGAATCACTGAAATCAAACATCCCTCTGGGAACGGAATACTATTACATCTACGTCGTTGTTTCTGAATAACGCCAAATGCAATTTCTAACTACACACGGCTAACCATATTGTAGTGTACAACGGAATTTGCAACACTAAAGTAAATTTCTAATATAAATATCAACTGTTAAAATGCAAAGGTTTACAATTATATCTTAAATGAAATGTAGCCTCAAATGCGCTGGTTCTTAAGTGGAAAAACAGGCACACTTGGTATTTATCTAGTACAGCACCAGCGACCAAGAATGAAAGAAAAAAAAAAGGTTTGAGTAATCCGTACGTATATTTTTGGCGTAGAATACGAATATGCAATTAAAATGGGGGTTTCGTCTTTGGCAACATTAAGTGGACCTAACCAACGCAGGAGGGGTGGTTAGGAGATAGCCAGTTGTGTCACAGACAGAAGTCACCTTTACGAATATACACTTTTCACCTAGAACCTTTTCTTCGTACGATGAGTCGTTTGCGAGATAATTAGTTGTCACAAGTCAAAACAAACACTCTGTATATTCAAGAATCTGTGGTTCGTTTCCTACTAGAAGGAAGGAAAATGCGTCAGGTTAGCGATTCAGGATAGCTGCATGAAACATACGCAGTAGCAGATGATGAGATTATTTTATCGTTCACTAACTTTTTCGCTTTCGATTCCTGTTTAATATTGCTGGCACGTACTCTGAGTCAGTCTTTTGCTATTAGATTTCAGTCTTTAATTTATTTTTGTATGGCATAATTTTATGTACCTTCCTTTCCACAGTTTTATCTAATTTTTGGTCACACAGCTTGTATT
Organism: Schistocerca cancellata; assembly: GCF_023864275.1. Lineage (NCBI taxonomy): Eukaryota > Metazoa > Arthropoda > Insecta > Orthoptera > Acrididae > Schistocerca > Schistocerca cancellata. The sequence goes on from NC_064634.1 coordinate 229,954,122, forward strand.
TCAGTAATTTTTGTCTCAAATATAACTTGAGCAACCCACTTCATTTTCACACTTTTTTCTGGCAACAGCCACTCAGATTCTTCATGAACGTCATTTGAATGTGTTATGTCATTGTTTATGTAACATTATATCAGATATATGACATCATTTACTAAGTGCAAGCATGGCGTCGTGCTGCCAATGGAGGTTTCAGTATGGGGACGCTACACTAGCACCAATGAGCGGTTCAGTTATTTTTGGTAAGTCTATATGACTGATGTAGACTGAATTACTCATTCTGGCAATTTACGCGTCCACCAGTCGCAACGTCTGCTTCACGGGCTCCTTAACGTGAATGCACTGTAGTACCTCGCAGCGGAGATGAAGTAGATATTAAAAACAGAATGTTCCTCTTATCTAATAACCTAGCTGTGCCCATCGATAAACAAAAGCATGTCTATTCTCCGTGCGTCTGGCACAATCTACACTGCACTCAGCGCACTATTAAATGATCTGATACTTTTCAAGAAGAAGCTCAAACTCTTCTAACTGTTTTCAAAAATTTAAAGTTAATGACCAGTATTCCACTTGTAAAATCGTAAAACAAATGCTCCCCATCTTCTGTCTTTTACGCAACTTTCTCCTTTCAGTTCTCAAACTACACTCCTGGAAATGGAAAAAAGAACATATTGACACCGGTGTGTCAGACCCACCATACTTGCTTCGGACACTGCGAGAGGGCTGTACAAGCAATGATCACACGCACGGCACAGCGGACACACCAGGAACCGCGGTGTTGGCCGTCGAATGGCGCTAGCTGCGCAGCATTTGTGCACCGCCGCCGTCAGTGTCAGCCAGTTTGCCGTGGCATACGGAGCTCCATCGCAGTCTTTAACACTGGTAGCATGCCGCGACAGCGTGGACGTGAACCATATGTGCAGTTGACGGACTTTGAGCGAGGGCGTATAGTGGGCATGCGGGAGGCCGGGTGGACGTACCGCCGAATTGCTCAACACGTGGGGCGTGAGGTCTCCACAGTACATCGATGTTGTCGCCAGTGGTCGGCGGAAGGTGCACGTGCCCGTCGACCTGGGACCGGACCGCAGCGATGCACGGATGCACGCCGAGACCGTAGGATCCTACGCAGTGCCGTAGGGGACCGCACCGCCACTTCCCAGCAAATTAGGGACACTGTTGCTCCTGGGGTATCGGCGAGGACCATTCGCAACCGTCTCCATGAAGCTGGGCTACGGTCCCGCACACCGTTAGGCCGTCTTCCGCTCACGCCCCAACATCGTGCAGCCCGCCTCCAATGGTGTCGCGACAGGCGTGAATCGAGGGACGAATGGAGACGTGTCGTCTTCAGCGATGAGAGTCGCTTCTGCCTTGGTGCCAATGATGGTCGTATGCGTGTTTGGCGCCGTGCAGGTGAGCGCCACAATCAGGACTGCATACGACCGAGGCACACAGGGCCAACACCCGGCATCATGGTGTGGGGAGCGATCTCCTACACTGGCCGTACACCACTGGTGATCGTCTAGGGGACACTGAATAGTGCACGGTACATCCAAACCGTCATCGAACCCATCGTTCTACCATTCCTAGACCGGCAAGGGAACTTGCTGTTCCAACAGGACAATGCAAGTCCGCATGTATCCCGTGCCACCCAACGTGCTCTAGAAGGTGTAAGTCAACTACCCTGGCCAGCAAGATCTCCGGATCTGTCCCCCATTGAGCATGTTTGGGACTGAATGAAGCGTCGTCTCACGCGGTCTGCACGTCCAGCACGAACGCTGGTCCAACTGAGGCGCCAGGTGGAAATGGCATGGCAAGCCGTTCCACAGGACTACATCCAGCATCTCTACGATCGTCTCCATGGCAGAATAGCAGCCTGCATTGCTGCGAAAGGTGGATATACACTGTACTAGTGCCGACATTGTGCATGCTCTGTTACCTGTGTCTATGTGCCTGTGGTTCTGTCAGTGTGATCATGTGATGTATCTGACCCCAGGAATGTGTCAATAAAGTTTCCCCTTCCTGAGACGATGAATTCACGGTGTTCTTATTTCAATTTCCTAGAGTGTATTATGTGACTTTCTCTTCTCCTATCTTCATTAATAATTATATTTTGTCACGTCCCTCTTTCTTTCCCTGCCTTCCAGGCCTCCTCTCATGACCATTTCGCCTGCAATTATAGTTTAAATCTATCTTCCTGGAAACTGTCACATTGTACAACACATGAACGAATGTAAAATGTATTTACTTTCCTACACTATAGCTTTTACTACATGTGATCAAAAGTATTCTGACACCGACAAAAACGTAGTTTTTCATATTAGGAGCATTGTGCTGCCACCTACTGGCAGGTACTCCTTATCAGCGGCCTCACTAGTCATTAGACAACGTGAGAGAGCACAATCGGGCTCCATGCGGGACTCATGGGCTTCGAACATGGTCAGGTGATTGGGTGTCACTTGTCTCATACATCTGTACGCGAGATTTCGACACTCATAAAAATTCCTAGGTCCACTGTTTCCGATGTGGTAGAGAAGTGGAAACGTGAAGGGACACGTACAGCACAAAACCGTACAGGCCGACCTTGTCTGTGGACTGACAGAGACCGCCGACAGTAGAAGAGGGTCGTAATGTATAATAGGCATACATTTATCTACATCTACATATCTACATCTACATATATACTCCGCTAGCCATCAAGCAGTGTGTGGTGGACTGTTCCACTCGTGGATCGCGCGAGGGAAATACGATTGTCTGAATGCCTCAGTACAAGCTCTTACTTCCCCTATCTTTGAATGATGATCATTACGGGATTTGAAAGTTGGTGGTAATAATATATGCTCTACATCCTCGGTGAAGATTGGATTTCGGAATTTAGAGAGCAGCCCCTTCTGTTTAGCGCGTCGTCTATCTGCAAGTGTGTCCCACTTCAAACTTTCTATGAGATTTGTAACCCTCTCGTGATGGCTAAATATACCAGTTACGAATCCTGCCGCTCTTCTTTGGACCTTCTCAATATCTTGAATCAGACCCAACGTGTAAGAGTCCCATACAGAGGAACAATACTCTAAGACTAGACGAACTAACGTATTGTAAGCTATTTCCTTTATTGAAGGAGTGCATCGCTTCAGCATTCTACCAATAAACCGCAATCTAGAGTTCGCCTTGTGTAATCTGATCATTCCATTTGAGATCATTTCAAATAGTCACACCCAGTTACTTGAGTGATGTTACCGATTCCAAAGACTAATCATTTATTTTGTACTTATACTTTAATGGGGATTTTCGCCTTGTTATACGCAGTAGATTACACTTACTAATATTGAGAGATAACTGCCAGTCATTACAACACTCATTTATTTTCTGCAAATCCTCATTGATTAGTTCACAACTTTCGTGTGATACTACTTTCCTGTAGACTACAGCATCATCGGCAAACAGTCTAAGGCCTCTGTCAATACCATCAACCAGATGAATTATCTAGACCATGACTAGACCATCACACAGGAATTACAAACTGCATCAAGATCCACTGCAAGTACTATGACAGTCAGATTGCAGGTGAGGAAGCTTTGATTTCATGGTCGGGCGGCTGCTCATAAAACACATATCGGGCCGATAAATGCCAAACAACACCTCGCTTGGTGTAACGAGCGTAAACATTGGACGATTGAACAGTGGAAAAACGTTTTGTGGACTGACGAATCACGGTACACAATGTGGCGATCCGATGGCAGGGTGTGGTTATGGCGAATGCCCGGTGAACGTCATCTGTCAGCGTCTGTAGTGTCAACAGTAAAAGTCGGAGGCTATGGTGTGGTCGTGTTTTTCATGGAGAGGGCTTACACCCCTTGTTGTTTTGCTAGGCACTATCACAGCACAGACCTACCTTGATGTTTTAAGCAGCTTCTTTCTTCCCAATGTTGAAGAGCAATTTGTGGATGGCGATTGCATCTTTCAACACGATTGAGCACCTGTTCATAACGCACGTCCTGTAGTGGAGTGGTTACTCGACAATAACAACACTGTAATGGACCGCCCTCCACAGATTCCTGACCTGAATCCTGTAGAACACCTTTGGGATGTTTTGGAACGCCGACTTCGCGCCAGGCCTTACCGATCTACATCAATACCTATCCTCAGTGCAGCACTCTGTGAAGAATGTGCAGACATTCCCCAAGAAATCTTCCAGCACCTGACTGAAAGTTTGTCTGCGAGAGTGGAAGCCGTCATCAAGGCTAAGTGTGGGCCAACACCATATTAAATTCCAGCATTACCGATGGAGGGCGCTACGAACTTGTAGGTCATTTTCAGCCATGTGTCCTGATACTAGTGATCACATAGTGTATTGAAGGTAATGTAATATACACAGATCCCCGATTAGATATAAGAGACGACCCATGTTTACACTACTGAAGGTAATGTGATATATGTAGATCCCCGATTAGATGTAAGATACGACCTGATTGTCAAATATTACTAGCAGAATAAATATCAACATATAAAGATATGAAACCTGTGTTCACAGTGAAAAAGCGAGTTACTGCATAAGAAGTAAATCACGCGAAAACGAATCACCGCATCATACGGCAGTACTAGAGCACTTAGTGGATTCTTCTTTTCCCTAGTGTGTATCACATATAGCAGACGATCCGCCTTTTTATGATATGGAAACTTTTATTTTAATTTAACTTTGTCGCTGGATGCCCTCCCTAATGCTGTGGGGCGGCGGTGCTTTAATGTCGCTTCGCTGTTGCTACCCCGCAAGGCTTGTAAATTACTTTCATGAGCATCCAGAAAGTAGCATGAAACTTGATATTCGCCTTCTACATTCCAGTTGTCCACATTTCAGCTCGTGTCAACTGAAGAATAAAGTCCTACTCTCTACTTCAAGAAGAGTAAGGACACAACGGTGGAGGTTCAGTCTTTTAAGCAATAAAAATATATTAAAAACCTTGTTGTTTGACACAATCAATATCTTTTATGTAGAACATCTACTTCTCACATTTCAGAGCCTAAATCTCCTCAAATTCCATTTCATGTTAATTGCTGTTCAGAGACTATTTCTTCTGTTAATTCAAAGCACTGTTTGCTGCTCGCCTAGAAGTGGTAGATTTTCAATACTTCATTTGCAAACAAACGGAATAAATATTTCAATTATCGCTGTTCACACGAAAGTTTACTCCAAACATTTTTATGATTGCGCTTTCTTAAAGCATTTTTCCCTATATCACTGGAAGGTGTCCGTATACATCCATCCGGTTGCGGGTAACATGGCAACGAACTTCACCGTGGAGCCCAGTGCCGACCTGTTTGATGGCGGCATTCATTGTTGGCGAAAAGCTTTTATCGAAGGAACGATGAGGCATCTTCGGTGTTGCTTACATATGCTCCGTTGCGTCCGGAGCGGAAAGCGAAACCAAACGGATGCCCCTATAACACCAGTTCCTCTTTTCTGCCTTTAGAGAGTTCCCTGCCTGCATACTAAAATATTAATAACTTCTGCAGTTGACATCACATCGCCTCTGTAATTTTTCCTTCAGAAAATCTACACTTCAAGTATAGTTGACTTTAATTTTAATTTAATGTCTTATTAAGTACAACCGTTAAGATTTCTCCAATGAAACCCTGAGTGGTGTCTACTCTCTGAACTGTCTCTTCTATTGCTCTATATATTCATAAAATCCGCTACATGCATTGTAATTTGGTACATGGTCATTACATCTTATCTAAAATATAGTGCTGTATTTTCAGTACTATGACTTTCATTTAACTACAGGATAGTCTACAAAGTCTTCCTGTTTCTTAATTCAAAATTCATGTTTCTCAAAAAATCTTCAAAGGTATTGAAGATATCTTTACCAAACGTTCTACATCCTAATTTGACGTCAAAACACATGTATTCTCAAAATTTACTCTTTGTATATCTTTTTCCTGCTAGATGCAAAATTACGAAATAAAATCGACGTTTATGGAAACTGATTATTGGAAATCACACTAACTTAGTATATCTTTCATTTCTACACTTTTCTGTGAGAAATACAAAATTAAAACAACGTCCAGTTTTTGCATTACAAAACTGTGCAACACATTGTCTGCCACAAGCACACGTAGAAATGGCGCTCGAATTGACGTTTGAGGCTCGGTAGTGTAGGGGAAGAAGCCCCTCTCTCCCGCTCATTCGCAGGTTACTACGCAGTAAGAGCTCTTCCTCCCCCCCCCCTTCCCCTCCCAACGCCACAGTCGTCATTAAACGTAAGAGAAAAATCGATTTGAGCTATTTGTCAGTGAATCGTGCAAACTTTGTTATATGTGCTATCGTATTTTAACTGTTTGTGCATCGTATTCCCTGAGGCGGAATTTTGTGAGACAGACGGGTAAACGAGCATGGAAAACCACCTAAAATCCACACTCAGAATAGCCTGACAACTGTCGTCAAACCTACCTAACAAACTTGTTTTCGAATGGTTGAGACATGGGTTCTTATTCAAAATATTAGGTACTCACGTGGGATCCCATTCAAAATATTATGTAACTACTCCCCTCTACAACTCCTAGAAGTTAGTAACAGGAATTTACGAAAACCCTGTATATATTAAGGGCGCCTATTCCATTTTAATTTATTAATAGTAGACATAATCGTTAACTGTGGACCTGAAAAGGACTCGTCTACATATATGACGGAAGAGTCGAGTGATTGCCTTGCTGAAACCTGGCAAAGAAGTAAATGATCCAAACAATTTTAGACCAGTTGCATTACTTTGTCAACTTTACATATTGCTGTAAAGACTGATTTTAAACCGCCTATCACCTGCAATTGACCTCTCACTTACACGTCAGCAATCTCGATTTCGTCCACGTTAAATCTGTACTGCACAACTGCTAAATCTTACACAGTTTATAAAACATAGCTTTGAAGCTCGAGTGGTGACAGGAGTGGCATTTGTCGACTTATCAGTGGCCTATGATACGGTCAATCACCAGTTACTACTAGTCAAGGTCCACAGTCTGACGAACCTCATCGCATCCCCTCTGCAGAATCGCAGGTTCTTCGTCGACTTTCAAGGACAGCGTAGTCGATGGAGACTACAGAAGAATGGCCTCACTTAAGGAAGTGTTTTGGCTCCAGTTATGTTTAATATATGCACGAACCACCAACCTATAGCCCCAAACACCAGGAGCTTCTTATTTGCTGACGATCTCGCTCTAGCCACCCAGAGCACAGATTTTTAATCAGTGCAGAACAACCTCACTAATGCCTTTGGAAGTCTGGCTAGATGCTACAACACAAACCAGCTTAAACCAAACCCTTCAAAGACGCAAGTGTGAGCTTTTCATTTGAGAAACAAGGAAGCTACTCGCAAGTTGAAAATAGTATGGTCGGGGGTCGAACTGGAATACTACGAGACTCCAAAATACCTAGGGCTGACACTTAACAGATCTCTCACTTTCAAAAAGCACTGCATGAAATACAAATTGAAAGTTTCCCCCAAGAACAATCTCATACGGAAACTGTCTGGGTCACAGTGGGGTAGTCAACCGGAAACGATCAGAACATCTTCAATGGTACTGTGGTATTCTGCGGCAGATTATGCCTGTCCTGTTTTGTATAATTCAACTCATGACAAACATGTGGGTGTAGCTCTCAACGAAACCTGCAGAATTATATCAGGTTGCTTGAAATCCACTCCAGTCGAAAGGCTTTACCATCTCGCAGGAAGAGAGACAGCTGCAAAGAAGCAAAGAAAGGCAGTGGAACAGGAAATTATCCATCCTCTGATCACGTGGTCCAGGGTTCGATTCCCGGCTGGGTTGGGGATTTTATCTGTCTGGGGACTGGGTGCTGGTATTGTCTTTATCATTTCATTATCATTGTCATTCGTGACAGCGATTCGATTGGAATACTGAAAAAAATTGGACTGTGTAGAAATTGGGACTTTGTATGGGCGCTGATGAAAATACAGTTGAGCGCCCCACAAACCAAAGATCATCATCATCATCAACCCATCCTCTGTATGGGCTTCAACCGCGTCCGCAACGACTGAAGTCAAGAAAGAGTTTCCTTAGGAGATCAAAGGAACTTAGAAACACTGCTGAAAAAAGCTAGGTTACAACTATGGAGGGCTGCGACCTACCTTCCACCTGGTTGGAAAAGAGTTGTTAAAGCTTTTCCTCCAGGCCATGACGGCCAACGGACATCTTGGAAGTCCCCGAATAGACTTAGATCCGGAGTTCGAAGATCGAAAGTTAACTTGGCAATATGGGGAGACACTGATCCAAATGACATTCGGTGTGACTGTGGAGAAGAACAGACAGTTCGGCACTTGCTTCGGTGTCGACTTTGCCTTGTCACCTGGACAGAAGATAATCTTCAACAAACAACGGAAAATGGACTGGAAGTGGCCCAGTTTTAGTCAAAAATAATTTACTGATAACTGTGTAAAATGCATGTTTATGTAACTGTATCTATCTAAGACAAGAATAATAATAATTTATTAATAAGAGTTTTCGACTGTTTTCCACAGTAATTCAGTAGGTTTTAAGGTAGTAAACCCCCATTTGACTGTATATTACTATATTTGTGTTCTGCACTATCTAGATCACTATTGCTGCACGCTCCAGTTTTTATGTTACTGTGTCCATTACAGTCTTTTCATCTCATTTTGTTTGTGTAAGAAAGGTTTCTTGGAAGCTATGTATCTCATCAAACCTTGTTCACAAAGACGTCGTTGCCTTTCTGAGACAAATATTTGCTTCCTCGAGAATTTCAGGTGCAGCTCGAGTCCTCTGACGTTTACTCCTGAACTGATAGTCCCTGTATGATGATACTCTGGGTCTTTCACATCGCGAAACACTAACTATGGCACCAGTTTCTTTGAATCGTTCATTATAAATACCACTACACCGATAGTGTAGTATATGATGATACTCTGGGTCTTTCAGATCGCGAAACACTAACTATGGCACCAGTTTCTTTGAATCGTTGCATTATAAATACCACTACACCGATTGTGTTATTACTGTCCCACTTGAATAGCCTTCCTGAAGTAGAGATCCAGTTACAGTACGTTTCTTAGTTCTAACCTCCTACTTCCGTCATATTAGGTGGTATGATGGTATAAAGCTGTTCAGGTACACAAACCCTCTGTTAGATGCTCGCAAAGTACTATACACTAAAGCAATACGATTGCTACACAAACAGCTGAATTCCGATGGATCCGTCTTAGGCAAAGGCACACTGTGTTGTTGATAATCATCTATATGAACGACCAGTCAGATGCACAACACAAGCGCTCAGTCTTTACCTGTTCAAACCTTTTTGCCATCAGGACGAGGATATAATTGAATATTGATTTCGAAATCCCTGTTTTAACCACAAATCCACAGTTATGATGTATGATCAAAAACTTGGGACCTATGGTGTACTTGCACAAACATACCCAACCATGGCTAATGACCTTTGCTGTGTCATGAACGGTGCCCGTATTGAGCATTTGTTATGTGAGTTAAAAGCTTGCAGTGATCGTCTATCCGCCGATGCGTGTCATTTCCCGTACGTCTTGCAGTTTTTCCGTAATTGTCTTCTGAAAACACCACGGTAGTTATGAACAAAACCGTGAGCATTTGTTACGTGAGTTAAAAGCTTGCAGTGATCGTCTATCCGCCGATGCGTGTCGTTTCCCGTACGTCTTGCAGTTTCTCCGTAATTGTCTTCTGAAAACACCACGGTACTTGTGAATAAAACCGTGTTTTGTAGTATAGCCCACAGATACCACGAAAAGACTTCCGAACGGCGTTCAATTAACTTAAAATCTCGTTTTGTTTTTTTATTTTTGTAAGAAAGGAAATGAAATGATTGTGTGGCATTTTTGCTCGAGAGACCCCATCCGGGGAAGTTCGGCCGCCGGGTGGAAGATTTATTTGAGGTGACGCTACATTGGGCGGATTGCGGGCTTATAATAATAAAATGATGAGGACAGCACAACACAAAGCCGGGAAACGAACCGGGCCTGCTACGCAGGAGGCAAGCACGTTAGCACTCAGGTAAGCAGGCGGACTATCTTTCTAAAATAATTAATTGACTAGCACTGCTGGTAAAGCATAGCATTTGTTTTCCACAGGCGGACTTCATGACGCAGTGGTTAGAAATATCGGCTCAAATTATTTCGTTAATTGCTCCTGTTTTGCGGGATAAAAGTGCGCGACCGACTGTGTGGTATATCACTCCGAAGATTGCCAATAACATTTCGAAAGGTAGTCGCTTCAGTGCCTCGTACGAAACGGCCCTTAGATTTAGGAAGATGGTGCTATGAAACGTAGCGTAAACGAATGGCTGGGACTAAAGGACTTGCTCCTCAACGTACTTCACATACTTCTCCCTGACTTATTAAAAACATTATTTCACGCCGGAAAATGCGAGAGCTGGCTCGCGAAGGAATGCTGCGCTTCGACGCCGACCGACCGGGCGCAAGGGAGTAACGGCACATGCGCAGTGTGACAGACCTGCGGGCATATTGCCCCCTGAAGCAAATACCGGCGGAGTCTGCAGGTGAAGCGAGGGCTGCGCCGCCGGCGACCGGCCTCCGCCGTTTCATTACCGGCCGGCGACCGGTCCGTCCGGGCTTAATTAAAACTATCCGTCTCGGCCGGAAGCGGGAAGCGGCGAGCGGCGAGCGGCAGGTGGCAGCGCGCGCAGAGGTGCGACTCGCTGCTTCGGGACTTCCCCGGAGCTCATTAGCGCTGAGGCAATTCCGCGCGCGGCTTGCCGGAGAAGCGGACCTCGGCCGTCCGTTTCAAAGGTGGCGTGCCTCGACACGGAACTCGTGGTCACCGTCCGGTCCGCAAGGGGGTGAAAATAATCACGACCTCAAATGTTGTTACTGCCGACGTTTATGAATACAAGGTGTCACACATTCTGCTACTCTGCAGCGACAATAGCGTAATTTATACGTGTGGTGTCTTCCGGACATGTCCCAAAGAAGAGAAAGCACACGTATAAATATACTCGAACAAAAAAAAAAAAAAAAGAAACGTAACAGCCTAAAATCATTAATATAGAGTAATAAAATTTCGGGAATACATTTGCCTGGTTAACATATTGTTGAGTGGTACTTAAGATAGGTAAATAATTAGTGAAATCAATGTGAAGTGAAGTAGAAATTAGAAAATAAATGAAAAACTTAGTTTAGTTTAGAAGAATTACACACTGGCAAACAGCGGGCAGAGCAGCAGTGCAACGACTGGCGCTTGCAAGTCAACACGTTCAGGAGAAGCCATCGCCCTCCCCACATAAGTGGAAGCTGTCGATTCAGTCGTCAGGGCATCGCCCGATCGGCTCACGTGTTTCTCAGTTGTCACATGTGATCAAACGCCCTCGCCTACATTCCAGGAGCTGTCTACGTCAGTGCATCGCCCGACCGGCTCACATGTTTCTCAATTGTCACATGTGATCAAAGGCCCTCGTCCACATTCCAAGAGCCAATGACCGACATTAAGAAGATTCTTCGAGAAGCTTTTCAACGTGACAGAAGAGGCAATAACCGTGAAATCGTTCACCTCCAGCGAACTGAAGTGAATAAATACGCGGGACGCAGTGGGCCCGACAAGAAGAATAGTTTTCAGTTCAGTTTCGGAGCTGAAGTTCATCACGCAGGAAGAGACTACATCGTACACAGAAACACCAAGTCCGCCGCTGTGATGGAATAGCAAGCAGCAGCCTCACCGCCAGAAGACAGAAGTTAGAAGGTATTTGAAGGCAGATTTTTACGTCCCCGGGTGACTCGTGAGGATGGGAAGGAGACGGCCTCACATCAGCCGTCACCTGTCAGCCGGGATGAAGATCTGACAGCCGAAGACTGGCAAGCTGGAGTCCTTTGTTCGACTCCGGGACACTGGCCTTCCCCCGCCACGCCGCTCTGCTGGCCGACGCACAACACTGTCACACGCGGCCACTTAGGAAACAGAAACACTGGGACGCCACATCCAAGGTATCACCATCCGATTCACGACTTCGTTCTCAATAATCAGACGGGCCACGGCATGATGCGCGTCTCCAGCCAACTGGGCGAGACCGCGACACGAGATACACACCGCCAGGCGTAATCAGACGCCGCCACTGCCGCAGCAGAAGGCTTCGAAAAATGGCTCTGAGCACTATGGGACTCAACTGCTGTGGTCATAAGTCCCCTAGAACATAGAACTACTTAAACCTAACTAACCTAAGGACAGCACACAACACCCAGCCATCACGAGGCAGAGAAAATCCCTGACCCCGCCGGGAATCGAACCCCGGAACCCGGCCGCTGGAAGCGAGAACGCTACTGCACGACCACGAGATGCGGGCAGAAGGCTTCGCAATCGACACAGTTGCCGCTCTCCGATCCAGAGCATCCAGTAAGGAAACAGTTGTACAAAACTTTCAATAAAAGTTATCTTACGTAAAAAATGCTGTGTCATTCTACCTTATACCCGAGCCAAGGAAGAACCCACCCTGCCCACACGTTGTTAAGAGAGAAAAATTAGTTTATTTAGTATTTTCACCCTGACATAATGCTTTAGAATCAAATGTCCTTTGCAGTAATGCTCATCCTGACAACTGACTAGCATCAAAAGAGAAAACCCAGTTACATTTAGTGTCAGAAGTGTTACAATATTTCTGTACTTGCCATTGCAATATCACAGGTCAATATAAGCGTGAGATGAGGCAATGGAAATGTGAAATGCTGGTGCATTTACAACCGGTGTAATCGCCAGAATGTTGAATGCAAGCACACAAATTTGCATGCATGTATTATACACGTGCCATACGTCACTTTTTGAGCTGTATTTCCACGCCTGTTGCACTTGGTCCGTCAATACAGGAACGATTGATTAATGCTGTTTGTAGAAGACGCCGGAGTTGTCGTTCGATGAAGTCCAATATGTGCTCCACTGGAGACAGATCTTGTGATTGAGCAAGACAAGGCAACATGTCGACAGTCTGCAGAGATGTCCTGCTGGAAAATGCACCCTGGAATGATGTTCGTGAATGGCAGCACAACAGTTCGAATCACCAGATTGACGTACAGCTTTTCAGTCACCGTGCGTAGGTGTAAGGTGGCTATAGTTTCGCACCTTACGAACACCCATCCATATAGTTTGCCGTGACATGCAAATACAATTAGGTATCATGTGATAGGTTGTATATCGTATATATGAATATATAAAGGAGACTGACATTGTCACGTACGCCTTGTAATTGATTGTTAACGCTTATTGCATGAAAGTAGATGGAGTGTCTTTATTATCATATTAGTACAGGTTGGAACGACAGTGGAAATGAAACGGCAGGCAGAATTCCAGCCCTGTGAGGAAGTCCCGCACAGGTGTGTTGGTCCTGCTTAAACACAGGAAGTAGCGAGACGAACGTCCGGACACCAGAGCGCTGGGGCACAATAGAGTCGCGACCGGCCAGATTTGTAGCCAGATGGGAAGGATTATACATCGGAAACTATGAAAATCTGGGACGCAGCTGAGAGGAACGAGGAAGTGTCACCTCAGAAACCACGTAGTTTGGGCTATTTCCAAGGATTTTTACTCAGAAGCATACCATTGTACGAGGATAGGTTTTTCCTCGCAAACTTTCCGCGCTTGACGACAAAAGACTAACATTTGGTTGGTCGGCTTTTCGAAGAATCTGCTGAGAGGGAGAATATTCCGTGGTTTCGGGAATATGATTCGTTTTCAGAATTACAAGTGCGGGGAGCCGAGCCTTGCTGGGAGGCCAGCGCTGGAGAGACAAATTCTTCCGTTGTCAGCGTTGTGTGACGGTCGCTGGGTATCAACTTTTGTTGGTACAGACGGACTTGCTGTCTTTGCTCTCAGTAGAGTTTACAGTTAGAACAGTTAGGAACTGTACTGTTGCCAACCTATAAGATTCTGGACTTCACCTCCGGGTTGTCGTTGAGTACGCAGCGTTCAGTAATTATTGAGCACTTCCTCTCCCTATACTTACGTTGAGATGTTATCTGAACTCCGCCCTTGTGGTTGGGAGTTCCCATTTCTCGTGTGTAGAACACAGAGAGGAGAAGACAGTATTAGAGGAAATTAGTCAGACGACCGTCCTAGTTTTTCAAAGAGTTTATTTGTGGTTGGATGTCTTCCAGCCGGCCGCGGTGGTCTCGCGGTTCTAGGCGCTCAGGCCGGAACCGCGCGACTGCTACGGTCGCATGTTCGAATCCTGCCTCGGGCATGGATGTGTGTGATGTCCTTAGTTTAGTTAGATTTAAGTAGTTCTAAGTTCTAGGGGACTGATGACCACAGACGTTAAGTCCCATAGTGCTCAGAGCCATTTGAATCAGTTTTTTGACATCTTCCATCGTCGCAGACGAATACGAGAACCATCACTTCGACGCACCGGACGCAGTACATACGGTGATATCATAAATTGCTTCGGCTTATTAGGGCTATAAATCTGAACAGCTGTGATCACGTTTGTTTATTTCCACTGAGGTTTCACACCACAGTAGATCGTCTTTGAAAGTAGTGTCTTCTAGTGTTTGGTACGTAGATGATGTCAGTAATTTCGCATTGTTGATATTAGACCGCACGGTCATAATACGGGGCAGAGTTGGTCAACTGAGCAGTAATTTTACTTAGTAAATGTAAACTTTGTAATATAAAAGTTTTTTTTTTTAATCTGCAATAAATACATAAGCAGGATGAACGTTTATCATTTCATTTGATAGGATTAGTTGCCTTCATCATTCGTTTATGTTTAGATTGTAATTTATAGAATGAGGAGATCTGCTTCATGGGGTAGTTAGACATAGCCAAATCTTCATTTTATCGTTTATTATTTTCCGTTGCGCACATTCATTTTACACCTGCCAGGAGTAGCATCTTGGATAGGACAACCACGAGAAGGTCCTGCTCTCCTATGAAATTGCACCCCAGACGATAACTACATGTGCGGGTCAAGTGTGTCTAGCACGCAGACCAGGATGGATGCAGGCTCACAACTGGCCATTTTCTAACGACCTGCAACGGCACCGAAGCAGAACTGACTTTCAACACAAAACACAACAGACCTCCAGCCTGCCCTCCAATGGGCTGGCGCTTGACACCATTGAAGTCACAAATGCCGGTTGTTTGGAATCAATTGAATACAACCTGGCTCGGAGCTGTCCTTGAAGTAACAGTCATTGTATCACTGGGAAGCCAACCTGCTGAAATTGATGCTGCAGATACAGTACGATGCGCCAGAGCTGTACTCTGAACTCGATGGTCTCCCCTCTCGGTGGTGCCACGTGGCCGTCCAGAGCCAGGTCTTCTTGCGACCGGACTTGCTTGTGAACATCCCTTCCAACACCCATGTAAGGTGGTTACATCCTTTCCACGTCTTTCTGCAATATCGCGTAAGGAAATCGCATAAAAAACATCCAACTTTTGGTAGCCCTATCACATGACAACATTCAGGCTCAGTGACGTGTTGATAATGGCGTCTTTGTGCTATTAAAAGCATTCTCGACTAACATCAACTCAAAAAGTCCACTTTCTAGCGCACACAACTGTTAGAGCGTGTATTTTGAGCAAACCTGCTTTGCGTTCTCGTACTGGCGCTACCAGCGCCATTTTTATGCGACTGACGCTAAATATGAATTGACCACATCTTTCAGATGTAGAATCACGGCTTCCAACTTTCGTCTGTGTTGCACAACTCCTTCTTGATGTTGCGATTGCTCTTCCGTCACTGTATATGCGCCTTGACAGAAATTTATGATCACTCAATGCAGATACGCTCTTGGTCTTATCTCTTGCGCGAATCAACGTTAGGCTGCAACGAATGAGGGTAATGGACAGAGGACGCTACCTATGTGATGTGCAACAAGTCGGGAATTTGGGTTGTACAGGAAGCCTGCTCAGATAACCGAAGTGAATCGGGATTTTGCTCTCGACTATGTCCCATGAATGTTGGATAATACTCGCATCGAGCGATGTAGGGGGCCAAATCATTCGCTCGAACTGTCCTAGATGAGCTTCAAATCAGCTGCAAGCAATTGTGGCCCGTTGACAAGGCGCACTGTCATTCATAAGCACTCCATCGTTGTCTCCAAGTAGCCAAGCTGTTGTGTACATAGTTCCGCGTAGTCAGCACGTACACAACTATCCCACTACAGCGCGCCCCGCTAAGCACAACAGCGCAGGCGCAGCGCTCGTCCGTCTCTGCACTACGAGATGGCGCTGCCATAGAAACGGACCAAATTCTGCTTCGGCCGATCTGCGTATTAATATGTAATGCAGCTAATGAGATTGCTGCTAACGTAGAACCTTTTCTCCTCGTGGATCACACTCGCGCAGTGATACATGAACGCGCGAGGTATTATAACAACTGTACAGACCTCCGATAAGTCAGTCAGCATTTGTCTGCACCAGTCTGTACCAGTCTGCACTAGTCTGTACCAGTCTACAGTCAAGTTTCAGTCTGCGCCTAATAAGATTACCATATTCCTGTACATAGCCATGAAGATAAATGTATAGACACTTTTGTCAAGTATCAGAGATATATGTGAGAATAAGATTAACATACAAATACTAAAGGAACTTCTGATTGTCAATTGCAAATAGCATCCAGAACCAAGTTAAGTAACTTTTATGCTTGTTATTATTTTAATAAATGTGTGTGAAAATTAATCAAGTTCTGTTTAAAGTTGGTCACCGTCAGTCTGCTACTCTAAGCATGCAAGAGGCCTTTCTACCGTCTGACCTAATGGCAGAAGATAAACACGCCACGATAAGACCACGAGAGATATTGCTGACACTCGCCTACTTCGTTAGAGCGACAAGGCAAATAATCTGATGGTGTGAATACTGAAGGTCTTACAGTACGCACACCATACAAACAAAATCATTTCCAGTCAATGATAGGTTTAGTTCGACCATAAAAGCATGTCATTTCCATGTAAACACAGCCCACACCATTATGGAGCCAGCACCTTTAACGTGCGTTATTGTCAACGTGAGTCCGTCGCCACACTCGTAGCCCACCATCTGCTCTTACCAAGTGAAATCTGGACTCGTTTGACCAGGCCACAGATTTCAATCGCCTAGGGTCCAGCCGATATGGTCACAAGACAAGGAGGGGCGCTGATGTCGTCTTGTTGGCAAAGAATGTGTTATGTACTCCATACCACTGCCTTCCTTATATGTGCGAATCGGCAGAATTTGCCGGACTAGACTAACGGATACGTTCGTCGTCGTACCACATTGATATGTGTGGTTTATTAATGCAGTGTTGCTAGTGTATTAGCGCTAACAACGCTAGGAAAACGACGCTGCTCTCGGTCGGCCACAGCGTTGTCGTTGGTGAGAGGTAATGCCCGAAGTTTAGTATTCTCGGCACACTCTTGACACTGGGCTTCTCGGAATGTTGTAGCGAAATGGAACGCCCTGTTCCTCTAGCTCCAACTACCATTCCGTGTTCAAAGTCTTTTAATTCCCGTCTTGCGGCCATAATCACATTGGATACCTTTCCACATGAGTCTCTCGAGTCCAGGTGACATCTCTTCCGATGCGCTGTTTCACTGTACCTTGTGGAAACGATACCACTGCTTTCTTTATGTATGTGCATCGCTATCCCATGACATCTCTGTGTAACGCTAGGTATGATTGAACGTCGGCGACCATAGCTCAGATCTTGTTGCCTTACGAATGAATGTGTCGCCTCAGGCATGTGATTTTTCAGCTTGACGGTAAGTTACGAAATCGAGTATTGCGAAAAGGAATAATAAAATTGTAAATGTAGTAGGAAAGTCATGTCTCTTAAAGATTTAATTCCTTCACTTTGTTTTTCAAGAATATAATAGAACGCTATACTATACTGCATTGGAATCCTGTCCTGCTCCATTTTACGCGACTCTGATTGACAGAATGGTGCAATGGGAACTTTCAGAACTGCCGGGCGAGATGTCACACAATGAGAGCTAATGTCACGAAGTTGAATTAATTCTATGTATAAATGATGGACTCTTCTTAAATTTAACTGAACTCATTCATTCATAAATAAATGTATAAATAATGTATTTCAGTTAATACTAGATACTTTTAACAGTAAAGTCAAAAGCACCTACAAGACTTGTACCTGGTGGCCGAACTTTCCCGACTGGGGCCTCCAAGCCAACGATGCCATACGCTCATTTCATTTCCATTTCAACCCTCTGCTCTGTAATAAAAAAAACTGAGTGAATGAATCAAGGAAGAAGAAACACGGGTGTCATAGGACGTCCGCCCCAAACAAATACAACGAACAATATAGAACAAAATGAGATTTACTAAAAAAAGTAGCGTCTTTGATTCATAATCAAAACGTCTTCGGTTCCAGGTTCGAATCGTGCTTACATTTTGATTAATAATCTTCACTGGTGGCCGAAGACTTCCGGCATGAGGAGTCTGCCAACGACCTTGTCAAAGAGGGCGGAGGAGCGGACAGAAATTCAGAGCACTATTTTATCCAAGGGTTGGGAAAAAGCCCATAAACGCGGGAGAATCAACATTGATCAGTGGACTGAGCATGCAGAAGGCAGTGGAAACCACTGCATTAAAGACACGTAACTTGTATCCGCAGCATGTAATTGAAGAAGTATAATGATGATCTCTCCATTGGCAAAAGATTCAGGAATAATCCCACATTCGGATCTTCGGGAGGGGACTGCCAAGAGGGAGGTTACCATGAGAAAAAGATTGAATAATCAACGAAGTAATAACGTTCTACGAGTCGAGGCGTGAAATATCAGCAGCTTGAACGTGGTAGGGAAATTAGAAAATATGAAAAGGGAAATACAAAAGCTCTATCTAAATATAGTAGGGGTCAGTGAAGTGTAGTGGAAAGACCACAAGGATTTCTGGTCAGATGAGTATTGGGTAATATCAACAGCATCAGCAAATGGTATAACGGGAGAAGGATTCATTATGAACAAGAAGGTAGGGCAGAGAGTGTATTACTGTGAACAGTACAGTGGCAGGGTTGTTCTTATCAGAATCTAGAGAAAACCAACATCGACAACGATAGTTCAGGTATACATGCTGACGAAGCAAGTTGAAGATGAAGAGGTAGAGAAAGTACATGAGGATATTGAAAGGGTAATACAGTATATAAAGCGGGATGAAAATCTATTAGTCATGGCGGACCGGAAAGCAGTTGTATGGGAAGGAGTAGAAGAAAAGGATAAGGAAGAATAAGGGCTTGGGACAAGGAATGACAAAGGAGAAAGACTAGTCGAATACTGTAATAAACTTCAGCTAGTAATAGCGAATACTCTGCTCAAAAAACACAAGAGAAGTAGGTATACTTGGAAAAGGCCGGGTAATACGGGAAGATTTCAGTTGGATTACATCATGGTCGGACAGAGATTCCGAAGTTAGATACTGCATTGTAAGGCGTACCGAGCAGCACAGATAGACTCAGATCGCAATATAATAGTGAAGAAGAGTAGGCTGAAGTTTAAGACATTAGTGAGGAAGAATCAATACGCCAAGAAGTGGGATACGGAAGTACTAAGGAAAGACGAGGTAAGGTTGAAGTTCTCTAAGGTTATAGGTACAGCAGTAAGGAACATCTCAGTAGGCAGCACAATTGAAAAGGAATGGACATCTCTAAAAAGGGCCATCACAGACGTTGGGAGCGAAAACATAGGTACAAATAAGGCAACAGCGAAGAAACCATGGGTAACAGAAGAAATACTCCAATTGATCGATGAAAGGAGAAGGTACAAAAATGTTCTGGGAAACTCAGGAACCGAGAAATACAAGTGGCTGAGGGATGAAATAAATAGGAAGCTCAGGGAAGCTAAGACGAAATGGCTGCAGTAAAAATGTGAAGACATCAGAAAAGAAATGATTGAAGGACAGACTCAGCAAACAGGAATGACAAAACAACCTTCGGTGACACTAAACGCTGGGGTGATAACATTGAGAGTGCAACGGGAACTCCACTGTTAAATGCAGAGGAGGGAGCGGATAGATGGAAAGAATATATTGAAAGCCTCTACGAGGGGGAAGATTGGTCTGATGTGTTAGAAGAAAAAACAGGAGTCGGTTTACAAGAGATAAGGACTTCTGTATCAGAACCAGAATTTAAAAGAGCTTTGGAGAACTTAAGATCAAATACTGCTCAAAGGATAGGTAACTTTCGGTCATAGTTTCTACACTACTGGACATTAAAATTGCTGCACCAAGAAGAAATGCAGATGATAAACGAATATTCATTGGACTAATACATTATACCAAGACTGACATGAGATTAAATTTCACTCATTTTGGGTACGTAGATTCTGAGAAATCAGTAGCCAGATCAACCACCTCTGGCCGTATTAACGGCTTTGATAAACCTGGGCATGAGTCAAAGAGAACTTGGATGGCGTGTACAGGTACAGCTTCCCATGCAGCTTTAACACGATACCACAGTTCATCAAGAATAGTGACTGCCGTATTGTGATAAGCCAGTTGCTCGGCCACCATTGACCAGACGTTGTCAGTTGGTGAGAGGATTGGATAATGTGCTGGCCAGGGCAGCAGTCGACCATTTTCTGAATCCAGAAAGGCACGTACAGGACCTGCAACATGCAGTCGTGCATTATCCTGCTGAAATATAGGGTTTCGCAGGGATCAAATGGAGGGTAGAGCCACGAGTCGTAAAACATCTGAAATGTAACGTCCACTGTTTAAAGTGCCGTCAATGCGGACAAGAAGTGACCGAGACGTGTAACCAATGGCACCCCATACCATCACGCCGGGTGATACGCCAGTATGGCGATGACGAATACACACTTCCAATGTGCGTTCATGGCGATGTATCATCCACACAATTCCGAAGATAGCAAGAGCTGACAAGTGCGCGAATTATCGCACAATCAGCTTAACAGCTCATACATCCAAGTTCCTGACAAGAATAATATTCAGTAGAATGGAAAATAAAATTAAGGATGCCCCAGATGACCATCAGTTTAGCTTTTGGAAACGTAAAGGTACGAGAGAGGCAATTCTGACGTTGCGGATAATAGTGGAAGCAAGACTAAAGAAAAATAAAGCAACGTTCATAGGTTTTGTCGACCTGGAAAAAGTGTTCGGCACTGTAAAATGGCGCAAGATGTACGAAATTTTTAAAAGAAGTAGGGGTAAGCTATAGGGAGAGACGGTTTGTATACAATATGCACAAGAGCCAAGAGGGAGTAATAAGAGTGGACGATCAAGAACGAAGTGCTCATATTATACAGGGTGTTACAAAAAGGTACGTCCAAACTTTCAGGAAACATTCCTCACACACAAAGAAAGAAAATATGTTATGTGGACATGTGTCCGGAAAGACTTACTTTCTATGTTACAGCTCATTTTATTACTTCTCTTCAAATCACATTAATCATGGAATGGAAACACACAGCAACAGAACGTACCAGCGTGACTTCAAACACTTTGTTACAGGAAATGTTCCAAATGTCCTCCGTTAGTGAGGATACATGCATCCACCCTCCTTCGCATGGAATCCCTGATGCGCTGATGCAGCCCTGGAGAATGGCGTATTGTATCACAGCCGTCCACAATACGAGCACGAAGAGTCTCTACATTTGGTACCGGGGTTGCGTAGACAAGAGCTTTCAAATGCCCCTACAAATGAAAGTCAAGAGGGTTGAGGTCAGGAGAGCGTGGAGGCCATGGAATTGGTCCGCCTCTACCAATCCATCGGTCACCGAATCTGTTGTCGAGAAGCGTACGAACACTTCGACTGAAATGTGCAGGAGCTCCATCGTGCATGAACCACATGTTGTGTCGTACTTGTAAAGACACATGTTCCAGCAGCACAGGTAGAGTATCCCGTATGAAATCATGATAACGTGCTGCATTGAGCGTAGGTGGAAGAACATGGGGCCCAATCAAGACATCACGTGCTGATGTGCTTGATGCTAGTACTGTAGAGCAATGAGTCGCATGTCAACATAAGCACCGAAGTCAACATTGCCTTACTTCAATTGGGCCAACTGGCGGTGAATGGAGGAAGTACAGTTCATACTGCCGAAACTAAAATGAGCTCTACCATGGAAATTAAGCGTTTCCGGGCACACGTCCACATAACATCTTTTCTTTATTTGTGTGTGAGGAATGTTTGCTGAAAGTTTGGCCGCACCTTTTTGTTACACCCTGTATAGGATGTAAGACAAGGATGTAGCCTTTCGCATCCTCTGTTCAATCTGTACATCGAGGAAGCAATGATGGAAATAGAAGAAAGTATCAGGAGTGGAATTAAAATTCAAGGTGAAAGAATATCACTGATACGATTCGGCGATGACATTGCAAGCCCGAGTGAAAGTGAAGAAGAACTGCATGATCTGCAGAACGGAATGAACAGTCTAATGAGTATAGAGTATGGATTGAGTGTAAATCAAAGAAATACGAAGGTAATGAGTAGTGGTAGAAATGAGAACACCGAGAAACTTAACATCAGGATTGATGGTCACGAGGTAGTTGAAGTTAAGGAATACTGTCACCTAGGCAGTAAAATAACCTATGACGGATGGAGCAAGTAGGACATCAAACGCATACTAGCTATGGCGAAAACATCATTACTGGCCAAGAGAAGTCTGCTAATATCAAATGTGGCCTTAATTTAGGGAAGAAGTTTCTGAGAATGTACGCCTGGAGTACAGCACAGTAAGATAGTGAAACATGGACTGTGGGGAAGCCGGAACAGAGGAGAATCGAAGCATTTGAGATGTGGTTCTACAGACAAATGCTGAAAATTAGATGGACTTGTAAGGTAAGGAACGTAGAGGCTCTGCGCAGTATCGCAGAGCAAAGGAATATGTGGAAAACACTAATAAGGTGAAGGCGCAGTATGACTGGATATCCGTTAAGACACGAGGGGAAGACTTCCGCGGGAGCTGTAAAGGGCAAAACTATAGAGAAAGGCAGAGATTGGAATACATCCAACAAATAACTGAGGACATAGGTTGCAAGTGCTTCTCTGACATGAAGAGGTTAGCACAGGAGAGGAATTCATGGCGCTCCTCATCGAACCAGTCAGAAGACTGATGACCCAAGAAAAAAAATATGAAGTACACACATTGTTATGAAGGGAGAGAA
The DNA here is from genome assembly GCF_023864275.1 of Schistocerca cancellata. NCBI lineage: Eukaryota > Metazoa > Arthropoda > Insecta > Orthoptera > Acrididae > Schistocerca > Schistocerca cancellata. Next base: position 229,977,225 of record NC_064634.1, read on the forward strand.
CGTTTTCGGATTTATCTTTGGTGGAAATAATTTTTAACGCGGAGGTGTGAGATTAGGCTTGGTGACCTCCTCGGACACCGTTAGCTATTCTTCAGTCCATATTAGAATTTACTTGAAATTAGATATTTATTATTGTTTTCCTCACTTGAAAGAAAGAAAACTCGTATGAGGAAAGTATGAAAATGTGTAAAGAACTGAGACAGTTACGCTTAATTTAAAGATGAGGTATCTTTCACAATTTCTTTTACTCATAGCCTCATGGGAAGGTACAGTAATCATCAATTTCGTAGGAAAAAAAGCAAAATTATTTTTTTTTTGTATGAAACGCGTGTTGTTGCACACAAGTCACTCTCATCAAATCAAAGAATTAAGTGAATAAATATAGTCTCAAAAATTTATATTTCTTTAGTGAACCTTAATGAAACTTTTGTTCAATACATCAGTATCAATCTTTCAGCTGAAAGTGTTATCTACTTAGGAAATAAGGGTTTAAAAGATCTCCACACACGCCTGTTCTCGTGAAATCATTGTCTTCCTCACACTTGACGGTGTCGAATGGTTTTGCAGACTCCCAAGACTCTGGGTCCACGTTGTCCCACACATACGAGTAAAACGGTTGTTTAACGTGGCTCCAGAGATAAAAAGGCGAATTACTGAGTTTGAGAAAACGCACGTGGTCCTCCTCTACCATACATTTGTCATGATAGATACCAGCCAGTGCATCGATCAATAAGATGGAACGCTATCTTCCACAAGTCACACTTTTCTTCTTGTTTACAGGGTCCCGTCCTCTTTTCTAGTAAGTCTTGGTGAGTGTTATGACTAAGTACCTATAGACAGCACATGCCAGACGTGTCGTGAGTAAAGTGTGCATGATAAGAAGACTGTGCTTAACAGCGGAATAACCTCAAATGCTAAAAATACGTATATGATATGGTGAAAACAAGAACTTCTGATGTCGATGTTGTTCAAAATTTTCTGTACTTGTGATTTCCAGTAACAAATGTTGACCAGACTTTAGATAGCAGAAAGACCACCAGTTCTATGATGTGCAGTCTGCCAGGCACCGGAGAGAGATGCCAACGGATAGAGCGTTTTCACAAAAGAGGTTTGAACGTCATGTCATGATTGTGCGTGTAGATTTCACGACTTGCGGAAACCAGAGTACCGAGTTCTTCTTTATATGACACAAACACCGACAACGCGCAATGCTACCGACACATCTGCTCCCTGTCAAACAACGTACCCGTCTAGGACTGGCACCCAAATCAAAAAGAGAGAGATGGAAACAGTAAGAATTTTTTTTATTTTTTTAAAAAGTAATCACGATAACTGGTAGTACATTTACGCCATTATAAGACAAGAAGGTTAGTACCTTCATGGAGAAATGTTTCCAGTTGCCTACAAAAACATGGTTGTACTCAGGCGTGCAGCTGTTTGTCCGAAGCAAACGACGGGCATGAAAGCCCTTTTTAAGGATCCCAAAAACATGTAAATCGCATGGAGAGCGATCGGGGTTGTGTAGAAGATGTGTAAGGACTTCCCAGCGAAATTTCACTGAAGCGCGCATTCATCTTCGAACGCCCAGGATCGTTGACGGACGGCACCAGTCTGATGGAGGATAAATTCCGCCGACATGTTACCAAGACTGCCTGAGCGCACTGCAGAAGTTGCACTCTGAAGTGGAAATTAAAATGTGTTTCGTTCATTTGTTTATTCGTTATTTCTCTTGTCCTTAAAAAAACGTTTCCACAGAGTTTCGTTGCAGTACGTTCACTTGGTTTTCACGGGGGCCCTCTCAAGTAGCGGAATTTTAATTATAACCACCCTGTACTTTACCGCATAAAGCAAGTGAAACAACACAAACAGGATTAGAAAACAGCAAAAATGTTACCGGATATCCAACCCGGAAATAACAATGCTGACTCACATGAACGCTGAACTAATTAAACCTATATTATTAATTCTAAAGTACTAACATGCTCAACGCTATCCTAGCGACCTGTATGTTTCAGACTGATTTTAGTGCAGTGTAACTTTCGTGCAGGTCCTCTAATCTCCTTTCGGTATATCCGTCTCATACAAAACCGTTTCCAAAAGTTTCTACAAGAAATTCTGCTTTCCACACCAGCTGTTCATTGTGGTTTAGCAGCTGGCACTCGCTAATATGATGACATGTTACTTACTCCGTCTTTCTAGGGTCGCTCACAAGTTCTGCGTCATCTAAGTTTGCGTTTCGTCTGTATGTGATTAGTCCGGTTCTGTCTACTGTGCTGTAGAGTGCTCATTAGCTATTAAGCCTGTGGGTTAATTAGCAGAAGGTCTGTCATCTTCCCAAGGATTAATACCATGAAATCTGAACTGCAAAAGTCCGTGCGCGATGCGCTACTAAATTCACTAGAAGTGCGGGAATGGTTTGGGAATATACGAGGAATCACAGCTGACCAAGTTCACACGGTTATTATGGCCCGCAACAGTACAGTTGTTTCATAAAACTGCTGAATCCTGTGATATCGGACCCGTTGCTGATGAAGCACTGTGACGAAATTTAATTTCAGCTTTGCTACGGAACTATAAGTACTGTTTTGTTTCCACAGCAGATATTGAGTGTAAAGTTGATCATGTTTGTAACCTGCAACCTGAAGTAGAAGACTGCTGGCTAAAAGTAGTAAAAAAGTATGCTGACGTAAAGGATACCAGAAATGAACGCTGGTCCAGTCAACATAAGTGGCAAGTTTTTGTGGCATGCGACCCGTGGAAATAATTACAAAAGTCAATAACCCGTGCCCGCTTCTCGTGGTCGTGCGGTAGCGTTCTCGCTTCCCACGCCCGGGTTCCCGGGTTCGATTCCCGGCGGGGTCAGGGATTTTCTCTGCCTCGTGATGGCTGGGTGTTGTGTGCTGTCCTTAGGTTAGTTAGGTTTAAGTAGTTCTAAGTTCTAGGGGACTTATGACCACAGCAGTTGAGTCCCATAGTGCTCAGAGCCATTTTTTTTTCAATAACCCGTCGCACATCACAGTTGCAGTACACTATTCACTCGTTTCATTCTCATGTAAATTATTACGTGATTTATGTGTAATGAAAGCGGCCACATTCATCAAAACTCGTCCTAAACATCTTTCCGTCTTAAAAATTATTTGCAGCATCAGGAGAAATTAACATTAGCAGAGGTCGTAAATGCAATTTAGCACTTAACGAAGTTTAGCCAGATATATTCTAAATGGAGGAAATGTCTGACATAATCCTATACCGTGACGAAGTGTTTCCTCCTTTAGTAAGCAATTTTCGAGCAGTTCATCCCTAAAAATCTAACCTCGGTGACAGCTAATAAGAAACGACGAACAGACAAGATGAACAGTTCCGATTACTGCATTACTGAAACTGGATAGTCTTCTAAGGAGGACACACGAGAATCCGCGTTAATGCATTATTAGATAATAAAGCTGCCAGTGACCCTACAGTACAGTATCTCAGTTCGTTACAGGAATGACAGAAACAACACGTAGTCTTACTTTCTGCTCAAATTGCCCGCCATCAGGCGCGAAAACAAATAGAAACAAGCCACATGAGTGATTAACGCAAATAAGTCAAGGAAACTGTCAGTCGGCCACAATATTATTTCACCTGGAGGTGAGGGCACTACGGTCGGCTTTTCGTGAGTTTTTATCGTGATGGTTAACGAGGACATGCTGAAACACTTGATAGGATCTACATTTACATCTAAATTTACGTTCATACTCTGCAAATAACACGTAAGTGCTTGGAGGAACAACCTTCGCAATAACTCTCTATTATTCCAATCCGGAACAGCCCGCGGAAAAAACGGACACCTATATCTTTCCTTGCGATACCCCATTAACTTCATTTTTATGATAATCACTTCTAACTATGTAGATCTCATCGAAAAACATTTTATTGCATTCGGAGGAGAAAGTTGGTGACTGAAAATTTGGGAGCAGATTCCGCAACAACGAAAAACGCTTTTCTTTTAATGATGACTCAGCCCCGATAGCTGAGTGATCTGCGTGGCGGTTTGTCACGCCAAGGGGCCCGAATTCAATTCACGGCTGGGTTGGAGATTTTCTCCACTCAGGGAATGGGTGTTGTGTTGTCCTCGTTATCATTTCATTATTATCAGTGGAACGCAACGAGAAACCACCACTGGAATCACTTCCGTACACGCTCATGCGGTGGACCTCTCTGCGGAGGCTTTCCCCATGACAAGACTTGCCGTAAGGCATAACACAAGTTCTTTTTTTAATCATGTCCACCCCAAAACGAGATTCGAGCGCGCACGGAGGCTTTCCGGCAGTCGTTCTTCCCGCGAACAGTACGCGAGTGGAACAGGAAAGGGAGGTAATGACAGTGGCACGTAAAGTGCCCTCCGTCACTTGAGTGGCTTGTGGAGTATAAATGTAGATGTAGAAATGTAGATGTAGATGTAGATCATGTCACTGTCTCTCTCCCCACTATTTAGCGTAATGAAATGTGCTGCTCTTCTTTAAACTTTCTCGATTATTCCATGTGTCCTATCTGGTAAGGATCGTAGACGGCGCAGCAGTACTCCAGCAAAGGATCTGTTGCATCTTCTAAGTGTTCAACCAACAAAACGCAGTCTCTGGTTTGCCTTCTCCTCAACTTTTCTATATGTCCTTTGCAATTTAAGTTTCTCGTAGTAGTAAGCCCTAGGTATTTAGCTGAATTTAGATTTCACAGATTCACCGTGTAACCAAAGATTAACGGATTTCGTTTAGCACTCATGTGGATGGCCTCACACTGTTCATTATTTAGGGTCAATTACCATATTTCGAACCATATAGATATCTTTTCTAAATCGCTTTGCAGCAGTACTGTCTTGAAATTACTCATAATACGATGCGTTTTCCGTAATCACCACTGGACTTGTTTATTGAAACGCCACCGCGTGCTTCCGACAACGCCCGCGTGAGGCTTAGTGCAATGATATCGTGGTCTAGGACTATTGACACTAACAAAAAATCCTCATTCCAGCGTAACATAGTAAACATGACGCGCAGGGAAGCCTGTGAACACAAAAAACAGAAAAATTAGGAGTCCAAATTTGTGTATAAACGCAGATCAGTTGAAGGAAAAGCTATCCAAGTTCTACGGATACTGAGTAACAGACGAGGAGTAGGAAAAGAATGTCACTATGATTCCTGTCACCTTCATCTGTAGAGCGAGGTAGCGTCGGTACACATATTCATACTGAACCAAAATCCTCCTTTATCAAAACTAAATAAAAAAGTACCTAAATAAAACACCCGTCAAAGACAGTCACGAAAGCGACACTGAAAAAGACTCTACAATGGAGTGGCCTGAGGACTCACAATAATCATGTAAGAAATGCAAAACACCAATGCTGACTTTAATGCAATTTATGTGCCGAACGGTTTCAGTCCAGGAGTATGTTCACGGTAGTCCAATATGACTACCGTGAGCATGCTCGAGTACTGAATTGCGTTAAGTCAGGATTCGCACTATGCACTTCCTACATTATACGGAATATACGCTGATATCTTCCTGCACATAATGTTCAAAATAATTACATAGAAAGGAAAACTAGCGAATTTAGTAATGTAGCAGGCATACATATTTCTGTGCATGAAGTTCAATAGAATTGCGTCCAGTTCAAAACTAGGTATATCAGTATGAGAAGCCATTATCCTCTTACAGAAAGTGACTCAAATGAATAAAAGACAGACAATGGCTATCGTTATGCCTGAAGGTATCCCAAGTATACTGAGGAGTCAGAATTCGGTAGAGGCAGCGCGCAACATTTAAGAGTCAAATTTATAAATATTCACGCTCAATCAGGCAGTAGCAAAAAGACGGAAAGAGCTACCTCTAGAAAGATGCAATAATTTATCTTCTAAAAGAAATGTGAAAGAACAACTACCGAGTATTAACGCCTGTAAAAAATAAATAAATAAATTGCACGACCTTGTGTAGAACTGGTGGCTCAAGTTTGCATGGGAATGAAAATACCACACATTTGTGAAATATACTCTCTTATGTTGACTTCGGTCACTGGAATTCATAGATCATTCATCAAGACTGCTCTTTAACAGAAGAAAATAAAGTTCTAAAACAAAAATATTTTAACACTGAAAAATGCTATGATTTTCTTATTTACGTTATTACATTCTTCTAGAAAATTTTAACTAATAAAGGCTTGAGTTAAGGAACACATTACGTGCCAGATTTTAAAGATTTACATAAAATTCAGTCAGAATGTATAATTTTGTGTTGCATATATTCCGAATAAAATTTTGTTTGCCGAAGAAGACACACGTCAAGAGACAGTAGTTTAGAATATCTAATTATGAGAAAAAATTTCCGCTAAAAAAAAGGAAAATAATAAAAGAAATTATAGGCGTCACGCAGTGTAAACATAAAGCTGAGATATCGGGCACGCTCCCATCAATTAAATGTTAAAGAGATTAGCATTTGACCATGTCTCACGCGGCTTGTGACGTGAGGAATATTAAAGAACGTAATCTACCACTGTGGGTACCATTTAGCAGATAAAGCTGCAAGAGTTCGTGGAGATTTTGTTTGGCGTTTTGTCACGTATGTTCTATGTTATTTACCAACTGTCTTTTTCATTTGAGGTTCTAATAATGTCCTTGCGGTGACTTATTGTATGTTTGATATTGAAAGCTTATGAGAACCGTTGTTTAAGCGTTAGAAAAGCCCTGCTAGAGGGGAACAGCGGTATTTCTTTATGCCAGAAAGTATGTAGCTATCCCCTGCGACTTACAATCAGCCGCGAAGCTTCCAAACAACGACTCTGGTCACCAATGCTTCGGCTCTCATATCTATGCCTCACTGATACTTTCAGTTTACGAATCAGTATTCATATTATGAGAGGAACCGAAGCACCTTACACTAAATTCTGTTGTCTCAGTTGTAAGTACTCCGTCAATTTATAACACATGTTTCCGTCATCAGTCCGAAAGATGATTTGATGCTAACCTTCAAGCTAGTCTATCACGTGCAAGACTCTTCGTGTCTGGATAACTACTGAATCATCTGAACCTGCTCTCCTATTCATCCCCAAGCCTCCCTCTACAGTTTTTATCCCCAACATTTCCGTCTATTAAAAACACACTATTCCTTTATCCCTCAAGATGTGTCCTATGAACCGATCCTTTCTTTTACTCAAGGCTCTCAACTTGGTCCCCAAATTAGGTTCATTATTCGATCAACCCATCCAATCTGCAGCATTCTTATGCAGAACCACTTTTCAAAATCTAAAACTTTTTTCTGGTATCGTCCATGCTCTACTTCCGCACAAGCCTACACTCTAGATAAATTTCTTCATAGCAGGGTTCCTAAAACGTGAAAGCTTTTAATTCACTGTCAGTTTACATTTTATATCTTCTCTTCTTCGGCCATCTCAGGTATTTTGATGGAGTGATATGAAAACTCGTGCACTGCATATAGTGTCTCATGTCCTAATTTAATTCCCTCAGAATCGGCTGATTTAATTGGACTAAATTCAATTTTCTTTGTTTTACTTTTGTTGGTGTTCATGTTATAACCTCTTTTCAAAACACTCTCCATACTGTTTAACCCCTCCTGTGAGTCCTTTTGCCGCCTTTGCTACAACATGTAGCAAACGATATTTGATTCAATGAATTAGTTGCGGTTTCATCACAGAAATTTTCTGCTTCACCCTCACAGGATAGGCGTCACCCATCTCCCAACTTCTTGGTGCGATTAAATATTAGAGAGTGGCTTAAATCCTGGAGGATTTTCGTGCGAATGGAATGGCGGCTGGCAAAAATATTATGCAAGAGAATAAAACGAAATAACAATTTTACACAAGCATCACCGCTACCATTTCATCAGACAATGAAAAAACATACAGAACACTCACTGACATTTTTAGGTGTATTAGCCTTAACACATTATTGGTAATTGCAATACACTATGTAATAACACAACTCTGTTGTAAATATCGGATGTGTGACTAGTGTTATATGTGCAGTGCCGCTTGCATGATATGTCAACTAAATTGTATACAGAAAATTTTCATTGAGCTCTGCTTCTGATACTCATGGAATTTATCTGTTCTGCATCGTTTGTTATAGCCTATAAGTAATGCAGAGGAAACAGCATCAGGAGCCACGTTACATTACAGAAGAAAGTCAGTTTGATTTTCATTCCGTAAATGCTACTATATGCTCTCGTGGATTTATTTTCAACCATGATCCACTCATGTCTTCCAGAATACACATGTAGAAAACACACTGCATGAAAAACAAGTTATTAATCATCACGACACATCGTTCCCGAATGGGGACATGCAAACATGTTCGCCTTCGTAGACGACTATCAAACAACAATGTTGTTTACATGCTATTGGTTTCAAATCATTCGGATGATTTTTCTGCCTAAAAGCCTGGAAACCTGTCAAGCGTCTGTCGACAGAGAGTGAAACCGCGTTCACTGTTAATTCCACGCAACAAGATTATGCTTTAATCGTTCTCTGAACTGCTATTCAGTAGAGAGGTGCTCATGAAAAGTATAAAATGAAATGTAAAAGATTCATTCACGCAGTATTTGAGCTGCAATTTCCGCGCAAATATTTATAACACGTAGAAAAAAGTGCTCCAAAAGGCAGTTAAATGTTTGTGTAGCTTAGCAGTTAAGCTATAACTATTTCATTACTGTACTGTCAAGCGAAATGCTCATTTAGAACTGTTGTCGGATTGCAGGCACCCCTTACAGATTTATTTCAGGACGTACATTTTATTGTCTGCAATCCTTCCTTTCTGCATTTCAGGGTGTAGTGGGACGCGAAATTGAAGCGTCACCCATCCACCAGTGTCAGCCCAGTTTGCAGGTGAATATAAGTTTAATTTAGTGTTTTGTTTATGTAGTTTGTAATATTTGTAATGTTTGTGAATTATCTAAGGTTTTGTATTTATTTTTATGTTTCATGTACGGAGAGGGCGGCGCAACGAACGGAGACAGCATCTTCACTGCTGGAACCAGAGAGAAAATTGCTGGCCACTATACGTCGCGGGTACTCCTCCTTATTCTAATCGTCGCGGAGGTTATAGGAACTATTTCGAATGGCATTTAAACCGTGCTAAATTAATTGAAGAACCAATTATTGAAATTCATCTAATACGAGTCCTAATTAGTAGGTTACCGTATTATGTAAAAGAAAGAATGATAGAAAGGGAATGGTCACAACCCTGCGTATTATTAGGATATTTAGAACAGTTAGATATACTTAATAGAGAACGGGAAGACGAGAAATTTAGATTTGGTAGAAATGTCAATTCTCGAAATAATTTTATTTCAGAACCACGAAAATTTAACAACAACAATCATAGCCGGTTTTGTTATATAAAACGTCAATCTAAAGATAAAGAGAGCCAACAAAATCGGGGTAATAACTCTAAAATGAGGAAATTACACAACAACGATAATTTCGAAATATCACCCTCAAAGTAATTTAGTAGAAAGAGTCATGAAAGAATTAGGACGATAATGTAGAACTTATTGTGTATATAAACATACTCGGTGGGCCAAACTAATGCCTGTATTCAAAAAGATATTAAATGAATTGCCTCATCTAACGACAGGATTATCACCTATAGAAATTTTAGGCAAACGAATTATAGGTGAGCCTTTACTATCTGCTCTACCTTGGCCACCAGTAAATGAGATCCAACAATGCATTCGAAGCGACAAAATTCGCGAACAGATTGTTAAAAATGCTGAACGGAGAATTAAAAGTTATAATCAACATGCTATAGAACCCTCCATTTCAGGTAGGACGAGCTTTCATAGTTTATTCATGTGAAGTTTTTCGTGATAGTTACGAGTTATTTTAAAGATATATGACAGGAAGTTTAAACAAGTACGATCTCATCCTAAAAGTTGGAAGATCAATAAGGAATGTAGAAAATTCTTCTTTATCTTTGAAGGTCCATATGTTATTCATAAGATAGTACATCACAAAGCGTTACTTCTTATGGAACCTTCGTTAGGTGTAATTAAAGGATTATATAGTGTTGATCAAATTAAACCCTTTATTCCTAAATAGGTTAATATTCAGTATATGTTACATACGGACGAGCTTTCATAGTTTATTCATGTGAAGTTTTTCGTCATAGTTACGAGTTATTTTAAAGATATGACAGGAAGTTTAAACAAGTGTTCTACAGTAATCTACCGGTACTTCAAAAAGGGAACGATAGCTAAAAAGGGATTTATATAGAAGAAATTTTTGTTATTAGGTCAGAAGAAATTTTGTATATTTTATATTTACTCGGATAGTAGGAACCAAAGGGGACGGTTAATAATTTTAGGGACCATGGGCGTCCAGAGCTATATGGCTCACGAGAACATAGCAGAGAGCCTTTAATAGAGATTTGTAATAGTGTTAATATAGGACACCCCAAACGGGGCTCTCTCGCTTGTTTCCCCTAAATAAATTGCCATTACCCAACAAGGTGTCCGAAGGTAAAGAAAGCCGTGCCGAGATTCTAAAGAAAGTTTTGCTTGATTTCTTTTTGACCTCATGCATAAATAAAGCATTAAGGAAAAGAACGACGTGAAGTAAATAGTACTATTAATTATTGTGAGAAACTTATTAGTAATATGTATTTTGGAAAGAATAACTCTAGTAAATGAATAAGACTGAAACTAACTTATCACAATTTGAACGCTCTGTCCTAATGTAACAACGTTAAAGAACGTACTAAATTATTATTTATTAGCAACTATTAAATGAAAAGGAGTAATCTCCATATATTTAGTTATGAAATCCAATAATAGCATAATTGAAAGTAAATGACAAATAGTCACCGCAATATCATCATAAAAGGATTGAATCTATCTAAGAGCAAGGACTTTGCCGGCCGTTGTGGCCGTGCGGTTCTAGGCGCTACAGTCTGGAACCGAGCGACCGCTACGGTCGCAGGTTCGAATCCTGCCTCGGGCATGGATGTGTGTGATGTCCTTAGGTTAGTTAGGTTTAATTAGTTCTGAGTTCTAGGTGACTGATGACCTCAGAAGTTAAGTCGCATAGTACTCAGAGCCATTTGAACCATTTGAGCAAGGACTTTAGATTACGGAAAATGTGAGATAAATGTATAATATTAACAGTTCAATATTATATATAGTAGAAGTTTTATTTCCGGTTAAATATTGTATATAGAAGAAGTTTTATTTTCGGTTAAAACCTGACAAACTGAGCTTGCGGGTGGGGTATGTAGTGGGACACGTAACTCAAGCGTCACCCATCCACCAGTGTCAGCCCAGTTTGCAGGTGAATATAAGTTTAGTTTAGTGTTTTGTTTATGTATTTTGTAATATTTGTAATGTTTGTGAATTATCTAAAGTTTTGTATTTATTTTTATGTTTCATGTACGATTAGGGCGGCGCAACGGAGACAGCATCTTCACTGCCGGGACCAGAGAAAAAATTGTTGGCCACTATACGTCGCGGGTCGACAGCCAAAGAGCAACGGAAGATCCTGAAACCGAGTTGTTGCGTCGTGCTTCTAAAAACTGAAAAAATGAGAATTTGTAATGGTTCTAAAACAATGACGTCATAGAAAGTTTAATCATGCTGTAAATGTTCAGTCCCATCTTGTCAAGGCTCATGTTCACGTCTATATGTAGTATATATGAAGATAATAAACTAGTGTATACTACAAAAGTTTAAATACGTGTTCCGAGAATTTATTTATGAAGAATTATATTAACGAAGAAGTATTACTGATTTATTTGACAAGATTATAAATTTTTGACAACGTTCATCGCGAGTTTGTGTCTTAAGAGTTTATTCAACGTGGATATAATATTTATTAAAGCAGATAACTTGCGTTAAAATAATTTCTGAGAAGAAACAAACGACATCTAAATTGAAGATAGTTTGCGCAAACGAATTGGACTGAGTGACGTAATTCTGCGCTTACAACTCAAATGATGATGTTTTAATTACGTTTTCGTTCAAGAACCATTCAGAGACAACTTTAAAAAGAATTTAAATAATTTTGAAGTGTTTTGTAACTGACGTACGTGACGAAGTCTGCACATGGTCATATGTCAAAAGAAAATCATTTACACAAAACTTACGTCGTTACACTACAAGGGGAAGAATTGTTTATATTTCATTTATTTTTAGAAATACTGGTGCTGATTTGGTAAGCGATTTCATCACAGGAATATTTCTTTTAAATAGCGCTGAATAACTGCATCAAAACCCGAAGCTTTCGATATTGTACCTATCTATATTAGTTTTTCGTACGATACAGTTTTCAGTACCTTCTTATAATCGTTTTACAAAGTCGTTTCTGTTACAATCCTCTACACAAGGTCCTTAGGCTACATATTCCCTAATAATGTGAACCTGTTAATTGATTCAAAAATCATAGATTTTCAGACAGTACTGACATACTAATGTACACGGACGGTGTGTTTAGTCGAACTGTATGAAGCGGTCAAATGAAAACGAGACAGATGGAAAAAATCGTGTAAACTGCTTATTATTTCAAAATATTCCTAATAATTGACAATATAGCTTTCCCGCTGTAGAACAACACAGTCAGTGGCTTCCTGAAAAATGTTTGCACTTACCTACGGAATTAGTATAGTAGCCAGGACATTGTCGTTCGATGTATATCGATGGCGACGAATGTCTCGCTTCAGCGCTCGGAAAACAAGAAAATGTAATGGGGAGTGGACGAGATTTATGGTGGATGTGTAACTGTTTCCCAGACAAACTTCTGCAGCGGTTCGCCAACAACCTTGGCAACTTGTTGACAGTTGCTGGAGTAGTTTCACTGGGAGGCCCTTACACTCCCTCCATACAGCCCCGATTGACTCGATTTTCTTCAGACCAAGAGGTGCACATCTCGGTACAATCCTGTCAGGTCAATGAGCGCACCGATCGTCTTGTGTCCTTGGGAGAAATGTATTTACGTTCATGGCAATTAATTTTTAAATAATAATCATTTTACTTTGTTTTCTGCCACGTATCACATTTTCATGTGTCTGCCCTTAGAGAAACAGTTTTCCGGATTAATAAACATTTAAAAAAAAGGAAATGTGGCATTGAAAACTCCATAAAATAATTTACCTTTCGGGCTATAGAACTAATGAAGCGATTCAGCTAAGAAAGTATTTTTTATGAAAAGTTATTCCAAATACTTACTCATGCAGCACAGGATTATTATCACAGGAGAGGATTATTAATCTGTAGAAATAATTATTACAGTGTAGCTTGAGAAAACCGTCGCGAAAGCATACAAGCGGAACAGTTTCATCCTCTCGTTCTGAATATATTGCACACAATTCTCAAAAAGTAAAACGCAGTCAAGAAATGGAAAAACACTTGCTGAACGCAGTATCGGAATTATTAGTAAACGGCAGAAACTTATCGTGTTGGCAGGAGCAGGAAAACATCGATGACGTAGTATGATATGGAAATAATCATGGTAAGGTATCTTACTTTAAGGTAGCTGAGGAAGGTGACAATAACTTTGAACGTAACATCTACTACGAAACTGAAGATGTTCTCACGAGCACAACTGACCCTTTTAGGGAATAATATTAATCATTCTGGACAGTGTTTTGGTATTGCGCTACATTACAACTGAATGTTGTTAGTATGCTCACAAGAGGTGAAATTTTAAGAAACGCTCGAATGACTGTAATATAGGTTTTAGAAATGTCATGAAGAACACGGGTTTGTTCTTCAGTTATTAGCAATTGGAAGTTAACGCGTATGTGCGAGGTACTACTCAGCCAGCAACGTGTGTCTGAGGAGAAGCCTTAGAGAAATCATGCAGCTAAATTTTGTTCTGTTAGTACTTTATGTCAAGACTCACAGTTCACTTTCCCTGCAAAGAGGTGTTCAAGAGCACTTGTGGTGACGGTTACAGGATCATGTTTGCCTTAATCTAAATTTCACTTTATTGATTATGAGCCGATTACCCCACCCTACCCCACACCAAAAACCTAACTAAATTGCAAAACCGTAACGAATTTAGAAATGCAGGATGATCGCAAAAACACGTGCTACAATATTTTTACACCCGTTTATTTTATTCCTCATTACGCGTTTCGGGCTCTTCCGTCTTCAGATGATCTGATTAAAATACAGTTGTTGTCTTTATTGTTATTTCATGCCCCTACGCCCCATGTGGGCGAATGAAGTGCCGTCAGCGGTACAACGCTCTTCAGCTGAGAGCAGTCATGTAACGATAACGAAGGTGACAGAAGAATAGAAGTATGAGGACTATTCATGTTTTAAGTAAAAAAGAGTAATGACAGGCAGCTAAAATTATGAAAATTGTATAATGTTTAAAAACACAGTGGCGATGGAGAGAATTTCTTCTATGAAGAAACACTGGAGCACGACACTTTCACTTAACATCTGAAGGATCTACACAGGGAGAAAAAGTATTCTCGAGTAAGAGAATATGTTTCAAAGAGATTCACGGTGTGTGTGTAAGGAAATAGGGGTCTGTTAGGAGAGGAAACTATGAAGATGTTAGGAAGGAGGCTAAACAGATAGTCGGACTACAGACAGTAAAAAAGACTGTGGGTGAGGAGGAGTATTGGTGTGTGGGGAGATAGTGGCACGAGAAGAAAGGGATAGGGGTGAGTGTTGCGGCGGCAGGTAGGTGGGGAAGGGTTGAAGTTGGTAGGGGGATCTCACTCTCTGGGAGAGGGAGTAGTTTGAAGTAGCATTGAGATGGGCTGTGGAGTTCGTGTAGGTATAGGGATGTGTTTGTGAAGGTGCAGCATGGTATTAATGTACATAAAACCAAACATCGTTCGGACTGGCCTTGAAGGCCCAATGGTACCGACGGCAGCCGTTTCGTTCTTAGCCATTAGGCTTCACTAGATATAGATACGGAGGGACACGTGGTGAGCACACTGCTCTGGCAGCTGTTGTCAGTTTTCGTGACCAGTGCCACTACACGTCAATTTTCCTCACAAGGACTTGAGCCGACCCCACCTGCCAAATGCACTCGGCAGACCCGGACAGTGACCCATCAAACTGCTAGCCAAGTTCGACAGTGCTTAACTTTGGTGATATGACGGGAACGTGTATAACCACTGCGGCAACGCTCTTGCCACATAAAACACAAATGTCTTAAATAAGCAGTGTAGTTGCAAGATATTTGCAATAAGAATGGTTTTGAGAGGCAAATACATATGCTTTTAAATAAGCGTAACATATAACTTTGACAAGTACGTGAAAAATCATCAGGGTTAAACAAAATAGCAGCAGTAAGTAGATACGATAATTTAACACTAACAACAGCTGAATGGTAGGAATGGCCTCTTATCCCTGCTACATAAGCAATCTAATGGCGTGACTATAGCGACGCTGCTTTACAATATCATTTCATCGTTATGACTAGTTACATTTTTGTCCATAATAATTAAAATTTAAGAGCTATTCATGCCAACCCATTACGCAACAAACAATACACCGAAAAAAACTATTATATATACGATAATATTCCATGGCAGTCTGACATCATTCTGACCAGTGGTGTTAATTCTACAGCGGTTTGTAAGTTTAACTTTATTTATAATCACCATATATATGTGGTGGTTATAATATTGAAATTACACTTTCAAACCGCTGTGTATATATATATATATATATATATATATATATATATAGAGAGAGAGAGAGAGAGAGAGAGAGAGGGGGGGTGATTATAATTAAAGTTAAACTTTCAAACCGCTGTAGATATGACACCACAGGTCAGAATGACGTCAAATTGCAACGGAATATAATCGGAGGATGAGGAAAAGGTATTGCAGAAGAAATATACGGAGTTACAAGATGTAGGAATAGATGGAGCTGGAAGCATCATAATTTAATAATTGTCAACTACAGATGGCAACTGAATCATACAACAATGTCTAAGTTGTACGTATGCCGTTAAACTACTGTACTACTCAGTATGCATGGGTGTACAGATGTGATATTGTCAGTTACTCGAACCCATCCATCACGGCAAAAGTCACATAACATCGGATGGGAAAACAGGTTTTTAAGTCTGCTGAGGCCAAAAATCGCATAAAAAGCATCAATCACGTAGGTTTTAATGGCCCGGTGGGCTAAAACCGCATAAAAACATCAATCAAAATCAAATCGGATAATTCATTTCCGTGTAACTGACGCAAAACATATTCAAAATACTGTCCACCGTTTTCTGCAACAATTTGAAGTAGAGAAACAGCATATTACGGAGTCACGTTCAGAATGTGTGGCGCAATGCCTGGCTCCAATGCAGCTAAGTTCGCAATCGAAACGCTGAACACGTCATGTTTCAAATGTTTATAATGGCTCTGAGCACTATGGGACTTAACTTCTGAGGTCATCAGTCCCCTAGAACTTAGAACTACTTAAACCTAACTAACCTAAAGACATCACACACATCCATGTCCGAGGCAGCATTCGAACCTGCGACCGTAGCGGTCGTGCGGTTCCAGACTGTAGCGCCTAGAACCACTCGGCCATCTCGGCCGGGCATCATCTTTCAGATAGCCCCATAGCCAGAGGTCACACGGTTTAAGACAGGTGATCGGGACGGGCAGGCTGAAGGGCCATGGCGGCTGATGATTCTAGCATTTCGGAAATGGCGCTTCAGCAGCTCCTTAACTGCATTTCCAATGTGCAGAGGTGTGCCATCTTGCACAAAAATTATTACATCCACATACACTGTAGGAGAGCTGGAATGACGTGCTTGCTCAAAAGACACTCATAGCGCTTACCAGTGACGGTACAGGTAACAGGACCAGAAGCACCTGTGTCTTCGATAAAATATGGCCCTCTGATAAATGATGACGTAAAGCCGCACCTAACAGTGCCCTTTTCAGGATGAAGTGGTACTGGTCGATTTGCGTATGGATTTTCCGTTGCCCATATTCGACAAATCTGTGTACTAACGTATCCTGTCAGATGAAAGTTGGCTTCGTCTGTCCACGAAATCTACCACGGCCAATCATTGTCCACTTCCAAGCGAACACGAAATTCTAAAGCAAAAACCTTTCTTGCTGGCAGCTCAACAGGAAACAACTCGTCCACATGGTTAATTTTGAATGGTTAGCAAAGTCAACGGCCTTGCCCCAGTGGTAACACCGGTTCCCGTCAGATCACCGAAGTTAAGCGCTGTCGTGCTGGATTTGCACTTGGATGGGTAACCATACAGTCTGCCGAGCGCCGTTGGCAAGCGGGCTACACTCAGCCATTGTGAGGCAAGCTGAGGAGCTACTTGATTGAGAAGTAGCGGCTCCGGTCTCGGAAATTGTCATACAGCCGGGAGGGCGGTGCGCTGACCACATGCCCCTCCACATCCACATCCAGTGACGCCTGAAGGCTGAGAATGACACGTTGGCCGGTCGGTACCGTTGGGCCTTCATATGACCTGTGCGGTAGGAGTTTAGTTTCTTAGGATATTACGCACCGTGCTCACGAGTATATCCAATGTTCGGGAAATTCTCCGTGCACTATACGTTTGCACACCACCACTCATCTCCTCCTACACTGCTGTGGCCACTGCTTCTAACTGACGTCGATGCAATTCGTTTCTTTCCTCTATCAGGTCGCACGCCAAAAGAACAATTCTTTTCGAGTTTCGGAATTATTTTTTCCTGACCCACGGCAGTCATCGAACCAACGCCTTTTTTTTTCAAACCCTTAAGTGTACGGAACTTCTGCAGAGTGACGTGTGCACAGTTATTATTTTTGTAATACAGCTTTAAAAGCAGAGCGCCATCCTTCATTCTGGCTGTCACGTCGAAAGCCGCAGACGCGTAAGGAGGAACAGCCGCGTACCAGGCGTGTTTATTCCAACTTCAGTGAGCCGTGCGCATGACAGGTGTTTTCACTGACATATTCTGACACAAACATTCTCACACTATTTTTTTTTCTGCTGCCATAGGATTTCCCCCTTCTCCGATAATATTCCGTTGCAGTTTGACGTCATTCTGACCAGTGGTGTTATTTCTACAGCATTTTCAAAGTTTAACTTTAATTAGAATCACACATAACAGAAGAAACCATACATAATGTGATCACACAGAGTAACACGACAGGTATTTGTCTATAACTGAAATCCCTTACAAGGTCATAAGAAGAAAATAGTAAAATATTAAAGCGAGGTAGATGGAAATCCTTTTTCATATACATGGAGACTTAGAGCAGTAGATCATCAATAATTCAGCTTATCCATCTATTTCTCTGTTATTCACAAGCAGGTCGTCAAATATACTAGGAGACCCACTTCCGACTGCGAGGTTTGCTCATCAATTATAAGGTTAGGAGCTAGCCGACTGTTGGTATAGATTTAAAGTTCCTCGAGATTATCTAAGGTAATGCCTTTTTCTTTAGAATGTACACTCCTGGAAATTCAAATAAGAACACCGTGAATTCATTGTCCCAGGAAGGGGAAACTTTATTGACACATTCCTGGGGTCAGATACATCACATGATCACACTGACGGAACCACAGGCACATAGACACAGGCAACAGAGCATGCACAATGTCGGCACTAGTACAGTGTATATCCACCTTTCGCAGCAATGCAGGCTGCTATTCTCCCATGGAGACGATCGTAGAGATGCTGGATGTAGTCCTGTGGAACGGCTTGCCATGCCATTTTCACCTGGCGCCTCAGTTGGACCAGCGTTCGTGCTGGACGTGCAGGCCGCGTGAGACGACGCTTCATCCAGTTCCAAACATGCTCAATGGGGGACAGATCCGGAGATCTTGCTGGCCAGGGTAGTTGACTTACACCTTCTAGAGCACGTTGGGTGGCACGGGATACATGCGGACGTGCGTTGTCCTGTTGGAAAAGCAAGTTCCCTTGCCGGTCTAGGAATGGTAGAACGATGGGTTCGATGACGGTTTGGATGTACCGTGCACTATTCAGTGTCCCCTCGACGATCACCAGTGGTGTACGGCCAGTGTAGGAGATCGCTCCCCACACCATGATGCCGGGTGTTGGCCCTGTGTGCCTCGGTCGTATGCAGTCCTGATGGTGGCGCTCACCTGCACGGCGCCAAACACGCATACGACCATAATTGGCACCAAGGCAGAAGCGACTCTCATCGCTGAAGACGACACGTCTCCATTCGTCCCTCCATTCACACCTGTCGCGACACCACTGGAGGCGGGCTGCACGATGTTGGGGCGTGAGCGGAAGACGGCCTGACGGTGTGCGGGACCGTAGCCCAGCTTCATGGAGACGGTTGCGAATGGTCCTCGCCGATACCCCAGGAGCAACAGTGTCCCTAATTTGCTGGGAAGTGGCGGTGCGGTCCCCTACGGCACTGCGTAGGATCCTACGGTCTTGGCGTGCATCCGTGCGTCGCTGCGGTCCGGTCCCAGGTCGACGGGCACGTGCACCTTCCGCCGACCACTGGCGACAACATCGATGTACTGTGGAGACCTCACGCCCCACGTGTTGAGCAATTCGGCGGTACGTCCACCCGGCCTCCCGCATGCCCACTATACGCCGTCGCTCAAAGTCCGTCAACTGCACATACGGTTCACGTCCACGCTGTCGCGGCATGCTACCAGTGTTAAAGACTGCGATGGAGCTCCGTATGCCACGGCAAACTGGCTGACACTGACGGCGGCGGTGCACAAATGCTGCGCAGCTAGCGCCATTCGACGGCCAACACCGCGGTTCCTGGTGTGTCCGCTGTGCCGTGCGTGTGATCATTGCTTGTACAGCCCTCCCGCAGTGTCCGGAGCAAGTATGGTGGGTCTGACACACCTGTGTCAATGTGTTCTTTTTTCCATTTCCAGGAGTGTAGATGGGCAAAGGCTATTTTCAACCGTCGTGGGTCTGTGATTCTGTACTTTCGAATGATGACCCAATGCACTACTGTTACTCGCATAACTGTGTTGTCTGAATCTTAAGCCAAACTCTTTCTCAGCTTGCCAGATGTATAAGTCAACACAAGATCCACATTTAATTTTGTAGAATCCTGCCTTACAAAATTTGTCCTGTGGCACATGTAGACTATGACAAAGTAGCTTTGTTATTTGTTCGAAAACAAACTTTTGAAGGAATCGGCCATTTCATTAAATGGTATATATTCGTCTATGAAAAATAGTAATTGTGTGAATATGTTGAAACTAGGTAGATTATTTAAGACACTGTATTTTATGTGCACCATGTAACTTTATATCTGTTACTGTATTTTTACCTGATAATCTAAAAATGGGTAAGCCCGAAACGCCTAATGAGGAATGAAATAAAACAGTCTAAAAAACTCTAGGACCTGTTTTTCCACTACCACTCTCCATGTTATAATTGCATGTGGGTTCCTTGATTGTAACGGACTCACACCTGTACCAAGACTTTCAGTCAGATTCATGCTAACCATATACGTCATTGTCATCTGCCAATCTAGAAACACCAAGAGCAGTTGACCCTAGTGAAACTCATACTAGTCGTGTTCGATTATTTTTATAAGCTACCGTCTTCTCATCATCGTCTATCATCTCAACGTTAGCAGTGCTAGGGACACCTTCACATCACAGTACTATTACCTACATAGTAGATGATTGATATAGCAAGCCCGGTATAAGCTGTATATAATTTGCACTTTGTATGTCAAACTTGCTCCAGCCACCCACATTCCTAGAGCTTCAATGTCATCAGCACTGCTATAAGCCATCTACGAAAGTCAGAAAACTACGGTTTCCTCTTGGATTGTTCTTTTTCTTTAATGTAAAGCCTCTTAACCGCTTCGCATAGTCTTCAGGCCACACAGGGTGCTAGGCATGTCTTTCTCCAAGAGTGATTACTCGACATGGTACGTTATAATAGTACATGCACAAAATTTGGTTACAATTATCCCATATGTTACAGAGCGACAGTCCATGTCCATACATACAAAGAGGGAAGTGGTAAATGCCAAGATCTAACCGCGTTCTCGTGTAAGTCATCTTGCTGCAACTGTTGATTCGAAAGAATATGTGGAAGACTGTGCCGTGGCAGCTGTGATCGGCGATCGTATGGCCTCGGAACATCTGGACGTTGTTGAACCTCTGACCTCAGCAAACAGTGCTAGTACCAACAGCTGAGAAGAGCATTGGCTTGAGGACTGCCTAATGGGACTGGTGAAGAGGTTTCCATTCTTGCCTTACGCCCAATCGTCGAAACAAAGCCATTTTATAGCACAGCGCTGCCTCGACGGAGAAGAAAACCAATTTGCTTTTTTGTCTAAATTTAACGGTTGCCAACAACTCGAGAAAATAATCAAACCATTACAAAATGAGCGCATGTGAATTCGGATTCCGGAATATTGTTCCTCAGGATGTCTGGCATCTATTTAGTACAATCTCTCTTATCTCTAAATTTTTAATCAAGATAAATTTGCATTGAAATATTTGAGAAATCAAAATAACAACAAAAGCTCCCTAGTGAGCCAGTAATAAAGAATGGGTCCCAACTCTGCAACGGTATGTACAGATTATTAATTACCTGGAGTTTCTTTCATTACTAATGGCCTGTTGCGAACACGCACTTCCACATACAGACGTGTGACAGGCTTTGTTGGGGTCGCGACGTTATGTGTTAGGTATTTCTGATCCCCATGGGACATTGTATTAAAGGAAAAAGGCAATCCTATAGCCACTGTATATTGAGAGAAAGCTTTTGACAACGTACAAAAAACAGGTTGCTGTAACGGGTTGAACGGGGTAAAAGGGAAGTAGTAATAGAGAACACTGTCAGAAAGGTTTATAGCCTCTCCCGGATTTTGTTCACTATGTTTGTTAAGCAAGAAGTAAAGCAAATCAAGAAAAAAAATCAGGGAATTTAATCAAAATTCAGGAAGATGAAATAAAATCTTTAAGTGTAGCGAAGACATTGTAATTCAGCCGAATGCGTCTAAGGAGTTCCAAGACAAAGTTGATGGAATGGACAGTGTCCTGAAAGGAGGGTGTAAGAATATGATGAATACCAACAAAAATAAAGGAAGGATAATGGAACCGATTCGAACTACGTCTTGTGATAATGAGTGAACAGGAATACGAAATGAGACTAAAAGTAGCAGCTGAGTTTCACGATTTGAGCAGCTAAATGACCATGGAGGATGTAATGAGGATATGAAATGAAGCCTGGCAAAAATAAGAGAAGCACATTGAGAAAGAGAAGGGAGTACAAGTAAGCAGGTTCAAATGGATATAGTCCGCAGCAGTTCTGCACCGATGAAGAGTTTTACGCAGGGTAACTAGCTTGACGAGTTGGAGCACACGATCTTCCTACTGAAGATAATAATAACAATGACTAAAATAAGTACGTTATATATGTATCACGCTTGGTTGACATTTATCGAAATTTCCGATAGCTGCGCTGAAACACACGTACATAAAACGCTGTTGCTATTCGTACATATACGGGGTGATTCAAAAAGAATACCACAACTTTAGGAATTTAAAACTCTGCAACGACAAAAGGCAGAGCTAAGCACTATCTGTCGGCGAATTAAGGGAGCTATGAAGTTTCATTTAGTTGTACATCTGTTCGCTTGAGGCGCTGTTGACTAGGCGTCAGCATCAGATGATGCTAAGATGGCGACCGCTCAACAGAAAGCTTTTTGTGTTATTGAGTACGGTAGAAGTGAATCGACGACAGTTGTTCAGCGTGCATTTCGAACGAAGTATGGTGTTAAACCTCCTGATAGGTAGTGTATTAAACGTTGGTATAAACAGTTTACAGAGAATGGGTGTTTGTGCAAAGGGAAAAGTTCTGGACGGCCGAAAACGAGTGATGAAAATGTAGCACGCTTCCAGCAAGCATTTGTTCGCAGCCTAGGAAAATTGACTCGCAGAGCTAGCAGAGAGCTGCAAATTCCACAATCAACTGTATGGAGAGTCCTAGGAAAAAGGTTAGTTATGAAACCTGAACGTCAACTACCCGAGGCGATGGATCGGCCGCCAGGCAGCCCGTGACAGAGCACTTCATCACTGGCCTCCAAGAAGCCCTGATCTTACCCCCTGCGATTTTTTCTTATGGGGGTATGTTAAGGATATGGTGTTTCGGCCACCTCTCCCAGCCACCATTGATGATTTGAAACGAGAAATAACAGCAGCTATCCAACTGTTACGCCTGATATGCTACAGAGAGTGTGGAACGAGTTGGAGTATCGGGTTGATATTGCTCGAGTGTCTGGAGGGGGCCATATTGAACATCTTTGAACTTGTTTTCGAATGAAAAAACCTTTTTAAATACTCTTTGTAATGATGTATAACAGAAGGTTATATTCTGTTTCTTTCATTAAATACACATTTTTAAAGTTGTGGTATTCTTTTTGAATCACCCTGTATTATCCTGTTAACTGCCTTACTCCCATTCGTCCACTGTTACATTTTGGTGGCTGTTGTAACCTTGCAATTGAGTGGGCAATTAGACGAAAATTATTTATATAGAAGACAATGATAGGAACTTTTTTACTGTTTTGTAAACCTAACTAAAAGACACGCATTTTGTTAAAATATAAACTTTCCGCAATAGAAGTAAGACCAGATATTCCTCGCTGTTTGTTTTCTAAAGATGAAAAGTAATACATTTCACACGATACAGATATCTTGTCTATACCATTTTGCAATTGGTTTTGGTCGTCTGACGACGTTACAAGACGGTAAATGACAGCATCATCTGCTTAGTTAGTCTCCTGACTCGTTTATGTAGATCAGGAGCAGCAGAGAGCCTCCAACACTTCAGTGGGGAACCCCACATGTAACTTCTGTTTCACTCGATGACATTCCGTCAGTTATTATGAAGACTGACCTTTCTTACAGTAAATCACGAATCCAGTAACACAGTGGGACGTCACCATACGAAAGCAGTTTAATCAGAAGTCTCTTGTGAGGAACTGTGTCAAAAGCCTTCTGGAAATTAAAAAAAAAAAATGTTGAAGCCATTTAACTTCCCCTACCGGTAGCACTCATTACATCGTGATGAAAAAGAGCTAGTTGTGTTTCACGAGCTGTTAGTCAATAAATCGTTTTCTTCGTGGGGATTCATTACGTTCGAGTAGAATATATGCTCCAAAATCCTACTGCAAATCGATGTTAGTAATATTGATGTGTAATTCAGCGGATTACATTCATTTCCTTCCATGGATATTGGTGTGACTTGCGCAACTTTTCAGTCTTTGGGTACGGATCTTTCTACGAGTGAGGGGTTGTATGTAATTGGAAATGGAAATGCCGTGTGGCCAGGGCCTCCCGTCGGGTAGACCGTTCGCCTGGTGCAAGTCATTCGAGTCGACGCCACTTCGGTGACTTGCGTATCGATGGGAATGAAATGATGATGATATGGACAACAAAACACCAAGTCCCTGAGCGAAGAAAACCTCCGACCTAGACGGGAACCGAACCCGGGCCGTTAGGTTTGACATTCCGTCGCGCTGACCACTCAGCTACCAGGGCCGGAAATTTATGTAATTGATAAGTATGGATCCACTGCATTAGCATACCTTGAAAGCAATCTGACCTGTGCACAATGTAGACCTGAGGCCTTTGCTGCTTTGCTACACCGATGATATCTACTCATAAGTCACTCATGTTGGTAGTTGTTCTTGATTCGAATCCGGAATATTTACCTTGTCTTCTTTTATGGACAGGGGGTCGGGGAGGGTAGAGAAGGGGAGCTGTTATGTAAATATGAAAACTAATTGCAAGAAGCTTAATACTTCATCTTCTCTCTAGTCGTACACTAGTCACTGTAGTTTAAAAAGGGAAGAGTGTGAAGGTTGTGGAAATACCTAAGCCGTAACACCATATGACAAGACAGCGATCCTCCCTCCCCTCCCACTACATGGCTCCTCATCTCTCTGAACAACGTCATCGTGAGTGAGTCTGAAAAAGGCTCGAAATAAACGTCTAGGTGTTGGCGTCACAGTAACGTTGTATGTATTCACAAAATGCATGCGTTCATAATCAAAAAGGATGCTCACGACCAGCCTGCTGACCGACCTAAAACCGACGTCATCATCATTACATGCTTCGCCGGAAACGCGGTAACAGTCATTTGTATGTTAGTTCATTTTTTTAGGAAGGTGACAGGCCCCGGATAATGAATTTAATGGCACGAGGTAACTGTAAAGTCTGTGTGATAGATCATAAAAGGGGGCGTACAGACATTAATATGAATGATGCAGCGATATTCATTTTGTCACCTTCAGTGGAGTGTGGTTTGTGCTTGAATACATCTGGTAAATGGCTATTTGCATGGCTAATTGCTGTCATCATTCAACTTGATCGTATCAACAGCAACCCAGTAAATTTTCCGTTTGGAATTTTCTGGCCAGTTATTCAAAGAGCTGTAGAAAGCATGCAGTTCCAAATGTCGTTAGTACTTGATTTTCAAGTGGCTGTCCGGATGTTCTTTGCATTTAAAATGGTGTTCTTGAATATATGTACTCCATTAATATTATTATTCATTTCTACTCATTACACGCGTCCAAATCCAGGAGGCTGTGAGACGTTACGAAGCAAGCCACTCACTTCATTCTGTTCTCTGCCGATTTCTTCCATTTGTTTAATACGTCCAGAGAGATTAGTGGGAAAAGTAGAGACGGAAATAGTGCTGTGAGGGAGGAACGTGGGTCTTACCTAGATACCTCGGTCAGTAAGAGAGAGAAGAGAGGTTCCAGGTAGGAGTTCGGGTCGGGCTCACAGTTTAAGTCTGTCTGGAAACTTACAGACCCTTTCACAACGTCTGTCCTTCTCTTTCTAAATCCTCCCTAAGATCTGTACCGTGAACATAGATATCGACGGCCGCCGTTTGTTATTTACTTTATGGTTCAAATGGCTCTGAGCACTATGGGACTTAACATCTGAGGTCATCAGTCCCCTAGAACTTAGAACCACTTAAACCTAACTAACCTAAGGACATCACACACATCCATGCCCGAGACAGGATTCGAAACTGCGACCGTAGCGGTCGCACGGTTCCCGACTGAAGCACCTAGAACCGCTCGGCCATTTTTACTTTAACCACATTTCGAGCTGATTATAGGTCTGTCCTACTTAACCGCTCCACATTACTGAGCTATTTAACGAGTTTTGTTTACATGTTGTGTTGCTCTGCGGTGAGGCAGCCTCTGAACTCTTCAAAACTGCCATCTAGAATTGATCCCATTAATCCAGTTCACTCAAAAGGGAAATGTTTTTTCAGTTGTCGCTTCACTGTTACTGATGACAACGATAAAGCGCTAGAAGGAACGTTACTGTATTTTAGTTCCCTGCACATATTCCGACAGCTGACTGCTCCGTTCGTTGATGCCTTCTTTACTACTAAACTTAACAGTGGAGTTTATTCCGTAACATTGTCAACTCATAGGTAGTCACCCAACAAACAATGTGGCAGAGTTCAATCCAGGACAGAACTCTATTAATTCTGTCTGGAGAAAGCGTTTCCAGCTCCAAGTGCACGTGTTTATCTTAAATTTTAACACTCTAACATTCGTACGGATGTGCAAACGAATAGCGTTGCGGTTCTTTGTGACGGGTAAAGCGGCCACCACAAAGCACTAGTGTTCTACATCTTCATTGAGATGGATATTCTGTAAATCACACTTAAGTGCCTGGCAGAGGGTTCACCGAAACATCTTCTCAATAATTCTCTATTATTCCAATCTCGAAAAGTTCTCCGAAAAGGAAAACACCTATACCTTTCCATGAGAACTCTGATTTTCCTATTTTATTATAATGATCGTTCTCCCTATTTTGGTCGGCATCAACAAAATATATTCGCATTCGGAGAAGAAAGAGGGTGACTGAAATTTCGTGGGAAGGTTCCGCCACAAAGAAAAACGTCTTTGTTTTAAAGAAGTCTACCCCAAATCCTGTATCATGTCAGTGACACTCTCCATTATTTCACCTAAGTATAAAAGTGCTGCTCTTCTTTGGCCTTTCTCGACGTACTCCGTTAATCCTACCTGGTAAAGATTCCGGACTGCAAAAGAGGACGCACAAGCGTAGTGTAGGAAGTACCTTTAGTAGATCTGTTACATTTTCTAAATATTTTCCGTCAATAAAACACAGTTTTTTCTTTGCGGTTCCCACAACCTTTTCTAAGTATTCAGTTCCATTTAAGTTGTTCGTAATTGAAATTCCTAGGTATTCAGCTGAAATTACGGCCTTTAGATTTGAGAAAATTATCGTGTAACCAAAGTTTAACAGGTTACTTTCCTAGCACTCATTTAGATGATCCCACACTTTTCATTATTTAGAGTCAATTGTCAATTTTCGCATCATACAGATATCGTTTATAAGTCATTTTGCAATTTGTTTTGATCTTCTGATAATTTTACTCGACGATAAACAAGACCGTCTAAAGCGAACAACCTGAGATGGCAGCTCGGATTGTCTCCTAAATCGTTTATATATATAAAGAACAACAGGGCCCAAAACATTACCTTGGGAAACGCCAGAGATCATTTCGGTCTTATTCGACAATTTTTTGTCAATTACTGCGAACTGTGACCTCTCTGACAGGAAATCACGAATGCAGGTACACAACTAAGATGATATTCCATAAGCATGCAATTTCTCTATAAGCCGCTTGCGTGGTACAGTGTAAAAAGCCTTCTGGAAATTCAAAAATACGGAGTCAATTTGAAATCTCTTCTCAACATCACTCAAAACTCGTGGGACTAAAGAGCAAGTAGTGTTTCACAAGAACGATCTAAATACGTGTTGACTGTTTGTCAATAGACCGTTCTCTTTGAGGCAGTTCATAATGTTCGAACACAATATATGTTCCAAAATTTTGCTCGATACCGACATCAATGATATGGGTCTGTAATGAAGCGTATTACTCCTACAACCTTTCTTAAACATTGGGGTGACCTGTTCTATATTCCACTGTTTGGGTACGAATCTTTCGTCGGGCCGGCGGTTTTATATGATAGATAAGTGTGGTTCTATTGCATCCGCATACTCTGAAAGGCACCTAATTAGTATACAGTCTGGGCCAAATGCTGTTATTAAGTGATTTAAGTTGCTTCACTACTCCGAGAATATCTACTTCTACGTTACCCATGTTGGGACCTGTTCTTGATTCGAATTCTGAAATACTTAGTTCGTCTGCTTTGGTAACGGAATTTAGGAAGGTTGTGTTTAGTAACTCTGTTTTAGCAGCACTGTCATCGATAGTATTTTCCTTGCTATGGAGCAGAGAAGGTACTGAGCGTGTCTTGCTGCTAGCATACTTTATATACGACCAAAATGTCTCTGGATTTTCTGCCAGGTTTCGAGACAAATTTTCGTTGTGGAAACTGTAATAAACATCTCACATAAGTCCATACTAAATTTAGAGCTTTCGAATAAAAGATCGCCAGTCTTGGAGATTTTGCGTTTGTTTGAATTTGTCATGCTTTTTTCGTTGTTTCTGCAACAGTGTCCTGACGCGTTTGTATACAAGGAAGCCCCGTCGTTTGTTACTTTATTTGGTATGAATCTCTCAATTGCTGTCGATACTATTTCTTCGAATTCCGTACGCCACTGGTCTACACCTAGATTATTAATTTCGAAGGACTGGAGATTGTCACAGAGGAAGGCGTCAAGAGAATTTTTATCTGCTTTTATGAACAGGTATATTTTTCGTTCATTTTTCGAGGATTTGGTGTTACAATATTCAATCTCGCTACGACGACCCTGTGTTCACTAATTTCTGTATCCGTATTAATGTTCGTCATTAGCTCAGGATTACTTGTTGCTAAGAGGTCAAGTGTGTTTTCACAACCGTTAAATATTCGTTCTTGAAGATTGTCATCAGAGCAGGTTGAGCATATAAGAGGCCTGTACAGCTTCTGATGCTGAGTGAAGGGCGTGAAAGACAAAGAGATGTCATGTACTCGCTTGAGACAGCGTTATCAGCACCGGACAGTCTCTAAAAGTGGCAATATTTTGGGTGTCCATTTTGGTGGCTGGTTCAATGGTGTAATATTCAGATATGTTGGATATTCGGATGTAAAAGTGTGCCCATGTTCCACTGCGTGAGAATGCTCTTCATCAAGTTTCGGGTCGCCCACCTCTGACCACAATTAGATGCGGCCGCTGTACTCTGCACCAAGCACATTGTTACGTCTTCTCCCCTGCGCCTGTCGTCCTAAAGCAACTAACGGACTCTCGATAGCATTCTGCGTCATCCTGCACCGTTGGTCGGAAACTGGCAGGAGACGGAATAGGGTGTAGCTTTCCTTTTGTAGGCAGCAATTGACAATAAACCACGAAGTCTGCGTTTGGAATGATGCAGTGATAGGGAAGCATAGACTGAAGGGGAATAGTGTTGCACTGTGTTCAGTAATGAACCACAGTTATGCACTCCGAATGATGAACCTCATTGGCAAGAATGGCGGTGACTTGTGAAGAGCTCCTGTCCTTTCAAAGTTTTGAAGAGGCACTGCAGTGTTACTAATGGCGTCATGGCGGGGGAACTAATTGAGTATGACGTCTGACCGTGGCTTGTTGTCACTGAGGGAACTGGGACCGCACAACGGTACGTCAAGGACATCCTGTGCCCTTGTGCGTGTCTCGGTGCAATTTTTCAGCAGTATGTGGCACGTGTTTCTATGAACTTTATGCATAGTATTGAGGTCTCCAATAGAACATATGTTTTACCAGCTTTGACGTCGCAGTGCCAGCATCCAGAATATACAGGACCAGCTACAACAATTTGTTTCGTCTCACTTTAGGATAACATACAACTGTTTATGGCACCTCTAATCAGTGCATCCATCCAGGCCAAAGGGTGGTCAATGACGCACACACTACTAAACTTCTTCCTAAATCTGACTCATACCATACACACCCTCAAACCATTAAGTTATGAATGCTTCACTTTTCTATCTCAGGTAAGGTAACAACGAGAAATCATGAAAATTATAACAATAACCACAAATGTTTTAATGATGTATTTGGATATAAATGTGCGTTAAAGCTTTCTGGAACCAGTAACAGAGATTAGCTTAAGTTGCGTGCCACTGTATCCTTCAGAAATTATTTGTTCGTTAGGGGCCATATATAAATTTTCAATCAGTTTCTATTGTGAGAAATTCGCTTTAATTGTTTTCATTATTTATTGTTGCTAATAGATTCCACGCATAACGAACACAGCAAAGAGGAAATTCACTGGATGTTATTGTCTGTAAAACTGAACCAAACTGGAGTAAGTTGGAGATATAAAACACTGCATTTAAAAACTAGGTTATTGGACAGACAGTTCTCTGTTCTGTATCATTATACTAGGTGTTTCAAAAAGACTATACATATTTCGAATGCATATATTTATTAAACTTTAAGACATGCGAATATGAAATCTTACACCCACATTTACGAAGCTCTCAAGTTCAGATTACAAATGTTCAAAATGTCCTCCATCACCGGCGCGAACAATATCACATCCATACTCAAATTCCTCCCATACTCGGGCAAGCATGTCTTTCGTCACTGATGTTATGGCAGTACGAATCCGGTCCTTCAACTATTCCAGGTTCTGTGTGAGTGGTGGTACATAAACGTTGTCTTTAACGAAACCCCATAGGAAAAAGTCAGATGGTGTCAAATTCGGTGCCCATGGAGGCCAGCTGAGACACGATAAGTCGCCAGCTCCTTGACGACTAATCCAACGATTCGGTAGAGTTTCATTCTCCAGTGAGGGGGTGCCCCGTGTTGTTGAAAAATGAAGTTGTCTTCGTGCAGCCTCGGAAACAACTAGTTTTGTAACACAGCGAGACACTGCTGACCGTTAACCGTGTTTACATTAAACAAGAATGGGCCGTAAACTGATAATCGAGAAATCGCACAAAACGCATTGACCTTGTGCGAATCTCGCACAGATTCAATGGCTGCATGTGGTTTCTGTAGGCCCCAAAGTCGAACACTGTGTTTACCTGACCACTAACATGGAAAGTCGCTTCATCACAGAACACGATGCGCTGTGCGAAAGTGTTATCACTGTCAAAAGCATCAAGAATTTCGTAACAAAATGCCACACGTTTTCGTTTGTCATCAGGACGTGGAGCTTGAAACTGCTGTAACTTGTACGGCTTCATGACCAACTGACGTCTCAAAACACGCCAAATTGTTGTTATAGGCAGTTGTAGCTCCCGACTGGCACGACGAGTTCATTTTGAAGGACTAAGTTGGAAAGCAGTTTGAATTCGTGCAACACTTTCTTCAGGTACACGAGGGTGGCTACTATAATGCCACTTCCTAGAACGAGAAATAACAATCAAAAATTAGCTCTCAATACCCCAAAGATTTCCCCCCAAGTCCCAAATTCCCATAAAAGTGAAAAAGCGAATGAAGTTCCGTTTATCACTATTATTAGGACAGTAACAAGTAATTAAACCAGGAATCTAAGACTTGACAATTTAGCAATCTGCGAAAGAAAGATTAAATTTCAGTAAAATTAAAATCAAAATCATAATAAATCGCAAAATTAGCATAAATTAACATTGGAAAAGTAGAGCCAACGATCCCAAAGAATACTCCGTGTGAGTACTCTTTGGGAATCGTGAGCAATGACTAAGTGTAATTCAATGCCTTGTCACTACGTTACGAGAGTTAGCCGAAGCAGGTCATATATTTGAATGCTCGTACATGTAGGCGCGCTTAGATTGTTTTTGAAACTGAATAATTGCGATATACACTCCTGGAAATGGAAAAAAGAACACATTGACACCGGTGTGTCAGACCCACCATACTTGCTCCGGACACTACGAGAGGGCTGTACAAGCAATGATCACACGCACGGCACAGCGGACACACCAGGAATCGCGGTGTTGGCCGTCGAATGGCGCTAGCTGCGCAGCATTTGTGCACCGCCGCCGTCAGTGTCAGCCAGTTTGCCGTGGCACACGGAGCTCCATCGCAGTCTTTAACACTGGTAGCATGCCGCGACAGCGTGGACGTGAACCGTATGTGCAGTTGACGGACTTTGAGCGACGGCGTATAGTGGGCATGCGGGAGGCCGGGTGGACGTACCGCCGAATTGCTCAACACGTGGGGCGTGAGGTCTCCACAGTACATCGATGTTGTCGCCAGTGGTCGGCGGAAGGTGCACGTGCCCGTCGACCTGGGACCGGACCGCAGCGACGCACGGATGCACGCCAAGACTGTAGGATCCTACGCAGTGCCGTAGGGGACCGCACCGCTACTTCCCAGCAAATTAGGGACACTGTTGCTCCTGGGGTATCGGCGAGGACCATTCGCAACCGTCTCCATGAAGCTGGGCTACGGTCCCGCACACCGTTAGGCCGTCTTCCGCTCACGCCCCAACATCGTGCAGCCCGCCTCCAGTGGTGTCGCGACAGGCGTGAATAGAGGGACGAATGGAGACGTGTCGTCTTCAGCGATGAGAGTCGCTTCTGCCTTGGTGCCAATGATGGTCGTATGCGTGTTTGGCGCCGTGCAGGTGAGCGCCACAATCAGGACTGCATACGACCGAGGCACACAGGGCCAACACCCGGCATCATGGTGTGGGGAGCGATCTCCTACACTGGCCGTACACCACTGGTGATCGTCGAGGGGACACTGAATAGTGCACGGTACATCCAAACCGTCATCGAAGACATCGTTCTACCATTCCTAGACCGGCAAGGGAACTTGCTGTTCCAACAGGACAATGCACGTCCGCATGTATCCCGTGCCACCCAACGTGCTCTAGAAGGTGTAAGTCAACTACCCTGGCCAGCAAGATCTCCGGATCTGTCCCCCATTGAGCATGTTTGGGACTGGATGAAGCGTCGTCTCACGCGGTCTGCACGTCCAGCACGAACGCTGGTCCAACTGAGGCGCCAGGTGGAAATGGCATGGCAAGCCGTTCCACAGGACTACATCCAGCATCTCTACGATCGTCTCCATGGGAGAATAGCAGCCTGCATTGCTGCGAAAGGTGGATATACACTGTACTAGTGCCGACATTGTACATGCTCTGTTGCCTGTGTCTATGTGCCTGTGGTTCTGTCAGTGTGATCATGTGATGTATCTGACCCCAGGAATGTGTCAATAAAGTTTCCCCTTCCTGGGACAATGAATTCACGGTGTTCTTATTTCAATTTCCAGGAGTGTATTATGACGCAGTAGTACGATTTTCTGACTTCAAATATCACGGCATTAGAATGCGAACGGAGGACTTTTACCTACTAGAATAAAATGAACTTTTAACTAGATAATTGAACTAAACATTACTTAGACAGTGATTTAGGCAACAAACAATGATAGACAATTGTCATTCATAATAGCCAGTGGTTTATGGAACTTCAGTGATAGGTCCGAAGCATATTATTTAAATCCCCCCAACACCTGGGAAAGTTTTCTTCTCAAGGCTCTGTTAGGAAGCGACTGATATTGTGCAATAAAACACCCTCTCGTGCCAAGTCGTGCATTTGTGATTTAAAATTCTATCAAATTATTGACGTGAAACTCCCGAGAAATAATCACGCGCAGCGATAATATTTGACTGTAGCGCTCGGCGCTTGTGTAGAATCTTTGACTTAAATAACAAGCACACTGTTACGATTTCTTAGATACTTGAAATTACGACCAGCTTGTAGGGAATTTGTTGTGGATGTGACTGTATTGGTTTTATCATTAATATTTCATCATTAACCAGTTAAACATCGATTACGAACGATTAATTGCGATTCTTGGTGAAGTAAATTTCTTACGCAAGTCGACATTTCGGTTCAGCAGTGGTATTTTCTGTAACGTCGTCTTCGTAGCTTGATAACGATCTCAACACACTACAGACTGTCGCCGCGTTTTAGCCAAGGCCAAGTACAAATCAAACCAAATCATCAAGAAGAAGAGCCGTTATACCACGACTCTTCTCTTTACATACACATCCTCTATCTAGAAATTGTCGATACCAACGGCGATTATTCCACCCATTCGGAGAATCAATTTGATACCTCAACCTTAAACGTCTTTGCACTGTAATCACGGAATTGCACTTCGCAATCTCGAGAACACAAAATGACCTCTGCTGCGGAGTAGCCATTTTAAACATATGACGGTTACCAAGCAAAACAAAAGACAACTGACATCTAGAGACTATTAATACAAACTAGACTATGTATTCGTTTCTCCAGTAGCCGAGCCGAGGCGCAGCGATCGATAGTATGTACAAAATAGTACTTCGTAATACGTATATTCTTTTTGAACCACCCTGTACGTATTAATGCTTGCCGACATTTTAACAGAAACGGTGGAAAATGGTACAGCTTTTAAATTTTGAAAGACTGTTACACTATTCGAAGTGGCAGTTTTGCATGCGATATTGACCAGGGATAACACCCTTTCCTGAGTACATGAGTGATCTGCATACCACCTTCTAAAACACAGTCGCTACCCTCCGTCTCGTTTTTGTTACCCACAGCGAAGGCAGCTCTCCAAGCGGACAGCAAGCGACAGGTTTGACTACGATATTGGATGAGTGCGGAAACTAACTGCTATATTGATTTGTAACATACTTTTTACAACAGATAGTGTATGTAGTGCCATAACAGTCAACAGTAACTAAGTATTGATAATACATTTATAATAATTTAGTTTCCTCAGGACCCTGGGAGGTACAAGGGGGTACGTTACAGACGAGTTTATTCCAGATTCTGTTGTAATGCACGGAAATTTACTGAATAATGTTGTTTTTCTTCAATAATAAAAAATTGCTAGTAAACACGAGAAGATCTGACCTTTTACAGGAAGACATCGTATATCTACCCAACGAATCCGGGTATTCTTCTCTATACTTTCAGCCAAATCAGTGAATGTGGAGTGTGGGAAACCTATACATAATGTAATACCTACAGTATCTAACGTATATAGTGAGCCACCACATATGTAGCTCGAGGGAAGATCACATAGACGTGCTAGTATGTCATAAGAAACAATAAAATGGTTTCCCAACACAGAAGTAATCTAAGCCACAATAGCCAGAATCTTGAACACATTCGCTTTTGAAACAAAAGTAATTCTTTTTTACAAAATTTTTATGTATTACAAATCGTGTCAATTGAAAGAATGGGAGAATCAATTGGCTCCATAAAAAGTTTTGAAGTGTCATGGAAAGTGCCTATGGTAATAACAACAGAAATATATGCTTCTCATACATGAAATTTGTTTGTATTTTCTTGCGTTCAGCAGAGGTAACCCCTAATATTTACATAAGGGAAAATATTTGTTCACGAATAAGTTGTAGCTAATGTCATTGAATCAGTGCGACTCGGACCTTTTGACATGTATTTCGCTATAATTCATGTTTCTTCGTAATTTACTAGCGCATAGAGTGCAAAAATATAACAAATTTTTCGTTACTTAAGTAGAAAATTATTAAAAAACAAACATTTCCTTACAATCCTTTCAGCACACGTGACTGCTATCTCACCGGCTGGAGCGCAATTGTCGTTCCAGCTGCCAAACGTTAACGACCTTCGCACCAGGGAGTGTCGTGACTGTACGTACTATAGTGGGACCATACTATCTTGGATACCCAGCTCCAACAGTCTAAACGTGCCGGCCAAAGGGCTCCCACCAAATGTCACGAGAGTACAAATTGATAAAATATTAATGTACAGTTCAAACCTAGAAATAGGTAAGTAATTTTTTATCAGGTATAGACCGGTGTTTTTTTTCTTGCCTCCTTACAGTATGGCGGACTGTGAGATAATAAGTATCTGCATGCACCTTGAAGTTCCATGCTCTGCATCCATGTAGTATCACAGTCCAATATATACAGTCACGACGCTCTCTTCTACGAATATTCTGACTCTTTGACACCTGGAGCCACAGTAGCGCTCCAATCGGTGAAAAAGCTGTCACATGTGTCGTAAGGTTAGTGTATTTTGCTGATTTTCAGCCTTTATATATATATATATATATATATATATATATATATATATATATATATTCGTGTCATAATGGAAGGCATCAGTGATCGCGAAAGCGATATATGTATATGTAAAAACAGCTGAATTTCACTGATTCAGTGACATAAGCTAGAACCTACACATAAAGTGCGAATATGTATGTAATTACAGCTTATTCCGCGGAAAGCAAGAGAACACAAACACATAATTAAAACACGAAGAGCATGTATTTCAGTAGTTACCTGTTCTTACTAAGATAGGTACAATCCTTGACACACAAAATTTTTATGGATTCTAATGATTCCTCCTTTCTTACACGTCACTAGATTCTCTAATACACGAATATTTTTGCAAAATTAGTTACATTTACATGATACTCCATAAGTTACCTAATGGTGTATGGCGGAAAATACTTTCGGTACCACTATCTCATCCCTCCAACCCAGATCCACTTGCGAATAGTGCGTGGGAAGAATGATTGTCGGTAAGCCTCTGTACTGGCTCTAATTTCTCGTAGTCAATTCGCAAGATGTATGTGGATGCAAGTAATATGCTGTCTGACTCCTCCAGAAAAGTGCTGTCCCGAAATTTCAATCGTAAATCTCTTCATGATGCACAACGTCTCTCTTGTAACTTCTGCCGGTGGAGTTTCTTTAGCATCTCCGTAACACTCTCGCCAGCTAAACGATCCCGTTATGAAACGCTCCGCTCTTCGTTGGATCTTCTCTATCTCCTCTATCAGTCATATCTGATAGGGATCCCACATAGATGAACAATACTCAAGAATCGGGCGAATAATGCCTTATGAGCTATGTTTTTCGAGGATGAGTTACATTTCCTTAAGATTCTTCCGATGAATCTTAGTCTGATATCTGCTTTTTTCTCTATCTGTTTTATGTGGTCATTCCACTTAAGGTCGCTCTGTAAAGTTGCGCCTGGATATTTTCTGGCAGACGCTGTCTCCAGCTATTTGTCATCAACATTGTAGCTGTACACCTACATATGCACAATATATTACATTTATTTACGTTGAGGGTCAACTGCCAGAGTCTGCACGATTCATCATTTCTCTGCTGTAGTTCTGCAAATTCCTACTATCTTGTGGCATTCATACTTTGGTACAGACAACTGCATCATCTGAAGCTTTCTACTAGATTATTTGTACAGGGTGTACATAAATTCTGGTAATACTTTCAAGTATTTGTTGCACAAGATCCAATCACTGTACCGGTATCATGCATATGTCATTTGGAACAGAAACTTTTTTTTTTGTCATGGATACCACCACAGCGTAGTTAGGTAATTTGCCAGTAGTCTGCGCTAGTC
Source organism: Schistocerca cancellata (assembly GCF_023864275.1). Classification (NCBI taxonomy): domain Eukaryota; kingdom Metazoa; phylum Arthropoda; class Insecta; order Orthoptera; family Acrididae; genus Schistocerca; species Schistocerca cancellata. The sequence goes on from NC_064634.1 coordinate 230,014,476, forward strand.
ACATACATGGCGAGTTCAGGGGAGGAGCGAGCTTTCTGTGTGTTGGAGTTCGACAAAAACAAGTGTGCTACAGCTATTCAACGCATGTTTAGAACCAAGTATGGTAAGAAGTTACCAACAAGGCAGGCCATTCACCACTGACACAACGAATTAGTTACGACAGGTTTCTTGTGCCCGGCAAAGAGAAGCGGACGTCCCAGTGTGAGTGAACTGAATGTGGAACGCGTACGAGACATATTCATAAGGGCTCCAGAAAAGTCGGTGTGTCGTGCATCCCGTGAACTAAAAATGGCTCCAACGACAGTGTGGAAAGTCCTGCGACAGAAGTTGTCTATGAAACCATTCAAATTGGAGCTAGTGCAGAAGCTCAATGACGACGACAAAGACGAGCGTTTTGAGTTTGGTTCGCAGCTGCAACAATTGAATGAGGATGGGGATGGCATTGTTGATGACTTAATTTTTAGCAACTAAGCCACTTTTCAGACTAATGGGAAAGTGAAGAGGCACAATTGTCGAATCTAGGGTACAGAACACCCACACAAACACACTGAATTTGAGCGTGACTCCCCAAAGGTAAGTGGTTTTTGTGCCTAGTCACGTCGGAAACTAGACGGGCCATTCTTCTTCGCCGAGAACACTGTCACTGGACATGTTGCAGCAATGACTGATGCCTTAAATGCTATCGGACTCTCCATTCATCTTTCAGCAGGATGTCGCCATCCCATTTTCGTCGTGAAGTTCGTGGGTACCTGAACACGGGGCTGCCGCATCGATGGGTCGGCCGTGCTACAGATGGGGACAGCTGTCTCATAAAATGGCCTCCCGATCACCAGATCTCACTCCGTGTGACTATTTTCTGTGAGGGCACTTTAAAGATCTGGTGTATGTACCGCCTCTACCACGTAATGTATCAGAGCTCCGGGAGAGAATACGGGAAGCGACTGTCACAGTCGCCGATGCCGTGCTGTGACGGGTGTGGTAAGAATTCGATTACCGTATTGACGTCTGCCGGGTCACTCATGGTTCGCACATCATCTGTCCATTTTGTTCCGACATGTTGAGCTCCATCTGCAAGAAAGTCTTGAATCCTATCGCATGTCTGAATCGATACTCCGTAACCGCGTATTTTGTTTAATTAAACGTCGAAGTGGGACCGTGTCAAATGCTTTACTGATATCAAGGAACACAGCGTCAACCTGAGCGCCGTTGTTCACTGGGCTGTGGATCTCAAGGAGGAACAGAGCAAGGTGAGTTTCGCAGGATCTCTTTTTGCGAAATCCATGTTGATTTAATAGAGGAGATGTTCATTTCCCAAAGACGTCTTTGATACGCCCACTAAACCCGTTGGGCACTGCAGGTAATTCGGATTGAGGAAAGGGCCAAATAAGGTTGGGGTCAGTTTCACCTTCTAATTGTAATTTATTGTAATTTAATAACACTTTACAACCAAGGCGGCACAAAGCCGGACCTTTACCGAATGCAAATCTTTCACGGCTGAATGCCTCTAAACTAGAAATCTTAACAAATCAACATCATAAAAATCCAATTAAGACAGCAATAAAATAATAAAAAAAATCTCAGAAAGGTAGATAGAACCAACATATGCAAGGTACAATACCAAAGGGTGAAGGCCACAATTAAGTTTCAAAGTTTTAGAATATATCACCATAGACTTTTAAAGGCAGAAGGCCACTACGTTTGAAACAAGGAAACTTAAAAATCAAAAAGTTAAAAATGCAATTAAAATAGCAATAAGATAATATTACAAAAATCACAGCAAAGTAGATAGAACAGACACATGTAATATGTAATACCAAAGGCTGAAGGCTACAATTAAGTTTCAAAATTTTAGAATATACCGGTATTACCAGAATCTTTTAATCGCAAAAGGCTGCAATGTTTAAGCTTGAAAGATAAATTTAAAAAATAATATTGCAAAATTTTTAAGAAAAGGAAAAAATAACAATAAGCCTTAAATTTTAAACCGATGAAAATAGATAATTAAACACCGGCGGCACTCCAGGGAAGTCGCTCTGCACTCGTTCACTTAGGCGAGACAAGTGGTGAGCCCAACTACACTTAATCCGTCGGAACCCAACCAGGGGGCAGCCACGGACCGACCGACACAACGACTTGCATGCCACCAATCGGTACATGAGAACTCAAACACAAAAGTCATGAACATGATTATCTACAATGAAATATGTATTAGCTGTCAAAACTGAAATTACGTTAGTGGCCAGGGCAGGTAACCGGAACATTAACGGCCACGAGGAAGAATATTCCGCTGATACAATTGAATTTGAGTCAACCAATATAGTTAACTGCACCGCATAGCGACTAAATTTCAGCAATAGAAACACTCAGTGTTGCTGACAGGAAAACCTCCCCGACAGCGAACCACCGAAACGAACCATCACAACATGAAAGGACGTGGCTTGGGTAGTTGAAACGACTACTCAACTTTTGACGTCCTGGGTCGGTGAACCTCGAAGCTCGTAGGAATCGGACAGCTCCACACACGCCCCGACACTGCGCAGGGGCTGCCAGCGGGCCCATTCGACTGCACCGCGCCGAGATAACTTCCCTCGTCCGCAACAACCGACTGAGTCACTGCTGGTCCGTCCGCGACTGCTGTTCCGTCGGGACTGCACTGCTGGTGCGTCGCCCACTCACTTCCAGACACACGACGGCGGAAATACTGGCTCTGGCCCGACTATGCACAGGAAACACTCCCATTGGCTAAGAGACATCCCTGCACCAGGAAAGGACCGACCCAAGTTCCACAACATGGTAACTGAAGGGGCCTAGAAGCCCTCGGAGAACCAGTTACACGTCGCCCCAGGCGCCGACCGACCTCTTTGGTCAGTCAGGAGAAGCAGTAACTCAATCACAGTAGTAATTTAAATACGCCGACAACATTTAAAATAACCTGTCAATCAAAATCGCACAAACTACACAGAGAACCTGACAAACACTTGCTCGAAGACCTGAACAATACCCAACAGTAACTAAGCACGCACTGAGACAAATAGGGAGTCGACGCACACACACATACACACACACACAAACACACACACACACACACACACACACACACAAAGCCGACACAAGAACGATCGGCGAGCCAAAACGCGTCGTCCGGTAGGACGACCGACCGACGATCCCACCAAGACCGTAGCCCGGCTCAAGTGGTGCGTGGCGGCAAGGGTCGGGCGAGCCATGTAGACGAAGACCTCACTGCTGCTCCAACCCGACTGCACTACTGCACTAGTGCCGCATTGCAACTCCCCGATTGGCAGACCCGAAGTCGCGCCCCGAAATACCGACGAACTTCTTTACGACAGACAACGACAGGGGAGTCATAGAAGTCGAGCAAAGATACTACGAGAGGGGATATATGGATACGCGCCGTCACGGTCAGGCAAAGCAGCAACTCAGTGACAGTAGTAAGAGTGAAAATCTCATTCTGGAAACATCCCCCAGGCTGTGGCTAAGCCATGTCTCCGCAATATCCTTTCTTTCAGGAGTGCTAGTTCTGCAAGGTTCGCAGGAGAGCTTCTGTAAAGTTTGGAAGGTAGGAGACGAGGTACTGGCAGAAGTAAAGCTGTAAGTACCGGGCGTGAGTCGTGCTTCGGTAGCTCAGATGGTAGAGCACTTGCCCGCGAAAGGCAAAGGTCCCGAGTTCGAGTCTCGGTCGGGCACACAGTTTTAATCTGCCAGGAAGTTTCATATCAGCGCACACTCCGCTGCAGAGTGAAAATCTCATTCTGGAGTAGTAATTTAAATTAACATAGTAAGGCGGATGTACATTAAAAACAGGGTGTAAAATACATGATGGCGGGAACACGAGTCACGCAAGGCTCAGCCGTAATTTTTGAGCATAAAACATATTCCATATATCTATAAAAGTTTGACGTCAGCGATATAGGTCTATATCTGTCTTGCGGACTTTCTTAAAAACGGGAATAACCTGCTCTTTTTTACAACCGTTATATACCTTTCGTTGCTCAAGCGATATACGATAAATTACTGCTTGAACGGTAGCAAGTTATTTCGCATAATCTATATAGATATGTCATCTGGTACTAACGCCTTTCCACTACTAAGCGATTGTAGCTGCTTTTCAATTCCGCTGTCGATTATCTTGGTATCTCCCATTTCGACGTTCGTACGACTTTCCAGGGACAGTGTTACGATCTTCCGCCATGAAACAACTTCGGAACACCGAATTCAGTATTTCGGCCTTCTTTCTGTTACCTTCCTTCCCACAAGGAATATTAATAAAGGTAAAAACATATATTTGCTCAGCAAGAGTGACAGGATACAAATTTCAGAATATCTCAGCACACAGCATAAAATAATCGGTGATGAGGACTAAGATGTGGAGAACAAATGCTAAAAATTGAAAGGTATTGTTCAATATTCCCTACACAGATATCTTCCGAGTAAGGTTTTAAGGGATGGGAAAGATCCATATCCACCATGGTTTAATAGCCGGGTTAGAAACGCTCTACGTAAGCAGAGAACACTTCATCTCAGATTGAAGAGAAGAAAATGCCTAGCTGACGAACTTAACTTTCGCTTCAGAAGCGAGTGTGGTGAAGATTTTGGTCGTTTAGGGCTCGGATGTAGCAACGATTGTGCAATTAGTTTCTTCTATGTTGGGATTCAGTTTTGTTGCTTTTGACTTTTTATCATCATGTCTGTGTGGTTTTCCTTTCAGCTACAGGTGTGGTGGTTTATTTGATACGCTTAATAATCTAGGTGTTATGTTCCATACATGTTTCCCAAGTTTCACATTCACTTATTTGGCTGAAAGTGTAGCGAACAGAACTTCATCTTGTTAGGCAAGTATACAATGTCGTCTTTCTGCAGAAGGTCGGGTCTTCTGGTGTTTACAAGTAAGTTTCTATTATTAAAGGAAAACGATGTTCTTCAGTAAAAATCTATAAGTCATAAGAGAACCACAAATAAACTGTTCTGTAATGTAGTGTTATATAGCACCCCCCCTCCTCCCCGCAGTGTTATTAGAAAACTAACGGATGACAAATATGGTGTCACTTTTTAGTTATTGTCTATTTTTATAGCACTACAGACGCTCGCTGTTATATAAGCAACGTTACAAAACAGTATAAACTATTGTATTGACATTCATTCTGTATCGCACTCATAAGTATCACTTGCTGGTGTCTTGGCGCGCTGCTATCCCGGTGGGTAACAATAAAGAGACTAAGTGTTGTGACTGTGCAGTAGGTCTATACAGATCACTGAGGTGCGTGTGTGAAGGAGCTTCTCTGGATTCCAAAGTTTATGCTATTGCCAGGTAGGCGATTTGCGAGAGTGATAGAAACGGAGACAGAGAGAGAGAGAGAGAGAGAGAGAGAGACCTGGTTGCCGTGAGTCTTTTGAAGTAGACATGTGTACTGGTGCGGACGCCTGATCTCGGAATGATGCTTCTGTAATTTGGAAAATGTTTAAAAATTGTTTTCTGCCACATCCGCTAGCATTGCAGAAAGTGGTCTGCCGTGCTTTAGTTCTCTTTTAGAAATATTTATAACTTGCGTTGATTGACTATTTGGTACTGTTGTATCATTACCTCACACATGCATGAACTGAGGAAAGCAATATATCACTCTTAATCTCTTCTAGTCTAAAAATACTGAATGTAAATTTTGTTCAAAAAGTCAGTTCTACGAACGTTTGAAATTCTTGACGAAAGAAGTAATAGGAAGAGATTTATGTTTGGCGTTCACGTTATAGTAACGGCCGACAGCAGTGGCCGAGAGGTTCTAAGCGCTTCAGTCCGAAACAACGCGGCTGCTACGGTCGCAGGTTCGAATCCTGCCTCAGGCATGGATGTGTGTGATGTCCTTAGGTTAGTTAGGTTTAAGTAGTTCTAAGCCTAGGGGACTGACGACCTCAGATGGTAAGTACCATACTGATAAGAGCCATTTGAACCATTTGTTGTAGTAACGACGATCAGTAATACAACCTTGTTCACATTGTGTACATTTCTCTGATGAAAATTATTCGATATTAAAAATCCGTAACCCATTTGCTATAGACAGGTTTTAAAAGAACAGTATTTCGGACTCGCATTCAAATTCGAGAGATCTGCTAACTTTAGCTGGTGCAAGACCTCGCATAGAACAGGGCGAGGTTAATGAAATAACAACAAGCAGCGTCATTTATTACATGTAGGCAGTTGCAAGACAACGCCGTTTGTCCATCTGCGCACCAACGATATGCAAAGAAGAGTGTTTCCGTTATGGCGAAACAGAGCAGAGAGAAGAGTTACTTGCGCTTTTTAGAGTACCGTAGTAGCCTTGAAAACCCCTTGTAATTTTACTGCTCGTTTACGCATTTTCTTTGTCGTTTCTGTAGTAGATTACAGAGGGTGTTCCAGGAGGAACGATCGATGTTCAGGGGTATGACAGAAGGGTATGACAGAAACGGTCATTCGAAGCAAAATCATCTAACGAACTTGGGCTCTAAGCAAGAATACTTAAGAGAGAGCACTTCTTCATCTTCGATGCTGTGAAAGAAATCTCTCCTGCCGGATGCTCTTTGCTTTTCATATTTTGTGAGGTGGTAGTATGGATCAAAACAACAAAAAGTTTCTAGCAAACATGGGCTCTTAAAGTGCATAACTTAAGAGCTATGACCACTGTTCATGTTTGCTGCTAGGAAACACGTATCTCCTACTGTAAAAGTGCTCATAGCTTTTAAGGTATATGTCTTACAGTCTACGTTAGTAAATGAGTTTGTTTCGAATGGTCTTTCCTATCATGTCCCTGAATACTGTCCTGGGACACCCTGTGTAACTTACTAAAGCAAAGACAAACAAAGTGCAAAAGCAAGCAGTAAAATTACTAGGGATTTCCAGGGCAATTATGCTTCACTCAAAAGCGAAGTAGCTCTTACACTCAGCACCTTATCGCCATGACGGAAAGGCTCTTCCGTCCATGGTCCCTGTCCGTCAGCTGCGGCTCTTCTGGAGATTGGAAGGTAAGGTCCCTCAGCCTTTCGATATCCGCGTTACAGCCACCGTCTTGATCGTTGCAGTGGAAATGGGTGTTGCCTAGCCTTAATGTCGTGTGGCGTGAGGTAATATAACATGGACGAGACCCCTAGGTTTACAAATCTGAGACGTATAAACAAAACGCTTACTGGTTTTTTGCTAGTGTTATTTACACAACTTTTATTTATACGTCAAGGCCGTGACCATGTACATATGTAAGCAATTTCCATGTAACTTATTTAGTCTTTATTTCCCTAAGATAGAAATCAGAGAGGATCGTAATTCAAAGATCGGTTCATTTCACTCACATTCCAGTGAAATAAGAGTAGTGTAAGTGAATACGGGACAATATAGTGTAGTTCGTGTGTGTGTGTGTGTGTGTGTGTGTGTGTGTGTGTGTGTGTGTGTGTGTGTTTGGTCTCTTGCGAAACAGTTTGGTTTAATCGTAGAAGATGTGTTAGTAATGTAGTACGTTTCTGTTTGGAGTAAACATATGCAAGAGGATATTAATATCGCTGTCAGATCTAAGCTGATTGTCAAATATGATCTGACCAAAGTTTCTGGTTGCGTGATTGAAAAAGAAGTTCCTCTAATCGCTATGAATTTGTGTAAAAATGATGTTATTCACTTTACAATAGATGATTACTCATTATCATTGAGAACATGTATGGAACAAGGCCAGAAAAAGTGCGCAGAATTATGAAGATGGTGCGCAAGTTCATAAAGTTTTTTCCTAAGTTTAACAAACACCTCACATAGACATAAAAGATACTTTGGTCATCTATAATACGTTCCCCTTCACTATTTACAACAGTCTGCAAACGCTGGGGTAACTTTCAGATTTCGTGACTGCAGAATTCACATGAATTTAAGGGGAAGCTATATTCGGAGCGTCTTTTCATTCGGAAAGGGGTTCTTTGAAGATTGTTCGATAGAGAGGCGGTGAAGGTGAAAACTGAGGGCGCAATATCTGCTGAATAACACCTGTATAATGCTCTTTTCTTCTGTCTAGCATAATACAGGTGGGTGTTATCGTGGAGTGGCATCACTTTACACAGTTTTCCTGGTCTCTGTCCTTGGACTGTGTTTGCAGCAGGTCTCAGCTGTCGACAAAGAATATCAGCCGTTACACCTCCGAGTAGCAACTCGTAGTACACCATACTACCTTTTGTAGATGCCGGCTGCTGTGACCGAGCCGTTCTAGGCGCTTCAGTCCGGAACCGCGCAGCTGCTACGGTCGCAGGTTCGAATCATGCCTCGGGCTGGGCTGTGTGTGATGTCCTTAATTTTAGTTAGGTTTAAGTAGTTCTAAGTCCATGGGACTGATGACCTCAGACGTTAAGTCCCATAGTGTTTAGAGCCATTTGATTTGTTTGTGGATGTGCGCAGGTGTTTGTGCGGGGATTCACTGCTTTGCTTAGGTGCAACCATCCCCTTCTTTTCCTTATGTTAGCATAAAAACGCCATTTATCGTCATCAGTAACGATACAGGATAGGAATGGTCGGTGTTATTCACGAGCCATGTCATGATGAGTAAGCAGAGAAGTACGTAAGATAACCCTCTGATTTCTGTGATTTTGGCTTAAAGCATGGGGTACCCGTATACCCGATTTTTTAACCTTTCGCCGGCCGGTGTGACCGTGCGGTTCTAGGCGCTTCAGTTTGGAACCGTGTGACCGCTACGTTCACAGGTTCGAATCTTGCCTCGGGCATGGATGTGTGTGATGTCCTTGGGTTAGTTAGGTTTAAGTAGTTCTAAGTTCTAGGGGACTGATGACCACAGATGTTAAGTACCATAGTGCTCAGAGCCATTTTTTTAACCTTTCACACTGCACGCAAATGTCGCACGATGGTGGAATGATCACAGTTCATCACATTAGCAAGTTCTCGAGTACACCGGCATGGATAATTGGGATTTTTTCGTCATACCCCGAAGTTCTTCCTAAACGTGGAGGTCACAAATGTAAGAACGATCCTCCTTAAAACGAAGAAACCATTTTCTTGCGTTTCTCTGTCCAATGGCCTACCGTACAAATGTTTCTGGCTGCCTCCTTGCTGTCACCATGACCTTAAACAGAAGAATACGTCGGAAACGTTACTATTTCTCCACTTGGCACTCCATTTTCTAGCGTCCAGAGCTGCACTCACTACCTCCAAATGACAAAACAACAAATGGTAACCCAAACAGCATTAGTGAACAGCAAACAAAAAATTATCATCAGATAAATAAACCCATATCAGTCGCAATACCAACAAGCAAAAGAACAACGATACGAACTTATGCACCATCCAAATATGTAGTTCTGGATTCGGAATATCTTTTTCTTCCAAATTCCACTGTTTGCTCCACTGTTACGATTTACATATCCGTTCACGAGATTTTTATGGTTTGTTTTACTTTATTTACAATAATTGTTACCTGTAACAAATGCCTTGCTAAATACTGTCTGATAACCACAGAGACTATAAAATCTCAGTAGCAAAAATTATTATAGAATTTGTGTCCCATTAAGCATAAGGTGTTTGATTCATGAAATATAGTTGTAGCTTTTTTGATGAAACATGCTAGACTTTTGTAGGAGATACAAATAATGTATTTTACTGACCATGGAATTAAGTTGTTTAATACGAATTCAAAGAGGTACTTTTTAAATAGTGGTTTATGACAGTACAGAAAAGAGGTTTCATAAAGTATGCAAATGCGAAGAATAGTTAACATGGAAACCAAACCTAAGCTTTCTTTCAGCGATTCTGTGGAGGAACCTCATAATTACTTATCAGTCCGCTTGGTTTTCTAACATCCTTCTGCAGTCTAATACCGTAAACGCTTCGATGCTCTTGTTTTCGAGTTTTCTCGCAGTCCACGATTCACTACGATGTAACACATTTATTCTCGGAATTCTCATCCACAAAACGAGGCGTTTGATTGATATCAGTAGATTTCTTTCGGCCAGGAATGGTTTCCCTGCCACTGTTAGTCTGCTTTCTATGTCCTACTTACTTTTCCGTAACAGGTTATTTTGCTTCTAAGAAAGCATTTCTTAACTTCAGCCATATCGTAATCACCAGTTTTGATGTTAAATACCCCCTTTAATCTCATTTCTACTAGTCCTCATTACTGCGTATTCCTTCAGTTTACTCTCAACCAGTACTCTATAGCCATTAGACCGTTCATTTAATTCAACGGTTCCTGTATCTCTTCTGCACTTTTACTGAGGATAGCCGTCACATCAGCGACTATTATCGTTCTTGTTGTTTCACTACTGATTTTAATTCCATTCTTGATACTTTTTTTTCCATCTCCGTCATTGTTTCTGCGATACACAGACTGAACGGTAGGGTTGACAAACTGTAGCTTTCTCTTACAATCCTTTGCATAGGATCACTAAGTTCTTGATCTTATCATAATATTGCCCTCTTATCCTGTTGCTTACTCGAATTTTTTGCAGAATTTCGAATATCTTACACTTTTTGTACGCTGTCGAACGTCTTTCTACATCGACAAATTCAGTGAAAGTGTTACGTTTTCTTTTTTTCAGTCTCGCTTACGTTATCGAGCAGAACTGCCTCTTTCGTTTCTCTTAGTTTGCTAAAGCAGAGCCGATCATCACCTAAAAAACTCTCAATTTTGTTTTTTGTTCTTCTTCCGTATATTGTCTGCAGCTTGGCTGCATGAACTGGTAAGCTTATAGTGCGATAGCTACCATGCTACCTTCGGAGTTCTTTAGCTTATGTTTTGTCGGAAAATCTGATAACATGTCATTACACTTACAGGAACTATACGTTAACTTGAAATGTCTTTTGGTTACCACTTTTCCTAGTAACTGTAAAAATTTCGAATGTGTGTTACTTACCCCTCTTCTATAATTTGAACTCAAGTCTTCTAAAACTCTTTTAAAGTATGACTGTGAAATCAAGTTCCGTACGTCTTCCATATCGACTCCCGCTTTTTCTTCTAAGATTCCGTTTTGTGGCGGGGAGGTTTCTGCCCTTCATTACCTTTCTATACCTGTTCAATCTCAAAGTCCGGGAGTGGGGTTTCTGCGCATACATTTCAGTCCGTCTTCCTCAATAGGCTGTTCGGGGCCTATCCCCTTTATTCTTTGTTGATACTGTAATACTGATTCAGCCAAAGAAACGTTGGATAGATAGCTACCGTACAATGGCCTCATAACTAAAGCTTCGAGGCAGTATCTGTATGTTCATTATAAGCTATCGCGCACTCGGGAGTCTAGTAACTTGCGTGAGAGTTTTAAAATTCACTTAATTAGCCTTTATTGCCTCTGAAACAAACTTTAAATAGCTATCAAGTCCATATTTACTGTCGGAACTGTAATCATCGTCAGTTCACTACTGTTGCAGTAGAAGTATGCACATGAAAACAGCCAGAATTTTACAAATCCTCCCGAATAAATGGTTCAAATGGCTCTCAGCACTATGGGACTTAACATCTGAGGTCATCCATCCCCTAGAACTACTTAAACCTAACTAACCTAAGGACATCACACATATCCATGCCCGAGGCAGGATTCGAACCTGCGATCGTAGCGGTCGCCCGTTTCCAGACTGGAATGCCTAGAACCGCTCGGCCGCATCGGCCGGCCCCACCCGAATTAATTTCACTTTCTGCACAGTCACTGACTCACAGCTATTCGCGAGTTCGCGAGTTACTACGTCCAGCCGTTCAGTGATATTCTTCAGAAGAAGTTTTCACATTAAAGTTCCGAGAATGTTCTCGAAACATACCACGCGGATTTGTTTTACGACAAAAAGTACACAAGCAATTAACTTCGAGACAGATTCATTCAGATTTCTCAGAGCTTCGCTAAAAGGTTTACCGCTGTATTCGCTTCATATTTACGGCAAAAGAACTGGATAAACAAATAATTTTCTTCATTTAACGTATATTTCTGTGGCGTGGATCCAAATGTTTGTAATGCCGGAAATGCATATCCTCCTATTTCCATCTGCTGCACTATAATTTTTTTTCCTTATTTTGTTACCTGAACCGTCAGTTGCCACGCTTCTAGTGCTAATTATATGTGTAATAACCTTTCTTTTTCAGTTACTATAGTAATTGTCCTTAGGACTGGCGACTGTAACTTCCCCCAAATATCAAATATCTAATTACCGCTAGTTAATTGTTAACGTAACGGCCGCAAATTTACTTTCTTTATTAACTTTACCCCTTTTCAAAATTAATTTCCACCAGTTTCATTTTCATTTTTCCTTTCATTTAGATGTAACCCTTTCCTCCCTTTTTACCGACAGATAAACTTCGGTGACGATTGCTTTTCCCAAATTTCCATTAGGTACACGCGGTTTAATTTTTCACTGTCATTAAGGTCGATAAGTGAGGGGGAGGTTACATGTTCTGCACAGTGATACAGCTACCGAGCATCTCCTCCAGACACTGAACTTCAGCACAAAGCAATATGCTAATCGAGATGAATGCTTAATTCTGTTGGCTGATGATTTGAGCATCCAATGAGAAAAGTTCTAGCACCCAACTATTCCTGCTCATTCTTAACTAGTAGAAAAGGATTACAGCAACTTATAAAAGAATTTCTGAATTTACGATACTTCATTTAAATAAAATTAAAACAGAGCCCGAATTATGCCTGGGAATAAACTAGTGATTCATTTAACACCTGAATTAACTTTCTGGCTGCTTTTATACAAAAGCATGCACCCTGGACATTCGTCACTTGACTCATAACTGCACCGAAATTTTTCCACATAATTTTCAGTAAAATAAAACGTATGTTTTCCACCCCGTCTCTCACTGTTCTGACATCACTGAGAAGACAAAATGCAATCAAATAATAATTTTCGAAAGATTACGTTTACGCCAGCAAGCTGTTTGTAACGAGAAAAGAAGATTAAAAAAAAAAAAAAAAAAAAAGAAAACACTAACCGATAATTCCGGTTATAGTTCCATATGAAAAAACGTTACACTCTCTATATCTGATTTTTTAGTACCTGAAAAGTTATTATGGGCTTTAGGTCTCCGACAGTATAGAAGACAGTGAACTGGGATTTTTACAGTATTGCAGTAATAATATTACATTATTACATGCTTGTATACGGAGTACGAGAAGGGTGGAATAAAATTTAATTCCATTTCTTTATATTCATTCATAGGGGTTGTCCGTAAAGTATCGATGGTATGCCAAGTCAGCTCACTACCCCAGCGCTTAAGCGTCCGCTGAACGAATTCAAAATTAAATAGATAAATAGAAATAAACATTATAAAAAGCCTTCAGTGTATTTTCAGATTACGTGCCAGACAACACTGAGCGTACATCCATTCAAGTATCTACATCAATGAGTCAAAACTTTATGAACACCATTTGCTTATCACAATCCACTTTCTTGGTTACAACAGTGGATTCCGTATGAGCACTGACCATCGCGACATACAATGACACCTGGTGGAGTTGCAAGATCGTACTTGGTAAGACAAGTATATGAACCGATAGCGGACAAAAGTCAAATCGTTTTAGCGACGATTCTGGGCCGCCAGTGCGAAGATCTACAGACCTACGTGAATTTAACGTAGCTCGAATTGTTATGGCTTGACAGAATGGAACGAGCAACTCGGACACGGCTGAGCGAGTCTGCTGTATGCAGGTTAACGGCGTCAGCATCGATGGAAATTGGTTAAAGGCCGTCCATGCTTCATCATGGAACGTGGAGTCGGAGGCTTGCCCGCTGTGTGTACCGTTATAGGCATCGATCTGTGACAAACGTGGCAACAAACTACAATGCTGAAAAAGGCACAGTTTTTTCTAAGAACAATATTAAGCACACATTACTGAACGTAAGGATCCGCAGGCGTCGAAAAGTGTTGCTACGTGGATAATCCGGTGGGAACAATGGGTTAATGGGAGCGGATCGCCTGGCAGGATGAATTACATTTCATATCGCAGCAGGTCAGTACTCGTGCCTGAATATGTCCTCATCCAGGCGAGAAGGTTTCTCGGAAATTCACTGAGCTATGGACACAGACGACGGCGGCAGTATTATGATGCGGGCGATATTTACCTTCGCTTCCGTGGAGCCTGTGGTAGTAATCGGTGGCACCATGACAGCTTTGCACTACGAGAACGTTACTGCCTGTTTTTCTTCACCCTTACGTCTTTTCCAAAAGCGATGGAATCTTCCAGCAGGATATATTTTCGAGTCACTAGGTCAGAATGATATTACACTGGATTAGGAGGTATGATAATGATCATACGTTGGCGTCTTGACCACGGAATGCGACTAATCTTAAACCGGTATCGCACATAAGGGACGTTATAGGACGCCGGTTCCGCACCCACAAAACATTTACGGAAACCGTGAGACCTGTGCGCTGCCATCTGGTGCGACATACCTCCGGAAACCTAACAAACACCTGGAGTCCATGCCACCCGGAAACGCTCCTGTAAGACGTTCGAGAGGTATACAAATACGCTATTGACCAGGTGGCCTTAATGTTTTCACTCATCTTTGCAGCTTTGGAGCTTTCGCTCGCAGTCTGAATCCCTTGACTACCTTCCGGCAATGTTTCAGTTATATACCGCGGAATGAGCTGGATAGCTTGCATTAACATGCTCCACACCAGGGCCGTTGAAAAGGTGATTCGTGCCCCACGCGAAAACTGAAAAATGACGCCCCCTCCGCTTTACTGCCATCGATCTCCCCGATACCTCCCCACCCTCTCTACTACCACCAAAATCCAACAGGACAAAAATGCAAGTTTCCTATGATACTTTTAATCATTGAACTAAGGTGAGCAGACATCCCCGTTTTCTGGTCACAGTCCTCACTTTTCATTCTTTGTCCCCAATTCCTTTAAAAACAATTGAGGACAACAAATGTTCTCTGTTTATTTTTGTCCTGGATTTTTTAAACTTCCCAGAATAATTGAAATAAGAAAAATGTGCTGGAAATTTTGAACTGTAAGTGCAACAAATTTGGCATCAATTACTTATTTTATTTAATTTCAAGAAAATGGACAAGTAAATTTTAATGAACCGAATGGTTTTGAAAAGCATACGGAATAGTTACTTAATACAGGCAAAATCTTTACTTACTTCGACGGTGGTGCACGCTGAAAAAGATGAGCTTTATCACTCACTCTAAAAATATTACAGTTAAAAGAGAAAATAAATAACAAGGCTTTAGTAACTCGAGAGAGATTTTCTATCCTATCATCAGTTGTGCACAAGCAAATGTCATACATTGATTTGCACGCATCTAATATCTACCACCCAGTGAAAAGCAGCAATGTTTTGTGAACCCCTGTGCACAGGACTATTGGCAAAATATCAATTTTATTCGGCCAATGAGCCAATGGAACTTGAACATTGCTAATTTCAAAACAAATTGCAAAAGGCTATGCGGCAATATGACTGAGACCAAGAAGCAAGATGGTGGTACCGATATCCCTGTGTTACTCATTGACATAAATCATTCCATATTCTCCACCTCAAAAATGTGAGCTGTCATCATCCCACCATGTGTGGGTGCCATTTGGAATACTCTACCTACTCTTCAGGTGCAGGGTAAATGTCTATTGAATCACTGCATAGCACATTAGTTTGGAAGTATTTCTTTATTGTTTTATGTATTTTGTTCCACCGCGTGTGCTTCCTTATCTACCAGAGTCTGTTTTACTGATGAGCTTATTAAAACATTTCCACGTGCTGGTGCTATTTTTTCATTTTTCAAACACTTCGATTTGTCTTACGTAACGGTTTAAACTTAAAAATAATTATTCACAGTTTTGATTACTGCGAGCATCAATTATTCCGAGTTGATTCTTCATTATACGCTTCTTATGTTCATGTGGAGCCTTAGAACTTTTTTCTGTGTGTTGACCACTAGGTTCTACTGCTTGAGCAGAACCATTTTTGGTTACCACATGATTCGTCACTGCAGAATCATGCTCATTCAGCACAAGTAATCATGTGGTTCGATTTTACGTTTTTTGAAACCATTAATTCCACTTATCAATTGCAGCTCCTTTAATAACTTACAGCAGTCTGTTATGTTGAAACCTTTTGATTTTTGCAGTAACTCTGACAACTGTAAAGTATGAATAAATACTGAGTGTGAAACGTATAATTTTGTTTAACAATGACTAGCCACGAATCTCACAAGTTAATCCTAAAGAAGGTATGCTGATTGTCTTGAACATCATAACACGTTAAGTAATTTACGGGACAGTTATGTAACGCGCACTAAACCGAAGGAACGGTTTCACTATGTGATTTTTTAGTGTCTGACCATGACAAGCGTTATAAGTATCCACATGATGATGACACCTGCAAATACGGAAAGTACGTCGTTGAAAAAGAGTACTTTAAAAATTGTGGAAGTACGCACGTTTAGAAAGAAAACCTCTCGATATACAATGATAATAGACTTACTGCCTCTACTAGATAAATTACGTAAACACGATATGAAAGTGATAAGCAAGATGACAACACTTGTGGATTAATATACATTTCTTCCTCTCCTCTTCCAATAGAGACAGAAGACAGTGTGTCAAACAGCAGGACGAAATAGTGTCAGTAAATTAACGGGTAGTGATTTGCGAAACATAACTCCACACATACTATTTGTATTTTCAGGACACACGTTCGAATACTGTAAAAATATTACCTTATACAACCCAGTGCGCTGGAACACGAAGCACATGTATTCCTGTATACTGTCCATAAAGCAAATTGATTGGAAAAACAAACTACCTCTAAACCCTTACCAGCAATGCTTCGTAAACGCAAATCATATTAGAGTATACTGCTGCAAACTGTTGATGAATATGAGGTCCCATACTCCAAGGAGCGTAGGGGACGATGCAGGAGACCCGCACCGCCGTACTAGGCAAGGTCCTGGTGTAGGTGGTTTGCCATTGCCTTCCTCCGACAATAATGGGGATGAATGATGATGATGAAGACGATACTATTAGTAATCGAATTAGTACACGCAATACAAGTTGGCCGACGGCAGTTAGATCTGCATGGATAGTCAAGACGTCTTCCAGAGGAGGAAAACGAATAATGTCTTATAACTGGTGGCTGTAATACTGAGTTTAAAAGCCCAAGGGTTCGAATTATAATTCTCCCATTCAGAGACGTAAAACGCACGAAATCAAGCTCTTAATTCAATTCAGACTTGCGTAAAATTCTAGCGAAGTCTCGGAAACAAGTCGGCTCCCCTGTAAAACGTGGTTTGTTTGCAATACATCTCTCCTTTAAGTGCCCAGAGCTCGTAAATTATTTCGGAATACCGAACCAAATGGAACTATCGCCGAGCCTCTCTTATTATAGATACATCTTGGTTGGTTGCATGCGTTTAAGTGAAGTGAGTGATAGAGCACTGTATCGATAAACACGCTACACTGCTGCAATATACGTCAGAACGCCGTGATCCACAGTAGGCCGCCATACAATAGAGGCCGTCCATTGTTATGAGATCAGCATTACACATGGCTGCCACTGATGCCGTACACGGAGAAGCATGGCTGCTCATGGACATGCAGATTGAAGTGCCCAGGCACCGCTACCACCAGAACTTCAGACAATTCCAGACAGTGAGAGCCCTGGCATAACATGCCTCAAAGGCCTTTTGGAGAAAGATTAACTAAAGTTCTACTAAAACATGTACATTAATATTAATCATTGTGTTAGGGTCCACTCTCGGGGAAAATTCAAATTAACTGATCCCAAGCAATATAATTACGGTATGGGGCACAGACAATCAGGTTTTAAGAAATGAATTGCAATCTCGTTTAGGAGTAACATGGAAAAGTATGTGCGCTGTAATCTTTTCAAAGAAATGTTCCTGGTATTGGCCTTGATTGCAGGGGGACTATGAAACTCCTAATTATAGAGACTTAGATGCGGATTTGAATTCATCACAGTTGGGAATCGCATGTCTTAGTCATTGCAGGTGCTGTTTTGGAATATGTGACAGATATTCACGCCCGGGTTCCCGGGTTCGATTCCCGGCGGGGTCAGGGATTTTCTCTGCCTCGTGATGACTGGGTGTTGTGTGATGTCCTTAGGTTAGTTAGGTTTAAGTAGTTCTAAGTTCTAGGGGACTGATGACCATAGATGTTAAGTCCCATAGTGCTCAGAGCCATTCGAACCATTTGTGACAGATATTAACGCCAAGCACCAGAAACAGAGACGGAAAAGATCTCACAAATACATAGTGTTAAAATTACTGGTACAGATGTTGTGATCATTGATATCTTAACAAGTACCCATTTCAGTGTGTTAGCTATTTCTCGTCGTAACTTAACTGCAAAGCGGTCTACACCTCTCATTATAGATTACCCGTTTTGCTTCAACGGATCCACACCTCAGTACCTGACCTGCAGGCCAGGAGAAAGTAAACATTAAAGGCTTGCTTGTGCCACACATACCTGGAGCTACGAAGCAAACTGAAGACATACTACTCGTAATAGGTACAAATATAAGTCTGCAAATGAAGTAAATAGTTAAGTAATATTGTTCAGTAGACTGCACTCAGTCATCAATAGAAATATCTGCACTTACACCCCTGACATCCTATATATATCGCAATACACATAAATTGATTTGCCCCTGATATTTAGAATTCATTATACTTTAAGGTTTCCCGTATTTGACAAAAATGGTCAGAGGCACACAATAAGTAACTAGCTAACGTTTCTGCAGATCACATTCGATTTTTCTCCAAGCTATACTGCAGCTATTGCACAAAAAGTTCTGTATTTGATTAAGCTGATTCGCGGTAAGTATTTTCTTGTTTTAATGCCATGCTTCCATTGTTACATTCTTTGCTTGACATCCTGTAGTCATTACGAGAATTATTCGTAGTTTCAACGTAACCATTTCTTTGAATGAGGCTACCATATTACGCATTCTTAAAACCCTTGGAACGAAATATAATTTACGATCTTCCCTAAATGCTGTTGTCTGCCAGAAGAAATTTACTTACGTAGGGTTGTGAAACATGGAGCGTCAAATTACAGATTTTTTATGTGAATAATATAAAAAAACTAGCAAGGGGGCTTTATTAAAAAGAAGAGACTAATATTAATGAATAAATGCAGTAAGTTCTGTAGCTGTGTGACCGGTTATGAAGTCTCGTAACCAGTTTGCCCTGACTATTATTTGCACGCAATCTGACTGCATAAAATAAAAATAAAGAATGACAAGTAATTTCCATTAACACAATTGATTAAGCCCCCTGCAACTATAAAAGCTACGAAACAACAAACCACAAGTGTAACTGTTCTGCGTGTGGTAGTGTGACTAAATGTATATGTATCTGGCTTGGCTCTTTCTCAATATGACAAAAAATTGTAAACACCATTTACAATGAACTAATTGAAAAACCGGAAATACTATAATTGCACATAGAAACCAGAATAACAAGTCTAACGAATGAACACGAGCCAGATGCTTTGTTGACTGTGCCGGAGAGCAAGAGGGGTTGTTATTAAATAAAACTGTAATACATTTTTACCTCATTATATACTGACGAAAATATTCCATTACACCAGCATCATAAATCAAAAGCCCGTCTCCTTTCTCAAATATATTCTGACAATTGCATCTTCTTCCAGCTATAAATTACACCAACCGAACAGTACAAAATTTCAGTCAACACTCAGATCGTCTAATCTCTCGCCCAACAGAACAACGACTGCTCTCGACATCCTCTGAACTACTACTTTGCCAGTGGAGGTGGCGGAATAATAATCTTTGGCGTAATCTCTGGCGCTGTGACTCAGTGTAGCCACCTTTCAAACTATAACATCATGATAATTAATTACGAGGAATGAGACTAATCCACTTCGTAAGCCGTAATTTACGAAGGAAGGCGAAAGAAAAGTCCTCATGTTCGTATCCATCCACTCACATTTTTGTCGTCTCCGATCCCACACGATATTCATAAGTAAATATTTTACTCGCGCTAGTCGTTTCACCAATCATCTGTCAATTCAGAATGCTGATTATCGATATCCGTTGCTCTGTTTTGTTTAGCAGTCTCAGATCTTTCACCAAACACAAATTAACATTCATTCTTTGTGATGTACAGTTACAATGGAATGGAATGTCTAGGCTGTTAGTCTTTCAGACTTTCGGAGTGACAGAGAAAGTACGGAAATATCCGTAACAGAGTGGCAACATAAATGAAGTTTCGTGACAGTAGATGCAGCGAACTGGACTTTTATTGGAATTCGTCCTTACTTTTTACGAATCTCTTAAACAAGTGAACTGTTAAAACATGCTACTGTATTCGACTGAAAGTTTCTACCTTCATCAGTGAACCTGGAAACGTATAGATACTCCAGTATGGCATGCATATTGATCTAGGCGTGCAACGGCCATTGGTCCAATTACTTTGACGTCAGCCAACATCAGTACGAAGAACTGTGCCCCCATTGTAAACAAGGGAAGCAAGTAAAGTCAACTCCAGAAATTTATATTAATCACCCTACACAAAGCAGCATCAGGAATTATAAAGACTTCCAAAAGTTTCTTCCACTTCACAGCGATGTGTTGACAGAAGATATTAACATGCGGCTTGCTTCATCTGAACACATTTATTTAAACTTTCTGCGTATTTTCACCGATTAATCATCTGATTGCTTACGGTGGGCCATTAATTACCGCTCCCTCGCTTTGACCGCTGTATGGGACCCGAGTGGATCTGAATAGCAGTTCCACCTGTGGCCCGTATCCGACCATACCGTTGCCCATACCCCGCCACGTGGAGGCAGGATTATTGTTCATTTCTGTCCCTTTGTTGTATCTTTGTTTTGTTTGCTTCAGTAGTTTCATACATTATCGAAAGGTAGAAAAGATAGGAAGGAGCTACAGATATTAATCCCGCCACCTAGATGTCAGTTTGTTGAGTACCTCGGCATGTAATTCGAGCCATTAACTCTCAGACATCTTTCATGTTAGTAATTAGAGTGGTCCTTACACTATAATACTTTATCTTAACTGTTGTGTCTATATAAATAGTTACAGGTTTATAGTGCCCATTGCCGTTGGCAATTTGCGACGATTGCCCGGCATTTTTAAGGCTAGTTTATACTAAAGTAACTTCTAATTATTTGTCTAGTTGGTATTTACAGGTTTATGCTGCCTGTTGTCTTTGTAAATTTCTGACATTGTGAATGCACTTCATTAACTACCTTAGCCTAATGTGCTCTATCAAGCGTCCATGATTAGATGTACTTATTATTACTAAATACTCGTATAGTTAATTAATGTCTAAAATGAGTATTGGCCTGATTATTTAATGTGCGTTCCGATATATCAGGAAAGAATGTGAGGACTCTCCGTCCTTTATCACTTGTGCGTTACTCATTCTGCCAGGTTTTCCATTCGCCAGAGATTAGCTAGCGCTTGTTGTTTAACAGCACACCGGGTTCTTTGACTGACTCCGTCTGGTCAACCTATCTTTAACCCCTATTGTGCAGAATGAGATTTTCACTCTGCAGTGGAGTGTACGCTGGTATGAAACTTCCTGGCAGATTAAATCTGTGTGCCCGACCGAGACTCGAACTCGGGACCTTTGCCTTTCGCGGGGCAAGCGCTCTACCATCTGAGCTACCGAAGCACGACCCACGCCCGGTACTCACAGCTTTACTTCTGCCAGTACCTCGTCTCCTACCTTCCTGCAAGGTTCGCTGGAGAGCTTCTGTAAAGTTTGGAAGGTAGGAGACGAGGTACTGGCAGAAGTAAAGCTGTGAGTACCGGGCGTGAGTCGTGCTTCGGTAGCTCAGATGGTAGAGTGCTTGCCCGCGAAAGGCAAAGGTCACGAGTTCGAGTCTCGGTCGGGCACACAGTTTTAATCCGCCAGGAAGTTTCACTATTGTGCAGCCTGATATCCGGTGATTATATCAGTCGGACAGATTCAGAGCTAGATGCCGAGCACCACACACAGTGCTTCGACAGATGTGGTGCCGGAAGCTCAATACGGTCTAAGTAGAACACTACTCTGTACCGACCTTGCCGCTATTCTGTTGGCGGCGAGGGTTAGCCGATGTACTTGCTGCAAAACAGAGTAGTGATTCTATGAGTGCATTGTAGTAACTTCTGATTACTGACAAGGATAGTCTGTATTTTCCTGAATTTAGCCTTACCAGTTTGCGTAGTATTTTTTCTGCCTTGTCCGTAATTATTCTGATGTATTCATAGAAGTTGAACTTTTCGTCTGTTTGTACACCTTGTTAGCGTGTTCATCCTCAATTTTCTCTACTTTTATTGAAGGATCCTGTTTCAGTAGACCCTTCGACGGAGTAAATGTTGTTTTGTGGCGTGCTGTCTGGAGATGCATCACTGCGTTATCGTATGTAGTGTGTCACTTGCTTTCTCTTCTAGCTTAACAGAAACTACTACCGACAGGTCTTCTGCGTAGGCGAAAACACCATCAGTCCTATTGTCCCCATCCAAGAGTCCTGGGAAGGGTTCAATACTCATGTCCGAGAAGATGGGTCCACAGATCAATCCCTTTGGGCATTCCTCAGTAATTCTCCTGATTTCTTTGCGATTGCCCACGCGCCATTCCACTACTGTGTCCTCGCAGTAGTCCAGGAGAGTATTACACATGGAATGGGTACCTTCAACTGTAGTAACCTCGCAAACAATGCTGGCCACCTAAGCTCGTCAAAGGCACCTGAGATGTCCAACACTGTTACCACTGCATATTTGGTTGGCGTATTTGTATAAATTTCAATGCTTTATTAATTGCGTCAGTGATTAATTTTCCAAGTCTAGAGCCAAACATGTGGGAACTAAGGCCGTTAAGGGCTCTGTAGGCCTGCAGTAAGCTGCAAGGTAGCTTCTCTTGAATCTTAGCCATAGTGTTTAAAAGACAAATCGGTCAGTATGATATTGGATCTGAAGGCCCCTGCCTGTGGATTTTTTAAGTTTCCAAGCCTTGAGGCGTCATTAACTACTTCTGTTCTATATGGGGTGATCTGTGGCCCAAATATTTTGGTTACCTTTGAATGATATATGAAGTCTTCACAGGTTGCTAGCCGAGTAGCGTCGTCGTCTCGTAGCAACGTTTCGATGGAATGCGTCTCCATCATCTTCAGGCGAAGTGTCGGATATCGTTGGTCGCGGGCTGATATCTCTGCTGGACCCCTCTCCGCTTCCCGCCGCCGGCCAATCACGCGCCTGCGGAATCGCCCGATGCACCTGGAGCGTCTGGTGGTGGTGGGGACGCGCGTGCGGGGATCGTGTCACGGCGTCCGCCTCTGTCTGCTCCGTCCGTGTTGAAAAGGAACGTTCTTCCCTGATTTTCCTGATTGCAGGCTCCCAGGCTGTGCTGAGATGGTAGCCTCTGTCGCGGTTGATTAGGTTGTCGTGTAATGGTATTAATATGGACTCTTTGTTCACTGACACCCAAAATCCGTTTTTTATGCACATTTTCTTTGTGTCCTCGAAATCGAAGGTGTGCGTGGCCACAGTACATTTGTTGGTCTTACCCAAGCATACATGCCTGATGAATTCATTGCGGCGCTGTGAGGTTCATCGCTACGGCTACCCTATATATTGCATCCCACATTCGCAACCGATTTTGTACACACCAGGTGCCGTCAGACCTAGTGGATCCTTGGTTGAACCGAGAAGGTCTTTGATTTTTCCCGCTACGCGGAAAACGGTTTTCATTATTTTTCTTGAGAATTCTCGCTATCTTGGCCGCTGGAGGACCCACCTATCGCAAGAGCGCACAGCCTATGGCTTCGTCTTCATCCGGTCTCTCTTATCTCTTATTGTGGTCGGTCTTCAGAGCTCTCCTTATTTGTGTCTCACAGTATCTATTTTCCTTGAAGGTGTCCTTGAGGTGTTGCAATTCCCCTGGCAGACTTGCCTTATCGCATATGCACCTGGCCCTCTGCATTAAGGTGTTGAGTACAGAATTGCGTTGCGCAGGTGGTGGCATCTGTTGGCATTAAGATAGAGGTCCGTATGTGTTTTCTTTCTGTACACTGCGTGTACCAGTGTGCCGTCCATGTTTCTTGTGATCGGGATATCCAGAAAGCTTAAGCTTCTGTTCTCTTCTATCTCCATGGTAAATTTGATATTTCCATTTATCCCATTGAGGTATTGATGGAACTCATGCAGTTTATCCCCGCCATGTGGCCAAACTACAAAAGTGTGGGCAACGTACCTGTAGAAGGCTTTTGGCCTGTGATTGGCAGAATCCAGTGTTAGCTTTCCGAAGTGCTCCATGTATAGGTCCGCTATGCCTGGTGTTAGGGTGGAGCCCATAGTACACCATCTATCTGTTTGTAGCACTTCCCAACTTGCCAAAAAGGGACATCATAAGTGGGGCAGAGCAAGCCACAAGCAGACTACCTGAAGAGGCTGCAGAAGAAGAGACGCCTGCAAAGTACTAGACAAAACAAAGATGCCAAAGAGTAACATTTCAGGCGCAGAACACAGGGAATTACGGGCACTGAGGGAGCACCAGGACACAGTGGTCTTGGCAACGGACAAAGGGAACACAACTGTACTGCTTAAATCAGGAGACTATTGGCAAAAAATCGACGCCCTCCTTTAGGATCCCGCCTGCAAACGAATAGGGAAGGGCCCCAACACCACAGCGACGCGGAAGACCATTGAGATGCTCAGCAGCTTGGGACTAGAGAAGAATGTCATCAGGAAGCTGTACCCGAAGGCACCGGCACCACCACACCACTTTGGCCTCCCAAAAGTCCACAAAGAAAGCGTCTCATTACGACCTACTTTGAGCACTATTAACTCGCTGACATATGCTGATGCTAAGCATTTATCACAGATGCTAAAAACCTTGGTAGTTTACGGTCCACACCATGTAAAAAACTCGGCTGCGTTTTTGAAGGTACTACAGGGCACGCGGATGGAAAATGATGACCAACTAATCAGCTTCAATGTGACATACTTATTCACACGAGTAGCAATAGAAGATCCTAGGCATTACTCGAAGAACACTTTGAGGAGGATATCATCAAGCTCTTCCACCATGCGCTAACCACCTGTTCCAAATGTGGTGGGAATTTCTACGAACAGATAGATGGTGTATCTATGTTCTCAACTCTAGCACCAGGTATAGCCGACCTAAACATGGAGCACTTCGAAAAGCTAACACTGGATTCTGCCAATCACAAGCCAAAAGCCTTCTACAGGTACGTTGCCCACACTTTTGTAGTTTGGCCACATGACGGGGACAAACTGCTAGAGTTCTATTAACACCTCAATGGTATAAATGGAAATATCAAATTTACCATGGAGATAGAAGAGAACAGAAGCTTACCCTTTATGGATATCCGGATATCAAGAAACATGGACGGCATGCTGGGACACGCACTGTACAGAAAAAAAACACACAAAGACCTCTATCTTAATGCCAACAGCTGCCACAAACCTGTGCAACGCAATTCTGCACTCAACATCTTGATGCACAGGGCCAGGTCCATCTGCGATAAGGCAAGTCTGCCAGGAGAATTGCAAAAACTTAAGGACACCTTCAAGAGAAATGGATACAGTGAGACAGAAATAAGGAGAGTTTTGACGACCGACCACAGGAAAAGAGTGGAGAGACCGATGAAGACGAAGCCATGTGCTGTGCGCTCTTGCCATACACAGGCCCTTCAATAGCCAAGATCGCGAGAATTCTCAAGAAACATAAAGACTGTTTTCCGCGCAATGGGAAGAATGAAAGACCTTCTCGGTTCAACCAAGGATCCACTAGGTCTGACGGCCCCTTATGTGTACAAGATCAGATGCGAATGTGGGATGCGATATATAGGACAGCAGCAGCATTGTATCTCACAACGCCGCAATGAATACATCAGGCATGTATGCTTAGGTAAGACCAACAAATCTACTGTGGCGACGCAAACCTTAGATTTCGAGGACACAAAGAAAATGTGCATAACAAACGGATTTTGGGTGTGATCAAAGAGTCCATATTAATACCATTACACGACAACCTAATCAACCGCGACAGAGGCTAGCATCTCAACACAGCCTGCGAGCCAGCAATCACGAAAATCAGAGAAGAACGTTCCCTTCTAAGATGGGCCACGGACGGAGCAGCAGAGACGTACGCCGTGACATGATCCCCGCACACGCGTCCCAGTCATCACCGGACGCTCCGAACGCATCGGGCGATTCGGCGAGCACGTGACTGGCCCGTGGCGGGAAGCGGAGAGGGCTCCAGGAGAGATATGAGCCCGCGTCCGACGATATCCGACACTGACGATGATGGAGACGCATTCCATCGAAACGTTGCTACGAGACGTCGACACTACTCGGCTGACAACCCATGAAGACTTCGTATATGAAATTCGCCGAGAAAGCCTGCACTCACCTCTGAATGAGCCTGGCGCTTTTTCAGTCTTTAATTATGTTACAGCTACCACGACTTCATACTGAGGAAATGGACAGGAGACAACAACTGTGTTGTATGCTACATATAATGCATCTCTCGGTGTTGTTTGTAGTGGTATGTCTGTGTTCATGACATCTTCGGGTAGAAGCTTATGTTTTGTCGTCTTCAGTAAAAATGACTGGTTTGATGCAGCTCTCCATACTGCTCTGTTCTCATTAAGTCGCTTCATCTTCGAGTATCCACCGCAAACAACATACCTCCGAATCTGCTTACTGTATTCATCTGTAGGTCTCCCCCTATGATTTCCCCCAACCACACCCCCCGCCTCAAGGGTTCAATGGCTCTGAGCACTATGGAATTTAACATCTGAGGTCATCAGTCCCCTAGAACTTAGAACTACTTAAACCTAACTAACCTAAGGACATCACACACATCCATGCCCGAGGCAGGATTCGAACCTGCGACCGTAGCGGTCGCGCAGTTCCAGACTGCAGCGCCTAGAACCGCTCGCCCTCCCCCCCCCCCCCCCGCCTCAGACGACGCTTCCCGCCACTATAAAATGCCCTTGATCCCTCAGAATGTGCCATGTCAACCGATCCCTTCTTTTAGCCAGGTTGCACCACAAATTTCGCATCTCCCTAATTCTATCCAGTGTGTCGCCGTTAGCTGCGTGATCTACCCATGTAGTATTCAGCATCCTCCTGAAGTACTTCATTTAAAAAGCTTCAATTCTCTCTTGTCTAAACTACTTATCGTCCATGTTTCACTTCCATTCATGGCTACACTGCATACAGATACTTTCAGAAAAGACTTCTTCACACTTAAATCTATATTTTAAAAAATTTCTCTTTCTTCAGAAATGCTTTTCTTGCCATTGTCAGTCTACATTTTATTTCCTCCCTACTTCGAACATGATCAGTTATTTTGCTTCCCTAACAGCAAAACTTGGTTCTACATCTACATCTATATCCATACTCCGCAAGCCACCTGACTGTGTGTGGCGGAGGGTACTTTGAGTACCTCTATCGGTTCTCCCTTCTATGCCAGTCTCGTATTGTTCGTGGAAAGAAAGACTGTCGGTATGCCTCTGTGTGGGCTCTAATTTCTCTGATTGTATCCTCACGGTCTCCTCGCGAGGTATACGTTGGAGGGAGCGATATACTGCCTGATTTCTCGGTGGAGGTATGTCCTCGAAACTTCAACAAAAGCCCTTACCGAGCTACTGAGCATCTCTCTTGCAGAGTCTTCCACTGGAGTCCATCTATCATCTCTGTAACGCTTTCACGATTACTAAATGATCCTGTAACGAAGCGCACTGCTCTCCGTTGGATCGTCTCTATCTCTTCTATCAACCCTACCTGGTACGGATCCAACACTAGTGAGCAGTATTCAAGCAGTGGGCGAACAAGTGTACTGTAACTTACTTCCTTTGTATTCGGATTGCATTTCCTTAGGATTATTCCAATGAATCTCATTCTGGCATCTGCTTTACCGACGATTAATTTTATATGGTCATCGGATTTTAAATCACTCCTAATACCTACTCCCAGGTAATTTATGGAATTAACTGCTTCCAGCTGCTCACCTGCTATATTGTAGCTAAATGATAAAGGATCTTTTTTTTGTATCTATTCGCAGCGCATTACATTTGTCTACATTGAGATTCAGTTGCCATTCCCTGCACTATGCGGCAATTCGTTGCAGATTCTCCTGCATTTCAGTACAATTTTCCATTGTTACAATCTCTCCATATACTACAGCATCATCCGCAAAAAGCCTCAGTGAACTTCCGATGTTATCCACAAGGGCATTTATACATATTGTGCATTGTAACGCTCCTATGACACTCCCCTGCGGCACACCTGAAATCACTCATACTTCGGAAGTCTTCTCTCCATTGAGAATCACATGCTGCGTTCTGTTATCTAGGAACTCTTTAATCCAATCACACAATTGGTCTGATAGTCCATATGCTCCTACTTTGTTCGTTAAACGACTGTGGGGAACTGTATCAAACGCCTTGCGGAAGTCAAGAAACACGGCATCTACCAGGGAACCCGTGTCTATGGCCCTCTGAGTCTCGTGGACGAATAGCACGAGCTCGGTTTTACACGATCGTCTTTTTCGAAACCCATGCTGATTCCTGCAGAGTAGGTTTCTAGTCTCCAGAAAAGTCATTGTACTCGAACATAATACGTGTTCCGAAATTCTACAACTGATCGACGTTAGAGATATGGGTCTATAGTTTTGCCCATCTGTTCGACGTCCCTTCTTGAAAACGGGAGTGGCCTGTGCCTTTTTCCAATGTTTTGGAACGCTACGCTCTACTTTAAGTGTCTCATTTCCTAATCAAATTCTCTCAGGATCGTCTAACTGAATTCGATTACATATAGTTATCCGCGTTTTGCTTTTGTTGATTTGTTGATATATATCTTATATATCCTCCTTTCAAGATACTGTCCGTTCCGTACTGTAGGAGCTTATTTAGCAGGAACTGCGCTGAATTCTTCCACCTGCTTGTTATTTTGCCGTTATCTTGCCTTAGTGTATCTACTACTTTTGCGGTCTTAATTTGTCTGTGAATATCCTGCATGGTTCCGCCCAAATGCTCTCTTGTGCGTGTGAGGCCATGAATTGTTTCCAATGTTGCTTCCTAGTTTGTAGTCTTATTGGTTTATAGATGCCTTTGACTTGTCTGTATCAATCACATCGATTCTGTCAGTCTCTGTGAAATCATGCTTGTCGGTACAGTATTCATTTCTCCTCATGTCTCCTGTTAGTCTTGTTGATTCGTCTGTGCAGAATGTAGCTCCCTTTTCGCATGACATGCCTATGGTATTGATTGTACCTATCCATATTGTATAATCTGTGAGAGTGTATGTGCTCTGTAATCTGTACTTCCTTTAATATTTTGTAAGTTGTGATTTTGTACTATTTGTTTTTGCCCAAGTCTGCTGTCCGGAATATGCAGTGTTACGTTGTTAGTTTCAGTGTTGTTTTGGTGTTTTGCGTTAATTTCAATGTTGTGTTGTGATCGCTCGTTCTCTGTTATCAGGTACTGTCCAGGTGGTTACATGTGTGACTTGTTTATTGTTTGCTAGAGCTTTGTTTATGTTAGTGTGTGATTCTTTACATCCTGCATTAGTATGTGCTTGCCCTGCTGTGTTTTAAAATGTGTGTTTTTGACTTGTGTATCGCGTTGTTTGTCTTGTGTCCTCGGTGATTAGTTCTTTTTAGTTCTATAGGCTGGATCTTGCGTTAATGTCAGCACTTATAATTAAGATACTATGCGTAGAATACCCTGCTACGTCCTTAATGATATTAGAATAAGGTTTAATTGTTTGGTTGTAATGGGCATACAATGAAGTTATTAGCTACGTTTCCCTTCCACGGCTTGCTTCTATTGTTACTAAGTGGCTGTTGCACAACTGATATACTTTAGTAACATTTATTTTGTTGTCAAGGACCACACTCGCCTCTTTGCCAGTTATTGCAATAGCATTTGTGGGTAAGTTAGTTAGTTGGCCGAACCTAGCATAGGCCTCTGGAAGACATAGGATGTCAGCTTTCACGACCTGAACAACTCAAGGGAATTCGGTGTTGAATAATGTACTGCACGTTGTATTTAGCTGAAGTACTCTCACACGTGTTTAACGTAAAATCAGCACTTTTACCACGTTTCTACATAGGCCTAATCCGTCCTCTCGCTTGACCTGACCTGACCTTTGTGCACTCTTAATGAATTATGTTTTCAGACCTGCGTGCACAGACAACAGTTAGACCAAATTTACCAGTTCCACCCGTATCTGAAGTAACTTGGCCCAGAAAAACTGTCGTATTTAGTTTGCAGGGCACGATTCCGGCCGTCAGCCGCAATGCCGACATAATCTGACGTGCGACAAATTATCTCCTTTTGATATACACTCCTGGAAATGGAAAAAGGAACACATTGACACCGGTGTGTCAGACCCACCATACTTGCTCCGGACACTGCGAGAGGGCTGTACAAGCAATGATCACACGCACGGCACAGCGGACACACCAGGAACCGCGGTGTTGGCCGTCGAATGGCGCTAGCTGCGCAGCATTTGTGCACCGCCGCCGTCAGTGTCAGCCAGTTTGCCGTGGCATACGGAGCTCCATCGCAGTCTTTAACACTGGTAACATGCCGCGACAGCGTGGACGTGAACCGTATGTGCAGTTGACGGACTTTGAGCGAGGGCGTATAGTGGGCATGCGGGAGGCCGGGTGGATGTACCGCCGAATGGCTCAACACGTGGGGCGTGAGGTCTCCACAGTACATCGATGTTGTCGCCACTGGTCGGCGGAAGGTGCACGTGCCCGTCGACCTGGGACCGGACCGCAGCGACGCACGGATGCACGCCAAGACCGTAGGATCCTACGCAGTGCCGTAGGGGACCGCACCGCCACTTCCCAGCAAATTAGGGACACTGTTGCTCCTGGGGTATCGGCGAGGACCATTCGCAACCGTCTCCATGAAGCTGGGCTACGGTCCCGCACACCGTTAGGCCGTCTTCCGCTCACGCCCCAACATCGTGCAGCCCGCCTCCACTGGTGTCGCGACAGGCGTGAATGGAGGGACGAATGGAGACGTGTCGTCTTCAGCGATGAGAGTCGCTTCTGCCTTGGTGCCAATGATGGTCGTATGCGTGTTTGGCGCCGTGCAGGTGAGCGCCACAATCAGGTCTGCATAGGACCGAGGCACACAGGGCCAACACCCGGCATCATGGTGTGGGGAGCGATCTCCTACACTGGCCGTACACCACTGGTGATCGTCGAGGGGACACTGAATAGTGCACGGTACATCCAAACCGTCATGGAACCCATCGTTCTACCATTCCTAGACCGACAAGGGAACTTGCTGTTCCAACAGGACAATGCACGTCCGCATGTATCCCGTGCCACCCAACGTGCTCTAGAAGGTGTAAGTCAACTACCCTGGCCAGCAAGATCTCCGGATCTGTCCCCCATTGAGCATGTTTGGGACTGGATGAAGCGTCGTCTCACGCGGTCTGCACGTCCAGCACGAACGCTGGTCCAACTGAGGCGCCAGGTGGAAATGGCATGGCAAGCCGTTCCACAGGACTACATCCAGCATCTCTACGATCGTCTCCATGGGAGAATAGCAGCCTGCATTGCTGCGAAAGGTGGATATACACTGTACTAGTGCCGACATTGTGCATGCTCTGTTGCCTGTGTCTATGTGCCCGTGGTTCTGTCAGTGTGATCATGTGATGTATCTGACCCCAGGAATGTGTCAATAAAGTTTCCCCTTCCTTGGACAATGAATTCACGGTGTTCTTATTTCAATTTCCAGGAGTGTAATTGTATTGGATGATACACTCCTGAAAACCTTATCTTTCAAATGTGGTCAAATTTTTGAGAGCCTCAATCCAGTCACTTTCTTGTGTCAGCTCCACGAAATCATTGTTGTGGTTTATACAGGGGAACCAGATAGAAGTGCCCTTAACGATCCTCATAGGTGTCATGAACGATAGCCTACAATGCCAGCGCAGTTGCCAACTCCTTCACCTCGTTTCTCACCGTATGCAGTAATCCGCAGTTATCAGAACCTTTGTTCATCTGGTGACCGGTTCAATGTCCCGTAACACTACGACAAACAGCAGTTGTAGGTGACTGAAAAGTAAATACTTTTACCACACTGCCTCAACAGTTATTTGAGTAAAACCATTGACAGTGCACAGACAATGGGACCGTGCCTTCTCGTTGTCACATGATTTAGCCCAACTTTTTTGGACGCACGGGGCTTGACCAGGAATGGATGTGACAGAAGATGGAGCTCCAGATGGTCAATATAGAAAATAGCACATTCGGCGTGTGCCGCACGAGGCGTCAGACATTTATGGTAGCCCTGTCGGCAGGCAAAAGTAGATGCATCGAAAGGACTACCTGATGGTAACCTGAGGGAAATGGGGGCGAGCCACACGTGGAAACTCCTCTAGTCTCTGTTTTCATGTTACGCATACTGCAAATAAAATGTATCAGTCATTAAAAGAAAAGGCAACGGAAAATTTGCGATGGAAAATTTCAAGGAAGAGATTATAAGTCGAATACGAGAACTCTGTATATAAAAGTAGGTACATATATTTTTTAACCGTTGATGATTTATGGAAATAAATAACAGGCGAAGCAATTAATTTATCTGCCTCTGGCACACGTCATAAACGCTGGGTTTGTACAGTTATATCGTTGCTCAAATTCTCTATAGAAAAACACTTTCGTAAAATGTTCGTTCTCATATCACAGTCTGGTAGTAAACAATGCGTAAAGCAGAATTTCACCATAAATTGACTAAAATAATTGGTGACGTAGGATCGAATTAATTTTGATGCCATCTTCTCAAGATGTGATTTCCTTTTTTTCTCGATGAGATAAGAGTAGTTTCCAAATTATCTGTTCAAATAGACATCACAGCGTTGCACTATCTGAGTGCACTTAGGGGAAATTATCACTTTAATACTTGACGATGGCAATCAACTGCCGGCCGCTGTGGCCGAGCGGTTATAGGCTCTTCAGTTCGGAACCACGTGGCTGCTACCGCCGCAGGTTCGAATCCTCCCACCGGCTCGGATGTGTGTGATGTCCTTACGTTGGTTAGGTTTACGTAGTTCTAAGTCTAGGGGACTGATGACCTCAGATGTTGAGTTTCATAGTGCTTAGAGGCATTTGAACAATTTTGAAGCAATTAATCTTCATCCTGAAAAACCTCATCAAATAATTGTGGATTTGTTTGTCTTCGTAACGATTCAATTAACAGAAGAAACGTGTTTTTCTACACATAGGGCATCGTGGCGAGTATACATACACACACACACACACACACACACACACACACACACATATATATATATATATATATATATATATATATATATATATATATAGTGACGGAACAAGAAAAATGTAATTAGATTAGCTTAGAAATTTCTCAAACTTTGACATACGTAAATGACCGTTCGAGCTGGCAGATTAGCCGCATCAAAATATATCTTAAATAACACACACGGAGCTGAAGAGAAAATTCATAATTAGGAACAGTGTCAATCTGTACCAGGAAAAAATGGTGACTGGAATAAAAAGGATGGAAGATGAATATTGTGAATGGGATCCTGCAAAATAAAAACATAACGTAGACTTTGTGGTCATGTGCGTTTGGAGAACATAAAAAGGAGTTACCCGAAGGAGATGACAAAAAAAGGAAAGTGGCTGGGGCAATAGAGAGTCTAGATTTAGATAAATGAGAAAGTGTTTTAACTTCCTTGTTGTGCATTCGTTGCCGTTATATCATGAACAGTCCAAAGTTTGAAATGATTTTATGTATATGTTGAAAAGTTTTTTATTACTGACATGTTTAACAGGCCGTAATTCATTAGCTAGGGTTGACTCTGAGTGCAGGGTGTTTAACTCTCATAAGCGAGGTGTCTGCCCTGTGGGTCTTCAGGAGCAGTCACCTAACGTTACCGCTGGATATATTTCGTAAACCACATCAAATACTGACGAGCCGATTCCACAGACCGAACGTGAGGAGGGGTCTAATGTAATTGTTTAATACAAACCATACAAAAATGCACGCAAGTATGTTTTTAACACAAACCTACGTTTCTTTAAATGGAACCACGTTAGTTTTGTTAGCACATCTGAACATATAAACAAATACGTAATCAGTGCCGTTTGTTGCATTGTAAAATATTAATTACATCCGGAGATATTGTAACCTAAAGTTGACGCTTGAAACCTCCGACGTTCAGTTGCGTGTTGTAACAAACACGGGCCACGGTCGGCGAGCAGCATCTGCAGGGACATGTTTACGATGACGGCCGTGTTTACGAGTGTGGCTGTACTGCACTGTTGTGGTTTGGTCTAGCTGTCGCAGTGTCCGCATGTAGCGCTTGCTGCTATTGTTATTCTGCATTCGTCTCCGCACGCAGACCAACTGTAGTACACCGTGTTACCAGACGTCTGTGATAGTGTAGAGTTGTAGGAACTGTGACCATGGTGTATTCGAACTCTGAAAAGGCGGAGATGATATTCATCTATGGCGAGTGTCGACGAAACGCAGCTGAAGCCTGCAGGGTGAATGCAGAACGGTACTCGGACAGAGAGCATCCAACGTGTCGCACATTGCAAAACATCTACCGCCAACTGTATGCAACAGGTATGGTCGTAGCACGCAAACGGGCCCGTAACAGGCCCGTCACAGGAGAAGCGGGTGCAGTTGGTGTGTTAGCTGCTGTTGCCCTGAGTACACGGGACATTGCGAGAGCCTGTGGACTGAGTCAAAGTAGTGTCATGCGCATACTGCATCGTCACCGCTTTCACCCGTTTCATGTGTCGCTACATCAGCAATTACATGGTGATGACTTTAATCATCCAGTGCAATTCTGTCAATGGGCATTAACAGAGAATGCGTTGCGGTTCTACCTGTTTACCGATGAAGCGGGTTTCACAAACCACGGGGCAGTGAATCTACAGAACATGCATTACTGGTTGGTGGACAATCGTCGCTGGCTCAGACAGGTAGAGCGACAGCGACCGTGGACTGTAAATGTATGGTGCGGAATCATTGGCGACCACCTCATTGGTCCTCACTCCATTGCAGGGGCCCAAACAGCTGCCACATACAACGCGTTTTTACAGAATGATCTGCCAACGTTGCTCGAAAATGTCCCACTGGAAACGCGTCGACGTATGTGGTATCAGCATGATGGTGCACCTGCACTTTCCGCAATTAACACTAGGCTGACCCTTGACAGGATAATCGACGGGCGTTTCATAGGACGTGGAGGACGCATAAATTGGCCACCCCGTTCTCCTGATCTTACACCTCTGGACTTCTTTCTGTGGGGTGCGTTAAAGGAGAATGTGTACCGTGATGTGCCTACAACCCCAGAGGATATGAAACAACGTATTGTGGCAGCCTGCGGCGACATTACACCAGTTGTACTGCGGCGTGTACGACATTCATTACGCCAGAGATTGCAATTGTGTGCAGCAAATGATGGCCACCACATTGAACATCTATTGGCCTGACATGTCGGGACACACTCTATTCCACTTCGTAACTGAAAACGGAAACCACGTGTGTACGTGTACCTCAACCCTCATGGTAATGTAATGTGCGTCAGTGAAAAAGACCAATAAAAAGGAGTTAGCATGTGGACGTAATGTGCTGTTCCAGACTCTTCTGTACCTAAGGTCCATCACCGTTCCCTTTGGATCCCTACGTAATTCGGTGCTCTCCGATACACACGATCGAACAGCGGAGGAGTGGTACTCAGGCGTCAACTTTAGGTTACAATATCTCCGGATGTAATTAACGTTTTACAATGCAACAAACGGCACTGATTACGTATTTGTTTATATGTTCAGATATGCTAACAAAACTAACATACTTCCGTGCATTTTTGTATGGTTTGTATTAACCAATTACACTAGCCCCTCTCCTCACGTTCGGTCTGTGGAATCGATTCGTCAGTATTTGATGTGGTTTACGAAATATATCCAGCTGTAATGTTAGGTGACTCACCCTATATATATACATAAGACTGTTCTAGGCGCTACAGTTTGGAACCGCGTGACCGCTACGGTCGCAGGTTCGAATCCTGCCTCGGGCATTAGGTTAGTTGGGTTTAATTAGTTCTAAGTTCTAGGCGACTGATGACCTCAGAAGTTAAGTCGCATAGTGCTCAGAGCCATTTGAAGACTGTTCTAATTATTTCAGATTTTGTCGATATACTGACGACATTACTATACAGGATGTCTCAATGCCTTCGAGTCAAATTGAAACATGTGACAGTGGGCCCACAACCGTTTATATTGAAATGGGGAGCCATTTGTCGGAAGCGCTTATTACGGTGTTTCGGAATCGTGCAGCACACACGGCACAATACACCATAGCTCAAAGTGACTACCGCCAGTCTCCGTGCATGCATTGTAACGACTCGTGAAATTCTGCTGGTCTCTCTTAAATAGCCTCGGCGTGTGTTATACCAAATATCGAAATGGACTTGTGCGCCGTTGGTATGAAACCACTTCCTATCGCGGACAACGAGGAGTACAGTCACCACCTCGTAGGAACACCAGGCAGTGGAGTAGTCAAACGGAGAGGGAGCGAATAAGATTCTATTACGGGATCTTCGATAATATCCGACCATCCGTTGACAGAGAAGAATTGGTGGTGGCTAGCGTTGTGAGTAGCGTGGGGATTGTTCTCACTCCAGACATAGATGTTGCCGCTCTGTATCTTTTGAAGTGTGAGTTTCATGTGCAAGTTAACGGGTGCTTATTGCGGGGTAGTCTGCCACTCGATCCAACACTATCTCCTTAAAGTCTGGTGTTCGACCATGCCATTGACGGGAAACTTGCCTGGCTCCCTGTGCCGTGAACGACACCATCTCTCGAAAGGTGGAATCCACGGACACAAACGTCTTCCAGTTAGGATGACGATTACTGGGAAAGCATTATCGGTTTATTTGTGCTGCCTTACGGGCACCATATCCTGCCACACCGTACATTAAATACATGTCTGCCAAGTCTTGTGACGAGTAAAGTTCCATGTTTGACTACACGGTTTTCACTGTAAACTGCAACACACCGACCATGGTCATAACCAGAAGCTGTCTAAAGTAATAAACAACTGACACCAGGGACGTGGTGTGCGTGCGATGCATTATGTCGTCACATTATACTCGTCCTTTGAGCTAAGTAATGTACAGCATGTCTGTTTGTTGGTCAGGGGTGTACACTCTTTGTCACTCGCTATCTGTTCCATTATGCAACAGGCACCCAAGATCTTTGCAAGAGTGCGTTAGAACTGTATGCACTGTTGCCATACGTACATTGACACTGGTCTTCGTCGCTTTGTGTAGTAAAATCTGCATTGTTGTTTTGCGGTGTACGCTGTGTGTAACCATAACACAATAAATATGCATTTCCTATCTCAGTATAATCGGCAGTAGTCACGCTATCACCTGTTTCAGTTTGACGCAAAAGTTTGAGACACATTGTATTTGGCCGCGTACTTATCCACAATATTTTGAATCCTTGGTCCAAAAGAGCAAGTGCCGTGTTGTATACAGGGTGGGAATAACTTTCAAGGAAGGATAATAATACATTGCGCCGAGCCTGAGTGGGTTACTGTATTCATATTTAGGTTTATTTCCTGTGTAAATAACCGCAAAAGATGGGCTAAATAAAGAAGTTTCCGGATAACGACTCGTACCCACGTTCCTCGCATGCCAGTCCGCTCTCTCTCAGCTGCGCCAACAACTGCCTAGAAACTGCAGTAAAAGAAATAACTCGTGCCTCATCCAATCCCCGCTAAAAACGCTACTTTTTTCTAAACACTTGGCCATCTGGAATTCCGACGTCACTTTATTTCTTGGCATGCCCTGGGTGTACCAGAATTTTGACTAACCTGTGGATGAGGAGTAGGCGCGGTCAACTTGTAAGCTATTTTCACAATTTCATCTTTTTATATGAGCGTTGTTGGGAAACCAATTATAATAGTGTATCGCGTCAGGACTCGAGCAAAGATTGTTACTATTCGAGGAGAATTATCCTAGTACTTCCTACTGCTCCAGAATGTCCATGTTACACGTCCGATTACAATTTCAAATTGCAGCATTAATCTGTGAGAAATATTCATTGAGTATCCAGTTAAAAGTAAGCAATTTACTTGTTACCTCCTCTCTCTCTTTCTCTGTTGAAATCGGATTGTTTTTTCTAAGCTACCGCATTTGCAGCTGTAATGTAATTGACAGGAATATGTTTTCGCCTCTCGAGGGAACGCCACCATTAGGGGTTTTTCCTTTTCTCTTTTTTGCTGAGCCGCTTTTCCAGCACAGCACACCTCGGAGCTGACGTGTGTGGGATATGGAGCGGAACATTGGACAGGGATGCGAACTCGTTCTCCAGCAAGCCCGCCGTACATCACGTTTACTGCGTCCTAATTATGACGTATGCGCCAGCCGACATCGACGCGATTTGTCTTTATTCCGGTTTTATACACCGGATCGGCGCCCTCATTCTTCTCTCCTCGGCCATTCAACGCAGTGGACAGCGCCAAAATTTATTAAAGGGGAGCAAAACAAAAGGTTTCACAAATACGACAGGCGCTGAACGCGGCGATCCGTCGCCTCATCGCAAATAATCGTCCGGGTAAGTTGGCTCCAGCACGGGCTTACGCAAGGAAGAGTGTCATCTAGAGGTTCTCATTCTCTATGGGATGCACAAAACTGAGTAGGGTCTGTCAGTAACTTCGTGAACGTTAATTACGACTGCTCAGCATCGTAATGCTATACAGTTCCTGTCCTGTCTTGTTTGATTTCTATTTTTATAGCATGTTGAAACACAGTACCAGACACACTGACGGAAAAAAATCGCCACGCCATAAGAATTATTAATGCAGGGTAAACAAATTTCGGGAATACATTTTCCTAGGTAACATATTTAAGAGATTAACACTGCAAGACTGAGGTAAGCGCCAGAATGTGAAATGCTGGTACATTAATAACCAATGTAATCGCCAGGATGTTAAGTGCAAGCATACAGAAGTGCATGCATTGTATGGTACCGGTTGCCAGCTTATAGGATGGAGTTCAATGGCTGTTGCTTCAAAAATTGCTCTGAGCACAATGGGACTTAACTTCTGAGGTCATCAGTCCCCTAGAACTTAGAACTACTTAAACCTAACTAACCTAAGGACATCAGACACATCCATGCCCGAGGCAGGATTCGAACCTGCGACCGCAGTGGTCGCGAGGTTCCAGACTGCAGCGCCTAGAACTGCTCGACCACTCCGGCCGACAATGGCTGTTGCACTTGGCCTGTCAGTACAGGGACGGTTAATGCTATCTGTGCTTGACGCTAGAATTATCGTTCGATAATGCCCCATATGCGCTCGGTTGGAGACAGATCTGGTGACCGAGCAGGCCAAGGCAACATGTCGACACTCTATAGAGCATGTCGGGTTACAAGAGCAGCCCATGTGCGAGCTTCATCCTATTGGAAAACATCTCCTCGAATGCTATTCATAAATGGCAGTACAACTGTTAGAATCATCAGATTGATGTACAGATGCTCAGTGTGAGTGCTTGGCCTAACCACGAGGGTGCTCCTCCCGTCATACGAAATCGCACTGCAGACCGTAACTCCAGGTGTAGGTCCAGTGTGTCTAAGACAAAAACAGGCTTGTCACAGGCCCACAGCTGGCTTCCTTCTAACCAACACACAGTCATCACTGTCACGAAGCTTTCATTAGAGAATACAACAGATCTCCACTCTGCCCTCTAATGAGTTCTCCCACAAGACAACTGAAGTTACATATGGTGGTGATTTGGGGATAATGGAATGGACGCTACAGGGCTTCCGGTTTGGAACTGCCCTTAAACTAACCGATTTGTGATGATTAGTTGTGTCACAATGGTGCCAACTACAGCTGAAATTTCTGCTACAGATGCAGTACGATGCTCCAGAGCCATACGCCGAAGATGATGTTTTCTATCGTCTGGAGCATGGTATTCTTGCAACAGTCTTTCTTGTGACCACCACTGCCAGCTACAGTGCTGCTTAGACTTTCTGCAGTAAACGTCGAGCTTCTTGTAACCCTGTTAAAAGACCTCACTCACACTCAGTGTGTCACCTTAAAGACATTCTTGACTAACGTCAATTCAGCCAGTCCAATCTCGAAGGTAACCAAAGCTCGAGACCGTTACAGCATGTATTCAATGCAAACCTGATTTGCATCCTCATAGTGACCAACTAGAGCTACACGTATAAGACTGGCCATAATTTTGAATAGACATTATCTTTCAGACGTAGAAACATTCCTACCAACTTACGTTAACGTCGCACAGCTCCTTTTTGGTGTTGCCACTTTTTTCCGTCAGTGTATTATCCAATAGTATTTCGACCAATTTTTGAGACGGCAGAAGCTTTAGTTTCCCTGTACATGACGAGGGTCAAAATTCACAATAATTTTATCATTCTCACATGAAATCTCAGTCATTTTAATTAATCAGTTGATTTCAACGAGAGTATTTTCTTCTAACTAAAAAGGAATAAGCGCTCATCCACATTACTAATAGCAGCAAACTTGCATTATTTTGCTACTGCATTATTATCATCCACAACGTAAAAAATTTCTCATATCTTTCCCTCTGTTTTTAAGAGCCGAGAATATGACCTTCTTTACTTCAGAATTCCGCTGCTTTCTTCTCATTATCTAGAATAATGAACTCTATGCAGAGAAGGTTATCAATGAACACCATAATACTTGAAGAATTTCGTTTCTGTTTTGCTGTTCTACGTAAGTAAAGCGAGTGGAATTTAGGAAATGTTCTCCCGTGCCAGGGACTCCTATAAACAATAGTACAGGCGTGTAACAAGTTAAAAGGAGCTGGAGGAAGACTACGACTGGTCGGACGAGTCTTGTTTCAGTTTGTATCAAGTGGAAGGACCTGTACGCATGTGGAGACAACTTCATGAATCCGTGGGCCCTGCATGTCAGCAGGTGACTGATCAGCCTGGTGGAGGCTATGTAATGGTGTGGTGTGTCTGCAGGTGGAGTGATATGGGGCCCTGGTACGTGTAGATACGACTCTGAGAGGTACCACGTACGTAAGCATCCTGTTTGATCACCTGAATCCATTCATGTCCATTGTGCATTCCGAAGAATGCTACAGAGAGCTCCAGGAACACTTTTCTGTGTTTAAACACTTCCGCTCTCCACTAGACTCCCCAGACGTGAACATCATTGAGCTTATCTGTGATGCTTTGCAACGTGCTCTTCAGAAGAGATCTCCACTCCTTTGTATTCTAGCAGATTCTTGGACAGCCATGCAGGATTCATGGTGTCAATACCCTCCAGTACTACTTCAGACATTAGTCGAGTCCATGCCACGTCTTGTTGCAACAACTACTCGTGCTTGCGTGGGCCCTACACAGTTTCTTTGGCTCGAAGAAGGGATTAGTTCGAAGATGCAAAACGAAAGCGAAAATTTGATGGATGAGAATACAGACACCTCATCAGAAATATCAGAAATAATGGGAGGGCTCGTCGTCAATTAAAATCCTGTGATTGGGAAAAAGGTAGTTGATGAATTTAAGGAGAAGGAGAAACAAGTCAGATTGTTTATGACAGTAAAGAAATATGATAGCCATGTTGAAGATAGGGAACAGAAACACAACAATCAAACATAAGTAAATTTTGATTTAGTCTTAGTGAAGGCACAAGAAAAATGTAATTAGATTAGCTTAGAGATTTCTCAAACTTTGACATACGTAAATGACCGTTCGAGCTGGCAGATTAGCCGCATCAAAATATATCTTAAATAACACACACGGAGCTGAAGAGAAAATTCATAATTAGGAACAGTGTCAATCTGTACCAGGAAAAAATGGTGACTGGAATAAAAAGGAAGAAAGATGAATATTGTGAATGGGATCCTGCAAAAAAAAAACATAACGTAGACTTTGTGGTCGTGTGCGTTTGGAGAACATAAAAAGGAGTTACCCGAAGGAGATGACCAAAAAAGGAAAGTGGCTGGGGCAATAGAGAGTCTAGATTTAGATAAATGAGAAAGTGTTTTAACTTCCTTGTTGTGCATTCGTTGCCGTTATTTCATGAACAGTCCAAAGTTTGAAATGATTTTATGTATATGTTGAAGAGTTTTTTATTACTGACATGTTTAACAGGCCGTAATTCATTAGCTAGGGTTGACTCTGAGTGCAGTGTGTTTAACTCTCATAAGCGAGGTGTCTGCCCTGTGGGTCTTCAGGAGCATTTTCTTTGTTGTTTTGGAAGACATTTGCAATTTCGTTTCTGCAACATCTATCTGGAGTCATCCCAGGCATATTCTGCTCGTCAAGTCTTGTATACAACGTCCAGCGTCAAGGGATAACGACGGTTTGTTTCCCAGTACAAAGAAAATTATTTTTAAACCAGAATTTCACATGCCCATTCGATATATCTTTCCCAAATAAGCCTATTGCATTATTCGTTTTTACGACGTGTATTAAACAGGAGGAACAGGACTCCTGGTCAGATGAATACTCGAATATAGATATAAACTCTAATAGGGGTAATGCAGGGGTGGGCTTAATAATAAATAAAAGAATAGGAACGGGAGTAAGCTACTATGAATAGCACAGTAACGCATTTTTGTAGCTAAAATAGAAACGACGTCCACAGCCACTGCAGTAGTATAAGTTTATATGCAATTCGCCACACATCTGAGGAGGATATTGAGGAAATGTATGCTAAGATAAAATAAATTATTCAGGTACTTAAGGGAGCCGAAAATTTTATAGTCATGGGGGACTCGAATTCAATAGTAGGAGAGGAAGTGAAGAAAATTAGTAGGTAAATATGGACTGGGGGAAGGGAATGAAAGAGAAGGCCGCCTGGCAAAATTTTTCATAGAGGGTAATTGAATATAGCTAACACTTAGCTTAAGAAATCATGAGAGAAGGCTGTATACGTGGAAGAGACCTGGAGACACGTGACGTTTTCAGACTGATTATATAGTGGTTAGACAGAGATTTAGGAACCAGATTTTGTATCGTAAGACATTTCCAGTGGCAGATGTGTACTCTGAGCACATTTATTGGTTATGAACTGCAGATTGAAACTGAAGAAACTGCAAGAAGGCTGGTATTTAAGGAGATGAGACCTGGATAAACTGAAGGAACCAGAGGTTGCTGAGGGTTTCAGAGGGAGGAGTAGGGAACTATTGACAAGAACGGGGGAAAGGAACACAGTAGAAGAAGAATGGGTAGTTTTGAGAGAAGAAATAGTGAAGGCACCAGAGGGTCAACAAGGCAAAAAGACGAGGGCTAGTAGAAATCCTTGGGTAACACAAGAGATATTGAATTTAATCGATGAAAGGAGAAAATATAAAAATGTGAAAAGGTGGAAGGAGGAAGGCGTATATAGAGAATCTATGGAACGGAAATGTACTTGAGACAATATTACGGAAATGTAAATGTAAGAGCACGTAGTGGAAGTTGAGAAGGGAGACAGGACACTGCGAGTAGAATTGGACAATAATAGGAAAGAGTT
Organism: Schistocerca cancellata; assembly: GCF_023864275.1. Taxonomy (NCBI): domain Eukaryota; kingdom Metazoa; phylum Arthropoda; class Insecta; order Orthoptera; family Acrididae; genus Schistocerca; species Schistocerca cancellata. Next base: position 230,057,990 of record NC_064634.1, read on the forward strand.
AATAGTCGAAACAAGGCCCCGGGAGTGTACAACATTCCGTTAGAGCTACTGATAATCTTGGAAGAGCCAGTTACGATAAAACTCTTCCATCTTGTGTGAGCCGGCGAAATACTCTCAGACATCAAGAAGAATATAAAAATCCCAATTACAAAGAAAGGAGATGCTGACAGTTGTGAAAATTATTGAACTATCAGTTTAATAATTCACGGCTGCCGAATACTAACACAAATCCTTTACATGCAAAATGTAAACACTAGCAGAAGCCGACATCGGGGCAGATCAGTTTTGATTTCGGAGAAATGTAGGAACACGCAAGGCAATGCAGACCCTATGACTTCTCACAGAAGATAGGTTAAGGAAAGGCAAACATACATTTACAGTATTTGTAGACCCATAGAAAGTTTTGACAGTGTTGATTCGAATAATCTCTTTCAAATTCTACATGTGGCAGGGATAAAATACAGGGAGCGAAAGGCTATTTACAATTTTACAGAAACAAGAAGGCAGTTATAAGGGTCGAGGGGCACAAAAGAGAAGCAGTGGTTGAGAAGGGAGTGAGAATGGTTTGTAGCCTTTCCCCGATAGTATTCAATCTGTACATTGAGAAAGCAGTAAAGAAAACAAAGGGAGAAGAAATAAAAACTTTAACGTTTGCCGAAGACATTGTAATTCTGTCGGAAACAGAAAAGGAGTTGGAAGAGCAGTTAAACGGAATGGACAGTACCTTGAAAGGAGGATGTAAGATGAACGATAACAAAAGTAAAACGAGGATAATGGAATGTAGTCCAATAAAATCAGGTGATGCTGAGGGAATTAGATTTGGAAAAGAGACACATAAAGTAGAAAATGAGTTTTGCTATTTGGGAAGAAAAATAACGGAAGATGGTCGAATCAGGGAGGATATTAAACGTAGTTTGGCAATGGCAAGAAATTTGTTAAAAGCGAGTATTTATTTCAGTGTCAGGAAGTCCTTGCTGAAAATATTTGTATGGAAAGTAGCCGTGTATGGATGTGAAACATTGACGATAAACTGTTTAGACAAGAAGACGACATAAGTTTTTGAAATGTGGTGCTACAAAAGAATGCTGAAGATTTGATGGGTATACCACATAACTAACTAGGAGGTACTGAACAGAATTGGGGAAAGACAAATCTGTAGCACAACCTGACTGAAAGAAGGGATCGGTTGGTAGGACAGATTCTGAGGCATCAAGGGATAACGAATGTAGTATTGGAGGGAAGCGTGGGGCGTAAAAAGTCGTAGAGGGAGACAAAGAGATGAATACACTTAGCAAATTGAGAAGGATATGGAGTGCAGTAATCTTTCGGAGTTAAAGAGGCTTGTACAAGATAGAGTAGCATGGAGAACTGCATCAGACCAGTCTTTCGAGTGAAGGCCTCAACATTAACAACATGCTAACGTAAGGAAAAGAAAGGAGTGGTTGAACCCAAGCAAAGGAAAACTCCCCGTACAAAGACATGTGCGCATCCACAACGGCATTAAACAGAAACAGTAAAAGGCGAACAATAATTAGTGCTACAGCAGCGCCTCGGCGTAATACGAGTAGTAGCAGCCAGCGCAGGCGAGGGCGGCGGGCGGTGCTGTCGCCGCTGGAGTGATGTTTATTCCGTGTTATACTGTGCCTTTAAATGCACAGCGGTAAAATTAATGTCGCACTAAACTAATTTGAGACAGAATTTCGAATTACCTCTAAAATTTCCCTTTAAGAAGCGTTTTCTTTGTAACGGGAAACAAACCGATGTTTTCCGTGGTCACTGGGCGCCGCATGAAAGTCGTTACGAATAGTATTAGGCGTTTCAAAAGTGATATAGCAAATATCTGCTGAAACAACAGAGAAAACGCGCCTGACGACTCTTAGGCGAGACACCGTGAATAAGCACAGTGAAGTATCTGTGATATCTCATACGTAGTGTAACAGGTGTTAATGGATGTGTGTTGTATTAAGCTGAACGCACTTCTCGCACAGCCTCAGGGGAGTAGACGATGCTTCACACAGCGACTGAAGGTAGCTGGTGGATTTGGAGAACTTCAAGAGGATTCAGCAGGCAGAGAGCGGGTTCAAGCACATGTCGGGCGACGGCCTAAACAGCTTATCAGCTGAGCAAACCAGCCGCCAAGTGAGTGACACGCAGCTCGCACAGAAATCACTAACGGTTAATGCGGAGCCATACAGAAGCAATGATTGAGAAGTCACCCGGTGCCACGTTATACCGTTTGAGTGGGTGTGTGTGTTCCCTACGACAAGCAATATTACTTCCCAGCACGTTTCATGTTTTATTATTTAAAACTTCTTTACTGTGTCTGTACAAAGTGAAGTGGTTTCTCTTATGGCAGGCAAAGATTTTCCTTCTTGTTATTTTTTCGTCTTTCTCAGGTCTACAAAATGCAAACCCAATAAAGACTCTCTTTTAAGTGAAGAAACTAAGGCACTGAACATTTTAACATATAGATGTTCGTTTGAGAGGTACACCTTTTCAAATTGAAAAATTTAAAAGTTCTTGTTAACTCTTCAGTATAGGTGCCTTTTCGTTTCAACTGTGTAATGTGATGATGCTTTCTCTATGTAACGTATTTTTTTAATAGAGCTTTCAGACAGTATGGTAGCCTTCACTCGTCTTTTTTCAATTGATGGTATTTTTATAAATAAGAGACACAATTTTTATTACAAAAGATGGTGTTATTTTTCATTTTTGAAATACTGTGTGTTTTTTTACACGGACGATTCAAAGGAAAGTGTAAATTTTTAGTAAAGGATCGTTTTTTAAGATGTCACATTGTAACAAATTAACATCTCTCTCTCAAAATCAGAGCTCAAATTGTACCCAATATTACTGTGTGTGTGTGGTTTGAGGTTTTCGGGCGATAAACAGCGTGGTCATCAGCGCCCACCCAATATTACTGTTAACGAATATAATCAATTAAGAATTTTTTCATTTTTTTAAAACAGCTGCGGCACGAAGCATCACTTGCTCTTTCCTTTTTTCTCATGTATTGCTTCATGTAGGTACATCTTTTCACTTACTATCTGTAATATTAGTATAATAAAAAGAGTGATTAAGCTGAGATATGTTTTATTTATTAAAAAAGGTACCAATAACCTCTATCAATAATATATAAAACCTTGGTCTACGTTTCAACATTTCAGTAATGCGGGTAAGCGATTGGTTTGGTGACGTGTCCATTACACGCCATCCGCGCACCATTATATGCACTAACCAACTGTTTATAAGTTGAACATTTCCACCAAAATTTCTTGCCACGAAGTCCGATTACTGCTCCTGTGTAATATAAAACATTCTGATGCATTATAAATCATACGTATTACCACGTGCTGTCGTCAGCATCTTTTCTGCTCTCCAGTGACGACTCTGCACTACATTCCAAGAATAGATCTTTAGTTTAAGTGTCTGAAAGTAGCATCGAGCCCACCGCGGAGTGTTGCGGTAACAACGCTGGCCACCAGCCAAGCTATGTGGACACGTACAGCACAATAAAAGACGCGCAAGTGAGTGGAGATGGCTGAGAGCAGCAATAAACTGCCCCATGCATCAAAGAACGATGTAGTAAGTGTGTTGTTGCAACTACAGTCGAATGAGACTCTTTGTTATGGGCGACGTCATTAGACATCAGGTTTTAGAGAAACAAATGGGCAGTAACAGAGTATAAATGACGCGGAATTTAAAGAGAGGAGGTCGTTAATTTCGGGGACTTGGTCATTCTTCAGTAGCCGCCCCACAATGCCGGGTCACCGCTGGACCTCGAAAAGTTTGGACGGCACCAGCAGCAGCCTCTGGTTCGAGACCAGGCTGCTTCTGCCGCTGCACTGGGTCCTTCATGATACCTGATGCCAGAATCCCGCCGGCATGCTTTCTATGCCTGCTACCACTGTCGCTGAGGCTTCGGGAGCGACTCGGCGTCACTATGCCAGCCGCGGTGTGCCATATGTCCGAGGGGCGCAAGTCGAGACCCGCGCACAGCTGCCTCCTTCAGCACAGAGCGAAGTACAGCGCGACCGCCGCGGGTCATGTCGCAACGCTGGGAGCGCCACTGTCGAAACTGGCCGTGGCGTTGCCTTTGCCGCCGCGCCGCAGTTCTGACTGAGCGTCGCCGGGCACCGTCTCAGCAGCCGACGACGGCTGCACCACCCAGGGCTCATAAGGAAATGCATGCCTACCTCATGTAGAGCTGTAAACGTAATGAAGTCATACTGTTAAGTTGTCCACAGCTTTCCATTGGTTGCCCATCACATATGGCATCACCACACACTTAGCACCCCTACAGAGGTGCCACTACACAGTGGTCCATACAATGGGGTGTCTCAGGAAGGCCGACATTGCAGCAGTAAACTGCGGAGGGCATACGAAACCCACAGCACTTTGTACGAGTCACAGCACGCCGTGTCGTAATTGGGGTGAGCGAGACTATTACGTTTTTATGTGGTGGTAATCATGGAATCGAAGTTTAGAAGGTGTGGTTTTACGAAAGTTACATTTACGAAACCAAAGGAACCTATCGATCTGTCGCAATTTAGGAGTAATGGTAAAGATGAATGGTTAGTAAATCTACATTGCACTCAGTGTAATTTACTCGGGCATCCTACGCCTTGTGCTGAATCAGTTTTGAAACTGCTGTACTTGTAACTATTTCGGGCACACGGCTATGCACCGTAGAGTATCCAGATGGCTTATGATTAGACAGAAGAAGTAACTTGGTGGCATACTTTGGGACTAACTGTTCTGTACATATTGTTTGGTTGTAGAATGAGTGGAAGCAGAGGCAAAATCAGTGACGCGAGGTGTCACCAGATCAGAAACGATGTAATCATTACTGCATAAGCTGTCTCAGTTCAGACCTGATAATGTGGTTATGTTTAATGAACTTGGAGGAAAGACTCGCCAGACAGAAATGTTGACGTCACAGACTGTAGCAGTAGATCTGACTGTGGCGAATCTTCACATCTACATCCACATCAAATTCCGCAGCCACCTAATGGTGTGGAGCGGAGGGTACTTTCGGTACCACTATCTGATCCCTGCAACCCTGTTCAACTCGCAAATAGTGCGTGGGAAGAGTGATTGTCGAATTTTCTCCTCGTGGTCAGTATGGGAGATGTATGTTGGGGGAAGTAATATGTTATTTGACTCCTCCTGAAAAGTGCTGTCCCGAAATTTCAATAGTAAATCTCTCCTTGTTGCACAACATCTCTCTTGTAACGTCTCACAATGGAGTTTGTTTAGCATCTCCGTAACGCTCTCTCGCCAGCCAAACGATCCCGTGATTAAACGCTCCGCTTTTCGTTGGATCTTCTCTATCTCCCTTATCAGCCCTCCCTTATAGGGATCCCAGATAGATGAACAATACTCAAATCTTCTCTCGCCTGTCTCTGGTAAAGCGTATGACGATGTCTGGGCATTTATAGAGGATCTTAAGTCGTCAGCTGACGGTGGGGGTTGGTCAGAAAAACAGTTCTTGCATATCGCAAGGGTAAATATGTTAGGAGAGGCCAATTTATTCTTAAGGTGCACGTTGAGACAGGGTCTGGACCAACGATACAGGAAGCATAATAGTTCACGGGTTTCTCGCCAACAGTAGGGATTGTAACGAGGGTATATAATGAGGCAGAAGAAGACGTTGCGGATAGAGTTAGGAAATTGAAAGTTAACATGTACGAGCTCTAATTGAACTAGGAGGTAAATAACGAGGTGTTGCAAGAGGCCGAGCAACGAGTGCTTGCTAATTTTTTAATAGGTTCGACACCAGAAATGCCTAGGAGATGCCAAGGGGGCGCCTAAGGATCTTCCTGATGGGTTAAGTTAGCTTTGTAATACGGAGAAATCGATAGGTCGACAAGAGTAAGAGGGCAGAAGTATATCGAATATTAAATGTTTTTATTGCATTCGAACGGTACGCGTGCAGTGTTACGAATTACGGAACCCACAGCACAATTGGAGTAACAGCGGTGGCCAACAGTTTGGTGGAAATGAAAGTAGAAGAAGTTCCGGTCAATGGCTAAGTTTTGTGGATAACAGTAGAGGCAGTCCAAGGAATAAGAAGTCTACTAAGGGCCACCGACAGGAGTTCCCCTTTAGGAATAGAATTAGTCAGATTGATCGCAGAGACGAAATGTGCCACAATGTGGACTGAAGGGAGTATGAAGTGTTATTAGACACGGTGAGCGCATGTCTTATTTGCCTTGAGATTAGTGAATAGGAGGCGGTGGCAACCACCATGAAATGATTTACGCTGGGAAGAAGGTATAATGATATACAGCCATTGGGGGTCAGTAGTGGTGAATTTTGTGGTTGTGACAATCAAGTTTAGGCAGTGTGTGGAAATGGTCTCTCATGTAAGCTAGGGGTATAGCATGTTCCTAGGGTTCGATTTTGTGCTTCAACTTCATGCCATATCTGACCTTCGACAACATACAGTGGGGTTCAGCGGGAAGGCATTCCGACTGTGGGAGACTGTTGCCAGTGTTAATCTGCTGCATGGAGTGTCTAATCTGCAGACGGTCCAGTTAACCTGCGAGGAATAACATAGAGGCTTGAATCGCTTGATTTATTGCCACACAGAAGGTGTAAGTAGGCTGTTTATGTTTTCTTATTGGCAATGTTACGTAGCGCTCTGTATGAAAATCACTGGCTGTGCTGTGTGCAGTCTGTGGCTAGTTTGCATTGTTGTCTGCCATTGTAGTGTTGGGCAGCTGCATGTAAACAGCGTGTAGCGTTGCGCAGTTGGAGGTGAGGAGCCAGCAGTGGTGGATGTGGGGAGAGAAATGGCACAGATTGGAAATTTGTAAGATTGGATGGCATGAACTGCTATATATATTATGATTATTAAGGTAAATACAATGTTTGTTCTCTATTAAAATCTTTCATTTGCTAACTATGCCTATCAGTAGTTAGTGCCTTCAGTAGTTTGAATCTCTTATTTAGCTGGCAGTGGTGGCGCTCGCTGTATTGCAGTAGTTTGAGTAACGAAGATTTTTGTGAGGTAAGTGATTTGTGAAAGGTATAGGTAAATGTTAGTCAGGGCCACCACCTGAGGGTATAATTACATTAATCCTCAGGGGGGTACACACTTACTTTGTGTATCATGTGTTTGGCAAGCACAAGGAGCCCTAGCTAATATGGTATTTGCTTACACAACTTTACACATCGGTACCATATTTCTCTAACACATAACTACACAGCTATCTGATCATTTAACTGAGAGAGACTAACATTTATTTTACTACATCAGTGACACATGTTTACGTAATTACACCGTTGTATAACTTCACACTTATGAAACTGTATTTTGTCTGTACTTTGTGAACCGTTCATATTTTCTTCGGAACCATTGTGATACTATGAGAACTTTGAATGGTATATTTGGTATGGGATCACGATTTTTAAAGTACGTTTGAAACAGATGACACTTTTGACATGAGCAGATAATTTTTTAAATTATTGGAGGAAGCTACAACGATTTTGATATTTGACTAAGGTGTTATGATGTTATTATTACGATGACTATGTGTATTATGCTGTTGCGGTATGTTTATGATCAATAAGCTGATGCTATATGAGTTATTTGATTATGCTGCGTATCTGTTATGATGAAATATTGAAGAAGTGTCGACGAATGAGGTAAGGAATAATGAGTAGTGTTTAGGGACTCTGGTTTGTGAAAAAGGTTGTTGGAAACCAAGAATCATACTTTAAGAGTTATGAAATGTATGTAAATGCGTGAATGTATCACAATGCCGACGAAAATTTTTTGGACACTGTTATATCAGTAGCATTTTGTTTCTACAGATTTGTAACGCAAATTCTTGACCTGTGAAATATTTTTATATGAGACTGTCACTGTAGCAGAAATTGCTGTTGTAAATATTTCGATAAGAAAGTTAAGCGACCACCTTCACGTAATGCGTCGTGGGCACCCAGATGTGTGACAGACGCCCGGAAAAAAAGCCATTAGTGCGTGCCTTTCTAAGGCACAGGTGGAGAAAAATTAAATAGGCCATTATCCTCACTAATGACATTCCTCTGTAGAAAGCATCGCAAATATGACACGCTCATTACTTGGATACATAATTTATCATGCTTTGTGCTACTTACTGAAATATTCTTACATCTGCAAACCTGATTATGACATGTGTGTTTCTACGAGAGTTGAGAGCTACTGACTTACGAAATGCCACATAGCTATTGAATGATGTTTTTATGCTTTGGTTTGCGTAATTGCTTATTTCATTTGATACCTGTTTTCCAGCTGTGTTGCAGCATTGGTTTTATAAAATAAACTTAAATGCATCTGCTAATGTGAACACTTTCTGTCAACAGATTTATTAAATAATTATTTTCTGATCCACATTCTTCGAAAAAGGAGCTCTTGGAATGGAGAGAACAATAATAAGGGACTAATTACAGTAACTGCATATATAATTTTCTTTTCAAGTTCTTGGTAATTTTTTGTAGAATTAGTTTTTGTGGTGCACCACTTTAATTACATAGACATTAAGATGTGAATAGACATTTCCCTAATCTGCATTGTTGTCTTTAGTGTACTATTTTTACTGCTTGAGCTTTGTCATGTTTAGATATAAGTTATTGCATTTGCTGCTGCTGTTTGCCAGGCATAGTGCTACTAAATTTCACTTTGTATTACTCTGTTAAGCTAGTTTTACTACTGATTTATTTGTCTTGTTGCTGCACATTGGCTCATATTAGTTGTAATGTTGCATTGTTTGGTAATTTAGATTTACTGTAGCTTGCTCTGACAATTGCAATTTTCTTTCATTGCTCTCTGTATTAATTGTTTTGTGCTGCTGCATTGCCTTGTCCCTTAGATTAGCATCTGAGCTCAGTATATTTAAGTTAGCTTAAGAGGGGGTAGACTATATAAGAAACTAACTATGATGGATTGGAAGAAATGCATTGAGAAGCTATAAGAAAATGGTTTGGCCAAAAAAAAAAGGGTAGTGTACAGTGGAGAAAAACTATTTTTGAAAAAGGATGTGAACAGAATACAGAAAGCATACTTGGATAGGATTTTTTTTGGCTGGAGCAAATGTCGAAATAAGAGCAACGATCTATGGAATGAAGTTTCGGGTTGGACTGCAGTACCAAATGTTACACTGAAAACAAACCCTGTCCTTTCCCTTTGTATTATCCCACTATGTGTTTGTGTACACTTGTGTATTTGTTTTCTTCCTGTCTCTGAGTAGTTTCATATAATTTTTCCTTCTTCTAATACTAAGCTACATTCACTATGATGAGGAATACTGTTATCCTCAAATACAATTGGCGTTAATAATATGTTATTTACCTTGTAAATATGCTTAGACATTAGTTATTCTGTTTTGTTTTAATGCTCATGTGTAAAGTTGATGTTTCAAAAGTTATTCTGATCTTTTATATATGTACTCATGTCATAATTCCTGTAACACTGATGTATATGTTATTTCGATTCTTTTGTAAAGCCTGTGTTACTACAAATGTTATCTGTATTATTATGTTTTTAATGATGTATTTTGTACCTTTGTTAATGTATTCTTATGTTATAAAATTGTAATTGACACCAGGTCATCATATTATTAACTTGTAAGTTCCATTTCACTACACACATTTCTGTTGGTCATAGTATATGGACAATATGTGAGAAGTAGGGACTGTTAGTGTTTGCACATGTGTTAATAATTCAGCAAGGGACTGGATAACAGCATTGCTGGTTCTAAGGACAATTCCAAAAACTTTGTGAGTGCACAAATGGTGGTTATGGACTTGCTATATTCTCCGCAAGACTCTTCGATGGTGATTGTGCACCTGCACAGTCGCAACAGACAGCTGCTGGCCGTCTCTACAAGGACTAGAGTGGGTCTGCACCTTTGATGACCCACCATTACCATTATTTCTACAAGGAGTACAGTGGGTCTGCATCTTTGATGACCCACCAATACCATTATTTCTACAAGGACTACAGTGGGTCTACACCTTTGCTGACTCACCAATACCATACTCTCTACCAGGACTACAGTGGGTCTACTCTGTGACGACCTACCTACCAATATTCTTCAAAACTTCGACTGACTCTGCTGTGGGTTTGCTCTGTCGTGGCCCATTACCTGTCTGCATGTCAAGAGTCAGCACTGTCTTTCCGTTGGAAGGACAACACTATTTCTTTAAGACTGCATGGAAATCCACTACTTCTGTGTGCAATTTCTTTTACTAATGAGACTTTGTGAAAAAAACTGTAATTACTATTATGATGAATGATCAAGACTATCTTTATGGACTGTGAATTTTAGCTTTTGACCAACATTGTATCAATAAGTGTGTGCATTTGATATCTTTGTTATTATAATTATGAAAAATTTTATCAAATCATTATTGGCCACTGCCCAAAACAATTTGTAAAATTTTTTGTGGGGAGCATGGGGGCTATGTAACTGGGCTGTTTATGTTTTCTTATTGGCAACGTTACGTAGGGCTCTGTATGAAAATCACTGGCTGTGCTGTGTGCAGTCTGTGGCTAGTTTGCATTGTTGTCTGCCATTGTAGTGTTGGGCAGCTGGATGTAAACAGCGCGTAGCGTTGCGCAGTTGGAGGTGAGCCGCCAGCAGTGGTGGATGTGGGGAGAGAAATGGCGCAGATTTGAAATTTGTAAGACTGGATGGCATGAACTGCTATATATATTATAATTATTAAGGTAAATACATTGTTTGTTCTCTATTAAAATCTTTCATTTGCTAACTATGCCTATCAGTAGTTAGTGCCTTCAGTAGTTTGAATCTTTTATTTAGCTGGCAGTAGTGGCGCTCGCTGTATTGCAGTAGTTCGAGTAACGAAGATTTTTGTGAGGTAAGTGATTTGTGAAAGGTATAGGTTAATGTTAGTCAGGGCCACTCTCTTGTAGGGATTATTGAAAGTCAGATTGCGTTGCGCTAAAAATTTTGTGTGTGAGTTTAAGCAAAGTCATGTATAATTTTTCTAAGGGGACGTTTCAAAGGTGTGAGCTACAAGAATGCACAGCACGCTGCTAGGACTGCATTTCGTGAGGATTTGTAGCATTTGAAAGGACAGATAAAGCAGAGTTGGAGAACCAGTTGCTACAATTCAAATGGTTCAAATGGCTCTAAGCACTTTGCGACTTCACATCTGTGGTCATGGTTCCCCTAGACTTAGAACTACTTAAACCTAACTAATCTAAGGACATCACACACATCCATGCACGAGGCAGGATTCGAACCTGCGACCATAGCAGCAGCGCGGATCCGGTCTGAAGCGCCTAGAACCGCTCGGCCACAGCAGCCGGTGGCGCTACAATTCTTGTATCTCTCTTCTTCGACAACGATGTTGCATGCCACACCAGTAACACAAAGCACGATTCCAACAGGAAATGTAGCACCGGTATACCGAAGGCCATTTAGAATACGACGGTTGTTGCTAGCTGTTTAAGAAGAGTTCATAGATCAATTGAATAATGGAAGAAAGTAGTAGTGCCGGGGGGAGGGGTGGGCACGAATTCTAGTCATATCTAGCAAGTCTATTGACAGTTCGCAGAAAAATCAATTTTGTTGCGTTTATCGCTATTTGAACAGAAGACTACAACAGATGCAAACCCAATTGCGAATATCTAGGAAACGATAGATAGATAACCTGGACAAAGCAAGTGTTTCTCGACGTTGGACTTAAAGATGATGATGATGATGATGATGTTTGGTTTGTGGGGCGCTCAACAGCGTGGTTATCAGCGCCCGTACAATTACCCAATCTTTGCTCAGTCCAATTGCGCCACTTTCCTGGATGATGATGAAATGATGAGGACAACACAAACACCCAGTCATCTCGAGGCAGGTGAAAATCCCCGACCCCGCCGGGAATCGAACCCGGGACCCCGAGCTCGGGAAGTTGGACTTAAAGAGCGGATACCTTCGATTAGAAGTGACTCCTGAAAATAGACCAAAAACGGCTTCTTCGGAAAATGGGAGACACTACCAATATAGCAGGACGCCTCTTGGGTTGATAAATGCGCCAGCGACATTTCAGCGGTTGCTGCACCAAGTACTGAAAGGGCTGAAACCAACCCGGTGCTTAGTATGTCTTTATGTCATAATCGTCCAATCCAGTAATATGCAGGAACATGGGCAAAGTCTAAAAGAAATGTTCAACAGATTACGGGCAGCACTTCTCACAGTCAACGGTGACAAATATTACTTTGTGCTAGAGGAAGTTATCTATTTGGGCCATTTCGAAAGTATGGATAGCGTACGACTGATCCGTGGTTGGTGCAAAGCATAATAAAATTTTCCAGTACAACGAACTACTAGGAAGTTACTATCTTTCCCCAGTCTCGCCTATTATTATAGGGGGTTTGTGAAGGGATTTTCGGATACTGCAACACCACTTAAGTAGTTATTGTAGAAAGGGGTCAAGTTTGTGTGGTCAGAGGAGTGTCAGGGAGCATCTGACCAGTAAAAGGTTTTGACATTCAGTCCAATTTTGGTGTTTCCAGATTTTCTTAAATAATTTATATTATTATATGATGCGTCAACCAATGTCCTTGGCTGCGTTTGGAGTCAGTAGGTCGATGGTCAAGAACATCTTGTAGCCTTTGCATCAAGACAATTGGAAGCCGCAGACAGAAAGTATTCTACAATGGACAGACCGATGTTTAGTCTGTTACATGGAATAATGTTCTTCTGATGTTATTTGTACCAGAGGAATCTTAAGGAGATAAGAGACCACGCAGATTTAAAGTGGTTACTAGGCTTGAGGGACAAGTGTAGTAGATTAACTATATATGCTTTGAAATTTAGTGAATTTGAGTATTAAGTAACTATGATGCAAGTACTAGATCACGATCTTATGGAATGACGAGCAGCACAGAACACCGATGAGAAATATAGGCAGTATATTAAACAGTAGCAATTTGATAAGCATGACTAATTATTGTGCAGAGAGATAAAATTAGGACCATCAGTGGTGGTACTGGCCAAGTAAAATTGGAAGCATTATGTGAGATACGTCTACAAATTTCGTCAGACCTAGGTGACAAGTTGAATAGTGACAGAGAAGTATTGGTCAAAAGGAAGGAAGGATGATGTGGATTAAACGTCAAGATTTGTATGGAGTGTGCACGGAGTTGCTATTTTGTTAAGAAGGAAGTATTGTTACAAAGACTGCCAGAGGCAACAGAAGCTTTCAGTTTCATTGGAGTGGACGTGTTAGAACCATTAAACCGAACATCAGCAAGTAATTGTTCTATGTTGACAATAACAGATAATTTTCCTTATTGTGTCGACATGATGCCAATACCAGATCAGCAGGCAATCACAGTCGCTTAGCTGTTAGTTAATAGGTGGGTATCGAAGTTCGGAGTGCCACAGGTGATGATAACGGACCAGGGCACGAACTTTATGTCAGACGTGAAGGAATTGTATAAAAAGTTCTCGGTTTACTTGCCGCGTCAAATTTGGATAAAATCCCAAGCTTTCGATGACTACCTCCGTCATCTTCGTCAGGGGTAAAACTGACTGTCGTGGACCGGTGAGGCTTCCGCTTTTATAAGCAGTGGACGGCTTCTCATTGACTGGATGACGTCACGGTGAAACCGATGCGTACTGAGGTGGCGGCCTCTATATCCATAGATTTTGTTTGCGCGCTTTATCCAGCGTTGCTTGCAGCGCCATCCATCGCAACAGGCGGAGAACTGCGAGGAATGTAAGAAGTCTCCCTCTGCGCTCTTTCTATATCAATTGCGCGATTCCATGCATTGCTGAGTGCATAACCGGAATCTCTGTTGAAATTATTTTCACAGAGTCGTGAAGGAATTGTGTCGGTTGCTGAAAGTGAAGAATTTGAGGACTAGCCCACTACATTTGTAAGCTAATGGAAGGGAAGAGAGAGTTCGTAGAACTGTTTGGAAAATGCTTAGTTACTAAGTAGATTCAAATCATTCTAACTGGGATACGTACCTAGATTTTATCGCAAACGCAGCTGACTCTAATGTACTTACAAGACCTGGTTTACCACCATTCAAAATAGCGTATGCCAAAGAGTTGCCATTACCTCTCGACATGACTGACCCGGAATGTGGCAGAAAGGGAGAAGCAGTTAGAGTTTTTGAAAGAGAAATGAAAGAAGTGTGGAACAGGGTACAGAGAGCAAATACGAAGGCTTTGGGAAAACAGGGAGTGAGGTGTGTGGGGACGTTAGCGCAGGATGAAGTGGGCCATTGGGTGATGGTGAGTTCACATACGCTGAAGTGAAAGACAAAGAAATTTCCAACACCGTTCCATAAACCATACCAAGTGGTCGAAACTATGCCACTAGTGAATGTGAAGCTCCAGTTGCCAACAAGGAGGACGAATGTGCATGCGGGACGCCTGTGACCATTCAATGGTGCGCCAGAGGCGATTCCATAAAAAGTGGCAGTAAAGGCAAGGACGGGTATTAAGAGGAAAAAGCGAGACTATGAGCAGTGAGGGAGGGAAGTCCAGATACCTCAGACTTCTTATACATTAAGGGCAAGGGAGCAGTTATGCTTATCGATTATGTGCAGTTTATTTGTATATCTAGTGTAGGACGTAATGTTGATAATTGTACGGATAGAACTACATATTTGTTCGTGGTAATCCTATCAGTAGAACAATTCGATGTTCGCTGTTCAGAGACAGCTGACTTTTTAGGGGAAGGGAGCTAATATAGATCCCTGTCCTTAGGTTGCCCGGCGAATAAGAAGATGGAGAATGCTATTTTTGGCATTCTGTACCTCATCGTTGGAGGCAAATTAACGCGATAGCAAATACATGACGTGGACAGTGGAGCGTTGTTTTCCAGAAAGCCAGATGTGGAATTTTCTACCCGTGAATGGTCTTTAAGTTTAGCATTTAATGTGTAGGAGCTGCGAAATGAAATCAGCAAGCTGGAAGAAGTATTTCCATTAGTGCAAGAATTAGCGATTAGTAGTGGGAATCAGAGAGAGAAATTTGCTCGGGTCATATCCACGATTTAAGGAGCACACGCAAGAGATGACTGAAGTAGTTCTGCACGAGTTTAGCAGAGTATAAAGGAAATGGGTAGCTGCTGTGGGTAGAATACTGAAGATAATTTTCGGGGAAGCAGATGCAAACGACGTGAGCAAATTGAATGAGAGGGGAGAAGCCGCAAGAGGATTAGCAGAAGGGAATCAAGTAACTGTAGAGTCACATTCAACGCAAATTATGAACTTGGAGAGAGGCGTGCTGAACAACAAACGTTATCATCCACCAGCTGACTAAGGAAATCATGGAATATGCCACCATCTTAGCTAGCACCTTGAACAGGGATTTGGAGGCGGTGCAAGCACGTATGCAGGTATTATGTGCGATGTTAACCTTGACAAGGTTATTTCATTCGGTAGGTGATAGCATCTGGGACGCAGGGTCTAGTTAACAAATTAGCAGGAGGTAGCCAGTCAGACACTACATAGTAAATTACGTCCAGTTTTGCTGTCACCCGAGCCATTTATGAAGGGGTTGAGGAAGGTGCAAGGAGAATTCCTATTGGAATCACAGCTATTAGTGGAATCGAATAGTCAGAATTTACCGTCTGGCTACTATAGTGCAGAAGTGTGTGTAGTAACAGATAACGCGTGTTTGTACATATCAGTAAAAATACCAATAGCTAGGAAACACTCAATATTTATGTGTTACACTGTGCACACTTATCCGGCGGAGCTAGCGACAGTTAGGAAATTTATGCAAGTAAGAGAAGAAGCGGTGTTACTACAAGCAGGAAACGGGTATCGACATGTGGAGATGAGTGTGGGTGAGCTCCAAGAATGTCAGAATGAGACTGTCACCATACGCCGAACTCTCGATGTTATAATGAGTAGTGACACATGCATCCTTCAACTATTTAAGGGAAAAAAACTGGAGAACAGCTTTGTCCAAAGGAGGTGATTGAACCAAAACATTATTTTCGGAGAGCAGTGCTCCACTGGAGCTATTCAGTGCAGAGTGACATGGTGGTGGTCGCTAGTTGTCATGAGGAAGGGAAACACACGGGAGCGAAACGTTTGGTGTTACGAGGCAGCGGACTACTAATTAATGGGACTAAATGAGATAGAATAGGACTTACGTTTCATTAATCAGCGACTATGATGAGAGTTGCTCAATTTAATGCGACACAGCCAAAACTGTACTGGCCTGACGAACCACCTGTGATCTTATCCAAACCAAATCTTACTTTTCAGTATCACACTTGCCAAGTATGGACCAGTATTTAAGCCAAATGATAGCAGCCCAAGAACGACGGATAACTCTGGCATGCAGGGCATTCTCGGAATAGCAGACTTCACATAACAGTGACTTTAAGTGTCGCAATTCCCGCTCTGCATAGCAAATTTATTTTTGAGGCGACGCAGCGTGAGGAAACCCGATCCAGAGGTAATAGAAGTTTCGGTAGATTGCATTCCTAGGGCAAGAGATAACAGACAGGCCTATTTATTCCGTATGGTACTTATGTAATAGTTAGGAACAGGTAAGTTAGGGTAACTGTAAAGGTAAAGAGTATAATTATAATCTAAGTGGAGTAATCGGTCGGAGTAAGACCGAAGGGACCAGTTCTTCTCCGTGGAGGGAGGCAGAGTAACGGCACTACTTAGTATTTTAGGTAAAAGTTTTAAATCCTTAGAGTAGGTGAATGAAAGTAGTAGCATGGAGGCCGCTGCGCAATACTGCATTAACAGTGTTGGCCGTCAGCAACACTATGCCAACATGTAGGATACAATAACAGATGCATAAGTGAGTTGCCAAGCGACGATAGCTGAGCGCAGCAAAGTACAGTGTAGTAAGCGGGTCGTTGCCACCACACTCGAGCGGACGTGACTAGACACTAGGTTTGAAAGAAACAAAAGGGCAGCAATGAAGTACAAATTAGGCTAAATTTGAGGACAGGGCGTGATTCGATTCGTGGGCTCGGTCATTGCTGAGTAGCCGCACCACGACACCGAAGCACCGCCGGAAGTCCAGACTGGGCAGCGCCAGCTGCAGCCTTTGGTTCGAGACCGGGCTGTGTCTGCCACTGCACTAGGTCCTTCACGGGACGGTACCTCATCCCCGCTGGCCTACTGTCCGTGCCTGCTAACGCCGACACTGACCCCCAAGGAGGAGGGACGTCACAACTCCAGTTGACTCTCGCCGCCTGTCCGTTGGTGCGGTTCAAGACCGCCACCCAGGAGCAAAGATCAGTGGGGCTGCCGCCTCGCAAATCGCTCCACCAGGAGGCGCAGCTGTGGCAACTGGCCGCGGCCTCGCTTAGCTGCCGGGCCGAAGTACTGACGCAGCATCAAGAGGCGCCACGCCAGCTGCGCCGTCCAGAGCTCACGGGGTTAGGCGTGCCTGACTAACGTAGAAGTGGAGGTATAAGGAAGTTAAATTGTTAAATTATCCACAGTAGTTCCACTATTTCCCCACCAACTACGGCATCACCACGTACGAACCATGCCCTACAGACCAGCCACTACAGAATGGTCCATACAGCCGTCTCAAAAGTTACAAGGCACCTTGAAGCTCAAAGGCTAAAATTCAACGAGCTAGTACCGAAGTACGGATTAAACACTACAAGGGCTGTATAAACATTATACTCATTACATTGAATCATACTAAATAGGACATACTAAACCCCACAAGCATTTTCACAAATAACATAGAACTGAGAAGTGAAAGGGTGAATAGTGTTTTTGCTAAGAGTAATTATTGTTCCTCATTTCACGTTATACGCTTCGAATCAATAAATATCTTGTATTATACACTTTTAAAAATAGCCTTTCTGTCAATTCAGGCTTTAAGATGATTCAAATCTAAATTTCTTCCCAAGTGTTACTGTGGTCGGCAGTCCGCAGACGTTCAACATGATAGCAAAGAGCTCTCTCAACTTGGCTGATGACCTGCACGATACAGCGTCCGCCATTGTAGTGTCCTAGTGGTTATCATCTTCCAAAGATCCCGTCGTCTCATGTGCCTCCTGGAACAGGGGTTTTTCTTCTCTGTCGACTGTTTTCAGGACCTGAAACCTGATGGGGCCCCAGATGTGGATCCGAAATAACTGTACACAATAAAACACCAAGTGTGTTACACACAAGGTGTAAATTCTGCCCAAGGCATCTGACACCTTCACAGTTTTCCAGCCATTGATCGGGGTGCCCTGCACACAACGTTTCCATTCTTTCCGTTACGCGTTCCATGTGTAATATTTTGGCACGTTGGCATACAGCAAAGTTCGGGCAATGTCGTCCATCTTCGTTTCCCATAAAGTAAACTTGTCAGAATTATGCTACACCATTGAACTGAGGTAAAAGGGACCCGATTTTATTGTGAACTTCCTCCTGCACCGTAAAGATCGGTGAAATCCCAAGCAAGGTGAAACTTGTATGTTCCCCTAAATAAGTAATGGGAAAACATGAATCATATTTTTTTACGGTTTAGGATCTGCTATGACCCGTCAATCACTAAAGAACGTAATTCCTTTAGGGGAACTATCAGCGCTTCTAATGTAGGAACGTATACCTAGCCCCTAGACCAGTACATTTCCACCGTTTCCTCTACTCGTTTCAGTGCCCCACAATATTTGCATGATCTGTCCATACGGTCAACTTTCATGAGTCTGTGGCTACTGTAATGCAAAGTAGGATTATAGTCGAAAGTACATTTTTTACAAAACCCCGGCTGCTCATAGTAAAATGGCTCTGAGCACTATGGGACTTAACATCTGAGGCCATCAGTCCCCTAGAACTTAGAACTACTTAAACCTGACTAACCTAAGGACATCACACACATCCATGCCCGAGGCAGTATTCGAACCTGTGGCCGTAGATGTCGCGTGGCTGCAGACTGAAGCGCCTAGAACCGCTCGGCCACTATGGCCGGCTGCTCATAGCAAAGCTCCAGACTGAAGCGCCTAGAACCGCTCGGCCACTATGGCCGGCTGCTCATAGCAAATATCTGCAGACATTCAACAGCATGTCGGCGGGCTTCTGCTTCTTCGACTGTTTCAGAGGCACGTACATATGTCACGCGTGCTGCGATCGGGTGACGCCGAAAAGCCACATCTTCGGCTGTCTCAGAAACACGCTGAGATGCAACACGTTCACAGTTCTACCGACTTTAATCATCAGCCTGCGCAACGGTTCGGCCCCTCAAGCTTTCTCTCGACGCTCTGCCTTCTCAGCTCCCCGTTCTCCAGCATGTGGAACCCGTAGTTGCTGTCTACCTATCTTCATAGCTCATGCTCTTTTTGAACTCCGTGACAGATTCGATTTGCGCCTCCTAGGCATTAGAAGCTTAAACAGTAATACCAAAACTGAGGAACTAACGTCGTACGATATCCGATCTAAACAGCCTAACCTAATAACCAACTACAATAACAACTTTAATTAATTTTTTTTGGCTCCTTCGTTCCTGGATCGAGACAATACAATGAATTATAGTAATTAACATGAAAACATTTCATTCAAACTCTCGTCGCTTGAGCCTGTCTTTTTATTGTTAAAGGTCCGTTCATGGATTATTAACCGTGTATCTTCTCTCTGTGCTAAATCGGACTTCGTTATCAAACAGCACCCGAAGACGACGGTGGATCGAGCTGGACGACTTTTTTGCTTAAAAGTATGGAACCTTTTGCCATGCCAAGTCACCCAACAAACAGTGACTAAAGATAGAACATAAAACATATATAGGTTAGTAATAACAGTACATTCTGAAATAAGAAACTCAATTTTAAGTAGGACACTTACATTATGCAATTACGAGTGCCGTTTGGATGCAACTCATCAAGTATTAATAAAATAATAAAAATGTCGGTGTGCCTCAATATGTCCGATCTGGACAAGACCTAGAAAACAAAAGGTGACTCTTCTTCTTTCCCGATAATATGACGATCAAAAATCTTCAAATGATTCCAGCGGCTGCTTACAATATTTATACAGCCATAGGTTATATCTTTGGCTCAAATTCTTTCATTACTTATAATTACGTTTTCTGATAATAAAAGCTCAGTATTTAAATGTGCCTTTAAACTGCCCCTGAGTTGCAAGGCGAAAGGATATACCTGCAGGCGAGAAACTCACTCTAAAGCACATTGCATATATAAGTGTTTAAATATGCATACCTATCATATGAAACATACATATCATAAAGTAATATTTACACAAAACATATTTTGAATCATTGAATTTGCCGCGTGCGCCTATAACAGTTTTATGTTGGTATTGCTCCTGCCGCGCATGCCCAGTAGCGTAAAGTTCAGTACTATGGCGGCATTGCGAAGCGAGTTCATCGCACGACACATAGTTTATACTCTGTCCTTGTGTTCATGGGCACAAGACGTCGCAGAGACAAGATTTATCATCATGGATGTCACAAATGTGGATTAAAATTTAAAACAGGTACAAAATCCTAAAGTTACAACATTCGTTAACATAAAATTACAAATTATTATTTCTGATAGTCTCTTTCGACAGTATTTCGCTTGGAATGTCCATTTGTTTCACATATAACGTCTTTTCACGACGTGTCATCTTTCACAGATCCATGAACCAAACAGATACGATAACATTATAAAGGTGAGCATTGCTTATGACAGCTAAATGTCACGGTTCGCAGTTTTGTGCGATTACTCGTAGCTTAGTTTACATTTATTCACTGGTTACACAGTTTATTTAGACCGATGTCACTGTTTTTTGCAATAGATCGTACGTCACCTGAGAGAAGACTGGTCGATTCTCATTCCACAGCATAAATTCGTGAAGGCATGGAAGCAGGACCTCGGACGGCACGATCCTCGTTTATACCAGGCAAGAGTGTCCATCATTTCCGAGAACATTTAGCTCCCTGACCACCCGTCCAACATCCGTCCACCCGTCGTGTGGTCTTCATCGTTTTAGAGCAAAGCGACCGTAGGGGCAGTAGGAAATCAGTTCTAGCTATTCAGACTTGCAGAGATGCAGATATACAGGGATGCAGCACAGTAAATGTCAATTTGCGACGCACTCAAAAGTGTCGGAGAACTTCACTAGGACAGTTTTCTCACGTACTCACTTTGTCAGGTGATATACAAACATTCGCATACAAGTAGTTATGACGTAGAACAAATGTCCGTTGAGAAGTCTTTAATCAAACAATTCGTAACACGAATTTACATTAACAGTTTGTGAACAAATTTCAAACATAAGTAGTACATCACGTCTATATACACAGCAATATATCATGAATATTCTCTTGGAATTATGCGCTTTTACGTACTCGTTTCCTCGTAGTTACGAGTTCAGCAACGTACAGTAAACGTCCACAAATATTTTCAGATTATGCAAGTCTCAGAACTTTTCCCATATGGGCATATGTAACAAGTGCAGATAACATATACAAGTGGGCATATGTCATTTAGCTTTACCTAAATACTGATGAATACATAGAAACATGTTACAAATAGGTCTTTTAGATAGTCACAAATACATACAAACATATTACATATTGGTTTTACATAAGCATAGAAACATATTTCTCTTCTCTTCACACAAATATGATTCGTCACATGGAAATATTTTCGTGTAGCTCTACATAAGTTTCCAATATTTACAGTATTTATAATCATTACAAGTGTAGATATATGTTTTGGTTTTGCAAATGATGTCACCTGAAATACGGGAGGATTAGAGACGACATCACACACCAGCAATAAGACCAAGCGCACAACTACATGTCAACAAATAACAAAAGCAATGAACTAACATCAAACAAAACATACTCGCGACAGGAGTGTAGGTGTGCAGTGTAAGCATGGCCTTCGCCTCTCGTAAGTGTGCGTGTTCTATGGTGAGATGCGTATCCTATCAATTTCAAGGTGAAAGTCTAAGGGTGTAGAATGATTAAGTATTCAGATTAATCACTCGTTAGTAGCTGAAGATTGACAGGTAGTCAATCACGTTGCCTGAAATATCTCCTTCACACATGTCTAAAAGTTAGTATAAAATTTTCTGTAAAATTTGAAGTGGCTGCTGCAAGTATTCGGCGAATCTCCTCTTTCTCCTGCTGCTGCTGCTGACACGAACAGCTGAAATAAAACTCTTATACTACGTAGCTTCTCTGTAGAAGTACTGTGAGGTATGTGTATTTGATAGTTGTGTATAAATTAAGCAAGATCCATAGATGTGTTTACTCTTGAGCATGGTATACTCTAACATCACAGGAAGCATATACTCCAATAATTCTGTTTGTTTTAGGATGCTGCAGAAGATATGCACCAGGATGCGGAATGCTGAGAATGATATAAGGACCGTCGCACAGCAGACGCCACGTCCCGTTGCACCGCTGAAGAGCAGACGACTTATTGTGAGTACGCAAAAGCACTAACATGCCAGCTTTAATTTCCTGCTTCCTCTTGACAGTGCGCGCGTAAGTTTTGTTCCGTAGACAGCGTCGTGTGTTGTTTGCTAAAAAGAAAGTTTTGGTAACGGCGTTGTCCAATTGTTGCCTTCTTTGCGATCGAACATGAGCTCATTATGAGTGTACGGAGTTTCATAAACACTGTGGTGGTTGTGCACCTCTTCAAATAAAGTCAAATCTGTTACCCAGTTAGTATGTTCGGTAGAAAGGTATGTTCTCACAGATCTGTTAATCTCACAGAACATACGTTTAGTGGGATTACACTGGGGACTGTACCTTGAGATAAAAAAACTCTTAATATTATTGTCTTCGAGAAATTTACGCCACTTGTACCCATTACAGTATGCAGCGTTGTCGGATAAAATAGCTTTTGATTTTCTCACGTTAGGAGTCTAGTCACATGAGAAACGACGAATGATGGCAGTGGCAGTAGCAGATCTCATACCATATAGTTTAACATGCATGGAGAATAAATCATAAAAATGCAAGAATGTATTTCACACCACCACTGCTTGTCGGATGTAGACCACTTATGTCAGAACTTACAATTTCTAGAGGTTTACTGGGTAGAACAGAATGTAAAGCAGCCTTCATAGACAAGTTCAGCGGTTTAGATTTTTGACAGATCGCACATGTTTCGAGTATACTGTGGATCTTACGTCTCATATTGCTAAAGTAACAATACGTAATAAGCTTCGTTAGGCTCTTCTTGGTACCATAATGACACCAAAGAAAATGTGTATGTCAAATTAGGTTGCTTTCAGAATTCTTATCAATACAAATACACCAAGGAGTGGCTTCAGGATGACTGCGATAAAATATCACGTCGTTATGTATCAAATATCGGTTGGACAGAGGCGGGACAGGTCGATTTGTGAGTAAAAATCTTACCTTATTCCAGTGAGGATAATATTTCCGCAACGTTGACATACTTCTACATAAATCGATATAATACTGATGGTATAGCTTATCGTGCATAAGTAGTATACGGTAATCATTCACATTCTCTAGGTCAGAGCTACACTCATTCAAGCCTTCAGGCAGACGAGAGAAAGCGTCGGCAGTGATGTTGTCTTCACCCTTAATATATAGAATTTCAAATGAATAGTTTGCAAAGATGAAGCCCAGAATGGTAATCTGTGATGTACAAGCTTACAAGTTAACAGAAATGTGAGAGCTTGGTGGTCAGTACAAATTTCAGTGTGCTTACCATACAAGTAACAACTTTCTTAAAGGCCCGCTCTATAGAGAGTATTTCAAGCTCTGTGGTTGAGTAAGAGCGTTCACATTCACGAAGAGTGCGGCCTACGAAACTAATAATTTTCAAATGTTCTTGTTTTCCATTCTTTACAAATTGAAACAAACAACAGCCTAAGCCATAGGATGAGGCGTCATATGTCATACAAAAATCCATGATAAAATCAGGATGATTCAAAATGTTTGCGTTAATCAAAGCATGCTTCATACTATCAAAGACCTTCTGACACTGGTCGGACAATATCCATATCTGATTCGTTCTGAGTAGGATCCATAGATGTCTGCTGTTTAATAGCTGATGTTGTAAAAATCGTTGAAATAAAGGACAAAGTCCAAGGAAAGATCTGAACAGCTTTCCAGTCCATGGACTAGGAAAATTCCTAATTGCTACTAGCTTACCTGGGACAGGTCGTATACCTTGAGCATTAATAATATGTCCAAGATACTGAATTTCACTACAAGCAAATTTCGACATTTGAGATTAGCTGTCACTCCAGATCGTGCGAATTTATGCAGAATCTTATGCAAAGTATCAATGTGTTCAGACCAAAGCTTACCATCTATGAGCAGATCACCAATGTAGTCAATAACTGATTCAGTCAATTAATCACCAGTGTGGTGATAAACACTCCTAAGCTGACGTTCAGACTGAAGGGAAGGACACAAAATCGATAGGTTCGCCCTCCGAATATAAATGTAGCATACATTCTAGAGTATGGTGTAATTGCGACTTGCCAGAACGAATCGGAAAGATCTATCGTAGTAAAATACTTAGAATCTAAAAGTTTCTGGAGCTGCTCTTCGAAATTCTAAGGTTTCGTGAGAACAAGTAAATTAATCTCATTAATTGCACGAGCATCGAAAACAACTCTGATATTCCCATTGGGTGTCTTTACAACAAGTAAAGGGCTGCAGTAAGGTGACGTGGAAGGTTCGATGATTTTCCACTCTGACATTTGTTTCAACTCGTGCCACACAACAAGTAGTTGGGATAGTGGCACATTATAGGTTTTGTGAAAAAAAAATCTTTGTGCTCAGACGGCAAAGACTATCAAATCCACCGGTTAGTCCCTCAACCGTTAGGGGTAAAACTCAATGGGACCTGGGGCAAGTAAGGCTAACAACCTGCTTCCCCGGTATTTTAAATATGATGCTGGCAGCAATCGGGCTTTTGATGTGACGGAGTCCCACCTCTAATTTACAAACCAGGGACTCCTAAGATACGAATCGGCAAACGAATGGTAACGAGATGGGCAGCTATTAATATCAATTGGAGCTACTCTGGGAAGCACGTAGAGCTGGCAGAGGCTGCAAGTAAGATGGGGTTGGACGTTTTAGCTGTTAGTGACATTCGGGTAAGGGGTGAGAAAGAAGAGGAAGTGGGAGAATACAAGGTCTACCTGTCAGGAGTCAAAGAAGGAGTAGCACAATGGGGTGTAGGGATTTACATCAGGAAAGAAATGGAACCCAGCGTAGTTGTAGTAAGGCATGTAAACGAACGACTGCTGCTGATAGATTTGACAGTGTCTAGCAAGAAAATTTGGATTGTGTCAGTATATTCGCATTGTGAAGGGACAGATCAGGATAAGATATAGTTTTTATGACGCACTCAGTGATATAGTTGTTAGAGTAAAGTACAAGGACAGTGCTCTGCTCATGGGTGAGTTTAATGCCAGGATTAGAAATCGAACAGAAGGGTATGAAAAGATTATGGGTAAATTTGGAGAGTATATGGAGGCAAACAGGAACGGGAAATAACTCCTGGATTTCTGTGCCAGTATGGGCTTAGTAATCAAAAACTCCTTTTTTAAACATAAGAACATTCACCGGTATACTTGGGAAGGCAGGGGAACCAGATGTGTCATTGACTATATAATAACAGATCAGGAATTCAGGAAGGCCTTGAGGACACACGTGTATTCATGGGATTCTTCGATGACGCTGATCACTATTTAATCTGAAGTGAAATTGGTATTGTGAGGCCGAAAGTGCAAGAGGTCAGATCCATATGTAGGAGGATGAGAGTGAGAAACTTCAGGATAAGGAAATCAGACACATGTAGATAACAGTGATCTCAGTACTAGAAGTGGCTAAAGAATGTCTTGGGACAGTAGTGTGTAAAGGTAGGATGCAGCAAAGAGCTTGGTGGAATGACACTGTCAAGGCAGCCTGTAAAAGGAAAAAGAAGGCGTATCAAAAATGGCTACATACTAGAACTCAGGTAGAGAGAGAAAGTTATATTGAAGAAAGAAACAAAGCCAAACAGATAATTGCAGCATCCAAGAAAAATCTTGGGAAGACTTAGGAAACAGGTTGGTGACTTTGGGTGAAGCTGCTGGAAAACCATTCTGGAGTGTAATTAGCAGTCTTCGAAAGGCAGGTAAGAAGGAAATGACAAGTATTTTGGACAGGTCACGAAAACTGCTGGTGAATCCTGTTGATGCCTTGGACAGGTGGAGGGAATATTTTGAAGAGTTGCTTAATGTAGGTGAAAATACGATCGGTAATGTTTCAGATTTCGATGTACAATGGGATAGGAATGATGATGGAGATAGGATCACATTTGAGGAAGTGGAGAAAACGGTCAATAGATTGCAGTGCAATAAAGCGGCTGGGGTGGATTAAATTAAGTCGGAACTCATCAAATACCGTGAAATGTCAGGTCTTAAATGGCTACACAGGAAAATTGAAATGGCGTGGGTGTCGGGACAGGTTCCATCAGACTTGACGAAAGCAGTAATCACACCAATCTTAAAACATGGAAACAGAAAATATTGTAACAACTACAGAGGCATCTCTTTAATCTTCTCAGATATTGTTGAGAGGAAAGTGCGAGTATTAGTTGAGGACAAATTGGATGAAAATCAGTGTGGGTTTAGGCCTCTTAGGGGTTGTCAGGACCAGATCATTAGCTTACGGCAAATAATGGGGAAGTGTTACGAGTGGAACAGGGAATTGTATCTATGCTTTATAGATCTAGAAAAGACGTATGACCGGGTTCCTAGGAGGAAGTTATAGAGTGTTCTACGAGATTATGGAATAGGAGGCAAACGTTTGCAAGCAATTAAAGGTCTTTTCATAGATAGTCAGGCAGCAATTAGAGTTGACGGTAAATTGAGTTCATGGTTCAGAATAGTTTCAGGGGTAAGTCAAGGCTGCAACCTGTCTCCACTGTTGTTCATATTATTTATGGATCATATGTTGAAAACAATAGACTGGCTGGGTGAGATTAAGATATGAGAAAATAAGCAGAGTCGAATATGCGGATGGCCGGCCAGAGTGGCCGAGCGGTTAAAGGTGCTACAGTCTGGAACCGCACAACCGCTCCCACTTTGCTGCCGGCCGAAGTGGCCGTTCGGTTCTAGGCGCAGCAGTCTGGAACCGCGAGACCGCTACGGTCGCAGGTTCGAATCCTGCCTCGGGCATGGATGTGTGTGATGTCCTTAGGTTAGTTAGGTTTAAGTAGTTCTAAGTTCTAGGGGACTTATGACCACAGCAGTTGAGTCCCATAGTCCTCAGAGCCATTTGAACTTTTTTTTTTTTTTTTTTTTTTTTTTTTAATATGCGGATGACTTAGTTGTGATGGCAGATTCGATTGAAAGTTTGCAAAGTAATATTTCAAGGCTAGATCAGAAATTTAAGGACTATGGTATGATGATTATCATCTCTAAAACGAAAGTAATGTCAGTGGAAAAGAGATATAAACGGATTGAGTGCCAAATAGCAGGAACAAAGTTAGAATAGATGGACGGTTTCAAGTACTTAGTATGCATATTCTCACAGGGTGGCAGCATAGTGAAAGACCTGGAAGCGAGGTGTAGCAAAGCTAATGCAGTGAGCGCTTTGCTACGATCTACTCTCTTTTGCAAGAAAGAAGTCAGTACCAACACTAAGTTATCTGTGCACCATTCCATCTTTCGACCAACTTTGTTGTATGGGAGCGAAAGCTGGGTGGATTCAGGTTACCTTATCAATAAGGTTGAGGTTACGGATATGAAAGTAGCTGAGTTGATTGCCGGTACTTGTAGATGGGAACAATGGCAGGATGGTGTCCACAATGAGGAAATCAAAGAAAAACTGGGAATGAACTCTATAGAAGTAGCAGTCAGGGCGAACAGGCTTAGATGGTCGGGTCATGTTACACGCATGGGAGAAGCAAGGTTACCCAAGAGACTCATAGGTTCAGCAGTAGAGGATAGGAGGAGTCAGGGTAGACCAAGGAGAAGGTTCCAGGATTCGGTTAAGAATGAGTAGTAGGTTTATCATCAGAAGAGGCACCAATGTTAGCACTGAATAGGGGATCATGGAGGAATTTTATAACGGGGACTATGCTCCAGACTGAACGCTGAAACGCATAATCAGTCTTAAATGATGATGATAATGATGATGGTCGGACACTTGTCCAGTCAGTCTATTACATATCTCCTCAACATGGCTACACAAATTGTCGTTTGACGTTTTAAATACAGCTAAATCTGAATTAATTTCATCATGTCGTGTTTTTACCTCCTCATGAGCTGTTTTCAAAGTGGTGCGATGAGACGTCATCTGTTGGTCGATACGTGCGTCAGTGTCCTGTTTATGTCGTAATCTGATTCTGAGTGGATTCCACCTGATTTTCGTTGTCAGTCATCATGTGTTTCTGTTCGTTCATCAGTTTCATAATAGCATAGAACATACTGGTAATACTAGTGATGTGCAACTTGTTCGTCCCCGCCACGTCGTTGAACACGACGTCAGACACCAAAATGGCTAAAGAATGGGTTCGGTACTATATTTAGGCATATTAGTGGTAGACGGTCTATTTATCTAAATTTACGCCACCAGAATAGTCAATAATATGGTGCTCGTTAGTACTCGAGTAAGTCTGAACGTGACTCATTATGTAATTGCATGTCAGGGTCGGATTGCGTCTGTGTTTCCAGTTTTCTGTTCAATACCATGCCACACGTAATGTATGACACAATAAAAATTTAAACTCTATGTGTTTAACAGAATAAACGTAAAAATTAATCTCGCTGAGCGACAATGTCCAAGAAAATAATTGTTGTAAGTAATAGAGGAATTTTGAACACTACTGTCTGCAAGCCATACTACGTCGCATATTATAAACTGATAAAACTGTATTGTTGCAATGTGTGAATAATGAAAGTAATTTAGGAAACTGCGATGTAGCTTAAAATCACTGATACGGAAACGGAAAATTGTGACAGATCTACTAAGCAAGCCACTATAATATAAAGCGCTTGGGCAGGATTACTAATGTAAAGATTCGGTGAATCACCTTGTATCCGCGATTGCAGCATTATTTCAGGTGTCGATAAACAATTTGTCTTACTTTAATGTATTCCGGTCTAGTGTCCAATTTGTGGTATCCAATAAACATGTAAGAAAAGGAAGACAATATAGTACACATAACAATGCGTCCAGACACGAAGTCACTACTTCCATTTTTTTTTTTTTTTTTGGCTCATCCGTTCCAGGATAGAGACAATACATGAATTATAGTAATGAATGTGAGGAAATTTCATACAAACTCTTTGCGCCTAAGCATGGTTTCTTTGTTAAAGATCCGTTCATTTATTTTTAACAGTGTTTCTTCTCCCTGTGGTAAATCGGACTTCGTTGACAATCATCATCCGAAGACGACGCTGGATCGAGGTGGACGCCTTTTTTTTCTTAAAATTACGTAACCTGTTGCCATGCCAAGTCACCCAACAGTCTTACAATGACTAAAGATGCAAAATAAAACATTAATAGGTTAGTAATAACAGTATATTACGAAAAAAGACACGATTTAAAGTAGGGCACTTACGTTATAGAATTACAAATGTCGTTTGGTTGCAGCCCGTCAAGTATTAATAATGTAGTATAATGGCGGTGTGCCATAATATGTCCGATCTAGAAAACAAAGAGTGACTCTTCTTCTTTCGTCGATAATATGACGATCAAAAATCTTCAAATGTTTCCAGCGGCTGCATGCAATATTTATACAGCCGTGGACTACACCTATGGCTCAAATTGTTTCTTTATTTCATTACGTTTTCTGTTAATAAAAGCTCAGCATGTAAATATGCCTGTAAATAATAATACATTAATCCGAAACAAATGCCAAGTTAACGAGCGAAATAGACTACTCACTTAATAGAGAAGCAAACAGTCGATATCCTAGAAACGCGAAGTAAAATAACGAAGGAAACGACGATCGCAGCCGATAAACAAACTGTCGAGACCGTACAAATACCAAGTAATCGAACGAAAGAAACAACAAACGAAACAGGATAACAATCTCTCAGTATCTCGTAAATCAACAAAATCACCATGGGAACTGTGAATTACTCAAATATAACTTGAAAGGCTACGTGAATACCTTAAAATTAAATATTTAAATGCTAAAAACATTTGAAATCACCAAAGAAACTACGATTAATTGAAATACAAAGGGAGTTCTACGTTTATGTATCTCGACAGTATCAATCTTCAACCGTCTATTTCGAAGATTACAGTCCTATACACTTCACAGAAGAGAAAACTATGTTTAAGAATCCCGATTATACCACAGTCGAATACACTTTCTAAGCTTTGCAAAACATTTTCACGAGCATACGTTACATTGTTATGTAGGTTAGTGATGGTTGTATCCTATAGTAATATTCCTACTTTCGTTAATTTACATACATGCTTCCTTTATTTGTTAAAACATATCAAAATAGGCGCTTCGTTAACGCTGTTTTCCAGTTCTGAAACTGTGTTTGAGACCATTCCCTTTCAAGTCAACAGCTCATTGAAGATTCGTCACAAACTCAAAACCCTGGGTACGATTTTTTAAATTAAATATCAGTTTAAGCTGTGTTGGCAGTAACAGCCATCACGATATCTCAAATGCTTGTTATGACGGGTCCTTCTGGGCCGCGCGGTTCGCAGCACACCTTCATGAATGTGAATTACATATGAATACATTTCACGCTCTACAGTAGGCAATTGTTTTTCATTCGAGTTTGAAGAAGATTCTGACAATTTCTTATTTAAAAGTGAAATAGTTATTATACTGCATCTAGCAAATACTTAGTTCTTCATTGCGAGTCTGTTGATCTACGAGGTTGTGGTTAGGCAGGAACCTAAGAGTAATACCCGTTTAAATTGTTGCAGTTCAATTATTTGCAACATTGCGTCCCACAAATAGTTTTTTACTCGGTTTGTACTTATTTCTGATGTTGTATCCTACAGTAATATTTCTGCTTTCATAGATTTATGAGCGTACTTCCTTCATTTGTTATAACAGCGTTCTCGCTTCCCGAACACGGGGTCTCGTGTTCGATTCCTGGCGGGCTCAGGGGCTTTCACCTGCCTCGAGATGACTGTGTGTTGTTGTGTCGTCTTCATCATCATCATTCATCCCCATTTCGGTCGGAGGAAGGTAATGGCAAACCATCTCCATCATGACCTTGCCTAGTACGGCAGTGCGGGTCCCCTAAGCTCTGTTACGGAGTATGGGACTTCATCATCATTACAGTTAAGAACTAATCTCTAGCTGAATTTAATGCATTCAATTGATATTTAACTTTCATGCGTGACTCTTCAGTCATGTTAACCATCCCAATGCAATGGTAATTTGTTCCGGAATAAAAGGCAGCCAGTAAGTTAATACAGGGTGTAGCCTATCCACATTCCAAAGTTCATCCGCTTCAGCTTAAATTGGTAGCAGGCATGCCAACTCGACGGAGAAGGAAAATAAGCAATTGCTGATTCTGTACGTCGCAAATTTCATAACATTTGTATGTGAAGCAAAGTCATCAGCGCTCTCGTGTGTGCCTGTTACCATTAGATAAGTTGGCATATTATAATTCATCTTCATTAAAATCCTTCGACGTTCTACGTGGAAAGGACGTCTCTCTATTTGTCATACAGTATTTAAATAACACCATCAATGTGGATCAAAGTTAAAGTAATTACAGCCCTCGATCACAAAATTTAAGTCTTTTCACCTGGTTTCGACACTTCTACGAGAGCCTTCATCAGAAATGAAATATTCGAACTGGCGTATAACATTAGTACAAAATTATGGGAAAACTTTTTATAAAAGTGTAAGTACTGACTAACAGTACAAGAAAAAAACAGTACTTACATGTCACGTATAAGATGAATGTCAGGCGATAAGGCTTTAATCACAAAAATTTAAGAAAAGAATACATGGAAGGCGAGCCACTTTTGGCTGCCCAAGCATATAAAGCCACAGGTAGCAGCAGACTGAGGCGCCCGCGTTAGCAACCGCGGGCAGGTGAACATTACACCCAGAGTAGCCGTAAATGTAAGCAGGCTACTTAACATTTAAAATGTAGACAGGTGAATGTTAAAACAATATTTAGTACATGAACTAACAGGCAAAGTTTTATTTGGCAGCACCAGACATGGTAACTTATAGTTTTACGTAAAAGCTTAGAAGTACAGTTTGAAGACCGGACACTGATTAACAGTACAAAGAAAAAAAAAACCACTACTAACATGTCACGTACAAAATAAATTTAAGCGACAAAGCTTGAGTATCAATTTTTAAAGTTGAATGCGTGGAAAGCAAGCCTCTTCGTGCGGCTCACGTATGTCGAGCTACAGGTAACGTAAGACCGTGGCGCCCGCGTTAACAACTGCGGGCAGGTGAACATTGCACCAAGAGTGGCATCTAGTAGCCAGAAGTACAAATTGGCTATTTAACATCCAAATAAAGACAGATGATTATTATGATGACCGTTATTCAGTACATGACGTAAAAGGCAATATTTTGTATGACAGCAGCAGAGCTCAGAATTACAGTTTAAAGGATGAAAACACCATTAATGAAAATACAAAGAGGGCTGAATGACACAGCGTGTAGGAAAACGATATAACACTAGATGCCGCCACAATAAACCATTTAATAAACAAAAAATTATGAGTTGACTTAGATGGAAAAAACATTTCGGTAACCGCACGAGGAAACCCGAAATCAAATATCAAGTAACGGATTTATACCGCTGAAGAAGTTTTTAATACGTAATTATAGCTGCGCATTGTGAATGAGACTATCATTTCGAGAAAGTTGTTTAAAAATTACTAACTCTTTGAGAATATCTAATCTACGCTCTTTCTACTCGGTGTGCAGAATGTTGATATTGTAAACAGCTTAAGGCGCATGACCTGCAATCAGAAGGTGGTCGGCAAATGACAAATTTTGGGTGCTAGTGGTACTTTTTCTTAAAAGATGGTCCATACATCTGGTTGTAGAGGCAAGTCCCGTTTTGTCCTATGCACAGTAAGAAGAGCAGGTGTGGCAAAAAATCGTATAGACGCCAACGTTTTTCAAAGAGGAACGAGTCGACTTATGAATGAAGTTTTATTCCAAATTACGAGGGTCACTCCCAAAGAAATGCACACTATATTTTTTTGAATTCAACTTTTATTCTACATATTTTAAAGTTTTATACTGTGTAGATACATCCTTTAGGACCAATATTTTCACTTTTCTACATAATTTCCATCCCTCTCAACTGCCTTACGCCATCTTGGAACCAGCGCCTGTATACCCGCACGGTAAAATTCTGGACCAACTTGTTGGAGCCACTGTCTGTCAGCGTGCACAAGGGAGTCATCATCTTCAAACCTTGTTCCACAAAGAGAGTTTTCAGTTCCCCAAAGAGATGACAGTCTCATGGACTGTAAGGCGGGAGTTTCAGTGTTGTCCATCCGAATTTTGTGATAGCTTGCATGGTTTTTAGACTGACTTGTGGCCGTTCATTGTCGTGCAACAGCAAAACATCCTGCTTTTGCTGATGTGGTCGAAAACATCTCAGTCGAGCTTGAAGTTTCTTTAGTGTCGTCACATATGCACCAGAATTTATGGTGGTTCCACTTGGCGCGATGTTCGCAAGCAAGAGTCCTTCGGAATCGAAAACACCGTATCCATAACTTTTCCAGCAGAAGGTGTGGTTTTGAATTTTTTTTCTTGGGTGAATTTGCATGATGCCACTCCTTTGATGGCCTCTTCGTCTCTGGTGAGAAATGATGGAGCTATTTTTCATCACCTGTCACAATTCTTCCCAGAAATTCATTCCCACCACTCTCGTATTGTTCCAAAAGTTCGCTGCATACCGTTTTTCTTGTTTCCTTGTGAGCCACTGTCAACATCCTGGGAACCCACCTGGCACAAACCTCTTTTAACGCCAACACTATCAGTATTCCGGAAACACTTCCTTCCCCTATCCCAACGCAGCGTGACAATTCGTTCACGGTGACGCGTCTGTCGGCAGTGACCAATTCGTTAACTCTTTGCACATTGTCTGGAGTGTGTGCAGTGTGTGCAGTACGAGGCCTGCCGCTGCGAGGACAATCCTCAATATGGCCGGGCCCGCTTTCATCACGCCACCTGCTTGCCCACCAACTAACTGTACTGCGATCGACAGCAGCATCTCCGTACACCTTTTTCAACCTCTTGTCGATGTTTCCCACTCTCTCGTTTTCACAGCACAGGAATTCTATGACAGCACGTTGCTTCTGACGAACGTCAAGTGTAGCAGCCACCTTGAAGACATGCTGTGACGGCGCCACTCACGGCAACAGGTTGAACTAAGTTTGAAAACAAGCGGGAGGACTGTATCTACACACTGTAAAACTTTCACACATTCAGAATGAAAACTGTATTTTTACAAAAATAGTGTGCATTTCTTTTGGAGTGACCCTCGCATTATTGGGAGAAGAGGAAACGTTGCAGTTTCATTTCTTACTAAGAAGGCGTTGAATCTGATAGGAGATGGGCCCCAAGAAAGGGTCTGCAAAGAGATTCCTTAGATGATCAGAAATTTACGAAGATATCAGCTTCCTAATGTTGGTAACACCGGGTGTGAGGAACCTCGAAAAAATGAACACAATCGTAATAAAAAAGCCAATATTAATGGGAGACAATGTTGTAATTCTATCAGTTTTCAATAAGAGACTCCTAGAATCTTTTAGGAACGCGGAAGTAAAAAATAAAAAAAAATGAATGAAATACTGTAGTAGGACTCGAGCCAGCGCACTACCCAGCTCAGTTTCGTTGTATGAGGTCTCCAACAGCGCGGCTACGAGAAACATTCTAATACTGCTCTTTCCTCTGTTGTATCAGAATCTCCTTTAGTTTTTTATTGCCATTATGGTTTTAACTGACATTTAATTAGAGAAAACTGTACCAAGAATGTTGAGTTTGTTATAAATTTTCAATTATTCTGTTGCGTTGAAACACAAAACTGTCATAAAACAGTTTCAGATGTGGTAATTAGTGCCTACACAGTTTTGATTAATCTTCTTCTTGTGACTTTTCATTGACCGTTGCTTAGAGCTCGATTATTACTCCATATTTTATGCTACCCTCAAATAAGAAAATATTATGTAATAAGCACTTTTAACAGTAATCTGTGTTAATGCAATGTGAAAGCTACGTCAATGTCGAATTTCGTCTACATTCGTTCAGCCGTTTATGGCGAAATTCAGTAATGAAGATACACACAAATTTTCTCATTTATTATCTATATGGGATACGGGACAAGAACGCTGCGTGATATTTTCTTATTATTGCGGTGGCATAGTACAAAACCCTGCGTTCCACACTAATGAAATTTGTTTTGTATAATTTTTGGCCCATGAATTAGCAGGAAATATTCGGTTCGGTGACGTAAAAACCGCGCGCCATAAGCGTGCTCGTTCCCATTTCAGCGTTTGTTGGTTGAACCTGCTGTTTACGTTTTCAACGAAGGCCGGTTGTGATTGCTATTATCATGCTAAACTAACTTTTCTCATTATCGATTACCAATAACATAGTTTTGCGTCACCTTTCCAATGACGACTGCTTCCAGCATGAGAGTGAAACTACATTCTACGAGTGAGACTCATTTTATACTAATTTTACGATTACATGTTTTCTTTTTTTGTCGGCAATGTGATGTATCATTTCTTTTTATCAGAACTTTAATCTCATGAACAAATTTAAAATAGCAAAACCCATACCGGGGCGAAAGGTGATACATTACAGCTGGGACAGGTTGTATGGTGATCGTGTTCAACTCACGGTTCTTGCACGATTCGACATGTCTACCCAGTGTAAGGTTTCCCTCACGGTCATGGGATCTTTCGAATTCCACATTTTCAAAGGCCTGGATCGTCTTTCCCGGAACACAACAAGTTCCTCAGTTTTGCAGGTGGACGAGCAACACATTTGGCGTTGTGTCTTCTTAGGATTCTTTCTATTCTAAAAGACGTGCTACCAAAATACGGCAAAATAACCCTTATTCACTTGTATCTATACATTGAATCTGTTTTAATAAGAATCCATTGAGTGTCTGTCTGTCAGAATAATGATTCTCTTCGAACACATTTCTTAGGTGTTGTAGCGCACCAGGCAGACAGTATCAGGGACCACATGTGCCCTATGTACAAGACAGCAGTAAGAGTGCTTTTATGCTCCCACCTCGCTGCTCACCACCCACAAATGTTGGAACAAACCCACTGAGTCTTAGCGGCGCAGTTAATCTGCACCATCGCTGCTCACAATGCTGCTAGCTAGGATCCTCTACAAGCACTGACGTCAGGTTCGTTTGTGTCTCGATCCGGGAGCATCGCCACGCATACTGAAACTTGAGCCGTGATTGGTTGCTTGAATGTCACTCTAACGGTACCACGTTTGACTGCTCCTCATTGCACTGCTTACACCTACTTCTAAATCCGTATCTACATCCGTACTCTAGAAAATACTGTGGACTTCGTGGCCGACGGCACTTCCCATTGTAGCCTTTATTAAATTACGAAGTGTAAGAAAAATCATTTCTGAAATACCGGTGTCCAAACTGTAATTAAATTAATCTCATGTTCACGATACTTACAAGATTAATATTTAGGGACTGTAGTAAAATGGTTCAAATAGTTCTGAGCACTATGGGACTTAACGTCTGAAGTCATCAGTCCCCTAGAACTTAGAACTACTTAAACGTAACTAACCTAAGGACTTCACACACATCCATACCCAAGGCAGGATTCGAACCTGCGACCGTAACGGTCACGCGGTTCCAGACTGAAGCACCTAGAACCACTCGGTCACACCGGCCGGGCGGACTGTAGCATATTCCTGGATTTCTCAGTTAGTGCTGTCACCTGAATGCTGTAAGTACTCTTTCAAAAGATGGTTTATATCCAACTTCAAGTATCTTCTCGCTCCGGTTTTTCTGCATTTCCGTTCAAATGGCTCTGAGCACTATGGGACTTAACATCTATGGTCATCAGTCCCCTAGAACTTAGAACTACTTAAACCTAACTAACCTAAGGACAGCACACAACACCCAGCCATCACGAGGCAGAGAAAATCCCTGACCCCGCCGGGAATCGAACCCGGGAACCCGGGCGTGGGAAGCGAGAACGCTACCGCACGACCACGAGATGCGGGCTGCATTTTCGTAATGACTTGTGACCATTGGTGCTGCCCTTCTTACTATACTTTCAGTGTCTGCTCACAGTTTTATTTGGCATCCACCTCACAATTGAGCGGTATTCTGGAGTGGGTCGCTTGAGTACGTCGTAAGCATTCTTCATTGTAGACTGACTACGTATTCCCACAGTTGTGCAACTGAGACCACCATGTGAAGAGAGCAGTGTTGTGAGAATTACGACGATTTTAAACAAGCACCTGTTTCAGCCATCAGCCAAAGGCATATAGATTATCATACAGTTTGACGATGGAGAAGACTACGTGTAATGATTTTTTAATATTAGTTCCTGTGTTATCGATTTCTTTTCTTTGTGTTAGAATATCAGACCGAAAATTTACAGATACCCGACGCAATATGTGAATTAAATGTAAATATTCCTCAGAATCGGTAGGCGCATGAAATGCTCTTCAAAAGGAATTACGTTAATAATTTTATGTTTAATGTTCATATTTTATTCTGTTCTGGTTGAATAATATTTCAAACAAAATGGAAAATTTATTACGATATTTGTAACGGTCCAAAAATTGCTCGGGATAATTGTTGTTAAAATTGGTAAAAGTATCTCTGTGTGGATGGTCTACATTTAAATGGTGGATCTATACCTCATATTCTTTCTAGCGGTCAATAACGACATGTATGTGTGTGAATGAAATGCTATTATTGCTTTCAGACGAGGTCCAGAACATAGTTTTTGCTTAGTAGACTTCAACTAATCCTCTCAACTACTGATGTGAACAGTTGCCGGGTATACATCACCGGCGAGAAGCGCGACGACTTCGCGACTAGCAACCAATGGTGCGGCAACAGCAAGGCTGCAGCGCAAATGCATCTAGGTTTCTGACCAGTAGTGAGATACGATGTTCCATCAGCGAGGAGCCAGCTGCGAGCAGTGCGGCTGCAACATAAACATACCTCAAGACATGAGTTCGTTTTGATAATAGCTTGTGGCCGAAAAGTATAAGTCTGTGTGTCAGTTTTTGGGAGACTCTGTGTCCTAGCGCACCGTCAACTTTTGTTGAGATATGTAGAATGTCAGAATCTAGTGCGTTTCAAACAAAGTTTTGAATTACTCTTCAGCGGGAATTAATCCCAGCAGCCACATTCCACAGTGGTTCCTCTCACAATAAAATGAAACATCGTTATGTATGTCCTTCAGTTTTCGTTTATTTCTCTCGTTGCTTCGTACGACTTGAGAATCATTACGTCAATGGAAACCAATTCATAATCCACGGCACCTTCGAATCCCACCGATTGTCTTAGAAATCCACTAAATGATACTAAATGATAACAATAGACAGGTAGATCGTTATCGCATAATTTACCTCGGGGGTAAGTTTCGTGTTTGCTTGCCGTGATGCAATGTTGAGGGAATTTAGATATAATTATGTCGTAAATGCCCAGTTGTCTTTCCCGGCATTCAACATGGAATAAATTTCCTTTATGACTGCGGTCGGGCAACGGGCTTGCCGCAGTGGATACACCGGTTCCCGTGAGATCATCGAAGTTAAGGGATTTTGGACGTGGCCGGCACTTGGATGGGTGACCATCCAGCCGCCCTACCATTTTTTCGGGGTGCACTCAGTCTCGTGATGCCAATTGAGGAGCTGCTAGACCGAATAGTAGCGGCTTCTGTCAAGAATACCATCATTACAACTGGGAGAGCGGTGCGCTGACCCCTTGCCCCTAGTATCCGCATCCCCTCTGAGGATGACACGGCGGTCGGGTGGTCCCGGTAGGTCACTCGTGGCCTGATGACGGAGTGCTTTTTTATGTATGTGGTCATAAATTTTTTTGTCATCAGTCATTATAGACCGAAAACGGAAGTCTGGTGACAAAATGTTTGCGACCACGGACATAAAGTAAAGGGAATTTATTCTATACTCGGGTCACTGTTTTATTTGCGACAGTGTCGCAGCTTGTAATTCACCATGGAGATGTAGAACAAAAAGGCATTGTATCGACGTTTTGAATCAAAAGTGGAGGATATACGGATTTCATTCGGCCTGTCAGCTGGTAATGTATGAACGTCGGACAAAATGTCATCCCCTGTCAGGTATATTTGTGCACCACGGCTTTGGTAAAACTGGGAAAGGCACATCCATGGCTTTTTAATTTCGTTTCTTCACACTTAAAACAGACTCGCAGAAACAACAATTTTTCATCAGGTTGCCCTCCATGGGATGGGTGCACGCAACGACTGTGGTTATATTACACTGTTAGTAATATGTCTCTTTAGAGTGTCATATTAAGCCGAACATGCCATTCGAAACGCAGCATATTGTCGTTTCAAAACTACTGAAGAGCAACAAGAAATGTATCAGTTGCCCACTGCGTTGTTGGATAGAAATAAAGAAATTCGAAAGGAAAGGATGAGAATAACGAATCTCGAATTTCCAACCTACTAAAATCCACTAACTAATTTTACTAACACATGTCACTATAGTGGTGGAGTATTAAGGGAGTTTGTTGATTACGATGTATTACCATTTTAAAAATTCTTCATGCTTTTGACGATTTAGAAAATAAATTTAAGACTGAAACGCGTGAAATACAATTTGTGATGTTACTTGTAGTTGCAGTATTATCGATACAGGAACGGGGTATTACACAATTTGAATTTAACACAACAGCTGTCATAGAGTGCATGCCATCACAAAATGCAGAAAGCTTATTAAACCTGCACCGATATAGTTATTAAATATTTCAATGTATTAAAACGCGTTTTATGAAAGCCCTTTGCAGACCCAGTCGGACTGTGGCCTTATTTCATGAACTTCACGGATGGTCGCCGGAGACGCATTTTCCGTCGGAGAACTTACTCAGAAGAAATGAAAGGTGACAGACACATAGAACAAGAGCGAGACTACAGAGATACTCAACCGGTAGCTATTCAGACGAGGAAGCGAGCTCTGAGTAGCAACCGAGCGGAGCAAAAGCATGTCGCCCCGGGACAAATTGTAACAGGCGCTTCTCATTTCAAATTGCTGCACTGCATTTCGCAGCAAGCGCATAGATTCACAGTTCCACCCCGTTTTTCATCGCCATGCTTTTCAGCTAGTTTTACACCTACATAAAAGCTGTTTCTCTCACGAAATATTATGCACTGAACTGTAATGTCTTTTATCTTTCACCTCCTAGTAAATAGAGACATCCAAAGCACCTTGGGTGTTGACCTGATTCCTTTTAGTTGTAAACACGCTACATCGACACAGTCCACAATTTTCTCATTTAAGAAGCATTGCTAAACGTGGCATAAACGTCAAAGAAACGTTCGCTTTGTTGTCGAAAGAATTTTAGATGCTTATTGCTTGCTACCCTATATCTGCATCAATGTAGATACTCCGCAAGCCAGTGTACGGCGGGTGGCGAAGAGTACCCCGCGTCGCTACTTGTCATTACCTTTCCCGTTCCACTCGCAAATAGAGCGAGGGAGAAACGACTGTCTATATGCCTCCGTATGAGCCCTAATTACTCGTATCTTATCTTCTTTGTCCTTACGCACAATTTATGAGGCGGCTGTAGAATCGTTCGGCGGTCAGCTTCAAATGGCGGTTCTCTAAATAGTGTTTCTCGAAAAGAACGTCACCTTCTCTCCAGGAACTCTCACCTGAGTTCCCGAAGCACCTCCGTAACACTTACTCGTTGTTCAAACCTACCGGTAGCAAACCTAGCAGGCCGTCTCTTATTAGCTTCGATGTCTTCCCTGAATCCGACCTGATACAAGTCCCAAACACTCGAGCAGAACTAAAGAACAGGTCCCACCATTGTCCTATACGCTGCCTCCTTTACAGGTGAACCAGTCTTTCCTAAAATTCTCCTAACGAACCAAAGTCGAATATTCGCCTTCCCTGCTACAGTTCTTACACGCTCCTTCCACCTCGTGTCACTTTTGAACGTTACCCTCAGATATTTAAACGACTTGACAAAAACTTTGGGTCTATGACTATGCAAAATTCCAACGTGATAACATTTTCTAACGTATATATTGTGATTTTTTAGAACGGACTCCTCGTTATTCTCAACACTTCCTCATTCATTATAGAAAATAAAATACTTTTCTGGATGCCATCACATGATTATTATAAGAGGTATTCCATCTGAAATTCCTGAAACGATAACAAAAGCTGGTGCACACTGCCTCATCAAAAGTATCCGAATACCTCTACGCAATGCATATACTGTGTAATGACCAATAGATATCACGAGAGGCTTACGCATCTGTATAAATGAAGGCCGGGGCTATGCCATTGTTAGTAAATAATGAGTAACAACAGGGTGGCTCGGACAGGAGAGCTCAGTGATTTGAACGTGGACTCGTCGTAGGATGTTACCTGAGTAACATAACATCACGGTCATTTCAAACATGCTAAGACTACCCAAGTCGAACGCTGGTAATGTGATTGTGAAGTGGAAGCGCGGAGGAATAATCATCGATACACCATGGTCAGGCAGACATCATATACTGACGGAAAGGGAGCATACAGCATTGAGGAGGGAGTTAAGTAAATCGCATGATATTAGTAGGAATCACTCTTGAGTTCCAAACTACTTCCAGCACTCCAGAAAGCAGAATGACGGTGCATGGGAAATTAGGAGCAATGGGGTATGATGGTGGAACAGCTTCTCATAAGTTACGTATTTCTGTAGGCAGTACTAAGCAACGTTTGAGATGATGAAGGAACAGGAGAGTGGATTACTGAAAACGAGTGATTTGGAGTGATATATCACGCTATCCTCTGTGCCAGTCCGAAGGACGGATTTCGATTTGGCGAATGCTTAGTGAAAGCTAGGCGTAATCATGTATAGAGTCAACAGTGATCTACAGACGACGTGGTGTTACGGTTGGGGGTGTTTTTCGTCGTTTCATTGTGGTTACTTTATTGAGCTTAAGAAAAAATTAAATTTCAAACGTCATGAAGACATTTTAAGCCACTGTGTTCTGCTTGCGGCGCAAGAACAGCTGGAAACAGCTGGGAAGTGATGACTGTGCCAGAGTGACAACACAATGTGTCATGAAACAGTAACTGTAAGGCAATGGTTTGTGAACAACATTTCTGAAATGGATTGGGCTCACCCGAGTCCCGATCTGAAACCAATGGAACGCCTTTGTAATGAATCTGAACGTCGACTTGGTTCCAGAACAGTCTTTCTCCAGCTCTTGTGAAATAGTGTGCTGGCATTCCTCCATAGTAAATCAGACGCCATATTGAAACTGTCCATACCAGAGTTCAAGCCGTCATCAAGGCGAAGTGTGAACACAACCCTTATGAATGTCCAATAGTAGGAGACCAGGTAATTTCGATCAGATGCCTTTTTTTTTATTTTGTTGGTCATTAGTCTTCTGACTGGTTTGATGCGGTCCGCCACAAATTCCTCTCCTGTACCGCTAATCTCTTCATCTCAGAGTAGCACTTGCAACATACGTCCTGTATTATTTGCGAGATGTATTACAATCTCCATCTTACTCTACAGTTTTTGCCCTCTGCAGCTCCCTCTAGTACCATGGAAGTCATTCTCTCACGTCTTAACAGATGTCCTATCATCATGACCCTTCTCCATAACAGTGTTTTCCACATGTTCCTTCCCTCTCCAATTCCGCGCAGGACCTCCTCATTCCTTAACCAGCCAGTCAACCTAATTTTCAACATTCGTATGCAGCACCACATCTCAGATTGCTCTGAGCACTATGGGACTTAACATCTATGGTCATCAATCCCCTAGAACTTAGAACTACTTAAACCTAACTAACCTAAGAACATCACACACATCCATGCCCGAGGCAGGATTAGGACCTGCGACCGTAGCGGTCACGCGGTTCCAGACCGAAGCGCCTAAGAACCGCACCACATCTCAAATGCTTCGATTCTCTTCTGTTACGGTTTTCTCACAGTCCCTGTTTCACTATCATATAGTGATGTACTTCAGACGTACATTCTCAGAAATTTCATACTCAAATTAAGGACGGTATTTGATATTAGTAGATTTCTCTTGGCCAGAAATGCCCCTTTTGCCATTGCTAGTCAGCTTCTGGTGTACTCCTTGCTCCGTCCGCCATTGGTTATTTCACTCTCTAGGTAGCAGAGTAGTTATTACACACTTTTCTATATTCAAAACTCGGTAAGCGTTCCGCTGTTGCCTGCCAAAATTTCGACATGCCATAATCACCTACATTTGGTGGAGGAGAGCAGACAGACACTTTGTCTCACGGCATGATGAATTACACTTCTTTGTCCTAGATAAGCATGGCTCATATATCGAGGTATTCCTTGAACACCAAGGTTACTTTGTACGATCGTCATTACTGCCGAGTATTATGTAACCATATCCACTTCATAGCACGTTCTTTATTCCGCGGTGGTGATTCTGTGTTCCGAAACGAAAGGACCCTTTTTCTAACAGTTTGGATAGTCCAGGACTGGTTTTGTGAGAATGAGGGCAAACTGTTGCATCTTCTCAGGTCACTGAAGTCATCAGATCTCAATATTATTGAGTCTTTGTGGTCTGCTTTCGCGAGAAGATTGCCTGATCGCTGTCCACTTCTATATTGTTACTTGCTCTTGCCACAGTTTTCTAGGAACAATGGTATAAGATTTCCTTGAAAACGATGTAGGTCCTGTATTAATTCCTACCGATTGGAAGCGGTTTTGAATACCAACAAGGTTCCTACACCGCAATATCCACTGTAATGTGTTGTGCTTTCGGTGTTTCCATATTTTGTCCAACATATGTATTTACAACAAACTACTGCACGTTCTCTGTTCTCCGTCACTGTTGGTACATTAACAGTTTTACTCCTTTTCTACATATAGAATACGTCTTCCATATGTGTCGTACTACTTTCATATGGCACCGTCTACTATCTGCTTGATACAGATATTCTTTCTCCTGGGATGAAGTCGTGATAACAACATTCTCTCTTTTCTTAGTAAAATATTTCCACCTAAAGTAATGTACCTTTAAATGCTCCAGGGAAGCAGAATAAGAAAAAGAATCTTAACTATAGAAATGAGAGATTTATAGTAATGAGTTTTTAAATTAATTAATCCATATTAGCACTGAGAGCCATGAAACAATAGCTAAAGCTACCTCACTTAACGATGTCAAATACAACTCTAAATTCAGATGTTGTTCCCGCCACCAAATTTACTAAAGTACAGACTGTAAGCAGAAGGTTTTAATGTTGATGGGCTCTGTCTTAAAAAGTTATTGAACTCACCTAAAACGCAGAAAATGCAACATTTGCTAAATGTTCACACTTTGATGCGAAAGTTGTGTGGTTTTATAGGTTTGTCATGTACACTCGACAGCAAAAAAAAGTGGGTCACGCCTGAATTCCAACGTGTAGGCTGCACCTGAATGTATGCAACCAACATAGCATATCTGTGTTGCACCCTCCACAGTACAGTCGTTGTAAGATACACAATGGGTACCGCTAGAGACTACTAGAGAACACCGGTCTTTATGACAGTCCGTCCAGATGTAAAGTAACACCACGATAGTACAGAAGAGATCAGACAGTCCTTAACGTTTGTAAACTAAACTTAATTACAATAAGTGACATTTCAAATGTTATGGGACAACTAGTTTTGTCACATAAATCGTTCAGTAATCCTTAGGCAAAATTGAATATTTGAGACAGTATATGGTTCTATAAAGTTGTGTGGCAATTTGAAACTAGTTCTTTGTTGTCTAATAGGTTTATCCAGCACATGCTGAACGTCGTTCAACGTTTAACGGGGAGAGGTTTCGCATCAAC
Source organism: Schistocerca cancellata (assembly GCF_023864275.1). Taxonomy (NCBI): domain Eukaryota; kingdom Metazoa; phylum Arthropoda; class Insecta; order Orthoptera; family Acrididae; genus Schistocerca; species Schistocerca cancellata. The sequence goes on from NC_064634.1 coordinate 230,102,917, forward strand.
TTTATGTAATAGTAATCAGTTAAAAGAAAACGTAATTTAACGGCGGCAGGCACTCTACGGAAATCCCAACATTAACAGCGAATCACAAGTAATATCATTGTTCACATTACTCATCAACAGTTACTTGTACACAAAGTTGTACTTTAAATGACATGACCAACGTCTTCGTTCTGGATCCGGATGCAAACTCAGAACGTAAAGCCATTGTTAACCATGCAAAGCTTTGTGCCTTATCGAGACTCGATCACTAGGCAGAAAGAGACGTCAATTATTGACGTTTGCACCAGTATCAGTTATCAATTCTCAACTTGAACGTAAATGACGATAATGTTTGTACGAAAGCAGGAACTCTAACATGACAATTACATTCTCGGCAATTAACCTCGAAAGACGTTTTATAGTGTTGCATTGTTAAGGAACAAAGGATGCACATGATTAAAATTGAAATGCCATAATGTAATGCTGGGGACAAGGGTGCGAACCCAACACCAAATCGGATTGTTGAATAAGTACGTAAAATCAGAAAGTAGATATCACACTTTGTCACTAGTAGTGGCGGTGGGACCTTAAATGACGACTGAAGTTGTATTGCCTGACCAGGATTCGAACCCGGTGCCTACCACCTTCGTTGTCTAACCAGGAACAGACGAGAAATGTCCAATGTTCGTCCACCATCAGCGAGATGTGCACACGTTTAACTAGAAATAAGGTGACGAAAATGTCTATGCTGACTGTGACTCGAACGCCCCACATATGGTTATGAAGACACGTTAATAATCAACTTCATATGCAGTAGTAACTAGGAGTGGCATGTTTAGTTGCAAACTTTAAGGCCTTCCTCATCCCTAGTAACGTGTTGCCTAATATCTGCGATATCATGATGTTAATTTACAAGCGGATTGACTGCCGTAAAGAACAATGTTCTCTAGTAATCGTGTATCACTGAGATGTAAATGAAGTGCCTCAGCAGAAAGTAATTTCCGTCGTGCAGCACGTATTGTTTCAGAGACACTGAGTACATGTAATACGTGCATAAAACGTGTATTATAAACTAAGTATATACTATTATTTGGAGAAGCTGCCGCCAAACCTGTTTACTTTTACATTCAGCTTAGTTGTCGTGGTTGAATACAGGTTTTCTTAAGGCTACATCTAATGCACAGCGTTTACGAGAAAGTGTAGTTTCCTGCGTCATGCTATTGCTAGCTAGGTGAAGTATTTTGTGGTAGCTATGTTTAAAATGAATGTATATTGGAAAGAATTGTTCGACAAATATTTGAATGAATCGTAGGTGTGCCTGCACATGTTATAGCATAATAGTTGTAGCTGCGTTAGTTTATACTACAGACTTGGGTAGGTTAGGTGTAACTTTTGATCCTTCAAGGGGTAATCATGGCCTTGCGGTTCGGGTCTGTACTAGCCGCGGCTCGCGAGCTACGGGCCAGCCAGGCTGGCCGAGGCGGGACGGAAGTAAGCGAGCTGGCGGTGGCGTTGGTGGGCCAACAGCCCGGGATGAGCCAGCACGGCTGCGCCGCATGCCTCTGCCTCTGCCGCTCCATTTGACGTAAATACGTCTACCTCCTCTCCTGGAATCAGTATAAGAGTTGCAAGCAGAAATACACATCAGGCTGTCTGCCATAATGGCTCACTGGGAGAGGTCTATTCGAGGTAGAGTCAAAAAATGGTTCAAATGGCTCTCAGCACTATGGGATTAGGCGGTTCCAGACTGAAGCGCCTAGAACCGCTCGGCAACTCCGGCCGGCCAAGGTAGAGTCGTCGCTCTCATTGAGGAAGGAGGATGTTCCATCTGAGAAGCTGGCAGACGGTATAGCGTACCACATACCACTGCAACGAGATGGTGGAGGATCTGCCTTGAAAGAGGCTCCACCAACAGGGCTCCTGGCTCAGGCAGGAAGAGAGTGATCTCACAGCAGGAAGACAGGGACCTAGTGTCTAGGAGCAGAGAAAATCCCTTTCTGAACGCGAAGCAGTTGCGACGGGAGACCAACTTCCCCGGCTCCAGTGACACGATTCGCCGAAGGCTGAGGGACGCTGGGCTGCATGCACGACGATCCGCCGTGAAAGAAGAGCTCAGCGAAGACAATGTTTTACACCGGCTAGCATTTGCGGAGCTCCATCTGAGGGCGTCGTGGGACAACGTCATTTTCACTGATGAGAAGGTGTTTCCCACCAATAACGACGGTCCACGAATCGTTTATAGGCCGCAAGGGACTCGCCATGCGAATATGTAACCACGACGAGAAGAAGTGCCTGGCTATCTGTTACCTGCTGGGGTTGGATTTCTGCGAGAGGTGCGGGAATTCTTCACAGGATAGAAGGAACTCTGGACACCGTGCAGTATGCCCACATATTGGAAAATGTGATGCTTCAGTCAGTGCGAATGCTGTACGCAGAAGGAGGCGTCACATTGGAAGAGGACCATTCTCCCATTCACAAGTCTGCATTTGTTCAGCAGCGGCTCTCCACGATTGGCGTCAATGTCATGGACTGACAGCCATGGTCGGCTGATATGAACTCCATGGGAAACATGTGGGCTGAGGTCGCCAGAACATTAACAGAGAACTGGCCACGAAACCAACCAACTACTGCTGACGTTCTTTGGGACTGCGTCCTGGAAGCCTGGGAGGGAGTTGCTTCTTCAGGCTGTCACGTCCGACGGCTTATACATTCTATGCCAAGACGCGTGATAGAAGTACAAAATAATGAAGGATTCTGGATAAAATATTAGAGTCCTTAAAATGTTTTGTTATGTCTTCATTTTCGTCATTTTTCCTCATTGGGAGCTAGTGGAAGATCGTGTGGCAACAGAAAAGATACAATATGGGTTAACTTTCCTTTGAGTTGACCTTTCAATTCAAGTGAGTTTCTTTTGAAAATCCAGTTTGTTAAGTATTCTATTTTGATTTCATTTATACCCTATCTACATACTTGCAAACTAATCGGCGTAGATGGACTCTGTCACAGTAGTTTTTGTTATTTCAGATACGTCTCTCTCTTCCCCTCCATCCATGAAAACACCCTCCGTCCTCCACACAATACGCAAACGGTTTCATATTATGTTTACTCGCCGCGCGGGATTAGCCGAGAGATCTGAGGCGCTGCAATCATGGACTGTGAGGCTGGTCCCGGTGGAGGTTCGAGACCTCCCTCGGGCATGGGTGTGTATGTTTGTCCTTAGGATAATTTAGGTTAAGTAGTGTGTAAGCTTAGGGACTGATGACCTTAGCAGTTGAGTCCCATAAGATCTCACACTCATTTGAACATTTATGTTTACTCGTTGTTAATATCTCCTCTATTCTCTCTCACACACACACTCACTCTGACACTATCGCCGCAAGTGCCCTTCTATTCCACTCCCCCAAAACTTTATAAACAAATCTGGCGGTTTCCAATGACATTTTCTCTTTTAATTGCTGCTGTATTTACTCTCTATCATTCCTCTCAACACCTATGAAACCGTATTCTTTGATCTCCCCTTCCCTATAACCCATTCTTCGTTCTGAGAACAGTCCTTCTTATCTCTCGGTCCTAAGATAAAACGAACTGTGGCACACATCTAAGTAAGCAATACTTTGCAAGCATTCCACGCTTATATTTTGCACTTCTGCACTTCTATCCATTCCCAGACCCTGCCCTCCTTCCTGTTACGCGTCCCTTGACATCTGCATCTACATCTAAATGAATACTCTGCAATTCATAATTATGTGCTTGGCAGTGGGTTCTGTGGGCTGGTGGATTAATCTTATATTGGTGTGTAAAACGTGTGGGTTCACATCTCACGTCAGGCGTAGATTTTTAACACACACAAGTAGCTCTCCTTCTCCCCTAGTAACGCGAAGTGCAGAACGCCAGTAAGCTCCGTTGTTCAATATCCGCAGTAAAGATAACATCCCTTCGCTGCCGACTGGGGCAGAGTGGCAATCGCTTAAGCTGTGAGAGTTGGAGAAACCCCGTAAGGCAGAGACTCTGTCACCAGCAGGCCGTCGTAAACTAGAAAACGTATTTCATTTAATGAACCAATGGCCATGTAAGTTCACAAGGCTCTTACTTTATTTGCAAGTGAGACGTTGAAAATTCTGGTTCTGGACTGGGATTACAATTCGATTTCACTGTGGTCCCGAAGATTGCAAACTCTTCTAGGCGTCCTTGAAAGGCACCTATCTGGTTTCGAATCCTGATCAGCACAAAATATTCATTATTTCATTTCAAGCCCTAGCATGTGCACTCCGAACTCCTAGTGAAAAATAGTTGCATTTTCACCGTCTCTTCATGCGTTGTCAGCTGTAACGTGTTCGTTTCAACTCACAGCCACATGATGAACTTTTTATCACAACATTACAAGATCAAACGTTTCCTTACATCTTTTCAAGTTCAAACATTCCTCTCCATCTTACTGGTGAAAACGGACCTGGGTTTGACGTTGTGTTCGTTGTGATCACCAATGACGATATGTTGTGGATACAACTTCTAGCCAGCAGAGTATTTTCCATCACATCATTGAAAGTACAAACATGCCATTCCTAGCTATTATTGGAAAAGAGTTTGATAGTTAAAGTTTCTTCATGACCACGTGTGCGGGGTTTGAATTCCATTCAGCACAGACGTTTTCGTCGCGAGATGTCTAGCTAAACATGCGCCTATTTCGCTACTGGTGAACCAACAATAGCTATTTATCATCTGTTCCTGGCTAGAAAACGACGGTGCTAGATGCTGGATTCGAATCCTAGTCAGGCAAAAATAATTCTATCGTCATTTAAGGTTCCAGCATCTCGCTATTGGTGAAAACATTTGATATTTAACTTCTGATTTTAAGTACAGTCGTGCTCAGAAGTATCCGTATGACCTGAATTGCATTTCGCCTCATTCCCATGCAACCTACATAACGCAGCTGTCTAGCAGGTCATATAATCGCTCCTTGGTACAGTCGTTTGACTATTGAAAATAGTTCCAACAAGTCACCACTAGAAAACACTGCTCTGTATCGCAATAACTCAAGATGTAAAGTAATACCACGATACTACAAATATCAGGGAACACTTCATCACAGATAAGATTGTCCTTAAGGCTTGTAAGCTCACATTTATTGCAATAAATGATATACCTGAAATGTTAGCACTCTCATTATTACGTGAGATAGGTAATGCTCGTAGTAAGTTCGTCGTATTCGTGATTTCCTACATACCATACTTGTTATTTAACACAAAATGTCATTAAAAATTAACGTTATTCACGAGCAGCTAGTTGAGAATATGTATGAACTTCAAATTACACGACAAACCGCTTCGTTCTGTATATGGATTCAAACCCAGGTCATGCAAACTAAGATTTCGTGACTGACGGAAATTAACAGTAATTCCTGACTGGGCATAAAGACAGTGATATACCTCGATTTTAGACAGTATCAGTTAACAAATATCAACTTTGTATTACATAACGTAAACATTTTTAACGGACACGAATTGCTACCCAGCATCTATCGTCCCTGTTAACGAACGACGATAGATGTTAAATACTGCTTCTTCACAAGTAACTTACTTGAAATGCAGTGAGGTAAAGTTTTGTGTTGGACAGGGATTCGAACCCAGAACCTAATTGGATTGATATAGAAGCACAATAAACTGTGACATATCGGATTTCCTCGGCAGTAGCTAGATGTTTTAACTGAAATGACAAGACGAAACATTACGTTTTTCCTTCCCAGGACTCCAACCCGGCACCTATCGCTGTAGACTACACACAAAGAGACGACAGTTACCAATTTTTTCTCCCACCTGCAGCTCGGAATAACTTACAGTGATCTCGCAAACAGTTCTGTGTCTCAATGGGAGTCAAAAACGTCATATATCGTTTGTGTTGACAACGAATAAAAATGCATTAAAAATAAAAATTATTATCCACCAGCAGATAGGTGTTATCATGCTAGAACTTGATAATAAATAGTGAAAACTTTAGTGCTGTGCCAGGATTCCAACCCATTCATGCACAATATGTGGAGATGTTGAGGAATCTGCAGTTCTGAACAAGCTGCAGTTGTAGTCGAGCTGTATTGTCACCAAGGGATAAAATTCCGCGTTAAGGGCGGTCTGAGTTGCATTCCCAGTTCAGAACCAATTTTATCGACATACAGAAAGATGGAATAAGTGTCCTGTGACCATACACAGGGTTTGTTTCGTCACTAGAAATAAATAACTAGTATAAGAAAAGTTACTGGTGATAGAGTTTCTACATGTCGCCACTCCTTACTTCATTGTGGTTCTACCTAACATCTACTTGGTAGCGAAGGAATATCATGGTAATGTGATTTTCAGACCACAATGCCATTATACCTTCTTCACGTGGCGTAGCCAGAAGAGAATAGAATCTGCCTCGCCCTATCAAAATACATTAGCAGAAGTTGGAATCGAACCCAGCCCATCAACATATGAAACTATCATCAGTCCAATATACCATCAAACCCTCTTCTCTACGACTCATTTCTCTCTCATAACACCGGTACGGCACACAAGATGAGAATTCTGACACACGGGTTCCCTGTAGTGGTTTGCAGGATGTTCAGTACATTCATTTACTTGGTTGGCCGAATCGCCATGAACTAGCTGCTTTGGCTACCCAGTGCAAACATTCGACTCTATTTTGTAATCACCGAAATAAAATAACGTAACTGCCACCTACACAGAACTGCCAACAGTGTAGGATGCACAAAATTTAAATTGGAAGTGCTCCTTTCCATTTGAGCTACTCTATTGCGCTATCTGTTTGTTGAAACCGTCGTGCAGTTCAAAAGAAATGCTGTAACAGTCTGTCTCTCAGAAGTATAGATCCAGCCATATGCATTATCTCACAGCACTGTGGAATGCGGAAGTTCTGGAGGGACTGTTGTCCACTTCCATAGGTGCTGTAGCTGCGTCACAGCTAGTAGCGTAACAGTAAGCGTCGCGCACTGTTGATAAGACGTCGCTTGTTCTATTACATTCGCTGCTACATTTATTTTAAACGCAATTCTGCTGTCTGCTGAAGTTATCAATTTATTGGAACTTTGAACATAATTCTCTTCACTCCTAAGCCCAAAATACTCGCATGTGGAAAAAAGGCGAACTTCTGCGTCTCGAAGCTTTTGTATTATGTATGGGGATAGCACATCATGCCAAAATAGTCAGAAAAGTATTTTCTACATTAGCTGTCGTCTGGTAGTGGCATTTAATTCTTCTGCAACCTTGTTTGACAGCTTTAACTCAGAACAAGTTTTCTACATGCATGTAATCAATAAACTGCATGTGCATTGTCAGATTGTTATAGATAACGTCAGAGAATTCGTATATATCGTTGTTGATTAATTTCTCTTTCATGTTTAGTATTATTTTAACAACACTAAAAGAAACCTTACGAAAACTGTGCACTGTATTATAAGAAACGAAATAAAATTACCTACAATAACCTTACGACGAAAGTCGGTTTTAACAAAACTGAGTATCGGTACACAAGCGTGTCTCTATCTGCACGAATTAGTAAAATACTACTCACTTAGATTTCGATTGGGTCTGCCTTTAAATGGTATGCTGAGTCATTCGCAACAGGTATGCAAATGTGGCATTTCATAAATAAAGTTACATATTCCTAGAAACCCAAAATTTGCTTGTCAGCAGCGGAAAGAGGCGTTACTTGTTGTGCAGCATTGTAAGTTATTCACCATTGCATTTAGAGCTGAAAGTATTTTGTTGCGATTTGATAATCAATTTATTTCCTTCATACTTATCACCCTGGCACGTGAGTATTAAGTCAAGAACAGTATTGAATTTCGTATCGTTCACGGTCGATTCGAATATCTTCCGAGACGCTTTGTATTGTATAGCAGCTTGGCAGTCAGAAAGCCGAGATCTACGAACATTCACACAACTCACTGTGTCGAGCTGCCAAGAGGATTTGATGTGTAAAGCTGATTTTTGTTACAGGATTCTTTCTGGGAATTCGCAGCTCCACGAAATAATACACAAAGAAAGCTCGCACGCGCTGCCCATACCACGGTTAGAACCGACGATTCTCTTAATCGTTGGAACACGAGACACGGGCGGTACCACGGGGCTACGGACACACTGCTGCCAACACGCAACTTTCATCATGGTATTGGTTGCTCAGCCTCATAACGCATCGTGGAAGATATTATAAGTTGTCACTCATGTGAAGAATAGCATTTCTTTAGCCAAAAAATTGAAATATCTGTCTCAGTGTCTTAGTTTACGTGAGGATTATATACGACGAGTCATTCAAATGGAAAGGGAATATCAAGTGACTTTAGCGAGTCAATTCAGTACCATACGCAGAAGCGATTGCACTGTCACAGTGTTGCCAAATGTTTGTGACGATGTTGCAAATTCTCAGTTGTGCTAGGAACGGCTCTGTAGCGTTATAGGAGGAGAATCCTGTGCTCGTGTCATAGGAGGATACGGAGAGGAGGCGCGGGGTTTGGTTAATATGCAGCGTTTTCCCCTACCAGCTGTGTCAAACATTCAGGTGTGTAATCTTCCATCACGATTACAGTTTCCCACAAAATATATACGAATAAAACACTTACCTTGTTACTTTGTGACAAATGATTATTTCAGTACAATAAAAAGTCTTGGAAAAATGAACTTTGCCCACCTGTCACGAAACGCAAGATAACAAACACTTTGCACCTCGAAATCGATTGCATCTGTGTGTAGTCTTGTGATGATACAAGTAGAATTTCATGAATTGCACGAGAATGTAGAAAAATGTTGGTGCGAATGGAAGGGGTAAGAAACACAGTTACCTAATTATTCTGTACGACGTAATAATCAATTCATTTGATAATTCAGAAGAGAAGGAACTAAAAATTATGCCCATTAAGACAGAAACTAAAGTGCAGACGCGGGCACTGTGCAGATCTGCGCTTTTTCATCTTCAGATCTATACAAATAATGTATACTAACCAGCGTATTCATTGCTTTCGTAATGTTTCCCCCTTGTTTAGTCTTCTAGTGATGAACGTAATCCACACCCATGAGTCTGAATTTTTCTTTTTCTCCTTTCATCTACTATCTTTGTGTGTTATTGTTCGGTGTTCAAACAGCAAAATATTATACCTGCTCCCACGAGGTATTAAACTGAGGTCGCAAAAAGTCTAACGAATTATAATCAAAATATAGTGGGACGCCAATTTGTCTGTCGTCATGGTGTTAAGTAGACAGAAATAGTTGGGTGTTATTGCCTGCATCACCGGTATCCCGTTGTCGTCTTCTCTTATTCAGATTTTCATATTACTCTGACACAAGACGCCGATATAAATGTGTATATTCTCCATGACGAAACATCCCACATTCCATTCATTCTGATCCATTAGTTACGTGCATCGTGAGTGATAGGAAAGCTGTTGTGGGGTGACGAATAACAATAACAATAGTAGTAATTACAAATCAATAATCAAGGATGTTTACTGCATTACAGATGATTAATAAAATAACCATGAATGGCGGAGTGTTTAAATGGCGCACTGAGTAGGTGTTCTTACCACTTTGTTACTGAATTCTGCTCTAGTTGTTTGCAGAGAGAAGACAAAGAACCCCGTAGCCATACATATCGCTAGTACGAGATATGACCTATCACTGAGCTGATATGTGAAATAAATTTCTGTTTTCTCTCTCTGTCTCTCTCTCTTTTTATTTTAATTTTAATTTTTTTTTTTTTTTTTTTTTTATGCACCGAGCAAGGTGGCGCAGTGGTTAGCACACTGGACTCGCGTTCAGGAGGACGACGGTTCAATCACGTCTCCGGCCGTCCTGATTTAGGTTTTCCGTGATTTCCCTAAATCGCTTCAGGCAAATGCCGGGATGGATCCTTTGAAAGGGCACGGCCGATTTCCTTCCCCATCCTTCCCTAACCCGAGCTTGCGCTCCGTCTCTAATGACCTCGTTGTCGACGGGACGTTAAACAATAATCTCCTCCTCCTCCTCCCCTTTTAATTTTTTGAGGAAAGCATCGAGAAGCGCGATAATAAGCAAGTAGGCATATAAAGTGTTGACAGTTTTCTACAATCCGTATGCATTGCATACACACATAAATTACTGTTAAAGTGTGCTTATGGAGCCCAATGAGTGAATTGCATATTTTCCCTTGAGAAAGAGCACTGGCAAACAGTCTTCGCTACGTTAGGTTACTTAAACTGGCGTCACTCTGAGCTAGAATTTATGGTCACCGACTAAGTGTAATGTCAGTGAGTCGGATGGGGGTTTTGCAACTGCGAAATACTTTCCTTACATTATGGATGCGAATATTAAATTTTAAGTAATATTGGGAAAATTTTGGACTTGGATAGCTTAGAATGAAAATCTTTCTGTTTATTGCAAAGGAAAACAATTGATTTTCTAAAACATTCTCTGTCATACACAACTTGAAACAGGTCACGTCGACCAAATCATATGGAAGAACCGACAGCGACGTATATCGGAAGGCAGTAAGATCCCTTGGCTTTTGGTTTGGCAGTATTCGACAGCCGTTTCTAGGAGCAAGTAAATGAAGAAAGGCAGCGCGTTTTCGTTATCAAGTAACGTCTTCATCAATTACTTTACTTGTAATGTAATCTTCGAGTAACTGCTGATGATTGATATTAACATGAAAGGGATTCCGTAGACAGGGAAAGAACTTGTTCTTGGGAAACTACTTATATAATGACCAAAAGGCCTTAAATGATCTTCAAGCACATATGATCCAGCAGCGGTATGAAGAAAATGATAGTAATAATGACGGTGATAATCGAATTATCCGGTAACTTCACACTTCACAGTGGATTTTCTCGAACTAAGAAATTTCCTGAATTAGTGAAAATTTCAAAATGGCTTCAAATCGAGGCTATGACGCGTAGAAGAGCCTTTACATCCTGCTAACATGAGAATAGCACAATCTCCACGTCAGAAGCTTGCTTCTACTTAACCATTTAATAGACTCGCGTTTTTTTTCCACCGTGACTAGTTTTGTAAGGTAACCACATCATCCATTACAGCACACTCCTAGTGCTGGGAAATGTGGCCACAATGGTCTGGTGGAACGAACTATCACATGTGCTATGCGTGGATTCAGGCTTTTACTTTTAAGAGGCACAGACAGATTTACTTTATCTCTGGTAACCTCAAGAAAAAGCTGTTATAATCTAGAATCCGCAGTAAACATTATGTTCCTTCATTCCAAACTGGGCAGAGCCGGTTTACGTTGGAAAATGACATATGTGGAGGTCAGGGTAATCAGAAATAATGTCGCCAGTAAACTTACATACATTAGAAAATTTTATTTTATTTGATGAACTGATAGCCGTCTAAAGGAACAGGGCTATTAGTTTACTTGTACTTGATTGAACGAGAGACGTTGAAAAATTTGGTGCTGTACTGTGATTCGAATTCGTATCTCCTCTTTCGAGGATCTGAATCTCTCGGAACAGTATAGTTCAGTCATTTCGCTCCTTTTCCCAAGACTGCAGTCTTCTCTAGGTCTCCTCCAAAGGTAAATATGTGGGTCCGAATCCTGATCCTGATATTCATAATTTCATTTCAAGCCCTATCACGCGCACACCGGCCTGCTAGAGAAAATTAACGTGCATTTTTAATGTCTGTTCATGGTGCCAACAATTTCTCGACAAACACACACACACATCTTACTGTTGGTGAGTAAGCAAATGATAATTAAGCAATATTCGTGGACAATAAAGAAGAACGATAGGAGTGCTGTTCGATTGTCGCAAGGGCACAAACATTTGTGTCCTTATTTTAGATTCAAACACCTAGCAGCTGGCAAGAAAAACCGATACTTAACATTTGATTTTACTTAGTTAACAATCCGATTACGTCTTGGGTTCGTATCTCCGTCGCAGAACATCACATCAAGCGCTTCATCTTTACATGCATACACACGTCGTTACATCTGAATTGACGTATATCAGACATCATTCATGGTTAGTTAACAGGGATGAAAGGTTCTTGATAGGACTCCGGGTTTATTACAAAAACAGTCGTCTTTCCTTTCAAGTTTAGATTTGGTTACCGATATAGGCGAAAATTTCGGTACTTCATGACTCTTCATGGATAGCCAGCAATATGATATGATTAGATTAATACTTGTTCCATAGATCATGAATACGACATTTCGTAATGATGTGGAACGAGTCATTTTAATGAAAGATTTCTTTACGAGTAAATCAGTCCCCAGAACTTAGAACTACTTAAACCTAACTAACCTAAGGACATCACACACATCCATGCCCGAGGCAAGATTCGAACCTGCGACCGTAGCGGTCGCGCTGTTCCGGACTGTAGCGCCTAGAACCGCTCGGCCACTACGCCCGGCTGAGAGTTACTCATTTATGATGCTTAGTAGCAGTTAGTTCTGAGTATTATTAGTAACTAAGCTCAAGTCCCTAAACCTACTTACAGAAATGCGAATCAGACGCATTACGTAGAAGCTGCGTCTTTGAGCCGCCAGCTATGGTCACTTAACAGCCCACTGTAGGATCACATCGGTTCGTCTTCTTCCTGCTGGTAATGTAACTGAGATTTGGCGAGTTACTTCCTGGTGTGCACGGAATCAAGCCTCAAGGTTCACTTGATTTCTCCTGTCATTTCCATTGAATAATCTGAGTTGTTATCACTTGAGGTGTAACAGAAGATTGTAAATATGCGGTTTCCATCCCAGCAAAGTCATTGAACATGGCAATCGCAACTAATCTCGTCCTGTAAATAGCGGTTTACGAGTTCTAGCCCCTATTGGCCTCGTAAGAGGTAGGCGAAAACCATATCTATCCGCTAGGTCTGTGTTGACGTGCTGACTTGTGAAAAAGCGACTGTTATATTCGGGGTTCCAGACTCGCTGAATATAGCGTTTTTATCTCTTCTGTGTAAAAGCTACAAGCAGTCAGATCAAACATCGATAAGCAAATCATAAGAAAATACTTTCAGCTCATAGTGCAATGGTGAAAAACTTACAATGCTGCACAACAGGTAACGCCTCTTTCCGCTGCTGACAAGCAAATTTTGGGTTTCTAGGAATATGTAACTTTATTTATGAAATGCCACATTTGCATAGCTGTTGCGTATGACTCAGCATACCATTTAAACACAGACCCAATCGAAATCTAAGTCAGTAGTATTTACTACTTCGTGCAGATAGAGGCACGCTTGTGTACCGATACTCAGTTTTGTTAAAACCGACTTTTGTCATAAGGTTATTGTAGGTAATTTTATTTCGTTTCTTATAATACAGTGCACAGTTTTCGTAAGGTTTCTTTTAGTGTTGTTAAAATAATACTAAACATGAAAGAGAAATTAATCAACAACGATATATACGAATTCTCTGACGTTATCTATAACAATCTGACAATGCACATGCAGTTTATTGATTACATGCATGTAGAAAACTTGTTCTGAGTTAAAGCTGTCAAACAAGGTTGAAGAAGAATTAAATGCCACTACCAGACGACAGCTAATGTAGAAAATACTTTTCTGTCTATTTTGGCATGATGCGGTATCCCCATACATAATACAAAAGCTTCGAGACGCATCAGCTGCCTGGCCGTCTATTAAAGCTGAAAAGAACAAAATGACGCAGAAGTTCGCCTTTTTTCCACATGCGAGTATTTTGGGCTTAGAAGTGAAGAGAATTATGTTCAAAGTTCCATTAAATTGATAACTTCAGCAGACAGCAGAATTGCATTTTTTTTAAAAATGTAGCAGCGAATGTAGTAGAATAAGCGATGTCTTATCAACAGTGCGCGACGCTTACCGTGACGCTACTGGCTGTGACGCAGCTACAGCAGCTCTGGAAGTGAATAACCGCTCCTCCAGAACTTCCGCATTCCACAGTGCTGTGAGATAATGCATATGGCTGGATCTAGACTTCTGAGAGACAGACTGTTACAGCATTTCTTTTGAACTGCACGACGGTTTCAACGAACAGGTAGCGCAATAGAGTAACTCAAATGGAAAGGAGCACTTCCTATTCAAATTTCTGCATCCTACACTGTTGGCAGTTCTGTGTAGGTGGCAGTTACTTTATTTTATTACAGTGATTACAAAATAGAGTCGAATGTGTGCACGGGGTAGCCAAGGCAGCTAGTTCATGGCGATTCAGTCAACCAAGTAAATGAATGTACCGAACATCCTCTAAATCACTACAGGTAGCCTGTGAGTCAGAATTCTCATCTTGTATGCCACACCGGTGTTATGATAGAAAAATGAGTCGCAGAGACGAGGGTTTGGAGGTCTGTTGGACTGATGATAGTTTCATACGATGATGGTCTGGGTTCGATTCCAACTTCTGCCGACGTTTTTTGATAGGGAGAGGCAGATTCTATTCTCTTCTGGCTACGCCAAGTGAAGAAGGTATAATGGCATTGTGGTCTGAAAATCACATTAAACATGATATTCCTTCTCTACCAAGTAGATGTTAGGTGGAACCACAGTAAAGTAAGCAGTGGCGACATGTAGAAACTCTATCACATCATTAACTAACAAGTATGCTAAAGGAAAAGTATGGACATATTTTCTGGAATATGTTGTTTGCTAAACATTATGTTCGTCCAAACAACATCGGTGCACGTATTCCATTTTGTTTGAGACTCAAACAGCCACAAGTCTGAAACTTAATTAATTAGTTTCAGCTCCTCCCTCAGAATTATTAACTATATTTTATGAATACTTCTACAGAGGTCCTTTAGAAGTGTAAACGTTATTTAAACGCCGAAATGTTGAAAAGAAAATGGGAGATATGTACTGAGAATTTTGATGCGGTTTTCTAATCCCTCAGACGGCACGAATTTAGCGGTTATATCATTAAAGTGACACCAAGTTCGCACTTGAGATTAAGATCTTCTATGCAAACTGTGATATTTATTCAGTAAGACGCTTCGCCTCCAGAGGCGGTTAGCTCGTTAGCTGCTCAGCAGCTGTCTCACGCGTTTCGTTTTTAATTTATTTCTGAATTTCTTGCCAAGTGTAAGCTGTCTCCTTCTTTCAACTACTCTCACGTTTCTACTGTTGCCCATCGACTCATATCCCTCTGTCTTCTTCCCACAACGACGATTCTTCTTTTCTTTTTTGTGGGCGCATTTTAAATAGCGCGCGCTCACCTGTGTGTGTGTGGGGGGGAGGGGGTTTGAGTGCGGGAATTATGTGGCTCAGCCTTCTTCAGTGTTGGGCAGGAGACCGCATATAAAAATGCTTACTATCTCACTTCGTTGTTACCGCTCAAACCTCCCCCCTCCCACACCACCACACACGAGGCATTACCTTCACCACTGATATTTGTTTTCGTGTTTGCTGCTTAAGGTAATATTTTAGCTGAAATGTGCCTTCTGCGATTATAAATTCAACAGGTTTAGTTTTCATTAAATTGCTTGATTTACATTTATCTTGAAACATCAACTTATAGTTTAGCACGTATTTTAGCAAAATATGTTTAGGCTTCAAAATAGCACTGATGATCTTATTTTGGGAGTTCTCTGTGATATAGCAATCTGACGGATATGTGTGTGTGAAAAATAACATCGTGACACTTGACATGAATTTTGTACTATTCAAGTTACTGACGTATTTCTGTAGACATTTTAGAAATGGAAATGGCATTGCTGAACTTGACAAGCTCCTTAGTACAATTCAGATGCGGAAGATAATTTGTTTGTATCTGTGCTTTGATAATATACGTTACTCCGTTTACGTAAATTTTTGCTAATAGCTTCTAAACATAGTGCAGATAATTCATATCATTCGGATAATTTTGAACACATCCAAGATGGATTCTCTGAGACGACACTGTAATTGGCTATTGCATTTTAAGCGATTGTAAAAGACTGGAATTTCAGTTTCAAAATGGTATAGACTAGCAACCATTCGTCGTTTTCGTTCTAGCTTTATCAGAACAGATCCAGAATTCGGCTAGTAACTAGCCATTATCAGTGCAGTAGTGCAGAGTTGTTATACATGCCATAGTAATTAGCCACTACTAATGGAGTATTTCACAGTTGGTATACGTATTCCAGTACATGTACGCCTGTTGTTTGAGCTCCTGTCACAGTTCATTAAAGACTTAATGAACGGTGACGACAGGTAAAAATGTACCTGGGCATGAACGACGACTCTGATATACCGTTTTGATAATGGCTAGTTACTATTAGAAACCTGGATCTGAAGGTAAACACGACTTATTGCTGCCTCTACCATTTTGAAAATCACATCTCAGTCTTTAGCGCGGTAGCGTTCTCGCTTCCCACGCCCGGGTTCCCGGGTTCGATTCCCGGCGCGGTCAGGGATTTTCTCTGCCTCGTGATGGCTGGGTGTTGTGTGCTGTCCTTAGGTTAGTTAGGTTTAAGTAGTTCTAAGTTCTAGGGGACTAATGACCACAGCAGTTGAGTCCCATAGTGCTCAGAGCCATTTGAACCAGTCTTTCGCACACTCCACTTTCTAATAGAAGGTAATTTGGTGAAATACTAGGATGTTATTGAAGGAGGGTTGAGGAAAGATATGGAAGTGCGGGGGTTGGGTGGACATCAGAGTGATGTGTGATGAAAGACCCTGTCCTATGATGTCATTGGCAATAGAGCCATATTCATAGTGAGCTATGCCATTTATATGCATGTAACACAAACAGGTATTCCAAGAGTAGCCATCAATGACAGCACACAGGTCTTCGAATTTCTCTTTTGAACTCAGTGTTGTCATAACTATATTCTCGAACGGGACTTCTTACAGGCTTCACTGTCACAGACGATGAAAGAAATCGTGAGTGTCTAATTTAATCCAGCAAGCACACATAACGCAGATTCTTTGGAAAACTGCTTGCCATTGATAGCGCTGTTATTCCGCCATCATCAACAAGACGAATTTTAGATGTTCAGTTAAACTGTAAACTTTTGTCGAATACAAATATCTACTCTGGTGAACAAAAGAAACCTACATGCCAGTGACGATCATAAGCATTGTGGATACGGTGGAACTTTGGATCACTAAATGTCACGAACAACACCACCTCCTTACAGAAAGTATGTGCGCAGGGGCAGCTGAACCAACTCAGGACGGACTGTTCAGTGCCACCGAAAAAGAACCGTGCTCCTCTACCATCACAGAGGACGCAGAGGAGGAATCTACTATCAAACAGCCAAACATCCAAACGAATGTGGCCCGCATCGTTGATTCGGCTAACGTTAGCCGTTCTGCAACGATATTTTGATACTTTCAAAACCAGAGCGGCGAAAAGACACACTTAATGGACGATGAGGGATCATCAAATCAACACTGGAAACACTCACATGCGATATGTTATGTTACCGTCCAAATGATGGATAATCTGCGAGGAAGTGGAAAACATACGCTGCAAGACGACGCCATTGAACCTTTAGAAAGTCCCTGGTGCTTGTTAATATGAAGGACAGTGAGGTGATTCTGCAGGTATTCTTACGAATACCCAAGGGAAGTTAACGGAAGATGAGGACTTGAAGGATCAGAAGGCTTCATGCTCTGTTTACAATTTGTACAAGCTCTTTTATTTATACGCATTTGAATAATAATACATTTAATGACAATACGAACCTAGATATATTCAGTAAATTTGTTATTATAACCTGAAGACATAACTAAAGCCAGAACACATGGCCACAAGAAGATTCAATTTTAACCAGCAGTTAAACGACCAGAATAATTAATATCAAATCGTTTAGACTTATACCCCACTTGATATCTGTTATACATAAAATTTAGAAAGAACCCCAAGCACCACAGGTCCAAGAAAAATGCATTTTAAAGAGCAGTTAAATGATCAGAATACGAGTAAAGAGTCTTTAACTCCCTTAAATTTACAGCAAGGCTTGAAGTTTACTGGATGTTTATTTGCAATGAAACCGAGCCTAGCGGCGCCAGCAGGAATCAATTTTAAACTGCAGTTAAACGATCAGTACAAATAATCTCGACATATAGCAAGACTTTACATCTGCTATACCGAATTTTGCCGTAATGTCGATCACAATGGCTCCAAGAAAAAATTAGTAATAGAAAACATTAACGGATGATAGGTTCATTTGCTGGTTCATCAAGACTGCGTGAGAACACGTACTCTTCAGAGTTGAGGAGGACTGCAAGAAAGCCATATGAACTTATCTTAAATAGCGAATACTGGAATTAACGCCGTACGGAGCAAAGGGAAATGGGGTGAAGGGGGGGGGCAGACTGTGTAACCCAGTTTGGTACGCCGAATGCAAAAGGCTTCAAAACAGGCGAGCCGGTAAACAGCGGCCCGCGACAACTGAGGAGGCCAGCTTCCTTGCAGTGCTAATTCCAACCGTTGGAACCCGTTTGCCGCTACCGACTGGCAACCAACTCACGCAAGTTTAATGACAGGTACCAGCAGCACAGAAAATTTTCATTAAAAACTCACCGAGGATAAACATAGTACCCCGGCTCAGTATTACCGACCTCTTAACAATTAAGTAAATAATAATACTGACTCCACCAGGCAGAGTGATATAAGTAGTCCCAAGTCTCTGATATTATACAACGCTGAAGCTCCGACTGTAAAACACAGCCTAGGCAAATACAAGATGAACGATAAATCATAATGACTTCAAATGAAGAGTTAATTATAAGCTCTTAGTACTGTGGAATGCCAAAGCCTCAAAATCTTTTTTTTAATTAAAATAATGTAGTAAATACCGATACAGATTTACAATCTCCAGACGGCAATATCTCGCATGGAGTGAAGCCTTTTGGATACCGTCAGCCAAGCTGGGAAAAAAATGGGGCTGGCCAATACCCCTTGGTTCTAATGGATGCTGAGAGTGTACTGAAGAAAAAAACCACTAAATGTTACTTCACGACTTGAGATATAACAAGACATAATAACACACTAACTTATTACAGTACTGGACACTCCAAATTAGCCTGAAAACAATTAATCAACTTGGAACAATAATAAAACGGGTCTGCTTACAACCTAGGAGTCGGGCAACGTTATGAGCAACTCGTTCATGTCAAATAATGAAGTTATCACCACTCCCTCTTCCCTAGGTAAATAAATAATTACAAAAGGCCTGTGTCAGTAACATACAGCTATGTTAATTTGATTTACAGGGCTTACAACAACGTAACATCTTCACACAAAATTCACTTCAATTCCCAAAACTTGTCTTAACAAGGTAATAAAGCAAGTCGCAAGAATGATGCTTATGTACGGGTCAACTACAACTAATTAATTTCAGGTACTCTCTTCAGAAATTATCAAGTGACTTAAGGGGGGTAGGTCGTCAAACGGGCCGACTTGGAGCACCACAGGCACCACAGGACATTTCAATTTCCATTGTCTATACTTTTACAAATAAATTCATAGAACTTTGTCAGCATGACCAGGAAGGATTCAGAATTCACACTCATAGCAGCGGAAGTTCGAAAACATAAGGAAATAATTTTCTTTACATGTGAAATTTCATCATTTTTTTCACTTACCAATGGCAGCATTTGTTGCTATTGGTACACTTTTCTTCCTAAGAAAGACAGATTCTTCGATGCATTTTGCACAGCATGCAAGCCATACTTAAAGGCGTAAGAAACTCTAGAATTTTCCACATCTATTAAAAACTGTGGTAAAAATTGAGGTAATTAACTATAAAATTTGTGCTTTTTCTAAACATGATGTTTAAAATATAAAAGCTCATTCGTTTTTTCATAAATTAAATAAACATAAGTATGGTATGTATGCTGTGCAATATTCATCGAAGAATCTGTCTAACTTATGAAGAAAAGTGTACCTATAGCAACAAATTCAGCCACAAGTAAGTGCAAAAATGATGCAATTTCACATGTAAAATAAATTATTTTGTTATGTTTTCGAACTTCCACTGAAATGAGTGTGAATCCTGAATCCTTCCTGGTGATGCTGACAAAGTTTTATGACTTTATTTGTGAAAGTATAGACACTGGAAATTAAAATGTCCTGTGTTGCCTCTCCTGCTCCAAGTCGGCCCGTTTGACGTCGTAACCCCCTTACTTCTGAATTGCTTGTTGAAAGAAATTGCAGGAAGGGCACAGTACATATGGGGTACACAGCTGTCACCAGATGGGGCTGAAGGCTGTTAAATTATTAAGCATTCTCCTTAAAAAATTGCATTCTTAAGGGCTCCACTACAAACAAACTGAAATGCACACGAGAAATTGTCCACACAACCCAAGGAACAAATTTCATCTTAAATTCTCTCGGAGCACGAACCTGACAGCCTCATCCTTTCAAAACACCAAGAGCCAACAGGTCCCAAAAAGCGTTCGTAAGAACCCTCAATTGATTCCACCAGCGCAGTTGTCCTGTTCCCGCTGGGCTCTGTATTCATCGGCCGGCCAAAACAAACTCAATTCTCCCACGCTCGACACCTCCGTCATCGACCTCAGATGACGTCACCATCACGCCGAACCAGTGGTAATCAACCAGAGATCGACATGGGGCCACCGCAGCTCAGACAGAACATGACATTTCTGCATCGGCTACCAGTAACTGAAAAAAATGTCACAAAAACGGTGTCTACTCGTTTTTGCTCAGTGACGATTAGACTGCCTGAAAGGGGAAAAATATTTTGCAGCCATAGACACGCAGGAAAGTTACTGGCAAATCGAGTTCCTTCATAGCACTTGGCGGCCTTCAAGAAATCATTTGTGCTGTCTGGACCTTGTAATGTTCCAGTCACTGCGAAAATATGTATATAACATGCGTCAACACCTTCAATGGACGAGGTGGTTTTGCTACCTGTATAACGTTGGCTTTTTTCGAAGGCATTTCAAAAACATGTAAGTCACTCGACAACTGTCTATAAGTGTGACAGACTGCTAATCTCAACCGGAATTTGAAAGAGGTCATCGCCCAGGAAATAAGAATTTTCTTTAAATTAGTGAATGGTGATTGATTCAGCCTTAATCCAGTCACAAAACAGTCTAAGAGCAGTTACAGCTTTTCCAACGCCTCGGCACATTTGTGATGTAAGTTTCCCAGAAAGTGCTCATACTCTAACAATTTATAAGGGACTTCCGCACAAAGGCTTGTCCATAGCAAGAATTGCTGCAGGAAGATGCTATATTTTCGTTGATCGAGTCACAAGAAAGACCTTCCTCGCCCTTAATGAGACTTCTACAGCGAAAGCATTGATTCCGATATGAAACTTCACACCGACACTAGCAATTTTCGTGCAGATGCTGTTGTAGTGTAAATTAAGCAAGGTGCTGAAAGAAAGTAGTTAATATCTCGATAGTACTCTTCAAGTCTGACATGAACTAATTCACAGTCATGAAAATGTATTTTGGAGATGTCTTGGCAAAGAACTAATTTCGCCTGTATTTACTTGGCAAATCTTTCACCGCTGCGACGACCCATATTTCATTATGATGGCTGACTAACATGAAAGATACGGTGGGGCGACTGATGTGGTGGGCACCGATGCTTCAGCAGGACGATGTCAGAGAGGTATACAAAATTGGACGCAAACACAAGGATTCCAACTGTCTTTCAAGGAATCTTTCGGTGGAACAAAGCACCATGGATGAAATCTCGGCCATTGCTTCACCATATGACATTGGTGATGAGCGGAAGGTAGCTCCACCTCTATTGAAAACCACAAAAGGCTGAAGGAGAAGGAACCAACCAAAGAAGTGTTCAAATTAATGCCTCGAGTATTGCATCAGTTGAACTATCATTCAGTGGCACAGAAATGGTTGCATGTGATACCAGCTTACTGTGGCTAGCTCTCCTGAAGTATTCTTTGGCTATCCTAAGTCTAAACAGCTTGGGTTGGCGCAGACTCTAAACAAAACGAGATCACCCATTATAGGCCACATCTTTACTGATCCATTAGACACTATTTGATCCACGGTACGGAATGCAAGTTACGGAAGTATATGTAGCAGCTACCTCTTCGACACGTGGTACCAATACCTCCAGCAGCAGTGCCATTTCACAGAACTGAAATCAACATCTTGCGAATGTTCCGAAAGTCGACAAATGGAAGTTGGCAGATAACAGTGTGCACTGAGAACCTCACCCATAATTCTGTCCCCAAAGGTATGTAGATGGTTAAAGCACTGGATAACTGCGACGTTGCTTAAACAAGACTTCATTCTGAGACATGGAGCACCTCGTGTTATGATCTGTGATTGTGGAAATGTTTTCCAGCCAAGACGAGTATTACGTATAATTTCATGGTGGGACGTAATCACAGAATGACAGCGGCCAATCATCCACAGACGAATGGCTTTACAGGAAGCTTTACCTTCCCTTGGCAGATTTGTACTTGAAGTACGAGTACATCGATGTTAAACAGTGACTGGGATGTAATACTGCTTATCTAGTTGCATACAGTGCAGCGACGAGTAACACTGCAGGTCACATACATTTTTTTCTGCTCCATTTTCGAAAGGCAGAAATAACAAACAACAGACAATGTCACGGAGTTTTGTGACTGCATCTGGGTGACGTCTACATCTTACCATAATAATGCGGCTGATAAAGATTCAGTCACCTTAACTTGAAGGTGCTGAATGGTCAGAGGGAATATCAAGGCAAGGCGTCGACGTCACCCCCCTGCAATGTCGAAATTTCATGGACTACTCTTCAAGGCTCGGAAAACGTCAGGAATTAATGGACACACTGTTCCCGTTTCAACCTAATGATACTCAGGATGACTATGTGAAACCGCTGATCACCAGTGCCGATGAAGCGTGAGAGCTGGTGCGCATACAGACCTTGGACGCCAGTCAGAAACACTGAGAGTACTGTAACGCCATCAAATACAAAGAGGAAGAATTTGTGTGGATTATTGCACCTTTGCGGGAACTGGAACCTTCGGAAAAGTTATTAAAGCTCCTTTTTTTTTTTTTTTTTCCTTTATTGAATTTCAATTCCCCCCGAAGGGGGCGGGCTGGCAGCAGCTTAGGACGCCGCTCTGCAGCCTACAGATTTTCTGATAAAGAGCAGGAGAATAAACAATAATAAAAAACAGGCGATAAAATCGGGGACTTAGTGAGTAACAAGGTGAAAAGAAAATGGGGAAATTAAAACAAACAACAGAGGGAGGATGAAGCGAATAAAAATACATACGGAGCAGACAGGGGAAACAATAGACAATTAAAAAAAACACGGCGACAGTCAGGATTCTGTTCGCAAAGTATATAAAATGCACACCCAGCGACAGCATGGTTTCTGTTCGCAACACAACACTGAATAGTCACTAGAACACAGCACGAAAAAGTCGGCAAAGGTGACACCACAGTCGAGAGCAGGTGGGGGGAAACTGGACAGGAGATGGGAAAACAAAAAGGGGGGAAAGGAGAGTAAAAGCGAAGGGGGGGGGGGGGAACCGGGAAAGGAGCTGATGGAGGATGAGGACCCATAAGAGGGGTGGGGGGCAGACGCAACAGGGAGGGGGGTAGGCAGAGGAGGGGAATACAAAAGGACTGGGGGGGAGAAGGGAGGTAGGGAGAGGTGTAGTGGGGAGGAAACAGGACGGAAGGAGGGGGGGGAAGAGGGAGCCCAGGGGAAGGACAGAGGAAAGGAGGGGGAGGGAGGATCAGAGTTGATAGGAAGGATAAATGGAGGGAGAGAGGGCATCATCCGGGAGGGGGAGGTGACGGAAGCCACCTTGGGAAAGGATATTAAAGCTTTACGTTGAGTCGTTTAGTATCCTTCGCCGCTTGTCGGACGTCACGAAGTCGAGGATTATGACCCTTCATTAAAAAGACAAAAGCACAGACACATCGTCCATCCTCACACAAAGTTCATCTACAGTTTTTAGGCAGAGATCAGTCGAATTGAAGATGCACTCGATTGTCTCGAAGTTCCCACAGGAGGAGCTATTTTAGACCTTGGAAGAGGAGATGATAATAGCACAACGTGAGGTTCCGCAAGTGCGGCCGTACAGAGGTATAGATCCATGGTGCCGTAGTCGGCTCCAGTGAGAACTTCTGAAACAGCAGATAGCTGTTTTTGCAGGAAAGAGCTGTGTGGGATGCGGTGTGATGTGCCTGTTAGTTTCAATGGCTGGCGACTTGTGCGTCGCCAGTTCGTAATCGACCTTCAACAATTATTTGTTACTTAGTACTTACCACTCTTGCAAAGTTCTCGAATTTTTTTGTGGTTGCAAGAATTTTATATGATGGAGTATTCTATATCTGTGCACAAAATGACAGTCACAGTCCAAGAATTCTGCTCTGCACCGGCTGTAAATTGGTGTTGGTAATAAACGTGGTTTCAGCGCCATATTTTGTACTTCATGGATGATCCTGTTTACGGATTTGGACTTAACTGTGATTACGTGGTGACAATGTTCACTGCAAAAAATGTGAGTGGACGCTTTAAGTTCACTACCAGCAGATTAGATTATTTCTTATTCTGAACGTCGACTAAGCTTAAATTGCATTCCTGTAGTGTATTTCAGATGCCCGACATGCATGTAACGAATTTCAGAAAAGTTACATTAAAACGTTGAGAAACATACCGAATGCAAGAGAAGGGAAGGACGCCTTCATCTGTATCTGATACGGATTAGAGCAGTTTTGATAATTTCAGAGCAGCACATTCGCAGTCATGAGGTAAGGAAGGATGAAGATTGCACAAGTGCAGTCACAGGACCTTCCATACGGGTGTCGTACTGGACCTATGTTTCCTCAGTGCAAATAAGCGCACCGGAAAGAAAGAAGTCTGTCTTTACAACATTAGGTCAATACTGTGTCCCTCCTTCTAGCAGCCAGGAAGGGAATAATGGAGTCCATGTGTTTTTTCAGGTACACCATATCTAGCTGAGGCCACTTACTTACAGTTAGATTCGTATGGATATCAAATTATTCCCCCCCCCCACTCTCCCCTCTATGTACCATTGGCCTCGCCGATGGCGGGGAGTATCACGTGACTCAGCGATACAGATAGCCGTACTGTAGAGTGGAGTGGTATCTGTTGAGAGGCCAGAAACACGTGTGGATCCTGAGGAAGGGCAGCAGCGTTTTCACCAGTTATGGGGCCAATAGTGTGGGTGACTGATTGATCTGGCTTTATAACAGAACTGGAGTTCTACTGATCGGAGCGTAGAACGTCAGACCCCTTAATCGCTCAGGGAGGTTAGAAGATATAAAAAATGAAATGAATAGGTGAAAGATATAGTGGGAATTACTGAAGTTTGGTGGCTGGAGGAACAGGATTTCTGGTCAGATGAATAGAGGGTTACAAATACAAAATCAAATAGGGGTACTGGATGAGCAGGTTTAATAATGAATAAAACTACGAACGTGGATAAGCTACTATGAACAGCATAGTGAACGCATTATTGTAGCCAAAATTGACATGAAGCCCGCAGTCACTACAGCAGTACAAGTTTATATGCCAACTATCTCCGCAGATGACGAGGAGATCGAGGAAATGTATGATGAGATAGATGAAATGATTCACACAGTTAAAAGCCGAAAATGTAGTAGTCATAGGGGACTGCATTTAGATAGAATGAAAAGAAGCTAAGGAAAAGTAGTAGGTGAATATGGACTGGGAGAAAGGAACGAAAGAGGAAGACGTCCTGTAGAATTTTGCACGGGACATAATTGAATCATAGCTGACATTTGGTTTAAGAATCATGAGAGAAGGTTGTATATGTGGAAGAAACCTGGGAACACCAGGACGGTTTCAGTTTGATTATACAATGGTTAAACAGAGTTTTAGGAAGCGAATTTTAAATAGTAAGACATCTCCTCAGACAGATGTGGACTCTGACGACAATTTATTGGTAACGAACTGCAGATTACAACTGAAGAAACTACAAAAAGCTAGGAATTTAAGATGATGGGACCTGCATAAAATGAAATAACCAGAGGTTACACACAGTTTCAGACGTAGCATTAGGGAACGATTGCCAAGAACAGGGGAAAGAAATACAGTAGAAGAAGAATGGGTAGCTTTGAGAGTTGAAATAGTGAAGGCAGCAGAGGATCAAGTAGGTAAAAAGACGAGGGCTAGTAGAAAAACTTGGGTAACGCAAGAGATACTGAATTTAATTGATGAAAGGAGTAAATCTGAAAATGCAGTAAATGAAGCAGGCTAAAAGTAATAAAACGTCTAAAAATTAGATCGACAGGAAGTATAAAATGGCCAAGTAGGGATGGCTAGAGGGCAAATATAAGGATGTAGAAGCATATATCACTAGGGGTACGATAGATACTGCCTACAGGAAAACTAAAGAGATCTTTGGAGAAAAGAGAATCACATTTATGAATATTAAGAGCTCAGATGGAAAACCAGTCCTAAACAAAGACGGGACAGCAGAAAGGTGGAAGGAGTGTATAGAATGTCTATACAAGGGAGAAGTACGTGAGGGCAATATTATGGAAAGGTAAGAGGAAGATCAGAAGGGTGATACGCTACTGAGTGAAGAATTTGACAAAGCAGTGTAAGACAAAAGTCGAAACAAGGCCCCGGGAGTAGATAACATTCCGTTAGAGATGGTGACAGCGTTGGGAGAGCCAGCCATTATAGAACTCTTCCATCTGGTAAGCAAGATGTACGAGACAGCCTAAATACCCTCAGACTTCAAGAAGAATATAATTATCCCAGTTACAAAGAAAGCAGGCGCTGACAGGTGTGAACACTACCGTACTATCATTTTAGTAAGTCACGTCTCCAAAATTATAGCACGAATCATATACAGCAGAATGGAAAAACTGGTAGACGTCGACCTCGGGGAAGATCAGTTTTGCTTCCAGAAAAATTTAGGAACACGCGGCGCAATGCTGAACTTAAGATTTCTCATAAAAGATAGGATAAGGAAAGGAAAACCTACGTTTCTAGCATTTGTAGACTTAGAGAAAGCTTTTGACAATGTTGACTGTAATACTCTGTTTCAAATTCGAATGGTTTCTGGGGTAAAATACAATGAGCAACAGGATATTTGCAATTTGTACAGAACCCATGTGACAGTTAAGAGAGTCGAGGGGCACGACAGGGAAGCAGTGGTTGAAAAGGGAGTGAGACAGGGTTGTGGCCTATCGCCTATGTTATGCAGTCCGTATATTGGGCAAGCAGTAAGGGAAACAAAAGAAATGTATGGAGCAGGAATTAAAGTCCAAGGAGAAGAAATAAAAATTTTGAGGTTTGCTGATGACATTGTAGTTTTGACAGAGACAGCAAAGGACTTGGAAGAGCAACTGAACTGAATGGACAGTATATTGAAAGGAGGATATAAGATGAACGTCAACAAAAGCAAAGCGTGGATTATAGGATGTAGTCGAATTAAATCAGGTGTTGCTGAGGGAACTAGGTTAGGAAATGAGACACTTAAAGTAGAAAATGTGTTTTGCTACTTGGGAAGCAAAATAACTGATGATGCTCGAAGTAGGGAGAATATGAAATGCAGACAAGCAATGGCAAGATAAACGTTTCTGAAGAAGAGAAATTATTTACGTCGAGTATAGATTTAAGTGTCAGGAACTCATTTGTGAAAGTATTTGTATGGAGTGTAGCCATGTATGGAAGTGAAACATGGACGATAAATAGTTTAGACAAGAAGAGAATAGAAGCTTTTGAAATGTGGTGCTACAGAAGAATGCTGACGATTAGATGGGTAGATCACGTAACTAATGAGGAGGTACTGAACAGAATTGGGGAGAAAAGAAATTTGTGGTGCAACCTAACCAAAAGAAGGGATCGGTTGGTAGGACACATTCTGAGACACCAAGTGATCACCAATTTAGTACTGGAGAGAAGCGTGTGGGGTACAAATCATAGTGCGATACCAATAAATGAATACAAATGCATACAGTAAGCAAATTCACAGGGATGAATGTTGAAGTAGTTACTTAGAGAGGAAGAGGCTTGCACAAGATAGAGTAGCATGAAGAACTGCATCAACCCAGTCTTCGGACTGAAGATCACACCAACAACATCAAACTGTTGGGATGGTGACTGTTACGCTAGACCTGCTATTTCGGATGCACCTAGATATTTACAAAGGCTTTGAGATCGGATGATTTAACACGACAGTCGAAGTGTGGTAGTAACCAGGAACATTAGTCGCAACGTTTTGAGCACGGATGTTGTCGTCTTGAAAGGTGCGAATGTCCACATCATACATTGCAAATGTAGAACGCAGTTCTGATAATGTATTACGTGATTGCGAGTGGTACGCCATTCCTTAGAAACTCTTTCGATTTACTGTGTTTCTACTACAACCTATCAATAAGTTTTTCATTGGTGGCATGGCCATGGGCACGTATAAACACGATGGCTCTTTTCAGCCGTTTTATCGCTTGTACCCCCTGACTCATGTTACTGAGCTAATACACTAATGGCCATTAAAATTGCTACACCACGAAGATGACGTGCTACAGACGCGAAATTTAACCGACAGGAAGAAGATGCTGCGATATGCAAATGATTGGCTTTGAGAGCATTCACACAAGGTTGGCGCCGGTGGTCACACTTACAACGTGCTGACATTAGGAAAGTTTCCTACCGATTTCTCATACACAAACCGTAGTTGACCTGTGTTGCCTGGTAAAACGTTGTTCTGATGCCTCGTGTAAGGAGGAGAAATGCGTACCATCAGGTTTTCGAATTTGATAAAGGTCGGATCGTAGCCTATCGCGATTGCGGTTTATCGTATCGCGGCGTTGCTGCTCGCGTTGGACGAGATCCAATGACAGTTGTCTGAATATGAAATCGGTGGGTTCAGGAGGGTAATATGAAACGCCGTGCTGGATCCCAACGGCCTCGTATCACTAGCAGTCGAGATGGCAGGCGTCTTATCCGCATGCCTGTAACGGATCTTGCAGCTACGGAAAGCTTGCAGCTAAGGAAATTCTCCCCCTTTAAGATCTATTGTTGGGGCGATAGTTCGCATTTCCTCATAACTTTGTGCACAATTCCGATTAAAAAGTAGATATTAAAGACGTGAACTGCCCACAATTGAAGGGGTAGGGAATTCACCGCGAAGGGCGTTTCACAACATTCTTTCGTCTCCGTAGCAGGGCTTTCGTTCCGTTTAGTGAAATAACCGGATTTGCTGCCAGTGATGGAGACGAAATGCTAGTAAGCAGTCTTTGGGCTCGGGTTTCCAGTTTAGGCACTCGCGTAGTAACCATGGGAAACGAAAAGCTGGAAGGGATTTCCAGTGTGGTATTTGCCTGATAACCAAGAGAAACCGCAGTACAACTTGGGGAATTTGAAGGATTATTAATTCATACATGGGAAATTTGAGCAGTGTCCCAATTGAAAATTAAAATTTTCTGTACGTATATGCATGTTTCAGAGCGTGTACTGTGTTCCAGCTCATTTGTATCATTGTTGTTCTTCTCACTCTGCATGCTGCACAACCTGCTCATGAAAGCTTGGCGGGTTACCCATCGTTTCAGACAAATATTCCAGTAGAGTGGGAATCGAGCACAGGAGGGCCATTTGTGAGGGATCTCCCACTTCCGGCTTTTGTCTGATAACAGAGGGAAATGTCCATCGAATCTTTGTTGGAATCAGGGTAGTGCTGCTATTTTATTTTATTTCTGGGGCGGTGAATACAGTTGTCCCAGCTAAAAATTTAAGTTCTGTGTGTGGGTAAGTTGGTGCAGTATAGTTTGCAGCCTAGAATACGAGCTGAGCGACTAGCAGCTACTGCAGGAACCTTAAGCCGTCGCCACATGGAGCGTGCTGTCGAACGTTAACGTTGAGCTGCTGAACGCTCAGGAACGATGCGACTTGTGCATACGGTACGTGGGCCCCAACGATGTATACGCAATCGCAACGCACTCCATCGGCTGTTGAGGAATGTTTCTAGATCGTAAATCACAGTGTTTACTAAACGGGCGCGCGTAAAACTCCCACGTTAGCTCTATTAAAACGCACATTTCCTCCATCGTCCACGAAAAGGAGAGTACCATGTCCAATCAGTAAGGACACAGGCTGATAAAAGTTCCATTACAAACAGTGCGGTACAAATTTGAAATACTTCTCCGCATAAGATAAACATTATTTCATCATTCCCACATTTTAGTAAAACCCCAAGGTCAGTCTTACTTGATCACTGTTCCTACCCAGTAGCAGAATTTTTGCAACATGTGAATTACGAAGCGTAAAAGAAAAAGGAGCAAAACATCTTTATACAAGTAGTGCAAGCTGTCTTGTAGATGAAGCCAATCGAACAAAGTCACCCCTCAAAAAAAGGTGACTTATATTTACACAATATCAAATATTATAGCATATACTTAATATTAAATTAATAATAAAGTATCAGAATCTAATAAAGACGCGAATGTTAGGAAAAAAATTGGAAGTGTTAAGACGCGAACCACCGCCCCAACAAAAACTCTTTACTGGATAGCGACACTACTCCGAATGCCAAACCAAAAACAAGCTCCCTGTGCTTAATCATATTGTGTTACCCATTGCTAAAAACGTTAATCGTAAATAATTATGTTACTAATTGAACCTTAACTGTAACAAATTGTACCAAGAACAATGAGTTTTGTGTGGATCTTGAGTGGGTCGCTGCCTTCAAATAGCCTACTCTCATAATACGCAAGTTTTGCCACGAATATGATGTTTCTCATTATTTTATTGGAACGAATCACACAACAAACAACGGGCTTTCCAGTGATTCTGAATTTGCCGGTGCTCAGAAACGGCATATATACATATAGGCTTGAAATTAATGCCAATATGGCGCCTCACAACTCTGTACTGAAGGGAGACGGAGTGCGTATGACGCAGGTGGCGTTGTGCCACCTCATTGGTCAACGCTCAGACGCACACCCAGAATATCTGACATGCCAGATATTGCTCTGCACGTTCTGAAAGACTCCCGAACGTGCTATTCCACGCTATGACGTCAGAAACTCGGCACACTGAACGATCAACGTTCGGATGCACGCTTCGTGTGCCGACGGCTTTACACTGCCTCGGCAGCGAGCTTCGGCAGGCACCCTGCACGGCGCGGCGCGGCGCGGCGCCTTCTGGTGGCAGGCGACCACTTGCCTCCGGACCGGACGTGTCGCCGCTGCCGTACATGTGCGCCGCCGCCGCCACGCTGCGCCTCGCTCCGCCGGCAACCTGTTGTAATCGATGTGCGGCGCCGGACCGCGCTGTCCGCCTGCTAAAGCGAGCAGCGAACCGGCGGAGCCACAGGAAGCCGTGTGTCAGCGCTTAGCGCCGCGCCGCGCCGCGCCGCATCGCGAGAAAACGCCTGCTTATCCCACAGCGGCCGCCTGCCTCACCACTGCCCACATCTGATGACCAACACCTCGCTCTTCAGGGTCTTCCTCTTCGAATCAAGGGATACTTATCGTTTGTATCAACCGCCCTTCCAAAAGGAGGTTGTATTTTTAGTATTTTAAAACGGTATTTTCCTTTGCTTTCTGTCCTTCCTCTTTAGTTGCTTTGCTTTGTTTTGCTTTCTTCTGATTTCCTTTCATAATAATTTATGAACTTTTACACTGACGGAAAAGGAAAGTATTACATCATGAAGCTAAATTCCAATTTTTTTTTTGTCATCAGTCTTCTGACCGTTTTGATGCGGCAGGCCACGAGTTCCTCACCTATGTCAAACTTTTCTGCTCAGAATAGCAGTTGCAACATACGTCCTTAACTATCGGCCGGATTTATCCCAGTCTTGGTTTTCTCCTGCAGTCTTTACCCCCTGCCGCTCTCTCTAGTATCATCGAGGCTATTTCCTAATGTTTTAACACACGTCCCATCATCCACTCCCATCTTCTCAGGGTTTATTCCTCTCCTCGCCGATTCTGAAGAGCACCTCCTCATTCCTTACCTTATCAGTCCACCTGATTGTCGACAGTCTTCTGTAACAATACTCAATTTCTCCTATTCTCTTCTCTTCCGGTTTTCCCACAGTCGACGTTTCACTACCATTCAATGTCGTGCTCCAAACGTACGTTTCCAAAATATTATTCCTCAAATCAAGGTCTGTGTTTGATACTAGGAGATTCCTCTTGGGCAGGAGTGTCCTCTTTGCCAGTGCTAGCCTACTTTTTATGTCATCTTGGCTCCATCCATCATTGGTTGTTTTACTGTCTAGGCAGCAGAATTCCTTAACCTTATCAACCTCGTGAGCATTAATACTGATGTTAAGTTTCTTGCTGTTCTCATTTCTGCTATTTCCCATTACTTCCGTATTTCTTCGATTTACTCTGAATCCGTACTCTGGACTCATCAGACTGTTCATTCCATTCAGCAGATCCTCTAATTCTTCTGCACTTTCACGAAAGACAGCAATGTTGATTCTCTTCTTTTCAAATACACTCCTGGAAATTGAAATAAGAACACCGTGAATTCATTGTCCCAGGAAGGGGAAACTTTATTGACACATTCCTGGGGTCAGATACATCACATGATCACACTGACAGAACCACAGGCACATAGACACAGGCAACAGAGCATGCACAATGTCGGCACTAGTACAGTGTATATCCACCTTTCGCAGCAATGCAGGCTGCTATTCTCCCATGGAGACGATCGTAGAGATGCTGGATGTAGTCCTGTGGAACGGCTTGCCATGCCATTTCCACCTGGCGCCTCAGTTGGACCAGCGTTCGTGCTGGACGTACAGACCGCGTGAGACGACGCTTCATCCAGTCCCAAACATGCTCAATGGGGGACAGATCCGGAGATCTTGCTGGCCAGGGTAGTTGACTTACACCTTCTAGAGCACGTTGGGTGGCACGGGATACATGCGGACGTGCATTGTCCTGTTGGAACAGCAAGTTCCCTTGCCGGTCTAGGAATGGTAGAACGATGGGTTCGATGACGGTTTGGATGTACCGTGCACTATTCAGTGTCCCCTCGACGATCACCAGTGGTGTACGGCCAGTGTAGGAGATCGCTCCCCACACCATGATGCCGGGTGTTGGCCCTGTGTGCCTCGGTCGTATGCAGTCCTGATTGTGGCGCTCACCTGCACGGCGCCAAACACGCATACGACCATCATTGGCACCAAGGCAGAAGCGACTCTCATCGCTGAAGACGACACGTCTCCATTCGTCCCTCCATTCACGCCTGTCGCGACACCACTGGAGGCGGGCTGCACGATGTTGGGGCGTGAGCGGAAGACGGCCTAACGGTGTGCGGGACCGTAGCCCAGCTTCATGGAGACGGTTGCGAATGGTCCTCGCCGATACCCCAGGAGCAACAGTGTCCCTAATTTGCTGGGAAGTGGCGGTGCGGTCCCCTACGGCACTGCGTAGGATCCTACGGTCTTGGCGTGCATCCGTGCGTCGCTGCGGTCCGGTCCCAGGTCGACGGGCACGTGCACCTTCCGCCGACCACTGGCGACAACATCGATGTACTGTGGAGACCTCACGCTCCACGTGTTGAGCAATTCGGCGGTACGTCCAGCCGGCCTCCCTCACGCCTGCTATACGCCCTCGCTCAAAGTCCGTCAACTGCACATACGGCTCACGTCCACGCTGTCGCGGCATGCTACCAGTGTTAAAGACTGCGATGGAGCTCCGTATGCCACGGCAAACTGGCTGACACTGACGGCGGCGGTGCACAAATGCTGCGCAGCTAGCGCCATTCGACGGCCAACACCGCGGTTCCTGGTGTGTCCGCTGTGCCGTGCGTGTGATCATTGCTTGTACAGCCCTCTCGCAGTGTCCGGAGCAAGTATGGTGGGTCTGACACACCGGTGTCAATGTGTTCTTTTTTCCATTTCCAGGAGTGTATTTCACCATGTCCATTTTTCACTACTATATAACGTTGTGCTCCCAAAGTACGTTCCCAGAAGTTTCTTCCTCAAATCAAGGCTTTGAATTTCAATTCCTCTGTTGAACCTTTGTTTTGTTTGTACCATTCCTTCTTCGATGTATACACTCAATCAGTAGGAAAGAAGACCGATCCCTGTCTTACATCCTTTTTAATCCGAGCACTCCTACCACTGTTATTTTTACCTCTTGGGTGTTATACATGTTCTATATTACCTGTCTCTCCTTATAGCTTACACCTATTTTGCTTAAAATTTCGAATATCTTGCCCCATTTTACGTCGTCGAACGCTTTTTCCAGGTCTACAAATCCTACGAATGTGTCTCGAGTTTTCTTCTGTCTTGCTCCCATTATCAACCGGTATTTCGGAACTGCCTCTCTTCTGCCGTTATATCCTCAATGTTCTTCTCCATTCTGTTATACACTCCTGGGAATGGAAAAAAGAACACATTGACACCGGTGTGTCAGACCCACCATACTTGCTCCGGACACTGCGAGAGGGCTGTACAAGCAATGATCACACGCACGGCACAGCGGAAACACCAGGAACCGCGGTGTTGGCCGTCGAATGGCGCTAGCTGCGCAGCATTTGTGCACCGCCGCCGTCAGTGTCAGCCAGTTTGCCGTGGCATACGGAGCTCCATCGCAGTCTTTAACACTGGTAGCATGCCGCGACAGCGTGGACGTGAACCGTACGTGCAGTTGACGGACTTTGAGCGAGGGCGTATATGCGGGAGGCCGGGTGGACGTACCGCCGAATTGCTCAACACGTGGGGCGTGAGGTCTCCACAGTACATCGATGTTGTCGCCAGTGGTCGGCGGAAGGTGCACGTGCCCGTCGACCTGGGACCGGACCGCAGCGACGCACGGATGCACGCCAAGACCGTAGGATCCTACGCAGTGCCGTAGGGGACCGCACCGCCACTTCCCAGCAAATTAGGGACACTGTTGCTCCTGGGGTATCGGCGAGGACCATTCGCAACCGTCTCCATGAAGCTGGGCTACGGTCCCGCACACCTTTAGGCCGTCTTCCGCTCACGCCCCAAAATCGTGCAGCCCGCCTCCAGTGGTGTCGCGACAGGCGTGAATGGAGGGACGAATGGAGACGTGTCGTCTTCAGCGATGAGAGTCGCTTCTGCCTTGGTGCCAATGACGGTCGTATGCGTGTTTGGCGCCATGCAGGTGAGTGCCACAATCAGGACTGCATACGACCGAGGCACACAGGGCCAACACCCGGCATCATGGTGTGGGGAGCGATCTCCTACACTGGCCGTACACCACTGGTGATCGTCGAGGGGACACTGAATAGTGCACGGTACATCCAAACCGTCATCGAACCCATCGTTCTACCATTCCTAGACCGGCAAGGGAACTTGCTGTTTCAACAGGACAATGCACGTCCACATGTATCCCGTGCCACCCAACGTGCTCTAGAAGGTGTAAGTCAACTACCCTGGCCAGCAAGATCTCCGGATCTGTCCCCCATTGAGCATGTTTGGGACTGGATGAAGCGTCGTCTCACGCGATCTGTACGTCCAGCACGAACGCTGGTCCAACTGAGGCGCCAGGTGGAAATGGCATGGCAAGCCGTTCCACAGGACTACATCCAGCATCTCTACGATCGTCTCCATGGGAGAATAGCAGCCTGCATTGCTGCGAAAGGTGGATATACACTGTACTAGTGCCGACATTGTGCATGCTCTGTTGCCTGTGTCTATGTGCCTGTGGTTCTGTCAGTGTGATCATGTGATGTATCTGACCCCAGGAATGTGTCAATAAAGTTTCCCCTTCCGGGACAATGAATTCACAGTGTTCTTATTTCAATTTCCAGGAGTGTACACTATCCTTGTCAACAACTTGGATGCATGAAGTGTTAAGCTGATTCTGCGATAGTTCTCGCACTTGTCGGCTCTTGCAGTCTTTGGAATTGTGTCGATGACGTTTATTCTAAAGTCTACAGTCTCTCATATTGCACACACCAACGTGAATAGTCGTTTAGTTACCTCTTGCAATACTGATCTTAGCAATTCCGAAGGAATGTTATTTATCCCATCTGCCTTATTTGATGTAAAGTCGTGCAAAGTTTATTAAATTCTGATTTTAATACGAGGTGCATTCACGTTCTAAGGCCTCCGATTTTTTTTCAAATTAACTACTCACCCGACATCGATGAAAATGGCGTTACTTCTCGACGTAATCGCTCTGCGGACGTACACATTTTCACAACGCTGACGCCGTGATTCGATGGGAGCGGCGAAGGCTTCTGTAGGAGTCTGTTTTGACCACTGGAAAATCACTGAGGCAATAGCAGCACGGCTGGTGAATGTGCGGCCACGGAGAGTGTCTTTCATAGTTGGAAAAAGCCAAAAGTCACTAGGAGCAAGGTCAGGTGAGTAGGGAGCATGAGGAATCACTTCAAAGTTGTTATCACGAAGGAACTGTTGCGTAACGTTAGCTCGATGTGCGGGTACGTTGTCTTGGTGAAACAGCACACGCGCAGCCCTTCCCGGACGTTTTTGTTGCAGTGCAGGAGGGAATTTGTTCTTCAAAACATTTTCGTAGGATGCACCTGTTACCGCAGTGCCCTTTGGAACGCAATGGGTAAGGATTACGCCCTCGCTGTCCCAGAACATGGACGCCATCATATTTTCAGCACTGGCGGTTACCCGAAATTTTTTTGGTGGCAGTGGATCTGTGTGCTTCCATTGAGCTGACTGGCGCTTTGTTTCTGGATTGAAAATGGCATCCACGTCTCATCCATTGTCACAACCGACGAAACGAAAGTCCCATTCGTGCTGTCGTTGGGCGTCAACATTGCTTGGCAACATGCCACACGGGCAGCCGTGTGGTCGTCCGTCAGCATTCGTGGCACCCACCTGGATGACACTTTTCGCATTTTCAGGTCGTCTTGCAGGAATGTGTCCACAGAACCCTTAGAAATGCCAACTCTGGAGGCGATCTGTTCAACAGTCATTCGGTGATCCCCCAAAACAATTCTCTCCACTTTCTCGATCATGTCGTCAGACCGGCTTGTGCGAGCCCGAGGTTGTTTCCGTTTGTTGTCACACGATGTTCTGCCTTCATTAAACTGTCGCACCCACGAACGCACTTTCGACACATCCATAACTCCATCACCACATGTCTCCTTCAACTGTCGATGAATTTCAATTGGTTTCACACCACGCAAATTCAGAAAACGAATGATTGCACGCCGTTCACGTAAGGAAAACGTCGCCATTTTAAGTATTTAAAACAGTTCTCATTCTCGCCGCTGGTGGTAAAATTCCATCTGCCGTACGGTGCTGCCATCTCTGGGACGTATTGACAATGGACACGGCCTCATTTTAAAACAATGCGCATGTTTCTATTTCTTTCCAGTCCGGAGAAAAAAAACTGGAGGCCTTAGAACTTGAATGCACATCGTAATGGATCAACTATCTCTTCTCACTAGACTCCTGTTTATTCGTCTGTCGCGTCATGAGACGAGTGAGAATCGATGTCCGTCATCAACATCAGTATGTGGCGTGACCATCACAAATATACACTTACATTTGTTGTGGGATGGAAGCAAACACCCACCGAGTATCTTGAGCTATTGATGACCTAGTCACAAACAAGAGCTGTGTCACTTCATGAAGTTGCTGGCTGGAGGTTTCTACGAAGTTTTTCATCTCTCCACTGCATCCCTGACTTTCTAATTGTCTGACGAATGAGGGTCAATGGTTTCATTCCTAAAATCCATGACTAGCGTCAAGCCACCGAAAATTTTCGGTCCACGCAATCTTGACCAGGTGCACAGCTAGTGTGATGGCTTGGGTCTACTGTGAAATGCGTGTATAAGCCGCTCTCTCCAGCTACGGGATGCTGTTGTCGACAGTGGCGCTGGCATTTCCCATAGGGCTTCACTTTCCCTTTGGCTGCCGAACGACTTGCCCTAGCTGACCACTAAATAGACGTACATTCTTCAACGCGTTTGCGGTTTGAGCTGGACTGTGGGCTCTTGCATTATCCATTGGGAATGTGCCATTTGGTGTCTCCATCAAGAAGGGTATGACAAAACGGTTTACCATTCTTGGTACTTATTATCGAGCATTCAGCCTCAACAGTTATCAAATCAGTGGTGATGTAATATGGTGTAGCTCCCCAATTCGTGATTCAAGGTGTGGGGGAGGTATGGGTCTTGATAATTGCCCTTTTTGTGACCTTTCACCAGGTTGGCTTCGGGCAAATTGACGTTGTCCTTGTAGTTAATGAATTTTAGAGGATGTGGCGTGAATCGAAAAGAAGTGAACGAACTGACTGCTGCTGATCCCCTATTCGCCTTCTTGACGCCTAGGAGAGGTTTCGGTAGCGAAATAAAAACTTACTGATTTAGGGTAACAGGAGCATGGGAGTGTTACAGGCCAACATACAGTCGGATCTCGTATGTAAATTAAAGATAACTTTTGTTTTCTGTGATCCGCATACAAAATATGTCTTCTAAGGGCATGATTCTTACGAATATCATCCAGATGCACTGCTCTTTAAACATAAATCATTCACGTGAGACCATTTCGACACACTGCCACCGTCAGATGCTC
Source organism: Schistocerca cancellata (assembly GCF_023864275.1). Taxonomy (NCBI): domain Eukaryota; kingdom Metazoa; phylum Arthropoda; class Insecta; order Orthoptera; family Acrididae; genus Schistocerca; species Schistocerca cancellata. The sequence goes on from NC_064634.1 coordinate 230,141,270, forward strand.
GGTAAAGACATAAGTAAGCGATGGACTTAATATCACGGTCTGTAACTATGATCAGAAAAGTTATCATACATCGTTAGATGTTTTTACCATACATGCAATGTCATTGCTGCCATGTCTCGTCTTTAGTTTCTCCTTACAAGAACGTTAGAGACATATATCTGACTTGAGATGGCTTTTATGTATACTACTTTTTTCTTGACACCTTGGATGACAGTTGGTCAGCGATATTAGGTGTTTCATATTTACCATTATAAATCAGTGATGAGTAGAAATTAGCTTGTTTTTTATTAGTTTTATAAGTTCGGATCTAATATGTTTTGTCTGGATTACTGCTAGCATAGCACTCACAAAAAGTACATAGGAAACGTTATTCACATTATAAATGAAGAAAACTGGTAAAGTAATAAATCAGAGACACTAAATAATATATACTCATAGTAACAGTGATAACAGCATTAAGCGTATAAAACAAAGACAGAACACCAAGACGACATCATAAATCACAGACAATAACAAAATTATTAGGGAAATATAAAAACATCACATAGAAGTCTTAAATAAAACTAAAATTTCTGACAAAAGCGTAATTAGAACCAAACCTATAAAAATAATAAAAAACAACCGAATTCCACCCAACACTTGTTTGTAATGTTAGCGATGTAAGCATGTAATATCGCTGATCTACTGTCATTTAAGCTGTCAAGAAGAAAACAGCATACATAAAACCCAACTAAAGTCAGATATACACCGCCAGCGTACATCTACGGAGAATTAATGATTCTAAAATTGACAGGCCATGGCAGCACGATACTGCTTGTGAGGTAAAAACACCCCACGATGTATTATAATTTTTCCGATCATAGTTGGAGACCATTATATTAAGACAAACCGCTTCCTTATGTATTTACACACCTGATCTTGGCAAGGTGCCGAAATGGGTTCATCTTCAGTGATTTATAACATAAAAACTATTTAAAGAGCAGCGTAGCTCGCTCATATTAATCTTGTCAGTAGAAGATAAATTAGATATATTAACTAAAACAATACAATTGAAACGAGTGCTAGCCTGGCACATGCTATAAAGGATCGATCCACTAACAATTAATGAAATAATCTGGCTCGAAAATATCTTACTCTAGGTCAAAAGAAAACTATTAAATATCACTGAGCAGGGGAAAGAAACTTGAAAAACTCGGCCAGCGCTCTTGAGAGACTCTGCTAGCAGAGAATAACGAAAAAGCTTACAATCTGGAATCGAAAGGTAAATAATCAACAGTAATAATCAACAGACACGATACCCGCATCGCAACAAATCCAGAAAAGATATCTCGACAAGGTTACTGCGCCAGTATCAAAAAGTCACCGCAGGTCCGCTGATTAAGATGCAGTTGGTTCCATTGTTTTTACTATCGTCATCGACATTGCTTTTAGCATGTTATTCACAAACTGCGGCACTAAACCCAACGCCCATGGCTACAGACAAGTAACGAAAGCACGCTGGCACATACCGTAAAATGGTGGTAATACTTACCCTAATGGTAACAGATTGCGACTTCAGTCTAGCACTACAACGAAAATGACCACTCAGAGTGGCTATCCGCACTTTTGTCATTCGAAAATCGCCTCTTTGGTAGATGTCCGACGGCAGAAAGAAGTTCCTGCAGCCAACCCAAAAGGAGGTGGCGGCGGTTGGAATCAGTTCCGACCAGTCGTGACCCGACCTTCCAGTTCAGAAGTTGGGGAGATTGAGGTGGTACCTGTTCAGGGGAGAGGACAGAGACTTGTGTGACGCCAGCAGTCGGATAAAAGATTCAGGAGTTAGTGTTGTGAATGGTGACATAGGAAGGACGGCGTGAGAGGAAGGAAGCGGCCAGATGGACAAAATTGATAGGCAGGGCGTAGGTTTGGAGTTAAAGAGGACCCCGGGATGCCATTTTGGAGGTTGAGGGAAAGAAAAATGGCAGAGCGACGGAAATTATGCTGGAGGGAGAGGAGATGGATGAGGTTAAGGAGTTGGTCTTCGGAGGAAAAGGACGGTCAGAAGCCACACTGGGTAAGGAGGAGGAGGAGGTGGTGTTCATTAAGGTGCTGATGGATACAGCAGGAGAGGATGGATTCGAAGACCTTACTGAAGATGGACGTTAGGCAGATGGGACGATAGGAAGAGGTGACGGAAGGGGGTTTGTTGGGTTTCAGGATTAAGACGATGTGGGAAGTCTTCCACAGGTGTGGTTAGAAGCTGGTAGAGAGGATGATGTTATAGAGATTGGCAAGGACAGTCACGAAGGAGAAGGGGCTTTCGCTAAGGTAGCAGTAGGTGACACAGTTGTGACCAGGGGCTGTGTTGCGTTTTGACCTGAGGATAAGTTTAATGTTTTGTGCTATGATTAGAGTGCCGATGATGGAGGGGCCAACTGCCCTAAGGACTGGAGACTAGGAGCAAGTGGAGCGACAGAGGTATCGGCGCGTTCTATGACGAAGGGGAAAAGAGGATAATGAAAATCGCGATCATCAGGGACAGAGAAGACATCAGAAAGGTGGGAAGCAAAGTGGCTGGCCTGACTGAGGTTGTCGGGAAGGGGGCGGTAGTTATGGAGAAGGGGGTAATAGGGTGTGGAATGGGAACCAGTAAGGCGATGGAAGGCGGACAAGTAATTGGAGGGGTTGATAGGGAGGGTGGCACTGAGTCGTGTACAGGTATTGCACCAGTCCCGGCGTTTATTTGCTGAAATAAGGTTCCGTACGTGTTGCTGTCTTTGTCAGTGGCGTTGAAGTGCATCCCAGTCGCGAGTGCACAGGAAGGAGCGATAGAGGCGGTAGCATTCGCGGATGAGGACGATAGCCTACGGAGGGAGAGTGGGACGGTGGAAGTGGATGGTTTTAGTAAGAACATGGGCCTCCACATGAGCTTTGAAATGGCAGATTTTGTTAAATAAGTGCAAGAATTTGTTTGGACACACGAGGGTACAAGCTCACGCCTCGACCTGTTTGGGCCTCTGTGATCAGAGGAGTTGTTGAAATTACATTGTGGAAACAGTTTCAATAGCAACACCAGCTACGCACTTGTCAGTGGATGAGAGTGTTCACTTGACAAGGAGAAAACACAGAGGACTAGTTCTCGCAGTGCACCATATGGCGTTATGGGTGGCACTGCAAGCTACGCTTGACAGAGGCCACTAGCAAAATCCATGGACATAGAGTTCGCTACCTCCGTATTCTCCATCATGACTTAATCTAGCCAATCGGGTGGATCCTTGTGGGCATAAAAGAGGGAACCTTGCCATTTCACGAATGTCAGTTTTAGTCCCAGACGAGGATGTACAAGGGTTTCATTAAAAGCTCTGAAAAAGAAATTTATCCGAATTTATGCGAATAACATGTCGTACTCAACCGTCATCGTCATGTAGATACCTGTTAACGGAGAGCGACATTTTAGCTGCAGAATCACGATACACACATTCACTAACGAAACTGGTCATAAATAATCCTTCAGAATTCGTGAAGAACAGTGGCATCCTTAACTAAAATACTAGGTAAAGACATTTTTATTGACGATTATCAAAGTTGTCAGTGGCTCATAATTGAGTTCATTCTCTGGACAATATCTTCTATTCCATTCCATTTAATATCTGGTAGTCTACAAAAAATTAATATAAATTTAAAAATCTTGTTTTTGAATATAGTGCATCAGTAGAATTAAAACATAATGTGTTCATTAACGTTGACAATAGATATGTACACATATCCTGTATGTTTCAGTACACAAAAAGAGATATAGAAGAAGAAGCTAGTACATTCTTCATACACTCCCATAGATATTTAAATTTATGCTTCAGACAATGATGAACACTATCCCCCCCCCCCTCCCGGTCCCCATAAAAATATTAAATGCAGGTTTTGCTATTTGACGCCACTACGTCAGCTTACGCGTTGATGGGGTGAGATGTAATTTTTAGGACAACAGTCACCGAACAATGAAAGTCACTGACCCCACAGGAAACTGTACCAAGGACCCCACGCTCAAGAGGCACCAACGCTAATCGCTTTACATTCATTATTTTTTTTAGTATCCAATTAAACTGCATTGTGGTTACTTCTCTAAATCGAATGCTGTTCCTTGAATAAAAATGAATGACACAGAAATTCAGTGAAAAAAGTAAAATAATTTTTCTCGGTTAAATGATTTCTTTATATGGAAATCAATTTTGCCACATTTAGAATACGGAAAAGGGATGAAATAATCGTCCTAATTTCAAAATTAAATAAACAGAATGAACAAACATGGTATTCAACAAATACAACAACGTCTTTCATTGCTTCTTATTTATTCTGACATTATATTAGGGCTTACTTCCCTTGATGGAGATATACCTTTGCATAATCTAGCCACTAGGTCGCGAACTGTGGACAGCGCTATCCCATACGAATTGCTACTTTATACAATGCCCCAGTTCACCCAAGGGTTCCGGAAGATTCATCTTGATTACAAGTAGGGAAAGCTGGGAATCCCCTTCTTGGGAACCCTACTGTTCCTCTCCCGTTAATTCCAATGCTTGGCCGCAAAGAAAGAATATCTATAACATTCAGCCCTGATCTCATCAGCTTGTCTTGTATTAGTTTAAATAGCTCACTTTCTAATGGGTCTACGTCTTAAACAGCCTCTGCTTGGAGCAGACGATGTAAAGTACTAAAAAAAATTTTCTGGAAACTACTAATTCTCAAAATATATTACGTATCTCTCTAATTCGTCAGAAATGAAGTACTGGTCTCAAATATCAAACTATCTTTGTGTGGGAGCTAATTTGTCACGGTATACCTTCGTATGGACAAAGGTACCTTTTCATGTTGCTTTGTAAACATTTTAAACATTTTTTATTGTCTAGACGGCATGTTTTGAAGAAGGGACATGTTTGTGGCACCTTTAGTGAAGTAACTAGGGACAGTTAATTTTTGTACGGAGGATGCAGACTCGGAGTAGAACTCGTATGGAGTGATAATTTTCTCATAAATATGTAAGAAATGGAAATAGATATCAGAAGAGTTATAATGATCTCCTTCTGTAGCAATTGCATTTCAAGTTACCCTGAAATTAGATGCAACTAAATAACAAGCAGATCAGGAAGATTCATTTCCTGAAATATTATTAGCTGCGCACTACAATAGTGCCTGAAAAAGAATTAGAGGTAATATGCTGGAGTGAAATATGCGGGAATGAAATACGCAGAATCTGTTGTTGTTGTCTAGAGTATAAAGAATGATTTGTTGTAACTGTCCAGTTTAATCTGTCCCATGTAAGCATCTTTATTTCTGAAGCAGTACTGCAACCTACATCCTGTTTACGGTGTTGGAGTTCCGTGCAGGAAAAATACTGTAGTACAATTTCTTCAATCAGAAGCCAGTGCTCACAGTGACGATAGTATTTTCGGGTGTTCTCACCCTTACCATTCAAAAATGGTTCAAATGGCTCTGAGCACTATGGGACTTAACTTCTGAGGGCATCAGTCCCCTAGAACGTAGAACTACGTAAACCTAACTAACCTAAGGACGTCACACACATCCATGCCCGAGGCAGGATTCGAACCTGCGACCGTAGCAGTCGTGCGGCTACAGACAGTAGTGCCCGGAACCGTTCGGCCACTCCGGCCGGCTCACCCTTACCATAAAACGTAATAATTTCAGCTAAGTAAAATATCATAACATCAGATATAAGTTAAATATCAGAACCCCAGATGTAAATAACGAATTAGTCTTATGGTAGACTGAAGGCACAGAAGCTAAGTAAGAGTTGAGCAGCTATCTTACATAGTCCACCTAAATTATTCATTTCCTTCCTAATGTTTTAAAAGGACTCCTTAAGAGTAAATCATCCTCTGTATTTTGACTATGGGCCCTGGAAGGCTGGTTACGTAGTTGTCAAAATCGCTGCACAATAAGGGTGGTTCTTTTTTCACCCAAGTGTCGTCTGACTCATAGCGTCGGCTCAGCTCTTGGCTTGAGTATAGGAACTTCACGATGAATGTGAAGACCACCTATGGCCCTCAAATGTAATTAGCTGTGAAAATTTCCATAGTATAGAATCTGCCGTCGGTTACTTCCTCCAAACTTATGAATATTCAGTTATTTGCCTCACCTTCGTAATCCGTAGTCACATAAAAATTTTCGCTGGTAAATAGAATGTAGGTGCTATCTCGGCTGTCTCTTAGTGTTAAATTGTTTACGCTGCCCGGTTGCTACAGCCTCTCTGCATTTTCCTTGCAAGACACGTGCTGCTGCTGCTACGCCGTGTGCATAATGCATAGGACACTCACGTTTGCCTCTGTATTGTGCTCACGTAACAGATTTGTCGATGGCCATTACAGTTTTGAAAACACATTTTCTAGCTTAGTTCATCAACCTTCCGTGAAGGGAGTGGATACACTACAGCTTGTATGCCAGCTACTCGTTTTTCTTGAGGATTTTACTACACGAAAATATGTCTTCAGAAAAATGCCCTGAATGTGACCAATTTTCATAATCATGTTCAGGAGTAGGGAGTACATATGAATACATGTGTGAAATCTGTAACCGTAGTTTCATCCAGCGTAGTTATTTCATAATCTGACGCAGGGAACATGTAATTGACCTTACTTCTTAGCAGTTTATGTGTGATGAGGATGCAAAGAAAACCTGAAATACGAAGACATACAACAACCACGTCGAGCATAATCTAATAAGGTTCAAGCAGCCTGAGAGTCACCGCACTGTCACTTTCCTTCTAATCTCCAAAATATGCATAGAATAGGAATGATTGCCTGCCAACTGCTGATTTGAAAAATATTGCGCTGATTGCAGTTTTGTCTCGCACTGACCAACGTTCCTGTTCAAGACAGAATTCTAATTGAAGTTCGTGCATAGAAGTAAGCGCCGATTGCAGAATGAATACAAACGCACGGATGCAGTCACATTGTTTCGACATGAATTTCGTAATTGATACTAAAATGAAAATAATTGCTAGAAGAGTAAAAGTTATGATTGTTGAGACTCAGTCCATAACTAATAACTAGACATAATCTTTGGTGTGACGTCATGAGCGAGTGACTGCGTGTGAGATCGCTCTCCAAGTTTTTATATATTTCTAGGTTTCAGATACATATTTTAACGGTTTTTGACTTAATATTTAGTATATAAGTGACGTATTAGTGGTTTTTTCATTCACCTCTGCCTTTCTTGTGTTGTGACCTGATATTTGTGAGTGTTTCGTATCGAGCAACGTAACCTCTTATCTGTGTTTACATTCCGCGCTGACCAGTTGCAGCTGTAGCGGCGCATCGAAAGCTAAGTACTAATTAATTGTTTGTGTATAGTGGTTTATTTAGGAACTTTAGTAGTCTTCGACCGCAGGTTTTTGTGTTTTCTGGTGAAATAATTTCAGAAGAACCTTTTGGGAACTGTTTTCAGCTTCGTTACTGTGTCATTAGATATTTGATTCTCTTTCTGTATTAGTCTTTCGTTATATTCACATTTGTTGTTTATTAATACTATTAATAATAGTAGTTACTTCCCTTGTAGAGTAAGTTTGTGATTATTGTAGTCAGGTTTTAACATCTTCTTATTGTAGTAGCGGAACTTGGAAAAAGTAAAATTTTACCATGAGTGAGAAGTGTGGGCTTTGCCGTAGGTCCGTGAGTAGTGGATTGTGGTGTGAGACTTGTTCGAAGTATTTTCACTGGGGGGAATGCAGTGGGGAAGCCAGTCGGCATTCTGGTGAGATCCACTCCTGGAACTGCAGGTTATGTAGCAAGAGTAAGTTGATAGAGGAGCAGGAGCCTAAGATCTGTATCCTTGAGGTGCAGTTGAAAAACGCACAGGAGGAGCTAGATAGGATGAGGAGGGAGAAGGGGGTTGGGGAATGGGAGCTGGCTGTTGGCAAGAGATCTGCTAGGAGAAGAAGATTTTCAGATAGTTTTACTATTGGTATTTAAAATACATATGAGCAACAGTCAGAGTCTAGTGGGGAGGAATGTCTAGTAGCTGTAGATGTAGGAAGTATGCAGCGGACCTCAGTAGCTACGGCGGCTAGAAAAGTTGCAAAGTCTAAGAGGAAGAAGAAGGTTCTGTTGTTAGGTAGTTCTCATGGCAGAGGTGTAGGCCAGCAGTTGCAGGAAGTGCTGGGGATTGAGTACCAGGTCACCAGCATTGTGAAGCCTAATGCAGGATTGGCTCAGGTGACTGTTAACATATGGAGGTTATGTAGGGATTTTACTAAAGAGGATCAGGTAGTGGGCTGGGGCTGGTAATAGTATTGATAGGGATTGGGAGTATAACATAAATGGTGACCTGGAAATGATAGCCACTCGGACTGGCAACACGAAAGTGCATTTCGTGGAAATGTTTCAGCGTCACGATCGGCCTCATCTTAATACAGCCGTCAGGCGTAATAACATGAGACTTGGGGGTGCGCTGATGACAGAAAGCATGGGTCACATTTCAGTGGTGTCGGTGGAGTCTATCAGCAGGACGGGTTTCACTAGACATGGCCTGCACCTCAACAGGTATGGGAAGGTTAGGTTGGCAAAGCTTATAGGTGACAGCATAGGTGGGGTTGGTGGGATCACTCATGGGAAAATTCCTGCAGTAGTGGGTATTAGAGCTGCACCTTTATTAGATTGAAGTCAGCTGATAGGTATTCCTGCTTAAGGGATGTCTCTCTAACAAAGGAACCACTTTTGACAAAGCTTAGTTATCCGAGTAATGAGGGAATTAGTATATTTCATCAAAATATACAAGGTATTAGAGATAAAGTTTGTGAACTGCTTATAGATGTTGACTCTGAAGTAATTGGTATATCTGAACACTTCTTAAATAAGGAGATAATTCAGAGACTTCCTTTACCAGGATACAGGTTGGCTGGCAGCTTTTCGAGGAGCTCTTTGCGGTGTGGGGGAGAAGCCATGTATGTGAAAAACGCCATCCCATTTGAGTCAGTTGATGTTTCAAAGTACTGCACTGAAAAGCTGTTTGAATGTTGTGCCGATGTGGTTAAATTTAACGGAGCTTAACTTGTAACTGTTGTTATTAATAGATCCCCAGACTCCAATTTCACAACATTTTTGCTAAAGCTAGAGGAGGTTCTTGGTTCACTTTATAGGATATACAAAGAGTTAGTTATATGTGGTGACTTCAATATTAATTGTATAAGTGATTGTGGAAGGAAGAGGATGCTGGTGGACCTCTTTAATTCATATAATCTTACGCAAACCGTAATCTTTCCAACGAGAGTGCAAGGGAACAGTAGAACAACCATAGACAACATTTTTGCTCATTCCTCATTACTAGAAGGGCATTCTGTTAGCAAAAAGGTGAATGGCCTTTCAGATCATGATGCACAAATTTTAACTCTACAAGATTTTTGTGCTGCAACACGTGTTAAATATAGTTATCAGCTGTTTAGGGAAGCTGATCCAGTTCCTGTAGCGACCTTTTTAAACCTTATCAAGGAACAAGAGTGGCAAGATGTTTATAGCGCTGATACAGTAGACGATAAATATAATGCTTTTCTCAAGACTTTTCTCATGCTCTTTGAAAGTTGCTTTCCGTTAGAACGTTCAAAACAGGGTACTAGCACAAACAGGCAGCCTGGGTGGCTGACTAGAGGTATAAGAATATCTTGTACAACAAAGTGGCAATTATCTCAAAACGTTAGAAACAGTCAAAATCTAAATGCGGCAGCTCATTACAAACAGTATTGTAAGGTGCTTAAAAATGTTATTGTTGTTGTTGTGGTCTTCAGTCCTGAGACTGGTTTGATGCAGCTCTCCATGCTACTCTATCCTGTGCAAGTTTCTTCATCTCCCAGTACCTACTGCAACCTACATCCTTCTGAATCTGCTTAGTGTATTCATCTCATGGTCTCCCCCTACGATTTTTACCCTCCACGCTGCCCTCTAATACTAAATTGGTGATCCCTTGATGCCTCAGAACATGTCCTACCAACCAATCCCTCCTTCTGGTCAAGTTGTGCCACAAACTTCTCTTCTCCCCAATCCTATTCAATACTTCCTCATTAGTTATGTGATCTACCCATCTAATCTTCAGCATTCTTCTGTAGCACTACATATCAAAAGCTTCTATTCTCTTCTTGTCTAAGCTATTTATCGTCCACGTTTCACTTCCACACATGGCTACACTCCATACAAATACTTTCAGAAACGACTTCCTGACATTTAAATCTATACTCAATGTTAACAAATTTTTCTTCTTCAGAAACGCTTTCCTTGCCATTGTCGGTCTACATTTTATATCCTCTCTACTTCGACCATCATCAGTTATTTTGCTCCCCAAATAGCAAAACTCCTTTACTATTTTAAGCGTCTCATTTCCTAATCTAATTCCCTCAGCATCACCCGACTTAATTCGACTACATTCCATTATCCTCGTTTTGCTTTTGTTGATGTTCTTCTTATATCCTCCCTTCAAGACACCATCCATTTCGTTCAACTGCTCTTCCAAGTCCTTTGCTGTCTCTGACAGAATTACAATGTCATCGGCGAACCTCAACGTTTTAAAGTACGTGGTATGCAGAACAATAGCTAAGTCTCAGGATAAAATTAAAACCATATGGTCAGTTGTAAAGGAAGTGGCTGGTCTGCAGAGACAGGTCGAGGATATAGAATCAGTGCGTAGTGGGAATGTCCATGTTACTGATAAGTCGCATATATGTAGAGTATTTAATAATCACTTTCTGAAAATAGCAGGTGAACTAAATAGAAACCTAGTCCCAACAGGGAATCATATAGCGCTCTTAGAAAAAAGTGTTTCGAGACTGTTACCTGAAATGGTCCTCCATGATACTGACAAGAGGGAGATTGAGTTAATAATTAAATCACTAAAGACCAAGAACTCTCATGGATATGACGGGGTATCTAGCAGAATACTGAAGTATTGTTCTATGTATGTTAGCCCAGTACTTAGCCATATCTGTAACTTTTCCTTTAGGAATGGTCGGTTTACTGACTGATTGAAGTACTCGGTAGTGAAGCCACTTTATAAAAAGGGAGACATTCATAATGTTGACAATTTTAGACCTATTTCTATGCCATCGGTGTTTGCTAAAGTTATCGAGAAGGTTGTATATACAAGGTTACTGGGGCATTTAAATTCACATAATTTGCTGTCAAATGTTCAGTTTGGTTTTAGAAATGGTTTAACAACTGAAAATGCTATATTCTCTTCTCTCTGTGATGTTTTGGACGGATTAAATAAAAGGTTGCGAACGCTAGGTGTTTTCTTTGATTTAACGAAGGCTTTTGACTGTGTTGACCACAAAATATTACTGCAGAAGTTGGACCATTAAGGAGTAAGGGGAGTAGCTTACAATTGGTTCGCCTCTTACTTTAAGAACAGAAAGTAGAAGGTAATTCTCCGCAATATTGAGAATGGTGGTGATGTTCAGTCCCAATGGGGCACTGTTAAGTGGGGCCTTCCCCAAGGGTCGGTGCTGGGTCCACTAGTGTTTCTTATTTATATAAATGATATGCCTTCTAGTATTACAGGTGATTCAAAAATATTTCTGTTTCCTGATGGCACCAGCTTGATAGTGAAGGATCTTGTGTGTAATATTGAAACAGTAACAAATAATGTAGTTCATGAAATAAGTTCGTGGCTTGTGGAAAATAATTTGATGCTAAATCACAGTAAGACTAAGTTTTTACAGTTTCTAACTCACAATTCAAGAAGATCCGATATTTTGATAAGACAGAATGGGCATATTATAAGCGACACGGAACAGTTCAAGTTCCTAAGCGTTCGGATAGATAGTAAGCTATTGTGGAAAGCCCATGTCCAGGATCTTGTTGAGAAACTAAATGCTGCTTTATTTACCATTAGAACAGTATCTGAAATAAGTGACACTTCAACACAAAAAGTAGTCTACTTCGCATATTTTCATACGCTTATGTCGTATGGTATTATTTTTTGGGGTAATTCTATTGATTCAAAAAGGGTATTTTTGGCTCAAAAACGGGCTGTTCGAGCTATATGTGGTGTAAGTTCTAGAACCTCTTGTCGACGCCTATTCAATAGTCTGGGAATTCTGACATTGCCCTCACAGTAAATATTTTCTTTAATGTCGTTTGTTGTTAGCAACATTAGCCTATTCCCAAGAGTTAGCAGCTTTCACTCAGTTAATACTAGGCAGAAATCAAATCTGCATGTGGAATGCACTTCCTTGACTCTTGTGCAGAAAGAAGTGAAGTATTCTGCTGCATCCATATTCAATAAGCTACCACAAGATGTCAAAAATCTTAGCAGTAGCCCAAACTCTTTTAAGTCTAAACTGAAGAGTTTTCTCATGGCTCACTCCTTCTATTCTGTCAAGGAGCTCCTGGAAGAGCTAAAAAAGTTAAGCAAATTCCAGTGTTACATTGTTGATTTTCTTTATTTAAACTTACGACTTGTCACGTGAATATGTTTTTTTTATATATTTCATTTTATCTGTTTTCTATATCGTGTCATAATTTCATGTATTGACTCGTTCCGTGACCATGGAGACTTCTCCTTAATTTGGTCCCACGGAACAATAAATAAATAAAGAAAATAAATAAAATGAAACAGTGGAACTGCGTGTACGTGGAGTACATTACATACAGTGACTCCGCTTAAGAAAGAACTGAACAAAGAATAATCCTGGATACAGCAGAAAATTCTGAATACATTTAAGTCAATGAGAGAGTAATGTGATCAGTACGTGCACTGCATGGATGAATCAATGAAAAAAAAACTGGCCAGATGCGAGTAGGATTCGCGATTTAGGGCTCCGTACAAATTTAACTATGTATGCAGACAGTTAAATAATCCCGAGAATCTAGAACCTAGACAGTTTTTGCCTGTTATCGATATTGGTTACTGGCAAGATATCGGCTCCGTAAATTGAAAGTCTTATGAGAATATTCCAATTTTTTTATTGAACTCAGTTAACAAATTGCGAAAAACATATTTTTTCCCATTATCGTGAATCTAGCCCAAAGGGAAGTATCATACAATTTTTGATTAGTGAGTTGACGAGGATCGAAATACGTGACATAAATGCCCGTATGTTTTAGCTGCATTACTTTGGAAGCTTACATTTATTAGAACGACAAGGAAATAGCCCTTAACAAGAGACATAAATTCAATATTGTTACGTCTACTAGTTACTGAGGAAATGGGGTCTTAATAGACACCTGGACAGACAGTCAGATAAAAAATCAGAGAAAAAGTTTTTTAGGTGTGATATACTTGTAAATTAAAAATTTACGTATATTTTCCTTTAGTTGTATTGTGAATCATAGCATCTTGGCTAATCTCATAATTCTAGATCAACGGGACGCACCCTACTGGTTTAGAAGAATGAATTTTGAATATCAAAATATATGACATAAGTGGCCATGTCTTTATATTGCATTTACTTAGAAGAATTAAATGCTTGCACAACCAAGGGAACGTAGACCTTAATACGCGACACACATTTAAACTTCTTATGGCCACCTGTTCTTGAGGACAGGGTTTTTTAACAGTCAGACAGACGGACACAAAGGTAATCCTGTTAGGTTTCGTTTTTACTGTTTGAGTTACAGAATCCTAAAAAAAACGATACTGTACTACAAACTAGGACAGCTTACTATGTCGCTAAACAACGGAAGTTAAGTTTGAACGTAAGTGAACACATAGTTAAATTCCTGAAATTACGACAACGTGCAAAAAGCAATCCGCAGCCTATCATCCATCTTACACCTCCTTGCATGAGAATAGCCATCAGAACCGAAACAGCTGGTAGAAAGCCTAGCGGAAATGCCTTCACTTGAACTGTCACGGAATCTGATACGTTAAGTAATCGATCTCATGGTACATAATATCTTTTCAATTCTAATTTCGTGGAAGATGAATAATTCGAAAGTCGGTATTTCAAAAAACATTTTTCAAGTCATATTTCTAGCAAGCTATCCGTGAGCTGTTCAGGTTCGTATGGTGTTCTTAATGTAGCTTCCACGTTTTTACTACGGACTACTAGTGTGTTATCTTCTTTTGAGGCTACTTTCTGATAGTATTCCCATGAAACGAGGTACAAGAAGTAAGGTGCGGTTGTAGCACTCATGTGGCGTAATATTTGTCTGCGTCTTTTCAGAACTTCATGTGTTCCTTTTCTTGTCATCAAACTTCCGTTGTTCCGTGAGACAATAAGGTCTAAGGCCGTAGTACGGTACTGGTTTTTGATTCTCTCAGTCGTTCAGTAGGTGTACTGACTACATCACATTCTCGTTTATTTATATGTGCTCAGAGTTTTATTATTAATTTGTAGTCTTTTGAGAAAATCACTTTTATACTGGTTGATTTATTTGGTAGAAGCGTGGCTCAAATTATCATCATGGCAGTGCAAGAGGATTTTATGCGATTTCCGAAATTTTCTTTAGGCAAACTCTGAGATAGAACCAACTAAAAGAAGCCGACTGTATCAGCCCTAGTATCCTTGTGCTATTCGTACTTGTAATCTGTCTCCAGCGACCTCCTTGCTTAAACTATAACCGTAACATTAAACTAAAATCGTCACATCTTTTCAAGGATCTCTTTGAGCTTATGGCTGAAGTGTATTCGACACCTCATTCAGTTATAACATGAAGCAGCTGCAACCCAACCGAGTAGCCTAGAAATTTATACATTTGCTGATTATTGGTCTCGATTTCATTCAACTACGTCTAGATCTACATGATTACTCCGTAATTCACACTTAAGTGCCTGGCAGAGTGTAGAAACACGTTCCAGACTATATCATTGCCATTACTCACTATAGGAGTGCGTTGGAGAAATGAGCACTTAAATCTTTCAGTAAGAGCTCTGATACCTCTAATTTTATAACGACGACCATTTTCCACTATTCAGGTTAGCTACAGTAAAATACCTTCGCGTTCATAGCAGAAAGGTGGTTATAGACGTTTAGTGAAAAGATCTCGCCGCAACGAAAAATGTCTTTATTTTAATCACAGCCATCCTAACTTGCTTATCATATTCGTGACATTGCCTCCCCTATTTGAAGATAGTACAAAACGATAACCCTTTGGACCTTTCGATGTCGTGCGTCAGTAATATCTGGTTTGGATTCATTTCCGCAGGCATACTGTAGCGGAGGACGGACAAGAGTAGGTAAATTTCTTCAAAAGACTTGTTGCATCTTCTAAGTGTTCTGCCAATCAAATGCAGTCTTTAGTTTGCCTTCTCCACAACGTGCTCGTTCCAATTTAAGTTGTTCGTAATTATAATTACAAGGTATTTAGCCGAGCTGAATCTATCTACGTTAGGAACATTAGATGATCTACAACACTTCTTATGGGAAAGGCAGTAATCACTTCTGTTTTACTCGACTGCTTGCCGATGATTACTACGTGCTGTGTCCTTTCCTACAGGAAATCAGGAATCTATTCGCTCATACTTCACAAACACGAAATTTCGTTTGGAGTCTCTTGTGAGTAACTGTCTAAAAACCCTTCTTAGATCTACAAATATGGACTAAATTAGTGACCCCTGTCGATAGTGCTCATTCCTCGTATTTCCTGCGGATAGAGAGCTAGCTGTGTCTCTCGAAGAAAGATTTTTCTGAATCTATACTTACCATGTGTCAATAGACAGTAACCTTCGTGGTAATGTTGGAACACAATGTAATTATGTTCCATAAACCTACTGCAAATCGATATCAGTGATATGAGTCTGTAATTCATCGCGTTACTCCTATTTTCTTTCTTGAGCACCGGTATGTATAGCCTGCGCCACTCTCCTGTCCTTATGTACACATTTTTCGTCGAAGGAGCTGTTGCATATGACTCCTAAGCCTGAGGCTATAGTTTCAGAATATTCTGAAAGAAACATGTATGATATAACAACTTGACCAGAAGACTGGTCTTTACTAAGTGATTTAAGCAGCTTCGCTACTTCTAAGTTGAATAATTTTTCCCTTTTTTTCTTTTTTGAGCCATATGGCATGATTCAATTGTTTCATTTACAAAGTTATTATTAATTTTTCTGAAGACATTACTAACAATTTCACATACCCCAAAAATTGAAATATTATGTTTCCCATTTTAATTTGTTGTTTTTTTCCATTCTACATAAATATTTACAGTGGCATCACGTGGAGTTTCCTCTTTTGTTTCCATGGCAGCCCACAAATGCGACAATAAACTCCCAGCACCGATAAGGTATAACTCTCCTGCGAGACGGTCGTGGCAATATTGTCGAAATATATGCCACCAGCTGCCCATGCAAATTTTTCAAGCCCGGAGAGCAACCATCTCACATGATTATGCACCACATATTATTCGAATATGCTGCAAATAGAATAATATGAGCATAAAATTTGATATAATGCTGCAAATGGTACATGCCATTCTGTGAAGGTAGTATGGGAGGCAGTGGGTTCATCTTCACAATGTGCCACAGGAGTTAGGAAGCACTGGAAATCGGTATATGACTGCACAACCAACGGAATTTGCTCCACGTAGCTGTTCGTAAACTATAAGAACTTTTATCCTCGGGTGGCATCTCCACATCTATTCGCTCCAGGTTGGTGCAGTCAACGAGGTGCATTTTTAATACGCAGATATTGAAACTACACTTCTGGCCATTAAAATAGATACACCACGAAGATGACGTGCTACAGACGCGAAATTTAACCGACAGGAAGAAGGTGCTGTGATATGCAAATGGTTAGCTTTTCAGACCATTCACACAAGGTTGGCGCCGGTGGCGACACCTAAAACGTGCTGACATGAGGAAAGGTTCCAACCGATTTCACATACACAAACAGCAGTTGACCGGCGTTGCCTGGTGAAACTTTGTTGTGATGCCTCGTGTAAGGAGGAGAAATGCGTACCAGCACGTTCCCGACATTGATAGAGGCCGGATTGTAGCCTATCGCGATTGCGTTTTTTCGTATTGCGACATTGCTGCTCTCGTTGGTCCAGATCCAATGACTTTTAGAAGAATATAGAATCAGTGAGTTCAGGAGGGTAATACGGAACGCCGTGCTGGATCCCTCGTATTACTAGCAGTCGAGACGACAGGCATCTTATCCGCATGGCTGTAATGGATCGTGCATTCACCTCTCGATCCTTGAGTCAACAGATGGGGAAGTCTGCAAGACAACAACCATCTGCACGAACAGTTCGACGACGTTTCCAGCAGCATGGACTATCAGCTCTGAGACCATGGCTGCCGTTACCCTTGTCGCTGCATCACAGACAGGAGCGCCTGCGATCGTGTACTCAACGACGAATCTGGGTGCACGAAAGGCAAAACGTCATTTTTTCGGATGAATCCAGGTTCTGTTTACATCATCATGATGGTCGCATCCGCGTTTGGCGACATCGCGGTGAACGCACATTGGAAGCGTGTATTCGTCATCGTCATACTGGCGTATCACCCATCGTGATGGTATGGGGTGCCACTGGCTACACGTCTCGATCACCTCTTGTTCGCATTGACGGCACTTTGAACAGTGGACATTACATTTCAGATGTGCTACGACCCGTGGTTCTACTCTTCATTGGGTCCCTGCGAAAAACCTACATTTCAGCAGGATAATGCACTACCGCATGTTGCAGATCCTGTACGGGCCTTTATGGATACAGAAAATGTTCAACAGCTGCCCTGGCCACTATATTCTCTAGATCTCTCACCAATTGAAAACGTCTGGTCAATGGTGGCCGAGCAACTGGCTCGTCACTACTCTTGATGCACTGTGGTATAGTGTTGAAGCTGCATGGGCAGCTGCATCTGTACACGCTATCCAAGCTCTGTTTGTCTCAATGCCCAGGCGTATCAAGGCCGTTATTACGGCCAGTGGTGGTGGTTCTGGGTACTGATTTCTCAGGATCTATGCACCCGGATTGTCTGAAAATGTAATCACATGTCAGTTCTAGTATAATATACACTCCTGGAAATTGAAATAAGAACACTGTGAATTCATTGTCCCAGGAAGGGGAAACTTTATTGACACATTCCTGGAGTCAGATACATCACATGATCACACTGACAGAACCACAGGCACATAGACACAGGCAACAGAGCATGCACAATGTCGGCACTAGTACAGTGTATATCCACCTTTCACAGCAATGCAGGCTGCTATTCTCCCATGGAGACGATCGTAGAGATGCTGGATGTAGTCCTGTGGAACGGCTTGCCATGCCATTTCCACCTGGCGCCTCAGTTGGACCAGCGTTCGTGCTGGACGTGCAGACCGCGTGAGACGACGCTTCATCCAGTCCCAAACATGCTCAATGGGGGACAGATCCAGAGATCTTGCTGGCCAGGGTAGTTGACTTACACCTTCTAGAGCACGTTGGGTGGAACGGGATACATGCGGACATGCATTGTCCTGTTAGAACAGCAAGTTCCCTTGCCGGTCTAGGAATGGTAGAACGATGGGTTCGATGACGGTTTGGATGTACCGTGCACTATTCAGTGTCCCCTCGACGATCACCAGTGGTGTACGGCCAGTGTAGGAGATCGCTCCCCACACCATGATGCCGGGTGTTGGCCCTGTGTGCCTCGGTCGTATGCAGTCCTGATTGTGGCGCTCACCTGCACGGCGCCAAACACGCATACGACCATCATTGGCACCAAGGTAGAAGCGACTCTCATCGCTGAAGACGACACGTCTCCATTCGTCCCTCCATTCACGCCTGTCGCGACACCACTGGAGGCGGGCTGCACGATGTTGGGGCGTGAGCGGAAGACGGCCTAACGGTGTGCGGGACCGTAGCCAAGCTTCATGGAGACGGTTGCGAATGGTCCTCGCCGATACCCCAGGAGCAACAGTGTCCCTAATTTGCTGGGAAGTGGCGGTGCGGTCCCCTACGGCACTGCGTAGGATCCTACGGTCTTGGCGTACATCCGTGCGTCGCTGCGGTCCGGTCCCAGGTCGACGGGCACGTGCACCTTCCGCCGACCACTGGCGACAACATCGATGTAATGTGGAGACCTCACGCCCCACGTGTTGAGCAATTCGGCGGTACGTCCACCCGGCCTCCCGCATGCCCACTATACGCCCTCGCTCAAAGTCCGTCAACTGCACATACGGTTCACGTCCACGCCGTCGCGGCATGCTACCAGTGTTAAAGACTGCGATGGAGCTCCGTATGCCACGGCAAACTGGCTGACACTGACGGCGGCGGTGCACAAATGCTGCGCAGCTAGCGCCATTCGACGGCCAACACCGCGGTTCCTGGTGTGTCCGCTGTGCCGTGCGTGTGATCATTGCTTGTACAGCCTTCTCGCAGTGTCCGGAGCAAGTATGGTGGGTCTGACACACCGGTGTCAATGTGTTCTTTTTTCCATTTCCAGGAGTGTATTTGTCCAATGAATACCCGTTTATCATCTTCATTTCTCCTTGGTGCAGCAATTTTAATGACCAGTAGTGTAGTTGAGACATCTATGGAAAAACCCCTTAGTTTACTTCTTCCCAACTGGGATGAAAGTAATCACTATAAAAATAAATACGTCACCAACAGGATGGTTTTCCCATTCACCTTTATGAAGAGTGCTATATGACATTGACCTCTTACTTAGCTTGCATTTATCGTGAATCTCTCGCACAGCACAAAGTCTCTAGGAACAGAAGAAATGCAGAGGTGACTGCGATATATAATAAGGATAAAATAATGAGCTAGCTGAATTACAGACAGACTGAAATTCTTGAATATATTCTCAGTTTGAATATAATAAATATCCTTGAGATATTAAAGCTTATGTCCACGCATCAGCAGTGTTTCAGAGAGTATTGCTCTTCTGAAACTCACGTTGACCTTTTCACACATGATGTAATACGAACTAAGGATGAAGGACAACAGGCAGGTTCCATACCTCCAGTTTTCTGAAAAGCATTTGACCCGGCAGCCCACTGCAGATTTTTAAGGAAGGTTACAAACATACGGAATAAGTTCCCAGACATATGCATGGCTCGAAGCTTTCTTAAGTAATTGAACTTCGTATGTTGTCCTTGATGGCTAGTATTCATCAGAGGCAAAGATATCAACATGAGTATCCCAGACCACTCTGACAGGACGGGTATTATTTTCTATACAGTATATATAAATGATATGACATACAGGATGGGCTGCAGTCAGTGGTTGTTTGCTGATGAAGGCGTGTTGTACAGAAGCTGTAGAACTTGTGTGATTGTAGAAGGATACAAGTTGAGTTACACAGAATTTATGGTTTGTGTTGAGTCAGGTGCCGAGGTCGATACCTCGTACCTGGTGAACTTGAGCACTACTAGCTTTCCTGGCGTGTGTGTGATCCAGCAGTGATCCCCAAGTGTTGGCGCTGATGTTATAGAGCTCTGTGGAAGTTACTGCGGCATGCCATCCATTATTACTGTATTCCTGCCAGACCCTTTGATTAGTAGTTTGACTGGATATTTTCCTGGGTTGCTTGCCATGCTTGGTTGAAGGTAGAGATTTGGATTTGCCGCTTTTTGTTTTAATTGTAAGCGTTGTTTAACTTTTCTGTGACACTCGTTCTGGCTGGTAGCTCCTTTAGCGCTGCAACTGTTTAGCGATTATTGTCTGCCTGGTGCTCAACTCTCTCCCTCGTGGATAAACTATTCGATCAGTCTACGTTAATTCACGTCAAACTAAAAAGGTAAATTACCGCAGGAAAATCATTTTAGGGGATGTCTTTTTAATGTTATTCGTGTTTCATTTCTCTTTAGGGTCTTGCGACATGTATGTGTTGTTTTACACTTTAACTGTTCAGATTTTTGTAATCAAGAAGGGACACAACTGTTGTGTTGAAGCATATGTGTTTTGTAATTCTTGTCAACTTTTTGTTAATAGTTGCCTGAGAAATCCTTCAGACATACTGAAGTATTTTGTTAGTTGTTGGTGCGGATAGCTTAAATGTTGTAGACGAGCATTAGCTCACGATTAACGTAACCGGTACGGAGGTGCACCCTGAAAAGATACTTTGCATTGTTTTGCACGCTTGATTAACTTCAATATGATTTTTTTAGATTAATGTTTGTGTTTTGATGTTGTTAAATATGTAGTGGCTGCTTCTGTTCTGGCCTTGAGTACACTGTCTTTTGAGATGGACCAATGAACTGTTGACATTCCCCTGCTTTATTTAGAAGAGATTTTATGTCTGTTGTAGTTGAGCCGATACATATCCTGGCTGGCTTATGACATTCAACAAAGCTATGATTGCCCTTGAAAATGTCCTCCGCAGATGGGGACGAAACGTCGGGTTTTAAAGTGAATGTCATTCGACCACGCCACAAAAGCCCTGAACATTTTATAAATTATGACATCTCCGGTCGCGAAAGTTTACATTTTACAATTGCACTCCTTGTCACTACGGATTGGGTGTCTAAAGTCTACCTTGGAGTATAACGCGCCATCTGCGGGTTTGCACCCAGATCTCACACCTGGTTTGTTTTCCATAATTGATTGATTGTTGTCTAAGGATCTTCTTTGAGTAAACTGTTGTGCCTGAAATTTTGGAAGCATGAAGAACATATGTATTGAAATGTTTTAATTAGAAATTATTTAATGCCTGAAGCAAGTAACTGCTTTTGTAATTCTTTTCGAATGTGATGTAAAATTTGGATTCTAAATGTAGATTAACTTTTCCTAATGTTGCACGCTTTTAATAGAATAAATATTAATTCTTGCAACTAGTAAACGGTTTATTGTCAGTAGAAATAACTGTGTAAATGTACACAGCACAGGGTTTAGGAAACGGGGGAGGCGGTTGTTACATATGCATCGTGACGACAGGGTGCAGGAGGTTGAGCGGTCAGGATTAGACAGTGGGCATCCGGGGCCGCCGTTAAATGACAAAACAGGACATTAGGTGCTATAAAGAGGATATATTTCAATGTAGTGTGTACAAGGAGCGCGCCTAGGGTCGCAAGTTACCAGGTTTAGGCCAGTATAGGAGGTCGAATAATTAACTGGACAGAGCAATGGAAGGGGAATCGGTTTATGTTAACTAACGTTGGTGGCCGGGCGTGAAAGGCAGAGCCAGAAGCTCTGCCTTCCAAAAAGACGTCTGTTTTGCTCGAGGCCTGGATTATGAGATAGAGAAGCAATTGTGTTCTGCACCGCAGAACACTCCAGCGTCCACACACGTGATCGGTCTCCCGTGCACGCTATTGGCTAAAACCAATGGCGCGAATTCGTTAGCAGTTTCATCAGAGGGCTCAGGGTGTCTCTTGTCAGCAGCTTTAACTGGACAGAACTGCCTCGGTTCTGAAAGGCAGACGACTTGTGTCACGTAAGCACGGCGTAAGTTACTCGGGGAGAACAACTGAAAGATTTGACTGGGCCTTTGAAACAAATTTTTTAAACAAATTCCCTGAAATATTCCTTGAACTAAATATGGTCAAGATATTATTTTTAAGAAACTAATGATGTGTGGACCTGTTGATTGTGTCTTCTCATTAATTGACGTTCTTGTTGGGCTATACCAAGTGGGATGAATGACAGCTAGCTCTAAATGTAGAAAATGTGAGTTAATGAAGATTAGTAGGAAAAAACCGATAACATTTAGATAAAACACTAGTTTTGTACTGCTTGACACAGTCATGTCGTTCAAATATGTGGGTGTAGACTTGCCAATTTAGAAATGTAATGGGCGTTGTGGTAGGGAGAGTGAACGGTTGACTTAAGTTTACTGGGAGAGTGTTAGGAAAGTGTGGTTCTTCTGTGAAGGAGACAACATTTAGGACGCCGGTGAGACCTATTCTTGAGTATTGCGTAAGTGTTTGGAACCCACTCAGATTGGATCACGGTAGGACATCAAAACAGTTCAAACAACATTCAATTATTACAGAGATACTGCGGGAATGCAAATGGGAGTTCCTGGAGGGAAGTCGACGTTCATTTCAAGGAACACTATTGAGAAAATTTAGAAAACTGGCATCTGAAGCTAACTGCATAACGATTCTACTGATATCAACATATACTTTGCATAAGGATACGAGAAATTAGGGCTTATGTGTAAGCAGTAAGCATATAGACAATAAATTTCCCTCGATCTGTTTGTGAATGGAACAGGACAGAAAATGACAAGTGTTGGTACAAGTACCCACCGCCATGCGCCGTACAGGGGCTCCAGAATAATGTATGCAGATGTAGATATAGATGTCAGATATTATTTGATCCGTATGTAATGTTAATTCTCGCCCTCAAAGAATAGCATCTAATCTATGTCTGAGGTGCTGAATGGCTACTTTTGAAAGGCGGAGCGATACAACTGCTTTATGTTTTACTACTTTGTGCCACGCAGTATGCACATGGCCCTCTCCTTCTGTCTTGCTGTTACCAATATCCAAGATGTACACATGATTTGAATAATATAGGTTTTGTCTCTGGAAGTTTTTGTATGTTCTAGATATTCATGGGGAATGGAAGTTCTTCGAAGTCACATTGCCAGCAGACATCACACGTTTAGTATTTGCTAGTACGCTCCGCAAGTTTCGTGTAATTTCTATTGCTAGCCACAAGTGCCGAGGCAATATCTTTCGGAAGAGGTATGAAACTACACTCCTGGAAATGGAAAAAAGAACACATTGCCACCAGTGTGTCAGACCCACCATACTTGCTCCGGACACTGCGAGAGGGCTGTACAAGCAATGATCACACGCACGGCACAGCGGACACACCAGGAACCGCGGTGTTGGCCGTCGAATGGCGCTAGCTGCGCAGCATTTGTGCACCGCCGCCGTCAGTGTCAGCCAGTTTGCCGTGGCATACGGGGCTCCATCGCAGTCTTTAACACTGGTAGCATGCCGCGACAGCGTGGACGTGAACCGTATGTGCAGTTGACGGACTTTGAGCGAGGGCGTATAGTGGGCATGCGGGAGGCCGGGTGGACGTACCGCCGAATTGCTCAACACGTGGGGCGTGAGGTCTCCACAGTACATCGATGTTGTCGCCAGTGGTCGGCGGAAGGTGCACGTGCCCGTCGACCTGGGACCGGACCGCAGCGATGCACAGATGCACGCCAAGACCGTAGGATCCTACGCAGTGCCGTAGGGGACCGCACCGCCACTTCCCAGCAAATTAGGGACACTGTTGCTCCTGGGGTATCAGCGAAGACCATTCGCAACCGTCTCCATGAAGCTGGCTTACGGTCCCGCACACCGTTAGGCCGTCTTCCGCTCACGCCCCAACATCGTGCAGACCGTCTCCAGTGGTGTCGCGACAGGCGTGAATGGAGGGACGAATGGAGACGTGTCGTCTTCAGCGATGAGAGTCGCTTCTGCCTTGGTGCCAATGATGGTCGTATGCGTGTTTGGCGCCGTGCAGGTGAACGCCACAATCAGGACTGCATACGACCGAGGCACACAGGGCCAACACCCGGCATCATGGTGTGGGGAGCGATCTCCTACACTGGCCGTACACCACTGGTGATCGTCGAGGGGACACTGAATAGTGCACGGTACATCCAAACCGTCATCGAACCCATCGTTCTACCATTCCTAGACCGGCAAGGGAACTTGCTGTTCCAACAGGACAATGCACGTCCGCATGTATCCCGTGCCACCCAACGTGCTCTAGAAGGTGTAAGTCAACTACCCTGGCCAGCAAGATCTCCGGATCTGTCCCCCATTGAGCATGTTTGGGACTGGATGAAGCGTCGTCTCACGCGGTCTGCACGTCCAGCACGAACGCTGGTCCAACTGAGGCGCCAGGTGGAAATGGCGTGGCAAGCCGTTCCACAGGACTACATCCAGCATCTCTACGATCGTCTCCATGGGAGAATAGCAGCCTGCATTGCTGCGAAAGGTGGATATACACTGTACTAGTGCCGACATTGTGCATGCTCTGTTGCCTGTGTCTATGTGCCTGTGGTTCTGTCAGTGTGATCATGTGATGTATCTGACCCCAGGAATGTGTCAATAAAGTTTCCCCTTCCTGGGACAATGAATTCACGGTGTTCTTATTTCAATTTCCAGGAGTGTTTATCACCCACTGAGGGGATCAAAGAATGCAGCGCACTTCATCTACATCTACATTTATACTTCGCAAGCCACACAACGGTGTGTGGCGGAGGGCACTTTACGTGCCACTGTCATTAACTCCCTTTCCTGTTCCAGTCGCGTATGGTTCGCGGGAAGTACGACTGTCTGAAAGCCTCCGTGCGCGCTCTAATCTCTCTAATTTTACATTCGTGATCTCCTCGGGAGGTATAAGTAGGGGGAAGCAATATATTCGATACCTCATCCAGAAACGCACCTTCTCGAAACCTGACGAGCAAGCTACACCGCGATGCAGAGCGCCTCTCTTGCAGAGTCTGCTACTTGAGTTTGTTAAACATCTCCGTAACGCTATCACGGTTACCAAATAACCATGTGACGAAACGCGCCGCTCTTCTTTGGATCTTCTCTATCTCCTCCGTCAACCAGATCTGGTACGGATCCCACACTGATGCGCAATACTCAAGTATAGGTCGAACGAGTGTTTTGTAAGCCACCTCCTTTGTTGATGGACTACATTTTCTAAGGACTCTCCCAATGAATCTCAACCTGGTACCCGCCTTACCAACAATTAATTTTATATGATCATTCCACTTGAAATCTTTCCGCACGCATACTCCCAGATATTTTACAGAATTAAAGGTGAAGTACAGAGGTGAGTGTCTTGCCCATACCTATTTGGGCGCTATAAACATATGTGTCACATCCTGTGCTACGACCCCCACCACAAACACAAGCAGGGAATCGCTATGTATTAAACATTACTGACCAATTTTCTAGTTACGTTTCCATGATAGCTTTACCCGACCATCAACCACGATGGTAGCTTAGGCGTTAGTCAGCCAATGCATACTTCGGTTTGTGACATCTGAAACCATAATCACGGATCAAGGCGCATATTTAATGATAGAATTAATGAAGCATCAATGCGGGCTGTTGCGCATTAAGAAATTACGGACAGGTGCTCTGCATCCTCAAGCTAACGGTCCAAAGGGCAATTTCGAAAATGTTGGTTTTCTACATAAATTCTCACCACAACAATTGGGACTGACAGTATGACTTGTGCATGTGATGCGATTTGTATGTATTTGACGATGCTGGTGCTGATTCCGCATTTAATAGTTGACTATGCCACTATGGCTGCAGTGCATTAGGACTTTGATTTTATGAGACAGATCTGATGATGGTCATTAAAGACCGAAACCGGTAATCTGTTAAACAGAAAAAACTGTGACCATAGACGAAAATTAAAGGAAACTTATTACATATGCGGGTCACTGTGTTTTTTCGCGACGATGTCGCAGCTTGTGGAACAATTGGGACGTCCTATTGGCCTAAGTCGTCACTGCATACAACTCGAAGGTTCACTAGTGCATATGGTTGTCCCTTTAGGAAGTAAAATTCGCGTGCAACATAATGTTGCCCTTTGAGTTTCGCAGAGCCCCGCCGCTAGGACACATCTCGTCAGTGAAGAATTTTGCTAGGAGAGTGAAACTAATCTTGACACACGTACAAAAAATGAATACGAAAGCTTTATGAAAACTGGTAAAGGCGCCTGATATAAAAGCAATGTTATCTAAGTGGCACGTGGGTCAGCAGGTTATGTTAACGTATTATTATGTGCCGAGGATGATAACGATGAAGATTATGTCGCAGTGTTATGGCCCTTACCAGTTAACAGAGATGACATCACTGGTTAATGTTAAACTGCGACTCCCCACCCGCCCTTCGACAGTACACGTAAGCCGAATTCGTCCGGTTAAGGGAGCTATAGAAAATTCACCTCGTGTGACCCCAGATTCCGTAGAAGAGGGGAAGAAACGACGTACGAAGAGGAGGAAAAGGAAAAAGCAAAGCGAAGGAAACAGGATAATATGGTGAATGATAGGTATATGCTAAGACCTAGAGCAGGGATTCAGGTCTGATATTAGGATTTACTTTACGATTACCATCTACGATGATAAGAACCATTGTCTTCAGTATGATCCATTCCTTAATACACGTACCTGACATATTTTTCTCGGTTTTTCTCCCAGAACACCTTTCGTTTCTTAGCGACACCATCCACGAGGACCTGCTCACCTCTTTGGATCAGATGCTTCCCACCGAACACAGTCGAGTTACCATGGATCATCTCTTAGAGCACATAAAAAGTTACAGAAGTAAGCAGCAGCAGCAGTAATTGTTGGTCACTGGTTCATCAACATCAGCTAAATGTGCATTCCGTGTGGTTATCGAAGTTCAGATGGTTCAAATGGCTCTAAGCACTATGGGACTTAACAAATGAGGTCATCAGTTCCATAGACTTAGAACTACTTAAACCTAACTAACCTAAGTACATTACACATATCCATGCCCGAGGCAGGACCCGAACCCGCCAGCCACTGTGGACGAGCGGTTCTAGGCGCTTCAGTCCGGAACCACGCGGCTGCTGCGGTCGCAGGTTCGAATCCGGCCTTGGTAATGGATGTGTGTGATGTCCTTAGGTTAGTTAGGTTTACGTAGTTCTAAGTCTAGGGGACTGATGACCTCAGAAGTCAAGTCCCGTAGTGCTTAGAGCCATTTAAAACCAGACTCGAACCTGCGACCGTAGGAGAAGGGTGGTCCCCAACTGAATCGCCTAGAACGGTTCGGCCACAGGAGCCGGCGAAGTTAAGTGTTCCTTGTTCAAGAGAAGAGTTTATCCAATTCCATCCATCCCAACCTTCAGCCTACGAGTTCGCAAAAATAAGGAATTTACCCCCGCTGACATGGCAGTGAACTGAGTGAACAATCATGCAGGCAAAGACCAAGTGTGCTCAAGGGCCGTAAGAAACAATTGTGTGTAAAAGAGAGAACTGTAGTGTGGTTAGTATCGATAAGCCAAAATATACAGTTTCAGAGGCAGTGAACTATGTAAATATAGTACATGTTCAGAAGAGGTATAGGGTTTTAATCCATGTAAACAGAATCGTGTGTAAATAGATTTAGAGGCAGAATGTGGGGACACATTCTTTCCATGGACGGGGGAGTGTAGAGGGTCGAATGATTTGAACAATTAAGTTCATTAAAAGTCGGAGTGTGAATGTGGAGGAATATTTTGAATATTTAGAGCCAGAAGCCGTATGTGTGTTACATTTTATTGCGCAGTTCAGTGGGTCCACAACCAATGAATTGCAGTTGAGCAATAAACATTATTCTGTAATGATGACACATTCGTGGACACACCTCCACCATCCTCTTCCTCACGCCCAGTAAGAACACTAGTTCGAACTCGGCGATGGGCGCAAGATTCTCGTGCGTGTTAACACAATGTTAGCAGGATAATGGCCACACGGTCTTCTTCGAATACACGTTTTCAAACTTGCCCAACATGGTTTTTTACCAGTAATACATCATATCTCCTCTAGGAAATCAAATATAAGTTACCCGTGCATTTTCGTTACTTTTGTTTCGCATATGTCGACATGCTACGATCGTAACCGCGTCTGTGAATTCATACGAGTCCCGTTCTGGGTAAGTGGAAGATTGTATCAGTCGCACTTGGGAGCTAGATCCTTCACATATTCGTCGATTTGCTCACAAACCTTCCACGGAATGTACCCTTTGATTCACTTTCCCTACTAGTGACTTTGAATGACTGTCCCATTCGTATAGCTTCCTGGTATTACTCCTAAATACCAATAAAATGCGGCGTGGCCAAAATCTTCAAGAATGTGATAAGATATTACTGGGCCTTATTCCCTCTGTTGCGTACATCGTCTTGCATAAGCAGTTATTCAGTACTCCAACAGCAAATATTGTCCACGGCATTCTGCATTTCCTTACGACCGTCTAAGAACTATACATTCCTGTACAAAACAATATCGGTAGCGAATAATCATACGGTGAAATTTTGTGTAGTGCAATGGTGTCCTGGAATTTCACGGTCCTTCGTGGTCCTCCATACCACCAACATAGCCAAGCTATACAAGTGGGATCAGGATAGCAATGAGAGGCTCCAGTCCCACGCTACTTAATCGTGGTAGTTGAACAATAAGGCAAATTAAGAATGAAAAAATCGATGGTCTGTCCATATTCGATCCCACGACCTTTCTGTTTCCAAGCAAGCACTTTACCGCTTTTTCTTTCCAAAACGAAATGCAGAGTGAAAATACTGACTAGGTCATGACTCGATTTTTCAACCATTCCTTGCCAGTCACTCTATTACCAGACAATCTTCCTTTTCCTTTATAGAACAAAGAAAATGCTTTCACTGACAGGAAAGAATGGACACAGTCAGCTTGAGGCTGGGTGGTGAACGTGGGCAAGAGTCTAATCCTGAAACCTGGCCATAATGACTCCTTCTCCCCTGCCACTTTTCTGGTACCCCACATGGTATTGGCCTCTTTTTTAGAAGATATATCTTACAGGCATTAATTCGTTAATTCCAGAATTCTCAGACAAAGCAAGGTGCGGCATCTTCGCAAATAAAGCACGACAACATGGAAGCCTCTGCCACTTCCAATGCGTGCTCACAATATAGTGACAAAGAACACATTATCATATTCAAGTAAGTAGTGGTTTAGTGTCCGATGAGACATATTCCGGACAGAGAGGAAGTTCAACCGAGAGATCATTTTAAGCTGATGGGGTAAGCAAAGCCATTTGTCGCCAAATCCAGTGCCAGTGATCTCGTCGGCGAGAGACAATCCTATGTGGTAGTGTCAGGTTGATGACATGAGTCGCGAACACCAGTCGGACGAAGACCAGTGCGACGGAGACGTTAGTTTCTCGGCATCAAATTATGAATGACCCTACAGCACAATGACATGACGTCCATCAGAGGACAGGGGGAGTAGCGTGAATCCACACTGTTTTCCAGAATATCAATGGTGCAGCAGTTTCAACAGCGGCGATGGTTGGTTGTACACCCCGACGCGAAAGCAAAGATCTGGTGTTACGTGTATGTAGGCTGTTTACGTTTTTATATTGGTAACGCCACGTAGCGCTCTGTATGAAAATCACTGGCTGTGCTGTGTAAAGTCTGTGGCCGGTCTGCATTTTTGCAATATTGCTATTGTAGTGTTGGGCAGTTGGCTGTTAACAGAGTGTAGCGTTGCGCAGTTGGAGGTGAGCCGCCAGCAGTGGTGGATGTGGGGAGGGAGATGGCGGAGTTTTGAAAGCGGATGATCTGGACGTGTGTCCATAAGACAGAGTAAACTTGTAAGACTGGATATCATGAACTGATATATATTGATTTCTGAACACTATTAAGGTAAATACATTGTTTGTTCTCTATCAAAATCTTTCATTTGCTAAATATGCCAATCAGTAGTTAGTGCCTTCAGTAGTTAGAATCTTTTACTTAGATGGCAGTAGTGGCGCTCGCTGTATTGCAGTAGTTCGAGTAAGGAAGATTTTTGTGAGGTAAGTGATTTGTGAAAGGTATAGGTTAATGTTAGTCAGGGCCATTATTTGTAGGAATTATTGAAAGTAAGGTAGCGTTGCGCTAAAAATATTGTTTGTCAGCTTAGTGTTGATTAGAATAGGTAAAGAGCGAAATGTCTGAGTACGTTCAATTCTGTTCAGCTGTTTGAAAATCAAATAATGTAAGAGGCTTATCGGTACAGTCATTCATTAATTTTTCTAAGGGGACGAGGATACCTCACTGGAATCTTCTGATTTTTTCTTGTAGTTTGTGTAAATAGTGTAGCCTTTGTTTATTGCTAGCGCGTAATTGTAGAGAGAATCTCCTTTGTACTTGCAGTCTTTCATTGTTGTACTGTAAAACAGTTGTGGCATGCATGTAGATTTGCACCAAGTATTTTGCAGCTGCGCTTGCAGTTAACTAGATATTATTTTCTGTGCTATGTTAATGCGTTCTCTTATTTTTGCTCTTTAAACTGTGCTTTTCTGTGTTACAGTATGAAATATTGTGAGAATAATGGCGTGTGGAAAACGTAACATTAGGCTCCAAAGTAAACTGAGGAATAAAAGTGACGACGAGCGTAGTTTATCAGCACCACTGGGTAATGAATTAACAGACATTCAAAGTGGTAATTTGGTGATTGTGTATAGGGAAATGGAGCGGGCGGCAAATAATGGCGTAGACAGTGAAACAATTAGTGAACAGGGAAGCATTATCGATTGATCGGTCGGCTCAGGAATCCGAAATGACAGAACACAATCTCGCAAATACTGTTGATTCAGGTTTTGCGTCCTCGCCGTTTTCTCAAATGAGTCAAGACATACTTTCTGCTTGTCGAAATGTGAATGATGTCGGTGAAACTGCACTGCCATAAAGCATAGAGAAACACATTCCACACACTAATACATTATTATTACAATTAGTACAACAAATGAGACAAAAGTTTCAAAAGTTAGACAGAATGGAACAAAATCTTCAAAGGTTAGACACCACGCTTGAACAAACACGTGAAGATTTAACTACTGAGTTACATAACATCGAATCGAAATGTCAAAAAGTCTGTAATGCCGTAAAAACACAAACTTGTGAGCATTTTCAACCTATTTTTTCGCGTCATGAAAATGCATTAGGGAGGAATCACGAAGCAGCCGTAAAAGAACTGCAGACTATTGTTCATGAAAATCACGAGACCTTGCGGGCTAAAATTGACTCAGTTGCGTCTACCGATCCGGTTACACTACTTGCAAATACTCGGGAAAACTTGAAGGACACAGTAGATACTCTGAAAATTGGTTCAGAAAGAGACACGGAAGAAATTAGTTCATTATCAGAGAAAGTAGTCGAACTTTCGGATCAGCTAAATAATTTATCTATGAAGGTATATGATAATCTGAATGACACAAGACCAGTAGTCTTTAATGATACAGAAGTGTACGAACAAATTAGGAAATTCAAACAAAATCAGAATCAAATTAATACGCAACAATAAAGAGAAATACGGGAAGTACAAGATCAGTTGACACAGGTAATACAAGAATTACATATTTCAGAGGACACTCGCGCTCCAATACGGGAAGAGGTCCATAGAAATACGGAACAGCCACAAAATAATAACACAGGGGAAATTCGGAAATTATGAAAGAAATTGGAAAGGTCCACCGAATTTTGAGATGGTACCGCCGAAACGACGTAACAATGACTGACATGCGACTCGCCGACATGATGATTTTGACTATAAACTGTTTATTACTACACGTAAATTCAGAACATTTAAGAATTCCGGCAACGAAATTCATCCACAAGCGTGGCTTCATCAATTCTCTCATTGGTTTTCTCCCAACTGGTCATCAGAGCACAGGTTAGAATTTATGTGTGACTATTTAGAGAATGAACCAGCTGTAAGAATGCGATCGGCCCTTCACGATTGTCACAGTGAAGGAGAATTTTATCATGCCTTCCTCTCAGCATATTGGTCTCAAGCTACACAAGACCGAGTAAAACATAGCATCATAATGATGAAACATTTCCAACAATCTGAATTTTCCAGTCTTGTGAAATATTTTAAAGACATTTTGCACAAGAATCAGTACCTGTGAAACCCATACAGCCCCTCAGAACTCATCCGCATTTGCTTAATCAAATTGCCTGAACATTTACGACATATAATTTTGGCAGGACGTTGCCAAGACGACATTGAAGCTTTCCAGGGACTCTTACAAGAATTGGAAATTGATACTAACAATCTGAGAACGCGAAAACAGGAGCATAACAATTACAGGTCACATCTGTCACAATTCCGCGATGGAAGAGATAATAACTGGACACGACAAAGCTATTCTCACAACACAAATCATGACCAAAACAGAGAACACCTTTATGACAACCGTTGGCCGAATAATAGTAACAGAAAAAGATCGCAATTCCGTAGTAATGAATAGGACAGAGATAACCATAGAAACAGACAATATGAGAACCAAAATAATTATTATCAAGGGAGACAGAATAACTTCAGATGCAACAGTTCAGTGCCATGTTACGATTCAGGGAGAAATTCTCCAACATGTGACAGACAGGAAATTAACTATGGATTCTACTGACGTGACGACAGACGATGTAATTGTAATGACAGACGTGAATTTCATCAGAACTGGCGGGATTCAAACAGGGCAGGGCTCTCTCGACAAGGTGAATTTGTAGAAGTTAGGTCTCCTAATCCCAATAACGACGGGCGCCAACAAAGAGACAGACAATGACTCGCACTGCAGGCAGCCACGTGCGCCGGCTGGCTCAGCGAAAATAACATAGACGCTAACCTTGAGAAAAATTTTAGCATTCCTTACCGACGTATGCAACATGATAATTACTTTGAAGCTGAAACTCTGCGCACTAGAAAGGGTAAAGGATTGCGCCACATTTCACACGTAAAACCGTTTCTTGAAAGACAATCTGATTTTAACTTTGTCTTTGCTATAAAATTTTTCACTTCATATTACTAGCATGCTTTTCCAGACACTTACAAACTGTAACGTGCAACAATGTTTTGAATTAACTATCCAGTCTAGAACATACGGAACATATTTAGACAGTAATTAGGAATGCATTGTTGTAGTGAACAGACGGCACAGTGTTATTGTGTGTCTACATTCTTACTTGTTAGTTGCACGATTACATAACGACTATAAGGCTTACATACTTATACCAGTACTGCTAATGAGACTTTACTGCAACATTTTGGTTTATTTGCAAATACATTATGGATTTAAAGTGCCTTCTCAGAGATACCAGATGACACAGTGGTTAGTTTATTTGTCAGCTACACGATTGTATCACGACGCTACTAATATGTGACACAATTTACATTGTTGCTTTAGTGGTGTATCTGTTTTATATCTGCACAGTTTTTCTGAATTCTTCTGGAAAGGAAAACATGGTTTAGTAGTACCTTTTGTGGTATAGCTACAATGAGACAGACTTTTCTGTAGCACAACAATACGTTACTGTACAGTACTTACTTCATCACGGCAATAAGCGTAACAACTACGATATCTATATGCACAGCATTCGCTTTTGTTTATTACGAGGTAAGTACATCGACTTCTACAGAACTTAGCTTTTGGAGGACTATAATTACGACACTTGGCACATTTTTACCCTTATGTAATGACAGAGATAGTCTTACAACAAGAAGCACAGTTTAGCGCTACAGTACACATATTTGAGTGATTGATTTTGTACTTAAAACATCTATATTTAATGATTTTTTTAATACAATGATACAAAGGTTTTCTGTGATACATTTGATTCCATTGCTGTAATCTGTAACACCTGAGGGAATAATTACATTAATCCTCAGGGGGGTACAAGCTTACTTTGTGTACCATGTGTTTGGCAAGCACAAGGAGCTCTAGCTAATATGGTATTTGCTTATACAACTTTACACATCGGTACCATGTTTCTCTAACACAGCTGTCTGATTATTTAACAGAGATACAAACATTTTTTTACTACGTCAGTGACACGTGTTTATGCAATTACACAGATGGATAATGTCACACTTATGAAATTGTATTTTGTCTGCACTATGTGAACTGTTCATATTTTTTGGAACCATTGTGATACTATGAGAGCTTTGAATGATATATTTGGTATGGGATTTGAGGTATATGACACTATAAAAATGAGCAGAGAATTTTTTTTAGGTTTTGAAATTATTGCAGAAAGCTACGACATTTTTGAGATTTTACTGAGGTGTTATGATGTTAGTATTACGATGACGATGTGTATTATGCTTTGAGGTATGTTTATTATCAATAAGCTAATGCTATATGAGGAATTTGATTATGTTACGTATTTATTATCATGAAATATTGAAGAAGTGTCTACGAATATGTATATGTGTAATAAAGTAAGGAATAGTGAGTAGTGGTAAGGAAACCAAGAATCATACATTAAGAGTTATGAAATGTGTGTATGTGCTTGTATGTATCACAATGCCAGCGAAAATTTTTTGGACACTGTTATATTTATAGGATTTTGTTTCTACACATTTGTAACGCAAATCTTCGACCTGTGAAATTATTTTATGAGACTCACTGTAGTTCAAACTGTTTTCATAAATATTTCGGTAAGAAAGCTAAGTGACCTGGACATAGTGCATTGCGGCGTCCAGCTGTGCCAGCCGTCTGAAAAAAGAAAGCCATTAGGTGGAGAAAAAAAAGAGGCCATTATCCTCGCCATTGACATTTCTTTGTAGAAAGCGTCGCAAATACGACACGCTCAAACTTTGAAACATATGATTACACTGTCGAGCTCTTAATTTATGATATTTACTAAAATGCCTAATGAAATAATGAGAAACATTTTACATCTACTGTCTTTCTAGTTGAGAGATTGCTAATTTTGTTTAATATCTCATTTCTAGCTGCCCTGCACTGCAGCATTGGTTAAAATAAAATTTAATAGATGTACTAATATAGATATTTTATGTCTACAGATCCAATAAATAATAATTTTATGATCTACTTCCAAGAAAACGAGGGAACATAAATAGACATTTCCCTTCACAGGAATTGCATAAATAATTTTTTTTACGATTTGGTAACTTGTCTGCTAGAGTAAGTTCTCGTGACACATCACTCTAGTGTTAAGATGTGACATAGGTATTAGACATGGCCATCTTTAGTGTAATATTTTTTCTGCTTGAGCTTTGTCAAGATTAGATATAAGTTATTGCATTTGCTGCTGCTGTTTGCCAGGCCGAGTGCTACTGAATTTTACTTTGTATTACTCTGTTAAGCCAGTTTTACTACTGATTTATTTTTGTGTTTCAAATTTTGCGGCAGTCATGTAAGGGTGGCGCTAGTAGCACCACTATGATTATGAAAATTAAGTTTGCTTTAAATACAAGCTGTACTGATCTTCATTGTTAATTGCATTTAAGATTGGACCTGGTGAGTTGACGTCTGTCAAGAATGTCTTTAAGGCGATAAAACCGACATCAACACCTCACTAAACTTGAACTGCACTCAAGCTCGTAAATTAAGGATAATGTTGATACATGGTGAAACAACGCTCTGTTCGGCAGTTTTCGGGATTAAATCACCTCGGGGTATGACCATGCGGTGCATTTAACCTGCTCTCTTTGCACAGTGGCGCTGGCAGCAGTGCACATACGCAGAGATGTGTTGATGCATATAAGAGTAAGATGCAGCGAGTAAGCGGGCAGACATTTTCAGACGTGCTAATTGTGACTGTGCATTGTAAATGGCTCAAAGAACACATATTAATGACGTTATGAGGGGTACAATACAAGGGTGACTGCAGACTGGCCAAACACAGCAGGTCGCAGCACGGGCCCTCCGTGTGCCACAAGTGTGATCTCAACATTATGGCAACGATTCCAGTACACAGGAAACGTGTCTAGGCGCTACAGTACGGGACGTTCACAGTGTACAACACCACAAGAAGACCGATATCTCACCATCAGTGCCCGCAGTGGGCCACAGAGAACTGCAGGTAGCCTTGCTCGGGACATTACCGCTGCCACTGGAACAGTTGTCTACAGACACACAGTCTACAGACGACTGAACAGACATGGTTTATTCGCCTGTAGACCTGCATGGTGCATTCCACTGACCCCATGCCACAGGAGAACCCGTAAAGCCTGGTGTCAAGACTACAGTACATGGTCATTGGAACAGTGGTCCCAGGTTATGTTCAGAGACGAGTCCAGGTATAGTCCGAACAGGTTTTCATTTGCCGTGAACCAGGAACCAGATACCAGCCCCTTAATGTCCTTGAAAGGGACCCGTATGGAGGTCGTGGTTTGATGATGTGGGGTGACATTATGATTGGTGCACGTATAGTCCTGCATGTCTTCCACCTTCCTCCTGATGAATGATAACGCACGGCCCCACCGAGCTGACATCGTGGAGGGGTACCTTCAAACAGAAGATATCAGGCGAATGGGGTGGCCTGCCTGTTCTCCAGAGCTAAACCCCATCGAGTACGTTTGGGACGCTCTCGGTCGACGTATCGCTGCGCGTCTTCAAACCCCTATGATACTTCAGGAGCTCCGACAGGCTCTGGTACAAGAATGGGAGGCTATACCCCAGCAGCCGCTACAACCCGTTGTGCGGCCTGTGGTCGTGTACATGGTAATCGTATCCCATATTGATGTCGGGATACATGCGTAGGTAAGTGGCGTTTTGGAACACAGGTGTTTCGGGACGGATTTCTCAACTTATCACCAATACCGTGGACTTATAGATCTGTGTCGTGTGTGTTCCCTATGTGCCTATGCTATTATCGCCAGTTTTGTGTAGTGCCACGTTTTGTGGCACCACATTCTGCAGTTATCATTAATTTATGAGCATGAGTGTAGGTCGTGTAATAGGGCTACGAGAAGCTGGATGTACCTTGTGCGATATTGCAGAAAGTCTTGGCAGAAATGTAGCCATTATACACGACGGCTAGCAGTGGTCAACATGGACATGTCTCGTCGCAAGGTGATGGGGCTCCGGACAGTCACGGTTCACTACCGAGAGAGACGA
The DNA here is from genome assembly GCF_023864275.1 of Schistocerca cancellata. Taxonomy (NCBI): domain Eukaryota; kingdom Metazoa; phylum Arthropoda; class Insecta; order Orthoptera; family Acrididae; genus Schistocerca; species Schistocerca cancellata. The sequence continues at coordinate 230,178,702 of NC_064634.1, forward strand.
CCATCGTGTTCGGCGTGGGGGTCTCGCACATCGTACTGCAACTGCAGCAACAATTTCGGCAGCAGTTGGCACCACAGTGACACAACGAACTGTAACGACTCGGGTACTTCCAGGACAGTTCCGACCACGGCGACGTGTAGCGTGCGTTGCACTGAACGCAACCCATTGTCATTTGTGATTTCAGTGGCATTAATAGAGAGCTGATTGGAGGTCAGGGTGAAGGTGTGTTGTGTTTTCTGATTAAAGCTTGCTCTGCCTTAGTGCCAATGATGGCCATGTCTTGGTTAGAAGGAGACCAGTTGAGGACCCGCAATCAATATGCCTGCGTTATGGTGTCGGCTGATATTTCGCATCAGAGCAAGACATCTCTCTTGGTTATCCTAGGCACCCTGACACCTAATCTGTACGTCAGTCTGGTGATTCGACCTGTTGTGCTTTCATACAGATACAGTATTTTTGGGTGTGTTTTCCGACAGGATAACCCTCACCCACCTACCGCTTTTGTAACCAAATATGCTCAACAGAGTGTCGACATGTTGCCATGGCTGCTCGATCACCAAATCTGTCTCCAATTGAGAACATATGGGACTTCATGGGACGACAATTCCAGCGTCATCCACAACCAACATTAACCGCCCCTGTGTTGGCTTACCAAATGCAACAGCCATGGAGCTCCTTCCCGCAACTGACATCCGGAAGCTGTACAACAAAATGCCTGTGGCTTTGCCTGCTTGCCTTCAACAGTGTTGGCGGCGACACAGGTTATTGATGTATCAGCATTTCACATTTGCAATGACTTATCTCGCGGTTACATTAATCTGTGATCTTGGAAAGTTGATCACTTATATATATATATTAACTAGACAAATGTATTCCCTAAATTTTATTATTGAGCATGAATTATTTTTTGGTGCTCCGATTTTTTACTGTCAGTGTAATCACGTACTTTATTACGTATTTCCCACCTTTCGTGCACTAGGAAACGACTGGCAGTGCTCTTCCAGGACTGAAGCAACACAGCTGTAGTAATTCCCGCTGCCTGGCGATGGATGGTGTAAGCACGTGGCGGCTGGTACTACTGCTCTTGAGTGTGCCTCGCTGCCACCCCATCCCGCTCCCCCCCTCCCCTTCCTTCCCTGATGGGGCCGTGCATTAATCTGGCCGCCCTGATTTGTCTCCTCGGCAGTCCCGTCAGCCGCGACAAGGATTTAGGGCCGCAGAGCACAGGCGGCGCCTGCAGCGTACACCGGCTGGTGGCTGCCCTGTGGTGTAGCTACAGAGACACGGCACTGTGATACTCAGCGCTCCGCCTCAGTCTAGGTATGATACCTAAAAATTATGCAACAGTACTTGTGACGTTACCTAATGGATATTCAGCTGAGCAGCTTACCTTAACCAACCTTCCATACGAGCAAACAAATTTGCGAATTTACATGATATTTATGAAACCTTAGGTAGTTGGACTACTCACAGCTCGGTTTAAAATGAATGGCTCGATAATGTCGTAGGTTCGAGAAGCACACGTCTGCTTTCATGCACAGTTGCTAACAAGCTTCGAATAACAAGACGTAGCTGTGATTCTGCAGTCACATAATCTGTCCGTTGACTAGAACTGCGAATTAAGAAAATAAAACAGAAATATTTAATTAAAGCTAAATGGGTAATTGATAACAAGGGCTCCATTGCAACGCATGTAATTGATGCAGACGACAGTAGACGATTTTGCTGAAAATTACGACTATGGTAGCAGAATCACCAAGCTAAATAGTCATCCATGATGCGTGAAACACTAAGACAATTTCGCGATTACAGTGTATGAAATATTTCCTGGGGATTCAGTATAGCAATTTGCACGATAATGCGAGAGCGATTACGAGCAAGAAATAGTACTCCGTCTATTCTCAATTCCGAGATGCAAGCTGGAAGTTGATGTTCTGCGCTTGAGCACATCCAGACCTCGCGAATGTTAGTTCATTAAAAAATTTAAGCATTGGAGCCGCTGTTCACCGCTCAGAATCAATCACCGACACATTTGAATAACACACGTTACCACAGGCAGGCCTTCCTTCTTCCAGCACAAGCGTAGAATTGTCCAGAATTGCAGATTCGAGTGCGCGACTCAAAAGGGTATCTTTCTCCTCTTGATTCCAGTAAAGTGCCGCCACTGTCTCTCATTAGCTGAAGGCCACCTGCACGAAAAGTGCATCGTTCTTACGTTCTACAGATGCTATTGTGACTCAACTTAAACACTTACTGCACTGATCTAATAAATTGCAGTAAAATTTAATTAAACAAATTTTATGAAGGTTCGGTCACAGTAGGACAGTTCATAATAAATGTAAATAAAGGTTTGCTCATAAATAATTAAGCTAGCATCCTGCGCCTGCGTGCTGATGTTAAACTACAATAAAATGTCGTTAAATGTTGTTTAAACAATTTCTTATGTCTGCTTGATAGAAGCATCTTATGGCAGTCTTTCAAATGGTGGTATCAGCTAGCAAATTTTCTAACCCCCGCCCATTTCGCACCGAACTTTATTATTCGCATACGCTGAAGATGAAATTATATTTAATTAGTCCAGCATAATAAATAATTCAGTAAATGAAGCAGGCAAAAAGGAATACACCGTCTCAAAAATGAGATCAACAGGAAGTGAAAAATGGCTAAACAGGGATGGCTAGAGGACAAATGTAACGATGTAGAGGCTTATCTCACTAGTGGTAAGATAGATACTGCCTACAGGAGAGTTACAGAGACCCTTGGAGAAAGGAGAACCACTTGCATGTATATCAAAAGCTTTGATGGAAACCCAGTTCTAAGCAAAGTAGGGAAAGCAGAAAGATGGAGGGAGTGTATAGACGGCCTATACAAGGGCGATGTACTTGAGGACAATATTATGGAAATGGAAGAGGATGTAGATGAAGATGAAATGGGAGATATGATATTGGGTAAAGAGTTTGACAGAGCACTGAAAGACCTGAGTTGAAACAAGGCCCCCGGAGTAGACAATATTCCATTAGAACTACTGACAACCTTGGGAGAGCCAGTCCTGAGGAAACTCTACCATCTGGTGAGCATGATGTATGAGGCAGGCGAAATACCCTCAGACTTCAAGAAGAATATAATAATCCCAATCCCAAAGAAAGCAGGTGTTGACAGATGTGAAAATTACCGAACTATCAGCTTAATAAGCCACAGCTGCAAAATACTAACGCGATTTCTTTACAGACGAATGGAAAAACTGATAGAAGCCCACCTCGGGGAAGATCGGTTTGGATTCCGTAGAAATGTTGGAACACGTGAGGCAATACTGACCCTACGACTTATCTAAGAAGCTAGATTAAGGAAAGGCAAACCTACGTTTCTAGTATTTGTAGACTTAGAGAAAGCTTTTGACAATCTAGACTGGAATACTCTCTTTCAAATTCTGAAGGTGGCAGGGGTACAATACAGAGAGCGAAAGGCTATTTACAATTTGTACAGATAGCAGATGGCAGTTATAAGAGTCGAGGGCTACGAAAGGGAAGCAGTGGTTGGGAAGGGAGCAAGACAGGGTTGTAGCGTACCCCGATGTTATTCAATCTGTATGTTGAGCAAGCAATAAAGGAAACAAAAGAAAAATTCGGAGTAGGTATTAAAATCCGTGGAGAAGAAATAAAAACTTTGAGGTTCACCGATGACATTGTAATTCTACATCTACATCTATACTCCGCGAGCCACCTTACGGTGTGTGGCGGAGGGTACTTATTGTACCACTATCTGATCCCCCCTTCCCTGTTCCATTCACGAATTGTGCGTGGGAAGAACGACTGCTTGTAAGTCTCCGTATTTGCTCTAATTTCTCGGATCTTTTCGTTGTGATCATTACGCGAGATATATGTGGGCGGTAGTAATATGTTGCCCATCTCTTCCCGGAATGTGCTCTCTCGTAATTTCGATAATAAACCTCTCCGTATTGCGTAACGCCTTTCTTGAAGTGTCCGCCACTGGAGCTTGTTCAGCATCTCCGTAACGCTCTCGCGCTGACTAAATGTCCCCATGACGAATCGCGCTGCTTTTCGCTGGATCATGTCTATCTCTTCTATTAATCCAACCTGGTAAGGGTCCCATACTGATGAGCAATACTCAAGAATCGGACGAACAAGCGTTTTGTAAGCTACTTCTTTCGTCGATGAGTCACATTTTCTTAGAATTCTTCCTATGAATCTCAACCTGGCGCCTGCTTTTCCCACTATTTGTTTTATGTGATCATTCCACTTCAGATCGCTCCGGATAGTAACTCCTAAGTATTTTACGGTCGTTACCGCTTCCAATGATTTACCACCTATGGCATAATCGTACTGGAATGGATTTCTGCCCCTATGTATGCGCATTATATTACATTTATCTACGTTTAGGGAAAGCTGCCAGCTGTCGCACCATGCATTAATCCTCTGCAGGTCTTCCTGGAGTACGTACGAGTCTTCTGATGTTGCTACTTTCTTGTAGACAACCGTGTCATCTGCAAATAGCCTCACGGAGCTACCGATGTTGTCAACTAAGTCATTTATGTATATTGTAAACAATAAAGGTCCTATCACGCTTCCTTGCGGTACTCCCGAAATTACCTCTACATCTGCAGATTTTGAACCGTTAAGAATGACATGTTGAGTTCTTTCTTCTAGGAAATCCTGAATCCAATCACAAACCTGGTCCGATATTCCGTAAGCTCGTATTTTTTTCATTAAACGTAAGTGCGGAACCGTATCAAATGCCTTCCTGAAGTCCAGGAATACGGCATCAATCTGCTCGCCAGTGTCTACGGCACTGTGAATTTCTTGGGCAAATAGGGCGAGCTGAGTTTCACATGATCTCTGTTTGCGGAATCCATGTTGGTTATGATGAAGGATATTTGTATTATCTAAGAACGTCATAATACGAGAACACAAAACATGTTCCATTATTCTACAACAGATTGACGTAAGCGAAATAGGCCTATAATTATTCGCATCTGATTTATGACCCTTCTTGAAAATGGGAACGACCTGCGCTTTCGTCCAGTCGCTAGGTAATTCTGTCAGAGACAGCAAAGGACTCGGAAGAGCAGTTAAATGGAATGGGCAGTGTCTTCAAAGGAGGATATAAGATGAACATCAACAAAAGCAAAACGAGGATAATGGAATGTAGTCGAATTAAGTCGGGTGATGTTGAGGGAATTAGATTAGGATATGAGACGCTTAAAGTATTAAAGGAGTTTTGCTATTTGGGGAGCAAAATAACTGATGATGGTCGAAGTAGATAGGAGATAAAATGTAGACTGGCAATGGCAAGGAAAGCGTTTCTGAAGAAGAAAAATTTGTTAACATCGAGTATAGATTTAAATGTCAGGAAGTCGTTTCTGAAAGTATTTGTATGGAGTGTAACCATGTATGGAAGTGAAACGTGGACGATAAATAGCTTAGACAAGAAGAACATAGAAGCTTTGCAAATGTGGTGCTACAGAAGAATGCTGAAGATTAGCTGGGTTGATCACATAGCTAATGAGGAGGTATTGAATAGAATTGGGGAAAAGAGGAGCTTGTGGCACAACTTGACTAGAAGAAGGGATAGGTTGGTAGGACATGTTCTGAGACATCGAGGGATCACCAATTTAGTATTGGAGGGCAGCGTGGAGGGTAAATTCGTGGAGGGAGACCAAGAGATGAATACACTAAGCAGATTCAGAAGGATGTAGGCTGCAGCAAGTACTGGGAGATGAAGAAGCTTGCACAGGATAGAGTAGCATGGAGAGCTGCATCAAACCAGTCTCAGGACTGAAGACCACAACAACAATTGATAACAGCTACTTTCATAATAAATAAATTAGATACAGGTGAGTATGTTTCAGGGATGATAGCTGTAGTGCAATGCTGTCATTTGAGATATTGTTTCAACGTTTCAATGTTGTTAATTCAAAGGTTCATTGTGGAAATATTTAGTCACTGTAAAACATTAACTTTTCTAGTTTTAAGTAATTTAAAATATAATTGATTCGTTCGATGTGCCTCATTTTTCTCAGGCTGCAGATGCCTTTAGATTTCCTTTATTATGTAACGTGATTGACTATAAAATTTCCGAGAGCTGTAAGTAGCTATATTTCAGACAGTCCTGAAGTCCGCCATTTCTGGTACATCTTCTCCACACACCATGCGAGCAACTGTCGTCCAGCTGCCCTCGTTTTAGGATTTATCTATTTCGGGCTGCGCTGTATGCCTTGGCACCCGAACTCGCCAGGAGCGCCCGCCGAATCTCACTCACCCAGACAAGCTAATTCACCTCTCTTCAGTACCCGACATAGACGACCGAATAACTAGTCCACATACTCGCACCGTTACGTACTAATTCATTCCTGTTACGAGAGCACCAGTAAGCAGTAGAGAAACAGCTCGAAACTGTTTGAAATTACCGTTCCTGAGTGCTCTTGCGGCGAAATGTTCTCTATAGTCAAGAGACGAACACATCTAGTCATACCGAACTCTCAGGTAAACCTCTGTGTTCCTGACACTGTCACGTCGATTAATTTATGGTTGTCCGTCTTCTTGCATGGACGAGAGGCTTCACCTGATGATATACGTGAGAAAAAGTACCACCACAGCAGTAACTTGAGAGTGTCTTTATTCTATCGCACTTCTAGTTTCGGGGGCACATTAATGCCATCCTCAGGAGGTACCACTGCCAAAGGATCATTTGATTTCCTTGGTGCATTTACTATGGGATCCTTGTTGCTAGACCGCGTTGGCTAATAACAAGGATCCCACAGTAAATGTGCCAAGGAAATCAAATACTCTTTTGGCAGTGATAGAATCTGAGGATGGTGGCAATGTGCCGCCGAAACTAGTCGTGCGATAGAATGAAGACACTCTCAAGATGCAGGCTGTGGTGGTACGTTTTCTCATATAGTCTAGGTGTTATAATGGAAAGCTGTAGGAAATGGGGCGAACACGTAACGTCAGTGGTAGGTTTATAGGGAGAATTTTTAGGAAAGTATGGCTCAGCTGTAATGGAGACTACGTGTAGAACAATAGTGCCACACATTCTAGAGCACCGCTCTAGAGTTCGGGATCACCGTAAGGAGATATTAAAGGAAGACATCGAACCATTTCAGAAACATCCTGCTGGATCTGTTACCGATAGGCTCGATCAACACGCGTGTAGTACATATATATGCTTCATGACCTCAGACGGTACTCCCTGGAGGGAATATGAAGTTTTTTTTCGCGAAACAGCATTGAAAAAGTTTAGAGAATCAACTTTTGCGGCTAGGTTCCGGATACGTCTTGTTCCGCCAACATATATTTCGCGTAAGGACTGCAAAGTGAAGAGAAATTAGTCCTCGACAGAGGCATATAGGCACTCTTTTTTCCCCCCCTCTCTATTTTGGAGTGACAGTAGAAAAAAGGAATTGGAACGTCCCCTTAGAAACACTTATGAATTACTGTGCTGGAAAACCTCTTACGTTATTTGCTTTTCAAACAGCTGAGCAAAATTGAACGTACTCAGACATTTCGGTCTTTACCTATTCTGATCAACACTAAACTGACACACAATATTTTTAGCGCAACGTAATCTGACTTTCAATAATTCCTACAAAAGAATGGCCCTGATTAACAATAACCTATACCTTTCATGAATCACTTACCTCACAAAAAACTTCGTTACTCGAATTACTGTAATAAAGCGAGCGCCACTACTGCCAGCTAAATAAAAGATTCAAACAACTGAAGGCACTAACTACTGATTGGCATAGTTAGCAAATGAAAGATTTTGATAGAGAGCAAACAATGTATTTACCTTAATAGTATTCAAAAGTCATAATATATATAGCAGTTCATGACATCCAGTCTTACAAATTTACTGTTTTTGATGAACACACATCCAGATCATCCGCTCTCACAACTCAGCCATTTCTCTCCCCACATCCACCACTACTGGCGGCTCACCTCCTACTGCGCAACGCTACGCGCTTTTCACAGCCGACTGCCCAACACTACAATAGCAAATTGAAACAATGCCAACCAGCCACAGACTGCACATAGCACAGTCAGTGATTTTCATATAGAGCGCTACGTGGCGTTACCAACATAAAAGCCTAGACACCCTACTTACAGAATGGCTGCTGGTACTGTTGGAATATACTCTCCACCGTGCCCCGTGTGGTGGCTTGTGAAGTATGTACGCAAATGCAGAGGGCCCTGTAATCCGACTTCTCCCGAAGTATCCACTGCACAGTGAACTGCAGCTCATTTGTTTTCCCCGCTGCTGGATGTGTGCGTGATTTATCAATAGGACACGCGAACAGTCGATAGCAACAAGCCAAGCTTGTCGACGAACGCCACTACTGGCCAGCGGTGGGCAGCTGCGTTGAAGTGGAAATGAATTTGAAACGGCCAGTGAAGCACTACTGGCAACAAGGTCGACGAAGAAGAGAAATGAAGCAGGTAGGCTGGAGCGGTGCAGCGAGGCTGCTGCTGGACGGATGGCTGAGGCATGCCGTGGCTTGCAGTCAACATGGGCACCGTTGCGGCTGGACGGTGCTTGGCTTCGTGTATCCAAGGAAAACAGTGCAATCTATAGTGAAGAGTTGGCTACTTTAGCGTGTTTGCAGGTACGACGGAGGAGAGGGTGTTTGGTGAGACCAGTGCCAGGTTGTAGTGCACAGGTCTGGAAAATTTGGAAATATTTGGTGTGGTCTTATGGAACCAAACTACTGAGATCATCGGTCCTTAAGGGGAGCCGGAGGTGCCTATGCTGCCCATGTTAAAATCACGAAGTTTGAGGATCATTTATGAATAAACTACCAAATAGAAAATTTTGAATTTTTTTACATATAGAGTGGTTTAGTATGGCAGTTATGACAGAGGGATTTTGGAGTATCTTTTCTAGTTTCCTTCCAATAATTTTTTTTCTAATGACCCAAATTTCTTTACAAACAATTGCTTTATAATTAAACTGAAATGAAACTACTGAACATATTGCCAAATGGCTGTGTTACAATGTAAGTTTGACCACTTGGAGTGCTGTATAAAAATTTCATCTCTCTAGCTTGAGTGGATTTTGAGAAAATGTTCCTTATATTCAAAAAATTCTAATTTACAGGAAATGGCTATCAAAGTTTCTCAATACATTCCTGCACTATAGGATGGAGGGTCTTCTTCTTCATCCTCAAAAAGCTTCCTCTTCTGTCTTCTTTTCTGGCCTGTTGTTCCATCATACTTCATATGCCTTTCTCTTCTTTCTGGTCCTCTTATCCTTTCTCTGTCAATATATCTTAGTGCTCGTACAGCGTTCACCCCAGCTGTAAATCCTAATGCCTTCAGAACTTCACACTTCACACAGTTCCCATGGTTGTAGGTTGCTATTGCATCATAAATGCCAAAGTGCAGTGTTTTTATGCTTACAAACACCCTTTTAGGAATCACTTTCCAAATCAAATTGCTTACGCTCTCATTAGGATTCTGCGTCTTTCCGTGTAGACATTTGTGTAACAATTCTGGCAGTGCTAAGTCATGAAAAATTGTTTTTATTGCATTTATCACAGCTGCTGGCAAACCATGTTTGTGATCATTGTCCATCTTTGCATTATATTTGCACCAGGAATCTTTTGGGCACAGGCTGTGTTGAGGGTATTCATTGGAAGAGGCAGTATGAAGGAACAATGCCCACCATGCTTTTCGCATGTCACTAATATTACTAGTATTTTGCCTTATTGCATACCCATAGTATCTCTGTAGACGTTCAATCACCTCATCAGTAAGCCTTCCTCTCCCTCCTATTGTCTTTCCATCACTGATCTTACTTGAACCCAAAGTTTGTTTGAGCCTTTGAAGCCGTGCGCCCATACGCTTTCGCACATGGCCAGTGCTTTGCAACTTTTCAACTACAAATTCATTTCCATATGGTTTCAGTTCCTCTATAGTCTTGAAACCTTTGGAGTCACCATTCCCAAGGTAGTATTTGCTAGAAGATGTCACAGGCCTATGGCCGGCCATGTGTTGCTTAGCAGAAGAACGCACTGTTTCAGTAATTGTAGTATCGAAACTTGGAATTAGTGTTAATTTTCTTTTCCCTACGTTCTTCCTCTTTATATATACACGGTTACTAAAACGTGGCATCGTAAGCAGAACAACGCTTTACACAAGAAGTATAATACTACAAACAACAGGCGCAACACTGAACTAATTCGAAACGGTAAGCAGCAAAGAGACGATGTTCCGCGCTCTTAGCGCTTCATTTGTCACAGAAAACAATGTAGCCAACCCTTGCACACTCGCTGCATGCGTAACATAAGGCGCTGTACGCGTAACAGGCCGAGAAAATCCCAAGCAGTTCGCCAGGAAGTCACGAGAGGGTGTTAGATGCATTCAGCGGCCGCCCATTTCCTCTGCAGGCGTGGGGGAAAATGGTAATAGCTCCACTTCTAGGGCGAGTAGAACAATAATTCAAAGTTTACATTAAAAAGGAATGTTCCAATTAATTTTCGGTAGCAAAAAAAATCGTAATTTTTTGGATTTGACCACCTTCGACTCCCCTCAAGTTTACACACCACTTAATCTGACTTAAACTAACTTGGCTAAGGACGACACGCACACACACCCATGCCCGAGGGAGGACTCGAACCTCCGACGGGGAGAGCCGAGCGGACCGTGACAAAATGCCCCAGACCACGCGGCTACCCCACCCGGCCATAGGTCTGGCCTTACAATCATAAACACGACGCAGCCTTCAGGTCTGGTCTATTGAGCTGAAGTTGTTCTGTCTGGTCGAAGTGTTTCTTGTGAAATTTTATTTACCATTACGGTTCGATGTCTTTGTTTTACCGTTCTCTTGTTCTTTGAGCAGCGGAGTGTACATATAACACCCCGGCAAGGATAGTGACACGAGTCAAAAAGGGCAGTTTTTAATTTATGTCACGGAAAAGTACGTGTGAAGTGCCCCAGTGGGCACAAAAAACGTTACATCTTTATCTCGCAATTTGTGAACTTCAAGGCATTATTATCATTTTTGTTGTAGGCTACTTCATGATTCATGACGGCAAGAACAGACAGTATCAATCCAGTGCTGCTGCTGGCTGGTTTGGATGGGTCATTCACGACAATAAGTTGAATGTTATGTGTATTATAATTTATTAATACAATGTCGGTATTTATACAATGTCACTTATACAGTGTCACTATCTTACATTGCAAGGTCCTTCAGACATGTATGCAGACACTAGGTTGACAGTTGTTGTAAATAATTCGGAAGTTCATGCGTTGGAGCGAATGAGAAGAAAGTGGAAATTTCTGTCACAAAGTAAATTCATATGGAGTCCCTATTCCCCGCGAAAGTACTACTACGTTATGGAAACCCATTTATGTTTCTATGTTTTCGGAAATTGTGTTCCTTACATTGCATCTAATTGAAGTTCATTACTAAATTGTACTAATTTTCGTAAATTATATTTTTCCATTTTGTATTATTCTAATAAAACAGTTTGTCTTCTACTTTATTTTACCTTAAATACTTATTTTGTTTGATGGAAGTTCGAATGTTGTATTATATTTCAGTAAGTGAAATAAAATATTATTTGGAGTGCCAAAGTGGCAAAAGTACGGTGTTCGTTGAGCGGTAATAACAAAAAAACGTTTTTAGAAAAGCAATGAAAATGACACAGCTCAAAGAAATAATTAATAATTGCCTCATAACACCTCACATTCGACGAAAACACAAGCACATTTTCATATTAGTATTGTGTAGAGTATAATGGAATTTACAGCCGGAAATACTAACTTGAAATTTAAACGAAGCTTCTATTACTTGAATGTAAATTTTATAGAATTGTTTGAGCCGATTTTTTCAGGTATCGATTTTTGATTTGTGTCACGGTACTTGTCGGGGTGCGATATGATTCGTTTTACTGTGAACTACTTTTTCTCTCTTGTATGGGCAGATCAGCATTAAGTAAGGAGTCGACGTTGGTTGGGTTCATTTTAGGATGTGCTTCTCGGTATTCTCGTATTCCGCTTTTATAGTGTGCTTTTAATTGTGAACAATAGCTCATTCTCCTTTTATTGTGAGGCTAAATTAGTTCACTGTTCCATTAGGTTTTAGTGAATTATTTTGGTGTGTTGACCGGCCCTTCCACTTCACTTACAGTTGATTGGTTACAGGTGGGCCAGTCATTTACAAATGTATTATCTCGCATTAAATCTTAAACGATATGTTGTTAACCTGAGTTCTGAGTTCATTTGGTTGTTTCTTATTCTATATGCACTCTGAGATTTTTGTGCTATTAATAAATTGAATTACATTTTCTTATGACAGCACCCAGTCACTATACACTTCCCTTCTCCTGTGCCACAGTTGGTAGCTTTTCCTGCACAACGGCTGGTAACTGAACGTATTTTTGTTGTGTTGACGTGGTAATAATAGGTTATAAATAATTTCGGTTTGTGTCGTTGCGCTCGCTGGTTTTGTGTGTTGCAGGATTAAGAATTAGGAATGTCATAGGGGTGTGTTGCTTGTGGAAGGACTAGTTTACCGATGAAGTTGCCCCGCCTGTGGGGCTTACGAGTTGACCCAACAGCTTCGCCAAGGAAGTGATAGAGCCAATGCCGTTAACGTGAGGGGAGCAGCAGAACATGAGTAGCGAAACTGCTACCATTTGCCGGCCGTAGTGGCCAAGCAGTTCTAGGCGCTTCAGTCCGGAACCGCGCTGCTGCTACGGTCACAGGTTCGAATCCGGCCTCGGGCATGGATGTATGTGATGTCCTTAGGTTAGTTAGGTTGAAGTAGTTCTAACTCCAGGGGACTGATGACCTCAGATGTTAAGTCCTATAGTACTTAGAGCCTTTTGATCTCCTTTTTTTCCATACAATCTCGTCAGTCTTGACTGCAGCCATCTTAAGTAGCTCGCCATCCTACTCACAGTTAAAAAGGTCTAGGATGATTTATTAGACGAACTCTTTGAATCCAGAATGAGATTTTCACTCTGCAGCAGAGCATGAGCTGATATGAAACTTCCTTGCAGAATAAACCTGTGTGCCGGACAGAGCCTCAAACTCGGGACCTTTGCCTTTCGCGGGAAAGTGCTCTGCCGTCTGAGCTACCCACGCACGACTCACGGCCCGTCCTCACAGCTTCACTTCTGCCAGTACCTCGTCTCCTACCTTCCAAACATTACAGAAGATCTCCTTCAAACCTAACAGAACTAGCACTCCTGAAAGAAAGGACATTGCGGAGACATGGCTTATCCACAGCCTGGGGGATGTTTCCAGAATGAGATATTCACTCTGCAGCCGAGTTCGAGTCTCGGTCCTGCACACAGTTTTAATCTGCCAGGAAGTTTCAACTCATTGAGTAATTTGCTAGTCTTAATTAATGGATGTTATACAATAAAGTGAAACCATAAGGTTTCCGGACATGGTCTACTCAGATAGAAATAATACTGATTGATTTGTTGTCAACTATATCGCTGAAAGGCAGTAGGTTCAAATTAGATGCGATGGAGAAAGAATGTGGCAGTCGGATGAGAAAGTTAGAGGCTCCACGTGTTAAGACGGGACAGTGAGATGAACAGTTCGCTAGGTTACCTCATCCTCTCTTGTGGATGGTGGATGAAGCAGAGTTTTCTGTGGATTCGATTCTGGGAATTGTGCAGTTCCGTTACTTTTTGCTATCATTGATCAAACAGAACTAGGTGTTCGGATTCGGAGATGTAGAAATTCTTCAGATGTTATACCCACACGCTAAGGGAAGTCTGATGTAGTGGAGGACTACTGTTAAAATTTCAAAAGACTCGGTCTGGAGCTTCCTTGAACAGCTGTGTAGGCACGATATTACGGCTATGGCTATGAGACGCCTAACACGCAGACATGGGCGTGAACAGAATCTGAAGGAACCGCTTGGGCAATAAGTAGGGTGCGAAAGATGTCCAAGCGTTGCGTCTTTCACATAAGGAGGTAGGAATGGCAAACAACGTTACAGGGGGAATTAAATCAGTAGACGGGTCTCATATTTGCGCAAACGCGCAGAACCGTGCGAGATGTAGAAGTATTAGCCATCAAAATCGATGGCATTAAGTATGTTAATCAAGGTTAGGGTGCAGGAAATGAGAAAGCTTTGGGAATAGAGGAAACGATGGACTGGTTCAGGAGGTGAGGTCAAGTTTTTGCCACCTTTGTGGCATGGCAGGGCACTTAAGGGCAAATTCTCCATAGAAAATAGCAGAAGCTGATAAGACCTGGTTATGGCTTCGCAGGGGCGTGGCACAAGGTATTACATCGGACACTGCCCCACGTGACATCAAGGTGACGTTTGCGCAACAGAGAAATGTAAGCGTTTATATGCTTTGAGATCGATTATGACCTGTTGTCTGCCCTCCTGAATATGAGTGGCTTGATAACTGGTTTAGGTGAAAAGTGTGTCCGAATCCATCATGCAAAGTGTGGGCGGGTGGAATTGAGTCAGGAGGTCGTTTGATGTGTTACTATTAATTCCAGCTCATTACATATGTTAGGCTGGGTGTCGGCCAAATTAATAATTCTTGATTTTACATGAAGGGTTTAGTTGTTGGTTGCTGAAGCACTGTCTACTGATATAATTTTGGGATCTGATGTCATTTGGGTGCTGTGGTTAATTAGTAATTGGGGAGAGCACCAATTAATGCTTCTGTTCTGCAGGAATAAAACATACTTCTTTTACCCGCACTGTGAATTACCCATGGCATCTGTCAAACAGAGGCAAGGGGTGGTAGATGGCTTGCAGATACATCACCTAACCCGGACCAGGGGCCCCAGTTGAACGAGGTGTACGATGATTTCATGGAAGCCTCAGCCGCAGGCTGTGACTCAAGAACCTGGTTAAACAGTGAAAGACGTGCCATATGCCCACTGTATCGATTGTCACCACCACAGATGAAAGAACTAAGGCGTCTCAAGGCAAAATGCTACAACAGGGGACCATACTGCCATCTATATCGCCATACTTATTTTTAATAGCCAGACCATTGAGTAACAGAATCGGACCTCCACACCGTTTCTGACTGGTTCGCTGGTTCTAGTTAAAAGGGGAAAGATTAACAGCCAAAGCATGCAAGCTTTAAGTCGCATTTCCAGAAACGTCTATCTGCGGGCATGTCCAGCTTGCACCTAGGCTGTTACTGAGACTGTAAGGAAATTTCCCAAAATTCTCCAAGAAAATCTATAAAACTCATTTCAAAATATTTTTAAATGATTGAAAATTGTTCAAGGACACATAAGCTATTTTCCCTCATTAGGTAATACAACCGGTTTCACATAATTAAAGGTGGTACTACAGCTGATAATAACTTTTCACTTCATAAGAGAAGACAAACGGTACGATATCGAAACATTAAGGTAGTAAGCCGATTAGCTGCATAACCTCTTAAAAATTTGATCATCGAATAGCTAAACTGCGAATCATACACCGTAAAGTGAACATAGAAAGCATCAAACAACAAACAAAAGCTGTTTTATAATAGACTCAGTGTCTAAAGTTGTCTTCTTGTTAAACGTGGTCCGCATGTTAACACTTAGTACACGTAAGGCCTCTGTCATGTGGTTGAAATCATAGTTGGAACTGCCTTAACAACGTTTAGCATTGTACTTGATAGTAGCATGAAAGCCGAAATCTGGATAGTGAAAAAAGATAAATATAGTAATACAGAGTCAAATGGTAGATTGTTCTTTTGAAGAAAGAACAATAACTAGGTAAGCGACTAGCATGTCAGCGTTTCAATTTGAGGTGATCCATATGCGGAAAACCGATGACGGTTTGAGTAGAATCAGCCAAAGGGATCCTGAGGAGGGGGATGATACTGACGTGTTAGAGGACCAAAGGAATGAATCTCAGATCCTATATTATATTAGCAGATTTTCCCACGTTATTTAAATGTATACTGGGTTTCAATACCCTTCATCTACTCAATAACGCCTTCTAATTTGTAGCTCTTGTTTGTTTTTAGACTTGCTAAATAAAATCGCATATTGCACATTCGAGCGAAGAAAGTCATTTAGTGCAGTGTTGAAAATTGTAGCTAGAATACTAATAAGTAAACAAAATGGTTAAAAAGTTTCTTACGCGTCGCTCATAATGCTGTCAGACTTTTATCTTCGACAAAAAACAGAAAAACAGAAAACGTTGTTTTGTTGTCAAGTGGCAATCTGTATAATACATTAGTGAACCTGACAATGCCATGCAATTGCCAAATATGTATGGAAATTTAGTATTCGTTTCAGACTCCTTCACTCCCTCTCTCTGGTCTCTGTCCATCACCTCCTCCCCCTCCTCCTCTCCCTATCCATCTCCTCCTTCCGCCTCTCTCTGACCAGTCCCCACACTCTCTCTATCTCCTCTACACCCCCAGCCCCACCCCCAGCTTCGCACACTCTGACCTTGAGCCTTCCTTACTATTATTGGCAACGAAACCTTGGTTGTTGGGTTGTTTGGGGGAGAAGACCAGACAGTGAGGTCATCGGTCTCGTCGGATTAGGGAAGGACGGGGAAGGAAGTCGGCCGTGCCCTTTCAAAGGAACCATCCCGGCATTTCCTTGGAGCGATTTAGGGAAATCACAGAAAACCTAAATCAGGATGGCCGGTCGCACGAAACCTTGTTGGGAAGGGAAGTCACTTAAAATGAAGTGGTACCATTGTCAAATGGGGTATGAAAAGCCTCTCCTGGTGCTGAATATGTGAAGATATAGTTTTAGCAGTACTATTTCATACAATTTACATCTGCGTACGGGTATAATTAATAAGCTTCGGGTTATTCAGGTTCTAACCGTCAGATGATAAAAAAGTAGTCGTTGTTTAACGTTGTTACCTACAATCTCGCAAAGTTCTTGGCCGTTTTACCTCAGATTTTTACGCTATAGTCTAATAAACGTCTGACAGAGACGCGCAAAGGCTATATATTTTTTTAAAAACTTATGTGGTATTTCAACATTTGCATGTAATATATAATATGGAAAAGCTATTAGAAAATCCCGTAGAGTTCTTGACCGACGTACCACAGATTTTTACACACTACTCTAACAAAGATTCAGACGGACATATACTTTTTACGCAATAATGTACAGGTTTTCTGTGAAAACGGAGTGCCACGAAGAACATGCTGTGCTGTGAAAATGAGCGGTTTAGTTCTGTTTCTCGCAGTTAGTTTTAACTACGATAAAATGGCATTTACACCATTTGACAATGTTATTCATTGCAGAGCAAGCAGTAAACGAAATAAAAGAGAAATTTGGGATAGGAATTAAAATCCATGGAGAAGAAATAAAAACTTTAAGGTTTGTCGACGACATCGTAATTTCTGTCAGAGACAGCAAAGGACCTGGAAGAGCAGTTGAACGGAATGGACAGTGTCTTGAAAGAAGGCTGCAAGATGAACATCAACAAAAGCAAAAAGAGGATAATGGGATGTAGGCTAATTGAATCAGGTGATGCTGAAAAAAAATAGATTAGAAAATGAGACACTTAAAGTAGTAGATAAGTTTTGATATTTGGGGAGAAAAATAACTGATGATGTTCGAAGTAGGCAGGATATAAAATGTAGACTGGCAGTAGCAAGAATTCGTTTCTGAAGAAGAGAAATTTGTTAACATCGAGTATTGATTAAGTGTCAGAAAATCTTTTCTCAAAGTGTTTGTATGAAGTGTAGCATGTACGGATGTGAAACATGAACGATAAATAGTTTAGACAAGAAGAGAACAGAAGCTTTCAAATTGTGGTGCTACAGAAGAATGCTGAAGATTAGATGGGTAGAACACTAACTAATGAGGAGGTACTGAACACAATTGGGGAGAAGAGGAATTTGTGGCACAACTTGTCTAGAAGTAGTGGTGGTGGTTAGTGTTTAACGTCCCGTCGACAACGAGGTCATTAAAGACGGAGCGCAAGCTCGGTTTAGGGAAGGATGGGGAAGGAAATCGGCCGTGCCCTTTCTAAGGAACCATCCCAGCATTTGCCTGAAACGATTGAGGGAAATCACGGAAAACCTAAATCAGGATGGCTGGAGACGGGATTGAACTGTCGTCCTCCCGAATGCGAGTCCAGTGTGCTAACCACTGCGCCACCTCGCTCGGTTTGTCTAGAAGTAGGGATCGGTTTGTAGGACATGTACTGAGGCATCAAGGGATCACCAATTTAGTTTTGAAGGACAGCGTGGAGGGTAAAAATCGTAGATGGAGACCAAGAGATGAATACACTAAGCTGATTCAGAAGTATGTAGGGTGCAGTAGTTACCTGGAAATGAAGAAGTTTGCACAGAGGATAGAGTAGCATGGAGAGCTGCATCAAACCAGTCTGAAGACGACAGCAACAACAGTAGCCTTATTCCTTATATATAAACTTGAACAAAATTTGGAAATACAACCATAAGCTGTTTTTTTTCTATGTTCTTCGCTGCAGCTGTAACGTAACTTATGGCTTATCGAGTTATCGTTAAAATACTACTACAGAATCTGAATCGATTTATCGTTACAGTACTACTACAGAATCTTAATTATCCGAAACATTTTAATACTACTTGATACGGATTATGGACTGACGAGTGGTTTTCAAGTGATGGTCGAACGAGGGTTTTATAAGCTGCCTTCATTGTTGGTGGGCTACATTGCCTGAGGGTCCTTCTAACGAATTTCAGTCTGGCATCAGCCTTTCCTAGGATTAGTTTTATTTTTACACTTTAAATAATCATTAGTGATGGTTCTGGAATCTTTTAACCATACAAATCTAGGTCTTTCTAACTATGCAGACGCAATAGGTTACGTTTTTTTATTGGCTCAGTTGCCACTCCCTGCAACAAGCGTCGATCCTCTGTATATCACAACAGTATTCTATCGTTGGAACTTCTATTTAAAAAACAGCGTCATGCGTGAAAACAACACCTCACAGAACTTTTTAAACTATCCACCACGTCATCTATGTATACTATGAGAAGTAATGATCCAGTATCATCCCGTTTCGGTACGCGGAGAGGTAAATTTAAGTCTGAAGGTTCGTTGAGAATGACATGACATGTTCTGTTTGGTAGAAACTCTTCCGTTCAGTCACACAGCTGGTATGGTATTCTGTTCGCTCGTATTTCATTTATTAGGCTGCAGTGCGGAACTCTGCTGACCGCCTTCCGGAAGTCAAGGAACGCAGCATTAACCTGGATGCCTTTATCTATTGCTTTCTCCGTGTGGAGGACGAAATCATCGAGCTGCAATTAAGACGATCGTTGCTTTCGGAACCCTTATTCATTCCTACAGAGAAATTGAGTTTCAATAAATGTCATAATACGTGAGCGTAAAACATGTTCCATCGCTGTACTACAAACCGGCGTCAGAGGTATAATAGGCTTATAGTTTTGCGGGGATGTTCGACGCTCTTTCCCATACTTCAGGAACGCTTCACACCTCCACAGACCCACAGTACACTGCTCCTGGACGAGGCAGATGTTTTTTTGCATACTCTACATTGAATCGTATTGGTATCACGTCAGGTCCAATTGTCTTTCGCCTATTGAGCGGTCTGAGTATTTTTCCCTCCCGTCGCGTATACACTGTCGGAAAAAAGTTAGTGCTACTGGGAAGTAGTAGATGTACTGACAACCGTTTCAACGCGTCCGCCAACACATTGCGTAGTCGCACAGCTACCACAGCGCCATCTGTGTTTACCCTTTAATATGGAATGACGACAGTGAGAAGGCTCAATATGGTGCAAATTTGTGGAGCAAGCAGACAACCATGCCACAGAGATGCACCTGTGCTTCCTGCAGCCAACTGAGCGAACTTAAAAGCGGTCAAATTGTGACCTCCCTAGTGGCAAGATGGTCCTTACAGGAAACGGCCACGAAAGTTGGTTCTGCTGCCGCAATTCTGCAAAAGGGCTGGTGTCAGTGGTCACGTGTACATTCCCACAACTGTAGACGAGGTTCTGGTCGTCCACGTAGCACAGATGCCCGCCAGGAAAGTTGTATAGTAAGAGCAGCAGTGGCAGATGTTACAGCTACCTTAGCTTGTGATCTTAGACGTGTCAACACGAACTGTTGCGAACCGGTTACTAGCAGTGAGATTGCGGGCACGTACAACGGTACTTTCTCTTCCACTTACGCTACAGCATCGATGTGCATGGCTCAACTGGTCCAGCCACAGAAACAGTGGGAAGATGGAGCGCAGCGCCAAGGTCTTCAGCTATGAAAGAGGATTCCGCCTGCATGCAAGTGATGGTCGTTTGCGCGTATGACGTAGACCTGGTGTGCGGGTCTCGTAGATTTCACCCGTAAGCTTCAAGACCTTTTCATCTTTGATGTTTCAGGAGGGGACGGTAAACAGCGCCCAGTAAGTGCAGAATGTAGCGAGACACGTCCTCTTCCCTATTTTGCGACATGAAGCTGATGTGTTGCTCCAACAGGACAATTTCCGTTCTCTCCTTGCTCATGAAACCCAGTGTGCTTTGCAACATGTGCCAGCACAATCTCCGGACTTGTCTCCAATCGAGGACGTGTCGGATATGATGGGACGAGAGGTGACGTGTGCGACTCTTCTATCAACAATTCTTACAAAATCGAGTGAACAGGTCTAGCAGACGTGGCATAACCTAGCCCAGGACAGCATTCACCAGTTGTATGGTCGACTGAATGCCAGAGTCAGAGCCTGCTTGCCGACCACGAACGCTAAATTAATAGGGCTTTTTTTAAGCGTGGGTCAACTTCTTAGAACGGGGTGTGCTGTTGGTCCATAAATATAGCCGTTTCATGTATTCCGTATGCAGCTTTGCGACAGTAAATTTAGAGAAAATTGGAACCTTTAAAAATTACGAATTAATTTTTTTCTCCAGCACTGTATTTCGATATCTGTCATTTCGGCGTTCGTGCGAGAGTTTAAACAAGAAAATACAGAACAATTCTGCTCAGTGAAAAAGTCAGGGAAGAAAAGGTTAAGTATTTCGTTCTTTTCTCTGTCAACCTTCATTGCGAAACGTTTATGGTCACAAGTGCCTTGATACAGAGCGTCTTCTGTGTACTGATTTAACGTAAGGTCATCACTCCTTAGGATTCTCTGTGAAATCGTTAGACAGAATTTTACATTCATGCTTGGCGCTCCTTACGCAAATTTTGGACTCATTCGGATTTTTTTCTTGTCAGTGAGGGTTTGACTGCGCTTGACTTTGTTTAATATGTATTCGCAATTGTGAATATGGACCACGATCTGCTATATAAGGGAATGACAACAACGATGATTTGTACCGACCAGGACTCGAACCAGGATTTTACGCTTATCGTGAGCGTTCGCCAGCATTCGTACATTCACTAGGCATATTCCTGTATCGTGGAGATGTTATGATTGAATGTCGCTTATGAAGTGACGGTGGATAAATACGATATTGCAGGGTCTACGTTGTTCAGAGGTACGATGGAATATTCCTTTGGTCTTGAATGCGTTTCCGAAGGTACATTGCATCACATTTCTGAACAATACAGCACTGCAGTATCGCTTTAACTTTCAGTGAGACTCTTCCTTGGACCAAGAAAAAGTAAACAGATGTGTCGCAAACAAAGGACGAGAGACAGTATAACAATTACCATGTCCGTGTTACATAGACAGTACAAGCAAGTGATTAGAGTTGACCCTTCTATCCAAGTTGCTAGTCTTTAAGCTGCTGTAGAATTGGGCCGCAACCAGTAGGGGCGCGGCGCTTATGTCCTCTACGCATAGGGGACGCTGCTGTTGCGTTGTCGTCTTGGAGAGCGGTCGGTCAGCGTACGGTTGGCTGGCGACTTCTCGCAGCCCTCTCTGTCCTGTCGTTCCCGACTGGCATGCCGGCGCTTGACCTTATATCGCAAGACAATATGTTGAATCGGACTTATTATGAGATTTCTTCCCAATCTGGTCTCACACCTTACGATTTACTAAATTTTGCGCAAAAGATTACGGCCAATGACATACTGTTCCATTTGAAACTGAAAGGGCCATTTTCCTTGCTCATCCTTGCGCTATCGTAGGATGTTCTCCATTAGTAATAACCACATCTTCGATTCGAAGTTAGCCGCGCGGGATTAGCCGAGCAGTCTTAAGCGCTGCAGTCATGGACTGTGCGGCTTGTCCCGGCGGAGGTTCCAGTCCTCCCTCGAGCATGTTTGTCCTTAGGATAATTTAGGTTAAGTAGTGAGTAAGCTCAGGGACTGATGACCTTAGCAGTTAAGTCCCATAAGATTTCACACACATTTGAACATTTTGATTCGAAGTTAAAATCTAACCTTATTAACTTCCAAACACTTTCTCCACAATGTTTTTCGCGAACGGCGGCCTTACTACCACCACATCCTCACGCCTGTATAATGGGTCTGTATGTGCTGAACGGTGCCCGGGGACAGGAGACGGAGTTCGGCGCCAGGCGTGGTGTCGGAGCTGGCTGCGCCGGCTGCGCGCGGTGCCACGTGCGGCCGTATTGGCTGTTGAATATTGCAGCAGCGCTGCGCCTTTATTGGGACGTCTGTCGGCCGCGAAGCCTCTGTTTGCCGTCTCCAGAATATTACTGCCTCCTGATGTATACGTCATGAGCCCCGCCGTACTCTTCCTCCCACAGGAGCGTCACGCGTCGCTTCTTCACGGCATTCCGGCATCGGCAGGACCCATGCTCCTCTAGCCACTGCCTTAACATCGTATTCCTTGCTTCTGGTGGCAGAGAAAACGTCTGTAAAGTGGAGTCACATTGTGACAGACGGTACATCAAACTGTCTGGCGATTGCATACACCATTCAGTCGCATTAAAATGATCACCACTGCTGTCAGTCGTCAACGTGCCAGATATCAGTACTATCTGTAGAGGTGTATAAGGCGTGTCGGGTGTGGGATGGTAGGTGGGGCAGGGGACACGAAAAACACTGCAGTCGTTGTTGTAACGCTACAACGGAGCCATTAGTCTGACGTCCAAAGGGGCATGATCACTGGCTTTCGGGCCAAGAGTCGAAGTACCGCCGAAACACCGCCGAAACGGCGGCTAACTTTATGAACTGTTCTGGTGCCACCATGGTTAAATTGATGGCAAATTAACGATATCCAAAACCGGTTCCAAGGCAACAGATGTTCACCACAGGCCACAGATGACAGGGATGAACGACGGCTGCAAAGACATGCGCGTGCCACGTAACGTGCAGTTGTCGAGCAACTGACCGCACAGTTTAACCAGATGGCTTCAACAGTGCCTGCTCAACGACCAGTCAGCGAAAGTTGTTGCGTAAGCAACAGAAGCCTGGTTCGCGCACACACGCTGACAGCTGTTCGTCGGCGATGATGGCAAGAATTTACACGCAATTACCGTAAGTGGGCGCCCACTGTGTGGTAACAGGTAGCGTTTTCAGACGACAGATGGCCGTCGGTGTATACGGCGTGAAACGACTGAAAGCAAACACCGTGCAACAGTCGTCGGAAGGGTCCAGCCCGGAGGAAGGAGCGTTATGGCCTGGGAATATTTTCGTGGCAATGGGTGATCTTGTCATTCTACGAGACATAATGAGTCAATTATGCATCTATCCTTGGGAACCATGCCCATCCCCTCAAGCAGTTTGTTTCTCCTCAACACGAAGTCACCTACTAGGTGGACAATGCAATGTGTCACACGGCTCCCATGGCACATGCTTTGTTCTAAGAAAACCGAGATGAGCTTACCGCACTCCTTAGGCCACTTGTGGGACCTAGTCGATCGGGCTCCTTGCGTCATTGATCTTCAATTGAGGAGCCTAGCACAACTGGCCACCGCACCGGAGTCTGTATGGCTCCATATCCGTTTCGGTACCTTCCAGAACCTCATTAGCTCTGTCCCTGCACGTCTCGCAGCGGTCGCGTAGCAAAAGGTCGTTATTCTGGCTTTTGACAGGTGGCTACTGATGTAACCTCGACCGGAATTCGGTCGCGGGGTGGCCGAAAAAGCGCGGCGGGACCAAATGGAGAGCTGCCCGCGAACAAACAAACGAATGGAAAGGACGGACACGAAACAACGACGGACGATGGAGAGAGACCTTACGACGACAACACGCAAGAAGCAACAGAGCGATAGAGACTACCAAACGAATCCAAGACTTCCACTATCAATGAAAACAAAGAACGAGAAACTCGCTCTCTGTGACCGACGCGGCCGGCCGGTGTGGCCGAACTGTTCTAGGCGCTTCAGTCTGGAACCGCGCGACCGCTGCGGTCGCAGGTACGAATCCTGCCTCGGGCATGGATGTGTGTGATTTCCTTAGTTAGATTTAAGTAGTTCTAAGTTCTAGAGGACTGATGACCTCAGATGTTGAGTGCCGTAGTGCTCAGAGCCATTTGAACCATTTTTTGTGATCGAGGCGATGTGTCGAGACTCACGCAACGATTAGACTCGCTGGCTGAGCGGGAGGCCGTCTCTTAAATACTCTTTCGGGGGGGCGCCGCTAATGGCCGCTGGAACCACGTGTTCCACGGTGGCGCCCTCACCCTACATGCGGGCCAGCACTCGCGCGCCGCCACAGCTTACGGCGCGATGGTGCAGAGACCTCTAGCCGGTCTTCGACGTCCATGACGTCTCGCGGGGATTTAAATTCCGCGGCAAGAGGTACCAGAGCTACATTAATGTGACGGGAAATAAAAAAGCCTCCGAGACGAAGAATATGTTTTGCCCCTTGTCTGTGGTTCTTTTCCTTCAAAGTAAAAATGGCGCAGCTGCACTGTACTGTGGAAAGGCCGGTGAGTGTGGGAGAGCATTATAAATTTTGTCATGAATAGGCCTGTGCGTCACTTTCCGGTTTTTTCGAGTGGTCAGCATCTTCTTCTGTAATATTAACTCTGAAAGTTGAGATTCCCATGTGTATTTCGTAGGGATCCTGTATTTCAGTCACGTGAATAAATCTTCGGAAAAAGTAAAATCCCAAGGAACCAAACTGAAGTTCAGTAGCTACCAATGGCGCCCATACCCGAAAAAAGCAGACGGACACAGCCCCCCCCCCCCACACCCCCACCGGCCCACCCCTCACTGCAATCTTACTCTCAGTAAAAGGGAAAAATAAATGTACTGTAGCCAGATGTTTTTCATTTAACAAAATAAAGTCGATATTACACTGTTTTTTTTTAAGGAACGGCATTGGAATTCTTTGATGGCTACTTACAAGTCGCCATTCGTCTTCTATAATATTAAAAGTACGAGTACTCCTTCTCACCAGGTGTAGGCGCGCCCCTACAAGCTATCGTATAGGCGCCCTTCGCGGTGATGCATTTTCTGGCTCTGAACGTTATGACCACATGAGTATTACTTAATTAAAGCCTGATACAGCAACAGTGGTTCAAATTTTCAAAAAGATGCAACAGTCTCGGCTGTAAATGTTGTAGTAATAACGACGCATTTGGGGCGGTTAGCGTATCTTCAGATTGTCTGTAATCAGCAATATCAGTCTTGTTACATAACTGCTTACGCGCCCTCCTATCTGCACCAGTCAGTGGTATAGCTAAGCTAAAGGTGAGAAGTAAAGTGATTCACCTGCTTCGAACAGCGGAGATTGCATTAAAAACCATAGATATGACGGCGTTAAAGCGAAGTCTGCAATCGTCAAATATAAACATAGGAAAGCCGGGAATGGTAAGTGAGAACTTATCAGTCAAAAGCGCAAAACTCGAACACTAATAAGAAATTAAGTCTGCTTGAGTGCAGAATTAAGAACTAAAAAGAAACTCAGCAAACCATGGCAATATGCGGTGCGAAGATTGTTTAGCAGTCATAGCCATGATTCACAGTGGTAACAAATGCTACTGTAGACAACGAACATAAACTGATCGGTGCTAAATAGGTTATAGAATATAGTGTTATAAGATTGCTATTATTAATTACAGATAATCCGAAGATGCACTAACCACGCCAAGCGCGTCATTGTTAATAAAACGCAACAGAGACGGTTTTCTATTTCTGGTACTCTACATAGATAGATAGGTGGTGCAGAGAGACACAAAACAAAATTCGAGTCCTACGACAGATGTAGTACTGCGAAAGTGCATAATTCGATGCGAATGTCGATTAACGACCTATAACTGACACCGAGAGAACTGCCTCTTATATGGTCTCTTCTCCACCTTCGTCTGAGGGGCACAGGAAGCCCATTCCGTGTTGAGTGTTTTCGAGGATATGAAGAAACTCTACGAACTCTGCTAGACTTCCTTCGAGAGTCTCTGTGAGCAACGTTTCCTTACTTCTTCAGAATTAATAATATTGACAATGATATGAACTATTAATCAAAATGACCTTGGTCCCGGGTTCGGTCCGGATCAGTGCTTAAGTTTTGACTACAAATCGTCAGCAGTATAAGTCACATTCTTTTCACCAATGGTCTTATCAGTGGAGTATGGGGCAGAGTTTCACAAAAATTCGGTTGCCCCTAAAATCAGAACAATTAGCAGTTATCAACGGCATAAGTATGCATAAGTTAATGAAAACCACTGCATTAAAACACACACTGTGTATCCACAAGACATGTGGCTTGCAATTTAGATAGTGTCTTGAGAATTTGTCTTTTGGCAGAAGATTCCGGATTAGTTCCCTTCTCGGGTCTCCGGAAGGGGACTGCCAAGATGAGGGTAACCATGACTAACATGAATTACCAACGAGAGCAAATCATACCACGCGACGGAGTGTGAAATGTCAAAAGTTTCGGTATAATGGGGAAACTAGAAAATCCGACAAGGGAAGTCCAAAGGCTCAATCTATGGAACTCGGCGAAATGAAATGGAAAGGTGATAAGGATTTCTAGTCAGAGGAATATAACATAGTATCAAGAACAGCAGAAAATGGTATGATGGAACTTTTTTTTTTTTTTTTTTGGTCATCAGTCTACTGACTGGTTTGATGCGGCCCGCCACGAATTCCTTTCCTGTGCTAACCTCTTAATCTCAGAGTAGCACTTGCAACCTACGTCCTCAATTATTTGCTTGACGTTTTCCAATCTCTGTCTTCCTTTAGAGTTTTAGCCCTCTACAGCTCCCTCTAGTAACATGGAAGTCATTCCCTCATGTCTTAGCAGATGTCCTGTCATCCTGTCCCTTCTCCTTATCAGTGTTTTCCACATATTCCTTTCCTCTCCGATTCTGCGTAGAACCTCCTCATTACTTACCTTATCAGTCCACCTAATTTTCAACATTCGTCTGTAGCACCACATCTCAAATGCTTCGATTCTCTTCTGTTCCGGTTTTCCCACAGTCCATCTTTCACTACCATACAATGCTGTGCTCCAGACGTACATCCTCAGAAATTTCTTCCGCAAATGAAGGCCGGTATTTGATATTAGTAGACTTCTCTTGGCTAGAAATGCCTTTTTTGCCATAGCGAGTCTGCTTTTGATGTCCTCCTTGCTCCGTCCGTCATTGGTTATTTTAGTGCCTAGGTAGCAGAATTCCTTAACTTCATTGACTTCGTGACCATCAATCCTGATGTTAAGTTTCTCGCTGTTCTCATTTCTACTACTTCTCATTACCTTCGTCTTTCTCCGATTTACTCTCAAACCATACCGTGTACTCATTAGACTGTTCATTCCGTTCAGCAGATCATTTAATTCTTCTTCACTTTCACTCAGAATAGCAATGTCATCAGCGAATCGTATCATTGATATCCTTTCACCTTGTATTTTAATTCCACTACTGTACCTTTCTTTTATTTCCATCATTGCTTCCTCGATGTACAGATTGAAGAGTAAGGGCGAAAGGCTACAGCCTTGTCTTACACCCTTCTTAATACGAGCACTTCGTTCTTGATCGTCCACTTTTATTATTCCCTCTTGGTTGTTGTACATATTGTATATGACCCGTCTCTCCCTATAGCTTACCACTACTTTATTCAGAATCTCGAACAGCTTGCACCATTTTATATTGTCGAACGCTTTTTCCAGGTCGACAAATCCTATGAAAGTGTCTTGATTTTTCTTTAGCCTTGCTTCCATTGTTAGCCGTAACGTCAGAATTGCCTCTCTCGTCCCTTTACTTTTCCGAAAGCCAAACTGATCGTCGCCTAGCGAATTCTCAATTTTCTTTTTCATTCTTCTGTATATTACTCTTGTAAGCAGCTTCGATGCATGAGTTATTAAGCTGATTGTGCGATAATTCTCGCACTTGTCAGCTCTTGCCGTCTTCGGAATTGTGTGGATGATGCTTTTCCGAAAGTCAGATGGTATAACGCCAGACTCATATATTCTACACACCAACGTGAATAGTCGTTTTGTTGTCACTTCCCCCAATGATTTTAGAAATTCTGATGGAATGTTATCTATCCCTTCTGCCTTATTTGACCGTAAGTCCTCCAAAGCTCTTTTAAATTCCAATTCTAATACTGGATCACCTATCTCTTCTAAATCGACTCCTGTTTCTTCTTCTATCACATCAGACAAATCTTCAGGCTCATAGAGGCTTTCAATGTATTCTTTCCACCTATCTGCTCTCTCCTCTGAATTTAACAGTGGAGTTCCCGTTGCACTCTTAATGTTACAACCGTTGCTTTTAATTTCACCAAAGGTTGTTTTGACTTTCCTGTATGCTGAGTCAGTCCTTCCGACAATCATATCTTTTTCGATGTCTTCACATTTTTCCTGCAGCCATTTCGTCTTAGCTTCCCTGCACTTCCTATTTATTTCATTCCTCAGCGACTTGTATTTCTGTATTCCTGATTTTCCCGGAACATATTTGTACTTCCTCCTTTCATCAATCAACTGAAGTATTTCTTCTGTTACCCATGGTTTCTTCGCAGCTACCTTCTTTGTACCTATGTGTTCCTTCCCAACTTCGGTGATGGCCATTTTTAGAGATGTCCATTCCTCTTCAACTGTACTGCCTACTGCGCTATTTCTTATTACTGTATCTATAGCGTTAGAGAACTTCATACGTATCTCGTCATTCCTTAGTACCTCCGTATCCCACTTCTTTGCGTATTGATTCTTCCTGACTAATGTCTTGAACTTCAGCCTACTCTTCATCACTACTATATTGCGATCTGAGTCTATATATGCTGCTGGGTACGCCTTACAATCCAGTATCTGATTTCGGAACCTCTGTCTGACCATGATGTAATTTAATTGATATCTTCCCGTATCTCCCGGCCTTTTCCAAGTATACCTCCTCCTCTTGTGATTCTTGAACAGGGTATTCACTATTACTAGCTGAAACTTGTTACAGAACTCAATTAGTCTTTCTCCTCTTTCATGCCTTGTCCCAAGCCCATATTCTCCTGTAACCTTTTCTTCTACTCCTTCCCATACAACTGCATTCCAGTCGCCCATGACTATTATCTTTTCGCACCCTTTACATACTGCATTACCCTTTCAATATCCTCATACACTTTCTCTATCTGTTCATCTTCAGCTCGCGACGTCGGCATGTCTACCTGAACTATCGTTGTCGGTGTTGGTCTGCTGTCGATTCTGATTAGAACAATCCGGTCACTGAACTGTTCACAGTAAAAGACCCTCTGCCCTACCTTCCTATTCATAACGAATCCTACACCAGTTATACCATTTTCTGCTGCTGTTGATATTACCCGAAACTCATCTGACCAGAAATGCTTGTCTTCCTTCCACTTCACTTCACTGACCCCTACTATATCTAGATTGAAACTTTGCATTTCCCTTTTCAGATTTACTAGTTTCCCTACCACGTTCAAGCTTCTGACATTCCACGCCCCGACTCGTAGAACGTTATCCTTTCGTTGATTATTCAATCTCTTTCTCATGGTAACCTCCCCCTTGGCAGTCCCCTCCCGAAGATCCGAATGGGGGACTATTTCGGAATCTTTTGCCAATGGAGAGATCATGACAATTCTTCAATTACAGGCCACATGTCCCGTGGATACACGTTACGTGTCTTTAATGCAGTGGTTTCCATTGCCTTCTGCATCCTCATGTCGTTGATCGTTGCATTCTTCCGTCTTTAGGGGCAATTTCCCACCCCTGGGACTAGAGAGTGCCCTAAACCTCTATCCGCTCCTCCGCCCTCTTTGACAAGGCCATTGCCAGAATGAGGCTGACTTCTTACGTCGGAAGTCTTCGGCCGCCAATGCTGATTATTTATCAAAATTTAGGCAGTGGTGGGGATCGAACCCGCGACCGAAGACGTTTTGATTATGAATCAAAGACGCTACCCCTTCTCTCTTTTTTTTCTTTTTTTTTTGTTGCATCTGTTTGGGGCGGACGTCGTAAGACATCCGTTTATGTTCATTGTTGATCGATTAACTCAGTTTTTTTTGTTACAGAGGGCACGGAACCCTCTGACCGAACACGCTGAGCTACCGTTCCGGCTCCCTAGACCAAGGGTACCCACCTAGGCCTGGATTTAGGATTCGTTACGAAAAGAAAGGTAAGACAGAGACAGAGTTATTATGAACAGTTCAATCATTCATCAGAATCAATGGCTGAAGCAAATAAACTTTAGTAACAACTGTTCAGGTGTACATGCTGATGTTACAAGCAGAAGATGAAGAAATAATGTCTTTGGGGTATTGCAACGGTAATTCAATATGTAAAATGAAATGATAAACTATTAGTTACGGGTGCTGGGACGCGGTGATTGGTCCAGAGAGCCACGTAACAGTGCGAGAAGGAGTTCCTCGAACAGGCCACTCCAGCGGAATAAAGTGAAACTGATTCGCCTCAAAAACACGAAAAAAGGTAATTTAACGTAACGTCGATTACGAGGAGCCTATAAGCAGATTACAAGATCAGATTCGGGAAGGCGGGGGCAGGATTCTTACCGATCCGTATCAAAGAGATCATTTCGGTGTTTGCTTTATGCATTTATGCATTTTAGAGAAATCGCAATACCCTACATCTCGTTATTCGGACGAGGGAATGAACCACTCTTCCAAAGATACAAATCCGTATTATTACTATTGTAACCCCTCACATGGTGAGAAACACAATACTTAACGCAGATAGTGTTCCAAAACTTAAGGGTGAATCTTATACAGATAATCAACTGCATATGTTCAGATAACGAACCGATGACTGGAAACGGACAACGCATGTGAGGCAAATGTCTGACACATTTTTGTGTTTCGCACTAACCAACTTCCTGCCGCGTCGATGTAGGTGGCACTACCTTCAAAAGCTACACACAGTGGTCTGTAAACTACCTCCGGCGGAGTTTCAGATCTCTTGAGGTTCGGGACTGTCTGAGAAATATGGAATGCTATTAGTTACCATGATGACATGCATTTACTCTGTTATGGAGCAAGCTTGATGCCTAAAAATTTTTAGAAATTTTACAGAGAAAATTTCCACAACAGCAGCAATCCTGATGGAATCTTCTCGGCTTCCATCAGGATAGTTGCGTCGAAACGTCGCGGATTTTCGACGCAGCTACTCGAATGGAAGCCCGAGAAGATTTCATCAACAGTATACACCGGGAATGCCTACATACACATGAGCAGAAATCCTAACTGGAAAAAAATTTCACCATGGAGACGAGCGTACGGAAATCTGGTTTTCGGCCCAGGGAGAACTGCCCAATGCCCTCTGAAAAAAAAATTTATAAGGACATTAGAATTTCGGGATATACTGTTAGCTCGTGTATGAAAAGAGTCATCAACAAGTATTCGTCCACGTTGATGCGAAATGTGCACGTTGCAGATTAACACCAGGAAAATAATGGAGGATCAGGAATTACTCGCTCGTCATAAACTGTGCATGGAAGCATTGGAAACAAATAATTTTGAACGATTAGTTACGTCAATCGATTATGCTGTAATACATGAACTGATACTGGCAGTGGTAACATTTTACAGCCCGTGTTATATAAGGTAGTTGCTACAATCTGTTATTCACGTCAATTAAAATTCATTTCTAATGAATACGTCTGTATTACAAAAAATTCTGCTTAAAACCTTCGACTATCTCCATAACTTAGTTCGTCAGGATCTTCGGATGAACTATCTAAATCATCGCTTATCAAAAAACTGAAAATTTGTGCTGAACCGGAATTGGGAATCTGTCCTCCTGCCTACTAGGCAGAAGCGTTGACAACTTCGCCATCCACACATGTTGCGCCTGTTCTTCCCGACATGTTCGAAAGAAGAGGCACTACATACATAATTAAGGCGATAGCGATCAATGATCCCCCTCTTATGGAATCCGCGATATGCCGCGAGTAATGAAGCTAATGAGCAGGGGCTCTACTTCACTAGTGTGCGGTATAAGTTGAGAATGTGGACCAGACGGGGGGCGTGCTAGGATAGTTTGTGCAGTTGTGGTGACCAATGTGTCCGAATGGCGTAGTGGAGAAAGGAAGGAAAACTGGAGCTTTGGGCTATGGAGTATAGAACTAGAGGGACACATAGGCGACATAGTCACACGCGGAGATTCCCTCAGTGGCTATTTCATCAAAAGCATCCGAGAACTCAAAACTTACATATTAGGGACGGTATAGCCACCATTGTTGTGCCCCTGTCATCCCTTTCTTTCTCCTCTCCATCATAGCTTCGAATTTTACCATTCTATTTCTCTTCCTCTAACCTATCTACCTCTTCTAGGTCTCTTTCACCCCATTCTATCGTCTTATGTCTCTGCTCGATGAGAATAACTCACAAGCTGCAAGAACATAACGAGAAAATTCCCAACTAGCAATAGGACTGACATACATAAAAGAAAAATATGTTTACTTTCATATACATAGTCATTATTATTATTATTATTATTATTATTGATTGTTATAATTATTTCTTTGATTGTTATAATTATCATTGTACTACTGTTATAATCTCTATTTCTTTTTTCTTTAACATTAATACTGTATAACACGTTATATGTCCTTAATGTTCTGTAGAAACTGTAACTCGTTCAATCTGATTATGCCTGGTTATGTGTAAGAGAGGGCCTGAAGGCCCTTATCTTGCCAGGTAAAATAAATGCATAAATAAATAAATAAATATTTTGGCAGGTTACAGATACGCGGATAGACGGAATCGGGAGAGTCTAACGGTAAAGCGAAACTTGCTCCAATTCCGAACGAATCTCTCCTCGTAACGAAACGGTTCTAGGGGCTATAGTCTGGAACCGCGCGACCACTACGGTCGCAGGTTCGAATCCTGCCTCGGGCATGGATGTGTGTGATGTCCTTAGGTTAGTTTTGTTTTACGTAGTTCTAAGTTCTAGGGGACTGATGACCTCACAAGTTATCCCATAGTGTTCAGAGCCGTTTGAGACAATACAATTATTTATGCACTGCTCCATATTGACGAGTGTGCTCTGGTTACGAAATTCGCGAGAATTCTTACTTCAGTATTTTTGTCCTGTATGAAATCCATAGCTCTAGCACCGCTACTTATGCTTCAACAGCCATTTTCACAATATGGTAAGCCAATTAAGGAAGTAATTCAACGAAGAGAATAATCGCAAGTTACGTTAATAGGATTTTCCTGCGAGAATAGTAGCACAGTTAAAATCGCAAATGCAGTTGCGATATCTGTACAGGAAAAGTGTGATTCAGCCTATATCCTGTAGCAATCTAATGGAAGGGTACCTTGAAAACGGAACCCGCCACGATATGTAGTAGCAGCAATGAAGTACGGAGGAGGTGGTATTACGGTATGAGGGTGTTTTTCGTGCTAAGGATGTCGTCCCCTTCTTACGCCTAAGAAAACGCTAAATGGGGAGGGATATGCATTCTGTACTGCGTACAATCCATGAAACGTTCGAAGACGATGATTGTTTGTGCCATCATGACAATACCCTCTGCCACAAAACAAGATCCGAGAGGCCATTGTCAGTGGATAACAGCTTTCATGAAATGGACTGACTTGTCACGATTCACGACCTGAACGCGATGAAATACCTTTCGGGTGAGTTACAATGTTGAATTCGCTCCAGATTCTCTGGTTTAGGCTCTATGACGCAGACTGATTGAAAGTATGCCCCGCAGTACGTCTAACAAGACCATTCCCTAGATGATTAATTGAACACAAATTTCTTTTTTGGACATTTGTGTCGGGATCAACAGACGTTGAAATCAATAGTATTATAAGATATAAAAAAAATATACTCATCTTGAATTCTCGTTGTTTCCTTGACCCGTTGTCTTGAAAAAATCTGGGTACGATTCTACTGAGAACCAGATTTTTTCGGTGATAAGGAAAGAATTGCCGCAGTCTATTCCTGAAATTACTTCCCTCAACAATAGAATTCTGTTCATTTGGACACAATGTGACTGGATAAAATTGTTGACCTTTCTAATAAACACTGCTTTCAGGGGAGACGTTGATGAAATTGCTAAAAACGTCTGTCTTCGACTTACTTTTTATTTGTTAGTACAACTCATGGTGGTTCATGGTGTGGGTTCCTGTAGTCATGTCCTAGTTCATGAACCACGGGCAACGTATGAGTGGCCAAGTAAGTGGTCCCGACAGTCGGAATACCAGTTACTTTGGAATAAGTCTGCGCATCTCGGACATATTCTGAGTCGTGGTCACCTTTGTGCTCATACGGCAAAGACTACCAAATCCACCGGTTAGTCCCTCAGCCGTTAGGGGTAAAACCCAATGGGACTCGGGGCAAGTAAGGCTAGCAACCTGCTTCCCTGGTACTTTAAATATGATGCTGGCAACAAGCAGAGCAAAATGCCTCGGACCTTTGGAGGTGACGGAGTCCCACCTCTAACTGACAAACCAGGGACTCCTAAGATACGACTTGGCAAACAAATGGTAATGAGATGGGGAGCTATTAATATCAGTGGGGGCTACTCTGGGAAGAAGGTAGAGCTGGCAGAGGCTGCAAGTAAGATGGGGCTGGATGTTTTAGCTGTTAGTGACATTCGGGTAAGGGGTGAGAAAGAAGAGGAAGTGGGAGAATACAAGGTCTACCTGTCAGGAGTCAAAGCAGGAATAGCACAATGGGGTGTAGGGCTTTACATCAGGAAAGAAATGGAACCCAGCGTAGTTGCAATAAGGTATGTAAACGAACGACTGATGTGGATAGATTTGACAGTGTCTAGCAAGAAAATTAGGATTGTGTCAGTATATTCGCATTGTGAAGGGACAGATCAAGATAAGATGGATAGTTTTTATGAGGCACTCAGTGATGTAGTTGTTAGAGTAAAGGACAAGGACAGTGTTCTGCTCATGGGTGATTTTAACGCCAGGATTGGAAATCGAACAGAAGGGTATGAAAAGGTTATGGGTAAATTTGGAGAGGATATGGAGGCCAACAGGAACGGGAAACAGCTCTTGGATTTCTGTGCCAGTATGGGCTTAGTAATCACAAACTCATTTTTTAAACATAAGAACATTCACCGGTATACTTGGGAAGGCAGGGGAACCAGATCGGTCATTGACTATATAATAACAGATTAGGAATTCAGGAAGGCTGTGAGGGACACACGTGTATTCAGGAGATTCTTTGATGACACTGATCATTATTTAATCTGCAGTGAAATTGGGATTGTGAGGCCGAAAGTGCAGGAGGTCAGGTCCATATGTAGGAGGATAAGAGTGGAGAAACTTCAGGATAAGGAAATCAGGCACAAGTACATAACAGCGATCTCAGAAAGGTACCAGTTAGTTGAATGTAGTCAATTACAGTCATTGGAAAAGGAATGGACAAGGTACAGGGACACAGTACTAGAAGTGGCTAAAGAATGTCTTGGAACAGTAGTGTGTAAAAGTAGGATGAAGCAAACAGCTTGGTGGAATGATACAGTCAAGGCAGCCTGTAAAAGGAAAAAGAAGGCGTACCAAAAATGGCTACATACCAGAACCCAGGTAGACAGAGAAAGTTATGTTGAAGAAAGAAACAAAGCCAAACAGATAATTGCAGCATCCAAGAAGAAATCGTGGGAAGACTTTGGAAACAGGTTGGAGACTATGGGTCAAGCTGCTGGCAAACCATTCTGGAGTGTAATTAGCAGTCTTCGAAAGGGAGGTAAGAAGGAAATGACAAGTATTTTGGACAGGTCAGGAAAACTGCTGGTGAATCCTGTGGATGCCTTGGGCAGATGGAGGGAATATTTTGAAGAGTTGCTCAATGAAGGTGAAAATGCGATCAGTAATGTTTCTGATTTCGAGGTAGAATGGGATAGGAATGATGATGGAAATAGGATCACATTTGAGGAAGTGGAAAAAATGGTCAATAGATTGCAGTGCTATAAAGCGGCTGGGGTGGATGAAATTAAGTCGGAACTCATCAAATACAGTGGAACGTCAGGTCTTAAATGGCTACACAGGATAATTGAAATGGCCTGGGAGTCGGGACAGGTTCCATCAGACTGGACAAAAGCAGTAATCACACCAATCTTTAAACATGGAAACAGAAATGATTGTAACAACTACAGAGGTATCTCTTCAATCAGCGTTGTGGGTAAAATCTTCACAGGTATTGTTGAAAGGAAAGTGCGAGTATTAGTTGAGGACCAATTGGATGAAAACCAGTGTGGGTTTAGGCCTCTTAGGGGTTGTCAGGACCAGATCTTTAGCTTACGGCAAATTATGGGGAAGTGTTATGAGTGGAACAGGGAATTGTATCTATGCTTTATAGATCTAGAAAAGGCATATCACCGGGTTCCTAGGAGGAAGTTATTGTCTGTTCTACAAGATTATGGAATAGGAGGCAAACTTTTGCAAGCAATTAAAGGTCTTTACATGGATAGTCAGGCACCAGTTAGAGTTGACGGTAATTTGAGTTCATGGTTCAGAATAGTTTCAGGGGTAAGTCAAGGCTGCAACCTGTCTCCACTGTTGTTCATATTATTTATGGATCATATGTTGAAAACAATAGACTGGCTGGGTGAGATTAAGATATGTGAACACAAAATAAGCAGTCTTGCCTATGTGGATGACTTAGTTGTGATTGCAGATTCGATTGAAAGTTTGCAAAGTAATATTTCAGAGCTAGATCAGAAATGTAAGGACTATGGTATGAAGATTAGCATCTCCAAAACCAAAGTAATGTCAGTGGGAAAGAAATATAAACGGATTGAGTGCCAAATAGGAGGAACAAAGTTAGAACAGGTGGACGGTTGCAAGTACTTAGGATGCACAGTGAAAGAACTGGAAGCGAGGTGTAGCAAAGCTAATGCAGTGAGCGCTCAGCTACGATCTACTCTCTTCTGCAAGAAGGAAGTTAGTACCAAGACTAAGTTATCTGTGCACCATTAAATCTTTCGACCAACTTTGTTGTATGGGAGCGAAAGCTGGGTGGATTCAGGTTACCTTATCAACAAGGTTGAGGTTACGGATATGAAAGTAGCTAGGATGATTGCAGGTACTAGTAGATGGGAACAATGGCA
This sequence comes from Schistocerca cancellata, assembly GCF_023864275.1. Lineage (NCBI taxonomy): Eukaryota > Metazoa > Arthropoda > Insecta > Orthoptera > Acrididae > Schistocerca > Schistocerca cancellata. The sequence goes on from NC_064634.1 coordinate 230,215,967, forward strand.
GGAGGGTGTGCACAATGAGGAAATCAAAGAAAAACTGGGAATGAACTCTATAGATGTAGCAGTCAGGGCGAACAGGCTTAGATGGTGGGGTCATGTTACACGCATGGGAGAAGCAAGGTTACCCAAGAGACTCATGGATTCAGCAGTAGAGGGTAGGAGGAGTCGGGGCAGACCGAGGAGAAGGTACCTGGATTCGGTTAAGAATGATTTTGAAGTAATAGGTTTAACATCAGAAGAGGCACCAATGTTAGCACTGAATAGAGGATCATGGAGGAACTGTATAAGGGGGGCTATGCTCCAGACTGAACGCTGAAAGGCATAATCAGTCTTAAATGATGATGATTATGATGATGATGGTACAACTCATGGGCAATAAGTTCCCAAAGTTTCAATGTTGAAATCGCATGCGAAGTGCCTGAAAATTAAATAAATGTGTGACGCGGCCTCCCTACCACTCCCACATTTTGAAGCATCACTTCAATACCAGCTCAGCGAACAACGATTCTGTGCATTACTTTCAACCAAACGTGTGCGGGATGCATCTATATGGCCATGATACATACTCTTTGGTTTTATAGATCATCTTTGACTCTGTTCCGTATCTTATAAACAATAACAAACTAACTGCATCGTTTATGACGAAACAATTCTTTTTTTGCCTTGTGATACTGACGGAGATTTATACAAGTGTTCGATTCTTTCTTCATTCAGTTATGCCACGATCGCAAAGAGAGTATAAAAACTGGATAAACTGCGTTTGAATAAGTTAGTGATTGGAAGACGTGAGAAACAACGACAAACCAGCAATGAGGCTACGTCCGAAGTAAGAACATCTGCTGAAAATATGAACTCGTCTCCTAGCAGCTCCAAGCGAAATATTGGTGAGATCAATGGTACATACGACAGAAATGAATCTCGATACATTTGATTTAGATTAATTGACCTTGAATTATTGACTGCAGCAGTGAAATTTTCTTGTGTTTGTTAGACGTGTGGTAGTGATAACAATCACATTATAGAAGATGGTTTCGGAGTAGGCTTGGCAGCCAATCTGCATATTGCGTGCAAAAAATGCGATGCTGATAGCTCATTCAAAACTTCTAAATGTAAAAAATGGTACTATGAAGATACTTTGAGGTTTACTTATGGATTGAGGTGCTTTGGAGCTGGGAGAGAAGGGGGAAATTTATCGTGTGGAATAATCAGTATGCCAGAATTATGTCTGAGATTTACACAAATAAACTGTGTACTGGAAAAAAATGTTCAAATGTGTGTGAAATCTTACGGGACTTAACTGCTAAGGTCATCTGTCCCTAAGCTTACACACTACATAACCTAGATTATTCTAAGGACAAACACACACACTCAAAACATAATTTCTGACGTGTGTGAGGACAGTATAATACCGGCTACAGTAGAAGCTATTGCAGACAATGACCCGTTAGGTGAGAACGATTCTAGTCAGTCAGAACAGATCCTGTTCTGTCATGTGTTGGTACATCCATGAAAGAGGTCATACGTCTTTATATCGTGTGTCAACTGTCATAAGTATTGACACAGGGAAGGTACTAGATGTTCTGGTTATGAGCAAATTCTCTCATAACTGTGCAATTAGTGGAGAACGTGAAGAAGATGTAAAAGGACATAACTTCAGCAAAACATTTTCTTGTTCTAGTGGTGGAATGGAAGGAGCTGGTATGCAAATTATGACATAGTCAAGTAACGTGGTGTGAGAAATGTGAAGTATCATAGGGATGGTGACTCCAGTGCGTTTAAGTCTGTGAATGAGAGCAAACACTATGGAGAACTTCCAATTGAGAAACATGAATACATAGGTCACATCCAGAAGAGGATGGGCTCAAGATTGAGGACACTTGTCAGTGATATGGAGGGCAAAATGTTGGAAGATGGGAGGGCCATTGGTGGATACAACAGACTCTTCGAGTGTATTATGGCAAGGCTATCAGACAGAACCTATTCAGTGTAAATGACATGAAAAGTGCAGTATGGGCTACGTATTTCCACATGTTGTCAACAGATGAACACCCTATTCATAATCTGTGCCACATTAGCTGGTGTATATATCTACAAGCTCAGAGGAATAAGAACACCTACATTCACAAGGAGTGGCTTCCAGATTGTATCCTGGATCTCGTCAAGGCCACTTACAAGTTTCTGGCCGATCCTGCACTTCTCAAAAAGTGTGTTCATGGCAAAACCCAGAATCCAAATGAGTCTCTAAATTCACTCATATGGAAAAGATACCCTAAAAACCCATTTTCCATCTGATACAGTTGTCAGAATTGCAACTTATGATGCAGTTATTGTATTTAATTATGGTAATGTGTGGAGGATGAAGGTATTAGAAAGAATGACTTCAAGGTAGGAAATTTTGCTCATTACATCCCGAGAAAAATAGATTTACAGCGCGTCACTGCAGCTGAAAAGTCAGTTTAAGACCTGGTAAAGGAAAGAAGGCAGACAACAAGAAACCAAAAGAGAAGCCTTGAAGGGAAAGACGACCGAGAGTACAATTGTGGAAGTGACATAAGAAAATATGCTACACTGAACTTTAAATTGCGTTTCCTGAAAAGATTGTTTTCTTAGAGTTTATCTACCTTTTCCTCAGGTTCTATGAATGCTAGAATTATTAAACTTTGGACACGTATTACTGTAAACCTAATAAGTGTTGTCTCAAGAGCAAGTTTTGAAATTCTGTTTGCAAGCTGAGATAGGGGGCAAAGTGCTTGGAATTGCATGAATTTAGAATTGTACTTGTGGAATTATAATTAAAAAATTATGAAAATTCTCATATTTTACCTATTCCGAAAACCTCATGAGAGATGAAACATAAAGAGATGAAACAGAGAGGTTTTTGTAGAAATCTCTTGAATACTTTCTGAGAAGGAGTAACATACATTATTTTTTGAAAATAAGACTTTAAATTTCATTCGAAAAAAGGTTGAATTTACATAATCAGGGGATTTTATATGTAAATGTTACTTTCATGTAAAGCTTGGTACAAAATTTCATTGACATATCTCCAAAACTGTGGATTTGGTGCATATTTGAAATAGTGTGTGTTTTTCATCAACGTCCCCCCTTAAGACTGACTTTTTGGATATTTGAGCCGTAAACAGATGCACAGCAATTTTTGAATATGAACGGATTTCATCATAGTCGAATTTCAAGAAACGCATTCTACATAGTTATACATGGAGTCAACTCTCAGATTTCGTTCCTAATGTCCAGTCTCCTCGACCACCTGAGAGAGCCAAAGTCAATAAAGATATTATATTTCATCAGTATAATTATTTGTTAGACGACGCTGCACCAAGTCAGCCTTAACTTTTCCATAGAGGCAGAAACATATTTTTTAGGGAGTGGGTGATTACGTAATCTTATATCAATTATTGCCAGAATTAAGATTATCTGCCAGTAACTGGCAAAAGAAACAAATCTGATTTCGTAGGGTATTAAGCATTAAAAAAAATGTAAAAGAAGTAGATGCCCAAAATATAAGAAATTAAAGACATAAATGTAATATCATATTAAGATGACGAAACAGCATAGTAATCCCGAATGTTCGTTTCAGAATATAAGATATACAAATTTCGAAGAAACCGTCAGAATATGAATGGTATCGAACAGCTCAGTTGACGCATGCGCATTCTCCGCAAATGGCCAGGCGTAACAAAGGTGCAGATTCATTTCAGGTGCAAGCCGTCTCAAAGGCTAAAAGTGGACAAACAGCATACTAATCTCCACTAATAAGTGCTCCGATACCTTTCTTCAGATAGAATTAAATAAATACGAAGTAAGCTAGATCATACGAAGCTTTTTACTTGAAGTAGTTGATGGTGACTAAGATTGCTACGGAACAGCCGGGAAGGGTTGAGAACAGTGTTTTCAGCGCGTGTGCTGGGATGAGTCCTTCCCCCTTAAGACAGTGACGTCCATTGTGCTGTCGCGACGGCCTGGGCCGTCCCGGCACCGGAGCTCGGCCGGTACGTGTGTGGCGTACCGCGGCCGGGGCGGCTCGCGTTCTGTGCCGTCTGCGGCTGCGAGGGACGCCTCCTCATGCCGGCCACGCCCAGACCCGGTAATCAAATTTGAGGGCCGCCTCGCGGCGTGGCGCGGACGTGCCGAATCCCCTCCCCAGGGGGCACCGCCTGTCCTGTCGTCGCCGGCTCCAGGCTCCAGGCTCTCAAGTCCAGCCGCGAGCGGACGCGGGGGGACCGTAAGACACAGGGAGCGATTCTGACACGACGTCCTGTAGCCACCAGCTGGTTCAGCGTGGTCCTCCCGCCGTGGGTCTCAACAAGGGCACCTCCGGAGTCGTCATAGATGCGCCCTCGTACGACCACTAGACGAGTAGAGGCGATACTGACGACATGGTTACGAATCTGAGAAAATTATACGTCAGGAATAATAAAATACAGGGTGTTAGAAAAAGAACTCCCTAGGTTCAAGTATAAGTTTAATGGGGGAATTAATGAAAAATTACATCAATGAGTACATATTAAGAAAGAGAAATACTTCAAGTTTTGTTTAATGTTAGTAGACTTCAGAGCCGTGGTAAAAAAATTGCTGTTTTGAAGAGCGCGCCGCAGCGCGTAGTGTGAAGCAGTCGCCCTCCGTTTCTGGTGGTGGCGCTGCTGTGGCAATCGCAGCTTCGGTGTGTTCCTCTGGTGGAAAAGGGGAAAGGTTGCCTGTTCACATGCATTTAAGGGGCACGATAAGCTCGCCAGGTGTTAGTTTGTCAGCCGGGTCAGTGTGGGACAGTCAGTGTCTGTCTGTCGTCCGGAATGCTACTATATGTTACGCCGCCAGTCTGCTCGTGTTTGTTCAGGCAACGGTCATTGGCGGTGGGATCGATCGGTTGGTCGGTCGCGCACTGAGACACAAGATGACATGTCCGCCTTGAGCGTCGGCGCATGTGAGGTCGCCACGTCAATCCACTGGGCCGCGGCGTATAGCGACGGGTAGTGGCTTCGCGGCCGACACGAGAGCAACAGGAGTCAACCCACGACATCGGTCTGGCCGGTGCGACTGCGACGCCGTGAGACGGGAGATCGGCGCCCCTTCCTGCGACCGTTGAAGCGGCTGGCAGTGAACGGTTCGGGAGAGCGTTTTGGGGGTGCTGCGCCAGGTCTTCGCCAGACATGGCAGTTTATTAGAAGTTAAGTGATTCGTGATATGTTGTTTCATTTACTTGTTAAATTCTACTGGTTTTCTTCGTCAGTCTCTCATCCCCAGCTTGCTCGTCTAACTCACGTCCGAATTTGTTAGGCAGTTAGTGTCTGTCTGTCTGTCGGTCGGTCTGCCGTACGTTAATAGCAGCCTCTGTCATGTTTGTCGGATTCGGTGTTAACGAATTTATTGCTTGAAGTGTAACGGCCAAATTCCTGATTTATGTTTTTATCTTGCCTATCATCTTGAGAGGCGGTATATGTGTAATGTAGAGCATGTTTGGCTAACCTTGTATATTTCATGTAAGATTGCATTTCATGAGTTTTAATTTAAATGGTCATTTTAGTATATAAAGTTGCCACCTTTCCACGGTAAGAGTTTTTTTTTTAATCAAGTTGCACATTCGGTGGCAATTTAATCTTTTAATGTTAGTGTTTTGTACCATTTTCATCCCTACTATGGGGTGCTGGGTTTATGTGTTTTTGTGAGTTGTTAAAACTTTGGTTTAAAGTAACCTGGTGTGTTGCAGATTTGCACCAGTGTAGTCTTTCAGAGGTTGTTGTGAGCGATCGTGACTACGGCCGTGTCAAAAGGGAGCGGCAAGGTTCTCAGCCCGAAAGCTCATACTGTCAGAAATCTGTCCTTTCTGCCACTGAATAAATTGTAACTAGATATTTACATGAACCATGGACCTTGCCGTTGGTGGGGAGGATTGTGTGCCTCAGCGATACAGATAGCTGTACCGTAGGTGCAACCACAACGGAGGGGTATCTGTTGAGAGGCCAGACAAACGTGTGGTTCCTGAAGAGGGGCAGCAGCCTTTTCAGTAGTTGCAAGGGCAACAGTCTGGATGATTGACTGATCTGGCCTTGTAACAATAACCAAAACGGCCTTGCTGTGGTGGTACTGCGAACGGCTGAAAGCAAGGGGAAACTACGGCCGTAATTTTTCCCGAGGGCATGCAGCTTTACTGTATGATTAAATGATGATGGCGTCCTCTTGGGTAAAATATTCCGGAGGTAAAATAGTCCCCCATTCGGATCTCCGGGCGGCGACTACTCAAGAGGATGTCGTTATCAGGAGAAAGAAAACTGGCGTTCTACGGATCGGAGCGTGGAATGTCAGATCCTTAATCGGGCAGGTAGGTTAGAAAATTTAAAACGGGAAATGGATAGGTTAAAGTTAGATATAGTGGGAATTAGTGAAGTTCAGTGGCAGGAGGAACAAGACTTCTGGTCAGGTGACTACAGGGTTATAAACACAAAGTCAAATAGGGGTAATGCAGGAGTAGGTTTAATAATGAATAGGAAAATAGGAATGCGGGTAAGCTACTACATACAGCATAGTGAACGCATTATTGTGGCCAAGATAGATCCGAAGCCCACACCTACTACAGTAGTACAAGTTTATATGCCAACTAGCTCTGCAGATGACGAAGAAATTGAAGAAATGTATGATGAAGTACAAGAAATTATTCAGATAGTGAAGGGTGACGAAAATTTAATAGCCATGGGTGACTGGAATTAGAGTGTAGGAAAAGGGAGAGAAGGAAACGTAGTAGGTTTGGATTGGAGCTAAGAAATGAAAGAGGAAGCCGCCTGGTACAATTTTGCACAGAGCACATCTTAATCATAGCTAACACTTGGTTTAAGAATCATGAAAGAAGGTTGTATACATGGAAGAACCCTGGAGACACTAATAGGTATCAGATAGATTATATAATGGTAAGACAGAGATTGAGGAACCAGGTTTTAAATTGTAAGACATTTCCAGGGGCAGATGTGGACTCTGACCACAATCTATTGGTTATGATCTATAGATTAAAACTGAAGAAACTGCAAAAAGGTGGGAATTTAAGGAGATAGGACCTGGAAAAACTGAAAGAACAAGAGGTTGTACAGAGTTTCAGGAAGAGCATAAGGGAACAATTGACAGGAATGGGGGAAAGAAATACAGTAGAAGAAGAATGGGTAGCTTTGAGGGATGAAGTAGTGAAGGCAGCAGAGGATCAAGTAGGTAAAAAGACCAGGGCTAGAAGAAATCCTTGGGTAACAGAAGAAATATTGAATTTAATTGATGAAAGGAGAAAATACAAAAATGCCGTAAATAAAGCAGGCAAAAAGGAATACAAACGTCTCAAAAATGAGATCGACAGGAAGTGCAAAATGGCTAAGCAGGGCTGGCTAGAGGACAAATGTAAAGATGTAGAGGCTTATCTCACTAGGGGTAAGATAGATACTGCCTACAAGAAAATTAAAGAGACCTTTGGAGAGAAGAGAACCAGTTGTATGAACAACAAGAGCTCTGATGGAAACCCAGTTCTAAGCAAAGAAGGGAAAGCAGAAAGGTGGAAGGAGTATATAGAGGGTCTATACAAGGGCGACGTACTTGAGGACAATATTATGGAAATGGAAGAGTATGTAGATGAAGATGTAATGGGAGATACGATACTGCGCGAAGAGTTTGACAGAGCACTGAAAGACCTGAGTCGAAACAAGGCCCCCGGAGTAGACAACATTCCATGGAAACTACTGACGGCCTTGGGAGAGCCAGTCCTGACCAAAATCTACCATCTGCTGAGCAAGATGTATGGAACAGGCGAAATACCCTCAGACTTCAAGAAGAATATAACAATTCCAGTCCCAAAGAAAGCAGGTGTTGACAGATGTGAAAATTATCGAACAATCAGTTTAATAAGCCACAGCTGCAAAATACTAACACGAATTCTTTACAGACGAATGGAAAAACTAGTAGAAGCCGACCTCAGGGAAGATCAGTTTGGATTCCGTAGAAATACTCGAACACGTGAGGCAATCTTAGAAGAAAGATTAAGGAAAGACAAACCTACGTTTCTAGCATTTGTAGACTTAGAGAAAGCTTTTGACAATGTTGACTGGATTACTCTCTTTCGAATTCCAAAGGTGGCAGGGGTAAAATACAGGGAGCGAAAGGCTATTTATGATTTGTGCAGAAACCAGATGGCAATTATAAGAGTCGATGGACATGAAAGGGAAGCAGTGGTTGGGAAGGGAGCAAGACAGGGTTGTAGCGTACCCCGATGTTATTCAATCTGTATGTTGATCAAGCAGTAAAGGAAACAGAAGAAAAATTCGGAGTAGGTACTAAAATCCATGGAGAAGAAATAAAAACTTTGAGGTTCGCCGATATCATTGTAATTCTGTCAGAGACAGGAAAGGACTTGGAAGAGCAGTTGAATGGAATGGATCGCGTCTTGAAAGGAGGATATAAGATGAACATCAACAAAAGCTAAACGAGGATAATGGAATGTAGTTGAATTAAGTCGGGTGCTGCCGTGGCAATTAGATTAGGAAATGAGACACTTAAAGTAGTAAAGGAGTTTTGCTATTTGGGGAGCAAAATAACTGATGGTGGTCGAAGTAGAGAGGATATAAAATGTAGACTGGCAATGGCAAGGAAAGCGTTTCTGAAGAAGATAAATTTGTTAACATTGAGTATAGATTTAAGTGTCAGGAAGTCATTTCTGAAAGTATTTGTATGGAATGTAGCCATGTATGGAAGTGAAACATGGACGATAAATAGTTTGGACAAGAAGAGAATAGAAGCTTTCGAAATGTGGTGCTACAGAAGAATGCTGAAGATTAGATGGGTAGATCACATAACTAATGAGGAAGTATTGAATAGGGTTGGGGAGAAGAGAAGTTTGTGGCACAACTTGACCAGAAGAAGGGATCGGTTGGTAGGACATGTTTTGAGGCATCAAGGGATCACCAATTTAGTATGGGAGGGCAGCGTGGAGGGTAAAAATCGTAGACGGAGACCAAGAGATAAATACACTAAGCAAATTCAGAAGGATGTAGGTTGCAGTTGGTACTGGGAGATGAAGAAGCTTGCACAGGATAGAGTAGCATGGAGAGCTGCATCAAACCAGTCTCAGGACTGAAGACCACAACAACAACAACAACAGATATTTACATGGTGCCATACAATGCTATATTCCAGACGTACATTCTCAGAAATTTCTTCCCCAAATAGAGGCCGATATTTGATATTAGTAGACTTCTCTTGGCCAGGAATGCCTTTTTTGCCATAGGTAGTCTGCTTTTGATGTCCTCCTTGCTCCGTCCGTCACCGGTAATTTCACTGCCTAAGTTGCAGAATGTCTCAACTTCATCGACTTCGTGACCATCAATCTTGATGTTAAGTTTCTCACTGTTCTCATTTCTGCTACTTCTCATTACCTTCGCCTTACTTCCATTTGCTCTCAGTCCATACTGAGCTCTCTTTAGACTGTCCATTCCGCTCAGGATATCAAGTAATTCTTGTTCATTTTCACTCAGGCTAGCACTCTCATCAGTGAATCGTACCATTGATATCCTCCCACGTTGAGTTTTAACTTCACTCTTGAACCTTTCTTTTATTTCCAGCATTGCTTCCTCGATGTACAAATTGAACAGCAGGGGCGAAAGGCTACATCCGTGTCTTATATCCTTTTTAATACGACCACTTCGTTCTTGGCCGTCCACTCTTATTATTCCCTCTTGGTTGTACATATTATTTATGACCCGTTTCTTCCTATACCATACACCTATATTTTTCAGAATTTTGAACATCCTGCACCACTTTATATTGTCGAACGCTTTTTCCAAGTCGACAAATCCTATGAGCGTGTCTTGATTTTTCTTTGGTCTTGCTTCCATTAATAACCTCAACGTCAGAATTCCTCTCTCATACCTTTACTTTTCCTAAAGCCAATCTGGTGGCCATCTAGCGCATCCTCTATTTTCGTTTCCATTCTTCTGTATATTATTGTTGCAAGCAATTTGGATGCATGAGCTGTAAAGCTGATTGTGAGATAATTCTTTCCCTTGTCAGCTCTTGTCGTCTTCGGAATTGTGTGGATGATGCTTCTCCGAGAGTCAGTTGTTATGTCGCCAGACTCATATATTCTACACACCAACGTGAATAGTCGTTTTGTTGCCACTTCACACAACGATTTTAGAAATTCTCATGGAATGTTATCCATCCCTTCTGCCTTATTTGACCTTAAGTCTTCGAAAACTTTTTTTAGATTCTGATTCTAATACTGGATCCCCTGTCTCTTCTAAATTGACTCATGTTTCTTCTTCTATCGTACCAGACGAATCTTCCCCCTCATAGAGGCTTTCAATGTATTCTTTCCACCTATTCGCTCTCTCCTCTGCATTTAACAGTGGAATTCCCGTTGCCCTCTTAATGTTACCACCCTTGCTTTTAATGTCACAGAAGGTTGCTTTGACTTTCCTGTATGCTGCGTCTGTCCTTCCGACAATCATTACTTTCTCGATGTCTTCACATTTTTCCTGCAGCCATTTCGTCTCAGTTTCTCTGCAATTCCTATTTATTTCATTCCTCAGCGACTTGAGTTTCTGTATTCCTGAGTTTCCATGAACATTTTTGTACTTTCTCCTTTCGTCAATCAACTGAAGTATTTCTTCTAATACCCAGTTACCTTCTTTGTACCTATGTTTTCCTTCCCAACTTCAGTGATTGCACTTTTTAGAGATGTCCATTCCTCTTCAACTTTTCTGCCAACTGAGCTATTCCTTATTGCTGTATCTATAGCCTTAGACACCTTCAAGCTACCTCGTCATTCCTTAGTACTTCCGTATCCTCCTTCCTTGGGTGTTGATTCTTCCTGATAATGTCTTAAACTTCAGCCTACTCTTCATCGTTACTACATTGTGATCTGAGTCTATATCTGCTTCTGGGTACGCCTTACAATCTAGTATCTGATTTTCCTTTTCAGATTTTCTAGTTTCTCTACCACGTTGAAGCTTGTCACATTCCACGCCCCGACTTGTAGAATGTTACCCTTCCGTTGATTATTCAATCTTTTCCTCTCAGAAACCTCCTCCTTGGCAGTCCCCTCCCGAAGATCCGAATAGGGGACTATTCCGGAATCTTTTTCCAATGGAGAGATCATCACGACACTTTTTCAATTACAGGCCACAAGTCCTGAGATTACACGTTACGTGTCTTCAATGCAGTAGTTTCCATTGCCTTCTGCATCCTCATGCCGTTGATCATTGCTGATTCGTCTGCCTTTTGGATCAGTTTCCAATCCCTATTACCACAGAGTGCCTAAACATCTGTCCGCTCCTCCGCCCTCTTTGACAAGGCCGTCGGCAGAATGAATGTGACTAACCGTTGCCTATAAAACAATTTTCATTTTCAACGTGGTTTCCATTTCACTATCGATCGGACCTTACTTATTCAGAATTTGGAAGGAGATTGAACCTTTTATTTTATAATAAAACACGTCCAATACAGACACTAGCAAATAATAATACTGACCAGAACGAATTTAATTAAAATTTACTCCGACAAAAAACAATTACTGACTTCACTCTGAAACTTTTAAGGTATTTAAATAAACAGCAAATCATATTGCATGAACGTTAACGATCAATGTTATAAGACGTTCTTTAAAAAAATGCAAGTTTTATAATTGAAACGGCACGGCCTCCACGAAACCGCAAATAGTTTCAAAGGCCTTACCATGTAATAAATGAGCTATCTGTCCCACACCAAAAATTCATAGAAGCACTAATAATGTATTAACCCTTCCTAACTTCCACAGCCGAAATTACTTCAACATGAAGACAATCCTAAAGTTATTACGTCTTGACTATAGCTGAATGAGGCACCTACCTTTAAGGTATTTAGTTTGAAAAAACTTTCTAATGTCTAGGGTGCTTTATTGGGCGGAAACTAAGAAGTACTGATTAACTGTACTATAACTTAATGGCAACAACACATGTCTGTCACTCGGATCACAATTTCACATCACTTTTGATGGATGACAAAGATTTCTTGCGGGTAAGGCAGAGGAACACATACTGTTTGATAGTACTCTTTATTCCAAATACAGCTTATTCCGATGCACCACTCCCAGTGAGCTTTTAGTAAACTATAATATAACAGACTGGATACCAGAATGATGTAGATGAGTAGGCTCCGTAGAACAAATCGGGTAAGTTCTTGAAGGATAGACTAAGTCAGATGCTGATCATAGTAACAGTAATGCAATCTGCTCGAAGGAAGTTTGTCAAATACCATATAAGTGAAGCACAGGGAGACCACATCTTCAAATATACGGGCCAGCTATCATGTGGTACTTGTATATCGCCCACGGTGAGATGATTGATAAGATATAGTAAGACGTAGGTAACCGATAGCAAGGGCTTATTACGACCACAATAGAGAGATTTAACAACAAAGAAAAACTCTTCTCAAGAATAAAACAACACAACTTTTTGGTACCAACTGGTATTTGCCTGGAACACACAGTGAATAAACGTATTTGGACGTAAAGACCACATCACTTATAATCCCTAACTACGAAGGTTGAGCGTGCGGTGTATTTGGCAGACAGGTACGTCATGGGATATTGCTGGAAATTCGTGAAACACGCAGCGGTGCCTTCCCACGGAGCTCTGACTGATGGCTGCTAAGATCCGTCGCATGAGTTGAAAGAATTTAAAAAAAAAGGGTTCTGAGCACTATGGGACTTAACATCTATGGTCATCAGTCCCCTAGAACTTAGAACTACTTAAACCTAACTAACCTAAGGACATCACACAACACCCAGCCATCACGAGGCAGAGAAAATCCCTGACCCCGCCGGAAATCGAACCCAGGAACCCGGGCGTGGGAAGCGAGAACGCTACCGCACGACCACGAGATGCGGTTTTTAAAAAAAGGATGGAGTCCAACACCGGTATGGTGACCATCACAAAACTTCTACTGCCAACTCTGCGTTTGTTAGTGTTTAACCGAAGAATAAACAGGATGCAATCGGTACATCTGGGTGGGATTGTGCATTAATACAGGGCCATCGGGAGATGAGGTTGGTGGAAAGCAAACGAATGGCAGTGGTTTTGAAGGGCAGAGGGAAAAGAAATTGCAGGTGCCAAGGAGAGAAAAAAATCTGCGACGGTGGGGTCGGATAATAGGGACAGTAGCGGTCTCTTGGTCTCTGTGACAGATGGTGCAAGAGTCAGATTGTGTCAGTGGTTGGGCGTCGGTACCGTAAGTCGTGGCTAGGTTTGTCACATAATGATTAAGTCCTATCGAGGAGAGGGACGCCGCTGGTGCTGAGCCCTGGCGAAGTCTCCTCGGCCAGCTGCTGCGGCTGTTTTTCTAACATGGCAGTTTTGTCTATGTCAGTCAGTTTTATGGCTCTTCAAAGATATGGCGGGAAGAGATTGCGTCTGTAATTGGGTTGTGTAATGTGTTCGACTTCCCTGCGACTGAAAATTCTTTTGGATGCGGCTCACCTAACAGTGTTAGGCAATAGCTCTTACGAGGGGGCTAGCCGTATTTCGTGGTTTGCGTGATAGCGTATATACCGTAGATGGTTATTCACTAAGGAGCAGTGCTTTTCGGCACTTGTGTACCCATCTATCGTTGTGATCGTAGTTTTCCCCAGGCGTAGCATATGAGGGTTGCTCGAATGACTAGATTTTCTCTGCAGTCGTGTGGCGTGTTTTTTGAACACCTCCGAAAGAGATCACAGGTGGTATTCGCTGTGAAGACCTGCTGCAAGGCTATATCTGGGAGTATCGTTTATGAAGCGGTTCAGGTGTTTAGCCACTGCGTATCCGCAGACAGGATGTAACACGCCCGGGAGTACTAATGGGTGGGTTACTTTTAACTGATTGTCGTTTCGCTACCGTTGCTTTTCTTGACCGTCAGCCCTGTCCTCACCACGTACCTGGTAATCCCGCGGCGGTCGTACTGTTCTCCTTCACTCTGCTGCTGGCTTGCCTGAAATTATCTATCGAAATATGGAGGCGGGCTTAGGAAAGCCACTCAACGTTAAAACACAACACTGTCCTATGTCTGGTATGAACATCTATATTCTGAGACGATACGGAAACCACAGGTTGCATTGTTTACCCTCTAAAACGTAAATGTTTATCCCAATAAATAATCTTGATGATTAACAGTCCAAAATATCATTCGGACGGGCATACGCGTAACCAACACGACGCGGGTGATTGTTGATGATGCGGAAGCCGAATGATCGAACGAAAGTTCTCACGCTCTTCACACATACAGATATCTGGTAATAGTCCTCCTTGTCACTAGTAATGATATAACACTGTTCGTAAAGTTAATTTTTTAGTTCTCAATTCTCACTTGTACGAGCGTGCACGTAACCGTCGCGGCGCGGCTGATTGTTGATAATGCGGAAACGCGATGGTCGAACGCACGTCCTCAAGCTCGCTACAAGACACTCGTACTTAAATGCTCTCTTTTGTGGTAAATAGTATTACTGATTCACTTTAGTTCATTCTTGGTGACCGAACACGACGTGGATGATTGATACAGTATGGTACGACACGCAACGAGAGGATACACAAATACGTTATTTTTTTATTACTTCTTGACACACTTTCCTCTGAATCACTTCTATATTTCATCACTTTGCTGTAATAGCACTTGTAGCAGCACTTTAACCTGAATGCTAAAAAAAAAAGCCTCTCACACGCAGAGCTACACCCTATACAACCTAACAGTTCCGTGTCCCACCCTCGACTCTCTAGATGCGGCTGCCCGCAAAGATACTCCACAACTAAACCAGCGATATGACAGCTTGCTTACAAGGAGCTGCGTCTGTCACCCATGATGTAATCAGTAAAGTGTACAGTCGTGAACAAAACGAGCGAGACCCCACGCCTTTTTGTTATGCTGATCCGCACAGCTTTAAAGTCTGCTACACAGCATAACAGGCAAGGCGGCGAAGTGCTACCAACATACTACGCACAGGCTTGAAATTGTAAACTATCCGAACTATGTGAGACTGTTTTCAGTCATGTGTAAGACTATATTAATGCTGATTAGTGTGTTAAGCTCAACACGTAAATGCCGGCCGCGGTGGTCTCGCGGTTAAGGCGCTCAGTCCGGAACCGCGCGACTGCTACGGTCGCAGGTTCGAATCCTGCCTCGGGCATGGATGTGTGTGATGTCCTTAGGTTAGTTAGGTTTAAGTAGTTTAAGTTCTAGGGGACTGATGACCACAGTAGTTAAGTCCCATAGTGCTCAGAGCCATTCAACACGTAAATATAAGATACAAATGAAAGAAGAAACGCAAATTAGTATGAACTGTACCAATAAAAATGAATTTCACCTTATCGAGATGACATAACTGTTTTAGTAATACAAAGTACCCCAAATCGTTACGAATTAGCAAAATAATATGCGCATTCGGCCGCGAATCGGTCTGTGTCAACGCTCAGACCAGTCATACTGGATTACCGTTGCTGACCTACCATGAAAGTGTGCAGATTTAGCAATGCGAGAAGATTCATAACGAAATTCAGTTAAAAATCATTCAGTGCCACACTTAAGTCAATTCATATTGACATCCACAGGGCGCCGGTACAGAATAAAGACAGCAATAAAACATTGGGGGCGCGAGAATTTCTTAAAATTGCTTTACTGATAGTCTATCTGCCTCCATCGAGGTTAGAACCGAAAACAAACCAGACCTCCCTTGCAGTAGCATACACCTTTCACCACGCTAGCAGACAACCCAGGCAAATAGCCCTCTATTATTACCCCAAACATGAATAAGTCGGCAATTTCGCTATGAAAATGACAAAATGATCTGTGGTTTCTGTTGCATAGAGCTTTCTGGACTCAAAAACATGAATTTTCTACCTTTATGTCACCACTTATGTGACAATCATTCGGGATGTTTGTCGAAATAACAAAATGCTGTTATCAGCGAGTAAATTTAGTAGGATAATTCTGCACCACCCCAGGAAATAAACGGCTAAAAAGCTGCCAAACGTGTTACACAAGGTTTCGAATTCTCCATTAGACTCGCCACAGCCAGAAAACGTTCATTAGCCGAAGTGTTTCTTAAGCTAGCTAGCAATGGGAATTCACGCACTTCTAAAACGTGGTGGCATTAATATTGAGATCTGAATTACCACGTGTATAGGCAAATGGATTTTATTTGCATTCCTGTAAACGTGATTTGGATCGAAAGCGTAGCTACGAGTAATATGCTGATGTATCGATTGCAACTAGAACATTTCGAATAAAGAGTAGGGGTAGTTATTTACGCGACCCTCATCTTCGGTAACTGTTGTAGCTATATTCGTCACTTAAATCGGTAAAAATAGAACCCTACTAGTCTCACTTTCGTGAACGTCTATCTGTGTACCCAACCCTTAAAACCTGTTTACTTCGAGTACGGGTAGACATAATAAGCGTAAATGCATCACACTTCCTGCGGTATATCGTCCCTTGGTGGTGTAAAAAAGTGAGCTTCTGTGTCAACGCAATCTCGATAAGCTGAAATTCATTTTTATCAGTACAGTTCATACTAATTAGCGTTTCTTCTTTCATTTGTATCTTACATTTACGTGTTGAGCTTAACACACTAATCAGCATTAATATAGTCTTACACATGACTGAAAACAGTCTGACAAATTTCGGATAGTTTGTCAATTTCACGCCTGTGCATAGTATGTTGGTAGCACTTGGCCGCCTTGCCTGTTATGCTGTGTAGCAGACTTTAAAGCTGTGCGGATCAGCATAACGAAAAGGCGAGGGGTCTCGCTCGTTTTGTCCACGACTGTACATGGGCACGGACACCCTCGTAGTCAGTGTACTAACCCTGCTGAGCGTTGAACATTGTTATCTGAACTTCGCTATAGCTCTTAACAGCTCTTTTGGTCATGTATTGTATGCGTTCCCACAAGTAAACTTCTGGTCCAACCAGAATCCAAGGTATCCGACTTCCGCACCAAAGTGTGTTTGCATTCTTGGTGTTAGCACAGTACTTTCGGTCTGCGAGTAAATGAACTGCCTCGCAATTGTCGACGTTTACTTTAATACGCCATAGCTCCAACCATGGCTAAACAGTTCTGAGTGCTGTTAGTAGTCTGTTGTTAATGTCCGATGGTTTCCAGTCTTGTGCAAGGATGGCAGTTGAGCCATACGCGGCTCGTGTTCGTGCTATTTCTTATTTTACCTCTGTTTTTTTTTTTTTTACTGTACTGCCACCTCGTTATCTTAATTTTCAATTACTGGTGTCACTGAGTTGCTGCCTTGCCTGCCCGTGAGCAGCAGCAGCAGTTTTTATCGATATAGGCACTGCCGTATTATCTTTGGTGGACTGCTGTTACTTCTTGGTCGTCGTTTGTTGTGAGTTAGTTCGGATCTGGCAGTGTTGGAGTTGCCACTTGGAACAAGTTCACTCGGGGCTCGGCAGCAGTGAGGTCCAGACCACCATGTCTCGCCCGACGGCTGCCGACGCACATGATTGCAGTGGGGACTAGAGTGCAGCAACGCTCCATGTTTGACCGGTCACGGCTCGCCTGTTGACGGGGGGACCGAGCAGCTCGTGTCCGGTCCCACACGACTCGGCTCGGTCACGTACTCGCGCCATGTCTGATGTCCGGATTCCGGACACGCGGATAACCGAGCATGACCGGTCACCGCTGACGTCTCACCTCGCCTCGCCACGGCTCGCTGCTCTGTACTGTACAAATCCAACGCCTCTCTCTCTCTCTCTCTCTCTCTCTTTTAATACAAAAGTAACGTTTCCAAGAACGGGTACGTTACACAGCTAAATTCATAGAGCACTTTCTTTTATAATATTTACTCCCGTCTTCCTAACGTCCAGGAATTTTGTTGTAAATAAAACATTCATCACAAGAGACCAATCTGTGTTAATGTAATGAAATGTAATCGTCAAATAGTGCACCTGATTATGCGAATCTGTCCACATATCAACTGTCGCAGCACATGTTTTATTAACAACTTTCGCAATAACAGAAGGCATTATACTGTTTTGTATTGCATCAGCTTGTTCTTTGACATGTCTGCTTATAGTAGAGGGATGTGGCATGGCATCTGCCACGTTAACTTTTCCATAACGCGCACCTAGATGTATTAATTCTTGGCCTAGTTCTTTGAAACCTTCACCGCAAACAGCATTAAAAGGTCTCATATATTTAGCACACATTGCAACACACTTTGCTGTAATACTATTTTTTATTACTGCCGGTATTCCTGGAGGAGCTGTATCTTTGTGATGTTTCTTGCAACTGTGTTTCTTTAAAAGAGTGGTTCGCGATTGAAAACACAATAATGTGGAGCAGTTTACGCACGATACGTACCCAGTAGACGCACTATTTTCGTCTAAAACCACCAAAAATATGCTCCGTACTTGGCTTTTTAGACCTTCCCGTCTCTTCAACGTGTAAACATTGATTTCAATCTTACGTCTTACTGCACTGGTTTCCTCGCACTGCATGATTGCAGAGAGAGAGAGAGAGAGACACCACAAATGAGAAGCCCGTACTGGCTGCAGTCTCACACGGATAATGACACGTGTAATGTGTTAGAAGTTGCGTGCTACGTATTCGGTCACGGCTACTATGCTCGGTCACTATAACTAGTGCGGGCAGCCTATCCAGTTAGGGTGTGCTCGCCCCATCTCGTATTTTGTGCTCGCTTACTCGGTCATACAGGACTCTAGTGGGGACGACTTCTGTTGGTCGTCGGTCGGCCGTCTTGCCGGACGACGTGTATTTGGCCGGGGATCGCATGTGGGTTGGCTGTCTGTGCCGACTCGTGATTCGTCCCTGTTGTTGTACAGTCACTGCTGTTAGCATTGTCTAGTTCTTCCTGCAAGCGTTCGTGAAGCTTTGTGTAGTTGGTGCGATTTGGATTGACAAGTTATTATAAATGTGGTCGGCGTACTGGCTCTGAGCAGTCGGTCGGTTGGTGTGGACCAGCCAGGAGATTTCACAGAACAAAATCTGTTTTGGGTGGATGAGTTGGTTCTAGAAAATAAAGGTATCATAAATAATATGGTTCATACGGTAACTATTTACTTATTTTGTGTTTAGGATTTGTTTGGTGTGTCCATTTCTATTTATGTCATCATACTTTAATGTATCTCTGATCTGCGTTGGAAGATGTCACAATTATAATTACGCCTTACTGTACCGTTATTATGTTAATGTATGTGCAATACATATATAATTGTGGTACCTTCATCACCCAGTATGATGTGATCCACGTGACAACGAGATCTTATATACAGTGGATTACGCAGGTTTATTAATTGCATGCATATCGCAATTTTGACAAAAGCACACTCAACAACAACATAATTTATAAAGTAGCCAATACATGGCGTCAAATCTATTCTGGCAGTAAAAAAAACGAATGCAACGAATGTAATAAAGCCTACGTTGGACAGACGGACATTTAAGGCGACCTGGACGTGAATGACTGAAATTTTCGAAAACATATTCTTGTCACCATCTGGAACACAATTATTTCCTTTTGAAAAAAAGTATTTTTTATCTACTTTTCAACTGAAGATTTGGTCTTAAACGCTTTTTGAACAATTGTCTGAGAGTCAGCCAAGCTCATGCAACGGGCAAGGAATTTCACCATAAAAATTTCTTGCCTGCCACAGTCATGGAAGCAATAAAGCCAATATACAGGGACCTTGCAGATACAAAACTACTTAGCAGATATCTACATGGCCATACACCAAACCCTAATGAGAATTTCAACAGTAGCGTGTGGCAAAGAGTACCGAAAATGATGTTTGTTCGATTAATACTCAGGTGTAATGGATGCTGATATCTGTTTCAGCGATGGTGTAGTTAGCAAGACAAAACTAATGGACAAGTTAGACATCTAACCAGGAAATAATATGATAGGTCTCTTTAGTGCCAAAGATTGTCAGGAAGTTGTTGAAGCTGAAAGGGTTGCAAAAGTCAACACTAACGGTCCGGAATAAGGAAAAGGCTCATATGGTTCACATGGCTCTGAGCACTATGGGACTTAACAGCTGAGGGCATCAGTCCCCTAGAACTTAGAACTACTTCAACCTAACTAACCTAAGGACATCACACACATCCATGCCCGAGGCAGGATTCGAACCAGCGACCGCAGCGGTCGCGCGGTTCCAGACTGAAGCGCCTAGAACCGCTCGGCCACCACGGTCGGCTAAGGAAAGGTTTCTGAAAAAGTCTAAAGAGGACGAAGAAGCAGCTGCTCAGCAAGAATAAATCTGTTGGAACGTTCTGAAAGAGGCATACGGTGAGCCAAAAACACTGAGAACAATCTTTTCTAATTTTATCGAAACTACATTTTCAGGACATTAGGTACATATATCTTCACAATTATTTGAGCTATGTTCACCAAATTACTCCAGAGTGAACCGTCTATTATACAGAATGTCGTATTTCTTAAACTATAACAGATATTAAAATAGCTTTCCTTGTACAACTTTAGTTAGTGTCATTCAGTGTTGGTACAAAACCGCAACTTCCTTCTAAATGTAGGTCAAGAGTAACAACGGATGAAAGCAAGGAATAGATATGTATTCCGTTGAAATGCAGGTCCCCTATATACGAGATATACACGATACATAAACAGAAGGAAAAATAACCTTTCAATTTTCAGCGAGCACCTCAGAGAATAATACACAATCTATTCAAAATAATGAAAGAAATTACACTACTTTACAAATTTCTTCAAAAGCCAATTGATGGAAATCCAAGAAGAAATACCCTTACAAATCTACATTCACACGACTAAGTTCCGAGAACTAATGTTAAATCAGCAAACAGAACCACACAGCAGAAAAATCGTAGAAAATTTCCTTAGCACATTAATCAGCAAATTCAAGGCACTCCACCATGCATTAATCATCAAATACACGACTACAAACGATTCATTGAAACCTTTAAGAGTACCTTACTCAATATATGTATCACAATCTATGCAGGAGAATTATATCAGCAGAATATTATAGTATGTACATTTTACTGATATACAATTTATACAATATGTTGCTTTCAAATAGTGCAGAAAGGAAACGAAATATTTATTGTACAACTGTGATGTGATCAAACACTGTGTTGCACTGGATAACTGATCTTAATACAATCTCGAAGTAAATTGATTACATCAAAGATTATACATAACATCAACATCTGTCAAAATTGTGATAATATTTACGATAAATAAGAATGCCTGAAGCACAGTGTAGTTCATTGAGGAACTTCTCCACTGTATATAAAATACTGTATGTTGTCACGTGAGTCACATCATTCTGGGTAATGAAGGCACAACAATTAATTAAAATATATATTATGCATATATGTGAAGATAATTGGTACCTGGGTTTTTACGGGAGGCAAGCTTCGGTTACGATTGTGGACGGGGCCGTAATCAGTTACTATTGGTTGCCTTTTACAGTTACACACATTTATTTTTAAAACAGTAATTCCAGACTCAAAAATAAATAAAAATACCACATGTTATTAATGAAGGAATAACCAACTGTGTATGTAATAGTGTTTTCAGTGCGTTACAATTTAGCAAGTCACCATAAAATACAGGTACAGATAATGTTTAAAATAATAAACCTCTGTGATCACTGCTGAAGGCCTTACACGCCAACAATGGCAATAAATAAAGAATGTTTAAGACCTCGCTGCAGTTACAACTTACACATATTGAAATATTAAAAGGTAAGTGATCACAAACACAGAAGAAGGTACCAGACGCAAGGAATGGCAGTAAATAAGGTTTTAAGGCTTACTGCTGAATTACAAATATAAAATTATTTTTTCAAGCAAATGACCACAATAACCGCTGAAGACCTTACGCACCAGGTAGGCAATTATAAAAAAAAAATCGAAATCTGCTGTAAAGCAGCAAACACAGGCAAAGGTTAATTAATAGAAACAAGCAACTGACCACCAAACAGGTGAAATAAGAGGATGGTAACCGTGTAACACAAACCTTACAGTGCTAGTGCATACATATCCTTTAATGTAGGCATTACAAGGTATGGCAATGGAGGGTGAAGCTTTGATAATGCCAGCCACTCGTGCTGGCGAAACGTCAGAAAAACCATTAGATGAACGTCGGCCGAAGAACCCGAGACAGAAGCCAATAGGCAGTTTGTCATTACAAGGTATGGTAATAAATAAAACAAGAACAAAACACAAGGACCAGTCACAGACGGTGCTCCAGGAATCGACCTCTGCGAAGGTCCGGCAGCAAACACTTTCGCGAGTGATGAGATAGGCAGTCAAGAGTTGCATTCACTTCGTAAGATGGTAAGTCATGTGGTGTCACCACCAGACACCACACTTGCTAGGTGGTAGCCTTTAAATAGGCCGCGGTCCGTTAGTATACGTCGGACCCGCGTGTCGCCACTATCAGTGATTGCAGACCGAGCGCCGCCACACGGCAGGTCTTGAGAGTCTTCCTAGCACTCGACCCAGTTGTACAGCCGACTTTGCTAGCGATGGTTCACTGACATAATACGCTCTCATTTGCCGAGACGATAGTTGGCATAGCCTTCAGCTACGTCATTTCCTACGACCTAGCAAGGTGCCATTACCAGTTACTATTGATGGTGTTAAACATGTACTGTCAAGAGCGATGTTCACCAATTATGGATTAAAGTTAAGTATTCCAGCTGCTACGCATTAGTTTTGCTAGTCTCATTTCGCTGTCCTGTTCCAGACCTCACGCCAGCCTGCGTGAGCTTAAACGCGAGCCTTTTGGCTTCCTGTCATAGTGGATTGGCTGTCTTGCCAATCCACAACAGTTGGCGACGAGGCCAATTCGCGTTCATAACTATACTCCCCTGATTTACTTGTGTAATGGCTTCGCTACAATCTCCAGATGTACTGTCCGAATTTTATCGCTTACAGAACCAGCAGACGCAGGCCTTACTGGATGCCCTTGGACAGCTCGTCCAGGGTCAACGTGCAATGCAAAACGTTGCGGCAGCCGCCGCTCCACCACTCACGCAGCCACAACACGCAGTTGCACCACCTTTTCGTCCTTTTGATACTGTACTGAAAAGCTGGACGGAGTGGTCTCGCCAGTTTGGATTCCATCTCGCCGCCTACAGATTTCAAGGTAATGAGCGGCAGCCTTATCTCCTTTCGTCCGTCAGCATCCAAATGTACTGTGTGATAGTCAGATTATTTCCCCGACGCGATGTAGCAACTCTGTCCTACGACGAAATTTTGTCTGCATTAGATGCATATTTCAAATAATCAGTCAATGTAGTTGCCAAACGGTATACGTGCTTTCGTACAAAACGTACGGCCGGTCAGTATAATCGGGAGTGGGTTGCAGCCTTGCAAGGCCTTACTAGGGATTGTGCTTTTGAGTGTCACTATGGACTCCCTTATTCAGATATTATGGTCCATGATGCAATTGCACAGAACGTTTCTTATGTTCATGTAAGGGAACAGATTTTGAAACTAGTCAATCCCTCTCTTCAACAAGTGATGGACATATTGGATCGGCAGGACACACTTGACTTTACTCAGGAATCATTTGAAACTTCGCCACCTGTGTGTCAGGTTAACCGGCCCACCAGGCGAGCTGCACGGCACAGTAAACAGTCCTCGCACCTGGCCGCGCCACTGCCGCCTGGCTCTCAGCCACGTGTACCGCGCCAGCAAGCAAATGCAGTGAAATCATGCCCGCGGTGTGCTTCTAGACAATCGCGTGAGAATTGCCCGTCACGCCACGCTATTTGCTTTTTCTGTAATAAAAAAGGCCATGTTCAAAGTGTTTGCCAGGAAAAGCTCCGATCGGAAGCTCAAAACCATTTCAGGCCCTTTGCTTCACGCTGGAATCGGAATCGAACCAAGGCTACTCAGGCTCACTATGCTTCGCCCGTGGAAATTCATATAGTTCATGCCAGTCTGCCCAGTGCCAATCTCTCTAACAGTGACTGTGTTCGCCCCACAAATAGTGTTCGTCGACATCGCCGGAAATCCTGTCAAGTCGCAAGTGATTCTGTACCAGTGCCAGTTCACGTTGCACGAGACAGTCGCTCTTGTCGTCAGCAGGACAATAAACTTTTTGTGGACTTGGACATTAACGGCAAAGTGATACTGTTCCAGCTCGATACTGGAGCTGCCGTTTCTTTGATCAATCGAGAAACGTACAAACAGCTGGGCACTCCTCCGCTGCGTGCCGCCAATGTTACGCTTAGTAGTTATTCAGGTCAAGCAATCCCTGTGTTAGGACAGTGCAGCCTTCTTGCAACATACGAAGGACAAACAAAACTTGTGTCATTTTACGTATTTCGTTCTCCTGCTGCAGTGAACTTGTTTGGTTTCGGTTTATTTCAGTTGTTTAACTTGTCTATAGTAAATCAGGTCCTATCAGTGAACCAGACTGTGTCTTCGCAAGTGTTTCTCGTCTATGTGAAGGATTTGCAGACATTTTTTCACTGGGTCTCGGTTGCGCTAAGAACTATGAAGCACATTTGGAACTGAAAGTGAACGCGCAACCAAAATTTTTCAGAGCGCGCAATGTTCCCCACGCATTGCGTGGTGAGGTCGCAAAAACATTACACGATTTGGAATCACAAGGTGTAATGGAACGTGTGCAGGCTTCTCTCTGGGCATCACTCTTAGTAATTTTGCCAAAACCTTCCGGAAAATTGAGACTTTGCGTGGACTTCAAGGCAACAGTGAATCCACAATTAGTGACTGCAACTTTTCCTTTACCCCGCCCAGAAGATCTTTTTGACAAACTGTGCCCGGGTAAATATTTTTCGAAGTTGGACCTAGCAGATGCGTACTTGCAAATACCGGTGGACGAAGAATCCCAGCGCGTTTTGGTGGTTAACACGCAACTTGGTTTGTATCGATTCAAACGACTGCCATTCGGGTGTGCATCCGTCCCTGGTTTCAGCAATATCTACAAACGGTTTGTGCGTCGGTCCCTACTGCAGCAAACTATCTGGACGATATTGTGATCTCCGGAAAGACGGAAGAAGAACGTTTAGCCTAACTCAGAATATTATTTCTGGTCTTGTGACAAAATGGTCTTCGCTTGCGGAAGGACAAATGTGTGTTTTTTGCTCGTGACTTAACCTACCTGCGACATGTACTCAATGCCCAAGGCATACATCCCAGTCCAGAGCACCTCCGTGCCATACAAGACTTGCCTTCGCCGCAGAAATTGAAGCAGCTACAGAGTGTGCTGGGAAAAATTAATTATTATCATCCCTATGTGCGCCACGCCTCTTCCATTTCAACTCCGCTTCATCGCTTACGCCGTAAAGGTGTCCCGTTCGTCTGGACGACGGAATGCTAACGCGCCTTTCGCCAGTTGAAATCGGTGTTGCCTTGCAATACTTGCCTTACGCCATTCGATCCCCAGAAACCCCTTTTGTTAATGGTGGATGCATGGTTGTTGTAGATTCATTCAGTAATTTTCCTTTTGTTGTCCGGATGTCTTCCAGACGTCATGTGCCACCATCCAAGCGTTATCCGCTATTTTTTGCATTGAAGGTCTTCCACAGACTATTGTTTCCGACAATGGCCCACAATTCATGTCCGCAGAATTTCAGTCATTCTGCAAGGCCAATGGTATTCCACATCTGACGTCCGCGCCGTTTTCGCCACAGTCAAACGGTGCCGCTGAACGATTGGTCAGGACTTTCAAGTCACAGATGTTGAAGTTGAAACAGTGGCATTCTCGGGAGGACGCGTTATTGCTCTTTTTGTCCTCGTATCGCTCTCAGCCTCGAGATGGTCGCTCGCCGGCTGAGTTGCTTCACAGTCGCCCTCATCGCACCTTGATGTCTTTGCTACATCCGCCGCATCAGGTGCCTGTGCAGCGGAAAACACCTGATTTTGCCCCAGGCGATCTTGTCTACTACCGCAACTATCGAGGTTCACGGCGTTAGCTCGCAGGGCGCATTCTTCGCTGCCTCGGCCGCGCGATGTATCTGGTTTTGGGGGCCTCTGGTGAGGTGCGTCGGCATCTCAATCAGCTGCGCCTCTGTCGTCGCACGGGATCTGCCACTCCCCGTCTGCTTTCAGCGACGGTGCCGTCCGGTCAGCGCCCTGGGGACCCATCTACTGGCTCGCCTCAGCCCCAGGTGTTACCGACGCTGCCTTCCATTTTGCACCATGGCGACGCGCCGCCGCCGCCGCCTCCTGTGCTCACGCCGGCGACGCCAGCAGTGGACGCGTCGCTGCAACCGCCGGGCGCCTCCCAGGGTCAGGCGCCGCCGATCGCTTCCCGTGACCAGTTGTCCTCCGCCATGGAACTCTTGCCCGCTCCGGACCATACGTCGTCTTCGCCCGTCGGGTGCCCCGGCTCGGTGGAGGTCGACCCTTCGGCCCCTCCTGTCTCTCTACGGGCGCATACACCACATGTTGGCGTGCACCTTAAAGTAGGTTTTCAGGCGTTTCCTAGCTCCCCTCGGACCGAATGGCAGGGTGCGGGTGGCACAGCCTCGCCTGTTGTTAGGTTCCCCATCTCGTCGCATACGCCAACATGGGGTCCTCTCCACGGCGGGCGGAAGCCTTATGCCACAACCGTCCGCCGATTTGCGGGGGAGGAATGTGGTGTCACCACCCGACACCACACTTGCTAGGTGGTAGCCTTTAAATCGGCCGCGGTCCGTAAGTATTCGTCGGACCCGCGTGTCGCCACTATCAGTGATTGCAGACCGAGCGCCGCCACACGGCAGGTCTAGAGAGTCTTCCTAGCACTCGACCCAGTTGTACAGCCGACTTTGCTAGCGATGGTTCACTGACAAAATACGCTCTCATTTGCCGAGACGATAGTTAGCATAGCCTTCAGCTACGTCATTTCCTACGAACTAGCAAGGCGCCATTACCAGTTACTATTGATGCTGTTAAACATGTACCGTCAAGAGCGATGTTCACCAATTATGGATTAAAGTTAAGTATTCCAGCAGCTACGTATTATTTTTGCTAGTCTCATTTCCCTTTCCTGTTCCAGACCTCACGCCAGACTGCGTGAGCTTAAACGCGTGCCTTTCGGCTTCCTGTCATAGTGGATTGGCTGTCTTGCCAATCCACAACAAGTCAGACTAGTGGCAGTGTAACGAATGACTAATGATAATCTCGCTGAAGCCACCTGACGTCCTATAAATCAAATGTAAGAATGAAACAACACACCAAAGCCGGAACAGGCGGTCTGCATTATGTCCCCCAGAATATTGTATTTAGAACATCCGGAACGAGAAAGGGGCCATTACCAGATTTCCGTACGATTCCACAAACCCGAAAATCTGAACAAACGTGTCACAGTACAGAACACCAGACAAACTAACGGTAACTAAAACCCCACTCAATGCGAGGCAAAACCGAAATGTAGCCACACCAGAATGAGCAACCACACGTCATTGTGGAAACAATCGCAACGCCAGCCAAAACCAAGTACCAAAGGTGTGAAATCATATTCATTAGGCACACAAACGAACAATAGAGTCACTGTGACAACTTTGGCGACCGTTTGCAGAATGAAAGAAACTGCAGTGGATACTGATTCAGTTTGGCATTCCTGTGTGATGGTCTGGTTAAATGTCTGCCTATTACACATTTCGACCCTTTTCAATTGTTGGCAGTCTCTATCAGTCAACATACGAGGTTGGCCTGTACGCTTTTGTACTGTACATGTCCCTTCCCGTTTCCACCTGGCTCCTCCTGAGTCCCCAACCGAACTGCCACACTCATCGGACATGGAGAAACAACGACGTCGCCCCGAAGCTACAGCTACTACATATCGACAACCGCGGCTGCTGCCACTGGCGGACAGGCAACACTTGCGAAATGGGTGGCGTCAGTCAAGACGAGAAGAAGACAAAGAACTGCAACCATGCCAAGTAAAGGATACGGTCTGGCTTCTGACAGAGGGCGGAAACCTACAAACAGCATCAACGCGAGCCGCAGCACGCCTCAATAATACAGTAAGTTGTAACCACAATTGCGACATATTTTAACGCAGATCTGAGATACTTGTAAGTGTTATGACATAAGCAGAACTGTCCACACCAAACACTTCCTAAATACAAAATACATAATTAGTTACCACATGAACCACACTATTATTGATGGCCTACATGTATTATCCACAATCGACGCATCGAATGATTAGAAATTTTTTTCTGTGTAACACGTGGTATCTGAAAATAGGCCAAGCCCGAAACTTGTCAGGCAACACTAAATAACTAGCAGCTCTGGTGTAATCTTTTAAAAATGTATTTTTTCAGCTCTTGAAAGAGAAATATCAAACCTCTATATCAACCCCCACTAGCCGTAAACTAAACGGTTGTAACTTGCATATTGTAAATAATAGTGGTATTAGTTTCACCAGCTCTTGGACGAATCACTTTTAAACGATATATTCGAAATCGGATTTCGGCATTCTGGAAAAGGTATGTCGCCAGTGTCATTTAACAAGCTAAAGTTTCGGAAGCAGTTCGCCTGCTCTAAAAAGGAACGCATCCATGATGCCCTATTCTTTTTGTTCTTGCTCATTTTTTTCCCCGTTGAATGCAAATGTAATAGTGCTCTACGAACATCCACTATCTTGCTTTTGTCCATTACGTGGCCATAACGTGGCTCATGTAAACACATCTGGTCCGGAAATATTTTGCCGCAAACATCGTCGGGCAACAGTCGCCAGCGCCAAATACGCGCAGCCTTTGTGAAGGGCGCCTTCATCCTCGCACATTACGCCATAACGCATGTGATGTGCTTTACATTACATATACATGATATACCATCCATCCTTAGTTACGAGCCATACTTTACCTTATGTTTATTTTTAAATATGATTTTGACAAGTAGAAGTGATACGATTCCTAAATTATGTATTTGTTCTTATATATATATATGCGTGAAAATCTTGTGATTAAATCAGAGAGAAAATAAAAAAAACCTACCAAACAGTCAATCATGGTACTCCATACATGAACGTCGTGTCTTATAGGAAGTGATAATGTTATGTCTATGGATTTTTTGTAATATACAGACTCCCATCACACCTTATCCAGTCTTTGAACTGGCTAAATGGCAATAGCTAACTGTCATTTAAGCGTGTTCAAAATCAAATATTGTGTATCTTTTATTTTCGCATTTAATTTTTTAAATTTAAATTTTATTTTTTTTATTTGTAAGTTTCCTTGATTATTTACAATTTGTACATTCTTTTCATATATATCGTCCAACACTAACATATGGCTTCATTCAAATTTTTGGACATAAGAGATTGCTTTCAAAGAAGCCGTGATGTCACCATTATCTTTATACTTTTCTACCATTTTTCCAGCTTTTCGTCAAGTTTCGTATAAGTTGTTTTCTTTCGTTTGCGTTCCGTACTTAATTCTGACCTCATTAATACACATTCCGAGTTCTCTGCTTCTGTCTTTATACAATCGACACGACTTTAATTTTAGGATTCGGTTTTTCGAGGGGATTATTAATTATGTTGTGCCAACCACTTACAGTGTTGGTGGTACTATGGCGCCGTATGTAGCAGTTCCAAAGACTGATCGAGTTTTCGTGATTTTCCAAGTACCTATCTACAAAAGAGTCAAAAAATTGAGAAAGCTTGGCGATATCCGGTGCTTGTAAATGTATCACGAGCCACTCATTGCAGACATCTTCAGGTCGAAGGAACTCCAAAGCAGTACACATGCGAATTTGCAACCTTACGTCTTCGTCTTCTTTGTATTCGCAAGTAAGTCCCAAGTCTTGCACTTTCCTGCAGAGAGATTTCTTCGTATGGAAATGGCAGGATGCCCTCGAACCGACGGGATCACAGCTATTAGCGCTGAAATTGCAGCTGATTCGAAATCAGCGGTGACATTATTGGGTATCCATTCTGGTGCATTATCCATAACAGTGCGGAAAATACGGATATGTGTTTGAGAATGCAAAAACCACCGGATAGATGTTTCTTTCGTACTTTGAACTTCCAAAGTCAGCATGAAAATTTATGAAAAATGCTTGCTACAGCATTTGAAGGCCCCATCCACAAAAATGTCTAGTTTAGTCTTCAGAGGCTCTCTTCCTGCTTTTCCGCTAAAAACTGTGATACTATCTCCAAAGTTACCATCACTTACGAGAAAACTGCTCCGTCATTCATGCTTGGTAACTCTGCTTGAAGATCAACTTCTTGTCGGTCTCCGGTTCTTTCTGATTTCCGTACGATTTGGCCCGTACATGTTTAATATGTATAATATCGTCTTCATTTACATTCTGTTTTGGCATTTCGTTAACAAAATCATACCCTCGATTGTGCAAGTCACCTAAGTCTTCAGTACATATTTTAGAAATCGTCTCTTCCTCTCGTGATCTCTTCTTCGCCTGATTCAGAGTCTTTTTTACTGCTAAGCGAGTGTCATCTGGTGACCCACATTGATGCTCGTTTAAACTAAACACGATACAATATTTGGTCTTAAGCATTCCTCGGCAATATTTTTCGAATAGCTCCATATCACAGTCCCATCTGCTTTGGCTCTCTTTACGATGTACGAGTAACCATCATAGTGGACACATGGTTTACCGTGGGTGCTTGTTGACAGTTCCATATCGAACGTATAAGCACACAGAGACACAAGGTGAACGAGCTTAATTAAGTTGAACACTCCGCAAGTTAGACCCCCACTTACAGTAGCTAGCCAAGATGTCAGTCACTTGAGTGGACGAGGACTTCAAAAGCAGGTAGGACGTGCCGCGCAGGAATCGTTTCCGGTGGATGACAACTACCATGGGCGCAGGTAGGTCCTGCCCTTGAGCAGGTAGCTTCCGGGAAAAGTGGATGCGAACTTCACAGTTTTCCTGCTGGGTGTGACTTTCACTGGGTGAGATTTTCACACATCTGCATACATACGTATCTAGGATGGGTAGGTTACAGGAGGAGCTTGCTACAGTTCGCGAACAGTTGAATGGTCAGCCGCATTCAGACTGCTGCTTCGGGGTGCAGCGTTAGCTGAGAATGTGGTGCGTCCCACGGGACGCCTATGGTGTCGCTTGTTCAAACCAACGTGGTTAATCCTCCCTCAAAACAGGGTGAGTGGCGAGACGTAACGCGTTCGCTCCACTCGAGCCGAAGGACTGGTGTGGAGGCTGAGCGCCTGGCCTCGCATATTCGTCCTGTGAGTAGTTAGGCCGCCGCTCCTTCAGCACGGTCCGAACACACACACGTGGGCTGGGGTTTGATAATTATCTGGAACTACAACGTGAGGCGCCTTATCGAGCCCCTTAAGATGATGGTGTTTGGAGCAGGAAAGAAAGCCAATGTTCACTCGGTGTGACTGGCGGGGGATTTCAGCCTTGCTTGCGGCTATCTAGCGTGTAGGATGTAGTCATCTGCAGGTTGTGGCTCATGTAAGCTGTTGCATTGCTTCTGCGGCCATCCTCAATTCATACAGGTGGCTGTCGGAGGTGGTGAAGGCTACTGGAAACGTGCATGTGGTGTAAGCAGAGCTTGAAATCTGCAACATTGTTCCCAAGTTCATTGGCGGTCTTTCGTTTGGAGGGTGTCAACTTCGCGACTCTGTGACTGTCTTGGCTGCAGATTTCTAGACCTCGGGAGTGCATTTGTAAGACTCTTCCTGTTGTTCACTATGCAAATGAAGCTGCTCGGTTGCCAGAGTAGTTGTGGAGTAAACATGTGGTATTTTAGCCTTCGCAATATTGCGAGGTTCTCTGATGAACACTCATCAGTCGATACCAAAATTGGGGCATGACACCACATTCACAGTAAACACACTGCGACAGTGAAAATTTTCTCAGTAAATTGTGAAAGTGTTCTTAACAAAGTTCAAATGGTTCAAATGGCTCTGAGCACTATGGGACTTAACTGCTGTGGTCATCAGTCCCCTAGAACTTAGAACTACTTAAACCTAACTAACCTAAGGACATCACACACATCCATGCCCGAGGCAGGATTCGAACCTGCGACCGTAGCGGTCGCGCGGTTCCAGACTGTAGCGCCTAGAACCGCTCGGCCACTACTGCCGGCCTGAACAAAGTTCCCGAATTTACTGTCCTCCAGAAAACTTCTTCCCATCAAATTTTTGTTGCGACCAAGAGCTGGCTGAAACCGATAGTAGAAAGCTCCGAAATATTTAGTGATTCGTGGAAAGTATATTGGAAATGCAGAATAGAGGCCAATTTAAGGTGAGTATTCATTGCACCTGACAAAATTTTTATCTCTATTTATGATGAAATTGAGTGTGACAGTGAAGTTGTCTGGTCAGATATAAGATATCTAGGTGAAACCAAGATAATTGTTGGACTGGCCACCTGATTGCGGTGTGACAGATCTAGAGTCGTTCAAACATGGTCGACGGTGAGTAGAGTGTAGATACCCAGATCGTGCAGTACTAGTTGGAGTGGACTTTAACCTACCGGGTATAGACATGGACCGCTATGGATTTATCGCGAGGAGTGCAGATAGAGGGTTTTGCAAATTACTTTTGAACACGTAGTTTGAAACTATCTTTAGCAGCTAGTTCGGCAATCAAAAAGTAATGGAAATGTACTTGACCTTGGAACTGCTAAGAGACCAGACTTAATCGATGTCTCTGTTACAGAGACGGAGATAAGTGATCATGATATGATGGCGAGTATGGCTACGAAAGTTGATAAATCAGTCAAGTACGCTAGTAATCTGTTTCTGCCAGAAAGAGCAGATAAGCAGTTGTTAGCATGTAAGTTACAAGGTACCCCATAAGTGCGAGTTCGCTTGTTCAACCTTTATAGGGCTCATTTGGAAGCGTTGTGTTAACAATTACTCCAGCTGCTAATGAGTCACTGTGTGCATCACGAGCGCGACAGAGAATGAGTGTCCTGGAGATGTAGAGCTGAAACTCTAATGAGCTGTGTGTATTACAATTCACAAAATGGATATCGTCCACATTGGAGAAATCTTCGAAACAAACCAATAATTTTAAAATGTTTATTTGACGCCACAAATGGTCTTCAAACAATAGTCTTTAAAACAATAAAATTTTTAAATGGTTTCAAAACTAGTTTCGACGCTCTGACTCGTCAATTTCAATTGTAATCACAACCTGCAATACTACATTAATAACTACAATGACACTTCTTTCAAATATTACGAAAAATACACTAAAACAGTAAAATCCGACAGAAACTGGCCACAAGGTGTCATGACAATTTTTGGTTGATTAGTCATTTTACACCATAATGCAGTGTAGATGGAAACTGCATCGGGATGGTACATATTATATGTTCTGTGATGTACGGAAAGGTGTCGAGGATGAATGACTGTAAGGTGAAACAATATGACTTCGACAAAATTACTAGTTGGTGTGATGTCTGGCAGCTAGATCTAAACGAAGAAACATGGGAGTTAATGCGCATAAGCAGGAAACAAACAAACCTATAAAGTTCGGATACAGCGTTAGTATTGTCCTACTTGAGTCGCAGAGCTAAGACAAATGCAGATACGAACAGCCTTATAGCTATAACGGCTTCCTCGACTGCGGCAGACAACAGAGTTCTGTATGGCTAGAGGGGCATCGAAGAGTTGTCAAGAAAACCACCAAATACTGCCCACAGGTCACAGACGCATGGTTGACGACATACGGAAGTTTGGGTCTGGCCGTGAGTTGTACACGGAGAGCCAAATGATGAGGCGGCCGCCCGCGATAAGAGGGAAATCCGGCTTAGAGTCCCGCCCCGGCACAAATCTTCATTATCAGCATTCCGTTCTACAGCTGATGGTAGTCCTGATCCGCAATTTCGAATTCATTTGATGTGATAACGCGCAAGCGACTTTCAAGTGCAACGTCTGACCTATGAGGGAATTACAAAAAGGATGTACAACTACAGGTCACAGACGCATGGTTGACGACGTATGAAAGCTCGGGTCTGGTCGTACGTCGTGCACGGATAGTCAAATGGCAGTCGGCGTTAGACTATGTAGCCTTGCGGTACCTCCCGGCCGCTCCGAGTTGCGTTTCCGGGTTTGTTACTGTTTACTGCACAACCGCGCTAGTGTTGACCGTTATAGTTACGTTCCTGACATCCGATGGCTCTTTCGTATTGGCAAGCCACGATCAAGCTGCAGTTTCACGCTACGTACTCTAGACCCAAGGGCCACAAAGCAGAGATTTTTACGGGACGTGATACATGTTGACCCGAAAGAGCTCCTAGGTATCCACTTATCTATCGTCTCCAGCGATGAGATCTGCGACAAACTGCTCAGACGCTCGGCGGAATATTATAGCTTCTTCCACACTGACGATAACGTGGGTGTGGTAACGCTTAGACGTACTGGACTGGGAATACAAAATGTGCGCTTGTTTTGGGTAATATTTGAAGTTCCAGCGGAGTTGGTCACTCTTGCTCTTCGACCTTATGGCAGAGTCCTCGGAAATACGGCCGAAAAAAGGAAGACCTTCGAAACTTACCCTGTCCGTGACGGGGTGCGTCAGGTCCGTATTGACTTGCACCGCCATATACATTCGTATTTCACGAACTCTGGTTGTTGGGCGATAATTATTTCCGACTGTCAGCCGTTGACAGGACACGTGCATACCAAATGCTTTCAAGCCCCCTCGTGCAGACGCCCTCAGCAGATCAGATTCGATAGCGACCTCTACTCCGATAACGTATATTGCAGTGGCAAGACGCGAGACGCCAACTGTGTATGACAACTAGAGTGCCGCAACGCTCACTGTTTGTCCGGCCATGGCTCGCCTGTTGACAGGGGGACCGAGCAGCTCGTGTCCGGCCCCACACGACTCGGCTCAGTCACGTACTCGCCTCATGTCTGTTGTCCGGATTTCGGACACGCGGATAACCGAGCCAATGTATTCATCTCTGCCTCTCTCTCTTTCAATACAAAAGCAACGTTTCCAAGAACGGGTACGTGACACAGCTAAAGTCATAAAGCACTTGGAAAGTAAAATGATATTTCAATACAATCGCGAATAGAAGACGAGTCTCATTTCCTAACAGAAGATATATTTTTCCTTTCATTAACAGGAAACATTAAATAAGTGCTTTCCCTGTAATCTAGAGGACATCCATCTTCGTAAAGAAAGCATACAAATGAATTTAAACATTTACAGACGTAACTTGTGATACTTTCTACTTGTTTGCAACAGAAACAAAATTATAGTTATTGTTGATCAGCAGTAAATCACTTAAGCGTCCCGGATTTAATTGGCTGCGGCGATTTGTTATTAACATGCCGGCTTTACTAAAGCATCTTTCACTAGGTGCGCTTGTTTCTGGGATATATATAATACGTCTTGCAACTGCAGCCAGGCCTGGAAGATCTGTTTCATGTCTGCTCCACCACTTTAAGATGTCATCATCATCTCTGGGGTGCATTAAAATGTAGAGATCTACTTCATCTGCTGCGGATGAACTGTTGTTCCTCCATTCGTTGAAACGATCTCTCTCTCTCTGGGTGGTGATGACACAGTACTTGAAGGATCTATGATAATAAACAAAAGACACAAGTAATACAGAACTGATGTGCAAATCATCGAAACGTTCCCGTAAAAACGAGGTGTTTTACGATAATGAAATATTATACGAATTATAACATTCCGGTTTCTCTATAATACACTATTCACTATTTATGCAAAAACGATTATGTTAATGATTGCATGTGCATGGGGGCTTAATTAAAATTAAATATGAATGCAAATATTTTTAGTAGCTGTATGTCCGATTACGCAAGTCTCGTAAACGGCTGGCCCTGACAACTAATTGTTACGCTATCTGACTGCATAGAATGACAACAAAGAATTTAAGAAAATTTCTGTTAGCACAATTAATTAATTAAGTCCCCAGAAACTATAAAACCTACGAAACAACAAGCACAAGTGTAGCTGTTCTGTATGTGGTAGTATGACTCAACGCACATCTGGCACGGTTCTTCTTCAACAAGACAAGAATTTTTAAATATCATTTATACTGACGTGATAAAAGAAAATTAGAAATACTATAATTGTGCAAGAAACCCAGAATTACACTCTAATACAAGAACACACGCCAGATGCTTTGTTGACTGAACCTGTAATGAAGCATTATTCAGGACACACAAATAATAAGAAAATAAAGAACAGTAGTTAGTTACCTTAATTTACATTGACGAAAAGCACTCAGATCATTACAATATCTCCATTGGAACAACATCTGCTATCTCTCCCATCAAATAACTGCATAAACATGGAACCACACTCTCCACTACCACATCTCACTCTGACTTCACGACATGCAGTGTCCACCACAACTTCTCGGCCAGCACTGCTTGCCGCTACGTCTCAATAATCACTGCCAGTGGAGGCGGCGGAACAATACTCTCTGGCGCGATTTTTGGCGCTGTGGCTCAGTGTAGCCACCTTTCATATGCCCTTCCTCCACGGGCTAGAATTTGATGGTATTTTTGCCAGCATTGGTGGTGAAAATACCAACAAATTCGTCAAAAAAAATACAGACAAAAATAAAAGATAATATTAATACGTAAATATCATATAACTAGATAAAATTTTGGCTTTGCACTGACCTTTCAATAGCCTAATATACAAAATACACTAAGCAATACAAATTCTTTCATACATGTGACTTTACATAATAGTTTACACAAGTATTATGTGGTTAAACAGTTCAATCAATAGCGTCAGCAATGACGAATATGTACTGGTATGAGTCTCATAACTTTTCACAAACAGTAATACACAAAAAATCAGTTTGTACAAATATTCACATAAAATGTTTACACAACAAGTGGTTGACAGTTCCAGCAGTAGCACCCAGCAATGTTGAGTAGGTGCAGACTCCAACAGGTGACATCATTTCAGTAGAAGCAGTCCATCAGTGGCACCCAGCAATGTTGAGTAGGTGCAGACACCATCAAGTGACATTATGTCAGTAGAAGCAGTTCCATCAGTGGCACCCAGTAATGTTGAACAGGTGCAGACAGCAACAAGTGACATCATTTCAGTAGAAGCAGTCCATCAGTGGCACCCAGCAATGTTGAGCAGGTGCAGACACCAAGAAGTGACTTCATTTCAATAGAAGCAGTCCATCAGTGGCACCCAGCAATGTTGAACAGGTGCTACAGCAACAAGTGACACCATTTCAGTAGAAGCAGTTCCATCAGTGGCACCCAGCAATGTTGAACAGGTGCTACAGCAACAAGTGACACCATTTCAGTAGAAGCAGTTCCATCAGTGGCACCCAGCATTGTGGAACAGGTGCAGACTCCAACAGGTCACATCATTTCAGTAGAAGCAGTCCATCAGTGGCACCCAGCATTGTGGAACAGGTGCAGACTCCAACAGGTGACATCATTTCAGTAGAAGCAGTCCATCAGTGGCACCCAGCAATGTTGAGTAGGTGCAGACAGCAAGAAGTAACATCATTTCAGTAGAAGCAGTT
Organism: Schistocerca cancellata; assembly: GCF_023864275.1. Taxonomy (NCBI): domain Eukaryota; kingdom Metazoa; phylum Arthropoda; class Insecta; order Orthoptera; family Acrididae; genus Schistocerca; species Schistocerca cancellata. The sequence goes on from NC_064634.1 coordinate 230,253,421, forward strand.
CCATCTGTGGTACCCAGCAATGTTGAAGAGGTACACACAGCAACAAGTCACATTTCTCAGTAGAAGCAGTTCATCGGTGGCACCCAGCATTGTTGAGTAGGTGCAGACACCGACAAATGACATTATTTCCATAGAAGTAGCTCCATCTGTGCACCCAGTATTGTTGAGTAGGTGCAGAGAGCAGCAAGTGACATCATTTCAATAAAGGCAGTTCCATCAGTTGCACCCAGCAATGATGAGCAGATGCAGACAGCAGTCCATCATATTCACTATCACTGATCACACAGTTCATTAGCAGAAATTACACATGTCCTAGTGGCACCAATCACGTAGAAAAAGTACAAGTAACAGTCCATAATTTCACCATCACTAATCAGACAGTTCAAGCATGAACAATAGTTTGAATGCACATACAAATGCTTTTACAATGCTCTTACACTAAACATACAAATCATAACAAACACACAAATGATATCAGATAATTGTCATATTACTATTACAAATACACAAACATCAGTAAACCTATAATATTTATGGGTGTCAGTGCAAGCCACTACAAACAAATAAAATAATATTTAGGAGATAGGTGGGTAGGATTAGGAAAGGAAAACACTCAAAACACACTCACTCATCTTTCATCCACATTAAGTACTACTGTGTAATTGAATTGTGTTAACTGTGTGAATCCACTTCTGTCAAAATTTCATGTTCATCATGTGTATCAAGTAGTAGTGACAGCAATGTATAACAGTCAATAATAGTTAAGTCAACGTCATAGTCATCATGTCAAGACCAATGTTTGCCAAGCCAAATAAAAATGTACGGTTGCTGAACAACTGTCAGTGTGCCAAGATATGCAACTTCCTCTCTCCAAAAAAAAGTACATACTGCTTAGTGATTTAACAAAGTGTGTGTAGACAATCTTCCTTCCATTTTAGTGTTCTAGTCTGCTATCTTGATCCTCCTTGTACCATATAGACCAACAAAAAAAAAAAACAAAAAAAATATGCACCTCACTTACTTTACCTCTTATACACCAAAACTCCAATCAACTTCATATAATCTCAATACCTCAATAATACCTCTTCAATACGTCGATACATATAAACCTTATTGCCAGTATCATTTCACTTCCATAACAACTCTTTCCTCTAGTCAGTCTCCTCGATCGAGTACAGATAAAATCCTAATGCAAACCTCCTCATCCCATACAATCCGAAGACACACTGTCAACACACAACCTCTGTGTAATCCATCTGACCAAAATCTTCTACTCATTATGAATTATAAACAAAGAATGCATACATGACCTCTAACAGACTTAGTTCAAATAACTCTCAGTAATTAAGTACGATTACGGAGTGTGAATGATCCTAATATTTCACAGTGTGTACACCACTTCAAGAATTATGGCAAACAGAAGCAAACATGTGGAGTATTTCTTGTGTCAAGTGTCACTTCCTATTTCAATTGCTCACGAAAAATGCAGTGTAATAACTGTGTTGGTATGTCATGTCGTTAACTTCCTTCCTATTGGCATACATTTATACAGATTTCATAAAACCTCCAGCTCATATGACTTCTATGAAGTTTCTTGTGCTAATGTCGTTCGTCGAATTATAGCAGTTCATTTTCTTATCTTAAAAATATAAGGCACTGAGCGTAAGCAAGGCAAGCAATAGCGAGTAAATATACCAGTAGTGAACAGAATGTCAACAAGTGGATGCAGCACAATTTCTATAACGAGGCTTCGCCAAGCGAACAATCCGTAACCCATACCACATCGTAACCCACACTCCATGTCCGTACACTGTACATCAGCATTGCTATATACCAAATTAAAGTATAGTTATGACAACAAGCAGAAATGTGTAAATGTGCAATCCATACGCATAGCAGTAAACATATATCTTACGTACTAAACAGGTCATTAGCATCGTATCTTAATAAGTAAACATGAAGGCGCAAGCAGATAAATCACAAAGTATAACTTACATACCTAACCACATCAGCACAATTAATCAGGTGACAATTATAATTTAAATAAATAGGCACAGCAGGCACATAATTAAAAATATGACATCAGTGAAAAAGCAGTGCAGCCAAGCGATGCATAATATACACAAGTAACAATCCAGTTCATTAATAATTATTGTCAAAATCAGTTAACGTACGCAAGCACGTCGCTTCACAAGTAATTTCATACAACATGAAATTTAGCACAAAGTATGAATCACATAATCGCGAGCAGCAAATTACGTCTAAAGTACGTACCTAAGTGGAAATATGTTACCTGAAAGCCCGCAACTCGTGGTCGTGCGGTAGCGTTCTCGCTTCCCACGCCCGGGTTCCCGGGTTCGATTCCCGGCGGGGTCAGGGATTTTCTCTGCCTCGTGATGGCTGGGTGTTGTGTGCTGTCCTTAGGTTAGTTAGGTTTAAGTAGTTCTAAGTTCTAGGGGACTAATGACCATAGATGTTAAGTCCCATAGTGCTCAGAGCCATTTGAACCATTTTTTGTTACCTGAAAAATAAACTCAATTAATAATTACCTTTTTAGTTTATTACTTTCTTCTTCGAAATGACATTTTTCCTGAAATTTTCTCGATAGCAAGTCGTCTTAACGTCGGACACGCACAGAATTTACCTGAAGTTCTTAAATATTTTATAGAACCGTATCCTGAAAAATACTGAATGTTAATAACATAATTCATCAAGTCATTATAGCTTTATACTGAATTTAGTCGGAGAAATTAGACTGTGTATTTATTTACGGCTGTCAGTGCATTCGCACTGAGCGCTCGATCAGCTGTAGGCGCGTGACGTAGGAAGTGATTGTTTGCGGTCAACGACGGCCTTGTGCGGCGCGCAGACTTGACTGCTGCTTTGAGTATATGCCGCCGCCAAAACACAGCGCGGTATCCTTGTACTCTCCGTGTGTTTACATACAACTGTTAGTTTCTCAAAAGTATGTCATTCTACAAAAATTTTTCAAAAGTATATCATTCCACAAAAATTTTAACGTTAGATATATGATGTATTCCCTTAGAGCGTCGTGATTTAAGAGTTTCTACTTCGACAGTGTTATCATGAATAATTTTGCGAATTCTATATGGGCCGTTATAAAGCAGAAAAAATTTGCGACACAAGCCTTTTCCTTTGTGAGACAAACGATGAGACTTAATTAACACTTTCTGACCAACTGACAAGATTTTTAAACGACCAGGACGCTTAGCTGATTTCTCTCTTCTAGCAGCCGCAGATGCAATATTTTGTAGAGACAGGTTGACAACTTCAGAATGCCGCAGTTTCCGTGTAGGCGGAAAAGGAACGATTTCAGAAATGCGATTTGTCGGTGCTTTGTTTTTTAATATCAGTATAGGTGGTAAAGAAGTTGAGTCGTTAGGAAGTTCATTCAGAATGTTTTGAAAAATATGAAGATACTGATCCCAAGTTCTGTGATTCTGATGACAATAAAGACGACACAATTTATTGATTTCCTTCATCCATCTCTCTGAAGCGTTAGATTGAAGGTGAAAAAGTGAAATGAAAATTGGTTTAATTTTACGACGCCGTAGAGTACGAAGCCAAATTTTAGAACGAAACTGTGATCCATTATCTGATATAACCTTATCAACATGACCCACTTCTTTAAGAAAATGTTTGATGAAAGCATTAGATACTGAACGAGCTGTTGCTTTGCGTAACGGTGTAAAACACACATATTTTGATGTCAACTCCACTGCTACGAAAATGTACGCAAAACCATTAGTAGATCGAACCACTGGACCGAACAAATCGACTGCAGCCATGTCCTTTAATTTCGCTGGAATGATAGGAAACAACGGTGCTCTGTGAGAAATTGTCGGCGGCTTAGCCTTTTGACATAATTTGCATTTGGCAAGAACAAATCGAATACGTTTTTCCATATTATTGAAGTAGCAGTTTTCTCGTAATTTATGAAAGCATTTTCTGGGACCAAAGTGTGCATAACTGAAATGCGTATACCAAATCAGCTTATTAACCCACTCATCAGGAATACAAACTAACCAAACAGAGTTGTCGACCGATTTTCGTTTAAAAAGAATGTCATTGCGAACTAAATAATGCTGTCTAATTGCTACGCTTTCCTTTCTCTTCCACTTCTCCTTAATGTCCTTCCAGATTGGATCCTTATTTTGCTCCTTAGCGATGTCCTGGAGCGAAGACGAAATAAAGTTCTCAAACGCAACACCTTGAATATACATCAAACAATAATTGTTTTCCTTGCAGTCCTCTTCAGCACTTTGTTTCAAACCCATAGGTGCCCGTGATAAAGCATCAGCAACAATATTTGAAGAACCCTGTATGTAAACAATACTAAAATCGAATTCCTGTAGGTACAACGCCCATCGTGACAATCTGCCATGAGTTAATTTTGTTGACATAAGAAATTCCAGAGCTCGATGATCGGTGTAAACCTTAGTACGTCTGCCAAACAAAAATGTGCGAAATTTTGTAAAAGCCCAAACAACAGCCAAAGCTTCAAGTTCCGTAATCGAATAATTCTTTTCTGATTTAGAGAGAACACGACTTCCAAATGCAATAGTCTTTTGTACTACAACGCCGTTTTCTTCTATCTCTTGAAATAAATGTGCACCTAGTCCTTTGTATGATGAGTCCATCGCCAAACAAAAGTCTTTAGATAAATCCGGGTGTGAAAGAAGTGGGGCAGCAACTAAGGCATCACGAAGTTGTTCAAATTCTGACTGAGCTTCCTCATCCCAACACCAATTAGATTTCTTTCCGGATAGTTCACATAAACGAGGTGTGGCCAAATTGTCCAATCTAACAAAGCGTCTAAGAAAATTACAGACACCAAGGAAACTACGAACATCACGTTTTGTGGTAGGAACAGCATAATTACGAATAGCGTCTAATTTTTCTGGATCAGGAAGAATACCTTCTGTAGAAATAATGTGACCGAGAAATTTCACCTGAGAACGACCAAATTCAGATTTTTCTAAGTTCACTGTAATGCCAACACTTGCAAAAATACGTAATAATGAATCCAAAATTTTGTTGTGCTCACTCCAAGAATGTTTAGCAATAAGAATGTCGTCAACATATGAAGTAATATTGTCACGAAGATAAACAGGTAAAATTTCATTTAAGCTGCGAATGAATGCTGCTGAAGATACAGTAAGTCCAAACGGTAATTTCCGAAACTGGTAACAGTTACCAAAGGCTAAAAAGGCAGTATATTTTCTACAATCAGGGTGGAGTTCTATTTGCCAAAAACTTGCGCGCATATCAATCGTGGATAAAACTTTAATTCCATGAAAATGTTGAAGAGGTTCATCTAAATTTTGTGGACGGTCAGTTTCAGGAATGATGATATTATTTATCTGTCTGGAATCCAGAACCAAACGAATTGACCCATCCTTTTTAAGAACAACGTGTAATGGGCTAGTATAAGGACTGACTGCAGGCTCAATAATGCCCTGATCTAACATGTACTGAAGTTCATTCTTAACCTTGTCTCTGTAAGCCAAAGGAATAGCGTACGTTTTCCCGCGAAATGGTGTGTGTTCTTTTACTTTAAATAAATATTGTAAGCCTTGTATAGTTCCTGTGTGATGACTAAATACTGTAGCATGTGAAGTCAAAATTTGGTGCAGCTCTTCTCTTGCAACGTCATCTGGCACTTCAGCTTTCTTAACCTTTTCATTAATTAATTCTTCGCTATTAATTATATCATCCATCGCGTCGCTGTATCTATTGTCATTGTCATGAATAAACACATTGTCGTCATAATGCTCAACGAAAACATCAGAAGTAAGAAACCTTAAACATTTTGTATCTGACTCAGATCTTGTTAAACACTCGAAAAATTTCAAACATTTCGGCATTCCGGCAACAGTCAAATTCACACTTCCTTCTTTAAAGTTCAAAATTGCCTTATGTGCGTTAAGAAACTCCATACCTAATATAATTTGTGTACTGAGTAATGGAACAATAATAAAATTAGCAGAAAATTCGTATCCTTGACAATTGAAATTTAGGTTGGTCTGTTGTTTAACTTCTACACGCTTTCCAGAAATCGCTCCTCGAATTGTAGTTTTAGAAATAGGTAACACAGGACAGGCAATAGTTCTTTCACATATACGAAAAGCTGATTCACTAATGACATTCAATGGGCTCCCAGAATCTAAAACTGCAGTGAACTTATTCTTACCCACACATACTTCAATAACAGGATGTAAAAATGCGTCTACATTATTTTCCTTTTCGTCTAACAAAATGTCTCTCATGTCTTCCAGGCGTACGTAGTGTAAAGTCGTAGTGTCATTACTTTCTGAACCGTCTATATTGCTGCCAGAAGCCGAAGCTGCAAGTCATTGTCGATTGTTTGCGTCACGTCTTTGAGTATTCGCGTCATTCCGCGGATCCATTTCTACGATTTGCACTTGTCTCTCTGAAGTTCTGTCACGTGGAGGATGCCAGTTAGGTCCCTCCTGTCTGTTAGATACAAATTCTTGGTTGTGTCTGTTATTAAAATTTCTGTTTTCCTGTCTGTCTGCATAACTACTTCTTGTGTAATTTCGACTGTCACTTCTGAAATTATTGTTGTATCTACTACCCTGGTTATTTCTGTAGTAAGAATTTCTATTACTGTATGAATAATTTCTGTCTTGATGATACCGATTACTGTTTCCGTATGATTGATCATTCCGGTAGGAATTACCGTTATTATAATTGTCTGTGTAATTTCTGTTAGAACGTCTGTTATTGTCATAAGGTTGGTATCTATTGTCCTGTCTGTTACGTCTGTCATTCTCAAAGTTCCCCATATAACGCCCGTTCCGATCACTATCCCTTTTCTCTGAAAATCTATTGTAATTACTGTTACTGAAAAAGTTACAAGAAGTGCCGTCATCGTTGTCATACTCAAGTTCTTGCAACAAAGTCTTAAAGGTCTCAATGTCGTCTTTACATCTTCCGGCTAAAGCAATTTGTCTTATGGATTGTGGCAGCTTAGTTAAACAAATGCGAATTAATTCAGTCGGGCTATAAGGGTTGGAAAGGAACTGATTCTTTCGAATCATGTCTTCAAAATATTCCGCTGGCGTGCGGAATTCAGACTGTTTGAAATTACGCTGCATCATAAGACTGTGTTTGACTCTGTCTTGCGTGTTTTCGGACCAATATGCCGATAGAAATGCATGATAAAAATCATTCAGATTATTACAATCTCTAATGAGTGCGCGCATCCGCGACGCCGGTTCGTTTTCTAAATATCCACACATAAATTCCAGTTTGTGACTTAATGGCCAATTTGGTGGGAGTGCGTACATAAATTGATCTAACCATGCACATGGATGTATTTCATTCTTAGAATTGCGGAGGATCTTAAATTTCCGAACAGTCAAAAAGTGTTTATAGTCAAAGTTTTCGCCTCGTGGCGACAAAGACCTACCGCGTCTGTCCCAGTCCCAATGTCGATTATTGTCAAGTTCGCGCGCCTGGCGCTCTCTTGTTGCATCCCGTAAATGAAACAAATTATTTTCTTCAAACCCCTCTGGTATCTGTGATTCTAAATTTCTTTTGCCGTCTTTTCCTACGATTTCGCCTTCAATTTGTTTGACTTGCTTTTTTAATGCCCCAAATTCCCTTTTCACGCGTTCATTAAAATTTCCCTGATTTTCAACATGTTTATTTATGCTCTGGTACTCTTCGGTTTCTGAAAATGGCAATGGAGCTGTGTCATCTGAATCTCTGTCCCCATTTAAACTAAGACTTGTCAATTTATCTGCAATCTCCTCAACTCTTTCCGCTAAGTCACCTATTTTTTCTTTCTGTTTATTTACGTCTTTCGTAAGTGTCGCGACTCGCGTTTCAGTATTAACACATTTAGTAGCTAACTGTTCATACTGTTGTGTTAGGTTATTTAATCTGTCATTCGGTACGGATACCTCGATTCTCTCAAATATTTCTTCCTTATCTTGTGCACGTTGTAAATTTAATTCTCAAAATTTTTGTACTATCGCGCGATCTCTTTCTTCCTGTTCTCTATCCTGTTCCTTTTGCCTAATCTCTACTGCAATTAATCTATTATTGTGAGCATTCAAAATCAGTTGTACTTCTTCTCTAATTTCTTTCTTTAATTCATCTTTCATATTTTTGAAACATGTCCCTATTCGTGAGTCTAACCGTGTTTCCATTGTTTCCATCTCTGTTTCTAAACGTGTTGCCACTGTTTTTAATTCAGATCCTAACCGTGTTTCCATTGTTTCCATCTCTGTTTTAATTGTTCCTATTTGTGTTCCCATATCTGTTTTTAGTTCAGATCGTAAAGTTCCCATCTCTGTTTTAAATTCAGATCGTATCTGTGATCCCATTGTTCCCATTTGTGATTCTAACCGAGATCCCAAATTTAGTATTGCACTCATCAACTGCTCCGTGTTAAGTTGTTCGAAATTCTTTTCGCCCCTAACAATTCCCACAAAACTAACTTCCTTCTGCATAGCTGTAAGGCTATCTCTGTTCGATACTATTTTAGAATCCTCTATCGTTAATCTCGTATTCTGTGAATTTTCTGATTGAGAAAAATTTTGAAATGGTTCCGGACTATTTTCCCGAATTATTACATTGTTTTCCACTTCATTATCCATCATACTGTTGTCCTGTGTTGGCGAGTTCGCCATGTCAACAATTTCGTTATTCTCACTATTCATCATTTTTGCCTTTTTCATTGATCGCGTAATCATTTACAAAATATACAAAACTCGTCACTATACGAAAATTATACACAATGACTCCTTATCTTCAACAATACCATTCACACGAAATATTTCCCTCAAACACGATTGACGAACAATTGAAATAATTGCACTAAATCGTCAACGCGTATACAAGACAACAAATCAAATTCTAAAATAAAGAAAATACCATTCGAAGAATGACAATTACCAAATCTACACATGCAAAATAGACTACAATTACTAAACTACAAATTACTACTACAATACTACTGTCTACTATTTTTACAATCAGAAGAATTCCAAGGGACGATCCGAAGCAGCGGTCGCCACGTGCATGGGGGCTTAATTAAAATTAAATATGAATGCAAATATTTTTAGTAGCTGTATGTCCGATTACGCAAGTCTCGTAAACGGCTGGCCCTGACAACTAATTGTTACGCTATCTGACTGCATAGAATGACAACAAAGAATTTAAGAAAATTTCTGTTAGCACAATTAATTAATTAAGTCCCCAGCAACTATAAAACCTACGAAACAACAAGCACAAGTGTAGCTGTTCTGTATGTGGTAGTATGACTCAACGCACATCTGGCACGGTTCTTCTTCAACAAGACAAGAATTTTTAAATATCATTTATACTGACGTGATAAAAGAAAATTAGAAATACTATAATTGTGCAAGAAACCCAGAATTACACTCCAATACAAGAACACACGCCAGATGCTTTGTTGACTGAACCTGTAATGAAGCATTATTCAGGACACACAAATAATAAGAAAATAAAGAACAGTAGTTAGTTACCTTAATTTATATTGACGAAAAGCACTCAGATCATTACAATATCTCCATTGGAACAACATCTGCTATCTCTCCCATCAAATAACTGCATAAACATGGAACCACACTCTCCACTACCACATCTCACTCTGACTTCACGACATGCAGTGTCCACCACAACTTCTCGGCCAGCACTGCTTGCCGCTACGTCTCAATAATCACTGCCAGTGGAGGCGGCGGAACAATACTCTCTGGCGCGATTTTTGGCGCTGTGGCTCAGTGTAGCCACCTTTCACATGTTGTACCTGCGTAACTAGCACACATTTGTCGCACATTGCTAAGAATTTCCTGCTTTTCATTTATTTCAAGCATATTAAGATCACGGAAAGACGGCCAAAGAAACGTAGCAATTTTATGTCTGAAAGTGACCACAACCTTCTCACAAACTAAAGTCAAGGCTAGATTTTTGTAATTCATCTGTGGCTTTTTTAAATAGTCTCAGAAAACGCGCAATTTTTCCTGCAAGCTCATTATCATATCCTTGAAATCTGTAAGCGGAATCCTTTTCCGTCAGCAAAGCAGCAACTTCGTTATACTGAGTGTGTAAGGATTCCAGCATAGTGTACAACTGCTCCAGCGTGTGCGGACCTCTTGTTACAACGATGATTTCAAAGACGAGCAGAGGCCACTTTTGTTAATCTACTTTACAATGCACTTTGCAGTATTTATTGTTGATGCGATGTTCTGGGCATGATTTAATAAGAAGTTATCTTCATCGAAAGTATGGCTAAATGCTAAGTTTATACAGTGAGCAGCACAAGGAATCCTTTCGTGATTTTCCAAAGCCTTTATTACATTGGCACCCTGGTCGGAGACTAAAACAAAACTGTGCAACATGTCCGGCGAAATGTCCCAATCAGCCCTCCTCTCTTCAATTTATTTCATAATATTTATTCCCGTCTTCTTAACGTCCGGGAATTTTGTTGTAAAACAAAACATTGTTCACAAGAGACCAATATGTGTTAATGTAATGTGTTGTAAGCTTCAAATAGCGCACCTGATTATGCGAATCAGTCCACATATCAACTGTCGCAGCACATGTTTTATTAATAACTTCCTCAATAACAAAAGGCATTATGCTGTTTCGTATTGCATCAGCTTGTTCTTTGACATGTCTGCTTATAGTTGAGGGACGTGGCATGACTTCTGCCACGTTAACTTCTCCATAATGTGCACCTAGATGTATAATTCTTGGCCTAGTTCTCTGAAACCTTCACCGGAAACAACATTAAAAGGTCTCATATCTGTAGCACACATTGCAACACACCTTTCTGTAATACTATTTTTTATTACTTCCGGTATCCCTGAAGGAGCTGTATCTTCGTGAGGTTTCTTGCAAATCTGTTTCTTTAAATGAGTGGTTCACGACTGGAAGCACAATAATGTGGAGCAGTTTATGCACGATACGTATCCAGTAGACACACTGTTTTCGTCTACAACCAACAGAAATGTACTCCACACTTGGCTTTTTTAGGCCTTCCCGTTTCTTCAAGGTGTAAACATTGGTTTTAATCTTACGTCTTACTGCAGTGGCTTCCTCGTGCTGCATGATTACAGAGAGAGACACACACACACCACAAATGAGAAGACCATACTGGCTGCAGTCTCACACGGATAATGACGCTTGTAATGTGTTTGCAGTTACGTGCTACGTATTCGGTCACGGCACCTATGCTCGGTCACTAGAACTAGTGAGGGCAGCCTATCCAGTTAGGGTGTGCTCGCCCCATCTCGTATTTTCTGCTCGGTTACTCGGTCATGCCGGACTCTAATGACAACCCTTGTATAATGGTGCTAGCCTTGCAGGCACCTGCAACAGTTCCTGAGGAGCCCCAGCGTCTTCCAGTGCCGCTGCCTCTGTTGCCCTCTCACCGAGGCCAGGCTCATCGCTATAATGACAAGCCGACGATGCTGTGGAAGTTAATTAACAGGACGCCGCGTCCACCATCTTCCCTGCGCCGGACACAGAGGCGAGACAGCGTAAACAAAAATTGCCGAACCACCATAAGAAATGGCGCATAACGACCGACTCAGTAGAACGACCCGAGGCATCTACAACGGATGATGATGTGCGTTAGCCGATAAACCGATCCGACAAGGCGGATACTAACATACCTCATGGTTCGAAGTCTCCTCCCGCTACCGGTGTGTCCGCGCACTGTGGGGATGCGAAAGATCGTCGAAGCCCCGCTCCCAGGGATGCACCCACGACAACGTCTGCCTCTCGAGAACCAGTGGTATCGACCTCTCTCGGAGACTGGGCGCAGGGGATCAAGATTCAGGATGCATTTCAGGACTCTGACGATACACCGACGCCGTTGGCAGTGTCTACGTTGACGGCGACAGACGGCTAGGCCGGCATGACCCACAACCGTTGCTTCCTATCTCTAAGCCCTGAAGACGCTCCACACCGCGACTACTTCCCACCTGCAATACGAAGGACAGCCGCCGTGACTTGATGGAACAGGCATACCGCCTCGCCTTGTTCAATGTCAACGGCGTTAGTTCTTATCTCAAAACCTTTATGCTGCAATATACATTACTAGCTGCGGATTTGGATGGTGTTTTCCTTCCAGAAGTCGGATCAGGACTCTGTATCGATACTTACGAAATGTCGCCTACGCTATGCCTTCAGATGTGGACGGACGACGTACGGCTATCCTCCTGAGAGAAGGGATTATCGCAACTGATGCATCCTACTTACCGTCAGCCCGTGGAGTCGCACTCACGGTAGGTACTTGGTCTGGTGTTGCTGTATGTCCCTTCCGGAACCGGCAGAAGGAGAGAACGCCGCACCTTTTTTGGCGAAGACATAGCAATGCTCGTCGAGGCCAATGCCGACCACTTGGCAGTAGGCGGAGATTTCCATTGTGTGCTCCGACCATTCGACTAGATGCCGCACTATACCACCTGCCCAGCACTTCAGGCGCTTGTAAAGGACTTGGGTTATTCGGACACTTCGGTCATACAACACTGCGATCGAAATGCATGCTCCTACATTACTAGTCATCGCGAAAGCCGTTTGAATCGAGTTTACGTCACTCACGGCCTGCGATCGGCAGTTGTCGACCTCGAGATGTGACCGGCAGCGTTCACGGGCCACCTAGCATATATTTGTACTCTCATTCTTCCCTGCCAACGCGTCCGACGAAGAAGATGATGAGATAAATTGCAGAAGCGAGGTTGAGTCCACATGGAGCAGATGATGACGATCCGCCAACTGTTTCATACTTCAGTGGTGGTTATGGTTTGTCAAACCCGCCTTGTGCCGAACATTCGCCAGATATGGACGGGATAGACGGTGCGGGTACAACGTGGCATTGATTTCTAGTACACTGCGCTCCTAGAAATGGCTGGGCAACAGCCGTCATCGGTATGACAATCGGCAAAACACCACGTCAAGGTACAATTGCTACGTGTCACCGCCGTATGTCTCGCGGATGTGCGGGTTGGGCGAGGCAACTGATGATGCTATTGAAGATCGACCTTCCCTCCTCCATATCATTCTAGACAGAAGACGAAGCAAGAGTCAGCTCATTGTGGAGGTCGAGACGGAGGAGGGACGACGAACTGAGACGCAAATCTACATCGTCCGAGCGTCCACACAGTCATATACACTTATCTACGAGCGAGATTACAACATCCGACCTACCCATCCCTCGGAGCCCACAAGATGATGCTACGCTCTAGTCCAAGGTGACTCTGGAAAACTACGAGAGGCTATGTTGCGCGGTGCTCCAAACAAAACGCAAGGTCCAGATGGGACTCCCAATTGAATTTTATGAAAGGTTTTTTGATCTTATGAACCTGATTTTGGTCAGGATGTACAAAGAACCCCGATTTTCAGGTACGATCTGAATTCACTGAGGGTCTCTGGATTCCAGAGCCCAAACCGGAGGGACTACGGCCCACTTGATTCTCGACCACTGACAATACTAAACAGCGACTACAAACTGTTGACACTCATCCTCCGTGAGAGGCTCAAATCTATGGTAATGACGGCCATTCACATTTATCAAACACTAATGTGTTTACGACTTTGAGCACCTATTGAGACGTGGTGGCGCTGGGTTTTGATCATGATATAGATCGTGAGAACGTGGTTTCCTGCGTACAGTTATGGAACACATCGGTATCCGGCTCATGACGACATCTGTTGCGCTTCTTTTGGTCCACTGGGCGGTCACGGGATTATGGTGAACGGCTATCGGTCCGCCCCCGTCCGCGTCAACAGGTCCTCCAGACCTCTTTCTGCCATGTTATTCGCGTTTGCCCTCGAACCAGCTCTTCACGGACTGCGGCGACGCTTGGAAGGCGCTTGGAAGGTCTTAGCCTCCGCTCCGTAATCTTTCGATGTAGCGCATACTCCGCCGATGTGATGTTCTTAGCACAGACTGGTGATGAAATACAAACGGCGCTTTCCTGGCTCCAACAGAACGGAGCAGGAAGTGTAATAAACCTCCGGAAATCACGCTACATGGAGGTGGGACGAGGCATGCCTTGAGAACTAGATGTACCCCTGACAAAGGTCCCAATGCTCAAATGTTTAGGGGTATCTCCCTATCGAATAATACAACATACGGCTCCTTTACGTATCGTAAGGTCTTACGACGTCTCCGCATCGAGGCTCGCCTCAGCGAATTTAGATAGTTGGACATTTTGCAACGCGGTCACTACGTCAGATTGTACATGGCTTATCAATTTAATATTTACGCCCACGTATTGCCGATAACAGACACGATAATTTCTCGGATACAAGCACTCTTCGGACACATGATGAATGCTGGTGCAGTTTTGTTTATCTTACTTTACCCTTCCGCAAAGGATGTGTTGGCCTCTCATACGTCTAGCACAGAGCGCTGTACCTTCGCTCAATGCGGGAACTCGCGCTTTCACCAACAGAGGTGGCACCATACAAGCTGTGCCCACGGGTAACTGTTGGACGTTTCAGGTGGAGCACAGCTATATGTCGAGAGTTATACCGGAGACACGGAACCCGTCAGCAAAGATTTATTATGGTGTTCTCCGACGCTGGAATCCGGCTAACGACATTGTACGACGCCACCCCACGGTCGATTGGACGCGCGTTTGGCAAGCCATCCTGGAGGGCTTTCTGTCCACTTTAGTGCGGTCGACGTGGTCAATAACCCGAAATTTCCGACTTACGAAGGCTACATGCCATTCACCTGACTGACGAACACATGTGACCCCGTTGCGGGACGATAGATACGGACGAACACAGACTGAACAATGGTGGAAACTGATCCGCCGGACACTGACTTTCCTCCTACGCCGCCCCTTTCTTTCGACTGTCCCTGGACATCATTCATCCCGACGTCGTCTATTTGCCGATGATCCGGATGAATGCGGTCTACTGAGTACAAGGAAAACCGACACGCTACATGTACGCGACGGCGAAAAGAAATTGCTCGATTTGTGGAAATACATGATCGACAAGTTCGTGGTCTTAACGAACAGAACGCAATTTCGGAATCTTTTTGCTAACTATTTTGGGTCGTTATTCATGGAGCCACCTTCCAGATTTGATGTGCTGGGTGCGAGAAGAAGTTGACATGCAGACGTGATGTTTACAAAATTACGGTACGGTAACAGAAACAGTCTCTGAGTGTGTGCAGCGGCCCCGCACATCCCAACAGTTGATGACCGGTGATGCCCACTGTTATAACGACCGCCTCTTAGTGAACGTCTGCTTCGATAAAGTGATTCCAGTGGACCAGATGACCCTCTTTCGTTCACATTATCCTCATAATTTTTGGCCTATGGCTCTCGACAAGACATGTGATTGTGCGCTTCGGTGGTAGGAGGAGGGAAGAGGCGTCGTGGATAGGCCTTGGAATTCGACCCCTGCCCACCCTGTCTCCTCCAGCCTGCCGCTGACTGTGCCCCAGAAAGAAAAAACCATTGGACCACTTGTAGGCGGCCAGAGTTAGATTCCTTGTCGATACATTTCTTTTTAATTTACGGTTCCGTTTACAAGCGGTAGAAGAAACGGAGTAATAATTTTTATCTTCTATCAAAGAAAAAAGGTAAAAATAAAAGGAAGGTCAGTAGAGCACTTGTCCGTGAAAGGTAAGGTCCCAAGTTCGATTTAAAAAAAATGGTAAAGCTACCGCCCGCGATAAGTGGGAAATCCGAGTTCGAGTCCCGGTCCGGCACAAATTTTCATTGTCATCTTCCCATTCTACAGCTTACGGTAGACCTTATTCGCAATTGCGTATTCATTTGATGTGCATCCATTTATATCCATTATGCATTCCGACGGACGTGGGCAAATCCAGCAGGACAATGCGACACCTCACACGTTCGGAATTGCTACAGAGTGGCTCCAGGAACACTCTTCTGAGTTTAAATACATCCGCTGGCCCCCCATTCTCGCAGACATGAACATTCTTGAGCATATCTGGGATGAGTTGCAACGTGCTGTGCAGAAGAGATCTCCTCTTCCTCGTACTCTTACCGATTTATGGACAGCCCTGCAGGATTCATGATGTCAGTTTGTAACACTTATATCGATTAGAAGTAGGTTCATATTATGTAACTGTATGTCAGCAATTATGGAGTGTGTATTCTTTGTTATTTTAAGTCCTTGATTTGTGACAGGAAAATTACAGTTTTATATGGTATACAAGAAAAAAGCAAAATGATTTGTTAAAATGATAAATTATTATGTGCATATTCATAAAAAGAAAATCTTTATTGAACGCTGGTTCATGGTTCGGGCGACTGTATTTGTAATACACTCCTGGAAATTGAAATAAGAACACCGTGAATTCATTGTCCCAGGAAGGGGAAACTTTATTGACACATTCCTGGGGTCAGATACATCACATGATCACACTGACAGAACCACAGGCACATAGGCACAGGCAACAGAGCATGCACAATGTCGGCACTAGTGCAGTGTATATCCACCTTTCGCAGCAATGCAGGCTGCTATTCTCCCATGGAGACGATCGTAGAGATGCTCGATGTAGTCCTGTGGAACGGCTTGTCATGCCATTTCCACCTGGCGCCTCAGTTGGACCAGCGTTCGTGCTGGACGTGCAGACCGCGCGAGACGACGCTTTATCCAGTCCCAAACATGCTCAATGGGGGACAGATCCGGAGATCTTGCTGGCCAGGGTAGTTGACTTACACCTTCTAGAGCACGTTGGGTGGCACGGGATACATGCGGACGTGCATTGTCCTGTTGGAACTGCAAGTTCCCTTGCCGGTCTAGGAATGGTAGAACGATGGGTTCGATGACGGTTTGGATGTACCGTGCACTATTCAGTGTCCCCTCGACGATCACCAGCGGTGTACGGCCAGTGTAGGAGATCGCTCCCCACACCATGATGCCGGGTGTTGGCCCTGTGTGCCTCGGTCGTATGCAGTCCTGATTGTGGCGCTCACCTGCACGGCGCCAAACACGCATACGACCATCATTGGCACCAAGGCAGAAGCGACTCTCATCGCTGAAGACGACACGTTGAAACGCGTACGCAGCGATGGTGAGGCATTACAATCTTTGACCAGAGAGCATAGCGCGCCACAGTTCCAGTTTGTTGCGAGATGCAGTAGTAGACAGTAGCGAGCCGCGAGAGGAGGCAGTTAGTTGCGAGTTAACTGTTGTGTGACGAGTCGGCGGACGCGGACATGGCTCTGGTCAAGATTCAGGACGAGGTATATTTTTAAATAAGGTAATGAGCTAATAATGTATTGTAATGGATCTTAAGTGTAATTAATTTGTTCAAGAATCACCCCAATAATAATTTTGTTTTCAAACTAAGCATTTTTTAACAAACAATCCTCTTTTGCAATAATATTTCCCTTGCATTTCCTTAAAGAAACGTTTTTACTTAAGTTCAAAGAATTTTTACGAAGCATTTCCTCCAAGGTATAAAAAAAAATAAGAGCAGATCCAGTTTTATTGAGGTAAGAATTTGTGTTTAATCAGGGCCTAAAGATCGACATTCGGTCTATTTGCGTTTTCATTGTCATTGAGATTTGATTCATTTCTTATTAAATTGACTTTCATTTTTTTGAAGAGGTTACACTTAGCACGATTATAATTGTCATTTCAAATTATTGTCATTTTAAGAAAATTTCTCTGGGAGGTTACACTATTGTCTTTCTTCTCTTACATTATTGTGGGAGGTTACATTTGGCTCCGTTTATATTAAATAATTGTCTTACGAAATTTCTGTGGGAAGGTTTCACTTGGCGACACCCAGTCCAGGATCGTATTTCGTTGAGAATCTTCTGAAAAGTAGTCAGAAATCTGCTTTTATTTGCTTTAGTATAATTAACATTTGGCGCAACGCTTTTACTAATTTGTGAATTTCTTTCCTCAGATCATCGGCAATTCGTTGCTCTGTTGTATTTGTGTTTGTTGCTTTTCGCATTGTGCCTATTTATTTTGTGAATAATTTTGACTATTGTAAAAATGCCGCGAAAGACTGTGAATAGTGTATCGCGAGGTATTATGAACGAAATTACCGACTTAAACAACGTGACCGATAGTAATTGTGACACGCAGTGTAATGATGACAATCCTGCGTTCACTGACAATCAGTGCGTTCCAACTACTAATGATGAACAAACGAACTCAATGGTCTCCTCTGTTAATTTGACGACAATTGATGACGCGGGACGCTCTGTTGCAATGAGCGCTGTCCAGCTTAACACACCCGATTTGGAAAATTCAAATAACGTTCAGACGAATTTTTCTAATGAAAATGAACAGGATACTGAAAGTACGATGGATCCATTTAATTCCGAAATAGTGACCGATAGTATACATTCGACTGGCAAACCCTTTTGTAAATCTCAGAATAACCAAATGGTTACAGAAAGCGAGACAATTCCAGATCCATCATTAAATAGTACAGAGAATAGAAATGCTAATTTTGTGTCGGATCCAATTAGGGCATTATTGCTACAAATTCTTGAATCAAACAAACAACAGAATGAAAGACAAGACAAAAATCACAAAGAACTTAGAGAACAGAACAGACAAGATAATGAAAATCTCAAACAACACTTAAATGAAAAATTAGACAACAATTCCAGACAGTTAAATGAAAAATTAGATAACAATTCCAGACAGTTAAGTGAACAAATTAGAGCCGTATTCGCGCAGTGTCATGACACTAAGGAACAGTTACGCGAGGAAATTGAGGCTTGTTCAAGAAAAAGTAGCGAAGAAATTAGGTCTGTTGCTCAGGAATTAAGGGAAATGCAAACAGCTACAACAGAAACACTTAGAGCGGAAATTAGTACAGTCGCTAAACAATGCTCTGAAAAGGCTACACAATTACGCGACGAGTTTAAAGCAATGACAGCAGAACTTTCGCGCACAATGGATGAAAAGATTGACACGAAATTCGACCAACAGAACAATCAGATTGACGAACGTTTTAATCTTCACATAGATAACAGTAATACGCGTTTCCGCAAATTTATTCAGGATCAAAATAAAGTAAAACGACAAGTAATGGAAACAATCACAGCACAGAGACAAGAAGACAAACGTAAAATGTTTGCGAAAGCAAAAACATACGTAGACAACAATATTGCTACAGTGTCCGACAAAATTAATACCATCGAACAGTTGAACGCGGAATTACGTGATGAAATTTCTGATCTTAAATCAAAAACAGATACACACACAGCAGATATTCAGACAGTGACAGATAGATTTGAACAATTAGAAATAATACAGGAATCCGATGTCGTCAAAGCTGACGTTAAAAAACTGAACGAAACTACACGTAAATTGCAAAAACAGGTTAATGCCACTGATACTAAAACCGATGATCAGGTAAAAATACTGACTGAAAAATGTGATGAATTGGCCAGTCGTATTGATGTTATTGAAAGTAATAATGATAGCAAATCAGACGATACCTCACCGGTTTCATTTAACCAAACACCTGAATTTCAGAATTTACAGCAGACAATTAATGAGATCGATTCATCTAATAGCACATTGCGTAGAAAATTGTCAAGTTTACAGCAGGAGGTAGCAGAGATAAAAAATATTTCAGTCAATAACACATCACAACAGACGACACCTTTCGAACATTTGTCAGACTCACGCAGCGCGTATAATTTGGGTAATCTGCAGAGAGTATGGGACTTAGATTCCGAACAAACACAGACAAATAGATTCTCTTACAATACTGAACCTGTCCCGTCATACAGAGACGATAATTTTGATTACAAACATTTTCTGTCAGTGAGAAAATTTAAAGTGTTCAAAAATGACAGAACACAGATTCATCCACTGGATTGGATTCAACAATTTAGCTTTGCTTTTCCACCGACTTGGCCCGTTACGCATAAACTTGAATTTATTTGCAGTTTTTTGGAAGGCGAACCGGCAACTCGTATGAGACCGATCGCGAGACAATGTTATTCAGTAGAAGAATTTCAGAATGCTTTTTTGTCAGCGTATTGGTCGAAGACGACACAGCGCGGAATTAAAGATCAACTAATTAGCTTACCGAATTATGAGGACTCAAACTTTCCCAGTGTCACACAGTTTTTTGAACACATGGTGCAACAAAACCAGTACCTAAGTGAACCGTACAGTGAATCAGCACTTATTCAATTATGCATCTCTAAATTACCAAGGTCATTAAGAGTGTCACTTCTGACGGGTCAACAAAAAGAAAATATTTCGGCGTTCAGGGATCTGTTGCAGCTTTTAGAAGTGCAGCAATCTGATTATTCTTTTGTAAACAAAAACTTTTCGTATAATAACCAAGTTCAACAAACTTACAGTAATTATGATCAGGGACGTAATTTCAATAGGAAAAGTAACAGACGCTTTAGGAACGACAACTACCAGAACTTAGATCACAGACAAAATTCAGATTATCATATCGTCAAAATTTTCAGCAACAGGAAGCACATTTTGGTAACAATAGACGTTTTCCACCACAACAGCATGAAAGTCAGCCGGTTGGAATACATCACCAACAATGTAATGCACAAGGTCAACCAGGCTTTAATGTTCCGCCGCGTTCACGTATAGTCCCAGATCCAACAAATAGTAACGCACGGCAGCAAGGAAACAACTACGTACAGAGAAGACAGTATTTCAATTCCTATCGCAATGCACCGTATAGGAATGACTTTCACGACAGACGTGAAAACAGTGAGCATAATTACCAACATACGTTTAATAACAGTCGGTCTTACCAGCAACAAAGTAATCAACAAGAACATATTCTCATGAATGAACCCGACAGTAGGTATCATCCAGAGCGTAACACGTCTGGAAGAAATAATAGAACAGTTCAAATAGTCGAAATGCCACAGAATCGTCCTGAAAATAATAACACGTCAGATAGAATATGACTAGATACTGTACAGGTCGCATCTTCCAGTAACACAAGCACTACTTTTGACACGCAAAATGTTGTTCACGAAAATGTTATTACTTTTGACGACATCAGAGACACTCTTTTACAGGAAAGACCAGTTGTTCAGAAAACTATTTCACACCCTGTCATTGAAATTAAAATTGGTTCATCGAAATTTTCAGCAGTAATCGATTCCGGATCACCTAAGTCAGTAATAAATGAGGAAACTTTCAACGAGTGTAATAAAGAGAATACGTTTCCTACATTACCACTAGGTAAAACGAAAGTAAAAGGAGCAGTATCGAGTAAAGGAGTAGACGTTAAATTACAGACACATTTATCATTTTGTATTGCAGGTCACACATTTCACTCTAATTTTTGGATTGTTCCTTTATTGACAACAGACGTTATTTTAGGTACTAATTTTCTCGTACAACACGACGCAGTGGTTAATTTTCAGAATTCCTATTTAATGCTAAAGGATGAAGATGTACAATTGGCTTTAGAATTTCAGCACTCACTATCTGCGGAAGAACAAACAATCAATTGCACAGAGGTCATTTCCGTATCACGTGGCATAGACTGTAATTCCACATTGTTCACGGATACGTACGTGCATAACTATAACACCCCGGACGAAGCTGACTATGATGTAATGCAGATGATTTCTGATAAGGTTAAACAGAGTTGTGCAAATACAGACGACGAACGCACGCAACTACACAAAATTCTTTTTCAGCAAGCTCCCGTTTTTGACAACATTCCTGGTACTATGTCCGGTTTTATGTATGAATTTCAAGTCAAACCGCATGATACATTTAAAGCAAAGCATTATCCCATTCCGTATATTCACAGAGAACAAGTTAAAAAAGAATTGCAGGATATGCTTGACCAAGGAATTATTGAACCAGCAGTTAGTCCATACATAAACCCGCTGCATATTGTTAAGAAAAAAGATGGCTCACTTCGCCTTGTACTTGATTCGCGTCACATTAATGACATAATTATTAATGAAACAGACCGACCACAGACACTAGAAGAACTACTACAGAAATTTCACGGTACTGCTATTTATTCTACACTAGATCTAAAATCGGGGTTTTGGCAAATTCAGCTTCATCCGAATTGCAGAAAGTATACAGCTTTTCTCTGTTTCGGCGACTGTTATCAATTTTGCAAATTACCATTCGGCTTAACTATTTCATCTGCAGCTTTTATTCGCGGTTTGAACACAATACTTCCGACAGAACTTAAGGACAGAATTACGACGTACGTAGATGACATTCTTATCGCAGAAGCTACCTGGTCTGAACACAATATGATTTTAGAACGACTGTTGCAAACTTTTCATGCACAAGGACTTACAGTTAATCTTAGTAAATCGCACTTTGGCAAAACTTCTATAAAATTTCTTGGACACGTAATTTCAGCAGAAGGCATTGCGCCTGATCCGGAAAAACTTCAAGCTCTACGTGACATTACGGTTCCTACGACAAAGAAACAATTACGCAGCTTTTTGGGCTTAATTAACTTTTTTCGTAAATTTATTCATCACTCTGCTTTAGACACACCTAGATTATGTCAACTGACAGGTAAAAACAGTATTTGGTCTTGAGATAAGCAAGCACATTCTGAATTTGTGAACCTGAGAGAAACCTTGTTGAATGCTCCACTTTTATCGCACCCCGATCTTATCAGAAATTTTTCCATTGCCACTGACAGTTCCAACACAGCTTTAGGCGTACATATTTTTCAGGAAATTGAAGAAGATGGCTCTACAGTAATCAAAAACATCCCATTTGCAAGCCGCATTTTGTCACCTGCTGAACGAAATTATTCCGTTACTGAACTTGAAACATGATGTGTTGTTTGGGCTTTCACGAGATTTCGGCACTTTCTTTACGGAAGACATACCACCGTCTATACAGAACACAGAGCAATACAATTTTTACTCTCAGCTAAATTCACTCACGACAGGTTAAGCAGATGGAAGCTTTATTTACAGGAATTTAATTTTACAATAGTTCATATTCCCGGCACACAAAATGTTGCAGCAGACGCATTATCCCGTTCTCTTTGCAACAATCAGCAAGACGTCGCAACCAACTTCTGCAAAGCAAATTTCAGCGTCATGTACATCCAGCAAGCTGCATTTGAAAATTTTATTTCGTCGTCATTACAGGACATAGCACAAGAGCAAAATAAAGACAATGTGTGGAAAGAAATTAAACACCTTTGGCAAGATAAGAATAATGTTACGATTAGACACCATTACACTGTACGCAGTAACATTCTATTTCGCCGCTCTCACCCTGACAGCAACAATTGGTTATTATGCATTCCCGACGAACTGGTTAACAAATTAATCTGGTACACTCATTTAAGTTACGCACATTACGGAGCAAGAAAATGTTTTCTTATACTGAGACAGAACTGTTATTTTAACAACATGGAGAAACGAATACGACGAGTTTTAGCGTCATGTAAAATTTGCCAGAAAGCTAAGTCAGACACCACTTCACATATTCCTCCATTATATCCGATTGTACCTGTTAAATTAAGACATATGGCCGCTGTAGACATTTTTGGTCCGATTCCTAGAACTAATAGAGGTTTTTGCTACATCTTTGTCGCTGTTGAACTCACTTCAAAATTTGTTACCTTCACTCCGTTACGCAAAGCTACTGCTAAAACTGTTTCAAAAGCATTTGTAAAGCATTTTCTATTTCATGTAGGGCATGTGATGAAAGTAATTTCCGACAATGGACCACAGTTTTGATCTGCAATATGGACACGTATGTTACGAGCTAGAAACATTTCTCCGATCTATATATCCAAGTACCATGCTTCTTCGAATCCTTGTGAACGATTAATGAAAGAAATTGGTAAACTGTGTAGAATTTACTGCCATAAAAGACATATTGATTGGGACACACACATACACTCATTCCAGGATGTAATTAACTCCATTCCAAATGAATCCACTATGCTATCTCCGTCTGTTATACTGAAAAACGTTGAACCACCAAACAAAATTAAAGAATTAATAAACTTTCCTAGATCTCTTAGACTACGACACCGTGAAATAATTGAAATTGCACTGAACAACATCAAACGTGCCGCAGAGCGCCGGAGAAGACAGCAAAAACAGGTTTGTACACGTCGAGACTTTCACGTTGGACAGAAGATATTAGTACGTACACATTATTTATCCAGCAGAATAAAAGGTAAGTGCAGTAAATTCGAACTTCTATACGCAGGTCCATATCGGATTCGCAGCATTCCTCACCCCAATGTTGTACACGTCGAAACTTTGAGAACAAAAAAAAGTAAAGGCAATCACCACGTCTCCGACATCAAACCGTTTATTGAATAAACATACTTTATGATTTATCGCACAGTAATGCCATTTCCTAATTTTTTATGATCACGTACGCAATTATATTCACATGACTACTTACTGATGATTAACGTATTTTTCTTGGCAAGTGCTAGGCAAGATAAGGTTAGCAGGTCGCTTTTCTTGTCGTTACACATCAGACCGTGCACATTTTCCATTTTTGTATGTATGACTATTTTCCTGTTTTGTTTGTATGCATTATGAAATAGCTAAGACATAGTAAACACCAGTTGACTTTAACATTTTTGCTTTAAGATATCTCAACATCATGACTATTTTTTACACTTTTTGCTGCTGCATTGTGATATTCTCTGTACATTTCTGCCTTTGAACACTGTCTATACTTTGGACATATTACGTTTTTTGTCATGTTATGCTGTATGCTTAATTATGTTACCGTTAATCAGTAATTATTTAGTGAGTATATGATGTAAATGCAAGACATTAATCTTTGTTCATCAATTTCAGAAAGAAATGATACGTAAATGAAATAAATTAAACAGAAATGGGAATTTCAACTACGGAATAGACGAAAGAGGATACAAAAACCTTATGAAGAAGAGTAAATGGGTGAGAATTAACAAGCGTTAACAAGAATATACTATACACATCGCAGAATAGCAGTCTTAACTAATTTTTTCTTTCAGAATACAAGGCGATTGATGCAGGCTGTCAGACAGAACTACACATCTTAGTTTTAGTGGTGAAATATGATAGAGATAAGGAATAATTGTATAATGAATAATGAAGTGATATTTTTTTGCAGATGATAATGAATGCTGATGAATAATGATGAAGAGTGTGCTACTATGGATAATGAAGTTTTTCTTTACAGGTGATGATAATGATGGAGTTATGAATAATGAAGTGATGAATAATGAAGTTTTTTCTTTACAGATGAGGATGATGTTGAAGTTTATGTATTTATGCTACGTAGTTATTTAAGTATTTGTTGCAGTTTGCTTTGACAGCAGGTGTTATATTGCATAGTAGGATGAATGAAGGTTTTGGAAAGGACAGCTATGGAACACATTTTATACACATTTCACTACCTGTTAATTCGAAGTTCACTACTTTTCAGCATAGTATACGTTTCTTCTTTCAGCTCAATAATCCATTTGTATTTTTTTTCAGCAGAAGCGTTTCATGATACTTACTAAACCTGTTACTTATTATACGTGTACTAGCACTTACATTTTTTTACCCATTTGTGTCTATCATTTATAAATGTGATCACATATACTGCCTTGTTTCACAACCTTGCTACAGCTGACTCATGACGAATGACGTTACACACATTTCATTTACAGGAACAACCCAGAACCAATTTTTTTTTCTTTCTTTTTTCTCTTCTTGCTTTCTCTTATAATTACCCAAAGCAATGCTTTGCTAGCACAAAAACAAAAAAAAAAATGTATTACCAGTCCCGAATAATGACTTAAGAGACTTCTGAGTAATACTGATTATTAATGCTATGACTGTAATTAACTGATTTTTTATAGTGAATTAAGAGATTTCTGAGTAATAATTATGCCATTAATTAGCTTCTGTTTTCAATTATGACTTCATGTTTTAATAACTGGCCACTGAGTGCCGATAATTAATGTAACTAAATGAATTAGCTCTTGTTTTCAATTATGACTTTTCATGTTTTCAATAACTGGCCACTGAGTGCCGATAATTAATGTAACTAAACGAATTGTTAGTAATTATGCCATTAATTAGCTCCTGTTTTAAATGATGACTTCTCATGATACTACTGAATGATGATAAATGTTTTGTACTATTAAATACTTGCTGGCCACTGAGTGCCAATAATTAATGTAACTAAATGATTTGTTAGCAATTATGCCATTAATTAGCTCCTGTTTTCAATGATGACTTCTCATGATAATACTGAATGATGATAAATGTTTTGTACTATTAAATACTTGCTGGCCACTGAGTGCCAATAATTAATGTAACTAAATGATTTGTTAGCAATGATGCCATTAATTAGCTCCTGTTTTCAATGATGACTTCTCATGTTTTGTAACTGGCCAATGACTGCCAATAATTAAAAATGTTTTGACTATTCAATACTTGCTGGCCACTGAGTGCCAATAATTAACATTATTCTGTCATACTAAATATGCTTGGTAACTGGCCAAGGACTGCCGCTGTTTATTGTAATACGATTACCCATGATGCCAATAATTTGATTTTATGAACATTTTTCTGTAATACTACATTCATGGTACAGAAATGTTCAATAGTTGGGCTATGAATTCCGCAAACTACTAAGGTAATTACTAATGACGACTTGTATGTGACTTAATGTCCTTCACCTACTGACCTAACTACCCTGAATTATTGCAATATCCATTTGTCCTGTCTATCCTCATGATCATGGAGCACTATATTTGGTTTTGCACTAATTCTACGTTGGTGTGCCTTGTAAAAGCGTGGTGTTGACACGACATGCTGTCCACCACCATGAGCGATGAAAACGTTATTATGGTCCCACTGTTTGGTGTACCTGATGTACTGCTAAAATGATAACTGGGAATATTACTACGACATTTCAGTGTCTTGGATACGCTGATAAATACTTCTGGGGAAAGAACTGCAAATGGTCTCACTTGGTGTTGTATTTCTGTGGAAATATATGGACTTTCAGTGCAGCTGCGTGCAACCTAAGTGCTACAACCATGACGCAATCCTTCCTGTTCCTTCCCTAATTATTGTAAAATGAAAAAGTCATATACAGTGCGTGTGCCCTTCTTTTCTTTTGTTAATGAGATCAGTTATCCTGAAATTACTAAAGACTTCTATAGTGCATGTGCACTTTATTACACTTCTTGATTTGTTTGTTTGTTGTAGAAAAACATCTTCTGTACTACAGTATGTGTGCACTTTTACCATTTATTAATACATTTTGTGATTTGATGATATGTTTTAAACTGCAGTGCATGTGCACTTGTCAACATGATTTTTTGCCATTGTTTATTTGTTCTGAAAATGCTAAAGAATTTTTCAGTGCGTGTGCACATTGTTATCTAACAAATAATTTGTATATACATTTTCCTGATATGTTTTGTACTTATGTTTTGCCTTTGTCTGAAATGTTTTGTACACGGTGCATGTGCACCACATTTAATTCATGTACTACATCTGAATATTCTGTAAATTGTAAAGCTAATTAGTTAGCAAAATTTTGCCGCCATTGGCAAGTCCAAATGACTCACCATCGCTGCCAAATTTTTGCCCCCCCAGTGGAGGGTTATGAAACGCGTACGCAGCGATGGTGAGGCATAACAATCTTTGACCAGAGAGCATAGCGCGCCACAGTTCCAGTTTGTTGCGAGATGCAGTAGTAGACAGTAGCGAGCCGCGAGAGGAGGCAGTTAGTTGCGAGTTAACTGTTGTGTGTGACGAGTCGGCGGACGCGGACATGGCTCTGGTCAAGATTCAGGACGAGGTATATTTTTAAATAAGGTAATGAGCTAATAATGTATTGTAATGGATCTTAAGTGTAATTAATTTGTTCAAGAACCGCCCCAATAATAATTTTGTTTTCAAACTAAGCATTTTTAACAAACAATCCTCTTTTGCAATAATATTTCCCTTGCATTTCCTTAAAGAAAAGTTTTTACTTAAGTTCAAAGAATTTTTACGAAGCATTTCCTCCAAGCTATAAAAAAAAATAAGAGCGGATCCAGTTTTATTGAGGTAAGAATTTGTGTTTAATCAGGGCCTAAAGATCGACATTCGGTCTATTTGCGTTTTCATTGTCATTGAGATTTGATTCATTTCTTATTAAATTGACTTTCATTTTTTTGAAGAGGTTACACTTAGCACGATTATAATTGTCATTTCAAATTATTGTCATTTTAAGAAAATTTCTCTGGGAGGTTACACTATTGTCTTTCTTCTCTTACATTATTGTGGGAGGTTAAATTTGGCTCCGTTTATATTAAATAATTGTCTTACGAAATTTCTGTGGGAAGGTTTCAACGTCTCCATTCGTCCCTCCATTCACGCCTGTCGCGACACCACTGGAGGCGGGCTGCACGATGTTGGGGCGTGAGCGGAAGACGGCCTAACGGTGTGCGGGACCGTAGCCCAGCTTCATGGAGACGGTTGCGAATGGTCCTCGCCGATGCCCCAGGAGCAACAGTGTCCCTAATTTGCCGGGAAGTGGCGGTGCGGTCCCCTACGGCACTGCGTAGGATCCTACGGTCTTGGCGTGCATCCGTGCGTCGCTGCGGTCCGGTCCCAGGTCGACGGGAACGTGCACCTTCCGCCGACCACTGGCGACAACATCTGATGTACTGTGGAGACCTCACGCCCCACGTGTTGAGCAATTCGGCGGTACGTCCACCCGGCCTCCCGCATGCCCACTATACGCCCTCGCTCAAAGTCCGTCAACTGCACATACGGTTCACGTCCACGCTGTCGCGGCATGCTACCAGTGTTAAAGACTGCGATGGAGCTCCGTATGCCACGGGAAACTGGCTGACACTGACGGCGGCGGTGCACAAATGCTGCGCAGCTAGCGCCATTCGACGGCCAACACCGCGGTTCCTGGTGTGTCCGCTGTGCCGTGCGTGTGATCATTGCTTGTACAGCCCTCTCGCAGTGTCCGGAGCAAGTATGGTGGGTCTGACACACCGGTGTCAATGTGTTCTTTTTTCCATTTCCAGGAGTGTGTATAAAACGTGTAGGGAAGTCCCTCCGCAATGGAAGTAGCGTGGCGCGATGTAAAAGGTGGTCTGGCTGTCGAACTGACCGGCTGCTTGGTGTGAACGGTACGCAATATGTCAGTAGCCGTAGCACGGTACACTCCGACGGTGCTAAGACATGCAATTGCTTTGCAGTGGATTTGCATTGGATGTTGATCTGGCTATTATTTGGTATCTCGGCAAAAAGGACTGGCTCCAATATGTGAAAATCCGACGGCAAGAAGAGATTTATAGAGCATTCGAATATCAACAGCCTTGAGTACCACCAGGTCGCTTGCCACCAAACTTCGCCACTGATGCAGTCACTTTGTACATTCATTAATGTATATGGACATGGACAAGTAAATTTGTGTGTGGTTTTAATAATAACCACTAAAACAAATTTGTGTCCGGAACCACATTTTCCATCCTGATCACGAACCTGTGCAGGGTACTCACCAAAGTGCTATTAAAACCGAGTATCCTGATTTAAAGGAACAATTCTTGCATTCAAGTGTCTAACAGCGATTTTTATCCAATGTAAAAGGACTAGTAAAAGCTAAAGTTCAAACCATAAAAGTGAAGTTAGATAGGATTTTGCTAAAGTATCCTTAATGTATTACAAAGTACAGTTTTTAGGAATACAGTGCAAGATTATGTAAATATTATTGTCTAAAATACCTGCTCCACAGGTGATAAAAAGACAAATAAGTTAAGCTCATTTTCAAAAATAGTGCGGTTCTGATTTCTATCATCAATTGTTCCTTATTTTTGAAATTAATTAAGCTCAGTGTTGTATTTTACTGTCTTACAAAGTAAACTACGAACTATTCCAAGTGAAGTAAATCATTAGCTTCTTTGAAATAGTCTTTTCAACTGTAATAATCATAGAACCTTGACTAGTGAAACTACACTACTTTATGGGTCCCCATCATATTCTCTACTTATTAGGGCAAATTGAACTATTACTATTGCCTAGGAAAAGTGATATATATGTAGACGAGTTTAAACAGTGTGTTTATGATATTCTTCGTTTTTTCACGTTTTATTTTCATGTTAGTTAAGATAAAAGCCCTCATATCCAAATTTAGTTCTGCACTTCATGCAGTAACATTTCAGTGTTTGACTAAGTAATGAGCTTTAGTGTAGCTGTCGTTAATATGAGCTTCTTGCAAATTAGCTTCCTATAATTCACTTTTGCGTGTGTTATTGATAACTGCTGCTACACACAGTTCATGGTGCACTGTATCAGTTTTGTGTCCTGTGTGCTATTCAAAGGGAAATATTAACGAAAGTAACTTCAATAACCAATATCCAATTGTCTTAAACATATGTTTCCAAATTAATAAGCCTAATTGGCCTGGTGAACGTTCATTTTTTTTCATTCCCTTATGATTATACAATTTTCATTAACTCCCATTAGTTTTTCTGTTAATTTCACCAAGTTCAAAATTATAGTCCGATACATTTATCCATTATACACACGTGTGGTCAAAAGTTTCGAAATCCTCTCAGAGGGCAACATTAGCTTGTTTCACGGCAAGTTAGTGTTGTAAGTTCCCTCCAGCTCTACTTCGACGTTAGTCGAGTCCCTGCCACGTCGTGTTGCGGCGATTCTGCGTGCTCGCGGGGTTCTACACGATAATAGGCAAGCGTACCAGACTAAATCAAGGAACATACAAAGAGCTCAACTGTCATTTTAACATACTTTTAAAAGACTTGAGTAAGGCGTATAGGGTTTCACCTTATAGACATCACAAAAACCATGCATACAACACATAGAAATAAGGAAGTCAATGGTGAGCAAATAATGTACATGATAGGCCCTGTGTAAAGCATATAAGGTCTGCAACAAATATAATATAAGAATAATACGAACGCACTTCTGTATGTACAAATTTATCAAATTAATGTTGAACATATATTTTGTACTCTATCCCGAATCTGACAGGTTGATCACTTGCCAGACCTCAACCGACATAGCTAGATGCTAGGATCTCTAATACAGATCTAAGTGCTTTCCTATTACATTTTATTTCTTTATCTTAAATATAAGAATCTTGTGATTTGAGAAATATTTTCCGAATTTATAATATGTCATAAAGTGATAATACAGTATGTGATCAAAAGTAACCAGATACCCCAAAGACATACGTTTTTCATATTACATGCCTTGCACTGCCACCTACTGCCTGGTACTCCATATCAGTGACCTCAACAGACATCGTGAGAGAGCAGAATGGACTTCGAACGTGGTCAGGTGACTGGGTATGACTTGTGTCATAAATCTGTACGCGAGATTTCCAAACTCCTAAACATCCCTAGGTCCACTGTTTCCGGTGTGATAGCGAAATCGAAACGTGAGGCGACACGTACAGCACAAAAGAATACATTCCGATCCCGTCTGTCGACTGACACATTCCGCCGACGGTTGAAGAGGGTCATAAAAGGCACACATCTGTCCAGATCCACTGCAAGTACTATGAGAGTTAGGCGGGAGGCGACAAAACTTGGATTTCATGGTCCAGCGGCTGCTCATAAGTCACACATCACCCCTGTAAATGCCAAATGACACCTCACCTGGTGTAAGGAGTACTATGAGACTTAGGCGGGAGGCGACAAAACTTAGATTTCATGGTCCAGCGGCTGCTCATAAGCCACACATTACGCCTGTAAATCACAAACGACACCTCACTTGATGTAAGGAGCGTAAACATTGGACGATTGAACAGTGGAAAAACGTTTTGTGGACTGACAAATCTCTGTACATAATGTGGCGATCCGATGGCAAGGTGTGTATATGGCGAATGCCCAGTGAACGTCATCTTCCAGCTTGTGTAGTACCAACGGTAAAATTCGGAGGCGGTGGGGTTATGGAGTGGTCGTGCTTTTCATGGCGGGGGCTTGAAGCCCTTGTTGCTTTGCGTATCACTATCACAGCACAGGCCTACATTGATGTAAGTACCTTTTTGCTTTCCACTGTTGAAGAGCAATTCGAGGATGGCGATTGCATCTTTCAACGCGATCGAACACCTGTTCATAATGCATGGCCTGTGGCGGAGTGGTTACACGACAATAACTTCCTGTACTGGCCAGACCTGTACAGTATCCTGACCTGAATCCTATAGACCACCTTTGGGATGTTTTGGAACGCAACTTCGTGCCAGGCCTCACCGACCGACATCGATAACTTTCCTCAGTGCAGCACTCCGTGAAGAATGGGATGCCATTCCCCAAGAAACCTTCCAGCACCTGATCGAACGTATGCCTGCGAGAGTTGAAGCTGTCATCAAGGCTAAGGGTGGGCCAACACCATATTGAATTCTAGCATAACCGATGGATGGTGCCAGGAACTTGTAAGTCATTTTCAGCCAAGTGTCCGGATACTTTTGATTACGTAGTGTATGTCATAACCTCTGTTTCATCTTCCTCCATTACTATCTTCTATTAATAAATTGTTAATTTTTAGATCTTCATTCCAATTGCTTTTAAACGTGCAAGTATCTAAAACTGCAATATCATTAACCCTTATCACAAATAAGAAATGTGCAATTTCATAACGTGAAAATGTGACCTGTCTTAGCAACTACATAGCAGGTCATTTGCAAATGGCAGCAAAACCAAAAAACAAAAAAGAAATATGTCCTGCTTCACATAGTCACGTCGTTTAAATATCTGGTCTTAGCGTTGCAAAGTTATATGAAATGGAATCAGGATGTGAGGGTTCTGGTTGGAAAGACGAATGGTCGAACTCGGATTGTTTGGAGGATATTAGAAAAGTTTGGTTCATCTGCTAGTCTGACCTTTTCTTCAGTGCTGCTCGATTGTTTGGGATCCGTACGACGTCGGATTAAAGGAAGACATCGAAGCAATTCAGAGGTGGGCTGCTAGATTTGTTACTGGTAGGTTCGAAAAACACGCAGGCGTTACGGAGATACTTCGGGAATTCAAATTGAAATTCCTGGAGGGAGCTCTGTTGAGAAAATTTAGGGAACCAGCATTTGAAGATGACTGCAGAACGATCATAATGCCGCGAACATACATTTCATGTAAGGACCACGAACATAAGATATGACATATTAGGGCTCATATTGAGGCTCTGTGAGTGGAACAGGAAAAGGAACGACTAGTAGTGGTACAACATAAACTCCGCCACGTACTGAATGGTAGCCTGCGGAGTGTACATCGTAACATTGAAGACGTAGTCGTACATTACGTCGGTTTGCCGAGTGTTGTCGATATTGACACGTAGTTGCACATTCAAGTCCATATCGATGGGGTCCTGTTTCTTTTATTCACCTTCGTGTATTCCAAAAGATTGTGTGACGTTTATGTTACTTTGATAAAAGTATGTTCTGCAGTATACGATGTTATGCATAAGTAAGGGTACTCTCCGTTAGGAGCGAATTTGTTTGATTTTGTGACCAGCCAGGGAATACTATGAGCACACGAATTGCTAGATTGTTTTCTACGTAACTGCTTGATACGGTCGCTGTTCACCGTTTATTCCTCCATTAAACAAATTTTCCAGGTGATGAGATACATAATTCACTTAAAACTATTGTGTATGAATGAGTGCACAAACACGCACGTATATACAGGTATGCACATAAATACACAGACGCACTTGCATAACATACAGCAGATATAAAAATATTATTGACACAAATAATTATTTTGGCTTGCTGTGCTTTTCTTAGAAAATTTTGCACTTTCTTGTTTAAAGTTTTCTACTCCACAAGTTCTAAAAATCCTGCTACTCGACAAAACTAGTAATATAGTAAGAAGTACCTTAGGTATTTACAAACAAGTGAGAATCATGAAAATAGTTTCGATGTACGTGAAGGACTATTCCAACTTTGTATTGCAGTATTTCTTTTAAAGTTCTCACTAAATACGCACGCGTCGTGTCTTTTTGCTTTGTATCGTGTTCACGGATATTGAAGATTATATTTACGCTACTCAACAACATGGCTAGCGTGCGGGCAAGGAGGGAAATGAACGTTTTAATAGAGCTGACGCTGCAATTTAACGCGTGTTTATTACCGTTATTTACGCTTCAGATACATCCGACAACAGCTGAAGAGTGGTGCAGTAGCAAAGTGCGATGAAAAACACGTTTCGTTTGATGCACTAGCTCGTTTCTAAGCTTGCGTTATCCATGGCGGGAACCATGTCTAACGTACTTCCTAACGACGATCATACCATTCCTGAATGATGCTTTAGGAAGATACAGATGACAAATGTGAGAGGTGAATGTATTGCAAGGACTTACAGTACTTCATTTGCCACAATTCATTTTTTATAGTTTCCTGAGCGACACTTGCTATACTGAAAATTAGAGATGGTAATGCAAATGTCGTGGTAGACCTCGCTTGTGACCTTTCTCGCAACATTTCGATATCGCACACCAGCGTTCCCGTCGTGAGGAGTTTTGTGAGAGGTTCCACCCATTAACCGTCCATGTGCTGGGGTGCAAAGGTCATCAGGCGCCAGTTACAGCGCAGCAGACGCCCTTCGGCTGCTCGGCCTTTAAGGACCCACTGCTTCGGGCGCAGCGCCCCAACCAGGGCCCGGGCGTCGGAATTCTGCCATTTACACAGGCGCCGGCGGAACAGGCAGCAGCGTGCAGTTCCGGGGAGGGTGGTGGAGTGTGGTGGCCGCCGCTGCCACTGTGCCGGCGGACCGGATGTTCCGGCCAGATGTCGCACCCTCTGTAATCCGGAGCTTCCGCTGGCCACTCTACAGTCAGGTCGTGGGGTCTGCGTAGCAAAACCTCCATCGTACCCTTTCCCGCATCTGTCTCTCCTGTACCTTTTATACTACACTACAGACCATTAAAATTGCCACACCAAGAAGAAATGCAGATGACAAACGGGAATTCATTGGACAAATATATTATACTAGAATTGACACGTGATTACATTTTCACGTAATTTGGGTGCATAGATACTGAGAAATCAATACCTCTGCCCGTAATAACGGCCTTGATACGCCTGGGAATTGAGTGAAACAGAGCTTGGATGACGTGTACAGGTACAGCAGCCCGTGCAGCTTCAACACGATGCCACAGTTGATCAAGAGTAGTAACTGGCGTATTCTGACGAGCCAGTTGCTCGTCCACCATTGACCAGACGAGCTCAATTGGTGAGATATCTGGAGAATGTGCTGGCCAGGGCAGCTGTCGAACATTCTCTGTACCCAGAAAGGCCCGTACAGGACCTGCAACATGCGGTCATCCAATATCCTACCCAAAGGTAGGGTTTCGCAGGGATGGAATGAAGGGTAGATCCACGGATCGTAACACATCGGAAATGTAACGTCCACTGTTCAAAGTGCCGTCAATGCAAACCAAGAGGTGACCGAGACGTGTAACCAATGGCACCCCATACCATCTTGCCGGGTGATACGCAAGTATGGCGATGACGAATACAAGCTTCCAATGTGCGTTCACCGCGATGTCGCCAAACACAGATGCAACCATCATGATGCTGTAAACAGAACGTGGATTCATCCGAAAATATGACATTTTGCCATTCGTGCACCCCTGTTCGTCGTTGAGTACACCATCGCAGCCGCTCCTGTCTGTGATGCAACGTCAAGGGTAACCGCAGCCATGGACTCCGAGCTGATAGTCCATGCTGCTGCAAACGTCGTCGAACTGTTCGTGCAGATGGTTGTTGTCTTGCAGACGTCCCCACCTGTTGACTCAGGGATCGAGACGTGGCTGCACGATCCTATAGAGCCATGCGTAAAAGATGCCTGTCATCTCGACTGCTAGTGATACGAGGCCTTTGGGATCCAGCACGCCGTTCCGTATTACCCTCCTGTACCTACCGATTCTATATTCTGCTGTAAGTCATTGGATCTCGACCAACGCGAGCAGCAATGTCGCGATACGATAAACCGCAAACGCGATAGGCTACAATATGACCTTTATCAAAGTCGGAAATGTCATGGTACGCATTTCTCCTCCTTACACGTGGCATCACGACAACGTTTCACCAGGCAACGCTGGTCAACTGCTGTTTGTATTTGAGGAATCGGTTGGAAACTTTCCTCATGTCAGCACGATGTAGGTGTCGCCACCGGCGCCAACCTTGTGTGAATTCTCTGAAAAGCTTATCATTTGCATACCTCAGCATCTTCTTTCTGTCGGTTAAATTTCGCGTCTGTAGCTCGTCATCATCGTGGTGTAGCAATTTTAATGGCCAATAGTGTGTTTTGAGAAGTACATATACGTTGTCAAACAAAAAGATTCGACTGTTTGAAAAGTGGTATTACACGCCACAGAAAAGACCTCATTGTAGAGTTAACAAACAGCCAAACAGTTGCAAAACGGAAGGTTTATTTCAACCTCTGTACCATAGTTTCAACGATTATAAAAGCGTCTTCTACGAAAGCAAATAGTGACAGCCTGAACAAACTACCAGTGAAAATATTTTAAAAGTTACATCTTATTACGAATACAAAAAATTATTAAGACTTACTGTGTTAAATGTTGTCTCGGAAGAATCGCAGTGAAATACGAAATTTCATCTCTATTATAATTAAACACGCGCAACATTGGTTGTCGTATAGTATTACCTTACCAAAGCACAGATGATGCATTAGCCTTAACTACGCAACATTTGGTCTAATGGTAGTTTCTGGCAACAGAGGCCACCAGTTGCATGCGCGAGGAGGGTGCAAGACAGTGAATGAACATTATTATGCTAAACTTGCTTAGAACGCCTCCTCGCGCATACTACTAGTGCCCTTTCTTGTCAGGAGCTCTTCTTAGACAAAGCGTTGCGTACCGACGCTAGTGGCCTTCCTGAATATTGGTGAGATGACAACTACCATTTTGTGCATGTTTTAATTGTTATGAGATGAAATTTTATATCTGATTGACACCTTTCGGCTATATTTTAACGTACTTCCGACACAACATATAGCCTCACCCAGTAAGTCTAGATAACTTCTAGTATTATATACAATGAAGCGCCAAAGAAACTGGTATAGGCATGCATATTCAAATACAGAGATATGTAAATAGGCAGAATATGGCACTGCGTCAGCAACCCCTACATAAGACAACAAATATCTGGTGCAGTTGTTGGATCCGTCACTGCTGCTGCTACAATGGGAGGTTAACAAGATTTCAGTGACTTTGAACGTGGTGTTGTAGTCGGCGCACGAGCGATGCGACACAGAGTTTCGAGGTAGCGATAAAGTGGGGGCTTTCCTGTACGACCATTTCACGATTGTATCATGAATATAAGGAACCCGGTAAAACATCAAATCGCCGAAAACGGCGCGACCGCAGAAAGATCCTGCAAGAACGGGGCCTACGACGACGGAAGAGAATCGTTGAACGTAACAGCAGTACAACACTTCCGCAATATTCTGCAAATTTCAATCGTGGGCCATCAACAAGTGTTAGCGTGCGAACAATTCAACGAAACATCATCGAAAAAAGGCTTTACGCCTCGCTTGGGTGCTTTAACACCGACATTGGACTGTTGATGACTGGTAACATATTGCCTGGTCGGACGGGACTCGTTTCAAATTGTATCGAGCTGATGGACGTGTACAGGTTTGGAGACAATCCCATTAATCCATGGACCCTGTATGTCAGCAGGGACTGTTCAAGCTGGTGGAGGCTATCTAATGATGTGGGGGCGTATGCAGTTGGAGTGATATGGGACCCCTGATACTTCTATATACGACTCTGACATATACATAAGCATCCAGTCGGATCGCCTACAACCATACATGTCCTTTGTGCATTCCGACGGACTTGGATAATTACAACAGGACAATGCAACACCCTATATGTTCACAATTGCTACAGAGTTGCTCCAGGAACACTCTTCTGAGTTCAGACACTTCCACTGACCAGCAAATTCCCCAGGTATGAACATTACTGGTCACATCTTGGATGCCTTGTTACGCGCCGTCCAGAAGAAATCTCCATCCTCTCGTACTCTTACGGATTTGTGGACAGCCCTGCAGAATGCATGGTGTCAGTTCCCTCCAGCACTACTTTAGACATTAGTCGAGACCATGGCACGTCGTGTTGTGGCACTTCAGTGTGGAGCTCTACACGCTGTTAGGAAGGTGTACCAGTATATTTGGCTCTTCAGTTTATTATATATATATACTCCTGGAAATTGAAATAAGAACACCGTGAATTCATTGTCCCAGGAAGGGGAAACTTTATTGACACATTCCTGGGGTCAGATACATCACATGATCACACTGACAGAACCACAGGCACATAGACACAGGCAACAGAGCATGCACAATGTCGGCACTAGTACAGTATATATCCACCTTTCGCAGCAAAGCAGGCTGCTATTCTCCCATGGAGACGATCGTAGAGATGCTGGATGTGGTCCTGTGGAACGGCTTGCCATGCCATTTCCACCTGGCGCCTCAGTTGGACCAGCGTTCGTGCTGGACGTGCAGACCGCGTGAGACGACGCTTCATCCGGTCCCAAACATGCTCAATGGGGGACAGATCCGGAGATCTTGCTGGCCAGGGTAGTTGACTTACACCTTCTAGAGCACGTTGGGTGGCACGGGATACATGCGTACGTGCATTGTCCTGTTGGAACAGCAAGTTCCCTTGCCGGTCTAGGAATGGTAGAACGATGGGTTCGATGACGGTTTGGATGTACCGTGCACTATTCAGTCTCCCCTCGACGATCACCAGTGGTGTACGGCCAGTGTAGGAGATCGCTCCCCACACCATGATGCCGGGTGTTGGCCCTGTGTGCCTCGGTCGTATGCTGTCCTGATTGTGGCGCTCACCTGCACGGCGCCAAACACGCATACGACCATCATTGGCACCAAGGCAGAAGCGATTCTCATCACTGAAGACGACACGTCTCCATTCGTCCCTCCATTCACGCCTGTCGCGACACCACTGGAGGCGGGCTGCACGATGTTGGGGCGTGAGCGGAAGACGGCCTAACGGTGTGCGGGACCGTAGCCCAGCTTCATGGAGACGGTTGCGAATGGTCCTCGCCGATACCCCAGGAGCAACAGTGTCCCTAATTTGCTGGGAAGTGGCGGTGCGGTCCCCTACGGCACTGCGTAGGATCCTACGGTCTTGGCGTGCATCCGTGCGTCGCTGCGGTCCGGTCCCAGGTCGACGGGCACGTGCACCTTCCGCCGACCACTGGCGACAACATCGATGTACTGTGGAGACCTCACGCCCCACGTGTTGAGCAATTCGGCGGTACGTCCACCCGGCCTCCCGCATGCCCTCTATACGCCCTCGCTCAAAGTCCGTCAACTGCACATACGGTTCACGTCCACGCTGTCGCGGCATGCTACCAGTGTTAAAGACTGCGATGGAGCTCCGTATGCCACGGCAAACTGGCTGACACTGACGGCGGCAGTGCACAAATGCTGCGCAGCTAGCGCCATTCGACGGCCAACACCGCGGTTCCTGGTGTGTCCGCTGTGCCGTGCGTGTGATCATTGCTTGTACAGCCCTCTCGCAGTGTCCGGAGCAAGTATGGTGGGTCTGACACACCGGTGTCAATGTGTTCTTTTTTCCATTTCCAGGAGTGTATTTGTCCAATGAATACCCGTTTATCATCTTCATTTCTCCTTGGTGCAGCAATTTTAATGACCAGTTGTGTAGTTGAGACATCTATGGAAAAACCCCTTAGTTTACTTCTTCCCAACTGGGATGAAAGTAATCACTATAAAAATAAATACGTCACCAACAGGATGGATTTCCCATTCACCTTTTGAAGAGTGCTATATGACATTGACCTCTTACTTAGCTTGCATTTATCGTGAATCTCTCGCACAGCACAAAGTCTCTAGGAACAGACTTCTTTTTTCCATTTCCAGAAGTGTATATATATATTACTTAGCCCTATCTATTTCTGAATAATATGTTT
Source organism: Schistocerca cancellata (assembly GCF_023864275.1). Classification (NCBI taxonomy): domain Eukaryota; kingdom Metazoa; phylum Arthropoda; class Insecta; order Orthoptera; family Acrididae; genus Schistocerca; species Schistocerca cancellata. Next base: position 230,293,378 of record NC_064634.1, read on the forward strand.
TTATAAAATTTGAAACCATGGTAAAGGGATTTGCTACTGATTAGATTTTTGTTAATTCTACAGGATTTCATTATACGGTCACAGTTGCAGCCATGTACAAATTTAAAATTTTAGAGAAAGTCTAATAAACATGAGGTTAACAGGTACGAGCACTTTTGTCCATGTGTGATTGACATTCAAAGAAATAGTATCAACGGCAACTGAGAGGTATACAGAAAATAAATTAGTATGAGATGGTATTGATCCCCCGTGGTGATCAATACAGGTCTGCAAACAGTTGCGGAAACAACGAAAAAAGCACGCCAAACTTAAACAACGCATAACCTCCAAGACTGACGATGTTTTACTGAAGTTAGCGGGCTGCTCCTATAGTTTCCACAAGGAAACTTGGTGTCTCGAATGTGGCAGAAAACGCCAAAGAAGCTCTGGTCTTATGTAGAATACATTAGTGCAAGATATAATCAGTACCTTTGTTGCAGGATAGCAGTGCTAGTGTTGCTGAAGACAACGCTGCTAAAACTCAGTTCCGAAAGTCCTTCACCAAGTAAGACGAAGTAAATATTCCAAAATTCGAATAAAGAGCAACTGCCAACGTAAGTAACTGAGACGTAGAGATCCTTGGCGTAGTGGAGCTGCTTAAATCACTTAAAAAAGACAAGGCCGCTGGTCTAGACAGTAAACCAGTTACGTTCATCTCGCAGTATGCTGACGCAATAGCTCCATATTATCAATCGTATACTACCGCTCCCTCTCGGAACGATCCGTACCTAAAGACTGGAAACTAGCACAGGTCACACCAATAATCGAAAAAGGAAATACGAGTAATCCGATGAATTCCAGACCCGTATCACTAAAGTCAATTGCAGCAAGATTCTGGAACGTATACTGTGTTTGAACATTATGAATTATCTCAAACATTATGAATTACCTGGAAGATAACGATTTATTGACAAATAGTCAACATGGCTACAGAAAATATTGTTCTTGATAAACACAACTGGCTCTCGTTTACATGAAATAATGAGTGCTAACGACAAAGGGGCTCAGATTGAGCTATCGTTTCGATAAGTCATCTGTATGACGCGAAAAGTGTCAAATGACTCTAAATAATTAATAGTGTAAATTCAATCCACGTGAGTACTAAGAGGAATCCATTGAATTTAGGTTACACGATAAGTCACACAAATCTAAATGCTGCAAATTCACTTAAACATTTAGGTATCACAGAAAATAGAACGGTCTACTAAGGAGACTGTCTAAACCATGCTTGAACGTCCTCCTCTCGTGTACTGCTGTGCTGTGTTCGGTCTGCATCGGACAGGATTGACGGAACACGTAGACAAAGTTCAAAGAAGGATAGCGCATTAAATATTATCGCAAAACATAGGAAAGTGTGCCACGGATATGACACATGAAATGGAATTTCGTAGCGAAGCGATCGCCTCATGAAATTCCAGTCACGAACTTTCTCCTCCGAATGCGGAATTTTTTTTTGCCGGTCACCTACATAGGGAAAAATGATCATTGTCATAAAATAAGAGATATCAGAGCTCAGATGGTGAGATTTAACTGTTAGTTTTTCCGAAACGCTGTTCGAGAGTGGAACGGTAGAGAAATAGCTTCAAGGTGTAGTCATGTAGATGTAGGTGTAGGTGTAGAAGAGATATGTTTCTCAGTAGTGAAGATGAACAAGTGCTCGTAACTCTTAAGATACGCATTTTAGAGCCCAAGTTAATTGTAGCTTTTTTCTTGTTCTAATGGGTACTATCACCTCTCATAATGTTCGACACATTTTTTTAACGCACTGTATAAAAGACTGCACAGGCATCTAAGATAAAATCACATAGTACATAACGTACTTCAAATAAGAATAAAACTCAAAACCAAATGGACTGACCGCAAGCAACTCGCTGACAAATTATCTGCGTCATTACATGAAGAGAACATTCCTTCCACAGAACAACATAGATGATGACTCAGAATGATGACCCCAACGCAAACTGTGACTCTGACTACACCTTTTAAACCTTCTGAAAAATAACAGCATCAATACTCAAGCACACGTACATAACACACAGGTGTCTAATAGGTCGTGACTCTCCTTCATCCGCTAGGCCACGTTACGATTGTAAAACGTAGACGCAAGTCATAACTCATCGCTGTATCCGCATACTCACGCGTGTAGTGTAAATACCATAGAATGAAGTTACAAGCACAAATACACGACGAATAGAAAAACAAAAATTAACAGTAACCCAATAATAACACATTCATTGCTACAATCGATGGCATTTTGTAGGATGGATGAGAATTCTGGCGATTCGGGAAATCAACAGCACTATGACGTACGGCTAAATTTGGATAATACTTTACAAACCGAAGACGGCAGAGCTCTTTGTTTCATACCCAGGATTGAACTTTTTCGTATACTAGTCCATTTTCATTTCCCCTTCCCGAATAATTTACCTTCGACGCCCTCCAATTCCCTTAACTAATTTACAATGTACAAATCACTCAAATTTTTTAACATTCGTTATTCACACTTTATTTGCTTAAGTTATGTAACGATGATTCCTAACAATATGTCTGTAACACAGAACAAATTATCTTAATATAATATAATAATTATAAATGCACGGTAACTATATAATACTAGGTAACAGACGCAATAATCGAAATAAAAGATTCCACTTCGACGTCGAGCTGTAGGTAAGATCTTGCGGGTATTGTCTCCAGAATCTCTTGTCACAGTCTTGCGTAACCAGCTGTCTGAATGGCCATACAGTACGGTGCATTGGCGACTACCAGTTTATTTTATTCTACCTGATGTCTGAACTTCGAAAAAGGAAGTTAAAAAGGGCATGTGCGTGTCGTTACTTCTGTCTGTTGGAGTAAAATTGTTGTAATCATAACCAAAGGTGTTAAAATTTAATAATTTGAGATACACATTTTTTGGACTCTTAAACCCTCTCGGATTATTTTCTTTCTTTAAAATACCTTGTTTAGGTTCGTTGCTGTGAAACTTATTTTGGTTTAAGAGTGCACAGTTCAACTCTCACCATCGACCAGTCTACACTTCCCTTTCTATTCATTCGTGTGTGTGCCCGCGCGCGCGCGCGCGCGCGCGCGCGCGCGTGTGTGTGTGTGTGTGTGTGTGTGTGTGTGTGTGTGTGTGTGTGTGTGTGTGTGGGTGTGGGCGTGTGCATATATATCTCTATTTGCACAACGTTTCACGAGTATCGTCTTGAAATTTCGTGTCACGGGATTAGTGCTTAGGCTGGGCGCCGAGTTGCAGAATTGGAGACTCACCGCGCCCCCTCGCAGGTAACTCAGTACCTACTGAACCTCCAAGACCTCCACAGGTGTTCGACTTTAGGAAACCAGTTCTCAGTGGAGAACTAATTCTAGGCAACTAATATTGCCACCAAAGTTGATGTTACTAGAACCATTGCTGTGTCAGTTAACCATTTCGTCCCTGGTATAGCCTCTCCTAAGAGTCGTCAGTGGCCTTTTATATGACATCACAACAGGTATCTGCAGTTTAGTTCTAGCAGTATGTAGCTGGAGTCAGCTCAAACGAATAATGCTCATCGCGCCTTTAACGCGACAGTAAGCGTTAGTTTGTTTCCCCTTACGTACTAGTCCGGTGCGCTGTTGGTTTTATCGTCTGGTGCGCTATTTTGTATATGTAATAATAGGGACAGTAAACTACGAAAAATAACCAGCACTCCAGCGGCGGGTGCGCAATGCGGGAGCACGGCGGTAGCAGTCGTGACGCGCCAAGGAGGTGCTGTCACTGCTAATTATTCATGTTTTTACTGACGCTGTCAGGAGTTTCCCAGCTGTGTTTCACGGTGATGCAGTAGGAACATCGCTGTGGTTTCATAAAAATAGTAATTTTATTTCTTTCCTTTTTCTGTAAAGGAACAAACTGTTTACTACCAGTGATATCTAACAAAACGGCAAGTAATGGCTGTTACTTTGGCTACATGGTAGATGGCAGTCAAATCGTACTCCTTGACTCATTTCTAGTTATTCGGTAACGATCATTTTCAAGGTTCCCTTGGTCGAATTCAGATCGTTTTTAATTGTTGTTTGCATTCCGTGATTTTTGTTTCTTTGTTAGCATGGACAGAGTTTCAACCGTGAGTACAAAACTGATATTACAAACGTATCTGCATCTCAAAAGACATAAATAGACGAAAATGCCGGCAGTATGACGACAGTTACTTGAAATCACGATTTCGTCTATATCTGCAGAAATCTATATCCATATTCTGCAAACCACTGTGAACTGCATGACTGACAATATTACCCAATGTACCAGTTATTATGGCTTCTTAAAGTTCCATTCGCGTATGGTGCGCAGGAAGAGAGATTGTTACAATGCCCCTGCGTGTGATATCTTCTGAGTCTATCCTAAAGATTCCAATGGTATCACCATGTCAGGGGTTGTAACACTACGCATATGTGCAGAGTCATTTTTTTAAAACTGGTACCTGATAAATTTGTAAGCAGGATTTTTCGGGACAGTTTACATCTACGTTAAGGAGTCTATCAGTTCAGTTATTCACCGTATCTGAACACACTCTAGCAGGTCAAACAAACCTGACACTATTCGTACTGCCCCTCTCTGTATACGTTCTACATACAACAAAATTTTTTTTTTGCATCATCTCGGTTCCCAGAACTTCTGAAGATAGACGTTGACTGTGGATATAACGGACACAGTCCATTTGACTGTTCAGAGATGTCACTAAATCGGCCCAAAGATGCAAACAGCCATGCATGAGCAGTGCCTATTACACGGAGGAAGTTTGACAGCCAATCAGTTCCAGTCATTCCACCAAGGAGGTTGTCTATAGTTCAGGCAAGCCTAAACGCTCAATACCGCGGTTCGATCGCGTCCGCATTGTTACTTTGTGCCAGGAAGGGCTCTCAAAAAGGGAAGTTTCCAGGCGTCTCGGAGTGAACCAAAGCGATGTTTTTCGGACATGGAGGACACACAGAGAGACAGGAACTGTCGATGACATGCGTCGCTCAAACTGCCCAAGGAATACTACTGCAGAGGATGACCGCTACCCACGGATTGTGGCTCGGAGCAGCCCTGACTTCAAAGCCACCGTGTTGAATAATGCTTTTCGTGCAGCCACAAGACGTCATGTTACTACTCAGACTGTGCGCAATAGGCTGTATGATGCGAACGTCACTCCCGATGTCCATCACGAGGTCCATCTTTGCATCCACACCATGCAGCGCGGTACAGATGGGCCCAACAACATGCCGAATGGACCGTGCAGGATTGGAATCACGTTCTCTGAAACCATGAGTGTCGCATATGCCTTCAAACAGACAATCGTCGGGGACGCGTTTGGAGGCAACCCGGTCAGGCTAAACGTCTTAGACACACTGTCCAGCGAGTGCAGCAAGGTGGAGGTTCCCTGCTGTTTTGCGGTGGCATCTTCTGGGGCCGACTTACGCTGCAGGTGGTCATGGAAGGCACCGTATCGTCTGTGCGATACCGAATGCATCCTCCGATCGATAGTGCAAACTATATCGTAAGCATATTGGCGAAGCATTCGTCTTTATGGACGACATTTCGCGCCCCCATCGTGCACATCTTGTGAATGACTTCCTTCAGGATAACGACATCGCTCGACTAGAGTGGCCAGCATGTTCTCCAGACATGAACACTATCGAACGGGACTGGAATAGATTGAAAAGGGCTGTTTATGGGCGAAGTGACCCACCAACCACTCTGATGGGTCTTCGCCGAATTGCCGTTGAGGGGTAGGACAATATGGACCAACAGTGCCTTGATGAACTTGTGGGTAGCATGCCCCTACGTATACAGGCATGCATCAACGCAAGATGACGTGCTACTGGCTATTGGAAGTACCCGTGTGTACAGCAATCTGGACCACCACCTCTGAAGGTCTCACTGTATGGTGGAAGAACATACAATGTGTGGTTTTTATTAGCAATAAAAATGGCGGTAATGATGTTGATCTCTATTCCAATTTTCGATACTGGTTCCGTAACTCTCGGAATCGAGGTGATGCAAAACTTATTTTGATGTATATATATCACCCGTGAGTACTACCTCATACAAGTCTCACACACTTCAGCAATATTCTAGGATGGGTCTCACGAGAGATTTGTAAGCAATCTGCTATGTAGAGTGATTTCATTTATCTAGAATTCTATCACTGGACCAAAGTCAGACAGCTGCTTTACCACGATTGGACGTATGTGATCTTCAGATGCCATGTTAGTACCTAGCTTTTTGAATGAATTTACAGATTCCAGTTGTGACTCATTGATGTTATACTCATAGAATACTAGGTTTTTTCGTTTTGAAAAGTGCACAATTTTACACTTTCGAGCATAAAAAGCTTGATGCCCATCTTTGCACTTCTCTAAAATCTTATCAAGATCTGACTGAATATTTGAGCAATTTATTTTAGACTGGGCTTCATTTGCGGCAGTCATAAGTTACGATTACTACTGCCCGCAAGGTCGTTAATATACGTGAACAGCAAGAGTCCCACACACCTTCCTGGGATACACAAAGAGTTACCTATACGTCTGTCGATAACTGTCCGTCCGAGAAAACTTGCTGCGTCCTTCCTTCTTGAGATACCGTACGATCGCACTTTTGATAATAAGCGTAGGTGTGGTACTGCTACGTTTTAGAAATCGAGAAGTACTACATCTACCTGACTGCCTTGATTCATAGATTTAGGATGTGAAGTGAGAAAAGTACCAGTTGGGTTTCAGATGGTTGATGTCCTCGAAATCCCGGCACTTTGGCATGGTGGAAGTAGTACTTATCCGTATTACCTCCTTACATTTTGGCTCAGAATATGTTTTACATGTAAGAGTGCTCGAAATGATGGACGAATACAGTGTGTTATTTGTTTCAAAGTCGTATCTACTGAAATAATGTTTTCCAGTAAAATTAAACGTAAATTGGAATTAAATCATGGTAATTTGAAATATGAACAACGAGATTGCACGATGAAAGAAATGACAGAACGAAAAGATTACTTCACTGAACAAGCCACGACTCCTACAAAGGCCTTTCTCTCGTCTTGCAAATTTACCTACCGCTTAGCAAACAGCAAGGATGCTCACCCTATAGCACAGTGGAAGTCTTTGTTTCACCAGTTTCTCTTGACGTGGTATGTGTTAGGAAAGGTGAATCAACTACAAAGCAAACTGCAAGTGTGCCTTTGTCACACAACAGCATTAGTTATCGATTACATCGTAGGGCTCACGATATAATCGATCAGCTGGTTGATAAACTCAACGGTTATGGTGATTTCTCTATTCAGCTGGGTCAAACTAGATAGAACCATGATAAGGCGCATCTAACACGATACGTAAGATTTGTACATGATAGGAAATGTTATGAACTTCTTCTTTTTGCAGGGACGTACCTCTTGGAGTAAAAGAATCACATCTCTTTGAAAAACTACGCTCTTTTACGGAAGAAAACAACGTTAATTGGGAGAAGTGTGTATGGGTGTGTAGAGATGGAGTTCATACTGTGCCTGATTCTTATGTCGCATTGAAACCTCTGATCCGTAAAGAGACTCCTGGTGCTGTTTGGACACGTTGTTTATTTACCAAGAAGCTGTGGGATCAAAAAACATGTACCCTGTCCTTCATGATCGCAGTACACGTCATTAGAAGCCAGCCACTGAAGTCGAGATTTTATAAACAATTAATATCCGTTGATATGGGGGCTGAGCACATTTCCATTAAGTCTCATTGGCGGGAATATTTTGAAAAGTGTTAATTACACTGGTATCAACTTTCCTCTTACCTTTCTCAACTGAAATTTTTGAATTCCAGGAAGTTCATAGACAGTACGTTGTTTTGAAGTTGCTATATTGTTGTGACTTCATTGAAAAATTCAATTGACTGAATGTATTCCTTCAAGTTAATGACACAACCATTCTGCAACAGTCAGAAAAATTTCAGCCTTCGAAGAGAAACGCTATCGCCGAAGATGAAATTGAGTATTAAATTTATAAATTACGTTTTCACTGCTGTTCAGGCGGTTTTAGGAGGCAATGACTTTTAGCTGAGTGAATAATCGAAGCCTGTGTTTGTGGATCATTTAACTGAACGCAGTGGTTCCTTTCTGAAGTACTTTCCACAAGACATTAATCAACACAAGTGGATTAAATAACCATAGTAATCTATTAATGTTTCCTCGGCCTCCACATTGAAATCGAAGTTCGTTTCCTCATCACTGCTTGAGTTTTGGAGCTTTTAAGCAAACGTATCCGAAAGTGGCTAAGAACATGCGGCGAGTTATGATATCTTTTGCAATATCCTAATAATGTGAGGTAGGTTCTTCAGCATTGGCAACTGTCAACACGAAATATAGATCGCGAATGAATGCGGATGGTTCAAATGGCTGTGGGCACTACGGGACTTGACATCTGAGGTCAGCAGTCCGCTAGACTTACAACCACTTGAACATAACTGGCCTGAGGATGTCACACATATCCCTGCCCAAGCAAGATTCGAACCTGCGACCGTAGCAGCAGCGCGATTCCGGACTGAAGCGCCTAGAACCGTTCGGCCACAGCGGCTGGCAATCATTGTGGAGATGTAAATGCTAGTCGTAATTTCCAGTCTTGTGCTGGGATTCGAAGAACTGATGATGAATTAGCAAACGCACCCTTCCCACTGAATTCGCTGCATGAGTGTTGTAATGTTGACAATAACTTTTAATAAGTAAATAACTACTCCCACTCATGTTTTTCTTCAAAACTTAAGTTTATTGGTATATATGAAAGTTGTCACTAAGGTCAGGGATCGAACACAGACAGGTTCACTGACCCCTGTTCCACCTGGAGACAATGAATTTATGCAACTGCACAGACTTCCCTAACACGCTGCCCTAGCACTCAAAGCACTCCGTCTTCATGCCACGAGTGGCCTACCGGGATCATCCGACCGCCGTGTCATCCTCAGGTGAGGATGCGGATAGGAGGGGCGTGGGTTCAGGACACTGCTCTCCCTGTCGTTATGATGGTACTCTTGACCGAAGCCGCTACTATTCGCTAGAGTAGCCATTCAATTGGCATCACGGTCGAGTGCACCCCAAAAAATGGCAACAGCGCATGGTGGCCCGGAAGGTAACCCATCCAAATGCCGACACTTCCGACAGCGCTTCGGTGATCTCACGGGAACCGGTGTATCCACTGTGACAGGGCCGTTGCCTAGCACGCCTTCCTAATCAATCCCGTTCTCGTCACGGCAAGTTTGGCATTCCCTCTAAACTCCAACTACATTGCAGATGCTATTCAGCTGTACTGGAATAGCACCTCAGCATCGAACGTAATAGGGATCCTGCCTGGAACCCACACATTGATGATTTTAAGCAAATTTTTGTGACGTATATATGCAGCATGAAGTGATGAATGACAGTTTTTACTAAGGCTGGGACTCGAACCCGGGTCTCTCACTCACAAGGCAGATGCTCTAACCACTATGCCACTCTGACTCAGTGGCTCTGCAAAACTGCACTGAGTTCCTTGCACAGCTCCCTCCTCTGTCCAAATCTCCATTCCCATATATAATTTTGGACCACCCTGTTTAATGGGCAGGTGAAATTCTGCTTTAAAAACTATTCTATTACTTACTTACTGTCCGTGACCGGAACTAGACTTTAGACTTCCAAAAATCAGCAGCCAATATGGCCTTGTCATTTGCCTCCCATATGTGATTCACTGTGCAGGGCTGGTCTAAATATGGACAGATCAGCAGGTGTTAAGGATCCTGGACAAAACCACACACTCAGAGAGTCTCCTCATTATCTTTTAGGAAACCCCACTGCTGCAAGGTTTGTCTTGCACTTTGGCACTTCTACCCTCATACGGTTTAGAGTTCTCCAGACTGTGTATGGTAGGTCTCCACCAGGCGCCAGTTCTTCTTTTACCTCTTTATGGGAGTTTCTTAGGTCGATTTCCCACCTTTTCAAACGATTCTCTGCAGCCGACCCTTCCAGGGCTTGGGTACGTAACAGGAAACTCTTCCTCGAACAAAACCGTCGGTCAGCAGGCTGGTGTCTATATAAAGGGTGACGCATGTCCTTTTCTCGCTTGGTTTTTTTGGTTGCGGCAGCGATATCACGTCGTATGTTGGGCGGTGCGATCCGCATGATTATGTGCGTCTTGTGCACTGGGGTTCGCCTCAAGCATCCGGTAACACTCCGTGCCATTTCATTCACCGCGACATCAACTTTTCTCGCGTGTGTTGATGCAGGTAACAGACGGGCGCTTTCCTTTCGGCAGTGGGCGTCTCAGGAAAGACGTGGCCGACCGCATTTCTTTAGGAAGACTCCAGTTACAGGTTTCAAAAGCATTGGCAATATCTGCCGATACTCCAGAGGAAATGTGTCTGATCACTCTTAGGGCCAGATGTACAATCGCTGGCTATATCTACGGATAGCTGATCGAGGAATACGCTAACCACGATATTACTTTGAGTGCGCGTTATAGTACGTCATTTTATTCCCCAGTTAGCTATCCCTGGAACAGCGATGCCGTCCGGTTAAGTTGGCAACAACTGAAGTGCATGGTGGGTAACGTCGCGCACTTCTCGTAGCCTGCAAAACCAATTTTTATCATCAAGAGCGAGCAACGATCAAGGGCCCAAAACTATTCCATAGACAATGTTTTGAAACTTGTAGATAATATACAAGATTGGAAAAACGCTAAAGAGAACAAGTAAACGGATGCAGTGTCATGCAGGTCAGTGAAAAACATTTCACTACACTTATGCAGTATGTATAATAAAATATTAACCTTTAAAATTGGTTAAAGGATTGGATTTTCGTTGTTTGACAAAAAGAGATACAAGAAAATTTCAGAACAAAGCATGGGATAAAATAAATGATGCATATTTTCACAGACAATGTCCGATACAAAGGGCGTGCAACTTCGACAGAAATATGATTCGTTGAAGAAAGAGTCCAGGAAGTATTATGCGACATTAAGACAGCGAAGGCTGCAGACTGGCGGCGGTCCGTTCGTGGAGCACAAGTACCAAGTAGTGTATGCCAAAACATACAATTTCATTAAACTCTCCACAGACGGACAGCAAATTAATTTTGACTCTAAGGCAACGTTTAAATGTGAGGTAATATTCCGTACAAAGTATCTATAAGGTAGGTGATGAATCCCCAGTAGTTAGCAAATTTATAGTAACAATTTTCAAAGGCATACAGCTTTGTGAAATAACAGTTGTATGTCATCTTTTCCTTCTTCTTTTCAGCCTCCAATAACCTACAACAGCACAGGCGTAATGGAGATCGGTTTTGCCTATAATCCAGAGCTGTTTTATGTAATGGCTAACTTTCAGTCGTAATAGAATTGTACAGTGATTAAATCATTATAGCAGCAGTAGTTGCTTTACAGAAAGTATATTTTCTCAATTATTGAACACTGTTGGTTCCTTCAATTTTGAAGTTACTAATCATATACAAATCCCATTTTTTAGATGTGGTGGTAATTAATCAGTATACCGGGCGATGTACATGGACAATATTTACAATGGACAACCATAACGCTTTTGATATTTCTGGGCTAGAAATATACCTCTGGTTCACATTCAAACTGGAAGTTTTTGTCATTTTCTCTTCTAAGTATATGACGAACAGTAAATATTGTATACATAATTCTGACTTGTACTTGCACCCCTAGAATCTATGTGCAATGATCAAGGGAGGGGGAAGTAACTGGAGAACTAACATCTTCCCTCACTTCTTTCTTGTTTTCTAAAATCTTGACATCAAACTTTCAATTTTGTTGTACAATATGAGTCCATGTACACAGATTTGTGAAGTAAACATTCCATCGGTTGTAGAGACACACTCAACAGGTAAGAAACGTAAAATCTGTTTCAAAATAAATCATCATACGCCAGCACTACAGTTGTCACAAAATGAATATTGTAATATACTAAAACCCTATTTTTGTTCATGATACAACAATTCAGTAGTTTCAAGTGATGTATTCATTTACAAATAAGTTTTGTGGGGTGTCTTGTGCATAAGCTGAATGCAGATCATATACTTGGAATTACAATGATTAAATATAAAGTGCATGCATCTCATTGAGCAGAAGGAAGATTTGAGTAATGCAGATTAAACAGTGTCTACACTATAAAATATGTGAAGTGCATTCAAAGTGGTTCTACTCTAATGTCTTTTTGTATGTTATTTTCAATGGTGTGTTTTGATTTCAGATAAGACTGGTCACAAAATTCAGTACAGGTTTTACAAAGCCCTTTAAATCCTTCTTTGGGTTTAAGTGAACGTTTTATGATTAGAGCTAACACTTGTTCTAGCTTGCTGATGGTTCCTAATGAAACAACTGGTAGCATATTAATATTTTGCTCTATTCATAAATTTTCTCAATACTGTAATGTAGTCTGCAAATATTGCATTAGCTGTTGAACTCATCCACTACACACAAAATTTAAATCATATGGAGGTGTTGAGGGGAACCTGAAAGTTTTTGTACTCATGTTTGCATTCTGTTTAAGTTAGAATCTTATCACCGTCTCATAGGGCAGCAAATAAATGTGCTTGAACTATTACATAACATGATATCTTAAGATATTTCCTTGTATATTCTATATTTTGGTACCATAAACTAGGGTTACTTATACCATTTGCAGGTAACTTTGACCCACTAGTTAGAAGAAGGCTTTAATTTTTCCCATGTGAAAGTTACTGCTCTTAGAAAAAAGTAAACAAAACAGCATGCATTCTAAATGTGGAAATAATGATTCTGAAAGGAGACTGTTAGCAAAATATCTGCTTGGCAGCACTATAACTCATTGTTGACTGTAAATATTGTCATTGCTGTTATGTCCCAAAAGTGAATGCCTGGAGGGTTGTAGAATTTTGGAACAAGGTGTAGAATTTTGGAACACGTATTGTGTTCGAGTATAATGACTTCTCTAGAGACTAGAAATCTACTCTGTAGGAATCAGCATGGGTTTCGAAAAAGACGGTCATGTGAAACCCAGGTCGCGCTATTCGTCCACGAGACTCAGAGGGCCATAGACACGGGTTCACAGGTGGATATCGTGTTTCTTGACTTCCGCAAGGCGTTTGATACAGTTCCCCACAGTCGTTTAATGAACAAAGTAAGAGCATATGGACTATCAGACCAATTGTGTGACTGGATTGAGGAGTTCCTAGATAACAGGACGCAGCATGTTATTCTCAATGGAGAGAAGTCTTCCGAAGTAAGAGTGATTTCAGGTGTGCCGCAGGGGAGTGTCATAGGACCGTTACTGTTCACAATATACATAAATGACCTGGTGGATGACATCAGAAGTTCACTGAGGCTTTTTGCAGATGATGTGGTGTATCGAGAGGTTGTAACAATGGAAAATTGTACTGAAATGCAGGAGGATCTGCAGCGAATTGACGCATGGTGCAGGGAATGGCAATTGAATCTCAATGTAGACAAGTGTAATGTGCTGCGAATACTCAGAAAGATAGATCCTTTATCATTTAGCTACAAAGTAGCAGGTCAGCAACTGGAAGCAGTTAATACCATAAATTATCTGGGAGTACGCATTAGGAGTGATTTAAAATGGAATGATCATATAATGTTGATCGTCGGTAAAGCAGATGCCAGACTGAGATTCATTGGAAGAATCCTAAGGAAATGCAATCCGAAAACAAAGGAAGTAGGTTACAGTACGCTTGTTCGCCCACTGCTTGAATACTGCTCAGCAGTGTGGGATCTGTACCAGATAGGGTTGATAGAAGATATAGAGAAGATCCAACGGAGAGCAGCGCGCTTCGTTACAGGATCATTTAGTAATCGCGAAAGCGTTACGGAGATGATAGATAAACTCCAGTGGAAGACTCTGCAGGAGAGACGCTCAGTAGCTGGGTACGGGCTTTTGTCAAAGTTTCGAGAACATACCTTCACCGAAGAGTCAAGCAGTATATTGCTCCCTCCTACATATATCTCGCGAAGAGACCATGAGGATAAAATCAGAGAGATTAGAGCCTCCACAGAGGCATACCGACAATCCTTCTTTCCACGAACAATACGAGACTGGAATAGAAGGGAGAACCGATAGAGGTACTCAAGGTACCCTCCGCCACACACCATCAGGTGGCTTGCGGAGTATGGATGTAGATGTAGATGTAGATCTAGGGTTTCCATTTGTTAAATTAAAAACTAGGTGAACATAGTTTTACATTCTGTCAGTATTACATAATAGGGTGAGAAAATGTCATTTGGGTAAAATACAATTTAAATAGTGTATTTAACACTACTTTACATTGGTGAAAAAAAAAACTGTGGCAGAGCCTCAGCTATTTGTGTAATATAGCTCACATCCATACTGTACTGTATCATTAGCATATAAAGTATTGTTTCCAAATAGTTAAAAATAGTGCAACTGTGAAATGAATGTAACTGCTGAACTGATGAAGACTCGGGTATTTACTGCATCACTTTCTGAAGAATTTGAATATTTCCTGTTCTTGCCTTCAAAATTTAGTGTTACTTTTGTTTCTCGTGCTTCTGTTTCTCATTTCTAGAAGTAATCATTGATTTTACTTTGCCTCAGAATTTATGTCCCCTGTTTAAGAAGAAATGGGGACAGTCAAAGTAGCTTTGAGTGTGGATAATACTGACCCACTGTGTTTAAATTGTACCACAGCGACAGATGTGTTGTTTCAATACATTCTTTTAATTAATAGCACCAGTCTTTGCACTACTAGGAACATCCATTAGAAATATTCTCCCTGCCACTATTTCCTTCATTTCTTATTGTATATGAAGATAGACAAAAATTTGGCTAGAGTAAGTCTGATTTATGGTATATTAAAATAAAGGGATTTTTTGGTGCAATATCTGTGCTGAATTTTCTTACACATTTCAGTTTATTAAGCTGCTTACAACAAATGTTGGTTTACTGCTGCAATTACTTAACATGTGCTATTTTTAAATTTAATTTTTGATGAAGACAGGGCAGTTAGTCCAGGAGAATAACTGTGAGCTACACAAGTATCAAATACATTACATTGTTCTTGGTATGCTGTACTTGCAGATTATCAGAATTCTCAAACATAAATGAACATTAAAGCACAAATCTCCTGCAGAAATTTGTACTTTCTTTCTAAAGAGATTTTGCAAGACATCAGTCTAAAAGCTAAAGTACATTCATTATCCTTTATAACTAGTTACACAGATTTTCATACATTTGCAATACCAGTATAAAATGCGTCTATTTGTTGCAAGAGACCAGTCAGGTCGAAGAAGATGGAAACGGCAGATAGTGATATTGTCTGTGACAGCAAGACAGTTGGGTCCATGAGCCACTGCCAAGACTGATGCAGTAAACTTACAAATGGTGCTCCTCCCTAATCAGCACGAAGAGTCCCAGACGAGTGATGAAGAGCTGTTTATCTTAAAGAAAGAGAGCCTAGAGCTCAAAAGTAACATTCAAAATGAAAAATAGAAAAAAAAATTCTGAATAAAAACATTAATTCCTATAAGAACATTTTATTTTCGTTTACTTCATATAAATTCTATTTTTGATTTCAAAAGAGCATTGAAGTAATTAACAAATATGTCCCTTGTGACATGCTCTCCATTGTCTTGTGTGTCCTGGGGTCATTCACCTGCAATAGAGATACCAATAACGCCTAAAGAACCGGATCGAGTGGTGGCTGTTCCTCATTCATTTCTATTGCCATGTTATATAATGTAGCAATGATGACTGCCTCTGCCCTTTTAGTCTGCAGTCTCATTCCATTAGCTAGCACTGGAAACCGTCTCTTCCACACAAGATATTACCTCTCTACAATGTTTATTGTTCTTATATGTGATTCATTGTAAAGAATCACCGCTTGTGTCCTTGGATTGGTTAATGGAGGAAGAAGATAATTTGACGCTGCGTTATGAGAATCACATGACAAGACATGATTGTCCATTTCACCACGCTCAAGAAGAGCTTTCTGCGTAGAATTATTAAAAATGGTCTGATCATTTGCTGAATGTGGCCACCTACAGCAATGTCCAATATTTTTAGATCACAGCTCGCCACTGTTTGCACATTCAATGAAAATATCCTTTTATTCCCCTATATTCTTCTGCACCTTCACTACCTGGGGGCTTAATTCTACCATGTGCACTATATATGGCATCACAAACTCTGAGAAATGATGCTATTTTAAGGAAATTCTCCTGTACTCTTGCAATTTCCTCTAGCTTGTTGGGAAATTTTATAAATATTGGTGCTAGGTGAGCAATGGACTCTGACGCATTTTTGATAATTCTACTGTGTGTCCCTTTGTCTCTTCCAATGAAGTCTCTGACAGATATTAGGAAATCGCCTGACGCATAATACCTCAGTGTAAACAGCAGTTGGCTCATTGGTAGGACGGAATTATTTTTGAAAGAAAGAAATGAATTTTCGTAACAATTGAGCTTGAATTTTAATACATATTACATTCTAAGTATATGGTGTTTACAGCCTTCTCTGAAACAAAACAACACATTCTTTATATTTTAAACCCATTAAGATATGTCATTAATCCACACAATTTCAATATGTCACAAAGAGCATGGAAATTTGTGGAACAAGTTATTAAGGTGCAGAAGCAGACTCAGCAAACTACTTCTGGTAAAATGTATGAACAACAAATCCAGTCTAGTGACAAACTGACAATCATGAAAACTTGTGATTTTTAGGAAAACCAGATTTCTTTTTCAAAATGCTAATGCTCTTCTACAGCTACTCATCTACTATTCTGAAACAAAGAGTTAGTGTAACTGTCAACAAATTGACTGTATAGGCCTCCTTGCAAATCCAGTTTCTATTTAATGTAAACAGTTATTCAAAATGAACATCTGCATGTCTGCATGTACAGATAAACTGATGGACTGGTTGAGGTATTTTCTTAATTTGGGATTGGATAATTGTGTAATTACAGTGTCGTGTGTAGCATCAATATGTTGAACACTGTTGCACGAGGGTATGAAACACTGCACTGAACCATGTATTGGAAATAATAATCTGTATGGAAATTCAGTGTTGTACCTGTGAATTGCTCAATTTATCTTACATTCACTCTTATTAAGAACCACAAACCCTAGATTTTGGTGGGGGAGGTGGTCCAATACTACATCAAGCCATTAGTTTCAGAAATATGGCACTTCACACAATTTCACTATAAGATAATTCGATTCAAGTCACTTTTAACGAGCTCCACTTTGACAAAGGAACTGAAAATAACTTGATTTCCAAGGGAAAGTTAAAAATATAGCATTCCAAGCACTATTTCCACATGCTACAACTATATATCTTAAATAACTGGTTTCCTGATCTGCCCTTATAAAATACATATGCAGCTATGACTATTATTTGAGAAGCACAGCAGCTATCTGCCGTAGCTTCCTTGTTTTTTTTTAAAATAACTAATATTTCTGTTAATTTTACTGTGTTAAACTTACCTCGAATAAGCGCACATAAGCTACATGTTTTTGGAACTAATGCTGGGTGGTGAACAGTTTTGTTACTTTGAATCATTCAATACAAGACGGAAAACTTTTGTTTACTGCTATTGATGCGGCTGAATGAAGTTGGGACATTAAAGTGCTATCAAACTTTATGTTACATTAAACTATAATTTTAAGCCATCAGTTTCAGAAAAATGGTACCTCACACAATATATTTCAATTTAAGGTACCTTCAATTAGCTAAAATCTAACACAAAGGAGGACACTGATCAGTAATTTGATATTTATGGAAAGTTAAAAACATAGCTTTCCAGGCACTGCCTACAGAAACTAGATTCCTGTCCTGATCTTATAACGTACATATGTAGATATTATCTCATGATAAATATGGGTGGGCTTATGCGGATAGTACTGATATTTGAGAAACACAACAGTGTTCTATGGCTGGGGAAGCAATACCTTAAAGAAAAGAAAGAATGCTAAGATTCCCGTTAAACTTTGCTTGAGTAAGTACAAATAGTTAACAAACTGTAGTGAATAATGATTGGTGGGAGACAATGTTGCCGCTCTGAAACATTAATGGGACAGTGATCCTAATACTTTCACCAAAAGACGGAAAATTGTTCTGACACTGCTATGGTATTTACAAAAAGGTTCATTCTCAATTGGAAACAGAGTGGAACAATATTTTCTGCTTTTGATGTAATGTGGCTGAGTGAAATTAAGACACTGGTGTTTCATCAAAATCATGATGCTTTGGTCAAACTGTAAATGCTGTTAATACAATGGCACCTAAAACTTGTCTGGTTCTTCGATTTGGTTAAGCCTATTATGTCAATGTCTGCTAAATAAACAAAACCGTCCTTTCCACTGCGGCAGTAGTTTTAACACACACCAGATACACAAGACTATTTTGGCATGAATCGTCATTTTAATCTGCGTAACTGACATGAATAACACGACGGAATGCATTAAGTACTGAAAATCCACTTTACAACATATAAACAGCATTATTTTAGAAAGCAGAGAATCAGTCTCACCTGTCCGTCATATGCTCCTGTTTCCCACGCACAAGATTGAAAAGACGACGTACGGTTTCCTTTGACAGGCGAAATCTGCATATAATTTCATAATCGTCGAATTCTTCTAAATAATCGGTGCGGCGTCTTAGTTTCTTCGCCTTCCTCATTCTTGTGAACTATTCCGCCAACATCTCGTCATCGCTGTCAGAATCTCTTAACGTCTCCGCTATCTTGAAAAGTTATTCCACAGTTAAGCTCGCTAACTGGCCGGAAATCGCCGGTTAAGTTATCCCGAGTTTAATCTCTCGTTAGGCGTTATTCTGGATTAGTTCAACGCGTTTTTAGCGCTATTCCGAGACTAGCACTTAACCGGCTACCAAACGGTGATTGTACAACTGGCTCTTAGGAGGACAAACTGATACTGATTGGCACTTTGACTTCGTGGGCATGCCTCTGTAACCAGAAGCCCTTAAGTAGCCTGTACAAGCACGATTTTTAAAATATTTGACAGTGACGTTTAAAGTTAAAATAAAAGGACGTAGCTGGTAATCAAATAGAAAGTGGCAAACAGCCTCCGCTAGCTGTTTATTACATTCATGCACTCTTCGCATCAAGGACTGTTACACTCTTTAGAACACCGTGTTGGATTCTTTTTCTTTTTTTTTTTTTGCGAGTTTTCCCGGCGGCGAAAATATATTATGAAATTAATTTTAATGTCTCCAATACTTCCAGTCGCACTCTAATCTATACTTATCGAGCAGTGGTTCTAAAAAACGTCGTAATAAAGTTGAGAAAATTTTGGCAAACAACTAACCTCTGTTCTCCACGCAGTTTGGTAGCCGTAAACTGAAATCAGTTTATCGGTATCCCACATACCACGCTATTTTTCCATCAGCTGTCGGCGCAGAACAGAATTAAAACAGAATACAAAGTGAAAATTCTGAGAAACAGCTTCAGGAAACATGGAGATGTCTTTCCTTATTACACATCTCTTCTAAATAACGTTTTCACGCAGCGTACAATGCGCAGTTTGATTCACTCGTCATACAAGTGTAATACATGTGTCATATTAAGCGGCAACGCCTTTCCCCATTTTAATGTGTGGCATCTGAGGCTCAGTGACGAGCGAAATAGTTGTCGCCGCAGTTCATATCCGCAGGATATCAGTCCTCGAACAACGCTTGTAATCTTATAAGTAATTTTACAGTTGTTCACTCGAACAGATGGATGGGCGAACTGAGCAGACTTAATTGGGATGAAACACATATATATGCTATGAGAAACTAATAAGGTAAAGCTTTTTGTCTTGTAATAGGGACTATAATAATAACAGCCAGGAGGAAAATCTGAATAAGTACAGGGGACGAATAAGATACAGGCATGAATGAAAATCTAGAATGGCTTTGGATGTCTCAGAAAGTTTGGCCACAGGTAATGTACCGTTTAGAGGCTAGAGATGCTATTAGGTGTGGGAAACAAGCAGATCTAGTTGAAATTTGATGGTTCCGAAACGAATGACAAACAGAAATGGCTGAGTCTTTCGATTTGCAGGGATGTTTTAATAATGGCGTCAGGAGCAGCATCTGTAAACCAACTATCAGTACCATTAGCAAAACCCATTTATCAGTACCGATCCTGCAAGAGGAACAGGAAAAGGCAAAAGAAGGAGATGAAGATAAATTCTCTGACCTGAAAGAGACCTTGAGACGTGTGGATTGGCTCTGCTTCGTGTCTACTGATATCATAGGCTATGCCTCAGAGTCTCGATCTGTAAGTAAGAATGGATAGAATAACGGTTTTCCTTAACATTATTTTCGTCAGGCGAATACATGGTTATAAATACAAAGTCAAATAGGGGTAAAGCTGGAGTAGGTTTAATAATGAATAAAAAAATAGGAATGCGGGTAAGCTACTACAAACAGCATAGTGAACGCATTATTGTGGCCAAGATAGACACGAAGCCCACGCCTACTACAGTACTACAAGTTTATATGGCAACTAACTCTGCAGATGATGAAGAAATTGAAGAAATGTATGACGAAACAAAAGAAATTACTCAGATAATGAAGGGAGAAGAAAATTTAATAGTCATGGGTGACAGGAATTCGGTAGTAGGAAAAGGGAGAGAAGGAAACGTAGTAGGTGAATATGGATTGGGAGTAAGAAATGAAAGAGGAAGCCGCCTGGTAGAATTTTGCACAGAGCACAACTTAATCATAGCTAACACTTGGTTCAAGATCATAAAATAAGGTTCTATACATGGAAGAAGCCGGGAGATACTGATAGATTTCAGATAGATTATATTGGTAAGACAGAGATTTAGAAACCAGATTTTAAATTGTAAGACATTTCCAGGGGCAGATGTGGACTCTGTCCACAATCTGTTGGTTATGAACTGTAGTTTAAAACTGAAGAAACTGCAAAAAGGTGGGAAGTTAAGGAGATGGACACTGGATACACTCACTAAGCCAGTGGTTGCACAGAGTTTCAGGGAGACCGTAAGGGAACAAATGGCAGGAATGGGGGAAACAAATACAGTAGAATAAGAATGGGTAGCTTTGAGGGATGAAGTAGTGAAGGCAGCAGACCATCAAGTAGGTAAAAAGACGAGGGCTAGTAGCAATCCTTGGGTAAAAGAAGAAATATTGAATTTAATTGACGCAAGGAGAAAATATAAAAATGCAGTAAATGAAGCAGACAAAAAGGAATACAAACGTCTCAAAAATGAGATCGACAGGAAGTGCAAAATGGCTAAGCAGGGATGGCAAGAGGACAAATGTAAAGATGTAGAGGCTTATCTCACTAGGGGTAAGATAGATACTGCCTAAAGGGAAAATTATAGAGACCTTTGGAGTAATGAGAACCACTTGTATGAATATTAAGAGCTCTGATGGAAACCCAGTTCTAAGCAAAGAAGGGAAAGCAGAAAGGTGGAAGGAATATATAGAGAGTCTATACAAGGGCGATGAACTTGAGGACAATACTATGGAAATGGATGAGGATGTAGATGAAGATGAAATGGGAGATATGATACTGTGTGAAGAGTTTGACAGAGCACAGAAAGACCTGAGTCGAAACAAGGCCCAGGGAGAAGACAACATTCCATTAGAACTACTGACGGCCTTGGGAGAGCCAGTCCTGACAAAACTCTACCATCAGGTGAGCAAGATGTATGAGACAGGCGAAGTACCCTCAGACTTCAAGAAGAATATAATAATTCCAATTCCAATGAAAGCAGGTGTTGACAGATGTGAAAATTACCGAACTATCAGCTTAATAAGTCACGGCTGCAAAATACTAACGTGAATTCTTTAGAGACGAATGGAAAAACTAGTAGAAGCCGACCTAGGGGAACATCAGTTTGGATTCTGTAGAAATATTGGAACACGTGAGGCAATACTGACCCTGCGACTTATCGTAGAAGCTAGATTAAGGAAAGGCAAACCTACGTTTACAGCATTGGTAGACTTAGAGAAAGCTTTTGACAATATTGACTGGAATACTCTCTTTCAAATTCTGAAGGTGGCAGGGTAAAATATGGGGAGCGAAAAGCTATTTACAATTTGTATAGAAACCAAATGGCAGTTACAAGAGTTGAGGGGCATGATAGGGGTAGCAGTGGTTGGGAAGGGAGTGAGACAGGGTTGTAGCCTACCCTGGATGTTATTTAATTTGTATATTGAGCAAGCAGTGAAGGAAACAAAAGAAAAATTCGGAGTAGGTATTAAAATCCATGGAGAAGAAATAAAAACTTTGAGGTTCGCCGATGACATTGTGATTGTGTCAGAGTCTGCAAAGGACTTGGAAGAGCAGTTGAATGGAATGGATAGTGGTTCAAAATGGTTCAAATGGCTTTGAGCACTATGGGACTTAACATCTGAGGTCATCAGTCCCCTAGAACTTAGAACTGCTTGAACCTAACGAACCTAAGGACATCACACACATCCATGCCCGAGGCAGGATTCGAACCTGCGACCGTAGCCGTCGCCCGGTTCCCGACTGTAGCGCCTAGAACCGCTCGGCCACTTCGGCCGGCTGAATGGATAGTGCCTTGAAAGGAGGATATAAGATGAACATCAACAAAAGCAAAACGAGGATAATGGAATGTAGTCTTATCAAGTCGGGTGATGCTGAGGATATTAGATTAGGAAATGAGACACTTAAAGTAGTAAAGGAGTTTAGCTATTTGGGGAGCAAAATAACTGATGATAGTTGAAATAGAGAGGCTATAAAATATAGTCTGGCAATGGGAAGGAAAGGGTTTCTGAAGAAGAGAAATTTGTTAACATAGAGTATCGATTTAAGGGTCATTAAGTCGTTTCTGAAAGTATTTGTATGGAGTGTAGCAAGGTATGGAAGTGAATCATGGACGATAAATAGTTTATACAAGAAGAGAATAGCAGCTTTCGAAATGTGGTGCTGCAGAAGAATGCTGAAGATTACATGGGTAGATCACATAACTAATGTGGAGGTGTTGAATAGGATTGGGGAGAAGAGAAGTGTGTGGCACAACTTGACTGGAAGAAGGGATCGGTTGGTTGGACATGTTGTGAGGCATCAAGGGATCACCAATTTAGTGTTGGAGGGCAGCGTGGAGGGTAAAAATCGTCGAGGGACACTAAGAGATTAATACATCAAGCAGATTCAGAAGGATGTAAGCTGCAGTAGGTTCTGGGAGATGAAGAAGCTTGCACAGGATAGAGTAGCATGGAGAGCTCCATCAAACCAGTCTCAGGACTGAAGACCACAACAAAAACGAATGAATAATCTATATCGTCTAATCATGGGGCTAAATTTTTGGAGAGGAACTCTGGCAATATTGTGTTCTGGCTATATAATATTACCAGGTGAAACATTTCACCGAATTCGATCATGGCAGGGTGATTTATTAAATAATCTGCTAGAGGACTTCATCTGAGTGAGAATGCTTATGTGTACAGGACCTAGGTTTGGTTATTCTTAGGTTATTTTTCATGGTCGAAAGAAGTATCTGACAATTTAACAGGAATTGCAAATAATCGGGAAGAAGTGGTGTGGGTGTGGTTTGCTGGCAGGGGGGGGGGGGGAGGGGGTCATATGGGGACTCGGAAAGGGTAGTTTTCTTTTTTTAGATTGTCTGATTTTTATTTCATTATAACATTTGCAGTTTTCTTACTAAACCATTATTTAAATCACTTATCAACTGGAAAACATAATATTTACCAATTTTTAATAATATTGTCTTCATTTGTTTAGAACGTTATAAATTTGTATGCATTACTTCAAGATCAAATAATGTCGGTAGCTTTTCGGATAAAAGGGCGTGAGTTGTTGCATTAGAAAGCGAAGCTATGTTGATTTGTTGATTCTACTATGTAAAATAACGAAGTTTCGCTTCATAACATAAACCCATGTGGTTTGTAGAAATTCTGAGAATTTTGTTGGTATGGTAGCCAGTATGTATACAAGAAAATTAATCGATTTTCAGAACTTGACAAAATATTGTTACAAATGTAAATACATGAACTGAATAGAACGCATATCTGATACGAATTTTGAAAGAGTAGGTGATAGGTTGGGGATGTCTCAACACAGCTGAATTTTCAGTCAGTCCACTAACGAAATGGGCGTTTGTTATTCTAAGATCTTGAGTTATGATGACTCAGAAGCATACAGTAGAGTAGCACCCAGGCCTTGTTTGAAGTAACATTATCACAAAACGGAAATGTATGGATCACGTGCAGAAGAGGATGACACCACGTTGAGGAGCTTGAAACTATATTTGAGAAAGATAAACGTTTGGCCTGTAAATTAATAATGGGTAGGCTGGCAGTTAATGATATTGGTGAATTGCAACAATATTATGGGCCACCCATTACGAGTAACACTGATGATTTGTTCAAAATGCGAGAGGAATTATGGTTGCCTTCTTCTGCAAACAGCCAATGGATGACAAACCATAGCCCTTCCTTACCAGATGATGGGTGCACGTAATGGAACACCCAGTACTCAGCTATGTCATGCAGCCAGACACATTCGACCTCAGCAGTGTTCGTGGACGTCATAAAGCCAATAAATTGAAGTTTTGACCTAATAACGCAAAATATATTAAGAAATGATGCAGCTGTGCCAAGTAACAATTACCTTGGACACAGCTATCCCGAATAGCGAAAAGAATGAGATTCATGGAATATGATTAGGAGCATGATAAACAGTTTTGTGTAGGATATCTCTCAACGAGAAAAAATAAATGTTAAAAATATATTAAGGAATATTTGATATGTAAATATAAGCAGCCTTTACTTGCTGCACTCTACTGGATTTCTCCCAGACGAATTTTGGCCTTTTTTATTTTAAGGCAGCTTGAGTGGGGTCTAGAATGACAGATTTTTGTTTTGGTATATGCTGTTTGTAGATTACAAACAGTTCACGTCTCGTTTTTATGGAAATTAGCGATTACTTACCGTCCTTCACGTTTCTGGTTGGCATCTGCGTTCCCTTTTACCTGGTCACATGCTGGAGGTCGCACAATACCTTAATTTACCAAACAGAATCCCGTTTTCATATTCCGAACTTTTCCTTCAACGTACAATAGAATATCAATTCATGAACATACAAAGATTTTATATAAAACCCAGTTACAGATGCAGAAAGTGTATTGACCAGGGAAAATGCAAGAGAAATCTTTTGTGTCAGTATTGGATTAACTAGAGAACTAGTAAAAAAAGGAATACATGATATAATAACAAACATGAAAAAGTAACAACACAAGTACAGAATCAGTAACACTCAGAAAACTTAAGAAAAAATCTTCAAAATGAAAATGTCATAGTTTCAAAAGCAGACAAGTGTAACACATTAATAGTTATAGATAAAGAACAGTACAATGAAGAAAAACACAAGAATTTATTTTAGAAAATCCGCCAACTACAAGCCGAAGGATGCATGTTAATATTTCTGTCTGAAGCTTTCAAAGTACAAGAAAACAAAAACATTAAAAACACTACTCAGCTAATACAATAAGCAAAAAATATAAGAATCACAGGAACAGAAACACTCCTCTCATTTGATATACAGCGTGTTCATCTTCGCTACTTTCAAACACAATTCTTCTAATGAACAAGTGCCCATAACTTTTACGATATGCATTTTAGATGACATGTTTACTGGACTTTTTTTCCTTCATTTTGCTCCTTACTACCATTTCATAAAATATGGAAAGCGAAGAACTTACAGTAGGAGAGATTTGTTTCATGGTAGCGACGATGAAGAGTTGTTCATAGCTCTTAGGGTATGTGTTTCAGCACCTAAGTTTATTTGACCCTTTTGTTTTGAAAGATCATTCCTGTCATATCCGTAAATATTGAGCATCACTTCTGAAAAACCCTGTACAAAATAAACTCCAATTCACTAATGAATTTTATTTACAAGAAGATGGATTAGCAATGGTGTCCCCATGTTCAGGAGACTTGAAACAGTCTTATAAACCGCACTGAACAAATCATTTTCACAAAAATTGCAGCAAAGACATACAACATATTATACTGGTTCAAGAATATGGATGACATTTTCCAGTTAATACTCAAACCATACATAAAAATTGAATAATGGCGTATTGATATCAACAGCGTGAATAGCAATAAAAAATTGAGAATGGGAAGAGATCAGGATAAACAAATTAACTTTCTCGATGTAACAATCAAAAAACAAAACAATAAACATATCTTCGAAATTTTCCATAAATCGACAGCAACTGGCATTATGATTTCTCAATCCTCGAACCCAAACTTTGAAATGCATGCAGCACTTCGACACATGTTCCATAGACGTAATATAGAAAACTACCAAAAAGAACTTGACTTAAAAATGCAGATAGCCAAAAACAATGGTTACCATAGTAACAAAGCTAAACAATAAAATTAAAACTAAAATAAAACCATAAAACAAACATTCACATACAACAACAGAACAAAACACAATCACCAACTTTCAGTACCATAATACCTACACAGAAGAATCTGGAAAATGTAGGAGAGAGCAGAAGATTGTACACAATGACATACAAATACAAACTTACACATGAAATAACCAACATTTTCAAAACACAGTGCACAAACATAGCATACACAAAAGACAAATCTGTCCTAAACTATGCTACAAAACTGATAAGAAACAGACATATACCAGGCAGCAGAAAAATATCAATAACAATGTAACATTTGTGATGGCAGATACAAGGGACAAAGAGGCAGAACATTTTATATTAGTTACAAAGAACACCTGAGAACGTGGAAACATGGGACAAACCACTTCTCATTTGCAGAATATCTAAGAAAACACAATCACAAACCAACCACGACAGAAGAAGACCTGAATCTAATTAGAATCAACAAGAAAATTACCACACACAGAAAACTAAACCAAATAAGAAAACTTTATTGAATGGGAAAGTACACATTTCAAACAACTCACTGTTTACACTAACAGATAAAATAACAGAGTAACACCCCAACAGAGAAGTATCATGATAATAATGATATTAATAATAGTAGTAGCACATTAACCCTTTTCACTCACTTGTCCAGGAACCCTTCTACAAAATATTTAAACCAAAACTCAAATCGGTTGAATACTAAAACTTTCGAACTACTCTCTGACAACGATTACATGGAAACATGTACATAAAAAAACCTAGCAGGATGAGACATTTAATGAACTCACAGTAGCTACGAACTTAAATCAATTTTCGATCAAATACCTACAACTTGTGACAACAATAATAGCTAGTCTCAACAATGAGGGCAAAAAATATGAACATTGTGAAGAAAAATTTTCAGAAGATGAGAAAGTGCTTACGTTTCGTAAGTGAAAATATAGTACGACCACCAACTCGTGGCCAGCTAAGAGGAAACGCAGATAAAAAAAATATATCTGTGCTTGCTGCGGACTATGGCCACGCAAACAAATCAGATATATTAAGTAAGTTTTAGTCGTTTTCAACTTCAGAAGGTGTTTCAGAAAATGTACATTTTCAGTTGAATTATTTCCCAAATCTCAGGAACGACTTAGAGTATGCAAATTTTAAGGGCGTTGGAACATAGTGAACTGAATCTAAGAAATTACAAAAAAAAAAAAGACACTGGTAAGTATGGCGTAGTTTAAATTATTTTTTAGAAAGTACAAAAAATTATAAAAAAATTTATAGCTATGGATAACAAAATGTATTTCCCAGTGCAATTATTTTTGTTCAGTACACAAAGAACATAACGTGTAACGTATTCTAAGAGGTCCATATCCATTGTTAAAGTGGTGTGTGAGTTACAGGGGACCCAAGTAACAAAATATTTTCGACAATAGGCATTCCATCACTCCTTTACTAATGAGTTACCTTTACTTAGAGTACTCGAATGCACCAAGTCGAGAAATCGACTGTTCGTCTTTCCCACTACCTTTCCTTCGCGGTCGTTCCATTACATATCGCTCTGCAGCGCTGCGCCTAGATATTTAATGGACGTGACTGTGTCAAGCATAGCACAGATAGTACTGAACTTGAACATTACGTGAGTAATTTGCGTTAACCACTAACTACACAGGGGCTCACAAGCAGTTCAAAAAACCGAGATTGGGAGAATATTCACTCCTTCATTGATATGGTAAGATCGATATGGTTCAATGCTTCTCGAACAATGTGACCAAAATGTGCTGGAACCTATCACACACGTACAGTTTTGTTTGCAGACAGAGTGTTCTGCAAAACATCCTTCTTGTAGCGCTTGCTGATGTACTGAGAGAACACGATAGCCAGCAAATACTTTATTTCAGCCGTGAACACGAACAGACCTCTAGTCTAAATGGTACCACGAACTTCATCCGTTCCTAAATACTCGTTGTGCCAATATACTGTATGCAGCAATCATACTTGTCTGCTCAGGACATGAATGTCATGTTAAGATACAGATTATCTGTTAACTCGCATCTAGTAAAACCGAGTAAAGTTCAAAACTAACCACAAATGTAAACTCGATACATATCTACACAGAAACCCTATGCCACTGGTAAACATGAGTGGATCAGCATTTGTATAAACAGCACATATATAATTGTGATAAATGCGTGCTTTAAAAAACTTACATTTGTATTTGAAAATAGACGATGCTAATATTGGTAAGAGTTCTGCTTTCTTTTACTCAATATTTTAAAAGCTGAGCAGGATACATACACCGGCAGCGTCTTCTAAAACGAAAGGCAGGAGTATCATATCTCTTCCTGCGAACGATACGTCAGTCACTGAAACCTCTCCTTCTAAATGCAGAGAATAATGACGTTTATGAAGTTCTGAGTAAGAAATGGACACCAGATGCTTCACCTTAGATCCTGCGTTTTTGTTTCATCAAGTGAGGTCTAATTTATAGTAACTATTGCATTCCTTCGGTCACAAATGTGTCTTATAAGTTCTGAAATGTAGATTAAGCACTTTACGACCGTTGTAGAGAGATAATTTCAGTTCGATTTACGTATTAAGTAGGAGACATTCAGGTAAAGCATTGTTGATGCACAATATTTATGCTGAATGTTAGTCCATTGACCTTCATATATGGCATGTAAAGGTACAGAAAGTGACAGTACCAAGGATTTGAAAACTTTAGTTGCCGGCTGTGAGAGTGAAGGGGAAGGGCAGTACAAATATACTACTGAGAATTTATGGCTGGTGCGTGGGTAACTACTTCCAGTGAAGTGACTGATATTCAGAGTAGATGCCTTTCGTGTGACCAAGCAAACAGGTTAGGAACTATAAAGTCTCGCACATTTGTAAAAACTTCTCTCCACCACGTTTTGTATACACGTTGTCCAATCTGTCTTCTTTCTACACGCACTGCACTGTGTAGCTTGTTACAGACCTCTTCATGTATCCGCTGTGTTCCTCCCGTCTATCTGGTGTCAGTCACAATGGTCTTCAGCTCCTCGTCTGATATCTTCATATCATTTCTTCTATAGATCAGGATGTATTCACTTATATCTCATACTTGTAAACTTGTAACATCGCCCACACTTCTGCCTGTAGGCCTGTACTCTTCTATCTCTCTCTCCTTATTTTACTTGCCGTTTCCTTGAACAAAAAAAAAAAAAAGAAACAAACTTTATTTCTGCCGTATGCAACCTTCTTCCTTTCGTTACAGTGAGGACGTCTCTGAAAAGGGCATAGTTCGAAAAATCAGTTTATAACACTAGCTTGTTATACGTCACTCTTCCCTACCTACCGAACATTAAGTTCTGTTATGGGAAAAGCCACGTGTAACACTAACCTGCTGTGCAACAAGCTAATGTTAACCTCTGAGAGGAGTTGGGAATTTTGAGTGCTTGTGTATCTAATGGATAAAGGTATCAGACTTTAATAATGAAGATATTGCAATTAATAGAAAACTAAACAGGCTTTAACTTTGGGGTTAATGAAAATAGGGAAATTCATATACGAATGAAACAATAAATTGTAGCGAGCCTAATTACATGAATTTGGAAACATATGTTTAAGAAAATTTAATGTTAGCTATTGAAGTTAATTTTATTAATATTTAACTTTGCATAGCAAACAGGATACAAGCAGACACAGGGTACTCTAAGCTGTAGGTGGGAGCAGTTACCAATGATGCACAAACTAGTAATCATGGAAAGCAAAAATTGTACCAAACGTATAATAATGACAGTTACACTCACGATCATTAACTGATTCAATACTGAAAAGTTACTGCAAGAAATGCAGAACTAAAATTGGCCAGGAGGGGCTTCTGACTGAACTATCATGTAACAACCACTAATAAAAAAAACAAATAATATCACAATTACACTGTTTGTAATCCCATTTAAATAATATATCAGACATCTTTAGCACCAATATTATTCCAGTTATCTTTCTAATATGAGAAAAATATGGTAGGGATCCATAAACTGGTATTGTGTCACTAATCAAACCCTATGATTATTTCAATAGCACAACTGAATTCAGCTATAGTTAATTCTTAGCATCACTGAAATAGTTTATGTTTTTACATTTACAGGCAAATTCTTCAACACTGAGCTCAAGTAACTTAAAAAAAAATCGTTCATGAT
This sequence comes from Schistocerca cancellata, assembly GCF_023864275.1. Taxonomy (NCBI): domain Eukaryota; kingdom Metazoa; phylum Arthropoda; class Insecta; order Orthoptera; family Acrididae; genus Schistocerca; species Schistocerca cancellata. Next base: position 230,324,009 of record NC_064634.1, read on the forward strand.
AGTAATCACGGCTAAATTATGTTTCAAATAAGTTTAATTTATGTGTCTTTTTCATCACCTGTGAAGCAGGTATTTTAAACAGTAACATTTACACAGTCTTGTACCGAATTTTTGCAAAACAATACTTTACAATAAACTGAGAGCACTTTAGCAACATCCTAACTAACTTTAACTCTTACTAACCCTTGCACATTTTACAAACGTAAATAAGTCACTTGTTCATTTGAAACAGGATATTCGGTTTTCTGAAAACTTAGGAGAGGACGCTGCATAGGTTCATGATCAGGATTAATGGAGGACATCGAAAGGGTTCAAAAATGGGCAGCTCGTTTTGTATTATCACGTATTAGGGGATAGAGTGTGGCAGATATGATACGCGAGTTGGGATGGAAATCATTAAAGCAAAGACATTTTTCGTCGCGGTGAGATCTATTTACGAAATTTCAGCCACCAACTTTCTCTTCCGAATGCGAAAATATTTTGTTGAGCCCAACATACATAGGTAGAAATGATCATCAAAATATCATAAGAGAAATCAAAGCTCGAACAGAAAGGTTTAGGTGTTCGTTTTTCCCGCGCGCTGTTCGGGAAAGTAATGGTAGAGAGATAGTATGATTGTGGTTCAATGAACCCTCTGCCAAGCACTTAAATGTGAATTGCAGAGAAATCATGTAGATGTAGATGTAGATATAATTAAGTGCGTGATTTATCTTCAACACTCTTGTTTTCCGCCCATGAACCATGGACCTTGCCGCTGGTGGGGAGGCTTGCGTGCCTCAGCGATACAGATGGCCGTACCGTAGGTGCAACCACAACGGAGGGGTATCTGTTGAGAGGCCAGACAAACATGTGGTTCCTGAAGAGGGGCAGCAGCCTTTTCAGTAGTTGCAGGGGCAACAGTCTGGATGATTGACTGATCTGGCCTTGTAACATTAACCAAAACGGCCTTGCTGTGCTGGTACTGCGAACGGCTGAAAGCAAGGGGAAACTACAGCCGTAATTTTTCCCGAGGACATGCAGCTCTACTGTATGATTAAATGATGATGGCGTCCTCTTGGGTAAAATATTCCGGAGGTAAAATAGTCCCCCATTCGATCTCCGGGCGGGGACTACTCAGGAGGACGTCGTTATCAGGAGAAAGAAAACTGGCGTTCTACAGATCGGAGCGTGGAATGTCAGATCCCTTAATCGGGCAGGTAGGTTAGAAAATTTAAAAAGGGAAATGGATAGGTTAAAGTTAGATATAGTGGGAATTAGTGAAGTTCGGTGGCAGGAGGAACAAGACTTTTGGTCAGGTGATTACTGGGTTATAAATACAAAATCAAATAGGGGTAATGCAGGAGTAGGTTTAATAATGAATAAAAAAATAGGAGTGCGGGTTAGCTACTACAAACAGTATAGTGAACGCATTATTGTGGCCAAGATAGACACAAAGCCCATGCCTACTACAGTAGTACAAGTTTATATGCCAACTACCTCTGCAGATGATGAAGAAATAGATGAAATGTATGACGAGATAAAAGAAATTATTCAGGTAGTGAAAGGAGACGAAAATTTAATAGTCATGGGTGTCTGGAATTCGTCAGTAGGAAAAGGGAGAGAAGGAAACATAGTAGGTGAATATGGATTGAGGGGAAGGAATGAAAGAGGAAGCCGCCTTGTAGAATTTTGCACAGAGCATAACTTAATCATAGCCAACACTTGGTTCAAGAATCATAAAAGAAGGTTGTATACCTGGAAGAATCCTGGAGATACTAGTAGGTATCAGATAGATTATATAATGGTAAGACAGAGATTTAGGAACCAGGTTTTAAATTGTAAGACATTTCCTGGGGCAGATGTGGATTCTGACCACAATCTATTGGTTATGAACTGCAGATTGAAACTGAAGAAACTGCAAAAAGGTGGGAATTTAAGGAGATGGGACCTGGATAAACTGAAAGAACCAGAGGTTGTAGAGAGTTTCAGGGAGAGCATAAGGGAACAATTGACAGGAATGGGGGAAAGAAATACAGTAGAAGAAGAATGGGTAGCTCTGAGGGATGAAGTAGTGAAGGCAGCAGAGGATCAAGTAGGTAAAAAGACGAGGGCTAATAGAAATCCTTGGGTAAAAGAAGAAATATTGAATTTAATTGATGAAAGGAGAAAATACAAAAATGCAGTAAATGAAGCAGGCAAAAAGGAATACAGACGTCTCAAAAATGATATCGACAGGAAGTGCAAAATGGCTAAGCAGGGGTGGCTAGAGGACAAATGTAAGGATGTAGAGGCTTGTCTCACTAGGGGTAAGATAGATACTGCCTACAGGAAAATTAAAGAGACTTTTGGAGAGAAGAGAACCACTTGTATGAATATCAAGAGCTCAGATGGCAACCCAGTTCTAAGCAAAGAAGGGAAGGCAGAAAGGTGGAAGGAGTATATAGAGGGTTTATACAAGGGCGATGTACTTGAGGACAATATTATGGAAATGGAAGAGGATGTAGATGAAGACGAAATGGGAGATAAGATACTGCGTGAAGAGTTTGACAGAGCACTGAAAGACCTGAGTCGAAACAAGGCCCCGGGAGTAGACAACATTCCATTTGAACTACTGATGGCCTCGGGAGAGCCAGTCATGACAAAACTCTACCATCTGGTGAGCACGATGTATGAGACAGGCGAAATACCCTCAGACTTCAAGAAGAATATAATAATTCCAATCCCAAAGAAAGCAGGTGTTGACAGATGTGAAAATTACCGAACTATCAGTTTAATAAATCACAGCTGCAAAATACTAACGCGAATTCTTTACAGACGAACGGAAAAACTGGTAGAAGCCGACCTCGGGGAAGATCAGTTTGGATTCCGTAGAAATGTTGGAACACGTGAGGCAATACTGACCTTACGACTTATCTTAGAAGAAAGATTAAGAAAAGGCAAACCTACGTTTCTAGCATTTGTAGACTTAGAGAAAGCTTTTGACAATGTTAACTGGAATACTCTCTTTCAAATTCTGAAGGTGGCAGGGGTAAAATACAGGGAGCGAAAGGCTATTTACAGTTTGTACAGAAACCAGATGGCAGTTATAAGGGTCGAGGGGCATGAAAGGGAAGCAGTGGTTGGGAAAGGAGTAAGACAGGGTTGTAGCCTCTCCCCGATGTTATTCAATCTGTATATTGAGCGAGCAGTAAAGGAAACAAAAGAAAAATTCGGAGTAGGTATTAAAATTCATTGAGAAGAAGTAAAAACTTTGAGGTTCGCCGATGACATTGTAACTCTGTCAGAGACAGCAAAGGACTTGGAAGAGCAGTTGAACGGAATGGACAGTGTCTTGAAAGGAGGATATAAGATGAACATCAACAAAAGCAAAACGAGGATAATGGAATGTAGTCAAATTAAGTCGGGTGATGCTGAGGGAATTAGATTAGGAAATGAGACACTTAAAGTAGTAAAGGAGTTTTGCTATTTAGGGAGTAAAATAACCGATGATGGTCGAAGTAGAGAGGATATAAAATGTAGACTGGCAATGGCAAGGAAAGCGTTTCTCAAGAAGAGGAATTTGTTAACATCGAGTATAGATTTAAGTGTCAGGAAGTCGTTTCTGAAAGTATTTGTATGGAGTGTAGCCATGTATGGAAGTGAAACATGGACGATAACTAGTTTGGACAAGAAGAGAATAGAAGCTTTCGAAATGTGGTGCTACAGAAGAATGCTGAAGATAAGGTGGGTAGATCACGTAACTAATGAGGAGGTATTGAATGGGATTGGGGAGAAGAGAAGTTTGTGGCACAACTTGACTAGAAGAAGGGATCGGTTGGTAGGACATGTTTTGAGGCATCAAGGGATCACAAATTTAGCATTGGAGGGCAGTGTGGAGGGTAACAATCGTAGAGGGAGACCAAGAGATGAATACACTAAGCAGATTCAGAAGGATGTAGGTTGCAGTAGATACTGGGAGATGAAGAAGCTTGCACAGGATAGAGTAGCATGGAGAGCTGCATCAAACCAGTCTCAGGACTGAAGACCACAACAACAACAACACTATTGTGTTAAGAATATACTCTACTCGTATACAACTGTCCATCCATGAGTATTTTTCCAAATGATAGCAACTGACATTGCGTTTCAGAACACTGTCACAACACTTTTGTTCTACTGTATGTGTCCTGACGTACGTCGAACATTCGGGTCGGCAACTGGGCGTCCCTTTTATCTGTGGCGCTCTGCCGCTACAAGCACTTTCTGGAGCTAATGCGCAGCAAATTACACCAACATGACCACAGGGTAATCCATTCACTTGATAAATGGCGTGAGTATTACTCAGGGGAAGAAACAAAGAGGAATTAATTCGGATTATGCCGAAAATTCGTGTTCAAACCTAAGAAGAAAAATACACATGTAATTTCTTTCTGTGTGTAAACGAACGTGGTCGCTACTTGCCCGCTGGCTTCGCATCGATTTATCCTTGTAAGGGAAGTGTTAGGTTAAATGCATTGTCATTGCGGGTTTTTTCTATATCTCTCAGCTCCACATGGATATATGGTCACAACATTTACGTAAAAGTAGAAATACAAGTGAAAGTTTGTGTTTCGCACAAATTCAGTGAAACGTTACTGTTAGTAGAATTAACACATTTTTCACGTATGTTTCTGAGATATATTTAGCAGCGTAGTGCAGCTATGCTATATCCAGGGAAAGGAGAAATACCTTGTATTATCTATCCGCGAGACATTTTTATACATATTTAGATAATTCAGAGATTGCTATCATACTTCTGTCACAAAATACAATCACAAAATATTTATCTCAGTTGGGTAAAACAGACTTTTCATAACGCTTATAAAGTCTACGGAAATGCCTTTCGAAATGAACCAGTGTACTGGCAGAGACCCTTAGACGTCTTCTGTGTCCTTAAGGTTAACGACTTTCTGGATTCTCTTGAGGCTTGGGAATTGTTTAGAATAATCCTTCGTCACGCTCTGAGTTACTTCCACGCCTTTAACACCAGACGCTGCGTCCACTCTACCAAGATATCTTTAATCCTCCCGCAAATATAGTTTAGTAGCCCATATGATCGTACTTCACTAATAAGTGTTGGAAACACATAGATGGAAATAATTACCTTGATTCTTGGGTTTCCGGATGTTATGTGAACAGTCCATGGCGATTAGTGTGTAGGAGGTCTGTTTACTAGAAATACCCTGTTACGTTCAAGATTGGGATATGTTCTAAAATTCTACAACAGATTGTTTTGTGGACCATTTCTGCCATCCTTCTGCTGCAGTTACGTTTTCGAAAGCCTAAACTTCTTACCAGATGCATTGGCTGCCTTAGTGTACCGTGAAAATTCAATTTAACTTTCAGCTTTTGCTATAAAAGTGATAAGTGATCGTACCATGATATCATTGTCTCTGGCATTTAAATATTATGCCAGATTTTCTATCCGTGCCTGAAGAATGGTTGCTAGGCACAAAAGCTATCTCATTTATGTTTCTTTAGTGTGTTTTTCGTCGCGTTTACTATTATTTTGAGTTTGTTTCTACAAATGCAATCATTAGCACGCAGCATAGAAACATACAAAACCCACTACTTCTTGTTCATGTGTCACGATATTGGAATCTGGACACATTTTTATGTACTTGGCCTATAATACTGAATCTCTGCTCTTTATGCCTTCCTTAGTAGTTGACTACAGTAGATCTGTAGCTGGACAGTTTATTTTGTCGAGGCATAAAAGACACAAAGCGACTAAATTTTTAAGGAATTTGCAAGCGGACTGACTTCAGAGCTTTATAGCAATAAATCTTTGAAAACGACTAACAGCAAAATTTTATGATGGCAGTACCTGTCTCGTAAACTTTATTCTGAAATAAGAGTCAGTGTCGTCGTAACTGCCGTCTGCTTCACGTCTGCTGTGCAGCGAGCTACCTTAATTTAAGTATTAACTGTATTTTTCTTACTTGTCACTTCTTCTTCCGTGTGTATTTGCTTTTAGGAAGCTTTAATTGTCTGGTGCTATTAATAGTGTTCCATAGATTTCGTGTTTGTTTTGAATACAGTCAGAGAGAGTCCCTTTAGTCAGCCATAGTCAGTGTCAGTGTCGTCGTAACTGCCGTCTGCTTCACGTCTGCTGTGCAGCGAGCTACCTTAATTTAAGTATTAACTGTATTTTTCTTACTTGTCACTTCTTCCGTGTGTATTTGCTTTTAGAAAGCTTTAATTGTCTGGTGCTATTAATAGTGTTCCATAGATTTCGTGTTTGTTTTGAATACAGTCAGAGAGAGTCCCTTTAGCCAGCCATAGTCAGTGTCAGTGTCGTCGTAACTGCCGTCTGCTTCACGTCTGCTGTGCAGCGAGCTACCTTAATTTAAGTATTAACTGTATTTTTCTTACTTGTCACTTCTTCCGTGTGTATTTGCTTTTAGGAAGCTTTAATTGTCTGGTGCTATTAATAGTGTTCCATAGATTTCGTGTTTGTTTTGAATACTGTCAGAGAGAATCCCTTTAGTCAACCATAGTGCCAGTAGTGCTAGTGTTTGTTTTCAATACAGTCCAGAGACAGGTAGTGCAATTTTCATTGTTGTCTACAAGAAGTGGCTAGCAACCCCAGTTTAGTGAATAAACAGCCGCCTTTAGTGAATTAGCAGTCTAGTTAAAGGTTGAACAACTCTCTTCAGTAAATTGATTCCTTAGGATGGATAGGATGTGTGACTGCTGTGTACGGACGCAGGAGGAGCTGGCCACTGTTCGCGAACAGCTGAGCGTGTTGATGGCCGCGGTCAGCCGTCTTCAGGCTGCTGCCTCGGAGTGTAGCGGCAGTGGGGAGCCTGGTGCGTCGCAGGGTACACCCCAGGTATTACATGCTTCACACACTGTCCCTGCTGTCGAGACATCTTCGCGGGTACCGGGCGCGGTTGGGCCACCCTCTCCCCAAGGGGAGTGGCGGGTTCAGCGGCGCACGAGGCGGAGGGTCAATGTGGAGGCTGGCCGTGTGGCATCGCCCGCTCTGCCTGTGAGTGGACATGTGGCTGCTCCTTCAGCGAGGTCCGAGCAGGCACACGGGGGGAGGGGTTTATTAGTTATTGGGAGCTCCAACGTTAGGCGGGTGATGGAGCCCCTTAGGGAAATAGCGGGAAGGTCGGGGAAGAAGGCCAGTGTTCACTCTGTCTGCTTGCCGGGGGGCCTCATCCGAGATGTGGAGGAGGCCCTACCGGCGGCGATAGAGAGCACTGGGTGCACCCGACTGCAAATTGTTGCTCATGTCGGCACCAATGACTCCTGCCGTCTGGGTTCAGAGGTCATCCTCAGTTCGTACAGGAGGTTGGCGGCATTGGTGAAGGCGGAAAGCCTCGCTCGCGGGGTGGAATCAGAGCTAACAATTTGTAGTATCGTTCCCAGAACCGATCGTAGTCCTCTGGTTTGGAGCCGAGTGGAAGGCTTAAACCAGAGGCTCAGACGATTCTGTGGAGATCTGGGGTGCAAATTTCTCGACCTCCGCTATCGGGTGGAGAAATGTAGGGTCCCCCTGAATAGGTCAGGCGTGCACTACACGCCGGAAGCGGCTACAAGGGTAGCGGAGTACGTGTGGAGTGCACATGGGGGTTTTTTAGGTTAGAGAATCCCCTCCCTAGGCCCGACAAGACGCCTCCTGAGACGCGGCAAGGTAGGAGTAGGCAAAATGCAACAGGGAATAACGATATTAATGTGCTAATAGTAAACTGCAGGAGCGTCTATAGAAAGGTCCCAGAACTGCTCTCATTAATAAACGGTCACAATGCCCATATAGTACTAGGGACAGAAAGTTGGCTGAAATCAGACGTAAACAGTAATGAAATCCTAAACTCAGATTGGAATGTATACCGTAGAGACAGGCTGAACAGTGAAGGGGGAGGCATGTTTATAGCGATAAGAAGTGCAATAGTATCGAAGGAAATTGACGGAGATCCGAAATGTGAAATGATTTGGGTGAAGGTCACGGTTAAAGCAGGCTCAGACATGGTAATTGGATGTCTCTATAGGCCCCCTGGCTCAACAGCTGTTGTGGCTGAGCACCTGAAGGATAATTTGGAAAATATTTCGAGTAGATTTCCCCACCATGTTATAGTTCTGGGTGGAGATTTTAATTTGCCAGATATAGACTGGGAGACTCAAACGTTCATAACGGGTGGCAGGGACAAAGAATCCTGTGAAATTTTTTTAAGTGCTTTATCTGAAAACTACCTTGAGCAGTTAAACAGAGAACCGACTCGTGGGGATAACATATTAGACCTTCTGGTGACAAACAGACCCGAACTATTTGAAAAAGTTAACGCAGAACAGGGAATCAGCGATCATAAAGCGATTACGGCATCGATGATTTCAGCCGTAAATAGGAATATTAAAAAGGGTAGGAAGATTTTTCTGTTTAGAAAAAGTGACAAAAAGCAGATTTCAGAGTACCTGTTGGCTCAACACAAAAGTTTTGTCTCAAGTACAGATAGTGTTGAGGATCAGTGGACAAAGTTCAAAACCGTCGTACATTATGCGTTAGATGAGTATGTGCCAAGCAAGATCGTAAGAGATGGAAAAGAGCCACAGTGGTACAACAACCGAGTTAGAAAACTGCTGCGGAAGCAAAGGGAACTTCACAGCAAACATAAACATAGCCAAAGCCTTGCAGACAAACAAAAATTACGCGAAGCGAAATGTAGTATGAGGAGGGCTATGCGAGAGGCGTTCAATGAATTCGAAAGTAAAGTTCTATGTACTGACTTGGCAGAAAATCCTAAGAAATTTCGGTCTTATGTCAAAGCGGTAGGTGGATCAAAACAAAATATCCAGACACTCTGTGACCAAAATGGTACTGAAACAGAGGATGACAGAATAAAGGCCGAAATACTAAATGTCTTTTTCCAAAGTTGTTTCACAGAGGAAGATTGCACTGTAGTTCCTTCTCTAGATTGTCGCACAGATGACAAAATGGTAGATATCGAAATAGACGACAGAGGGATAGAGAAACAATTAAAATCGCTCAAAAGAGGAAAGGCCTCTGGACCTGATGGGATACCAGTTCAATTTTACACAGAGTACGCGAAGGAACTTGCCCCCCTTCTTGCAGCGGTGTACCGTAGGTCTCTAGAAGAGCGTAGCGTTCCAAAGGATTGGAAAAGGGCACAGGTCATCCCCGTTTTCAAGAAGGGACATCGAACAGATGTGCAGAACTATAGACCTATATCTCTAACGTCGATCAGTTGCAGAATTGTGGAACACGTATTGTGTTCGAGTATAATGACTTTTCTGGAGATTAGAAATCTACTCTGTAGGAATCAGCATGGGTTTCGAAAAAGACGGTCATGTGAAACCCAGCTCGCGCTATTCGTCCACGAGACTCAGAGGGCCATAGACACGGGTTCACAGGTAGATGCCGTGTTTCTTGACTTCCGCAAGGCGTTCGATACAGTTCCCCACAGTCGTTTAATGAACAAAGTAAGAGCATATGGACTATCAGACCAATTGTGTGATTGGATTGAGGAGTTCCTAGATAACAGGACGCAGCATGTTATTCTCAATGGAGAGAAGTCTTCCGAAGTAAGAGTGATTTCAGGTGTGCCGCAGGGGAGTGTCATAGGACCGTGCTATTCACAATATACATAAATGACCTGGTGGATGACATCGGAAGTTCACTGAGGCTTTTTGCAGATGATGCTGTGGTGTACCGAGAGGTTGTAACAATGGAAAATTGTACTGAAATGCAGGAGGATCTGCAGCGAATTGACGCATGGTGCAAGGAATGGCAATTGAATCTCAATGTAGACAAGTGTAATGTGCTGCGAATATACAGAAAGATAGATCCTTTATCATTTAGCTACAAAATAGCAGGTCAGCAACTGGAAGCAGTTAATACCATAAATTATCTGGGAGTACGCATTAGGAGTGATTTAAAATGGAATGATCATATAATGTTGATCGTCGGTAAAGCAGATGCCAGACTGAGATTCATTGGAAGAATCCTAAGGAAATGCAATCCGAAAACAAAGGAAGTAGGTTACAGTACCCTTGTTCGCCCACTGCTTGAATATTGCTCAGCAGTGTGGGATCCGTACCAGATAGGGTTGATAGAAGATATAGAGAAGATCCAACGGAGAGCAGCGCGCTTCGTTACAGGATCATTTAGTAATCGCGAAAGCGTTACGGAGATGATAGATAAACTCCAGTGGAAGACTCTGCAGGAGAGACGCTCAGTAGCTCGGTACGGGCTTTTATTGAAGTTTCGAGAACATACCTTCACCGAAGAGTCAAGCAGTATATTGCTCCCTCCTACGTATATCTCGCGAAGAGACCATGAGGATAAAATCAGAGAGATTGGAGCCCACACAGAGGCATACCGACAATCCTTCTTTCCACGAACAATACGAGACTGGAATAGAAGGGAGAACCGATAGAGGTACGGAAGGTACCCTCCGCCACACACCGTCAGGTGGCTTGCGGAGTATGGATGTAGATGTAGATGTAGATGTAGAAATGAGTAAAATAGTTTTCACAATATATTATTTATAAAGGTTTATTTTCTTGAACTGGGAGAACTTGGTGAGTTTTAAGTAAGAGGAAATCAGTTTATATAAATAAAAGTCAAATATGAGAATAATTACGTATGGGTATTTCATAACTAATGGGTTACATATTTTACACGATGGGTCAATGATACAAATGTAAACTGAGGTGACAAAAGTCATGGGGCACCTCCTAATATCGTGTTGGACCTCGTTTTTCCGGCACAGTACAGCAGCTCGATGTGACATGCACTCCACAAGTCGTTGGAAGTCCGCTCCTGAATTATTGAGCCATGCTGCCTCTACAGCCGTACATAGTTACAGAAGTGTTGCCGGTGCCGGATTTTGTGTACGAACTGACCTCTCGTTTATGTCCCATGAATGTTCGATGGTAGTCTTGTTGAGCTATCTGAGTGGCCAAATCGTTCAGTGGAACACTCCAGAATTTTCACCAAAACAGTCACGAACAAGTGTGACCTTGTGACACAGAGGCAAAGACATCCTTAAAAATTCCCATGTTGTAAGGGAAGATAGAGCACATTAATTGCTGCAAATGGTCTCCAGGTAGCTGAACATAACCATTTCCAGTGAATCATTGGTTCTGCAGGACCGTAGGACTCAGTCCATTACACAGTCCACACCGTTGTGGAGCCACACCTGGTTGCCCAGTGCCTTGTTGACAACTTGAGACCATGGCTTCGCGGGGCCTATGCCACATTCTAACCCTACCGTCACCACATACGAACTGAAATCGGGACTCATCGGAAGGTGTCACGGTTTTTCAGTCATCTAGGGACCAACCAATTTGGTCGCGAGCTCACGAGAGCTCTGCAGGCGACGTCGTGTTGTAAGCAAAGGCTCTTGCATCGGTCGTGTGCTCCAATAGCCCACTAACTACCCCAGGCAAATTAGTGAGAAAATCAGCAAATGGGGGAAAATTAGAAAGTTTTGAAATTTAAGGAAAATACTCATGTGGAGTATAGTAATAAGAATTAGAAAAGTTCCCCTTCGTAGGCGGGGTCGCGTTCCCCTTTTATCACCTCCAAAAGTCAATTTGTACCATATTTTATATGTGTATGCAAAAATGCTCATTTTTCGAACAGATATCTTACTACTAATTTTTTCCTCGCAAAATTGTACACGAAAAGGATCTTGTGAATCTTTTCATTAATATCAATGGTATTTGAGGTATAAGAATTCGAATAGAAATCTGTTAATAGTTTGCAGCTTTTGTTCTTTAGCAAAGTATTTAAATGAAACGCGTAATTAAGTATATGGAAATATTTCGTAGCCTATACATTCTATTTGATGATAATTCTTTTGCGATCAACATTGCTGAAATCAGGAGTACGTCCCAACAATGAAAAAGTCAAGTTCTCCTTCCCGTTCGCTCAGCGCATCCCTACCACTTTTGTCGCTGCCGTTTCTTCCTACCCTGCGTCCAGTTCAGTTGAGTTAGTGTTGTAAACTGTGAAAGTAGTGCCAGAGAGTTCTGTTTTTGTGACAGCATTCATCAGTCTGTAGTGTTATGAAGTAGTTCTTCTTAGTCTCATTTCTTTTGTATGGACTGAGAAAACCGTAGTGCGGAAGCCTTCTACTTGTTTTATATTTGTGGTAAATCTGTTTCGAAAGGAGAGACATCAATAGCGACGAAGGGCTAGGAAACTCTGATACACGTCAGCAAGGAACGGAAGGATGGGCCTCATAAACTTCTACAGAAGGCTCGACTGATTGAAGTGCATAAGGTATATCGACGTGAATATATTACGGAACGTAGCATAAGGAAATTAATTAATTAGAATGTTGCAGAAGCAGATGATAATAAACTGAGATCCTCTTCCTATTATCCATTCAGTTTCAAAAAAGACTCTTTAATATGGGCTGAAAAGTGTGACATAAAGGAGGAAACAAAAAAAAAAGTCCACAAACGCCCTACAGTGTTCGAAGTTCGCTCTTTAACTGTGAAACATACGCCGCTTGAGAAATCAGAAAAACGCGATGATGATTTCGGTAAAGGGTTACCGAACGCATCGACAGTGTTTTGTGCTTAGTCGCTGCAGAAGTCCATTATCATCAAGATTGATATGCTACATTAGTGTCGAACCCCTCCTCTGTTCAAGAAGGAGGCCGAATTCAAGATACCAACTTTGATGCCGCTTTTCAAGAATTATGCAGATATATGGATAATTCAGAGGAATGTAAATTTCCATTGCTCAATTTGTTGCAGAAAGTTAATGAATGTCTCCTAGAAGGAGAGACAAAGACTTTAAAAACTCTGAAAAATAAACTGACTGAACAATTCGGTGAAGGTGTCTCGTTTGCCACAATGCCAAAAACTTCCCCAGTTGTATGTTTTCGTGGGAGTGGCCACAAATTTTTCAATCAGTGGTCCAATGAACGAGCTGTTAATGAGAGAGATGAAATCAGGAGAGTAGTAGAAGCAGCAGCAGCTAACATCCGTGAAGATATAAGAATGACTCCTTACAGTACTGTCGATTATCCAGACATCAATGACTTGACAGGGAATGCTGAAGTTATGGTTCCTGACATTTTACACGAATTTGTGAAGGGTGTGGTTTTGTCAAAAATGAAAGGTAGTGAACAGTCCCCTTTAAAAATGTACACAAAACTAGTATACGGTTGTGTCAGCTACCAGACCTCGTTCATTCACGTCCACACTAAAATGAAATGAGCGTATGGCATGTTTAGCCGGGAGGCCCCATGCGGGGAAGTTCGGCCGCCAAGTGCAAGTCTTATTTTAGTCGACGCCACATTGGGCGACTTGCGCGCCGGTGATGAGGATGAAATGATGATGAGGACAACACAACACCCAGTCCCCGACCGGAGAAAATCTCCAACCAGACCGGGAATCGAACCCGGACCGTCTTGCATGGGCGGCGAGCAAGTAACCGCTGCAACTTGGTCTTACAGTGTACTTGTTTCGTGAAATACGATCAAAAAGCATTGTTGAAGTTTTCTCGAATATGGGTTTCTGCCCTTCCTATAGCACTGTGGCTTTATTTGAGGCCTCTACTGTTCTGGAAACCAAATATTTTAAATGATTCGTTCTCACAGTTCGTTTTCGATAACGCTGACTTCAATACTGCAACAATGACGGGGAAAGGTACATTCGATGCCATGCGTGGAATCAAGTGCGTGACTCCAGGGAGAGCGATAGAACATCAGAGAGTAACTCAACTCTCTGTCATGCCGAGCTGTACTGAAACAGCAAATGCCCCCCCTTCCCCCCCAAAAAAATTAAAGTTTTCTCTAACATTCTGAAGACAGAATAGAGTCGGAAGTGAAAAAATTGTTCTGTAAAACATCTAGTCAGAACAATCGCTCACTAAAGCAACAGTGCTTGCCATTCACGATTTTACTTCGATGGTGGGAAAGGTTTTACAGCATTTTGTTCCTGCATGGCGAGGTTTTATGGAGAAAATCACAACTGGAGAGCCTTACACGCAATCAAATGTATTAGTGCTTCCATTCATCAACAACCAGCCCACAGACAATAGCACTATTTTAACTGCTTTAACATATGCCATCATGAACAATAAGAAGATGACACAGCAAACATGTATCGTGACGTTTGATGAACCACTCTACATGAAATCTAAAGATATAGTTGCAGTGGAGGCTAACGGAGCCAATGAGCTATCACTAATGTAGTTATTCGATTAGGAGGCTTTCATTTGATAATGTCTTTTCTAGGGTGATAGGATTCTTAATGAGAGACAGCGGATTCCGCCAACTATTGGTGACTGTATATGCTACAGCTTCATTCCCCATAAACTTTCTGATCTGCATACATGGGGCAATTCAAGCTCACTCTGCAGTCAGATGTGCTCTTCCCATCATAGTACTGGAGGAAATGGCAGTCGTGGAGGAGGAGAAGCAAAATATTGAAGACTGTACTTCTGATATGAGGGGAAACGGTACAGCTTTCGGCAATCTGGAAAAAAAAGTCAAGTGATTGAAAGGTAGAAAAATGAATATGTCAACACAATGGATGATATTAAGCACAGAGAAGAAATTTACCAGTTATAGATACAATACATTCAGCTTGTCATCTTGGCATTGCATTTCATCCAAGCAGTGTTTATAAGGAATTGGGGGCTCCACATAGAATGTGTGAGAACTATGTTCCAAATATTCCATGCAACTGGACACTTTCCTTATACTAAGGTGTTTCATTTGTACCTTCAGGTCATGGGAAAAGTGAGGGAAACCATGAAACCCGTGGAGTTCGATAAATTCAGCACAGACGGTTTCTTTACTGTTCGACGCCCTGATAAGTACTGGTGTGGAGTGTGGATCGACATGACGAAAGAACAGTTGCTTATGAAGAACGCGAAGAGTGTGGCAGGTGTTTCACAGAGAAGGGGTTTCTCTGATAGAGTGTTGAACCGACGGATTTACGGTATACCAATAGTCCATCTCATATGTGAAGCTATGTAACAGTTCTACAATTTACATTCAGTTTAGAGTATCAACATGTTGAATTGAGGAATATAGAAATTGACGAGAAAATTCGCAGAGGATTTCAGCTAGGGGTTGCAACAACACACTCCATTTGCTTATAAGGAGCAAATTTATTCATTAGGATCTGAATTAGTAGCTTCGCTGGAAGTAAACTGCTACAAAGCTGTGTCTGTTGGTGAAGAAGCTCTTCGAACAATACTTACTATCTATCTCGCCAAAATTGGCTTAACTGAAGCTTAAGTGATGCAGCGTGGTTATGACAATGTGCGCGTCAACTGTTAGGCTTGAAAATATGTATCTGAAGTATATACAACTTAGTTATTTCAGAGAATACTGTGCACTTTCATTCACCTGACGGTTTAAAGGGTTGCTTCATGTCTCGCTGTAGCTTTTCGTGTCTGTTTTTTGAACATCAGACAACAGATAAATAATAATAATTATAATATAATAGTATGTGATCAGCGTGACAATCTGTGATGAACTAACTTACATGTTAATAAAAACGTCAGAGCTTGGTGACGTGCGTAAATTTTCGTGTCTTTCCCGTACAAATAATAGTTAAACTATTTGAAAGCCCAGACAATCGATAGACTTTTAAGTTCTGCTGTTGAACAAGTATGTTCCCATTCACTTAAAGCACGGCTTGCAAATCCAATGATTTTTACCTATTCCTCTTCTCCATCATTAACTACTTGAAATAGGCAACAACCCAAGCCACTGCATGACGCGTCACACGTCGTAGAAAAATCTAAACTAAAGCCTGGATGGTCTAAAATGTTTGCATTCACCAATGCATGCTTAATGTCATCAAAATCTCGCTGGCATTGCCCAGACCAGATCCATACCTGATTCTTCTTAAGTAAATCTAGGGGATGCTTACTGTTCAATAGTTGTTGTGACAGGAAACGTCGAAAGAAAGAACGGAGTCCTAGAGATGACTTCAGCTGTTTTTTAGTGCGAGGACTAGGAAAACTCCTAATAGCGTCCAACTTACCTGGATCAGGGCGTATACCTTGTGCATTAATTATGAGTCCAAGATATCTAATCGCACTACAAGTAAGTTTTAACTTCTTTGAGTTAGCTGTTACACCAGCTTGTGCCAATTTATCCAGAATCTTTTTAAGGGTGTCAGAATGTTCATTCCAAGTCTTAGTAGCTATCAAAAGATCATCGACATAATGTGTAACAGTCTTAACTAACTCTTTACCAAGCACAGCATCCAAAACAGTAATAAATACACCAGAACTGACGCACAATCCGAAAGGAAGAACACAGAATTGATGTGTTCGGCCCGAACACGACAGCAGTATATTTTCTGGAATCAGGCGCGATTGCGACTTGCCAAAACGAATTTGTAAATTCTATCGTGAAAAAGTACTTAGCCTCTAAAAGTTTATGTAATTGTTCCTCTAAATTTTCAGGTTTAGTGGGTACAGGTAGTATAATTTTATTTATCGCATGTGCGTCCAACACCACTCTAACGTTTCCGGTAGGTTTTTTGACAAGAAACAAAGAACTACTTGGGGAGATGTGGAAGGTTAAATGATTCTCCACTCCAACATCCGTCTAAGTTCTTGCCACACCGCAGTTCTTTGGGACAGTGGTACATTATAGGTTTTGTGAAAGAAAATTTGGTGAGGCTTGACTTTATAAATATATGTCTTAGTGATACCTGGTCGTTTGGTAAAGACCTGCATATACTTAGATAGTACTTGATAAAGCGCATTGCATAATAACAGTGGTTTCACTTAACTTATGGCTTATCAATGCTTTCCAGGTATCATCTTCATACTCAGGTGCGAGTGTCTGTATGTTTGTTTAGTTGCTTTCTTGTAAAAATTGAATTTTGTGCCCTGTACAATACTTGTCATGTTTGAGAGTCCTGGTATCCCAGTCTATCGCAATTTCGCTGCCCTTATGTCCAAGGAAATATTTACGTTTCGAGAAATCAATAATACTGTCCTTCTCACATAATATATCTAAACCTATAATACAGTTAGTAACTAGATTCAGGACCACAAGGAATGGCCATTGTACTGTTCCATTGCCTATCTTAATGGTCGCAAAAACCTGTTTCCTAACTCTACTACACTTATTACCTATGGCAGTTAAAATCTTACACTTTTGAACAGGGGACTTGGGTACAGTTTCAAATTCAATATTTTCTTACAGAAATTATACGACAAAACACTTACAGCCGTTCCTGTGTCCAAAACAATACTGTTGGAATTCCTCCCACTATCCCATTTGTTGTAGCTGAAACTATTTCGATTCTAGATGGACGACATTGTGTATTTTCCTTCAGTAGTTCATCAGATAAGCTCTCATCGTGATTGTAGCGTATAAATAACGGTGGTTGTTGCTTAAAACTATTTGCTACATAATCATTGTGTAGTTCATCAGTAGGTGTATCATACAATCATTTGAAAATGAAGTTGTCCCCCAAACCTTCTTCAGCCACGACCTGGGGCACTGTTGTGACTGTCTTTAGTTTTACGTCGTCGTAATTGGTGCAGGTAATGACGCTGGCGGGGGTGGAGTTTAACTTGACAATTCTATTGTGTTTCTATCAGGGTATTGTGTATTCCAATCTGTTGTGGCTTTTGCGGTTGAGCACGTGGACTTACCTGTGGTTGGTTTGAAAAGCCCAATTTTGATTTTGTACAGCCTGTGGCGGTGTTTGCCACGGACCTGTTTGATGCTGTATTGAGGTGGTGAACCAGTATTTTGACACTAATTATCGTAGTTCTTGTTTCAGCTTTGCAGTTGATTTTATACAGGCTGATATTTGATCCTTTTTTTGTTCCATTCTTGTTGTTTCCGTTTCTGTTCTTTCCATTACTATTGTTGCCGCGCATCTTGTGTGGGTTGTAGCTTGTTGTGTATATGTTATGATTATTGTTCATTATGGGATGTGTCTGCTGATGTAGGTAGCTGTATTGGTTTGCGGAAGGAAGGTGTGGAGTCTGCTGCGCTACGTAACCGACATCGGCTGGCGCGCCACGATTAAGTTGACTAGCCTGATCGTTTTGCATGCCACTGACTTACACATTGTGGCAGCTGTTTCCCCGTGCGGCACGTTGATCCTCGTATAACATATCGACAGAATCAAGCACAGACCGAAAATATTCTGCATCATTGTCTGGAACGTGCAGTCACCACTCCTTAATGTTAAAAGGCAATCTGGCTTTCAGTGCGCGGAGTATATCGCGCATAGCTACATGTTCATCAAGAAAAGTGGCCCATATCCAAATATATCTCAAAATACTGGCGCAAACTGCCATGTTTAGCACTGAAAGACTCTGGTTCCACAATCCGTTACGTTCTTGTAACGACTGGGACCAAAATTTAGCAAAAAAAGCTCTTTCAAATTGCTAATATGTCACGCATCTCTAGGCTTCATTATATGCCCAGACAGCTGCTTCACCCTGGATGTAACCTACAACATAATAAATTCTCTTTCGGTCACTCCATGCTTTTGGGAATGAATTTCTAAATACTTTCAGAAAAATTAGAGGATCTACAGTAGGTTTTTCTGGGATGAAAGGTTGAAATTGCCGTCGTTTAATCAGACTTTCTTCTTCATTGGCACTGTAATGTCGATTGCTTTCACTGTAATATTGGAGTTATCGTGTGGTGAATGGAAGGGAATGTACTGTCCATAAATATCGCGATTGTAATAAGGTGTCTTGTGTACAGGTATGTACAGTTGTTGCTGTGAGCTGTCTGTTGTGTACAGAGAATACGTGTCATACATATATTTGTTTTAATTACCAACACGAGCACTTTAATTATTAGTATTACTACACTCCGGTCGTATGTCATTCGTTTAGTTGTTTCAGTCATGCTGCGTTGGACTGAGCTGCTTCAGCCATGACATGTTTGTCATTTTTAACAAATTAGGCTACGGTGTCGTCCACAACCGTCAGTAATTTTTCTTCTAGACATTGGTCGAAAATTTTTTTTTTCTGATCAACGCAGTCATTAAATTCTTTATTTATGTTGGCAAAATGGTTGTCAGCTTGTAATTGCACTTTGTCTGTAAGTTGTTTATCCATAGAGTTAACTTTGCCTTCAGTTACAGTAATGCGTGTTTTTCTTGAGTCATTAATTAATGGATAAGATTTCACTTGAGTGGCAACAGCTTCGCATGTAGCATTTAAGTGTTTGACTTCAATTTGAATATCTTATTCGTCTTTTTTCGTCCTGTAAGTTCAATTCGGAAAATTATGAGTCAAGTTGGGACACTTGTCCGCTCAATCACGTGTTAATCTTGTCTACTCTTTCACAGAAAGTGTCATTACAAGTTTTTAGTGCTCTTAATTCTAAATGCTCTTAATTCAGGTGGGTATGTCACACAACTAATGATGACAATAAGAAGGGATCGGTTGATAGGACATGTTCCGAGGCATCAAAAGATCACCAATTTAGTACTGGAGGGCAGCGTGGGTAGAAAAAGTCGTAGAGGGAGACCAAGAGATGAATACACTAAGCCGATTCAGAAGGATGTAGGTTGCAGTAGGTACTGGGAGATGAAGAAGCTTGCACAGGATAGTGTAGCATGGAGAGCTGCATCAAACCAGTCTCTGGACTGTAGACCACGACAACAATTCAGCCTTAATGTCGTCATGTCGCATTTTTAAAACTGTCATGCATTCGTCAATGTTTTTTTTTCAGTTATCGGATTATGTATTGATAACATACGTGCGTTTGTGTCTTCCTTGTTTTTAGTCATTTGATTATGTATTGATAACATATGTTCGTCGGTGTCTTCCTAGTTTTTAGTCATCTGATTCATAACAATGTCAAGCATGCTGGCAATATTTGTCAACTGAAATTGCTCTCTCCCCGCCACGGCGTTTGACTTGACGTCACGGACAAGAATGGGTTCTGAGCTGGATTTAGCTATTTGACTAATGTTGGGTCTGTTTACGAGATTTCCGTCACTAGGCATGTTAACTGATGACTGGTCGTTAATATTGTAGTCAACTTTGAAGTCACTGTCACTGTTTTGTCCAATGTCCAAGATGGATTCGGTTTGCGTCTGTTGTCTGTCGTGTTCCATTCTTGCTAAATGTTTACGCGTTACCACCATGATACACGTAATATATATCGCAAGAACAATTTTTAAACACGCTTAAGTATGTATTCATGAAATTAATTACGTATAGCAAAAAAGTTGGCTTAACTGAGCAAGAATTCCATTAATGGTGAAAATACCAAGATTCATAGCTGCTTGCCGTTTTGCATTGCACATGACACAATTCGGTTATTTTGTGGAATGGTAAGAGTGTATTGTTTTAAGAAACTGTATAATAAAAATAATTTTGAATGAGTGATCTTGCGCAAAAATGAGTGCTACGGTTACGGAAAACTTTCACAATGTTGGGAAGCAAGCTACAATTACGGAAAGCACTTGGACTAGCATGCTAATGTAAATATGCAGTGTCAAACCTTGGATCCAAGTATGCAGTGTAGATTCCAGGTTTCATCATCAATTTCAGTGGTTAATCTTTTTGTTTGGTCTACAAATATTCAATGTCAGTGGCTCGACAGATGTGATTCCATTATACATGCAACAAAGAGAAACAATGTAGCAAATACAATTAAAGGTTCAGATACGAAGTCGCAAGTTTGACTATTTCCGTCTGGTTTGTGAATATCAGACAACAGTTAAATAATAATAGTTATGAATAATAATACTATGTGATCAGTTTATACAAACTTTGCGCGCCTTGACAATGGCTTTTGCGGTAAGGTCCGTTCATTGTTAATTGACCTTAATTTTATGGAAAATATCGGACTTCGTAGTTTGAATAATTCCAAAGCTTTGGTTCGTATCGGACCTTTGATATAATTTGTATCACGGAACCTTTAGGCCTGCGTAGACGCCGTTTAGTTGGAAAAGTAACTTGTAACGTAAATCAAACTCAAAATTAGGAGATAGCACTGTATTCACAAAATTTTTTACTAAATTAAACATATAGGCACATAAATTCTGTTGCTGTGTGTAACTATGGGTATGTCTAGTGAGACTGCATCTCGATATATATATATATATATATATATATATATATATATATATATTGGAGGTGTGCCCAATAGTCATCTGAAGTGATGGCAAATACGTATCAGGTCTGGACGGCTTCCAGAAAAATAAAAGGTACCGTCCTCTCGGCACGTCAACTAAACTGCATAATTATTCTAATGTTTCAGTGGTTGCAAGCCACAATCGATACAACCACTTATACTTATTAATATCTTATGTAATCCTTTATTTACATTCTGCGACGGGGCGGTAAATAAAAAAAAAGTGCGGTTGCTGCATGTGCATAGACAAATGTTGGTTAAAAATGTTATTGCAAAATTTGGTACTCACGTAAGTCTCAGGGGATGATATCCACACTTACTGCATTAGTACACTTCCACACCCGGGAATTTGTTATAGTTTGGAATCAATTATTCATACACAAACAGCAGTTGACCGGTGTTGCCTGGTGAAACGTTGTTGTGATGCCTCGTGTAAAGAGGAGAAATGCGTACCATCACGAGTTCGACTTTGATAAAGGTCGGATTGTAGCCTATCACGATTGCCGTTTATCGTACCGCGACATTTATGCTCACGTTGGACGAGATCCAATGACTGTTAGCAGAAAATGGAATCGGTGGGTTCAGGAGGGTAATACGGAACGCCGTGCTGGATCCCACCGGCTAGTCGAGATGACAGGCATCTTATCCGCAAGGCTGTAACGGATCGTGCAGCTTCGTCACGATCCCTGAGTCAACAGATGGGGACATTTGCAAGACAACAACCATCTGCACAAACAGTTCGACGACGTTTGCACCAGCATAGACTATCAGCTCGGAGACCATGGCTGCGGATACCCTTGTCGCAGCATCACGGACAGGACCGCCTGCGATGGTGTACTCAACGACGGACCTGGACGCACCAAAGGCAAAACGTCATTTTTTCGGATGAATGTAGGCATCATGATGGTCGCATCCGTGTTTGGCGACATTGCGATGAACGCACATTGGAAGCGTGTAATCGTCATCGGCCGGCCGGAGTGGCCTGGAACCGCGCGTCCGCTACGGTCGCAGGTTCGAATCCTGCCTCGGGCGTGGATGTTTGTGATGTCCTTAGGTTAGTTAGGCTTAGGTAGTTCTACGTTCTAGGGGACTGATGACCTCCGATGTTAAGTCCCGTAGTGCTCAGAGCCATTAGAACCATTAGTATTCGTCATCGCCATACTGTCGTATCACCCGACGTGATGGTATGGGGTGCCATTGGTTACACGTCTCGGTTACCTCTTGTTCACACTGACGGCACTTTGAGTAGTGGACGTTACATTTCAGATGTGTTACGACGCGTGGATCTACCCTTTTATCGATCCCTGCGAAACCCTACATTTCAGCAGGATAATGTACGATCGCATTCTGGATACAGAAAATGTTCGACTGCTGCCCTGGCCAGCACATTCTCCAGATCTCTCACTGACTGAAAGCGTCTGGTCATTGGTGGCCGAGAAACTGGCTCATCACAAGCCAATCACTACTCTTGATGAGCTGTGGTATCGTGTTGAAGCTGCATGGGCAGCTGTGCCTGTAGATGCCATCCAAGCTCTGTTTGACTCAATGCCCAGGCGTATCAAGGCCGTTATTACGGCCAGAGGTGGTTGTTCTGGGTACTGATTTCTCAGTATCTATGGACCCAAATTGCGTGAAAATGTAATCACATGTCAGTTCTCGTATAATATGTTTGTCCAATGATAACCCGTTTATCATCTGCATTTCTTCTTGGTGTAGCAGTTTTAATGGCCAGTAGTGTAATTGTTGATTAGTTTCACAGTAAATCTTAATTTTTTGAAAAATGATTTTTATTCTTATAATTTAAGTTGCATAAACCTAAAGTAAAAGACAACATATCAAAATCGTTATATAAAAAGTCCAGTTAAAAAAATTCACTTTTTTTACCTACAAATTTTATCACTCATAACCTAATTACCTTGTTTAAACATGCATTTGACCTTCTCTGAATAGAATTGTGCCAGAAATATTTTCTGTCATATGGATGACTTCATTAAATCAACCGTTGTTCGTAATATTTGGAAAAACGAAAATAAATTACTTCATTGGGTGGGAGAGGGGGAAGCATCACCGATATTGGAGGTAACTTTTATGATTTTTACCATTTGATCCCCTATGTTTCAAAACTTTATTAATTATTTCCACCCCTTTTTCTTAATTGGCCAGGCTGAACGCCGTATTTCGCCGCACAATCCTAACGGATACGTTCATTGTGTGGCCAACATTGATTTCTGCGGTTATCTCACGCAGTGTTGCATGTCTTTTTTTAGCAATGACAACTCCACGCAAACACCGCTGCTCTCGGTCGTTAAGTGAAAGCTGTTGGCCACTACGTTGTTTAGCCTGAGAAGTAGTACCGGAAATGTTGTGTTCTCGGCATTCTCTTGGCATTTTGGATCACGGAAAACTGAATTTTCTAACGAATTCCGAATTATAATGTCCATTGCGTCTAGCTCCAACGACCATTCCGCGTTCAAAGTCTGTTGATTTATATCATGCGGCCATAATCACGCGGGAAACATTTTCACTTAAATCGTCTGAGTATAAACTACAGCTCCGGCAATGCACTGTCCTTTTATACCTTGTACTCTAGTACATGTTACTACTGCTATCTGTCTGTGTGGCCGAGCGGTTTGAGGTGCTGCAGTCATGCACTGTGCGGCTGGTCCCGGCGGAGGTTCGAGTCCTCCTTCAGGCATGGGTGTGTGTGTTTGTCCTTAGGATGATTTAGATTAAGTAGTGTGTAAGCTTAGGGACTGAAGACCTTAGCAGTTAAGTTCCATAAGATTTCACACACATTTTGTGTGTGTGTGTGTGTATCATTATCCCATGACATTGTCACCTCACTGTATGTTCCATTTTCGAGGAGTTATGACAGAAAGCACGTGGTTTGAAACTAACGAGAATATGATCTTTACCAGCTGCAGTATAGAACTGTAATTTTTGCGTGTATAAAGTCTCTAACTTAGCCAATTAAGCTAGATTCAGCAGCTATGTTTTCTTGATGGCACACTAGATTTCTACCCTCCTATCCACCAAAACGGTGACTTGTAGCGATATGCTGCCAACTGCATACTTATTTCCCTACATTCGGATGTTTTTATTCGATTAATTTATTTATTAACCTTAACAGATAGTGTTTAACAATCACTTTTGAATGGTCGCGGTTTCAAGAAATTAAGAGATATCAATAGAAGCATTACCTTCTGAAATACTTGTGTAAATTCAATCTTACACATCCCGAAAATGCTTCGAAGTAACACCACGTGACTTCCGACAGATTGGTTCAAATGGCTCTGAGTACTATGGGACTCAACATCTTAGGTCATAAGTCCCCAAGAACTTAGAACTACTTAAACCTAACCAACCTAAGGACATCACACACACCCATGCCCGAGGCAGGATTCGAACCTGCGACCATAGCAGTCCCGCGGTTCCGGACTGCAGCGCCAGAACCGCACGGCCACCGCGGCCGGCCTTCCGACAGATTTCAGTATTTCTGATTACTGAAGAGGTCATAATAAATCAGCAATCAATTGTGATAAAATTATCATCGGCATCCGGGAGTTGAAATAAAGCCAACATTAATAACAGCACTAGCTGCACGGAGTTTCTTTGTCCCCGACGACACAGTCGGTGTATGAGGAACTACAATTGCGTTCTTAAAACGTGATTAGTGTTACAGACTGATGTTTTAGATATAACTCCAATAAGGTGGACTTCTCAACAGCTGGAACATTTGACAGCGACTTTGGTGGGCGAGCTCTTCAGAGAACAACTACCCAATGGGTTGTTCCACATATCTGCGTCTTAAGCTGACATTTGCATCCCGAACATTGATAAATCTGCTCCTTTCCGACTTCATGTTGGTACCGTTAATCTACTAATAATTAACAATTAATTATAAGGAAAGAACTGACGAACCTATTTATACATGAGCATTAATCTATCTGCCTATATTCACATTTACATTGCCCTGTTCACGGGGGAAGCGACAATGAATTCTAATGTCACCACTCCACTTTCCATTAGCATCGATTTAACGAAAAAAGAGATCCTAAGCTTCATCGTGAATGGGCAGTTAAACGAAAAGGAGGCACATGGGGGAAAAGCAAGTTGTTTATTACTTCAAAAATAATAGCCATAGCTGTTACAACACTACTGGGCATTAAAATTGCTACACCAAGAAGAAATGCAGATAATAAACGGGTATTCTTTGGACAGATATATTATACCAGAACTGACATGTGATTACATTTTTACGCAATTTGGGTGCATAGATCCTGAGAAATCTGTACCCAGAACAACCACCTCAGGCAGTAATAACGTCCTTGATACGCCTGGGCATTGAGTCAAACAGAGCTTGGATGGCGTGTACTGGTACAGCTGCCCATGCAGCTTCAACACGATGCCAAAGTTCATCAAGAGTAGTAACTGGCGTATTCTGACGAGCCAGTTGCTCGGCCACCATTGACCAGACGTTTACCGAGCGAGGTGGCGCAGTGGTTAGACACTGGACTCGCATTCGGGAGGACGACGGTTCAATCCCGCGTTCGGCCATCCTGATTTAGGTTTTCCGTGATTTCCCTAAATCACTCCAGGCAAATGCCGGGATGGTTCCTCTAAAAGGGCACGGCCGACTTCCTTCCCCATCCTTCCCTAATCCGATGAGACCGATGACCACGCTGTCTGGTCTCCTTCCCCAAACCAACCACCCAACCAACCAGACGTTTTCAGTTGGTGAGAGATCAGGAGAATGTGCTGGCCAGGGCAGCAGCCGAACATTTCCTGCATCGAGAAAGGCCCGCACACGACGTGCAACATTCGGTTGTGCATTATCCTGCTGAAATGTAGGGTTTCGCAGGGATCGAATGAAGGGTAGAGCCACGTGTCGTAAGACATCTAAAATGTAACGTCCACTGTTCAAAGTGCCGTCATGCGAAGAAGAAGTGACCGAGACGTGTAACCAATGGCACCCCCTACCATCACGCAGGATGATACGCCAGTATGGCGATGACGAATACACGCATCCAATGTGCGTTCACCGCGATGTAGCCAAACACGGATCCGACCATCATGATGCTGTAAGTAGAACCTGGAATCATCCGAAAAAACTGACATTTTGCCATTCGTGCACCCAGGTTCGTCGTTGAGTACACCATCGCAGGCGCTACTGTCTGTTCGTGCAGATGGTTGTTGTCTTGCAAACGTCCCCATTTGTTGACTCAGGGATTGAGACGTGGCTGCACGATCCGTTACAGCCATGCGGATAAGATGCCTGTCATCTCGACTGCTAGTGATACGAGGCCGTTGGGATCCAGCACGGCGTTCCGTATTACCCTCCTGAACCCATCGACTTCATTTTCTGCTCACAGTCATTGGATCTCGACCAACGCGAGCAGCAATGTTGCGATACGATAAACCGCAATAGCGATAGGCTACAATCCGGCCTTTTTCAAAGTCGGAAACGTGATTATAGCATTTCTCCTCCTTACACGAAGCATCTCAACAACGTTTCACCAAGCAACGCCGGTAAACTGCTGTTTGCGTATGAGAAATCGGTTGGAAACTTTCCTCATATCAGCACGTTGTAGGTGTCGCCACCGGTGCCAACCTTGTGTCGTTGCTCTGAAAAGCTAATCGTTTGCATGTCACAGCATCTTCCTATTGTCGTTTAAATTTCTCGTCTGTAGTACGTCATCTTCGTGGTGTAGCAATTGTAATGGCTAGTAGTGTACATCCCACTGTGGGACAAAACAGTTAATGCCTTCGTGAAAAGATGTTTGCCGTTGCCTATGGAAACATGATTGTATCCAGGCCTGCACCTCTTCATCTGGTGCAAATCGATAGCCACTAATCTCTATCTTCAGGGAGTGTAGAATAAGAATACCTCCTGGAGAGGGATCCGGACTGTAAGGAGGTTGTATAAGGCTCTCCCAGTCAAAATTCTGCAGCGTCCTCGGAGCATCCTTGGCCAGAAGTGGGGAGACATTATCCGGCAACAGAATGATGCAGTTCGTCAACTTTCCTGGACATTCGTGCTTGATTGCGCGTTTCAAGCTATGCAGACAGCACATGTAGCGCTATGCGTTGAGTGTGGTGCCGTGTGGTGCAGTGGGCTCTAACAGTAAGAATCAAAAGTTCATCATTACTCCCGGGTGCTGGGTGCCTCTAGTTTCGAATAACCTACTGAAGTTTCGCTGGAAGCTCTTACATATCCTCCAGACAGTCTCGATCTCTCCGTATGTCATTTCCATATTTTTGTAGCCGTGAAGAAAGACATTCGTGGCCGTCGATTTGCTTCGGACGAAAAGGTGCTCCCCCTTACGATAATGTTTCCGAAGGAACTCGCCATAATTTTTCCTCGAAGGCATAGACCATCTTGTCTCACAGTAGGATGAAAGTATTAACAGTTACGGTGATTATTTTTTAAATTGTAAAGAGTTTACGTACTTTTTCCGACTGTCCCGTTTTAATTTGATTGCCCCTGATAATAGTGAATGTAAAATTGCGCTTGAGAAATAAACGATATAAAGATGATCAAACAATAAGACATCCAGATAAATAACGTATATTGGAGGGTAAAATTGTGTATTTCGTTATTTGAAATTCACTTCCGCATTAATCGAGCGGCTTGCAACTGTGGTAGAACCGGTCCCCTTCAGAACAGCGAAGTCAAGCGCTGTCTGGCTTGCAAGCAGTCAGAAGGGTCACCAGCCGGGTCTGGCCAGCGCTGTTGGTAAGGGGGGAGGGGGGGGGGGGTTGACTCAATCCTCGTGAGGCAAATTGAGGAACTATGTGATAGGGAAGTAGCGGCACCGGTCACGAAAACTGGCTACGTCAGGAAGAGTGGTGTGCTGACCGCATCCCCACCGCATCAGCACCGGTGAGTCCTAAGGGCTGAGGATGTCACGGGGGCCGTTCGGTACCCTCGGGCTTTCAAGGACTGTACGGACGGCGTTGTCGTGTCTTTTTCCACATATAATCTTATCAGCATCCCACTTGGTATTGAAATTTTAGAAAGCTCTATCTCACTAAGTATTAAAGAAAAATGTAAATAAAAAATGAACTAAGAAAACTAAGGAAGGAGAGCGTAACCCTACATACGTAACGCTACATCCAATAACGTGTACGTCCTCTTTCATGAGACACTTAATTTACACCTACAAACGCCGGTTTCCTTGAAATTGCACAGGATATTTGTCTCAGTGCTTTTCCACTGATAAATTTTGTTATTCAAGGCGTTTGTACGAGGGCTGTTCAGAAAGTAAGCTCCGATTGATCGCGAAATGGGAATCACAGTGAAAATTAGAAATGTTTTATTTTTAACAGTTAGCTAAACCATCCAGCTACTTCTCTACGTAGTTGCCGTTCTGACAAAGACATTTGTCGTAGCGTTGTACCAACTTTCCAATACCCTCATCATAAAAGACAGCCGCCAGTGCTTTCCGCCAATTCTCTACGCTGGCCTACAGCTCGTTTTCTGTGCCAAAATATTGTATTCATAGCCAGCGGTTCATGTGAGCAGAAATGAAACGCAGGGGGAGTCAATTACGGGCTGTATTGTGGGTAGTCAAACATTTCCAATTGAAAACGATGCAGGAGCATCTTCATTGCCCCTTCAGAATGCGGCTGAGAATATTGCCTTGTAGAAGAAACTGCACGACAGTTATGTAATGTTGGCTGTATAGCTTCAGGCGAAATTTCTCACCAGGTCCTCGTACTTGGCGGGAGACACTATTCTCTAGACAACTTTACGCGATCACTGTGAGCTCATAAATGAGAGGAGTGACGTGATGCTACCTAGGGTCATACTAGAGACTCTGCGCAACACATCTGTGCAAAGCTTTATCGGATTATCATAGTCGTTTCCATTTCGCGATCAATCGGAGCTTACTTTCTGAACAGCCCTCGTATTTCCACTTCCATTGTTATTTTTTTACGCCATAGTAATTTTTGCTTTCTGTCGCGCAATGATGTTAAAACTGCGTTAGTAAATAAATGTCTGAAGAGCTATTTTCCTAACCATATGTGTCGTTTTGCAATTTTTCGTAAATCATTATTTGTCTGCTCAAGCTACGAGATTGGTTTGAATTAGCATTGCTTATGAAATAAGTGCACTCAGTTAAAAATATATGCTGTCAGACTCAAGAGACAACAAGGAAAGAAGATAATTTTGCGAACTGCTTGTTGTTCTACGATGGACTCCCAGAAAATATAGCACATATATTAATATATCTTTAGTTTTTTAAGTAACAAGAAAAAGTTATACTTTGGCAAAGGAATTAGATCAGGCAAAGGAATCAGATAATGTTCTTGACAATCTCACCAGGAAAATAATTGTTATCTGATAGTAAACTATGTACTTCGGAATATGTTGAAGAGCACAATGAATTATAAGAAGCTGTGTCCCGTGAATAACGGCAGTAAGCACTTTATTTCTGTAGAGCAAAGTGTCTCACGTTGTTCAATACTTCGTACTGCCATGAAGAGACGACTTTGTCCATACTACATAGGATTGAGGGAGAACATGGAGAAAGTTCAGAAGGGCATCGCGTTCTTTATTATTTGGAAATACGGGACAGAGTGTCTCGGGTATGATATGCGACTGAGGTGGCAGTTATTAAAACAAAGGTGTTACTCTTTGCAGAGGTCTTTTCATGAGATTTCAATCACCAACATTCTCATCAGAATGCGAAAGTATTTTGTTGACGCCATCTACGTAGCGAGCAATGATTATTCTTATAAAATGAGAGAAATCAGAGCTCGCACGGAAAGGGTGTCCGTTTTTCTCTCGTGCTGGTCGGGAGTGGAACAGTAGAGTAATCGTCTGAAGGTTATTCGGTGAACCTTCTGCCAGGCGCTTCATTCTGAATTTCAAAGTAGTCATGCAGTTGTAGATGGAGATCTAAATTTATCGTACACATCACTTAAATGTGACTCGAAGAATACGTTTGTCATTTAACTCAATTTTTTGGGAAAAAGAGTGATGGTAAGAGAGAAAACATTATCTCTCTTTCCCTTCCCCTCCAAATACACACTTGATTATAATTTGTTGCCTCACTTGCATCCACCATCCTTGTTAATCGAACACCAATGAAAATGCTTTAGCCCTTGAAGCTCGCAATTTATATCCACGAACCTTTAGAGCCGCATGTATTTGGATGTTGGACGTGGAACGTATTTTGGTGCATGTGCGAACACACTATGGTAGCTGTGTTTTACGAAACTGCGTAAGGCAGACAGTTAATGGATCCTTTCGCCGATAAAATCTCTACTTCGTTGAAAGGAAACTGGAATTGCCTCTAACGCGGAATTTCTTGGCGCTGAGCGAGGATTGTATTATCGTTTTCACGAACGTTTTCAGCGGTGACAGACATCTCAATCGTTATGTTTCTGTCAGATATTGTGGTGATTATTTATTTCTAGTTATCTAGTAAAATGCAAAATTCTTATCGTCATTCTTAGACGTCCTGATCTCAGGGACCTTGATCCATCCTAGGAGATGCATCTTTACCCGATTCAAGCTGTACTCAGTGATCTGACTTCTCCCTAAGCCACTTGAACATGTCATTCTGTCAGGAGGCAGTGGATGTATAGTGTATGTGTAAATCCTTATGTCTCCTCGACGTTCTCGACAGGAACTAATAGCCTTTCGATCACTTGCGTCTTGTGGATCGTAAGCGATATCTTTCTTCGCAGAGAATATTTATGTGCAGTCTGCCATGAATTCTCCTGTCGTATATCACACAGTGTAGTAACTATATTTTTGACTACACTTTGCTTCAGTAAAGACACCGCCGAGCGAGATCTTATTTCACCGGGCGCTGGTAGTGAAGTAACATGGCAAATTTCAGTATAGCACGTGAAATATAAACCTGCGTCAGGAGCTGTCACCTTCAACGTCCGAATATATCATTCAGCGACACAGCTACGAATCTATTCTACCGTAGTGATATAGGACGTCGCAAAGTCCACCGATAGTGGAGACATTCGTTTACTTGGTGTCTCTGTATCGCTCCGTGCCACGTTGTTATATACAGCTCAGCCGTCCTGGATCGCTGCGGCATTATATTCCTTCAGCAGACTTATACATCAACGGCACCCTTGTTACAGTATCTGACAAACGCAGGGCTTGCTGAGGACATGTAACAGACATGGAGGCGTGACATAAGTTCCAACCGTAAAGTAAATACCCAAAGAACTTAGTATTGTAACTCGCAAACCACTGTGTTTAAACTGACACAATATTTTTAGCGGAACGCAATCTGACTTTCAATAATCCCTACAAAAGAATGGCCCTGACTAACATTAACCTATACCTTTCACAAATCACTTACCTCACAAAAATCTTCGTTACTTGAACTACTGCAATACAGCGAGCGCCACTACTACCAGCTAAATAAAAGATTCAAACTATGGAAGGCACTAACTACTGATAGGCATAGTTAGCAAATGAAAGATTTTAATAGAGAACAAACAATGTATTTACCTTAATAGTGTTGAAAAATCATAATGTATATAGCAGTTCATGATATCCAGTATCATAAATTTCAAAACTCCGCCATCTCTCTCCCCACATCCAACACTGCTGGCGGCTCACCTCCAACTGCTCAGCGCAACGCGCTATTCACCTCCATCTGCCCAACTCTACAATGGCAGACAACAATGCAAACTAGCCACAGACTGCACACAGCACAGCCAGTGATTTTCCATACAGAGCGCTACGTGGCGTTACCAATAAGAAAACCTAAACAGCCTACTTACAAAGTAACAAAATTAACGTTTTATATTTGTAATATTAACTGGATGCGAAAAGAGCAATAGAATATCTGTATGGTTCGTAGAAAGTGCCAATATTCACTGAATATTATTGCGAAGGGAGTTTTGGCTCGTTTTTAATTGTGAAGAATTTGTAGAGTGTTAGTATGTTACTTTGACGCACTTTGTTGTGTTAGGAACAGCAGTTCGTTGAGGGATGAAGGTTTACAGACCACAGCTTTTGTAAATGCCAACGATGACGAAAACAGTGAATTATTCATGAAATGCAAATCAAGACAGTGACTATTTGGCATTTCCATTAACAAACGAGTGCTCGACTGCCTGGAGTGTGGAAAATGTCTACGTTTTCTGTGATCGTGCACATGACTGATATCACTGAATAGGTTATTAAATACGACATAAAGCTGTACTGAAATGTGGGCAGTTACCGCAGACTACAACCTGTCTGGCCCTACAGTGGCGACCGACTTTTATTTTGAGATGTTTCACTTGAGAAATTACTTTCATATTACGTTCATTTTATTCACCAGCGGCAAAATGTCTTTGTCAAGACAGAAAAAAGGCAACGATGCTACTCTTTAAAAGACTCTGAAAGAATAGTGCGGGAAAAGCTGCATGAATCCTCATTCGACCTTCCTCACCAAAAATTTTGGGTTGAGATAATATTCGCGCTCTTTTAGCACAGAACATTCTAAATGCTTTGACACAGTCTCTCTTTGTAATTAGACCTTCACCCTCAATATCCAGTGTCACTGCCTCTGCCCCTTTTTCATGCGTTGATTTACAGTATATCCCATAGCCACTGTCTCCTCTTTCATTTAAGCTGTATTCTTTTCTCTTTCTTTTCCACGACCACTCTCTCATCCATAACTTAGCAGCTTAAAAATTCTGGGAGATACAGATTTTCATTTTCCCTTACACCCAAAATGCGTTCTTCTTTATTCCGACACGATGAAGTTCGCGGATCTGGGAACCCATCCCCCTCCCCTCTCCGAACCGTCTGTGTGGTCACCATTCATCCGTATTTTTTGTTTCCACTGTCCCCTCTCTCTTTTGATCCCACTGCTTCTACCTCAGTCCATCTCTCTATGTCTTTTGCGGCCACTGTTTCCTCTCTCTCTGGCTCTCAAAGATATTGTGTACATCATTTTCATTCATTGCCATTACCACCCTCTGTCATTGTCTATTCTCCCTTTCTCTCCCATCGGTACTGTCACCACTCATTTTGGTGTCACTGTCTCCCTGTTACTTTCTTCCCACACAGAAAAGCGTGAAGGATTTTCCATACCTAAATTTTTGATGAGGAACCGGGAAGTACGATTGAAGCAGTTGTTTCACGAAACAACGAAACTGCACGACTTGTCGGGTGTTCAAGAAGTGCAGTGGCGAGGGTCTTCCACACGTGGTAAAATGAAGCCGAAACCATTTCCAGATGTCGTGGGGTTGGACGACCAGCCCTTATTACAGCTATCGAAGTATTGGGCTGGGCAAACTCGAAAGAGGACAGACGGCAAACTGTGACGGAACTAACCTCAGACTTTAATGGTGGGCAGAGTACAAGTGTGTCTGAACAAATAGTGCACTCCTAACGATGTGACTTTACAGCTGACGGCATCGGCAACTACGACTAAAATGGGCACCAACTGTCAGCACTGGACGTCGGCACGGTAGTAGAGCGCTGCGTGGTCTGATGAATCCCCACATCTTGTTCGCCATGCTGGTGAGAGGGCACGAATTATTCATCTTCCAGAGGAACAGTTCCATTATACCTGCTCTGTGGGACGGAGACAACCTGGCGGTCACTCCATCATGCTCTGGGCAACATCCACTTGGGCGTATATTGGATCAAGCACTGCTGCAGTCCAGTACACACCCCTTCATGAAAATCATGTTTCCCGATGGCAGTGCCATTTTGCAACAAGATTATGTGCCATGTGACAAAGCCACAAGTGCGACGGAATGATTCGAGGAACACAGTGGTGGCGATTTCCAATTGATGTGCTCGCCGTCCAACTATCCACATCTGAACCTGATCGCGCACAACCAAGATGTGATCGAACGTGGCCTCAAAGCTCGTCGCCGTCCCCTCCCCCTTTTTTCAGCAATCATTTTAGAAGCTTTTGAACTAAAACTGAGTGGCATTCTTTCCATATTGATTTTAATTTACTATTGAGGAAAAAAGGAAATGGATTTAATCAAGGGCTGTTTCAATGCGACCGATTAAAGTTGCACTTCTCCAAATTCTTACGTAAATGAACCACATAAACATAGCATTAAAAACTAATTATTTCACAAAACAAATAATAATTTTACTGTTGGACTTAAACAAAGTAAATATAAAGTACTTGAAATAAGAACGTAACACTTTTGAAAACTAGCCAGTACTGCATTAATCCAAAACGACGGTCACCACTGTTCCTGTTAACAAAATTCTGGCTTTCACGTTACATTAATTATTACGAAAAAAACATTCAGTTGCCTTACTTGTCAGAAGCGGTGTAGACGACAGTACGGTGCAAAATTCGTGCCTCTGTAACTTCACGCCGCATGTTATTTCGACAGACCAAACAAGTAACATTGTCTGCCTTTCAGAACCATAGCTCTTAAGTAGGAGCAGTTCTTCCACCACCGTAATTTTCCCTGGAACTGTATTCCATCTATGGCTACAATTTACATGAGATGACTTATTACTACAATGGTACTGAATAGTACCTTGCTCCATAAACTGCACAAATATTGGCACAAAATATTAACATCTCGTAGAACACACCACTGCCGTACTCACTCAACGACAGCTAGCTGGCTACTTCTCCCCCTTCATTGTCTCTGTTTTACTCATCGTTTCAAAGAAAAGGCGTTCGAGAAACGAAAACGACAAGGTCACCTTCTATTCCTATACCGACGCTATCCTCTGGACCAGTCTGTGGCGCATTTCTCCGGTTAAAAAAGCGTTCCAGAAACGACAACGACCAGGTAAAATCTTGTCAGTTCACAGGTGAAAAGTCTTCCCAGTTTCGTTATCTGAATACCACATTTTTCAACATAATAGTTATTGTTTCGCAGGTAGAGACCAGGCTTCACAAATGACTGTTATAACACATAGTTATATAAAAATGATGTAAAACATTTTCTAAACTCAACCTACTTCTATGATCGTCTTACACGAATTTATCCCAATGTTCTCATTGAAATAAGTGTTAATTAGTTATATTACTGACAACATGCTGTGGAAACGGTACTGTAAACCTGTTCCCTCACAAGATGGGAACTTGACAAGATAGGAACGAAAGGGGCTTGATAGTGATTGCGAGGTTGGAAGAGGAATTAGTGGTCTGATTTAAGGAGTAAGAGTCTGGGGCTATAGTAAGTAATATAGATAAATGACAGATGAGTGTTCTGGGACTCAGTAATAGGGAACTTGTTGAAGTTGCCTTGGGACAGGATATGGATTGAGGGTGATATGAGCTGGTATAGGAGTGGCAGCATGCGAGGATTAGAAATGGTTACTTGATACAATGGAGTCTTGGTCTAAGCGATGACAGATTTGTAGGATCGGCTAAGACGTTCGAGGTGTGCGAACGCAGAGAGTGTTTTATCAACTGATGGGGAGTTCGTGTTGGGAGAACAGCTACGGAAGTGAAAGCGAAGACGTCTAATAACCTTGAAAAAGAGTGGTGAAGTCGATACTTCTTTATTTATGCCGATGATGGCGAAGAATGCATTCTCCATCCACGCCCTCGTTAGTAGTTCTAAAATCTTTGTCCGTTGTGGGTTTATATTTTGGTGGTTAATTGATTGAGGTCAAAGGTTAACTAGCGATTGAGGATACCTTGTTTCATTTCAGTACAATGTCTACTTAAGACTTAAGTGACGTTGTAGGGCATATGATAATCCTTGCTCCGCTATGATTTACCCCGATTCGTCTTCCAATTGCGAACAGAGCGTGGGAGTAACGACTGCCAGCATGCTTTCGAATGACCTCTGGATTCTCTGATTTTTCCCGTTCCTGTAGATTCTCGAGATAAATATGGAAGGAAGAATTAATTGTCTGCTTTTGGTACGTATCCTCATGGAATTTTATGACGAATCCAATCCATGATGCACCACCCTTCGTTTCTAACGCCTACTGTCACAATTTTATGAACATTTCCATTAATATCTCACGCTTACCACAGCGATGAAGAAGCGCTTTAAATTTGCATCTTCTTTATGTATTCTATTTATTTCTCCTTTTAAAAGTCTGAGAGTAGCAAGCAAAACGTAAGAATAGATCGATCAGCATTATGTACTCTACCTTTTTTGTGGGTGAACAAGAATCTGTCTGATGTCCGCTATTCCTACAGAGAGCTTGACGTAGTGCTTCCACCGTAAGCCGCCCAGGACGGAAACTGCGGCTGCAGATCTTCTTGCGTTTCGGTAGAACTGACTGCCGTTGCTACTTTTTTTTTAAATGAAACTTCGGCTGGGAAGAGCCCAGTACAGTTTCCATCAAAAGTACGAATTTTGTACGGTAACGACCAAGTAACCTTTCGTTTCAGTACTTCTTAAGTTATTTTTACACTTTATAATTCCAGCTTTTTATAAGCAACTATAAAAAAGTCTCCGTCTGAGAGCGTTGTTGCAGTGTATATGCAACATAGCGTGACTCAGATGCCGGAATATACCGACATATAGGCAAGGGATTCGTGTGACATTCGTGTCTTTCCGACGTGTGTGCAGTAAATGCGGAGACCTGAACTAATGTGACATTATTACCAAAGGCGTCCGACAGAGCCACAGCGATGTAACTCTTTTCTTGGCTTCCGAAGGACAAACGCTGGTACACAGGAATCGAGAATGAAGAATGTGTATAGGTCAGCATGACCCTAGGAAACCATCGTTGTGACACAGTGCGCCAAGTTCGATGCCGGTCACGATACAAGACGCAATTCGACATGGGAGTTACATAAAGGTAACTCCAACACAAGTGAGGGACACTCGAACAACCGCCGTATAATCCTGATTTTACCCCATGAGATTATACCGAATTTCGTCTCTTCAAAAAAGTTTGGAGTGGTGGACGATTCCTATCGGACGATGTGCAGCACGGAATTACTGACTTCTTCACACAGCAGAATACGGTCTCTTAGGAAACCGGTGGTTCTGTGAGATGTTTACCTGAATGCTCATGTCGACTTGCCTGATTAGAATACCGACTCTGCACTGTACGGTCTTCTAACGGAAATTTTTGTTCGAACGTGTAAGCATGCCACGGTAATTTCTGTTGGCAAGGAATCCCTGAATCCTGTTACTAAGCTTGTCCGATATTCCATAAGCTTGTACTTCGTGAGTCTGTAGTGAAAGCTCTCTGCAATTCATTTGACTGCTGCGCGTTTTGTTGACCAGGCACCACTAATGTCACTAATTGTGACAGGAACCTGATGGCCGTCGTCGATCTGCTGATGCGCATATTGTAGTACTTTAGAATAAGTACGCCCCCCCCCCCCCCCCATCAACTAATGATCCTATATTGAGAACCATATTCGTGTTAGACACTACCGAAGTAACCACAGTGTAGAGCACAATATCGAGCCGGTACGGAATTAGCAATGTTTCTGGGTTATTTTTCGTAATCAATTAAAGTTATGTCAGATATGTACCCGTATTGTCATTCATTGTGTATAGTTTATGTTTGTACACTATATTTTTGAAACAGAAGTTTTCAATAATCCTAGTAGGGTTACAGGTGCTATTTTGAAATCAAACTGACATGCCTATTAATTAAATTAATGAATTAATCACCACCGCCACCGCCCACATCCGCCGACAACCACGGCCACCCCCGCCACCGGATGACGTCACTTGCATTTCTCAGCCTGCACGTGGGGACCTCCTCTTCCGTCCACACCCACCCCCTCCACCAACCTACAGTATTGGCAGGAATTTCTAATTTTGGCGAGATTTATGAATTTTGGTGGGAATTTCATTGTCTCAGGGCTATGCTCATGTGCTTACCGCACCCACCCCTCCAACCACCCCACCTGAGAATTGGCGGGAAATACACATTTGGGTGGAATTTTCTTTTTTCCTCCACGCACGTGACCAGAATTTGCTGAGTTGTTGTGAAAGCATCGAGATGTGTTCGATAAACGAGATGATTGTGAAGGATGGAGCAGTTAAAAAAAAAAATGGCTCTGAGAACTATGGGACTTAACAGCTATGGTCATCAGTCCCCTAGAACTTAGAACTACTTAAACCTAGCTAACCTAAGGACAACACACAACACCCAGTCATCACGAGGCAGAGAAAATCCCTGACCCCGCCGGGAATCGAACCCGGGACCCAGTGCTCGGAGCAGCTTTCAATACCTGTCTTACATGTACACTTTCGAAGGAGGACTGTAGCCACAGTTCACTACATGGGGAATGGAAGACTATGATAATGTAAGAGTGTAGGAGAAAGAAGCAAAAGAATTCTGTTCAGCAGATTGCTACAATGCAGAGGGATGGAGCCAAGATGCATGTCGTAA
This sequence comes from Schistocerca cancellata, assembly GCF_023864275.1. Classification (NCBI taxonomy): domain Eukaryota; kingdom Metazoa; phylum Arthropoda; class Insecta; order Orthoptera; family Acrididae; genus Schistocerca; species Schistocerca cancellata. The sequence goes on from NC_064634.1 coordinate 230,362,379, forward strand.
ACGATACATGCTCATGCGCATGCGCAAACTGCCGAGATACTCCACATGAAGTATTTACTTTCCAGAACTACAGTTGGAACATTCGTATACGAAATACATACGATTGAATAGCAACTGCTCGTCCCCATCCAGTTCCCTGCCACCAACCCATACTCGCGGCTGTGCGGAGTGCGTTGTATCGAAGGGCTATTGGTTTTTGACTGGGAGGAGTTCAATAGGCATGTTGCCTGTAAGCATACAGCCGAGGACTGCACCCATAGCCTCCTACATGCAGAATGGAATTGACTTACATTGTCTGGGAGCCTGAAGAAGATATGGACTACTGTTCAGCTGATAATGACTACGCAGAAGAATTGTACCAAGATGCAATTAGTAAGTGAGGCACACCAACGCTGTTGTCACAACTTCCAGCCACTTATCAAATTCTCAGTCAGTTATCCACCAAACAAGCGACTCCTGCCTCCAGTCTAGAGGACCAAACAATTCGTCTAGTTCACAATTATACCACCAGTGGCCCTTGATATTGGTAGAATCCTATAGGAACGCAGCATCAGATCATAACGAGGATATAAGGAGGGCCCAGCTGCCTCAGTCGCAGTGAGTAAATCAGAATGAAGCGCCAGTCGAGATTGTCCAGCGCCGTCCAGCCACAGCAGCAACGGAATACGAAGAAGCCACGGAAGAGTAAATACCCCCTGCTTAATACCTTTTTTACTACCGTGTGAGGATCTTTGTGCTTCTATTATTGCTTGTAACGGTTTTCTTCTTTGCTCATCAGCGGATGCGACATCGTCCAGCCTCTCTTGGTCTGCAACAGCAACGTTTCCCAGCCCGTCGGGACCTGCAGCATTGGCAGCATTCTAGGATCCTGTCGCGCAACTGGTCAGCTTGATGGAGCAGAACAATCAGCTGTTATTGTCGGTTGCAGACACCCATCCAGCCCCTGACTCGCTGAAGTGCACCGGGGATCCTAATCAGCATGACGCAAGTCTTTACTGGCCTTCATCAAACACGCCGTTGCAGTATATTCCAGTGACACTGCATGGACAGAGTGCGGATTTAGTTGATTAGAAGATACCAATTAAGCCCTGTGCACCACTACTCTTCTCTTTAGTGTATAATTAAACTGCTAGTGGTTCGAAACGTTGATATGTTTGTATAGAAGCAACCACAGACAGAGGGTGGCGTATAATGATAGACATCGAAAATGCAACTAAAAGTATTAAAGAACGGCTTATGGAGGTGGAATGGGATGAACTCTGCAGTGGAAAGCGTTTATCATGCCGTAGTTGACTGCTGGATATCACCCAAGCTGTCCTCTTCCCTTCTGCTCTAACTCTATCCATTACAGCATTGTATAATGACTGTGCACTCCGTGTGAAACGAGGTGACACGTCCATTTAACTATAACACTCCACCGTTAAAAACTTTTTCGATCTACAGATGGATGTAGCCCTTGTGCTGGAAAGACTTAATAGATGGCTGCGTTGTGTTAAAGCTGTGTATAGAGCCATTGCAGAGTATTTAAGTACGAACATTGTGCATGTAAATGACTTCGAACAGTGAGTCAGTATGGTGCAGGCGAAAACAAATGTACTGCCAATATGTTTTGGAGAAATACATGCTGAATTCTGTGCTTTCAAGAAGGCTTTGTTTTCTATATTCTGTACTGGCATTAGCATAAAGAGAGAACTAGTTGATGTAGTGCATTCAGCGTATTATTACTGAAAAAATACATTTAACCATGCTTTCTTTTTATTTCTTACCTCTTATTATACCTCAAGTACTACAGCTATTGCCCCAGTATTTTCCCTGCAGACATGCAGCAGCAGAAAATTATGTCATTTAACTAAATTCTCCCTAAAATCCCATTGCATGCCAGTACCTGAAAAGGTGTTTCAGTTCAAACACCAACAATTACAGGAGAATCTGCAGGGTGTAGATAGTGTGACATACGCGAAATTCAGTCAAGGCAGCGATATCCCTCCACCGAAGAAATAAAGCCCAACACAGTGTTCATATTTGACGACGTTGCTGTGGATAACCAAATTAAGCGATATTTTTGTTTCTGATGCCATATGGCTGTTGACGTATTTTATCTGAGTCAGACATATTCCAGGATCACAAAACAGCTGGTGAGGGCTAAGGCAAACCTAATTATAGCATTCAGACATGTCAATCTTAATTTAAAACACATTTACCAGGCTCATGTAGGAACCTACATTTCGTTCCATGATTTGGTCGAGATACGTGCAGATTGCTGGAATCAATCACAGTTTGGGTTTCTCGTTACTGATAAAACAAGAAAACTGAATGATGGCAGGTACAGACGGAACTTCCAGGAGTTTCTATATATATAGCCATGCAAAGAGATGAGTACATCAGTATACGCATCACCGTGGGTAAATTCGCACGCATGCTTAGAGTTCAGTTTGACAGGATGAATGAACATACACAAAACATTTCCTTGTGCATGGACGCGAAGATTCAAACCCTAGAACATAAAGTTGTAGGGGTACGCAAGGGACTAGAGATGTATTGTCAAACCCTTCTGAGACTGAGCAATACATTGAATGATCGGATTAATGCATTCGAGAAGAAAGTAAACGGCTAAACTGAAGGGGGAATAGCTGTCATTGAAAACGGGACATTGTACGAACGGGTTAACGGAATCGAAAAGAAAATAGCCAACTTTACAAAAGGGAAAATAAATGTTACCGAGAAGGGGGAGCAGCATAAGAAGAAGAAGAGCGGATTAATAAATTCTCATGCTGCACTGAAGTCCGATTAGTATACACCGAGACGTCGACTAAGCATAAAGTCATCGAGGCACGGAAGGCCGTTCGGAAGGAGTTAAGGTTGCTGCTGTTAGGGAATTTGAAGTGGGAGAAGATACTGCTAGAAACATTTATTTCCAGTTACTGAATCTCTCGATGAACTCTCAGCCAAATTCCTCAACACACTAGGATAGACAAAACATTCGATGTCAGTGGCGAGAAAGTATAAATGTTGGTCACAAAGCCTATAACTTTAAATGAAGAAACGATACAGATCGGTGATAAACAATATCAAGGAACACCCGGCCTACTGAACTATATGTTCCTTAGACCCACAAAACTGTATTTTATAAGCCTAAATATCTGAAAATATATCGTGAAATATTGCTTTAAACTGATCTGCATAAGAATGCAAAAAGTCGATGCAATGTGAAATACAAAACCATTATAAGACCAATTTTGGATGGTGAAGAAAATAGCAGTGTTCATGGTATTGACATTCTGCATAAAAGAGTGAACAATCAACTCCCGCAATATATACTTACGACGACCCCATGGAAGTAACAGACCGGCTACGACTGCTCATGTCATCTGCTACCGCTGTTAATATAGCTCATTCGAATGAAGTTGATTCAATAATTTCTGAGCTTAGGGAGAGAGGCATCATCGAATAAGTATGGAGAATGTAGTTCCAGTACTGCACAAACCAGCATGCAAAACATACCCTCGAAGATATATTATGATATAAGATTTGGACGACCTATGGCAGACGGATCTTGTCGACATGAGGGAATATTCACGTGCAAATAACGGATTCAAAAATATTTTAATTGTCATTGATACTTAATCTAAATACGCCTAGGCATTACCTGTGAAAGCTAAAAGTGGGGCATGTTGTTGGATTGCTGCAGACGAAGACGATTCGAAGCCCAGACAATTTTCAAACAGACCACGGAGGTGAATTGTACAATAAATATTTCAAGCCCGTGATGGAGCGGTATGGAATACATCATTACTCGACGTTCACCCACATGAAGGCTAATATCATGGAACGTCTGAAGAGAACATTTAAAACTCAAATGGGGTTGCAATACAAACTTCGTGGCTCACACAGATGGATCGATAACCTCCCACAAATAATTGCACAGTATAGCGAACCAGACATCGCACAATAAAATTGAGGTCAATGGGTGTTCGTGAGAATAGACTTCCAGATACAGCATACAATCATAGTGAAATGGTGGATCCGAGCAAACAACAATTTAATGTAGGTGATTTAGTATGTATTTCAAAACACAAGGCAACATTTGAGAAGTCACACATGTCAAACTGGTCAACCGACATATTCACACTTTCCAGAGTGCAGTGCACGAATCCTAGAATTTACCTCTTAAAGGACATCTATGGTACTGAAATTTCAGGACGCTTTTTCACAGAAGAGCTCGGAACCAGATGGGTGTCTCCTGGAGAGACTCATGCAGCGAATCACAACAGCGCAGTAAATGTGCGGAGGAGGACGGTTTGGGTGACACTCGGCGGTCAACTACTGCATGATAAATGCTTTTGCACGACAGAGATCATCCCATTCCACCTCCATAAACCGTTATTTAATACATTCAGTTACATTCTCCATGTCTGTCACAATACGCCACTCTCTCTGTGTGGTTGCTTGGGTCTCAGGCGCTGCAGTCATGGACTGTGCGGCTGGTCCTGGCGGAGGTTCGAGTCCTTCCTCGGGCATCGGTGTGTGTATTTGTCCTTAGGATAATTTAGGTTAAGTATTGTGTAAGCGTAGGGACTGATGACCTGAGCAGTTGAGTCCCATAATATTTCACACACATTTTTTTGTGGTTGCTTGTATACAAACATGTAAGTTTCAAACCACTAGCAGTTAAATTATACACTGAAGAGAATAGTAGTGGTGCACATGGCTTAAATGGTCTTCTCATCCACTACATCCTTAGTCTGCCCATGCAGAATCACTGGAATGTTCTGCGATGGCGTGTATGATGGAGGCCAGTAACGACCTGCGTCATGCTGATTAAGATACCTGGTGCACTTCAGCACAGTGAGGGGCTGGCTGAGTGTCTTCAACCGACAATAACAGCTGATTGTCCTGCTCCATCGAGCTGACCAGGTACGTGATGGAGAACTTTGTAGAATTTTGTAACACGTACTCTGGTCAAGTATAATGACTTTTCTAGAGACTAGAAATCTACTCTTTAGGAATCAGCATGGGTCCCAAAAAAGACGATCGTGTGAAACCCAGCTCGCGCTATTCGTCCTCGAGACTCACAGAGCCATAGACACGGGTTCTACATCTACATCTACATCTACATCTACATCCATACTCCGCAAGCCACCTGACGGTGTGTGGCGGAGGGTACCTTCAGTACCTCTATCGGTTCTCCCTTCTATTCCAGTCTCTTATTGTTCGTGGAAAGAAGGATTGTCGGTATGCCTCTGTGTGGGCTCTAATCTCTCTGATTTTATCCCCATGGTCTCTTCGCGAGATATACGTTGGAGGGAGCAATATACTGCTTGACTCTTCGGTGAAGGTATGTTCTCGAAACTTTGACAAAAGCCCGTACCGAGCTACTGAGCGTCTCTCCTGCAGAGTCTTCCACTGGAGTTTATGTATCATCTTCGTAACGCTTTCGCGATTACTAAATGATCCTGTAACGAAGCGCGCTGCTCTCCGTTGGATCTTCTCTAAGTCTTGTATCAACCCTATCTGGTACGGATCCCACACTGCTGAGCAGTATTCAAGCAGTGGGCGAACAAGCGTACTGTAACCTACTTCCTTTGTTTTCGGATTGCATTTCCTTAGGATTCTTCCAATGAATCTCAGTCTGGCATCTGCTTTACCGACAATCAACATTATATGATCATTCCATTTTAAATCACTCCTAATGCGTACTCCCAGATAATTTATGGTATTAACTGCTTCCAGTTGCTGACCTGCTATTTTGTAGCTAAATGATAAAGGATCTATCTTTCTGTGTATTCGCAGCACATTACACTTGTCTAAATTGAGATTCAGTTGCCATTCCCTGCACCATGCGTCAATTCGCTGCAGATCCTCCTGCATTTCAGTACAATTTTCCCAGGTAGATGCCGTGATTCTTGACTTCCGCAAGGCGTTCGACACAGTTCCACACAGTCGTTTAGTGAACGAAGTAAGAGCCAAGTGGACTATTACGCCAATTGTGTGAATGTATTGAAGAGTTCCTAGATAACAGAACCCAACATGTCATTCTCAATGGAGAGAAGTCTTCCGAAGTAAGAATGATTTAAGGTGTGCCACAGAGGAGTGTCGTAGGACCGTTGCTATTCACAATATATATAAATGACCTTGTGGATAACATCGGAAGTTCACTGAGGCTTTTTGCGGATGGCGCTGTAGTATATCGAGAGATTGTAGCAATGGAAAATTGTACTGAAATGCAGGAGGATCTGCAAAGAATTGATGCATGGTGCAGGGAGTGGCAATTGAATCTCAGTGTAGACAAGTGTAATGTGCTGCCAATACACAGAAAGAAAGATCCTTTACCATTTAGCTACAATATAGCAGGTCACCAACTGGAAGCAGTTAATTCCATAAATTATCTGGGAGTAGGTTCAAATGGATCAAATGGCTCTGAGCACTATGGGACTTAACTTCTGATGTCATCAGTCCCCTAGAACTTAGAACTACTTAAACCTAACTAACCTAAGGACATCACACACATCTATGCCCGAGGCAGGATTCAAACCTGCGATCTTAGCGGCCGCGCGGTTCCAGACTGTAGCGCCTAGAACTGCTCGGCCACCCCGTCCGGCCTTGGAGTGGGCATTAGGAGTGATTTAAAATGGAATGATCATATAAAATTGATCGACGGTAAAGCAGATGCCAGACTGAGATTCATTGGAAGAATCCTAAGGAAATGCAATCCGAAAACAAAGGAAGTAGGTTACAGTACACTTGTTCGCCCTGTGCTTGAATATTGCTAACCAGTGTGGGATTCGTACCAGAAAGGGTTGACAGAAGAGATAGAGAAGATCCAACGGAGAGCAGCGTGCTTCGTTACAGAATCATTTAGTAATCGCGAAAGCGTTACCGAGATTATAGATAAAGTCCAGTGGAAGACTCTGCAGGAGAGACGCTCAGTAGCTCGGAACGGGCTTTTGTTGAAGTTTCGAGAACATACCTTCACCGAGGAGTCAAGCAGTATATTGATACCTCCTACGTATATCTCGCGAAGAGACCATGAGGATAAAATTAGAGAGATTAGAGCCCACACAGAGGCATACCGACAGTCTTTCTTTCCACGAACAATAACGAGACTGGAATAGAAGGGAGAACCGATAGAGGTACTCAAAGTACCCTCCGCAACACAGCATCGGGTGGCTTGCGGTGAATGGATGTAGAAGTAGATATGTAGATGTAGATGTGATAGGATCCCAGGATGCTGCCAGTTCTGCAGGTCCCGACGCCGACGGGCTGGGACACGTCGCTATTGCAGACTTCGAAGGGGTGGACGACGTCTCATCCGTTGATGAGCAAAGAAGAAAATGATAGCAGCACAAAGACCCTCAGAGTGTATAAAAACAGACATTAAGCATGGGGTACTCACTCTTCCGTGGCTTCTTCGTATTCCGTTGCTCCTGTGGCCGGACGGCGCTTGACTATCTCGACTGGTACTTCTTTCTGGGTGTCTGACTGCAACTGAAGCTGTAGAGCTTCTGGGCCCGCCCTATATCCTCGTTGTGATGGGACGCTGCATTCCTACAGGCTACTGCCAATTTCAAGCGTCTCTGGTGGTACAATTGTGAACTAGACGATTTGTTTGGTCCTCTGGATCCGAGGCAGGTGTCTCTTTTTTGTGGAAAACTGACTGTGAATTTCAAAAACGGCTGCCAGTTATAACAACAGCGTTGGTCCGGCTGACGTACAGAATGAATCTTGGTGCAATTCAGCAGCATAGCCATTATCTGCTAAACATTACTCCTCTTCTTCCTCAGGCACTCAGCCAAAATAAGTCCTTTCCATTCTGCATGTAGGCAACTTACCTGTTGAACTCCTCCCACTCAAAACCAATAGTCCTTCGATAGAACACACTCCGCACATTCGCGAGGATGTGTTGGTGGAGGGGAACTGGATGGGTATGAGCAGTTAATATTCAGTGATATATGTCACGTATACGAATATGCTTCCACTGATGTTTTGGAAAGTGAATGCTTCATGTGGAATATCTCGGTAGCTTGTGCATGCGCATGAGCATGTATCGGTTACGACATGCATCTTGGCTCCATCCGACTACATTGTCGCAATCTCCTAAACTGAATTCTTCTGCTTCTTTCTCCTACACTCTTCCATTATCATAGTCTTCCATTACCCTTGCAGTAAACTGTGGCTATAGTCCTACTTCGAATGAGTTCATGTAATACAGCTAATGGAAGCTGCTCTATCCTTCACATTCATCTCGTTGATCGAACATATGACGATGCTTCGACAACGACGACTCAGCAAATTCAAGTCAGGTGAGTGGAGAAAAAAGAAAATTCCCACCCCAATGTGTATTTCCCGCCAATTCACAGGGGGAGGGGAAGAGCACATCAGCACATTCTTGGAGGAATGAAATCCCCATCAAAATTCAAAAATCCCGCTAAAATTCGAAATTCCTGCCAGTACTGTAGGTTTGGTGAGGGGAAGGAGAATAGGTGGGAAGAGGGTCCACAAGCATGTGGCGTTATCCGGGGTGTGAGGGTGGGCGTGGTCAGGGTGTGGTTGTGGGTGGAGGCGGCAATTATTAATTGATCAATTTGATTAATTTGCATGTCAATTTGATTTGAAAATTGTACCCGTAACTCCACTACCCTACTACTTTACGGCACAGAAGTTTTTATTACAAGCTACGTCATTTTTGGCTGTCAGCAGCATTGTCGTTCTTGTTGTTGCCAGTAGCTTTCTGAGAGAAGTAAGTGACTGAGTCGGGTGTTGGTCACGCTACTAAGCGGTCTCGAATTTGCCATCAGAGAGCAGAGCTCTAGATGCAGAAGATGTTTAGTTTTTGTAGTATGATTTGCTACAAACTGATTTGAGATGTCTGAAGATATTCAGGTAATGATGTGCGAGTATCTGCACTGTTTGTGTGTAATTTATGACTTACTTTAAAAAAAGGAAAACTTTAGTAGGGTTCTTCTTAGTTGCTTTGGGTTGGATACTTTCATTGCTTAGACGTGATTAAACAAAGTTATCTGTTCACTCGGAGTTGTAGATGTACCACTCCTTTAGTCTCAGGACAGAGTAACACATTTTTGTGGAAGTGATTCTTGTAAATTTAATTGTTAATGTTAAAGAATACGAGTTTTATTATAGTGTTTGAATGCTAGTGTCTTCTGTACAGTTTAGTAAATGCAATAACCTCCGCAGTCTCCTAACAAAAACATTGCACTTCGCGCAACACAGCGGCTGAGGCCAAAGCACAACATGCTTAAAACTGCTACATACCCTTGAAGTGCCTTCTACACGGTTTCCTCTCTTTTAGCTGGTTTGCTGCTGCACTGTATTTTCATCACTCTTGAGCAGTATCAAGTTTCCGTTGCCACAGGGCCAGTTTAACGTTACAGTCAATACAATAATATTTTTCATAATTAGGCATTGCATTCCAGAATTAACATCAGGTTCAGTTTAGGTAAAGACTAGTTCTGATTTCATTTACTTTGTCTCACCAACTCGTTGTTACTTTGCAATGTTAGATTTGAGCGTATACTGTCTGTTGTTTGGAATTTAATTTAGTCAGTTTGTGTGCGTAAGATCACAGGCCATTTTTACGGAAACATTTTGGCTGTTTAGTTTTCAAAATTTAGATCTGTAGTTTTATATAGAATTGTTACTCTGTTACCTCTGACTGTAGAAGAAGTGCATGCCACGTACTGTGACGTCACATACTGTGGCACTACTCACTACACGGAACAATACAGAATTTCACAAATGGTTCAAATGGCTCTGAGCACTATGCGACTTAACTTCTGAGGTCATCAGTCGCCTAGAACTTAGAACTAATTAAACCTAACTAACCTAACGACATCACACACATCCAAGCCCGAGGCAAGATTCGAACCAGACTGTAGCGCCTAGAACAGCAAGGCCACTCCGGCCGGCTAGAATTTCACAGGCAGGTTATTTAATATATAGTTTTGTTTTCTCATACTTTAGTAAAAGCTGATTCTGAAACAGTTGTAGAGTTTCGAATAGTTTTGGCTAGTCTTTTTGTGCGATAGCGTTTACGTAATTACATCTCTTTCATTGTTCAGGAATGTAATACAGATTCATACGAAGTTATAGAATGGCAAACCAGTTTAGTTCAGTTGAGTTCAGTTTTAGTTCACAACATGAAATCTGTCTCATTTTATTAACATGTTACAAAATTTAGAGTACTTTGCGCCATTGGACATGGTCTCCCACCTTAAATAACTTTCTGTCCAGGCGCAAAGAAAAAAGAAATAAAAAAGTGTCGAGTAAATGATGCTTTGTTGCAAGGGAGACATTAACCATTATAATGACCTTTCTTGTAACTTCGTTTAGTGCGAAGATATGAACAATAATAAGCCTTTTTTTTAATAGCACCCTGTATAGTTAGTCAGTGATTCACCTTTGAAGACCCGTTCAGAAACGAATTACTGTGCTCTATTCACGTAAATATGACGTTACAAAAGACATAATGCAAAACACTGACGCTCCTGTTCCAGCACTGAGTGCAAGTACAAGGGGTAAAGTAACTCGCCCACTTACTAGAACTGACTCTAAATAAATGGAAACACAAAGCACAGTCAATAGTCTTCAGTAGAAGGTTTTTGTGAGTGCAATGTACACCATCGAAGATGGGGTAGATATAAGAGAATGTTAGCGGAAAAGTATTTGCAATAATTTACTGATTTTCAGGATTCTGGAAGGCTCTACGCCAGCTGCTGTTTGGTTTGCAAAATTACGCAATAAATAGGAAAAAAATTCCGAAGTTGCAATATTAATTTTCTTTATTGATGACTAGTTTCGAGCCCAAAGCTCATCCTGAAATCATCCACTAGGCTCGGCAATACGATCCATTAACAGTTTGATGTACGATGTTCAGTCCTGCACTATTTTACATTTTTTCAACAAAAATGAACCAGGATATGGCCATAGCTTATTAGCATACCATATTGAATGATTTAAAAATGATCTTAGGGCTCGAGATAGTTAAAGAAAATTAATAATGCGATTTCGAAGGTTTTTGCATTTCATTTCATAATTAGTAAATTGCAATAACGTTCTTTTTCACAGTGCAGGTGGTGTATGACTGTAATACCTTCAAACGATATGTTGTGTCTGGTAACACTATCTTTGTTTAAAAACTGTATCATCATTACTTTTCTTTTGTTGCGGTAGAAGGTTGCCTTAACGCTATTCAGGCGGAGGAACTCTAGAGATGGCAACATGCTCATGAGAACCCACATTCCTGAAACATGTTTTCTCGTCTTTTTATGACGCTTCAGAAGGCGGTAAGTTACGATCTAAACCAAATTCTTCATAGACGAGTAGAATTTCCACCTACTCTTCGTTGTATTGTTACAAATATTGAACTCAAGACAGTTGAATGAATGACCATTCTGCATTTTCTTTTGTTTCAGTTTCTTTACTGTCATCTCTACCATGAGGACAATCTACGTTAGCCAAGCCACGGTCCTACGTGTTAGTATGAGGTAGTGAAAGTCAGTTTAATGTCAAGTTTCTAATAACGTCATATTTACGTGAATGATAAACTATGAAACGTTTTTGGACGAGTTTTCAGGAGAGAAAGCGGATTACCAATTAAAAATATACAGGGTAAGAAAAATTTCTGAAAACTTCGTAGGAATGCTGTGGGACAGGTTTTGCTTGAAAATAATTGTTAAGAAAATATCGATACGTTGTACCGTTTCTGAGTCCATTAGCATTGAAGTTACAAAGTAAAGCCATTGCATGCGCAGTTCCAAGCGCGCCACCAGAGACGATATGGTCATACGCGTTCGTCATCTGGTTTCCTAAAACCGAACAAGAAACCGATAAAAAATTGGACATGGGCCGATTGTAGGGATCTAACCCGAGCAAGGGCTGAGCGATCTCCTACGCTGTCATGTAAGCTTCGAGAAAAATTAATTGCATCTAGGTTAAGTTTACACGTGATACTGCATGATTGGCTAATTTGATTGCTAATTAACTTGAACACGACGCAACGTATAGATTTTTTTTTTTCTTAACAGTTATTTCTCAGCACAACGTACTCTGCAATATATCTGCGAGCTTCTTAGACAATTTATGAGCAACCTGTATGATGAAATTTATAAGGTGCACTGTTGTTCTTATGTTCGTAAGGAACAGAGTTAGAGGAACGGCAATGACGCTGCATAATAGTCCCTCCTCCCCCCTCCCACGGTGGCTAAGTAGAACTTCATTGCTTTCTCTTTTATTCAGCGTCTAGACAAAACGTCATTTGTCATGATGAAGATACAGGTGTATTTTGTACAACAGATATCATCTCGGCTTCTACACTTTGAGGAAAAACTAAATCGTAACCACGTAATCTGATAGATTGTTGATTTCGAGCTGCTGCCTTAGCCGCAGCCCACATATTAAAAAGGAAGTACCTTTGCATCAAAAAAAATATGTATTTGCCAGTGCGAATACGATGAGACTCTAGCTGTACACTTCAATGACGACAGATAAAAATTAGTGCCAGACCGGGACTTGAATACAGTTTTCCTGCTTTACGCAAGCGGTCGCCTTAACAACCTGGGCTTTCCGGGCAAGCTTTCACGCCCGCCCCAAACCTCCATACGTCACTCTGTGTCCATGTCCCGAACAAGAAGACTTAGTTATAACTGTGATTGATTTTTGCAATGTCTGAAAGAACAGATAGTGCTGTCGTCTATAGCTTTATGAAATTCAAGAAATGTACTCATAATTGCAAATACAAAGAGACTCCAGCTGTCGAAGTTTCGGTCTGTCAAGGAAGGGTGCTCGGACAGCCCAAGTTGTTGAGGCGCCCGCTCGCGGAAAGCAGGAAATACGGTTCGAGCCCAGTTCTGGCATAAATTTTCTTATGCATCTAATAAATAGAACACCTGCAGTCGCATCGTACTCGCAATTACGAATATATTTCTCATATTTCATACTACCGTAAATGACATTGTGCATGTCTGAAGAACATTGCATAGCAGATCGATCCAAGAGACTGAGAGGGCTGCTGATGTCTATTATGACTTGAATACACACACAGAGTTCGCTCTTACATTGTTTCTCAGACAGCGCGCAATGTCTTCTGCCACATCGCGTACACTGCAATTGTCCCTGCGTCAACTGCTCTCAGCCGACTCTATTTGCAGTGACGATACCCCATCACTGAGTAACTGTGAAGCGTGAATATTGAGGAAATTGATTTTATAATGTGGTTTTTGATATCTTACTGCGAAAGAGAAAATTTTTTTCATTGATATGAGGAATCCTTCATAATAAGGTAATAATTTATTTTCTTTGCTTTAACTGCACGCGAGCTGCTGCCGGCACTCCATTATAAAAATTTTGTATTCAATGCAGAACTTTTCCAGTCTTTTAATTGGGTAACATCAGTGACAGTTCAGGAAAGATTAAGTCAGTTAATGCAACATTTTGTAATCTACGATGAACGTACACATGTTGTAATAATTCTTTGAACATGACACCGTTGAAGAAACCACTTTTAAGTATTTTCGCAGTTTGGCATTTCTCTGCAGTTTTTGATTATATTGAAGAATAATTTTCCTAAGCGACTTTTCTAAATTTGCCGATACAGCATTTAAAGGAATTATTATTAACGAAATTTACCACGTCATCATTCGTTTCCCAATCTTTGTCATTCACTAGATAAAGTTCAGCTACATTACTTGGACTCACAGTTCACGGAGTTCACGTGTAGTTAGTATTGCGCCCAGTAAATGAGACTCGCCTTTCTTGTAGGTTTCAATAGCAGCAGCGGCTTACACAGAGCACATGCCCGAGTGTTATTGACTGCCACAGTTAAGCCAAAAGAGAAAAAGAAAAAATTTCATTTGAGATTTGAAGGAATTTCCTTTCATAAACAGATTTCAGATTTTATGTCAGAGACGTAAAGAAGTATGTAACAGACTGTTAAGATGTATCAACGAAACTTAGGTAGAATCTGGTCTTCCTTATTAGGTGCCACAGTACACTTTCTTGGAAGTCACGCAGTAAGATCAACCTTTGATTGGAATCATTGTTTGCAATTGCTGCAATTTGTCAGACAATCCTAGCATTGGAATTAACAATGCAAAATCAATAAATAGAAACTCATCAGTAATAATAATTAATTTTTAAAGAAACTTTTAATTGAAAATAGTACCTTTCCATCAGTCCAAAATTTTCGATACTGGATGAATAAAAATGAGAGTAAAGTTGGTTTTAATACTTCAGATGTTCTACATAGTTTCCCTGCACTTGGCTGTAACGAACAGAATGTTCATACACACTTTTTCTCTTCCTCAAAACATTCTAGAATACGTGTGAAACAGTTTTTTTAAAGCTGTTGCTCCACTACTATTTGCGACTCAACAACGTTGACACACTACGCCCGCAAGTCCACTACTTAACACTTACTACTCTCAAGTGACTGTTTGAACGCAGAACTTTTATTACTGCACTGACGTCCCTTACGCACTAGGAATAAATTCAGTCTTAGAACTTTTTGGGGGGGACTATGTAAGGCAAGGACTGTATGTACCTCATTAGAAGAACGTAGAGTGCTACTAAAACATTCTCATATTTTTGCCTAACACTCCGACCTTCAAATCACCTGGGACTGTTTAGTCTAAGATGCATATTAAGGCAGTTTTCGCAAACCCAGAAGATCGTATAGTGGGAGAAGGAACCTGTATCTTGCGGCCATGGTTCCAGAATACCCCTACTATATTTGATTCTTCTAGGTAAGGACAGTGCCCTAGTTGACCTGGGAATTCATTCCACACAGTAATTATTTATACTCTTAGAACGTAGGGTACTGATATGCACATTCAGATTCCTTATGTACAGCTGTACTACCCGTTTCGAAAGTAGTACGTCAAAGTAACAAGAAAAGTATAAACCTGAAGACTGAAACTACGGCGCTGACTTCGTTCAACTGGACACGTTGTGGGTAGTACGATGTTCGATTGCAATCTCATTACAGGGTAAAACTACAATGGTCATTCCCAGTTAATGTTCCAATATAATTACGTTGCAGGGCCCTAATAATAATGCATTTAACAACCATCATAGAGAGTTTTTATATCTGAATATTTTATTTTGGTAGGTTCAGTTTAACCACTTACAAATGATATTCGCGTTAATTATTCTAGACATTAATTTTAATTTACTACAGTTTCCTAATCGACGTGCAAAATTTACGAATGTTATGGCCGTAACTGTACGTAGAGCTGTTTATGTCCAGCTTCTTTTACTGAAAGCAATATTGGCACCCCATGGGTTCCGAAAGATTTTCTGTATGAAGCTGTACTGCAGAGTAGTCGAAAATGTGCAGCTCTCTCATTCTTGATAGGCACCGATAGTAATGTAAGAGGAAGGTTTCTTCTGGTGATAATTCTCTTCGTAAGTTAATTAAAAGAAGACAGGTGTATAGCAAAATTGCTTAAGAGAAGGTAAAATAGTTTCATACGTAGTGATAATTGTAGTTCCAAGGAAGATATTGTATCATGGTTTATGAACAACAGTTTTTACTTGATATTCCACAAATTACATAAAATTATTCGTCCTAAAAATGTGTGTGCCAAAAGTGGCAACAGTGACGTTCTGAATAGCAGAAAGTCAATCCGACCATGTTACGACGAGCTTATGTGCAACAAGTACAGGTCGCGAGTAAGTGGTAATAACTGAAGAGATATGAATAAGGAAAACTAAGTTTTTAAAACACATATAGTTCGTCAGCTCAATTATAAAATTGAAACGCGATGAGAGTACAGTACTCAATTTTTAACTAACAAATCACTACCCGGTATTAGAATTTCGGCTCTAACACTCTAGCTAGAACCCGTCTGTTGATAACATGAATCATTGTAACGATACTTGACGCCTAATAATTTGTATTATGTCTACGATTCTTTTCCTATAAATCAGCTTACCTCGTAATGGAGACATGTTATGTAAATGGTACGTTTGGCGAACTCTGCTGTTACTGTCAGCTCGCATAGGCAACAATACTATTGTTACTACTGGCTACAAGTTCGTGGTAATAGAAATACAAATCTTGGCGTAAGATTCCACCTTTCATTTCTTGCAGTTTACTTTAATCAGAAACAGCGTAAAAAAAAAAAAAAAACAGAATTTCCACCCCAGAGTTCTATTACTGCCATCTGAGTGTACGCAAAGAGATTTATTTAAATAACTCAGAAACACCCAGCTTTGCCTTCGAAGATGTCAACATCTGTAGAATACTCGTTATAGCTCGGAAATTACGTTCCACGGGAGGTCTTCTACAGTGGTTAATTATTCGTGTGCCGAAGCGATCTCACTCAGGATAATTAAAAGTGAATCAGTCGCCCACTGCAATTACCAATATTGCGAAACCTTAACGCACCACTCTAAAAGTAGAAAAGGTGAACTCATCAAGGAAAGTGCTACAGGATTATCTTCTCCAACGTCAAACGTAATGATACTTTTTAAAATTTGAAATATAGTTTTTTTCAATACCAAGACCGTTTTCTCTCTCACTGATTTCAAGGTTCGATGACAGTCCCACAAACCTTACCTTCCAACCCTTGTCACTGACCGCCCAGCCCCTTACCTCAAACTACCTCACGTATCTACGTCATATTGGTTCTTGCACAATTGTCATCAATAAAGCCGCGATTGAGTCTGGACGCTGTCATATTCTTTTTGTCCTACCTTAGTTCACGTTGTCACCCTTGCTTACATGTGTGCCAATGTCATCGCTTCATATTAAAAAAGACGCAATATTTTTGAGTCTTATAATCACCACCCCCTCTTTACTCATTAAAGGTTTGTACAGAGTGTTTCACAGTTCATATTACAGGCTTCTACGGTGTGTAGAAGGGATTTACGGGTTAAAGCTTCGATAAAGGACCCATGCCTACAGAGGAACGGTTTGGATTTAAAATGAGTTTGAAAATCGGGTCACTGTCACATTTAACCGCTGGCGGGATGCACACAGCGGGACAGTGAGTTCTGTGTTGTATTGTATACTGGAGATCCTCGATGTGGCGAGCCTGCTCTCAGTTGCACAGGATGTACCTGCGCCGGCCGGTGTGGCCGAGCGGTTCTAAATGGTTCAAATGGCTCTGAGCACTATGGGACTTAACATCTATGGTCATCAGTCCCCTAGAACTTAGAACTCCTTAAACTTAACTAACCTAAGGACATCACACAACACCCAGTCATCACGAGGCAGAGAAAATCCCTGACCCTGCCGGGAATCGAACCCGGGAACCCGGGCACGGGAAGCGAGAACGCTACCGCACGACCAAGAGCTACGGACCCGAGCGGTTCTAGGCGCTTCAGTCAGGAACCGCGCGACCGCTACGGTCGCAAGTTCGAATCCTGCCTCGGGCACGGATGTCTGTGATGTCCTTAGGTTAGTTAGGTTTAAGTAGTTCTCAGTTCTAGGCGACTAATGACCTCAGATGTTAAGGCCCATAGTGCTCAGAGCCATTTGAACCAATTTTGATGTACCTGCGAAGCGCGCTTTCATATACACGGTTCAAAATTGTTGGTATGTGGTGTATACTTCCTGCTGCTATGAGTTCCAGTGCAAGGAGGTCTTCCTCCTACTGTAGAAGAATCTCACGCAGAGGATTCTTCGTGTGCCTCGAAAAAATTAAAAGTCTGGAGGAGATAAATCCGGCGTCCGTTGTGGCCAACCTGTTGGTCCACCTAGACCTTTTCACGTTTTATCCTCTGTTTCGTTGAAATGTTTGCGGGTGATACGTGGAGACTGCGCAGATGCGCTATCATCACTTAATAAAAGCAAGTCTTCCGGCCCAGATTGTACACCGATTAGGTTCCTTTCGGAGACTGCTCATGCAATAGCTCCGTATTTAACAATCATATACAAACGCTAGCTCGTCAAAGATCCGTACCTAAAGACTCGAGAGTTGCACAGGGCTCGGAAATACTCAAGAAAGGCAATAGGAGTAATACAATAAATTACTGGCTCATATCACTAATGTCGATGGGCAGCAGGAATTTGGAACATATATTCTGTCCGAAAATTATTAATTCCCTCAAAAACAACGGTCTATCGACACACAGTCAACATCGATCTAGGGAACATTGCACTTGTGAAACACATCTAGCTCTTTACTCACACGAAGCGTTGACTGCTATCAACAAGGAATTCAGACTGCTTCCGGATTTTTTGATTTCAAGAAGGCTTTTGACACATTATCTCATAAACGGCTTCTAATCAAATTGCGTGCTTCTGAACTATCGTCTCAGTTATGTTACTGGATTCGTGTTTTCCTGTACGCCAGGTCGCAGAACTGTCTTAGAGTCACCAAGTAACATAGAAATGGTTTGTCGCATTCCCCAAGGTAGCGTTATAGGACCTGTGTTGTTCCTTACCGTTATAGACGTTCTGGGAGACAATCTGAGCAGCCGTCTTACGCTGTTTGCAAATAGTGCTGTCGTTTATCATACAGTAAAGTCAGGAGAACATCAAAATCCATTGCAAACGATTATGATAAGGTACATGTATGCTGAGAAAATAATGAAAAATATGAGGTTATGCACATGAATACTGAAAGAATTGCGTTGAAATTCCGTTAGATGATAAATTAATCAAATCTAAAAGCCATAAATTCAACTAAATACCTATTAATTACCATTACTTAATTTGGAGCAATACACAGAAAATGTTGTGGGAAAGGCGAATCAAATACTGCGTTTTATTGCCATAACACTTAAACCATGCAACAGGTCGACATTACACTACGCTTGTCCATGTTGCGTTTTGGGTTACTGCTGCGGGATTAGCGATGTAAATTGAGAAACTTTAAAGAAGGGCAGCACGTTTAGTATTATTGAGAAATGCGGAGTGAGTATCACAGGTATGGTACAGGATTTAGGATGGAAATCACGAAAACAAAGGCGTCTTCGTTATGGCTGGATCTTCTTATGAAATTCCAATCACTAACTTTCTCCTCATAAAATCCGATGAAATTCTGGTCGTATGGAAAGTACACAAGCGGCAAGACGCAGTCAATACCTTCGCTGCGCAGTGCTCATGGTACTGTTACCGACGACTGTGACGCTAAAGCGGAGTTATTGAACGCAGTTTTCCGAAATTTCTTCACCAGGGAAGACGAATGGAATATTCCAGAATTTGAAACACGAACAGCTGCTAGCATGAGTTTCTTAGAAGTAGATACCTTAGGGTTTGCGAAGCAACTCAAACCGCTTGATACGG
This sequence comes from Schistocerca cancellata, assembly GCF_023864275.1. Lineage (NCBI taxonomy): Eukaryota > Metazoa > Arthropoda > Insecta > Orthoptera > Acrididae > Schistocerca > Schistocerca cancellata. Next base: position 230,381,628 of record NC_064634.1, read on the forward strand.
GCAAGTGTTCAGGTCCAGATTGTATACCGATTAGGTTCCTTTCAGGTTACGCTGATACAATAGCTCCCTACATAGCAATCATATACAACCGCTCGCTCACCGATAGATCTGTACCTACAGATTGGAAAATTGCGCAGGTCGCAGGGTAGTAGGAGTAATCTATCGAACTACAGACCTATATCATTGACGTCGGTTTACAGTAGGGTTTTGGAGCATATACTGCATTCAAACGTTATGAATCACCTCGAAGGGAACGATCTATTGATATGTAATCAGCATGGTTTCAGAAAACATCGTTTTTGTGTCTTTATTCGCACGAAATAATGGCCGCTATCGACAGGGGATCTCAAGTTGATTCCGTATTTCTAGATTTCCGGAAAGCTTTTGACACCGTTCCTCATAAGCGACTTCTAATCAAGCTGCGGGCCTATGGGGTATCGTCTCAGTTGTGCGACTGGATTCGTGGTTTCCTGTCGGGAAGGTCGCAGTTCGTAGTAATAGACGGCAAATCATCGAGTGAAACTGAAGTGATATCAGGTGTTCCCCAGGGAAGCGTCCTGGGACCTCTGCTGTTCCTGATCTATATAAGTGACCTGGGTGACAATCTGAGCAGTTCTCTTAGATTGTTCGCAGATGATGCTGTAATTTACCGTCTAGTAAGGTCATCTGAGGTGATCCACATGAGTTACAAAAGAAATCCGTTGGAATTCGATTACTCGATAAATAGTAAAATTCTAAAGGCTGTCAATTCAACTAAGTACCTGGGTGTTAAAATTACGAACAACTTCAGTTGGAAAGACCACATAAATAGTATTGTGGGGAAGGCAAGCCAAAGATTGCGTTTCATTGGCAGGACACTTAGAAGATGCAACAAGTCCACTAAAGAGACAGCTTACACTACACTCGTTCGTCCTCTGTTAGAATATTGCTGCGCGATGCGGGATCCTTACCAGGTGGGATTGACGGAGGACATCGACAGTGTGCAAAAAAGGGCAGCGCGTTTTGTATTATCACGTAATAGGGGAGAGAGTGTGGCAGATATGATACGCGAATTAGGGTGGAAGTCATTAAAGCAAAGACGTTTTCCATCGCGGCGAGATCTATTTATGAAATTCCCGTCACCAACTTTCTCTTCCGAATGCGAAAATATTTTGTTGAGCCCAACCTACATAGGTATGAATGATCATCAAAATAAAATAAGAGAAATCAGAGCTCGAACAGAAAGGTTTAGGTGTTCGTTTTTCCTGCGCGCTGTTCGGGAGTGGAATGGTAGGGAGATGAACTTTCTGCCAAGCACGTAAATGTGAATTGCAGAGTAATCATTTAGATGTAGATGTAGAACTAGATGTAGATGTAGAAGCGATAATATTTCTCTGAAGCCAATCTACATAAATAAGGAAAATTAAAACTCCCGCGGAAAGACGTACGTGTTCGTTCTTCCGTACGCAATTCGGGAGTGGAAGGCACTAATTTCATTTGCAGGGTAGATGTAGATATAGATGAAAAAGATATGCTGATGGAGTTTCTGGTATGTTTCTAACTACGAAACATAATTCCTTTTTTTCTTCTCTCGTTTTTCTTCTGCTTTATTTACTCAGCACACATATCTCCGACGGTTTAGAATATTTGTTGTTCTCTTGTAGAATATGATATATTAATTCTGCGTGAATCTCTTTTAATTGCGTATGCAAAAGCATCGATGTATGTTTGATTTTCTCGTTGGAACGCTTTTGTGAAAAGTTCTGTGTGGAAACAAATGTAATATGCAGCGCTGTTTTATGAACTGTGATCCGAGAGCGATATCGATCGGTGGCAGTCGAACAGTCGAACAGCTTGCTAGCGTTTGTTGCGTAGTCGTGCTATGCAGAAGCACCCGAAAATTTATGTCCACGTTCTTATTTCTTTGCTGACGGTATAAACTAAATTTCGACATGGACGTTCTGAAACATAATGTTAGACCGTGGATATTGTGAGCTTGGATAGACTGTGATTTTAGTGATTAGAACCGAAATATTTTGCACACAACAGATTTGTACGAAGTAACGTAGTTTCAACATAATATTTTGTAGGTCGCTTAATGAGCTGTCAACTGCTCTGAAACATTAACTATCTCCGTGTAGAGTTATGCACTGTTTGTTACGCTTGGTACTGTGTTCCGCCACAACTGTGGTTGCCGAAAAAGCGGATGGACTGTAACTTGGCGATCGGCCAGTAAAAGTGAATTGTATATTGTTTGAAAACTGTGTACGGGGTGAAACTTCCTGGCAGATTAAAACTTTGTGCCGGACCGAGACTCGAACTCGGGACCTTTGACTTTCGCGGGCATGTGGACCTTAGTCCCGCGAAAGCAAAAGTCCCGAGATCGATTTCGGTCCGGCACACAGTTTTAATCTGTAAAGAGAAGTTTCATGTCAGTGCACACTCCGCTGCAGAGACAAAATCTCATTCTGGAAACACCCCCTAGTCTGTGGCTAAGCCATGTCTCCGCAATATCTTTTCTTCTATGAGTGCTACTTCTGCAAGGTTCGCAGGAGAGCTTCTGTTAAGTTTGGAGGGTAGGAGTCGAGATACTGGCAGAAGTAATGCTGTGAGGACGGGGCGTGAGTAGTGCTTGAGTAGCTCGTTTGGTAGAGCACTTGCCCGCGAAAGGCAAAGGTCCCGAGTTAGAGTCTCGGTCTGGCACACAGTTTTAATCTGGCAGAAAGTCTCATATCAGCGCACACTCCGCTGCAGAGCGAAAATCTCATTCTGGAAAATGGTATATGTTGGAGTCAGGCGAGCTAAGAAACTTTCACGGTAGATACGTTGTGCAGATCTATCACTACGTCTAGCTTCAGCGTAAATTATCAACGTCAACATCATCACTGCGTAGTTTTAAAACGTGTATTCCGCCATCCTGCACTGTCTTGGTCATCCTTACTGCTTAATGACGGACTGGCAAGTAAGCAGAATGCAGAGGCAGTGATTTTATACAGTAACGGACAGACGACGTCGCACGCTCCTTATTTTGTGCCTGTACCCCTAAAATGTATAACAAGAACTAAGGAATATCCTTATATCGATCTAGATCAGACAAATGTATTTGATAAAGCTTTGGCGAGTGGAGTCGGTTTATCATGCAAAATTTCTGCAGAATTATAGTTGACGAGAAAATAATTAGGTACATATATCGGCAAATACAAAACTGGACTGCTCGTGTTACTATTTAACTGTTTCTCGTGACGCATAAGTGCTGTTTCGACGTTTATCTTTGATTTTTAGCTGTGACGCACTCCACCGGAAAATCAGTAATTGTGAGCAAAATAATACTAAAATAAACGTGATTAATACGAAAAACTTACGTAATTACTATAAATCACCAGTTAGTTATGATTTCTTCCACAGTTGGGCCGCATGAGTTCACGCTTATCTTCGTACATTCTTTTCAACCCTAAAAATATTAGAAATTTAGCAGGAGGCGATCGGATGTTTTTTGTTATTTCGGTGGAACACGAAATTTCTGTGCAGTGAACTGCTGGTTCACTACTAGCATAGCGAGTTCTTCTACTCGCTATGCCACTAGTGAGGTGAAACATTAGTTGAAAGTTATCACGTGGTTGATAAATACTTATCTCAACACGTGATTCCAGATGATGCCTTAGTAAAATGAGCAGTCCCATATATTTTGATTATAAGTAGTACGACATGGCTTACGACGTGTATTAGTGCCGTAATAGTCTCCCTGTAAAATGAAATTCTGCATGATATACATAATGGTCGTAGCGCCAAGTAGGAAGATTTATTGCTTAAGAGCCCACGGTAATACTTTGAATGTGATTCATAAGCAAATTCAACAACACAATTTCTCCACACACTTCGTTTACTTAATTGCCTGTAATATTTACTTATCATACCGAAGGTATAGAACAATTACAAAACTGATTTGTCTGACTGATCATAGCTCCCTAAGAATAGTAGTGTGTTTTTCTGAGGGAAACTTCTTCATTCCGGCTACTATTCTAGCTTATTTCACAGCATTATATTTCATTTACACATTAATCATCACTATTTAGTTTTTGCGTTATAGTTGTGATTCTGAAATAGGTCATACGTAATTTGATACTTGTCCCTCGCAGGACTTCCTGAAATCCAGCCACAATGCAGCAAAAAATTGTATGTCTACGAGTAGAGCCAACGTTCCTTCATCGGTGCCTGACCGTTTTCATGATCTACAGAAGTCAAAAGAGGAGTCATTACGCTTGGTTCGTCCTCTCGTGACTTTCTTTACAATGAGGACACGTAAGGACTTGAGATGTTGTGTGGCATGCTGTACACCTCAAGCACCATTGTGTTGCGTGAGACAACACCGGACACTGCCCATATGTCGAGCTAGAGAAGATATGTGAGGCATGGGAATCAACTAACAGTATCTAGATGATATTTAGGAAGCCCATCGGGGCACTGAGAAAATGTAGGTCTGGTAATGAATCGTAGACAGTTAGGAAGTAAAATATTAATGGTTAGTAGCAGAACCGACCGTTGACAGGAAAACAAATTTCTTGTGACCAACGGCTTGAAAGTGAATAAAGATGGCGTGTCACAAGGAACAGAAGAGGGAACACCAAACAGTTAATAAGAGCTGCCCTTTCCCGTACACACACACAAACACACACACACACACACACACACACACACACACACACACAGAAGAGACTGTATTGACTGCCTTATGCTACTTGTTGCTTATTCCCATCCTGTCGCACAGTTGTCTTTATCAGTCCTCTGACTGGTTTCACGCGGCCCACCACGAATTCCTCTCCCTTGCCACCTCTTCATCTCAGAGTAGCAATTGCAACCTACATCCTGGAATTTGACGTGGAGAATGTCACATCTTTGTTCACGTTTTCAGTTTCTCTAGAACATGTGAGCATAATATCTATATCAAATTTAGTCGTCCAAGATTTCAAGTGACTTGACTTAATGTTCGTCCACTCGTAAGACCACATTTCAGAAATTAATCGTTATATTCTATGATTTTTTTTTCTCTTTTGTGTACGGTGGCCAAGTAAATGCACATGGTCCCTTGAATTATATTTTCACATTAAGTATGTTACCATCCACATGAATATTGGTCATTATCTCCTGACGGAAAAACATCACAACCCAAAAGTAATTAATGCAGAACACTTTCGGGAACACATTTGTCTAGGTAACGTTTTAAGGGATTAATATTGCAAGATCAGAGGTTAATGTAATTGCGAGAGAAGCCATTGCAAATACTGGTACATTAATAACCGATGTAACCAACAAGTAGAAAAAGAGAGAGGGAGAGGGAGAGAGAGGGTTATGTATACGTGCGTATGATAAACATCTTCTCCGTTCAGTCTCTTTCCATCACACCTCCTCTGCGTTACCGCAGATGAGGTGTCACAGATCTCATTTGTACTAAGATTGCAGTACACGCGAGGTGCCTGTTTACTGCACCGCCCTGAGTGGAATGCATAAGTTGTAATAAATCTTCACCAACCTGCAGTCTTCACTAGTTCTGGTCCGCTGCACAGAAAACAGCACCTACGTCATGAGTCCGTTATCTTGAGGCCGTAAGAAAGGCTTTTCGAGGAACTGATATGTGAATAATTAGATTTCCAATAACTTCTTTTATACGGGAAGCCACTCGCTTTTCATTAACAGAACACGAGAAACTGCACAACTACATTATCTTGAGGCCGTAAGAAAGTCTTTCCGAAGAACTGATATGTGAATAATTACATTTACAATAACTTCTTTTATACGGGAAGCCCCTCGCTTTTCATTAGCAGAACACGAGAAACTGCACAACTACAACAAGTAATCACACATTGCTAATAAAGTCTTAATGTGATGCTGCATGCAACATGTCTGTCTTCCGACACTGCCGAGTGAGCTCTCACGTTTACAAACCACATATTAATAATAAAGTCTAATTGATACCGACCGCGGCAAACAACATGTCTGTTCTCCTACACCGCCAAACAACACACTCATTTACAAACCACAACTGCTAATAAGGTTTTAACTGACACTGACCGCGACAGACATGTCTGTCCCCCAACACTGCAAAACCAGCTCTGATCTTACAGCCGAACCACTTTGCCGGCAATTCAAGTTACGCCCGATCCGAAGATAATCGAAGTGCTTCCTCAGCCTTTTCGTGAAGCACTTGTTCATTATTCTGCTGGTTGTTAATACTGTCAAATAATGAGATGGTAGCGCGTTATTGAGTAGACTTTAATTTGACTTGCAAGTAAATACGCTGAATAGTTTGTCTAATATTAATAACAGATGATTCTGTAACTTCCGAACGCAGCAGCCAATCCAGAAGAAAGGCCACAATTTAGGTGGTCATTCTCACAATATCCGTACCTAACAAACCATCTGTCATCTGTACCTCACACCACATTACTCCATCCTCCCACCTCTGCCTTCTCAAACGCTCTAAGAAAAGCTTCTTGTACCTCAACATGGTGGCTGTAAAGCCAGAAATATTTCACCGTCCAAGATTTCAAGTGTCTTTACTTAAAGCTCTACCACTCATCAGACCATGCTTAAGAAATTAATCGCTATATTCTGTCATTTTCATGTCTGTTGTATAAACTGGCAAAGTAAAAGCACATAGTACCTTGAATTATGACAACTTTAAACATAGCTGTGGGCAGCAACCGTGAAAATATTTTTTGTAGTAAAGACAGCCCACTGGTTGCAATAGATTTTATAGTCGAATTAACCATAGGTTTCGACTCCTAAACTAAGGGAGTCTTCATCAGAATTTATATTACCCAAATAAGAGGGATACAAAGTTAGTCATTATTAAGAAAAATAGAATACAGTAATAATTAATATTCGTATATAAAGATGTACTTCATATCTAGTTAAAAATTTAAGATTGCCGCTAAGGACTGTTTGTGTATACTGAAACAGGTGGAATTTATACAATGAGTGAAATTCAAATAAGATTTTACATAATTGGGGACAAGTCCCATTTTTTCACAACGTTTGTTAAATTCTATAGCCATACCTGTGTCCAGGATTTTCTTTGCTTTTTTTTTTTTTTTAATAAACCTTAAATTATTTTTTCACATTAAGTATTTTACCCTCTACATGAATATTTATCATCTTCTACTGACGGAGAAAACATCACAACCCACAAAATAATTAATGTGGAGTAATTTTGGAAATACATTTGCTTAGGTAACGTATTAAGAGATTAACATTGCAAGATCACAGGTTAACGTAAGTGAAATATAAGCCATTGCAAACGTGAAATCCTGATACATTCATAACCGGTACAGCCGCCAGAATGTTGACTGTAAGTGTGGTAAGCATGTGTGCATTGTGTTGTACAGGTGCCGAGTGTCACTTTGTTGGACAGAATTCCTAGCCTGTTGCACCTGATCAGGCAGTACAGGGTCAGTTAATACTGTTTGTGGATGACGTTGGTATTGTGATCCGATGATGTCCAATATTAGCTCGATGAGAGCCAGATCTGGTGATCGAGCAGGCCAAGGCAACATGTCTGCGCTCTGTAGAGCATGATGGTTTCAACAGCGGCATGTGGACGAGCGTTATCTTGTTAGAAAACTCCTCCTGGAATGCCGCTCATGGCTGGCATCACCAGATCGATGTACAGTTTTGCAGACAGTGTCCCTGGCATGACCACGAGAGAAATCCTGCTGTCATACGAAATCGCATCCTAGACCAAACCTCCAGGTGTAAGTCTAGCGAGTCTAGCACGCAGACAGGTCGGCTGCAGGACCTCAACTGCCCTCCATCGAACCAACACAAGGACTTCACTGGGACCACGATAGAAGCAGCTTTCATCAGAAAACCCAACAGACCTTCACTCCTCTGTACAATGAGCTGTCGCGTGACACTACTGAAGTCAGCGAAATTCACGTTACTGGGCGTCTGGCTCGGAGTTGTCCTTGAAAAAACCGATTTCTAACCGTCTATTGTGTATTGTGATGCCAATCGCAGTTCGTATTGCTGTTGCAGAAGCACTAAAATACGCCAGAGCCATACACCGAAACCATTGTAATCCCTGTGGCCGTCGGATCCCGGTCTTCTTACGACCATATATACTTACGACCATCGCTCACAACTGTCATGTACAGTGGCTATTTTGCTTCCAAGTCTTTCTGCAGTTCCCGAGAATGAGCATCCAGCTTCTGATAGCCCTATTGTGCGACCTCGCTGAAACGCAGCGAGGTGCTAATAACTGCGTCTTTGTCTCCTTCAAGGCGTTCTCGACTAACTCACGAAGCCCAATCTCAAAGGCAACAAACGACTACGACAGTTAGAGCTTGTGTTTAGAGCAAACATGATTTGCATTCTCATAGTGCAGATACCAGCACCACTCTTATGTGACTTACGCGGAGCTGAACTGTCATCTTGTATCAGATGTACACTACTGGCCATTAAAATTGCTACACCACGAAGATGACGTGCTACAGACGCTAAATTTAACCGACGGGAAGAAGATGCTGTGTTATGCAAATGATTAGCTTTTCAGAGCATTCACACAAGGTTGGCGCCGGTGGAGACACCTGCAACGTGCTCACATGAGGAAAGTTTCAAACCAATTTATCATACACAAACAGCAGTTGACCAGCGTTTCCTGGTGAAACGTTGTTGTGATGCCTTGTGTAAGGAGGAGAAATGCGTACCATCACGTATCCGTCTTTGATAAAGGTCGGATTGTAGCCTATTGCGATTGCGGTTTATCGTATCGCGACATTGCTGCTCGCGTTGGACGAGTACCAATGACTGTTAGCAGAATATGGAACCGGTGGGTTCTGGAGGGTAATACGGAACGCCGTGCTGGGTCCCAACGGCCTCGTATCAAGAGCAGTCGAAATGACTGGCATCTCATTCGCATGACTGTAACGGATCCTGCAGCCACGTCTCGATCCCTGAGTCAACAGATGGCGACGTTTGCAAGACAACAACCATCTGCACGAACAGTTCGACGAAGTTTGAAGCAGCATGGACTATCAGCTCGGAGAGTGTACTCAACGACGACCTGGGTGCACGAATTGCAAAACTTCATTTTTTCGGATGTCTGCAGGTTCTGTTTACAACATCATGATGGACGCATCCGTCTTTGGCGACATCGCGGTGAAGGCACATTGGAAGCGTGTGTTCCTCATCGCCATACTGGCGTATCACCCGGTGTGATGGTATGGGATGCCATTGGTTACACGTCTCGGTCACCTCTTCTTCGCATCGACGGCACTTTGAACAGTGGACGTTACATTTCAGGTGTGTTACGACCCGTGGCCCTACCCTTCTTTCGATCCCTGCGAAACCCTACATTTCAGCAGGATAATACACGACCGCATGTTGCAGGTCTTGTACGGGCCTTTCTGGATACAGAAAATGTTCGCCTGCTGCCCTGGCCAGCACATTCTCCCGATCTCCATTCACCAAATAAAAACATCTGGTCAATGGTGGCCGAGCAACTGACTCGTCACAATACGCCAGTGTCCACTCTTGATGAACTGTGACGGCCAGAGGTGGTTGTTCTGGGTACTGATTTCTCAGGATCTATGCACCCAAATTGCGTGAAAATGTAATCACATGTCAGTTCTAGTATAATATATTTGTCCAATGAATACCCGTTTATCATCTCCATTTCTTCTTGGTTTAGCAATTTTAATGGCGATTAGTGTAGAAAGACCCCTACCAACTTTCGTTTATTCCAAAAAACTCCATCTTTGTCTCGCTATTTTTGTTTTTCTGTCAGTGTGTTACATATAAGCATAGATGGAATCCTACGAAGTTATTACACAGTCGTATGGTCAGCGTTTCATGAATCTTTTTACGCGTTCCGAACCTCCATATTGTTCACCGAAGAAGAACATTTACAGATCGTGTGCCATTTTCTTTTATGTTCCAGAGGAGACGGACTCATATAGATCATTTGTAGTACTACACAAGCCCTGCGCCTTTCAGTTTTTATAGAGAGCACATTGTTCTCATGTGGGTGCGATCTAGATGCTTGTAAAACAATAAACTGGTAGCCAAGATCGCAGGAATTCTTTTTATCTATGATTACCGGTTTCGGCGAAACTAAAGCCGCCTTCATCGGTTCTTAGGACATATTTCAGATTATTAGCAGAGGTGGGGCTTTGGCGACAAAAACACTCGAGAGATACAGGTGTAAATACTTGAACAGTCAAGATAGCTAATTATAAATTTATTTTAGATTACTAGTTTCGGTAAATCTGAGTTGTCATAGTTGGGTCTGTAAAAAATGGATGTAATTCAAATGCTCAAGAAATCGATGTAATTCATCCATCCCGTGCCGCCATACCACAAATATGTCGTCCACGTACCTCCAGAAGACCGTTGACTTAAAACTTGCTGAGTCCAGTGCCTTGTCCTCGAATTACATCGATTTCTTGAGGATCTGAATTCCATCAATGATAGAATCAAATTTACTACTGAAATAGAGAAAGACGACTGTCTCTCCTTTTTGGATGTTGTCGTTCACCGTAAAATTCATGGCACATTAGGACATGCCGTATATTGGAAATCAACACACAGAAATCTATATCATCATGCCAGTCGCTGCAATCACCCTTCACAGACCATAGGTGCCCTTAAAGCCTTAGTGCATAAGGCGCATTGTATATCCGATAAAGACAATTTGCAAGAAGAGCTCACATACCACAAGAGCATTTTTAGGTCGAATGGATTTTCTCCGCAACAAATTAATAGAGCATTCAATGCAAAACCTACAATGCAGATATGTGATGGGGAAGAAGATTGTAATTCCTTCAGATGTAGTGGGTTTTTGCCCTATGTGGATGTTCTTTCCTCAAAGATAGGCCGTTTTCTTGAGAAACACTGTGTTAAGGTGATCTTTCAGCAATTTTACTCGACTCTGAGAAGGACGATTTACAGCTTCGCAAAGCGGGTGTGTATCAGATTCTTTGCGGAAATTGTGAACACGCACCGTTCATGAAAAGTGTGTGGAGTACCGTAGATACACACGCTTATTAAAGCCAGACGAGTCTGATGTGGCCGAACATTGTATTGATACACCTCATTCCATGAATTATAGTGATGTGAAGATTTTTAAATCTACCTCTCCCTTTTGGGAATCTGTCTTCAAGGAAGTTATAGAGATTAGATTAGCAAATAATTTAATAAATAGAGATAATGGGTTTAATTTAGTCAGAGCTTGAAATCCAGCTCTTGGTGTATTTAAACTGCATAGAAGTCGCCTTGGTGTCACCGCCGCCTATCATACATCGATAAACTAATCGAATATCTGTACGCTTTCTCAACAGGCGGCGCATGTATAAGCGTATTTCTTTGCCACCGACCAGCATCTATGAACCGCATGCGCAGTACCGCCGCGGTGGAGCATATAAGGCCGCGCTTGGCGTCATGTCTTCAGCCTCCCCCCCCCCTCCAAATTCTGTAAGTCCCTCCAGATCCTCGAACGCCATGCACTCCACCTCGCCTTCCGTATATGCCTCCCGTCCCCCACGCGGATCCTCTACGACCTCATCTCTTTCCCGCATCTGCTGCTATTCCTCGAACATATCCGCATACTCTACACCATCGCCGCCTTGATCCCCCTTGTCCCTTGGTTGCTCCTCTCCTCTCCAACCCCCAACCTCTGCCACACCTTCACTGTTGTGTCTTTCCTACCCTCCATCTCTCACCCTTCATCTCCTTTCCCAAGGTGGCTTCCATCAACTCCCCCTCCCAGATGATGCCCTCTCCCCCTCCATTTATCCCACCTTTCCTCTGTCCTTTCCCTGGGCTCCCTCTTCCCCCCATTCCATCCTGTTTTTTCCCCGCTTACCCCCTCTCTGCCGCCCTTCTCCCCCTCTCCAAACGAGTCCTTTTGCATTCCCCTCCTGTGTCTTTCCCCACTCCCTCTCGCGTCTGCCTAGCCGCCCCCCCCCTTTCTTATGGGTCCTCGTACTGCGTTAGCTCCTTCCCCCTCCCCCACTTCGTTTTTCCTCTCTGTCCCCCCTTTTCTTTCCCCTCATCTGTCCAGGTTTCCCCCCTCTGCCCTCAGCTGTGGTGTGTCATATTTGTGCCAACTTTTTACTGCAGTGTTCAAGCGAGTATACAGTGTTTTGCGTCTTTCCAAAGAGTTGCGAACAGAAATCATGCTATCGGTGGGTGTGATTTTTATATCTCTTGCCAACAGAAACCAGACTGTCGCCATGTTTTTTAATTATCTGTCTATTATTTTACCTGTCTGCTTCCTATGTATTTTATTAGCATCACCATTCCTTTGTTTTAAGTCCACAGTTTTCCGCCGTTTTACCATCTGAGTCGCCGATTTTATCTCCTGCTTTTATAATTTATTATCTTCGTTTTTTAAACAAATTATGTAGGCTGAAAAGCGGCATACTAAGCTGCTGCCAACCCTAAACTCAATAAAGAAAGAAAAAAAACTTGTTGTCTGTCTTGTGACTCACTCTGAGGATGGCCGGACGATATGCGGCCGAAATACCAGTGGAGGAAATTTTACTTGCGAGGCTGCATTCCCGAAATTTAATGGACTATTCATTACGCCGTCAGAAGTTGAAAATACACAAAAGGATAATGGTCGTAGTGAAGCAGCTAATACGTGTATCTGGTATACATATTAAATGAGAGTGCTCTGGTCAGCATAGCAGAACAGGGCAGCATTTTCATTTCCGTGCTATAATTAATCATGTTTACAAACTGTTTTAGTGAAGCATTTCGTTGCAAACAGATGCACGTGTTGTTTCATCGTGCTACATTTTCTTCCCTTTTTTTCGAAAACAGTTTAATTTTGTTTAACTCAATACGGTGTTTCATTAAAATCAAGGTACGGAAGTATAAATAGTCGTCCATGAGAGTTATGTTCAACTACACACGTAAGCCCGCCTGTAAAGTTTCAACATACGAGGGCCATTCGGAAAGTAAGGTCCGATCGAGAGAGAAATGGGAACCGCAATGAGAATCCTATGAAGCTTTGCACATATGTGTTGGGCAGTGTCTCAAGTATACCTGTCGATCGCGTCACGTCGCTCTATTAAGTTCCGAACGCACAGTGAGCACGTAGGGATGAGTAGTATATAGTGTCTCCCTTCTTTTACGAAAGCCTGGTGAAAGATTTCGCCTGATGTTACAGAGCACACATAACATAACTGCCATGCGTATCCTTCTTCATGCCAATTCTCGGCCGCATTCTGTACGAGCGTTGAGGAAGCTTCTGCAGCGTTTTCGATGGGAAAGTTTGATCACCCTCAATACAGACTCAAATGTGTCTCCCTCTGGGTATCATCTCTACTCACACGAACCGCTGCCTATGAAGAAACATTTTGGCACAGACAACGAGCTGTAGACGAGCATAGAGAATTGGCGGGAAGCACTGGCGGCTCCCTCCTGTGAGAAAAGTATTTGGGAGTTCGTACAATTCTACGACAAATTTCTAATTCTGAACAGCGACTGGGTAGAGAAGTAACTTGAGGGTGTAGCTAACTGTTGCAAATAAAATATATTTTTTTCAGTGGTTTACATTTTGCGACCGATCGGACCTTACTTTCCGAATAGTCCTCGTATATGCACATGTAGCAGCACAAGTTACATATAAAAAATAGAATCAAATTACCATGACAGTCTACTGCTATTGCAACTAGCGGACACACATACAGCTGGTAAATGTATTCTATTTCTTGATTGCTAGAGTATGTTGAAGTACTGAAAGCCACTTTCTTCCCCAGGCAGCGTCTACGAAGGTAAACGCAACATATCGAAGTTACAAAGACTGGTATGTGTCGCACAGTTGAAATCAGACCGCTTTATTGGGAAGCTCAGTAATAGTACCTATTTGCTTAAAATCACGAAATGTTATAAATAAAATTCACCACTCATTCATGGTCACTACAGTGCTTCTCTGCTCAGTGTTGTCTCATCGACAAAGGTAGGAATAACTAGAGAGGAAACGCTATTGTCACGACAATCTCTTTCGATTCGGAAATATGAGCCGCGCTCTCAAGGAAGTCCATGCACTGCACGTTATTCCCTTTTAGGACTAACGGAAGCTAATTCGCATGCATTTCTTCATACAGCTGTTAAAATCCATGCATTCAAAAAACACGACATTCGTTGTGATCGGTTACGACCACTGGTATTTTAAAGCGGGAGATTGTCTTCGAGTTTATTGTAGAACTTTCCGTGTCAGCATCGAACACTTGCCATTGTGTTACATGTCGTGCTTCCTCGCTGATAGATCCCTCCTCAGCAGGTAAAACGGCAATCGTATATGTGTTATCGGCAAAATCTGATATTACGATGACTTAGTTTCGCCTAGGTCAAACTCATTCATCCTATTACCGATACGGTAAAATAGTTTAGCTTAGGTGGAATCCGTTTAACCTAGTTAGAATTTACATACCGTAGGATAAACTGGTACGTCCTAGTCTGAACTAATTTCACAGAGTTTGCATTTTCTATAAGCTTTCAAAGTAAACTAAATAAAGGAATAGAAATAAGTCAATACGACGCATTAAAGTTATTTCTTAACTAATCAATAATTTCACATCTATGACAAGATCAATTTACATATATCCATCCAAACAAATCATCTTATCTGCAAATTGCTTATTTACTTATTTTTAAAAAGTTTACTTTTGGTGGCACTTAGAATTGCAGAGTACTTTGTTTTTCTTATAATTGTATTTTTTTATTGTACAATTTTTCACGCAACTGCATTTCACGAAGCATTGCTCTGATCCAACAAAATGTTTTATGGCTCCAGTCTTTGAAGATATTTCAATATCCTGGTTAATATCTCCCAATCTAAAAACTTATTAATGCAGACGTCGAAATCAGTTCCAAAAAATAAACAGGAAGTAAAAACAAATACTTTTTAATATTATACTACAAAAAATTATGGAACATTTTAATTATACCTGCAAGAATGTTGCAGAAGCACGCCATGTTTGGTGCCAACTTTGCATGGGCCCTCATCAGTCTTTTGAAGTATTACTCTAACAGTGTTCCGAAGCTTTGCAAAAACTGACATAATGTCTTATGTGATAACAGCAATCAGTGATTTTATAATGTTACTTAAAATTGCAATCAAGACGGATTTTAAGTAACATTGAAGTGTTCCGAAGGTCACATCTGCCTCTATCTACATCTGGAATAGGTATGGTTACGTTGTCTCCAATGTCAGCTAGTGGATGGGATTTGTCACAGGAAGCTTTCATTCTTTTGCCTTGTATTTCAAATTTTCTATCGAAATTTTCCCAACATTTTGAATGTCGTTTGTGTCAATTTTCACAACTTAATCATCGTCAATGTCTTCGTACTGTTCAGTATTGCTGTCTCCAGTGATTCACTTCTTTAGGTCATCTTCATCCTGAATATTATTCATGGTTTCTTGAGGCAACGAGGAAGTAGAAAGTCCTGCTATAGGTTCGAATCGAATGACGCTTCTTAAGGTGATTGTTTCAAGCCAGAGTGGTAAGCTCGATTTTTGATGAATTGGACATACCTTAATCCTTCCGACCACTTCGTCGAATAGTTGTCCTTTAACCAAGATCTCATCATATTTTCAAAGTCTTTGTTAGCATGTTCAACAGAACCCTGACTTTGACTGTGTCTTGGTTTTCCATGCACAATTTTCCGTTCTGACAGAGCTTTGCGAGTTCACTTCCAACATTGTTGACAAATTCTCTGCCATTATCAGGCTGAAGAGTGCACGGTGCCCCTACAGTTAGGAATATGTCTTTCAAATTATAAGCCACTTCTTCAGCCCTCTTTGATGTTAAAGCACGAAAGAGAACAAATTTTGTGAGATTACCTTGCTAAACTAGAATGAATTTCGTATTCCCCTCTGGTTGTGTATGGAAATGAATCAAAACGACTTCGCATTTGCTATTCATTTTCGAATGGAGAACTGGCTTTGAAACTAGCCCTCTTTTTTTGTCTTCTTTTGTTGAAAAACATCACACATTGATAAATAGAGGCATATCATTTCATTTGTTAGATGCGCAAGTCGCCGAAGTGGCGTAAAATCGAAAGACTTGCACCCGGCGAACGGTGTACCCAACGGGAGGCCGTAGCCACATAATTCCGTTGTAATATTGGCATTTTTTTTAATGTCTCGGCTAACATATTATCGCGACGATCATGACCCACAGCTACATGAGCTGCGTCAATCACATCATAATGATCATCAGCTGGAAGAAAGTATTTTATATTCTCTTCGCAACTGCAGTGAGTTTTTTCACATCATCAATTTTCAAAACAGCAAATCGTTTCCATCTTCCTTTTTGTAATGATGTTCTCTTTTCCAACTTTTCCGCGTCTTCTACTTGTTTAACCACATCCGTATATTCGTCTACTGATAACACATTATAATGAGAAGCCTTTTTGGTTTCACTCTGCAAAATTTCCTCCAGAAACTTTTCTCTCCACAGCTTTTGATTGGCTTGTATATTACACGAAGGCTCATTCATGATGAAACGCCTCACAATAATTATACTATAATTATAATAAACTCTTTTAAACGCAACTAGCAACTTAACAAGCATACTCGCCGATGCAAAATACCATTCAAAACAAAGAAACGTGCGAGCGAATAGCTGTTGAGAGGCGCCAGGGGCAAGACAGAGATGATTCGGGGATTCCCCGTTCGTACGGTGGCATTCCGATTAGACAAAATTAGTTCTGACTAGACATTTAAATTCTAACTAGAATAAGCCGATTCGAACTAGGCTAAACTGTTTTATTCTATCGGTAACACGATGGACAAGTTTGACTTAAGCGAAACCAGTTCATCCCTAAAGTCGAGTTTGGCCGGTAACATATGCAAGTAACATTCTTTTCACGTTGCTTCTTTAATGATCTGAAAGGCAATAATAACAGCATACATTTTGCAGACGGTCAGTTACGTAGAATGAAGTTGTATCTTAAAAACGTTGCACAGGTGTCGAAAGCGGGGAAAAAAATTCCCAAATTGCTTCAAAGTTCATGTAGGTACACTACTGCCCGTTAAAATTGCTACACCAAGAAGAAATGCAGATAATAAACGGGTAATTATTGGACCAATATATTATACTACAACTGACATGTGATTACATTTTCACGCAATTTGGGTGCATAGATCCTGAGAAATCGGTACCCAGAACAACCACTTCTGGCCGTAATAACGGCCTTGATACGCCTGGGAATTGAGTCGAACACAGCTTGGATGGCGTGTACAGGTACAGCTGCCCATGCAGCTTCAACACGATACCACAGTTCATCAAGAGTAGTGACTGGCTTATGGTGACGAGCCAGTTGCCTGGCCATCATTGACCAGACGTTTTCAATTGGTGACAGAGCTGGAGAATGTGCTAGCCAGGGCAGCAGTCGAACATTTTCTGTATCCAGAATGGCCCGCACAGGACCTGCAACATACGGTCGTACATTATCCTGCTGAAATGTGGGGTTTTGCAGGTATCGAATGAAGTCGTAACAAATCTGACATGTACGGTCCACTGTTCAAAGTGCTGTCAATGCGAAGAACAGGTCACCGAGACTTGTAAACAATGGCACCCCATACCATGACGTCGGGTGATACGCCAGTATGTCGATGACGAATACACGCTTCCAATGTGCGTTCACCGCGGTGTCGCCAAACATGACCATCATCATGCTGTAAACAGAACCTGCATTCATCCGAAAAAATGACGTTTTGCCATCCGTGCACCAAGGTCCATCGTTCAGTACACCATCGCAGGAGCTCCTATCTGTGATGCAGCGTCAAGGGTAACCACAGCCACGGTCTCCGAGCTGACAGACCATGCTACTGGAAACGTCGTCGAACTGTTCGTGCAGATGGTTGTTGTCTTGCAAACGTCCCCATTTGTTGATAAACGGAAATCGCGATAGGCTACAGTCCGACCTTTATCAAAGTCGGAAACGTGATGGTAAGCATTTCTCCTCCTTACACGAGGCATCACAACAACGTTTCACCAGGCAACCCCGCTCAACTGCTGTTTGTGTATGAGGAATCGGTTGGAAACTTTCCTCATGTCAGCTCGTTGTAGGTGTCGCCACCGGCGCCAACCTTGTGTGAATGCTCTGAAAAGCTCATCATTTGCGTATCACAGCATCTTCTTCCTGCAGATTAAATTTCGCGTCTGTAGCACGTCATCTTGGTGGTGTAGCAATTTTAAAGACAGGTCGTGTAGCTGTGGTTGGGCGTTCGTGGCTCCACTTCTCAGCCCCATCAGCAGCAGTCGTCTGTTGCAGCTTAGAAGCTCTGAGGTGTCCCTGGCAAATTTGTTACTCAGGTGACATTTAGTGTCTAGTACATTTCGAAATCACTGAGCTTATGGAACGACTCCGTTCCATTGTTACTAGTTCTCTAGTGACAACACAATGCTCGCAGCCTAATTTTATATTGCCGGTTTCACCTCTAGTGGCATATAGTTTTCAATTCCGCATTATACAGGGTGGATCACTAAGTATTGCCACCTATAATACCTCCGAAAGTGTGATAGTAGCTGAAAAGTCTGTGGGACAAATGTTGCATGGGACAACTGGGGCCATAACATGACGTTATTCTTTTATTGTAGGATGGGGTGCATCAGAGAAAGGAAGGTCAACCTTCCTTATTTTTTTTTTAATGGGATGTCATAGTTTGGTTCTTACATTCTGATACCGGCTATCGAGACGAATCCAATTATGCGTAACAGTAAGGTCTTTGAAGGTCAACGAAGGTAAAAAAAGGTGGCATGAACGTCCAATTACAAGTGTTCAAAGTGATGACCATAGGTATCAATGCAGTACTGCGACCTTCTTATAATGGTGTGAGTGGTATTCCCTATCACTTCAAAGCACACGCTCTGACAATTCTCTCTCGAATTTCGTGCAAATGCCTATTACAGTAGTACATGTTTAAATGCCAACTAGCTCTGCACATTGCGAAGTAATTGAAGAAATATATAATGAAATAAAAGAAATTATTCAGATAGTGAAGGGAGACGAAAATTTAATAGCCATGGGTGACTGGAATTCGGTGGTAGAAAAGGGAGAGATGGAAACGTAGTAGGTGAATATGGATTGGGGCTAAGAAATGAAAGAGGAAGCCGCCTGATAGAATTTTGCACAGAGCACAACTTAATCTTAGCTAACAGTTGGTTCAAGAATCATAAAAGAAGGTTGTATACATGGAAGAAGCCTGGAGATACTGACAGGTTTCAGATAGATTACATAATGGTAAGACAGAGTTTTACGAATTAGGTTTTAAATTGTAAGACATTTCCAGGGGCAGATGTGGACTCTGATCACAATATATTGGTTATGAACTGTAGATTAAAACTGAAGAAACTGCAAAAAGGTGGGAATTTAAGGAGATGGGACCTGGATAAACTGAAAGAACCAGGGGTTGTACAGAGTTTCAGGGAGAGCATAAGGGAACAATTGACATGCATGGGGGAAAGAAAAACAGTAGAAGAAGAATTGGTAGGTTTGAGAGATGAAGTAGGGAAGGCAGCAGAGGACATAGCAGGTAAAAAGACGAGGGTTAGTAGAAATCCTTGGGTAACAGAAGAAATATTGAATTTATTTGATGAAAGGAGAAAATATATAAATAGCAGTAAATGAAGAAGGCAAAAAGGAATACAAACGTCTCAAAAACAAGATCGACAGGAAGTGCAAAATGGCTAAGCAGGAATGGCTAGAGGACAAATCTAAGGATGTAGAGGGTTATCTCACTAGGGGTAAAATAGATTCTGCCTACAGGAAAATAAAAGAGACATTTGGAGAACAGAGAACCACTTGTATGAATATCAAGAGCTCAAGTGTAAACCCAGTTCTAAGCAAAGAAGGGAAAGCAGAAAAGTGGAGGGAGTATATACAGGGCCTATACAAGGGCAATGTACTTGAGGACAGTATTATGGAAATGGAAGAGGATAGATGAAGATGAAGTGGGAGATACGATACTGCGTGAAGAGTTTGACAGAGCACTGGAAGACCTGAGTCGAACCAAGGCCCCGGGAGTAGACAACATTCCATTAGAACTACTGACGGCCTTAGGAGAGCCAGTCCTGACAAAACTCTACCATCGGGTGAGCAAGATGTATGAGACAGGCGAAATACCCCCAGACTTCAATAAGCATATAATAGTTCTGATCCCAAAGAAAGCTAGTGCTGACAGATGTGAAAATTACCGAACAATCAGTCTAATAAGTCACGGATGCAAAATACTAACGCGTATTCTCTACTGACGAATGGAAAAACTGGTAGAAGCTGACCTCGGGGAAGATCAGTTTGGATTCCGTAGAAATGTTGGAACACGTGAGGCAATACTGACCCTACGACTTATCTTAGAAGCTAGATTAAGGGAAAGCAAACCTACGTTTCTAGCATTTGTAGACTTAGAGAAAGCTTTTGACAATATTGACTGGAATACTCTCTTTCAGATTCTGAAGGTGGCAGGGATAAAATACAGGGAGCGAAAGGCTATTTACAATTTGTACAGAAACCAGATGGCAGTTATAAGAGTCGAGGGGCACGAAAGGGAAGCAGTGGTTAGGAAGGGAGTGAGGCAGGGTTGTAGCCTATCCCCGACGTTATTCAATGTGTATATTGCGCAAGCGGTGAAGGAAACAAAGAAAAATTCGGAGTAGGTATTAAAATCCATGGAGAAGAAATAAAAACTTTGAGGTTCGCCGATGACATTGTAATTCTGTCAGAGACAGCAAAGGACTTGGAAGAGCAGTTGAACGGAATGGACAGTATCATGATAGGAGGGCACTTAAAGTAGTAAAGGTGTTTTGCTATTTGGGGAGCAAAATAACTGATGATGGTCGAAGTAGAGAGGATATCAAATGTAGACTGGCAATGGCAAAGAAAGCGTTTCTGAAGAAGAGATATTTGTTAACATTGAGTATTGATTTAGGTGTCAGGAAGTCGTTTCTGAAAGTATTTGCATGTAGCGTAGCCATGTATGGAAGTGAAACATGGACGATAACTGGTTTGGACAAGAAGAGAATAGAAGCTTTCGAAATGTGGTGCTACATAAGAATGCTGAAGATTAGATGGGTAGATCATATAACTAATGAGGAGGTATTGAATAGGATTGGGGAGAAGAGAAGTTTGTGGCACAACTTAACTAGAAGAAGTGATCGGTTGGTATGATATGTTCAGAGGCACCAAGGGATCACCAATTTAGTATAGGAGGGCAGCGTGGTGGGTAAAAATCGTAGAGGGAGACCAAGAGATGAATACACTAAACAGATTCAGAAGGATGTGTGTTGCAGTAAGTACTGCGAGATGATGAAGCTTTCACAGGATAAAGTAGCATGGAGAGCTGCATCAAACCAGTCTCAGGACTGAAGACCACAACAACAACAACAGTAAATATTCGCCGAATACGGCGTATCCATCTAACGTACCATTGACAACTAAACACCATTCAACGGTTTCGCAGTACAACACTATTAGGAACGCTAAAATTAGTATCGTCCAATCAAGGGAATTTGAATGATGTATTCCTTCGGAGAACAAGTTGACATGCTTCTCGTTTACGAATAACGCCAACGAAATTCAGTTAGAGCTAGAGACTTATACGCTGAAAGGTATCCTCAACGTACTCAATCTACAAGTCGTACATTCAAAAAGGTTTATGATAAATTCAGAACAACTGAACCTTTAACGCATCGGAAACATACCCGGCAAAGAAAGCTACTAACGAGAATCGGAAATTGGTACTTCTGCCACTGTGGTTCGAGACCCTTGTGTTAGTTCGCGTCAAATCGCAAGGGGATCTGGCATGACCCAAAGTAGCGTTGTTCGTGCTCTACATCGTCATAAATATCATCCTTACGATATCAGTCACTACAAAGAATTAATTGGTACGGACTGTATGCGTCGCATTGAATTCTGTTGATGGGCTCAACTTCAGATACAGAGGGATGACGCATTTATTAATTTGATTTTATTTACTGACAAGGCTACATTCACGAACCATGGAAATGTCAGTCTGCATAACATGCAACTGAAAATCCACGCTGGCTGCGGCAAGTTGCACACCAAAAACCGTGGTCAGTGAATGAGTTGTGTGAGACTCTGGAGACCTCTATATCACCGAAGGATATCTTAATGGTAGGAAGTGCACCATACTCCTTCAAGAAACATTATGTCTGTTATGGGAAGAAATACCTTTAAGAACAAGGAACAATTTGTTATATAAATATGACGGGTGTCCGGTACCTTTTTCGCTGTTGGCTAGAAATGAGTTGGAGGGACAATACCCAAATCGTTGGATTGGACGCGGTGGAGATGTGTCGTGGCCGGCTTGTTCGCCAGACTTGACGCCTCTGGATTTTGTCTTGTGGGGATTAGTAAAAGAGATGTGTACAACGACGTTCGAACTACATCTGAAGATATGCGGGAGAGAATTGTCACAGCATCTGCTTCGATAAGTGCCGAAGTGATAAGAAATACCACTCAATACATGATAAGAAGATTTCAGCACTGCACTTATGCCAATGGTCATCACTTCGAAGATCTTCTGTAAATGCACTTTCATGCCACCTTTGTGACCTTCGTTGAACTTCCAAGACCTTACTGTTACACGTAATTCGATTCGTCTTGATAGCCACTATCAGAAAACAAGTACAAAAGTATACCATCCCTTTAAAAAAAACACACAGCTGACCTTCATATCTCTGAAATGACACCACCTATCAACAAAAAACCAATGTCATATTATGGTCCCCGTTGTCCCATGCAACTTTTGTCCCACAAACTTTTCAGCTCCTCTCATACTTTTGGACTTATTCTTGGTGGCAATAGTTAGCGACTCATCGTGTACAGAGTGTCCGGTTACTTTTAATTAGGTAGCTATTCCTTAAGTTCACGGCAGCCATAAAAAATTGGAGAGTGGATGGGCGTGAAAGGGAAAGAGTGGTTGAGAAGGGAGTGACACAGGGTTGTAACACATCCCCGATGATATTCTATACGTATAGTGAGAAAGCAGTGAAAAAAAAGGAAACTTTCGAGTAGGAATTAAAATCAATAGAGAAGAAGTAAAAACTCGGAGGTGTACCGATGACAATGTAATTCTGCCAGAGAAAGCAAAGAACCTGGAAAACTAGTGTCGGTGTCTTGGAAGGAAGATGAACCTCAACGAAAGCAAAAAGAGGATAATGGAACGTAGTAGAATTAAATCAGGCGATGCTGAGGGAATTACATTAGGAAATGAAGCACTTAAAGTAGTTGATGAGATATGCTTTTTGGGGGGAAAATAACTGATGATGGTCGAAGCAGAGAGAATGTAAAATGTAGGCTGGCTGTAAACAGAACCTGCATTAATCCGAAAAAATGACGTTTTGCCATTCGTGCACTAAGTTTCATCGTTCAGTACACAATCGCAGTGTTTTTCCATGAAAGGTGGAAGAAGATAAATTTGTTGAGTATAGAGATAAGTGTCAGGAAGTCTTCTCTGAAAGTATTTGTATGGGGTGTAGCCATGTATGGAAGTGAAACATGGACGATAAATAGATCAGACAAGATGAGAATAGAAGCTCAAAAATGGTTCAAATGGCTCTAAGCACTATGGGACTTAACATCTGAGGTCATCAGTCCCCTAGACGTAGAACTACCTAAGCCTAATTAACCTAAGGACATCACACACATCTATGCCCGAGGCAGGATTCGAAACTCCGGACTCAAGCTTCTTGAACCGCTTGGCCACAGAGGCCGGATAGAATAGAAGCTTTCTAAATGTGGTGCTATAGACGGTTTCTGAAGATTAGATTGGTATATCATGTAACTAATGAGGAGGTACTGAAAAGAATTGGGGAGAATAGGAATTTGTGGCACAACTTGAATAGAAGAAGGGAGAGATTGGTAGGACATCAAAGGAACACCAATTTACTATTGGAGGCACGCGTGGATGATAAAAATTGTAGAGGGAGGTCAAGAGATGAATACAAGAATACCAGAATAAGCTGATAAAATGCAATAGCTCTCATTAAGAGTTTAAACAATATTGTTCTTGTCTCCGACAAGCTTATGTGCTTCGGTTCTATAGCAGGGAGACTGATCCCCTCCTTCAGACACTCAGCTGCTATTGTCGTCAACCGTCAACTGCCCTAAATCCAGGGAGAATATCGTCTCACATTACATTTGACGTAATCTACCGCACAGATATTTTAAGATTTCCGTGCTATTTTTTGGTACATTTCCTGTTGCCCTTTAATATTTTCCTGTTTCAACTATTTGGGTGTTGTTTCGTCATCATCGTCATTATTTCAACATCATCCACGCGAAAGTCGACGAACTAGAGCCAAGTAAACAGTCTTGCACTAGGTGGTCGAATAACCCCGGGTGAGGTGTCCCGGCTAATAATACCATACGATCAGGTTACGATAACTTTGAGCTACATTTTGCTGCATTACATACGCGCATGTGAACGTTATTATACATAAAAAGTGTATACTGTACTCACCATATGTTTTGGTAAACTATGTATTTACTTACGTGCTAGCTCGTTCAGTTGCGGTATGAAGTTGCGAAACAGCTAAATTTGTTATACTAATAATTATTAATGATATTTTATTTTTAACTGACTCTTATAAATATCCTTACAAGCAAATAAAGTCAGTTAAATAGGATACACAATAAAGTTACTTCGTATATAGCTTACGAACAAACTGAAATCATTTGAGGCTTACTACGAGTTCACTTTTTTCATGTATAAAAAAAATGAAAATTGTCTCATTCGGAGTAAATATTTTAACATAAACACTAAAATGGCCTCATTTTTAAATCATTTTGTTGGTTTTTCCATCTGTTTAATGTTTTTGCCATCTCTTTTCTTTAGATTGTTAATTATCAGACAGCTACATTACATTGGTGAGGCTATTTACGGATCGTTTGTTACTTGTTTTTCAGTGACTTCTAACACACTGTGACATGTGTGGTGCAAATCCATTACCACGTGCTAACGGTGCTCCTTCCATACTCAAGTAAAAACATGACTTGGTCACTAAATGCGGGTAATACAATGAGAAACGTTCTAACATTCTGTATTGTTCCATGTGGTAAATTGTGAGAGGGAGCGAGAACATTTCACTAGCACCGTGGTACTCAGAAACATGTAACGCATGAGCAGTAACAAGTTTTATTACTGAATTGCAGCTTTTGGGTGATATTTTCTCTGCCCATACTATCTCAGCCACTATGTTACCACAGAATATCTGATGATGGAATAACTGAATGCCTAAACTGGTTGCCTCTGAAAACAAATCAGGAATGAAAATATTGCTGTTGGTTTATTTATGTTGTTTGTATCTACATCGGCTTTCGTGTTACAGTCCCTCGTAGTAACGATGGATGAAGGTCCGTCTTTTGTCGTTAAACTCTAGCATATTACATTTTACTTTGAATCTCTAGACACTTAAAAAGATTGTCACTTTCTTTGTAGAAAATAAACTATTAGCAAATAAAACTAGATAGGAAAAATTCGTATACTGCAATAAACTTTAGACGTCGGCCGGTCAGAAGTTAAGATGGTGTAAATATCGTTGCCTCCCAAACTTAGGTCCCTTTGTTCAAAGCAAAAAGTTAGATTCCCGCAACAGAATATTCATTTAGTGCTAGAGAAAGATTTCCAAAAGGAAACAATTATAGAGATTTGTCAGCCACAGAGGAGGCAGTGTCTTCAGTGGTAGGGAGTCTCGAAATAAAGCTCGTTCCACAGGTTCTGTGTTTTGCTGCAGGTGTTACCACCTGCTTATACTCCAGATTCATTTCGGAATTGTCAGACGTATAAAATAACAACAGTTTTAGAGAAAATGAAGGGTATGCGGTTTGGAAAAGAGGAAAGAGTAAGATATTGAAGTCACCAAGGGGAAACTAAGTGGGCCAATATTTTAGACAACTAATACTGAAAGGATCCAAAGGCTTATAAAATTTGACCTTATTTCACGCCGGTGTACTCATGAAAACGAACTTCTGGAGTCCGTAATTGACTACAGAGTAACTATTCACGTAGTTTACATATATATAAATTTCTGAATGGCATGTTCATTTAACGTAAGAAGTGTAAACCTTAAGCGATATTTCATACTTATGGTAGTATAGTTTTCATAGATGTGCATAACTTTCACACAAGTAGATAAAATACGAGAATCTGATCATTGGAGGTTAGTCGGTTAAAAGTCCAAACTGCGTGAATATTGTGTAGTAAAATGGGAGGTACTAACAAATTTCACGTCTTCTAATCAAGTAAGGATAACAGATTGCTAATTGCGGCAAGGAAACCCACAAATTCATCTTCCCAAGCAGAGATTTGAGAACTGTACTGTATAACAGTCAATACTAAACTTGATTTCACGGCTCAAGGCATTACGGTGTACAGCTCTTACCGAACTTCTTTAGAACAGTTACAAGTAACATAAAAATAAGTTTACCGCAAAAAATGTAGAAACCTGAAAAATATCCAGCGGTAGCTTTCAACAGAATCTCAAGATGCAGATTACATTGTTAGAGAAGAGCATATGGAAACGATACTGTCAACGATGAGATAGAGGGAGGGAAGATTGATGTTGAAATTGAATGAAAACAGTAGACCCTAAAGAAGGTCGCTGCAACCGTGGCCGAAACGTTGCTTTTTCTCCAGCAGTAGTAGTTTTATACATTATGACGCGGTACCACACACAGATAACCTTTATGTCGACTGACTCTGGCCGTGTCAGCCTACGCAATTATATGAATGAAAGGATTTTCCAAGTGTGGTCAGAAGGGTTGCACAGAAAGTTTAGTCCCATTATACAAAATGAAAACAAAACAAATAGTAAAAGATTTGGAATGAAAAATTAGCCGCACTGATAAGACAACTTAGTTCAAATACTTTCGAAAATGCACTGTCATCGATTAAACAAAATACGGAGGTAAATTTTCAGAAGTATATTGCCACTCTGCAGCCGAGTGTGCGTTGATATGACACTTCCTGGCAGATTAAAACTATCTGCCGGACCGAGACTCGGACACGGGACCTTTGCCTATCGCGGGCAAATGCTCTAGCGTGTGAGCTACCTAAGCACGACTTACAACCAACCCGTCCTCACAGCTTCAATTCTGCCAGTACCTTGTCTCCTACCTTCCAAACTTCACAGAAGCACTTCTGCGAACCTTGCAGAACTAGCACTCATGGAAGAAAGAATACTGGTGCTATGAGGATGAGTCGTGAGTCGCGCCAGGTAGCTCATTCGGTAGAGTGCTTTCCCGTGAAAGGAAAATGTCCCGAGTTCGAGTCTCGGTCCGGCACACAGTTTTCATCTGCCAGGAAGTGTCATATCAGCACACACCCGGTTGAAGAGTGAAAATCTCGTTCCGGAAACATCCTCAGGCTGTGGCTAAGCCGTGGCTCCGCAATATCCTTTCTACCAGGAGTGGTAGTTCTGCAAGGTTCACGTAAGAGCTTCCGTAGAACATGAAAGCTAGAAGACGAGTCAGTGCCGAAATTGAAGCTGTGAGGACAGTTTTTTACTTGTGCTTACGTAGCTCACTCGGTAGAGCACTTGCTCGTGAATGACAAAAGTCTCGGGTTCGAGTCTCGACGCGGCACAAAGTTTTAATTTGCCATGAAGTTACGAAAGGAAATGTTGACACGACAAGTGAGAAACCAGAAAACCACATAATGGAAGTTGGTATTACAATGTCAGCGATATAAAACACGACACACATGGAATGCACGTTAATGCATGCAAAATAGAGAGATGGTGCACTACAAATAATTATAGAGCAAATGAAAACTAGTAGATAAACGTGATATGTAAATTTTCCCGCCCGGAATGTCATACTTACTGCAATATACGGGGGTAATATATCGTGGTGGGATGAGTTTCTTCATCTCCGTCAAATTTTTTTTACAATTTTTTCCTTCATTTACTTCCTTATATGTTCCTTGTACGTGCTGTTGATTTCATTTTTAACTGATTTATATTGCTGCATTGGAATCTTTTCTTGACATGCGGTTTTGTTACCATATTCTACATTTCGTTATGGTCATGATAGATTTACGAGTAGTGGCTAATTTTATCAAGACTTAGACGTGACATTTAATACCAATAAAAGCTAAAAATTGTAATCTGCCATAGCTAGATATTAGTAACGACAGGTGTAACCACATGTAAACGTGACTCGTAAGCAAGTAAAAAGCACTGATACAACGCAACTTCATGCTTCGGTCAGAGATGGTGAAATCACCGTTTTCATCGCGAGAAGGCAGGGGTTGCGAGTTACGAGTGGCACACTTAACACTACAGCTTCACGGAAGAGGGGAGAACACAGAGAGGCCTCGGGGACATGTCTCCCCTACTGTTTTCGTTGCTTACGGAGATAGAAATGATCGTGAGGAAGCGGATGGTGGTAGTGCTTGGTAAATACTGCATGGACGTCCCACTAAGGATTTGCGAGATGGGAAGCGGGCAAGTACCTCTTGGTACAGTGCTTTACCATCGGAGCGCTTCCTCCAAACACTGGTCCTCTTAAATGCAGGGCCCAATATAATCTCAACAGCGTGGGCAAATAAGAAGAACGACGCTTCTTCTGTACTGGCCTCATGGCAGAGAAGGCTCCACTACCAACTTTGAGAGCTGTTTACCTTAATCTTGGCCTTCTGTTAAGATTTTCTACAATCTGTTCCGCTGCCTGTCTCCATCCTCACTCTTCATCTGACTAACATGTACCGGCACAGTCATTGTGGACGACAGACGTCTTTCTTTCACATTCTGACAGCTCAGGACAAAACTACGCCTTTTTTACAAAAGGTTTCGATTCGTATAGAATTTGAGGTTTATTTATATGAATGAAAAGGAACACAATGTGATTCGAGATTTAGATATGTGTATGGTAATGTAAGCTTTGAGATATTACCCTGCTGAAATACTTCTCACACTGCTACGCAAACGAATTCCTGCACTACTCATGTTTCCTGAAGTGGTCTTTGACAAAAAAGTACAATTTTCTCGTTAAACACACACAGAAAAAATTAAGAACTGACATTTTAGTGATTTTGTTATTTTAGAAATTGCTGTTATTAGTACAGAATGTGCACAAAGTCATGCTGCGAATACTAAAATGAAATTGACAAGACACGAAGTAATTACACACATTAGTTGCTACTTGGCATTGATTTACCTCAATTTTGTGAGGGATCGAGTTTCGAACGCGGGTCTTCTGCTTACTAGGCAGATGTACTGACCATTATGCCATTCGGGTATTGTGGTCACCACACCTGCAACGACCACCCAAGCATATGGGGTGTCAGACCCAAATTCTTAACTTTAGCACACACTAGTGCTTGTTAGCCTCATTATTCGTTGCATTTCTCCGATTCTCGTATGAGT
Source organism: Schistocerca cancellata (assembly GCF_023864275.1). Lineage (NCBI taxonomy): Eukaryota > Metazoa > Arthropoda > Insecta > Orthoptera > Acrididae > Schistocerca > Schistocerca cancellata. The sequence continues at coordinate 230,411,006 of NC_064634.1, forward strand.
TCGAGTTGGCGTGCATCTGCACTGAAATGATAATTGTCCTTCATTGCCTTAATTATATGTATGGCGTCAGATAAGGTGTCAGGCACAACTCATATATGAAATGAGACGTCAGTCGAGATGTCAGCATTTCTGCATCAGAATGGTAAACACAGTCCACTGAATCTATATATATAAAAGAAAGTCGTGTTAGTTACACTAGTTATAACTCAAGAACGGCTGGAACCATTTGGATGAACATTGGTGGAGAGGTAGCTTAGATCCAGGAGACGGACATAGGATACTTTTATCCCGTTCGACCGCTATAAAACGTGGTATAACAAAATCGCATCTGGCATGGAATAACAAAACGCATATGTCAGCTGAACGTCACTATAAAACGTAGTATAACAAAAACGCATCTGACATGGAATAACAAAACGCAAATGACAGCTAAACGTCTATGTTTAAGTATCAGTACATATCACTAATCAAAAAATTAAAGAAATAATTTTTATTTCCTTTGAATCATCATTAACAATGACGCTACCAAGATCATCGAATATTCCTCGACAAAGCCGTAATGCAAGAAGGATACAAAACATTGAGAATGAAAGGACTGAAGAAGAACAACAAATTGCCCGTGAAGAGCGCCGCTCGACTTTGTACTTCTCAATCATAAGAGCAAAGTGATGCAGCCCGTGAAACGTATCAACAAAGTATTCCCACACATTATTACTAACTACAAAAGTAATGGATGGTTGAGTAAGCGACCAATTTTAGTGGCTAAGAATAAAGAAGTAGATGACCTAAACTACATAATTCAGAATGAGATCATTGGTAAAATGCATTAATTCAAATCTATTGACCGTGTAACAAATGAAGATGAAGCCACCAACTATCAAACTGAATTTTTAAACTCCTTGAATGTGCCTGGCTTACCACCGCACATTTTACGCCTAAAAGTTGGCTCCGTAGTAATCATGATTCGAAACATAAACCAACCGAAACTGTGCAACGGTACGCGTTTGGTGGTAAGTAAATTGATGAACAATGTTATTTACGCGACGATACTCAAAGGAAAATTCGAAGGTGAGGAAGTTCTCATTTCGAGGATCCCGATGATCCCAACCGATATGCCGTTTGAGTTTAAAATACTTCAATTCCCGATTCGTCTTGCATTCGCCATGACCATTAACAAATCACAAGGCCAATCCTTGAAAGTTTGTGGTTTACATCTGGAATATCCATGTTTTTCATATGGTCAATTATATGTTGCATGTTCACAAGTCGGAAGACGATGTGCTTTGTTTGTTCTTGCGCCTGATAATAAAACAAAAAATGTCGTGTATCACAAGGTACTTAATTGAAGAGTGGAAGCTATGCATAAAAAAACATAAAGAATAAAGATCATTAAAATAGTTAATTTTTTATTTGTATTTCCTAATAAAAAATAGAACTTAACATCCAAAACCTGATTATTTATTGGCTTTAAGGCGGAACAGAGTTCGGCGGGTCAGCTAGTATTAAATAAATTAAAATGAAATAAATTAAATTCGCTCCTTTTTGTGTCAGTTTTCTGTGAATTTTGTGTAATTGCTTGGCAACTGGAAACGTCCACAGTTGAAGAACGCCGGACAGTACAATTGCTGAGAGGAAAACCGTGTAAGTGACGTACATATTCACCGTGAAATTCTGGCGGTGTGTGGACGAAATGCAGTGTCGCTTCCAGCCGTAGGGAAACGGCGTCCAACATTTGAGCAAGGTCGCACAGACGGGCGATATAACTTCTGGGCCGAAAGAGATTTTCTGACGATGAGGGTGTTAATCGTTTAGAAGAGGTGCTCAAAAGAGCGGCGACCAACAACGATGCACGATTCACAGTGACGTCGCATGGATTGCACAAAAGTTCGAAAAGACATCAGACATGTCGATATCATATCCAGAAGCAACAGACACGTGGGCAACCAGTTGTTCCTCAGATATGACGAAACTCTCGTGCACCAGGCTTTTCGTATGACCCCATACGAAAAAATCCACGCACGTTGCATCGCCACAATGCTGTGGCCAGGGAACTGGACCGTCTTCTTCTGGCCGTAGACAGTGTCCAGATGATACGTGACGTTTCGATGGAAGTGAGTTGAGGCTCTATTGCGGTTGAAAAAAATGGCTCTGAGCACTATGGGACTTAACTTCTGAGGTCATCAGTCCCCTAGAACTTAGAACCTCTTAAACCTAAGTAACCTAAGGACATCACACACATCCATGCCCGAGGTAGGATTCGAACCTGAGACCGTAGCGGTCGCGCGGTTCCAGACTGTAGCGCCTAGAACCGCTCGGCCACCTGGCCGGCCGGCACCATTGCGCTGGAATCACATTCCTCTGAGGTCAGCTAGATTAACATTCTCCAGAAGTTCATGTATGACCTCCTGTAGTATGATGTTGCATATATGGTCAATTAACGACTAGGTACGTTACTGTGCACAGTTCCTGCCCACACATTAATGAAAAACAGTTCTTGGTAGTGGTGTACTTTCGTGCCACGTGGGTCATCATGAGCCCATCGGTGATAATTATGGTTCTAGAATGAAATTTTCACTTTACAGTCGAATGTGCGCTGATATGAAACTTCCTGGCAGATTAAAACTGTGTGCCGGACCGATACTCGAACTCGTGTCCTTTGTGTTTCGCGGGCAAGTGCTCTACCGACTTTTCTCTTTTTTTTTACTTTTTTTTAGCGTCTCCATACTACGACGCAGTTACCTCGCATCGGACGGACGAACGGACAGATAATAATTGTCTGAAAATAAAAAATTTAACTTTTTTCTCGAGGGAAGACTTGAACCAAGGACCTGTCGTCCCGCAACTTCTTTTGTTTTATTTTTAATTAATTTTTTATTTTTTTAATTTTATTTATTTATTTATTTATTTATTTTTTAATTTTAAGAGTGTTCAGTTATGAGTAGGTGGAGACAAAGCGGGCAGGGGTCGAAACCCGAGGCCTGGCCGCGATGTCTCCCCCCTCCCGTCCCTGAATCACTTCCTCAAAGTAGCTTTTTGATTTATTTTTGTTTTATTTTATTATTTTTATTTTTTTTTCACTAGGAAAAGGGTAAATGAAATAAAGATCTTTATTGGTACAAACTTAAATACAACAGAAATGCCATCCTTCCGGCGAAAATAACACAAGACATTATACTCGTACAAGGCGAGCAATTTTTTTTTTATGAACAAGGTGTAGGAAAAAGAAAGAATAATAATTCTGATGTAATCTAAGAGGTGTGAAGCAATATACAGTGGAGTGAGGGAAAGACCAGAGTTTTCTGTTGTAGTGCATAAAAGAAAGGAGGCGCGTGTCCATGCGCCTACTTCACTGTGGGTTACAATGTAGAAAGTAGCGCGGGGAGTCTCAGATGTCAGCAGGGGGGGCGGGAGTGCTGTCGGCGTGTGGCACCATCCAACTGAGCGGGGGTGGAGTAAAGATCTCATGTAGGTAATTGGCGAAGAAGGCGCGGTAGCGCGGTCGGTGTTCGACTTCACTGTGGGCGGTTTGTAAGTACTGCCAGAAATCAAGGCGTGATTTGTCGCCATCATTATACATGTAGGTGATCGTCCATCCCTTGACCCATACAATCGCATGATTTTGGGTGGTGGGGAAATAAGTATTCTCAGGATGGATAAAAGTCCATGGGTCAATCGAGTCCGGCGGAAAGCGGAGGTAACAGGCAACGAACTGTCGGGCAAGTTTCCAGACGTCACTGGTGGCAGCACAAGTCAGTTGATGGACATCGTCATCCACGAGGTGGCAAAAGGAACAAAGTGGAGAGGCCTTTAGTCCGATGACGTGAAGACGATGATTTGTGGTGAATTTTCCATTTGCGACTTGGTACGATGATTTGTGGTGAATTTTCCATTTGCGACTTGGTACCATGTTGCCCGGATGTTGGAGGGCAGAAAAGGCTGGTGGATGTGACGCCAAACCGTTGGCCATCGCGTGGAGGGATGTCTCAGTTCGATATTGTTGCTGGATATGGAACGAAGGAGTGGGGTGTAAAAATCTTTAGGTCGAGGAGAACGCGTGGTCGATAAGTGTGTGAGAGCATAACTGAAGTCGACGATGAAATCAGAAATGTGCGTCAGATGATGCTTGATGTGTGCGACTGGTACTGGTGGTGTTATGGTCGCGGGCACAAGAATTTCCAGCAAGCTGAGCGTAAGGGAGGTGCCCCCGCACCACTTCTTGTGCATGGTGGTCATGTACAAGGACGCAGCGCGGAGTCGCACATTGACAAGGCCGAGGCTCCCCGCTCGCGGGAGCAGGGTGAGCGTGGCGTAGTGGACCTTAAAGAGCGTACCGGCCGTAAGGAAGTATCCGAAGGCAGCCTGGAGGCTGCGTCCAATAGTTGATGGCAGCGGGAGGATCTGTGCGATGTGGACCATTCTGGCCGCCACCTGTTGATTGAGGTATTGGACACATTGTAAAGAATCGAGTCGTCGGAGAAGATTTTTTCGCACCGTCGTGCGGATAGTTTGGAGTGAACGCCAAAAATTTATGACAGCGGAGCGGTGCACGGTGGAGGTGATAATGATACCAAGGTATCGTAGTTCTTGTACACACGGGAGAGGTGCTAAGTCGTCGTGTGAGAGGCCGAGTCCAATGGGCATCGCCGCGGATTTGGCCACATTCATGTTACTGCCCGCTGCAGTGCCGTACGTTGATATCAAATCAAGTACCGTGTGTGTTTCACTCCGTGAGCGGTTCAAGAGGAGGAGGTCGTTCGCATACGCACGACATCGAAAACTGTGCTGTCGAAAAGTGAGACCAGAAAGGTGGCTCGTCAGACTCCCGATGAGTCGCTCCAGGCTTATGGCATAGAGTAGGGTCCAAAGTGGGCAGCCTTGCCGTACGGAACGCCGGATCGCCACTGGTCCCGCCACACGGCCATTAACCTGAATCAGCGATTCGGCGGTGCCGTACAGTCGCCGGATCACGTCGATAAAGGCTGGTGGAAAACCCATGCGGTTCATCACTGAGAACAGAAAAAGATGCCCCACTTTGTCAAAATCAGTGGCAACCACTGCGGCGCGGAGTCTGCACGCCGCTGCCAGTGCAATTAAATCGCGACATTCTCCTATGGCTGTTTGTATATTAACTGAGCCGCCCGGAGTTCCGGGTGGCTCAGGGGATAGAATGCTAGGCAGGATCTTGCGGCATCGCGTTGCCAGTAGGCGTGCAAAAATTTTACAGTCTGCGTTAAGCAGAGTCAGGGGATGGTAATGTGCCGTCGTCACACCTGGTGTCGGTTTATGGATGGGTATAATAATTCCCGTGACGAAGGACGGCGGTACGGCGTTCCCCATCGTCAGCTGTTCATGAAACATCGTTGTCCACCGTGACGCCATTAGTGTGAAGAAAGAGCGATAAAATTCTGTCGGCAATCCGTCGACACCAGGTGACTTATTCAGAGCACCTATTTTGATAGCATCGTGGATTTCGTCACGCGTAATGGTTCAAAATGGTTCAAATGGCTCTGAGCACTATGGGACTTAACTGCTGAGGTCATCAGTCCCCTAGAACTTAGAACTACTTAAACCTAACTAACCTAAGGACATCACACACAGCCATGCCCGAGGCAGGATTCAAACCTGCGACCGTAGCGGTCGCGCGGTTCCAGACTGTAGCGCCTAGAACCGCTCCACGCGTAATGGGCTCCATCAGCTCGTCCGCTCCGTTGCTGGTGAGGGTGCGAGTTACGTGTGGTAACACAGACTCCTCAGCGTGGTTGTTGGTAGTCTCCTCCTGGTACACTGTGCGGTAGTGGTCGACAAAGGCACTGACGATTTCGGCCTGGCAAGTGACGTGCTGGCCGCGACAGTTGGTGATCTCGGTGATGAGTTGTCGTCGATGTTTCCTATCGGAGGCGATATGATGCATGGTCGGATGTTCTTGTTCCGCCGAATCTTGACATCGGGTTCGCACCATAGCCCCCTGCAGTCTACGGCGTGTCAAAGTTACAATTTGCGCCTTAATCCTGCTGCGTTCCCTCTGGGTGTCGGGGGTGGGCGGTTGGGCGTCCAGGTCGCGGAGAACGGCGTAGAAATAGTCGGTAGTGTGCCGGCGCCACATAGCAACTTCCTTTCCATACTGAATGAAAGTACGTCGAATGGCAGGTTTGGCACATTCCAGCCACCAGGTCAAGGTCGTGCAGTACGAGGTGCATTCAAGTTCTAAGGCCTCCGATTTTTTTTCTCCGGACTGGAAAGAGATAGAAACATGCGCATTGTTTTAAAATGAGGCTGCGTTCATTGTCAATACGTCCCAGAAATGGCTGCACCGTACGGTAGATGGAATTTTACCGCCAGCGTCGAGAATGAGAACTGTTTTAAATACTTAAAATGACGACGTTTTCCTTACTTGAACAGTGTGCAATCATTCGTTTTCTGAAATTGCGTGGTGTGAAACCAATTGAAATTCATCGACAGTTGAAGGACACATATGGTGATGGAGTTATGGATGTGTCGAAAGTGCGTTCGTGGGTGCGACAGTTTAATGAAGGCAGAACATCGTGTGACAACAAACCGAAACAACCTCGGCCTCGCACAAGCCGGTCTGACGACATAATCGAGAAAGTGGTGAGAATTGTTTTGGGGGATCACCGAATGACTGTTGAACAGATCGCCTACAGAGTTGGCATTTCTGTGGGTTCTGTGCACACAATCCTGCATGACGACCTAAAAATGCGAAAAGTGTCATCCAGGTGGGTGCCACAAATGCTGACGGACGACCACATGGCTGCCCGTGTAGCATGTTGCCAAGCAATGTTGACGCGCAACGACAGAATGAATGGGACTTTCTTTTCGTCGGTTGTGACAATGGATGAGACGTGGATGCCATTTTTCAATCCAGAAACAAAGAGCCAGTCAGCTCAATGGAAGCACACAGATTCACCGCCACCAAGAAAATTTCGGGTAACCGCCAGTGCTGAAAAAATGATGGTGCCCATGTTCTGGGACAGCGAGGGCGTAATCCTTACCCATTGCGTTCCAAAGGGCACTACGGTAACAGGTGAAGAAGAAATTCCTTCCTGCACTGCAACAAAGACGTCCGGGAAGGGCTGCGCGTGTGCTGTTTCACCAAGACAACGCGCGCGCACATCGAGCAACAGTTTCTTCGTGATAACAACTTTGAAGTGGTTCCTCATGCTCCCTACTCACCTGACCTGGCTCCTAGTGACTTTTGGCTTTTTCCAACAATGAAAGACGGTCTCCGTGGCCGCACATTCACCAGCCGTACTGCTATTGCCTCAGCGATTTTCCAGTGGTCAAAACAGACTCCTAAAGAAGCCTTCGCCGCTGCCATGGAATCATGGCGTCAGCGTTGTGAAAAATGTGTACGTCTGCAGGGCGATTACGTCGAGAAGTAACGCCAGTTTCATCGATTTCGGGTGAGTAGTTAATCAGAAAAATTCGGAGGCCTTAGAACTTGAATGCACCTCGTATTTAGGCAAGCGACGTTAACAAGGGGCCCATGTCTCGGTAACACGTTGAAGACATTCTGGATCATGAAGATGGGAGGTGTTTAGCTTCCACGGTGCACGACTACTTGCTTGGGGAAGAGAATGTTGCAGATGTAGGCACAGTGGCCCGAAAAGGCCAGGGGCCAAAGTTCTGCACCTCGGACTGCAGGTGTGAGTTCCCGAGAGATGTAAATTCTATCAAGGCGGCTCGCGGAGTGACTCGGCTGGTAAGTATGTGCAGGCGCGTCGCCGTGCCGAACTTCCCAAGTGTCGCGGAGCAACAGATCTCGGACGACAAGACGCAGTTCTTGACAGGTGTTGTAGTGGGGCACTTGATCTTTAGGGTGCAAGACACAATTAAATTCACCCCCAAGCAAGTAATGGTCGCAGCGTCCAAGAAACAAGGAGCGATTTCTTCTGAATAGAAGAGTGCCCTGTCGCGTCTGCGGGTGGAGCCTGACGGAGCGTAAATGTTGACGATACGCGTCCCCATGATGGTGACGGCTATGCCTCTGGCAGATGGAAGGTATGTGATATCGGCCACTGGAATGCCTTCTCTGGCGTAGATGGCTACGCCGCGTCCCAGGTGGTCACCAGGAGAAGGATAAGCGTTATATCCTGCGACGTCTGGAAGTGTGGCAAAGTGTACTTCCTGTAGTAGTGCGATATCGGCGTCCGACGCCCATATCATCTCTCGCAGCAGTTGAAGTATCACGGGTGAGCTAATGGTGTTAGTGTTGATCGTCGCTATTCGGTAGGTTTGCAGCCGTACCTCGCCGTGGAGGGGAACTCCACTGGCGGAGGATGAAGAGGGGCGATGCAACGTTGAGTCGTGCCGTACGCAACCTGACGGCGTTATCAGCGGCGTAACGATGCTTCCGTCTGGGGTAACTCTGTCCCCAGTGTGTGGTCCGGGTCCTCATCGACGTCCTCACTCCACACCACTGAAGGCGTTGTCGTTGTGATGGCCGTACGTTCCACTTCGGTCGTAGGGGCGGAGGACGTCTCGGTGGCAGTCGCATCGGTGGAGTACATTGGTTCAGGAGCACCTGAGCGAGCCAGTAGAGTAGGCATCGACGCATCCACAGTCGGCGTCATGTTGTCGTCATTCGTATCGTCGTGTAGGTTCTCCGAGGCCTCGTCGGGTCGGACGGCCTCTGGAGCATCAGGGGGAGGTGATCCGTCTCGTTCCGAGACCGTACGGTGCCTCCTCTTGCGCCTCTTAGGGGAACGTTGTTTGCGGGTTCGTCCCTCCGTGTCGGAAGACGGAAGGGAGTCGCATCGCTTTAAGAGGAAGGCCGTCGCGGGAACGTCAAATGAAGGGGCGTCCATATGTTCAGGAGGGTGGGTGTCGGAAGTCGGTATCCGTAGCAGCTGGAAGGGTCACCGGTACGTGGTCCGATGGGCGGCGGGCGGTGGGAGGATAAGAGAGCGCCGATCGTAGGTGATCGGTAAAACCGTCGTCGGAATCGGAGGTGCCACGTTAGCGGCTGGCAATTGGGTGATTCGTCGCTGAAGACACTCAGATCTGAGGTGGTCTTCTTTGCCGCACCCGGAACAGGTCTTGGGTTGGCCGTCGTATATGACAACCGCGCGGCACCAGCTAATTTGCAGGTTAGATGGCACGTGGCGATGGAGGCCGATGGTGATCTGCCGTACACCGTTAGGAACGGAGTACGTTCGGAATTGCGCCCAGCGTTCGGCAGTGTGGCCATGTACAGTGCCATAGGGGCGGAAAGCCCCGATAACGTCTTCCGCCGGAAGCTCGAACGGGAGTTCGAAAACTCGTATGGTGCGCGTTCCTAAGCCGGCATGGTCAACCAGTGACTGCTCCGACATTGCCGTCGGCGTGGCAAGAGCGTAATCCATGGTTGGTGTCACGAAGTATTCTTTCACATACCACGTCATTGACGACTTTGACGTACACAGTACTGCTTAATATGGACAAATGGATGCCCAAGATGTCAGAAGCTGGGATCTTAGCAACGTCGCGTAGGAAGCGTTCCACTTCCGAGGCCTTTGGTCGTGCGTAGTCGTTGCAGAAGCTGAATCGTATAGTTGATTTTCGAAAACGGTTGGCCATGGTTCTAGTGCACGTAAGCGACACGTAAGTGACGGCCGCTGAAATGTAAACAACAGCCAGCGCGCGCGCTCCGCAGGCGGAAGCAACAACACGTCCGCACTGCACGGCGGCGAGAGCCGGACTGTGTCTGAGCTACCCAAGCACGACTCACGCTCCGTCCTCACAGCTTTAATTCCACTGCAGAGTGAAAATTTCTAGAAACACCCCCAGGCTGTGGCTAAGCCATTTCTCCGCAATATCCTTTCTTCAAGGAGTGCTAGTTCTGCAAGGTTCGCAGGAGAGCTTCTGGGAAATTTGGAAGGTAGGAGACGAGGTACTGGCGGAATGAAAGCTGTGAGGACGGGGCGTGAGTCGTGCTTGGGTAGCTCAGTCGATAGAGCACTTGCCCGTGAAAGGCGAAGGTCCCGAGTTCAAGTCTCAGTCCAGCACACTGTTTTAATCTGCCAGGAAGTTTCGAGAATTGTGGATGTTCAACATATCCGACCGCTTAATGGCAGTCTCATCAGTGAATATAACATATACACGGAAGGTTTCATTGGCAGCAGTGTGCTGCAGGCAACGAGAAACGTTCAGACGTAGAATAACCGTCAGAGAACTTTGCTTGCACTCTCTTTAAATGATACGGATGCATTCTGTCTTCATGTAAAGGCCTCAAAACACACTGAAGGCTCACGCCCAATTCACATTCTACAGCTCTCGAACATGCCGAAAGATTATCCTGTATTGTGGTCAATATTCTTTTTTCCATAGCAGGAGTTCTGCGATATCTTCCAATGCCAGTTTCTGGCCTGGCAGCATTAAAAAGTCCACTCGTGCGTAACTCCAGATGAATACACGCGAATGTTCAGCGATCCGGCTGATTCATATCCAGGAATATCTCCCTGTGCAACCTTTGAGCAGCTTATTCATTTCCTTGTGCAGCCCCATATATGAAATGCTTGTCGACCACCTGTACATTGGTGAAACGATGCATGAAGCTCGAGATCCGTGTGGGAAATGATGAATGCAGCTAGCTAAGCGCCTTTTATACGCTCCAATAATCAACGCCCTATACCGGCTCAAGACGGCAATACCGCACACAAATTCTAGTGCGAAGTTTGCTTATTTCGGTCCCGTCTACGTTTTTGACATTGGCATCACCCTGTATTACGTTCGTCGACTTGAGGACTGCATCACTGAAGGGGTGACACTCATGAAAAACACATTATTTAAAAGATGTAACTAATCCACAATTTTAAGTTACAGCAACAACGTTTTGTACCATGTTTACAAGAAATTAATGCATTTACTGCGAAGTTCTTTGGATTACATTTGTTTAACTTTCTCATGGAATTTAAAAACTTTATTAAAAAATTTATTTACATGTTTCTCTGAATCAATTCAAGAGTTTTCTAGAAAATTTTCCCTGTTTAATCTGTTTCCCTGTAGTAAGAATCTGTCGAAAAGATTTTTTGAATACATCGAACAGAAGAATTTTAATAACTTTTTAGTTGAAATTAAGTGTAATATAAGACTCATGAAAAATTCCAAGTAATTTACCACAGGTCTCTGCTTGAATTCAGAATTTCTAAATTTACTCTTGAGACAACATTTTTGTTGTATTTATTGAAATAAATTTACAAAATACATTAATTCTGGCCTTCACAGATCATTATGATACAAATGTACATAAACGTAAGAAAAAAAAACATAATTTTCAGGAAATGCATGTTGAAGATTAGCCTAACATTTTTCTGGTGTCACCCTTTCACAACGCTCCAGCTTTTTATGCAGGGTCCTCTTTCCCTTCAAGGCTTCTAATCTGATTTCTTATTTCCTGCGTTTTTTCCTTTACCAGATTTTCGATTGAGTTTTCAGCTGCAGAGAGCTGCTGTAAATATATTTTTTCAAGATGTTTTGAGTGAAATTTCGTATCCCATTCGCCATTCCCTCTAATACCTTCATGCTGCCTACAACTCCATCATACGTTGCTATTCTGACAACTGTAGAAGATCAAAATGTCGTTTTAGGTCATTATTTCTGTGTAAGCGAATTTAGAGACTCATTTAAATTCTGGGTTTTGCCATGAACACACTCTTTTAGAAGTTCACTGCTGCAGTTAATAATTCAAGCCTAATTAATCTGAGTACTGAAATTCATCGCTGTAGTTCACCTTACCGTCTTTTCGGCTGGACGTGCTAGGAGTCGAGTTCACATGTTCTAACTTCGGACATAATTTCGCTGCTGGTTTGTTGGTGTTTCTCACGTCTTGCATTCACAGTGTTCTGCAAACACAGTTTGGCCAGCTTTCTATACACGCTTTATGACCGTGGCAGTATTGGATCATGAAGGAATCGAACACTGGCGTAAGTCTCCGTCAGTATTGCAACGCGAAGAAAACTGCTTCTTCATAAGCAGAGCAGCTCGATTGCCATGGTTTTTAATAAACGAAGCAGAGTGACAGATCATATATAAAACCAGAATATATATCACAGCCTTCTAGATGAATCCCGTGCAAATTTGCGTGAAAGTAATCTACGGAATCGTTTTTCAACCAGTTAGTATTAATGTGTTGTTTTAAAAAGTGGGCGCGGCACTAAGCTCGCGACACAGATTTAATTATTTTTCAGGCACTTCGGATGCGATTACATCACTGGAACTCGGTGAACTTATTGTCCACGAACCCTAATAAACTGGAAATGGACATTGTCAGTTTCATGAATGTGCCCTCTTAATCCTCTGCTCTGCAAGTGCGTCCGTCGCTTGCTGCACTACCCTACATGGAAGTTAGCTCTGTAGCTAAACTTGCTGTTCAGTTCCATACAGCCTAGCGGCATGCCAGTATCGTTTCAAATGCTTTCACTCCTTAAGTTGACTGGTCTAAGAATACGAAGGGAAACCCTAAAGAAATCGTCAGTTTCCCTAACAGTGTAACTCATGGAATAAGATTTATAAGCCCATATAATGCTTACCATTTTACGAGATATATTAGGAACACTTTTATGTATGAACCATGGCTTTAGCTTTCACACATTTTTAATAGCATTTTTTTGTTTCAAGTGAAATAAACCATGCTAATTATTTATGTAAGTCACAGGTACACATTACCCAAAAAACAAAGAAAGTAGGTTTATTTCCTTCCTGTAAGTTCTTTACACTATTAACATTAAAGCAGACTGCTGAAAAGACCGTGCTGTCATAAATTGTGACACAAAAAATTTATTTATTATTATCAAAAAATTTGTAAATTAATTCAGGGTTTTTCTTAAAAAAGGCATTTTATTTTCAAAGTCAAGTCACAAAAGTAGTATACCTTTTAATTCAGCATGTTTTAAGACAGTATATAAAACTTCAGCTCTGTATCTTCAAGGTTACAGGATACTTATAAATGATGGAAAAATCTAAATTGTTTGAATAATTTTATTGAGTTCTATAGTCTTTCCTGATTACATTGATATACACATTGTGGGGTTTCAAATGAAAAATGACCTATATGTATCAAATTTTATAGTTACAGTCATGTATGCCATCACGGCCCCTTTATTTCTGTTACAGAAACCAGTATTATTTCGAAAAGAACTGTGAACTTCCTGTTTACAGCGATTCTATCCGTGGTACTTCGTATATGTTGGTAACAGTGCAGGTTTCTAGTGTCTGTAAATGATTATCTTTGCTAGTATTTACTTCTGTTTCGCTGAACCAGTTTTTTCATGCGTTACTGAATGTTTGTTGCCCAACTGCTACATCTGTTTGTGGAAGTACGTATAGTTTAGTTGCAGTAAATAGGTACTATGCCACGTATAAAGAAATTCAATAAAAGAAAATTCTGTGGTAGCCAGTTCACAAACAAAACAAGTAACAATGTTGAAAGTAACCATGTATCAGTTCATCAGGGAAGAAACTCACTTACGTCACACCTCCTCGTGATTTAAATTTTTGTGTTAACAATGACGCTGTATGTAGTGGAGTTGTGGTTGTTGATGTGGGCATCTTATCTTCTTTGATAAAGGAAGTGGCGAAATGTAAACAATGTGATTGTGTAGGCTGTCTGTAAATAACTGAACAACAAAGTAACAGGAAGGGTTTAGTGTCAAAATTACTTGTTCTGTGTAGATCCTGCAATAAATCTACCTCGAAAATGACTTCGAACATTGTGCATAATTTGTATGATGTGAATTTGAGGTTAGTGTATGCAATGCGTCTAATAAGGAAACAAAAATAAGCCTGCTCAAACTTTTTGTAGTTTGATGCACCTTCCTCCTACTCCCAGTAGGTTCAGCAAGTACATTTTTATGTGCCTTGACGGTTGTGTCTAAAGCATCTATGAATCGTGCAGTAGAAGAAACTGTAAATATGAGTGGAACCAGGGGCATTGCTGTTGCCCTTGATGGGACATGGCAACGTTGAGGCCATCGTTCCTTGAATGGTCTTGTAATTGCTACTTCTCTGGGGAATGGAAAAGTTGTTGATGTTGAGCGCTTATCTAAGTACTGCCACACCTGCGGTGTTAACATTAAAGGACATATTGAACATCAGTGTTCTAAGAACTATGATGGTTACAGTGGAAGTATGGAGGTTGTTGGAGCTCTAAACATATTTCAGAGGTCATTGCCCATTTATAACATTAGATATTCAAATTACCTAGGCGATGGGGACTCTAAAGCTATGAATAAAATCAATGAGTTCAAAGTTTGGTAACAAAACAGGAGTGATGTGGACATGTGCAAAAAAGGATGGGTGCTAGACGGAGGAATCTATGAAGAGAAATAAAAGGAAAGCTGCTATCTGATCGAGAATCTCTGTCTGGCCGAGGCAGATAGACAGAAACTGAAGTAGACGTTCTTCAGAGTTATTATGGACTGGTCATTAGACAAACAGCATCTCTGAATGAAGTTACAGCAATGGAAAGAGCTGTATGGGCCACATACCTTCACAAGTTGTCCACAGATGACCATCCTGTTCACAGAATTTGCCCAAGAGGAGCAGGTTCTTGGTGTGGTTGCCAAAAAGCAAAATAAAGTGGTGAAGTATACCATTATAAGCATTCAGTTCCTGCGCCTGTTATGAATGAAATATAGGCAATTTTTAGAGACCTAGAAAGACGTCGTGGTCTCCTGACCTTCATTGCTTACATATTCCGCCCTCACAATCATATTCCGCACATCAAGACGCTTCAATCGAACCCAAACTCGATAAGATAAAGTCAATGTTGTATGAATTCATGTAAACGATATGCAATTAATAAGTAAGCGAACCGTGGTTGAAATACTCGAGGCTGGTGTACACACATACATTCCAGACACGACAGTCACAGAAGCTTTTAGTTCGGGAGAGAAACCGCACAACAGGACGCCGGTCCCATCAGAGGACGACCCTGCTTATGTTGGCCGGTGACCCCCCATGTAGGGGACAGCATGGGCCTGAGTGGAAGAGGGTAACAACCCCGTGTTCGGCTTAAAAGCAAATTCCGCTACATTGTGAGGGAGCGGCCAGCCTACCCATTCTTTACACATAGCACGCAGTTTCAGAGATTCTCACAGGGAGACAGAAAACGCCAAATGGCAGTGCTACAAGCTTACAGATCGGTCGCCTTAAACGAAACGTCATTCTTCCGTTTTAGCAGAGCAATGCTGATTGGCAGACTTTATTTCTGACACCATGAGCTGAAGGAATAATGGAAGAGACCGAAAGATATACCCCTTCACGTCTGGCGTGGAGAGGCGCCGTTCCGTTGTCGCTCTTGGATTGAGGAACAAGTCTGTTCTCAGTACTTCACTGGCAGAGCACCTCTGTCGAGAGTGAATCAAAGTGCAACTCTGTATTGAGTCCTTGCGATTAAGCGTTGTTCACTGTGTTGGTCAACACACTTATTGTGTGGTATGAACAGACAGAGTTATAGTTAAACGCCTGCAAGCGAATTTTGAGTGGCATTGCGGTGGACTGGTTATCTGACCAGTGTACCATGCCAATAGTTAGACTAAGAGCGAATAGGAATCCTTGACTTCATGAAGGCATAGGGAGAGTTTGATTGGCGAAGGTAAATCTAGATAGAACGAGAGTTATCTTATTTGTCAGCAGCAAGCGGCCCACAAAGCAGTCATCGCAGCTTACAGTATTGTGCGCTACAGCTATTGCGGGCCCCATATTTCCTCCACAACAGTACACTTCACTGTATTTCACATGCAACAGCCTCGACTGTACCTAGCAACATTCTAAAGGATAATTATTCAAGTTGAGTAGGTGCGCCTCTCAACCATTCTGCCAAGTCAACAACCATCTTAAAATATGTATAGAAATTTCATTAGTGAATCCTATCCTTGAGAGGTAACTTCACATTCCGAAAAGAACCAGGATATAACTTGTTCAATTCATAACTGAAAGTGCTATTGTTATTTCTTTCATAATTTTTGCAAAATAAATAATAACTTTCGTTAGTTTCATGTTTTTCTTACACTAACTAGCACTACTCCAACTACTCCAGTACCAAAGTATCCCACTAGTTACGTAAGAAACTTTGTGAATTTTTCTGTCATTTCCTTACAGCGGACAACACCAGAAGATACTTATTGGTGAAAGTTTTTCAGGCATTTCTCTTTAGAACGTTAGGAGCATCTGTTTGACTTCTTTAGCAGTGTGGGGGTGGAAATTGCATCTTGCAGGAGCAACAGGGTAAAGGGTACATCTCAGATTAATCCGTTGTGCTGAATAACAGAATAACAGATCAACGCCACACCTCCGAAAATGGCGACCCTGCCAGGATAGGTAAAATATGTAAGCTACCAGGATAGGAAAGTGTCAGGATAGTTAGATATGGCAGGTCGCAGCAGTAGCACTTTCATGTATTAAATAGCTATTTGCAAAGATTGGGATCAGAATAGATACAGGTAGTGAAGAAAGCAGAATTGTAGGGAAAAGGGCGTGTGTTATTGTATTGGAAAATTTTGCATTTTTTACTATTTTTGTGTAGCTGTTAAGGTATAGAACTTTCAGGTGATAGGCACAGACGCAGAGTGACGCAGAGACGCAGTGTGACGCAGCATCATATAAATTAGAAATAAGAAATAACATTTTTCTCCCTTTGCAAGCGCACAGATAGAGATTGGAGACTGTAGCAGAGCAGACAGAACATTAGCCGAGAAGTCACGACGTTGTTGTTGTTGTTGGTTCAACCAACTGGTAAGTGGTCGTACAGTTTTGTAGATAGGGTCGTGGTGTGTTGATAGAATTTCCATTTTAGCGAGAGCACAAGCCAAAAGGTTACGTGAGAGACAGCAAGTAGACAAGATGGGGGAGAATGAACCAGATAGACAGCATGTAAACGAGCTTATTGAGAATATTATAGAAGGTGAGATGCAGAATCAGCAGGCTCAGTTACACTGGGATAAAATTGTGACAGATCAGGCAGATGGGAATATAAGGTACGAGAACATCGAATTTCCAGAATATGAAATTTCAGGTAGGGCACATTCTGAGCCAGAAATAGACAACCCACGTAGGAAATGACAAAGATTAGAAGCGAAACGATCACAGGAAACGCGTTTGTTTGCCACATATTCAGGGATAGAATACTCGTCAATACAGTCAATGACCTGGCAGTTAGCTAACGTTCAAAGAGACGTAGACAATGAGGAAGAGGGGACACATTTAGAATACGTCCAACCTATCGTACACATTCTAAATATGCCCCAACAGCAGACACAGAATTTTACGGAGTTACGAGCGCCACGAAAAGGTTCTGTAGCAGACGCAACTGTACCTGCAATCACAAGATATACACAACAGAGAGGACGGAATGCCGAATTGTTTGCGCCACGTAATGGTTCAATGACAAACGCAACTAGTCCTCAACACCGAAAGCACGGGTTATTGCAGTTATCAAACTTAGAAACGCCACAGCATAGCCCAGTAAACGACGTAACTGACCGAGTAGAAAACAATAGATCAAGAATACATAGTTCAGCAGAAGGTAGTGTTACAGGACAGGACGCTATCATGGAGATGTTAAAAAAAATGAACGCTAGTATGACGAAACTGAATACACAGATAACAAAACAGTATCAGGAATTGAAACAGGATAATCAGTAATTGAAACAGGACACTCAGGTTATTAAGACAGTTACAATCCAACAGGTTAAAATCCTGATGGAAGTAGGGATCGCCAGAATTGATAATCACTCAGATAAACAAAGACGCGAAAGAATCTAGAGAAAGAATTCAGGTACTAACACAAGGTCAGCAGCAATTACGCACTGACGTGGGCAATGTCCAATTGGACATCGTAAACGTTGACAAAAAGGTGGAACATTTTACGAAAAACGCTACTCGAACAGCAATACAAATTTCGGAACACCAAGCAATTCAAAGCAAGGTCGCAAAGGCTGCACTGAAAAAGTATTATCAGCGGATTAATAAAATAAAACTTAAAAACAAAGATGAGCTTGAAAAGCTTCGAACGGAGTTGATACAAACTATCGAAGAATAGATCGAGACCGATTACATATGTAGCGGAACAACTGACGCGTCAAGCATTAATTCAGCACACGAGCACGCACCGTCTAAGAAAGTTCAAGTAGAACCAAGGCTAGACGTAACACTCGCGCAGAAATCGAAACAGAAAACCCCGATTAAAGTAATACATGACATGCCACGGGACCAGGCACAGTACACAGAAAAACGGAACACATACATTCAGCCGATACCAATCGAAAGACAGGCAACTGAACCAGTAAATCCAATGACACAATATAATAGCAGCACAGGTACTATACCACGAACGACGAGAGTAGAAACACACGAACAACACTTTTGTTCACCAATGATACGATATGACGTGGATATGAGTCAGGAAATTGAGAATAGGCAGACAGGCAGTAGATTTCCAGAGAATAAGCACGACGACACAAGATATGGCAGATTATTTGAGTCCATGAATCAGCCACAAACCGGATTTATGAGTAGATATGATACAGACCACTTCCTTAAAGTTAGAAAAATTCAAAATTTCAAGGAAGAAGGCGGTAGCTTGCATGCACGCACATTCACCGATCAGTGTCAAGTAGGATTACCAAACCACTGGAGCGTAGCTCACAAACTTGACTTCATTTGTGCACACATATCAGGGACAGTAGCAGAGGTGATGCAAAAGATCGCGGCTACCTGTACGTCTTACCTACAGTTCAGAAAAGCATTTCTCGAAAAATATTGGTCCAAGGAGGCGCAAAACAAAATTAAATACGAGTTACTTCAGATGACACCATGTGAAAACTCAGGAGAGAAAAGCGTGGTAAAATTCTTTGATACAATGGACAAAAAGAATCAATGCCTAGACAAACCATACAGTAACGGAGAGCTGATACGTCTGTTTATAATGAAATTACCGGTAAAGTATCAACAGGCGACGGTAGGAAAAAATGAAAATACCGAAGAATTCAAAGAGGTTTTAAGGGAACTTGAATTTATGTTTAAAGAAGACGAGGTGAAAGAAAAAAGAAAGGAAATGGAACAGCAAAAGCAGAGGACTAGGAACGAATATTCCAATAATAATAATAATAATGGTAATCCTAAAACCAATAATTTCCGGCAATTTAACAAACAAGGATAGTGGCACAATGGAGACAATTGGCATAGAAACGATAACCAGAATAATTGGTACCGAAATAGGAACGGCAATGGACACTCATACTGTGGCGGATATTGATTTAGGATTCAAAATGCCAACTGTCAAGGGTACTTTTAAAGAGGTCACGATGATAGAAACAGCAACTCGGGAGACCAGAGTGCGAATAATTACCCAGGAAACACAGCAAAGAGAAACCAGATGTAGAAGTTAGGCCACGGAACACTGCAAGACGTAAAGATTGAACTGAAAAATGCAGAAGAGGTTAGACAATCTAACGTCCACCCTAACTTATGCTAACCACTAAATAAAAGTTAAATTAATAGATCAACGAAAGAACACATTAATTAAAAGAGAAGGGACACAATACACACTAACATTCTCTTGTAGTATCAAGTACACCAAAACATGCACACAAACAATAAATGGTACACAACAGTTAAAAGAACGAAGAAGCGGTAGCACATAATCAGAATAAAGAAAAGAAATCATATATATACAATAATTTTTGCCACTATCAGAAAATTTTTCCATTATATAAAATCAGAGTTTTTTGTAAATAACAAATATACGTAAAACAAAATTTGTAAATATTTCTACGCGTCAGAAGGACATCGCCACCAACACCAATCACCAGTTCCCTTAACACCAGATGCTTCGAGATAGCGACGGAGAGGGTACACACATGTTGAGAAAGCACTTAGGGCAATAACAACATGAAGACCAACGCCACACTGAAAATGCTGGTTGCAACCAGGTTGGGCTTCAGGAGGACAATGTTCAGCATGGACATTTCATATGTCACGACACTGCTACACAACATAAGACTGTGAGGAGAATCACAATATGACGAGACGACAATGAAGCTGCAAAAAATTACTAAGATCTATAAACTCATCAAGTAGCAGTTGGAAAGGCAATCAGATGCTACAAATACTATATCACTCCTACACTAAAATTCACGTTTTGTCAGCAGCGAGCGGCGCACACAGCAGTTATCGCAGCTTACGGTATTGTGAGCTACAGCTATTGCGAGCCCCATATTTCCTCCAAAACAGAACACTTCACTACATTTCACAAGTGACAGCCTCGACCGTACCTAGCAACATTCTAAAGCATCATTTTTCAAGTTGAGTAGGCGCGCCTCTCAGCCATTCTGCCAAGTCAACAACCATCTTAAACTTCGTATAGAAATTACATTAGCGAATCCTATACTTGAGAAGTAACTTCACATTCCGAAAAGAACCAGGATATAACTTGTTCAATTCATAACTAAAAGTGCCGTTGTGATTTCTCAGAATTTTTGCAAAATAAATAATAACTTTCGTTGGTTTCATGTTTTTCTTACACTAACTAGCACTACTCCAGTACCCAAGAGTCCCACTAGTTACTTAAGATATTTTGTGAATTTTTGTGTCATTTCCTTACAGCGGACGACTCCAGAAGAAATTTATTGCTGAAAATTTTTCAGGCATTTCTCTTTAGATCGTTAGGAGCGCAATTCGCTACTTCTTCTAAAGTCTTTAGAATAGTTTTATTGTACCTGTCAAATCTTGTAGGAGGACGTAAGTCCATAAGAACACAAAGAATTTCTGCACTTCTGTATTCTTTGCCTATACACCTCATATAATAAGGAAGCTTAATACATGCGTTAACGCTTCCTCTTTTGCTGCGCCGCAAGTATAACCACATTCTTTTGAATCACAAAAATTACAAACAATTCTTAATTTTCATACACAATCTCTTGTAGCACATACCTCCTCAACTACCTTCACATCACTATTGCCACATTCCTTACACTGCAAAGCTTTATTTATTAGTTCAAATAGAGTACAGAGTTCAACAATAACACAACCTGAATGAATACTTAGTATCTCTATATAATCGTCATTAAGACTGTCAAGCCCATTGTCCACATATGTAAGTTTTAGCTTAGAAGCCCTTGCAGTAGTAGAAGATGATTTAAGTGTTCTATCACGTTGTATTGCAGTATTAGCAGAGTTAATCCGTTTGGTGAACAGATTTCCATAAAATTTACATTGCTTAATACAAAAGTTCTTGTTTTTTCCCGTTGCTTTCAAGTGGAATAATAAACTCTGATACGCAACAAGAAACTCATGCTCACAGTTATATCATTGTAAATGAAATGTTCGCGTCGAAATGACAGCAAACAATGACTAAACTCTTTGTATAAACAAGACATATGCAACTGTAAAGCTTTCGCAGGTTAGCGAAAGCATATACATATGTATATTTCTATAAGGTTGAAGTACGTCGTCCCTTGTCTCTCAGAGGAAATGGTAAATTTGTTTGACGAAAGATTTAGCATGGAGATTTTAGAGTCGAAGGTGAAATTTACTAGTAGAAATACGTCTAACACGGTCAACAAGATGTGAAAACAAGAAATCGCGAAGCAATCACTCACAGAAAATCTCAGAAATACTGTTTCACAGCTATTGTCGATGGCTGCAAGTCAACTAAGTCTCATTTTTCTATTTTTCGATTATACTACTTGCCAAAGGAATTTCCAAGAGATAAGGCAGCAGAGATATAGAACATGAATGAATGGGGAACGTAGCACAAGTGAACTGTATCTAGGTGGTTTAACGAGTTTATTGTGACAGTGCTGATTGAACAAGGACAAGAGGAAATAACTCGGTAACTATACGCAAAGAGAGAAAGATCAGCGAGGAATGAGATTACGAAGAGTGATGAGACAAAAAACCTCTTATCTACGACTGCGTCATTAGACTAATAAGAGACGTCTTCCCGCGAAGGAATTTCTTTGTCTCTTCGTTCCCTGTGGTGGATAGAAGTAACAAAAGCGAGAGTTCATGCTGCTAATATAAATAAGAAAAAAAAATACATGTTCTTACTCTGTTCGCTTCCCTTTTCTGTCTCCGTGTACGACCTTTATCTCTTTCAGCTGCAAACTATCCTATACTCTTACGGTGAAACAATATACTACTTCAATCTGTTGTCGCTGGTTACACAGCCACTCTAAGGAAATTACAAAATTTCTGGAAGTACACTATATCCAGTTTTGAAGTGTATCTGAAATATGAAGGCAAGCTGATGTAAAAGATCAGCAGTGTGAAATGTTAGGTATTACAGCAACGTAATAAATAAGGTTTGGATGACCATACAAAATAATTGCTGGATCGCCTCAACAAAACATTATTTCCGATGTTGATGTTGTCGGACAAAACTCATACAAAAATTTTAAAAAGCTGATGTGTTTAACTTACTTTGATTCCATAATGTCACATTAAATGAGGTTTCAGATTAATTCATCAAGTAAAAAAAAGTATTCGCACCTCATAGAGAAGCCCTGTATATCCTTGTCTACGTAACAGGGAATATCTTATTGATATTGGCATAACTAACGTAGCTGTCTTTCATATTATAAGCTCATGAACTCAATAACAGAAATAATAAAAACGTTCATAATGATTTTAGAACTCAATTACTTTTTGCCAAAATGACACCCATTGTTCAGAAACACGTATTTTCAATAACTCGCCAGGTATCAAAAAAAGTTTAAGTGCTATTTGTAGTAATATTTTAGGGGAGCGTACAGGATTTATAAGTGGTCTAAGTTTAGTTGATGTATAATTTATTAATAATAGCACGTAAGATAAATGTTTGCCTCGTGAATAATCGACCTTGCTAAGCTTGAATGGCGTACATAACTCAACGACACATAGCGATATCGTAACTGCAACTGAAAACGGAGGTGTATCTGTGGAGTGGACAGACTAACCTGTGGTCCCAGAAGAGGAGCAGCAACCTTTTCAGTATTTTCGAGAGCAACAGTCTGGACAACCGACTGATATTACCTTGTATTATTTAGCTTTGACGGTTTCGCTATGTTGACTGTACAAATGGTTGAATGCAAGTTGTTATTTTGCGTGCAGCTGTCCTTACGCCTTAATGAGGATGTCACCCTTTTGGCAAAATATTTTGGAAATATCATAGCCCCATTCTGACCTCCGGGCTACACAGGAGGTTGTAGTTAACAGGACACACTAAACTGGATATTCTGTGGGTCGGTGGCTGCACTTTAAGATACCTTAACCAGCTATGTAAACTGGAGAATTTAACAAGAGGACAGTACAACTTGAGGTTGAAAGTGGAGGTGTTTAGCAAACTGCTGTGGAAAGAAGGACTTGTGGCCAGATGAATGCGGTGTTGTAAATACAAAATCAAACAGGAGCAATGCAGCACTGAGTCCAATAATGAATAAGTAAAATTGTTCGAACGGCTCTAAGCACTGAGGTCATCAGTCTCCTAGACTGATAACTGCTTAACCCTAAGGACGTCACACACATCCGTGCCCGAGGCAGGATTCGAACCTGCGACCGTAGTAGCGGCATGGTTCCGTACTTAAGCGTCTAGAACCGCTCGACCACAACGGCCGGCTGAATAAGTACTAGAAATGCAGGTTAAGTTATTATGAACAGCATTATGAAGGCTTTATTATAGCCAAATTAGGCACATATTTTATAAACGTTACATATTTTATAACCAATAATTTTTCAAGTGTGGATAGCTTTGTTAATAACACGTTGACAAGCCCAGTATAGACATTAGTGAGCTCGTATCAATACCTCGAATCGGTAACTATCTGCAGATTTCCATAGTATGTCTGTAAGTAATTTTGGCGGTTTCGGTAGGCATACGAGGTTTTATTTTATACACCTTTACACGTTATCTCGCGGTGGCAAGCACGCTGCCGTACCTCATGTCCCATTTCCACTTGGGAATGTCTCACTGCCAGTTACCTGTAACCTACCGGCCAGCGTCTGGCCGCTCATGGCTCACTGGAATTGCCCAGGCGCCCTCATGTTAGCCACATTCATAGCAACTTAGAGGACCACAAATCTCTCAACCAAATTCTCACAAAGTTATTGGCGGACTATCTTCTAGTAATGTCACAGTATGCATAGAATAAATATAGAAATGTAAAACATGTTTCCATTTAAAATTTAGTACTAGACGTGTAAATGTATATGGTACTATTGCATTTATGCGCAGGCTATACATATCATTTATGTTGTAGTTGAAGTATTTTTTGTTTTGAATCCACAGTTATATGATGCAGCTCTACACACTGGTCTATTCTCTGCAAAATTCATCAACTCTGAATTAGCTGCCCATGTACAAGAGGAATAACGGGCTAGTTCCATGGATGTCTCTGACGGATTTGGTCGGCCGATCTGAGGTCAGTCGTTTCCCACTAAGGTGCAGTCTGGCTCTCCGATCTATCCTCAGACCAGGTCCGTTCGTGTGTGGAAGGAAATCGGAGGGATTTCGTGATTTATTCTGGGACCCAGGACTGCCATGCATGCACGACAATTCATAGGCCATGTGCGACAAATTTTAGGGGCTGCCACTGTGTCTCACTGCAAGTACGTTGTACAGTGCGACTTTTTGTAGGGATATTATTTACTGTAGTACATTTTCACACTTTGAAACTAGTTTGTGTCTCGGAGAGAAGGTGTGGAGTATGGTTAAAATGGCTCTGAGCACTATGGGACTTGACAACTGAGGTCATAAGTCCCCTAGGACCTAGAACTACTTAAACCTAACCAACCTAAGGACATCACACACATCCATGCCCGAGGCAGGATTCGAACCTGCGACCGTAGCGATCGGGCGGTTCCAGACTGAAGCACCTAGAACCGCTCGGCCACTCTGGCCGGCTGAGGAATATGCTAGCAAGCAAATTATAGCAAACGCTGACTGTTTGAGCCTTTGTAAATGATAGTAATTCGTAACGCCAGCTACGGTTAATGGCCTACGATAATAAACATAGTACAAGAAACATTTTAGCTGGCGCTCACTACAGTGTTGCTTTATACAGCTCATCTTCCCTCCCTCTCGTACGCGTCTTTCAAGAGACATGCACCTCTCTGCGACTATTTCAGAAATTATTGAAGGTAATTTAAATCCCTCTATGCAATTAAAGGAATATTCGTATTTTTTTTCACCAAATACGTTTCTTATTAATGAAGTAAAGCATCATGAGTTCTGTGTAATGAAACATATTTACAATATGACTTACTTTCTGCATCTCTAAACAGTTCGTAACAAAAGATGTTTATTTGACATATGGTATATTATGTCTCATTTTTATTGCTCAAATTAGGAAACGCTGTCTCCTTGCATGTATTCCCTCGTTTACATAATGATAGGTGTTATAACTCTTTGGTCCACGTTTGGAATACTGTCTGCGAAGGTTTTGACAATCTTTTTGTACGCCATAGTTTGTACGGTCTTGCTTATGAATCGTTCGTGTGCGAATCTTCACAGACAAGCTATTTCACGGTATAATTGTGTAAGTTTTTAAATTTGGTAATTTTTACTACGCTTGTAGCAACTAAATTTTCCGTTACCTGAATACCACAATCATCAGTGACGAATTTCGAGTATAACCTACATTTCCGTTGTGTTCATGTTGAACTTTCCTCCTTTTGTCAAAACAAAGCAGAACTTATACACTGTCACCTCGTTAACTTCCTAACGAAATTGCAAATGGGGCAAACTCCTGAAACAATGGTTTATTAAACAAGGAACTGAGGACCAATTAGGTCAAACGTTTATGAAAGAAACATTAAAGGTATAATCATAAACGTGTAATTTGTTTATTTACATTGTTACAAAGGCACACTAATTCTCTTTTCGCCAGCTAGCGATGACTCTTAAAAAATACATCATTCGATTGTAAAAGTTTGCGGTTACTCTGATATCGCAGTAGAACCGTAAGTTTCGCACGTCTACCATAAGGCAAAATATTCTTCTCTATGTGAGTTGTTATTTGCCAAAATCTTGTATCGTTATCTCAAACCGTATCCGATATATGAGAGGTATTCTGAATATTTGATTGTTGCTTTGTCCACCCCTGGCAGCTGAGTAGTCAGCGCGACGGGATGTCGTACCTAACGCCCCGGGTTGGATTACCGACTGGGTCAGAGAATTTATCCTCTCAGGGACTGGGTGTTGTGTTGTCCTTATCATCATCATTTCCTTCGCATCGACACACAAGTCGCCGAAGTGGCGTCGGCTCGAAAGACTTGCACCAGGCGAACGGTCTACCCGACGGGAGGCCCTAGCCACATGACATTCCCATTTCCATATTCTAGCTTAATCACTGGTGCGTGTATTTGCAAATGAGCCTGATACGTAATATCAGTCTTCTCGTAATCGGTGATAGAGACCGCTTCCCAAGTCTAAAGAGAAACTCAGTACTTTAGTTAAATTTCATAAGTAACCATATATGGTGTAACACGCACCAAACGCAACCTTACAGTGACCCTTATTTATCGTTGTACGTTACTTGGAAGCGATATAATAACTATGACCATTAGCGAAATGAGAGGCACTACACCGTGAATCTGACATATGAAGCTACAACTAGCGAAAAATCGATTTTTTTACAGAGTAGTTTCTCTAAAATCGTTTGGAAAATATTGCGGGGTAGCCGACGTGAGCGCTCCGTCCTGCCGGAACAGAAATCCGTCCGTGTGTGTACCTGGTGAGAAGCCGGACAGCCAATTCCCGGAACTGCTGGTAGCGGTCCTTAGGTCGTGTCTTTTCTAACACACTGGCGATGACTGCAGGTATTCAACAACCGGTCCGAAATTGCCGTGGCCAGTCGCGGAAAACCGCTCGTGTACAGCCAGCTAATAACTACAGCAACCCACATCAATTTGAAGGCGCTTACTGTATTCGTACATAATATGTCCCCCTTTACTATTTTTATCCTTCATATTTACCAACGTTAGAAAACTGAATTGTCCTGACAAAAGACCCCTTGTTTTAGTGAAGTTTTGCCATTCATTTCTTTTTTCTTCCTGATTTGATACAGTACATCTTTATTAATTATTCGATTTGTTCATTTAATGTACAACATTTTTCTTGCAGCACAACATTTCAAATGTTTCTATTCCCCTCTTGATAGCGTCGTTTGTTGTCCAGGTTTCACATTCATAGAAAGCTACAATACATACACAAACCTTCAGTACACACCTCATTAAGGTTTCAATTTGTATTTGATGTTAAGGTACCTCTTTTTCAGAAACGCTTTTCGGGCTT
The DNA here is from genome assembly GCF_023864275.1 of Schistocerca cancellata. Lineage (NCBI taxonomy): Eukaryota > Metazoa > Arthropoda > Insecta > Orthoptera > Acrididae > Schistocerca > Schistocerca cancellata. The sequence continues at coordinate 230,438,274 of NC_064634.1, forward strand.
TTACCAGTCTGCTTTTACTATCTCTTCTACTTCTGCCAACGTCGGTTATTTTGCTGTCCAACTAACAAAAGTTGTCTACTACATTTAATGTCTAATCCAATTCCCTCAGCGTCGTGTGGTTTCATTCGACTCCATTGAAACACCATTATTTTACATTCGTTATCTTGTAACCTCTTTTCAGGGCACAATCCATTCCATGCATCTGCCCTCCAATTTCTTTGACGTCTCTGCCACATTCACAATGTCATGGGTAAACTTTAAAGATTTATTCGTTCTACTGTAATTACCTTTCAAAATACCTCTATACTTTCCTTCACTGCTTGACTCCATCGTCAACCGCTACCTCCACGATTTCGGCTGAAACCTACCTACCTTCGTAGTACTGGATTTGAAGACCTTTGTCTCTTACATTTGCAGTCAGGTTCCCCAACAAGTAGAAAATAGCCATTCGCTCGCTGTATTGTAGCACTGTTACCTCGAAATTTCAACGAATGCAGTCAAGTTAACAGCGGTGAACCATTTATCTAAACCTACAACTGCTACATACTAAGGTTTCTTCAACCTACTTTTTAAGATATTTTAAGATAAGTGGTACGATCGGTACTGCTTCGCGTGTTCCTAAACTGCTCCGGACCTTCCCAAGGTTGACTTCAATCAGGCTTACCATTCATCTGTAAATAATTCGTGTCGGTGATTTGCCACTACGACTTACGAAACTGGCGCTTCGATAGCATTTACACCTCTCACTACATGTCTTATTTGGCGTTAGAGTTATTACATTTTCCTAGAAGTTACAAACTATTTCGCCTGTCTCATATATCTTGCACATCAGATGGGATGGTTTTGTCATGATTGGCTGCCCCAAGTATCTCAATGAATCTGAAAGAATGTCATCTCCTGCAGGGACCTTGTTTTGGCTTAAATCGTCCACTACACTGCGAAATACTTCTCACAGTTCTATATCTCTCAGCCCCTCTCCATTTACTTCCTCTTCTATTTCTACGATACTGTTTTCAAGTGCGTTTCCTTTACGTTGCCTTACTTTATATTTGTTCCACCTTTTAGGTGTCCCTTCTTTGCAAGCTGAGCTCCTTGTATTCGTAAAGCTGCTCCTGCCTGGTAATGCCTTATGGTTTAAAATGTTTTCGAACTCTCTGTCCGGAAAATTGTGACCACCGACCTACTGTCGATATAAAATCGTCATGGCGACAGCAGCGTCACGTGGCGAGGAACGACTGCGAGTCAGAAACACACACAGTGCATATAGTATCAGTGAGCGTTCACGTCGTGTGATGAATGGGGAAGATGCGCAATGTATCTGAGTTTCATTGAGGGCAGATTGTGATGTCCCGGTGGCTCCACACGAGCACTTCGAAAACCAAAAGACTTGTCGGGATTTCGAGGAGTGCCGTGGTGAGTGTCTTCAACAGGTAGCAAAACCGAGGTGAGATCACGACCAGGCGACTTGGTGTTGGACGGCCACCACTCATTACAGATGTAGGCGTCGTAGGCTGGGCAGACTGGTTAAACAGGACAGGCGGCGAGCTATGGTGGAGCTACCGTCAGACCTCAATGCTGGGCAGAGTACAAGTGTGTCTGAACACACGGTACACCGTACACGCCTAACAATGGGCCTCTGTAGCCAACGAGCTACGCATGCGCCATTGTAAAGATCGCGACATGGGCAAATACTACTGAAATGGGTATGTTGGCGCTGTGGTAGAGGTATGTTCTGGTGAATACGCCATCTTCCAGGAGAAGAGATCCTTGACATCTATACTGCAGGCCTGAGGCAAACTGGTGGCGTATCTACTATGCTTTGGGGAATATTCACGTGGGCTTCCATGTGTCCACATGAGCACGTGCCAAGGCAACATGACGCCCAATTAATATCGTTCACCGGTTGCAGAGCACGTACACCTTCGTCTTGACGATCCTGTTTCCTAACGGCTGTGGCATTTTTCATCAAGATAATTCGCTATTTCTCAAAGCTGGGAGTGTCAGAATGTTTCGAGGAACACAGTGGCGAGTTCCACCTGGTGTGTTGGACCCCTAATTCACTAAGTCTGAACCCGACCGAACACACTTGGGATGTGATGGTGAGTGGCGTTAAAGCCTATCGTCCCGATCTCAGGATTTAGCGAGAATTAGGTGATTTGTGTGTGCAGATGTGGTGCCAACTTCCCCCAGCGACCTTCCAAGGCCTCTTTGCTTCCATGCCACGACGCGATGCCGCTGTTACCCATTACAAGTTGCACATACCGGCTATAAGGTATGTGGTCGTAATGTCTGGCTGATTAGTTTATAATTAGTGTGAAACCATCCACTGCCTCCAGGTGTCTTCCACGTATACAACCTACTTATACGACACATAAATCTACTGTTATCTACTGTTAAATTGAACTTTGTGCAAAATTATGCCTTGCGACATTTCTTTTAATTTATATCCGCCACTCCATATGCTACTGTTTTTCCCTCGTGCCTTTTTTCTTCTATGGAATCACAGTCCCCCAAATTTTCGCCCGCGTGAACTATCTCAATAATTTCCTTGGTGTCACACATTCTTCCAGTCTTCATCCCTTGCGGAACTAGTTGGTGTAAGAAATTTTAATATTGTGTTGTGTGTGCGAATCACAGCCAATGATCCCAATATTACCTACGTTTCTTTAGTAATATTTCTATGTTTTAATAAATGTAAAGTTGTCATTGTGACTAACGTATGGCTACAGTGCCACTTGTACGCCCGTTGTATTCACTAACTTAACTGCAGCGCGAATAATTCGAATAAGATTACTTCTTATTGTTAGATTTAGAGTTGAACAGTTGAATATATAACACCAGTTTGCAAATTAATCAAGAATATTTGATGTGTGATAGGTGCGCGACTGATGCATTGAGATGTATTCTTGAATGATGGTCAGAGTGAAAGGTAATGTATTGAATAACGCAGTGGGCATGTCATAAAAATTTTAAACAATCAAGCAAGACGGAGTGGGTGGTCTCCTTTTTGAAGAATTGTCTCTCTGAACAAAACTTTTTGAAGGTGTTGTGCTGCCAGCAAGCTGCTTAGGATAACGTATATGATTTTGAGCATAGATTATTTCGGTGCATGCGTCTTGAGAAATTTATATATTTTTGGGACTATGAATTTCACTTAGTCTCAGCCTGTTTTCCAGTGATCTCATATTTTATAAATGCGAAAGCTAACTTCTGTTTGAAAACACCAGTAAGCAACTCCAAACTTCGGTATAATTTCTACGTTATGTTACTTCATTGTTGAAATCAACTTTTACAGTTATGAGTGCGATAGCAATAATGAACCTTTTATTCCGCAGAGGATGTTTGCAGCGCTTTACAGTGTCAAAGTTCGAGATTTTTACTACAGGGTTTCGTGATTTTATATCGTGGTTCCAAGCACTTACGCCGCACTTGTTATCTGTCGATGAAGCGTATTGCTTTAATTTCGTCTCTATGTTCACTGTTCTACCTTGAATTACGGTTCTGTTAAATGATAATTTGCTATCAGTCCTCCATAGCATTTACATGTGTGCTTATTTAAATAAATATCTTGTCAAAAGTATAAGCCATCCATTGAAAGCCATATTATTTTTACGCGATGGTAGTATTTTCATCGTAGTTATCTTCTGAATTTCATTAGTTTCGTTATTCCTTTCGTTAGTGAAAGTTTATGCTAGTGAGACAGCTTCGGGACTGAACTACACTTGGTTTCATGCTTTAAACATGCAGTGCATGGCCAAATGCTTCTATTTCAACGAGCTACTTTGATATTTAAGATCATACACTTCCCATCATCTGACTACATTGCAATGATTGGTGTCGACAGTTATCAGGAGCTGTAACGCTAGGCGCGCTATGCAGCCCCTTCGGAGGATAATATTCAGAGCTGAAAAGAAAGTCATCCGAGATGTGAAAGCGGCCCTGCCTGAGGCTCTCGAGGATCAGGATGCAGTCGTCAGCAGGCTGTGGCCCACGTCGAAACCAATGACGTTGGACGCATGCATTTGAGGCCATCCTAAATTTATGCAGCTGGCTAGCACAGATGAAAGGAGAGAACGAAATCTTCACAATTTTCGAAGGAGTTAATCTGTGTCTTTTCTTTTGGAGCCGAGTGGAGAGTGACAACCAAAGGCTTCGCTGACTAACTGCATGGGCTGCAAATTTCTATACCTGCTTTGTCGGGTAGTGATTTCTAAGACTCGTCTTGATAAATCTGGGATTCATCACACAAAGAAAGCAGCTAATCCTGTAGCAGAGTACTTTCGGACTGCTGATGAGGTTTTTTAGTATAGGCGGTAATCTGAGGCACTCTGATGAATACTACTCAGTCGATACGCAGCGTAAAGACATTTAGATTGTCAAAGTTTTATCAGTAAATTGTTGAAGTATTCATAACAAAGTTCCCAAATTTACTGCCCTCCAGGAAATTTCTCGCGCTCGAATAGTTCTCGGAGCATAGAGCTGGCTGAACACCGAAGTAGGAAACTCAAAGATATTTAGCAAGTAGTGGAACATATATATCGGAAAGAGAGATCAGTGGCCGCAGGGGGGGGGGGGGGGCGAGTATTCATTGCAGTTGACGGAAATATTGTCTCCAAGAGATCTAAGTTTAGTGCGGTGTGAAGTTATCTGGTCGCGTATAACAGGTCTAAGTCAAACTAAGTTAACTACAGGATGATTTTACTTGTCACCTCATTCCGCTGTGACAGTTCTAGAGTCACTATAAGAAAGACCTTGTCAGTAGCGCGTAAATGCCCAGGTCATGCAATACTAGTTGGAGGCGACTTTAACGTACGGAGTACTGATTGGGATGTCTATGGATTCATTGCGTGGGTACAGACAGAGCGTTGTACGAAGTACTACTGGACACGCTTTCTGAAAACAATCTTGAGCAGCCAATTCGGCTGCCCCCACGCACTGGAAACATCTTAGACCTTGTAGCTGCCAACTGGCCAGACCTTATTGGCAGCGTCAATAAGGAATTGGGGATAAGTGATCATGATGTTATTATGGTATATATGGTTACGGAAGTTAATAAATCAGTCAAAAAAGTTAGGGGAGTCTTTCTGCTAGCAAGAGCAGGTAAGCAGTTTTCAACCCCTCACAGTGACAGTGAACTGACATCACTTATTTCCAGTAGGATTGACGTAGAGGAGTTATAGGCCAGATTTAAGGAGGTTGCAAATCTTGCTCTGGAGGTTTATGTGCCTAGTAAGTGGATAAAGAATGGGAAAGGCTCACCGTGGTTTAATAAAGAAATTTGGAGGATGCTGAGGAAGCTGTGGCTATTGACTCTCGGTTCAAAAGGGAACGCACAAATGACAACAAGCGAAGGTTAGTAGAGATTCTTGTGTCTGTGTAAAGATCTATGCACGAAGCGTATAACAACTAACACCGTTATACCTTAGCAGAAGATCTGGCAGAGAACGCGAGAAAATTGTGGTCCTATGTAAATATGCTAGTCGATTCTAAGGCTTCCATCAAGTTCCTTGTTGATCAGTCTGGTGTGGCAGTTGAAGTCAGTTAAACGAAAGCAGAAGTTTCACATCTGTCATTTAAGAAACGGTTCACGCTGGAGAAAGGCAGAAACATACCGTCATTTGACTATCGGATAGACTCTCATATGGTCAACACAGTAAAAAGCAACCCTGTAGTGCAGAAACAACTGAAAGATTTGAAAACAAATAAGACACCAGTTCCAGATTAAATCCCAATTGGGATTCACAAAGAGTACACTCCGGCATCGTCCCCTTATATAGTGTGCATTTATCGCGAAACTATTGCCCAGCGCCAAGTCCCAAGCGACTGGAAAAAAGCGCAGTTGATACCGGTATATGAGAAGGGTAAAAGTATGCAGACCCAAAATTACAGACCAATATCGCTAACTTCGGTTTGTTATGAAATCCTTGAACTCATTCTCACTATGAACAAAGTAAATTTTATTGTGACCGAGAAGCTTATGCCCACGCATCAGCATGGTTTTACAAAGCATCGCTCGCGTGGAAGACAGCCTGCACCTTTCTCACATGATATACTGCAAACTATGGATGAAGAGCAACAGGTAGATTCCATATTTATAGGCTTCCGGAAAGCATTTGACACGGTGCCCAGTATAGGTCGTGTTGTGTCGACAGAAGTGCCGACACAGTGTTATTTTGAGGGGGCCGTTATGCACGCTATAAGCTCACCCAGAATATCGTGAAGTCTGAAACAGGATGCTCAATGAATGCTAATATAAAAAGTACGTTGCTTTGGGAATACTTAACTTTAATCCATCCTTTTGGTATACATCGTTTATTGTGAATACAAGTAAGACTCTCTCCAGATATGATTAACTGCGCCTTGCTAGGTCGTAGCCATGGACTTAGCTGAAGGCTATTCTAACTGTCTCTCGGCAAATGAGAGGAAGGCTTCGTACGTCTAGTCGCTAGCAATGTCGTCCGTACAACTGGGGCGAGTGCTAGTCCGCCTCTCTAGACCTGCCATGTGGTGGCGCTAGGTCTGCAAGTACTGACGGTGGCGACACGCGGGTCCGACATGTACTAATGGACCGCGGCCGATTTAAGCTACCACCTAGCAAGTGTGGTGTCTGGCGGTGACACCACATTCCTCCCCCGCAAATCGGCGAACGGTCGTGTTATAAGGCTTCCGCCCGCCGTGGGGAGGCCCCCATGTTGACGTAGGCGATGAGGTGGGGAGCCTAACAGGCGAGGCTGTGCCACCCGCACCCGGCCATTCGGTCCGAGGGGAGCTAGGAAACGCCTGGAAACCTACTCCAGGGTGCACGTCAACATGCGGCGTATGCGCCCGTAAAGAGACAGGAGGGGCCGAAGGGTCGACGTCCATTGCGTCGGGGTATCCGACGCGCGATGACGCCATGTGGTCCGGAGCGAAGGACAGCTGGTCACGGGAAGCGATCGGCGGCGCGTGACCCAAGGAGGCGGATGGCGGCTGCAGCGAAGCATCCTCTGCGGGCGGCGCCGGCGGCGGCTGCGGCGGCGACGGCGGCTGCGCGACGCCATGAGGCAAAATGGAAGGCATCGTCGGTAACACCTGGGGATGAGGCGAGCCAGTAGATGGGTCCCCAGGGCGCTGACCGGACGGCTCCGTCGCTGAAAGCAGACGGGGAGCGGCAGAACCCAGGCGACGACAGAGGCGCAGCTGATTGAGATGCCGACGCACCTCACCAGACGCCCCCAATACCAAATACATCGCGCGGCCGAGGCAGCGAAGAATGCGCCCTGCGAGCCAACGCCGTGAACCGCGATAGTTGCGATAGAATACAACGTCGCCTGGAGCAAAAGCAGGAGTCTGCCGCTGCACAGGAACCTGATGCGGCGGATGCAGCAAAGGCATCAACGTTCGATGAGGACGACCGTGAAGCAACTCAGCCGGCGAGCGACCATCGCGGGGCTGAGAGCGATACGAAGACAAAAAGAGCAACAACGCGTCCTCCCGAGAATGCGACTCTTTCAACTTCAACATCTGTGACTTGAAAGTCCGGACCAATCGTTCAGCGGCACCGTTTGAACGAGGCGAAAACGGCGCGGATGTCAGATGTTGAATACCATTGGCCTTGCAGAATGACTGAAATTCTGCGGACATGAATTGTGGGCCATTGTCGGAAACAATAGTCTGTGGAAGACCTTCAATGCAAAAGATAGCAAACAACGCTTGGATGGTGGCAGATGACGTCGTGGAAGACATCCGGACAACAAAAGGAAAATTACTGAAGGAATCGACAACAACCAACCATCGAGCATTCCAGAATGGACCAGCAAAATCTATGTGTAAGCGTTGCCAAGGGGAAGTGGCTTTTGGCCATGCAAAGAATTTCCGCGGCGGTGCGGATTGTTGTTCGGCACACGCCATGCAAGAAGAGCACATATGCGTAATCGCAGCATCGATTCCGAACCAAGTACAGTGCTGACGAGCAAGTTGTTTCGTACGCACTATACCCCAATGTCCTTGGTGGAGAAGCTTTAATACAGAGGACTGTAACGAACGTGGGACCACGACCCTAGTCTGATCATTATCAGAACGCAACAACAAAACACCACGTCGTACAAAAAGTCTCTCCTTGTGAGCAAAAAATCTGCGAACCAACGGATCCTCGATCCGCGACTTTGACAAGGGCCATTGCGTAGCAACAAAACGCAAAACGGTAGCAAGGACAGGGTCAGCAGCTGTGGCCGTAGCTACACGACGAAAATCAATCGGAAACGATTCGACCACGTCATCAATTTCCGCATCAATGAACATGCAAGCAAGTTCGGAAGAATCGAATGCTTTATCCTCAGCAACAGGCAAACGGGACAACGCATCGGCGTTTCCGTGCTGAGCAGTGGACCGGTACAAGATATCGTAGCGGTACTGCGAGAGGAAAATAGACCAGCGAATGAATTGCTGCGCTGTACGTGGAGGTACAGGCTTGTTCCGAGGAAAAAGCGATGTCAAAGGTTTGTGGTCTGTGATGATGGTAAAGTGACGACCATACAAGAAATCGTGAAACTTTGTAACACCAAACACGAGAGCCAAAGCTTCTTTCTCTATCTGGGAATAATTGCGTTGCGCTGACGACAGCAATTTGGACGCAAAGGCAATAGGGCGATAATGCGAACCATCTTTGTGCGCAAGCACAGCACCGATCCCGAAATCCGATGCATCTACCATCAACAAATGGGGTTTCTGGGGATCGAATGGCGTAAGGCAAGTATTTGAAAGCAACGCCGATTTCAATTGGCGAAAGGCGCGTTCGCATTCCGTCGACCAGACGAACGGAACACCTTTACGGCGTAAGCGATGAAGCGGAGCTGAAATGGAAGAGGCATGAGGAAGAAATTTATGATAATAGTTAATTTTTCCCAACACACTCTGCAGCTGCTTCACATTTTGCGGCGAAGGCAAGTCCGGACTCGGATGTATGCCTTGGGCATTAATGACATGTCCCAGATACGGCAAGTCACGAGCAAAAAACACACATTTGTCCTTCCTCAAGCGAAGACCATTCTGTCGCAAGACCTAAAATAATGTTCGGAGATTTTGTAAATGTTCTGCTTCTGTCTTTCCGGGGATCACTATATCGTCCAGATAGTTTGCTGCAGTAGGGACCGACGCACAAATAATTTGTAAATATCGCTGAAACAATGCAGGGGCGGATGCACACCCGAATGGCAGTCTTTTGAATCTGTACAATCCAAGATGCGTGTTAACCACCAATACGCGCTGGGAGTCTTCGTCCACCGGCATTTGCAAGTACGCATCTGCTAGGTCCAACTTTGAAAAATATTTTCCCGGGCTCAGTTTGTCAAATAGATCTTCCGGGCGGGGCAAAGGAAAAGTAGCAGTCACGAGTTGTGGATTCACTGTTGCCTTGAAGTCCACGCAAAGTCTCAATTTTCCGGAAGGTTTTTGCAAAATTACTAAGGGTGAGGCCCAGAGAGAAATCTGCACACGTTCAATGACACCTTGGGATTCTAAATCGTTTAATGTTCTTGCGACCTCATCACGCAATGCGTGGGGAACATTGCGCGCTCTGAAAAATTTCGGTTGCGCGTTGACTTTTAGTTCCAAATGTGCTTCATAGTTCTTAGCGCAACCAAGGCCCGGTGCAAAAATGTCTGCAAATTCCTCACATAGACGAGTAACACTGGCTGAAGGCACAGTCTGGTTCACTGATAGGACCTGATTCACTATTGACAAGTTAAACAACTGAAATAAATCTAAACCAAGCAAGTTCACTGCAACAGAAGAACGAAGAACGTAAAACGACACAAGTTTTGTTTGTCCCTTGTAAGTGGCAAGAAGGCTGCACTGTCCTAACACAGGGATATGCTGTCCTGAATAACTAGTGAGCTGAACTTTTGCGGCACGCAACGGCGGTGCACCCAGTTGTTTGTACGTGGCGTGATTGAGCAATGAAACTGCAGCTCCGGTATCGAGCTGGAACGGTATCACTTGTCCGGCAAAGTCCAAATCTACAAAAAATTTATTGTCCTGCTGACGACAAGAGCGACTGTTTTGTGCAACTTGAACAGACACTGGTACAGAATCACTTGCGACGTGACGGGATTGCCGTCGACGTCGACGCACACTTTTTGTGGGACAAACACAGTCACAGTTAGAGAGAGGAACACTGGGCGGAGTGGCATTAACTACATGAATGTCCATGGGCGAAGGTTCCCAAGCCTGAGTGTCCTTGGTTCGATTCCGGCGCGAAGCAAATGGCCTGGAATGGGTGGCAGTGTCCGATCTAAGCTTTTTCTGGCGAACACTTTGAACATGTCCTTTCTTATTACAGAAAAAGCAAATAGCATGGCGTGACGGGCAATTCTCACGCGAATGTCTAGTTGCACACCGCGGGCATGATTTCAGCACGGCATTTGCTCGCTTTCGCGGGGCACATGTTTGTGCGGACGTGCGCGAAGGCTGGTTACAGTTGCTTGCAGCGCGCCCGGCGGGCCGGTTGATGCGACACACAGCTGGCGAAGTTTCAAAGGATTCCTGAGCAAAGTCAAGTGTGTCTTGCCTATCCAATATGTCTATCACTTGTTGAAGGGAGGGATTGACTAGTTTCTAAATCTGTTCCCTTATGCGAGCATCAGAAACGTTCTGTGCTATTGCATCACGCACCATTGTATCTGAATAAGGAAGGCCACAGTCACATTCAAATGCGCAGTCCCTAGTAAGGCCTTGCAAAGTTGCAACCCACTCCCTATTAGTTTGACCGGCCGTACGTTTTGTACGAAAGAACGTATACCTTTTTGCAACGACATTTACTGTTTCTTTGAAATAGGCATCTAAAGCCGACACAATTTCTTCGTAGGACAGAGTTGCTACGTCGCGTCGGGGAAACAATTTCACTATCACACGGTACGTTTGCACGCCGACACAAGACAATAAGTGAGGCTGCCGCTCGTTACCTTGAATTCTGTAGGCGGCGAGATGGAATCCATACTGGCGTGACCACTCCGTCCACGTTTCGTCGTCGGGACGAAATTGACGAAAAGAGGGTGCAACTGCGTGTTGTGGCTGCGGGAGCGATGAAGCGGCGGCGGCCGCATCGTTTTGCAGCGCACGTTGACCCTGGACGAGCTGTCCCAGGGCATCCAACAACGCCTGCGTCTGTTGATTCTGCAAGCGATAAAATTCGGACAGTACATCTGGAGAATGTGGCGAAGCCATGACAAGTAAATGTAAGCAAGTAGAAAGAACAAGACCCTTTTTTAACTCGTCGCCATGTGTTGTGTCGACAGAAGTGCCGACACAGTGTTATTTTGAGGGGGCCGTTATGCACGCTATAAGCTCACCCAGAATATCGTGAAGTCTGAAACAGGATGCTCAATGAATGCTAATAAGAAAAGTACGTTGCTTTGGGAATACTTAACTTTAATCCATCCTTTTGGTATACATCGTTTATTGTGAATACATGTAAGACTCTCTCCAGATATGATTAACTGCACCTTGCTAGGTCGTAGCTATGGACTTAGATGAAGGCTATTCTAACTGTCTCTCGGCAAATGAGAGGAAGGCTTCGTACGTCTAGTCGCTAGCAATGTCGTCCGTACAACTGGGGCGAGTGCTAGTCCGCCTCTCTAGACCTGCCATGTGGTGGCGCTAGGTCTGCAAGTACTGACGGTGGCGACACGCGGGTCCGACATGTACTAATGGACCGCGGCCGATTTAAGCTACCACCTAGCAAGTGTGGTGTCTGGCGGTGACACCACAGGTCGTTAATAAAGGTACGAGCGTATGGAATAGGTTCACAGATATGTGAGTGACTTTGTGACTTATAGAACGGAGTTTGTTGTCCTTGACGGTGAGTGTTCACAACTGGCAAGGGTATAGTAAGAAGTGCCCCTGGCAAGTATGATAGTACCGCTGCTTTTCTCTATATACATAAATGGTTTTGAGGAACGGGTACACGGCAATCTTTCGTTGTTTGCTGTTGATGCTGAGATGTACGGTAAGGTGTCGAAGTTGAATGACTGTGATTTCAGGCGTTCGCCAAGGTAGTGTTATAATCCCTTTGCTGTTCCTTATCTATATAAGGGATTTGGGAGACAATCTGAACAGCCGATTAGATCATTTGTAGATGACGCTGTCGTTTATCGACTAATAAAGTCACCAGAAGATCAAAACAAACTGCAAAACGATTTAGAAAAGATATCTGAATGGTGCGAAAATTGGCAGTTGATCCTAAATAACGAAAAGTGCGAGGTCATCCACCTGAGTGCTAACAGGAATTCGTTAAACTTCGGTTACACGATAAATCAGAGCTAATCTAAAAGCCGTAAATTCAACTAAATACCTAGGTATTACAATTGCGAGCAACTTAAATTGGGAGGAACACATAGAAAATGTTGTTGGAAAGACTAACCCAAGACTGCCTTTTATTGGCAGGACACTTAGAGAATGTAACAGATCTGCTAAGGAGATTGCCTACACTACGCTTGTCCGTCCTCTTTTAGAATAATGCTGCGCGGTGTAGGATCCTTACCACATAGGACTGACGGAGTACATCGGAAAATTTCAAAGAAGGGCAGCACGTTTTGTATTATCGCGAAATATGGGAGAGAGTGTCACAGTGATGATACAGGATTTGGGCTGGACATCATTAAAGGAAAGGTTTTTTTCATTGCGACTGGTTTTTCTCACGAAATACCAATCACCATATTCCTCCTCCGAATGCGAAAATATTTTTTTGACACCGACCTACATAGGGAGAAATGATCACCACGATAAAATAAGGAAAATCAGAGCTCGTACGGAAAGATATAGGTTTTCATCCTTTTCGCGCGCTATACAAATTGGAATAATAGAGAATTGTGAAGGTGGTTCTTGAACCCTCTGCCAGGCGCTTAAATGTGGTTTGCAGAATATCCATGTAGATGTAGATGTAGATGACTTACACAAAGCTTCTAGTTAGTGTGATGAGTAGCACCTAGCTCCAAATGTAAAACAACCTGAAGATAATGCGAATAGAAAGGTAAAACAAACACGTAGTGTTCGCACATAGCATTAGTAGTGCCCTACTTGACCAGGCAGGCCATTTAAATTTCTAGGCGTAACGTTGAAAAGTGATACGAAATGGAACGAGTATGTGAGGACTGTGGTAGCGAAGGCGAACGACCGACTATGTTTTATTGGGAGAATTTTAGGAGAGTGTGGTTTATCAGTAAACGTGACCGCATATAGGAAGCTGATGCGACCTATTCTTAAGTAGTTTTCGAGTGTTTGGGATCCGTACCAGGCCGTATTAGAATAATACAGCAAAGAAATTCAGAGGCAGGATGGTAGATTTGTTATTGATAGGTTCGAACAACACGTAAGTGTTACGGAAATGTTTTGGGAATTCAGATGGGAATCCGTGGAGGGAAGGTGGCATTCTTTTGGAGGAACATTACCGAGATAATTTAGAGAACCGACATTTCAAGCTGACTGCCGGACGATTCTACTGCCGTCAACAAACATTTTCGGTAAGGAGCACTAAGATAAGGTACAAGAGCCGTTTTTCCCTCACTGTGTTTACGAAAGGAAAAGGTAAGGAAATGAATAGTAATGGTAGAAGGTACACTCTGCCACGCGCCTTACGTTGGCTTGAAGAGTATCTATGTAGATTTAGACCACCCCACTAACGATCTGTGGAAGGAATAGTAGTGTGTCTGTTCCTTTGTAGATATGTCCTTTCCGTTTATGATTTAATGAGATGTCCTGTATATTTGACCACCTCATCACTACGAATTTACAGAGCGAAAATTATCCCTTTACAGGATGATGATATCCTGATTTCATCCTCTGTATTACTGCCTGAGAACTATCCTAGACGAGGCCATAGTCGCTAACCATGTCACTGGTCGTATCAGAAATGAAAAATTTTGCCGGCCGCGGTGGCCGTGCGGTTCTGGCGCTGCAGTCCGGAACCGCGGGACTGCTACGGTCGCAGGTTCGAATCCTGCCTCGGGCATGGGTGTGTGTGATGTCCTTAGGTTAGTTAGGTTTAAGTAGTTCTAAGTTCTAGGGGACTTATGACCTAAGATGTTGAGTCCCATAGTGCTCAGAGCCATTTGAACCATTTTTGAAAAATTTTGCCCGGTTAATCCTGCTTCGTATGTCGCTGCAAAGCCGGAGGCGCGCTGCGAGTTCCGATAAGAAAAGGAATCTGGTCTTCAGTTCCATTGCTCGTCGTCCAGCTTCAAACTCAGTGATCACGATGAGCTCGCTGACGCACGAGACACAACATTGGTTCTAATTAGAGCTGCGGTGGTATGCTATTAACGAAGACAGTACATAAGATGTGGAGTCCTGATGTGAATCTACAGGCGACTGATGCTCCAAACTAACACAGACTTGGACTACCTGTACGAACGCGTAAACTGTGCTGTGGATTTCTTAGACATGGGTGCCCATTCTCCAGTCAGCCTAAATACGACATAAATGCGGCTCACTTAGTTGCATGGCTTTCTCCAGTGAAAGTCGTCCTTATTTCTGTACTGAGTTACTGCCTCACTATGGCGGTAGTAACAATGGATCAACATTTCTTCCAGTACTACCGTTTGTGTGTTGATAACTGCGGTAATAATGATATTTTAAATCAGTGATGAGTGTGGAACATTGTTCTCCTAATATGGTGGTTATATATCTATCTATTTAAATGACAAGTCCATCTTTGTATACTCCTGGGAAAACCCTTATACGGTAAACCAGAACTCCACCGACAAATTTTCAGACGTTGTTCGCGAATGTTTTCAGAGTATTTTGGTGTAGGGGACCTTAGGTCTCCGATGGATCTTTAGAGAACAATTTGATTTCATTTGATGTCTTATCAATATTAGATTTTTGTCTGCATTACAGTGAAAATATCTGCACATCAGTGCGAAAGTCAGTGGTATGCACTATGTATCTTCTTTCGAAACAAACTTGCTCAATTCACGTACAGTACTTTCTGTTGCCGACAGTAGTGACTAGTTCACCCTCAGGTCTTGTGCTTAAAAATTCGGTAGTGTACTGTTGCATTCTCTTTTAGGTTTGTTTTTCCGGCATTGTTAGTTATACGGCAACAATGATATGCAGCAGCATGGATAGGCGTTTTGATGAAGAGCTGGCCGAAGTGCACCTCGTGTATCGGTTCACTGAATACAGTGGAAGGGCAGTACAAGAACGCTATGATCAGTTGTCGCCGCACTAACGGAAGCCACATCACGACTCAGGATGTTGCGTCACTCTGTGTTTTGGTAGGCGATGTGGCCGAGCGATACTAGGCGCTTCCGTCAGGAACCGCGCGACCACTAGCTCGCAGGTTCGAATCCTGCCTCGGGCATGGATGTGTCTGATGTCCTTAGGTTAGTTAGGTTGAAGGAGTTCTAAGTTCAAGGGGACTGATGACCTCAGATGTTAAGTCCCAAAGTGCTCTGAGCCATTTGAAACTTCTGCATTTTGTTTCCTACGTTGTTGTGACTGTATATTACAGTCTTTTTATTTGTTGTGAAGATGTTTTCACAGAAACAAAGGTACCTCCGGTAAGAAATAGAAAAAGTCATGATTACATTGTTACATCGGTAACAAACCACTGAAGACCGCGTGCACGGAGACGCCGGGTACCTTATGTCAGAATACTCTGAAAGTATCACTGAAAAGATCCTAAAGTTTGTCGGTGGAGTTCTGCTTCGTATTGTTTACTACTTATTCCCTTTATGATATACAGGATGTGGTAGAACTATGTTTTAAAAACTTGGGAGACTTCAGCGAATGAAATTGTGGCATCTTGATATGATGGACCAAAAGCCAGTAATACGAAATAACGAAATAAACTTCCTGCAGCACTATGCATTCGGTAGGCTAAACGAAACTTCTGCGAACTCTAGGTTGGAAAACTTTTATTGAGAAAACAGCAGAGTGCAGTCAAATGCTGTAAATAAAATCACTGGCTTCACTACTTCAGGGTATATGTTCAGTATGGCGACTGTCACCTTCTTTACATAATGTTCAAAGACGGACGGCTTTGGTCTGATTATCTATAAGATTCCATGCT
The DNA here is from genome assembly GCF_023864275.1 of Schistocerca cancellata. Taxonomy (NCBI): domain Eukaryota; kingdom Metazoa; phylum Arthropoda; class Insecta; order Orthoptera; family Acrididae; genus Schistocerca; species Schistocerca cancellata. Next base: position 230,454,322 of record NC_064634.1, read on the forward strand.
CCCCTCTGACAGTATCAAATGTTGCAACGATGTGCTCGATACTCTCAGGTAGTGTTCCTACTGGCAACGAGTACTCGAAAACCTTACATAACTCAAGACGGAAAAGTCAAGAAGCTTGAGCGTCAATGGGCAGAGAATCCCCTTATGATTGCCCTCAGCCTGATATTTGTCCGGCCCGATAGTCAAAGTGCGCAGGTGTACCGTTCTGCTGAAACCAAAAACTAGCGCGCAGTGGTAAGAGAGCGTCCTCCAGGAGTTCAGTCAAGGTAGAACTTCAGACTGTACTACAGTTTTCCAATGGTTATTATACCAAGCACTCGAGATTCCGCTGGCGATTACAGTTCCTTCACTGCATTCGTATGATGGTCATGAGATTTAGCCGTAGAATCTCTACATTCTACGGTTTTCCCATGCAGTCTCAACTGCATCTGTCGATTGGACTCACTCGGAAAATGACATCAACAGACGTTGTCTTGGAAGTGCGTGCTCCATTCATACGAATTGTTAAGATATGTGGTCGAGTAAGGAGACCAACAATTCCATCTCAGGATTTTACGGAGAGTCTCACCTGGTAAGTCCTCCCTTGGGTAGTCAATGGATTTTCAGCAGCCCATTGGTGGCTACTGAGGGAATTGAAAACGCACTGTCTTGTGGAAGCCGACTTTTCAGTAAATAGTATGAGGTCTGGAAAATTCGGGACAGCGGCACATTGATGAAGGAACCACAGTGACATTTGCTGCTCTGTTTAGAAATCAAGCTGTTCCATAGTTTTACTGCTTCATCCGTGAGTTGGATGTAAGTGAGCACCGCGCAAAACCCCTCACACACTCATGTGATCTACGTGTATTGAATGGACATTTGCACGTGCGCTCGTTCGTGGATTCACAGCTACATGTTCCATAACGTCTTCTTCAAATTCAGGGCTTCGTGCTCTCCTTTCATCTGCCTGACGTGTATCAGCTGACGGTTCTTCTTTGCTCCACTCGATGATCAACACTGATGACTCATGGGATAATAGGAAATCGTATGTTTGGGTGTATTCATGCCTACAGCCGACGAGCTGCACAGGCATTCCCGCCATTTTCGCTGTAGGACAAATGAAAGTCACCAAATTCTCCTAGGGCCTGATTACCCTCCATAAAATCATAACTACAGTGCGTAACGCACAATAAGCACAAAACTGTACACTGACACACGTCCCCCAGCTGTGTGTGTACAGCACTGCGCCAGTGGATGAAAGGGGTGAACTAGCGGGCTTCGTACACAACTTTCTGTATACAGGCTCAGGTAGATGAATGTATCAATGGATCGAAAAGTACCTATCAAAGTGATATGAAGACAAATGCCTCCTCCTGCTGTAGATAATTTATTTCACATTTTCGTCTGTAGGTTCCTGGTATCAAAACGTTCTGAATGTCACCTAAAAGCTCCCAAATTTTTAAAACGTCAGTCTGTTACTCCCTGTATTTTAAGGTGGTCCTCTAGTGTGGCGTGTATTAGTGGTTCTATTACATTTAAAGAATCGCTAGTATTTAACAATCTTTGAATCTACCATGGATCTATAAACGGCCTTAACACTCTGATACGAACGTCAGCATTCAGTAGTTTATTTTTCCCTTACTGAATTCGAACTGACTTTACCATCTGTTTTATTACCAATTTCAGATTTGTCTGGGATTGATTTGAGACTCCAGTACATCTGTCATTTTTGTCGTGTTGTATTGTCGATAGACCGAGAAGTGCGTTCTTGCATCATTGTTATACCAGGACATATTGCAAAGTGGAACTACAGATAATGTGACATAAAAGCATAACCAACAGATAGAGAATACCATTTCCAAGACAGCGTCTGTTGATCTCATTTTCCGAGTCAGTCCAATCGACAAATGCAGTTGAAACTGCATGGGAAAACAGTAGAATGTAGAGATTCTACGGCTAAATCTCATGAACAGCATACGAATCCAGTGAAGGAACTGTAATCGCCACCAGAATCTGGAGTGCTTGGTATAATAACCAATGGAGAACTGCAGTACAGTGTGAAATTCTATCTTGACAACGCCGACTGCTGCCGAACGAGTATTGAGAGAACTAGATTAAGCCTTGCTCTGATACCAAAAGATGGTGTTCGATCTGTGGCGGTCCTCCGAACGTATCGTGGTTTTCGGTGTGTCGCAGAATAGTAATGAAAGGACACGTGAAGTTCTGCGAAAGAATTTTAGCCATGTGGTGTAGCCACGCGGTATGAGGCGCCTTGTCACGGTCCGTGCGTTCCTCTCCCCCCTCCCCCCCTCCATCGGAGGTTAGAGTCCACCCTCGGGCATGGGTGTGTGTATTGTTCATAGCGTAAGTTACTTTAAGTTAGATTAAGTAGTGTGTAGGCTTAGGGACCGATGACCTCAGCAGTTCGGTCCCATAAGACCTTACCACATATTTCCTATTTTCAAAGGGTTTTAATAGAAGTTACTGCCACAGCTACGGATTTGTTCGTAGCATACGATTTCAAACCTTCGGAGATATCGAAGATTGTGATGCATGAAGATGGTTGGAAATGTCTTTTGTGAACCCGTGGGTGAAAATTTTCGGCGATGTATACGTTCTGGTGGGATTAGCGGATGTGCGTCGAAACGCAGCTGATTAGTTGTGTATGTGCCCAAATGAAAACTTAACAGCAACAAGTAAGCACTGCGAGGCCATTGTCAGCTGTACTGTGCCACTGTACTTAACGGTTTCTGCTGCTGAGTTGCTTTTGTAAACAGCATCCCAATACGAGAAAACTAATTGCGCCTTTACCTGTGCTTTAGGTGCTTAGGCAGCGCACAACTCTCTTTGAAAGGAACAGCTCGATGTAGTATAGAGGCGCTCAGCGCATCTCCGTTTCCTTGCCCCACAGCAAATTCCCAGCAAATAGTAACCTGTAGCTATGATCCTGCAGCCAACCAGTCTATGGATTGAATAGAATTGCAAGCTAATAAAATAGACAGAAATACAAAATAGAAGTTAAAATGAATAATCTGGTAACAGAGTTTCTATTGAAATGGTTCAAATGGCTCTGAGCACTATGCGACTTAACTGCTGAGGTCATCAGTCGCCTAGTACTTAGAACTAATTAAACCTAACTAACCTAAGGACATCACACACATCCATGCCCGAGGCAGGATTCGAACCTGCGACCGTAGCGGTCACGCGGTTCCAGACTAAAGCGCCTTTAACCGCACGGCCACACCGGCCGGCTAGAGTTTCTATTACAACGTCTGTAATTGATATGGACGACAGAGAATTATGATGAAAAATGTTTGTGCAAGAAAGCATGTGTCATATAATCCGGAAGTGGTCCTAAACTAATCAGTTAAAATACAGACAGAAAATATCCTTGCTAAATGCAGTAAAGTTACTGTGAGAGCGTTATGAGAAAGGTAGCAAATCCTGCAAGCCAAATCGTAATCAAAGATATGGGAAAACTAAGTCCCCTCAGTAATCACAAAACACGAAATATTCTCCAGCTCGAAACAGTTCAGAGTTCAACGCGATGAGTAACAACTTACAAAATCCAATACAAAGAATAGTAACTCATATTCTGTCCAGCATTAATTACATAAAGAGGAAAATGTTAGACTCCTACTCTGCAGCATTTTTCGACCTCTTTAAATCTAATATCTCATCAGAAGTTAAAGTAGGATAAAGGCTGTTCATTGACCAGAATCAAACACACTCTCAATCGAATACCACTTGTTACCACAGGCAGTTGCCCAGAACTGCTCCCTTGAACTCTTCACAAGAAAAAGAACCAGTCTCCACTTTATACTTTTAGTGTTCCGCTATTCATAGCTTTTTTACAATCTGAAGGCTGTCACCAGAAAAAATAAATCGTTCTAAAATTTTGCAGATAATATTTTACACAATTTGATCACTCTCCAGACTAAACTTACTTAAATAAAGAAATTAACGTTTGGTCAGAATCAGACCATTCACAATAAATGTAAATAAATGCCTGTCCATAAATAAATAATCCAGTATTCTTACACAAGAGCCCTCACGATAAATGACAACAGATTATTATAAAATATTATTCATATTATTATTTGGGGCTGCTTGTCAGGAGTGTCTTTTGGTAGTCTTTTACAAAGGTTGTGTCAGCTAACACATGCAACTGAGCACTTCTTAAATTATCATGATGTTGTATGGCCAGTTGTAATAAATCCTTAAATAACGCTACTGGTAACATAGCATGTTGTTCATTAAGTAAATACACAAGTACTACAAAATGTGAGGTACTAATGATGAATTAATTTGCTATTTAGTCGTGGAAGATAAGGTGTTGTGGCAAACATTAGCATAATGAAACATAAAAAACGTAATCAATCAAGAAATAAAATAAATACACATTCTGAGATTTCAGCGATAATAGCTATAGTCCAAAGATGCGAGGCGTGTTTTTTAAGTAAGTACCGATTTGAAATTTAAAACAAGACGTGATAAGATATCTCAATAATTTTATTATTACATGAAAGCCTGTACCTTAATCTACGCACTGACGCCATTACAGTCCGATTGTTCCTTGTTTACGTTGTGTACTGAGTGTTTAAGATGCCTCAGATAATCGTGAGTCCCGCCGACTGTGAAGTACGGGCTGTTATAAGATTTCTTAGTGCTAAAGACCTAAAAGCGATCGATATTCATCGTGAGATCTGTGCAGTTTACGGGGAAAACGTTATGAGTGATGGAATGGTAAGAAAGTGGGTGAGAGCATTTAAAGATGGCTGCACAAATGTGCATGATGAACAACGGAGTGGGTGTCCTTCGGTCGTTAATGAAAGTTTGGTGCAGGAAGTGGACAATAAGGTGAGAGAAAAGAGACATTTTACGATTTCCTTCTTGTGGGATGACTTTGCTAATGTTTCTCGTAGTGTTTTGTATGGCATTGTGACCCAGCACTTGAATTACCGAAAATTGTGCGCACGTTGGGTACCGAAAATGTTGACGGATGTGCACAAAACCAAACGTTTAGACAGTGCATTGACGACGATGATGATTTCTGAAGGCAAATTGTTACGGGCGATGAAAAATGGGTGGCCTACGCCACACCAGAATCATAGCAGCAGTCCATGGAAGTTGAACAAGGGCATAGTTTTGCTGGAAGGCAATGCCCGTCCGCATGTGGGGAATTAGGCCAAAGATCTCATCACATCTTTTCGATGGGATACTCTAGATTATCCTCCGTACAGCCCCGATCTTGCAACCAGTGACTACCATCTGTTCCTGCACTTGAAGAAACAGTTGGGCGGTCAGCGTCTTCAAGACGATGACGAAGCCAAAACAGTGCTGATGCCGTGGTTAACAGGTCAGGCGGCTCCCTTCTATGAGGAGGCTATTCAAAAACTGGTACAGCGTTATTACAAGTGCCTCAATGTTGCCTGAAATTATGTAGAAAAGTAGAACCCATTAGCGCCGTGCGTTGCCATATGGCAACCTTTGTAACACTTTTTTAAAATCGTTGATTCCAAGACATCAACGAAGCGAGAGTGTTGGCAGCACTGGATTCCGTTCCGCAACACTGTAAAGATCACTACAATGCGACGGTTTTAACAATAATTTAAAATTCTGGGGCGTAAGCAGTGTTGGAATCGCAGTTTGCTGAATGACGAAGAAAAATGGAGTATAAGCTCGAGTAAGTATGTTTTACACAGTAACTTACGATATATAATTTGGTTTTTTAGTATGGTTGTGCTTTAAATACTCAAATATATATTCTTTGGATGTTACTGCTTGCTGTGAAATAAATTACGTTCATTTAGGCCGTTTGAACGTCGGTGTTGCCATATGGCAACGTTAGGAGCTTGTACTCAGTAAAAGGACGAATTTGTCGTTTTTGTTTTAGTAGAGGTTTCTCGCTTTCTTAGGCGCTGGAAATTCTTTATAATGATGATATTGAAGGTGATGTATTTGTTGAGCCCCCAGATTCGAATAGAGAACAATGATGGATTATTGTATGTGCGGTGGCTGGACAACTCAGTATTCACAATGATCTCTTCTTCATGTGGTACACAAGAAGCTGGCCAAGCCAAAAGATTCTCGCAACTAAAAAAGCGAAACATAGTGATTCCCAGACCAAAACTTATAGCCAAATATAATACATATATGGGAGGTACTAATCAGGTGGATCAGAATCTAGCATGCTATCACATTGCAATATGAAGCAAGAAATGGTACTGGTGTCTCTTTACTTGGATGTTAGATGTCACCATAAAAAAAGTTGAATTTTCTATAATAAAGCAAGAAACCAAACTATATCTCATCGTGATTTCAAGAGAGAAGTAGCAACAGTGTACTTGCAAAGACACCGAGCTTTACCAAAAGGAGCCAGACCATCTGCATCAAGGGCATGTTCCGACAGCCCCATATCAGATTCAATTAGGTTTGGTGAGACTGACCACCTCGTCCAGCACACAAGACGAAAGAAGAAGAAAAGGTGTGCACACAAGGACTGCAAATCTATTGTGAGAACAATGTGTTCAATGTGTAATGTAGGATTGTGTATTGACTGTTTTATTCCATTTCATGTAAAATAATACTGAGTTCAAGGTTTGATTTTTGATTATTAATTGTACTGTGTTATAAAATATCAATTGTGTGATGAAGACTGAATAATAAATTTGCACAAAACTTGTATATGTAATAAGAAATTTCAATAACCTAATTATTTTAGTTGAAGTTGTAATCCATATAAATTTTGGTAGTGAAAGCGCCTAGCGTTGTCATGTGGCTACATCAAATATCTCGCTAATGGCGGTAATGACTTTCGTCGAAACAACTCTGTCGTGTAATTTATGCCTTTTACAGACATAATAACGTAAAAGTTTTTAAAACACCACGAAAAAATTATTTCCGGCGCTAATGGGTTTTCTACAGGCTTTTATGTAAAAATAAAATTATTGAGATACCTTAGCACACCTTTTTTTTAATTTAAAAACGGTACTTACTTAAAAAACACGCCTTGTATGATCTGAGATATGGTATGGTGTTCAAAAATTGCTAATTCATAGGTTCGTTACGACAATATTTTCGAGTATGGAATATTAAATTCTGTTTTTCCAAAAATATTCAAATATTATTTTATCACTGGAGGTGCCTAATTTTTCTGGGATCACAGATGTATCAAGATTTGCTTTAATAGTTCCCTGTGAGTTATTACAGATTTTTGAAGAGCTGTAAGAAGTTACCTTTCAGCTTGTCTTACGATCCGACATTTCTTGGAGCAGACTGTTACTCATCTTAAACCTCAAAATTCCACGTACCGGGATATACCCATTTCCAGCCATTCAGTTCTTTTCCCTGTATTTGATCTCACCTGGAGCGACCCATGACGTCCTTGTCAGGCCGACTCGCGCCCAGCCAAGAAAGCAAATTCAACCTTCTCCAACACCAGCCGTAAGTGGACGAATAATGCGCCCACATACTCGTAACATTACAGGTGGAATAGCATTCTCAAACACATCTAAGGTTTTCACATTTGCTTTCGCAGATACAAAGCAAGAAACAATTCCACCAACAGCAAGGAAAAATCCCGTTCATAAAGTTGCTACTGAATCTGGCGCCTGTTTCTGTTCGTCGTCAGCCAATTCGGTTTGCCTGCGTTATTGGTGATTAGCTGCTCGAATTAGAAAATTGGCAAAACCTTAACAAATGTCTATAAGAAGTTTGGAGGACTTTATGCCACCCTGTGGAAGCAAGATTTGCTGACAAATTCTGAACGAGATATAATTTAAGCACATTAGAGCTTCACAATTTCTTTAACATTTTTTGAGGATCTAGAAGGCTTACCACGCTGGAAAAAGATGGAAATAGAGAGCCGTTAGAAGAGAGCTGAGCACATCGTAGTGGTTTTGTTATTCTGTGTGATAGTGTCAGAGGTATGCACAATAAAGAGCAATACGATACCCCATAGGTATTTCGTGATTTAGCCACTGACGGCACAGTTGACGTCCCATCCTGCTTCGTATTTGGCAAATGTGCTGGTGATGCATTCTCGACATGGCAACCTGTATAGTTAACTGCCAAATAGCCATGCACAGTGCCCTGGTGAAGTCACAAGCAGCCATGAATGACAGGAGTGAGGGGTGTGTGATGGGACACGAAGCAACAACATGGAGACAGCGCTAGGGGCCATGGGCGGTGCCAGTAGGTGAGGACATCGTGAGAAGTGCTGAGCCATGGATGGTAATTCATTAAGTTGACCAGTGAGCAGCTGCTGGCAGCCAGTGACAGCGACTCCAGGTGTATGGAAGAGTGGGTGGTTGGTGTCTTCAGAGGGTCCAATCAGTAAACCAGATGTGGACAGTACGCAGACAGACAGCAAGGAAGCACAATAACCAGCGAGCAGCTGAGTCAGCTGGACAAGTTCGCATGACGAACAGTTGAGGCCGCCTGTTGGAGTGAGGGCCTGAAATAACAGCGACTTGTTACCAATAGACGATGTTGGTCAATGTTCTGGGCGAGTGCAGGCTGCATGGTGTCTTGGATCAAGAGAAGGTCGCACTGATGAGACACAAGCAGATACTCACTGTAGTGTGTGCTCTTGAATGGCGGAGCGCGAAGAGAGTGTTATGCCACTTGTGCTAATGAAAACTCTGGCTGTGCAGACGATTTTTTCTGCTTCTGTTTCATATATTTTAGCATACACGCATTTTTATTTTATTTTATTTTATTTATTTATTTATTTTTTGCAGCTTGCGTAGTTATTATTGGTACAGTTGCATGTTGTTTTGTGCTTGTAAAGTAATTTCTATATAGAGCAGGTATGTTACTGTGTTGGTTCTGTTGTGTTACGTATTAAGTTAATGTATATTTGTTGTATAAAATGCTGGTCAGTTGTACTTGTGTTTTATCTAATTAGTTCTCTCTAGTGTGTTTAAATCTTGTCGTGTATAAGTCCCCCACAACCGCCAGGCCCTTTCCACTAACTAAATTACCTTTACTGAAGCCTAAGAAAAAATTAGAAAATATGTATTTCACAGTACTGAAGACCAACAAATGATAATAGATATGAAGTTATGCAACTTAGAGCCACCGTTTATGAGTCGTGGCTGACTCGTGTCATGTCTTTTTTTAATACTCATTGGTTACAGCGCTGTCATCTCATTTCTTCTACGGTTACCGCCATGATCTTGCTGTCTTCTCTCCATGAGTGGCAGCAGCAGCGTGTATCGATACTGGTGCTGCTGTACTATCTTTGGGGTGGCGGATATATTTTACGGGTGTGTGGTGTGTGGTGTGTGGCAGTTGGTCGATTAGCGCAGAGCAGAGAGGAGATCTCCATCGCATGGAGTCAAGCTGGAGGCGATGGCGGCGTGCACGCGCAGTTGGAGTTGTGAGGCGCAAGAGTTACGAAGTTCGTCCCCCACCGATCTTGGACCCTAAAGTTGAGTGCTCACTTAACCTACTATCAAGCCTCAACTGCTATTATTTCTCTTCGTTTGATCCTAGTTGCTGCTTTCTGCGACATTCCCGCGAGCAACAATGTGTGTGCATTGAAGTCGGCTAGAATTGCAGCCGTTTTCTTGGATGAGGATTAACTTAATTTAATTCACTCCTTCATTAATGAAGTGCACCAGCGGTATCTTTTGCCTTGTGGCCGTTAACATTCCGGTTACCTGCCATGGCCGTTGACATAGTTTTTTGGCAGTGTATTTTCCTCGTCGTATTGTTGCTGTCCAGCATGGCATGTAGTTCGACAGCTGAGATGTGTTGGTGGTTTTGAGCTTTTATTCTGAATTGGCTGGATTGGCAACCAGTATCCAGAACGATAAACTATTGACGTCTTGTTGTCGTTTGCTCGTTGGGTGGAGCAGAGCTGATTTTGTTGGTTGGTTTGTCAACTGGCCTTCGGTTGGGTTGCCTTCGGATTAAGAGGTTGTTGGTGTGTCTGTGTGTCTCACCAAAACGTGCGTTAGTGTTAATTCCCATGCCGACCCTAGCAACCTTCTGAGCGCTGCTCCTTGTGTTTTACATAGTGATTTCGTTTTAGTCTTAAGTGCTCTGTGTGGCCTTCAGCCGACTTTTAGCTTATTAAAACTGTAAGTTTTTTTTCTCTTTATGCCTTAAGCCGTGAAATTATTTTCACTTCTCTCTTAAATTAAAATTTCAAAAATTTTGTCATGCCTTTAGGTCATAAGATTGGCATTCATTAGTATGTGGCCTTCAGCCGAGCTTAATCTCTCTTAAATAATAAATTCCAAATTCTGTCTTGCTCTTAAGTCATAAGATTGTTATTCTTTAGTACATAGTCTTCAGCCAAGTTTTAATATCTGTCAAAGTAAAAAATTAAAATCTTGGACTTGCCTTAAGTTATAACATTGTTATTCTTTAGTATGAGGCCTTCAGCCGAATTTGTATGAAATGTTTTAAGCTAAGGCCATCAGCCTATTAAATTGAAAGCCCCTTTTCCTAGGCTTTAAGTCATTAAATTGTTTGGTTGATATGCAGCCTTCTGCAGGGTTTCAGCCTATTTAGAATTAACGTTGAAAATATTTGTTTCGGCCTCAGGTCGTAACACGTATTTTTATTGAAGTAAAAAAAAACTTTTTTGGAAGAAGTGAAACTTCTAGAAGAACTGCTGTACGTCAATTCCTTGCTTACGCCTTGACCCTGGATTTTCCTATGTGGATTTCAGCCGATTTAAATCAAATCAAAGGAGCTCTTTCGTTAAAACCTTCCGAGCTTTTAATTCTTGCTTATATTACTGTGTGTTTTAACTAATAAAATTTATATTTTGATTGTAGCTGATAGTAACTTATTTTGGCCCCTTTCGACAAATATCACATCACACACTCTGTCCTACTAGTCCAGGATTTTCAGTTTACTACACGTTTTCCTTCTTTTGATGTAAAGAACCTGTCCTCAAAAGCCAGTAAAAGGAATTTATTTGTACCCTGTGATACACTACACAGAATGTAACTGGTGTAAGTACAGAGATTTCTACTGCTGACTCAGGATGGTGTATCGAACAACATACATCATTATTTAGGTCATTTGCACACTAATAAGAGAGGCTATTACAAGTCTTATGTTTTTTGTTTTGGTAGTACCCGTAAGCATGTTTGGCACAAGCAAGTTATTAATACTAATTTTCTCTGTGCAGCATGTCAGATATCGAAGTGTGGACTCGAGGAAGCAAATCGGATAGTCTATATTTCCAGCTGTTATCGACTTCACGGCTCAGCTAAGGTGACACAGAAAATATGAGGTCGTAAGTCTGTGACGTGTTTGTGGGAGGACAGTTCGAAGCAGAGAAAAAACTACCAACACTGTAATGTGTACTTATGAAGGTACCACATGTGAATATATCTGCTCTTACAGCCGTTGTACCAGGTATAAACCTCGCCATTTTGTATGGCTGCCTTTGAAGTGCAGACCAACATGGGCAATATGAGTAGATTACTGACAATTCAAGATATGTCGGAAAATGGCCAAGCTAAAGAAAAAGTCACAGAGAAGAGTTTCAGCAGGTAGGATATCAAGAAGCAGGCACAAAAGTTCCACTGACTTCGGATCGCCCGACATACGAAACTGTTTCTCAGCGAAAAGTTGTTGTAAGACGTCATGGTCTCCTGACTATCATTGCTTACATATTCCGCCCTCACAATCATATTCCGCACATCAAGACGCTTCATTCAGACCCAAACTCGATAAGATAAAGTCAATGTTGTATGAATTCATGTAAATGATATGCAAATAACTAGTAAATCGCAAATGCGCATCGAGATAGAAATACTCGAGGCTGGCGTACACACATACACATTCAAGACACGACGATCACAGGAGCTTTTAGTTCAGGAGAGCCGGCCGCGGTGGTCTAGCGGTTCTGGCGCTGCAGTCCGAAACCGCGGGCTGCTACGGTCGCAGGTTCGAGTCCTGCCTCGGGCATGGGTGTGTGTGAAGTCCTTAGGTTAGTTAGGTTTAAGTAGTTCTAAGGTCTAGGGGACTTATGACCTAAGATGTTGAGTCCCATAGTGCTCAGAGCCATTTGAACCAGTTCAGGAGAGGCAGACCGCACACTGGGAGGCCGGTCCCTTCAGAGGACGAACCAGCCTATCTACGTCGGATGGTGACCGCCCATTGAGCAGACAGTGTTTGACCGAGTGAAAGGCAGAATGACCCCGGGTTCGGCTTAAAAGCAAATTCCGCTACATTGTGTGGGTGCGCATTCTTTACAAACACAGCACATAGTTTCAGAGGTTTTCATAGAGAGACAGCAAACGCCAAACGCCGATGCTACAGATTTCCACATTGGTAGCCTTAAACGAAACGTCATTCTCCCGATTTAGAAGAGCAATGCTGATTGGCAGACGATATTCCTGACGCCTTGAGCTGAAGAAGTAATGGAAGAGACCAAAATAGATACCCCTTCACGTCTGGCGTGGAGATGGGTCGTTCCGTTGTCGCTCTGGGAGCGAGAACACATAACGAGAGTTTGTGTGCTCGTACATATACTCAAAGAGCAAGGAACAAGTCTCTCCTCAGTACTTCGCTGGGAGAGCACCTATGTCGAGAGTGAATCGGAGTGCTACTCTATATTGAGTCCTTGCGATTAAGCATTGTTCACTGCGTTGGCCGCCACAGTTATTGTGCGGTGTGAACGGACAGAGTTGTAGTTAATCGCCTGCGAGCGAATGTTTGAGTGGCATCGCGGTGGACTGGTTATCCGACCGGTGTACCACGCCAATAGTTAGACTAGGGGCGAATGACAGTCCTTGACTTCATCAAGGCGTAGGGAGAGTTTGATTGGCGAAGGTCAATCCAGATAGAACGAGAGTTATCTTATTTGTCAGCAACGAGCAGAGCAGGCAGCAGTCCTAGCAGATTACGGTATTGTGCGCTACAGCTCTTGCGAGCCCCATATTTCCTCCACAACAATACACTTCACTGCATTTCACACGTGACAGCCTCGACCTTACCTAGCAACATTCTAACAGATAATTATTCAAGTTGATAAGGTGCGGCTCTCAGCCATTCTGCCAAGTCAATAACAATCTTAAACTTTGTACTGTATAGAAATTTCATTAGCGAATTCTATCCTTAAGAGGCAACTTCACATTCCGAAAAGAACCCGGAAATAACTTGTTCAGTTCATAACTAAAAAGCCATTGTGATTTCTCAGAATTTTTGCAAAATAAATAATAATTATCGTTAGTTTCATGTTTGTCTTACACTAACTAGCACTATTCCAGTACCCAAGTATCCCACTAGTTACGTAAGAAATTTTGTGAATCCAGAAATATTTATTGCCGTAAGTTTTTCAGGCATTTCTATTTCTCTTTAGAACGTTAGGAGCGTCTCTCTGACTTCTGTAGTAGTGTGGGGGTGGAAATTGCATCTTGCAGGAGCCACAGGGTAAAGGGTACATCTCAGATTAATCCGTTGCGCAGAATGACAGAATAGCACCCACACGCTCACATTGTATAGAACTCAATCGAGCACAATTCAAAACAATTTTCATCGATTTTGATGTGGATTTTTGATATTTGGGAAGGCAATGATGGCCGTTGTCCGCAATAAGTGGACATTCGTATTGTTTAGTACTAACTATTAAAAGTATATTATGTACCTGCAGGGTACAGCCTGGTTGGTAACTTTTGCGTGAGACAGTACGGCGCGTCATCGTAGCCATGGTAGCCGCGTCGTGGCAGCAGGTACGGCACGGTAGTTAGAGCGGTGCGTGAGCGCGGCCGTCATCTGAGATAAGGTGACCCGGCCAGCGCTGGGCTGGGCCACCCCACGAGGTGAGGCGAGCTAAGGCGAGGTTTACGGCGACCCACCCCCGTAAACTGTCGCCTTTACTACCGGCGGCGCAGCGCGCGGGTCACTGCGGAGCCGGGGGCCGCAAGAAGACGGCGGGCCGTTATAACCACCGCTCTGTTAGCGGACGCCGCCCTCCACCGTCTTACGGCTCATAGTCCCTAAATGGTACTGCAGGCACCCTTGTCTACGTTCTGAGTTCCTCCCTCTGTTTGCTGTGTTAAATTAACCAGTAACGGCGAGTGTACATCAAGTATCATACCTGCTACACTACAGAAAAATTTCACGGTTAAGAGGAATTATTAGAACGTTCTCCGGAATATGATGACTACTGTGCATTTATTAGTACTCTTGTAACAGAACTGCTTCGCTACATCTGCGCTTCGTAAGGGTATGGGAAAACGTGGGATGGAGAGGCGAGGGTACAGGGAAGCAACACCAGCTACCATTTTTCTCTAGTGCGTATGAAGCGGACCATCGTTTTATAATTATTTGTCAGTACATCATTGCAATAGGAACGATCTGCCAGTAGGATGTCCTGATGATAAAATCAAACTAAATCGTTGCTCACTGGTCGGCAAAAGACGTAGCGCGAAGATCGCTAGTAGGTGCTGGATCAAGCGCACCTGTCACGAGAGAGGAAAGAGACACACTGACAAGAAACACTCCTCCGACGCCCTCTCGACAAATGTATTTAGGCCGACGCCGCTGACTGGGGCCCGTATTGATTCACTCATCGAGTGCGCCGTCTGTCATTCATTCGCAGAGAGGGCAGATTCACGTCCAGGTTACGAAAGCACATAGCAACCCGAATTCTGACAATAGTGAGTCTAAAGTCTTTAATAACAAGATTTCCGATAATGTCTGCAAGAGGACTGATGCTGATGAGCTAATACCACAACACATGGCCTCTATTCAAGTTAAGTATCCAGTTCTTGTAAAAAAAAAAAAAAAAAAAAGAACCGTATCAATCCAAATGTGCATCTGAGTTGTTGAAAGACGATACTGGCCGCTCATAGCAACATCCTCTCCCGTATTTTCTTGCGGCGCAAGACATTACAAAACCCGTAAGTTGGTCACTAATCAAAAATTAACATTGGTGATTTTATTGTTAGTGTGGATGCTTTCTTAGGTCACCTTGACGGCGAAACTTTTCTTTCTTTCCTTTTACGTCGTTCTTCTGACTGATTTCGTATTGTCCTCCATGAATTACTTTCCAGTTCCAACATCTCCATTCCACTGTAGTGCCGTATCATACTTTCTCAGTTACTTGTTGGACATATTCCACCTTAGATCCACCCCTACAGATTTAACCCTCTACAGCTCCCTCAAGTGTCATGGATGTAATTCCCTGATATCTTAACAGATGTCCCACCATCTTGTCCCTTCTACTTCTCAACGTTTCCCACATCATCCTCACCTTGATGATTCTATAGAGAATCTCCTCAGTTCCTAACTTACGAGTCCACCTAATTTCCAACATCCTCCTGTAGCTCCGTATCCCATCTTTTGACCAGGAATGCTGTCTTTACCACTGCTAGCTTACTTTTTATGTCGTCTTTGCTTTATCCGTCTTGTGTTAGTTTCTTTCCAGAAATACTACGCTCCTCCTACTTCGTCGTCCTTAATTTTCATGTCACTTTTCCCCCTTTTCTCATTTCTGCTATTCCGTCGTTACTCCGTCGATCTTACTCTGAATCCATAGTGTGTGCTTATTAGACATTCCAATTATCCTGATTGAATTTTTCCGTGATTTCCACATATCGCTTTAGGCAAATGCCGCGATGATTCGTTTCAAAGGGCATGGCCGACTTCCTGGCCCATCCTTTCCTGATTCGATGAGACCGATGACCTCACTGAATGTTCCCCTTCCCCAAATCAACCAACCAACCATTCCATTCAATATATCCTACAGTTAGTCTTTACTTTCCCTGAGAACGGCAATGTACATAGCGAATGTTATCGTCAATGTGCTACCACCCTGAATTTTAGTTCCTTTCTGTACCTTTCTTCCATTACTCTTATTGCTTTTTCAATCTATAGATTGAACAGTAGGGCCAAAAGACTAAATCCTTTTCATGTATCCTTACTAATCAGAGCAGTTCGTTCTTCGTTTATCATTCCAGTTTTTCCCTCTTGATCCTCGTATAAATTATTTACTACCAGTCTTTCGTTATATCTTATTTTCCAGAGTATTTCGAACACCTTGCACCATTTTCATTTGTCGGTGCTTTTTCAAGGTCTAAAAATGCAATGCACGTATTCTGATTTTTTAAACTCTTGCTGCCATTATCAGTCGCAGTAACGGAACTGCGTTTCTGCTAGTGCCTTTACTTTTCCAAAAGCCAAACTGATCGTCATATAACTCTCCTTTATACATTTTCCTACATATCAGTCCCCCCTCATGAACCATGGACCTTGCCGTTGGTGGGGAGGCTTGCGTGCCTCAGCGATACAGATAGCCGTACCGTAGGTACGACCACAACGGAGGGGTATCTGTTGAGAGGCCAGACAAACGTGTGGTTCCTGAAGAGGGGCAGCAGCCTTTTCAGTAGTTGCAAGGGCAACAGTCTGGATGATTGACTGATCTGGCCTTGTAACAATAACCAAAACGGCCTTGCTGTGCTGGTACTGCGAACGGCTCAAAGCAAGGGGAAACTACGGCCGTAATTTTTCCCGAGGGCATGAAGCTTTACTGTATGATTAAATGATGATGGCGTCCTCTTGGGTAAAATATTCCGGAGGTAAAATAGTCCCCCATTCGGATCTCCGGGCGGGGACTACTCAAGAGGATGTCGTTATAAGGAGAAAGAAAACTGGCATTCTATGGATCGGAGCGTGGAATGTCAGATTAGGTAGGTTAGGTAGGTTAGAAAATTTAAAAAAGGGAAATGGATAGGTTAAAGTTAGATATAGTGGGAATTAGTGAAGTTCGGTGGCAGGAGGAACAAGACTTCTGGTCAGGTAACTACAGGGTTATAAACACAAAGTCAAATAGGGGTAATGCAGGAGTAGGTTTAGTAATGAATAGGAAAATAGGAATGCGGGTAAGCTACTACAAACAGCATAGTGAACGCATTATTGTGGCCAAGATAGATAAGAAGCCCACACCTACTACAGTCGTACAAGTTTATATGCCAACTAGCTCTGCAGATGAGGAAGAAATTGAAGAAATGTATGATGAAATAGAAGAAATTATTCAGATAGTGAAGGGAGACGAAAATTTAATAGTCATGGGTGACTGGAATTCGAGTGTAGGAAAAGGGAGAGAGGGAAACGTAATAGGTGAATATGGATTGGGGCTAAGATATGAAAGAAGAAGCCGCCTGATAGAATTATGCACAGAGCATAACTTAATCATAGCTAACACTTGGTATAAGAATCATGATAGAAGGTTGTATACATGGAAGAACCCTGGAGATACTAAAAGGTATCAGATATATTACATAATGGTAAGACAGAGATTTAGGAACCAGGTTTTAAATTGTAAGACATTTCCAGGGGCAGATGTGGACTCTGACCACAATCTATTGGTTATGACCTGTAGATTAAAACTGAAGATCCTGCAAAAAGGTGGGACTTTAAGGAGATGGGACCTGGATAAAATGAAAGAACCAGAGGTTGTACAAAGTTTCAGGGAGAGCATAAGGGAACAATTGACAGGAATGGGGGAAAAAAATTCACTAGAAGAAGAATGGGTAGCTCTGAGGGATGAAGTAGTGAAGGCAGCAGAGGATCAAGTAGGTAAAAAGAAGAGGGTTAGTAGAAATCCTTGGGTAACAGAAGAAATATTGAATTTAATTGATGAAAGGAGAAAATATAAAAATGCAGTAAATGAAGCAGGCAAAAAGGAATACAAACGTCTCAAAAATGAGATCGACAGGAAGTGCAAAATGGCTAAGCAAGGATGGCTAGAGGACAAAAGTAAGGATGTAGAGGCCTACCTCACTAGGGGTAAGATAGATACTGCCTACAGGAAAATTAAAGAGACCTTTGGAGATAAGAGAACCACTTGTATGAACATCAAGAGCTCAGATGGAAACCCAGTTCTAAGCAAAGAAGGGAAAGCAGAAAGGTGGAGAGAGTATATGGAGGGTCTATACAAGGGCGATATACTTGAGGACAATATTATGGAAATGGAAGTGGATGTAGATGAAGATGAAATGGGAGATACGATACTGCGTGAAGAGTTTGACAGAGCACTGAAAGACCTGAGTCGAAACAAGGCCCCCGGAGTAGACAACATTCCATTGGAACTACTGACGGCCTTGGGAGAGCCAGTCCTGACAAAACTCTACCATCTGGTGAGCAAGATGTATGAAACAGGCGAAATACCCTCAGACTTCAAGAAGAATATAATAATTCCAATCCCAAAGAAAGCAGGTGTTGACAGATGTGAAAATTACCGAACAATCAGTTTAATAAACCACAGCTGCAAAATACTAACACGAATTCTTTACAGACGAATGGAAAAACTAGTAGAAGCCGACCTCGGGGAAGATCAGTTGGGATTCCGTAGAAATACTGGAACACGTGAGGCAATACTGACTTTACGACTTATCTTAGAAGAAAGATTAAGGAAAGGCAAACCTACGTTTCTAGCATTTGTAGACTTAGAGAAAGCTTTTGACAATGTTGACTGGAATACTCTCTTTCAAATTCTAAAGGTGTCAGGGGTAAAATACAGGGAGCGAAAGGCTATCTACAATATGTACAGAAACCAGATGGCAGTTATAAGAGTCGAGGGACATGAAAGGGAAGCAGTGGTTGGGAAGGGAGTAAGACAGGGTTGTAGCCTCTCCCCGATGTTATTCAATCTCTATATTGAGCAAGCAGTAAAGGAAACAAAAGAAAAATTTGGAGTAGGTATTAAAATCCATGGAGAAGAAATAAAAACTTTGAGGTTCGCCGGTGACATTGTAATTCTGTCAGAGACAGCAAAGGACTTGGAAGAGCAGTTGAACGGAATGGATGGTATCTTGAAGGGAGGATATAAGATGAACATCAACAAAAGCAAAACGAGGATAATGGAATGTAGTCGAATTAAGTCGGGTGATGCTGAGGGTATTAGATTAGGAAATGAGACACTTAAAGTAGTAACGGAGTTTTGCTATTTGGGGAGCAAAATAACTGATGATGGACTAAGTAGAGGTGATATAAAACGTAGACTGGCAATGGCAAGGAAAGCGATTCTGAAGAAGAGAAATTTGTTAACATCGAGTATAGATTTAAGTGTCAGGAAGTCATTTCTGAAAGTATTTGTATGGAGTGTAGCCATGTATGCAAGTGAAACATGGACGGTAAATAGTTTGGACAAGAAGAGAATAGAAGCTTTTGAAATGTGGTGCTACAGAAGAACGCTGAAGATTAGATGGGTAGATCACATAAATAATGAGGAAGTATTGAACAGGATTGGGGAGAAGAGAAGTTTGTGGCACGACTTGACCAGAAGAAGGGATCGGTTGGTAGGACATGTTCTGAGGCATCAAGGGATCACCAATTTAGTATTGGAGGGCAGTGTGGAGGGTAAAAATCATAGGGGGAGACCAAGAGATGAATACACTAAGCAGATTCAGAAGGATGTAGGTTGCAATAGGTACTGGGAGATGAAGAAGCTTGCACAAGATAGAGTAGCATGGAAAGATGTATCAAACCAGTCTCAGGACTGAAGACCACAACAACAACATAC
The DNA here is from genome assembly GCF_023864275.1 of Schistocerca cancellata. Taxonomy (NCBI): domain Eukaryota; kingdom Metazoa; phylum Arthropoda; class Insecta; order Orthoptera; family Acrididae; genus Schistocerca; species Schistocerca cancellata. The sequence continues at coordinate 230,473,802 of NC_064634.1, forward strand.
ATATCAGTCTTGTCAATAAAGTGGATGCATGTCTTGTCAAGCCGATGTGCGATAATTCTACAAGCTAAGTTAAATAATCGTCCGGTTCCCTTTTCCTTGATACTGCCTCAGATAACTACAACCGCAATTCATCATTCCTCCATGCTTTAGTATCGCAATTACCTCCACATTGATCCTTTTGGAATATTCTATTAAAACTTATTCTACTCCTCATTATCAAATATTCGTCTACCGTCCATTACTAAATAGCGATCTCTGTCTGTATCTGCTCATGGGTACTCCTGTCAATCAAATAACTAATTTTACAATCTCTCTCTGACTATCCTATAATCCAGCTAGAATCGTTTTTGGTCTCTAAGCCTTTTATAGCTATATTTCCAGCTCTTGTGATTTTTGAACAGTTTATTTGTTACTACTTGATGCTGCTATTATGCACTCAAGAGCCAAAGAAACTGGTACACAACCCGCGAGCAAGCAGAACTGCCGCAACACGATGTGACATACGCAATGCTGGAGGAAACTGAAGCCGTGAATCCTGTTTTTTTTTTTTTTTTTTTACATGTCGCCACTCCAGACTTTATTGTGGCTGAACCTAACGTCATTTTTAATGTGATTTTCAGACCACAATGCGATTATATCTTCTTCACTTGGTGTAGCCAGAAGAGAATGGAATCTCTTTCTCCCTATCTAAAACCATTTACCGAAGTTGGAATCGAACCAAGACCGTAGACATATGAACCTATCATCAGCCCAACTTGTTTTTTAATTTTTTACACTCTACCACTTTTTTATTTTTTTGGGCAAGTGCTCTACCAACTTTATATATATATATATATATATAGCGAGCGGGGCAGGCAGATGGCGGCAAGGAGGGCAGGGGTCAATTAATCCGAGGCTTGGCCACAGTGCCGCCCTCATACCCGTCACCATTCACAATGATTGTAAAGGAACATAGATAAACGGGTGAAGGTTTTAGAGCTCGAACAGCTATCCATACCTGTTCTATTGAATGTAATATGGAGCATATTACCGTACTTGCGACGGTGATCCGCGTAGTGTCTAATTTTCGTATATTCCGTTTCCATGTGTAACAGAAACTTGATGTAATCGTCGCCCGTCAGCTGATTGAGGACATGACTTGTATATTGGCCCAAAAGCCACATGACGGCATTATTTTTACTTGGCGGAAAATATTTGACGTCTGGTCTGTGCAGTAAGTTCGTGTCTATGTTATTTTCAGAAGTCCTAGTTATAAGGGCGACTTTTTGACGAACCCATTGACAATTGCGCATTCTGTGACTGCAGGTATATCCGTGGGGAACAGTATCCACTTGGTGACAATCTGGACAATGGGCTGTGTCACTTAGCCCAATCGCATGCAGGCGCTCACTTGTGCTGAAAATGTTGTTAACCGTTTTGTACCATGTCGACCTGACCAAGGACGGAAGTAAACTGCTGCTGATGTTCGCCCACAGGACATCCCAATTGATTCCAGTGTGCTTTTCTTTGATTTTGTTCTTGCCCTCTTATTGTTTCCTATGCTCCAGAATGTCATTGGCAGTTAAGGGTCGATGTCGGAGAAGGACCTCGCTCAAGTAGCTCTTTTCCAGGTAATATGTGCGGATGTGGGAGAGCTGGTAGTCAATCGTCTGCACATTGATCGGCGGTTCTACGCCTTTCGGCGCGAATGCCTCAAACAACTTTGCCGTGAGGGTGTCAGAGTAGTTTTGAATTAAGGATGTCATCCGTTTAATGTACAAAGCCATTGCTTTGGCGTTCAGAGCGGTCAGACCCATACCGCCATGTAGAGGGTCGAAGGTCACAGTCTTCACGTCAACTAGAAATATTTCCCCCCGCCACAGAAAATTTGTCAACTTGCTCATTATCTGTTTGGCTATGACCGTGGGGATTGGAAAGACCTGTGCCACATAATATGCTCGCGACAGGATACATGTATCTATAAATTTAACCCTCTGAATTTGGTCCATGTCTTAAATGTTTTTCTCGCCACCTCTTAAAACACCCCCTGATTTCAAAACTGGGCATCACGGTTATGACCCCTGTGATCGATGCGTCAGAAGAAGGGTTGAAATATTGGTGAGAGGGGTTGTGACATGTCCACGGTTGCTCTTAGCAGTATTGTAGTGAAATGTGGTAACAGATCTCCGGCAGTTTTGCCCCATAGGTCGACACCTTCGAACCGTCTTCGAACGGGATGGTGATGTCGCTGGACGCCACACATTTTCATCATTACAGATGAAGATAGTAGGCAACTTTTAGCCTAATTCCAGTATCCAGTTTTGCAGTGAGAGACAATTACAGGCTTTCGAAAAAGTGCTCCTTTAACTGTGTTACGTTGTGTAGTTCCATTGATAAGAATGAATGCTTTGAGCTCAACTGTACAAACCAGATCCGTACAGTAAACTGCAGAAAAGGCCACGTGTAAGTCTGACACTAGCTGAGGAGACTTTTGCAGGACAACACAAATGCAGCTATAGCTTTATCTCCACCGCTCGCTGTTCTGTGAAGGCTGCGTTCCCTCGCCCCATAGGGGGTCGCCTTTGCCATGCCATTTGCAACTTGCAATATCAGCGTTACTCACCTGTAATGCTCAACACGAAAAGCGGTGAATATAGCCAGCACGAAGTTAAGTTAAAAAATTTTAAGAAAGAGGAAATAAAGTCAGCACATATTATCACTGTAATCTCATTAACCAATCTAAACTCTGCGTTGTCAGCGCCTATCCATCTCAACTCCCATCATGACGAACTATTTATGACAACTAAATGAAAAGAGGCCAACAGAAAAGCTTTGCGTTCTTCACCTTGTAACTACCAAACCTGGCAGTTACAGCAGCCCTATTGTAAAGTCCCGCGCGGTGGCCGCGTGGTCTGAGGCTCCTGGACAAAGTCCGCGCGACTCCTTTCCCTCCCCTCCACCGCTGTCGGAGATTCGAGTTCTTCCTGGAGCATGTGTGTGTATATTGTCCTCAGCGTAAGTTAATGTAGGTGAGACTAAGTAGTGAGTAAGCCTAGGGACCGATTACCTCAGAAGTTTGGTCCCATACGAACTTCCCACCACCACCACCACCCTATTGTAACAGGTATATGGAAACTAGTCATGCAAGAATATCTCTAATAGAACTGCTCGAGGCTGCGGGGTACAACATAGAATGTTCCTTTCTTCTGTTCATCGGAGCTCTGTGGTGTCGCACGAAGTCACAATAGGCGAGACAAATAGATTATCCACGTATTACACTCTGAGTTTAACTGAAAACTTGAGCGTTCAGGTTGGTATTAATGGTCTGTACCACTTATTTACAAAATACTTGAATTTTCACGACAAAAATGAAGTTAACTGCAATGAGCTAACCCTATCCATATTCGTTATTTTTGTTAATACTACCTATAGCTAGCGAATTGCCCCATATTCTGAAGCGCATCCTCCACTAAGAAGTGCTCCTTCACGAGTTCAAAATACGTTATGAGAAAAGTAGACAAGCGCAAGAACAGAACATGACGCCCGCATGCGGGAAACCACTTTCTGTACTGGACAAGTAATGCTGTTGATCGTGGAGGGTCACCAACAAGAGAACTCCGAAAACTTAAAAACACAGCCTCCGCTACAGAGGGCTCATGACTTGCCACGTAATCCAAAAGAGGGCTGCTGGCCATCTCCTCGCTTCCGTGAGCTCCAGATCTCTCGAGAAAATCGTTAAATATATATAGTTCTCTCAGCCAATCTGAATGGGTAACAGAAAGTAGGCTTTCTCATTAACCACTTCATTCTTGCTCTTCTGTAAGGTGATGTCTCCAGGTAGTACTTCAGAACCTTCTCTGCATCGAGTTGGTAGAGACCAGCTACTATTCGGAAATTGTTCGCCCTTACGGGTACCCTAATCTGAGGCGATCACTATCAGTTAGAAACTTTAGACGAACAAATATCCCATTTTCCCCTGCATGCGGTAGCTGGAGAGGGCGATACATCAGCGAAAAGATTGCCCAGGGAAAGTTATATGAAGATCATTAGGAATTTAATCCTCAGCTTTTGGTGACATTAGGTGGCATTTATTTCTCTCTCCCTCTGTCTCCCCGTTCTGGCCCAGAAGGGTAATCAAGATCGACAGACCACCATGTCATCCTATGTCAATATCGACAATAACTTGCAATGTGGGTTGGCATGAGATCGGCACACCGCTCTCCCGGTCGTTGTCAGTTTTTTTGACATTGAAGAGGCTACTTCTTATTCAGTTTTCTCCTCAACTGGTACCACGAGGTTGAGTCCACCATGTCACAGTCCTCCCACCGAGGAAATATCCCTGGCCGTACCGGGAGTCGAACACGAATCCTCTGCAAAGCGGCAGCCACGCTCACCATTAAGCTACGAAGGCGGATGTAGGAAGCGTTAATTAAAAAATTATTAGAGCCGTTATTTTTGAAGCTAACAATTAACATACACTCATGGGAAGCAATCTCATCACCAGAAAGTAATTAATATACAGTAACCAAATTTCAGGATTAGATTTGTCTAGGAAAAATATAAAAGTGATTAACACCGCTAGATCACAGGCTAAAGTAAGAGCGAGGTAAGCCATTGCCAATGTTAAATACTGGCACATTGATAAGCGGTGTAACTACCAGAATGTTGAATGTAAGCTTCCAGACGTGCATTGCGTTGTACAGGTGCCGGATGCCAACTACTGGGATGAAGTTCCACAACAGTTGCTCTTGGTCGATGAAGACAAAAGCGGTTAACGCTGGTTGTGGATGACACTCGAGTTTTCGTCCGTTGATGTCCCGTACGTGCTCAATTTGACACAGATGTGGTGATGGAGCAGGCCAAGGCAACATTGCGACACTCTGTAGAGCTTTTTGGATTACAATGGCATTATATGGGGGAGCATTATCCGGTTGGAAAATACCTCGAGAAATGCTATTCATGAATGGTAGCACAACTTGTCGTATCACCAGACGTACAATTTTGCAGTCAGTGTGTGTTGAATGAACACAAGAGTCCTCCTGCTTCATGCGAAATTGCACCCCGACCATAAATCCTGGTGTATTTCTAGTTTTTCTAGCACGTAGACAGGTTAGGTGCAGGCATTCAATTGGCATCGATCTACCTGACATATGGCCGTCGCTGGCACCGAGGCAGAACCAGCTTTCATCAGAAAACACAATCCTCCGCCCTACCCTGCAATGAGTTCTCGCTTAACACTACTGAAGTCGCAAATAGTGGTGGTTTGGGGTTAGTGGACTGCCGTTACATAGCGTCTGGCTCAGAGCTGTTCTTGAAGTAACCGGTTTGTAACAGTTCATTGTGTCATAGTAGCACCAACTGCTGCTCAGCTTGCTGCTGCAGATAAAGTACGATGCGTCAGTGGCATACGCCCCGAACCGATGATAATTCGTCTCCGTAACGTTACGTGACAGTCGGGAGTCCAGTCTTATTGCGTCTGTACGTTCTCGTGGCCACCGCTGCCAGCAATCATGTACATGGCTAAATTTCTGCAAATTCTTTCCGCATTATCGCTAAACAAACCTCCAGCTTATTGTAGCACTATTACACAACTTCGTTCAAACTCACTTTTAATAGCGTATTTGTCGCCTTAAAAGCAACTCACCACTCCCAGTCTCAGAGATAACATACTCTCACTACCGTTACAATGTGTATTTAAAGCAAACCTGATTTTCATTCTCATAGAAGTGCCACTAGTGGCACTGTAATGCGACTGGCTCGAAATTTGAGTAGATGTCATCTATCAGAAGTAGGAACACGCCTGCCAAATGTTGTTTATGTCACAACACTCCTTCTTGAAGCTGCGATTTCTTTTTTCCTTCAGTGTATCTTCCAACTATTTCTTGAGACTTAAAGAGGCTTTATGTACATCGTCTTCTTATTCAAATTTATTGACTGAACACCGCTTCCTTACTATACAAAATGATATCTTGTCCGTTCAGCTAGTATGTCGGATGAGGACCAGGAAAGTGCCCAGAATTAAATTAGGAGGTACAAAATAATTTTGCACTGAGTACAGAACGTGTCGGACGTACCGCTTGAGGAAAGTTAACGTTTTGGTAGGCTGGGCAGGAGGCGCGGGCGCTCCTTTGACCCGCTATGCATAAAGCAGGCGGGCAGCCGGCACCGCAGACACTTTGCTGGTCGTAACGCGAGCCGCGCTACGTGCGCCCGAATTTAAGGCCCATAAACGCTGCCGCCGCCGCCTTGGAGCTGCTCGCCAGCGACATTAGCGCCACGCGTTACGACGCGGCCGGCGCGCGGACTAACATTACAAGCGCGCCCGCAAACTGCACCGAACTTCGGCCGGCCGTCAGTGCAGTGTGGCGCGTGAGGCTACGTGCAGCACGCCACCCTTCACTGCACGGCTCATATGGGAGCCTCTGCACTGGCGTTGCTCTTAACTTGTACTCAACTCCAATCGAACTATGTTCTTACTTAAGTTTTCATTTCGGATCCTCCAATAAAGCAGTTGCATGGCATTTTACTTTATATTTTCCCTATGTAATGCAGACGTATGTTAATCTCATTATACTTTTACGCAGAAAATTTGCTACAGAGAAAACAAAGCTAAGAAACTGTAACGACACATGTCAGTACATATGGGCTGGAAGGTGTAAAGCTACCACTTAAGGCTATGTATTAACCAGGCGTCGCCATCCTCCTGCCAGTTAGTGCCTGGACGGTTATCAAAACCAGGAACACTTGCACACAGTATATACATCTGTAACCTCGACAGCACAAAAAACAACAAACCTGATATGTTACAGTTAAATACTTGCTGTTCGACAGCCATTCTGTGCATGTGTTGACGTGGCTAGTTAATGAGTCAACGAGTATGCAACTGTATTCACCACAATTCTGCTGATGTCCCGAGAGGATCGCCTCTCAGCTTTGTGCACCATGCAACTTTGTTCGCCATTCAACTCAGTGCTCCATCCAACTTTGTCTAGCCATCACTTGATGGCCCAGATTTCAAACTGTGGCTCTCCACCATTCTTCTGATATCCTGCAGGACCGCCACCCAAAGGGGTCCCGACACCACCAGCTGGGTCAAGAATCAAAGTGAGGTCCTCCACCATTCAACTGACATCCCAACATGACTGTCACCCACCGGCCGCTGTGGTCGAGCGGTTCTAGGCGCTTCAGTCCGGAAATGCGCTGCTGCTATGGTCGCAGGTTCGAATCCTGCCTCGGGCATGGATGTGTGTGATGTCCTTAGATTAGGTACGTTAAAGTACTTCTAGGTCTAGGGGACTGATGACCTCAGATGTTAAGTCCCACAGTTTTCAGACCATTTCAACCATTTTGACTGTCACCCAAGGGACTCCAGTTCCCACCAGGTGAGGCTCTCCATCACTCTTTTGATATCCCAATAGGTCTGACAGCTGAGGTGGTCTAACCAGACGGGCCAGATGTCAATCTTAGGCACTCCATCACTCTGCTGATAAGCCAACAGGACCAAGGGGGTCTAGCCACCGAAAGATGGGCAGGTATCAAACTGAGGCTGTCCTAGACACTGAAATATTGGCGCATCCACCAGTTCCAGTCGACATAATCGAACCAGTGGATATCTGAGCTCATCAGCTGCACCATAGAGGTGGGTCTCAGCATTCCGCCCTTAGAGGGCCGTGACAACCAGCTACATCAGCTGTGGTACAGCTTGTCTGATGGCCGACATTACAGCGATAAGCTCAGGCCACGCCGAGCGTAACAGCGGTTGCTGTCTTGCTAAACTGATGAAGGACCTCCACTACGATCAAGCGGCATCTTGACTCACCTTAAACTACCATCCTGCACCAGAGAATACCAACAGCCTTTTACTGCACATATACAGCAATATGCAAGTGATATGGCTTCGTGAAGTTTCTTTGTAGGAGATAAAAGTAAATATAAGTAAAAAGATCACAGTCTGCACTTTACTTACACCAAATAACTAGGCAGTTTTAAGGGAGAGGAGGGATCGGAAGCCAGATGACTTTGGTCCAGTATGGACTACTTCTGCCCGCTGCCAACTGCAGCTAACAGACACTACTATCTGCCGATCAATATTTTCTTTCAGTGAGCATTGTGAATACAATGTTGATTCCAGCGTTCCACTCTTCCTATGAGTCTAAAGTGGGGTTCCTGGCCCTCTCAACACTCGCCTCCCCGAAGCAGCGCATGCGCTAGGTGCCGATCAGATACTTTTAGTGCCAGCTTCAGCCCCCTACCCCCCCCCCTCCCCTCCCCAAAAGAGCCTTCTTATACTATACATATAGTAGCACAGACGTAGAAATTCACGTTTACACTTCCGTTCTTTCGTCACACTGGAATACTGCTCATTTCGTTCTGTTGACACAGTATTCAAAGATAAGCACCTACAAAATATCAGATCGGAGTTTTACTAGTTTTAATTTTCTCTGATAACTGACATACGACATGAAACAGGTTTTAACCTGTTGGAATAAAGTTTGAGTTTCAGAAGTAGTTCTCAGAAGTTTTCCTTTTTTGAACATTATTTGTCATTTTACAGTGCACTAAACATATCTTTATTGATGTTTCAAGGAATTCGGTTGTTTTAGATGACATGGTAGGATACTAATCCCGAGCTACGGAAGCCGGCCGGGGTGGCCGAGCGGTTCTAGGCGCTACAGTCTGGAACCGCTCGATCGCTACGGTCGCCGGTTTGAATCCTGCCTCGGGCATCTATGTGTGTGATGTCCTTAGGTTAGTTAGGTTTAAGTAGTTCTAAGTTATAGGTGACTGATGACCTTAGAAGTTTAGTCCCATATCGACTAGAGCCATTTTTGAACCGAGCTACGGAAGCCACATGACAGAGTGCCCATGGGCAAAGAAGGTTACGTAAATAATTAATTATTACACATACCTGAGAGCTGTCAGTCATGTAGTATGCTGCTCATCTCGCACAGGAAATTTTGTTAATTCAGCTAACATGTTGAGTGATCCGAGATTGTGGTAAAGTGTCGATTCCACCACTAATTTTAATCTGGAAATGGCTGCTCCAATTCTGGACCTGGTCTTTCTGTTATGATGCTTTACTAATAAAGTGAGATTGAGTACTATATTACCGGAACCTGATCTTTTACAAGCCATCTATTTATGAGATTCAGTGAGTGGTGTAGCTAGGGTAGGGCAGACGGGGTGAATGCGCAGGGTGCCGTTTCCTTAGGGGCGCTGGTTTGTGACAATCGAAAACAACTAGGAACAGCGAAATAGAAGGGGAGGAAGGCCGAAGCAGGCTAAATTAGAAGAAAATATATGAAAAAGCTTAGGAGATTCGGACACAATCCCTACCTTTACCTACTGTGGAGACGCTTGTTTGTGTTCTCTATTAGTAAATGGACCCACTCTTTTCATACCAAGTGAGCCGAAATAAAGAAATCGGAAAGAGTTTATTTTGTATTTATTGTTTCGATTATTACGGTTTAGCGTCCATTTACATGAAATAATATTTAGGTATAAAACTGTATAGGGTTCTGCGACCAGAGTCAGTTGACAGGAAATGTTTTCTGGATGTGGTACCGCGCCATATTGGAAATAACTATCGCTAACATTTCAACCACAGCTACGGTGGCTTTCTTCAGTGTCGGAGTAAAATCAGAGGAAGTACACTATTACCGTGGTCGGAAAGTTGAATTCATGATTGATGGTTATTTAAAATATGTCGTGGCACCATACCCAAAAAGTTCCACGTTAAATGTAAGAGGGGTAACAGTTCGATTTAGAATGGGTTTATTTTTCGCATTTTGAATTGCATCGAACAATCAAAAAAGAATTATTGAAATCAATGCTTTTTATTTTACTGTTGATCTCAATAAACGAATAAACAGTAATAGGAAATTTTTAATAAATGATGTATACAGCCAAACGGTTGCGTAAAGTTAATTTCAATAAGCACTGAACAGGTTTCAGTACCACTAAGATTATCTTCTTCACCTTACATTACGTTTAAATTATGAGCTAAAACGCTCACGTCAGACTGCTGAAGCTATAGATAAAGTTCCCTCTGGAATACAGCATTTTTTTTACACTGGTACAGTTTGTTGTAAGAGCAGACAATAAAGCAGTGAGAGTTCAGTGTCTTCTCTATAACAACCTGTATCTGTGTAATACTTTTTGCTATTTTACTTGGAGGACATTATAAATAATTTCTGTTGTTTGACTGGAGCGTTTTAGCTCATAATTTTAACGTAATGTGAGGTGACTCCATTCCTTATGAAGAAAATGTCCTTAGTGGTATTGAAACATGGTCAAGGCCTTTAACGATAAACTTTTACGCAACCGGTTGAAAATCTTTAGTATGGCGGCCTCATTTAAAATGTCTCTCCGTTCGTTTTATTGCCTCATTGGCGTCGCTCCTGCTGTCTTCTGCAGCCAACTTTACCAAAGATTTGTTTAAAACAGCAAGGTTGTTGGGTATTAAAATTATTTTGGCCTTAGCGTCCGATGGCCCTGTACTTCAGCAACGCATTGTTGGGTCCTGAATACCGACCAAAATTGATAATGACATTTACATCGTAAGTTTTCCGAGTGTGTAAATAAGCACGCAGTACACTCGTAATATTAGTCATCGGCTTTGGATTTTCCCTATGATGTTAACATGAAGATACTGAGTATTTTAGCAACAGGGCTAGACAAAACTGTCGCTAACGCTTGTGGGAAACTTCAACGAAAAGTGGCACGTTTAGAGATGTGTCTTGCACTGTTAAATATGTACCAGTAAATCCCATGTATAGTAAAGCTTCAAACGTCCGATTACAAATCAGTTAATGTCTTAATTATTTGACAGTGCATGTAAGCCAGAAGAAGTCTTGAAAAATTTAGAAATAGTGCTTCAACCTAGATTACTAAACCGTCGCGAAATATACAACTGCTGTTGGACAATTATTAGTGATTTCCGGGGAACTTATAATTGTAGTGTGTAAACAATGAATCATGACTTCCCTTAAATAAAGTATGTAGTAGTAAAACGTAGGTTGTTTGGTGTCTGTAACATTTTTCCCCTTAGAGTTCTAGCGTTAAAGTTTGTTGGAAGTCTCTCAGTGCTCTCTGTATGAAACGCAGGATGAATTTAGTCTGGGGTATTTGTGAAAAACTAGTTTTTCAGGTATCTCAATTCTTTTAGGTCGTTTCTCGTGAACAATGCGTCGTAGAGTGGTATAACTTTTCAGGTACGTTAAATGACGTATGTACATAGTGTCTGAAAACTGTGTTGCGAATAAAGTCGGTAGTAAAGAAGTAATTAATTAACACTTCATGATTGATGCTGACGTTTGACTGTAGTGACTCCTTGACTAGACACCAAGATTTTAACGAATAATCGGTAAACTCTTTCTCCTTTCATCATTTTTGGGAGGTGTTGTTCCAGAGGTGTTTTGCAGAGGCTTGAAATTATGTGTAAAGTGTGTCGGAAGTCGCTTACTGCTCTCGTCCTCAAATGTTAGATAAATGTAGTCTGGCTGTTTGTGCGTCGTATATGATACCTCAAGAAAAACTATAGCACTAGACTTATCGTGTTAAACTTTTAATGTAAAATTAGACTTGTTAATGAGTAGATTGTAAGAGCAATTTATAATTTTAAATTCGGTCGATGCCAGTGCGAAATATTTAAAATCAAATTTTTATTGCACCTGGAAGAAGTTAGAGAGAGAAACTGCATTTTGGTACCTGGTTCCGTGGAGTGGTTTGGTAGTATAAATCGCTGTTCAGATTGAGACTCGGGTGTCGTGACAATAGTGCGTCTTGTACCCTGCCGATCCTTTAATGTGATCAAGTAAAAGCGCTCACGCCAAGCATCAGAATCCCACATTCAGCACAACAGAATATCTATATCTGTTTCTCAAAGAATCGCTTGGACACTGAACACAACCGGCAATGCAGTAATATCTACCGAACTGTCCCGTGAAATCCTTTTCGTTTTTATGTGTCCTGAGGTACCGTCAACATTTATGCTCATGGCTGATTAGAGTATGCTCCGGGGAAATGTCTATACCGCCGTCACAGATATCCAGAAATTGTAACCCACGTAACTGCCGTATGTCAACATTCCTGGAGCGGTTAACCCTTAAGCTTAATCTCCGATTCGTAAATGAATACCAGAGCACCAAAGCCGAGTCCAATAGCAGCGGTGGTAATTAAGCAAATCAACGGCGCCAGATTATCGCTCGTAATATCTAGTTTGTCTGGCGGAGTGCTATTTACATTTCCATTACCAGCAGGTGGAAAACTAAAACGGGTATTCCGCCGGACGACTTTCGTTATCATGCAAATGTCGGAGGGCGCCGCGGTGGCTCCGGTCAGCGGACGCGATTACAATTTGAATATCAGATAAAATCAGTCACATACAGCTGGAAAAATGGAAATGGGTGTCGAGCGGACGGGTCCGACCCGTAGGGAGAGGTCGGCGGGTTCAGTGGCCCGCAAGGTGCTGGTCGGCGCTGCAGCTTGCCAACGTGATTGGTTGTGTCCTAGACTCTCTGGGTAGTCATAGCTTCGGAAAGGGTGACGGCGTTTCAAGTGCCCTCACTATAAATTATACTTGCTCAGAACTTCTCAGCAACATGCGGTGAGATTTATACACAACCGGACATAAAAAGTGAATAACCAATAATAGGAAGATGTAACGAAATGAATCTTTACAGGTTGAGAACGTATGTGATGTTATTTCAATGATTACAATATCGAACAAAATTTATAATAAATTTTATGGTATGACCACATCTATCAGTATGACGCTCCACCACCTCTGGCCTCAGTGCACGCACTGATTCGGTTGGGGAGAGTGTCAAACGCCGTTTTATTTTATCCTGAGGTAAACCGGACCCCAACTGTTGTAACTAGTCCTTGATGTCCCGGATGCCGGCACTGACGCGAAATTGGCACCCGAGCTGGAACCAAATGTGTTCGATCGGGGGCACACTTTTCATAGAGACACATGGCATGTGTTTGTAGGAGCACTATCCTATTGGAAAATGACACCACGCTACAGACGAATGAGAGGTAACAATGTACAGTCACGTTTCTCTCAACCACTGCAAGCCGTGGCCTGAAGTTCAACCCAGTCTCCCCACACATCACGACCTTAGGAATTACAACGCTGTCCCTCCTCAAAATACTGAATGAATGGGCTCTCACCCCGTCTCCACTATACTCGTCCACAGTGATCGCCCGGCTAGTGGAGAGTCGCGATTCATACACTGAAGAGCCAAAGAAACTGGTACACTTGCATAATAGCGTGTAGGGCCCCGGTGAGCACGGAGAAGTGCCGCAACACGACGTGTCATGGACTCGACATGTCTGATGTACTGCTAGATGGAATTGACACCATGAAACCTGTAAGGCTGTCCATAAACCCGTAAGAGTACGACGGGGTGAACATCTCTCCTGAATAGCACGTTGCAATGCCTCCCATATATACTCAATAATGTTCATGTCTGTGGAGTTTGGAGGTCATCGGATGTGTTTAAACTCAGAAGAGTGTTCCTGGAGGCAGTTTGTAGTTTGGAGTGTCGCATTGTCCTGTTGGAATTGCCGAAGCCCGTAGAAATGCACAATGGACATGAATGGATGCAGGTGATCAGATAGGATGCTTATGTACGTGTCAGAGTCGTATCTAGTCCTATCAGGGGTCAACGTATCTCTAAAACTACACAATCCCCCCATCATTACAGAGCCACCGTCATCTTGAACAGTTCCCTGCTGACATGCAGGAACCATGATTTCATTAGGTTGTCGCCATAAACGTACACGTCCATGCAATTTGAAACCCGACTCGTCCAACCAGACAAGACGTTTCGAGTAATCAACAGTCCAATGTCGGTGTTGTCTGGCCTAGGCAAAGCATAAGGCTTTGTGTCGTGCCGTCGTCACAGGAACACGAGTAGTCCCTCGGCTCCGAAAGCCCATATCGATGATGTCTCGTTTAAAGGTTAGCACGCTGAAACTTGTTGATTGCCCGCCATTGAAATCTACAGCAATTTGCGCAAAGTTTGCACCTCTGTCACGTTGAACGATTCTTGAGTCGTCGTTGGTCCCGTTCTTGCAGGACATTTCTCCGGCCGCAATGATGTTGGAGATTTGACGTTTTACCAGATTGCTGGTGTTCACGGAACACTCGTCAAATGGTCGTACGGGATTATCCCCACTTCTTCGGTACCTCTGAGATGCTGTGTTCCATCGGTCGTGTGCCGACTATGCACCATGTTCAGACTCACTTAAATCTTGATAACCTGCCATTGTGGCAGCAGTAAAACATCTAACGAGTGCGCCAGACGCTTGTTATCTTATACAGGCTTTGCAGACCTCAGCGCCTTACGTAATCTCTGTATTTGAATACGCATGCCTGCTCCAGTTTCTTTGGTGCTTCAATGTAGATGACCACTTTGCGACGCCATTCATCAACCGCCCATGCTCTCTGGGAAAGGAATTACTGTAAACGCTGTTGTTAGTAGTACTGGTTAAAACAGTCTTGGTTGCAATTTTAGTTTTTATTCTTCAACGACGCTTTTCGCCTTATTTAGGCATCTTCAGGTTATCTTAATTAGAAATACCAATTGACGACAATTTGAAGATGCGTAAATAAGGCGAAACGCGTCGTTGAAAAATAAAAAAACTAAAATTTCAACCAAGACTGTTTTTAACCAGTGCTGTTAGGCACACTGGTTTTCTGTAGGCCACATATGGATTGAAAGAATTTCTGCAGTAGTTAGTGTTAACGGTGACAACAACAGTCTATACATGGAACGGTCTCCAACCAGTAGTGTGGGATGACACAGAATGTTGCTGGAAGTCCATTAGTGCTTTTATGGACAGTAAGACGTACTTTTTTCTTGGAAAAATTGATACGAACGTTCAGGTGCTTCGTGTACTCGGAGCTAATACAAAATTGTCCAGTGATTGCTTTGAATTCCCGTCAGTCTTAAAAGTGGCCACTTATTTGATGTCGCGGGAAACCTATCTCTGTCTGACAACACTGGATTCAACCGCCAGCAGCAATGCACCAATGCGACGAACATGAGCTGCAGGAATTCACATGTTTGCTAACACTGTCTCCCTCCGGCCCCGCCATCGCAAACCAAAAGCACAATCTGACCTCTTATGCGTCATTGCAGTCTACGGTGTCATTGAACGTGAACTGAAAGTGATTTGTGTTATCGGTAAAAGAACAATATTTTTGTTAGTAGCTAGTTTCGTAATGAAAAAAAAGTGTATTCCTACATTACGGCCTCATAAACTGAAAATAATGGAATGTGCAGAAGAAACAGAGCAGTTGAGTGGGATTTCGGCCTTCAGCCAAAAGAAAAAAAAAACATTCGCGATTGGCTGGCTCATAAAGAACAACTGAAGAAATGAGGAAGACTAAATGTGCAAAAAGAGGACTGAAAGAAAAGATGGCGTACTGGAATGGATTCAAGGACGCGGTCAGTATGGCAGTGGAACGAATACAAAATCGATTCAAATACATCCTCATACGTTAGCTCTACAGTTGAACTTAACCGACTTCATTGTTCGATTTGGTTGATGATACAGGTTTATGAAGCATAATGGACTTGGCCTACGAACCAAAACGAAAATATCTCAGAAAATGCAACAAGAGTATGAAGAGAAAATATTATCTTTCCATCGCTTTATTACTCAAAATCGAAAGGCAGCCAGTGTGGAACTAAGCCAAATAGTGAATATGGAAGAAACTGCTCTGACACTTAATGTGCCGAGTGAACTATTGCCATGAGAGATTCTAAAACTATAGCTATAAAGACAAGTGAACGTGAAGAAGTGCATTACACTGTTGTCCTTTCATTTGTGCTGCTTAAATCAATCAACATTTTCAAAAACAAAACAATGCCAAAACCTTCTGAAATACGGCCATACGTTGGTTCAAATGACTCTGAGTACTATGGAACTTAACTGCTGTGGTCATCAGTCCCCTAGAACTTAGAACTACTTAAACCTAACTAACCTAAAGATATCACACATATCCTTTCCCGAGGCAGGATTCGAACCTGCGACCGTAGCGGTCGCGCGGTTCCAGACTGTAGCGCCTATAACCGCTCGGCGACTCCGGCCGGAGGCCATACGTTGTTGATCATGTATATGGCAAGGGTTGGATGGAAGATGCTGGATTATGGATTAACAGAGTGTGGGAGAGATGAAAAGGCGCTTTATTGAAGAAGAGTTCTCTTCTTGTAATAGATCAGTTTAGTAGTCATTCGAAAAATTCTGTGAAAGACATAGTGTGGCGGGGAAATATAGAGCTTGCTTTTATTTCGGGGGATATACGTCACAACTGCAACCTCTTGATGTCTCGATAAATAAATCATTTAAAGCGTATATCAGAGAGGATTGAAACAATAGATGATGAATGAAGTTCAACAGGAACTCACGTCGAGAAGTGCTTTAAAGTGACCCACAATTCAACAAGCGCGACAGTGAAAAAAACAGTCGTGGTATGGAGTGAGACATGTTATTGTAAAATCTTTCCAAAAGTGAAGCATAAGTAACGCTTTCCATGGCAGTGAAAATCATCTCATACACTGAAGCACCAAAGAAACTTGCATAGGCATGCGTATTCAAATACCGAGATTACATAAACAGGCTGGATAAGGCGCTGGGGTAGGCAACGTCTATATAATAACTAAGTGTCAGGCGCAGTTGTTAGATCGGTTACTGTTGCTGCTAAGGCAGATTATCAAGATGTAAGTGAATTTGAACTTGGTGTTATAGCCGGCGCACGAGGGATGGAACACAGCATTTCCGAGGTAGCGAAGAAGTAGGGATTTTCCCGTTCGACCATTTCACGATTGTACCGTGAGTATCAGGAATCCGGTAAAACATCAGATCTCCGACATCTCTGCGGCCAGAAAAGAATCCTGCAAGAACAGGATCAACTACGACCGAAGACAAATGTTCAACCTGACAGAAGTGCAATCCTTCCACAAATTTCTGCAGATTTCAATGGTGGCCCATCAACAAGTGTCAACGTACGAACCGTACAACGAAACATCATCGATTTGGGCTTTCGAGCCGGAGGTGCACTCGTATACCCTTGATGGCTGCACGACATAAAGTTTACGCCTCGCCAGGGCGAGTCAACGCAGACATTGGGCTGTTGATGACTGGAAAGCTTGTTGGACGAGTCTCATTTCAAATTGTATCGAGCGGATGGACGCGTATGGGTATGGAGACAAACTCATGAATCCATGGACCCTGCATGTCGGTAGGGGACTGTTGAGGCCGGTGGGGGCTGTAATGGTGTGGGGCGTGGTCAGTTTGAGTGATGTGGGACGCCTGATATTTCTAGATACGACTCTGACAGGTGACACGTATGTAAGCATCCTGTATGATCAGCCGCATACATTAATGTCTATTGTGCATTCCGACGGTTCAAATGGCTGTGGGCACCATGGGATTTAACTTCTGAGGTCATCAGTCCCCTAGAACTTAGAACGACTTAAACCTAACTAACCTAAGGACATCACACACATCCATGCCCGAGGCAAGATTCGAACCTGGGACCGTAGCGGTCTCGCGGTTCCAGACTGTAGCGCCTAGAACCGCTCGGCCACCCCAGCCGACCATTCCGACGGACTTGGGTAAGTGTAACATTAAATGAGACACCCCACACGTCGAGAACTGCTATAGAGTGGCTCCAGGAACACTCTTGTGAGTTTAACCACATCCGCTGGCCACCAATCTCCCCAGACATCAACATTATTGAGCATATCTGGTATACCTCGCAACGTGGTGTTCAGAAGAGATCTCCACCCTCTCGTACACTTACGCATTTACGGACAGCCCTACAGGGTTCATGGTGTCAGTCCCCTCCAGCACTATTTCAGACATCAGTGGAGTCCATGCCACGTTGTGCTGCGGCACATCCGCGTGCTCGCAGCGACCCTACACGATAGGGAGAAGGTGTACCACTTCCTTTGAATCTTCACTGCAGTTCGCGCTGCTTCCTATCTCTACATACGCGCCAGCGCTTGTCTGCGCTGTCACGTCACGCGCGCACACACACACACACACACACACACACACACACACCCTGAGGTTCGCGCTGTGAACCTGCGAAGAGAGGAGAGATTGCGCCGATCCCGGAGGCCCGATCGATCTGCAGTGGCAGCGCCGGGGCGCCAGGCCGCGCTGCGTTGCGTTCGTGCGCCGCGGCTCGCTCCTCACTACCAGGCTGGCCGTCTCCGCCATCCTTCTCTGTGGCAAAGCGGCGTCCCTCTCTCTCTCTCTGCCTGTCTCTCTACGCGTGGATCCGTGCGGAAAGGGTGCGAATAACATACTCCTCCGCAGCCCTCTGGAAACGCTCCCTGGGGAAGAGAGGCGTGAATGATCAACATGTGACCGAAGGCTGTATAAATATCGCATTACTTCGGAGAAGTTGCCTTCTTTCACAATCGTGGAACTGCTTGAGTCGAAAGCATTCTGCACGTGAAGTAAACATCCAGTATTCCGTACAGCGTGTACACAGTGATATATATAATGTGTAAACACTCAGTATTTAGTCGAGTGGAGTAACGGTTCCAGCAACTTAACTTAGACATGACAAAGGATCACAGCTTCGCTGTTACGTTGTATTAAAGTAGCCATATTCCTTGGAGACGTTTCTTACAGCTGCGTATAACATTTCGTACATATTGTATGTTCCGCACTATGTGGTTTGTGTATGATTTCAGCCTAAAATTATCTCCCACCCTATAAAATGTTTACGTATTACCAAAACTGTTATCCAAATTAAACTTCTATATCAACCTTTGACTAAACAAAACGTAATTTGCAATGAACTGTAACTGGTCTGGATACAGCTTGTCTGTATATTAAATGCGGAACCGAAGTAAAACAATTATCTGGCCCTAACCAAAAATCCGACTTACCTCTCGTCTTGGCAGCGTTGTGGCAGATTTCTCGAAAACACGCCAGAAAACAGCAAACAGGCAGCGGCCAAGCTAGATTTCTATTTTTAAGTAAAATTTCCAAACAACATTCACACCGTTGCATACCATATGGTGCAGTAACGACAATGCGTAACGATAAACCTTCTTTAAACAGTAGAATGGGGAGAGTAACTATTCCTATGAGATGATATTCCGCGACAACGATTTCAAAGTGCCGTACCGGTATGTATTGAAAAAGACAAACTTTGCATGAGCTTCAGAAATAACATTTGTCTGAACAATTACTGTGCTTAATGAAGTGAAAAAATGGTTCAAATGGGTCTGAGCACTAGGGGACTTGACATCCGAGATCATCAGTGCCCTAGACTTAGAACTACTTAAACCTAACTAACCTATGGACATTACACACATACATGCCCGAGTCAGGATTCGAACCTGCGACCGTACCAGAAGCGCGGTTCCTGACTGAAGCGCCTTGAACCGCTCGGCCACAGCAGCCGGCTTAATGAATTGAAAAATGAATTCAAAAGCGTATAATTGTAAAGGGGAATTCCTATACAAACCAAAAACCTTAATCGGTTGGTATGTTAATGCATGGATCAGGGAAGTGAGTTGGTCTCTTTCTCAGCTCTGCATGTTTGCCGCAGGGCAAGTCCCATTGTCTTTTGGTCATAGAGCTCAATGTCAGGTTGGGCAGTTTTCCTGATTACAACAGTGTGTTTATGTTGAAGGTTCCATGAGATGTAGAAGTATTGTGTGAACGACTGCCAGAGAACTCCAACTTTCTCTGCGATTGTGTAAGTTCAAGTTCCCCAGAATATGAGTTTCTGGTTACTGTCTGTTGATGGGTGGACTGTTTACCACCTGGGGTATTTTTGTTATTCTTCCCACGAGTCATGCTTTTTTCTACTGTTGTTGGTCCATTGTTTCTACTGGGAAATTAGAACCAGAGATTGTTGGTTCCTCGAGCATTCGTTTGCTGCCATATCTCTTGGTGGATAGACGCTGACAGCAAGTTGCGCACTCTGTATATCTTAGCGCCTAGATATGCTGTGCCATATTTTAGTACATGCCGAGTATTTCATTTTGTCGGTACCCACCATAACTGATGGCTGTTCCCCTACCCGCAACCTGGGGAGTCGCCTGTGGGGGAATAGCAACCCACACAGGTTTAGATGCCCTGATCAGCCAGAATATTATGACCACCTACCTACTATCGATATAGGCCTGTCCATGTGATATCAGCTTCACCTGGCGAAGAATGACTGCTAGTCACACGCATGCTCGGTTTATGTAGTATCAGTGAGCATGCTGTTCGTGTGTAGAGTGTCTAAGGTACCCAATCTCTCTTAGTTTAACAGTGGCCTAGAGGCACAACAAAAGCATTTCAGAAACAGCACAACTTTTCGGGTGTTTGGGGAGTGCTGTGATGAGTGTCTTCCACACATTCCAAAATCAACGAGATATCATGTTCAGACCTGGGGTTTGACAGCCACTACTCAGTACAGATGTCGGACCAAGTGTGCTGGGCAGACTGGTAAAACACGACAAGAGGCGAATTTTAGTGGGACTAACATCGGGCTTCAATGCTGGTCAGAGTACAAGTCTGTCTGAATCAACAGTGTAGCATACATTTCTAACGATGGTCCTCTACAGACAACGACCTATGCATGTGCCAATGTTAACACCACAATACCGTCCACTATGACTGAAATGGGCACATAACAATTGGCACTGGACGTTGGAGCATGTCAGAGCGTTGCATGCTCTCATGAATAAAGACATCTTCTTCATCATACCGATGGGAGAGGGCGAATCCGTCGTCATCCTGGGCAACAGCTTCTGTGGGATAGAAACAAGCTTCTGACAGCTCCATTATGCTCTGGGGAAGATTCATGTGGTCGTCCATTGGTCCAATGGATCCTGTGCAAGGGACCATGATGGCCACGGAGTATCAAAGACTGGTTGCAGACCACATACACCATTTCATGATAATCATGTTTCCCAATGGCAGTGGCATTTTTCAACAAGATAATGCGCCACATCATTAGGCTAAGAGTGGGGTAGGCTGGTTCGAGGAACAAAGTGGCGAGCTCTGGTAGACGTGCTGCCCCTCAACTCACCACATATCAACTCTATTGAACATATCTGGCATGCAAATGAACGTGGCATCAGAGCTCATGGCTCCTACCCGGAATTTATAGGAATTAGATGAAATATGTGCAGATGTAGAGCCAGCTCCCTCCAGTGTCCTACCAAGGCCTTATTGCTTCCATCACAGAACGCGTAGCCGCTGTTATCCACATTAAACTGGACAGAAGGGCTATTAGGTAGAAGGTCATAATGTTTTGGCTGAGCATTATATATCGATGCCTTACTATATAGTAATTGGACTAATGGATAGCCAGATACGCGATATGTCTACCGGGAGACTCATTGGTCGCGGAGTACAATTCAACTTCGAGGTACATTTTAATTTTGGCTTTTTGTGGTAATCATGTTCTTCCTGGTCACTGGGATGTGTTTACTTTATGTTCCTGCAACTCTGATGAGATCACTATGTGCTTTTTGATAAGGCAAAGTATTACAAGTACAGTTGGCTACATTGACGTAGCATGACATTATTTTTCATATGACGTGATTAAATAAGTAAATCTTGAACTTTTCGTTGCCATCTGCTTGTAAACGGAATTTGGATCTTTGTGGGTGGGTCTCAGTAGTCTGCCCAAGTGCTTCATTACTTCCATGTATTTTAAAGCCATCCATGCCCATTCTATGTACTAAGACACCCTCTCATTCACTAGCAAGCTAGTCAGTGATCACTCAAATATTCTGTAAAGTGATGTTTTGTTTTTGTGCTTAATATTAATTTTGATGCTGTTCAGTGACCATTACCGGACGTATGTTTACTCTGAAAGGGGGAAATTTTTCTGATACAGAAAGTTATTACAAAACCGGATATCCATATGGATTTTCGAAACTTCCGTTGTTTTCCCATCTGTCTTGTTTAAATTCACGGTCTGAAACAGGCTATACTAAGATCCTATGCCCTATTTAACGGTACCGCTTTTGACATTTCCCAACTTTATGAGTATTATTGTACGTAAGGTCAATTTCACCGTTTTGATAGAGGAGTGCAGCAGCACGGCAAGCACTTGCTACAGATCAAGTGTCACCAGATTGTCATGTAAAGTTCGTTTTGTTTTGAGATACTATTGTTTATGTACTTAACTAATATTCAGAGCTGTTACAGATTATAAAATCTTCACAAACATGAGCACAGCACAGATAATTTTCTATAATGAGATCTCCATTACACCAAGCGTTCATAGTCTGTTCACTGCATAATTAATTTATACTTTTTATGTAACTTCGAGATACTCATGATCAGTCACAGTCTCCTATCGTTCAAGACTCTGTTTTGCGTTGCACTTGCGAACGTTAACTTTATCGCCAAGTACATGACAGTCAGTTGTGTAGTTACAATGTTTTCAGGAAAAACGCCACTAAATGACTTAGAAATAGCAGTACACAATGTAGGTTGAGTTACTGAATTCTGAAGACGATAGGTGCGTTTCAAGCTGCCATAGCTTTGCTTTCAAAGCACCGAACTTTTCTCATCTCTGTTGGTACATCAGTGCCACCTAAAAGACACATCTCTCATAATCCGACAGTTGCAATTTCTTATTGACTATCTCAAAAGTTCCAGAAATCTTGTATTTGAAGTCAGTTGTTGCAGAATCTTACGTCCTCGTGTCCCGCAAACGTTCCAGTCACCCATGAACGTCCCAACCGACTGGCTGGACCCTCCATTCAGTGGATCACTGACCCATCTGACAGTGTGTGGGAACACCTGCGAGCACTGATGGAATGTGGGACTGGATGTAGCAGTTGGGGCAAGCTGATAGAGGGGATAAGCAAACTAACCTATTTGGATCACATACGCGACTATTGTAAAATGCCCGCACAAAAGGAAACAGATTGAGAAAGGTGCAGACACAGTAGGCCAGGGAGGGAGCTGGAGGAAGGGTCATCTGACCGGTCGGCCTATGTGTGATAGCGTTAAAAACAACCTTACACACTTGAGTCTTTATAATTGATCACTGGGTCACTGAACATCTGCATGAAAGTAGTGTGCCAATAAAGATTTCCCCCCCCCCCCCCATACATGGGCCGGTCAGTTGCTGAACCCAGCCCCTCCTGCTGAGTTGGTCGCCTGTATTTGGGGAATTTTGTAGCGGTCTGGTCCATGTTCCACATGCATCAGTTTCCCAGAGGACCCCTAACTGCTTGCCCCAAATGGCCCCGTTCTTGCAGGATAGTTTTCCGGCCGCAGCGACGTCGGAGATCTGATGTTTTACCGGATTCTTGATATTTAAGGTACTCTCGTGAAATCCCCACTACATCACTAACTCGGAGATGCTGTGTGCCATAGCTCGTGCGGCGACTATAACAACACGTTAAAACTCAAAAACGGCTCTGAGCACTATGGGACTTAACATTTTAGGTCAGCAGTCCCCTAGAACTTAGAACTACTTAAACCTAACTAACCTAAGGACATCACACACATCCATGCCCGAGGCAGGATTCGAACCTGCGACCGTAGCAGTCGCGCGGTTCCTGACTGTAGTGCCTAGAACCGCTCGGCCAGTTAAAACTCACTTAATTCTTGATAACATGATATTAGAGCCTCAGTAACCGATATTGCTACTCTGTCGTCTTATATATGCGTTGCCGACCGCAACGCCGCATTCTGCCTGTTTACATATGCCTGTATTTGAGTACACATGCCTATACTAATTCCTATGGCGCTTCGGTATATATGAGTGTTGTGTATTGGCGGGAGAAGAAACAATCGGGAGGAAAGACTGACGTCGTATAGAAGATTTTGGCTTCGCAGCAAAACACTCTGATAGAAGGGATGGCTCGTTGCTTTATTTCATTAACAGTTGTAGTATACTGTTTTTATTATATATGTTTATCTGCAAGATTTCCATTTGCTCAATGCTAATGATAGTGCTTTACTTGTAGAACTGATTTTAATACACCACACTTAAATGCTATTCTGTCCTTTATGTAGTGCTGTTAGTGGTACCATTGAACGCACATACAGAATGGGTGACTCTAGCAGGGGGTCTGTTCCTCTCTCACCTTTTGCTCTGTTATTACGTGCGATAATACAGAAGCCGCCAAGTCATTCCAGGGAGAACATTCTGTAAATTTTGTGATAGCAAGCTGGCGAACTTTGTTGAGATACTAATCTATACATAACAAGAAGCTCCTTTCTTTCAGGAGTGCTAGTTCTGCAAGCTTCGCAGGAAAGCGACTGTAAAGTTTCGAAGGTAAGAGACGAGATACTGCCAGAAGTAAGGCTGTGAGGAGGGGGCGTCGCCGGCACGGTAACTCAGCGTGTTCGGTCAGAGAGCCGGTTGGCCTCTGTAATAAAAAACTGAGTGGAAGGATGATCAAGAAACGAACTTTAACGGATATCATGTGACGTCCGCAATGACCAAACCCAAAGATCAACAACGAAAAAAAAAAAAAGTTGGCAGAGCACTTGCCCGCGAAAGGCAAAGGTCCCGAGTTCGAGTCTCGGCCTGGCATACAGTTTTAATCTGTCAGGAAGTTTCATATCAGCGCACACTCCGCTGCAGAGTGAAAATCTCATTCTGGCTCTACACATAACAGTTGGAACATTTTCTTATTTGACATCTGTGTATATTGAGGAGCCTGAGGGCTGCAAGTCTACTTTCTAATAAAGATGTGTTTACTGTTGTGTTTTTCTAAGATTATGGATAATTTTTGCTCATGAATGATTCAGACACTATTTCGTGTCGGATTTTATAAATTTTTGGAACGTTTTTATTTTTTAAAGTAAATGTATATGAAAGTAAAAGTTCCTTAACGGTCAATTTATCTTCCTGCCCCTTGGTTTCCAGTTTTCTGGTACATCGCAAGAGTGTTATTACAAGACATTTCTTTAGTTTTGTACCTAATTTAGGCTCAAAACTTATGTGTTATATTTGCAGCTAAACTCCTGTATATATAGGTCTGTGTGCAGGGCTTTACGGTGGCGAGAATACCCCAGTAACGCAACCACTTTCCGATTTAATAAGACCCTAGAAACGGAAGACAGCCATTTCTTCCACTTCAAGGTCTTCCATACGACATACCGCTACTGGGAAGTGTCCTACGACAATCGGCGAGGAATGTGTAAATTTTCTTATTAGTGCGAGGGAACTGGAACAGGAACAGGAACTGAACCCTACGGTGCCGCATCATCCGTAATTCATGTCTAGGATATAATATGAAATACATCCGTTAGTATAGCAGCATGATTAAAACAAGGCTTTTCAGCCTTAGCTGCAGTGATATTCGAACTTGTAACACGTCAGCCACGGTTGCAAATAGAAACCAATCTTGCGTAACACGAGTTGATGGCGGAGTGCTTGAGTCGACCTACCGGCCGCTATGAAATACCATTGTCCGGTTTTAAGAAAAGTCTGAGATTTAAAAAAATTACTCTTCCATATATTACAGTCTAATATCTTAGCTGGATAACGGACTGAATTTCTCTTCATTGTTCGTCATCGAAACAGTGATGCGTCCGATCACTGCACTGCATTTTAAGAACCTGCAGAGGCAAAAACACACTGTGTACACTTTAAACCTGGATCGTTTCAGGTCCTACATAGCTGCATATGAAATGTAGCTCACGTTTTGAAATATTATTGAAATCTGAGAGCAGAGCAGTATCTACCTCCATTCTCGAGAAATAGTAGTATTTTTAATATATATATATATATATCTATAGGAGGGTCTCACATGGTATGCCGAGGCCTGTACATGCACAACATGAATCATGTAGTCGTGTAAGTAGGCTGTTTAGGATTTTATATTGGTAACGCCACGTAGCGGTCTGTATGAAAATCACTGGCTGTGCTGTGTGCAGACTGTGGCTGGTTTGCATTGTTGTTTGCTATTGCAGTGTTGGGCAGTTGGCTGTTAACAGCGCGTAGCGTTGCGCAGTTGGAGGTGAGCTGCCAGCAGTGGTGGATGTGGGCAGAGAGATGGCAGAATTTTAAGAGCTGACGATCTGGACGTGTGTCCGCCAGAAAGAGTAAATTTGTAATACTGGATATCACGAACTGATATATATAATGCCTTTTGTACACTATTAAGGTAAATACATTGTTTGCTCTCTATCAAAATCTTTCATTTGCTAATTATGCCTATCCGTAGTTAGTGCCTTCAGTAGCTAGAATCTTTTATTCAGCTGGCAGTAGTGACGCTCGCTGTATTGCAGTAGTTCGACTAACGAAGATTTATGTGAGGTAAGTGATTCATGAAAGGTATAGGTTATTGTTAGTCAGGGCCATTCTTTTGTAGGGATTTTTGTAAGTCAGGTTGTGTTGCGCTAAAAATATTGTGTGTCAGTTTAGTGTTGATCAGAATAAGTAAAGAAGCCGGCCGGAGTGGCCGTGCGGTTCTAGGCGCTACAGTCTGGAACCGAGCGACCACTACGGTCGCAGGTTCGAATCCTGCCTCGGGCATGGACGTGTGTGATGTCCTTAGGTTAGTTAGGTTTAATTAGTTCTAAGTTCTAGGCGACTGATGACCTCAGAAGTTAAGTCGCATAGTGCTCAGAGCCATTTGAACCATTTGAATAAGTAAAGAGTGAAATGTCTGAGTACGTTCAGTTCTGCTCAGCAGTTTGAAGATCAAATAATGTAAGAAGTTTATCAGCACAGTAATTAATTAATTTTTCTAAGGGGACGTTTCAGTCGTAACACCCACTACATTTCGTAAACAGTTCAAAACAATGAAATGCAGTTTTTTATCAAAATGATATCATGCAGTGAGGCGTGTATTTTGCCATATGATTAATACTCTACACTTTTTTTGTATAGAGATTTCGAAGCAACTGCAGTTCTTCTCAATGGAACGAATTACTCTGTTAACAGCGTTTAATATCTCATGAAAGAAGAGTACTGCAGTACTGTACAGGTTAATATTTACAATCTTCTATATTGGATACTTTGTTTTAAGTGAAGCACGTTTTTTGCTATGTTATAGGGTTTAATCACTAAGTAAGTACATGTTTTAGTTGTTTCAGGTTGCGTTGATGCCTTTTGTTGATTTACAACCGGTAGAGGGCTTTATAGTTACATTTAGCGGAAAGAGAAAAGATATTGCAGTAGCTTGCCATCTAGTATCTCCAGCAACGATAATGAAATTATCTTTATAAGCTGGCATCTTCAGCGTTCTCACAAATCAAAAACTGACTAGTGTAGTCTGCATGAAATTACTTGATAGTATACACTTCACTCGTTGTAGCTGCTTTCCTCCAGTCATAGGGCTCAACATCACGCCCGAACCGTTTACCGTTGCCGAACTGCCGCACGAATTATTTCATTGGTAGTTTTCCGTCCGGCTTCTTTGTTAATGTGTTTGGGCCCCGAAACCTGGACCTGGTCCTTTCATGTCGTACTTCATCAAGCATGATAACAACGCATAACACTCACACATCCACACACAGACACACACACACACACACACACACACACACACACACACACACACACACATACACATACACACACAAACACACACACACACAAACGATGCTAACGAAATACAATCGTTTCACATAAAGCACTAGCCAAACAGTACTGGAGCCTTGCTCATAAGAAGCGTTTCAGCGTCTTTTACACAGTCACACAGTCATTATAATCACAGAGATCGGCTTACACGAGATAAGTTATTGCGTGAAACCGAATTTTTGAAGGGAGTGCTGACCCCATGCCCCTCCATACCTGCAACCAGTGACGCCTGTGGGCTGAGGACAGAGGACGAGCCGGCCACTGTGGCCGAGCGGTCCTAGGCTCTTCAGTCCGGAACCGCGCTGCTGCTACGGTCGCAGGTTTCAATCCTACCTCGGGCATGGATGTGTGTAGTGTCCTTAGTTAGTTAGGTTTAAGTAGATCAGAGTACAGGGGAATGATGATCTCAGATGTTATTTCCCATAGTGCTTAGAGCCATTTGAACCATTTTTTGAACTGAGGACGATATGGAGGCCGGTCGGTACCGTTCAGCCTTCGTTGCCTGGTCGGTCGGAGGTTAGTTTTTTTACAGTCAGTTAATTGTTAGGACTGGGACACAAGATTTTTGTCTATGTAATGGTATAGTGTAGTCTTTGGCGTATAAACCGACGTGTAGAAGGACGAAGGTTTGAATCAATGACAGGAAGGGATTACGGGTTCCTTTTAACGCCAAAACTGAAATTTTGTTGAGTTTTTTCGCAGTGGTTAGCCTTAAAAATGCTGCGACTGTGAATTTAGTTTTGCCGCAGACTGCTGTTCACCGTTTTCTCGGATACATTCCAAGTCATGGATTTGTGGTTAGATTGGGACCTGAGTTTAGATTGCGGGCTACGGAACCCGCCGTCTGCCGCATTTAATTCACTGATCACCTTAAATTAGCGATCGACAGAGCATCTCCTACTTCCATCATACCTCGCGGCGGCAACTTCCAACACTGCTCTTCGTTACACAGTAACAGCATTTGTGAAGCGACCCGCCGTGCTTGTGTGTCGCCTATGAGCGAGCGGTACCCCGCAGCGGATGTGGCAACATTGTAGAGGCAACCGACAGACGTCAACTATCAAGTAATTTTAAACGGACTATAATTACATAGGGGCATAAACAGTTCTAACTTATCCAGTTCAGCAGCAGTGATACGATGCTCGCTAGATTCGCCACTTGACTTCCAGAATACCGCATACGCTTTAGATTAACCACTATGACCTCGACAGCTAATAATTACAGAGAGTTTCATATGAAATTAGTGTCCACTTTCATCTGTCAGTGTGTGGTTGTTTGATATTTGAAACCAATTGATAACACCCCCCCACACAAAATACATGAATTAAACGGAAATAGCCCTAACAAGTGGTACATTGGGACGTACCCACTGATACTCACTTCACAGTGATTTGCAGGGTATAGATGTAAATGTACACAATGCTCTTGAACAACAATTATCAGTATTTCAGACATTATAACGTCAAACACAAACCACAAAACTTCAACCAGCTGCCGCTAAAATGTCACACCAAGTGACAGCGTCCGCTTCGGGCGTCGCACGATTCCCTGCTCGTGTGCGCTCACATAGGACAATTAACCGCTGGCGACTAATTGATATTTTTCCACGGTCGCCTTATCGTTGCACGTTCTCAACACGTCGCTCACGTAGGACGCTAACGTAAGGGAAATAGTGTTTCACCGTTACCTTGCTTTTTACCTCTGCCTCGAATGACAGCAGTGTTTACTCATACGACGGTAATGAAACTGAAATACCGGAATAAATAGTTTCATTAATATGCTGATAGAATACCAACCTTATCGTTTAACGACAAGATATTTTGAAGTATTTTAGTAATATGTATGAGAATGTGATAATTAATAATGTGAAGATAATAATACGTAATGTTAATTTAGGGATTGAGAAAGTAACAATGGATAAAAATCCTAAAACCAAATATTTTGAGAAACTGGGGTAAATAGATAAGTCAGTGTTCATTATGAGTTTTTGATTTAGTAGCTGTTAAGTGGAAGCCTTTTTAAGGGTTTTTCAAAAGGGTTATTGCATGTTATTTTAAACCTAAGAATTTTTATTACAGCGAGGGATTTGAGGAACGTTAGAAAAAATTTGGAGCACAAACTAGTATACAGGGTGAACCAGAACCCCACTCACGAAATTTCAGAGGTGTTAGTATGGATGAAAACAAGAAAAATTTTCCGATGAACATCGGCTCCAAAATACATAATTTAAGAGCTATGAGCACTTGTTCAGTTATGAGATGCATTTGACATTTGCTTAGATGACCAAGCGTTCATAACTCTTTAGGTATGCGTTTTAGAGCAGTTTTTCCTCTTAATAGGATATTTTTCTTTCTTTAGTCTATACTTCCACCTCTAAAAGTTTGTCTTTGTGGTTATGGCTCACCTATAGAACCCTGTTAAAGGTTAAGGTCAATGTGATCTCGAAACTGACAGCAAGGTAAGCCACATTTAGTCAGGATTCAGTCTCAGGTACTCCTAGTTGCAAAAGGAAAAGTCCGTTGCTATACTCTCTGGCAAACATTTATTTTGCCCCGTAGCAGCGGTTTTCGTCCTACAAAAGTCATACAAACTTTTTAAGTGGGCGCGGATGGTATAGGAAGGGAAAGAGGAACGTCGTAGGATACAAGCTGTGAAGATATGTGAGAGACGCTATGTACGGTGTGAAAGTATTTTTCTTACAGTTTCATGGACGTACTTGGCAAAGAGTACACCGGAACAACACACATACACACACACACACACACACACACACACACACACAACACATACACAGGTATTTGCTTTCTTATCCTGCCCGCCACTAGCGCAGAACAACTCCGTCATTCACTCGTGATCACTTACACGCAGCGTCTGAACGGTGCTCGCAGTACAACACGGGTGATTAACCCATGAAATACCAACGGGGGGGGGGGGGGAGGTGTAGGAGTATTTCATGCCCACCTTTTGGAAATGTTGTAAATAATCAGTTACATCATACTGAAAAATTTTGAAAAAAGTATTTATGGTTTTTTAATCAATTATTCTAGCAGATTCCATATACACTCCTGGAAATGGAAAAAAGAACACATTGACACCGGTGTGTCAGACCCACCATACTTGCTCCGGACACTGCGAGAGGGCTGTACAAGCAATGATCACACGCACGGCACAGCGGACACACCAGGAACCGCGGTGTTGGCCGTCGAATGGCGCTAGCTGCGCAGCATTTGTGCACCGCCGCCGTCAGTGTCAGCCAGTTTGCCGTGGCATACGGAGCTCCATCGCAGTCTTTAACACTGGTAGCATGCCGCGACAGCGTGGACGTGAACCGTATGTGCAGTTGACGGACTTTGAGGGAGGGCGTATAGTGGGCATGCGGGAGGCCGAGTGGACATACCACCGAATTGCTCAACACGTGGGGCGTGAGGTCTCCACAGTACATTGATGTTGTCGCCAGTGGTCGGCGGAAGGTGCAGGTGCCCGTCGACCTGGGACCGGACCGCAGTGACGCACGGATGCACGCCAAGACCGTAGGATCCTACGCAGTGCCGTAGGGGACCGCACCGCCACTTCCCAGCAAATTAGGGACACTCTTGCTCCTGGGGTATCGGCGAGGACCATTCGCAACCGTCTCCATGAAGCTGGGCTACGGTCCCGCACACCGTTAGGCCGTCTTCCGCTCACGCCCCAACATCGTGCAGCCCGCCTCCAGTGGTGTCGCGACAGGCGTGAATGGAGGGACGAATGGAGACGTGTCGTCTTCAGCGATGAGAGTCGCTTCTGCCTTGGTGCCAATGATGGTCGTATGCATGTTTGGCGCCGTGCAGGTGAGCGCCACAATCAGGACTGCATACGACCGAGGCACACAGGGCCAACACCTGGCATCATGGTGTGGGGAGTGATGTCCTACACTGGCCGTACACCACTGGTGATCGTCGAGGGGACACTGAATAGTGCACGGTACATCCAAACCGTCATCGAACCCATCGTTCTACCACTCCTAGACCGGCAAGGGAACTTGCTGTTCCAACAGGACAATGCACGTCCGCATGTATCCCGTGCCACCCAACGTGCTCAAGAAGGTGTAAGTCAACTACCCTGGCCAGCAAGATCTCCGGATCTGTCCCCCATTGAGCATGTTTGGGACTGGATGAAGCGTCGTCTCACGCGGTCTGCACGTCCAGCACGAACGCTGGTCCAACTGAGGCGCCAGGTGGAAATGGCATGGCAAGCCGTTCCACAGGACTACATCCAGCATCTCTACGATCGTCTCCATGGGAGAATAGCAGCCTGCATTGCTGCGAAAGGTGGATATACACTGTACTAGTGCCGACATTATGCATGCTCTGTTGCCTGTGTCCATGTGCCTGTGGTTCTGTCAGTGTGATCATGTGAAGTATCTGACCCCACGAATGTGTCAATAAAGTTTCCCCTTCCTGGGACAATGAATTCACGGTGTTCTTATTTCAATTTCCAGGAGTGTATGTTATAATTTTTCCAGTTGCACTTAAACCTAAAACGTTATCTCTCAGTATTAGATGTACTCAACACTTGTAGGTTCATAGCTTTACTTACACATCATTATGTTTTTAAAAAGGGTGTTGGGAGTAAAATTCATCAAAAGTAATTGAATTTAGCATTTTTCAAGTTTATGTGTGGTGGTCATAAAGTCGGTAGTACACGTTACTGAACACGCTGATGCTGCTAAGAGTGTTTCAGATTATAGATCTCACTTACACATCAGTACCTTTTTGAAAAGGATGCTGTTAGTATAATTCAACTTTTTTTTTTTTTTTTTTTTTTTGACGGGCATAATTTACACCATTCCCATTCCCCTCTTGGTAATGCACGTCGTGCAAAATGCCTTGGAGTTATTGCTGCGATCAACGTCCTTGGTCATGGCTACATCCCGAAACTGATATGCAACCCAGCAGTCTTCAATAGTTAGTAGACTCTTTACCGCGCACTACTACGCACTTACATATCCGGAGCGGTTGTTGGGCAATTATTCTGCTGTCACGCCAGTGCAATGCGTTGTGGACATGAGTACAAACCTCTTGAATGAGGTCATCTCACAAACGCTCCTTGGCCTGCTTTTATTCCGTGACACGGTGTTCTGGTTGCATCATACTGACTCCAAACAACAGCAGATTTTTCTTAATAATAGACTATGTACTCATCTGTGTATAGAGAAGTTTATTGTTCATGGTTTTCTAACTCGGACAAACTGCAGCGTTTTCTCTTCTGTGACTCAGGGTCGCGGTATACAGCAACCACAAATGCCTGATTTCTCCACAGCTACTGTAATCATTAGGCGTTCAGCGGTCGAACGAGTAAACACTGTAGAAAAGCTGAAAGACTTAAGTAAATCAGCTGTCACGGGTTACTTAACTTGCGACTTTGTCAGCCTTTGATACGTATTGTAACTGTTGTCATGATAAAGTGCCGAACATATTATGCATTCCCATCGTTTTATTCCAAATAATGATAAATTTAAATCCAAAGTGTAACATACTTAGGAATAAGGAACAGGAACGCTACTGCAGTTCGGGAGCACCAAGTATCTTCTCGCACAGACAGCAGATTGCGTCAGTTGCTGCTTCAGATATTACGGTAGCATATCATGTGGCGTGGGTACAGAGCTCTGCGTGAGAAAACTAGGTGAAGTTAGTGCAAAGTAGTAATTTGTATGTACTGACAGTGCTAGAATCGAGTACTGTGCTATTAAGTATTAATCAGAATGGGCAAATGGCTGATGCTGAAAAACGGAAATATTATGAAAGAATTGCCGTTATGTTTTGACGGAAATGCAGAGGTGGCACAAAGCTTACCAATTTTCAACGCATGTATGTTACGTGGTAAGATATCACTGTTTGCTGATATTTTGTCTTGGAATCATTACGTGGCACTTATGATCAAAGTGATATTACAACATCTATTTATGTACCGTGAAGTAACTATAGTAGAGAGGCCACTTTTTATTATACAGAACAACACCAAATCCATTACTCGTATCGTCATCCACGTACGTAGAAAGTTATTTTAAGAAAATGGGCGAAACCTTTGCCATTGAAAAGAAATGGGAAATGGAGTGATACTATTTCGCCGCGACCAAAAGTCCACCAGCTCCGCCCTCGAAACATGTGACCACTATTTTCAAACAGTTGCTTCTTGGGCGACGTACTTGTCAGAGAAATTCTACTGTGGCGTCAGCTCCGAATGTGGTTAACGTTACAGGGCGGTAATACGACCGAATATGGACGTAGGTCACTTATCTCGCGGTACGTTCTCTTGGTAACAGCTAACAGAAAACAATCTGGCCGCAACCTGTTCCACCGCAGGTATTCTGTATCAGTCTCGAGTATTAGCTCGTCCTCAAATATCACTACTGTATAAGTTCAGTTTACGCTTATCCAAGGCTTCGGCCATACCAAAAACGCGATTCCTCTATTTTCCTTTTTTTTCGTTTTGGGTCGTTAGGCTTGTGACCGGTTTGATGTTTGATGCGGCGCGACACGAATTCCTCTCCTGCCCAAATTGCTCATCTCAGAGTAGCAATTCCAGTCTAGGAACTCTATTATTTGCGGGATATACTCCAATTTTTGTCTTCCTCTGCAGTTTTTACCCTCTATAGCTCCGTCTAATACCACGTCAGATGTTCTATATTGTGTCCTTTCCTTTTGTCA
This sequence comes from Schistocerca cancellata, assembly GCF_023864275.1. Taxonomy (NCBI): domain Eukaryota; kingdom Metazoa; phylum Arthropoda; class Insecta; order Orthoptera; family Acrididae; genus Schistocerca; species Schistocerca cancellata. Next base: position 230,508,014 of record NC_064634.1, read on the forward strand.
GTGTTTTGCATATGTTTATTTCCTCTCTCATTCTGCGAAGAACCTCCTCATTCCTTATTTTATCAGTCCAATGATTTTCAATATTCGTTTGTAGCACCACACCTCAAACGCAAAGATTCTCATTACTTTCGTCTTTCTTAGACTTGCTCTCAATGCATATTCTGTACTTGTTAGACTGTACATTCTGTTCAACATATCGTGTAATTCTTCTTCACTTTCACTGAGAATAGCAACAGCATCAGCAAATCATATCTTTGGTATCCTTTCATCATGAATTATAGTCCCACTCTTGAACCCAGATTTTATTTCCCTCATTGGCTCTAGGATATATAGATTGAACAGTAGGGGCGAAAGACCACACCACACCTTACACCCTTTTTAATCAGAGCACTTTCTTCTTGGTTTACCGTCCTTAATGTTACCTCTTGGTTCTTGTACATACTGTATATTACTCCTCTTTCCCTACAGCCTATTCCGATTTTTCTCGGAATTTCGAACATCTTGTACCATTTGGCACTGTCGCGCAGTTTTTACAGGTCGATAAATCCAATGAACGTGTCTCTTTTTCTTTTTTTTTATATCTTGGTTCACTTATCAACCGCAAAGTTAGAACTGCCTCCCTCGTGCCTTTACCTTACCTAAAACGAAACTAATTGTTATCTCAGATATCTTCAGTATTATTTTCTATTTATATCATTGTTTTAATTTCTTCATCTCGTCTAAGGTGCCCTCTGCAGGTATGTAAATCTTCCCCTGTCGACACTATCACTCATTATTGCAGTTCGCAAATCGTTTACACTCGTCATGGTACAGTAGGTAAATTGACGGATCCTCCGCCTGTAATTGTAGCTGGCGCTGGCACAGCAGGAACAATGCCGACTTCAGTTACAAACGAAATAAAACGTGCGCGCTGTTTAATTTGCCATATTACTCGCCGCAAAGCCCAATAGCCGACAAGTCGGCCGGCCATCTGAAATCGATGCGCGGCTGGCGTCCAATTGTGGCTGCCGGACCGACGGAGAGGATTTTGTCACCGATTTGCAGCAGAGGCAGCCGCACAGTGCTCAGATTGACGGCCGTCTGAATGCGTCATTAAGCGCGCGCTCTCTTTTGTCACGGCCGGAGAGCCGGCGGCGGCGTCCACCCTCCCGCCGTCCCTGTCGGTGTCGGTGTCTGTGATCTGCGTGCCGAACAGGGGCAGAGAGGCTCGTCCATCATTCATTCTGCGGCTGCAGAACAGGTGGTCTGATAATATTCCAGCTGTCGTTCCACTAAAATTTTACACATTCCTTCCCTCCAGCGCAAAAGAATCGCACGGGTTACCAGTGGTATGCGGGCGTAATATCTGTCCTAATTATTTACGTTGAACTGACGAGCTCTGATCATCCTGTCACGTACTTTACGGCCAAGAGGAGACTATACTCATATACAGTTACATATTATCTATCCGTATACAAGGTGTATTGTAATTAAGCAAAACTCGACATGTTTCAAAAACATGTTACTAGAAGCATATACGTTTCAGTGTACATCCGCAAACGTAGCATTCGCAAGATGATTGTTAATGTTTGGTTACGAGGCAACACTTTCCACACTACCAAACACTGTTGTAGTTCGTCATCGACATCATTTTCTTAAAAGAATTAGGTGTTGTAGTCAGCTGTTCCAGTCTCTATCATCTAACCATCCAGGTCTACCTAGTTCTCCCTTTCCAGTCGGCCGGTAATCGATAACCATTTTTGGTAACCTGTTTTCTGTCATTCTGTCAACATGATCCTTCCACTTCATTCTGTTCTCTTCCATCTTGTCATTAACAGAAAAGATTATTCTTCCATTCCTTATTTCATCCATTCTCTTACAGCCCTCTTACATATGTCATGAACTTCATCTCTGCTGTCTTTAAACGTAGTTTTTCTCTTTTTTGTTATTGTCCATGATTATGAACCACATAAATATTAGGTGCAACCCTAAGTTTACAGAATATCATTTCTGTTTCCTTTCTTGTATTTCTTCTCAGAGTTATTCCAGTTTCTGTGTAGATAGGTTGATATTTAATAATCTTTTTCTCAACATCTTTTTCCTACTTATAACTAATATCACATCCAGGGTAATTGAAGTAGGACGCATTTTATAAAGTTACGTCATTTACTATTATTTTAGATCTGACTGTAGTCTTTCCTTTGAAAGCCATTATCTTTGTCATATTTGCAGGTGTACTTGAGCTGCAATTACCGCGTTTTGGCTGAATCTTTATACTACTCTTTCCAAATTATCTTCAGTTTCCCATATAATTATCTGGCAATCTACATATAAGAGAGTGTTTAACAATACACTAGACCCTGTTTGAATTCGTGAATGTAATTCATCTTTCTACGTATTTACAAGATCGTTATTATATAAATTAAATAAAGTGGGAGATAGACTGCACCCTTGTTAAACACCTTAATTTATTACATTTCATCTGACATTTTCGAACTTGAACTTATAACAATTTTTTATTTACTTATAGGCTCCTCGTCGTATTAATAAGGTGCTTAGGAAAAACTTATTTCCCCTTTTTTCTACAAAAGGGATCTTTTACCTTGTAAAAGGCTTTCTCGTTATCAATAAATGAAAAATTGTTTTCTGAGCCAAATTCCCGATGTTTTTCAATAGTCTTTCTTATTATAAACATATTATACTGCACAAATATTCTTTTCTGAAGCCTGATTGTTCTTCTGAGATTGATATATCAGCGATAGTTCATAATCTTTGATTAAGAATTTTCCCATAAATATCAAATCCTGCATTTAGAATTTCGTGTATCTTTCTGTTTGCCTTTTTAGGTACAGCTGTGTTACATTCTTCAGCTATCGGCTAACACATAAGTAGAGGGCACAAAATACTAAAATGGTTCCTCCATATTTTATTAATGCGGTATTCATGCACTGTATGCCAGTAGCTTCTCTATTTTTGTTACATTTAAGGCTGTTTTTAATTATTTTGCGTCTATTTAACCTACAGATTTATTATCAACTTGTATAGCATAAATTTCTTGACTGTCTTCATTATACCATAAACTTGTGTAATGGCATATCCATTGCTTTTCTGTTATTAAATTAATGTTTGCAATATTTTTCGCCATTTTATTCATATCCTTCATACGTTTAAACGCTATGTTCTGTCTTCACTATTTTCATGTTCAATATTAGTAATGAATCCTTTCGAGGATTCAGTATCGTTTCTTTTTATTAAATTCATTCTTTCATTTCATTTCTGTTGATATATTTTCCAACTGTTCACGTTTGTAAATACACATTTCGTTTTTCTTTAGTATTGTTAGCTATTTCTGTGTTCCATGATTTCACACTCCTTGTCTGGTATGATGCATAACTTTTTCCTAGTAGCTCATTAGCTGATTTAAAGATCGCTGATTTTAATTTTTCCCAGTGCGTAGTGTCCACCAGGCACAATATTTCGGTGATCAGACATGCCGCCATCGTCAGGTGCGCTGACGAACTGAGCTGCTGAGGGCGGGCGGCCGTCTTAAATCCCCTCCCCCTGCGAGGCGTTCTCACAGCGGTCCGCGCCCGCCGGAGCGCGTCGGCGGTTGCTGAGGCTCTAGCGTTGGCGTCTGTGGTGGCGTTGGTGCAATTGCCTCGTCCGCCCTGGTCGCCCGTTCGTTTTCTTTGTTGAGTGTCTTTTTAGGTAGACTCAATTCTGGTTCCCACGCCTTGCTGAGGATATAGCCGGAATCTCGGTTGATGAGTCCCTCCCAGATACGAATTTCGATAGCCTCACTAAAGACGATGTCCCAGTAATTACATGTCTGTGTCAAGACCATGGTGTGCTGGTAGTCCATTTCGTGATTTTCCGACAAACAGTGCTCTGCGACCGCCGACTTGTTGGGGTACCTTAGACAAGTGTGCCTCTGATGTTCTCGGCAACTATCTTCGATGGTGTGCACTGACTGTCCAATATAAGTCTTCTCACACTGACACGGAGTCTGATATATGCCGACCTTCCGCAAACCGATACCGCCTTTTACACTTCCCAATAATGTTCATGTTTTATTGGGTGGGCAAAAGACAGTTCCTACTCAGTGTTTCCTCAATATTCGTCCCATTTTCCCAGATAGTGCGCCAGTATACGGTATATAGACAGTGGCTGTCTCTTCCTCTGTGACTTCTTCTGTCTCCACACGCTGTAGATGTGGGGCGGAGAGCGCGTCTGATCTGCTATTTCGAGTACCCGTTTTTCTGGAATACAGTTTTGAGGTGTTCCAGCTCTCGGGGCAGACTCTCTGCATCAGAGATGGTGCACGCCCTGTGCACCGGTGTTTTTAGCACCCCATTCCTCTGCGAAGGGTGGTGGCAGCCATCCGCATGCAAATACAAGTAGGTGCGCGTTTTCTTCCTGTATACCCTTTGGTCCAGGGTGCCATCCGCTCTTCTTTTGACCATGACGTCCAGAAATGGTAATCTTCCTTATGCTTCGGTCTCCATACTGAATTTGATGTTCGGATGTATGGAGTTCAGGTGTGTAAGGAAGTCTAGGGGCTTGTGCCTTACCTGGGGCTAGATCACAAACGTGTCATCCACATAACGGAGAAAACAAGTAGGTTTCCATTTGGATGACACCAGCGCGAAGTACTCCATGCAGGAATTCGCGACTGCCGGCTCCCCATTGCGACTCCTTCGATTTGTTCATGGTATTCGCCAATAAAGAGAAAATATGTGGAGTTCAGAATGTGCCTGAAAAGACCGGTCGTCTTCTCAAAATATTTTAGCATTCGGAAAAGAAAGTTGGTGACTGAAATCACGTAAATAGATCTCGCCGCAAAGAAAACCGCCTTCGTTTCAGTGACTGCCACCTCAACTCGCGTATCATATCAGTGACACTCTCACCCCTATTGCGCGATAACATGAAACCAGCTGCCCTTCTTTGCACTTTTTCGATGTCCTTCCTGGTAAGAATCCCATACCGCGCAGCAATATTCCAGCAGAGGACGGACAAGCGTAATGTAGGCTGTCTATTTAGTGGGTTTGTTGCATCTTCTAAGCGTCTTAGTTTCTCCTACCCTACAATATTATCAGTGTGGTCTTTCCCATTTAAGTTTCTCGTAATTGTAATTCCTAGGTATTTAGTCGAATTGACAGCCCTTAAGTTTGTGCGATTTACCTTATACTCAAAATTAATCTGATTTCGTTTAGTACCCATGTGGATGAGCTCGCACTTCTCTTTTTTTAGTGCCAATTGCCTCTTTTCGCACCATACAGAAATTCTCCCTAGATCATTTTGTAATTGGAATTGATCGTCTGATCTTCCTAAATTTGTGGCTCGACGAAGTTGTGAGACGAGAAGAAATAAGTCCAGAGTATTCAAGAAGATTGTCCTCCTCTAAATATTAGTTGCCAGCCTCTAATAAATATCGCATATCAAGTACTGCAAGAGTAGAGGAAAATCTCAGAACGACCATAGCTAGAGGAATGAGATTTTATATACATGATCAAAAGCACATGGAGCGACATATAAAGCGGTAACTATTGTTTCAGTACTAAAGTCAGTGCCTGTGAACTTAACAAGGCAAGATCTATATATTGAATTTTTTGTAAATAGTAATTAAAGGGGTAAAGCCTAATGTTCGTTCGTTTGCAATGATAAGCGAATGAAAAGTAGTGTTTGTTTGTTTCCAAACAGCAACCTATAGATCCTGATAACTCTGTGCTTGGATATGAATAACTTTATTTACTTGCCTGTAAAATTAAAGTAAGCACTGCTTCACTGTAGTTAATAACAGTGAACTTTCACAGATTTGATCACTTTAAAAGTAATGTAGAGTTGTTATACTTCAAACGCCTTCACACACAGTAAAATTATTTTGACATTGCATCAGTAAATACAGAAGAAGGTTTTTTTTTGGCTTCCATTAGGTAAACATCTAGCTACCCAACTGTTATTACAAAAAATAGTAAGGTGTAGGAAATTAGATATTCTTATTAAAACTCATTAACAGTGTCACACAGAAACTCGAGTCACGCCACAGATAGACGCAGAAGCAGGAAGTGAGTTGACATGTTGCAAGTGGGGCCATTCGTAGACACATTATGACACTGCGTACTGAGAAAGAGTACTGCGACAGAAAAAGAAAGGAAGTGAGACATGGATATTTGTTAGCTTGTAATACTTGCTGCAAAAAACTCTCTTACACAAGAGCACGTAGTGAGTAACTGACTCCGTAGTTGAACGAAACAGCCTGTTAAGCGAAAATAGCAGAATGACGAGAACACATGCGGTCATTACGAACCGAACCTCATGTCACAGCCTTAGCTCCCTTTAAGTACTCCGGCGTTGCATCTCTCGTCATGAGTTGATCATTGGTCTCGATGTCATTCACAGTAATAGCACTCGATTCCATTGTTACGATACTGCAGTGAATCCATGTCCTGGATGCTCCATCACAGTGTATGAACGACCCGAAGCTGTACTCGAGATATGGCCTCAACACCATGGATTTCCTGCTGCAGGTGACGCGCAAAAAATTGATTCAAGCTTCAGTCTATTTGTCCAGTGGAACGTACGACACTGAGAGCATCCCAGAGTAGTACACTATGGAGCTACAACACAAAGAATAATAGCTTTTTGGGATTTTTTATAACAAGGTTTTCCTATTACTAAGTTTATAACAAATTATATATTACATATATTAAAAAAAATTAAGTATATAAAAATACGCTTAATACAATGCAGGTGGCGCAGTGGTTAGACACTGGACTCGCATTCGGAAGGACGACGGTTCAATCCCGCGTCCGGCCATCCTGATTTAGGTTTTCCGTGATTTCCCTAAATCACTCCAGGCAAATGCCGGGATGGTTCCTCTGAAAGGGCACGGCCGACTTCCTTCTCCATCCTTCCCTAATCCGATGAGACCGATGACCACGCCGTGTGGTCTCCTTCCCCAAACCAACCAACCAATACAATGCAACGTTGTCCGAAAATTTCAAAGTCTTCAGTAAAAAAATTTCAGAGATTTGCGATTAGGAACTTCCTGTTCTATGTAAGTATAAACGTATGTTCGTTTCTTCAAAATCTAAAACGTCCCACAGTATTTCATCGATTGCCTTAAAATTTTTACACAACGTTGCATTCGAATACTCAAGTGTTTCTGTATACTTACTGGAAAACCACCAACAGGAAACGTCATAAAAAAGTAGATGGTGGTTTGCTCAGAATCGTTAATGTCCGAAAGTTCTTGACCGTTTGGTTTAAAATTTTAATACAACATTGAATTCTAATACGGGCCTATGCTATCTAATTCTCTAATACATTCTCTTCTGCTGCTGAGCCCTCATCTTCAGCATTCCACGTCCCTCCGGAAGACTTAAAACTAGTGCCGACAGCTGCAAGAAAGGAAAAAATGTGATAGAAGAAGAGGAAAGACAGCTGTTCTTAAAAGTTCACCTTATAAGGAAGGATTAAAGTCCTCTATGAAAAAGTGAACGACTCCCAGAAGGAAACTTCAAATGGGGCCACATTCTAACAGTTCTAGGCATATTGAAGTCAGAAATGTTGGACAGAAGTAGGCTAAGAAAGTTGGAAAAGTACGGGAGTATTGCACATCGTCAGAAAAGGAAGGAGAAGATAATAATACAGCTGGCATTTATTGTAATGAACTTTTCTCCAATTCTGAGTCTGAAGAAGGCTGAGTGAAGTGTTATAAGTGTAGTGAATGGGCTCATGAACAGTGTGCCGGCATTAATGATGAACGATATAATTAGGATTTTTGTACATGAAGTGATTGTCAGGGTTTGTAAACGAAGTTTTTTTTCAAATTTTTCATTATAATGTAGTACCCTGTTTTATCCAACTAGTATGATAAAACGGGGTAGTTGACACAAGCCTCTTTTCTGTGATGAGGTATTTTTTTATGTATGTTTTTCATGCCCACATGTAAGTTTTCACATTGGACAATTAGTCATTAAAAACTAAACATATTAGTACACAAAGTTCATTACATATGCCACTTTGTTTATTAAGTACCTTATTTTAACAGACTGTCCCCTACTTTATATATATAGGTAGACTGTATGCTCTTTAATACACATAAATATATATATGAAATGTATAATAGTTAATAGTTGGTAGCAAACAGGAAAGTTGTATTTATGGCTTTTTGGTTTATGATTAGGAAACCACTGCAGCATCTGAATTTGCATTAACAATAAACAAGGCTGAACGTCAGAGAGAGGAGGGGAGGAGATTGACAGAGAGGTGGGAGGAACTGAACATAGAAAACGGGAAGGAGATGATGGACAGAGAGAGGGGCCAGGAGGAAATGCAGAGAAAAGAGGAGATGCAGATGGACAGAGACCGAGCGAGGGGATTAGGACGTATATCTACTTTTCATACGTATTTGGAACGTGTGCTTTCTCTTTTGTTTCTTTTCTGTTTAAGCAGGCTGAGCCAAGGCAAAGCGGGTCCAGGTATAGTCAATATGCTATAAAATACACTCCACCTTCAAGGACAAGTCTAACTAAAATTAGGTATGAGCTGTAGCACGTGACTCTCACCTCCGTGTCTGCATTAAAGTCCACGGGAAAATATTCGCAAGTTTCCCTGAGAACTGTGGGCGATAACCGGCGGAGGAGTGTGTGGCGTTGCGAGGTAAGACGATTAAACGTCGCCGACTGGCGCAGCGTGTGTGTGGGTGTGACGCTTGTCGATAAATCACAGCCGGCAGCGGGACGCAGGCGTCGGCATCGGCGTCGGCGTCGGCACGTGCGGCCGACGCCACGCCGCGGCGCCATCAAAGCGGCGTCAATCCCGACAGCGCCGCTCCAGGAGGCATTTGTCACAGCAGGCTCCAGCTAACTCCAGCTCTCTGCCATCAAAGCCGCCGAGGCGTCGACTCACACACACACAGGTCTTCTTGTGCGGCTAAGCGCCGTCGCAACTTAGGTTTCAGAAGAGGATGACTCTACAGCATACGTTCCATGAAATATTGTTCAATGGTGGATGAGCTGGAAAGCTCATACATCAATTTTGCTGCACAGAATGTTATTACAAACGAATTAAAAAGGGAATTCGTTATCTACTAAGTGACAATCACGCTGGCTTTACGAATGATAGACACCAGTTGACAATATTGAGAAGAATACACTCTCTGAATTTGTCAAGGTAATAGCGAGAGAATTGTTATCTATAACATGCACAGGAACAACGTTGCAGTTACACTGTCACATTAACGTGAGCACCACCTATGTTCGACGTCAACGTGCAATAAGTACTGACAGACGGTAGGTGGCAGCTTTGGCAGTACTTGTAGTGGAGGATCTACATGTACACCTACATTTATACTCCGAAAGCCACCCAACAGTGTGTGGTGGAGGGCACTTTACGTGCCACCGTCATTACCTCCCTTTTCTGTTCCAGTCGCGTATGGTTCGCGGGAAGAACGACTGCCGGAAAGCCTCCGTGCGCGCTCGTATCTCTCTAATTTTACATTCGTGATCTCCTCGGGAGGTATGAGTAGGGGGAAGCAATATATTCGATACCTTATCCAGAAACGCACCCTCTCGAAACCAGGACAGCAAGCTACACCGCGATGCAGAGCGGCTATCTTGCAGAGTCTGCCACATGAGTTTGCTAAACATCTCCGTAACGCTATTACGCTTACCAAATAACCCTGTGACGAAACGCGCCGCTCTCCATTGGCTCTTCTCTGTCTCCTCCGTCAACCCGATCTGGTGCGGATCCCACACTGATATGCAAAGAATGTACGGAGGACGCGGAAAAACAGTGCAGTCAATGCCGTAAAGCTGAAAAGGAGCGATTTATCTGGCGCCCAATAGGGCGTCATCATTGGCCTTAGCGCCAAGGATGGAAAAATTTTCGAAAGACTGTAAAATGTTCCCGTGTAAATGGTTCAAATGCCTCTAAGCACTGTCGGACTTAACATACGAGGTCATCAGTCCCCTAGACAGACCGCTACGATCGCAGGTTAGAATCCTACCTCGGGCATGGATGTGTGGGATGTCCTTAGGTTAGTTAGGTTTAACTAGTTCTAAGTTATAGGGGACTGATGACCTCTAAAGTTAAGTGCCATAGTGCTCAGAGCCATTTGAACCATTTTTGAACATCACACACATCCATGTCCGAGGCAGGATTCGAACATGCGACCTCAGCAGCAGCGCAGTTAAGGACTGAAGTGTCTAGAACCGCTGGTTCACAGCGGCCGGCTGTTCGCGTGTAGCAGAGGTAAGAGTATACCGAGAATGGCAAAATGGTGCTATCCAAAACCGACAGTGAGGCAAGTGTAGTGCACTATGAGCCATAGGCAACAGAATTTAACCATGGCTTCGAAGATGTGTACCGGCGAAGATACGTGGAACTGTTGAGCAACTGACTGCCCGGATTAACCGAGGGGCTACCGGTATCTCCTCAACGACTGGTCAGCGAACGTATGGGCCTCCGCAGTAGGTGCCTGGTTCGTGCTACCATGGTTTCTGCTGTTGCCATTGAGTAACAACCGGTGGTCTTTCCAGAAGAATGACGTTTTAGATGGCCATAGGCGTGTACGACATGAAGCCTATGAAATAAGGCATCCTGCAACGATCTTCAGTAAGATCTGGGCTGGAGGGAATTCCCTGAGTTATCTCGTCATTTTCGAAACCACGGTAAATCAATACAAGTAGTCTTCGGGACCATGTCCACTTCCACATGCAGCTTGCTTTGTCTCGGCACAAAGGCATCTACCAGCAGGACAATGCCACATGTCACACAGCTCGCAGTGCACGCGCGTGGTTCGGAGAGCACCAGGATGAGATTAACATCCCTGCCACCAAACTCCGAGGACTTACACCCAACCGAGTGTCAGTGTGTAACACCATAATTAATACTGTAAATAATTTGTACTGAATAATTCTGTTCAATGTAAAGTATGTATTTTTCACTATGTAATGTCTTTGACCTATTGCAATGAAGTGGAAAACTGTGTATAATGTTTTCTCTTTACTATTTACATTCTTTGTATTAACTGGAAGAAAATGTTACGTAATTATATGGCTTTTGTGTCGACATGATAACGTATTTAAATAATTAGATTTTTTAAAAGATTTTTGTTTACAACTATGTACAAGCTGGTTCATACCTAGGGACTTGCATTGTATAAAATGAAAAGCAACAGTACTTCCCATTTGCAACGGAAGTAAGTTGGCGCGCGCCAAAATGTGGTTGGCGCGGGCTAAAAGGTGGAATAGGAGTCATTCAGCAGCTATCCACTGGGCAGTCTGTTCTGAGCAGCAAGTGAGCGAACAGCGCAAGTGTCGAGGGTGCCATCCAGTACCTGTATTAATATGGAAAGGTCTCGGATGTGTGTACGACTGGAAAATGGTGCTCTATAATTGAAAAAGGCTCTAACGCTGGAAATGTCGTCGCCAAGAAGAAGATAATAGAGCCAGTTACATCCAGGGATAAGACCAGGTAACTACCGTGTACTCGCCACCAATATTGCGTCATCACTTCAGCAAATCTAAGAGGTCAGATTTATGTCAAAGTTTGAACCATTACGTTTAAGTATTGTTCAGTTTGCAATAATCAAGCAAATTATGCGAAACTTGTATCCGATCCTTGATTTGGTTCCTCTCATGATACCTCTTAGGACCCACTCCACATAAATACTGACATCCTATGTTCCTGTGTGTTAAAATATAATGAATATAAATGGTTTTTGAATGCAAAAAGGTATCTAAGGATACTGTGGTTGCAACTGAAGTTAAGGGAGGAAGTTAGCGTTGCATTTACGAAAACTTCCATAGTGATTGATTTACTTTATTTCAAAGTGTTTGTGTTATAAAGATAAACTGCATTAAATTATGTCAGTGAAAATTACTGGTTGTACCAATGGAAAGAAGACGGCACGTTGTCTTCAGGTTAGTTAGAGTAAAATGCATTTAAAGTCATACTTAAGAAGCTGTTTAAAAGATAACCGCCATTAACTGTTTTAAAAGTCCTGCAAGGTGCCTGAAATCTGTGAAGGAGTAATACCTAAATTCGCACCTTACAAGTCGTCTCAGAGAAGTGTGTTTTGCTTGCTTTAGTGTAATGGTCTGTTTGAGAATCCACACTTTAGTGTTGCTTAATGAACAAAGAGTTTAGTAATCACAATATGAAGTAATTCTAGAGTTTTGTGTGCTTTGTGTAGTAAAAGTGGCAAAGACAAATTGAGGGCCCTCACCTAAGTCGTTGTCTATAAAAGATAAAGTTACTGTAATTGTTTTTATTCTTAAAAATAGAAACAAGATTGCTTCATACTGAGTGTAAAAATCCTATTGCAAATTACTTGTAATTATCTTCGCACTATATGAAAAATAACTATTGATACAGAACTATGTCCATGTCCAATTTTGGTCTAGTAATCTCTTTCACAACATTTGATGATGAGATAATTTATATATGACAAAATATAAAAGTTGAGGAGAAATAAAGTGTCAAATGTTCCTGTGAGAGTTTGCATATACTATTTATAGCTGCTGACATTCATTGTATCACATATCTGATTATAGTAGAGTCTCATTGCGCTTCTCTGAGAAATATGTTATGGTAGCTTTCCTTTACCAAAATTCGATACAGGTTCTTTTAAAGTAATTTTTGTATTACTATGCCTAATTAGGCTGGCGATCGTATCTTGTTTAAGTAAACTTGGTTACTTTCATTTTCCAAATTTCAGTCTTTAGCTTTCTGGTTTCTACTATTATATTACATTCAGTTTCGATAATCCAAACCCATTAGGCAACTCACGGTCAATTTACTCAAATCCTCTCAGAGAGAACATTTGCTACATCGTAATACCATATTTGGTAATACGCATTATGCCAATATAACAAACAGTGCAGCCACACGTGTTATATTTGGATTTTCACGTTACGGTACCATCTGTTGGGCAGTAAGTGTTATTAGTGGAATCACCTCTACAGGGCTGTTCCCGTCATGGATCCTCACCGCAAGAACCTAGCGTAGCTGTCCACGCCACTGGAGTCGGCGTATTTCCAAATCCCTGTCGGCACCTTCCAGATTCTCACTGGCTCGCTTCCTGCACATCTCGCAGTGGTTCGCGCTGCAGTAGGTTGTTATACAGGCTAATGGCAGGTGGTCACCTTAATGTGACTGAGCGATATACAAGAGTCGAAGGGCATAAAAGGGAAGCGGAAGTTGAGGAGTCAGACCGGGTCGTGGCCCACACCTAACGTTTTTAATCTACAGTGTGGTCCATTGATAGTGACCGGGCCAGATATGTCACGAAATAAGCGTCAAACGAAGAAACTACAAAGAACGAGACTGGTCTAGCTTGAAGGGGGAAACCAGATGGCGCTATGGTTGGCCCGCTACATGGCGCTGCCATAGGTCGAACGGACATCAATTGCGGTTTTGTAAATAGTAACCCCCATTTTTATTACATATTCCTGTAGTACGTAAAGAAATATGAATGTTTTAGTTGGACCACTTTTCCCGCTTTGCGACGGATAGCGTTGTAATAGTCAAAATCGTATAAGTACGTGGAATCACGTAACATTCCGCCAGTGCGAATAGTATTTCCTTCGTGATACATTACCTGTGTTAAAATGGACCGTTTACAAATTCCGGAAAAGGTCGATATCGTGTTGATGTATGGCTATTGTGATCAAAATGCCCAACGGGTGTGAGCTATGTATGCTTCTCGATATCCTGGACGACATCATCCAAGTGTCCGGAACGCTCCGTGGATAGTTACGTTATTTAAGGAAATAGGAAGTGTTCAGCCACATGTGAAACGTCAACCTGCAACAAATGATGATGCCCAAGTACGTGTTTTAGCTGCTGTCGCGGCTAATCCGCACAGCAATAGCAGAAAAATTGCGAGACAATCGGGAATCTCAAAAACGTCGGTGTTGAGAATGCTACATCAACATCGATTGCTCCCGTACCATATTTCTATGCACCAGGAGTTGCATGGCGACGACTTTGAACGTCGTGTACTGTTCTGCCACTGGGCACAAGAGATATTACGGGATGATAACAGATTTTTTTCACGCTTTCTATTTAGCGACGAAGCGTCATTCACCAACAGCGGTAACGTAAACCGGCATAATATGCACTATTGGGCAACCGAAAATCCACGATGGCTGCGACAAGTGGAACATCAGCGACCTTGGCGGTTTAATGTATGGTGCGGCATAATGGGAGGAAGGATAATTGGCCCCCATTTTATCGATGGCAATCTAAATGGTGCAATGTATGCTGATTTCCTACGTAATGTTCTAGCGATTTTACTTCAAAATGTTTCACTGCATGGCAGAATGGCGATGTACTTCCAACATGAGCGATGTCCGGCACATAGCTCGCGTGCGGTTGAAGCGGTATTAAATAGTGTATTTCATGAAAGGTGGATTGGTTGTCGAAGCACCATACCATGGCCCACACGTTCACCGGATCTGACGTCCCCGGATATCTTTCTGTGGGGAAAGTTGAAGGATATTTGCATTCGTGATCCACCGACAACGCCTGACAACATGCGTCAGCGCTTTGTCAACGCATGTGCGAACATTACGGAAGGCGAACTATTCGCTGTTGAGAGGAATGTCGTTACACGTATTGCCAAATGCGTTGAGGTTGACGGACGTCATTTTGAGGATTTATTGCATTAATGTGGTATTTACAGGTAGTCATGCTGTAATAGCACTCGATCTCAGGAATGATAAGTTCATAAAGGTACATGTATCACATAGGAACAAGCGAAATAAAATCTTCAAACGTACCTACGTTCTGTATTTTAATTTAAAATAAGCCTACCTGTTACCAACTGTTCGTCTAAAATTGTGAGCAATATGTTTGTGACCATTACAGCACCATCTATCACAAAGCGAAAAAAGTGGTCCAACTAATTCATATTTCTTTACGTACTACAGGAATATGTAATACGAAATGGGGGTTACTCTTAAAAACATCTAGCGGGCCAACCATAGCGCCATCTGGTGTCCCCCTTCAAGCTAGACAAGTTTCGTTCTTTGTAGTTTTTTCGTTTGACGCTTATTTCGTGAGATATTTGGACCGGTCACGATCAATGGACCACTCTGTATACGCTGAGCAAATTGTAAAGGAATCTAAAGAGAAATTTGAAATAGGAATTTTGTTTATGAAGAGAAAATTAAACTTAGTGGTTGGCCAATGGCACTGCAGTTTGGTCAGTGACAACAAAGAATTTTCAACAGCCGTTGAGCGGAATGTATAGTCTCTTGAAAAGTGGTTCTGAGATGAAAGTCAACTAAAGTAAAACAATGGTAATCAAATGTAGTCATGTTACATCAGAAGACGGTGATACAGTTAGATATGAAAGTGACACACCAAAAGTACTGGACGCATTCTGCTACCTGGGCGGCAAACGCAGCAAAACTTACGACGGTTGTCGCACAGGGGCTTCAAATGAAGATTGGTAATAGTAGGACAAACATTTTCGACAAAAAAGGAATTTTTTTACATCAAGTATAAAATTAAAAGTAGGAAGTGTTCTCTGAAGTTTATTTGTGCAGAACGAAGGTTTGTACGAAACGTGAAACATGAACAGTAAGCAGTTCTTACTAGAAGAGAATGGAAGCCGTTGAAATGTGGTGCTACAGAAGGATGTTGGAAATTGAAGCGTTCGACTGAATAACGAATGAGTAGGTACTGTATCGATTTGGGGAAAAAGAAATGTGTGGTGCAACTTGAATAAAATATGGGATCGGTTGATATGAAAAGCTCTGAGGCACAAAGGAATCATCAGTTTTGTAGCGGAAGGAAATGGGTGTATGTCTGGAGTGGAAGAGGATGTAAAAGTCGTAGAGGGAGACCAAGGGGCAGAAAGAGAGTTCAAATGGCTATAGGTTACGGCAGATGCGCAGACATGTAAAGATTTGCACACGAAATGGTAACATGGAGAGCTGCGTCAGTCTCGTCACAAGACTAAAGATCTTCATCTACGTCTACATCATACTCCGCAAGCCACCTAATGGTGTGTGTCGGAGGCTACTTTCGGTACCACTATCTGATCGCTCCAACCCTGTTCCACTAACGAATAATGCGTGGGCAGAATGATGCCTCTGAATTGGCTCTATAATCTCGAATATTCTCCTCGTGCTCAGTACGTGAGATGCATGTGGGAGAAGTAATACGTTGTCCGCTTTTCCTGAAAAGTAGTGTCCCGAAATTTCAATAGTAAATCTCTCCGTGATACACAATGCACCTGTTGTAACGTCTGCCAGTGGAGATTGTTTAGTATCTCCGTAACACTCTCTCACCAGCTAAGCGATCCCGTAACGAAACGCGCGGCTCTTCGTTGGATCTTCTCTGTCTTCTCTATCAGTCCTACATG
Organism: Schistocerca cancellata; assembly: GCF_023864275.1. Taxonomy (NCBI): domain Eukaryota; kingdom Metazoa; phylum Arthropoda; class Insecta; order Orthoptera; family Acrididae; genus Schistocerca; species Schistocerca cancellata. Next base: position 230,524,377 of record NC_064634.1, read on the forward strand.
ATAGGGATCCCAGATAGATGAAAAGCACTCAAGAATCGGGCGAACAAGTGCCTCATAAGCCCCTTCTTTCGGGGATGAGCTATAATTCCTTAAGATTCTTCCCATGAATCTGAGTCTGGTGTAACTTTTCCCACTCTCTATTTTATGCGGTCATTCCACTTAATGTCGCTCTGGTATTTACGCCTAGATATTTTACGGCAGAAGCTGTCACCAGCTGTTTGTCATCAATAGCGTAGGGGTACAGTAGTGGATTTGTTGTCCTATGTATGTGCAATATTTTACATTTATTTACACTCAGGGTCAACTGCCAATGCTTACAACATTCATCAGTTCTCTGCAGGTCGTTCTGAAAATTATTACTATCCTCTGGCGTTGCTACTTTGGTGCAGACAACTGCATCATCTGCGAATAGCTTTAAAGAGCATCCGACTCTTTCTACTTAAATCATTTATAAATATTCTAAATTTTAATGATCCTATCACGCTTCCCTGTGGTCCTCCGTATATTACCTTTACATCTGCCGATTTTTTTTTCCGTGTTGCGTTCTATTTGTAAGAAAGTCTTGAATCCAGTCACAGGTCTGCTCCGATATTCCGTAAGCTCGTATTTTTTTCAAAACAGGAAGTACGGGACTCTGTCAAATGCGTTACTAAAATCAAGGAACACGGCATCAACCTGAGCGCCGTTGTCCACTGCGCTGCGGATCTCATGGAGGAACAGAGTGCGCTGAGTTTCGCAGGATCTGTGTTTGCGAAATCAATATTGATTTTTATAGAGGAGATGTTCATTTTCCAAAACCGTTATAATTGTTGAGCATAAAATATGTTCCATATTTCTATAACAGATTGACATCAACGATATAGGCCTATAATTGTGTGGATCTGTCTTACAGCCTTTCTTAAAAACGAGAATGGTCTGCTCTTTTTTCCAGTCGTAAGCTACCTTTCCTTGCTGAAGCTATCTACGATAAACTACTGCTAGAAGTGGAGCTAGTTCTTTTGCATAATCTTTATAGAATCTTATAGGTATCTCATGTAGTCCTGACGCCTTTCCGCTACTAAGCGATTGTAGCTGTTTTTCAGTTCCGCGATCGGTTATCTCAGTATCTGCCATTTCGACGTTCGTAGGACGATTGAAAGGTGGGACACTGTTACTACCTTCCGTGGTGAAACAACTTCCGAAGACAGAATTCAGTATTTCGGCCTTCTCGCTGTTATCTTCCGTTTTGGTGCCGGTGTGGTCGGTGAGAGAATGAATACATGATTGTGACTCACTCACCGATTTTACATGCGACCACTTTCTTAGCGTTTTCACCCAGCTCGGTTGACAACACTTTTATTTCAAAATCATTCAACTCTGCTCTCTCTGCTCTCCTTGCGCTAATTTTCGCTTCGTTCAGCTTTTGTTTGTCGGCTAGGTATTTACTTTTCTTGGATCTGAGATGAAGTGTTCTATGTTTACGTAGCGGTTTTCTAATACGGCAATTAAAGCATGGTGGTTCTTTCACATCCCTTAAAACCTTACTCGGAACATACTTGTCTACGACATATTGAACGATACCTTTCAATTTTTTCCATTTGTTCTCCATATCTTCGTCCTCGTCCCAGAATATTTGATTTTGACTAGAGAGATATTCTGAAATTTTTATCCTGTCACCCATCTTAGCAAATATATCTTCCTACCTCTCCCAACATTCCTTGTAGGACTCGTCGTCATGGATGCTGTCACAGCCTTATGATCATTGATAAATTCCTCTACTTAACTGATTCGATAAGTTTAGGTCTGTTTGTAGGCAGGAGATGTAAGACGCTACCCTCACGAGTTGGTTCTCTGACTATCTGCTGAACGTAAATTTCAGACAAAACATCCAGATCAATGCCATACGAATACTTGTCTGGCACCAATTTTGATGGCATAATACTCATAATCTGTACCTGGCATGATCAAAAAAATTACTAATGACATTCTGCAAGTTCTGTATGAAGCGCTCTGAAACTGCAGATACTAACCTAGGTGGTCAACAACAGCATCCTATCACCATTTTTTACCGTTATTTGTTACTCAGTTTCATCCAGATTAATTGATATTTGGAATCCGTGAAAACCTCGCTACATTTATCTATTTTTTTACTGCAATATATACGCCTCCACCTTTGGCGAATAACCTATCCTTACGATAAACAATCCAATTTGAACTTAGGATTTCGTCTGCTTTGTGTAGCGGCCCTACCGTTTAGGACAGGAAAAGTCAGTTTTGCAGCAATATTTCTGAGCGCACAAGTTACAGCCAGGTGTGGGCCTGTTGACAGAAGTTACGCTACCAGTGGTTGCGAAGTAGTGTGGAGGCCACAGGGCCGTAGATCCACTGGAAAGAGTAAACGCAGCGGTTTGCATGGCACAAGTTACAGGCAGAAGGGGCCCACTGGCCTACCTATGTGTTATGAATACGTGGCTCGGAGCTGCGCGTTAGCAAAACAGAAGCCCACAGCTGCATATAAAAGGGTGCCACTTTTCTGACAAGGCATTAAAGTGTGGCAACTCTCCTGGAGGGCGGGCCATGTCACACCACCGGCTACGCACAGCAGCATATGGGGCGCCAGCATTCCGTTCCACAGCGGGTCGCTCTTTCGGCCCTCTGAGGCCAGCGCAGGGTCTGTACCCAGCCAGCGGTGGGCCACTCCATAGCTCGCTAGCGCGGTTAGTCGTCCTGGCTTCCAACACACGCTGGAGGCATCCCGAGGTGAGGGCTGCAGATTCACGGGCATGTGTTATTCCTACAATCTTAGCCACTCCGGCAAGAGGCACACACCTGGATGCCTGTGGCTCCCAGCGAGCGGCTCTGAGGTGGCTGGGGCAAAGACCGCTGAGTCGAATGTCCACATATTCTGACGTTGCGGCCACACAAGGTCGACACAGCTGTGAGTTGCAGGGGTCGCTGAGGCAGCCATTCCTCGCCAAGCTTATTCGCAGACATTGGAGTGGTGTCCTCAGCATTGTGGGAAACGGTGATGCAGACCAAGGGGAATGTAGCACTATAGTTGAAAAAAATAAATCACTTGGAAAGCTCAGATGAGTATTAATATGGTGCCTTCTACCTCCTCCCACTACACTTCAACCAGCTTTCTGTTTTCAATACTATCTGTGTATTATAACCTTCAGTTTTTGTTGTGGTCTTCAGTCCTGAGACTGGTTTGATGCAGCTCTCCATGCTACTCTATCCTGTGCAAATTTCTTCATCTTCCAGTACCTCCTGCAACCTACATCCTTCTGAATCTGCTCGGTGTATTCATCTCTTCGTCTCCCTCTACGATTTTTACCCTCCACACAGCCCTCCAATGCTAAATTTGTGATCCCTTGATGCCTCAGAACATGTCCTACCAACCGTTCTCTTCTTCTAGTCAAGTTGCGCCAAAAACTTCTCTTCTCCAAAATCCTCTTCAAAACCTCCTCATTAGTTATGTGATCTACCCATCTAATCTTCAGCATTCTTCTGTAGCACCACATTTCGAAAGCTTCTATTCTCTTCTTGTCTAAACTATTTATCATCCATGTTTCACTTCCACACATGGCTACACTCCATACAAATAATTTCAAAAACGACTTCCTGACACTTAAATCTATACTCGATGGTAACAAATTTCTATTCTTCAGAAACGCTTTCCTTGCCATTGCCAATCTACATTTTATACCCTCTCTACTTCGAACATCATCAGTTATTTTGCTCCGCAAATAGCAAAGCTCCTTTACTACTTTGAGTGTCTCATTTCCTAATCTAATACCCTCAGCATCAAACGACTTAATTCGACTACATTCCAGTATCCTCTTTTTGCTTTTGTTGATGTTCAACATATATCCTCCTTTCAAGACAGTATCCATTCCATTCAACTGCTCTTCCAAGTCCTTTGCTGTCTCGTACAGAATTACAATGTCATCGGCGAACCTCAAAGTTTTTATTTCTTCTCCATGGATTTTAATACCTACTCCGATTTTTTCTTTTATTTCCTTCACTGCTTATTCAATATACAGATTGAATAACATCGGGGAGAGGCTACAACCCTGTCTCACTCCCTTCCCAACCACTGCTTCCCTTTCATGCCCCTCAACTCTTATAACTGTCATTTGGTTTTTATACAAATTGTAAGTAGCCTCTCGTTCCCTATGTTTTACTCCTGCCACCTTCAGAATTTCAAAGAGAGTATTCCAGTCAACATTGTCAAAAGCTTTCTCTGAGTCTACAAATGCTAGAAACGTAGGTTTTCCTTTCCTTAATCTATTTTCTAAGATAAGTCGTAGGGTCAGTATTGCCTCACGTGTTCCAAACTGATCTTCCCCAAGGTCGGCTTCTACTAGTTTTTCCATTCGTCTGTAAACAATTCGCGTTAGTATTTTGCAGCAGTGACTTATTAAACTGATAGTTCGGTAATTTTCACATCTGTCAACACCTGCTTTCTTTGGATTTTAATTATTATATTCTTCTTGAAATCTGAGGGTATTTCGCCTGTCTCATATATGTTGCTCACCAGATGGTAGAGTTTTGTCAGAACTGGCTCTCCCAAGGCCGTCAGTAGCTTTAATGGAATGTTGTGTACTCCAGGGGCCTTGTTTCGACTCAGGTCTTCCAGTGCTCTGTCAAACTCTTCACACAGTATCATATCTCCCATTTCATCTTCATCTACATCCTCTTCCATTTCCATAATATTGTCCTAAAGTACGTCGCCCTTGTATAGACCCTCTATCTACTCCTTCCACCTTTCTGCTTTCCCTTCTTCGCTTTGAACTGGGTTTCCATCTGAGCTCTTGATATACAAACAAGTGGTTCTCTTTTCTCAGACGGTCTCTTTAATTTCCCCTGTAGGCAGTATCAATCTTACCCCTAGTGAGATAAGCCTCTACATTCTCTAGCCATCCCTGGTTAGCAATTTTGCATTTCCTGTAGATTTCATTTTTGAGACGCTTGTATTCATTTTTGCTTGCTTCATTTATTGAATTTTTAGATTTTCTGCTTTCATCAATTAAATTCAAGATTTCTTCTGTTACCCAAGGATTTCTACTACCCCTCATCTTTTTACCTACTTGATCCTCTGCAGCCATCACTACTTCGTCCCTGAAGGCTACCCATCCTCCTTCTACTGTATTTCTTTCCCCCATTCCTGTCAATCATTCCCTTATGCTCTCACTGAAAATCTGTACAACCTCTGGTTTAGTCAATTTATTCAGGTCCCTTCTCCTTAAATTCCCACCATTTTGCAGTTTCTTCAATTTTAATCTACACTTCATAACCAATGGATTGTAGTCAGAGTCCACATCTGCCCCTGGAAATGTTTTACAATTTAAAACCTGGTTCCTAAATCTCTGTCTTACCATTATATAATCTATCTGATACCTTCTAGTATCTCCGGGCTTCTTCCATGTATACAACCTTCTTATATGATTCTTGAACCAAGTGTTAGCTATGATTAAGTTATGCTCTGTGCAAAATTCTACCAGGCGGCTTTATCTTTCATTTCTTACCCCCAATCCATATTCACCTACTAAGTTTCCTTCTCTCCTTTTTGCTACACTCGAATTCCAGTCACCCATGACTATTAAATTTTCATCTCCCTTCACTACCTGAATAATTTCTTTTATCTCAACATACATTTTATCAATTTCTTCATCATCTGCAGAGCTAGTTGGCATATAAACTTCTACTACTGTATTAGGCTTGGGCTTCGTGTGTATCTTGGCCACAATAATGCGTTCACTATGCTGTTTGTAGTAGCTTACCCGCATTCCTATTTTTTTATTCACTATCAAACCTACTCCTGCATTACCCCTATTTTACTTTGTATTTATAACCCTGTATTCGCCTGACCAAAAGTCTTGTTCCTCCTGCCACCGAAGTTCACTAATTTCCACTATATCTAACTTTAACCTATCCATTTCCCTTTTTAAATTTCTAACCTACCTGCCCGATTAAGGGATCTGACATTCCACGCTCTGATTCGTAGAACGCCAGTTTTCTTTCTACTGATAACGACGTCCTCTTGAGTAGTCCCCGCCCAGAGATCCGAATGGGGGACTGTTTTACCTCCGGAATATTTTACCCAAGAGGACACCATCATCATTGACCATATAGTAAAGCTGCATGCCCTCAGGAAAAATTACGGCTGTAGTTTCTTCTTGGTTTCAACCGTTCGCAGTACCAGCACAGCAAGGCCGTTTTGGTTAGTGTTACAACGCCAGATCAGTCAATCATCCAGACTGTTGCCCCTGCAACTACTGAAAAGGCTGCTGCCCCTCTTCAGGAACCACACGTTTGTCTGGCCTCTCAACAGACACTTCTACGTTGTGGTCGCACCTACGGTACGGCTATCTGTATCGCTGAGGCACGCAAGCCTCCCCACCAACGGCAAGGTCCGTCGTTCATTGGGGGGGGGGGGGGGGGCATAACCTTCAGTAAGCGCTACTAATTCTAAGACCTTTCCTTGGACGCTCTTGCAGTTTACCAAAATGATATTAATCTTTTCTATCTCTGATCTGTGAGGACCAAAATTTTCTGCGGTCACTGTGGCTGATTTAACAGGAAAATCGTCTTTGATCCCAAGGGAGGGGTTTTCTAACATAAAAAAGCCCTATGTGTACACCACATGTACTCCGATACCCTAGTAACCACTTCCTGCATGCACGCCTGACCTATTAAAGGGAACACTACAATTCAGCACCCGATAACGGAGGTCGAGAAATTCGCATCCGATACCATCGCAGAGATGTCAGAGCATCTGGTTTAGACCTTCCACTTTGCTCCATATGAGAGGATCGCCATCAGTCCTGGGTATGATCCTACAAATAGACAGCTTAGCCTGCACCCAGTGTGCATTGCTAGTTGCCGTCACCAAATCAGCCAGCTGCCGAAAACAGCCAAATTTGGCCTCAGAACTCAAACGGCAGGTGTCCATCATGCCAACATGTGCCAGTATAAGCAGCCAGTTTGCACCCAGTGCTCTCGATAGCCGCCAGCAGGGAAATTTTATCACAGATGAGACCTCCCAGCAAATGTACAGAATGCTCACTGGCATTCCTCCCAACGTTGCCTGCCATCTCCCTGAGGGGCTTCGTCACTCACCTAACATTGGAGCTCCGAATGACAAGCATACTCACCCTCTGTACTTGTCCAGACTGGGCAGGAAAATAGACCGCTGGCCCAAGAGGAAATGCACCCCGGCTGGCTCAGAGTTATCATCATGACTGGATAACACCGTGTACCTGTCGCTGAGATGTAGGGAGCCAGCCACACGGCCTGCTCCCTCTTTCGCCTTCCACCCAGTGACACACAACACAACAACTTCAACGACATTCTTACATATTATAAAAGTGTGTGTATGTTCAACATCGTCCTAACTCCCTCAAAACCAATGGATGAATTGCAACCAAACTTGGTACCAACTTCACTTTCTTTCTGGAATGAAGTGTTGTGGAGCTGAGAACTACCTTCCTATCATAGGGACTGACGTGGATGTTAGAAACATCTCAGGACGTATAAATAGCCAGACTACGTTCTCCCAAAGAAATGATGAAGGGAAAGAAGTTTATTGCTTACCACATTTTCGCTGTTTGTGAAGTAAAGCGGCCATATTAGGGATAGCGGTTTAATTTATTACTTCTCTATTACCAACGTTCGTTACACATTTTTAAGACAGTCTTCCCATATACCAATGAATATACCTGAAAAACTATATCACTGTACGACACACAGTTCAGGAAACACGACGTCATTAGCAGTACGATGGGTGAAGAACTGCTGCATCATGCACGGCGTTTTAATTTATTATGTCTTCGCCGCTAACTGTTTCTACAACACATTTCTCAGACAGTATTCACATACTCACATATGTCGCTGAATATACCTGCAATATTACATCAATGTACTGTGCTTAGTGTAGGAAATATGAGCTGCTTGAAAACGAAATTGCTGGGCGAAATTTGCAAGAGACATAAGTGAAATATGTGTGTAAATATGTACGAAATTTATTAATTATACGTCAGATTTATAACGTGCATATGCAGCTAAGGCCACATATAAAAAGTTCCTTCTAAATTATTGGATCGATTTCAACCATACTTGGTACTCATAGTACTTACTATCTGGAGATAAATACTGTGGGGATGTGAACCATCAGCATTCTGTTAGTGTGGGGATGATGCAGAGAGAAGTGTGTTCGTGGAGGAGATGGAGAGACTAAGAATATAAGAAATAGATGGACACAGAGGAGACAAAGCAGAGGGCAGTGAGGGAGGGGGGAGTAAATAGGGAGAGAGATGAGAGGAAGGGGTAAGGATAGAGTGGAAGAGGACAGAGAGGGGGCAAGGAGGAATCGGACAGACGACTAGCACAAATTTAGCAACAGGTAAAATATTAAAACGATATGTCCAAGCTGACGTAATGGCTCTAAATTGTAAATCAATATTTAACATAGTCTTTTCAGAGAGATCACCAGTTTAAAATATGCAGGGGTCATGAAATGCCTCGGCTGGCCAGGGGAACTTGATACAGATAGGGCACGACACCTAAGGAATCCAAGACAAAAACAATCGAACTCTGGAAAGATTTAGACCCACGCGAACGGCAGAAGAAAAATCTGAAACTGCAGTCACATTGCGGAAAAGCCACTTCACGCACGGTAAGTGCAGCGGCGAGTCCCAAATGGTGTCCAATAACATCGTTCTGACAGTGCTCTCACCCTTGTCAGGCCGGGCCAATCGCATGCATGAATGGCAAAAACTGAAGATGACGCATCAGGCAACTGCAGAACGCTCGTAAAATAAGAGTCATGTGACGAGAAGATGCCTAACAACACTGGAGAGATTAGTTAGTACGATAACTCGCTTGCAGCAAATAGCTGGCTAAACAAGCAATCCAGGGCAAGAAACAACTACACGGAAAATGGCAACTACCCGGAAAATGGCGATTGTAGGAAAAGAACTCAAAAATGGTTCAAATGGCTCTGAGTACTATGGGACTTAACTTCTAAGGTCATCAGTCCCCTAGAACTTAGAACTACTTAAACCTAACTAACCTAAGGACATCACACACATCCATGCCCGAGGCAGGATTCGAACCTGCGACCATAGTGGTCGCGGGGTTCCAGACTGAAGCGCCTAGAACCGCTCGGGCACCCCTGCCGGCGGAATAGAACTATTTAAATAATAAAAATAAGGAATAATAATCATATTAACATAACCATATAACAAACGTAGTTCACATAGATTAATAAAAAAATCATCTGTACTTACCTTCCGGGTTGAAATGCCGGTTCTAGTAAACATATAGTGTCAGATACCAGTACAAGACGCTCACAGAACCAATCAGGCTCCCAGAACGAGTTAAGGGATATCTCCTTACAGCGCCCAGGGGAGTCAAAACAAAACAAATTTTTTACAGTTCTTCTGAAGCGCACAGAGTAAATTAATAGATCTCGCCGGACCACATTCTAAAACATAAATACAGTAAATGAGCACATGTTCATGGCAGCACCAGTAGCACCTGCGACCGCCATTACTTTCCCACCACTTGCACAGACGGTGACAGTAATAAATGTAGGTCTCGTTCGGAAACGAGAAACACTGTTTAAACCAAATAATAAAAAACTATCATCACAATCGTCACATGCGGTGATCACAACTTGGTTTTCAGGAAGGCAACAGCGAACACCGAGGTGGGCAGGCTCAAAAACTTTCTACAAGTGCTACAGTCCACACGAACGGCGGATCCAAGCTTCCCGGAAAGCACAAATTCACAACTCAGGGAAGAACCACATACAGCAGGACAGTAACAAAAGATCCCGCTAACGCCGCCAAACTGGATCACACAACAAGGATCGACAACAGGAAAGAGATGCTCTTTGAGAGCACCGGAATCAGCTGATGATATTCAAATCATTCCCGTTGCAGACTGATTCAGTCAAGTCACCGACCAACGGCGCTTGACAAACACATTTCCTCCAACGGACTTCCTTCCCCCTCGTCCCTTGAAGGCTGTCCGTTCCACCATTCGCCCGACTCGCAAACCCTTCATACCGGAGGACGCAATGATAAAGCGCCGCCCGGCGACCAGAGGGAAAACGATCCAGCAATTTGACCTACAGACCGAAATCGATACGAGCTCATATGGCTCAAGGTTGTCTGCTGATACTTGTTTTCTTAACACGACAAATAACGCTTTTTCCCATCCTTATTCGAGACGTCTACTAAACAGCCTGTCCTGATGCTCAACAGGTCTGTACAGGGAAATTCTCAACAGGGAAGCCATAGCGCCAGTAAGTCGATATCTGTAAACCTGCACCAGGAGACGACTCACAGCCATATTGGTTACACACGAACTCCGATGGCTGATGGTTATACTTATCTCTAATGGATGATATATGTATGCACTTATCTACATTTGTATTCCGCAAACCATCCTCGCTGTTTAGCGGACCATTTTTCGAGTGTACTTATCGCGTTGTCCATCTTGCGTTCCAGTTAGAAATGGTGCGCAGGAAAGCGACTGTCAGTAACTCTCCGCTGGCTTAAATTTGTTTTTCGCTCGTCATCGTTTTCCTAATTTTATTTCAGAGGAGGTGTATGTTCCTGAAATCTTATCACACAATTTTTTCACAGTACGGCTCCATGGTGCAGAGTGCCTCTCTTGTAGTCTCTGCCACTATGATCTGATGAGAAATTGCCTCATGTCAATGTGACCGCTAAATAAACCTGTGTAGAAAAAAGCTACTCTTCTTAGGATCTCTAATATTTCCAACTGGAACGGGATCCAGAATAAATTCTCTGGAATCGGTCGACACAACTTACAATTTTTTTTTATTTTTGTTGACGATGCATTACTTTATTTGGGACTTTTCCACTGAATTTCGGCCCCAAAATTTGATTTCCGTTCAAGTAGTTTTATGCCATTGTCCTTCTTTGGGTTGTTCTAGGCAAATACTGAAAAATATTTTATTACTTCTTCCTTCAGGGTCTGAACGCCAAATGGAATCGAACTGTAATTTATGTGCCATCAGATCTTATTCACATACGATCTGTTGTTAATAAACGTGAGAAAGGATTAAATGTAATTAAGTCTCTCACCTGGGTATGATGGAGAGCACATGAAGTATTCTACGCATAATGTACCGGTGGATTATTCGAGCTAGACTAGCGTATGGCTGTATGCTGTATCACAATGCGCCATTCGTACGTCCCTTGGAGCCATGCGTTCGATGCGAACGAATGCTCTTTTAGTGGAAGAAGGAGAGATGCCCTTAGGCATTAGACGTCAAATGCCGTTAGAAAAATTCTTCTTTCAAGGAATGGCCTTCACGCTAAGTTCTGTTTATAAGAGTAGGGTCTGTATGTACTAATTACGGAAAGGCTCCAACACAGAAACTAAAACTCCGGCAATCTGCATAAGCTTGGACTCTTTGTATCCCGTCATACACTATATGCGATGTTTGTCATAGTTACCTTTACTTGAATAGGATCTTGAGACATTCAGCAACCAGATTCCAGTCTATTGTTATAATATGACAAGCTCTCTATTACAAGCTCACTAAGTGTTTATACAAATAACTGTGTCATTGAAGTTCAGTGGCCTGGTTATATTGTTATATACAGATGGATCAAAAATTTAACAACAAGTGTATATTGGTTGTGCTTTCCTATGTCCTCAGAACGAAATCAGCAAGACCTGTAAACTGCCTCAATGTGCTTCAGTTTTTACTGCGCGGGCTGTGGCAGTTTTGGAGGCAATAAGTTTCTACCTTCAACCTCCTTCTTAAAGATATTAATCCTGCCCGATTCCCGTAGTAGTCTTAAAAATATTTGTCACCTTAGCTGGAATAAGACAACCAACTGTCAAATTTTGGGTGTGGTACTGGAATACATTCGCTGTAAACAGAGAGAGCAGGCCATCCATCTGCTGTGGATGCATTCTCACGCTGGCATCCTCCGTACTGAGGAAGCTGACGTCTTAGCGAAGCAAGTTACATCTACAGGAGCTGTTCTCGATTTGAACTTACCGTATACAGACTACTTACGTGAAGTCAAGAGCCGGAAAAAACAGCACTGGCAAGATATGTGGAATGTGTACCAACAAATGAAAGGTTAATTTATGCTGCATTACAACGACATATTCCCACAAGGCCATGGTTTACGTGGACGCATTTGGGACCGATCTATGATTTCCACCATCACTCGACTCTGCTTTAGCCTCGCCTCCTTTCCTACATATCAGTGTAGAATCAACATTACGAATCCCCTGAATATGATTGTCGCTCCGAAGCAGAAGCTGGTGTAGACCACATCTTGCTTTTGTGTTCGAAACTTGGAATTTCTGGAGATAATTGATGAGTACGCGTTACGTCCTCACTCGATCAGCCTCTTCCCTTGTGCTTTCGAAAGACATTCGACTGTACAAAGTGATTGTCCATTTTCTTAAGATTACAGGCAAAAATTTTTAGAACTCATATTTTCATTTATCTGTATCCATTATTACTAAATTTAAAAGTAGTGTGAATTGATTACGTAAATATGTCAAGTTTACTTGACATTTTATTTTTTTAACTTTTATTGTGGAAAAGAATTGATGGCTTCAGCTCCCAATCCTTTAAATATACATTTTAAATATTTTCTCCTTACAACTATGTATTCTACGTAAACATGTGTCCTCGATGGCTGAATAGACTACAAATTCTGAAGACCAAATAAAACAAAAAGAATTGAAGAACGAAACATTCAGTTAACTATATTAGGGTTCAACACCAAATTATAGCATCTAGCATCCATCTTATACAGGTCTTCTGTTTTGCGACAGTATTCTGTCGTTGCTGTTTTCGGATACACGGTATTATTGTCCGCCTATAATCTCACGACACTTTCAACCCTCCTTGGTAAATCAGACAAGTATGTAAATGCCTAGTTAAATAAATTAGATAATTTTTGCTGTTCTTAAATGGTAATACACTGACACATCCAGTTTCCGTATGAAAGTGATCCACGACTGAATAAAACAACGAGCCAGCCTGTGTAGCCGTGCGGTTCTAGGCGCTTCAGTCTGGAACCACGTGACCACTACGGTTGCAAGTTCGAATCTTGCCTCGGTCATGGATGTGTGTGATGTCCTTAGGTTAGTTAGGTTTAAGTATTTCTAAGTTCTAGGAGACTGATGACCACAGAAGTTAAGTCCCATAGTGCTCAGAGTCATTTGAAGCATTTTGAATAATACATCGACTACTTCTATTGGTACTACTACTTTACCAAGGTACACTAATATACGACCTCATTTCTAACCATTTGGAACGGTATCTGATCTCTAGTTCTCCTCTGGGTTAGCTATGAACTTGCTTAGAGATCTAATAGTTTTTTTTTTGCCTTAAGAATGACTTGTTGAGTTTTAACTACGGGGAAGTCCTCAATCGCATACCAAATATTGGCTGATATTCTTGAAGGTAGTTCTTGGTTCACTAGTCGATAGCGCGGAACAATGCCTAACTCCTTGCCGGTGTCAATGAACACGGCATGAACCGCTGAGGCGGTGTACGTATTCTTTCCTATAAAGGAATTTATTTCGCATCATATGTCACACCATACATATTCCTCGTATGACGCTATTTATCTTTCTTACATAAATACAAAATCTCATTTCGGTGGAATGTGGTCATACAGTCCATTCTTTCGTAATCATAGAGGATTGGCTTCCGTGCAGCGAAATATGGAACGCTATTGTTTACATAGTTTTATTCTCTTTTCCTCTATCGTTCCTTATTTCGCGAGCTTTGCCATACCTGAATAACTGAATTACGTAGCTTAAAGTTATTTCCAGTTCTTATTATTGGGAATTAACAACCAAGGAAGTAAAAGTGAGTCATAGTACGAGTTCAAATAGAAAACATGCTTTGTGTGTGCCAATTACTTGTTGATCTCAAAACATGAACTAAGGAAGTCCGAGAAATTATGTCGCTATATAGGAGACAGTAAATTTCGACTTCCGTATGGTCAGATTTGCCTAGTACTTTCCTGCCAACAGCTACGCAGTCGGAAGCCAGCTTGGAATCAATTTGTAACAATCATGAACAAGGCCAATGCAGTCTGCGGATAAGGTACTTTGCTTTCTGTTTAGGCTTTGTGAGTTATGGGCGGATGACACTGTTTTAGGGCGCCATTGCCCACGGTGCTCATGGAGATTGGAGCGAACGTCGGTGGGCAGTAGACTGCAGACGTCGATAGCACGGGCCCGCGATATATCTGCCTCGGCGAATGGCTGTCAGAGGCACACAAAATTCATTGAGCGATGTAGTGGGTCGCATGATGCCGCCCTCTTGCCCCGACTGTCAACCTGCATTCTGAGCGCGCGCTATCTCGCGTCTGGCGCGACAGGGGTGCCGCCAGCACCGCAGCCGCGCCGGCGGCATTGTCGCGAACCAAACCGAGCGCGGCTGATGGACGGCGTCGGAATAAACGCGGCAGTTTATCTGTATAGCGCATCGATAAATGCGAAACAAAGCCGTTTTCAGCGCGCGCATGTAGTCGTTTACACAGCAGTACGAGCGCGGCTCCCGGGGGGAAGAGCCACTGCGCATGCGCGATCCCGCACCGTCTTTTTACTCCAATCCGCGCGGCAAATATTGGCGTTCCATCTCGGCTTCGCAGTGGCTCAAGGCCCGACAGCTACCGGTCGTATAAACGCGGGGCGATGTTTGCTCGCCAGTGTCGGCGAGAGAGGGTTCATCTGGTTACGATGGTACGGTGGAAACGTAGGATTCAAATGCCAGCCCCGCTTCAAGAATGTAACACATGTACTTTCATTTTTCAGATTGTACGGTAGAACAAGACACGGTATGAAGCTGATATGGAACTTCGCTTCCACATTCTGGAATTAGGAACAATTAGCTAAGAAATTTACTGCATAAATATTTAATTTGAAAGCACGATTTTTACAGGTAAATACCAAACGCGAACTAAAATTCTCCTAACAGTAGACAATAGGTAAGGTAACGTACCTCATACATCTCAGCTTTGATGTTATATAAGATTACTAAAAACTCATACATATTAATGTGATCATATTTATTAATTTCTGTGGAGTAATCAGATTGTTGTCATCGTCTTTGACGTCGTAAACAAAGGGGTTTAGCTATGTACCTGTTCTGCCTGGACAAACTTTAAATCCATCGTTTTCTTGGGCGAACAACTTACCTTCTCCCTTTCAGGGTGTGCTCGTAATTCAGAATTTTCTTCGCTGGTCTTTCACCTGTCATCGTACTGGCGATGGGTTGGTGGCGGTGGTGGGGAGGGGGGGGCGGGGCATAAATCACGACCGCTAATGTTAATGTTACAGTTTTGAAACAACAAGTGACGTGAAAGGCAAATATGTAAATGAAACTACTCCCTAATTGTAGCATAAATTGCGTTTAAGATTGAAATCGTATAAATGCAAGGATGAACCAACACAGAAACAAATGTTCATACATACTTCTTACATATTTCAAATTCTCTATGCATGGTAACAATAATACATATCACGTCGCGTCTTTATATGATGATCACTTAATTCATTGATGCTCCAGGGGTCGAAATAAATGGTAACATCCTTTATTCATCCAACGTCGCATGCAGGTTCTGGGAATGTTCGTCTACTCCGACAGCTTCCTAGATTCCTTGTCGATATTGATGGTGAAGGAAGCAGTATTTATGAGTTCAGTGACTTCATTATCGTTGTCAAATTCCTTGGGTGTTCCACAGCGTGTCCATCTGTCACAGAGCTAGTTGAAAAGGTATTTCTTTCCAGCTTTCTAGGATTAGCCTCCGTTGGTGATTCTTTCTTGAAGCTATGAAAGCGTTTTTCCCTTATTTTATCCTGTGTCTCACCCTTTCGTTCAACTGCGTACACCCAGTCGGTAAGAAGACGTTCTTCAATTGTGCATGTGCTTGCAATCACCGTTATAACACAAATGCTTACAACAGTATGACCACAGTGTAATAAATACAGACACTGTCTGCTGCAAAAGTTCTTACCGATTGACAGCTGGAGCGACACTAGTGCTCCCAGCGGTGAGAAAGTAGAGAATCACAGGCTTCGTAAGGTTAAAGTTTGTTTTCAAATATTTTATGCTTGATTAACGAAATAGTTGTTATATTTTTGTATTCCACGCATTGGTAAATTACCAAGAGACATGAATTATCGTGAAATACATGTAAAAACAGCCGAGTCACACTAATTCAGGATATCAGCTACAACTCATTGATGGAGATATACCTTTGAATATGTCTATATTTGCAGCTTATTACGCTGAAAGGAAGAAAATATAAACACATGTCATGCATGAGAAGTATATATTTCTGTTGTGGTCTGCGAATGTTATCGTATGCACTTTCTTGGCACTTAAAACTTTTTTTATGGAATCCAATCATTCGCCCTTTCTTACACATCATTCGGCTTTCTAATACAAAATCAGTTTTATAAATGTAATTACTTTTGCTTCAAAAGCAAATATCTTGAAGATTCTTGCCGCTCGTAGCTCAGATTTAGCTACAGTTGTGGAATCTGTTTCTCGTGTGTTGGGAAACAGTTTCAGTGCTTTTGGCGATTTATTGTCTCATATTTGTGGTGTTTCCTGAAGCGACAGTTGTGGTGACTTATTTGATATGCTGAATTATGTATGTATTACGTTCCATATAGGTTTCCTACATTCCCCATTCACTGATTTGGCTGAAGGTGTACATTGTGGGACAGATATATGACGTCTTTCTGGTAAAGGTCAGGTCCTCTGGTGTTTACAAGCAATTTTTTGTTACTAAAGAAAAACGAAATTATTCAGTAAACGTCTGTACATTACAACAGAATCGTAAATAAACTGTCCTGTAATACACCGTTTCATATCTCCCAGTGTCCGTAGGAAGATAAATAACCAGAACTGTGGTATAATCTTTTAGTTATTGTCGGTTTTTATGGCGCTACATACACAAGCTATTGTAAGAAAATAAACTGTATTTAAGTGAAATATAAACGTTATCATTTGCTTCATTCGCTATCTTATTCAAAAGTATTACCAGCTGGCCTCTTAGGACGCTGCTATGGCACGAGTTAACGAAAACGAGACGGAACGTCGGTACGGTTATGTTAGACTGTGGTATCACCTTGTAGCAAAACAGAATACAATCATAGGTAGTAGGTTTCACCAGATTTTCTTATTAATAGCACCAGTTTGCTTACTAGAAGTATTAATAGTATATTAATAATATTCAACTCATTTTGAATGATGCTTCGTTAAATTTTCATTTGCAGCCCTTCACTACCCTCGATAATCTCTTGCCCGCTGGTTGTATTTTACTGTCAGTTTCCTTTTGTTTATACAACTCTCACTTCTGTTCAACAGTAATGAATTGCCATATTTTATAAAATTTCATTCATGTATGTTTTCGGATTTTGTAGTTAAGTTTTCTGTCTATTGCTGCACATGTTTGCTTGAAGTTTTAGCAACTTCTCATCTATATCATTAACACAACCCGTCTCTAAGCTCAAATATTTGAAAAGCAAAATTTCTTCACATACCTTGTTGTTAATTACTGTTATCGACCGTACTCAGTATTCACCTTGAAACGCTTTAATTTTCTTTTAGCATAGTATTCGGTTTAGCCGATATACTAATAACTTTAGACTGTCTTTACTTACCTGTAATTATTATGTGTTTCATCTGAGAATAGTAATGACTTAGATTATTGTGTCTTTGTAATTTAATTCCTGAATGATTATCTGATTTTCAATTGTAAAGGACATTTTCACTACAAATATATGAAAGTGGGAGTAAAAAGAAACACACCTGTCACACTCCGTGTTAGACTTATGCGTCATTTGTTCTTTTCCCTCCTGTGTTGGTTACTACTTTGTTTCACGAGATAAACTTTTGATTGCCCTGATACCATTTTGTGGGTTCCCCGTGTCATCTATAATTGCAAAAATGCGTTCAAACGATCAGCTGTTCTATTTTAACTTTAACATCAACCGGTTTCGGTCGTGGCGACTTCACAGGCTATCTAACACTAGTACAAAATTGAACATGTAATGTACACTAAAAAATATAAAAGACAAAATTCGAAATAGTTACAGAAGTATAATTTTGTTTTTACTATATTTGCGTGTACATTACTTATTCCATTCCGTACTATTGGTAGACATCATGTGAAGACGAAAGCGGTAGATATTAAAGTTCAAATAAAAACAGCTGGTGCTTAAAATGCGTTTTTCCAATTACTTAACGACTACTGAATGTCATATAACCAAAGCATCGTTCATTATTGCCAGTAATTTATTCACATTATCTCTATCGAAAGCTTTTTCAAAAGCTGTAAAACCTATGTGGCTTTCAAGGTTAAATTTTCTATATTGTTCTACGAGAGGTTTCCTTATAAGGATATTGTCGCCATGGAAACATTTTTTTTTTATCCACGTTTATCAAATTAGACAAGGGCCTCAGTTATAGTCGTTTTTCTATTGTTCAGTATTTTGGAAGAGTTCATCTACAAGTACGTCACGTTCAACAGACTAATGACTCTGCGGTTTCCAGGAGGACTGTTCAGTTGAACGCAGCATACAAGATCTACTCAAACTATTCTATTATATTGTTGTTCCTCTATCAACATTAATGAAAGGAAGTGAATGGATAGCTGGAAACAGAGAGCATGAAACGCACAGCCAGAATACGGAGATGAGGTTTCTAAGAAGTTACAGAGAATCTAAATATACAGACAGAGTCAGAAATGTTGAAGTCACAAGACAGCTAACCATGCAACGTCTAAGAAAAGCTAGAAGAAAGTAAGAGGAGATCTTCTGAAGATCACCAAAGCATGGACTCAGAAACTTTTCCCGATAAGAATAAAGAACTAAAAACTCAAGGCAGATCGGGCTCGCACTATAAGTTTTCGTGAAATCTTTGGGATAAAAGCGTACCTAAGGTTTCATATTATTGTTTAATTTAGTAATCAATCTCTTTAATGTTGTGGATCCATGGAATAGTATAATGATTATAGGACAGATTAATCACAGATTTGGAATGGTGGCTACATGCCCAATGGGCTTGCTACGTAATCGCTTCGCGCCGTGTTTTCATTTACTTTTTGTCGTTGCCGTAACTCTCAAATTCGCCCAGCGGGGTACTTTTTAGATTTTTTTTTGGTTTTCTTTGGATGCGACATTTCCCATGACTTTCGTTTTCTGTAATTCCCAGCATATTTGCAAGTTGCACGAGACGACAACTTTCGATTTCAATTTTCAATTCCTTTTGGGTGCCGCCGTATCTCTAGCTTTCGCTCGGCACTAGGCTTTTTAGACTTTTTGGACTCCTGTTGACGCGAGATTTCCCCTGACTTGAGTTTTCTGTAATTCCGAGCACACACACACACACACACACACACACACACACACATATATATATATATATATATATATATATATATATATATATACGACTCAGTGAACCGACGTCTTTCATTATTCAGTATTTTTCATTTCAGTACCGATTTTAACTAGTCCTCCAGTGAATATCTTTATTCTAGCAGCGCTCCATGAGGTGTTGATAACAAAACCTGAATCAGTTAGCTACCTAAGTACATTTCCATGTTAACGAATTTATAACTTTACACCAAGCTAATTTTAACAACCATGCGCATGCACCAACACTGGTACGATGACGTGACGTGCATAACAAATACTGCGAGGACAACGATTAGAAACAAGATCTATCCGTTGTGGGCTCAACTACTGTTTACGGAATGTTAGTCTCGGCGTTATCAGCGCTTCTAATTTGACGGTAATATTTTCAAACAAGAAATTTGGAGCGACGAGCGAATAGACACCTCAGATGCAAAGTATGGGAGAGTTAACTAGTACTAGAGTTTTTAAAACTGGAATCGCAGCTAGTTAGATATTCCTACAAACTG
Source organism: Schistocerca cancellata (assembly GCF_023864275.1). NCBI lineage: Eukaryota > Metazoa > Arthropoda > Insecta > Orthoptera > Acrididae > Schistocerca > Schistocerca cancellata. The sequence goes on from NC_064634.1 coordinate 230,544,323, forward strand.
GTTGTCCGATAATCTTCCAGTTCCAAATGATTCTTACAACATTACATGACTCATATTCCATGGATATTGAGGTGCAGTCTCTCTTAGGAGCAGAAAATGTCAGTACTGCATATTTTATTTGTGTGTGACACGTTACAATTAAGTACCTTAATGAAAAATTAAAATGGCTCCTTGGGTATTGCTACTTTTAGTACTAGGTAGACTTTAACTTTAAGAGTTCCTGCATAGGTACCATTCAGTAAAGCTCTGCAAATTGCTTGACAAGAAAAGAAAATTAGCTAGCTCTAAAAAGCTATTGAGTAGATGTTGCTTTAAGCCGTAGAAAATATTCACGCTTTGCATTATTTGTTTTTTAGAATATACACTTATTTTTAATTTCAGTAGATAAATATGTTGACAAGATTCCAGAAACTTGAATGACAAAATGTTTTCACTTAGAGGTAATTTTAGAATCGACCATGAATAACAAGTGTTATTATTACAGTGGTGCAAGAATATAAGAAATTCATAACGTATCGTCATTCACATAAATACACCATGTATTATTCAGGCTATAACAGCATTTAATTTATTTAACATAATTAGCAACATCAACAGTGATGCAGACCAAGTGAATGGGACTTATTTCGGGCCTCATTCATACAAATATCAGTTAATGCTCTTCGTTAGCTTTGTAGTCAGTTTAGAGGCCTAGTTTTCTGCTGTCTTTAATTATGTAGTTATGTTGTGTTTCCAGAAGGAATTCGTGAGGATAAATTTGTTTTCATCGTGTCTCTTTTGTACTCTCAATCCACATCACGAATAATCTTTGTAGCGTGTATGGATGGGCACGTAACGCTGTGTTCGTATAAACTGTTAGAAGTTAGGCTAGCATCCTTTTTGTGTGTGTAATGTCGTAGAAATTTTATTTGAGACCTGCCCTTTTTAGGGTTTACCGGTTGGTCAAGAACTTCCCTCCTCTTTTAAGCGTTTTCGACTGGTCGAGCACTCTCCCCCTCCCTCCCTCCCCCCCCCCCCCGTCAGAATGGGAGACCCAGAGGCAAACAGGCGACTGTTAAAATGTTTCCTGGTCTCTCGCTTTGTAGGGCCACGGTCATGAGTATCCCTGAGGCATACTTTATCATAAGTTACGAGGTTGTTCATAAATAGTTAAATCTTCGTTTTCCTCTTAGGTATATATAGCACTATACTCGAATTAATATTCAAAGGTTTATTTAGGAAAGACCACATTTTTATTCTAAATGTTTCTTCGTATGATGAGGAATTTGGTGTTTGTGTTTCATTTTAAGTCTGGTGCTTCACACGTGCCTTGAGCACATCAGTTAGGCAGATCCCGAACTCGCTCCCTTGTTTATCGGTTAACCGATGCAGATTTGTGTTTAATGGAGAGAGTATTGAATAAAATTTCCTTGTTTTCTGGAACCATAATCAGAAACGTTTTAAAACTGTGTGAAGCTCTCAGGCACTTCAGTTTTCTTACCACTTTCAGCGAAATATCTGTAGTTCTGTTTAGTTCCCAATTCAATGCGTGAAATGAGTACCCATATGAGTATTCAAATTTTTTGGTACAGAATTTACTGATTTTAGGCATTTTTACAGATTGGTCAATGGTCTACTCTCCCCACTCACTAGGTCCCCTAACTGATTCTTGTTAAACTCCCTCAGGAGAATGAATTCGTGTATGGATAGGAAAGTCCCGATTGAGACTTATTAATATGATTTACTTTTATCAAATTACAAGGACTTGGATCTCTGCCCCTGTAGTTTATGCTGATGTCGATAGAGTGTGTATTGCTCTAGCACTCCTCTGTCCCATGAATAATGGTATGTTGCGAGTCTCGGAATTATTCACCTCGTAGAGTATCCAAACTCCCTACTTCTTCCAGTATTCAGTTGCTGGTTGTAACGGAACATATTAAAGGCTTTACTTTACCGAAGTATGCGATACCCTCCAAATTCAACCAGTTTAACGAGTATTTATGATTATAGAAAAGTTATTGTGTATGTTAACAATGATTGCATAACATGTCTGCATAAACAGTCAACCCATTAAATTATACTGAGTAACTGACCCACACAAAAGTTTATATCACTTGATCACTGATACAGCAAATGTCATCATGTAAAAACACTAAGTTCATCTTAAATAATTAATATGAAGTACGAAAAATAGTGGCCAAATTAGGTATTTTGGATCTCCTTAAATAAAAATCACCCAGTGAAACCTATTTGTTCACTAGGAGCGTTTTCACTCAGTATTCACGTAAGCAATCCTATGTTAGTCGAAAACCAATGTAATTCTTAATAATTCATGTTATTTATTTATTTATGTAAATTAGAGAAGTCAATTGACAAACTTCTAAAAAACGGCCTTTTTGTAACAAAGAATTATTCTATCAAGTCAACAAATCTGTCTGTCATTTTAATAACATGTTAAATTATGTCACTCGATGCAAATTAATAACTTTTCTGCACAAATTATGATAACAGATGTACATGTGACTTGTAAACTATGCCTCTTTTTAGTAGTTCTTTGACAATGTTATAAATACAAGCAGCAAGAACGGTCGAGGGGCAGTCGGAATGTCACTTTGGTAAAGTGTGTTTGTGTGTTATTGTTTGAGGTGGATAAACAATGCAAAGAACATGTAAAGGAAGTTGTGTTGTGTCATAGTCTTTGGTGGACAGTGGAATTAAGATGGCCACCAGAGTAATAAATATTTGAAGTTTACATAATTGTTGGTTTCGCTCGTTCTTTATCATCAAAAGCACATAAAAAAACAGGACCTAATGTTTTTAACCCTAGACAACCAGATTTAGAGCCAGCATCAGCATCGAGACACAGCAGCGATCCAGCAAGTAGCAGCGATTACCACAACACAATGCATTTTAATGGCGCCAACCTAACATCAAGTGCTAACAAGCTCCGTAAATGGGAGTGAAATAGTGCGATTATAGCAATTAGCAATATTACGACCGGGCGAGCATTACAAAAGTGGGGGCTCGTCCGGGATCTTTAAGTGCATCGATGATAATAGTGCAGCGACAAATTTCGTAAGTGCTTACCATTCCAAAAAAGTTTATTTGTGCAGTGTGGCAACAGTGAAAATATGTCAAAAATAAGTAAATAAATAAAGTGTGTTTGTGCGACTACAAAAAACCATCATCACACCGCTCGGAAGATTAACGTCTGGATTATGTCAATGGAATTCATCAATCAAGACTTCAGCTTCGATAAAACTGAATGTAAGTGAAGAAAGCCAGCAAGAACACCGATCACTACATCATAGCATATAAAGCAAGGTATTTTGTTGTTGTCATTTAAAATAATTAATAGTTAACATGTCTCTACCTGAGAGTGATGAGATCGTAGGAAATGTAAAAATTGAACCAGGGGATGGTGAACAATTAAACTTAACAGAGTGGCTAGCAGGGTTTGCAACTCAAATAAGCTCGCAACTTAAACAATCAATTGAACAAGTACGTTTGGATGTTAAACAATCAAGTGAACAGGTAAGCTTGAAACTCACAGATAGACTGGATAAGTTAAGTTTGGATTTTGATCTATTAAGTACTCATCTCAATGAGAAGTGTGAGGAAATTAAAACTACCCTCAGTAAGGACATTTGAGAACAGTTGATACACTTCAGAAAAGAATTTCAAGTTAAAGTTGAAAGTTTAAATGAAAACATACAAGCTAACACAGACAGCATTGCTGTCATCTACAACAGAGTAGATACTGAAGTTGAAAGATTAGATCAGAGAATAGACAAAACTTCAGAAAACCTTAAACAAGAATACAACCTGTATACCACTAATGTAGATACAAAAGTAGAAAATATACACACTAAATATACACAATTGGAAGAAGCATTGATGTCAAAACAAATGTTTTACAAACAAAATACTATGTATGGGCACATCCAAGTGAAATGCTTTCCTGGTGAAAATCTGCACCCTATTGACTTTATTCACCAATGTAAGGATATGTTTGTTGTAGGAATGTCAGATAACATAAAAATTAAGTTAGTAAAACGGTTTCTAGAAGGGGAGGCCCTATCCTGGGCAAATGAGAATAATGATTCTTGGAATACTTTTGAAGAGTTTGAAGCTAAGTTTATTTGCAAATTTTGGTCACAAACCATACAAGCCAGATTAAAGTCAGAATTTCTAAATGGACCAGTGTATAGAGGGAAAGTAGGGGGAATGCAAAAATTTTGCAGAGATCAATTGAAAAAGCTTGCTCACTTGAATAACTCTTTTGATATCATGACACAAATTGATGTTTTAATAAGAAGGTAACCAGAGAGACTGCAGTGGGAATTGGTCCATGGACCAGACGATTCAATGGAAGAGTTCCTGAAAATTGTAGATAGATTAGATAGGGCCTTGGAAAGAGAAAATAACCAAAGTTTTGGCTCTGGCAACAACCAGTATGGGGGGTGGAACTGGAATGTAAATAGAGATTATTATGGGAGGAGAGACTTTGACAACTCTGGAAATAATGCTCCAAATAGGGGAGATAGGAGATATGAAAATGATTTCAGAAACAATGTACAGGAGGGAGGATGGAGGAGAGATAACAGGAATGATAGAAATAGGTGTTTGGGAAGAGAACAAGATAGAAGGGGGTTTGCTGAAACTAGTGAACAAAACGACAACTACAAACGGACAGACCGAGGGAACCAGCCGGGAAACGGTGGACAGTCCCACTAGATGTCCGTAGTTTTGGGGCTGGACAATATTATGACAGGACAACACATAACCGAAATTGGAAAAGGAGAGGAGACAATGTAAAGAGTAAGTACCATGAAAATACTGATGTCGTTAGAATGAATAAATTAGAATTTAATAAAAGGTTTTGGGATACTATGAGTAAAAGTGACACAGTTAATAAAAACAGTGTTCAAGCACAGGTAGTTAGTGAAAGTGCAGAAGTCGAAGGTTTTGCAGAGTTCCATAGTTGGGCTGAAAAAGATACTGGTGTTAATACCAAGTCAGACACACCACAAATAGAATCTATTTTGGGGGGTTTATTTGATAAGAAGGGGGATGACGAAGTGTTTAATGGAGCCAAAGACTCAATTGCTGAGATTCAGATACACAGGGGGGAAACTGAAGATGGGGTTGTTGTGGTGGAGGAGGAAGAAGTAATAGAGGGACATTTAAATAATGATCCTAAATCAAGTGATGTTATTGATGAGAGTGTGGAGGAAGAAATAAAAGTATTTGTAGAATTGAAAAGTGATTATGTGGTAAAGGTAAGTGATGTAACAAACATGGGTAATAATGAGGTTAATTTAAGTGAAATGCAGAATAGGGAATGTGTATCTGAGGACAAGCTATTGCCTATTGGGAACTATGAAACACTAATCGATGAGAATGATAATAATAATAATAATAATATTAAAGAAAATATAAAGGGATGGAATGTAAATGAGTGTTTTCAAGAAAAAGGGGAAAAGTTTTTAGAAGTTTTGTGGAACAACTATGGAAACTGTATAAACAAAGATGCCTTTTGGAAAGAATCAGCAAAGGTAAGTGCAACCTTGTATCCTACATGGTGGACAAGAATCCGTAGTGGACTTCATAAAAAAAGGGGGTGAAAACAGTAGGTTGTTAAGTGACAACACAGTGTTAAAAGGAACAGATGAAAACAAAGGTTTATATTTAAATGTCAATGCTTTGCAAACAGAGAGGGGTGTGTCTAAGTGTAGGAAAGAGACATTAGACTTAGGAACTAAAGAAATTGAAAATGATCTATTGTTTGAAAATACTGAAATAGACAAAGATGTTGATCTAAGTTGTCCATATGTTCAAGTAAACATTGACATTTGTCCATTTGAAATAAAAGAAAGCCCACATCCTAATGCGTATAGACTTATCTTTCCCAGATCAAGAAGGTTATTTCGATTAAGAAACATCACTGAATTGAAACCATATAAACATGATTAAGCACATTTCCCTGTTTGAATACAGTTACTTACCCATTTGCCATAAAGCATGTTATCAGCAAAGTTTTTTACTGGGTGTGTCAAATAACAACTACCACTCATCCTACAGACCCTGGAAAAGTTCCAGATCTCTGAGAGAATGTTTTTTATTTTTTATTGTCACTATTGAATATTAAATTTTGAAACATCTTCACTTGCAACGGGCAAGAAGGTGACAAACATTTATTACTTTCCTTTTGTATTATTGAATATGGGACATACTTGCACCAAATAAAAGACAATGTAAAAATTGTTGTGCAAGACCCATCATTTTGTTACTATTGTGTTCTTAGGCATAAGATTTGTGTACAATTTTCTACAGCTAATCAGATGTTCACCAAATTTGATGTTTGTGTTATGTTGTGACCAATTTAAGTGTCCAATTTTAGTATTAATATGTTCATGTACTGTCTTGACTATGCGTCTCAATGGGAGACAAGTTTTTAAATAATTCCTTTTTTTTAAATGCATATTATATTCATACATGTGACTTCTCAAGTGTTTGTGTTTATATATCATGTCCATACTTATAATTATGTTCTTTGTTTTCATTTCTTTTATGTGGCTCAAAAAGAGCAGACAGTTGCAATATTTTCCTATGGACATATGACCTGTCCATCTATGTAATATATTTATGTTCCTTCTATTATCTTGATTAATCTGTCTCAATGAGAACTGACTTTGAAATAATTTACATATATTTTTTATATATCTTAAAATTGCATGTGATATATTTGTGTCTGTTTTTGACTATTTTCCATGTGGCTCACTGGGAGCAAAGATTAACATTTTTTTTTACTTTCATATATTACTAAATATTTTTCTTATGCTATCATACTGAATGACATAACACAAAGTGCATTTGAAACAACACAACTAATATATTTGCAGGAAAAAGTCATTTTGAAACGGTGTAACGGTCATTGCATACATACACATTATACATAGTAAAACAAAAAAAATATTATAGTAGTACTTTTCCAAATTTTAACCATTTGACACATTTGTCCTAGTCGGCTAATATCATTAACATTCTGTAAATGATATTACCCGAGGGGGGTATTGCAACGGAACAAATTAAAGGCTTTACTTTACCGAAGTATGCGATACCCTCCAAATTCAACCAGATCAAAGAGTACTTGTGATTATAGAAAAGTTATTTTGTGTGTTAACAATGATTGCATAACATGTCTGCATAAACAGTCAACCCATTAAATTATACTGAGTAACTGACCCACACAAAAGTTTATATCACTTGATCACTGATACAGCAAATGTCATCATGTAAAAACACTAAGTTCATCTTAAATAATTAATATGAAGTACGAAAAATAGTGACCAACTTAGGTATTTTGGATCCCCTTAAATAAAAATCACCCAGTGAAACCTATTTGTTCACTAGGAGCGTTTTCACTCAGTATTCACGTAAGCAATCCTATGTTAGTCGAAAACCAATGTAATTCTTAATAATTCATGTTATTTACTTATTTATGTAAATTAGAGAAGTCAATTGACAAACTTCTAAAAAACGGCCTTTTTGTAACAAAGAATTATTCTATCAAGTCAACAAATCTGTCTGTCATTTTAATAACATGTTAAATTATGTCACTCGATGCAAATTAATAACTTTTCTGCACAAATTATGATAACAGATGTACATGTGACTTGTAAACTATGCCTCTTTTTAGTAGTTCTTTGACAATGTTATAAATACAAGCAGCAAGAACGGTCGAGGGGCAGTCGGAATGTCACTTTGGTAAAGTGTGTTTATGTGTTATTGTTTGAGGTGGATAAACAATGCAAAGAACATGTAAAGGAAGTTGTGTTGTGTCATAGTCTTTGGTGGACAGTGGAATTAAGATGGCCACCAGAGTAATAAATATTTGATGTTTACATATTTGTTGGTTTCGCTCATTCTTTATCATCAAAAGCACATAAAAAAACAGGACCTAATGTTTTTAACCCTAGACAACCAGATTTAGAGCCAGCATCAGCATCGAGACACAGCAGCGATCCAGCAAGTAGCAGCGATTACCACAACACAATGCATTTTAATGGCGCCAACCTAACATCAAGTGCTAACAAGCTCCGTAAATGGGAGTGAAATAGTGCGATTATAGCAATTAGCAATATTACGACCGGGCGACCATTACAAAAGTGGGTGCTCGTCCGGGATCTTTAAGTGCATCGATGATAATAGTGCAGCGATAAATTTCGTAAGTGCTTAGCATTCCAAAAAAGTTTATTTGTGCAGTGTGGCAACAGTGAAAATATGTCAAAAATAAATAAATAAATATAGTGTGTTTGTGCAACTACAAAAAACCATCATCACACCGCTCGGAAGATTAACGTCTGGATTATGTCAATGGAATTCATCAATCAAGACTTCAGCTTCTATAAAACCGAATGTAAGTGAAGAAAGCCAGCAAGAACACCGATCACTACATCATAGCATATAAAGCAAGGTATTTTGTTGTTGTCATTTAAAATAATTAATAGTTAACATGTCTCTACCTGAGAGTGATGAGATCGTAGGAAATGTAAAAATTGAACCAGGGGATGGTGAACAATTAAACTTAACAGAGTGGCTAGCAGGGTTTGCAACTCAAATAAGCTCGCAACTTAAACAATCAATTGAACAAGTACGTTTGGATGTTAAACAATCAAGTGAACAGGTAAGCTTGAAACTCATAGATAGACTGGATAAGTTAAGTTTGGATTTTGATCTATTAAGTACTCATCTCAATGAGAAGTGTGAGGATATTAAAACTACCCTCAGTAAGGACACTAGAGAACAGTTGATACACTTCAGAAAAGAATTTCAAGTTAAAGTTGAAAGTTTAAATGAAAACATACAAGCTAACACAGACAGCATTGCTGTCATCTACAACAGAGTAGATACTGAAGTTGAAAGATTAGATCAGAGAATAGACAAAACTTCAGAAAACCTTAAACAAGAATACAACCTGTATACCACTAATGTAGATACAAAAGTAGAAAATATACACACTAAATATACACAACTGGAAGAAGCATTGATGTCAAAACAAATGTTTTACAAACAAAATACAATGTATGGGCACACCCAAGTGAAATGCTTTCCTGGTGAAAATGTGCACCCTATTGACTTTATTCACCAATGTAAGGATATGTTTGTTGTAGGAATGTCAGATAACATAAAATTTAAGTTAGTAAAACGGTTTCTAGAAGGGGAGGCCCTATCCTGGGCAAATGAGAATAATGATTCTTGGAATACTTTTGAAGAGTTTGAAGCTAAGTTTATTTGCAAATTTTGGTCACAAACCATATAAGCCAGATTAAAGTCAGAATTTCTAAATGGACCAGTGTATAGAGGGAAAGTAGGGGGAATGCAAAAATTTTGCAGAGATCAATTGAAAAAGCTTGCTCACTTGAATAACTCTTTTGATATTATGACACAAATTGATGTTTTAAAAAGAAGGTTACCAGAGAGACTGCAGTGGGAATTGGTCCATGGACCAGACGATTCAATGGAAGAGTTCCTGAAAATTGTAGATAGATTAGATAGGGCCTTGGAAAGAGAAAATAACCAAAGTTTTGGCTCTGGCAACAACCAGTATGGGGGGTGGAACTGGAATGTAAATAGAGATTATTATGGGAGGAGAGACTTTGACAATTCTGGAAATAATGCTCCAAATAGGGGAGATAGGAGACATGAAAATGATTTCAGAAACAATGCACAGGAGGGAGGATGGAGGAGAGATAACAGGAATGATAGAAATAGGTATTGGGGAAGAGAACAAGATAGAAGGGGGTTTGCTGAAACTAGTGAACAAAACGACAACTACAAACGGACAGACCGAGGGAACCAGCCGGGAAACGGTGGACAGTCCCACTAGATGTCCGTAGTTTTGGGGCTGGACAATATTATGACAGGACAACACATAACCGAAACTGGAAAAGGAGAGGAGGCAATGTAAAGAGTAAGTACCATGAAAATACTGATGTTGTTAGAATGAATAAATTAGAATTTAATAAAAGGTTTTGGGATACTATGAGTAAAAGTGATTCAGTTAATAAAAACAGTGTTCAAGCACAGGTATTTAGTTAAAGTGCAGAAGTCGAAGGTATTGCAGAGTTCCATAGTTGGGCTGAAAAAGATACTGGTGTTAATACCAAGTCAGACACACCACAAATAGAATCTATTTTGGGGGGGTTTATTTGATAAGAAGGGTGATGACGAAGTGTTTAATGGAGCCAAAGACTCAATTGCGGAGATTCAGATACATAGGGGGGAAACTGAAGATGGGGTTGTTGTGGTGGAGGTGGAAGAAGTAATAGAGGGACATTTCAATAATGATCCTAAATCAAGTGATGTTATTGATGAGAGTGTGGAGGAAGAAATAAAAGTATTTGTAGAATTGAAAAGTGATTATGTGGTAAAGGTAAGTGATGTAACAAACATGGGTAATAATGAGGTTAATTTAAGTGAAATGCAGAATAGGGAATGTGTATCTGAGGACAAGCTATTGCCTATTGGGAACTATGAAACACTAATCGATGAGAATGGTAATAATAATAATAATAAAGAAAATATAAAGGGATGGAATGTAAATGAGTGTTTTCAAGAAAAAGGGGAAAAGTTTTTAGAAGTTTTGTGGAACAACTATGGAAACTGTATAAATAAAGATGCCTTTTGGAAAGAATCAGCAAAGGTAAGTGCAACCTTGTATCCTACATGGTGGACAAGAATCTGTAGTGGACTTCATAAAAAAAGGGGGTGAAAACAGTAGGTTGTTAAGTGACAACACAGTGTTAAAAGGAACAGATGAAAACAAAGGTTTATATTTAAATGTCAATGCTTTGCAAACAGAGAGGTGTGTGTCTAAGTGTAGGAAAGAGACATTAGACTTAGGAACTAAAGAAATTGAAAATGATCTATTGTTTGAAAATACTGAAATAGACAAAGATGTTGATCTAAGTTGTCCATATGTTCAAGTAAACATTGACATTTGTCCATTTGAAATAAAAGAAAGCCCACATCCTAATGCGTATAGACTTATCTTTCCCAGATCAAGAAGGTTATTTCGATTAAGAAACATCACTGAACTGAAACCATATAAACATGATTAAGCACATTTCCCTGTTTGAATACAGTTACTTACCCATTTGCCATAAAGCATGTTATCAGCAAAGATTTTTTACTGGGTGTGTCAAATAGCAACTACCACTCATCCTACAGACCCTGGAAAAGTTCCAGATCTCTGAGAGAATGTTTTTATATTTTTTATTGTCACTATTGAATATTAAATTTTGAAACATCTTTACTTGCAACGGGCAAGAAGGTGACAAACATTTATTACTTTCCTTTTGTATTATTGAATATGGGACATACTTGCACCAAATAAAAGACAATGTAAAAATTGTTGTGCAAGACCCATCATTTTGATACTATTGTGTTCTTAGGCATAAGATTTGTGTACAATTTTCTACAGCTAATCAGATGTTCACCAAATTTGATGTTTGTGTTATGTTGTGACCAATTTAAGTGTCCAATTTTAGTATTAATATGTTCTTGTACTGTCTTGACTACGCGTCTCAATGGGAGACAAGTTTTTAAATAATTCCTTTTTTTTAAATGCATATTATATTCATACGTGTGACTTCCCAAGTGTTTGTGTTTATATATCATGTCCATACTTATAATTATGTTCTTTGTTTTCATTTCTTTTATGTGGCTCAAAAAGAGCAGACAGTTGCAATATTTTCCTATGGACATATGACCTGTCCATCTATGTAATATATTTATGTTCCTTCTATTATCTTGATTAATCTGTCTCAATGAGAACTGACTTTGAAATAATTTACATATATTTTTTATATATCTTAAAATTGCATGTGATATATTTGTGTCTGTTTTTGACCACTTTCCATGTGGCTCACTGGGAGCAAAGATTAACATTTTTTTTTACTTTCATATATTACTAAATATTTTTCTTATGCTATCATACTGAATGACATAACACAAAGTGCATTTGAAACAACACAACTAATATATTTGCAGGAAAAAGTCATTTTGAAACGGTGTAACGGTCATTGCATACATACACATTATACATAGTAAAACAAAAAAAATTATTATAGTAGTACTTTTCCAAATTTTAACCATTTGACACATTTGTCCTAGTCGGCTAATATCATTAAGATTCTGTAAATGATATTACCCGAGGGCGGTATTGCAACAGAACATATTAAAGGCTTTACTTTACCGAAGTATGCGATACCCTCCAAATTCAACCAGTTTAACGAGTACTTATGATTATAGAAAAGTTATTGTGTATGTTAACAATGATTGCATAACATGTCTGCATAAACAGTCAACCCATTAAATTATACTGAGTAACTGACCCACACAAAAGTTTATATCACTTGATCACTGATACAGCAAATGTCATCATGTAAAAACATTAAGTTCATCTTAAATAATTAATATGAAGTACGAAAAATAGTGGCCAACTTAGGTATTTTGGATCTCCTTAAATAAAAATCACCCAGTGAAACCTATTTGTTCACTAGGAGCGTTTTCACTCAGTATTCACGAAGCAATCCTATGTTAGTCGAAAACCAATGTAATTCTTAATAATTCATGTTATTTACTTATTTATGTAAATTAGAGAAGTCAATTGACAAACTTCTAAAAAACGGCCTTTTTGTAACAAAGAATTATTCTATCAAGTCAACAAATCTGTCTGTCATTTTAATAACATGTTAAATTATGTCACTCGATGCAAATTAATAACTTTTCTGCACAAATTATGATAACAGATATACATGTGACATGTAAACTATGTATCTTTTTAGTAGTTGTTTGACAATGTTATAAACACAAGAAGCAAGAACGGTCGAGGGGCAGTCGGAATGTCACTTTGGTAAAGTGTGTTTGTGTGTTATTGTTTGAGGTGGATAAACAATGCAAAGAACATGTAAAGGAAGTTGTGTTGTGTCATAGTCTTTGGTGGACAGTGGAATTAAGATGGCCACCAGAGTAATAAATATTTGAAGTTTACATATTTGTTAGTTTCGCTCGTTCTTTATCATCAAAAGCACATAAAAAACACAGGACCTAATGTTTTTAACCCTAGACAACCAGATTTAGAGCCAGCATCAGCATCGAGACACAGCAGCGATCCAGCAAGTAGCAGCGATTACCACAACACAATGCATTTTAATGGCGCCAACCTAACATCAAGTGCTAACAAGCTCCGTAAATGGGAGTGAAATAGTGCGATTTTAGCAATTAGCAATATCTACGACCAGGCGACCATTACATGGTCCAACAGATGAATATTGTTGGTATTAAGCCAGCAGTACGTCATGTGGTACCAGGTAAACTTGGAAAAATGTGTCATAAACACTACGCAATCTCAGAATACATTTATTCATTACGGGTTTCGAACGCGCACCATCTTCACCATGGAAAAATGTCTACTGTAAGAACTTCGTAAGTCTTACATTTTATTTAACCAGCAAATTATACGTCATTGCTGACTTGAAAATGTAAGAAAACTGATACTTATCATGTTAATACAAGCTTACATTTTCAAGTCAGCAACGGCGTATACTTTCCTGGTTAAATAGCACATATGTCATGTCAAGTTATTACAATATATGAAGGGCTTATTTCAATAGTGGTACAAGCCCATTTTGTTTATTCTGAGATACAGAGTCCTAAAGTTAAATGAGCGTTGAAAAATCTGCAGTTGAGATACCTGAAATATTCAAGTATATGTACTTGAATATCTCAACTGCAAATTATGTGTAATTAGTTATGTTACATCTCCTTTTGTTGACAGTGAAAGAACATTGGTGCATCTGGCGTACATGTTATACGAGTATAGATGGAGAATTCTGAAATTTAGTAATGTTCCACAGTAAATTTTCAATTGGTAGTTAATTATATCTAATCCAGGTACTTACTTGTTTTTTGTTTTCTGGACTGGCTGTTTTAATTATATCAAATCTGGTGGATCTGTCCCTTTCTCTGCCATTGGCTCTTCGGCATCCAGGTTATACATTCCATGTAGTGATTTATCCAGTTTTCGGAAGGAGCTATATTTCTATTTGCAGCATCTTTGTCTGTACGTTTTCGTTGTCTGATCAGTTTACATGCTATTTCTTGTGTATCAATACATGATGTTCGATTCTGCTTGTAAATGTATCCTGAGAATCATTGTGCCTTGTCTTACGTTTTTTCTTTTGTTTTCGTTTCACATTTCTTTAGATGTTTCTTTAGATTTCCCAGTCTAACTTTTACATTGTTTTTCTTTTCTATAGCTTCTTCTGTCTCTTCGTTCCAAATAGTAAGTCCACTTTTTCGATTCGTTTGGAATTTTCCACTTAGTACTTCTTTAACGACATGTATTATACCAAAGCTGGATCCTTAAGAAGCTTGTGGTCCAAACTCACGCTCTCCCCCTATGTACTTGTGTGTCTACCACCTTTCAAGCTATGTTTCTTGTTTTGTATGACTTAATTAATAAGAGATCTGTGTTCTCGTGCTAACCACATATACTTATTCTTTTTAAAAATATATGCGTCTCTGCAAGTTCAGTGAAGGTGACAAACACTCTTAATGTTAATCCATTGTTAATAATGGTATCTTCTCCGTTGCTGCCGATGACCTGGTGGATGGATTCTTTACTTGTTCTGGCATTTTGGTCTCCCGTCAATATGACGTTGTATTATTTAATTTATCCATATGTATCTGTAACTCTTTCTTCTACAAATTCGTTTTTTCCCTCTTTCCTTCCTGGTACTTAGATTCATTTAACTGACCGATGTCCTCTATCAGATTTCATTCTCACTGATAAACTTTTTCATTTACTAGTGCGTTCTGCCGTACCTTATCATCTCAGTTTCTGTCCTCAGACCCTGTATATTGAATTTGGCAACACTGAGTACGTCTTTTATTCCGTAATTATTAACCTCTTCCTTGCCTGTTCGGCGTCCATTATTTCCGGAAAAAAGCAAAACAAGGGCAATGAAATCAAGTAATGCTGACGGTAGTAGATTAGGAAATGATCCACGAAAATTAAAAGACGGGTTTTACTACAGAGAAAGTTACATAACTCACGTTCGCGCAAATGGCATGGATATAGAATGCGGATCAGCAGTTCCAAGAAACCCATTTCCTAGAAAGTGGCTTGTGGTAATATCGAATATAAACGTAAGTGTCAGATAGCGTTTCCTCAAAGTATTGTCTGGAGTGACACCTTTGCGCTGGTGAGACGTGGGGGATGAACGGTAACACCAAAATAATGGAAGGGTTTCAAAATGTAGCCCTACAGATGAATACTGAAAATTATATGCATAAATCGGTAGACGTTTAAGAGACACTGAATCGGGATGGGGAGAAAAGGGCGATATGGCAGATATCTTGACATAAGGAGGCATAGTAAATCTCGTACTCGAAGAAAATATGTTGGGTAGGTATGTCAGAGGAAAACCAAGATTTCACAGCAATAAGCAGAGAAAAATTAATTTGACTATGAAATATAGCGTGTAGAAATGTATCAAACCATTCCATGTACGTAAGACTACGGCCATTTAGAGAGATTATCAGTAAAATAACGTTTAGCTCTTCACATTAAAAGGGAAGATAGGAATTGTTTAAAAAAAAGTGTCTGGAAACTATTACAGCAGTTATTTTATGTTTGCTATTTAATTGCACTACCCAACAGAAATTTTACATCTGGGATATGAATTACCTATTAGTACGTAGTTTGTCGTGTAGAATCTGAATATAACTTCCAAAATGTTCTAGTACGTAAGATATTTAGGTTTCTGATAGCTTATTGTTCATTTTTTGTGTTTAGATATTTACTGAACTTTTGTTTTGATGTCATTTTTTTTAATGTTCGTGTTATTTTGTTACAGGGTTACTGAAAGATATACAAATCATTATAGATGTGAGGTGTGATAAAGAAGGGGTAGGTAAAATAAGAACATAATTGTCACAATCGTATACTAAGGCAGATTAAAATTTAAATGTATGGGCTACACGTTTAACAGATTGATTTCTGAAGATCTGAATACGTATTCCTTGCTTCTCTCAATTCTGTTAATGTTCTCCAGTATTGCTTTCGATACTGCTGTGCATTTATGAAATGTGACATACTAGGGGAGGACTGATTTTACCAGTGAATTCAGCATCACAAAATTGAATGAATCCATATATTTACAAACCAAAAGCAGAAAAAGAGTTTCAATTTGTTGACCAGTGTTACCATACGTGGTGAGTATCTTGCAACTAATAGACCAGAACTCACAACGTAAATTTACATATGGGGCTACAGCTCTAAAGGCACCACAGATCCCACCAAATTACTAATGTAGTTTGCTCAGTGGCGAATGTGATCTAATTACTCTCTTTTAACACAAAAATGGAATCGCTGTTACCAGTCTGATTAATCACTTAAGTTATCTATATCCCTAAGGAAATGGGCACTTCTTTGCTCCAAGGAGAATAGCCTTTTAATGTACGTCAGTGCCGGTCCACAAGCGTGACTGGTCGTGAATTTGGTAAACTGACCTCCTGAAAGCCCGTTCCTTGTTTTTCTGCTGTGCTTTTTCTCGCGGTGTACTGCGACTGACTGTCGACACATATTTTTGACGATATTAATTGGTCAGTGTGTCTCACGTAAGTTCATACCAATTCACTTTTTGGATTATCCTTTATTCATTTCATTCCAGATGGGGAGCTTCTCTGTGTCTTACGTTTTGGTTTGCGCAGTTACAGACACTGCCACGCTACCGACTGCACGCTCCAACAGGTGCTTTAGCGGCTGTTAAGCCCGTAGGTGGGAATAAAATTGCATAATATTATTACATAGTGATATCATTATTGATCAGATTTCTATAGCCTTATATTTTCGAATTTTTGTTTATGTATCAATGTTACGAATTAACTGGTGTTGAAACTTACTCGTATATGGGAACTTTGTCCCAGACCGGTTTTCGAAAATGAGACTTCCGCCTTTCGTGAGCAAGTGCTCTATCGACTGAGCTATCCAAGCACAGCTCACCATACTCCTTCACAACTTGACTTCCAGCAGTACCTCATCTCCTACCTTCCAAACTTCACAGAAGTGCGCCTGCATACCTAGTGTGTCTACCAGTCCTGGAAGACAGGATATTGCGGAGACGTGGCTTAACCACAGCCCGGAGAATTGCTTCCTGATTGAAATTCAATCAGCGCACACACCACTGTAGAGTGAAAATTCATTCTGGAATTGTTATTTGTCATGACACACCGATCTCAAAAGCACTTTCCAAGCTTTATTAAATATTATTTTCACTATCTTCCTTTCTTTTGTTCACGATACGAATTCTGTAGCTACTTTTTGCGTAATCAATGCTTGCACGAGTCTTCTCAGCCATAAAGTAGGGAGGCATGTTTCGACTCTCGTTATGGGAAGGAGAAATATCGTTTAACAGCCATACACAGCAGTGCAGTACGATTTTTTTGCCTACATACTTTGACTGTGAGACCTCTGGTGTCGGATTAAAGTAAATTCAGGAAATGAGCCACCAGTTGTTAGTTTTCATCTACCGTACACCTAAAAAAAAAGAGCAATAGTTTTAGGAAGATAACGAAGAAGTGTTATTTGCTTTGGACGATGGTATACGTGTTACATTGGTCCCCACTTTTATTATACTAAGGAAAATCATAATTCACAAATTTCAGCGAATGAAACGTCAATTTTTATTCTGCCCGAAAATACATTTACGTGAAGTTTGGTTTGTTAACAAAGGATGTAGGAAGAGCACAATAACTGAATAAAAGCTGCTGCAATCAGAATGTAAATAGTTAAGAAACCGAAAGAACATCTTACGTTACTGGAATAATGGTTCAGTAGCAAATATGTGTTACAATGTACGAAGAATAAAGACAAGAAGTTGGATGTATATCGGTACTCAGATGCCAAACTCGATCACTTACGAAATTCTTACACAATAAAGCGTTAATATTATTTGAATCATCACTCGTACAACGGACCCCTTGATATCATGATTTTCCAACATTTTCTGCTTCATAAAATAATATTGTTTCGGTACCTCCACTAAAAATAATAACAATCTAAAATGTAATTTTGTTTTCTGAAACAAGGACGAGATGCGTAAGAGCGGATGTTATTTCTGACATGAGAATTTAAAAAGAAATGTATTTTGGAGGGACAGCGTTAATATTAAACTCCAACTGGTACTCGGTTTTCCTGTTCTCCGTGGGCAGTGATGCAGATAGGCCACTGTGTGGTAAAAGAAGAAAACGTGAAACGTTAATTCTGACGTGAGTGTTCCCATCTCTAGTTCTTGCTCTCTGCCTGACCGAATGTTAAAACGATACCAGTCGCACGAATATCGTTTTTTTAAAATAATATACGTCGTTCAGTTGTTAAAATGTTTACTTGATTTCGGTTTTAATTATATGAAACGTGGCTGTCATTTCTAATTCGCATGATGCGTAATGACAGGGTGTCCGCCTTAATTCATGTTGGTTTCAAAGTTCAACGCGCTTGATACAGTAGCTTATACGGTCTACATGCATATATTTACGATTTAGTGCGCCTGTGGCTGAGATGAATAACTTCGTACGTGTTGGAGTTGGGGCACTGTAATGTTGGTGTCAACTTACTGCGCGCGATGACATGTAGCTTGTATGGCATGTCTTGTCTTTCAGAAAATTGTGCATATTATTCGCGGTTGGAGACTCCTATTCAAGAATTTCATCAGAGGCCTCATAACTAACTGAAAGCGTAAAGTGTTGAAAAGAATTAACGAATTATTTCTTATAAAAGCACAGAGCAAGTGCACCTCGGCCGACGTTAGCCAAATATATACAATCTATACCAAAGGCAAGCAGTGCGACTAAGGTGTATCGTCCACCGATTGCCAAAGGTAGATGGATTGTGGTAGTGTCTGAAGCTTTGTTATGCAACAAGATCGGTGCAACAATACAATTCCAAAGTAAAAGTAGGGTTTATGTTCATCACGGGTATGCTTCCACATGTAACCGTCGTCAGTACACGATATAATAACGATCCATATATCAGCCGAACGTTAGTAACGGCGGTTCCGTTATAACCTGGATCCAGGCTACTGCGCCTGCGAGACAAGCGGAAGAGCTGTCCCCTGCGAAGCGGAGAATTGCAGACCCGCCGGCGGTATAAATTGGCAAAGGTGATAAATCGAAAATTAAGATGTAGCGGATCGAAAACTAGACCTATTTTGTTTTATTTCAGATAAAATAGTGTTATATGTCTTGCTTAAAGGAAAACGCCGGGAAAATCTATGGAATCACATGTAAAAGGCGTTATTTATTTTCATCATTTCACTACTGCTTGCTTTTGTGACCCTATCTTATTATGAGCTGTAACAAAAAGACTATATTATATTATTCGGATGCTGAGTTCTTGGTCACAATCAAGACTGGTAGCACAGTCGGCAACTCTGGCCGCAATGCTCGTTCACAGACATTTGGCTGCCAAGAAAACTAAGAAAAATAAACGTGGATCACGGTACCATGGGCTGCTCTCAAAGCAATTTAAAATAGTGTCAATAATAATTTATTTACGATAATTCTTTACGTGGTGAGGTTTATGTAGATGTAGATGAATACGTACCTAATCTGATGGACTGAATAACGATTTAGCCCAAATGTTCTTTATGACAATGGAAAATGACTGACGCTCACATATTTTACCGACGTGAGAGTGCGATAAGAGATAAGACAAAAGCAAGCATAGTTTCGAAAGAGATTGTGCATAGGAGGTGTCGGAATTGTGCGGGTGACAACAGAATCACTGTTATTTACTGGCTACAAACCTCACATTTCAAAAAGAAGTGATGAAAAACGGTAAAAGTAAAAAACGCAGTAGCAGCGTATTAATACGACAGAAGAGGCCTAGGGACTACGTTAGAAGAAGCACTCTGTAGTGAATTAAATTAAGATATTGATATAAGGACGTCATTATCAGGAGAACGAAAACTGGCGTCCTACGGATCGGAGCGTGAAATGTCAGATCCCTTAATCGGGCAGGTAGGTTAGAAAATTTAAAAAGTGAAATGGATAGGTTAAAGTTAGATATAGTGGGAATTAGTGAACTTCGGTGGCAGAAGGAACAAGACTTTTGGTCAGGCGAATACAGGGTTATAAATACAAAATCAAATAGGGGTAATGCAGGTGTTGGTTTAAAAATGAATAAAAAAAATTGGAGTGTGGGTAAGCTACTACCAACAGCATAGTGAACGCATTATTGTGGCCAAGATAGACACGAAGCCCACGCCTACTACAGTAGTACAAGTTTATATGCCAACTAGCTCTGCAGACGAGGAAGAAATTGATGAAATGTATGATGAGATAAAAGAAATTATTCAGGTACAGAAGGGAGACGAAAATTTAATAGTCGTGGGTGACAGGAATTCGTCAGTAGGAAAAGGGAAAGAAGAAAACGTAGTAGGCGAATATGGATTGGGGCTAAGAAATGAAAGACGAAGCCGCCTGGTAGAATTTTGCACAGAGCACAACTTAATAATAGCTAACACTTGGTTTAAGAATCATGATAGAAGGTTGTATACATGGAAGAACCCTGCAGATACTAAAAGGTATCAGATAGATTATATAATGGTAAGACAGAGATTTAGGAAACAGGTTTTAAATTGTAAGACATTTCCAGGGGCAGATGTGGACTCTGACCACAATCTATTGGTTATGACCTGTAGATTAAAACTGAAGAAACTGCCTAAAATCTGGGAATTTAAGGAGATGGGACCTGGATAAACTGAAAAAACCAGAGGTTGTACAGAGTTTCAGGGAGAGCATAAGGGAACAATTGACAGGAATGGGGGAAAGAAATACAGTAGAAGAAGAATGGGTAGCTTTGAGGGATGAAATAGTGAAGGCAGCAAAGGATCAAATAGTTAAAAAGACGAGGGCTAGCAGAAACCCTTGGGTAACAGAAGAAATATTGAATTTAATTGATGAAAGGAGAAAATATAAAAATGCAGTAAATGAAGCAGGCAAAAAGGAATACAAACGTCTCAAAAATGATATCGACAGGAAGTGCAAAATGGCTAAGCAGCGATGGCTAGAGGACAAATGTAAGGATGTAGAGGCTTATCTCACTAGGGGTAAGATAGATACTGCTTACAGGAAAATTAAAGAGACCTTTGGAGAAAGGAGAACCAAATGCATGAATATCAAGAGCTTTGATGGAAAACCAGTTCTAAGCGAAGAAGGGAAAGCAGAAAGGTGGAAGGAGTATATAGAGGGTCTATACAAGGGCGACGCACTTGAGCACAATATTATGGAAATGGAAGAGGAGGTAGATGAAGATGAAATGGGAGATATGATACTGCGTGAAGAGTTTGACAGATCACTGAGAGACCTAAGTCGTAACAAGGCCCCGGAGTAGACACCATTCCATTAGAACTACTGACAGCCTTGGGTGAGCCAGTCCTGACAAAACTCTACCATCTGGTGAGCAATATGTATGAGACAGGCGAAATACCCTCAGACTTCAAGAAGAATATAATAATTCCAATCCCAAAGAAAGCAGGTGTTGACAGATGTGAAAATTACCGAACTATCTGCTTAATAAGCCACAGCTGCAAAATACTAACGCGAATGCTTTACAGACGATTGGAAAAACTGGTAGAAGTCGACCTCGAAGAAGATCAGTTTGTACTCAGTAGAAATGTGGGAACACGTGAGGCAATACTGACCCTACGACATATCTTAGAAGAAAGATTAAGGGAAAGCAAACCTACGTTTCTAGCATTTGTAGACTTGGAGAAAGCTTTTGACAATGTTGATTGGAATACTCTCTTTCAAATTCTGAAAGTGGCAGGGGTAAAATACAGGGAGCGAAACGCTATTTACAATTTGTACAGAAAGCAGATGGCAGTTATAAGAGTCGAGGGGTATGAAAGGGAAGCAGTGGTTCGGAAGGGAGTGAGACAGGGCTGTAGCCTATCCCCAATGTTATTTATTCTGTATAATGAGCAATCAATAAAGGAAACAAAAGAAAAGTTCGGAGTAGGTATTAAAATCCATGGAGAAGAAATAAAAACTTTGAGGTTCGCCGATGACATTGTAATTCTGTCAGAGACAGCAAAGGACTTGGATGAGCAGTTGAACGGAATGGTCAGTGTCTTGATAGGAGGGTATAAGATGAACATCAACAAAAGCAAAACGAGGATAATGGAATGTAGTCGAATTAAGTCGGGTGATGCTGAGGGAATTAGATTACGAAATGAGACACTTAAAATAACTGATGATGGACGAAGTAGAGAGGATATAAAATGTAGACTGGCAATGGCAAGGAAAGCGTTTCTGAAAAAGAAAAATTTGTTAACATCGAGTATTGATTTAAATGTCAGGAAGTCGTTTCTGAAAGTATTTGTATGGAGTGTAGCCATGTATGGAAGTGAAACGTGGATAATAAATAGTTTAGACATGAAGAGAGTAGAAGCATTCGAAATGTAGTGCTACAGAAGAATGATGAAGGTTTGATGGGTAGATCACATAACTAATGAGGAGGTATTGAATAGAATTGGGGAGAAGAGGAGCTTGTGGGACAACTTAACTGGAAGAAGGGATCGGTTGGTAGGACATGTTCTGAGACATCGAGGGATCACCAATTTAGTATTGGAGGGCAGCGTGGAGGGTAAAAATCGTAGAGGTAGACCAAGAGATGAATATACTAAGCAGATTCAGAAGGATGTAGGCTGCAGTAGGTACTGGGAGATGAAGAAGCTTGCACAGGATGGAGTAGCATGGAGAGCTGCATCAAACCAGTCTCAGGACTGAAGACCACAACAACAACAACATTGATATGCAGATGAGGTCGTCCACATTTGTTGGTCGTTCTGTGAAACGGCAGTCCAGTGGGTCTCTTCCCATACGGGGACAGTCGGCCAGTCCTAGGTGTAGATATCCGAGAGCATAGCCGAACTATCTAAAGAGTGCTCATCTCACTTCGTGTATGCCCTGAGATCATCATCAGAGGTCTATCAACTAAGATAAGCGCTACTTTCAGTGGCGCTGGACGGAAGATCAACACAGTAATTGCTAGTTAGGTTGTTGTATGCTCCGGGACCCATAGTAGTTACAAATGCGTTTAGACAGCATGTTCACATCGTCTTTAGCTCTTTTGGTTTCAATTCTCGTTTTGTCCTGCGTGAAGACTGTCTGCTGATTATAGAACACGACACATCCCGATAAAGGGGAGAATTTTTTGTATCATGACATGGTTATTTTACAGCAATATTGAATAGTTACAATTTCTGATGAAAATACAAGTCACTCTTCAAATGGTTCAAATGGCTCTGAGCACTATGGGACTCAACGACTGTGGCCATAAGGCCACTAGAACTTAGAACTACTTAAACCTAACTAACCTAAGGACATCACACACATCCATGCCCAAGGCAGGATTCGAACCTGCGACCGTAGCGGTCGTGCGGTTCCAGACTGTAGCGCCTTTAACCGCTCGGCCACTCCGGCCGGCGTCACTCTTCAGTTTCACAAGGTCACAATATAGGCATTTGGTACCTGCTATAAATTACATGGATATATGTGTTGCGTTACATTATAAAGTACATACAAAATATTTTTATTAGCATACATTGTAGATAATACACTCCTGGAAATTGAAATAAGAACACCGTGAATTCATTGTCCCAGGAAGGGGAAACTTTATTGACACATTCCTGGGGTCAGATACATCACATGATCACACTGACAGAACCACAGGCACATAGACACAGGCAACAGAGCATGCACAATGTCGGCACTAGTACAGTGTATATCCACCTTTCGCAGCAATGCAGGCTGCTATTCGCCCATGGAGACGATCGTAGAGATGCTGGATGTAGTCCTGTGGAACGGCTTGCCATGCCATTTCCACCTGGCGCCTCAGTTGGACCAGCGTTCGTGCTGGACGTGCAGACCGCGTGAGACGACGCTTCATCCAGTCCCAAACATGCTCAATGGGGGACACATCCGGAGATCTTGCTGGACAGGGTAGTTGACTTACACCTTCTAGAGCATGTTGGGTGGCACGGGATACATGCGGACGTGCGTTGTCCTGTTGGAACAGCAAGTTCCCTTGCCGGTCTAGGAATGGTAGAACGATGGGTTCGATGACGGTTTGGATGTACCGTGCACTATTCAGTGTCCCCTCGACGATCACCAGTGGTGTACGGCCAGTGTAGGAGATCGCTCCCCACACCATGATGCCGGGTGTTGGCCCTGTGTGCCTCGGTCGTATGCAGTCCTGATTGTGGCCCTCACCTGCACGGCGCCAAACACGCATACGACCATCATTGGCACCAAGGCAGAAGCGACTCTCATCGCTGAAGACGACACGTCTCCATTCGTCCCTCCATTCACGCCTGTCGCGACACCACTGGAGGCGGGCTGCACGATGTTGGGGCGTGAGCGGAAGACGGCTTAACGGTGTGCGGGACCGTAGCCCAGCTTCATGGAGACGGTTGCGAATGGTCCTCGCCGATACCCCAGGAGCAACAGTGTCCCTAATTTGCTGGGAAGTGGCAGTGCGGTCCCCTACGGCACTGCGTAGGATCCTACGGTCTTGGCGTGCATCCGTGCGTCGCTGCAGTCCGGTCCCAGGTCGAAGGGCACGTGCACCTTCCGCCGACCACTGGCGACAACATCGATGTACTGTGGAGACTTCACGCCCCACGTGTTGAGCAATTCGGCGGTACGTCCACCCGGCCTCCCGCATGCCCACTATACGCCCTCGCTCAAAGTCCGTCAACTGCACATACGGTTCACGTCCACGCTGTCGCGGCATGCTACCAGTGTTAAAGACTGCGATGGAGCTCCGTATGCCACGGCAAACTGGCTGACACTGACGGCGGCGGTGCACAAATGCTGCGCAGCTAGCGCTATTCGACGGCCAACACCGCGGTTCCTGGTGTGTCCGCTGTGCCGTGCGTGTGATCATTGCTTGTACAGCCCTCTCGCAGTGTCCGGAGCAAGTATGGTGGGTCTGACACACCGGTGTCAATGTGTTCTTTTTTCCATTTCCAGGTGTGTATTTACCCTCCAATATCTTGGCCACCTTATTTAATCAAAGTGTTATGTTTCACTCGAGCGTTTATAAAGACTGTCGGATTGTTTTATTCTGTACTTTTTCGCATTAACTAAATAGTGATCCAAAAGAATTACTCACATATATGCCTAAATATATATGCATAGATTTGTTTTGTCAAGTTTTCTGTTTCAACTTGTAATTGTGAAAGGTATTGTCCTTAATTACATGTTTACTTGTTTCTGGTGTAGGTGCCCCACTCTTGGGTGACTCTGCACGTTAGACCCCTCTATACATAATGCATGTCCTCTTGGCACTTTCGTCGTTTATAATTATGGCGGTGAACGCCAGTTTTGCAACAGCAGCTGTCTGGCACCTGCCTTCAAAAAACTTCCGAAAACTCTCTCAACACCACTTGCAATGTTTACATGAACAACCTATAAACACCGCAATAAATAACACTACAATGTGGGATACAAAGGAATATGGTGAGAAGTCAAAGGTTCTAAAATTATACCTTCCTTGGAACACTCTCTCCTCATGGAACGCTATTTCCTCTCATACATGCTTCAGAATTATTTGTGCTGATTGAATAAAACATGGTTTTCACAGCCCTTGCTTCATACCTCATGCTCAGTATTCCTTTACGCGTGTGTGTGTGCGACTTGTTCCTTGATAACCCCTTTGACGCAAGTCACTAAATAGCTTTATAATTATTTGTTTATGATCTACAATTATCACTGATTCCACAAGTGCTTCTTGAAACATGGAGAGTGTTCAGTGTATTCTTCTTCGGTATGTATCTTCCTTATGCTTGAAAGAGTATCAGCTGATTTCTTCCTTTTCTCACTTGAAAAATCCAGTAATAATATTCGTCAAGCTTCCGTCTGCACACTAGTAAGACCAGTCACAGCTGCTACCCATTTTAGCGGCTTATTACCTATACATATAGTAAACATTCCGTTGTATACACATAGTTTAAAATGCTTTTCACTCATGTTATACTACACACTTCATTAAGTGTTCTGGAGGCACAGGTGACAGATAGGTCAATCCATACTTTGCCCTGACTCAGTACAGCTCCTACTGCATCCTGTCTTCCATTCGGCAGTTATAATGAATCGTTTGGTAATATCCTCATATAGCAGAATGAGTGGATTTGTTGTCTTCTCTTTAAACATCTGAATCGCTTCTTCGTTCATGTCACTCCAATCAAAATTTCCTCTTTAAAAGTTCATGTACCGGTCCTGATGAAGTAGATATTAATGACGCTTCATGAACAATTGTTTATGAAGCGTCGTTAATATCTAGTTCTTCTAAGGTATGGTTTTAATGGTTTTATGATACACGGTTGTGGGTACTATTAGCAGCACTAACCTTTGTTAGGTATTTGGCACATATGTTGCCTGCAGACTGTCTGACGACAACACAAGTCCAAAATAAATGATATCTATGTATAAAAACCCAATTTAAGAATCTTTAATTTCGTATAATAGAGCCACTATCATTCATATGCTTCGTCCAACCTCTTATTGCTCTCCTTAATGTAAGGTGTGGAAATGAAATCATCATCAGACTAAGCAAACTATTTAGCACCTTGTAAACCCATACTGACCGAATTAATTAATTTTGTAATGTACTGGATGCAATCCTTAATCCCTCGGGTGTTATATTGTATTTGTAGTGCCCACAGGGTGTATCAAAATCCGTTTTTGTCAGTCCTTCTCATCCTGTGATACCTGGTAGTATCCTTTCACAAAATCTAGAGTAAAAAAATGTTTTCTCTTTCCCAACCTATCCCCACAGTAGTCGTCACTTCTCTTGCTGTGCTTTTCATTTGCATTATCACATTTTGGTTATGTCTCAACTGTTCCTACAAGCATTTCGTAACTGTAAGGCTAATATATGCTCACTTGTGTACGACAAGTCGCAATGTGTTGATTTTACTTTTTGTACACTCTAACTAAATGAAATGATTTTTAGCCTCACAGTCGATTGCGGACATGTTACCTGGATTGACGTGAGGCAAATGCTCGCTTACACATGCCCTGGACCCTTACATTTGTAACACACCACTCATACCACTTTCGTGCTAAAACCATTGAGTCCAATAAAACTGCAGGTTTTTCATTCCATGACTAGTAGCCCATCTGTCTCTCTATAGTTCCCACAGCAATCTCTCGTTTTTCTCCAATACTTTCAACTTCTTTTCGCAGTTCAAGTAGCTCCTTTCGCATGAATTCAAATGCCACATGCGATTGCTGGTACGGTAATACTGAATCGACCATGCATACTCATTTTTCATATCCTCACTGCCATGCTGTGGTTACTACTGCCACAGTTCACATATCTGATGGTGCTTTAGGAGTCTCTTGCAGTGTGCACTGGATTCCCGAAGTATAACATTTTATTTCTTTGTTACAGCTAGCATTGCGAAGCTCGCTTTATTGCAAAAGTTCTTTTCATTTATATGATACGATTGTCAGTTCCTCAGTGAGTGATGTTTCTATTGTTTCACTCAGCATAATGCATAGCCCTCTAGCTCAAAACATCTTCTCAATTCTCTCTTCGTATACATCTTTATTGAAAATTGAGCGACACGATTTCCTGACAAGTACTAAGCATCTTACAGGTTCTGGTGCTTGTATCTACATCTATATCTACATGGATACTCTGCAAATCACATTTAAGTGCCTGGCATAGGGTTCATCGAACCACCTTCACAATTCTCTATTATTCCAATCACGTATAGCGCGCAGAAAGAATGAACACCTGTATCTTTCCGTACGAGCTGTGTTTTCCCTTATTTTAATGTGGTGATCGTTCCTCCCTATGTAGGTCGGTGTCAACAAAATATTTTCGACTTCGGAGTACAAAGTTGGTGATTGGAATTTCGTGAGAAGATTCCGTCGCAACGAAAAACACCTTTCTTTTAATGATATCGAGCCCAAATCCTGTATCATTTCTGTGACACTGTCCACCATATTTCCTGATAATACAAAACGTGCTGCCTTTCTTTGAACTTTTTCGACGTACTCCGTCAGTCCTATCTGGTAAGGATTCCAGACAGCGCAGCAGTATTCTAAATGAGAACGGACAAACGTAGTGTAGGCAGTCTCCTCAGTAGGTCTGTTACATTTTCTAAGTGTCCTGCCAATAAAACGCAGTCTTTGGTTAGCCTTCCACACAACATTTTCTATGTGGTTCTTTCAATTTAAATTGTTCGTAATTGTAATATCGAGGTATTTGATTGAATTTACGGCTTTTAGATTAGACTGATTTATCGTGTAACCGAAGTTTAACGAGTTCCTTTTAGCACTCATGTGGATGACCTCACACTTTTCGTTGTTTAGAGTTAACTACCACTTTTCGCACCATTCCTATATTTCTTATAAATCGTTTTGCAGTTTGTTTTGATCTTCTGATGACTTCATTAGTAGATTAACGGCAGCGTCTTCTGCAAACAACCGAAGCTGCTCAGATTGTCTCCGAAATCGTTTATGTAGATAAGGAAAGGGCCTATAAGACTACCTTGGGGAGAGCCACAAATCACTTCTGTTATACTGGAAGACTTTCCGTGAATTACTACGAACTGTGACCCCTCTGACAGGAAATCATAGATCCAGTCACATAACTGCGACAATATTCCATAAGCAAGCAATTTCGCTACTAGCCTCTTGTGTGGTACAATGTCAAAAGCCTTCCGGAAATCCAGAAATACGGAATCCATCTGATATCTCTTGTCAGTAGCACTCAACACTTCATGTGAATAAAGAGCTAGTTGTGATTCACAAGAACGATGTTTTCTAAACCCATGTTGACTGTGTGTCAATAGACAGTTTTCTTCGAGGTTATTCAGAAAGTTCGAACACAAAATAAGTTCTAAAATCCTGCTTCATATCGACGTTATCTATATGGGCCTGTAATTTAGTGGATTACTCCTACTACCTTTCTTGAATATTGGTGTGACCTGTGCAACTTTCCAGTCTTTGGGTACGGATTTTTCGTCGTGAGAACGGTTGTACATGACTGTTAAGCATGGAGCTAATGTATCAGCATACTCCGAAAGGAAACTAATTGGTATACAGTCTGGACAAGAAGACTTGCTTTTATTAAGTGATTTAAGTTGCTTCACTACTCCGAGGATATTTACTTCTACGTTATTCGTGTTGGCATCTGTTCTCGATTCGAATTCTGGAATATTTACTTTGCTTCTTTTGTGAAGGCATTTCGGAAGGCTGTGTTTAGTAACTCTGCTTTGGCAGCACTGTCTTCGATAGTATCTCCACTGCTATCGCCCAGAGAAGACATTGATTGTTTCTTTCCGCTAACATACATCACATACGACCACAATCTCTTCGGATTTCCGGCCAGGTTTCTAGAAAAAGTTTCGTTGTGGAAGCTGTTATAGTCATCTCGCATTGAAGTCCGCGCTAAATTTCGAGCACATCACGTGAATTACCTCTCTGATTTGCTGTTTCAAAGCGTCTGTGCGAGGGCCTCGCTGTGCCACAGATTAATTTCTCTCCTGCCTGGTTGAAAACATCTTACATGTGTAGTAATCAAAAGTTATTTTGGTAGCATAGTTTTCCAATAATACGCCTCCAACACAATGCCAAGTTGCTGTTGAGTTACTAACACATAACATATCACCTGAGCCAACTATTCCACCTTTACCAAGCTTCAGGACATCGTACTCTCCTTCTGAAACCAATTCGAATGCGGTGTAACAGTTGTCTAGGAATTTATTTATCCATTTATAAGTTTGGGGTTAATTTTTCGACCTCATCCCGCAGGGATCATTGTCTCATTCATTTAAGTTGTCATTTAGTCCTTATGTCTCCAGCACATCAGTGAGAACGTTTTGTGGTTGGAAAAGCAGCCACAGTCCAGTTCGCTAAATACTCAACAGATGTCGGGGGTAAACTGTCATTGTGATTGAAAAATCGACTACAAAATGTTGTCGACCTCGTCACAGGCCTTTATCACCTTTGTTACTTTGAAGGCAAGCGTATTGTTGTTGATACATAAATTATACCCACTGTAGTCTGAAATTTTATCCTTGGAAAAGTGTGAATAGTGTATTGAAATCAGCGGACCGGTGTGGCTGAGCGGTTCTAGGCGCTTCAGTCTGGAACCGCGCGACCGCTACGGTCGTAGGTTCGAATCCTGCCTCGGGCATGGATGTTTTTGACGTCCTTAGGTTAGTTAGGTTTAAGTTGTTCTACGTTCTAGGGGACTGATGACCTCAAATGTTTAGTACCATAGTGCTCAGAGCCATTTTGTCTTGAAATCGAAAGTTAGTAGTCTTGAAGTAAACGATTTGCAATTACATTGTTCAGCAAGCTCTTCATTACTGCAATTCTGCCGAAATACAGGGCAGTCTGTTTTTGTAAACTCTAACCCAGGAAGGTGTGGTCATCATTTTCATACTTGCTTTTTGGTAAGTGAAATGTTGAAAGAACATCACAGAATTCGACATACGGCCAGTAACTTTAACGTTGAGATGTTTTTTCAACATGTATGCACATTTGGCATGCTACTGTACAGATGTAGACATCCCACATTTTCTTCTACTTAGCGTCAAGACGATTTGATTTGAAGTATTTATTATTTACAAAATATCTATCGCAGCTGCTTGTACTATGTACTTTATGAACATTCAATGTTTTTATGGCTTCTATTTTCTTTTGTGGTCAATAATGGGAAAATTAGCGTAATTTCATTTTACAGTGAAATGGCTAGACAAAGACTGAACGAAGCAGAGTTACTGCAGATCCTTGAAGATTCATGCTCTGATTTATCTTCGGATGATTCTGTGTATGGGAGTGATACGGATGCAGAAGATTCACGGATTCAACCTGAATACAGAGCCAGTCAGTGCCTCCCTGACACAGTTCACCCTGTGCCGGTTGGCAGTTCGAAAGAGGAATTAGACTTCAATGACAGTAACAGTGATTAACGTGAAGATCCTGCAGTTATTACTCAGCCCTCACATTCTTTGTCAAGTTCTGCTACTCATTTAGATAGTGACTCAGACACTGGTGGCACAGCAATAACACAGGGGCAATATCAGGTCATTATATGTGGAGGTGAACCAAGAGAATTCAGTGACAGTGTTTATAGTGATTATTTTGGGCCAAAGGTTCCAGTAACTTTTTCACCGTCTGAGATATTTCCACTGTATTCTCTGACACTTTTCTCAATGTCATAGTTTCTCAGTACAACATTTATGCTATTCAGAGAAGAGCAGCTCTCAATCTGAACTTGGAGGAGCTGAAAGCTTTTATTGGTATACTAATTATAATGGATTCCATTCTCTTCTGGGCATTCGCCAGTATTGGTCAACTGTCCCCAACTTTCACGTACCAAGAATTGCAAATATAATGTCACTCAAACTGTTTCTAAAAGTTGTTCCTTATTTACATCTGAATGACAATGAAAAGGTGCCCAGTAAAGGCTCCCCAGGCTATGACAAACTTTATAAAGTAAGACTACTTTTGAATCATGTGAATGATTTTCTTGAGAGCACCATTCACTCCAAATAGATTCTTTTCAGTAGATGAAAGTATGATAGCATTTAACGGCAAGATCTCTCTCAAGCAGTACATGCCACTCAACCTAATAAAGCGTGGCTACCAAGTTTTTGCTATATGCTGCTCTGTAACAGAATAAATGTTGAACTTTCAGATTTATGAAGGAAAGACTGATGAAAATACTATACCCCTGGGACAGAAAATTATTCCAACATCATGGATACTGTCTGTTTTACGATCGTTTTTTCTCCAGCTTCCCTCTCCTATCTGAATTGTTCCAGAACGCTATTTTAGGATGTGGGACGATTTTATTTTCGGTTAGTTGTTAACCAAAGAAATGTTTTTCAAACGTAAAGAACTTAGTATGGGGGAATCGCACTTCTCTATGTCAGGAGATGTGTCTGTAACAGAATGAAAAGACAGGGGTAGT
Organism: Schistocerca cancellata; assembly: GCF_023864275.1. Lineage (NCBI taxonomy): Eukaryota > Metazoa > Arthropoda > Insecta > Orthoptera > Acrididae > Schistocerca > Schistocerca cancellata. The sequence goes on from NC_064634.1 coordinate 230,576,379, forward strand.
AAGTAAGTCATTTTTGCAAGCAGTATGCACAATCCTACAGAGAAAATATTTGTTACACGTCGTAACAAGAATGGGAGGAAACAAATGATCCCTTGCCCTCAAGCCATTGCTGTTTACAACCGCTATATGGTGGTGCAGATAGATTTGACGAGCATAATTCAAGTCCTTATTAGTGAGAATAAATCACACATCACCTCCAAGGTCAGCTTGTCTCTTACTACTGCAGCACGCATGTCTCTGAAAGGTACTTCAAGGAGGTTGCAATGTGCAGTACCTGAGCTAACCAAAAAGAAGTTCTCTTAATTGTAGTTCCTGCAAGGTAGCACTTGGTAAGCAATGCTTTCCACAATTTCACAGTGTGAAATGATTGAGTGTTATTTGATGCACTTAGCTTAGTTACCTAAATAATTTTGAAAGATGGATTCTTCTTCTTCTTTTGCTAGTGCCTGTGTCCCGCATCATGCGCATGATTGGCATAGTTAAGTTCGGATTACGAATGGTTAATGTTAAGGAGTGGCTGGATGCCCTTCCTGCCGCCACCCCATACACCACAGGACAGAATTAGTGTACCCCAGCTGTTTGCGTCTAGTGTAAACCAGGAAATACTACCACCACGTTGCAGATGTCTGCGAGACATGTAACTGAGGCGGGACGTGGGGTCCAGCCCAGTACTCACCTAATGGGATGTGGAGAACCGTCTAAAATCACATAGGCCCTCGTTGTCAGTGCAACAGGCGGATTTGATCGATAGCCGACCCGCCTACCAAAGTCCACGAAGCAGCGCATTAGCGCTCCCGGCTAACATGGCGGGTTTCGAAAGATGGATATGCGTGCACTATTTACTTATAAAAGTAAAATTTTTACTTTCAATACTAAAATTCGAGAAGGAGATTTTCACTCTGCAGTGGAGTGTGCACTGATATGAAACTTCTTAGCAGATTAAAACTGTGTGCCGGACCGAGACTCGAACTCGGGACGTTTGTTTTCTGTTTTTAATCTCACTTTTGTTCGTTTTCGTTCGTTGTATCTGTTCGGGGTGGACGTCGCAAGACACCTGTTTCAGTTCGTCGTTGATAGATTAACTCGGTTTTTTATTACAGACGGCTGAGTTACCGTGCCGGCAACCTTTCGTGGGCAAGTGCTCTACCAACTGAGCTACCCAGGTATGACTCACGCCCCGTCCACACTGCTTTACTTCTGGCAGTATCTCGTCTCCTACCCTCCAAACTTCCCAGAAGTTCTCCTGCGAACCTGCAGAACTAGCACACCTGAAAGAAAGGATACTCATCTATATCTACATCTACATCCATACCCCGCAAGTCACCTGACGGTGTGTGACGGAGGGTACCTTGAGTACCTCCATCGGTTCTCCTTCTATTACAATCTCGTATTGTTCGTGGAATGAAAGATTGTCGGTATGCTTCTGTGTGGGCTCTGATCTCCCTGATTTTATCCTCATGGTCTCTTCGCGAGATATACGTAGGAGGGAGCAATATACTGCTTGACTCCTGGGTGAAGGTATGTTCTCGAAGCATCAACAAAAGCCCGTACCGAGCTACTGAGCGTCTCTCTTGCAGAGTCTTCAACTGGTGCTTATCTATCATCTCCGTAACGCTTTCACGATTACTAAGTGAGCCTGTAACGAAGCGCGTTGCTCTCCTTTGGGTCTTCTCTGTCTCTTCTGTCAACCCTATCTGGTACACATCCCACAACGGTGAGCAGTATTCAAGCAGTGGGCGAACAATTGTACTGTAACCTACTTCCTTTGCTTTCGGATTGCATTTCCTTAGGATACTTCCAATGAATCTCAGTGTGGCATCTGCTTTACCGACGATTAATTTTATGTGGTAATTCCATTTTAAATCACTCCTAATGTTTACTCCCAGATAATTTATGGAATTAACTGCTTCCAGTTTCTGACCTGCTATATTGTACCTAATGATAAAGGATCTTTCTTTCAATGTATTCGCAGCACATTACAATTGTCTACATTGAGATTCAATTGTCATTCCCTGCACCATGCGTCATTTCGTTGCAGATCCTCTCCTGCAATTCAATTTTCCATTGATACAACCTCTCGATATACTACAGCATCATCCGAAAAAAGCCTCAGTGGACGTCCGTTGTTATCCACAAGGTCATTTACAAATACTGTGAACAGCAACGGTCCTACGACACCCCCTGCAGCGCACCTGGAATCACTCTTACTTCGGAAGACTTCTCTCCATTAAGAATGATATCCTGCGTTCTGATATCTAGGAACAATTCAATCTAATCACGCAACTGGTCTGATAGTCCATATGCTCTTACTTTGTTCATTAAACGACTGTGGGGAACTGTGTCAAACACCATGCGGAATGCAAGAAACACGGTATCTACCTGGAAACCCGTGTCTATGGCCCTCTGATTCTCGTGGACGAATAGCGCGAGCTGGGCTTTACACGATCGTCTTTTTCAAAACCCATGCTGATTCCTACAGAGTAGGTTTCTAGTCTCCAGAAAAGTCATTGTACTTGAACATAATACGTGTTCCAAAATTCTACAACTGATCGACGTTAGAGATATAGGTCTATAGTTCTGCACATCTGTTCGACGTCCCTTCTAGAAAACGGGGATCGCCTGCACCATTTTCGAATCGTTTGGAACACTACGCTCTTCTAGAGACCTTCGGTACACCGCTGCAAGAAGGGGGGCAAGCTCCATCGCGTACTCTGTGTAAAATCGAACTGTTATCCCATCAGGTCCAGCGGCCTTTCCTCTTTCGAGCGATTTTAATAGTTTTTCTAATCGTCTGTCATCTATATCCATAACTACCAATTTGTCATCTGTGCGACCATCTAGAGAAGGAACTACACTGCAGTCTTCCTCTGTGAAACAGCTTTGGAAAAAGACATTTAGTATTTCAGCCTTTTGTCTGTCATCCTCTGCTTCAGTACCATTTTGGTCCCCGAGTGTCTGGACATTTTGTTTTGAACCACCTACGTCTTTGACTAAGAGTAATATTTCTTAGGGTTTTCTGCCAAGTCAGTACATAGAACTTTACTTTCGAATTCGTTGAACGCCACTCACATAGCCCTCCTCACACTACATTTCGCTCCGTGTAATTTTTCTTTGTCTGCAAGGTTTTGGCTATGTTTATGTTTGCTGTGAATTTCTCTTTGCTTCCGTAGCAGTTTTCTAAGTCGGTTGTTGTACCACGGTGGCTCTTTTCCATCTCTTACGATCTTGCTTGGCACATACTCATCTAATGCATACTGTACGATGGTTATGAACTTTGTCCAGTGATCCTCAACACTATCTGCACTTGAGATAAATCTTTTTTGTTGAGCCGTCAAGTACACTGAAATCTGCTTTTTGTCACTTTTGCTAAACAGAAAGATCTTCCTACGTTTCTTAATATTTCTATTTACGGCTAAAATCACCGATGCTGTAACCGCTTTATGATCGCTGATTCCCTGTTCTGCGTTTACTGTTTCAAATAGTTCGGGTCTGCATTTCACCAGGAGGTCTAATATGATATCGCCTGCACTTAAAAAAATGTAGATGTAGATGAATATCCTTTCTTTCAGGAGTGCTAGTACTGCAGGTTCGCAGGAGAGCATCTGTAAAGTTTAGAAGGTAGGAGACGAGGTACTGGCAGAATTGAAGGTGTGAGGACGGGTCGTGAGTCGTGCTTATGTAGTTCAGTTGGTAGAGCACTTGCCCGCGAAAGGCAAAAGTCCCGAGTTAGAGTCTCCGTCCGGCACAAAGTTTTAATGTGTCAGGAAGTTTCATATCAGCGCAAACTCCGCTGCAGAGTGAAAATATCATTCTGGAAACATCCCCTAGGCTGTGGCTAAGCCATCTCTCCGCAATATCCTTTCTTCCAGGAGTGCTAGTTCTGCAAGGTTCGCAGAAGAGTTTCTGTGAAGAATGGAATGTAGGAGACGTGGTATTGGCTGAAGTGAAGCAGTGACGACGGGGTTTGAATTGCGCTTGGGTAGCTGAGATGGTAGGTCACTTACCCGCGAAAGGTAAAGGCCCTGAGTTCAAGTCTCGGTCAGGCACACAGTTTTAATCTGGCAGGAAGTTTCATATCAGTGCACACCCCACTGCGGAGTGATAATCTCATTCTGGAATAAAAATTGTACTTTTTCTGTCCCTGACACCAGTTATAAAAGTTTGAGTCTCCCAGTCTATATCTGGTAAATTAAAATCTCCACCGAAAACTATAAAATGGCCGGGAAATCTACTCGAAATATTTTCCAAATTTTCCTTCAGGTGTTCAGTCACAACAGCTGCTGATCCAGGGGACCGATAGAGACATCCAGTCACCAGGTTTGAGCCTGCTTCAACCCTGACCTTCACCCAAAATATTTTACGTTTCAGATCTACGTCACTTTCCTTCGACAGTATTGCACTTTTTATCGCTATAAACACGCCTCCCCCTTCACTGTCCAGCATGTCTCTGCGGTATACATTCCAATCTGAGAATTTCATTACTGTTTACATCTGGTTTCAGCCAACTTTCCGTCCCTGGTACTATGTGCGCATTGTGACCGTTTATTAATGAGAGCAGTTCTGGGACCTTTCTATAGACGCTCCTGCAGTTTACTATTACCACATTAATATTGTCATTCACTGTTCCGTATTGCCTACTGCTAACTCGTCGCAACTCAAGAGGCGGCTTGTCGGGCCTAGGGAGGGAATTCTCTAAGCTAATAAACCCACATGTGCACTCCACACGTACTCCGCTACCCTTGTAGCCGCTTCCTACGTGTAGTGCACGCCTGACCTATTTAAGAGGACCCTACAATTCTCCACTAGATAGCGGAGGTCGAGAAATTTGCACCCCAGACCTCTGCAGAATCGTCTGAGTCTCTGGTTTAAGACCTCCACTCGGCTCCACACCAGAGGACCGCGATCTGTTCTGGGAACGACATTACAAATAGTCAGCTCAGATTCCACCCCGCGAGCGAGGCTTTCTGCCTTCACCAACTCCGCCAACCGCCTGTATGAACTGAGGATGACCTCTGAACCCAGACGGCAGGAGTCATTGGTGCCGACATCAGCAACAATCTGCTGTCGGGTGCACCCAGTGCTCTCTATCACCGCCGGCAGGGCCTCCTCCACATCTCGGATGAGACCCCCCTGGCAAGCAGACAGAGTGAACACTGGCCTTCTTTCCCGACCTTTCCGCTATATCCCTAAGAGGCTCCATCACTCTCCTAACATTGGAACTCCCAATCACTAATAAACCCCTCGACCCGTGTGCCTGGTCGGACCTTGCTGAAGGAGCCGCCACACGCCCACTCACAGGCAGAGCGGGCGATGCCACAAGACCAGCCCTAACAGCGACCCTCCGCCTCGTGCGACGCCGTTGAACCCGCCAGTGCCCTTGGGGAGAGGGTTACCCAACCACGCCCAGCACGCGCGAAGATGCCTCGACAGCATGGACTGTGGGTGAAGCATGTAACACCTGGGGTGTAACATGCGACGCACAGGACTCCCCACTGCTGCTACACTCCTAGGCAGCAGCCTGATGACGGCTGACCGTGGCCAACAACACGTTCGGCTGATCGGGAACAGTGGCCAGCTCCTCCTGCGTCCGTACACAGCAGTCACACTTCCTATCCATCCTAAGAAATCAACAACTTACTGCAGAGAGTTAAGTAATCAACTTTTAATTAGACTGCTAAAAGCTGACAAAACTGTAGTTGATAGACAATTCTTGCTGCTGGAAGTAATGAAAATAAGCAGTAAATGTCTCTGGACTGTATTCAAAACAAACACGAAAGCTATGGAACATTGTAACTAGTATTCGAAAATTAAAGCTTCCTAAAAGCAAAAACACAGGGAACAAGAAGTGACAAGTATGAAAAACACAATTAATACCTAAATTTAAGTAGCTTGCTGCCCAAGAGATGTGAAGTAGACGGCAGTTACGACGACACTGACGGAGACGTGGCTTAGTCACAGCCTGGGGGATGTTTCCTGAATGAGATTTTCACTCTGCAGCGGAGTGTGCGTTGATATGAAACTTCGTGGCATATTAAAACTGTGTGCCTGGCCGAGGCTCGAACTCGGGACGTTTGCCTTGCACGGGCAAGTGTTCTACCATATGAGCTACTGAAGCATGAGTGACGGCCAGTCCTCACTGCTTCACTTCCGCCAGTACCTCGTCTCCCACCTTCCAAATTTTACAGAAGCTCTCCTGCGAACCAGCACAACTAGCACTCCTGAAGTAAACGATATTGCGGAGACATGGCTTAGCCACAGCCTGGGGAATGTTTCCAGAATGAGATTTTCACTCTGCAGCGGAGTGTGCGCTGAAATGAAACTTCCTGGCAGATTAAAACTGAGTGGCTGATAATGAATCTAGTAGGAAAGAACACAGATGCAATATTCAACCTGACAAAAGAAGTGATAAGAAGGTAAAATACAGACTGAGACACCAATGTACTGTTAAATTCGTTGCGGAAAAAAGTGTAGTAAAAATTCTGGAGAGGGAGCTACGCTTGACTACAGTAAAAAGATTGAAGTTTATGTACCAATAAATTACAGCAGTTATGCAGAGATCTACGACAGACTAACGCTGAGATCTGCGTCAAACCAATTTTCGGACCGAAGACCACAACCGCATTAGAATGACACTTTATTAATCGGCTGCCTTACGGTATAATCTATTTTTCGTGTAATGGTAATCTAACGTATGAATTACGTGAACTAGGAGGGAATGATCAGCATAGCGTTGCGGTCATATAGTTTACGAGTATCACAATGACTGAGCCGGTCGGTGTGCCCGAGCGGTTCTAGGCGCTTCAGTCTGGAACCGCGCGACCGCTACGACCGCAGGATCGAATCATGCCTCGGGCATGGATGTGTGTGATGTCCTTAGGTTAGTTAAGTTTAAGTAGTTCTAAGTTCTAGGGGACTAATGACCTCAGATGTCGAGTCCCATAGTGCTCAGAGCCATCACAGTGACTGAAACACTCCTAATGTTAATCTACTTTCGTATATTTGAAGAAATGGTTCTTTAGAGCTCATTTCTGTGGAATACCACGTAGATACGAAAACTGAACCGAGGTCTTCTCCAAGTGCTATGAATACTAAAAATCTTTCCAAGTTCCCTTAATATAATTAAACAATATTGTCACAGAAAGAGATCCGTTAGAACACTAATGGTAATAAGATAGCTGGTTTTAAATCACGCGTGATTGCATTTGAGACCTTGTTCAATTGTGGGACAGTGAAAAAAGGAGAGCTCGACTGTCAACATTAATATTATGCCGTTCTGTAACGGTTCCAGGCATTCCCCACAGTCTGCAGCCTGCGCTATCTAAACAAACGCAGGCTATAAAATTTGTCGCAACTGTCAAACTTTGTGGTCGCCTGGAGCAACACAGCATCTCCACCACCTGCATTTAGGATAGAGTGGGTTTCCTTGTAGCAGAAATGTCCTCGAATCCTGCAAAAAGGCCTCAGCTTAATCTTTCCGGCGCGAGGCTGAAATTTTCTTGTCCGTATATATTAGTTTCTATTAGTTTCTAAAAGTTAACTGAAATGTTACAATTTATGTCGGTATTTCTATCAGTGTCATCCACTCTATTCGCTGATGAATGTTTATCCACTGACGGCCATAGAAAATATAGCAACTAAGGAAGGACAGGAGCTCGGCAGTAACACTTGTACAGGGGCAAGATAACTAAAGAAATCCTTCGGAAATATGAAATTCGCTTCGCACACTTGAAGAATAATTTAAATTACAGGGTGATTAAAATGAATGAAACAATTTCACACAGCTACCACGTTTGACTTAACTACGACTGTAAAGTATGTGAGATATTACAGTACTGGCTACGTCTGCAAGTTGCCTGCCAAAGTGGCCGTGCGGTTAAAGGCGCTACAGTCTGGAACCGCAAGACCGCTACGGTCGCAGGTTCGAATCCTGCCTCGGGCATGGATGTTTGTGCTGTCCTTAGGTTAGTTAGGTTTAACTAGTTCTACGTTCTAGGGGACTAATGACCTCAGCAGTTGAGTCTCATAGTGCTCATTTTTTTGCAAGTTTTATTCGTAACGTTACCTCAATGAACGTAGAATTTACGGCTGGCACCTCCCTCAGTACTCTACATCGCTGGAAAGCACAAGACTAGTGCGATCAAATAGGCAAGTACCAAATGCGAAGTTTAGCGCTCTTATAAGTCGAGATTATGAGAGATAGAAGACGAGCACGAAACGTGAGAGGAAGGATATTAGTATTCGTTTGTATAAGAAATCGCCTCAAGCTAAGCTTAAAGTGACTTAAAGAAACTACGGAGATTCTAATTCAACCTGCTTGTGTTTTGAAAACTCACTTATTGGAGCACGAGTTCAGTACCAGAACAAGACTTACATCTCACTCTTAAGTTTTAATTGGCCATTGCTATAGTGTGTAGTACTAATGATGGCAGTTTTAGTGTATGGAACAACAGTATACCATCGATGCACTGAATTAGTGTGGCGTCAAACGTCACATAACTTGACAACCACTCCACAAGTCAAAGGAATTACAGCTTTTTCTTCTGGCAAACGGCCCATAAGCATGTCCACTGCAAACACCCATCCGTTAAATAGGTGGAAGACAAGGCTGAGCATGAACAGGTACGGGTCACGCCTGAATTCCAACGTGTAGGATGCACCTAAATGTATGCAACCAAACAGCATATCTATGTTGCACATCGTAGCAATCCTCCACAGTACAGTCGTTGTATAATACACAAAGGGTACCGCTAGAGACTACTAGAGAAAATTGTTCTTCTTGACAGTCCGTCCAGATGTAAAGTAACACCACGATAGTACAGAAGAGATCAGACAGTCCTTAACGTCTGTAAAGTAAACTTAATTACAATAAGTGACATTTCAAGCGTTAATGGGACAACTAATTTCGTCACATAAATCGTTCAGTAATCCTTAGGCAAAATTGAGTATTTGAGACAGTATATGGTTTTATATAGTTGTATGGCAACTTGAAACTAGTTCTTTGTTGTCTAAAAGGTTTACCCAACACGTGCTGAACGTCGTTCAACGTTTAATGGGGAGAGGTTTCGCATCAAATTTATGTAATACTTAGCAGTTAAATGAAAACGTGATTAATGGCGGCAAGCACTCTACGGGAATCCCAACATTAACAGAGAACTACAAGTAATATCATTGTTCACATTATTGATCAAAAGTTACTTGTACACAAAATTGTACTTTAAACGACATGACCAACGTCTTCGTTCTGGATCCGGATGCAAACCCAGAACGTAAAGCCATTGTTAACCAAGCAAACTTTGTGCCTTATTGAGACTCGATCACTAGGCAGAAAGAGACGTCAAATATTGACGTTTGCACCAGTATCAGTTATCAATTCTAATTTGAACGTAAATGGCGATAATGTTTGTACGAAACCAGAAACCTTAACATGACAATTACCTTGTTGGTAATTAACCTCGAATGACGTGTATTGTTGCAATGTCAAGGAACAAAGGGCGCACATTTTTAAAATTGCAATGCCATCAGGTAATGCTGATGACAAGGATGCGAACCCAGCACCTAATCGGATTGGTTAATCAGTACGTAAAATCAGAATGTATATATCACAGTTTCTTACCAGTAGTGAGATTGGAACCTTAAATGCCTGACTGAGATTTGAACCCGGCGCCTACCGCCGTCGTTGTCTAACCAGGAACAGACGAGAAGTGTCCAATGTTGGTCCACTATTAGCGAGATGAGTGCAAGTTTAACTAGAAATAAGGCGACGAAAACGACTATGGCGACTGAGAGTGCCGGCCGGGGTGGTCGAGCGGTTCTAGGCGCTTCAGTCTGGAACCGCGCGACCGCTACTGTCGCAGGTTCGAATTTTGCCTCGGGCATGGATGTGTGTGATGTCCTTAGGTTAGTTAGGTTTAAGTAGTTCTAAGTTCTCGGGGACTGATGACCTCAGAAGTTAAGTCCCATAGTGCTCAGAGCCATTTATTGACTGAGAGTCGAACGCCACGTGGTTATGATATCACGTTAATAATCGAATCCTTATTCAGTAGTAACTAGGAGTAGCATGTTTAGTTGCAAATCGTAAGGCCTTTCTCATCCCTAGTAACGTGTTGCCTAATACCTGCGATATCATGGTGTTAATTTACAAGTATATTGACTGCCGTAAAGCGCAATGTTCTCTAGTAGTCGTGTATCATTGAGATGGTAAATGAAGTGCCTGAGCAGAAAGTAATTTGTGTCTTGCAGCACGGATTGTTTCAGAGACACTGAGTACATGTTATAAGTGCAAAAAACGTGTTTTATATACTACGTATATACTATTATTAGGAGAAGCTGCCGCCAAACCTGTTTACCTTTACATTCCGCTTAGTTGTCGTGGTTGAATACACGTTTTATTAAGGGTACATGTAATGCAGAGCGCTTTCTAGAAGGAATAGTTTCCTGCGTCATGCTATTGCTAGCTAGGTGAAATATTTTGTGGTAGCTATGTTTAAAATGAATGTATTTTTTAAAGTATTGTTCGTCAAATATTTGAATGAATCGTCAACCATAGGTGTGCCTGCACATGTTACAGCATAGTAGCTGTAGCTGCGTTAGTTTATACTCGTACTACAGACTTGGTAGGTTAGGTGTAACTTTTGATCCTTCAAGGGGTGATCGTGGCCATGCGGCCCGGGTCTGTACTAGCCGCGGCTCGCGAGCTACGGGCCAGCCAGGCTGGCCGAGGCGAGACGGAAGTGAGCCAGCTGGCGGGGGCGTTGGTGGGCCAACAGCCCGGGACGAGCCAGCACGGCTGCGCCGCATGCCTCTGCCTCTGCCGCTCCGTTTGACGTAAATATGTTTACCTCCTCTCCTGGCATCAGTATAACAGCGACAAGCAGAAATACACATCAGCCTCCCCCCCTTGGAGTCCTCTCCCTCCTTTGGTTCCCTCCTTTCGTTTTTTCCTGTCCTCCCTCCTTGTTTTCCCCCTCATCCAGGTCCCCCCCCCCCCCCATCAGCCCTTGGCTAGGGAGTGTCATCGTTGTGCCGACATTTTCGTGCAGTGTTTTAATACAGTGAGTGTTCCGTGTTGTGTGTCGTTTGGAAAGTGTTGCGAACGGCCCTCATACTGTCGCTGGGTGTGATTTTTTTTAATCCCTTGCGAACAGAGACCAGACTGTCGACTTGTTTTTTTAACTGTGTGTCTACTATGTTACTTGTGTGATTCCTGTTTATTTTATTAACATTGCCAACCCCTTTGCTTTCTGTTTTAACTTTCCACAGTTTTCCGCCGTTTTACAATTTAAGTCACCGTTTTATCGCCTGTTTCTCTTGTTTCTTTTCTTCTTACGTTTTTAAAAAGTCTGTAGGCTGCAGAGCATCGTAATAAGCTGCTGCCAGCCCGCACCCTTCCGGGGGGAATTGAAATTCAATAAAGATAAAAAAAAAGATGATACACATCAGGTTGTGTGCCGTACTGGCTCACTGAGAGAGGTCTACTCGAGATATATTCATCGATCTCATTGAAGAAGGAGGATGTTCCATCAGAGAAGCTGGCAGACGGTATGGCGTCCCACATACCACTGCAACGAGACGGCGGAGGATCTGCCTTGAAAGAGGCACCACCAACAGGGCACCTGGTTCAGGCAGGAAGAGAGTGAATTCACAGCAGGAAAACAGGGACCTAGTGTCTAGGAGCAGAGAAAATCCCTTTCTGAACGCGAAGCAGTTGCGGCGGGAGACCAACTTCCCCGGCTCCAGTGACACGATTCACCGAAAGCTGAAGGACGCTGGACTGCATGCACGACGATTCGCCGTGAAAAAAAGAGCTCAGCGATGACAAAGTTTTATACCGGCTAGCATTTGCGGAGCTCCATCTGAGGGCGCCGTGGGGCAACGTCATTTTCACTGATGAGAAGGTGTTTTCCACCAGTAGCTACGGTCCACGAATCGTTTACAGGCCGCAAGGGTTCTCGCCATCGATGAAAATATGTAACCACGACGAGAAGAATTGGCCGGCTATCTGCTACCTGCTGGGGTGGGGTATCTGCGAGAGGGGCGTGAATTTTTCACAGGATAGAAGGAACTCTGGACAGCGTGCAGTAAGCCCTCAGATTGGAAAATGTGATGCTTCCGTTAGTGCGAATGCTGTACGCAGAATGGGAAGCCACATTGTCAGAGGACGATTCTAGTATTCACAAGTCTGCATTTGTTCAGCAGCGGCTCTTCACGATTGGCGTCAACGTCAGGGACTGGCCGCCACGGGCGGCTGATACGAACCGCATGGAAAACATGGGCTGCGTTCGCCAGAACATTAACAGAGAACTGGCCACGAAACCAACCAACTACTGCGGACGCTCTTTGGGACTGTGTCCTTGAAGCCTGGGACGAAGTTGCTTCTTCAGGGTGTTACGTCCTGCAGCTTATACATTCTATGCCAAGACGCATGATAGTAGTACAAAATAATGAAGGATTCTGGATAAAATGTTAGAGTCCTCAAAATGTTTTGTTATATCTTATTTTTCGTCATATTTCCTCATTGGGAGCTAGTGGAAGATCGCGTGGCAACAGAAAAGATACAATATGAGTTAGTTTTCTTTTGAGTTGCCTTTTTAAATCAAGTGGGTTTCTTTTTAATGTACAGTTTGATAAATAATCTATTTTGATGTCGTTTATACCCTGTCAAGATACTTACAAATTAATCAGCATAGATGGACTCTGTCACAGTAGTTTTTGGTATTTCAAATACATCCGTCTCTTCCCTTCCATCCATGAATACATCCTCCGTCATCCACACAATACGCAGACGTTTTCATATTATGTTTACTCGTTGTTAGTATCTCCTCAATTCTCTCTCACACCCTCTCTTTCTGACACTGTCGCCGCAAGTGCCCTTCTATTCCATTCCACCGAAACTTTATAAACAAATCTAGCGGTCTCCATTGACGCTACATTTTCTCTTTTAATTGCTGCTGTCTTTACTATCATTCCTTTCAACACCTATGAAACCGTATTCTTTGATCTTCCCTTCCATATAAGCTACTCTTCGTTCCGAAAACAGTCCTTCCTTACCTCTAGATCCTAAGATAAAACGAACTGTGGCACACATCTAAGTAAGCAATAATTTGCAAGCATTTCACGCTTATATTTTGCACTTCTGCACTTCTATCTATTCCCAGATCCTGCCCTCCTTCCTGTTACCCGTCCCTTGACATATGCATCTACATCTAAATGAATACTCTGCGATTCATAGTTATGTGCTTGACAGGGGGTTCTGTGGTCTAGTGGATTAATCTTGTATTGATGTGTAAAACGTGTAGGTTCACATCTCACGTCAGGCATAGATTTTTAACACGCACAAGTAACTCTCCTTCACCCCTCGTAACGCCAAGTGCAGAACGCCAGTAGGCTCCGTAGTTCAATATCCACAGTAAAGATTACATCCCTTCGTTGCCGACTGGGGCCGAGTGGCATTCATTAGAGCTGTGACAGATGGAGAAACACTAGACGGCAGAGACTCTGTCACCAGCAAGCCGTCGTAAACCAGAAAACGTATTTCATTTAATGAACCAATGACCGTGTAAGTTCACAGGGTTCTTACTGTATTTGAAACTGAGACGTTGAAAATTGTGGTGCCGGACTGGGATTCGAATTCTATTTCACCGTGTTCCCCAAGATTGCAAACTCTTCTAGGCCTCCTCGAAAGGCACCCATCTGCTTTCGAATCCTAATCAGCACAAATTATTCATTATTTCATTTCAAGCCCTAGCATGTGCACTCCGAACTACTAGTGAAAAGTAGTTACATTTTCAACGTCTCTTCGTGAGTTGTCAGCTGTAACGTGTTCGTTTCAACTCACAGCCACAAGATAAGCTTTTCATCACAACATTACAAGATCACACGTTTCCTTACATCTTTTCGAGTTCAAACATTCCTCTCCATCCTACTGGCGAAAACAGATTTGGGTTTGACGTTGTGTTCGTTGTGATCACCAACGACGATATGGTGTGGATTCAGCTTCTATCCAGCAGAGTATTTTCCATCACATCATTGCAAGTATAAAAATGCCACTCCTAGCTATTATTGGAAAAGAATTTGATAGTTAGTCTTCATGACCACGTGTGCGGGCTTTGAATTCCATTCAGCACAGAACTTTTCGTCGCCTGATGTTTAGCTAAACATGCGCACATCTCACTACTGGTGAACCAACAATAGCTAATTATCGTCGGTTCCTGGCTAGAAAACGACGGCGCTAGATGCTGGGTTAGAATCCCAGTCAGGCAAAGACAATTCTATCGTCATTTAAGGTTCCAACATCCCGCTATTGGTGAAAACATTTGATGTTTAACATCTGATTTTACGTACTTCGTTAACAATCCGATTAGATACTGGATTCGCATCCCTGTCACAAGCTTTACATGATGCCATTTCAATTTTAAACATGAGCATACCTTGTTCCTTGTGAATGACACCATGTTAAACGTCGTTGGGGGTAGTTCCCAGGAAGGTAACTGTTTTGACAGGATTATCAGTTCAGTACAAACATTTGCGTCATTTATTTTCAGTATCTGAATTGATAAGTGCAAACGTCTATACTTTACGTCTCTTTATGCCTAGCGATCGGGTCCCAATAAGGCACAAACAAAGTTTAACTTAGTTAGCAATGCCTATAGATGCTGGGTTAGAATCCATGTCCAGAACGACGACGTTGGTCATGTCATTTAAAGTTCAGATTTGTTGATGTGCTACGAGAACATTGACATTACTGGTGATTCGCTGTTAATGTTGAGATTTCCGTAGGGTGCTTGTTGCCGTTAATCACGTTTTTTTACTAGTTCGTCCCATATCCAATTTCCACACCCACTTGCCGTTGAGCGACGTTCTGCACGTGGATGCAAAACCTTTTCGAGAGCGAAAAATTTTTTTCCAATTGCTGCACAGCTTTGAAACTCTATATATCATCTCAAGTATTTAATTTTGACTAAGGATTGCTGTACGACATATCTAAAATAATCCGTTTTCTCAGAACTTTTGGAATGTCACTTGTTGTAATTAAGGTTAGTTTATGAGTGTTATGGGGTGTCTCATCGCTAAGAAAGTGTTTTCTAATATTTTTGTATGACGATATTAGTTGACGCTTAGACTGACTGCCATAAATACCTTTGGTCTCTAGTAGTCTCTTGCGATACCAATACTGTGTAGTCAAACGACTGTACCCCACGGGGTTTTGGTGTTTAGAGGACCTCCAACACAGCTACGTTATGTTGGTTGTATTTGGCAGTGACCAACTTTTTCTGCTGTCAAGTGTATTGCATCTTTGTTCCTTCTGTACTTCATACTACGCCAGTATATATGAAGGGCTTATTTCAATAGTTGTACAAGTCCATTTTTGTTCATTGTGAGATACAGAGCCCTAAAGTTCAAAAAGCGCGGAAAAATCTACGGTTGAGACACCACAAATATTCAAGCATATAGCTTGTTGCTAGATCTGAACCTTTCTTTCTTTATGTTTGGATCATTAATTTCAGAAGCCCTATAGCCAGAGAACTGTAGGTAATGTACTTCTACCACTACTGAAATAAGCCCTTCATATACAGGGTCAGTCACCTAACGCTACCGCTGGATGTATTTCGTAAACCACATCAAATACTGACGAACCGATTCCACAGACCGAACGTGAGGAGAGAGGCTAGTGTAACTGGTTAATAAAAACCATAAAAAAATGCACGGAAATATATTTTTAACACAAACCTACGTTTTTTAAAATGGAACCACGTTAGTTTTGTTAGCACATCTGAACATACACTCCTGGAAATGGAAAAAAGAACACATTGACACCGGTGTGTCAGAACCCACCATACTTGCTCCGGACACTGCGAGAGGGCTGTACAAGCAATGATCACACGCACGGCACAGCGGACACACCAGGAACCGCGGTGTTGGCCGTCGAATGGCGCTAGCTGCGCAGCATTTGTGCACCGCCGCCGTCAGTGTCAGCCAGTTTGCCGTGGCACACGGAGCTCCATCGCAGTCTTTAACACTGGTAGCATGCCGCGACAGCGTGGACGTGAACCGTATGTGCAGCTGACGGACTTTGAGCGAGGGCGTATAGTGGGCATGCGGGACGCCGGGTGGACGTACCGCCGAATTGCTCAACTCGTGGGGCGTGAGGTCTCCACAGTACATCGATGTTGTCGCCAGTGGTCGGCGGAAGGTGCACGTGCCCGTCGACCTGGGACCGGACCGCAGCGACGCACGGATGCACGCCTAGACCGTAGGATCCTACGCAGTGCCGTAGGGGACCGCACCGCCACTTCCCAGCAAATTAGGGACACTGTTGCTCCTGGGGTATCGGCGAGGACCATTCGCAACCGTCTCCATGAAGCTGGGCTACGGTCCCGCACACCGTTAGGCCGTCTTCCGCTCACGCCCCAACATCGTGCAGCCCGCCTCCAGTGGTGTCGCGACAGGCGTGAATGGAGGGACGAATGGAGACGTGTCGTCTTCAGCGATGAGAGTCGCTTCTGCCTTGGTGCCAATGATGGTCGTATGCGTGTTTGGCGCCGTGCAGGTGAGCGCCACAATCAGGACTGCATACGGCCGAGGCACACAGGGCCAACACCCGGCATCATGGTGTGGGGAGCGATCTCCTACACTGGCCGTACACCACTGGTGATCGTCGAGGGGACACTGAATAGTGCACGGTACATCCAAACCGTCATCGAACCCATCGTTCTACCATTCCTAGACCGGCAAGGGAACTTGCTGTTCCAACAGGACAATGCACGGCCGCATGTATCCCGTGCCACCCAACGTGCTCTAGAAGGTGTAAGTCAACTACCCTGGCCAGCAAGATCTCCGGATCTGTCCCCCATTGAGCATGTTTGGGAGTGGATGAAGCGTCGTCTCACGCGGTCTGCACGTCCAGCACGAACGATGGTCCAACTGAGGCGCCAGGTGGAAATGGCATGGCAAGCCGTTCCACAGGACTACATCCAGCATCTCTACGATCGTCTCCATGGGAGAATAGCAGCCTGCATTGCTGCGAAAGGTGGATATACACTGTACTAGTGCCGACATTGTGCATGCTCGGTTGCCTGTGTCTATGTGCCTGTGGTTCTGTCAGTGTGATCATGTGATGTATCTGACCCCAGGAATGTGTCAATAAAGTTTCCCCTTCCTGGGACAATGAATTCACGGTGTTCTTATTTCAATTTCCAGGAGTGTATAAACAAATACGTAATCAGTGCCGTTTGTTGCATTGTAAAATGTTAATTACATCCGGAGATATTGTAAACTAAATTTGACGTTTGAGTACCACTCCTCTGCTGTTCGATCGTGTGTATCGGAGAGCACTGCAACATACATCGCGTTTCTACAGAATGATCTGCCAACGTTGCTCGAAAATGTCCCACTGGAAACGCGTCGACGTATGTGGTATCAGCATGATGGTGCACCTGCACATTCCGCAATTAACACAAGGCTGACCCTTGACAGGATGTTCGACGGGCGTTTCATAGGAAGTGGAGGACGCATAAATTGGCCAGCCCATTCTCATGATCTTACACCTCTGGATTTTTTTCTGTGGGGTACGTTAAAGGAGAATGTGTACCGTGATGTGCCTACAACCCCAGAGGATATGAAACAATGTATTGTGGCAGCCTGCGGCGACATTACACCAGATGTACTGCGGCGTATACGACATTCCTTACGCCAGAGATTGCAATTGTGTGCAGCAAATTATGGCCACCACATTGAACATCTATTGGCCTGACATGTCGGGACACACTCTATTTCACTCCGTAATTGAAAACGGAAACCACGTGTTTACGTGTACCTAACCCCTCATGGTGATGTACATGTGCGTCAGTGAAAAAGACCAATAAAAAGGTGTTAGCATGTGGACGTAATGTGCTGTTCCAGTCTCTTCTGTACCTAAGGTCCATCACCGTTCCTTTTGGATCCCTACGTAATTCGGTGCTCTCCGATACACACGATCGAACAGCGGAGGAGTGGTACTCAAGCGTCAACTTTAGGTTACAATATCTCCAGATGTAGTTAACATTTTACAATGCAACAAACGGCACTGATTACGTATTTGTTTATATGTTCAGATGTGCTAACAGAACTAACGGGGTTCTATTAAAAAAAAACGTAGGCTTGTGTTAAAAAACATACTTCCGTCATTTTTTTATGGTTTGTTTTAACCAATTACACTAGCCTCTCTTCTCACGTTCGGTCTGTGGAATCGGTTCGTCAGTATTTGATGTGGTTTACGAAATATATCCAGCGGTAACGTTAGGTGACTCACCCTGTATACTGACGCAGTATAAAGAATAGGAGGAACAAAGACGCAAAAAAGTCAGTGAAAGTCACACTAGGAGTTCGCCGTCGTCGTGGCAGATAATTTAAACCGATTTAGGTCTATAGGGCAGACACAAACATCTCACCCCTGCTAAATTTTTTGTTTATCTCCGTAGTGGCCTCAGGATGGACTTATGAGTCATCAGAAGCTGGCATGTACCATGACCAAGGTAGAGGTCTGGAACTCCAACAGTGGTATTAAGAAGCAGTCTTTCGGATCCAGAGGAGACGCATTTGAAGCGAAGTACCCTGCTGGCTTGAAGGTGTTCTCCAAACCGTACAGCGACCTCCGAGGACGGAGCAATGCGTTTCTCACATTCCAAATGTTTCTCAGTGGTGTCTCCACAAGTGGGATTAGACGTCACCTATGATGCTCTCGTGTAGAGTGTAGATTGTAGATCAGGCAGTTGTAGACGACATCTCACGTCATGCCATTTTTGGCAGTGGTCTTTCCTCGGTAAACCACTTAGGTAGTAACTAATTTTGGTGACCAGTGATGAAACTACTCTGATTCCTGCTATGAAATGAATAAGCCAGCTGATGTCTGATATGTTACGACACAGCTATTGGAAAAAGCTCATCAGATGGACAATGTACAGGATGGAACAGAAGTAGCGTAGAAGAAGTCACCCAGGAAATAACTGAGGTATGTTGCAAGTGCTACTCACAGATGAAAAGGTTGGCACAGGAAAGCAATCCGTGGTAGACTGGATCAAACCGGTCAGAAGACCGATTTCTCAAACACCAAAAACTAAAAATCATCTTAAACGACTGCATCTTTTATTTCAGGGGAATCTCACTAACTATAATTCTTAAATTTGTTGTAAATAATTGCAAGTACACCAAGTGCAGATAGGCTGTAGTGCAGTTTTTCTTTGCGATCGTGTCTGAAGTAAGTCTGAGCGTATAGTCCTGTTATCAGCTACTAGAATAACTATCAGATCTCTTAAAATTACGGGAAATGGGCTTCCACTCTGCACCTGGATCTTCTTTCATCCTGCAAGCGAGCAATATATCCTGTTTACAGCTCACGTGAACGTTTATACCCCGCTTTTATCGTTAGTAAATAAAGGACACATTTCACATTATTTAAATAAAAAATTTAGCAGTTGCACAAAAGGAAATTAATTTCATGACAACGAATCTTTCAGTCTGCAGCATAGAGTTTGGTGAAGCGATTTAGTCGATGCTAGAAAATGAACCTTTGACGTTAGCACATCAGCTCTTATACGCTCAGCCAACCATAAACGCGACTGGATCCACCTTCATCCACTTACAGCGTCAGAGTCCAAGTGGAGATTCTGCTGCGGGACTGGCCTTTCAGTCAGGTAACACAGCACGGCTCAAGCACTTTGGTTGATTCTGTACACCATCCAGGAAAATAAGCTGTAGCAGCAACTAGCAGATATTGATGGTTCCCATAGTAAGAACAATAATGTATGGTGCTGTTATACTAACCAAAATTGTTGTTTGGCTCATGAAGTTTTGACTGATAGTACAGGGTTGGGCAGAGGAGAAACATGATTTGCACGACTGAATAACTGAAACCTGGTTAATTTTTTTAAAACTCTGCGTTCAGTAACACTACTTTTAGTGCACTTTTTTTAATCTTCTTACCTTAACCAGGTACAGAAAATAATATCGTTTAGATGATGTCCTTCTTACCGGACGCAAATCTGCGTCCTCTCAAGATAGTGGCGCACGGCTCTCTCACATTTCATTCGCCACAGCTTCAGTTTCCTGATGAATGGAAATCTTGATGTCATCGACTGTGTGGGGCTTGTTCACGCACACACTTGATTTCAAGTATCACGACAAAATTAAGTCACAGATCGACTGGTCGTTTGAGGGTTGTGGCCAAGTAACATCGCCATTATCGTGAAATGATGTGTTCAGTTAAGTTGCAGACGGGCACAAGTAAAAGAAATAAAGCTTTCGACCTCAGCCTTCGTCAGGAAAATAGAAAAAGTGAAACACGCACAATTCACACTTGCTCACATGATCGCCAACTCCGTCATCTCAGGCTAGAACGCAATTTCGACCTAGCGCCCTGATGTCAGTAAATGTGGTTCTTCGCTCTTGAAAAAAGTGAAGTACACTATCCCTATCTCTGAGATACGACACCACGCTGTTGCTTTTGAGCTGTGGAGAGGTTTCGGGTATAGTTCACGTGGTTCCTCTGACGTCCTGTACCGCTAGTTATGTAATTAGTATAATCATCCACATGAAAACGGGCTTCATCACTCGTGAATAATGGTACATCTGTATCTACTGCAAGAATAGCGTCCATTATGCCTCAAAATTCTCTGTGCTGCACAAAATCCGTTTCACTTAGCTGTTCGACAATCATTATTTGGTACGGGTGAAATGTGAGACGATGAAGCGAATGTTGTGACGTAGACAGCTGTGCAGCCTATCGCCTGGTGGATCGTTTCGGACTTGTAAGAACTGCCGTACTCGCTCCGTATACGCTGAGGAGAAAGTCAAGGAGGTTTCTTTCTCATCACAAATCCAGTTCTTCTAAGGGCTACAACGCATCGGTGTATAGTGCTTCGACCTGGGACTTCATCGCCGGCCTCAGTGGCCGTGCGGTTCTAGGCGCTGCAGTCCGGAACCGCAGGACTGCTACGGTCGCAGGTTCGAATCCTGCCTCGGGCATGGAAGTGTGTGAGGTTCTTAGGTTAGTTAGGTTTAAGTAGTGCTAAGATCTAGGGGACTGATGACCTAAAATGTTACGTCCCATAGTGCTCAGAACCATTTGAATCATTTTTTGGGACTTCATCTGCACGTCCGACATTAGTTGACGGAAAAGACGCGGAATCGTGACAGCAGAGATATTGTTTCTAAAGAACTGTTCGACCGCGAACAAACGATGCTCTACACTCCAACACTCCATAGTGACTGACACCCCCTTGTCTTAGCTGTCTGTCAATGGTCGCTAAAGGTAAGTAACCTCACACGTCGTCGAGTACTAGCATTACGCTTCTAGGTGTAGCAATTTTAATGGCCAGTAGTGTATTATCGGCATTAGCTTCAGATGCCTACAAGATGCTTCCAATGTTCATTACCTGTGCAAATCCAACATCTTGACCTTTCCTAGTATATTATAATCAGCTCTCAATTTAGGCAGGAATGGGTTTCCGGCACCTCCCAGGGAATGTTTCTTGAATTCACTACAATATGTCGGCACTGGCGATTTAAAACTACATGCGTATTAAATCACAACGTAACTACAATTTTCCGTTCGAAGTTGTGATCGGTACGCATCGGTAGCCTTCGTGTCGACTTTCTTTTGTTTTCGACTGCCAGCGAACTCAGAGATCTAGTAGCATGGCGACGTTTCATGTTATATGAATCAAGGAGAAATAAAAAGCTTAAGGAATGTTTGAACATGAGCGTCTGTATAATGTGCTTTCACGAAATCCGCTCCTGATGGACTGCGCGCATTGCCCAGAACAACAACCATGCTCTCACATTTTTCCTCCACACCCACCAAATGAGACGAAGGTAATAGAAGAGGTTTATGTTCTTCATGCATTAGCACCATTTTGTGCTAATTTTAGACATATCAGTAAACAATCGCAGATTTTGAAGGATGTGATAAATAAGGTAAATAAATTCATCTACCACCCAGGAATTGTAACTTCGTAGTGACACCTCTTCTATTTCGAAGGTATAAGGAAATAAAATAAATGAAAAGAATGAATATGTAGAAAAAAAGACAACTATAAATGCCCCAAAGGTATAATGTAATGCCTTATTCCTATTTAATTTCTGATACTCCACTCCTTTTCTCTTTTGTCAGACATCAAGACACATGCCTGTGAGTGCATAAGCGTCTGTAGAATAAATTACTGGGGTAAGCAGTGGACCCTTACTCTATGACAGATTACAATGGTGTTTAGGCTGTACGCAAATTGGTGTTAATGTAGAATCAGTGTCAATGAAATACACGGATTTACACAGGTTTTAATGTGTCAATGTTAGGACAGTTGTTAAAATAACGCATTTCGTCCTGAGTAATCAAAATAACTCCAAACACAACAATATCAAATTTCTTAACAGAAGTTTCTTTACAAAATTATTCTTACTACTATGTCGTGAAGTTGGCCAATATTACGACAAACCATCCGAATCTGCTTCTAAGTTCGGTACTATTTAGGATAATAGCATGTCTACAGCGGATGGTTAGTTTTTGTGTCAAACTGAGAGAAAGATTACTCAAGGTTGCTCGAGTGCACAGTGGACAGAAACTGGTGAACAAACACGTTGACACCTCTGTTCCCAGTATTGACCTTTGTGGTGATGAGCAGTCAGATGCATGTCTGCTCTCATCCTCAGTAATTCCTATAAAAGCTACTCAAAACCTTTGATGATTTCATCGGCAGAATCTCTCTTGTGCTTCTCGTTAGGCGAGAAAACATGCACTTATCTCTAGTCTTGAAATATGGTGATATGCACACGCATGGCTGAAGCAGTGTGCATATTATAATGCCCTCTCAGTTCTCACAAGAACAATTAACTAGGTGGCTGGTTCGTTTGTCCGCTGTTGGGGCTCAACGATACTACAGCTAACTCTGAATGGCAGCCGCAGTGAATGCAGTGTTCACACAAAATTCCTCCACTTCATCGTACAGATGTGCCCCACTATGCACTTGATGCCAATTCAGAGGAGAGCCCCCGAAATTTTTGGTCTTGTCTCTCTAGTAGAAGAACTGTCCCCCACCTGTGTCCTGTGTCCTTTCATGCTCCACGTCATGGCTTTTTCTGACCACTGCGTCAAAATTTCGGCACTTTACTCCTTCCTAGATCGTGTCAGCCAACTGGACATTTTGTGCCCACTCCAGACGCCTAAATGATACATGCGTACATCATGAGCGTACCACGCTCAGCTCACGTAATTGACTGCATCGCTAGTTTGTTCATATCCATCTGGAAGTTCCCCAATGCAGTTTTCAAAAGCTTCTTTCCGCAACACTGTGGTGGCCCATTACTTGCCCTCCTGGATGAGTCACCTGGCCCGTTCATTGTCTTCCACTGTAGGTAGATTTTAAGAACTTACCATTGTGCTCGGTCCATGACGCACCCAGGACGTCGCCCCTCGCATTAGATTCCCAAACAAACCGTCCCCTCAAGAAACCTGTTTCACCTCTTGCTCATTGACACGTACGATATAGATTCGATGTGTTAATACTGTCGATTGAGTGTCATCCCTCTGCATTGCATACTATTCATTTTTATACGCAGATCTGCTCATTTTCACTGAAGTATGTCATGTGACATTCACCTTTCCGTAACGGTGTATAAAAACTCTCATTCAAGGTGCTGAATTAAGCTTCATTTAATCTCCCACCTTACAGATTCTACAATCAAAAATACATAAGAAATGATATACGACACACGAGCTGCTAAATTATTGTTGTCCAGTGCTATACATGTAAGGTGAGTGCAAGGTATTGCTAGTTAATGAATTCTGTAATAACTTTTGTAGCACATTTCCGGAGTTCTCCAAATGAGCATCACAGCGTCGGATCCTCATTCCCTTGCTACAGTTGCACGAGGTGACACAGTGATGAAACACTGAAGTCGTATTCCAGGATGGCAGTTTGAATATGCAACTGGTCAAATTCTACTGTTCCTTCACTCTTTTCACCAAGCACTGGAAGTACACAGTCAATGATTCAAGGAGTTAAAAGAGACGTCCATACAGAACATTTTAGACTTTGTGGCGACAATGTACCACATTGACACCTTTTTCACACTGCACTATATGATCTCAGAACAATTTCCACTTCAAGAGTAGCAGCTGAAAGATAGCAGTAGTCTCATCTAACTGCCAGTAAGGGCAGTGGCCAAAATGAAAGACCGACGGGCTGAACATTTTGGAAATTGTCGACCTTTGAGACTGTCCTATCAACATCATTTCATCAATGAAACAGTACTGAATTTGCGTTTGCGAAGAGTCGAGTTTAATAGGTCTGGTTGCTTGTTGTTCACATCAATGGGTGAACCATCTACAGAGGACATGAAATGTCATCCAGCCAATGATTTGGTATGGATTGCCACTAAATGTGTATTTAAAAGTTGGATATGTACAGGTGTGACAGCTAATCGGATTGGGTTCATAGATCCCTGATATTTCTTGGTTGTCTGCTCTACGTCTTTAAGAAAAGAGTGTGCCAAATTTACCAACTTCTTTTACACTAATCTTCAACTTACTCTTGCCCAATTCAAGTGAGGTAAAACAAATGTACGTAAATACAAATAATGGGACTTTAATGCCATCCGCAACTAGTAATGTGTAGAACTCAGCGAATGTTAATGCCAAGCTGTTAAAAACACTGCAGATTTTTTCATCCTCTTTGACAAGGTCGTTGACAGAGGGAGGGCTGTAATTTTCCAACCACTACTGCTGGTGATTTGTATTCATATTTGAAGCAAGGTTAGGTACGAGGCGGAAACCAAGGCTATTTTTATTATTAGTCAAATGCGCTACAGGGACTATTCATTTAATTTACTCAAAGGGAAAGGCAATATTCCATGTGTGTATCTAAGTGATGGGTCGTTTCTCCCCAGTTGAGAAGTGTAAAAGTTTATTAACAGCTGAAAACGAGTGCCATACAGCTTGCTATGTACCGAATTTATTAATGTGTAAGACACTTGGAGAGTATTCTGAATTTAACTTGAAAAATCTGCATGCTACTGCTTGTTGATGTGCTCGAAAACATCTGACGCGTACGTCCTAAAGTATGTGATCTGGACCTAACTTAAAAAAATTACGTCATCTGACTTGGTGTGGACTCAGCTACTGAAAATTTGTAGAACATAATTGCAGCTTATTACCGATACTGGACAACTAAAGTTTACTTGGAGAGGCATTAGATACGGTATCGTAAACTGATCGTGCAGATGTGCTATTGCAAGCAATAGGTTTATTGCTGGTTATGATGACAATACGGACGATTCTTACGTTATATATATGCCTGTGATAAATTTTACACAGGGCAATGTTACTGTCTCATCCTGTATCTAGTTTTGTATGGATTTCCGCAAAGTGTAAGGAAACCTTTAACGTTCAATGTGTACCAGTTACATTTTAGAAATGGATCTCCAACATTCTGATAGTATTCACGATTTTCGTTCATATTTTCTCTTTTATCTTGAATAAATCGGATCACCATCCGATGGTAACAAAGCAAAGAATTTAATGTCGACTTTATATGACACTAAAAACTGTTATTCACCAAATAATCTCAAATTTTGCATCATTATAAAAGAATCATAGAATTTTTTCATTTAGACAAGTTCACAGGATGATGCCACACAGCTATACTTTGCGGAGAGAGACGTGAATCCAAGCAATGGTTTTGACAAAAGATTTTCAAAATCAGGAATAATAGTGTTTTGCAAAACCATGCTGCAAGTATGAAAGATGAGAGAAATAATGCTGGTGACATCCGGAAAATAGATTTTCAACAGCTAAATGGGCTACAAAAACTAATTTTCAGAAGATTGTTATCTTTAATGAAAGTTTAGTTTTAATTGAATTAAATAAGCTCCTTGTACCGTTTGATAAACCCACGAGAGCAGGAATGGAGATATTGCCTATTTCGAAGACCCTTGTTGCAGACTTTTGTTATGGATATATACTAAACAAGTTTCCAGTAAAGCATCTAAAACCGTGTGCAGAGATGCTGATGGCTTTATTTATCACAATCGCCAAATTTGTTGAGTAAAATGGGTTAGGTTGAGACCCAGTCATAATGAAGAATATTCAGGGCGTAATACAGTGCTCTTTTAATCTATTGAACATTCTGATTATCGACACAGTGTGTTGAAATCAGAAATAATAATAGCTGATCAGTATGTAACTCAATGAAAATACCATGGAGTTTCCACTGTTGAATAGAACAAGCTAGTTTTATCAGCAACAGATGAAAACCTATAATTCTTTCAGATAATGTGAATCCCCTAGACTGGAATTCCTACCGCTTGAAAACTATGATGATGGATTTGACACACATGTGTAAAAATATAAATATTATTATATTTGATCTGTAACTAATATTATTCATGCGTAAAAATGTCACTGATGGGAATACTTCGCCGTTAGGTCACTACTGCCTGAAAGGTGTAAAAACTATACATGTAATTTGAAACTGATAGTAATGTATTTGTGAAAAATGTAATCAATATGAATACCTGGGGTTGGAGTCCATGCTGCCTGAAAATATAAATACATTAAATTTGCTGCATCATTCAGTTTGGTATATTTACAAAACGTAAAATCATTTTACAATTTAAACTCTGAATATACTTAACAAGGGCTACAGTATATGTAATGGGCTAAGATAAATGGCGTGTATAACTTTCAATGATTGGAATATGAGTTAGAATTATTACTACAACTGCGTTTAGCAACTGGTTAGGCATGCATTGTGTATCAGCATAAAAAAATAAATGGCTACTTCAAGTTCTACTAAACTTGATAAACCTTATGCTCTCATCCTTACAAATACTATTGATTATTTTAAACCATGGACAGTTAACCAGGTGAGCATCTAACTTTTTCTTTGAAGTGTAACCTTTTATAACAATATTTTGGTCCTGTTAGGTTTTTCCTCTCATTCCCCTCTGTCATATGTTATATTATTCACGTCTCATTGTAGCAATAATTTTAGGAATAGAGACGAAATTTGCCCCAAAGCATATTTAGTGAAGTATAAAATCAAGAGGGAGGGAGACAGAGTGTTGTTGAAACAGCAAAGTATTTGTAATAAACTTTTTCTTTAGTAGAGAGTAATATCGAGAGTGGTCAAATTACTGAAGATACAGGTGACAGGAAGAAATTTATTGATGAGACATAACTTCATAGCTTCAGGTGCTTATGTATGGAAGCACTGTAAATTACATGAAACCTATAATTCTTTTGTTTCTGTTGGTCATGCTGCAGTATAACGATGAGGCAGAATTTTAGATGTTCACAAGTTTTGGTAAATAATGCAGATATGGAAATACAGTAAGTATATCTTTTACATAATTTTATGTTGCACAAGGGCACATGTGAGAAGACAGATATATTATTTGACAAACATTTCTTTTAGTGGTGCACAAAACAGGGAGAGGCGAAATTTACAGATCAGCCAGAATTTTGGGTCCTTTTGTAGTACTAATATTGGAAATATGGTAATATTTATTGCTGTTTTTGTTACAGAGAATACTTCTGAACATGGCACTAAATTTAGGTTTTCCATGCGTGTATGTGCAAATATCAGTGTTGATGTGTGCATGTGCATGTGCGGTAATTATTTTTTCTATGAATGGCATCAGTTTATGCAGTTCAGGTGAAGCTTGCATGTTATTGCAACTTTTTTCCCACATGTCAGATGATTGTGACTTTATATGGCACAAACATGTTGGGTTTTTTTTATAAATATTGCAGATTAATTTGATAAATATGAACATGAGCGCATTTTGGATAGTAGCATCAGAGGGGTTTACAAAGCACAATTGGGCTATCTCTGCCTTCCTTTATGTTTTTCTAAAATTTCAACTACTGCCATCTTGCGTTGTTTTTAAATTTTTCTTCACACCACCTTTGATTTTCATATTTCACTTGAGCATCTCTTGCATTTCTAAATTACTCACCACTGCCATCTTCGATTTTTAAAGTTCCCAACACCGCTGTCTTTGATTTGTCTAGAGTTGCAGCATTGACAAGCACCAGTTCAAGTGTGCTCCAGGACCTCCATAGTCATACTACTCAAGCTGATGGAAAACTTTAATATTAGTATTAACTTTCCATTAATCATTTTGAGAAGAAGACATGATTCATTTAGTCCATCCTTTCTTTGTGTTCGAAATAGCAAAACGAAAATATTTGTAACAAAAGTTTTCTAAGTGAAAGTTACAGTGGATTAGAAAAGCTTGCCATGTGGATGATATTCACACCCATATTGTACATTCAATTCCGTCACGAACAGCAGCTATAGGCAACTATAATAACTGTAGGGTATTATCATTGTATGTATAGTGGGAATAATTATGTATTACAGTTTGTAACATGAAACTCTCATTATTTTTAACTGATTGTTTTGTCGTCGCAGTGCGTCAAAGCTAGGATATCATTATACACTTCCTTTCATTATTTGCAATATCCGTAAATATTTTGATTTATAATGGGTGGTAATTAACGATATGGACAGAAAATTCCAAACACTTTATTCTTGAGAATAATTTTTCGATGATTGTTCACACTATAAGCTAACAGCACCTTGTCATTCGAGAAAGCGAAGCAATACATGTACTTTAGGTCATCATTTTCGTTTACTATGGAGTCCACTCCACTCCACCCTATGATCCATGGACCTTGGAGTCAGTGGTGTGTCTTGTCGGTCTCAGTGACAAAGGTAGCAGTACCACAGGTCCAACCACAGCGGGAGATACCTGTTGAGAGGCCAGACAAACGTGTGGTTCCTGAAGAGGGGCAGCAGCCTCTTAATAGAGCAGCCTCTTAATAGTTGCAGGGGCAACGTTCTGTATGATTGACTGATCTGGCCTTGTAACATCAATGAAAAACGCTCTGGCCGTGCTGGATCTGCGAACAACTGAAAGCAAGCGTATTTTTTTTCCAACGGGATGCTGCGCTACTGTATGGTTGAATGATGATGGTGTCTTCTTGACTAAATTATTCTGGAGGCAAAGTAGTCCCCCATTCGTATCTCTAGCCGATGACAACTCAGGAGGATGTCTTCATTAGGAGAAGCAAAACTGGCTTTCTATGGATTAGATTGTAGAATATTAGATTCATTAATCAGGCAGATGTAGCGGAAGTTAGCTAGGCTCGGTGACTGGAGGAACAGGACTTCTGGTGAGATAAATGCAGGGTCATATATACCAAGTCAAATAGGGGTAATTCAGGAGTGCGTTTAATAATGAATAAGAAAAAAGGAAAGTGAGTACGCCACTATGAACAGCATAGTGAATGTGTTATCGTATTATCGTAGCCCTGATACACACGAAGCTCACACTTACCACAGCAGTACAAGTCTATATGGCAACTAGCTCCGCAGGTGATGAATATAATGAAGAAATGTATGACAGCATAAAATACATCGTGTAGGTAGCTAAGAGAAACGAAAATTTAATTGCGATGGGGGATTGGAGTTCGATAGTAGCAAAAGGAAGAAGAGCAAAAAAAAAGAAAAAAGAAAAATGAATGTGGACTGGACGAAAACGACGGAAGAGGAAGTCTCGTGGTAAAATTCTGTACGCAGCATTACTTAACTATCGCTATCACATAATTTAAAAGCCATGAGAGAAGGCTGTATACGTGGAAGTGTTCTGGAGACACCAAAAGGTTTCAGGTTGATTATATAATGGTAAGACAGGGATTCCGGATTCATACTTAAACTGCAGGACATTGTCTGTGTAAGATGTGGACTCAGGCAACAAGTTATTGGTATGAGCTGTAGATTAACACTGGAGAAATTGCAAAAATGTAAGAAATTAGGGAGGTGGGACCTGAATAAACTGAAAGAACCAGAGGTTGTTGAGTGTTTAAAAGGGTGCATTAGGCAATGGTTGACTAGAACAGGTGAAAGAAACACATTAGAGGAAGAATGTGAATCAAACAGGTAAATTACAAGGCCTACTAGAAATCCTTGCATAATAGAGGAGGTGCTGAATTTATTAATGGAAGGAGAGAATACAAAAATGCAATAAATGAACCAGGTGAAACGGAATACAAACAATTAAAACTGAGACTGACAGGAAGTGCAAAACGGTTAAGTAGGAATGACTAGAGGTCAATTTATGGATTTAGGAGCGTGTTTCGCTTGGGGAAAGATAGATACCGCCTACGGAATTAAAGAGGCCTTCGGAAAAAAAGAGAAGTTGCTGTATGAGTATCAACAGGTCAGAATTAAAGCAAGTGATGCCGAGAGAAATAGATTAGGAAACGAAACAAAGTAGTAGATGAGTTTTGCTTCTTCGGCAATAACTGATGATGACAGAAGTAGAGAGAATATATAACTGAGAGTAGCAGTGGTAAGAAAAGCGTTTCAGAAGAAGAGAAATTTGTTTCCATCGAATATAGATTTAAGTGTTACAAAACCTTTTCTAAAAGTAATCTGATTCAGAAGGATGAAGGCTGTAGAATTTACTCGGAGATAAAGAGGTTTGGACAGAGTAGCAGGAGAGCTGCATCAAACCAGTCTCCAGAGTGAAGACCTCAACAAAATCAGCAATTGAGGGATAGCGGTGCAAGTTAAATGCAACAAAAATACTTCGTGTTTAGTTCATTCGTACTGCAGCATCCAATGATAGGGAAAGGCAGGAATACTTTCTAGTTGAAGATGTAAAAGTAGAGCAACCCATAAACTTTGCTAAATGTTCGTTCTGTAGTAACCGAATGCAATCCATACAAGAAGTAAGTTGCACATTTAAGCTGTCTGATTACGACAAAGCTCAGATAAATCTTAAATCTGGGGCTTATTTTAGCGCCGATCACTTTTTGAGGAATAATATTTATAATATAAAATAGACCATTTCAGTTATCATGACATAAGCAAATGTACAGGAAATTTATTTACCTGTTTTTACAGTTAATTGTTTGCTAACAGCAAACGGGAGTGTATCAGATTCAAATTAATTTGTGTACATGTTTGATATTATGCGCGGTGATAATTACACAGAGAGAAAATGGCTATCATATAACGTTTCCCGAATTTATTGGGCGCCATGAGTAATTACGTTGTTTCAAGACTGTCAGTTGAAACCACATGCTAATGATGCTGAGCCTTTATATTGGCTCTAATGACGTTGTGGTACAGACACTCGGTGGTTAGTCAAACTGCAGTTTATTGCGGTGTACGAGTACTTATTGTAAACGGAAGAGCGGTTGAATAGTTCCTGTAACAAAGTGAGCTGGAATTTTCAGTGCAAGTATGTGGATAAATGCAAATTGGGCTTCTGTAGTGCTACACTTATCTATGAACAATACATAATAATTTGGCAGACGCTTCTCCTCTCTTCTCTGAAACAATATACGTAATACCACTTATTTATGACAAACATTCAAAAGCTAACTTCAGTCTCATGTAGCCTACAGTACTTCTCCCAATTATGCTTTCTTTTGATATCCTTTCTCTGTAAGTCATGTCACCTTCTTTTCCCTTATATCTACTAACTGTGTATTGTCTTCTGATATCCTT
This sequence comes from Schistocerca cancellata, assembly GCF_023864275.1. Taxonomy (NCBI): domain Eukaryota; kingdom Metazoa; phylum Arthropoda; class Insecta; order Orthoptera; family Acrididae; genus Schistocerca; species Schistocerca cancellata. The sequence continues at coordinate 230,607,932 of NC_064634.1, forward strand.
TCTCTGTAAGTCAGGTCACCTTCTTTTCCCTTATATCTACTAACCGTGTATTGTCCAATTCCCCATTCCTTCCATCTTATGCCCATTTTCCTCATGCACACGGCAGCTAATGCTCATAATTAAAATCTGCCTTCCTCTAATTTCTAGTTATTGTTATATTTATCACGTAAGAACATCAAAATATATCATTGTAAATATTAATTTCCAAATGTAATATAACATGCTTATCTTAATATATGTAATGTAAAATGTATGTAGAAAGCTAGGTTGGATGTAACACAGGATTTGATAGTCCTAACCTTGCCAGGCGAAATAAATTAACACACAAAAATGGTATCACGGATGATGGCTTCTAATGAAATAGTATAATGTAGCTTAACATGAAGCTGTTCTTTTACTAATTTAAAATTTCATTAGAGAATTGTACAGCGCATTTACAAGTAGTGAACTACTAAGCGAACAAGTAATCAGTACAAAATGGACGCAACCAAGCTAGGTAGATCTTCAGCCACAGAAACTGAATGAATTACTTACTGCAGTGAAAAGTAAGTCTGCCGATAAAGAAAAATTCTAGGACAGAAAGCTGTGTGTTTGTAAATATACGCACTTTTCAAGTATTTATTAATTAAAATTGTAGATTTTGCACTATAAAATTAGAAATGTCACCGATTTTATGTATCCTATTTCCACAAAATACCAAGATGGCGTCAAATAGGTTTACAGTTATATTATCCTGTTCTATGCAACTATGAATTGACATGCAAACGAGACGAGGAGAGCTAAACACATTCAATGGGCTTTTCAAGTCAATGGATATAATCACAGCAAAATAAAAATGTGAAAGTTTCAAATATTCGTATTAATGAGTTAATTAATTACGGCGATATATCTGAATATGGACTTGGCATCTCCGATTCAAATGACAGTGTTTAATGTGCTTAGAGGCTATTACTATATTGTATAAAGTAACGGTAAGTCTTAGCTGCACTTCTGGGTTGTGGCACATCTCATTTAACCATGCTGTGTCTTTAGAATAGCTTTGTGTTAGTCGATTTGCAAGAATTCCACAGTTAACTCGAGTCAAATGGAGGGTTTTCTACATGCCAATAAACTAATACGTTGAAAGAGTATTGGTTTAATTTGTCAGAAAACGTGTGTGCGTTATTATTTCATACATAGAAATGAGGGTGCGTGGGAGATTTCGTGTAAATTCGTAATACAACGTGATCGGAAACTACCGCTACAGACTTTTAAGATTTGTAGAGGGGAATGAGTAGAAAATATTCTGAACTGCAACCGTTGTCCGGAAACTTGTCCTTTCCGTGCTACAGCTATTCGGAAACATGTTGGTAAAGGGGCCACTTTTACAGTAATTGATTAAGAGTGACCCAGTAAATTGCTTGCTACACAGTTCCACTCATTAATAGCGAAAGAAATTTCTCGTGTACTCGTTGACGGATTCTCTTCAATGTGATGCAAAATGGCCTCTTCCAGTTAGCGGGCGCGGCGTCTCCTAGGAGCACCACAGTCCCGTCTGCTGATGATTTCTCGAAGCCGTTGCGTATTTGAAGTGGAAGGGGTATGCGGTGGAGTCGGAAGTTGTAGTGAACGATCCTGACAAAGGCGATAAGCAGCTCTTCCATTAACGTGAACTTCGACATAAATGAAGGTCATGCAAACGTATACTTGCGTACACTGACATACATATGAATATGGCTCGGACTATGTTAGAGAGGTGGAAAAGACGTCAAATGACATCACCCTGTTAACAAGAAATAAGAATCTAATAATAAGTAAATCATCAGATAAATACTTCCTGGCAGATTAAAACTGTGTGCCCGACCGAGACTCGAACTCGGGACCTTTGCCTTTCGCGGGCAAGTGCTCTACCAACTAAGCTACCGAAGCACGACTCACGCCCGGTACTCACAGCTTTACTTCTGCCAGTATGCGTCTCCTACCTTCCAAACTTTACAGAAGCTCTCCTGCGAACGTTGCAGAACTAGCACCCTTGAAAGAAAGGATATTGTCCAAGCAGCCGATCCGGAGGAACCACACCCTCCCCCTCCCCCACCACAATCACTGTAATCTGTTACATACCTACACGGAAACGGTACGTTCCGGGACATTGCTGCATGTTCAAAATGTTATGTACACACTCCCTTCTATAAGTCCTAGAAGATTGTAGCGGTAATTTCCGAATGCCCTGTATATACCCGGTGTGTATTAAAGAAACCTAACGAAAACAAGAATGAAAAGGTGTTAAGTTTCCGCGCAGACATATACCGTTTACATCAGATGTTAAAGTGATTATTTCTACATTATCTGAACCAGATCCAAAAAACACCGCTTGATGACATTAGTGGTGATTATGCTGCTGTTATCAGCTTCAGGTAGTTATTGAAAACTTAACATTAAATTTCCCACAGGCTCTGCCAGACATACTGACCTACTTAAGTTATTTTTCTTGTATACAGATATCTTTATTTTTGGACGCAGCATTATTCAAAACTAGAACAGTAGTAATACTTCAAGAATATGATATTAATGAAGGTAACAGAAACAGTCTACCTAACTCTATAAATAAATTGATAGTAAAAAACATATGTAGTCTTCGCTGTGAATGAACAGAATAATACCATACGTTATTCATTAATATCTTTTGTTTATGTAATTGCTCCATACAAGTAGAACTTTGGGTGACATTCAGCATCCTGCCACAAGAAATAATAGGCCGAAAACATATACTTCCTCACTTGAAACTGGCACATACAAAATTAATAAGTCTGATACGTACATATTGAAGATCAAAACACTTTCCAACAATCCACTGCAGACAAAAATAACTTCCATTATCACGATTAAAGCTCCTTATTTTTTGATGGATGATCGTCACTTCACCCTGTATTGGTGTTCTCGTGCCAGGATGGAGAGTTGCAATGAAAACTCAGTAGATTTTCACGGATAATGTCGCATGCAGTATTTAACATCCATGCGCAGGGAAGCTGTTCGTCTGCTCGATAATAATGACCATAGGTACTTCACATGCCCATTAAGAATGTTCAAAAATTGTCTATGTACTGAGGAGTGATAATGTTTGACTGTTTAGCATTAAAAGTGAAATTAAGCCAAATATCACGATTCATTAGTATTAACTCAGCTATGTAGTGATAGAGACAGCTCAGTTGGAGGCGTATGAGTTAGGCCTACCGCAACATTCAGCTGCCGTTTCCACACTACCGGTGTTGTAAGCAGTGATGATCTGAAAGTTTCAAATTTATTCTGCCAACTCCCGGACACGTTCTAGAATCCTACAGTTATTCGACTGGAGCCTTCCAGTTTTATTAGATTATGAAGCGACTCATACAAAATTTGGCGTCTGCTTCGCTGTCATCCACTATCGATAGTAATATCTCAAATTTCAACCAATAATCGTTATTGAACTGAATAAGTATCATCGGAATAGTGTGGACGTTCGAAATTTTCTTGTTCGAAACTTAAGGTGTAGAAGCACTAACTCGAACAGGACACACACGATGAAGCTGCCTTACGCTCTAGATGCATTTGTTAAATTCCAATGATATATGTTTCAGGCAATACCGATAAATCGTAGTTGTTTTGCTGGACAGTTGCGAGCCAAGAAGAGGTCAATCCAAAAACAGTGCAAGCAACAGAAAAGGGCTCCGAGCTTTTACTGGAATATCAGCTGGATATGAAGAAGGTAAGCACCACGTAATTTTCCTCAAAGTTAAGAATCATTAACGTTTTGACAGCTGGATTTGTTGTCGTCAGGGGAAATTAAATGTTCTTAGATCTGATAAAGTAACTCTGTATATTACAACTTATATCGACAGTTTCCTTGACGGTTTTGTAGATCGGTGTCTTTACTAAGCTGAATCTACGTTTGGCAAAGACGAAAATCTTGTACCCTGACACTAAACAACAAATTACTGACGAAACGTGAACTTTTAGTGTTTTGGCAAGTTTATACCTTGCCACTCTAAGCAGATGTCATTGTACAATAGTTACGTATCTGCGATATACGATATTTTTTTTTAATCGTTTTCCTGCGCCGAAAGAGAATTTGGGAGTTTATGTGAAGCATCTCGTTGCTCTAGACTACTTTAGATGCATTACTTTGTACCCAGAAGGCTTGGGTTGGTCGTATGTTGTACGGGAAAAGACAAATTGCTTTCCTAGTGACAATTAGGACGAAGACAGGAACAGAGGAAGAAATGGAGTGGGGTTTCACGTTAAAGGCAGTTATCACAGGCATATCTCAAAGCTTATGCCAAATTTGCTGACCAACCTAATTGTATCAACGAATGAAAGGAAATTAATCCAGGCGGCCGTGGTGGCCGAGCGGTTCTAGGCGCTTCAGTCCGGAGCCGCGCTGCTGCTACGGTCGCAGGTTCGAATCCTGCCTTGGACTTGGTTGTGTGTGATGTCCTTAGGTTAGTTAGGTTTAATTAGTTCTAAGTCTAGGGGGCTGATGACCTCAGATGTTTAGGTCCCATGGTGCTTAGAGCCAAAACTAATCGAAATTAGAGTAACAAAATTTCGTGCATTATTCAAGACGCCTATGTATCCTGTCTATCAGATCGACAACTGTACAGTTTTGGAAGATTGGAAAAGAGAAAACTTGCGATAGAGGTAACCACAGTCTGATCACGTAGTTGAGGCCTTCCATAAATCACCTATCTCAGTGGTTTTTGCCATATGGTAGTTAACTATAGAGCTATTGCATCAACATACCTAACTGATATACAGTCTGGACCAGACGATTTAGTTTTATAAAGTGATTTAACTTGCTTCACTACTCCGAGGATATCAACTCCTAAGTTACTCATGTTGGTAGCTATTCTAGATTCGAAGTCTGGAATATTTACTTCCTCGTCTTTGGTGGAGGAATTTCGGAAGCTGTGTTCAGTAACTCTACTTTGGGAGCATTGCCGTCGGTAGGATTTCCATTGTTATCGTGCAGAGAAGGTATGGATTATATCTATCAGTTCTTCAATTGATTGATTGTAGGAGACATTAACAAAGACAAGAAAATAAGGAAAAAACTTATTACAACGGCGCTTTTATTATGCAGAGTAAGAGTTTCATATATTCCTGGAGAATATGACAGTAAGCGATTGTACATACGTAATTCCCTCAAGAGAGAGAGAGAGAGAGAGAGAGAGAGAGAGAGAGAGAGAGGAGAGGGGGAGAGAGAACGACTGGTTCCTATAGAGCTATCTCGTTCTTATGTCTGCGTGAGAAATAAAACCTAACAGAAAATTCGAAAATCTCTCTCGTACGTGCACATAACAACTGAGCGGACACTTTTATGAGGCAATCTTAAGTAGGTATTGATCAGATATATGGCTTCGTAAGGTACCGCCAGAGGACGAGCCTGAACAGTTTACATTTGGATTCATTACATGTATTACTATATTGATACTCAGCAAATCGCACTTAAGTCCCTGGCTGAGGGTTCATCGACCACTTTCACAATGATTCTCCATTATTCCAATCTCGAACAGCACGCGGATAAAACCAACACTTACATCTCTGATTTTCCTTATTTTATTTTGATGATCGTTTCTCCCTATGTAGGTCGGTGTCAACAAAATATTTTAGCTTTCGGAGGAGAACGTTGGTGATTGAAATTTCGCAAAAATTCCGCCGCGACGAGAAAGCCTTTGTTTCGATAATGTCCACCAAAACCATTGTATCTTCACAGTGACACTCTCTCCCCTATTGCGCGATAATACAAAACTTGCTGCTCTTCTTAGAACTTTCTCGATGTACTATGTTAATTCTATCGGGTAAGAATCCCAGACCGCGCAGCAGTACTCCAAAAGAGGACGGTCAATCCTAGGGTAGACAGTCTCTTGACTGGATGAGTTACGTTTCTAAGTGTTCTGCCAACAAAACGCAGTCTTAGGTTTGCCTTCACCACAACATTTTCTGTGTTTTATTTCCAATTTAAGCTGTTCGTAATTGTAATTCCTAGGTATTTAGTAGAATTTACGGCCTATGAATTTGGATGATTTATTGTGTAACCGAAGTTTAGCGGATTCCTTTTAGCATTCATGCGGGTGACCTTACACTTTTTGTTATTTAAGGTGACTTGGCAATTTTCGCGCTTTACAGATATCTTTTCCAAATCGCTTTGCAATATGGTTTGATCTTTTGCAGTCTTTACAAGACGATAAACGACAGCGTCATCTGCAAACAACCTAAGACGACTGCTCAGATTGTCCCCTGCATCGTTTATGTAGATAAGGAACAGCAGAGGGACTATAACACTACGTTGGGGAACATCAGAAATCATTTCTGTTGTACTCGATGACTTCCGTCATGTTCCAGCACGATATATATTCCAAAATCCTGCTGCATATCGACGTTAATTATATGGGACTGTAATTTAGCGGATTACCCCTACAACCATTCTTGAATATTGGTCTGACCCGTGCAAGTTTCCAGTCTTTGGGTACAAACCTTTCGTCGAGCGAGCGGTTGTGTATGATTATTAGTATGGAGCTACTGCATCAACATACTCTGAAAGGAACGTAATTAGTATACAGTCTGGACCGGAAGACTTGCTTTTATTAAGTGATTTAAGTTGCTTCACTATTCCGAGGATATCTGCTTCTAAGTTACTCACGTTCGCAGCTGCTGTTGATTCGAATTCTGGAATGTTTACTTCGTCTTCTTGGTGAACCTATTTCGGAAGGCTAGTTTAATAATTCTGTTTTGGGGCACTGTCGTAGATAGCATTTCATTGATTGTATTTCCATTGCTATCTCGCAGAGAAGGCATTGATCTTTCTTCTGTAGGTTGGAAGAACTTAAAGCTCCGAATCTGAGCAATATTGTCTCTGTCCCGGCCGTAAGAGGGGCGCAGTGGTTAGCACACTGGACTCGCATTCGGGAGGACGACGGTTCAATCCCGTCTCCGGCCATCCTGATTTAGGTTTTCCGTGATTTCCCTAAATCGTTTCAGGCCGAGTTCCTTCCCAATCCTTTCCCAACCCGAGCTTGCGCTCCGTCTCTAATGACCTCGTTGTCGACGGGACGTTAAACACTAACCACCACCACCACCACCGTAAGAGGGGCATGGAAAGCTACAGCTAAGCCTTTGAAACTGCGCTTATGAGCGCACACGGTGTCAATCTGTAACCGACTCAAGTTCTTATTCATTTCTCTCTATTCCCTTTTCATGAATGTGGTCCCACGGCATAGAGGCACTACCTCAGAAGCCGCACACGAGGGCACGTATTGTAAAAATTCAAGGCGCGCTATGGTCGCTAACCACTAGAACACCCTCACTCAGTTCAGTGCAATCGAATGGGTTTCTAATATCTCTAACTGTGGGCTTCATGCAACAACATTCTGTGAGTCTATAACTACTCTTATTGACGTACCTTTGTAGTCTTCCCAACTATCCTTAATTCAGTTAGTTGCTTTATCATAATCTCGACGATTAAACGAGGAAATGGTATAATTGCACTAGCAAGTACGGTAAGTTAATGCTGGTCAAGCCTGGACACCTTAGTCTTCTACCTACTTTACCCGATAATAGCAGACAGCAATGGGAGACGTCTATTACACGTAAAAGAAAGCTTTCTTTGTTTCTTGATAAGTGGTGTTCTCTCACTTGCTAGCTTTTTATTGTCTTTCCATAATATAAAGCGGGCGTGCGATGGAGGAAGGACAGCTGTTTTACAATTTATCTGTCATAAAAGTCAATTAAACCTGTCCTGCAATATTCTGTTAAAACAAATTGATCTTATCTTTCAAAAGATTTCCATTTAAGTTTTCTGTAGCAGTCTGTTATTTACTAATATGTTATTTTCAGTATCTTCCATTCTGCTGAGAGCCCACTGTGCAGTTTCCAACAAGCGGAGCATCATGTCAGTGTTATCGGTTCTTCATCGTATTGCGCTCGCGTAGGGTTGAGAGAGCAATGACTATCTGCTTCCACCTTTTTTCTCCTTTTTAGCATATACACTCCTGGAAATGGAAAAAATAACACATTGACACCTGTGTGTCAGACGCACCATACTTGCTCCGGACACTGCGAGAGGGCTGTACAAGGAATGATCACACGCACGGCACAGCGGACACACCAGGAACCGCGGTGTTGGCCGTCGAATGGCGCTAGCTGCGCAGCATTTGTGCACCGCCGCCGTCAGTGTCAGCCAGTTTGCCGTGGCATACGGAGCTCCATCGCAGTCTTTAACACTGGTAGCATGCCGCGACAGCGTGGACGTGAACCGTATGTGCAGTTGACGGACATTGAGCGAGGGCGTATAGAGGGCATGCGGGAGGCCGGGTGGACGTACCGCCGAATTGCTCAACACGTGGGGCGTGAGGTCTCCACAGTACATCGATGTTGTCGCCAGTGGTCGGCGGAAGGTGCACGTGCCCGTCGACCTGGGACCGGACCGCAGCGACGCACGGATGCACGCCAAGATGGCAAATGGCTCTGAGTACTATGGGACTCAACTGCTGAGGTCATTAGTCCCCTAGAACTTAGAACTAGTTAAACCTAACTAACCTAAGGACATCACAATCATCCATGCCCGAGGCAGGATTCGAACCTGCGACCGTAGCGGTCTTGTGGTTCCAGGCTGCAGCGTCTTTAACCACACGGCGCACGCCAAGACCGTAGGATCCTACGCAGTGCCGTAGGGGACCGCACCGCCACTTCCCAGCAAATTAGGGACACTGTTGCTCCTGGGGTATCGGCGAGGACCATTCGCAACCGTCTCCATGAAGCTGGGCTACGGTCCCGCACACCGTTAGGCCGTCTTCCGCTCACGCCCCAACATCGTGCAGCCCGCCTCCAGTGGTGTCGCGACAGGCGTGAATGGAGGGACGAATGGAGACGTGTCGTCTTCAGCGATGAGAGTCGCTTCTGCCTTGGTGCCAATGATGTTCGTATGCGTGTTTGGCGCCGTGCAGGTGAGCGCCACAATCAGGACTGCATACGACCGAGGCACACAGGGCCAACACCCGGCATCATGGTGTGGGGAGCGATCTCCTACACTGGCCGTACACCACTGGTGATCGTCGAGGGGACACTGAATAGTGAACGGTACATCCAAACCGTCATCGAACCCATCGTTCTACCATTCCTAGACCGGCAAGGGAACTTGCTGTTCCAACAGGACAATGCACGTCCGCATGTATCCCGTGCCACCCAACGTGCTCTAGAAGGTGTAAGTCAACTACCCTGGCCAGCAAGATCTCCGGATCTGTCCCCCATTGAGCATGTTTGGGACTGGATGAAGCGTCGTCTCACGCGGTCTGCACGTCCAGCACGAACGCTGGTCCAACTGAGGCGCCATGTGGAAATGGCATGGCAAGCCGTTCCGCAGGACTATATCCAGCATCTCTACGATCGTCTCCATGGGAGAATAGCAGCCTGCATTGCTGCGATAGGTGGATATACACTGTACTAGTGCCGACATTGTGCATGCTCTGTTGCCTGTGTCTATGTGCCTGTGGTTCTGTCAGTGTGATCATGTGATGTATCTGACCCCAGGAATGTGTCAATAAAGTTTCCCCTTCCTGGGACAATGAATTCACGGTGTTCTTATTTCAATTTCCAGGAGTGTATTATGCGACTGGTTTCATGCGGCCACTCGTGACTTATGCCAGCTTCTTCACTTCAGCACAGCATCTGCACGCTGCTTTCTCAAACGTTTGTTAGCTACATCCTCATCTCTACAGCTTCCTCTGCAGCTCCCTCTGAAAGCATGGAATTTAATCCTTGATGTCTTAACTTGTCTCCTACCCTCCTGTACCTTATTCTTGTCACATTTTACCTTCTATTTCTTTCGTCGCTGATCGTTCAAAAAACCTCTTTATCAATCCATCCAGTGTTTCAGTATCCTTCTATAGCATCATGTCTCAAAAGCTTCGATTGTTTTCTCTTGGGGTTTTCCGTCAATCAACAATTCTCTTTCATACAATGCTGTGCTCTTCCTCAAATTATGGCCGATATTTTATACTAGTAAACTTTCTTCGGACCGGAGTGCCCTCGTCACATGCGCTAAATGGCTTTTTGTGTCTACTTGCTTCGTCAGTCCTGTGTTATTTTGCTGCCAAAGTAGCAGAATTTCTTTACTTACTCTACTCCTTTGTTACGAGTTTTGATTTTAAGTTTCTTGTAATTTCCATTTCTACTGCTCCTCGTTACTTTTGTCTTTCTTCGGTCATTCCTCAATCCAAGATATGTACTCAATAGACAGTTAATTCAATCAAAATGTCCTGTAATTCTTCTTTATTTCACCGAGAATAGCAAAGCCATCATTGAATATAACTGATATCCTTCCAGACTGATTTTTATTACCACTAGTGAGCATTAATTAAATTTTTTCCTTCATGATATCTTCGATGGACAGACTGAACAGTAGTATCTTAGACCTTATTTCGTCCGAGTTATTTTCGTATCACTGCTTCTTCATTTTTATAGCCAGTGTATATTATCTTGCCTTTCCGTATAGAGTATAACTTCCTCAGAATTTCGAACATCTTGTACCACTATATGATACCGAACGCTTTTTCCATGTCCACGAATTGTATGAACGTGTCTTGATTTTTCTTCAATCTTACTTCCGTTATCAAGTGCAGCGTCACAGCTGCCTCTCTGGTGCCTATGTCTTCCAGAATGCCAAACCGATCACCATCTAACGGGTCCTCAATTTCCTTTTCCGTAGCCGCGCGGGGTTGCCGTGCGGTTTCAGGCGCCTTGTCACGGTTCGTGCGGCTCCCCCCGTCGGAGGTTCGAGTCCTCCCTCGGGTATGGGTGTGTGTTGTCCTAAGAGTAAGTTCGTTTAAGTTAGTTTAAGTAGTGTGTAAGCCTAGGGACCGATGACCTCAGCAGTTTGGTCCCATAGACCTACCACAAATTTCTAATTTTCCTTTTCCATTCTCCTCTATATCATTCTTGTTAGCAACTTTGATGCATGAACTGTTATTCCGATTTTTCGATAGCTTTCTCACCTACCTGACACTGCAACTTCCGGAATTACGTGCATGATATTCTTCCGAACGTCTGATGGTGTATCTCCGTTCCCATATGCTACATCCCAATTTCAAGAGTCGTTTATTCGCTACTTCCCCCAATGTTTTCAGGTGCCCTAATCTCTCTCTCGTGATCCTTACGCTAGAATTATGTGGGTGAAGCATTGTAGTCTCACATTCTGCTTCAAACACAGGTTATTTAAATTCACCACTGTTCCCGATACCTATATCATTTTTCTTTCCTAAGATTTGCATTTATTTTCACGAAGCGTTTCTGTTAAACGTTGGTACTCGATATATGGACATTTTACGATCCTGGCAGCCACGGACGTATCGACGAGTTCGTCAAAGGAAGAAGGGGGGTGGGGGTGAGGGAGGAGGGCGGTTCGGTAGGAGGCGTCCGATTTATTAGCGACGATTCAGAAGTCTGATGTCTTTTATTTATTCTGAACACACATTTGTTTATTTTTTGAATTTTAAAATCTATGCCTAGGCTCACGAATGTACAGGCATTTGGATTATGACTCCGTGACGTACGGAGATTTGTACCGGCACTAGGGGCCTGATAAGATAGCCAAAATGGTTAAGGCGACTCCTCGTGACAAGTGGGATATCAGTTTCTAGTCCCGATCCGGCACGAATTTTCATTTGTCCCAATTACTTGACCCTAAGAATTTTAGTGAATTGAAAGATACTGTGATAAAATTAGAGACTGAATTCTAGAACTTAGGATGCTTCGATGTGCTGAGCGAATTCGTACTTGGTTTCAGATAAGTCGGATATTTAAATATTAGATCTTAGGAGAAAGGAACAGTCAAAAATATTTGAATCCCTCTATGTAAGTTATTCAACGGAACGTTACGATTCTTCTACTCTGGATTGTAAACCTCATACTAGAAGACTGAGCTGTGTTTTGTTAGCAAAGAGGGATTACATTGTATTAGAACTGTGATTCGTTTCGCAACACAGTGAAGTTATCATATTTCCAACTAAATAAACATTCAGTTGGATATTTGGGTATTTTTCAGATATATAAATTTGAGAATATACACTGTCGTAATAAAATTAGGATAGACTTTTAGTGATTTCCAAATGACTGAAGATTTATTGTTGCAACAGCGCATATGTAGTACTTGAAATGAGTACCTTTACAGATCAATGGCATAAGCGTTTCTGAGGTACTAGGTATCAAATCATGCTACAACACCCACTTTTTGCTCCGCATGTAGCCTCCACGGGCGGCAATGCAGCCGGTGACTGGCATTCATTCGATCGCAGAGGTGGCAAATACTGCCCTTTACGCCACGCCCTCCCGACCTGTTCATGTAGTTCTGTAAGATTTTTGGCTGACGAGTCGCACGAGTCATTTCATGTCACCTCATATCCCACACGACTGGCGACATTTTCGGGGATCATGCTGGCCGGGAAAGTTGCTGCAAGGTTTTCAGAGCATACTGAGTTTCACGGGTAGTGTGTGGGCGAGCATTATCCTGTTGGAACAATATATCACATTAGTGTTGCAAGAACAGCAAAACAACGGACCATACAATATTCTGCACGTACCGAGTAAGCGTGCAATCCAGAAACGCCAAACTCGTACGAGAGTTGTAGCTCATCACACACCAGACCAAAGTCCCTCTGGCGGGGCTAATGTGTTCTTCACGAATGCACTCTACGAAACAGCGCTAACCATGTCCGCATCGTACGCGCAGACGATCATCATCACTTGCGTAAAGGCGGAATCTACTTTCGTCGCTGAAAACCACGGCGTGACATCCCACCCTCCAAGTGATCCTCTGACGGCACCAGTCGAACCGTGCACGTCGAGATTGTGGCGTGAGTGGAAGATGGATTGGAGGTTATGTGCCCTAGTCACACTGCTAATAACCGGTTCGCAGTAGATCGTATGGACACGTCTGGGCTCACAGGCCTTCATATCTTGACTATAGTAGCTGTACGATCTGTAGGATCTGCAACTGCTGCCTTACAATGCGACGATCCTGGTAGATGTCTGTGCAGCGTGGACGTCCTGAATCTCGTCTACGGGATTGAGGATGCTCAAGTGACCACCGATACCAGCATGAGTGCTCAACTTTGTGCAAATTCTCCGGAAAGATCACCCGCCACTCGGAAGAGCACAATTTGAACCTTTGAATCTCGCTCAGTTGAATGTAGGAAGCACGAGTGCGTCTCCGCGCCATGGTTGTCAGTATGCTTCACACGTTTGAACCACACTGAACCTTCTGGCAATGGACATTCCCTATTAAGAGGCTGACACAGATAGCACTCAAGTAGCCATGCCAATACGCTATCTTTTGGCAGACACTGCTGAAACCATTACCAGTACAAACGTCTTTCCCGGTGTACCAATTTCTTTCCAGGATTGTATGTTTCTCTTTAAGAAAAGTTTTTCTCACTTAATTTTGTAGGTAAAATGCTATTTGTATGAAGGCCACCGAAAAGAAAATTAAGGACACAAAATTAAAAAAGAAATAAATTTTTTTAGTACAAATTAAAAACATGAGGCTTTCTAAGGTCTTTATTAGGTCATTATGTACATAAAATTAAAAATAAATAAATGTGGTTTAAATGAAAAACTTGAGCCTTGTTAAGGTACTCTTTATCTGCTTCGTTGCAGCTCTTGTTTCATTGTGATTTTATTGTGGTTACTTTGTGTGCGGCCTTCAAGGATAACCGGCTCTAATGATTTCGATGTCGATAGTATGTTAAAGCCAAATTTTCCATTCGTTTTTTTCATGAACGATATAGTCTCCTATTTATATCAGGACTTTATTATTTGCGATAAACGTATTTATTAATTTACTGTCCCGTGTTTCCTGGAAAAGTTACCGGCTGCTCCTCCCTGTTAATAAAGTGTACATTCGGTTGATGTGCTTAATCTTTCACAATTCTTCCTGTATTGTCAGCAATAACATGGATTTCCCATTAAGTCTGTGCGTACTGAAAGACTATTTTGTTACGCATTTTGTGCAACGTCTCTAAGGTAATGTACATAAGGTTCTACGATGTCAGTGTAATGTGTGTAGAGAGAGGCTATGACCCAGATTGTATGTCCCTACATGCATTCAGTTATTACTATGAGGTTACCAGAGAGTTTATGTTGTTCATTACTGTTAGTATTAGGGTAGCCAGGGGCGTTGGTCACCAGTAATTGTTATTGTTCCTGGCGTCAGACAAGATAACATTCCTTGATGTAAACAAATACGAGGGCTGTCCAGAAAGTAAGTTACGATTGATCGCGAAATAAAAATCACAGTGAAAATCAGAAATATTTCATTTCTAACAGTTAGCTACACCTTTCAGCTACTTCTCTACGTAGTCCCCGTTCTGACTCAGACATTCGTCGTAGCGTTGTACCAACTTTCCAATACCCTCATCATAGAAGGAAGCAGCCAGTGATTTCCGCCAATTCTCTACGCTGGCCTACTGCTCGTTGTCTGTGCCAAAATGTTGTCTTCATAGCCAGCGGTTCGTTTGAGCAGAGATGAAACTCAGTGGGAGACAATTACGGGCTGTATTGTGGGTAACCAAACATTTCCAATTGAAACGATGCAGGAACATCATCATTGCCCCTGCAGAATGAGGCTGAGAATTGTCTTGAAGAAGAAACCGCACGACAGTTATGTGATGCTAGTTGCATAGCTTCAGGGGAAAATTCTCACCAGGCCCTCGTACTTGGCGGGAGACACTATTTTCTATAACATTTTTACGCGCTCACTAAGAGCTCAGGAATGAAAATAGCGACATAATTCTACCTAGAGTCATACTAGAGACACTGCCCAACAAATCTTTGCAAAGTTTTATCGGATTTTCATAGTCGTTTCCATTTCGCGACCGATCGTAACTCACTTTCTGGACAGCCCTCGTATGTCGATGAGAGGTATACAGAGAGGTCAGTGCAATACGTGTTTATTTGTTTGTTCTGAATTTAACTTTTGAAGGGTAAAACACACACTGCAAATAATTTAGCATATTAACTGAAAGGGAATATCTTCGAGACTGTGATTCAGAAAAATTTGTTTCATATAAAGTTGAAAAAAACCGTGTAATATAGTTATGTAATAATCTGAAATTAATTAATGCTGAAAAATAAAACACTTGTTACAATATAAATTACAGAAGCTCCCATGCTACATCGATCCACGTGTATAGAGATGGTTTCTGAAATACCGTTATTGGAAAATAGGTTGTACACATTGTGCTGTAAGAGAATGTTGAAAAACATACCTAATTAAAATATCTAAAATTTCAGTATTTTTTAATTATTTGTTTCCTTATTTTTGTTTTATGTTTGAAATTGTTATTTAACTTTTTAAATTAATTTTTTTTCTTGTTTTTAGTTTACTATTTCACATGTGTGTATTTTGTTACATGCAAGTCATATGTAACACTTTATTGTGCTGGAAATTTCTACACTAATGATATCTGTAAAGAAACGATAAACATATTTTTTTTTTTTTACATCATGCACGAAATGTCTGCGAATGCTGCACATGATGGACAACTTAATACAAAATGATATACCACAGTATTTACAAATTATGTCGGGTATATTATATTAGGCATATTTCAGTAGATTGGAAATCCTTGGTGAAAAAAATTGATTGTACACTAGTGACTGCAGCTTGATTATATTTTTTCTTAAGTGGAGATTGACATCATAATCGTACAGAAGAACTAGATCTGAAATTCATTAGCAAAATTCTACCATCGTTTTGCAGAGTTAGAGATTATGACGAGAGTAAAGTATGCAGCCTCCAAGAACGTTAGTTAGATATCAAATTCTACGCGACTACACATTTTTGTATAACGTGGTTTCCATGATGTTCTCTGCAAACGTAATATACCAAATTACTTTTCGGGGAGTGTTTTACCTCTCAAAAGTTAAAGAGAGGAAAAAGGGGAACTAAGTCTACATATTTGCTGAGTTTCATCAAGACCGTTGATTTATTACACCTTCCTTTCGAGTCGACTGTTACTGGAGTACGATTCATGAAGGCAAATTTCGTCCGCAAATTATTCGGACGCAACCTTCGTTGACTCTGAACGTATTAGCCTACTTCTTCCTGCATTAAGCTCTATTATTTTCGTTACAAATGTGTTGTAAAGCTGCAGCAGTGCGGCGTTGTCTCGGTGTGGTCGAAGAGAACTCTTCTACGATGTGTCCAAGACCTTTATATGTTTTATCAAGGTCTCTTTCATGAGCTAGCATGACGACTTGCCCTCTTTCACGTCTCGCATTGGCTAATGATGGCAAAAATTGGCGATCGGCGGGCGATAATGTGCGGCGGTATGTGAGATGAGTTTGTATTCTAGTCGGCATCTGGCTGAGCACTCAGCTCGTGGCAGATAATTGACAGTAGTCGGCAGCTAAACGCTTCGGTCCTTTCCTCCGAGTAAAGCAGATTAACGACATCACTCTTTTCAACGTATTAAGTTACTATTTTCTCTGGAATAGCTCGGACTTTAGAGATATGTTTCATTTAAATACTTAAAGGAGTAGCAATAGCATAAAAGTTTCAATTGCTAATTACAGCATTCTTTTGTGAATATCCTGCAACATCGTTTCTCCATTCATGACGTTGAAATAATGATAAATAACTTTATAGCCAATAGTGGCAACATACTATCCAACATTAATGAGACATTGTTCGTTACATATTTATCAACTTACACTTGGTTCAAGGCTCAGTGGATAGCTAAATTAATTTTTTCCGTATCTTAATTATGTATATTATTTATCAAAATACTACTGATCTAACTTAAAGGGGAAGCTAAATTTAGGGTGGAGAATAGTTTCATTTTTGTACTCCACTTGATGCGAGGGCACAATGGACATTCAGATTCCTTATCTCCAATCTAAATTGACAGTTTTATTTTTCGAAATTCACGTGGATCACTTAGTGACGCTACCACCGCAATTTAAAAGTTGAAACGCACTTGGTCTTCGTAGCTCCCGCAGGCATCCAAAAGTCATATCTTTCTCCTGGTCTCCCATACTTTCACTAGCTCCCCATGTTAATGTGGATTTGGCGATATTAGGATGGCCGAATGCCTGCCCTTCTGTCATCCTCATACTTCTGCGTCTAGCATTATCCCACGTGAAAGTCTGAAAACCTCGTTATAAACGTTTGCCAATCGTGCAACTAGTATGGGACGAATCAGTCCCCTATTCGCCAATTCGGATGGGGGAAACCACCTAGAAATCGTATCCAGGCTGACTGGCACATCGGCCCTCGGCGTTGATTCGACACGGGGCCAGCACGCCTCGCAGAATCGCGTAACCGGCATGCTAACCCGGGCGGCAATGCGGTAGAGCCGTGTTCCGAGAAACCAAACTGTATGTGAAATCATTAGTATCAATGTAATCGGAAGATTTTCAGCAATTTAACGATGTAGCCAGAAGCATCTGTAATGTAGCATGAGTATTTAGTGAAAATTTAAGTTAAAGAAATAATAGATGTTTCGTCACTTGCATGGTATGGAGTCTTTGCTATCAATAATTGTTCATCGGAAAGAAGTTGACACAAGGTAAATCATATCGCACATACAAGAAACAAATGTAAGAGAAGTCACAATGGGGCAACAGGTGTGGGCGAAGATTAAACCTACGTCTCTCCCTACCGTGGTTACCTTTCGTAGTAATACATTCGGAGATATCCGCTGCTCGTCACAGCAAACGTATGACACAGCACCGACAGTCAGGTATGGAATAAACTGGCAGAGCTCCCAGAGAGAGTAACAAGACTGTCCACAGTGCCAGGGGAAATGTTTGACATGCGCTGAAGCACTCGCGCCCGCTTGCACCGGGTTGCGGGCTCCGGCCGGCCCGACACGCACTACTTTGCCGCGCGGAGCGTGCTGACGAGAGCTCTGCGTGGAGAGGGCGGCCGTGTGTTTCGCGCGCCGCTGCGCGTGGCAGGCGAGCGGTGGTGGGCGGGTCGCGAGTCATCCATCAGCCAGCTGGAACACTGTGCACCCGCGAGCAGTAGCAGAAACAGTAGCAGTGTGTGTCTGCATATGTGTGTGTGTGTCTGTGTGCGTGCGACGCTCTGGCAGGTCCGGTGTGGCGCGCGACAGCGTGTGTATCTGTCTCTCCACCACTCACTCACCGACTGAACCAACGTACACGGGCGGGATGAGCCAGCTGTCGACACGAAAGACAGGCGCTGTCGTCACAAAAATACCAGGCAGCACGGGATATTCAGATACCTGTTACACTGACGTGCACAGTGCACAGCGTTACAGTTTCCGGAACTAAGCGACATTACGCGTTACCAATAAGCGGCACGTTAAGCTGCGTCACGTAACGCTTTAGTTTCTTCTACACGATCGACGTTTCAACCCTTCTGCTGTGATCTTCCTCAGGTTCTTCTGTCACTCACTGTTCTGTAACCGTGAATACCAGAAGGTCTTGAAGAAAATTCCAACATACGCGCCGAAGTGTCTATCGTGTAGGAAAAGAAATGAAGTGTAGCATAACGTAGCCTAACATCCATCCAGTCAACTGTGAGCACCAGAAAATCCTGAAGAAGATTCCAGCATAGCCGTCGAAATGTCATACATGCGCAGTGGTGGATGCATATGTGTCGCCTAGGTTCCACAAAAAATATGATTAAGCGAGCGGGAGGTGTTTGCAAATGCAAGGAGTTCCGTGTTAACAAATTTCTCTACAGTGGACGTTGCCCGTACGTGTACGTACCGGCACTGAAGATAAGCCTGGAGATCCAACATACAGCACGGAATTATTGTGAGTAGCATAATGCGCAATCTAGTGTAGCCTACCTGTTGTGTTCCTGTAAGTCATTGGATACAGGCGAGTTACTATATCCGCCATTATTTTATGTTGGCCTTATTTGTATCAGCCTGGATTGTTGACAGTTCACCGCTATTTCTGCGTTTATTCCAGTTGTTATGTTCTTTATCAACTGTATGACCCTATCGCTGAAACCTATTTCCTTCAATGTATGTAGAAGATATTCATCATTTACTACAGCGAAGGCTTTATAAAACTCCAAAAAAATAAAACACACTTTATGTTTGTTACAGAAGTTATTCCAGTAATATCCCTGAATTATGCTAGATTTTTAAAAATGGTTCTGCCTTGCGCACTGTTCTTATGTTTACTAATAATTTTATCGGTAAGTCATGAAATTCTCTTGTTTACTATTCTAGCTTTTAATTTATTATGAGAATTCAGGAGTGAAATTGGACGAAAATTATTTATTTGTTTCCAATTTTTTGGCACAAGAACAGTTTTACTCTCCTTAACCTCATCCGGAATCATTCTACGCTGAATAACTTCATTTACAATGTCTATAATTTTTGCACACACTGTTGGCCAGTAACGGATGTAAAATGCCGACAGACCATCCGGTCCTGGGGAATTTTTTGGTAGCGAGGCGCACAGGGTCTCATACACGTCCTCTTCACTGACTACCGCGAGAAAATTGTCATTGTCAACTTCAGTCAGCTGTGGGGCTAGGATGTCAAGGCCTTCTTCCAAGGATGCATCACAACTTTGATTTACAGAATATAGCATGCAATAATGGAGATAAATCTCGTCCATGATATCCTGCTCGGTTCTGAGAATCGTACAGTTTTTTGTTCAAATTTCATCAATAAAAGTCCTTCTTCCGTTTTTGGTATGCTTCACTAAATGATACAGGGATGTAGTTTCGTCTTCAGACACCGAATTTGTCTTCGATTTTACTTTCAACCCTTCAATTTGATTTCTATTGATATTAAGTAACTTGGCTTTGACTTTTTTTATGTCTGCTATCCGAAGTGAGGAACATACTGAGACCTGATCATACAGATCTCTCAAAACGGAATAGTAATATTCCATTGTGCATTTCGTTTCTTTTGTGCTCTGGGCACTGCATTGAATAAGAACCTTCCTCAACTTTGGCTTCGCCATTTAAACCCACCTGTCGATAGCAGTGGAATATCTACTACGAGCTCTCAGGTATATTGCCCATGCTTTTTTTAATCAGGGCTGTTAAATAATCTTAAATAATCCATTGATCTTTGAACGGCCAGCTGGCTGTCTTGTTAGATTTATGCAGGCTAAGACACTTCAACGGTCTGAAAAGTACGCAGTACTCGTTTCTACTTTTGTCACGGAAGTTTCCAGATTTTTAGAAAAATGTAGTCTATCAATCCTGCTACGAGATGTTGCCGTGACATAAGTGAACTCAACAATGGAGGGGTATTTGATTTCCCATATGTCCTTTAATTGTAAACCAGTAACAAGTTGTTTTAGTTTACTTGACAAATTAAAATTAGGTAACTGATCTCTTCGATTTAAAAAACAATTAAAATCACCTTTACGTAATAACTGTCTTGGATTTTTCATTAACTAGTGCATCAGTTTATCATTGAAGAAACGAGCCCTGTCTCTTCGGTGAGAACTTTCTGAAGGGTCATACAAGTTGATGATAGTCACATCATAGATATTTAGTCCTATTCCTCTTCCGTATTCAGGATGTTCCACCTAATTTACTGCAATCCCTTCCCTCATCAAAACAGCTGTTTCAACACTTGTTTCATGAGACACATTTATGTAACTGACATAACCGGGAGTTACTAAATCCGACATTAGAACTTGTTTTAACAGGGCAGTACCACTCGCGGGTTCGTACAAAAAATTTCTTAAGTGCCGATAATTTCGAACCAGACGTAATTTGATTTATGTTTACAGTGGTGACAGAATAAGACTGCGTCATTGCGCTGTCACTTAACAGTTTTCTCGGAAGACTGAACATGGAATAACACTTCAATCAGTTTATTAGTTACTGACCGGTTTTTTTTTCTTTTAAGTTATCTCTTGTACCGCTTGCAGACTGATTCCCTTGCTAACTATCAGACCTTTCCTCCAGTGATTCGTGTAGGACCGTTTCCTATCGAACATTCTTTGGGGTTCGGTCACCCTTTACGGTTTCCCCCTTCCCTTGGTTACGAGCTACATTCACAGTGGATTGCGTTTTTATTTTATTTCGCGGCTCAACTCGAGCAGCAGCAGACGCTTTTGTAGTTTCTGTTGCTGGCGACTGCCTTGCGGTGTTGACCGTGATTTCATTTTGGCCACCACGTCCTTGTTCTTTACTAATATCACTTACATCCTGATCGAGGGAAACAAATGGATACGGCAGGTTTGGAACCACTCCCTGAATTTGTTTACTAACAGATAAGATGATGATCTTTGCAATCAGCTACTTCACCTGCTGTGTCTTGCAAATTACTACTTACTACATCCACTTCATTATCTGGTACCGTATGTTTATTATCTTTCTGTTCGTCATTTTCCATTCGCATTCTGCCTTCCGGTTCCTCTGTCTCCTCAACGCACTGTCTTTCTTGCGAACTCACGGAGTTGTACAGGACAGCTCGTCCTCTGAACAACTGTCAGGTCGCTTTTTGGGTTGCATTTCAGTTTCACGAATAATGGTAACAGGGTTTCCCTTTGTCTTTAACTGAGGAAGCTGACTGTTATTGACTGTTATTGTGAATGGGGACATCAGCTTGGGCCGCTGCGTTAACATCCTTAATCAGCTGATCTGGGCTATGCTTTGGTAACACACCATTTGAGGAAAGTTTCTCATGCTGTATCAAATTACTATTAAGAACAACAGTTCGCCGCGGACATTCTTGTCTCAAGTGGCCGGTTACGCTACATATATGACATGTAGCTTCCTGACCTGTAAAAACAATTTGTGCCTTATACCCAGAAACAATTATGTGAGACGGAATGCTTGTCTTAACGTCCATCTCTATACAGCGGACCCCGCTGAAACAGTGCAGTTTAAGGCGAGACGACCATCTTTCATTTGCAACTGATTTAAAGTTCCCGTAGTTTGAAAGAGCTTCCTTAATCTTATCCTTTTCAGTTTCAATGGGAAGATTCGCGAACGGTTTTTAATCAATGTCAGCTCTATAGATGGAAAACTTACTTTTACAGCAATTTCTATGCACAAAATCTACTTCATAGCCCCACTTTCGTAACTATCAAGTCGGAGCACTGAATAACTTGACAAAAACGCAGTATTTTTCCTGATCCTGTTATCTGGTATGGAACGTTTCAGAATTTACAGCAATTACCTGTGTACTCATGTCATCTATTTCCCGGGATGTCGGCTGAACAGGACGGGATTCCTTGTCAAATGGCCGGCCGAAGTGGCCGCGCGGTTCTGGCGCTGCAGTCTGGAACCGCGGGACCGCTACGGTCGCAGGTTCGAATCCTGCCTCGGGCATGGATGTGTGTGATGTCCTTAGGTTAGTTAGGTTTAACTAGTTCTAAGTTCTAGGGGACTAATGACCTCAGCAGTTGAGTACCATAGTGCTCAGAGCCATTTGAACCTTGTCAAATGCAAATACCACAGTGTCCTTCCTGAGGATTGTAGCCATGGTTAATCCAGCGACGAAATTTCGGTTAAACAACCGAAATTCCAATTAGCAGCAATACGACCAGAAAGAGCGATCAGATCACAAGGAATATGAACGAACACGGAGATTAACGGACGGACAGTACTCGGTGAAGGATAAGTACAGCGCTGTTAACACGGAAGTGCAGCACAGCAGAAAACAACGTCCACTCCCTAGCGCGGCTGAAACGGAACTACACTGAGCTAATGGGGCAGCCCCGACACAGCGCCTAATTCGTGCCAGCTGGTCTTGATCATGCCGCACGCAGAGCGCTGACACAGCTTGTTTTTTAAAATCACTTCCCTACTGAGCGTGTTGGCGGAAACAGGTTTTGCTAGTTACACTATTGTCTTTGAATTAGGATTGGAAATCTCACGCCGACCGCCAAGGGCGCGTATTTTCTTCACCCTGTGTAATATTCTGCAGACTGTGCAAGTTGCATAATTTTTAATTTTGCACTATGTTCCCTGCACACTACAGCATGGTCCATTGGTAGTCCCCGGGCCAAATATCTCACGGAATAAGCATAAAACGGAAAAAATACAAGGAACGAAACTCGTCTAGCTTTAAGAGGGAAACCAGATGGCGCTATGGTTGGCCCGTTGGATGCCCTGCACGGCTCAAACGGATATCAACTGCTTTTTTTTTAAATAATAGGAACACCCATTTTTTATTACATATTCGTGTAGTACGTAAATAAATATGAATGTGTTAGTTGGATCACTTTTTTCGCTTTGTGATAGATGGCGCTGTAATAGTCACAAACGTATAAGCACTTGGTATCACGTAACATTCCGCTAGTGCGGACGGTATTTGTCTCGTGATACATTACCCGTGTTAAAATGGACCATTTACCAATTCCGGAAAAGGTCGATATCGTGTTGATGTATGGCTATTGTGATCAAAATGCCCAACGGGTGTGAGCTATGTATGCTTCTCGATATCCTGGACGACATCATCCAAGTGTCCGGAACGCTCGGCGGATAGTTACGTTATTTAAGGAAATAGGAAGTGTTCAGCCACATGTGAAACGTCAACCACGACCTACAACAAATGATGATGCCCAAGTACGTGTTATAGCTGCTGTCGCGGCTAATCCGCACAGCAATATCAGAAAAATTGCGAGACAATCGGGAATCTCAAAAACGTCGGTGTTGAGAATGCTACATCAACATCTATTGCTCCCGTACCATATTTCTATGCACCAGGAGTTGCATGGCGACGACTTTGAACGTCGGGTACTGTTCTGCCACTGGGCACAAGAGAAATTACGGGACGATGACAGATTTTTTGCACGCGTTATGTTTAGCGACGGACCTTCATTCACAGCGGTAACGTGAACCACATAATATGCACTATTGGGCAACGGCAAATCCACGATGGCTGCGACAAGTGGAACATCAGCGACCTTGTCGGGTTAATGTATGGTGCGGCATTATGGGAGGAAGGATAATTGGCCCCCACTTTACCGATGGCACTCTAAATGCTGCAATGTGTGTTGATTTCCTACGTAATGTACTACCTATGTGACTACAAGATGTTTCACTGCATGACAGAATGGCGATGTCCGGCACATTTCTCGCGTGCGTTTGAAGCGGTATTGAATAGCATATTTCATGACAGTTGGATTGGTCGTCGAAGCACCATACCATGGCCCGCACGTTCACAGGATCTGACGTCCCCGGATTTCTTTCTGTGGGGAAAGCTGAAGGATATTTGCTATCGTGATCCACCGACAACGCCTGACAACATGCGCCAGCGCATTGTCAATGCATGTGCGAACATTACGGAAGGCGAACTACTCGCTGTTGAGAGGAATGTCGTTACAAGTATTGTCAAATGCATTGAGGGTGACGGACATCATTTTGAGCATTTATTGCATTAATGTGGTATTTATAGGTAATCTCGCTGAAACAGCATGCGTTCTCAGAAATGATAAGTTCACAAAGGTACATGTATCACATTGGAACAACCGAAATAAAACGTTCAAACATACCTATGTTGTGTATTTTAATTTAAAAAACCTACCTGTTACCAACTGTTGGTCTAAAATTGTGAGCCGTATGTTTGTGACTATTACAGCGCCATCTATCACAAAGCGAAAACAGTGGTCCAACTAAAACATTCGTATTTCTTTACGTACTACACGAATTTGTAATAAAAATTGGGGTTTCTATTTTTAAAAATGCAGTTGATATCCGTTTGACCTATGGCAGCGGCATCTAGCGGGCCAACCATAGCGCCATCTGCTTTCGTCCTTCAAGATAGGCAAGTTTCGTTCTTTGTAGTTTTCTCGTTTGATATTTGGCCCGGTCACGATCAATGGACCACCCTGTATGCAGATAATGTACAGATTTTTTAATGCTCGTTTAAATAATGATGAAAGTTGTTATATTCCACCACACCATTCAACACATCCGATATTTATACCACTAATTTATTGAATACATTCAGGGATACTAAATTTATCGATTCTTTGTCGTATAAGATGTACCGAAACATCCGCGATGATATTCTGGTAACCTAGGTGCGATGGGTGACAAATGTAAATGTTGTATCTAATAACTTGCAAAAAAATCCACCAATACGCGGGGGTGGTTTGTCTACGAGGTGCACTCCTACGACTTAAGCAAGGAAAAAATTTATCTTTTTACAATGTATTAGACTCGAACTTTAGACTTCGTGTAGCAGCTCCCCAGTGCTACGAACTTTCGTTATACGTATATTGTGGAGACGGGTGTACAACTTGACTTGCAATTTGAACAAATGCCTCTTGGCAAATAACATAGGGATGAATCACGTGGTCATTTAATGGAGCAGTTCGGGTTGAACTGTTCCTCATGGTAGGTGAGTGGCAAACGGTCGGAGAGCAGTATGCAGCATGCTGCCACATTATGTCCCATTATTAGATGTTTCCTTAATTCTCATCCCGAAAGAGGAAGGTGAGCTGTTGGGGATTTTTTTCTTTTCAGCGAAATATCCGACCAGCCAGAGGATGAGGCAGACACAATAACAATTTGGAAGGTGAGGTAAGGGTTTACAGTGCCTACATTCACCTGGGGACCAAGGGAAACATCCTGAAAATTTTGCTCGTACTGGGAGATTGAAACTATTTCAGTTTATTTCTGGTATAATTTCGTTTTCCCTACACGAATTTTAATGTATACCTTGAGAGCAAATTTCACAAAGATGTTGTGGCTCATATGCTGTTCCTCTTCGTCTAAATATCTTGGCTCAAACTCGTTTAAGGGTTGAACCGCACGTGTCGCATTACACGCCGTAAATTAGACACTGGAGACCCTTTGCTTAGATTGTCTGGCTGACGGCTAGTTTGCGAAATACAAAGTTAACGTCACATATAATAACAGTAATAATAACACCGGGAACTAAATTAACGACCCATAAATGATGTAGGCTATACACTTGCGTTTTCGTTAGAATAATGTTTATTCAGAAAGAAAACTAATAGTGTCATATTTAGAGATGCTGTTACACTCGAGCGCATGTCCATTTAGCACAGTTCGATCATTCGCAATCTCATCGCGAAATACAAGTTATCCACGCGAAAAGGTAAGAGTTCACACCAAGCGCGCGGCTGCTCACCCCTCCCGCGATACCACACAACGCGAAATTGTCTAAGTCGTTTCACATCCTATCTGCCTAAAGACCGACTGTCCGCTTTCGAGTCTCAATCCGAACTGTACCCCTTCGTGTCTTCAGCCGAACTGTATTTTAGTGTCTCAACCAGAAGTGCCCTCTGCCCGTCTGCGACAGCGTATCCCGCACGCCGAACATCTTCGCTCAACTGACTAGTGCAGTTCCCTTTCCTGAAGCCATCTGTGGGTGTTGGAGAAAACAATTCCTTTATTCCCACATACATTTAGCAATAACTGAACACTACACACATGAATGAATTGTGTAGACATGAACAGCTCGGAATAACTAACTAAAGCTAAGTCAAAGAATAACTATATCACTGCACGTTAATTAACACTTCACGGAATGTTTATGAAGCACTGTACACTTTTAGGGATCGATTGTCAGAAATAGGTCACTACATGACTCCCCCATTTTATGCTAACGATACCGCAGATTAAATTTCACGCGCCGTCCAGCTCTTGTAATTAATTCTTTCTTGAAACCGGGCGGTGTGTCACGTGTGTCAGTGGTTGTGTCAGGGAGTGGTGTAGTAGTCCTCGACGTCGGTCTTGGTGTTGCAGTGACTGTTGTTCGCTGAGTGTTGTGGTGTTCATGGGGTACAGGAACACATCTTGTAGCTTCTCCTGTCTTCTCTGGTTTGTGTTCAGTGGTAGCTGTGGTGTCTGTTGCGTCCAGAAATGCAGGCTTGATACGGTCCACTGGAACGGTGGTGGGTGTACCGTTAATCATTATGCGGAAAGTATTGGTATCCCTACTGACTACCAGATATAGTCCGTCATATGGTGGCTGCAGTGGTTTACGCAAACTATCATTGCGTAAGAATACATGCGTGCACTTGTCTAGCTCCACAAAAACGAACGAGTGTCTTCCAAGCTGGTTTCTGGGCATTGTTGGTCTCAATTGGCGTAATGCTGTCTTAATCTTGTGGCGAATTCTGAGGTTGTGATTGTATCATCTGCCATGCTCTGCAGAAATTCTCCAGGTAGGCGTAACGTTTGTCCATACACCAATTCTGCTGCTGTTGCTTTCAGATCACTTTTGAGTGACGTTCGTAGACCCAAAAGTACGATAGGTAGTGTCTCTGTCCAATTCGGTGTTGCGTGACATCTCAGTGCTGCCTTTAACTGTCGATGAAGACGCTCAACCATGCCATTTGATGCGGGGTGGTATGCCGTGGTGCGTATGCGTTTCATACCTAATAATGTAGCCAATGCTTTGAAAACGTAGGCTTCAAATTGTCGTCCTTGATCAGTTGTAATTCTCAGTGGAACTCCAAACCGGGCAATCCAACCACGAAAAAATGTTTGAGCTATAGTTTCTGCGGTGATGTCCTTCATTTGAAATGCCTCAGGCCACCTAGTAAATCTGTCAATCACCGTGAGGCAATAACTGTAGCCTTCCGATGCCGAAAGTGGGCCGATGATGTCAACATGCACATGGTCAAAACGCTGATTTGGTGGAATAAAAGTGCCTAATGGTGCCCTGACGTGCTGTGTGATTTTATTCCTTTGGCACGCCAAGCATTGCTTCACAAAATGCTTTAGTCTGTGTGCATACACGGCCATAAAAATCTTTGTTTGACCAATCTGAGTGTGGCTCTTACTCCTGGGTGTGACAGATTGTGCATTGATGCAATTGCCTGTGTTCTGAATTGCTGTGGCACAAATGGACGTATCTTTCCTCTTGCTACGTCACAGTACAACTCAATGCTTGCTTCAGGAAATGTCACCAGCTGTAGCTTCAATCCTTTCTCTTGTAGCAATAGATCACGCAACTCACTATCACGTTGTTGCGCATGCGCAATGGCGTCGTAATCAATGGCCTTTGTCACTGCTTCCACCTGTGCGATGTCATCTGCTACTGTGGACACTGCTTCTATGCGAGAAAGTGCATCAGCTGGAACATTTAGCTTCCCTTCCATATACACAATGCTGGTCGTGAACTGGCTGATATAATCTAAGTGTCGCAGCTGCCTGGGCGATGCTTTCTCTGGCTTTACCTTAAAGGCATAGGTAAGCGGTTTATGATCTGTGTAAATCGTGAACTATCGCCCTTCTAATGCGTGTCTGAATTTTTTTACTGCCGCATAAGCTGGGTATAGCTCACGTTCATACACTCCTGGAAATGGAAAAAAGAACACATTGACACCGGTGTGTCAGACCCACCATACTTGCTCCGGACACTGCGAGAGGGCTGTACAAGCAATGATCACACGCACGGCACAGCGGACACACCAGGAACCGCGGTGTTGACCGTCGAATGGCGCTAGCTGCGCAGCATCTACATCTACATCTACGTGGAAAGAAGGATTGTCGGTATGCCTCTGTGTGGGCTCTAATCTCTCTGATTTTATCCTCATGGTCTCTTCGCGAGATATACGTAGGAGGGAGCAATATACTGCTTGACTCTTCGGTGAAGGTATGTTCTTGAAACTTTGACAAAAGCCCGTACCGAGCTACTGAGCGTCTCTCCTGCAGAGTCTTCCACTGGAGTTTATCTATCATCTCCGTAACGCTTTCGCGATTACTAAATGATCCTGTAACGAAGCGCGCTGCTCTCCGTTGGATCTTCTCTATGTCTTGTATCAACCCTATCTGGTACGGATCCCACACTGCTGATCAGTATTCAAGCAGTGAGCGAACAAGCGTACTGTAACCTACTTCCTTTGTTTTCGGATTGCATTTCCTTAGGATTCTTCCAATGAATCTCAGTCTGGCATCTGCTTTACCGACAATCAACATTATATGATCATTCCATTTTAAATCACTCCTAATGCGTACTCCCAGATAATTTATGGTATTAACTGCTTCCAGTTGCTGACCTGCTATTTTGTAGCTAAATGATAAAGGATCTATCTTTCTGTGTATTCGCAGCACATTACACTTGTCCACATTGAGATTCAGTTGCCATTCCCTGCACCATGCGTCAATTCGCTGCAGATCCTCCTGCATTTCAGTACAATTTTCCATTGTTACAACCTCTCGATACACCACAGCATCATCTGCAAAAAGCCTCAGTGAACTTCCGATGTCATCCACCAGATCATTTATGTATATTGTGAATAGCAACGGTCCTATGACACTCCCCTGCGGCACACCTGAAATTACTCTTACTTCGGAAGACGTCTCTCCATTGAGAATAACATGCTGCGTCCTGTTATCTAGGAACTCCTCAATCCAATCACACAATTGGTCTGAGAGTCCATATGCTCTTACTTTGTTCAATAAACGACTGTGGGGAACTGTATCGAACGCCTTGCGGAAGTCAAGAAACACGGCATCTACCTGTGAACCCGTGTCTATGGCCCTCTGAGTCTCGTGGACGAATAGCGCGAGCTGGGTTTCACATGACCGTCTTTTTCGAAACCCATGCTGATTCCTACAGAGTAGATTTCTAGTCTCCAGAAAAGTCATTATACTCGAACACAATACGTGTTCCAAAATTCTACAACTGATCGACGTTAGAGATATAGGTCTATGGTTCTGCACATCTGTTCGACGTCCCTTCTTGAAAACGGGGATGACCTGTGCCCTTTTCCAATCCTTTGGAACGCTACGCTCTTCTAGAGACCTACGGTACACCGCTGCAAGAAGGGGGGCAAGTTCCTTCGCGTACTCTGTGTAGAATTGAACTGGTATCCCATCAGGTCCAGAGGCCTTTCCTCTTTTGAGCGATTTTAATTGTTTCTCTATCCCTCTGTCGTCTATTTCGATATCTACCATTTTGTCATCTGTGCGACAATCTAGAGAAGGAACTACAGTGCACCGCTGCCGTCAGTGTCAGCCAGTTTGCCGTGGCATACGGAGCTCCATCGCAGTCTTTAACACTGGTAGCATGCCGCGACAGCGTGGACGTGAACCGTATGTGCAGTTGACGGACTTTGAGCGAGAGCGTATAGTGGGCATGCGGGAGGCCGGGTGGACGTACCGCCGAATTGCTCAACACGTGGGGCGTGAGGTCTCCACAGTACATCGATGAAGTCGCCAGTGGTCGGCGGAAGGTGCACGTGCCCGTCGACCTGGGACCGGACCGCAGCGACGCACGGATGCTCGCCAAGACCGTAGGATCCTACGCAGTCCCGTAGGGGTCCGCACCGCCACTTCCCAGCAAATTAGGGACACTGTTGCTCCTGGGGTATCGGCGAGGACCATTCGCAACCGTCTCCATGAAGCTGGGCTACGGTCCCGCACACCGTTAGGCCGTCTTCCGCTCACGCCCCAACATCGTGCAGCCCGCCTCCAGTGGTGTCGCGACAGGCGTGAATGGAGGGACGAATGGAGACGTGTCGTCTTCAGCGATGAGAGTCCCTTCTGCCTTGGTGCCAATGATGGTCGTATGCGTGTTTGGCGCCGTGCAGGTGAGCGCCACAATCAGGACTGCATACGACCGAGGCACACAGGGCCAACACCCGGCATCATGGTATGGGGAGCGATCTCCTACACTGGCCGTACACCACTGGTGATCGTCGAGGGGACACTGAATAGTGCACGGTACATCCAAACCGTCATCGAACCCATCGTTCTACCATTCCTAGACCGGCAAGGGAACTTGCTGTTCCAACAGGACAATGCACGTCCGCATGTATCCCGTGCCACCCAACGTTCTCTAGAAGGTGTAAGTCAACTACCCTGGCCAGCAAGATCTCCGGATCTGTCCCCCATTGAGCATGTTTGGGACTGGATGAAGCGTCGTCTCACGCGGTCTGCACGTCTAGCACGAACGCTGGTCCAACTGAGGCGCCAGGTGGAAATGGCATGGCAAGCCGTTCCACAGGACTACATCCAGCATCTCTACGATCGTCTCCATGGGAGAATAGCAGCCTGCATTGCTGCGAAAGGTGGATATACACTGTACTAGTGCCGACATTGTGCATGCTCTGTTGCCTGTGTCTATGTGCCTGTGGTTCTGTCAGTGTGATCATGTGATGTATCTGACCCCAGGAATGTGTCAATAAAGTTTCCCCTTCCTGGGACAATGAATTCACGGTGTTCTTATTTCAATTTCCAGGAGAGTATGTTGCCCAACGTTGCTGAGATGGTGACAACTTATCACTATAAAATGCAATGGGCTGCCATAACTGATCAATTTGTTGCTGAAGTACGGCACCAATTGCAGTGGACGAAACATCAACCATGAGAGCGAGTGGAGCATGCGCGACCGGGTGTGCTAATTGTGCGGCCTCTGCTATAGCTTTTTTTATAGCGTGAAACGCGGTGTCCGCCTCGATAGTCCAATGCACTCTGTGGTTAGGTTTAGGTGCGCCTTTAAGTAGTTCATTCAATGGTGCAGTTATCAGTGCATGATTGCGAATGAAGCGTTGGTACAAATTCACTACTCCAATGAATCGTCGTAATTCTCTGACTGTGACAGGGCGGGGGTATTTGTTTATGGCCTCTACTTTACTATGTGGCGGTCGAATACCCTGTACATTCACCAAATATCCTAGAAAGTGGACCTCTTTCTCAGCAAAAACACACTTGGCAGGATTAATTACTAGTCCATGTGTGCGTAGGCGGTCAAACACTTGTGCCAAATGCTGTAAGTGCTCCTCTTCTGATGCAGACATCACCAATAAATCATCTATATACACATAGCAAAAATCTAAATCTCTTGTAACCTCATCCACGGAATGTTCACGAAGCACTGTACACTTGTAGGGATCGGTTGTCAGAAATAGGTCACTACACATCCATCTGAGTGGCTACAGCTTATTCTAGATTAGATTACATATGAACATATTTAAATAATTCGCGCTTGACCACTTTCACGTTCCAAATAAAGTAACGATAATATCCACTACATAATAAACATTTAATTGTTTTACATAAAACCAATACAATTTCCTTCGTAAATATGAATGTCCCGACCATTAGCATTGCACCAAAGTTCTTTCTGATAAATAAATAAAGAACAAAAGTAATTATTATGCACTAAACTTTATCATAAATATTCTATTACCTAACGATGTCATGCTGTCATCGTCCAATGTGTTTTGTGTCGAGAAAATGATAATCTGATGCTTAACTGAAAATAATGATAATCCAAATTTACTATTTTCTTTAAGCAAAGTTACGGAGTTGATATTTACGACGTTTCTCATTTTAATGATGCGCTTCTATATGAAGTGTCGATCGTTAAGATCGAACAAAGCGTTCAGGTTTTACCATTCAGGTCTTTATTAGAAAACTTGTTAGTTTCACTTTAACAGTAAATCGTAAAGTATTACATATATGATCAATATTCAAGTTTTATTGGGATCACCATGAAAATTTATGAAGGATGGTAAATTAAAATTACTGTTCCTTCATTCCCTGCACTACTACAGAATTAAATAGTTTTCATAAATATTTCGCTTTATGGCCGATCTTAGGTGTGCCATATTTAATACTGCTACGTCTCCTTGGCCAGAAAAGCTTTCTACTTGGGTTTGACTATGACGTGGTTCTCGTCAGTTTTACTCGCACACTACAGCGCTTAGGACTCAATAGACAATAGATGCCTATGAGTTTCCCAATGTCGTGTTGAATGTGCGTCCTTTGTGGAATGCGGTCCTGGACGACAGATTTCGTTTCACAATATCTGGCCGTATATTTAAATGAGAGAGCAATGTTCGTTAACTCACGACCTATGTACACTGCCTTACAAGAAAAAATTAAGAAACCCAGAGGACACAGTCGGATGTCAACGTAACTTCGGAAGGTCGGCAAGCATGCTGTGTCCCTTTGTCACAGATAGAACGTCTGTCAGAGTCATTTAGTGTTTTACGTATTTAGTACTGTTACCAGACCCGATAGGACATGTCGTGGGTGTGAAGAGTGCCAAATGTAATGAGTTCGCTATGGATGAGACGTCCCCGACACTTGTAGCAGCGAAACAGCTTTATCGACACCTGAAAGAATTTGAAAGGGGCCTTATCCTAGCCGACTTGTTGAATCGTGCCGTATCCTGATTTTGGAAGCTTCCGATGTAACAGTGACCCGATGTTTGTCTGCATGGGAACGTGTATGCAGTCATACTAGTCATCAAGGATTCTGTCAAATGCGTCTGACCGCCGTAAGGGCGGACTCGCATATTGGTGTACCAAGCACACATCCTTCCAACCTTATTTGTCATCGTACGCCACTGGTCGCAGAACAGCAGCAGTAGGTAAATACGTTCCCATGCCTAGGCTGCCGTTAGTACCAAAACACAAGGTACTATGTTTGGTGCAGTGTCGTAACTGGGAAGCATGGACTGTTCACGAATAACGCGTTGTGTTCAGCGATGAATCGCGGTTCTGGACTACGCTGCCGAATACCGTCGTCGGTGAGAACGGCGGAGATCTGGGGAGGAATCCCCTTCCTTCATATTTTTGGAAAGGTACACCTGTGTTAGCGTTGTCACCATAATGTGAGGACCCATCGGGTATGACACCTCGGGTATGACACCAGGTCAGCGCTGGTAATGACTGACGACACAACAGAACGACACGGACATCCTACACCCACATGTCGTATCTCCCATGCGACAGTATCTCGGTATCATTTTTCAACAAGACAATACTCGTCCATGCATGGTGTGTGTCTCTATAAACTGTGCGTGATGCTGAGACACTCTCATGGCCAGCAACATCAGGCCCAGCAGACCATGCGTGGGAACAGTTTGGACGTCCTCTCCATGCTGGAACTCCTAGTATCCTTTAAAAATATCGGGATTTTCATGTATTGATATTCAGGATACTGTCAAACAGGCTATCGATATATAGAGAAAATATCGGTCAACCTGCGTATGGACGGGAAAGACACCGACGTACTTGCCTATACAAATAATGGCTGCTGATTGTAAATATTCTGTCATTTCAGAGCGGTATTAATATATTTCTTTATTTACATTTGTAAGTAGGCTGTTTAGGTTCTTATATTGGTAACGCCACCGCCACGTAGCGCTCTGTATGAAAATCACTGGTGGTGCTGTGTGCAGTCTGTGGCTGGTTTGCTTTGTTGTCGGCTATTGTAGTGTTGGGCAGTTGGCTGTTAACAGCGCGTAGCGTTGCACAGTTGGAGGTGAGCCACCAGCAGTGGGAGATGTGGGGAATGAGATGGCGGAGTTTTGAAAGGGAATGATCTGGACGTGTGTCCATCAGAGACAGTACATTTGTAAGACTGGATGTCATGAAAAAATACAACTACAAAGGAGATTCTCTCTACAATTATGTGCTAGCAATAAACAAAAGCTACACTAATTACACAAACTACAAGAAAATAATCAGAAGATTCCAGTGAGGTATCCTGGCAGGGTCACCATATGAAACGTCCCCTTGGAAAAATTATTAATGACTGTACTTAAACAGACACACAATATTTTTAGCGCAACGCAATCTGACTTTCAGTAATCCCTACAAAAGAATGGCCCTGAATAACGATAACCTATACCTTTCATGAATTCTTACCTCACAAAGACCTTCGTTACTCGAATTACTGCAATACAGTGAGCGCCAATACTGCCAGCTACATAAAAGATTCTAACTACTGAAGGCACTAAATACTGATAGGCATAGTTAGCAAATGAAAGATTTTGATAGAGGACAAACAATGTATTTACCTTAAAAGTGTTCAAAAGTCATAATATATATAGCAGTTCATGACATCAAGTTTTAAAAATGTACTGCCTCTGATGGACACACGTCCAGATCATCCACTTTCAAAACTCTGCCCTCTCATTCCCCACATCCACCACTGCTGGCGGCTCACCTCCAACTGTGCAACGCTACACGCTGTTAACAGCCAACTGCCCAACACTACAATAGCCAACAACAATGAAAACCAGCCACAGACTGCATACAGAACAGCCAGTGAAGGAAGCTACGATGTTTTTGAGAT
The DNA here is from genome assembly GCF_023864275.1 of Schistocerca cancellata. Taxonomy (NCBI): domain Eukaryota; kingdom Metazoa; phylum Arthropoda; class Insecta; order Orthoptera; family Acrididae; genus Schistocerca; species Schistocerca cancellata. The sequence continues at coordinate 230,642,919 of NC_064634.1, forward strand.
TTGACTGAGGTGTTATGATGTTATTTTTACGACAACGATGTGTATTATGCTGTTGAGGTATGTTTATGATTAATAAGCTGATGCTACATGAGGAATGTGATTATGCTACATATTTATAATGATGAAATATTGAAGAATGTCGACGAATATGTATATGTGTAATAAGGTAAGGAATAATGAGTAGTGGTTACGGACTCTGATTTGTGAAAAGGGATGTTGGAAACCAAGAATCGTATTTTAAGAGTTATGAAACGTATGTATATGCTTAAATGTATCACAATACCGGCGAAAATTGTTTGGACACTGTTATATTCATAGGATTTTGTTTCTACACATTTGCATCGCAAATTCTCGACCTGTGAAATTTTTTATATGAGACTGTCACTATAGTCCAAACTGGTGTCGTAAATATTTCGGTAATAAAGCTAAGTGACCTTCACATAATGCGTCGTGGGCACCCAGCTGTGCGACAGTTGCCTGAAAAAAATGCCATTAGTGTGTGCCTTTCAGAGGCACAGTTGGAGAAAGAAGAGGGCCAATATCCTATCTATTGACATTTCTTTGTAGAAATCATCGTAAATACGACACACTCAAACTTGGAAAACATATGATTATAGTGTGGAGTTCTTAATTTATGATATTTACTAAAATGTCTAATGAAACGATGAGAAATATTTTACATATATTGTCTTTCTAGTTGAGAGATTGCTCATTTTGTTTAATATCTAGTTTCTAGCTGCACTGCAGAATTGGTTACAATAAAATTTAATAGATGTACTAATATAGATATTTTATGCCAGATATCCAGTAAATAATAACTTTATGATCCACTTAAAAAAATGAAGGAGCACAAAAAGACATTTCCCTTTGCAGGAATTACATTATTAATTTTTTTAATGACTTGGTAAGTTTCTTGCAGAGTAAGTTTTTGTGATGCATCACTCTAGTGTTAAGATCTGACATAGGTATTAGACATGGCCATTTTTACTGTAAAATTATTTTCTGCTTGAACTTTGTCATGTTTAGGTATAAGTTATAGCATTTGCTGCTGCTGTTTGCCAGGCATAGTTCTAATGAATTTTACATTGTATTAAGCTAGTTTTACTACCGATTTATTTTTCTTGTTGCTGCACATTGGCTCATATTAGTTGTAATATTGCATTTGCTTTGCTAATTTATGTATATTGTTGTTTGCTTTAACAATTTGCTTTTTTTGTCATTGCTGTTTGTGATAATTGTTTTGTGCTGTTGCATTGCATCGTCCCTTAGTATATATATCTGAGTTCAGTAGATTTAAGTTAGCTTGAGAGGGGGTAGACTATATAAAAATAACTGACTGTGGAGAATAGGGAAAGAATGCATTGAGAAGTTATATGAAAAATATTTGGGCCAAAATGAGTATTATACAATGAGAAATAATTATTTTGAAAGAAAAATGAATAGAATACAGAAAGGAGGTATAGATAGGGCTTTTTGGGATTAATGATGAATGAAGAGAGATCCCCAAGAAGTAAAGGAAGTTTTGTTTGCAAAATATTGCAGTAAATACAAACCCTGTCCTTTCCTTTTGTATTATTCCGCTATGTGTTTGTGTACCCTTGTGTATTTGTGTTCTTCCTGTCTTTATGTGTTTATCTGATAAGACTTATGTTGTAGAATTTTTCTAATACTCAGCTACATTCACTATGATGAGGAATACTGTTATCCTCAAACATAATTTGCATTTATAATATGTTATTTACTATGTAAAGATGTTTATACATTATTAAATCTGTTCTGTTTCAATGGTCATATGTGAAATTAATGTTTCGAAATCTATTCTCATTATTTTATTTATTTACTTATGTCATAATTCCAGTAATACTGATGTACATGTTTGTTTCTATTCTTTTGTAAAGCCTGTATTTCTACAAATGTTATCTGTACTATTATGTTCCTTAATGATGTATTTTTACCTTTGTAATTGTATTCTTATGTTGTAAATGCATAATTGTATGGACACCAGTTCATCAAATTTAGTTACATTTCACTGTACACGTTTCTGTTGGTCACACTATATGCACAATATGTGAAAAAAAGCGACTGTTAGTGTTTGCACGTGTGTTAATAATTCAGCAAGGGACTGATTAACAGCATTGCTGGTTCTAAGGACAATTCCAAAAACTTTGTGAGTCCACAGGTGGTGGTTTATGGACTTGCTATATTGTCCGCAAGACTCTTCGATGGTGATTGTGCACCTGCACAGTCGCAACAGATGGCTGCTGGTCGTCTCTACAAGGACTACAGTGGGTCTGAATCTTTCATGGCCCACCAATACCATTATTTCTACAAGGACGGCAGTGGGTCTACACCTCTGGTGGCCCACCAATACCGTAATCTCTAACAGGACTACAGTGGTCTGCTCTGTGATGACCTACCTACCGATATTCTTCAAAACGTCGACTGACTCTGCTGTGGGTTTGCTCTGTTGTGGCCCATTACCTGTGTGCATGTCAAGAGTCAGCACTGTCTTTCCGTTGGAAGGACAACACTACTTCTTCAAGACTGCATGGAAATCCACTACTTCCGTGTGTATTTTCTTTTACTACTCAGACTTTGCGAAAAAAAAACAGCTTCGCGAACAATGTTGGCCACATTATAAGCTCTGGCTCACCCTCACCTCCCTAGGACTATGTAGCCTCTTTCAACATGCTTTAGCCAATAAATGGCCTTTCTCTAAAAATTACCCTATTATTCCACAACGCCCACCGCCTGCCCACACGCGCCATCCTGTACAATATTCTCTGCATCAACAAGCCAGCAGCCTGCCTTCCCCCTTAGAGTCAGAACTGAAAAGAAAATGTTGCACGTTCTCGCTTGCCGATAACCACTTTGCTAACAATAGTAACTTAATGTAAGTGGCACAATAAAAAGTGTCCGATGAGTCCGTCTCTCGGTTTCGTCACATATAGGACTTGTCCGAACGCTTCGTGTCGACTTCGCTGTGTTTTTTTTTTCCATTTCTAAAAACGCCAGCGATGCAGCAGCTGTAATGTTAAAATTGTGTGATGAAGGTGATCGTTGCAGTTTCTGTTGGTAGCGCCGAGTGCCAATTATATCAGCATTTCATCCCACACGTCTCTTATCATTTAGAATTTTGCTCATAAGAATTCTTCACATAGTGAAACTAAAGTTACGTTTTACTGTAATTTCCAAAGATCGACTTCAAATACTTACCAAAAATTGAAAATAAATATATAATATAAAAAAAGTATTGACAGCAAATATCGCCACCTTGACATCGATGTACCAATATACCACGGAATAATGTCACGTACATACACTGAAGCGTCAAAAAAACTGGCACAGGTATGCGTAGTTAAGTACAGAGATATGTAAACAGTCAAAATACGGTGCTGCGGTCACCAACGCCAATATAAGACGACAAATGTCTGGTGAAGTTGTTAGATCGGTTACTGCTGCCACTATGGCAGATTACCAAGATTTAAGTGACTTTGAACGTGGCGTTACAGTTGACGCACGAGGAATGGCACACAGCATCTGATGAGAGGTAGTGATAAAACAGGGACTTTCCGGTACACCATTTCACGGGTGTATCGGAACCCAGCAAAACGTCAAATCTCCGACATCGCGGCGGACAGAAAAAGATCCTGCAAGAATGAGACCAAAGACAACTGAAGAGAATCGTTAAACATGACAGAAGTGCTACCCTTCTGCAAATTGCAGCAGATTTCAGTGCTGAGGCATCAACAAGTGTCAGCATGCGAACCATTCCACGAAACATCATCGATATGGGCTTTCGGAGCCAAAGGCCCACTCCTGCCTCCTTTACGACTGCACTACACAAAGCTTTACGCCTCGCCTCGGCCCGTCAGCACCGACATTGGATTGTTGATGACTGCAAACATGTTGCCTGGTCGGACGGGTCTCGTTTCAAATTGTATCGAGCAGACAGACGTGTATGGGTACGGAGACAACCTCACGAATCCACGGACCTGACGTGTCAGCAGGGGAATTTTCATGCTGATGGTGGCTCCGTAATGGTGGGGGTAGTGTTATGTTGGAGTGATATGAGACAACTGGTACGTCTAGATACGACTCTGACAGGTGACACGTACCTAAGCATCCTGTCTGATCACCTGCATCCATTCATGTCCATTGTGCATTCCGACGGACGTAGGCAATTCCAGCAGGGTAAGGCGGCACCCGACACTTCCAGAATTGCTACAGAGCTCCTCCAGGAACACTCTTCTGAGTTTAAACACTCTCGCTGGCCATCAGACTCCCCAGACATGAATGTCAATGAGCATATCTGGGATGCCTTGCAATTTGCTGTTCAGAAGACATCTCCACACCTCGTGCTCTTACGCATCTATGGACAGCCCTGAACGATTCGTAGTGTCTATTCCCTGCAGCACCACTTCAGACATTAGTCGAATCCATCGCACGTCGTTTGTGGCACTTGTGGGTGATTGCGGGGGCCCTACACAGTATTAGGCAGGTGTACCAATTTCTTTAGCTCTTCAGTGTATATAGATACTTACAAGAAAGCTATCCGTATTTTATCTACAGCCTACTCCAACCCAGAACCAGGTTAAATTACATGAGGCACCATCTGCAATAGTTGTGGGCCGTCTCGCCTCAGGAGAGGCTACAACAACTTTATCGCTCCTTTCCCAACCACATCAGTGGGTGCATCTAGGCTATAGAGGTTGCTACGCAGTACTGTTAGGTGCGCTCATACTACCAAGTTTTTTGTAATCACTTAAATAACACCAGATGACCTCTCAACCATTTCATTGCGTTTTATCCATTACTTCTCTATGGCTTACTTTTTTGTCAGGTAACATATGCGTGTGTTTCTGTCTCTGACTCTAACCACGGTCCCTCTTCCCACGCCATCGACAACCAGCGCACTGTTTCTAATCTGCCTTGCTGGAAGCCACAGAGCACATCTTCTGGTGAGGTAGAGGGTTACTCTCTGGTGGTCCCAGCACAGTAAAGAAGAGTTACATTCAATCCAACTTTAAGTATGATGATTGTTGTGTATCTCAGATACTGATTCTTCCGAGTATCTCTAATGCTCTTCGTATGTAATGACAAAATAGTAGTCTGAAAGTATTCGTGGAAAATGAGATGAGTTACAGTGCCACTTGAATAATATCGCTCTCACACAGACATAGCCGAATTAGATTCTTGATGCCATTCGACATTTCCATGCAGTCGTTACTTCTATTAGGCACTACTACACAACTATTGCTCTTTGCCATCCGAATTACAATTAGACAATGCTCCATACCTAAGTTTGTACTGATCAGAACTGTTTCTATCTACGTTATGTAATTAATAGGTGAGAATTGTTTATTCAAAATATTTGTCTTCTGTAATTACTTCTTTGGAAACATTACCAATCCCGGGCGAGCTACTGTTTCAAATCAGCCGAGTACATAATCGAAAAGTGAGCTGGTAGCCACTATTAAGGAATGAGCAATATATATTTGCTGGATGGAAGAAACGAGGCGAGGAGAAAAGAAGGCACATCAGATATGACAAAGTCATTGCGCAAAAGACATAGCTGGCCGCTATGGTCGAGCGGTTCTAGGCCCTTCAGTCTGGATCCTGCCGCGGGCACGGATGTGTGTGATGTCCTTAGGTTACTTAGGTTTAAATAGCTCTAAGTTCTAGGGGACTGATGACCTCAGATGTTGAGTCCCATAGTGCTCAGAGCCATTTGTACCATTTGACCACAGATGTTAAGTCCCATAGTGCTTGGAGCCATTTTTCTTTTTTAAAAAGGAAAAGGCATACAGTGACGGTAAGGAAGCCATGACTTAATCACTTGGCGTCACTGGATGATTTTCATTTTGTCGAGCCTCCAGTATAATTAGAACCTCATATATTTATCAAAAATGTATAAGGGATAGTCAAGTGAAAATGAGACACATGGAAAAAGTACGTATGCTGTCCATTACTTCGAAAGTATTCGTCAAATTTGTTAACACATTTATCCCGCTGTGAGATAAGACGGTCAGTGCCTTCATACAAAAACGTTTGAGTGTGCCTCTTGAGAACTATTATGATACTCAGGCGTGCATGCTCTTCGTCCGAAGCAAATCTACGGTCACGAACGTCTTTCTTCAGGGCTCAGAAAACATGGAAATTGAGTGTGTAGAAAGGGGGACTGTATGTATGTTTTGTGTTACGGCTTCCAGATCTATAAACGTATACGGATATGGTGTCTGATCTTTCGGACATGTCAGTATATAGTTCTGACAAAACCGGCATTCACCTTCTTCTTCTGTGCGGATGCACACATATTTCCCGAACTCTTACGGGACTTGGTAAGAATGTCTTCTACGAGTAATGAGTGTGTTGGGGTGGGACACTACGAATGTAGTGTGTCGACATACAAGGTGAGAATGTGGGTCTCGCGGCAGGTGTGCTTGCGGGGCACAAATTTTTACCTGTTCCCGTTGATATACAGGGTGGTCCTTTGATAGTGAAGGGGGCCAAATATCTCACGAAAGAAGCATGTAATAAGAAATGGGGGTTCCTATTATTAAAAAACGCAGTTGATATCCGTTTGACCTATGGCAGCGCCATCTAGAGAGCCAATCAGCACCTGAAGAGAGTAAATTAAGTCTAACTTTAAAAGCGTACAGGCCGACTTCAACTTGGATTTCATGGTCGAGCGGCTGCTCATAAGCCACACTTCACGCCGGTAAATGCCGAACGACGCCTCACTTCGTGTAAGGAGCGTAAACATTGGACGACGGAACAGTTGAAAAACGTTGTGTGGAGTGGCGTATCACGGTACACAATGTGGCGATCCGATTAGAGGGTGTGGGTATGGCGAATTCCCGGTGAACGTCATCTGCCAGCATGTGTAGTGCCAAGAGTAAAATTCGGAGACGGTGGTGTTACGGTGTGATCGTGATTTTTATGGAGGGTGCTGCCAACTCATGTTGTTTTGCGTGGCACTATCACAGCACAGGCCTACAAAATGGCTCTGAGCACTACGGGACTTAACATCTGAGGTCATCAGTCCCCTAGAACTTAGTACTACTTAAACCTAACTAACCTAAGGACATCACACACATCCATGCCCGAGGCAGGATTCAAACCCCGACCGTAGCGGTCGCGCAGTTCCAGACTGAAGCGCCTAGAACCGCTCGGCCACAGTGGCCGGTGCACATGACTACATGGATGTTTTAAGCATCTTCTTGCTTCCCACTGTTGAAGGACAATTCGGGGATGGCGATTGCGTCTTTCAACACGATCGACCATCTGTTCATAATGCACGGGTTGTAGCGGAGTGGTTACACGACATTAACAGCCCTGTAATAAACTGGCTTGCACAGAATCCTGACGTCAATCCTATAGAACACCTCTGGGATACTTTGGAACGCCGACTTCGTGCCAGGTCTCAACTACCGACATCGATACCTCTCCTAAGTGCAGCACTCCGTGAAGAATGGGCTGCCATTCCCCAAGGAACCTTCCAGCACCTGACTGAACGTATGCCTGCGAGAGTGGAAGCTGTCATCAGGGCTAAGGGTGGGCCAACACCATATTTAATTCCAGACTAACAGATGGAGGGCGCTACGAACTTATAAGTCATTTTCATCCAGCTGTCCGGATACCTTTGATCACATAGCGTAAAAGTAATATCATATTAACAAAATGATTATATTTATTTCTTGGAATGAAAAAAAATGATATACGGTACTTGGTTCACTGGACTAAAAATTGTAGGAAGGTGTCTGACACGAGAGTTGTTATGAATAATATTATTTTGTTAGAAAAAATACATTTATCTTAAAGGCTTGCGTACAGACAGTTCATATACTCAACCTCCTTAAAGAGGTGTCGCAGTTGCGGATGACAGTATTTATTAATGCTATAGTCATAAACCACGTAACCGTAAAGCTCAGTCTTTAAGCTCACATTGCCAAAGCTAGTGTCCAACTGCAGAGTGCTGATTCTAAAAAACACGTATTGGTGGAAGGATGACAGGATGATTTTACGAAACTTTCTTTCTGCACACTCACAGGTCGTTCGGATGATAAAGTAAATTTTGATGCACGTATTCTAGATACTACAGAGGTCTTAACTGCACTTTTTTTAAATTGAGATTAGCCTCTCGAAAGAACATGTAATATACGTCGAAATTTTCCTTGAATTACATCATTAATTGCGTTTTTGCGTCTTTTAGATTTCACCCATCGTATTTTCGTTAATCTGAAAGACTGTCCTTAGTTATTCACTTCCCTGCAAGTTAATGAATTTCACAAAGGTTTGGAGTTCAGAAACTTATTCATGCACTTTAAAACGATCGTGAAATTACGGTTATTCGTCTACGCTGATTTCATCTTTTTGATCTTATCGCTGGCGTTTAAACGGGTTGTTCCTTTCTGGAGTATAGCGACGTCAGCATAGTTGGATATGAAAAGTGCAATTGATTTTAAAATGAAGACTTTTTCAGAGCGAGATAACTTACTTTTCTCTTGGCAGGATCAATGGAATAATAGGCTTTTAAAACTCCATGGAACAATTAACCACGATACAGGATACTTAGCTGCCATCCTTATACGTTAACATAAACGAAAGATCAGTACGCATAAATTATGCGAATGCATGATTTAGTTGGCTGAAGAAAACAACAGTAATGCTGTAATAATGCTTCTCTACAGTGTAGCGAAGATAAACAGCGTTGGAATTAGCTGCGTAGTGTCTTTTGTAACTGTGTGCGGGAGAACCGCTGGAGCTTTCAGGTGCTCTTCATGTTAACCAATACTTTGGAGAGTGACTAATAGAGTGTTTCAGTCACCATATGACAGTAGCCGGACGGTGAATGTAGCGAGAGCACGGAACACTGCGGCGTTCCAAATACGAAACTCCATTCAGTGTTTGTCCCACCAGCGTAGAGTTTCAGCAGCAGCGAATATCATACCGCACTGCTTCACAATAGCGGACGCACCAGCGAGGACACCGGCCATACGGAATGCAGATTACCTGCTCTAATGTACTGCGGTTGTGTGCCGCCCACACGCATCTGTTTACTGGCTCGCATACCGAGCGAGCACAGACAACTGTTTCCCCACAACAGTACGTCGGCCCTCCAGGCAAACTCGGCGGCAACAGATTAGTCACGGCTCTCGTAATTCAGTTACGGCTTTCAAATAAGATTTTAATACTGTGTTTGCTGGCTGCTTTGCTAATGAAACACGTATGTGGAAGTTTGCGTACCGTGTCCTGGGCTGGGAATGATGAGCCGCCGTGAAACAAACATTTAGCGCCAAAAGTGCAAAAAGAGAAGAACGCCGATCTGGAAGGTTAGAGTTTGATATATCGTCGACGACAGAATCATTAATACTGCAGTAGTACCTAAAGTGAATGACGATATGGACTGAAATTGTTAGTGGGCACCTCAGATTCATAGACTGGACTGCATTGATTTTACATTCTAAGACAAAAGAAACGGCACACCACGGAGGAATTATCGGAATGGAACGCAAATCGGTAGATGTGCTGTCCGTGTACAGTCAAGCAAATGATTACAGTTTCAGAACTATTCGAAGGAGACCTGGGGATCTCGTCGGCCAATGTAGGATTGGGCAAGCACGAGGAGAAGCAGTAGGTACTCTTTCTGTACAGGGGCTGGCATTGTCTTGTTGAAATACAAGCCCAGGATGACCTGCCATGAAGGGCAACATTAACGGACGCAGAATATCGCCAATGTAATGTCCTGTAAAGGTGGTGCGGACGAAAACCAAAGGTGAAAGGCACCCCAGACCATAACTCCAGGTTGTCGGGACGTATGGTGGGGGTCAGTCAGGCTGGTATCCCACTGCAGACCCTCCAGTCACCTCGATGGGGATCGGGGCGCATAAGGGATGAAATTCGCTAAGACGATAGGGCCTGTTCCCTACTTACTATCCCTACCAGCTGGGTGGTGAAATATATTTAATAAATATTAAGTTTAATTGACTGACCTACGATTTCACGAAATCCATAAACGTATGGCCCCAGTAAGCCAATATCGATTATTTTTGAGCGGTTCAGATGGGGCCTGATGATGGAAAAACGAATTGCCGAAACTGGTAGTGAAAATAGAGTAAGGTAAGCTGTCAATTGCACGGATGTTTGGCGAATTTCACTGTTATATTATAATGTCTGTACCACGCCATGAATCACTGAAAAAATGTTAAAGAAATGTAATTCATCTATGAAAGAAGTGCATTACGTAACAATTGTTCTAGCGATTCTTCAGTATTGCTCTTTAATCAGGGATCCTTACTAATTTTGATTAACATGTTAGTGTCCAGGTTATTTTTTCTTAATGTTTTCACATTTATTACTCTTACTTAGTTTCTTTTTAAACTGAAAAAGATATATTTAAAGTGGAAAAACCATTTTTACCATTCTACTTTTAGTATTACATACTGCACCATTTCCAAGCGTTAGGAGTATAAGCGCAAATATTCCTGTTGATAACTGAGGCCTTTGTGGTGAACGAAAATACATCGGTACTCTCCTCGGTTGCAGACTAGTAATTGTAGCCGTTAAGAGTAGTATGTTTTTAGGTTAATTGGTACCTCCAGTAATACAGGCGCAGATAAGGCATTAATGCTTACTTCCCACATAGCAGCAGGCAATTTATTGAAGCATTGATGAGTGGAAGCAAAACGGATAATCTATACTGACGAGCGTAGTACACTTGGCAGTGCAGTTACGACAATGCAGAAAACATTAGGTAGTAAATTAGGCTATATGTCTGTGAAAAGACTGTTAGAAATAGAGGTAAAACAACTCATACATTGAAGTTGGTACCTTTTATTTTATCAGTGGTCGCAATATCTACACCTCTAACCCTAACATACTATAAGTAACCCAGAGAACTACTGATAATAATTTGTAACATTTATATCAAGAAGTTACATATTTTAATGGTGTAGGAAACAAGCAATAGCGCAAACTAAAAATGAAAAACAAAAACGACAAATTAATTGATATTATAAGTTGCAAGAGATTCAACAAACAGTCCCAAATTTCACTTCTTGCGCTGGATACGTGCGGGTATCTTACAGTTTACTCCACCACATCGTTTTCTTCTGAGGTCAAATATTTTCACAATCAGGTGCTGCATTCAATACCAATTGAGCTCATCGGCCACAGTAATGGTCGCGCAGGTGGGGCGCCTTGCAAAGTCCGGGCGGCTTTCCCCGGCGGATGTTCGAGACCTCTCTCCGGCATGCGTGTGTGTTGTTCTTAGTGTAAGTTAGTTTAAGCTAGATTAAGTGGTGAGTAAGCTTAGTGCCCGATGACCTTAGCAGTTTGGTCCCATAAGACATTACCACAAATCGCCCAGTTTGCCACAGTAATGGAGCGAGTGGAGTGGGTGGGTGTGAACTCTGATGACTCGTATACTCCTCACGTATACTTGCATAATTTCTCTTCGAACATTATATGAGAAGTCGTCTTTTGTTCGAGCTTGAGAGTATCTCGGGACTGACTAAAAATAAGAGCCTAGTCAAATTTGCTGTTACATGTATGTATCCTGTACTCGTTCACATTTTGATCCTTTCGATCAGCTCAACCCATCTGCTTGTTGTATTCTGCCAGGATGGAGGGACGAACAACTACAAAGTGTTTTGTTGAGCACTCAGAATATCTTCTAACATTAATTACCGAGTTCACAAGAGCTGTATTTGATACTGGGCAAACAACGGAGTTGTATACCATTCAGACAGAAACTGACTATTTTTCTTTCGTGCGGTGGAATGAACTACACTGAAGATCCAAAGAAACTGGTACACTTGCCTTATATAGAGTAGGAGCCTCGCTAGCACGCAGAAGTGTCGCAACACGACTTGGCATGGACTCATGTCTGAAATAGTGCTGGATGGAAATGACACCATGAATCCTGCAGGGCTGTTCATAAATCCGCAAGACTACGAGGGGGTGGAGATCTCTTCTGGACAGCACTTAGCAAGGCATCCCAGGTATGCTCAATAGTGTCCATGTCGGGGGAGTTTGGTGGCCAGCGAAAGGGTTCCTGGAGCCACTCTGTAGCAATTATGATATGTAGGATGCTGCATTCTCGAGCTGGAATTGCTCAAGTTCACCGGAATGCACAATGGACATGAATGGATGCATGTGGTCAGACAGGATTCTTAGGTACGTGTCTCCTGTCACAGTCGTATCTAGCCGCATCACGAGTTTCATATCATTCCAACTGCACACGCCCCCACCATTACGGAGCCTGTAACAGCTTCAACAATCTCCTACCAACATTCAGGTTCCATGGATTCATGAGTTTGCCACCATACCTGTACACGTCCATCCGCATGATACAATTTGAAACGACACTCGTCCGACTAGCCAATATGTTTCCAGTCATCAACAGTCCAATGTCGATGCTGAGGGGCCCAGGTGACGAGTAAAGCTTTCTGTCGTGCAGTCATCAATGGTACACGAGTGGGCCTTCAGCTCCAAAAGCGCATATCGATGATGTTTCCTTGAATGGTTCGTACGCTGACACATTTTGCAAAGTCCAGCGTTGAAATCTGCAGCAATTTGTGGAAGGTTGCACTTCTATCACGTTCAAAATGGTTCAAATGGCTCTGAGCATTATGCGACTCAACTTCTGAGGTCATCAGTCGCCTAGAACATAGAACTAATTAAACCTAACTAACCTAAGGACATCACACACATCCATGCCCGAGGCAGGATTCGAACCTGCGACCGTAGCGGTCACGCGGTTCCAGACTGAAGCGCCTTTAACCGCACGGCCACACCGGCCGGCTTCTATCACGTTAAACGATTGTTTTCAGTCGTCGTTGGTCCCGTTCTTGCAAAATCTTTTTCCGGCCGCAGCTGTATCGGAGATTTGATGTTTTACCAGATTCCTGATATTCACGGTACACTCGTGAAATGGTGGTACGGGAATATCCCCACTTCATCGCTACCGCGGAGATCCGTCGTGCCCCGACAATAACACCACGTTCAAACTCAGTTATATCTCGACAACCTGCTATTGTACCAGCAGTTACCGATCTAACAACTGCGCTAGACACTTGTTATCGTATATAGGCGTTGCCGACCGCAGCACCGTATTCTGCCTGTTTACTTATTTCTGTATTTAAATAAGCATGCCTATACCAGTTGCTTTGGCGCTTCAGTGTATATCTCTTTCATCTCTTTCACCTTTCTCCGTTTGCTTCCTGTTTGAAACTGGGTCAATTAGGGGAGCAGCAATCTCGGTCACAGACACAGTGCCACCAAAATACGAGTATTAGAGAATTACAACAGCGTTAGGTATAATAGAATAACACGTAAAAAGGTTTGAGGTTCTCTCGTTAGTGTATAAAGGTAACTTTACGTAAAGCTACAAATGTAGCAGTGTGTCTGGGACAGAAAAAGTGTTTTATAAATGTAAATTAATGACATGAGGTCGTTGATAATAAAGGAAGCTACTTTTTTTTAACTTGAATGGTAATATATTTAAGTTGTAATACTTTCTCTACATTCATGGTGCACTGAGACTGAGACTGCAGAGAAAATGTTTAAATTCAATTGCCAGTTGTTCCCAGGAGCGGATTGTTTCTCACAATTACTAACACAGGAATAAATATTGTCGTATGACTAGGGCCTCCCGTCGGGTAGACCGTTCGCCGGGTGCAAGTCTTTCGATCTGACGCCATTCGGCAACTTGCGCGTCGATGCGGATGAAATGATGATATTAGGACAACACAACACCCAGTCCGTGACCGGAGAAAATCTCCGACCCAGCCGGGAATCGAACCTGGGCCCGTAGAACTGACATTCTGTTGCGCTGATCACTCAGCTACCGGAGGAGGACAACACAGGAATAAACAACAGATGATCAATGATGCTTAAATAAGCGTAACAAGATTATACAAATTCACTGTAGTCCGGAAGAGGACTACAAGTTAGTCGTGTACGATTAATCCAAAGCTGTATCTAATAGAGACAGAGGGAGCGAGTTTGAGAGAGAGAGAGAAAAGACCCAACGAAGAGCAGCACCTTTCATTACGGTGTTATATAGTCCACGCAAAAGCGATACGGACAGTGAACAATTGCAGTGACAAACACTGCAAGAGAGGCATTGTGAATCATAGAGAGATTTACTACTGAAATTTGGTGACAGCACGTTCCAAGAAGAATCGAGTAATATATTACTTCCTCCCACGTAGAATGACCACAACTAGAAAGACTGAGAAATTAAAGCTGATACGTCGATTAACTGAAAGTCACTTTTCCGATGCGTCATTTGTGAATCGAATAGCCAAGCGGGGAAGGAGGTAGGAGAAGTGCTCACACATCTTCTTCACAGTGTAAGGTGGCTTGGGTGTGTAGACGCAGATGCAGAAAAATAGGATGAATGTAGTGGCAGAGCCATGGAGGTCCAGTATCACTGGAAACTCCATGAAACTTTTCTAGTATATGTAAAATTTTGACGTATACCTAATGAAGAAGGGCATTTAGGTATTCGCAGCCGGCCAAAGATTAATGGCCCACTGGAGATGTCAGTACCAAATATTGATAACAGGTTCAGTTCAGCGACGAAGGAATTGCACTTGTTTCTTCAGGGATGACATATTTGGCTTAAGCCATTCACTGATGTTTGGATTCTGTACAGCTGCCAAATTGTGGGTCTTATAGGTTGCCACGTTTCAACCATTGTTCCAAGAAATCCTTGCTAGTTTCTGTGGAATTAAAACTGAGTGATCTAACATGCCAATCGAGATCCGAGTGTTCGTCAGACAAGGAATGTGTACGTGCAGGAACGGAATCCAGAAAGGCGACAGCCACGTAACCGATATAAGAGCCCTGTCAGTGCTTTGGATAGCTTTTAGCAAATGGAATCTTACTGTTAGAAAATACAAGTGATAATTACCCACGAGTTACACAGTATTATCGGACTAAGATATACCTTACATCTGTCGTACTTAGCCAAGTATCTACAATCCTTTTTGTGTAATTAGCAGTGCAGTCAAACAGATATTAGATGCCTCTGTAAGTATATTCGTTTAAAGTACTTAGCCTTTCGCAAATCAGAAACGGTGTCCTATAAAGTGTGTTTCACCATCGGAAACAATGATGTTAACAGGCGATATCAGAATGGGAAGTATGGAAGTAAAGAATTTGCGGTATATAGCCCAATGAAAATACCAGGTTTGAAACTTAAATAATGCTAACTACTTATTTATAGCTGGTACAAAATAAATACGTGTTTCAAACTGACCTTCAAAGTAGTCACCAACATTGTGTACAACCCTTTGCTAGCGATGTAGAAGTCATTGGATACTCTTAGCAGTGCCTGTTTTGTTGATAGTTCGAGCGGCGCGGTCTATTGCCCGACGAATTAGTAGCAGTTCTGAAGCTAATGCCGTGGAAGTGTTTACTTCAATTTAGAACTTGAGATGAACTTTCGAGGGCTTAAGTTAGGGGAGTCCAGTAGGTGGATAGCACTTAGCAGCCCCATCAGTAAAACAAATCAGTAACAGCTCGCACTGTACGTGCTTGAGCTTTGTCATGCAAAATGATGGTCAGGTCCTGCAGAATGTATCACTTCTGTCTCTATGCTGTTCATTTTTGGAACACACGGTACGACCAACAATGTCGCAATGTGGTAAGCGTTATCTTCTGACACCTATTCTTCATGATAGTATTCTTTACCAATGGCTAGCTTATGTCAGTATCGTGTTTCAGTTTGATTTATACACGCACTCTCTCTAGGGAATGAAGTTTATTCGGTTGGTTTAAATACCTGTAACGTCTTACTTGTCCTACATCAAGTCAATTGCTCGCTACTAATCTATTATTTGTGAGCGTTGCCGTAAGAAATTAACTGTGACAGGGCTACTTCGTTTTTGTGTTAACTGATGAATATATCATTTCGTTGCCAGAATCTACAGACTTCCATAGGTATGAAGTTTCCCTACTGTCCCTGTCTTCCTTAATTTGTTAATTACTACGTGATGGAACACTTGTAGTAGGAGAGAACGTCCGGCACCGGAAATGTCCAGGAAGAGGAGATCATTAGGTGAATGATCTCTTGAGGGACAATGACAGTTAGTACATCTCCATAGGCCATTTATTCCACCTTTCTATAGTTTGCATAACAGTAGAGAGCTAGATACAGTGTGATAATGGGATAGTCCATTAAATTTCGGGTATGGGCAGCATATATAATATTTCCTCAACCGATATTTCGGCCGCGTATCGTCCGGCCAAGCTCAGAGAGAGTCAGTAAACTGACAGCAAGATATTTTTTCTTTTGTTGTGTTTCAGTGCCCCATCTGGGGGGGGGGGAGGGGGGCTGGCAGTAGCATAGGTGCTGCTCCTCTGCTGAAAGACAGTAATCATACAAAGAAGACATTTAAAATAACAGAATGGAGAAAATATAACAACTGTCGTAAGCAAATATGGAAAGAGATAGAAGGACAGTGAAACTACTACTAGGCGCTACATTATTCGACGTCCACGACTCTTCACAGAACGCAGGTGTTTCAGAGAACACCATTTACCATAAATTTTCAACATGGAGATTCGCAACAGACCCCCTCTCCCTCCCCCTACGTATTCACACGTTGACCCAACGACATCGTGGATTACGATTGCAGTGGGCACGGAACAATAGAGATTCTGAAGTCAATCAATGGAATCGTGTTGGTCTTCAGGTGAATCACATTTTTGCTACACTAGGCCGATGGTCAACTTCACAAATGCCGTAATCCAGGTAAACGGCGCCTCAAAAAGTGCAGCGAGCCACGGACGCAAGTTAGTGGGAGCAGTAGTTAGGGGAAACATTGCATTGCGTCACGCAGCCTGCTGCGAATCACCTACATACCTTCATGCTTGATGTCTTCCCCGATGGCGACAACATCATACAGCAGCATAATTGTCCGTTTCTCGGAGCGATAACCGTGCTACAATGGTTTGAGGAGAATTCAGTAAACTCACGTTGACGTCTCGACGACCAGATTCGCCTGATGAAAATAATATGGAAACCGTCTGGGTCGCTATCGGGTGCCTCGCCGCACCCACAAATCATAGGGCTGTTATTTACTGGCATTACAAGACCTGTGCGCCGGCTGCTGTGACCGATTGGTTCTAGGCGCTTCACACCGGAACCATACGACTGATAAGGTTGCACGTTCGAATCCTGCCTCGGGCATGGATGTGTGTGATACACTTAGGTTAGTTAGGTTTAAGTAGTTCTAAGTTCTACGGGACTGATGACCTCAGATGTAAATGTATAATGTAGGATTTGTTTCAAGACGTTTCTCGTTAAACGTGACACAGACTTCCGACATGACTTTCGAACACTCAGACGGGTACAGAGAACCATGCATACATGTTACATCATTAGAGTCAATAAAGTGCCAGGTGCTACGCATCGGGTGGTGGCAGGTCTCGTTATAAACGAGCCAAGCAGGCGGAGTTAACCAGTGACAATTAAATATTTTTTACACCGCACGCGGCAGACCTCCCGACCGGACAGCGCAGCTCAACGGCTCCGGCCTTTTGCCTGGTTTATCAGAGCGCTGACGTATCGCGATGGCGTGCTTTTAATGGGACACAGCTGTAATGGTGATAGCCGGTCGCCATCAGTGAACTGTCGGGCTATCGCCGCCGCCGCCGCCGCCGCTGCCGATGCTGCTGCTGCTGCGGCGCTATAAGCCGGCGTGTGCGCCTGCCCGCAGATCCGGCGATAAGCGGCGAGACACGAGGCGGCTGTGGGCGCCCCCACTCAAACAACAACAACAACAACAACATCAGTGTGGCAGCCATCTTTCTGGTCGCGTTTCTAGGTCACAGCGACAGTCAATCCGCACAGCTTCGTTTCCTAACTCTTCGAAACACTGCCCTGTTGTGCTGTAACTTAATACAGTTCGGGAAAAAATGTTTCTCTGTTATTGTGCTTCCATTGTTTTTACTACAGCTTGGCCCTGAATGTCTCTAATGACTGTTCCTACAGTTCAGCAACTTTTTTGAAAAAAAAAAAAAAACAGAAAACTACACAGCTCCCCTCTCTTAATAACTCGTTTTAAAATTTCACTACCTGACAAGAAATATTCTTTACCGCTAATCTGAAACACACACACACACACACAATCAACCGCGCGCGCGCGCAAATGGCGCTGTGGATAACATCGGAAGCTCACTGAGGCTTTTTGCGGATGATGCTGTAGTACATCGAGAGGTTGTAACAATCGAAAATTGCACTAAAATGCAGGAGGATCGGCAACAAATTGACGCATGGTGTTGGGAATGGCAACTGAATCTCTATGTAGACAAGTGTAATGTGCTGCGAATACATAGAAAGAAAAATCCTTTATCATTTAGCTACAATATAGCAGGTCAGCAACTGGGAGCAGTTAATTCCATAAACTATCTGGGAGTAGGCATTACGAGTGATATAAAATGGAATAACCGTATAAAATTAACCGTCAGTAAAGCAGATGCCAGACTCAGATTCATTCGAAGAATCCTAAGGAAATGCAATCCGAAGACAAAGGAAGTAGCTTACAGTTCACTTGTTCGCCCACTGCTTAAATATTGCTCACCAGTGTGAGATCCGTACCAGATAGGGTTGATAGAAGAGACAGAGAAGATCCAAAGGAGAGCAGCGCGCTTCGTTACAGGATCATTTAGTAATCACGAAAGCGTTACGAAGAAGATAGCTAAACTCCAGTGGAAGACTCTGCAGGAGAGACGTTCAGTAGCTCGGTACGGGATTTTGTTGAGGTTTCGAGAACATACTTTCACCGAGGAGTCAAGCAGTGTATTGCTCCCTCCTACATGTATCTCGCGAAGAGACCATGAGGATAAAACCAGAGAGATTAGAGGCATAACGACAATCTTTCTTTCCACGAACAATGCGAGACTGGAATAGAAGGGAGAACCGATAGTGGTACTGAAAGTACCCTCCACCACACACCGTCAGGTGGCTTGCGGAGTATGGATGTAGATGTAGATGTAGCTTCTCTTCACGTCTACTCAGTTGATAGCTACTCGCACTGACGAACAACTTTGCCGTTACACCACTCTCTTACTTATTCTCTTGCTGTACTCAGACACGCACACATTCATAATGTACAGCAGAATACAGTTACTTGAGTAAATAATGTAGTTAGTACTGAGTACTAGAGAGTGAGTATGTTTAAATTTAAACAACATCGCGAAACGTTTACAGCAAGGTTCAGTACTGTCGAGTTAATCGAAACATATAATTTTGCATTTACTAAAATTTCCAAATTGTATCCGTGTGTAACTGAGACTGTCCATCTAATAAACGGTGGAAAGTCACTACTGCAGTGTACACAGTTACATGTACGCCAAGTTTTGGTAACGTGCTTTTACACTAAGTATTTCGAAGTATTAGTTTATTCAACATTTGTTATTTAGTTCAAACTTTAAATAACTATTTCTTCCATGTTATTGTACTCTTAAACTTCAATGACACGTCGAAATTTTAGTTAGGTACTTTATTTTTTGTAGCACATTCAGGTAAATACGTGACAGTTCACAAACGTAACTTTGCTGTCTTCCTACATGGTTGCTGTGGTCACTGACTGTCAAGATGTTGTTGGACCATGAGGATGATAGTATGGCGCCTGCTACAGTTTCATACGTTGTGAATTACTTAAAACATGCAAAACAGCAGTGCCTGTGTTATTAAAAAGTACAGTGCTATGTTTTTTCGGACATGCATGCATCTCAGGAGCAACAGGTACTGCAGCGACTACAGCCGTCAAGAAATGCATGGTGTGTGAGCAACTGCGAATATGAGACAGCATGGGCTGCATGTTGCAGTGGCGCCTTATGCCGAATTTGGACTCAATTACGGATTTCCTACTTTACGCGAGCGGTCACCTTAACGGATTTTCTTTTCTTTATTTTCTTTTTGTCATTGTTCTCGGCAGTTGCTCTGGGCGGTCGTCAAATGACACCACATCAAGTTCAGTGCTGAATACTTCACTCAGGTTTATTACAGTGAGCAGCCGGCTGCTGTGCCCGAGCGGTTCTAAGCGCTTGAGTCCGAAACCGCGCTGCTGCTACGGTCGCAGGTTCTAATCCTGCCGCAGGCATGAATGTGTGTGATGCCCTTGGTTATTTAGGTTTAAGTAGTTCTACGTATACGAGGCCATTAACCCCAGATGTTAAGTCGCATAGTGCTTAGAGCATTTTGAACCATATTTTAACAGTGGGTAGACTCAGGAATGAGGACTGACTGAACACGCTGAGTTACTGTGCCGGCTATCCGCTTCAGGTATTCATGTACAAATCACACCCAGGTCCAAATTCCCATTCAGTCCGAAACCGCGCCGCTGCTACGGTCGCAGATTCGAATCCTGCCTCGGGTATGAATGTGTGTGATGTCCTTAGGTTAGTTAGGTTTAAGTATTTCTAAGTCGAGGGGACTGATGATCTCAGATGTTAAGTCCCATAGTGCTCAGAACAATTTTTTAACCAAATTCCCATTGTCGTCGTCCATGTGACACAACATGCACTCGTACATTACGTAAATATTTACTGAGAGTAGATGATCTCGTATTAGCGAATACATAAGAAATGGCAGTGCCTTTGCTATTAAGAAGTACGATGCTTTGTTCCTTGGAACATGTAAGGATTGATTTTGAGGGATGATGTTTAAGTGGGTGTTTTCTGAGCGTGACAGGGCGGGGTTGATCTATTATTCTGTCATTCTGCGCAACGGATTAATCTGAGATGTACCCTTTACCCTGTGGCTCCTGCAAGATGCAATTTCCACACCCACACTACTACAGAAATCAGGCAGACGCTCCTAACGTTCTAAAGACAAAAGCCTGAAAAACTTTCAGCAATAAATATCTTCTTGAGTAGTCCGCTGTAAGGAAATGACACAAAAATTCAAAAAATTTCTTACGTATCTAGTGGGATACTTGGGTACTGGAGTAGTGCTAGTTAGTGTAAGAAAAACTTTAAACTAACGAAATTTATTATTTATTTTGCAAAAATTCTGAGAAATCACAGTGGCACTTTTAGTTATGAATTGAACAAGGTATATCCTGCTTTTTTCGGAATGTGACATTACCTCTCAAGGATAGGATTCGCTAATAAAATTTCTATACAAAGTTTAAGATGCTTGTTGCCTTGGCAGAATGGCTGAGAGGCACACCTACTCAACTTGAATAATTATCCTTTAGAATGGTGTTAGGTACAGTCGAGGCTGTCGCATGTGAAATGCAGTGAAGTGTACTATTGTGGAGGAAATATGGGGCTCGCAATAGCTGTAGCGCACAATACCGTAAGGTGCGATGACTGCTGTCTGCACCGCTCGCTGCTGACAAACAAGATAACTCTCATTCTATCTGGATTGACCTTCGCCAATCAAACTCTCCCTATGCATTGATGAAGTCAAGAATTCCTATTCGCCCCTAGTCTATTGGCGTGGCACACCGGTTACATAACCAGTCCACTGCGATGCCACTCAAAATTCGTTCGCAGGTGTTTAACTATAACTCTATCTGTTCACACCGCACAACAAGTGTGTCGGCGAACACAGTGAACAACGCTTAATCGCAAGAACTCAATATAGAGTAGCACTACGATTTGCTGTCGACAGAGGTGCTCTCCCAGTGAAGTGCTGAGGAGAGACTTGTTCCTCGGTCTTTCGAGTAAACGTACGAGCGTGCACGCTCTCGTTACATGTTCTCGTTCCAAGAGTGACATCAGAACGGCGCCTCTCCATGCCAGACGTGAAGGGGTATAAATTTCACCTGGAAAATTGTTGAATATACTGTTTCAGTGAGAAATTAACTACACTATGCCACACAAGCAAATAATAACTTTCTCCAAACCCCGAATTGGTCTACCATTACAACGTTATTCCTTCAACTCAAGGCGTCAGAAATATCGTCTGCCAATCAGCATTGTTCTTCCAAAACCGGAGAATGACGTTTCGTTTAAGGCGACCAATCCGGAAACTTGTAGCTTTGGCGTTTGGCATTTGCTGTCTCTCTGTGAAAATCTCTGAAACTGCGTGCTATGTGTAAAGAATGCGTAGGCTGGGCGCTCCCACACAATGTAGTGGAATTTGCTTTTAAGCCGAACTCGGGGTTGTTTCCCCCTTTCCACTCAGGCCCACGCTGTCCGCTACGAGCGGTCACTGGCCGACATGGCCTGGGTCGTCCTCCGAAGGGCCTGGCGTCCCAATGTGCGGCCTCTCCCCCGAACTAAAAGCCTCAGTGACCGTCGTGTCTGGCATGTATGTGTGCACGCCAGCCTCGAGCATTTCAGCCACAGTGCGCTCACTTGTCAATTGCATATCGTTTACATGAATTCATATAACATTTACTTTATCTTATCGAGTTTGGGTTCGAATGAAGCGTCTTGATGTGCGGAACATGATTGTGAGGGCGGAATATGTAAGGACTGAAGGTCAGGACACCACAACGTCTTACAGTTTGAATAACAGCAAAGTGGGAATGTGACAGGTCCACAGTGGTACTGGTACTGGATCATGTGTCGACACATTGCTACCTGAAGCGTCGTCGATTCTAAGGGTGACATCACAGATATACACTCTTTTGCACCCTCATAGAGCAAGGCTGTAGGTATATTTGAGTGAAATTCGAAACTTAAACGTTGTAATGGTAGACAAATTCGGGGTTTGGAGAAAGTTATTATTTGCTTGTGTGGCATAGTGTAGTTAATTTCTCACTGAAACAGTATATTCAACAATTTTCCAGGTGAAATTTAATTTTTGTGGTCCTGGGATGAGTGAGGCTCCTATATCCTCCCACATCGGAATATTACTGTAATTTATAACGCGTTACTAAATTTATTGACAAGCGATACCGTCAGGAAATATTTTATGTTACTGCAAATGTTGCTGATTAAGGCATCTCCAGCATTTCAGAGGAATACATGCCATCTGATAACAGTTTTAGAAATTGTGATTGTTGCTGCTTGTGCTCGTTCGATGTAGCTCTGTAGCAGTGATTGTGCGTGGTGGTTGGTCGACATAGATCAGTTCCATCCACTAGTCTATTCAGGCTAATAATTCTTGTTTCATTATTATTTTACTGTGAAGCGATTAATGTGGCATTATGACGTACGGGACCGTGCTATAATGATTGAAGTTAGCAACAACTTCAATAAAATCTAGTACTATCCGTTATCTACCAGTAACTGTAACCAATTGAAACTTTCATTGTGTGAGCATTAAATTAGCAGAAAAATAAACTATATAATTATATCCTTGAGATGGCGAGGATTGTGGCAGCATCTATTGCTACAGCACACCACCTGGTCGTGTTATGCTGTGATACTTTGTGGAGCAAAATCGAATCAAAGAAACAAATCAACATTGCTTTCATATTGGCTCGTACCTGTTATTCTTCTTTCATTGCTGGTAATGATCCACAGCTCCTGTTACTTGGTTTCTGGTCCATCTCGGAAACACCACGTGTCTTCACCTGTAATGGTTTTTAACAGACCTCATCCTTCGGCCATCCATACTGCTTCAAAAGCACTGAACACATAAAAATGCATTTACAACGACCAACACCCCGATCTAGGCAATTTTCTCGCAAGGATGACGGTGCAACGGTTAACAATTCCACAGCTTTTGTACATAAACTTATCTACTCTGGTTTCTTGAGGTGTTTTATTTCTTTCGATTGTGGTCATGCCTGAGAAGTGCCATAAAACTGTGAATTATTTATAGGTACTGATTACATTTAAACTTGTTTTTACGTAGATTCGTTGCATCTTGAAGAAATACACCTTTCTTCTCTTTCCCTCAGACATGTTTCGCTGATGTTACAGCATCGCTGGTTGGGTTTTTATTTGCTTTCTAATACTGTAACTGCAGCAAAACATGTTTGGGTGAAGAAGATGAAAACAGTTGTGCTTGTCCAAGGAGACGTTTACCCAAAAACGAATTTATTTGTAAGAAAACATAGACTCACGAATGGGCTTCAGACACAAGATTACGTTCTTATTTCACGTGGTTTCCATTATTCCATATTCATTGTAGTTTCTCCACGCTTTGGAAAGTTAATCGGTCCTCGTTACCACGTCATGGATTCTCTATTTCGACGAAACGTTATCGCAACTTTAACATCGTCTCTAGTTGGAGGAAAGTGAATTTTCTACCGTCCTCAAACTTCCCTTCCGCACTGGCCTTCTTCGCAGGTCCACGCTAACGGTATCGCAGACCGCCGAGTTGCGGTCTCGGTCTCATCTCCAGAGTGCAGATCCATCATTGTGGTGACGTCGAGGGTTGCGGTGACAGGCCGATGTCGAAGGAGTGCGCAAGATTGAGCATCCCCAAGGAATTAGGCCGTCAGTGAACGCGGAAACGGATCGTTGTTTACTGTTACTGTTATATCTCAACTTCTATCAGTAATCCCCAGCTAGTAGTGGTCTTTAAGTTACAATCAATGTGATTACGTTATCATTTGAGGGGTTAATGAGTTGCAGATAGTCGTGTTTACTGAATCTGCAATATTACGCTTATGTGAGACCAGAGTGAGTTGGGGCATCTGTTAGCTTGATTTACTGCAAACCATTTAATTCATCTGTATGTATGTCCACCTTGCTGACGGTATGGAGTATTTTCCAAGACAGCTATCATACTTCTTTGTATGGTAGTCTTGTAGCGAATGTATTGGTTTTCCATCGAAGGGTGTCAATTTCTTTCAAGAAGGTGAATGTCAGGTGTATTTTGTGATGAAAAGGAAGTGTCTATGGATGCAAGACAATGTATCTAAGTGGTGCTACAAAATGTACCTCAGGTCTTTAGCCTGAGCTGGGTATACGTAAACGCCGCCAGCAACCGCAACCTCTGGGTTTATTTCAGGCGACTATCGTGCAGCACTCGGTCGAACACTGTGTGTGACGGGGAATGGAATCTTAGTTTAACTTCCTTGGTCGCTATGCATTCTGCAATATAGACCTCAGTATGCAATGTGGAGCAACATTCTCATGATCGGTTGTAATATTCGCTACTCCTCAGAGTTTTTAAATTAGTACCTATAGAACAGTAAGCTCTAGTCGTCAAGAAAACTGCCTTAATACTTCACATGAAAATACTCTTCCTCGTATCGCACTTCGTTTCAGTTGCTGTGTTCACTCAATTCAGTATCGTAACATCGGCGTGGTTGAAGTAAATGTTACTGAGGACAGAAAAGCACTTTCAATGTGGTCAGCTGCCGGTCTCTGGCCCCACTATGCATGGATAATAAAACCCGTACCAGATTTCCCTGACCCTGGCGATAGAACTGGCCAGAAGAGCCTCTACTTTCACTCTTCCTAGCCTCCCACAGATGTTTCTCTAAATTGGTCATGGTGGGTGGATCTGATTAATCGCAACTTGCTGCATGTATACCACTACTCAACGTTAACCTGGGCCGTGGACGGATGACACAACAGTGTTGAAAGGTGACTGTAGGCTTCATGGAAGATGCAAAGTCCCCATACAAATGAATGAGATGAAAACTAATGGCTTTTTATTAATTTTTCTGCTGAGTAATGAATGAAACAAATTATAAGCGGCGATCAAAAAGTTTCCGTTCGAAACCCCCAAACACTCCAGAATCGGCATGCTAACGAGGAAAAATAGACGTTAGCATGGAGGTAACCAGAACACCGACGCACCAGGTTGAAAATACCCATTTGGTAAAACATCGCATCCTGCTCCTTCAAGAAATCCGTAATTGCTTGCTGCACATCCTCGTCTGACATGATTTATCGACTCTTCAAGGTCATTTCCAAGAGACTGAAGGCGAGATATCGGCATGAGAAGAGATCAGACCTGTATGGCGGGAACCCGAATGTCTCCCAATTCAGTCAGCCAGTTGAAGAGTACCTCCAACATCCTCCGGTGTCTTGTGTCGGATCGCCACCAACGTGGAACTTGGCTCAACGTTCCACAACGGTGGTATTCGACAGATATGCTGCCTCATACACATTCTTCATTCGTTCACAGATGGCCAGTGATTTCTCTTCGGCAGCCAAGGACAAAATGGTTCAAGTAACTCTCAGCACTATGGAACTTATTATCTGAGGCCATCAGTCCCCTAGAACTTAGAACTACTTAAGCCTAACTAACCTAAAGACATCACACACATCCATTCCCGACGCAGGATTCGAACCTGCTACCGTAGCGGTCGCACGGTTCCAGAATGAAGCGCCTACAACCGCTCGGCCACAGCGGCCGGTGGCAGCCAAGGAAAGAATAAAAGCACGTTGGACCTGTATGGACGCATGTGGTAACATAATCATACTTCACATTTCCGTATTGACCGTACTCACGTCGGAAAGACACTAATCTCCTGACTACGTGTCGTAGTTTATATACTTGTGTCAGAGTCACGCTACGTTGCATATACACTGCAGTAACGCCCTGGAACTAAAACTTTATTATCGTCTCTTATACTACACAAATGTTACAGATAAATGCAACTACAGCGACAATGGAAGTTAAGTGAAAAGAAACTGGACGAGATAGGAATATTGATTGATGTTATACTCATCATACCCCCCATGAACCATAGACATTGCCGTTGGTGGGGAGGCTTGCGTACCTCAACGATACAGATAGCCGTACCGTAGGTGCAACCACATAGGAGGTGTATCTTCTGAGAGGCCAGACAAACGTGTGGTACCTGAAGAGGGGCAGCAGCCTTTTCAGTAGTTACAGGGGCAACAGTCTAGATGATTGACTGATATGGCCTTGTAACACTAACCAAAACGGCTTTGCTGTGCTGGTACTGCGAACGGCTGAAACCAAGGGGAAACTAAGGCCGTAATTTTTCCCGAAGGCATGCAGCCTTGTTGTATGGCTAAATGATGATGGCGTCCTCTTGGGTAAAATATCCCGGAGGTAAAATAGTCCCCCATTCGGATCTCCGGGCGGGGACTACTCAGGAGGACGTCGTTATCAGGAGAAAGGAAACTGGCTTTCTACCGATCGGAGCGTGGAATGTTAGATCCCTTAATGGGCAGGTAGGTTAAAAAATTTAAAAAGGAAATGGATAGATTAAAGTTGGGTACAGTGGGAATTAGCGAAGTTTGGTGCCAGGAGGAACAAGTTCTTTGGTCAGGTGAATGTAGCTTATGAATACAAAATCAAGTAGGGGTAATGCAGGAGTGGGTTTAATTATGAGTAAAAAATACGAGCTCGGGTAAGCTACTATAAAGAGCATAGTGAACGCATTATTGGGGACAAGATAGACACGAAGCCCAGGCCTACTATAGTAGTAAGTTTCCTTTAATTTACGTCTACAGTCACAATCTTTTCTGTTTAACTGATTACCGGTTTCGGTCTTTAATTACCATCATCAGGTCTGTCTCGTAAAATCAAAGTCCTAATGGCAGCAGTGCATTAGGACTTTGATTTTATGAGACAGATCTGATGTTGGTCATTAAAGACCAAAACCGGTAATCTGTTAAACAGAAACGATTGTGACCATAGACGTAAATTACAGGAAACTTATTACATATACGGGTCACTATGTTTTTTCGCGGCGGTGTCGCAGCTTGTGCTACTATAGTAGTACAAGTTTGTATGCCAATTAGCTCTGCATATGACGAAGAAATTGAAGAAATGTATGATGAGATAAAAGAAATTATTCAGATAGTGAACGGAGACGAAAATTTAATAGTCATGGATGACTGGAATTCGATGGTAGCAAAAGGAAGAGGAGGAAACGTAGTAGGTGAGTATGGATTGGGGGTAAGAAATGAAAGAGGAAGCCGCCTGGTAGAATTTTGCACAGAGCATAACTTAATCATTGCTAACACTTGCTTCAAGAATCATAAAAGAAGATAATGACAGGTTTCAAATAGATTATATAATGGTAAGACAGAGATTTAGGAACCAGGTTTCAAATTGTAAGACGATTCCAGGGGCAGATGTGGACTCTGACCACAATCTATTGGTTATGAACTGTAGGTTAAAACTAAAGAAACTGCAAAAAAGGTGGGAATTTAAGGACATGGGACCTGGATAAACTGACAAAGCCATAGGTTTTACAGAGTTTCAGGGAGGGCATAAAGGAAAAATTGACAGGAACGTGGGAAAGAAATACAGTAGAAGATAAATGGGTAGGTTTGAGGGATGAAGTAGTGATGGCTGCAGAGGATCAAGTAGGTAAAAAGACAAGGGCTAGTAGAAATCCTTGGGTAACAGAAGAAATATTGAATTTAATTGATGAGAGGAGAAAATATAAAAACGCAGTAAATGAAGCAAGTAAAAATTAATACATACGTATCAAAACTGAGATCGACAGGAAGTGCAAAATGGCTTAGCAAGGATGGCTAGTGGACAAATGTAAGGATGCAGAGGCCTATCTCACTAGGGGTAAGATAGATACTGCCTACAGGAAAATTAAAGAGACCTTTGTAGAAAAGAGAACCACTTGCATGAATATCAGGAGCTCAGATGAAGATCCTGTTCTAAGCAAAGAAGGGAAAGCAGAAAGGTGGAAGGATTATATAGAGGGTCTATTCAAGGGCGATTTACTTGAGGGCAATATTATGGAATTGGAAGAGGATGTAGATGAAGATGAAATGAGAGATATGATACTGGATGAAGAGTTTGACAGAGCACTGAAAGACCTGAGTCGAAACGAGGCCCCCGGAGTAGACAACATTCCATTAGAACTACTGACAGCCTTGGGAGAGCCAGTCCTGAGAAAACTCTACCATCTGGTGAGCAAAATGCAAGAGACAGGCGAAATACCCTCAGACATCTAGAAAAATTCCAATCCGAAAGAAAGCAGGTGTTGACAGGTGTGAAAATTACCGAACTAGCAGTTTAATAAGTCACAGCTGCAAAATACTAACGCGAATTCTTTACAGACGAATGGAAAAACTGGTAGAAGCCGAAATCGGGGAAGATCAGTTTGGATTTCGTAGAAATGTTGAAACACGCGTGGCAATGTTGACCCTACGACAATCTTAGAAACTAGATTAAGAGAAGGGAAACCTAAGTCTCAAGCATTTGTAGACTTAGAGAAAGCTTTTGACAATGCTGACTGCAATACTCTGTTTCAAATTCTGAAAGTTGCAGGGGTAAAATACAGCGAGCGAAAGGATATTTCCTATTTGTACCGAAACCAGATGGCAGTTATAAATTCGAGGGACGTGACAGGGAAGCAGTGGTTGGGAAGGGAGTGAGACAGGGTTGTAGCCTCTCCCCGATGTTATTCAATCTGTACATTGAGCAAGCAGTAAAGGAAACAAAAGAAAATTTCTTAGTGGGTATGAAAATCTTGGAGATGAAATAAAAATTTTAAGATTCGCCGATGACGTTGTAATTCTGTCAGAGACAGCAAAGGACTTGGAAGAGCAGTTGAACGGAATGGACAGTGTATTGAAAGGAGCATATAAGATGAACATCAACGGAAGCAAAATAAAGGTAATGGAATGTAGTTGAGTTAACTCGGGTGATGCTGCGGGAATTAGATTAGGAAATAAGACGCTTAAAGTAGTAAATGAGTTTTGCTATTTGGAGAGGAAAATAACTGATGATGGTCGAAGTAGAGAGGATATAAAATGTTTACTGGCAATGGGAAGGAAAGAGTTTCTGAAGAACAGAAATTTGTTAACATCGAGTATAGATTTAAGAGTCAGGAAGGCGTTTCTGAAAGTATTTGTATGGAGTGTACCCATGTATGGAAGTGAAACATGGACGACAAATACTTTGGACAAGAAGAGAATAGAAGCTTTCGAAATCTGGTGCTACAGAAGAATGCTGAAGATTAGATGGGTAAATCACATATCTAATGAGGAGGTATTGAATAGAGTTAGGGAGAAGAGGAGTTTGTGGCGCAACTTGACTAGAAGGAGGGATCGGTTGGTAGGACATGTTCTGAGGCATCAAGGGATCACCAATGTAGTATTGAAGTGTAGCGTGGAGGGTAAAAATGGTGGAGGTAGACCGAGATGTATACACTAAGCAGATTCAGAAGGATGTAGGCTGCAGTACGTACTGGGAGATGAAGAAGCTGGCACAGGATAGAGTAGCATGGACAGCTGCATCAAATCAGTTTCGCCGGCCGCGGTGGTCTCACGGTTCTAGGCGCGCAGTCCGGAACCGTGCGACTGCTACGGTCGCAGGTTCGAATCCTGCCTCGGGCATTGATGTGTGTGATGTCCCTAGGTTAGTTAGGTTTAAGTAGTTCTAAGTTCTAGGGACTGATGACCACAGCTGTTAAGTCCCATAGTGCTCAGAGCCAAATCAGTCTCAGGACTGAAGACCACAACAACAACATACTCATCGTAGTTGTATGTAGTTGAAAACTTCATTTACATTTGATACCATCATGTAACAGATTTCTGTGACATGATACCAAGGAGCCCCAACTTGCTCTGACATCGTTTGGCATTAAATATCCCATTCTGAAACGGAGCAGTGTCAGTAATTTACAACGAAAAATCACTGCTTCATACATATTTCAGATTCCTGTATTAACGAGCAAATATAGTAGCTTATGTAAATGCTATTATATACCATAACTTCAGTTAGTTAACTGTCCTTCTAGGTAGTTCTGGAAGCTACAGGAATCGATACGTTTGGTGCAGAAAATGGCAGACATCTTTACTGTGGTAGTTAGTACTGGTCTAATCCATAAAGCTTGTGCGTTATGAGCCGAATAAGCCCGTAACTGTGGGTGAGTGTCCAATGCTGCAACGGATGCTTCGAGTACGATGGCAGCGTCAATTCGCGCCGAGCGCTGCGTCGCCTTCCGCCGGACTACGCTGGGGAACCCCCTCAGGCTGCTACGGACAATGGCGAGTCAACGCCTCTGGCAACCATCTACCTGCTTATGTCTAACAAAGGACACAATATTGCGTCTCTTCCACTACATCTACATCTACATCTCTACCTGCAAGCCACCTGACGATGTACGGCGGACGGTACTTTGTGAACCAGGATCACCTTCATTTCTCCTGTTCCTGTCGTGAATGGATCGCGGGAAGAAAGATTGCTGGTAGAGATGAGCTGTACCAAAACTGTGGTTCAATAGTCTTGGCACAGTATATCAGTGACGTAATAAATGGTAGGATTACTGGCAGAAATGGTAGCAGTGTTAGGGAAACAAACATGGACGAATGTGTAAGAGAGGAACAGGGTGTCGTGAGTTAGGGTGGTTGTTCCCCACATAATAAGAACCGCACATCATTCAGTGGCAGTCTACTGTGTATTTTAAGTCGTTATAAAATATAAATTGCATTTCACAAGTAATAAAATTAGTTTATCGAGTAACTTCCGCGCTTTTAACCAAGCAAAGCAATTAATTCTGAGGCGAGTTCGGTTGAAATGCATTAATAGTAAGAAATGTATGTAATTATTGTTATTTTGTACCGAATAGAACGTTCTTCGTCATGAGCATAGGCAAGAATTTCCTGTTATTAGCAACAAATGTGAATGTTGTTTATGAATAAGAGAAACGTGCCTTATATAAGCTCCGTAAAGTATTGAAGCCCTGTGTGATACATTTTGGTTTTACGCTTTTTTTAATTTTATCTCTTTTTTTAGGGCATTGTTTTTTCTGGTGCTATGTGATAAACCTGTACATTTTTATGTTTTTTTAATACAACATCCCTCTGTTTCACGTTAAAATTTAACAACTTTTGCGCAAAACCATAATTAAACATTTACAGTTTACTTTTAAGTAACAGATAGGGTGTTAACTATGTGGACCAAATTGTTCCACTACTTACCTGGCACTTTATATATCTTCGCTCCTTTTCTAGAAGGTCCACCACTTCCCATTTCTAGGGGAATATAATAAGACACTCATAACATACATAAACACATAGATGTCAACTGATGGAAATGCTAAACATTAGAATATTATTTTGATATAAATAAAATTGTGGAAAAGTTTATAAATACGTAAAATTTTCTGTTTGAAATGAGCTGTCGTGTTTACGACACTGACAGGCCCCATGCCTGACCTTAGAAAAACTCACTCTACAATGTCTTTTTTGCTGCTCCAAAGGCTCGAAGTTATTGCGCCATGTCTGGTAACAATGGAGAGATAGTATTACGTCAAATTATGGTATAACAGTTACACAGGTAGTGCCTTACTATTAATATCTACGTCTACATCTACACTGACACTCCGCAAGGCACCGTAAGGCGCATAGCGGTGGGTACTCTGTACCACTGCTACTCACCTCCTTTTCTGTTCCACCCGCAAGTAGAGCAAGAGATAAAATATGGACTATGTGCCTTGGTTCCATTATATATATATATATATATATATATATATATATATATATATGTTATCAGTCTTCTGACTGGTTTGATGCGACCCGCCACGAATTCCTCTCCTGTCCTAACCTCTTCATCTCACAGTAGTACTTGCAACATATGTCCTCAATTATTTGCTAGATACATTCAAATCTCTGTCTTTGATGATATTATTGGATTGAATAAAGTATTTTTTTTTTAAATCTCTGTCTTCCTCTACAGTTTTTGCCCTCTATAGCTCCCTCTAGTGCCGTGGAAGTCATTCCCTCATGTCTTAACAGATGTCCTATCATCCTGTCCCTTATCCTTATCAATGTTTTCCTCGTATACATTTCCTCTCCGATTCTGCGTAGGACCTCCTCATTCCTTACCTAATCAGTCCACCTAATTTTTAATATTCGTCTGTAGTATCACGTCTCAAATTCTTCGATTCGCTTCGTTCCGGCTTCCCAAAGCAAATGTTTCACTACCATACAGTGCTGTACTCCAGACGTACATTCTCAGAAATTTCTCACTCAATTTAAGGCCGATATTTGATATTAGTAGACTTCTCTTGGCGACGAATGCCGTTTTTGCCATAGCTAGTTTGCTTTTGATGTCCTCTTTGCTCCGTCCTTGGTTATTTTACAGTCTAGGGAGCAGAATTCCTTAACTTCGTCTGCTTCGTCATCGTCAATCCTGATGTTAAGTTTCTCGCTGTTCTCATTTATTCTACGTCTCATTATATTCGTCTTTCTTCGATTTACTCTCAGTCCATACTGTGTAGAAATAAATGTTCAAATGTGTGTGAAAACTTATGGGACTTAACTGCTAAGGTCATCCGTCCCTAAGCTTACACACTACTTAACCTAAATTATCCTAAGGAAACACACACACCCATGCCCGAGGGAGGACCCGAACCTCCGCCGGGACCAGCCGCACAGTCCATGACTGCAGCGGCCTAGACCGCTCGGCTAATCCCGCGCGGCCATACTGTGTACTCATTAGACTGTTCATTCCGTTCAGCATTTCATGTTATTTTCTTCACTTTCCCTGAGGATAGCAATGCCATCAACGAATCTATCATTGATATCCTTTCACCTTGAATTTTAATTCCACTCCTGAACCTTTCTTTTATTTCCATCCTTCCTTCCTCAAGATACAGATTGAACAGTAGGGACGGAAGCTACATGCTTGTCTTACACCCTTTTTAATACTTGCACATAATTCTTGGTCGCCCACTCTTATTATTCCCTCTTGACTTCTGTACATATTGTATATGACTTGTCTCTCTCTATAGTTTACCCCTACTTTTTTCAGAATTTCGAGCATCTTGCACCATTTTACATTGTCAAACGCTTTTTCATGGTCGACAAATCCTATGAACTGGTCTTGATTTTTCTTTAGCCTTGCTTCCATTATTAACCGCAAGGTTAGAATTGCCTCTCTGGTACCTTCACCTTTCCTAAAGCCTTTACTTTTCCTAAAGCCAAACTGATCGTCATCTAGCGCATCCTCAGTTTTCATTTCCACTCTTCTGTATAATATTCTTGTAACCAACTTGGATGCATGTGCTGTTGAGCTAATTGTGCGACAATTCTCGCCCTTGTTAGCTACTGCCGTCTTCGGAATTGTGTGGATATGATTTTCCGAAAGTCAGATGGTGTGTCGCCAAACTCATACATTCTACACACCAAAGTGAATAGCCGTTTTGTTGTCACTTACCAACAATGCTTTTTAGAAATTCTTATGCAATGTTGTCTATCCATCCCCCCCTTATTTGACCGTAAGACTTCCAAGGTTCTTTTAAATTTTTATTCTACCACTGGATCCCCTATCTTTTCCAAATCGACTCCTGTTTCTTCTTCTAACATGTCAGAAAATCTCCCTCCTCATAGAGGCTTTTAGTGTATTCTTTCCACCCATCCGCCCTCACCTCTGAATTTAACAGTGGAATTCCCGTTGCACTCTTAATGTTACCACCGTTGCTTTTAATGCCACCGAAGGTAGATTTGACTTTCCTGTATGCTATCATCCTGTCAGTCATTTCATTTTCGATATATTCACATTTTTCCTGCAGCCATTTCATCTTAGCTTCCCTGCATTTCCCATTTTTTTTATTCCTCAGTTTCCCAGAACATTTTCATACTTCCTCCTTTCATCAATCATCTGAAGTATTTCTTCTGTTACCCACGGTTTCTTCGCAGTACCTTTGTACCTATGTTTTCCTTCCCAAATTCTGTGATGGCCCTTTTTAGGGATGTCCATTCCCCTTCAACTGTACTGCCTACTGAGCTATTCCTTATTGCTCTATCTAGAGCCTTAGAGAACTTCAAACGTATCTCGTCATTCTTTAGTACTTCCGTAACCCTTTTCTTTGCGTACTGATTCTTCCTGACTTATGTCTTAAACTTCAGCCTACTCTTCATCACCACTAAATTGTGATTTGAGTCTATATCTGCTCCTGGGTACCCCTTACAATCCAGTATTTCATTTCGGAATCTCTGTCTGACCATGATGTAACCCAACTGAAATCTGATCCTATCACTCAGCCTTTTCCAAGTATACCCCCTCTCTTGTGATTCTCGAACAGGGTATTCACTATTATTAGTTGAAACTTGTTACAGAACTTAATTAGTCTTCTCCTCCCTCATTCCTTGTCTTTAATGGAGTCTTTTCCATTGCCTTCCGCATACTCATACCCTAGATCGCTGCTGTTTCTTCCACCTTTAGGGGCAGTTCCCCACCCCAAGGACAAGAGAGTGCTCTGAACCTCCGTCCGCTCCTCCGCCCTCTTTGACATGACTATTGGCAGAATGAGGGGTGACGTCTTATGCCAGAAATCTTCGACCACCAATGCTGATTATTAATCAAAATTTAAGCAACTGCGGGATCGAACCTGGGACCGATGAAGTTTTGATTATGAATCAAAGACTCTACACATTTTTTGCTGATCTCATTTGTTTTTTTTTTTTTGTAAATGTTCGTTTTGTATGTTCGGGGCGGACGTCTCTTGACAGATGTTAAAGTTCATCGTTGATCCGTTCACTCATTTTTCTTTTAATGATAAAGGGCAGCTAACCCTCTGACCGAATACGCTGACCTACCGTGTCGGCAACCACTAGACCATGGGTGCCTTCGTATGAGCGCTAATTTCTCGTATCTTATAACCGTGGCAGTAGATTCCTTATGCAGCCACCTTCTAATGCCGGTTTTCTGAATTTATTCAGTACAGTTCCTCAAAAAGAACGTCGCCTTCCCTCCAGGGACACCCATTTGAGTTCCCGAAGCACCTCCGTAACACTTGCGCGTTATTCGAACCTAATGGTAATTAATCTAGCAGTCCACCTCAAAATTCTTAGGACGTTACCTTCAGTCAGACCTCGTACGGACCCCAAGCACTCGAGCAGTATTCAAGTATATGTCGCGCCAGCGTCCTTTATGAGGTCTCCTTTAAAGATAAACCTCACATTCCTTAAATTCTCCCAATAAACAGAAGTGATCATTCGCTTTCTGCTCCACGGACCTCACAATATCTTCCATTTCATATCGCTTTGCAATGTTACGCCTAGATGTTTAAACGATGTGATCATGTCAAGCAGTACACTACTGTTGCTGTGTCCGAACATTATGTGTTGGTTTTTCCTACTGATCCGCATAAACATACGATTTCTCACATGCTAGCTGCCATTAATTACACCAATTAGAAATTTTGTATAAATCGTCTTGTATCTTCCTACAGTCATTCAACTTCGACCCTTTACCGTACACCACAGCAACATTAGCAAACAACCGCAGATTGCTGCCCACCCCTTCCGCCAAATCATTTATGTATATAGACAAAAACAGCTGTCCTGTCACACTTCCCTCGGGCACTGATGACGATTTCCTTGTATTTTATGAAGACTCGCAGTCGAGGACGACGTACTTGGGTCTACTACTTAAGAAGTCTTGGAGCCACTTTATATCAGTGAAGTTTTTGCTCGTACTTTCGTTAACAACATGTCATATACTTTCCGGAAACATACAGATATGGCTTCTGCCTGTTTCCCTTCCTCCATTTACTACTAACTTAACTTTTAGCTTCAACTTTGAAAGGGTCGGAGATAGCGTTTAAGTTGCTACATAGTTGCATCACCAATAAGCAGCACACGAACCCACATTGAAAGCTGATTTCTCACGTCAGAGGTGGCAGGACCACAGACATATACGGTACGAATTGAAAGGGAGGATGTGAATTACTGATTCTACAATGATAACTCAAACCCCACGACCGTGTATTCTTTATGCTAATATATAAACTGCCACAACGCGAACTTCGTTCGTATACAGGGTTTTTTCTTAATAGTGTGCAAAAATATAACAGGACGTAGAGAATGCTCCACTGAACAGTTTGAGGTAGGGAACCTGGGGTCGGAGAAGCCAGCTTAAGGAGATATCGAAGTAATCTTGTCCACCACTTTGTCTAACATTAATGTTTTCCGGCTTATTTCTAACCAATATGCGGACACGTTTACACGTACTGAGCTGTTTATTCACATGTACATTCTTTTATGTCAAGCAAGGAAGTCATGGTGCAGGTTTTGTTTACATTACTTGTCCATAAGGTGGCTCTGTTGTATCGTATCTACATTGTCCCTTGACAGAACGTGCTATGAACCATCGGCAGACCCATTCATTACTCAGTGTTATTCAGAGACATACCGTAAAATACGAAGGAGCAGTATCGGTACATTCACCTTATGTACAGTTAAGCACGTTGCAATGCTCACTGTTGAAGGGCTGTATGGGAAACTATTTCCTCACAGGCATCATCCATCACGACGAGTCTTTGTTTCTCTCGATCGACGAACGCGGGTGACTGGTTCAAGAAGAAATTAGTGACCTGGCAACATGAGGCCCATTCGAACACCAGATTTTGAAGAGAACTTGCTGAAGCGTGTTGCAGCGGACCCCACTACAAGTACTAGTCGTACTGCACGCGAAACTGGCGCTGCACATACTAACGTGTGGCGAGAACTCCACGAATAACATTTACATCCATATCACCACCACAAGTCCATGCAATGCTTGTGAGTGACTTTACACTAAGGGTCGCATAGCGTCAGTGGCTGCTCGAAAACTGGATTGATGGACCAGATTTCCTCCAAATCGAGGTGTTTGCTGGCGAGGCGTCATTTGATCGTGATGGTGTTCCAGACAGCAGTAATAGCCATGTATGGGATGAGGAAAACCCTCACGCTGTAATAGAGTCACACCATGAAGTACGTTTTACTGTGAATTTATGGACTGGCACTATAGACGACAATCTCACTGGGAAATATCTTCTACCTGGCCGTCTGAATGACCATCCGTACTTGCGGTTCGTTCAAAGACTTCTACCTGAATTGTTGGAAAACGTATCCTTGGCTGTTCGTGAGAGGATGTGGATACAATATGGCGGTGCACCCCCTCACTTCAGTGTGCATTTCCACAAACATCACAGTGCTGTATTTTCTGGTCACTGGATTGGAAGGGAAGGTTTTATTCCATGGCCTGCGAGGTCATGTCATCTGACTCCCCTTGGTTATTTCTTCTGGGATATTTAAACTGAATTGTGTATGACACAGCAGTGGATACGGAGATGGAATTTGTTGCCAGAATTGTAGCTGCCTGTGATATGATTCGAAACAAACTAGGGATATTTCTCAGGTTACGTCAGAAACTTGTTCGCCGATGTCATGCTTGCATTGAGGTTGATGGCCGTCACTTTCAGCACATTTTGTAAAATACAGTACAAAGGTTACATTCATTGTATCAGTGATTGTATTTGTAGTTAACTGTAACTAACGTAAATAATAAAGTACATAGTAATGGGATTTTACTTTTATAATCTCCTGGAGCTGCCTTCTCCGACACCAGGTTCCCTACCTCAAATTGTTGAGTGAAGCGTCCTCGACGTCCTGTTAAAATTTTGCATGCTCTTACGGAAACACACTGTACTTAGGAACGGAAAGGTTACAAGTGCCTGGGAATCACATTCTGCCGCAAGCGCTACAGCTTCTACCCGTCCTTCAGAACGTTGCGCCAAGCAATTTCCAATTTCCACACTACGGTGATTCGCGCCCCCTCCACCCCCTCCCACTGGCCTCCTCCCTCCATTCCCTACTTCCCTCCACCGGCTCCACAATTTCCACGTTCCTTCGCTTCCAGTCTGTAAGCCTTTCACTTTCCCTCATTCCTCTCGCTTCTTCTCTCTCTCTCTCTACTTATCTCAACCTGTGTATATGTGTGTGCGTATGTGGGACACACACACGCACAGACACACACACACACACACACACACACACACACACACAGATACATGCACGAGAAGCTGCAGTGCACAACCCAAGCTCTGTTGTACTCGTTGGCAGAATTTTCTGGCCGAATGCCCAGCGCTCAAGTAAAATCTGGAACTTGAGAATTCAATAACTGCCACCTGTATTGCTGTATTGCTATTAAAATTAAGCCATAAATTACGTTTTGACCTGCCCCCTCCCTCCGCGCTACAGCCGCCGTATATCCATCCGCCGCGGAAGTACAGTCCCCCAACGTCCCGCCAGAAAACTCGTTTATGCCGTGGTGCTACCCTAGCGGAGCTTGTAGCCCTCTGGTGGGTGTTACTGCGGGGGGGGGGGGGGCGGGGAGGTGCAGTCCCAGTGAGGAAGGCACTGATGTATTCGGTTGCGAGGAATGCCACTGGCTCGACGCTAGCGAATGCTCACGGAAGCTTCGGCGACGGGATTGTGTTGGGATCGCGGTAGTGGATGAGGTAGCGTTGAGGAAAGAAGGAGTGGAGGGGGTGGGGGGCAAGGCGGCGAGGGCGTACAGAAATCGCGTGGAACGTCGCTCCATTCGCAGTTTTGTTTATCTGCCGCGGAAATGGAATCGTAACTGAATTACGGAACATCTCGGAAATTTCCTACGCAAGTAACGCTGACTGCGCCCTCAAATATCGTTTGATGTGCCCGGCGGGGAAGTTCTCTAGCGGAACACGTGCCGATAAATGTAAAAATATTATTCGATGGAAACTTCTTTATATGTAATATTATCTCCTGCTCTCCAGACTTATTTCCTCTCTCGTTCCGACTAACCGAGACAGTGCCTCGAGCTGGATCGGTTTTTCTTTTCAGCGCACATTTTTATATTGGCAAGTCTTTCCATTTCATGAAAAAGCAGTAAAACCATAAATTTACATGTATGATCGCTGGAGAGTAGATTAGCTTCGTGGAGATAAAAGCATTTGCAATTGAAGAGCAGTTTGAATCTATTTCGTAAAGTTAACTCGTTGCGGTTTGACATTCCTACTTCTTATACGTACATCGCACAATGAAATTGGATGCTTTCATTACTAATAAGCTGACGATAGGTTCCGCAACAAACACGGATAATAGAATAAGAAACGGTTTAACTTCTCTTTAGAACACAGTCATTAAATAATTTTAAATTTTTAATACAGACTCTTCCTTTTCTCTTGGACGCCGTATATCAGAATCAGAGGATGGTCATGTGGTATTAGCATGATACGTGCCCTTCACATAACGCATTACGATCATGACGAATTCTTGACCGTAAATACGCTGGTGAGTGGTGAGCCAGTTTAGTTGGACTGCCCGAACCCAGGAACTTACACTACTGGATTATTTTCTGTATGGAGCAGACACGGATGCTATCCATCAAAATGTTCCAGCAACACGAGAGGACACGCAGTAATGCATTGTTGTTGATCGTACAGCCGTCACAGAAGGAGTGGTAGCACGATGTAAGAAGTTCTTCCCTGACAGAATGACCGTATGTAAGAATGCCAGTGGTCACCACTGTGATATAAGAACTCTGTTTCTCTTGTGGTAGTACCACGGTAAAAGTTCCCACAATGAATACATTACTTCTGCATTGGCATAAGTACTGTAATACGGTACTGTACAATAACAAGATCCAATGACTGTTGCATTCAGTGTTTGTTGATAATTTTTGAAATGTTCAAACCCCCCTTGAAGGGGTTAAATGATAAAATTATTGAATCGTACGGAAGTGATATTTAAATTAGAGGCGTTATGTATTATTTATTATTTCCATAGTCACCAGTTTTGTGGATAAAATGGTACAGTGTGGTACAGTTTTGAATACCTATTGGAAAACGTCAGTGTATTCTTGAATAAAACGTACAAGGTTCCATTTAAAAAATTTAATCCCTACCTCGTATCTTCTACATATAAGGAGATACATGAAACGCATACCCTCCGCAACAACTTACCCACGCCCGTAGGAACGAGTGGTTCTTCTCGTCCCTGCTCTCGGAGGCTGCGCAGGATAGACAATCTTCTATTATCACGTTGTGAAGAGTTATCAAATTGTGATGATATTCACTCTCAGAAGTCAATTTTGCTTAGCTTCGGAGTTAACAGTTTTCAGTGTAAATTGCAAATTTTGCTACGTCCAGCCACACCATTCAACAAAAGATAGTATAGTCTGTTTTAACAGTACGCATTTTTCCCCGAGAACCAGTAATTTTCACTCAGCAGAAATCCAGGCTGCATTTCGAGCTCACCTTCTTGACATTTGTGCAGTAATTTGGGGCATCCATATTCAATAAGCCATCACAAGAATTAAAAAATCTTAGCAGCAATCCTCGCACTTTCAAGTGTAAACTGAAGAATTTCCTTCTGGATCACTCCTTTTCTGTCGGGGAGTTTCTGGAAAAAGATAAGTGGAAGTCGGGAAAGAGAAATCATCTAGTATTTAATTGATCACAACCAGTAGATTAGAAGGTTAAAACAAGCTTTTCTTGTAGCAGTTACAGCTGCCTAACATTTAATAAAAACCTTAAACGTCGACACAGCTCGTTCGTACCCTTAGCCGCATCGTCTGGTAAGAGAACACGACTAGAGTCAAAGAGTACACAATAACATAAATCACAAGAGAATTAACAAAGTCCTCCATAGTCTGTGCATTCTTCATGCCACCATTGCGAGCAGTTATCAAAGTTAAGCCGGCCGGGGTGGCCGAGCGGGTTCTAGGCGCTACAGTCTGGAACCTCGCGACCGCTACGGTCGCAGGTTCGAATCCTGCCTCGGGCATGGATGTGTGTGATGTCTTTAGGTTAGTTAGGTTTAAGTAGTTATAAGTTCTATGGGACTGATGACCCCAGTAGTTAAGTCCCATAGTGCTCGGTGCCATTTGAACCATCAAAGTCAATACAGTTTTCCGTGATGGGCTCCCAGTAGACTTCAACACACGCTGGGCAATTCATAGGACCAAACGGAGACCCAAATCTCCATTGTCATGGAATGAGTCAGTATGTGAAATTAACACAAATAAAATGAAATGTATATGAATCCTGTGTGGATAAGAAGCTGCGAGTAGATATTACCACAATCAACAACATAACACAGGACTATGCCTTCGGGCATAGTCGGGTAAGCGTATGCGTCAGGTAAGAGTTCGCAGTGGCGTTTTCTCTACATTGGTAACACTGGCCGAAAACACAAAACTGCATTCAGTTGTTGGTTCCATAGCGACTCTATCACGAGTAACCTCGAAGACTCTGCCTGATTTATTGATTGTAGCAGGTAAATATAAGTTATTGGTTCAAATTATGTAATCTTTAAGTTGTATATCGTACGCAGTAAGCACTATCCAAGTATGCGCTAGAAAATGAAATCATTTGCCATAATATGTATCACGTATAATTTTTGTATTTGAATCGATTGTGAGGCAGCAGCGATGTTTTAAAGCTGTATCGCAGAAGTTAAGTTAGTATCTCTGATGTGCGCGAGGGCGCAGTGGAGTAGACAAGGTTAAGCTGTGTTACAGTGAAGCAGGCTACGTTTAACTGTGTTGGAATGTGGAAGTAGACTATGTTAAACTGAGTTAGAGTGTGAAAGCTATGGCAATATTATATTTCATATTTAATGTCTCAATTTATCAATTTCTTCGGTCAACATGATTATATCAAGATTGTAACTGAATCTGATTTGTGAAGGAGGAAGTCTAATGGAATTGCAAAGGTAAATACTATAATAATGTTACTTTTCTTCATTATCGCTGCGTCATCAGGCTAACTAGGTCATTGTACTGAGAGCTGATAGATTTGAGAAACAGAAAGGTATATTGTATGGATCTTCTTGATCATTAAATTTAAACTCTGCCTTGAATACTTTTTCACATTATACAAAAAACTTAGTGTTGCCATTTATGCGCATATTTCATTATTTTACCAAACTTCTCTTACAATTTTTAATGGATAATGGAAGCACTTGTGATCGAAAAACAGTTCAATTTGCAATTAAAAGAGAACTTATTGTACCTCTCGATTATCTCTGTGTAGATACAGCTTTGCAGCTTTAGCATAGCGGCGTGCAAGACAGAGCAGTAGTGCAACGAGTTATACAGATTCGCGCAGAATAGAGTTAAGTACAACTAATTTGATTTTTTTTATTTATGCAACTTTTGTTATTTGTGATCAATTTTGCAAAACCAGTTCTCTAGGTTTCCGTCAAAGTTCATTATTCAGGCAGTTTATAGTGTTCAAAATTCTTGCAGTCAGACTGATAACTTTCACAGTATGAAATACTTCCCTTTTCGTTATTATTACAGTGCAGCTTTGCTTTTACATTACGGCAGTACAAGTTTCATAAAGACAATTCATTTATTATTACAGCACAGAGCTTACAATAAAAAACAGCATCTCAGTCATATTTTTAATTATTTCAAAAGAAAACTTCCACTATACATTATTTGCTATTATTTTAAAGAGAACTTTCAGGCAAAAGAATCACATAATCATCTTCTGTGAGGAACAAAACATAACACGACAAACATCGGTACCAAGAAGTGACTGCCATTTTTGATATTTATTTGAACTGTCGGGCACATCTGTTAAAAGTACGCTGCAAGATAGCGGA
Source organism: Schistocerca cancellata (assembly GCF_023864275.1). Classification (NCBI taxonomy): domain Eukaryota; kingdom Metazoa; phylum Arthropoda; class Insecta; order Orthoptera; family Acrididae; genus Schistocerca; species Schistocerca cancellata. The sequence goes on from NC_064634.1 coordinate 230,686,113, forward strand.
AAAGACTACGCAGGTATTCTTGATCCTCACTCACTCCCCCTCCCCCACCTCTTTCTTAGTTTCTAATGGTTACTAAAGAAGGAAGACCTATTAGGCAGATAGATGTGGGAGCTTTGTTTCGAGCTACAAATTCTAGAGTAGCCGCAATCATAAAAGCTGAGAAATCCTTCGAGTCAATGGGAGTATTCCCGTTAAATCCGAATGTCTTCACACCAGAGCACTTTGATCGATCAGAAATCACTGAGACAGCCGAATTTCCAACCACTGAAGGTGAAGGAGATTAACAGGAGTCCACGGTGACAGAGAAAAGGAGGAAGAGCAGAGGATGGTTTAATAAGAGGTGTAGAGATGCAGCCACTAAGAGAAAAGCAGCGAAATTGTTATGGCTGACAAACGAACAGGATGGAAGAACAAGGTTGGGATTCATGGAAGCAGCTAGAGAAGCATGACAAGTTCTTCGAACATAGAGTTCATAAACAGTAAAATAAAACTAGCAGAGGAAGATCGGACAGTAGGAAATAAAAGAGAGCTAAACAGGACAGTCAGATTCTTCAAGATAGGATACAAGCCCAGGATTGACGTGAACAGAGGTCAAGAAGGACAGATATTCACAGATGAGATGAAAGCTATGGAAGAATGGAGAAACTACTACTCCACTTAATTTGCTTAATGTGGAAGAAGAAAAGGATCCCAGAAGAATGGAAGGAGTCTGTCATCTGTCCTATACTAAAGAGATGAGATGTGGCAACTGTAGATGAATCACACTGCCATGTACAACTTGTAAGATCATGAGCATGTTGTTACTGAAGCGACTGACACCACATGTCGAGAAAGTACTGGGATTCCTACAAGCAAGTTTCAGAAAGGGAAGATCAACTGTAGACCATTTACAAACTATACGGCAAATGCTAGTAAAGAGCTGGGAATTCCGCAAAAAATGTTCACTGCCTTTTGTGGACTTCCAAAAGGCATACGGAAGTGAGGAATATGGCAAGAACTGGAAAGGGCTCAAGTTCCTAGAAAACTCGTAAAACTGACACAGATATACCCAGGATACAACATGCATGGTGAATTAAGAACCTACAAGCGTGTTTTCGTAAAGTGTCTCTCCAGACTACTGAGTTACAGATCACACAGCTTTCTATAAATTGATTTATTAGGGGTCTGAGAAAACTATTACCTGAGTTATTGGAGTTGGGTTTTTCAGTCCAGCTTGATATAGCTCTCCACGCTAGTTTACACTGTGTAAGCTACACATTTCCACATAACTACCAAAACCTACACTCCGATGCATCTTCTTACTCTATTGAAGCCATGGTCTCCATCAACGAGTATTACCCCTCACAGTTCCCTCAGTTCCAAGCTGAGAATTCCCTGATGCTTCAGAATGTGTCCTTTAGCCAAGCATTCCTCTAACTTTCTTATTTCCACAGTTCGATTTGGTACCTCTCAATTACTTATGCGATCTATCGACGTAATCTTCTGCATTTTTCTTTGGCACCACAATGTAAAAACTTTTGTTTTCTTGTCTGCGTTTCTTATCGTCCACGTCCTCTTCCCTATAAGCCTGCAGCGAAGATAAATATCGGCAGAAAAGACTTCATAACTCTTAAATTTATATTCGATGTTAACAGATTCTATTTTTTCAGAAATTCTTTACTTGACACTGCCAACCTGAATTTTATACCCTCGCTCTTTCGGACATCATCAGTTACTTTATTGTCCCAATATAAAAAACTTATCTACTACTTTTAGATTTACATTTTCTAAATTTATTCCCTAGGCATTGCCTGATTTAATTGGATTATACTCCTTCACCATTGTTTAACCTTTGTTGACGATCTTATCTCTTTTTAAGACATTGTTCATTCCGTTCAGTTGTTCTTCCAAGTCCTTCGCCGTCTCTGACAGAATGTCACTGGCAAACCTGTTCTTTTTTCTTATCCCTGAATCCTAATTCCCCTTCCGAATTCTTCCTTGTTTGTCTTACTCTCTGTTCAGTGTACTGACTGAATAAATTTGGTGATAGTATAAGACCATTCTTGATGATCAATAAGAGACTTCTATTTCCTGCAAACTTCTCCTTAATTTTCCTATAGGCAGTATCTACCTTTCCCTGTTTATGTGTGCTTCTAAAACTTTGCATTCTTATTTATTACTTCTGTCCCGAAGTGATTGGTTACATTTTTTTCTGTCTCATAGCATTACGACAGTACTTCTCAACTTCTACTATTGTTGGGGTAGCAGTATAACACGAATGCTTATTTATATCTTCAACTGTCAGTCACATTCCGTTCGCCAGATCACACAGCAGAATGATTTGCTAAAATAAATAAATCTATAAATATCATAGGTACTTTAAAAGCATAGTTACACTTAATGGCAGCGCCATGGCGCTCTTATTCCGAGGTCGTCCATACACACTACATATAAGTTCTGAGTTGTTAATGCAGAGCACTGAATATTAGCAGTCTACAGATTCGACAGAGAAAACTTTCGACCTTTCTTGAGAAATCTAAATGCATTATTGAACTACGTGTCAGATAAGATGAAACTGTTAATAGTTTGTGGAGATATCATAGTAGATATCTTAAAAGGTACAGAGGAGAAAAATTAACTTGAATCATAGTTAGCGTATTTCAATTTAACTTCAGTGTTAAAGATTCAACTTGCGTACAGCAAGATAGTAGGAGCTCGACTGATAACACCTTTTTTTACACTGTGCTCAGGTTGAAGCAATTTATGTGTACCCATTAGTTAATAGACTAAATCATCATCATGCATTGAGGGATTTTCATACAAACCTGTGAGAATTTTTATTGAGAATAGGACACACTGTTAAGAGTAGGTTAAGTCGTATGAATAAAAAAATAGGAATGAGAGTAAGCTACTACAAACAGCATAGTGAACGCATTATTGTGGCCTAGATAGATACGAAGCCCATGCCTACCACAGTAGTACAAGTTTATATGCCAACTAGCTCCGCAGATGACGAAAAGATTGATGAAATGTGTGATGAGATAAAAGAAATTAATGAGATTGTGAAGGGTGACGAAAATTTAATAGTCATGGGTGACTGGAACTCGCCAGTAGGAAAAGGAAGAGAAGGAAACGTAGTAGGTGAATATGGAATGGAAGGAAGGAATGAAAGAGGAAGCGGCCTGGTAGAATTTTGCACAGAACATAACTTAATCATAGCTAACACTTGGCTCAAGAATAATGGAATAAGGTTCTATACATGGAAGAAGCCTGGAGATACTGGAAGGTATCAGATAGATTATATAATGGTAAGATAGGTATTCAGGAACCAGGTTTTAAATTGTAAGACATTTCCACGGGCAGATGTGGACTCTGACCACAATCTATAGGTTATGAACAGTAGATTAAAACTGAAGAAACTGCAAAGAGATGGGGAATTGAAGAGATGGGACCTAGATAAACTGAAAGGACAAGCGGTTGTAGAGAGCTTCAGGGAGAGCATTAGGGACCGATTGACAAGAATGGGGGAAAGAAATACAGTAGAAAAGAATGGGTAGCTTTGAGAGACGAAATAGAGAAGGTAGCAGAGGATCAAGGTAAACAGACGAGGCCTTATAGAAATCCTTGGGTAACAGATGAGATATTGAATTTAATTGATGAAACGAGAAAATACAAAAATTCAGTAAATGAAGCAGCTAAAAAAGAATACAAACGTCTCAAAACTTCGATCGACAAGAAGTGCAGAACGGCTAAGCAGTAATGGCTAGAGGACAAATGTAAGGATATAGAGGCGCATATCACCAGGGGTAAGATACTACAGGAATATTAAAGAGATCTTTGGAGAAAGGAGAACGAGTTGCATGAATATCAAGAGCTCAGATGGAAATACAGTAATAAGCAAAGAAGGGAAAGCAGAAAGGTGGAAGGAGTATATAGAGGGTCTGTACAAGGGCGAGGTTCTTCAGGACAATATTATAGAAATAAAACAGAATGTAGATGAAGATGATATAGGAGATATTATACTGCGTGGAGAGTTTGACAGAGCACTGAAAGACCTAAGTCGAAACAAGGCCCTGGGAGTAGACAACATTCCATTAGAACTAAAGACAGCCTTGGAGGAACCACGCCTAACAATACTATCTAGTAGCAAGATGTATGAGACAGGCAAAATACCCTCAGACTTCAAGAAGAATATAATAATTCCAATCCTAAAGAAAGCAGGAGTTGATAGATGTGAAAATTATAGAACTATGAATTAAATAAGCCACGGCTGCAAAAGACTAGCACGAATTCTATTCAGACAAATGGAAAAAACTCGTAGAAGCCGACCTCGGGGAAGATCAGTTTGGATTTCGTAGAAATGTTGGAGGCAATAATAACCCTACGACTTATCGTAGAAAACAGATTAAGGAAAGGCAAACCTACGTTTCTAGCATTTGTAGACTTTTCACAATGATGACTCGAATACTCTCTTTCAAATTCTGAAGGTGGCAGGGGTAAAATACGGAGACCGAAAGGCTATTTACAATTTGTACAGAAGCCATACGGCTGTTGTAATTGTATAGGGCATGAAAGGGAAACAGTGGTTGGGAAGGGAGTGAAACAGGGTTGTAGCCTATCCCCGATGTTATTCAATATGTATATTGAGCAAGCAGTAATGGAAACAAAAGAAAAATTCGGAGTAGGATTGAATGGAGAAGAAATAAAAACTTTAAGGTTAGCCGATGACATTGTAATTCTGTCAGAGAAGCAAAGAACCTGGAAGAGCAGCTGAACGGAATGGGCAGTGTCTTGAAAGGAGGATATAAGATGAACATCAACAGAAGCAAAACGAAGATAAAGTGATGTAGTCGAATTCAATCAGGCGATGCTGCGAGTATTTGATTAGGAAATGAGAGGCTTAAAGGTGTAATGGAGTTTTACTATTTGCGGACCAAAATAACTGATGATGGTCGATATAGAGAGGATATAAAATGTTGACAGGCAATGACAAGGAAAGCGTTTCTGAAGAAGAGAAATATGTTAACATGGTATATAGATTCAAGTGTCAGGAAGTCGTTTCTGAAAGTATTTCTATGGAGTGTACCCATGTATGGAAGTGAAACGTGGACGATAAATAGATGGGTAGATCAATTAACTAATGTGGAGGTATTGAATAGAATGGGAGAGAAGAGAAATTTGTGGCTCAACTTAACTAAAAGAAAAGGATCGGTAGGTAGGGCATATTCTGAGGCATCAAGGGATCACCAATTTAGTATTGGAGGGCTGTGTGTAGGTACTGGGAGATGAAGAAACTAGGACAAGATGGAGTAGCATGGAGAGCTGCATCAGACCAGTCTCTGGACTGAAGACCACAACAACAACAACAACAAGTCATATGAGAGAGAGAGTGAAAGAGAGGGAGGGAGAGAAATTCCATTTATTTCATAGTAAATTTATGTCATTATCTCAAATTCCATACCTAAACACTTCAGTAATCCATTAAAAATTACGTAACCCATGAATAACTAAGGGAATGAAAACCTCATGTAAGAGGAAAGAGGAAATTTGCATACCTCTCATACTACAAGAAACTGTTATATATTAAGGAAAATCATTAAAATAATCAGAAGCACGACATCATAACAAAAATTTATATGCAGATAATAATACTAAAAGTGTATAGGTCTTTGTCCTACCAGAAACAAAACATCGAGTGAGTGAACAAGATAGCATAACAATTAAACTAAATTACAATGTTGAGACTGATAATGAACAGTTGTTTGAGTACTATTAACAACACTTTTCCAGTAGCATAAGTGGAGACTAAGTGTTTCAGTAAAGAGGATTCTCTAAAAATGTCATTCGACAGCACTTATAGCATCTAGAAGTAGCACCACCATCCTTCAGTGAAATATATGGAACACTAAAAATCCTGATAAGCAAAGACTCACATGGTTTGAAGAAATTTCAAACAGAACTTTTAAAAGAATTTTTTCTAATATAATAAGTACTTTCGTCAGTAAACTGTGCAAAGCGTCAGTGACACAGGGAATTTTTCCACAAGTTAAAAATTGCAGTTATAAAGTCTCTTTACAACAAAATTGCCTGACACATTGTTCCAAAATATTCGAGAAAGTAATGTACTCTAGAGCAGTCTCACATTTTTGGTGAAATAAATTTACTTAGCACATTACATTATTGAGTCCAGAAGGGTTACTCAGCTAAGACTGGTATTTACACATGCATTCAATAAATATTACAGACCCTAAATAATAGCACAGGATTCAGTTTTAGGTACACTCCTATTCTTTGTATATATGATCTAACACTTAATATTCAGTTAGCACAATTGGTATTTTTTGAAGATTGCTCTAGTTTTGTAATAAATCCCAATAGATAGGAAACATCGAAGAGGTTGTTAACGATGTCTTAGAAAGAATTATTGAGTGGCGGTCTGGAAATAAAAGCTCCTTAAACTTTGAGAAAACGCGCTATATTCATTTGTGTACAACAAATAATCATTCCAATAATTGTCGTACGTGAACAGGATATAGTAAATATGGTACAATGGACCGAATTTCTGCGTGTACATGTTACTGAAAGCTTGAAATGGGTAAACATATTACTAAACATTTGAAACAATTACATTCAGTTGCTTTTTCATTTTGTATAATTGCTAGCCTTGGAAACAGACAAATCAAGCTCCGCATACATTTCGCATATTTCCAGTCAATAATGTCTTACCGAGCAATTTTCTTTGGTAACTCACACTTACAAAGATCATATTGCACAAAAGTGACCATTAAGAATAGTATGTGGTGTACACCTGTTATCGTAGTGTAGGTACCACTTCAAGAAATCGTGTATTTTAACTGCACTATTAATATAAAGAAATTTACTAATGATATTCGTCATAAATAACCTATGAAAATTTGAGAAGGAAAGTGCTATCCATACATACAACAGAAGAGGAGAAAATTACGTTTATTGGCAAAAAATAAAGCTGTCAGTGTGTCAGAAAGTTGTTCCAAATGCTCCTTCTATTTCATGGACATTTCTTTTTCAAAATTGATAGACTGTATGAAAATCTCAAGTAGTTTCTATGTCACAAAGGAGTTACATAGATTGGCTGCAAATGGACATGAATTTAAATTAATGAAGAAAGTTGAAAATTTTTGCCGGACCATGATTACTAGGCAGATGCTCTGAACACTAAGTAATGCGGACATAGTGGTCATCGCAAGTGCACGGATAACCTTAGACGCTTCCTGTTATATGCAAGTTCTCGACTTATCCACACACTACTGATGTAGCGTCCCTTAAAGATCATCCTCATCACACGCGGCATTTCGCCGATTCCCGTAAGAGTTCGAGGGTGGTGTGCATCCGCACTGCAGAGAGCATTGGCTCCTTTCTCTTCAGTTATATGGAAGTGGTGTTTGTTCTTTCGGACATATCCGGAAGAACAGGCGTTTGAGGATAGTGGCATGAGTGGGATTATAAAAATAATGTATCCATTAATGTAACGCTAATCAAGTGTGGTGTATACCTGTTAGCTGGCTAGCACCACAGAATTTCGATAAAACAATAGATCAAATGATCTGTGGAAAATGGAGGTAAATAATTATAGCAGACAGCTGGCCCGTGATAGATTCAGATCTAAAAGCGCGACGACAGTCCCCATATTTACTCGAATAATGCCGCCAGGACCTTCGCATGAAAATAAGCTTAAACTGATATCAACACTGCTTTCTCGAAACCTTAACTCATCCTCTATACACATAGACGGTAAGCCATTTATCACCACTACTCCAGGTATCCTCCTCATACCGTTGATGTTGACCTCTGGCCCTAAAGATGTGGGAATATTTAACGTTTCGTCGACGACAAAGTCATTAGTGGTAGTGTCCTCTTCAAAGGAATCACCCCAGCAGTTGCCTTAAGCAAATTTAGGAAACCATTGAAGACTCTAGCCCTCCGGAATTCCATACCCCATACACCATATTTCAAACATCTCTAACAACCAAATCTTGTTTCTCAATTCACATGTCTTTTAACAACCATGAGGTCACATGATTTTCCACTCCGTTGTATCTTCCTGCCTTCCCCATCGATCATCCTAAGCTACCTTTTTCATTTCCCATAATTTTTCTTTCTGAAATATCTCGGAACCCAAAATATTAACCGGGAAACCTAGTTCCAGTATCCTACCGCTAAAGAGTTAATGTGCAATCTAAGTACTCTGCTTCTCAACTGTACTCATATACCAGAATACATGTCATATACACATTATTTAGTTGGAATTGTAACCAAGTAAAGTTTTCCCACAACAACTGTCGTCCTTACTTTTACTAGCCCTATCAGCCAACTCAGTCTTTTCTCGTCTTTGGAAGATATGAAAATTAATTGATGAAATTGGGACTCTGTACTGTTGTCCACAGAAACAGCATTAATTTGTAGAAAGAGAAGGAGGACGCAGAGATTAATCGTAACTGACACAGAATTTACATACTGAGAAAAGAACTGTAATCGTCAATAGAATCTTCTCGGTTTAGAAGCCGCCTCATTTCGAATAAAGCACTCAAGCTTGCCATAGCTATCTTCGCCATCGCTATTATTAGTTGACATCACCGATTACTGCGACTGACACGGCATTCAGCATGTATAGATTTAATGGCAGCATACAGTACCTCCCACAGAGAGACGGAATGGCGCATACGCGGAAGGTAAGTTGGGCACGTTGAGTCACTTTTTACGAGAGTGCCGCTAGAAGACACTCTAAATTTTTTGGCCTAGCATTTTGCACCAGAGATCAAGTTGTTCCACTTTCGCTTCATGACAACGTACTTCATGTAGCGTAACGAATATTATGAGGTGACGGTTTGCATTGTCATGGGACCACCACTGTCGCCGGACGTCGCGAACTACTTCATGGAGCACTTGGAGGAGCAGGCTCTGAGCTGTGAGAGCTTCTAACCATGTTGCTTCCTATCGTACACTGGCGGCATCTCCTTCATATGGCGTCACGGTCAAAACGCATCGTAGCAGTTCGTCAACCACATGAGCGGTGTCCATCCCAACACTAAATTTACTGTCGAGTCGGAGAGGGATGGCAAGCTTCCGTTCTTGGACGTTTTCGTTGAACGGAGTGCAGGAGGCCTGTTTTGTCATTCAGTGTACCGTTATTTAAACGCCAACAGTTTTCATCAACCTGTACAAAAGAAAGCGGTACTGCATACGTTAGTACTCAGGACAAAGATTGCTTCTGACTACAACCATCTTGAGTCCGAATTTCAGCATTTGAAGCACGTGTGCAAAGCGAATTGTGACAGCAAGGAAAAATTAAGTTTTCAAGTGCCACCAACGAAAGAAGTCTCATGAATCTTCGGAAGAGGCCAAGTCAGCTGCATTCCTTCATTACTGCGGAGCAACTACAACAACATAGGGTACGTGCTGGAGAGAGACGGAGTGAGACCAGTGTTCTGGCCTTCCTCCAATAAAAGAGATATGTTACGCCCCGTCAAAGATAGTATTTATCTTCGAGTTGCTGGAGTGTAAGATGTCCTCTATGAAAGTGGTAATATTTACATAGGTCAAACTTTTCTCACTGTTGCTGAGCGTTGTGCACAACATTCACAACACATCAGACAAAGAGTACTTGAGAGTCCGGTCTGGCTGAGCATTGTCTACAAAATGGGCGTAAAATAAAATTTTAAGAGATGAGAGTTGTGGCTCAAACACGATATTGGAAATCTGTCTCAAAGAAGTGGCCAAAATAAGAATAACCAGCAACTAATTTAACTTTAACCAGGAGTACACACTCAGCAGGGCATGGGGCGGGCTTTGGACATTGGGTGAAAGTAACGACCTAAGTTAGACACTTTTAGTTTCAGACGTGGCGCCGGCCGCTCGCGCCGAGACCCACGAGAAAGACACACTGTGGGACGTACTTTACAGCACGGGAGACTGCAGGTCTTACGAGTGCCAGCTACAGTCTCCGATTGGAAGCTAGTAACTATTTCAGATGACATTAATTATTCTTGACGGCTCTTTTAAGTTCATGCAACTTCGAAACACCACACGACCAAATAAAGTCCATAGTGTACCTTTTCCAATAAATACCGATTTCCCGTGGTCCCTGTACTGAGTCGAGCGTTCCAGAAGTGCGGGGGACCAGACTACTACTATGACGTCACAAATCCGTTGCAGCGCCCGTACATATGGTTGGGCCCTACATGATACCGCAGTCTTACGAGTGCCAGCAGCAGTCTCGGACGGGTAGCGAGTAACTATTTCAGACGAGTTTGTGTTTAAATGCGTGTTTAAGTGCATCCAAGACCTCGATAGGAAACGGCTAAATTTTGACCTACACTATGCACCTTTTCAATTAAATATTGATTTTCCATGTGCCCTGCACAGAGCCGTGCGTTCGGGAAATGTGGCGGACAAGCCAACTAGTGCGACATCAGAAGCTCATTGAAGGGCCCGTGTATGTCGAGCGAACTCCGTGCAGAGCCCACGGGAAATAAATATTTAATTGAAAAGGTGCCCAATAAAGATTTTAATTTTTTCGTGTGCTATCGAGAGCTTCCCAGCATTTAAACACGGAGTCAAGAATTACTAAATTCGTCTGAAATAGTTACCATCTCCCCGCTAGAGATAGCTGCTGGGACTGACCTGTAGTGTCAGGTGCTGTGACGTACGCGCCACGGCCTTTCTCGTGGGCTTCGGCTTTCGCCATGTGACGTAACTGGGCCGCGCGGCTGGACGCAGCCACTAGCAGAGTACCTAACTTTCCTTCGGCGTTTGCTCCCGGCCTTCTCTGGAAGTTTCCAATCGCAGCCGTTAAATCAGTATAAGTAGAACACCGTATCAGCCTCGGCAGTTAATGATTTTAACTCCTGATAACGATGGCAGAAACAGCTATCGAAAGCTCTTTTTTTATCCGAAATGACGCGACTTTTGAACTGAGAAGATTTTAAAGAAGCATTTCACCGCGGAAGACTGGGGACACAAATTATAATCGTATTTTCTTATAGCGAGTTGAACATGATACTTCGAACCACCCCCTAGTGTACACTGACACACTGAACACCTAACACACACGCACTCAAATACACACAGATTGCCCCAGTCCCAAGCTGCAGGCATTTTTTTCAGAAACAATGAATGAAGTTAAGAGAAAAGATGAGGAAATAATAATTCTTCGAGAGAAGTTCAATACTGTCTGGGAATTAACCACGACGACATATGGTCGAAAAGTAACGTTACCTCTTGTCTTTAATATATGTCACAATCACTTCTTTATAAGCGTTCGTGTTAAGAGAACTATTTATGTACAGTTACTTTTAACAGAAGAACAACACAACGTAGATGTATCAATAGTTTTTCTTGTGCTGTGAATAAATTTCGCATTGTTTACCATTTTAGGGGTGTCTGAATATGCAGAATGATAGGTTTCAACCCGGATAGTAATACATAGATTTCTAATATCAGTAGCATATGGGAAAAACGAAACTTGAGATAATAGAGTACACTGACAGGAGGAAGGATATTGTACACGCCGGATAGTGTACTTAGGGACACGTCACGCTCCCTAGCCGGTGTTTCAGTGTAGTAACCGATTTTAGAATCACATGAAAGACGGCACACTAGTGACCGCCTTAAGCAGTTTGTTGTTGTGTGACATAATGTCGTTTTGCGTGCAGCATTTGTAAATATTATGAGTTATACTTATTTAATTGCTGTATAATATATAAAAACTATTTTGAAGATATTGTTACTTCTTCATTTAAAGAGTTTTATGGCAATTAAAATTCTTTGTATTTTTAAAACTAGTTACACAACTTGTTTGCTGTTAAAGCAAATGTCATCAGTTGGTCATCATCTTGTACCTTGAAACGGAAGCTCTTTTTGCCATGACGACGCGATATTGGCAAATAAACATTTGTGAAAATGGTAAGTTTTAATGCTTGCAAATAGCATTTTTTCATGTTTTTAACTTGTAACTTCTTTTTGATAATACTTCTTCCTACCTTTTCTCATTTACCGATTACTGATGTGTAATAGAGTAGTAATGACAACTAGTTTTTCTTAATTGCAACGATTTCTACTGTTAACAGAATATTGATTACTAGATGCATGAACAGGTGGTACCTTGGAACGGTTTTCACAAGTGGAAAACTTTATTTTTATGCAGTAACTTTTGTAATTTAAGGGAAAGACTGCAGCACACATAAAGTGAACTTTATGAATTCAAATTGGAGCATGGAAGTATTTTAAACTTCTATTACAGGGCCAGTTAGAGGTGAGAGTCTGCAAAATATTCCATGGTAAAATACTCTCCGGAACAATATGCACACAGCATACCTGGAGCTGAACCTTAATTTGGAGATTTAGATGAAATTACAACAGTGTTTTCTGGTTACTAAGCTGCAGGCGAACTTAAAGATGCCTGTAGACGATACCATTAAAGAGCCAGTCCATGCTAGTGCAGTCCACAAATAGACGGGAGGAGGTGAACCCTCTGAAAGCGATGAAACCTAACAACAGTCCGAGTATAAATACAAATGCGGAGTTAATATTGAAACAAAGGTTCCAAAGGTTGACGGAAATGAATAGTTCTCTAATTGAAATAAATCTAGTGAGATTAGAATGGCCATCACAAAGGCTGATACGTAATGCGAGGTGAAAAACTGAAGGCAAGAGCTAGGAGGGACGAACGCTTGAAAAGAAGCAACCGAAAAATCGGGTGAGTATGGAATGTGTAATATGTTAACTGACAGCCAGAAATATTGTCAGAGCAGGTAGAAGAAAAGCTGTCGGATGAAATTAAGCTAAAGTGTAGTGTGGAGGAGGTTGATGAAAGGTAACACGATACCATGGCCAAAAATATATCTACGGAAAGAATGGACCACAGTTAATGGAGAAACAATAGACAATATAGGACAACGGTTATAAGATAGTGCAGAAGGTGTGATCATGTACACAACAAAAGAAGACAATTTTGGGGCACACTGTGAAAGTGCGAAATTGAATTGTTTGATTTTAAGGAAGAGAAACCCATGCACCTCATCTACTTCGTAAAAGATTACATAGAAACATTTCACACCAGCGGTCAGAGAGAAAATATTGGGAACTTCCAATTGATGAGACATACCAGCCCTCTGAAACCAAGGAATGGGAATTAAATTTTGAGGAAAAACGCAGAGTAGTTTCCACAAATATTACCATTAGCCATTCTGTCTAAAGTAATTAGAGAATTCACGTGGATTTCACATTACGGAAGGGACAGTGTCACAGGAAATTGCCAAAAGGTGTTGAGGAACCTTCGTTGCAAGGAAGTCTTTTTAAGTGACGACTTCACGTTAGGAGAACAGTGTGGAGCGAGCTCCGAAGAGCAGCCCGAGAATTAGTAGGAGAAGACACTTTGCCAGCCGTAGAAAACTTTATGAAGGCAATGTTACGGGCGAAAACTAACTTCCTTGAGAGTACGCACAGAAAGGTCAAAGTAAAACAGTACACGAGAAATGAGAATGAAACGTGTTGGGTCTCTGATATGGAACAACATGATTCGAAAACGACGTAGCTTGTTCATTACTGTAGCAGAAGCAATGGAAGCCCAAATTATATGTGGAAAGGTAGTCAGCGACGACTCACACTATCCTGCAGCACACCAGTTTAGAAAGCTCTAGTCATGAGAGTCACTAGCTTGTGATCTCCACTTAAATCCGTGTGAGTTTGTAAAGGTATTCACACGCATGTATTTTACTCCTGTTTCGTTTCTAATACTACTTCTAGTGAAATCAAATGTTGCAGACTTTCATCTCACGTAAACCTACACACGGATGACAGGCAGAATACACAGTACATTGTATTGGCCGAAGCCGAGCGGTCCGAGGCTCCTCGTCACGGTCCGCACGTCACCGTCCGAGGTTCGAGTCCTCCCTCGGGCGTGGGTGTGTGTGTTGTCCTTAGCGTAAGTTAGTTTAAGATAGATTCAGTAGTGTGTAAGCTTAGGGACCGATGACCTCTGCAGTTCGGTCCCATAAGACCTTACCGCAAATTTCCAGTTTTTGTATTGGCCGAGCACTGGTTACCTGACACGGCGCACAATCATGCTAATGTCTTTAAAAGAATTAAATATATAAAAAATTCAGTCGTTGTAACTCAGTCTTCTTAAACCAATTTTTTAACTAAATTCTTTATTTCAGTCAGCGATCTAATACATCAAGAACACCTTGGTGGATGCGTTCAGTTCCCTCTCATAAGAAACAAAAGACGTCTGGCATTGATGAAATCGCATAGAGCGGAGGTCTGGGTGGTGCCACTCGAATGCCGCTGACAGCCTCTTTCCCAGCTGTGACCATGATTACAGCGTGGTAGTGCAGCTAATGATACTGAGGAGGCGGCAATGACCTCTCCCCAGAAAGTGGGCGGCTCTCTACTCCGGCAGTGGCTGCCCTGAAACACTCTGGGCGGGGCTGCCCCATCCTCTGGTCAAACAGCATTCTGGGATGTCACTCCAGGTGTCACATCCTCTATGTGTAGACTATAACACTGAAACGAGAATACTTTAGTACATGATTGGCTGACTACTTAAACACTCTAGATTTTGTTCGTTTAGGGCTTCAGGCATGTAAACACTTCCGTGGTGGCAATGAACAAAAGCCTCTGTCCTTCCACTAGGATACTGCGACGTTGGCTGTTGCTATACCGTGCCCAGCTGGCTCTGCTTCACAACGCCTTTCGGCCATGTTTTGCTTAGCAATGCATAACGCTCTCGCCTGGCTGTGGATGGGCCTGTTGCAAGTAACTTCTGCTCCGGGATGCTTTTGCACCAATTACGGTCAATATACTACGTTTCCCTCTTTATCTAGACCCATTCCCTTGGGTCGACCAAACTAGATTTTCCTTTACACTAGAGTTCCTGGTGACCAGATCATCTGGCCCTATTTCGTTTCTTAAGAATTTTTCTAACAATTAGTTTCCTTCACCCTATCACTTAATCTTACTCTTTTCTACAGGCCCAGTTGCTCTGTTGCTTAATTCAAACACTATGGAAATTGTTTCATTACTAGTCATCTTGCACAACAACTTCTAACTCTCTGTTCCACACTTACAACCTAAAAGGAATCAATTATCCATAAAACTACCCCTTCGTGCTTTCAGCTCCCATCTGATGCTTTTGTCCTCTAGGTATCCTATCCACTGGAATCTCAAATCTGGCCGAGTCTGAAACCAGTCTTATGCTTCGTCTTCTATGTGCCAAAACTAGTACTACCCTCAGCAGAACAAGTGTCTGTGTTTGGTATGACAATATCAATGTTGTTTCTTTCCGGTACTGATTTTCCCAATATAAATTTACACGCTGCTAATCGTAAACCGTGTTTATAGAACTGCAATGATTCCTGCCCTATAGTTTGCTTTAAGCTGGTTAAATTTGTGGCAGGTAGCACTTCCAGGGGTTCCTCTGTCCAATATAAGCAACGATGCGAAATATTCAGGTGAGTTATCAGTGAACTCTTCGCGGGCAAATAGATAGTAGGCTCATTATCTCGCACACTGTTCCATTTAAGAACAAGCCACTCCCTTTTAATTGTAGACTATTTGAAGACGTAAGCTTCCCCTCCTCGAAAGAACTAGCCACTTTTACCATCTTGTCAAAGGTAGAGTATAACCAATATGCCTCGACCTCCTGAAGTACAGTTCAGACCTTACCACTTCTTAATTGCATTCTCTACCGTCCTTTTGTCCCATTACCAATTTCACTGCACAGGAATCCTGTCCCTCTCTTATTACCATATTTGGACAGACTGTAATTTCCCCTCAGTAGCATTTTTGTAATTTTGCTTCCTTCATTTCCAAATGTCTACCCTTGTCTTTTGTAAATAATAATAGTCGCTGCACTCTTATTCTAACAAACTTCTTCTACGTCCGCCACTTGAAGGATGTACGTGAACTTTGTAGCATTCGTAACGTGTTTGTTTCCATGCTATTGGTATAGAAACGGAAATATAAACCTTCGCCCATCAGTTCTCACCGATACTGTGGCTACCTTGAAATAATAAGGCAAGTTTTTGTGTTCGGGTTCTGAAACCTACCCCAGCTACCTCGTTAGCTAGTTCTGTACTTCCATTTACTGCTCTGACAACAAAACATTTACACCTAGGTGACCTTGCACAGCCTGCTGCATAGCCTTCTGCAGTTCTGTTAGTTTTTCCCGCGCTTCCCAAGCACATAAATTTTACAGAATGCCATCATCTTGTCATTACTACTTCCCTATCCAAGACTTCTAATTTGGTTTGCAATTTCCTGATATTCTGATTAATAGGTTCTTCTGTACCTTAGGTCTGTTGTTGTTCCAGTTGCGTGTTACTCAATACGTCCTTCTCTAGACTTGCAACCTCCATAGTAAGGCAAATCGCACACGGATTTGTTCCCTTTTTCCCGCACCGTAGCCTCTTCTACAGTGTCGTTCACCTTTAGAATGACTTCCTCATCGGCAGTGCCAAATATTGTTATCATAAGCTGACATCCAGCATCGATCCAGCCACTCTTCCTTCGCATATGTGGAATAATCTCAAGTGGCCGGGTCACTCTTTAACATCTCGTACACTCTAGGCACTCTCTCACATTCCCCAGTACTTCCTTTGAATTCCCGGGCCTGTCCTTTCCCTGACGCAATTTGTCGAACACTCTTTATAATCTTCTCACCTCGTTACGCATCTCCCATGCGTTGAATACCACCTGTATTACCCAGCGCTGACTGGTGATCACTACGTCTACCCGATGGGCTATCAGCACTCAACGCTCCAGTTGCTGGTTTCGTAACGCTTCCACCTCGACAAAGATCAGCAGTCCCGCTATGAACGCCATTATTTCATCTTCTCTGTACGTCACATATGGGCAGCAATGCCTATCACTTTGCTCCTATTCAAATTCATTGCTGCTCCACAGCTGCTTATACTAATTATCGCAAACTTGGACCTAACCTAATAAATATTTTATCGGCTGTCTCCTAGGCCTTAATCCATACGGCTTCCTCGTCACCGTTTCATTCACAACCTCTGGTTAATCATCCGATAACTTCCTTCTCACTCTCCCGTGGTGGGCTGTACTTCCTATCTCCTATCTCTGTAATAGATTCCGGACTCTGTTGAAAAAGTTTCAGCCAACATACATGCACATTCGTTGTTCTCGTCAGCAATTGAACCTTGACATTTACTAGCCATGTAGTCTCTACAAATTAGTATGGCCTTGATACTTTGCAAAAAACTTCTTTGTCTTTCCCTTCGGCGTATCACCCACTGACCAACATTATACTGTGGTTTTCTTGCCATATGACCCACTGCTTCTTCCTGTTTATAAAGTGGTCATGTATTTGCTCTTCGTAAAGTAATCCAGATTCCTGTAAACATTCTGGCAAATTCCTTAACAGACTCTCCATTGTTCCCTTTCTTCGTTTTCAATATGTCATACTTTGATAGCATTTATGACCATATACTACTTGATACGTCGATAATCCTGTATTCGTACACTGTTTTAAGACGAAATATTTCAAATAGACATCCCAGTTAGTATGATGTGAGTCATCGTAGCACCCAAACATCATCCTGTTTGTCCTGTACACTCTTTCAGTTCTTCCCTTGGCTTCTTCATGGCGAGGACTCACCCTAATTCCTTCACATTGTATAACATACACAATTCCTTGAATAGAACAGACATGAAGTAATTTCTCTTGACTATTACTTCTGTTTCAGGAACTCCAACTCCAATATCCAATTATTCACAAGTGCGTGTGCCACTGTTGCCGCCTGAAGGTTTGGCATCGCGAGCATTCTACAAATCAAGAAAAACTGTCAATGGTTGTGAGTACGCACTTATTCCCTGCATGTATTTTACTGAATGGACCTAAAGCGTCTACCCCCAGGAATTCGAATTGTGCTAATGCTCCAGGTAACCTCTGCAATGACTCGACACAAATATGCGCTCTGTGCACACTGCATGTAGCTCCGCACGTACTGCTTTACGACTGTTTGCCTGTTCCTCTACCAATACCTGTCTGCAACTCTTGTGTTGGTAGATCTGCAACCTCCATGACCCGGTAATAAGTGATCATGACTTTTTTGAACCCTCTCTTCCTTATCTTCGCTGGTACCACTACCCAGTCCCAAACCAGTTTCTCTGCATAGCAACCCACCCTGCATACAAAACAGTTATTGCTTAAAATACTGCTTATATTCGCCATACACTCTCTTTGCAGTTTGCCATTCCTTATGCTCATTACCCCAATATGCAATACAGTTATTTTTCTACTTAAGCCATCAGCATGTCAATGGGTTTTCCCAGGTGTATGTGTGACTTCGAAATCAAATTCACTTAGTCTTACTGCCCATCGCGTCAACCTCTAGAAAGCTCCTTTAACCCCAAGAAATTTTTTAATGACACCTGATCTGTTATTTTACCATACAGATAACATACTAAATATTAATAACCATTATGACCTCTTTCTCCATCATGGAATAATATCTTCCTGCAGAATTTTGTTGCCTTCATGCATGAGATACCAGATCTTCTACGCCTCCTACTTCTTGTGATAACACATAGCCAAGTGCATGATTTGATGCATCAAATGACAAAATAAATTCTTTATTAAAATGTGGAAATACCATAAGCAGATTCGATGTTAAAGCATGTTTTACCTCCTCTAAAGCATGTTGGTTCTGTTCTGCTCACACACATTTAGTATCCTTTTTTAACGACTGCCTCCAATGTTTCGCAATACCTGCAAACCCTTTTATGCACCACCGGTAATAGTTCGTGACTCCTAAGAACAATTGCAACTGCTTTACAGATTCTGGTACAGGAATTCACATACAGGTCCCATTAATCCCGGGGGTGTCTTAACCCCAGTGACGGCAATCCAAAGGATGTAAGGGAATTAATCAGACACAAATCTGATAATTTGTCTACTGATATAGAGTAGGACACTTGTCGAAATGTTGCGAAAATATGACGCCACATCGGCAGGTTACTCGCCAAGATTTCTTCAGTTAAATTCACCGAGAAAGCCTGCATTCACACTGTGGAATGTTATACTTTTGTCAACAAAAGTAAAGTACATTGTTGTTATGTATCAATGAATTCAGAAGCACATGAAACAACAATGAAATGACAATGTAATGAACAAAATTAAGTAAATACATATTTCAGTGAAGACGCAAAGAAAAACAGCAAAGGTGTTCGTATACTACGTTAAAAATCTACTTACTCTCCTTGTACAAGAGCGTTTCGTTATACGAGGGTAAATAGGTGACGACAGTCACAGATGCAGAGGTGATAAACAAAATGGTTCAAATGGCTCTAAGCACTATGGGACTTAACATCTGACGCCCTAGACATAGAACTACTTAAACCTAACGAACCTGAGGACATCACACCCATCCATGACCGAGACAGGATTCGAACCTTCGACCGTATCAACCAAGTGGTTCCGTACTGAAGCGCCTAGAACCGCTCGGTCACAACGGCCGGCGGCGATAAACACACTGATATGTAGAACACTATGCCGTGAGTGTGAAGGTATACACAGATACCTGGTGGCAATCTGGACCACGATGTTAAAAACTTGTGTAGGAGACAATATAATCAGTATGAAATACAGAGAAACCAATGAAGGAAGACACTCAACGTATTTTATTTTGATAACTGCCGACGCAACGTCAGGTAGACAGCGCCATCTGACAGGCAATGTGGAGCGAATAGTAATGTTAACAGGTGGACATGCCGCCCAATTCAATATCATCGTGTGGGAGACAGATAGGGCAATTCGCGTAGCTACCTGTAGAGCCAGAGTAGCCTGCGTATTAACGTTTTACAGAAAGAAGCGTGCAGAATTTCAAGAAGAAAAGTGTGAAGCATCGGATAATAGGCAGAAAGAAAGGGAACCAATGTGTAGTATAACGACATTCGCCTAAACAAATGGTTTTACACGACCCATTTTTTCACAACTGCTGCGTACTATAATGAGACACAAATTAATAAATTACATTCTAAATTAGTTCCAAGCTAGAAAGGAAAGTACAAGTAAGGTTAAATTTGTCGGCATTGAATGACATATCTAGCTACTACATTTCTACATTAACCTTATATTCTGGAAGCCCATATGAAATGTGTAGTTGGGATACTGACTACATGACTACATATTGAGCAGGTATTAACCAAATAGGGGAAAGAGAGTCAGTGACTGGCCTTTAGGGGGTGGCCAAAGTCCTCTTCAGAGGAAAGGCACTGCCACTAAGGCAGGGGAACGAGAAGTCAGGTATGAGTTGGGACAAATATACTGCACGCGGCCGAAGCTCCTCTGGAGAGCCATTGTCACGTTTTGCAAACTAAATTTGGAGAGTCCATTGCTGCTGTGGAGCTATGTTGTTAGCTAGCAATAATGCGGAATATAGCATCGTAATGCCCATCACCGAGCAGGAAGCCCGTACTCTGAGAACCACTAGATCCAGTAGAGTGCAAAGATAAGACCTCTGAAATGAAGCGAGAGATGAGACCATCTATCTTTCTAGTGCGTAAGAACACAGCACTTGTCGTCAGGCTGGTGTCAAGTTAACTGAATCGTTGTTGACTCTATTAAGAAACAGTAGGGGCAGCTGCCTCTGGATAAGTCATCGTACCTCCAAATGCCACGTGGGAACTACTTTTGTCCGATTTAGTGCAGCAACTCGACCAAGTATGGACTCAGAAAGTCATTGTAAGTCCTTTGTAGGAATACTGAGCAATGCTACCTCTGTACCTGTCCATAACTATAAATGTGTAGCCAGTGCAAGATTTTGTGTACGACTTGACATCTTGATCATATCTCACAAATATTCTATAGGATTCATGTCGGCGATGTTAGAGGCCAAATCATTCCCTCGAATTTTCCACTGTGTTTTTCAAAGCAGTAGCCAGCAGTTGTGTTCGGCTGATATCGCGCATTGTCATCCTTAAAAATTCCATCACTGTTTCAAATGGCTCTGAGCACTATGGGACTTAACATCTATTGTCATCAGTCCCCTAGAACTTAGAACTACTTAAACCTAACTAACCTAAGGACATCACACAACACCCAGCCATCACGAGGCAGAGAAAATCCCTGACCCCGCCGGGAATCGAACCCGGGAACCCGGGCGTGGGAAGCGAGAACGCTACCGCACGACCACGAGATGCGGGCCCATCACTGTTTCCTGCAAATGATCTTCAAGTAGCAGAACGTAACCATGATCTGTTCAGCTGGACCAAAGGTCCTAGTCCATTCCATGCAAACACAGCTGACGCCATTATTTCATCTAAGACTCATTACCCGGCCTTTGCAAACGTGTTGATTTTTCAATTCTACTATAACCTTCACTGATGTAACAGAATTCGTAGGATAGCGATATGCACAGGTAAATATATCGGTAGTATCGTTTACACAAGGTTGAAAGCGCAGTGCATTGGCCGAGCTCTCATTTATAATCCGGTGATTCATGTGGAAATGTTTCCGACGTAATTATGGCCGCATGACAGGAATGGAAACTGGATGTAGACGCATGAGACATTGCATTTCGGAAACCGTTAGGTAATTCAATATCAGAGATCCACAATGCCGAGAGTGTGCCGAAATACCTTATTTCAGGCCCAACCTCTCATCACAAACAGCGCAGTCGCTTCATTTAACAAGACCAGTGGCTTTTGCGTAGAGTTATCAATGGTAAGTGACAAGCAACACTGCGTGGAATAAGCGCAGAAATCAATGTGGGATGCACGACGAACGTATCCGTTAACAGAGCGGCGATATATGGCGTTTATGGGCTATGACAACATATGGTCGGCGCTATTGCATTTAGTTACAGCAAGACATCGCCTGCAGCACCTCCCCTGGGCTCCTGACCATATCGGTTGTACCCTAGACAACTGGAAAACCGTAACCTGTCGGATAAGTCAATTGGTAAGAGCTGATGGTAGGGTTCGAGTTTGCCGCAGACCCCATGGAAGTCATGGACACAGGTCGTCAACAAGGAACTTTGCAACCTGATGGTCTCTCCATAACGTCGTGGACCTTGTTTACACGGCATGGGCTGGGTCTTTTGGCCAAACTGAAACGATCTATGACTGGAAATCGTTATGTTGAGCAATTTGGAGACCATTTGCAGCCATTCATCTTCTTCATGTTCCCTAACGAAGATGGAAATTTTATGGATGACAATGCACCATTTCACCTGGCCACAATTATTCGCTATTGGTTTGAAGAACAATCTGGACAGTTCGAGCGAATGATCTGTCCAACCAGATCGCTTGTCATGAATCCCACCAAACGTTTCTGAGACGTAATCGGGAGGTTCGTTCATGCACAATATCCTACATCGGCTACACTTCCGCAATTATGGACGGCTATACAGGCAGCGTGACTCACCATTTCTGCAGGGGACTGTAAACGACCTGTTGAGTCTATGCCACATCGATCTGCCGCACTACGTCGAGAAAAAGGAGGTCTGACACAATATTAGGACGTATCCAGTGACATTTGTTACCTCGGGGTACGTTGATACTCAACGAACGTACCAATTTCTGTCTTTGTGCAGTTGTATTTAACCTGAATTCTATAGAAACTTGTAAAATATAGTCCAGTTATGTTTAACGTGAATTCTACAGAATCGTGTAAAAATATTGTTTCGTAGTGCCCATCGCTCCATTCAGTAGTTTGATGAATTCTCCAGTTTTATCAACTTATTAGTTACAAACGCCAGGTTTTATACATGCAAGGCTACCCCTTTTTAATTCATTGAAGTCTTTAGGCTACACGTTTCACCTGTGATTACCTTCACGTGATCTTTTGGGCAGCAATCTCCTTATAGGTAAGTTCTCCGGTACAGATAACTCTGACAGCCACGAGTGTATGTCGATAGCTCAGCCGTAGCTTCACGATGATCTTGGTGCTGTAAAATGGGGCACTTACAGCAATTACGCAGATGTACTGTTGTGCCATGGCACTCAATAACTTCGCTGTCTGCCTCTCGGTCAATGTCTGAGCGGCTCTAGAAATCAGGAATACTCTGGCATGCACCAACGTGACTTCTGCAGCCTCGGTACCACAACAAACCTAATGTGTCACAAATAAATACTGTTCATCAGGCCAGGCAGGGCTTGTGTCGATGCAGTGAGTCATCGACTCGTCAACCGTCAGAGAGTCTGGCTCTGCAGTCATTCTGTCAGCATCGCCTAGAGGATCAAGCGATCACCTGATGGGCCGGGGTAGAGCAGGCTGCCGGTGTCACAGAGCCATCCAGTCGCCGGTCCTGGGTTCTTTCCCTGGATGTTTTCTCCCGTCACCTGCCACAACGAGGGAGAACTCAACATCCCACACACAACGGATAAACAGACTGCCTCTTCAGCCGCGATGCACCTTGGCTGCTTGCCGAGTTTGTACGAGGAGCATTCGATAAGTAATGTAACACAGTTTTCTTTGAAAGCTGGTTGGTTTTCTTGAGAATTCCAATAGCCACTCTTCTGGCTACAAAGTACACTCCTGGAAATTGAAATAAGAACACCGTGAATTCATTGTCCCAGGAAGGGGAAACTTTATTGACACATTCCTGGGGTCAGATACATCACATGATCACACTGACAGAACCACAGGCACATAGACACAGGCAACAGAGCATGCACAATATCGGCACTAGTACAGTGTATATCCACCTTTCGCAGCAATGCAGGCTGCTATTCTCCCATGGAGACGATCGTAGAGATGCTGGATGTAGTCCTGTGGAACGGCTTGCCATGCCATTTCCACCTGGCGCCTCAGTTGGACCAGCGTTCGTGCTGGACGTGCAGACCGCGTGAGACGACGCTTCATCCAGTCCCAAACATGCTCAATGGGGGACAGATCCAGAGATCTTGCTGGCCAGGGTAGTTGACTTACACCTTCTAGAGCACGTTGGGTGGCACGGGATACATGCGGACGTGCATTGTCCTGTTGGAACAGCAAGTTCCCTTGCCGGTCTAGGAATGGTAGAACAATGGGTTCGATGACGGTTTGGATGTACCGTGCACTATTCAGTGTCCCCTCGACGATCACCAGTGGTGTACGGCCAGTGTAGGAGATCGCTCCCCACACCATGATGCCGGGTGTTGGCCCTGTGTGCCTCGGTCTTATACAGTCCTGATTGTGGCGCTCACCTGCACGGCGCCAAACACGCATACGACCATCATTGGCACCAAGGCAGAAGCGACTCTCATCGCTGAAGACGACACGTCTCCATTCGTCCCTATATTCACGCCTGTCGCGACACCACTGGAGGCGGACTGCACGATGTTGGGGCGTCAGCTTCATGGAGACGGTTGCGAATGGTCCTCGCCGATACCCCAGGAGCAACAGTGTCCCTAATTTGCTGGGAAGTGGCGGTGCGGTCCCCTACTGCACTGCGTAGGATCCTACGGTCTTGGCGTGCATCCGTGCGTCGCTGCGGTCCGGTCCCAGGTCGACGGGCACGTGCACCTTCCGCCGACCACTGGCGACAACATCGATGTACTGTGGAGACCTCACGCCCCACGTGTTGAGCAATTCGGCGGTACGTCCACCCGGCCTCCCGCATGCCCACTATACGCCCTCGCTCAAAGTCCGTCAACTGCACATACGGTTCACGTCCACGCTGTCGCGGCATGCTACCAGTGTTAAAGGCTGCGATGGAGCTCCGTATGCAACGGCAAACTGGCTGACACTGACGGCGGCGGTGCACAAATGCTGCGCAGCTAGCGCCATTCGACGGCCAACACCGCGGTTCCTGGTGTGTCCGCTGTGCCGTGCGTGTGATCATTGCTTGTACAGCCCTCTCGCAGTGTCCGGAGCAACTATGGTGGGTCTGACACACCGGTGTCAATGTGTTCTTTTTTCCATTTCCAGGAGTGTATTATTTTTCAACATAGTCTCTGTTCAATATGACGGCCTTACGTCACCTTACTGGTGAGGCGTGTGTGCCCACATCGGATCACTGCTGGTCGATGTCTTCGCCAGCATCTGGCTGCATCAAGAACCTCACTATCATCTACAAAGTGCTCCAAGCGAATACTTCCATCATTGGGACAAACAGATAGAAGTCGGAAGGTGCGAGATCCGGGCTGTAGGGTGGATGAGGAAGAATAGTGCAATGAATTTGTGTGAACTCTTCTCCTCTTGTGTGAGGCCTTGCGTCCCCATGGGGAGGTTCGTTCGTGTTTCTGTACCGATGAAGACACTGAAATGGTATCACCAATTTCCTGAGGGTACACTTTACACTTGATCGTTGCACCACATTAGACGACGATGAACAAATAAGACACACATTTTTGAGTGCTTTAACTAGTGGACGAGGATGTCAGCACTATCAACAGAAACATCGAGTGTCTACCGAGGTATGTGATTGTGATCCAGCAACCACCTCAAATGAGAGTGTCCGCACGTACCAACATTGCAAGACTCATAGCTGTCTAAGCACGGCTGGCAAGCTAGAGATGGAGCACGTTTGAGCGGCCTTGTTGCTATCGGTACAGACGGTTCGCCCAACGACTCACTGTGCTTTTGTTCACTGCCAGGTCTCTGCAGACGTTCTGCAAGGGCTATGAATGCCTATGAAGCTCTAGTTTTCCGCCGAAAGAATCTCTGTGACAGCTCTCTCTACTTGGGATGCCCACCTGTTGCGGACCCCATTTTGAAGAATACATATAGCGCCGCCACCTATCCCAAATTCATGAAACTATAGGTGCTTATACATGAATATTCCACGATGTCACACAGAAAATTCCAAATTTTTCAACTGAAACTGACCGAGAAACAAAAGTGTTGCATTACTTACTGAACATCCGTTGTATAAGACGCAAAGTCGCCGCGCATGGGCTATGCTGAGCACAGCAACAGCGTATGTTCTACTGCAACGCTTAGCTGTCTGGGGTCCTTGGGTCGAGGCCGGTCTTCCAGCAGCTGTCAGATGAATGCCTGAGCTTGTAGTAAAGGCATTCTAATAGCTTTAAACAGATTTACCACCCTCCACCAGCGCACAACGGCCTCCTCTACACAAACATGGCAGGAAATTAAGCAGAAAGAATGAAGCTAATTCGGTCGCTGACGAAAGTTGACCTTAATGGTGTGAGGAATGAAGATCATGGCTTAACGTCTACCTGACTGCGAGGCCCATGGAGACACAGCACAAGGTTGGGTGGGTTAGATATGAGGAAAGTACCACCCGTATACATTTTAAAAGAAACATCGTGGATACGCGTTAATTGTGGAAAGCGCAGAAAATGTAAAATAGTTACGCCCGCCTTGGAACTGAACCCTGTTAACTCCTCCAGTCTCCTGCCTCTGTAACTGAAAGGTCAGCATAGGTGGCTTCCATGTGGAGGATCCGAGTTCGATTTCCGTTACTGGTGGGGATATTTCCTTGGTGGGAGGACTGTTACGAGCTGCACACAGCTTCGTCATGTCAGTAGAGGGTCTCCTGGCCAGAATAGCAGCTGCTCCAAGGTCTGAACATCAGCGAAACGACCGGCTGACATCGAGGACATTAGAGACAGAGCACAAGCTCAGATTGTGTCAAGGATGGGGAAGGAAATCGGCCGTGCCCTTTTCAAAGGAACCATTCAGGAATTTGTCACTAGCGGTTAGGGGAAATTACGGAAAACGTAATTCTGGATGATCGGACGCGGGATTGAAACCTTCTCCCTCCCGAATACCAGTCAGGAAAATGTAATCCAGTGAAATCACTATGCATGTGACAGAACATTGTATGAGCTGAGCTCAAGCAGATCATAACGAGCTTGCGAGAAGCGCAGAAACCAGCAGGTTATTTGAGTATGTGTACCTAAATCTATGAATTGAGGGACTTAACTAGAAAAGCGTAAGCATCAAGGTGTTGACGAGGGTCCAGGTCGAATTTTTCGGTCGGTCTGACTCGTCACGTTTGTAAAATGCTGTCAAGATTTACGCACAAATGAACATAAAAGAATTGATTATGTTCATGACGAATATCAGTATAATTTCAGGACAGAGAAAGTTAAGTAAGAAGAAATTCTGGCTTGGTGCTTTGTAATTAGGAATAAATGAAAGAAATTAAAGTCAACGTTTCGAGATCTATAAACAGAGAAGTATTCGACGGTTGTAATTTTGGACATAGATGAGGGACCTACGAGATATATAAGAACTACGCGGAAATAATGAAAGAACATCACAAAACATAAAATTTACATTAAGAAATGTTAGTCAGAGACCCCGAATGTAATCACTGGTATTGAACTACTACTTCAAAAAAACAGCGAAAAACTGCAAGTAAATTTCAGAAGCCGGGTAACGCTGATTAAGAAACTGATGCTAATGCAAAGATGACATTGCCCGACTATTGGGAGCAAAGAAAGCCAGATGGCTCTGGATAAGAAATTGCATAGACTACCAGTAAGTATAATTAGGTTATTCTACAACAAATATCTGACTGACATATCTGACTGAAATATATTACATATAGACACATATGTTACTTCTTCTCTAGCTAGGAACAACTCGGGGATAACTTCTCTATTTTTTTCATTTTTTCTCCTTTTGTTATTGAGATTCTCCAGGAGGATATGAAAGCAAGATACATTACTGGCCTTCAGTGGTACTAGATTTACAAATGCAGCGTGATAAAAAGTCAATCAAGTCACAGTTTCTGGTTTATAAGTACACATGGATGGTCATTATCCAAATTCTTAAACTGACATATGATTACATTCGACAGTCAATAGAATGTAGAGTTGGTCATACTGATGCTGTTACGACATAGCGAAGGTGCTTGTACCAAACCAAACCCATGATATCCGCCATAAAGGTGAAAATAAATATCCTGGAACGGGCCTCTGAAGCGGGGAGTGTGGGAGGGGGGGGGGGTGGACTAGGGGGAGTGCGGCAGTATAAACCAAGCGGATGGCTCATGACAAAAAAAGCGCATTATGTTTGCAGCAGCGTTCGTAGTCAGAAAATATTTTCCGTTCGGCGGTGCTGTATCTAGTCACACGGACAAGATATTTGATAGAGATGCGTTCAACCCTTTTTCAGCTAGCGCTGTTCGTAACTTCCGAGCGAGCGTGGTCAAAGGAAGGCGTTACATAACATCTCGAACGTTTCTGGTCTCCTTGTGTGTAACAAACTCCACTGTTTCTATTTTCTACGAATTGCAGCTACTGTTCGTTCGCTGTTCTAATGATGGTTTCCACGTCTAGCTCACAACACTATCGCTATTGTATCAACATGTTAGTCACGCCTGACGGCTGTTTCGAGTGTGATTTGACTGATTCGGCTTGTATGCAGCAATTAATCCTTGTACGGTGTTGTTTGTTTCTAAAACATTAGCTCGGCTGAGCAATCACCAGCTGCCAATCAGAGCCTCACAAATAAGAAAAGAATTGTCTTTCTTCAGACAAAAAAAAAAAGAATACATTTGCAATGCTGCGATCTACAAGGAACTTTTAAAAAAAAAGCTGTATGAAATAAACTATTCCGTTGATAAAGTGTACTTAAATCGGGGAAAAATATAACAACGTAAAAGTTGATCTTTGATTTTCATATATTCTCAGTATCAGTAATGAGATTTTTTCTCCTGCCTATACCTGATATCTTGCATTTTTTCCCTATTTTACGTAAACCCTCCATAATCCCTCCACAAACCATTGCAAGCACAGTCCCTCAGCAGCCGTCTCTCTCTGTAATCATCAGCAACACCGTGTCATCCTCGAGGCAATCTGAATAGATGTGTGGCGAATAAATTGAGGCAGGTTGTGTGTGTGACGCGGCGGCACGCACTTCGTGGCAGCGGCTTGGCGGCTGATTATCTCCGCAGCTCCGCAATCGAGAGACAACTAACGACAGAGACATCAGGCGGCAGCCGTCCGAATTAGTTGGCCTCTCAGAACGGGAGACGTAATGGGAGTCTTAATTAGGACCAAGCAGTAAGCTGCCTTGTGGCATAAACCGGAGACAGTTATCTGAGCCCAGCAGGTAACCGCGCCGTCAGGAGAGAAGGCAGCCAGCTCGAGGGGCTACACGCTTCCCCTCCATTTGTCAGTGCGTCTACCTCCTCGACATTGCGCTCTCTAAGAGCTATTTTAGGCTATGTTATGGACAATATTGCATCACTCATCTTAGCTGTTTACTGGGTAGAAGCCTGCAGAAAATTGTATCTCCTACCTAAGTAACAGCACGACATATTTGTTTGTTCTTTATACCAACACTCCTTTCATTTAAAACAAACAACGTTGTAATTGCAGCTATTACTCATGCCAACTTGTTATGGAGCTCATTTAGGACCAATTCAAACATAAATTAATGATTTGAGAAAATCAGTTGTCGGTATAAAGGTTTATTAACAACCCTGGACCATGGTTTCAACGTTTGTAAAATTGATTTCATCAGAAGTACGTTGACAATTTTACAGTTTCTGAAACCATGGTAGAAAGTCATTAATAAATAACACCTTAAACTGCTTGGCTGATTTTCAAAAATTGTTCGTTTACATTCACCGTTGATGAATACCAGTTACGTTCAAAATCGCAAATCCTGATGTATATTTCTGATTTATTTACGCGAGAGTTGTATGAAGGAAGGGCATTTATAGTGTACAAAACATTTTTCTGTTAAGAAATGTCTCCACAGAAATATTTTCAGCATAGTGATGGGGAACCATTTCATCATTTACGTTCTATGCCTACATAATTCTTACGTTATCGTTGTAATATATACAGCAAAATGCTATCTCAAATGCTCGAGTTGCCCAGCGATGTTCTCGCTAGGTTGATGCTCTTTCCACATTTTTTTGACGCCACCGGCTAAGAACTTCCTGTGCCAGCCACAACTACTCACAGTAGCAATTCACCAAATCGACACAGTTACTTTTTAAACACATTTAAATCTCTGTGTTCATCCACAATCAGCTTAACACGTCATGCATCAATATTACTTATAACTGTATTATACAGAAGGCTGCAAAAGAAAATTTAGGATGCGCTTGATGACTATCACATTGGCTTTATGAAAGATAAAGCCACCAGAGAGGCAATTATGACAATGCGGCTGATAATGGAAACAAGACTAAAGGAAAAACTCGAGACACGTCCATAGGATGTGTCGACCTGGAAAAAGCGTTTGGCAGTGTAAAATGTTATACGGTATTCAAATTTATGTGAAAAATATGGTTGAGCTATAGAGAGACACGGGTTATGTACATTATGTATAAGAGACAAAAGGGAAGAACAAGAGTAGACAGCCAAGACCGAAGTGCTCGGATTAAACACAGTGTAAGACGTGGATGTAGTATTTCGCCCCTACTGTTCAATCTGTACATCGAAGAAGCAAAGGAAAGATGGGAAGATAGGTTCAAGAGCGAGATTAAAATTCAGGGTGAAAAGATATAAATGATACGATTTGCTGATGGCATTGCTATTCTGATTGAAAGTGAAGATGAGTTACCTGACGTGCTAAATGGAGTAAACTGTCCGACGAGTATGGATTGAGAGTAAATCGAAGAAAGACGAAAGGACTGGGAAGTATCAGAAATGAGAACAGCTAGAAAATTAACATCAGGATTGATGGTCAAAAAGTAGATGAGGTTAAGGAACTCTATACTACTCAGGCAGCAAAATAACCAATGACGAACCGAGCAAGGAGGACATCGAAAGCAGACTAGCACTGGAAAAAAGGATTGTCCCTGTCTAAGACAAGTCTACTAGTATCCCAACATAGGCCTTAACTTTAGGAAGAAATTTCTGAGAATGTACGTTTACATCACAGTGTTGCATGGTAGTAAAACGTGGACTATGGGAAAACTGGAACTGAACAGAATCGATGCATTTGATATGTTATGCTACAGACGAATGTTGAAAATTAGGTGAACTGATGAGGTAAGAAATGAGGAAGTTCCATGCAGAATCTGAGAGGAAAAGGATAGCTCGTTGAGCTGCAGAAAATGGTATTCACGAATGCCTTAACACATATGCTATCCTCCTATATCTGCTTGTATTCAAAGTTTTGACGTATCCGTTTATTTTGTCTTCCTGTGAGCCACCCCTTCATTTATTATCTTATCTTCTTCAAATGCAAACTCTGGAAATCACTGTAAGGGGCATGGAAGACAGGAAATCCCAGTGTTTTACATACGCTGATGAGCAAAACTAAACGACGAAGATAACTTTTGCATGATATATCACTGCCAAGTAACATATCTTGATCACACTTGGACCATACACCCCTGCTGGCCAATGCGACGACGTTCAGTGGCACCATGTTATACGGAGGGTCTCATTGTTAGGGATTAATTTTTCATGATCATTCCAATCACCCTGAGGAGTCCGGTCTGTGCACACTCTGTTTTGACTCTACAGTCAGTAACTGTGCCAAGTTTGAATAAGCACAGTGATTCCAGCATTAATTCTATGTTATAACCATGCCGCAGCGACGAGTACGTACATATTACGAACAACTGAAACCATTTGAACAGGACCACATTGTGGGAGTGCAGGACGGCGGACGGACCTATCGATGAATTACTGCACATATTGGATATAATGCAACGGTGGTATGTCACTGCATTCAACAGTGGACTGTGGAACACTTTCCATTCTGTAGATTAGGTTACGAACGCCGTGTATCACAGACGCGCGTCGCTATCGACCAATTGTTCGAGCAGCATAGGCCGACCGTTCTTCATTCAGCGAAGAAATTTGGGCACATATGGCACCTAACGTGTCACCGATGACTGTTGCCACCAGTTTGCTTGCAGCAGGACTAATAAGTGCCTCTGGCAGGCAGTCACCGACACCGCGACACCGCGACACCGCCAAGCATGGCTTCTGTGTTATCATGAAAGAGTTGACTAGTGAGTGGTTCAAATGGCTCTGAGCACTATGGGGCTTAACATCTGAGATCATGAGTCCCCTAGGACCTAGAACTACTTAAACGTAACCATCCTTAGGACATCACACACATCCATGCCCGAGGCAGAATTCGAAACTGCGACCGCAGCGGTCACACGGTCCCACACTGTAGGGCCTAGAACCGCTAGGCCACACGGCCGGCCAGAGAGTTGTATGGCTCCGTGGCCATCTTCAGTGATTAGAGTAGGTTTTGTCTGTATACGAGTGATGGACGTATACGTGTGCGGCGTAGACCTGGTGAGTGGCCGATTTCAGATTTAACGCACGAGCAATGCACAGGACCTACCCTAGGATTCATGGGGTGGGGAGCCATAGTTACAAATGCTGGTCAGATTTAGCGTTTCTGTAGGGTAAGGTAACCAGCGCTGTTATGCAATGTGCCCTTTGTGATGTACAACTACCCTGGCCAGCAAAATCACCGCATCTGCCTAGAGCTAACCTGCGCTAATGCATCAGCGCAACTGCGGACAGCGCTTCGTTCTGTGAGTTTTGAAAGGGTACAGTACCACCCGACATTGAAAATAGATACAACATTCTTCGTTATTCTTGTCGGAACTACATATTTTTTGTAATAATAATTCAATTTCACTTAATACACCGAAGCAGGATACACATGTGCACTCCCACAAAATAAATACCTACATCAAATTTGGTGAGATTTGTGAAATGAATGAATGTATGGTCGTCTGCTAACGGCAGATAGTGAATGTGCAACATATGATCATCTTTGAGACGGTCCTTTGATCGCCTATGGTGGAACCAAAGGTATGAAATTTACCTGAGATTTGAGCACCTGAAATGTGGCTGACCAATACGGTAGCATTGTGCGGCCCCCCCCCCCCCCCCCACCTCGGCGGAGGTGCGAGATGACCTGAAGAGCGGCCATGTTTCAGCACTCTGGAACTGGATCTTGTGTTGGTAAGACCTGTCTTAGGTGCGCTCCATGAAGACAAAAGAATGGAGAGAATGGTATGCATGTGAAATACTTAAGAGTAGTTTGGAATAATTATTTCTCTATTTCAGGAACTATTGGGGGGGGGGAGAATTAAATGACAGGCAGGTAATATTAAGGGGATCGTAGTAATCTACGGAAGTGACCAACGGTCACAATGAAACCACGTGTAGCAATAAGTTGAAATACTTGCGAGTGCTAGTACTAAGTTGAAATACTTGCGAGTGCTAGTACTAAGTTGAAATATTTCCGAGTGCTGAAGTTAAGCTGAATTACCGGCGTGAGTACAATAAGTTGGAAATATTTAAGAAATGGCTTTAGCAGGAATTGAAATTAGAGACAAGCACCTCCATATGGTGAGTACTGTGTGAGTATCAATCTGTGTATGAGACAACGGATAAAGAGAAGTACTCGTCCAAGGTATCAGTTGAGGACTCGCGTGTGTGACGAATATGATCATAATATTACTTTGCGTGTTATGTTTCCGTTTGACGCTAGATTCAAAGTCTAATACACTGAGACAGAAGCAAGGTGTGTGAGCCGTCTATCCAGCAACGCCACTTGGCTTACATTCCACAGGAAGACGTGCATATATCCTCCAAAGTTCGTAGTAGGAAAGAAAAGTTACGAATTGGGGCAGTGTCGTGTGAAACTGTGATGAATACTAATTGAAGTGGGAAAGCTGAAAGTGAAGTGATTCTAACGTTGTGACTATTC
Source organism: Schistocerca cancellata (assembly GCF_023864275.1). NCBI lineage: Eukaryota > Metazoa > Arthropoda > Insecta > Orthoptera > Acrididae > Schistocerca > Schistocerca cancellata. Next base: position 230,719,702 of record NC_064634.1, read on the forward strand.
TTGGTGATGTATTCTATGTTACCAGCGTGATGTATTTCATGTAATTTAAGTATGTGTGGTTTGCATGGGAGAGTAGCAAGATAGGTTCAGAGGCAGTGGTTATGCATGTTCCTTTTTGTACCACTCGGTCTGGAGTAAATTTTCGTGATCATGGGTGTCAGAGTCGAAGTGTGAGATATAACAGAAGATCCAAAATCCTATCCAGAAAATGCACTGTAGCGTTAGATAATTACTAGACCTAATATAGAGAATCACCAATGTAAAGCCATGCCTACTGGGCGGAGTTTCTCATGTGTAATTGTTGTATAAAATGTAATGGTGTCTTCAGGTTATCTTTGAATCATAATAGAATTTATCGGAATAAAAAAGATAGTGAAAAGATAAAGATTGGTGGCCTTGTTCTTCGAATAGTGTGTAGTCATGATATGCAGAATTTATAATGTGTGCGCCATTCATATTCAGTGCGATGGCCACGTGTTGATCAAAGCCGTTGGGTAAGAAAGAAATTGTGGTATTGCCAGAGCGTAGTGAACAATCAGGGTTGTGTAAATTCCTAATAGTCAGATGTGCGTTATCCGTTTCCGTTGCGTAATATTCAAACAGGAGAATATTTTGTAGCTTAATTGCGGGTACTAGCGCTCATAATCAGTCATTGATGTTACTCGAGAAATAAGAATAAATCCACTCGCTTGGCTGGCCACTCAGCTTGCAGGCCTGACTGCTTGAAGCCACAATATAAGCAAGGCATGTGGGTGCCTCTCAGTTTGACCTAGCTTCTCGTAAGGAGCGATGTATTTGAAATTTCTTGTGAGCTCTTTAGCTTAAACTCGTTAATTTCGTGCATGTTTGTTTATTTATGAAGCACAGTTTCGTGTCTATCAGCGGTCTACAGTGTATTTTCGTCGTTTTTATATGGCTGAGGACTGTGATTGCTATGTTGAGATGCGTGCTGAGTTGGTGATCCATCGCTCACAGCTGCAGACTGTATTGGCTTCAGTCACACAGCTTGAAGCTGCTGCCAATGGACATCACTGTAAGAGGCCGGGCATGGGGGTCTGAGGGACGTCTGGCACATTCCACGTGTCGCACGATTGGTCCACTACTGTGGCCGCCCCTGGTACTGCATACAGTGAGGCAGCAAAAGACCTCCCGAGGGGCCAATCTGAGGGCCTCAGAAGGTTTCCGGAACTTTCTCTGGCTAAAGAAGTCCCTGGCCAGATGCAGTCACTCGCCGTGTTCCAAAGGAAGCCTCTCTGCCCGCAAGGACTGGTTATTCACAGAGAGTGAGTTTACTTGTATTTGGAGCTCCAACGTTATGCGAGTGTTGGGGACCATGAACAGCACATGGTGCAGTCAACTGCAGCTGATGGCTCATATCGGTACCAGCGATCGGAAGATATTCTCTCTGATTTCAGGCGACTAGCTGAAGTGGTAAAGACTGCCCGTATTGCTTGCGAGACGGCGGCAGAGCCCACCACCCACAACGTTGCCGACAAAACCGACTGTGGTCCATTATAGAGGAGAGTGGAGGGTCCGAAACAGAGGCAGGCTGCTCTACGACCGCGCAGGCTGCAGGTTCCTCGACTTGCGCCATAGGGTGTCCGGGTTTCACTCAATAGGTCATGGGTCTACTACACAGGAAGCAGCTACCGGCTTGCGGGGACTGTGTGATGATTTTTTTGGCTACTGGGTCTCAGGAAAATACAGAAAGGGTATCCGTCTAAAAGCGTGCAGTAAAAACAGGGGATGTCAGACGTATCAACATCGATATTGTAGATGTAAACTGTTGTAGCTGTGTTGGGAAAGAACCAGATCCCCAAGTGCTGACAGAAAGCACTGAAGCTCAAATTGTTATAGGTATAGAAAGCCGGCTATAGCCGGAAATGAATTCAAACGAAATTTTTTCAAAGCTCCTAACCGTGTTCAGAAAGGGTTGGTTAGATGCAGCGGAACTTAAGTAGATAAATTCTATTATTACGAGAAAAGTTTACACATGAGGACTGGAATAAATTAATTATGGGTTCGTTTCACCGACCCCCGAGTGAGACGATACAGTTTCTGAACAGCTCTAAGAAAACTAGCGTGTCATTTCAAATAGATACCTTGCCTAGAAAATTATGGTCGGTGGTGACATCAATCTACCCTCAATATACTGGAGGAAATATATGCTGAAGCCCAGTAGTAGGCATAAAACGTCGTCCGAAATTGTACTGAAATCTTTTTCACGAAATTTTTTCAAACAAGTGTAAATGGTTATGAGAATATAGTTGATCTTTTAGCAGCAATTAATCCTGAGCAATTGGGGAGCATCTCCTGGGGTATAGGGATTAGTAACCACAAGGCAGCTGTAGCGAGAATGAATACGTAACATCCAAACCCAGCAAGAATAAACGCAAAGTGCAGATATTTAAAAAAGCATATAAAAAATCGCTTGACGCCTTACTAAGGGAGGGTTTCCATGCCTTCCGATCTGAGTATGTAAACATACGAGATGGTACTGATCCCAAGTGGTACACAAAGTGGGTTAGTGCATTGTTGCAAAAGCAACGAAAAAAACATGCTAAATTGGGGAGAACGCAAAATCCCCAAGAGTGGCGAATTTTTACAGGAGCTCAAAATTTAGCTCGAACTTCAATGCGAGATGCTTTTAATGGTTTCCCTAACGAAACTCTGTCTCGAAATCTAGCAGAAAACCCAAAAGGGTTCTGATAATGCATAAAGTACACTAGCGGCAAGACGCAGTCAGTACCTTCACAGCGCGATGACAATGTTGATGTCAATAATGACAGTGACACTAAAGCAGAGATACTAAACCCAGTTTTCCGAAACGCCTTCATCAAGGAATACGAAATAAGTATTCCAGAATTAGAAACTAGAACGACTACCAACATAAATAGCTTAGTAGATACCATCGGCGTAGTGAAGCAGCATAAGTGACTTCATAAAACCACGGATTCCGGCCCAGATTGGATACCAGTCAGGTTCTCTCAGGGTATGCTAATACAATAGCTACATTCTTTGCAGTCAGACAGAACCGTTCGCCCTCCGAAAGACCCGTATATAAAGACCAGAAAGCGTCGATCGTCGGTTGAAACAGATGTGTGAGCTGGTATGGAAGTCTGATTTCTGTACGCTGTTGCTGCAACCTGAAATACATTAATTATGGTAATATCCAGCCACGTGCGCTATCCTGCAGAAAGTAGGGTGTCATGTATACAATTTGTTCAACTATTTGGTACTGTTGTTTCAACTGCCTTAAATATGAGTGAACTCAGGAAACGGAAACACCATTCTTTAATGAATTTCATTTTGAGATACTCAACGCAAATTTTGTTTAAAGAGTTAACTTCAAGAATGTAGAAAGTTTTGTCATGTAATTAACTTCAAGGGCTTTGTATTTAGTACTCATATTACAGTAACAATGATCATTAACAATGATCTTCTACACCTTTCTAATTTCTCTGATTAAACTACAACTAAATCAAAATAGTTTTTAAATTATTCGATACTGAGGCACTTCATCCCACTTGTTATTTAAAAGTTTTAAAACATAGCAATTTGGACGCACAAGGCAGCTCAGAAGATCCGATTATCACTTGCGTAGCACTACGAAAATTCTATTTTAGTAATGGCAAAAGCAGCGTGATTTATTTCAATGTTATTTCAGAGAAATGCTATTGTACTCCAGCTGCTGTATTAACCATTGCCATGCAGGTAAGCCAAGTGATTATTAGGGCCAGAATCGAACGTTATTTTGTGCGTTTCAGGAACAGTGATTGTCTAATGAAACTGCAGTAGTGAAACTATAACTGGTTTGAAGTACATCCTGGTATTATTCAGATCAGTGGCTCTGTAAGTGTTCTCCGTTGAAAATATAAATACGGAGATAATGTTTCAGGTTTTCGCTTGTGACAATTCTGATGCGTGTAAGGGTTGCATGTAACGTACGTAATAATGCACGTAGATTCATATGTAATACAATTGAGAGTCAAAAATATCCACTACTGAGCAGAGAGTTACATCAAGTACACAGAGAAGTTAAGGTCTGAAGGATTCACTGGGATGCTAAAGTAGAAAATCCTCTTTTGAACAATTAGTACAAACTTCAAAATTAGACTGATTATTAGAGTTGAAAAGTTACGGCATAAACAGATGGAAGCCTGTTCCCGTATTTAGTGTTTTTATACCATATCGACTTTTCGTACCATCTAAACAAAAATAGACGCTCGTTGTCGCCACCTAAAAACTCCTGATAGATGGAAAATTCTAACGGGTACTACTCTGCCTCCAGACCTTCTCGCGATGAAAGAGATCGTCAAAATATTGAGAAATATTGAAGTTTCTGTGGATTTCTTCCTTTTATTTCTTAAGCTCCACGTTGCTTCTCTACTCTCTTTTCAAGACACAATTGACACAAAGGCAGTGACTCCTCATCCTGTCACTTTTTCACAAGTTGCTTCGGAGTAAGTTGTAAATGTTGTTCAGACAAAATTCTGGATTGCAGCTGGCCGTCATTGAACACATCAGACTATATTTCGGCTGGGCACCTGTCAGCCATCTTCAGTGAGCCACCGAAGAACATCGAAGAGCTGCTCCGTTCCGCGACAGACAGCGCGCTGCGAGTATTCCGCGCATGCGTCTAAAGCAAGTTGTCGGACTGATGACATTTGCCGGCGGCAGCACCCTCGCTGGTGGAACTCAGCTGCCCCTTGCATAACCGCTCGCTGCGGCCGCTGGTGCACTCAGTCGCCTTCGGTCAGAACTTATCGGGGAGATGATTGCGGAAGTCAGAAATTTACAAACTACCTTGTGAAACTGGTATGGCTGACATTGGAGAGGCCAAACGCATTGTGAAAGAACGCTGCATTGAACATCAACGGTCCGCTCGCTTTTTCAACTAGGAAAGTTCGCTGTTGCCGAACACTCGTTCAATGGAGAATGATAGAACTATGATTCTGACCACAGTAACATCTTTTTGCGACTCCTTCATTGAGGAACCCGTGGAAATACGCCTGGCGGAAAATCCGATGAAAAGCGAAAGTGGCAACCATTCGGACAGTGCATGAAACCCTATCATCTCCATGATTTGTTATAGTCGAAGATGCAGAGTGCACCAACGGCCGTGGCGAGCGGTAATACTGAGGACAGCTGAGTTCTGCCATTCCACCAGTGGGGGCGCTGCCGACGGACAAGCTGTCAACTTGATTTTTACGCATGCGCGAAATATTAGCAGCGCGCTAAATGTAGTGGAACAGTGCAGCTCTTCGTTGGCTCACCTGAAGATGACTAGCAGGTGCCCAGTCCAAACATCGTGTGATGAATTAAACGACGACGGGCTGCAAGCCCGATATTTTTTTTAACATTCAATTCACCGGGAAAGTTTTAAAACTCGCCAGTAACTGTTATTAACCAAGGAAATCGACAAAGTTTAGTTGGTCAATTTGGACTTCATTTTAAGCATTTAGTGAAACTGACGATGTGCGGTAGATCTTCCGCTGGAAACTTTTCTAAATTTTTAATTTTAACAACTTGCCGAAAGGACCTCTTTGCGCCGGCCGCGGTGGCCGTGCGGTTCTAGGCACTACAGTCTGGAACCGTGGGACCGCTACGGTCGCAGGTTCGAATCCTGCCTCGGGCATGGATGTGAGTGATGTCCTTAGCTTAGTTAGGTTTTAGTAGTTCTAAGTTCTAGGGGATTGATGACCTTAGAAGTTAAGTCCCATAGTGCTCAGAGCCTTTTGAACCATTTGGACCTCTTTGCAAAGGAATGGGCTGGCATTGTTCTTATGACAATGATAATAACACTAACGTTTCTACATCTGTCAGTATGCTGACTTATGGTATGGACTCGTGTTCCGAATAGTCTATCACCTGTGTTTCTAAATGTTGATTGAAACGCATACGTCTAGTGAGGTACCGAATACAAGCCGCCATGAGACTGCCTCAGAGATTTTGTAATTGCCTCAGCCGTCACGTTTCGAATCACGAAAACTTTACCTTTTGCGGATCAGTGCGAAGTGGGTGACCATTTTTAAAGCAGTCTTGTGGACATATTAGCAACGGAAGCTGTTCCATCTTTTTCAGTAAACTTTTATTTTTTCGGCCATTAGTATGCCATCTGTATCGGGTAGCTAGATCGGATCTACAGCATGTCCATTTCGTATGGTATTCTCAACTGTGTAAAAGGCCAAGATGAAGAAAGTCCCAACTTACTCTGAAGCGTGCTTCACTGTTCTAGCCTTTCAATTCGTTTTCAGATTTAAAAATTCATATTCACAGCAAGCTAGTGGTTAACGATAGTGCTATATCACCTGGGAAACGAAACCAAAATATTGCATAATACATATTGTGTAAGATATATTATATTTCTGTGTACGTACAATGCAAAACACGCTAGATGGTTTCTTTAAACGTCGAAAATTAAAAATTATGGATTTAGAAAATTACGTACGAATAATATAAGCAGTTTTCATTAAGCTCGCATAAGGTGAGATTATATTTCGTAAGTTTAACAAACGTATTATTCGTAATCACGTTCCTAACTCAACAGTGATTTATAAGGGTAAATGGGAGCTGTGCTGGAGGAGAAGGGAAGACTAGCGTTCGAAGCATGTACCGAATGATTATTTGTGATAACGTTTAATTGGCTTCACTTGTTGGCCATGTCGCCGGTAGTAACACTATACAAAGTCTGTATTACAAACATAATTAATTAGTTTTACATACGGTGCGAAAAGATTTTCTCCTTACTGATCATCACGAAACAGTCCTCCCCCCGTAGCTGAGTGTTTGGCTACATCGTAGCAAAGTGGTAAAGAGCAAGACTTTGAATACAAATGTCTCGGATTCGATCCCTGGCAAGTCCCACGATTTTAGCCGGCCCGGAAGCTCAGCGTCATCGGCAAGGGGGATAGCTGCCTTCTATAATAAAAAAACTGAGTTAATGGAGCAACGATAAACTAAAACATGCGTCATAGGACGTCCGCCGTGAACAAATACGATGTACAGTTATGAACAAAAAAAAATCCGGCACGGTAACTAAGCGTGTTCGGTCAGAGGGTTAGCTGCCCTCTGTAATAAAAAAACTGAGTTAATGGATCAACGACCAACTGAAACGGGTGTTTTGTGACGTTCGTCCCAAGCAGATACAACGAACGAAAACGAAAAATGTAATTTTTTAAAAAAAAAAGTGGTCAGCGCGACAGAATGTCAATCCTAAGGGCTCGGGTTCGATTACCGGTTGGGTCGGAGATTTTCTCCGCTCAGGGACTGGGTGTTGTGTTGTCCTAATCATCATCATTTCATCCCCATCGACGCGCAAGTCGCCGAAGTGGTGTCAAACCGAAAGAGTTGCTCGAGGCGAACAGTCTACCGGACGGGAGGCCCTAGTCAGACGACATTTACATTTTTACTGAACAGTCTTGTGGAAAAATATGCTAACACACAAGACGTTATTTTGATTACTTGCGTGACATATGCCATGTTAAACTAATTAACAAGAACATCAATGCCATACGCCAATGCTGTTTGTATAGAAAATAGTCCTCTCAAGCGGTATTTGTGGAATTACTTGTTACCATCATGTGGTATATTCGAATATACGACATATACCACGATCACAGTAATGCTAAATTCTGGGATAGCAAGTTTTTGTAGAATCCTTAAATTAAAAACGTTCAAGACCAGGACAAGTGTAAGAGGCATTTGCGTGCATTATGTGTATTATTTACCTCTGAGGTTTGCGCCCCTATCAGCGTCAACCGATGACAAAATAATGACACTGCCTGTGCAAACATCTCAAGTGAATGCCTACTAGTGATGTCAGAGACAAGTGCCGATGTTTTTTCAGATGCACACAATTTTCAAGACACACATACAACGTGGAAATTTATGAATGGCATACGCAGAGACACCAAACACTAGTGGGAGACACTTGCGCAGTCACCCTACCAAAGATGACTAACGCTGGAAGTTACCGGTTGCGGATGTTAATTACCAAAGGTTGGGCAAGAAGCATTACATCTGCCCGTCAGTTGTCTAACCACGGAGGGTGCCTGATTCCATGCAGAATTTAACCAGAAACGAAAGACTATATTTATGATGTCACTTGCTAAGTTAATCTCAACTGATATCTTAATAGTACAACCCCGGTACCTGGAAGTGCACATCAGAATCTCTGTGTTGTTGCATTCCATATAACGACCGGTGCCAAGGCAGTCTTCTGAAATACAGTATTAAATTTGGTCTGTTGTTGTAGTCTTGTGTGTCGCTCATGGAAGTGTTCTCCAATGTTCTGAACGATGCTTTATATGCCACAGCTGCAAAGGAAGCGGTAAATAATTGCCTTACGCGAATCAAGATCATCATTTACAGACACTAAGAGCCCTAATCTTAGAGAGTGCTCCTCTTGGGATTGCTACCACCTAGAGGCAATAAGGTCGTAGATACCACCTAGTTATTTTCATGACTCACTCAATTCACAGTTGGTGAATATCGCTAATTGCGTACGATTTATCTTACTCTATAACCATTCAGGCGAAATATGATTTCGGATTGGACTAACTGTTCAGAGTCTGAGATAATGTGTGTTCTACACTGAAGAACCAAACAAACTGGTAAACTGCCTAATATCGTGTAGGACCCCCTCGAGCACGTAGAAATAGCGCAACACGACGTGATGTGGACATGATTAATGTCTGAAGAAATGAGAGGGAATCGACACTATGAATCCTGGAGGGCTGTCCCTAAATCAGTAAGTGTACGAGGCAGTGAAGATCTCTTCTGAACAGCTCGTTGCAAGGCACCCCAGATTTTCTCAATAAGGTACATGCCTGGGAAGTTTGTAGCCAGCGGAAGCGTTTAAACTTAAAAGATTGTTCCTGGAGCAACTCTGTAGCATTTATAGACGTGGGGAGTGTCGCATTGCAATTGCCCAAATCTGTCGTAATGCACAATGGACACGAACGGATAAAGGTAATCGGACAGGATGCTTGCGTAGGTGTCACCTGCCAGAGTCGTATCTAGATATATCAGGGGCCCCATGTCACTACAACTTCCCACGTTCCACACCATTACACAGCCACCACCATTTAGAACATTCCCCTGCTGACATGCATGGTCCAGGAATTCGTGAGGTTGTATCCATACCTGTGTACATCCATCTGCTCCATACAATTTGAAACGATACTCATCCGAATGGGCAACGTGTTTCCAGTCGTCAACAGTCCAATGTCGGTGCTGATGGGCCCAGGTGAGTCGTAAAGCTTTGTGTCGTGAAGTCATCGATAGTACACGAGTGGACCTTCGGCTCCGAAAGCCCGTACCGACGATGTTTCGTTGAACTGTTCGCGCGCTGATACTTGTTGATGGTCCAGCACTCAAATGTGCAGCAATTTTCGGAAGGGTAGCACTCCTGTCACGTTGAACGATTCTATTCAATCTCGTTGGTCCCGTTCTTGCAAGATCTTTTGCGGCTGCAGAGATGTCGAGGATTTGATATTTTACCGGATTCGTGATACTCATGCTACACTCGTGAAATGGCGTACTGAAAAGTCCTCACTTCATCGCCACCTCGGGTATTCTGTGTCCCATCGCTCGTGCGCCGACTATAACACCACGTTCTAACTCACTTAAATCTTGATAACCTGCAATTGCACGAGCAGTAACCGATCTAACAACTGCACCAGACATTTTTTGTGTTATATAAGAGTCGAGGGACATGAAAGGGAAGCAGTGGTTGGGAAGGGACTAAGACAGGGTTGTAGCCTCTCCCCGATGTTATTCAATCTGTATATTGAGCAAGCAGTAAAGGAAACAAAAGAAAAATTCGGAGTAGGTATTAAAATCCATGGAGAAGAAATAAAAACTTTGAGGTTCGCCGATGACATTGTAATTCTGTCAGAGACAGCAAAGGACTTGGAAGAGCAGTTGAACGGAATTGATGGTGTCTTGAAGGGAGGATATAAGATGAACATCAACAAAAGCAAAACGAGGATAATGGAATGTAGTCGAATTAAGTGGGGAGATGTTGAGGGTATTAGATTAGGAAATGAGACACTTAAAGTAGTAAAGGAGTTTTGCTATTTTGGGAGCAAAATAACTGATGATGGTCGAAGTAGAGAGGATATAAAATGTAGACTGGCAATGGCAAGGAAAGCGTTTCTGAAGAAGAGAAATTTGTTAACATCGAGTATAGATTTAAGTGTCAGGAAGTCATTTCTGAAAGTATTTGTATGGAGTGTAGCCATGTATGGAAGTGAAACATGGACGATAAATAGTTTGGACAAGAAGAGAATAGAAGCTTTCGAAATGTGGTGCTACGGAAGAATGCTGAAGATTAGATGGGTAGATCACATAACTAATGAGGAGGTACTGAATAGGATTGGGGAGAAGAGGAGTTTGTGGCACAACTTGACAAGAAGAAGGGATCGTTTGGTAGGACATGTTCTGAGGCATCAAGGGATCACCAATTTAGTATTGGAGGGCAGCGTGGAGGGTAAAAATCGTAGGGGGAGACCAAGAGATGAATACACTAAGCAGATTCAGAAGGATGTAGGTTGCAGTAGGTACTGGGAGATGAAGAAGCTTGCACAGGATAGAGTAGCATGGAGAGTTGCATCAAACCAGTCTCAGAACTGAAGAACACAACAACAACAACATAGGCGTTGCTGACTCCAGAGCCGTATTCAACCTCTTTACGTATCTCTGTATTTGAATAAACATGCCTAAACCAGTTTCCTTGGCACTTCAGTATATAAATCTTCCTTTCACGCTGGGCTGGGTTTTGACAATTATCAGCCGGAAGGCACAAATCAGTGTCAGTTGGCTTCATGTAAATGACGTGTCCCGTGGTACTATCAGCTTTCCGTCCAATGTAAGGGAAGGCAGCCATCGTTTAGCGTTTCCAGGCTATGTGAGCCAGAAATATCTTAAATCTTCAGCGGTATCCATTAAAGCATGCATCTTTGTGGACTAACGTAATTAGATTGGGGCCATGGTAGTCCAGCGGTAGAGCACTAGATTCCGGCTCTGGAGTTCCCTGCTTCAGTTCTGATCAGAGGCGGACTTTTTTCCTCGTTCCAGGCCCTTCAGGACAGCCCTATATCCCCTCAGCCTGCTGTCGAAATGAGCGCCGGAGATCTTTCCTCGGGGATAAAAGGGGGCCAACGCGAGGGATCTATCGCTCTTCTCCTTCCTAGTGCCACTGTGAGTAGACAGGCAACTCACTCCTGCAGTCAGGTTGTTAGTCCTTTTACGGACTTGTTACACAGATTTTACCTTTTACCTTAACATTACTAGATATTCTGATGTGTCAAAATATTACGATCACTCCTCAGTGCGAGATAGAATAACACCTGGTGGCTTTACGGGCCTGTGACGCGGCAAGGAAAGCAAGTAAGTGGAGCAGAGACGAGTTACTGCAGCAACTTTACGGGTTGCAAATGAGGAAATCCACTGATATTATGGATGTGGACAAAGGGTAGAGCATTATGGAATGGAGCTTGAGAATGAGCATCTTAGAAACTGGGAAGCAGAATGAACTTTTCGCGTACTACTGTGGTAATCATAAACGGTTAGAGTTTGAAGGTATATGAAACACTAGTTTGCAACGAGATGTTGGGGCGTCCACGACTGATCGCAGAACATGGATGTTGGAGGCTTGGTCTCTCTGTAAAGCAGGGTAGGCAACGACTTTTAACAGATCTGATGACTCAGTGCAAGCTGTTACAGGCACAACTTCTTCGGAGTACACCGATCAGCGAGCCCCCTGTTCTCATGATGAGCCAGTTCCATCGTCTGTTACGACAGCAGTGAGCAAGGGATCAGCGACATTGGACCGTGACTCAATGAAGGCATGTCAGCTGTCGGCGAATTATGTTTTGTGTTACACCTCGATAATGTTCACGCTGCGACACGCCATCATAGAGGCGAATGACTGCCAGAAACAAGCACCACGCCAACGCCGTAGGAAGGTAGGGGCATCGTTATGATATGGGGGCACTGTGTGCAATGCCCTGCGAAGTTGGTTTCATATTTATTTTATTGACCCTGTAAGTTAAATGAATAAGTAGCGAAAATTACTTTAAATACTTTGATATGGGGGTTGAGCGAAAAGAATTCATTACAAGTTTGTTAGATACTTCCTAATCATAATATGCCTTCTGACAGTGATTTCACAAAGGAAATAGGAACTGGACGGAACTTGTATGGGAATTGGGAAGAGGAGGAGAAATGAATAATGTTCGGTGCGACAGGCGTTTCCTAACAGTAAATATCATCCATTGCAAAACATTCAATCTTCTGAATATGGTAAGTCAAACTAAGTGGAGTTCTTACTAAAAAGTTTTTGCAATTAACATTGACATGTGCCGTTTAGTGATACGGATACTTTAGGAACCGCAGCAGGCTCTGAGTCTCACAACATACGATCCTTCACGTGACTGAAATGTATGGGATGAGATTACACAGTATTAACGTACCAGCATGCGCTACTATTACAAGAGGGCTACGGAGAGACCAAAGTGCTTATATCTTTAATAAATTCCTCTCTATTGAAATCTTTTCTAGCCTACGAGTATTCATGTATTCATTCGGTTCAGAAAACGGGATATTACACAGTTACGTCGATCTATCGTCGGTGGGCACTATTTTCCTGAATGTCGCACCAAAAATAAAACAATGAAACTGTCGAAGTTAAATTCTCGTTTCGGTATTCGTCATGTTCAGTGAGTTGAAAATTTGTCAACTGGGCAGTCTTCTATTGAAAAATAATTACACTCACTCCCACGTAGTGGATGGTACAATACAGCTGTGTGAGTCTAACGTACATTCTTACACACGAAACGGAAATATGATTGTAATGATCACAATAAACAGTATTCATCCGACCAGCTGGCAGGATTACATTGAACCGCCATCGAATCTCAATGAAGCAGTACCCACTGTTATCATAATTGACAATGGTGTTGGGTCAACATGGGAACACTTAGAGTTTCTCTGCTACGAAACAACGTGTTCAACACTGTGCGCTGAACGGTGTGCGCCGAAACACTCGTGCCTTTGCTAGCACTGTACTGTGTCGCCAGCTCTGCCACATATCGTAACCATTGCTGCGTTAGAGAGCGGGCAAGCCTCCCATCCCTCTGTTCTTTAATGAGGTACGGATGGCCAACTTCTTACCGCCTACTCGTGGTTTCGGCATTCTTAAACCACTTCCCATTGATGCTCGCGACAGTAGCACGCCAAAAACCGACCAGCTTCGCCGTTTCCGAGATGCTCTATCCTACGCACTAGGCCATAAGAATCTGGCCTTTGTGAAAGTAGCTAAGTCGGCGGATTTTCACATATCGTCAACAGAATGATTCTCCATTCGTCTCTGCTCCGCTCGTATGCTTCTCTGGTTCTGACTACTTGCAGTGCAGCGGAAAGAGACGTATATAGCGTTTACATTATAATTTGTGTCCTTGTTTGTAGTCTCTTAATGTAGAAACTAGTTACGTATTTAATTATAATTGTACAGTAGATTCTGAAACCGGCTAAAGCATAGACGAAACCGGTAATTCTGTTCAAAAATTGTGATCAAAACAATTACATGAAAAAGAAATTATAGTTACCTATGAAGTAGCAATGATAAAGGTTACTAAATAGCTCTTACATTATAATCTGTGTCCTTGTTTGTAGTCTCTTAATGTAGTAACTGATAATGTATTTTCTTTCAGTTGCCCAGTAGATTCTGAAAACGGCTACTGCATAGCCGAAACCGGTAATTCTGTAAAAAAAATTGTGATCAAAACATTTACATAAAAAAATTACAATCACCTATGATGTAGTAGTGACAAAGGTTACTATATACACAATTCCAGTATCTCTAGTACAGAGGAAAACGAGTAAGTGGCGATGAGGTCTGTCGGATAATTGTTATAAGATTCTGCCACAACAGTGGCTCTTTCAATGAGGCAGAGAGGTGAGGGATCCAGTTATACTATTTCTGTGTTACATATTTCTCTGATTGGCTATACATACTACAAAAATATCGAATTTTAACTAATTAATCAGTATATCATAAATGGCACATCACTGTTGCCACATCGAGAAAAGGGAGATATAACAGATTTCAATCTGAAACGAGAAGTTTTCCTTATGCCATGTTAACAAGAGGTACTCCTCCCTCTCTGTCTTTGTCCCTCTCTTCTCCCTCTCCCTCCCTCCTTCTCTCTCTCTCCCTCTCTCTTTCTTTTATTACTACTTTTATTATAGTAAATATGGGCATATTGAGTATTTAATTAGGATTTAATAATTCTTCAACAGCTAGTATCAGAGGCCATCGCTTAGAAAAAGCTGTTAGGCTACGGACACGGTCTACTATGGGTTTTTCTTTACAGTAAGTATTCAACATACGTCTGTATGTGTGGATTATAATACATCTCTTTATCCTTCCAGAAGAATTCGCTTTTAACGTTGTTTGTGCTGATTGGAAACTTCCTGGCTGATCTAAACTGTGTGCCGCACCAAGATTCGAACCTAGGAAGCGGGAAACAATCACCCAGGATGTGACCAACCCATTTATCCACAATACCTATTCTTCCAGAAGTGCTAGTCCCGCAAGTTATGGAGAAAGTGAAGTTTGGAAGGTAGGATTTGAGGTACTGAGGAGGCAAAGCTGTGAGGGCAGATCGTGAGTCATGCTTGGATAGATGAGTCGTCTGAGCCATTGGCCTTGAAAGACCAAAGTTCAAAGTTTGAGTTATGGACCAGCACATAATTTTAACGTGCTAGGAAGTTTAATCTCTTAACCTTGTAATAAACCATGGATTTACCATTTCTGTTTTGCAACCGTTCGGAAAAACGCCCAAAAAGGTATTGACGCATATTATAATATACATTCTGACGCCAATATGTAGCGGACCTCAGGAACTCACTACAGAGTTCGTAATAGAGATATTCACACTCTTGAACCAATTGAAAAAATAAGCTTGGTGGTGTGCTACCAACTTCCTGTGGACAAATTGACTCTTGACCTTTGGGTCGCCTACATGTGGAGGCAGGATCAAACGCATGACCTGATATGCGTGGGGTGCGTACATACAAAGGGCGAGATGCTGTGTCAGATACACAGTTTCGACAGAAAAATTCTCTCTCTTCAGCAAAAATTCTGTCTCGTCTTCAGTACATTTCATCTCAGATGTATGCAAAATGGTTCAAATGGCTTTGAGCACTATGGGACTTGACATCTGAGGTCATTAGTCCCCTAGAACTTAGAACTACTTAAACCTAACCAACCTAAAGACATCACACACATCCATTCCCGAGGCAGGATTCGAACCTGCGACCGTAGCAGTCACGCGGTTGCGGACTGAGCGCCTAGAACCGCTAGACCACCGCGGCCGGCTCAGATGTGTGCACATATCATCGCCACATCGTTAATATGGAAACGTGCACATGCACAGCCACGCGGCCACGCAGACCCACACACACAGACAGACAGACAGACACACACACACACACACACACACACGCACACACACACACACACACACACACACACAGGCGCGCGCGCAAACTGCGATAGCAGAAATAGCTACAAAATGCCAGTTGAGACTGGGGCCCACCACTCATCATCCAGTGACAACTCCATGTGGTCCGTCAGGCATGCGAGTTTCCCACTGGTCGTAGTTCAGCAGGATACCACAATGATGTTCGCCCAGCAATGGAACGCCTTTTCTCCATTCGTGTGTTAGTCAAAAACCCATTTGGGATCAACGTGAAATGTGTGCTGGAATCATTTGGTGTGGGTCAAATACAATCACAAGGTTTCAGCTGACTACCACTCTGGTTACTGCAGACGCCAGAAACATTTTAGAATTAATGCAGTACAGGAGAAGCTGAATCCTAGTATCTGTTTCTAGTGTATTCTTTTATGAAAATTTAATTGCAGATGAAAATTGTGTAGCTGTATTTACGGATATGTTTAAACAGGAGTTTTCCTGATCGTGTCCTCACGTTCCGCATGCCTCAAGACTTTGCAGCCATCAATGCGAAATTATACTAAATTTTGTTGGCACTGGAGCATTGCGGGTGCTAAATTCCCCGTCTGTTCCAAATGTCTGAGTGCTTTTCACACTCGACGACACTTATAACCAGCAGAGAAAGTAGTCCAAAATACCCAGGAACCCGCTCTCCTCTTACAAAGGCTCGAAAAGGGAGTGTCTTTCTGCTGGATTCCAGGACACGTGAGTGTTAAAGGAAACGAAATAACAAATATAATAGCCAGCGAAGGAATTATGTTGCGATACTAAGATACTTCAGTGTGCTGTCCCCCTATATGCTTTCACTTCACTGTTTGGTCACAGAGTCATTCATAGATAGAAAGAAAACTGTCTGGAAGTGAAAGGCGATAAGCTGCATTTAGTAAAACCAATAACGTGGCTTTGGCGTAACTCTTTCCAGTCACGACGACAGGATGAAGTCCTCCTCAATCGTCTTCGCATAGGACACCCCCAACTGATGCTTGGTTTCTTGCTCTGGCGAGAGGACCCCCAGTGCGAGGTGCTTGTGGCATTCAAATCACGGTATTCAGACAAGAGAACAACAGTTCATTCGCCGACCGATCTGCCTTTGCAATGATGCGAATGTCACACGTCTTTCAAAATTTTGTTTAATATGCAACTTTTTATGTAAAATTTTAGGATAAAATTTGTAGTTAGTTGTCAGGTTAGCTGACTTACCAGTGCGCTTTTGTAAGTGATCAGCCAGCCCCATATATCTCTACAACTACTTTAGCTTTCCTCTTGTCTTACTTGTGTTTTAACTGACACTTTCAGAACATTCTGACCAGATTAATGATTTCGTATGGGATGTGACCTAGGGTTATTTTGTTGGTCATCACGGAGGGCAATGGGAGAGAGTGGGTTCAAATTTATATCGGAATGCTTCTCACTTCTTTTATGGCAATTTTATATGTTTTCACCACGTTTGATTTTACTAATTTTCATATGCGCGCTCAGCCTCAGTGTTGAGTGCCCTTAAATCACAAACACACCCACACGTGCATAAGTGCATGTACACCACACACACACACACACACACACACACACACACACACACACACAATCACGCACATTTTACATTCCCAATGACAGTCAATTGTTTTATTGGCCATTACAACAAAACAGCCCATCAGGACATTGCCGACAACTCGGCCATGATCAAAACCATCTGAATGACCTAAACTGCCAACTACGTCACAATGTATTCGATTATTTTTCGCCAGCCGGAGTGGCCGTGCTGTTCTAGGCGCTACATTCTGGAGCCGAGCGACCGCTACGGTCGCAGGTTCGAATCCTGCCTCGGATTTCGATGTGTGTGATGTCCTTAGGTTAGTTAGGTTTAATTAGTTCTAAGTTCTAGGCGACTGATCACCTCACAAGTTAAGCCCCATAGTGCTCAGAGCCATTTTAACCATTTGAACCTATGTTATTGAGACATAAGTGTTGTGATCAAGACAGAACTTTAGTTAAAATATGATGCAAGTAAATAAGAAATTGCCTGCATTATTTATAAAAATCTAGCTGCAAAGGAATTTTAACACATGGAACTATTTTCATTTTTTTCAAAAATAATACATCAACAATTTGGCTTCTTTAAAGTGTGGCAAAATGACAGAACTATGCTTGTTGAGCAAAGCAACCTGTAGATATGATCATCATCAGTGTCACAGTTACTTTGATAAATAATTCAGCCTTTTAGAAATAGAGATATTGAGGCTGTGGTACAACGATAAAACTATGTTAGTTGACATGTGCAGCTTAGCTTGTATGTCATTTCAGTACTGTCTTCATGTGAAGCACACTTTTTTTACTGTTATAGTGAAATTAAGCTGAAACAGAAACTTCACCTGTATGTTGTACTCAAAATATTTATGCACTTTGATAAATAATACAGACACTTTTATTTTGATGATAGTGATAAGAAATTTGTAGCTATACTTGGATAACATGGTAAGTGACCTGCATGTGTTTTGTATTCTGTACCTGTGCATACTTTCATAAATAACTTTATTTCATTGCAAATATCACGGTTCTGAGCGATCGAATATTCTCTTGGTGTGGAAGGTTGTTCATCATTATTTCTCACTTTCTGCTGTTCATATCACGTATCTGGTGCTTTATAAAATTGTACTTTAACTTATTAAGAATTATCTCGTAAAAATGCATCATTTAAATAGGTTTTGGTGTGCTGATGCGTCAGAACATCTAACATCAGTGGATGCTGCTATAGGTATATACAAAAACAAAAACAATGAAAATTAAGTTACATATTACCGAATCAATGATAATATCTACACTCTCTTGATTCATTATCTTCCTCCCCCACAAAATGAGGCTTGGTCACTTTGCTTTTAAATTATCAGTTACGTTTCCAATTATAGGTCTCAGATGAAGTGTCAACTACTGCTACATTAAGTTATTTAGAAGATTGCATATGTTCCGTACAGATGAAGAACAATGTGGACACAAACATAGTATTTTTGCATTTAATTTTGAGGTCCACAATTATGCTTTAGGCATCAACTGTTGGTCGTTAATAAATAGCACTCTTCCTGTACCTGACGCGTTACTTTACCTAATAACCATACAGACATTTTAGACACTGTAATAACACTGGCATAAGTATGTGTAACATTTTTGACATAGTAATAACACTGTGACACTTGAGAAGCATCATGTATTTTGTAGAACAGCCATACGGACCTGTACAATTTGAAATATTTGACTTTTGCATTCTCTGTCCCTTGGTCTAAGTGCTGTACAAAAATCAAATTATGCTCATTGACAAGTTCAGCTAAATGTGCAAGTAATATCAGCAATAGCGTCAGATGTATTATCATGAATAATACAGAGATTTGCGTTGTTGAAATATTTAATGTAGATCTACATGAAGTGTGATACAAGGATCGAATTACCCTCATTTACAAGTTCAGCTTAACCTGTAAATTGTATAAGAATTATTTGGCTATGTTGAAAACCACATTCGTGCTCTAAAAATCATTCCTGTTGTGTCCATTGCAGAACGTATGACGCCATGCAATTTACGCTCGTCCTTGCATGTAGTCAACCGAAAGGTAAGACGTCAGTTTGCGTCGAGAATCGGAACTGAATTCTTACTCTTATGTACTCATGGAATCTATAAATCACCATACCAAAAAGGTAGCCAGAAGTAAAGTTAACATTTGTGATGAAATTTATTTTGGGTCGTTTTAATATGAGTACCAATTAGGGAGCAGGGGAATAATTTTTTTCACAACCATAGGGTTTACGTGAAGCTATCAGATTGTCAACAAAGGAAACCCTGAAGTAACATTTACCGGCATGTAACATTCGTGATTTGAAGGTAACGAGAAATTACGAAAAACTTTTGTTTTGGACAGCATGGTGAAACGTTGCGTATAGAACTTGTGCTACAATTAAATCATATAACCTCTGATTGAAGACTTTAGATAGCTAACTGCTCTTTTCGTGCGTTTTATACACCGGTTTGGAAAATTCATTGTGTGGGCGGTCCTGGCGGAGGTTCGAGTCCTCCCTCGGGCGTGGATGTGTGTGGTTGTCCTAAGGATAATTTAGGTTAAGTAGTGTGTAAGCTTAGGGACTGATGTCCTTAGCAGTTAAGTCCCATAAGAATTCACACACATTTGAACATGTTTTGGAAAATGTATTTGATCTTGTACTTCAGCACAAGGAACAACGCTTCGTTGATTGGAGTATGTAGATCGCATTTGGTTATGGATACATACGTACATACACACAGATTCCTGTGCTGCGTTTTAATGCTGCGTTTTTCTCTAACAAGTTATCTCCCATTTTCTTTCAAAGTAACGACACCACCACATAAACAAGTCTCCCATCTTGTGATGTATTTTCTAAGAGACAACGTGGAAAACCTGCAACATCAAATGCGGAACTGGGATAGGGTCAGAGTTGGGGGTGTTCTAAGAGGGACCACTTGCCGTTTTATTCACGTATATCTCAAATGTTGCAAACCCCCTGTCCTAATCCCCCCTACCCCCTTCCTGACCACGCCTTAGGAGTGAGCGAGAAAAGAGGGTTGAAAATGTACAAGTACTCTCTCCTGACAAAAGACAGGTTTAAATTTAGTGGAATGGTTTCTAACAGTCCCTAAGGGTTTCAGTTTACACAAGAGAGCGAAAACTGCGGTCGCGCTCTCCTTCAACTGGCGACATCTCACGTTTAATGGGAATGCAGCAACACAATGTACTTACAGAAAAAGTTTAAACGTCCGAGAGTGTCAGTTATGTTAAAGGTTCGTCAAGGAAATCTTCCTGTTGCTCATTGCATTGCGAACTGTCGTTTCTAGGCGGCGAAGTGTAAGCGGATCAATTCCCCAGGAAGTAGATTGACGCCGTTTACGGCTTCCTCAGACCTCTTCATGCCGATTCTGGGTGGTGGTGTGTCTGGGATGTTTTCCTCGCCACGCTTAAGAAAATTGCGTTATTTAAACGCCGCCGCGCGGGATTAGCCGAGCGGTCTAACGCGCTGCAGTCATGGAATGTGCGGTTGGTCGCGGAGGGGGTTCGAGTCCTCCCTCGGGCACGGTTGTGTGTGTTTGTCCTTAGGATAATGTAGGTTAAGTAATGTGTAAGCTTAGGGACTGATGACCTTAGCAGTTATGATAAGATTTCACACACATTTAAACGCAGGGCCTCGCGGTTCTAACCTCCACTGCAGAGGCGCCAAACGAAGGGGTAAAATGTGGGTAAAAGAGGCTGTGACGAACTTCTCATAGTGTGACCCATCTGCGGTGGCGTTGGGTAGAAATGAGTTGAAGTTTGGTGCCAATGTGACATCATTACCCCAATATACATGTCACGTGAACTTCTGAGCTGTGGCATTTTTTTCGAATGTGTCGACACCTTGCTATTTGAAGCGCTCTCGAGCACGAGACTACCGTCACAGGTCGCCGCATTTTTGCACCATTAGTGACGAATATATGAAGCTGTTGTCTTTACAGATACCACTGGTGATCCAGCAGCTCTCGAAGAATGAAATTATAACTAAATCCAGACCTTTCGTTGCTTACAGGCGTTGATAAATATCGACGGGGACTGTTGAAAAATGTTTGCCCCGACCGAGACTCGAGCCCGTGAGCTCCCAATCACATGGCAGACGCTCTATCCGACTGAGCCACCAAAAACACAGTCGATAGTGTGACTGCAGGCATTTATCTCTGGCACGATCCCCGTGAGACCCACTCTTTTCAACTTTCTGTCCACACACTACATTTGTAGTGCACCTGCCAACCATACCCATTACTCGCGGCAGTCAATCTACCGATTCCCGTAAGAGTTCGGGCAATGTGAGTGCATCCGCACCGAAAAACACTGGCCGGTAAGCCTTATCCCTATGAAGCTGGTATCTGTACAGATACCATTGGTGATGACGCTCTCGAAGAATGAAATTATAGTAAAATCCAGACCCATAGCTGCTAACAGGCGTTGATAAATATCAACTGGGACAGTTATGAGTACAGTGGGCAGAGGTACTACAAATGTAGTGTGTGGATAGTAAATTGGGAATGTGGGTCTCACGGGAAGCGAGCCATAGACAACTCCCTGCAATCGCACTATTCTCAGTGCCTTCGGTGGCTCAGACGGATAGATTGTCTGCCATGTAAGCAGGAGATCCCGGGTTCGAGTCCCGGTCTCGGCACACTTTTTCAATTGTTACCGTTGATATTTATCAATGCCTGTAAGCAGCTAAAGGTCTGGATTTAATTATAATTCCATTAGAGAGGAAGGCCGTACCAACATTTGAGCCTAATTTTAAACTTGTGCATGACAATGGTTGGGATTAGCGAGGTTACGGAAAAGTGATCCTGAAATTCTCTTGCACAGTGTACATGTCTAGTGCTGTACAGACACGTCTTTTGTTAGCCGAAGTAATTGTTGTGTATTTCAGCAGTTTATAGATTACAAATTATTGATAAACGGTGATAGCGGTGCTACGCCATTTGGTACCAATCGTTCACCTCTTACCCACTTATGTGACTGTCACTTTTTCTTTTTTTTTTTCTTTTTTTTTTTGGGGCAATGAGGTTAATTTCAGTGGTTGAGCAAGGTATGTAGTGCTGAGCAATTCTCTTTGCAGATTTTTTTGATTCAAAGAATCCTATGTATAGCGTGAAAACAACATTTTTTTCACAATAAGTGGGCTGCTATACTCTTCTCTATTCTGTAGAAGTCGACTTCGTACTAGTCCCTTTACTGAGTCTCGTAATAGATTCTGTACTCACTAAGTAGCATACATTGGTTCCATAATAATGTCAGTTTAGTGTAAAAGGCATTTGACAAGAATGTAGGATCAATTCTTTCTACAGTACTCTTGCATACAAAAATCCTTGTACCAGAACAGTTAACGCAGCTCCTCGTAGGAAGTTTCCAACACAACTGTCAACATGACCTTCTTTGATCCTGGACAGTTTTAGTGACATTTTTCTTGGTATGTGAGGACGTCACTATATTGTAATACCAGTCGGCGGGTCGGGAACTGCCGCAGGTGGCACCTATCAGGGCTTAAGTGTACACTACTCCACCGTAACACTGACCGAATTTGTCTGGGTTTATTTGTACAGTGCTCGATCATATGCTGACTGTTCGTATTATCAATGAGTGAAATGTAACGGGTATCTCAACACGAATACGTGAATAATTAACCAGAATATTTGTAGTGAAGTAAAATTCAATCAACTACAGTATGACAGCTTCAAGCATGAATCAGTCTGGTCATCCATTGAAGCTGAACGCCGTCGCGTTAAGGAATGATTACTTCCAAATGCACGGGCAAGTTTCCCTTTCAGTGGACATAATCATTTACGGCTGCAACGCCGTTTAGCTTGCCGACTGTACCGCGAAACTGAATTGCCTGATCTGGTTGTCAGATTTGAGTCGCGTGCTCAGCGATCGACGGAGCGGAAATTTCGCTCACACAGACTCAGCCGTAAACATTGACTGGCAGTTCCATTCACAGCAGCGAACACCCACGTAAAGCAAGCAGCGCGAACCCCTCCCTCCTCCCGCTGCTGCCACCCACCACCCAGAGCAATGCCGGCAGAATCAGGCTACTACTGGACGCACTTTCTGTACAGCTACACGCTGGATTTCCATCACCGTCTGCTCAACTGCACCGTGACTTTCACTCGACTGGAGATTAATTTTAAGCGAGATTGCAAAGCAGTTTCGCCGCTAATAGGGCAGGAATCACACTCGAGGCCGTATACAATAACCCGAAGGTTAGCATCACGGAGTAACACGAGACTGATTAACTCTAGCGATAAATATGTTGACGTTTGTGTTCTTCGCTTCCCAGCGTGTGGGCGACTTTACACAATGTGGCCCACGTTAAAAAATACCTAGAGTTAATCAAAAGTTCTGGAGAACGTTGCATACGTTTCTACGTCTGTGAACACCATCTGTCTAAAATGACCCGAGACTTGTTATTCTTGGCGTATAAACCACTTCAGGACAGCGAAAATGGTGGCAGATTGAAGTACTCCTGTCAACCGTAAAAAAAGACGTGCGTTCGATCAGTCAGTTGTGAGCAGGCGCTGTTAAGCAGTGCACTCGCAGTCGCAGAGTGTCAGCGTTGTTGTGTAACAAATTACAATGGAGCAAGGTCGCTAAATCAAGTGTCAAAAACTGTGGAGGAACAATATCTCTAAATCGACAATTCTACACAGTCTTCAGAATGTTTTGAAGACGAGAAAAGTGCGTGCAAAGTGTTCCCGCACATCTTGACTCTCGAACAAAAACGATGAGGCCTGAAGGCGTGTCTTGACCTAACTGATTATCAATTGCTGTTATTATTACGAATCTGTAACAAATCTACAGAATCGATCTACGTTTGTTCGCCAGGACCTAATAAGGTGTGATTGTGACGAGCGAGTTGAACAGCATCTCAAAGAATGACTTTTCTGCATTTCACATGGTTGTATGGATTCCATGTGCGTTGTACTCAAGTGGTGGAGTATATGAACAACACCAGACTCTTGAAGACATTTATATATACTTTTTATTAATCTAGCCTGGAAACATTTTCTACTGATGGGGTATATAAGTTCTGTCTACTGTTTTCGCTGTGTTGCTGAAAGGGTTGATGTCTTTAAAACATTTACCCCAGCTGCTTGATCAGTTTTCACGTGTTTTTTACCTAACATTACATTTGGTCGTGTTCGTGCTGTATAACATGTATGTCATTGTCATCCATGACAACAGAGTGAACTGGAATTCCTTTGAATCCATGCAATTTTTAACGATCATTGATCAGTTAAGCGGTGAGTGTATTTTAGTCCTTTGTTTCGGTTTCCAGTTGATGCCAAGCAAAAAGTAGAGATATTGTCATATCTGCGGCTCAGAAACACCTTATACACATTTTTCATATGTTAACATACTGAAAACACATTTTACATAGTTTAGAATGCGAAGAGACTTGTAACTGTCCTGTGTTGATATGGTGTTAACAAGAAGGGCATACGGCCACATCAATAAAATTAAAGTAATTTCCAAGTCGCTGGTATGTTGACAGTCCATCATTGGTGGAAGTCGATAAAAGCAAGATATTCATATTTTTACTCGTCGATATCTAAAAATTATTGGTGGAAATTTCGTCAAATAATGTTCACTCTTTCCCTGTTACGCTCATGTTTAAGTGCTTCATTATAGTCCCTACTTGGCACTTTTTTCTTTCTTTTTTTCAAGAGGAACACCATTTGGCGATCCGACAAACGCCAACATATCGACCCTTCGATGCAAAAGCTTGTTAAAAATAGAGGTATTCTTGAAACCTATTTGCATGGCTAGGCACTCTTGGTATTAACAACAATTATTTAACCGATGACGGAACACTCGGATTACACAAGAATGTTACATATCATCTACGACTGGCAGATACTTACTCTTTAGGATAGATTCAGCAGGGTCTCGATCAAATGGTGTCACTCAGCTTAGGTGCATGGGTGGCACCCAGGGTGTCCGAATTAGGGGGTCTTAGAGGGACACTTTGCCCCCTCACTGCAGCACACCTCACTGTTGCACACGGTCCCCTCTCCCCCCCTCCCTCCCCACCCCCACTCAGCCTTGATCACAGCATAGGAGGTCGCGAGAGAGGACGGATGAAAAAAATATAAGTACTCTTTCCTGCCACGAATTACTTTCAGATTTTGTCGAATGGTTTTCAACGGCCCTAGTGGTTCCAGCATTTACACAAGAGCGCGAAACTGAGGTCGCGCTGCCCTCCAAGGGGGTCAATTCACGTTTAATGGTTATGGACCACCACAATGTTCTTAGAGAAGGATGTATGTCCGAGGGTGTTAGCAGTGTCAAAGGTTGTCAAAAACGTGCTCCTGTTACTCGGTCCTTTACGATTTGTTTTCCAGAGCTGAATGTGTGGGAATCAACGCCCCAGGGATAGTGGTGTTTTCGTCGACATCCTTTATGCCAGCGCTTGAGACCATTTGATGCCGATTATGACAGGCGGTGTTCCTGGGATGTTTCGGTTGGCCACACATAAGAAAATATAGTGATATCAACGCTGGGCGTCCATGTTCTAACATCCATCGCAGAGGTGTCAATAGAGGGGGTGAAATGCGAATAAGAGCGCCCACCGTGTGACTCGTCGGTGGTGGCATTATGCAGAACTGTTGCGAAATTTTATACCAATGTGCTATCATAAGCCCACGTTATACGCTAGATGAAATTGTGAGCTGTGGCTCTTTTTTCTACACCTTGGTGTTTGATGAGTCGCCGAGCCAGGGCGTGACGTCGCAGGGCGCCACGCTTTAGCACCAAAAGAGAGGATGTAAGTAGACTGTTTAGGTTTTTATATTGGTAACGCCACGTAGTGCTCTGTATGGAATTCACTGGCTGTGCTGTGTGCAGTCTGTGGCTAGTTTGCATTGTTGTCTGCCATTGTAGTCTTGGGCAGCTGGATGTGAACAGCGCGTAGCGTTGCGCAGTTGGAGGTGGGCCGCCAGCAGCGGTGGATGTGAGGAGAGAAATGGCGGATTTTTGAAATTTGTTAGACTGCATTCATGAACTGCTATCTATATTATGACTTTTGAACACTATTAAGGTAAATACATTGTTTGTTCTCTATCAAAATCTTTCGTTTTCTAACTTTGACCATCAGTAGTTAGTGCCTTTAGTAGTTTGAATCTTTTATTTAGCAGGCAGTAGTGGCGCTCGCTGTAATGCAGTAGCTTGAGTAACGAAGATTTTTGTGAGGTAAGTGATATGTGAAAGGTTCAGGTTAATGTTAGTCAGGGCAATTCTTTTGTAGGGATTTTTGAAAGTCGGATTGCGTTGCGCTAAAAATATTGTGTGTCAGTGTAAGCACAGTCATGTATAATTTTTTTCTAAGGGGACGTTTCAAGGAATGTTATAAGAACCGTTCAGTCAAATTTCAAACTTAAGTCTCGTAATTAGAGACCATTACGTGGTTTAGAAAGAGTGATCCTTTAAATTTTTTGCGCAATATATTTAATTTATTTATACAGACATTCATCAGGCAGGGGAAAAATTCATAGACAATAGTAATGCGGTGCATTAAACCTTTCCAAATCATTTTACTACTTACTTTACTTTCTTTCAGTGCATGTAATAAATATGATTCTTTCGTTAACCATCCATTTTCTCTCTGATTCTTCACTCATCTGAACTGTAATGTTTAACGTAACTGAACATCACAGACTACAAGCATTAATCAGTCTCCCGATAAAAATGTGGTAATATCTTTTGTTCTGGTTCTGATTTGACGTCATTTTATAACCTAATTTTTTTTCTATACGGTTCTCACCCGATAGCAGAAGAAACAAGTCAGTCACTATTTTCACAAAGATATTTCGTTTTCGTATGATGGGAGAAAACTATGAAGAATGATGTGTGTTTCGTAAATCGTTCATGTATGCCTCTGAAACTCCCAGTCCTTGCCAACAAAACAGAATTATTCCAATATATGTCTCTGTAGTCAACCGGAGCCCACAACGGAATGAATAGAATTACGTCTATACAAACAGTCGTTGGGCATCGTGATGAAACGCCTGTGAGCGAGAGCAAAGCGCCTGTAAGGCGGCTCTGTGTAGCTGCTCTTCTCGCCGGAGCTGAGAATGGAATTTAACACCCTGCGGAGCCTGAAAGCCACCGCCAAGCGCCCGCGCCATATTCTTGTTGTTGTACGTGTGAAGGTCTCCGAGGAATATCACATGGCACCAAGATACTATTGCACTGACGCACAACGGCAACATTTATACGCTAATCGGTCTTCCACAATGACGTGATTTAGTTAAGCACAAAAGCAGGACATTTTTTTTTTTGTAATTGTCAATGTCGCGAAGTATTGCCGGCTGGAAAGTGATGTACACGTTACTCTGCAAATGTATGACAGCAGAAATAAGAAACACCTTCGTTATTCGTAGCTCATAGAATATTTTCCATCTGAAAACTACTACTAATGCCCGCATCTCGTGGTCGTGCGGTAGCGTTCTCGCTTCCCACGCCCGGGTTCCCGGGTTCGATTCCCGGCGGGGTCAGGGATTTTCTCTGCCTCGTGATGGCTGGGTGTTATGTGCTGTCCTTAGGTTAGTTAGGTTTAAGTAGTTCTAAGTTCCAGGGGACTTATGACCACAGCAGTTGAGTCCCATAGTGCTCAGAGCCATTTGAACCATTTGAACCATCTGAAAACTACGTCCATTGTTCACTTTTATCACGTTAATCGCCAAGCAACAGTGAGAATACTTTTTACGGTGTCTATTAAATATACGTCATAAATTTTACTACTATTGTACGAGTTTCGACTCATAAGTTATTTTCAGTAGTTCATAGAATGAACTTTGACCTAAAACAACATCATAATACTCTGCTGGTCATTAAAATTGCAAAAACCATAATGGCAGGCAACAAACATCAATATGGTGCAAAGTACTCCATATGTTTTGGAATTTAAATGATCACCTTTTCAGCGCTACTGTAAAAACGAGGTGGGAGTAACGCATTTGAATAGTAGAGGGGAAAATTACAAAACGGGTTACTCGATCAGAAATCGCTTTTGATTATTAGAGGATTGTGTTACGTCTCGTATAAATAGGAGAAACGTCAATCAGCTCTAAATTAGAGACGGCAGGATTGCTACCTATTGAGAAACCGATTTATTGATCCACGATACCACTCCTCAGAATTTCATGACTCTCGTGCAGGAATAGGATCGATGGGTTCAGGACACCCGCAGTGTCACACTCAACATTAAGCGTGATCTCAACTGCTCCACGCGGAGCTCGGAGAGGATAAACTTAGCGGTCACGGAGTCATTTAGGGTCATATAGTCAAATCACGGACGACGGTAATTCAAAAACTAGGTTACGTATTATTATGCCAGGCTTTAATAGTATGCTGTTCTACGCGTCAGAGTAACACGTATGTACGACAATATTTTGCTCTGCGGGCGCAAAGTACAAAATGTATGACACTATTACTCAAGATAGTCTCCGAGGCCATGTAGACTGCAGTCCCCTGGGCTTACGCCTACTATGCTTGCTACCCACATTACATACCAGTTATGCAAGCAGCCAGCCGTACTACAGCCACACTAGCGGGCTGCCTCGCTACATACGGCTACCAGATGGCGGCCGAGGCTCCAGGAGAAGTCGCTGACCGCACGGAAATTTCTGTTTCACTGCCACTTTATAGAAGCAACACTGAATTTATCAAGGCGCCGAGGGCTCTACTTAGGCCGATGTACGGGCCCTGTTGAGCCAGTTCACTCCGAGCGGACGTTGTGGGTGAGGCGCAGCATTCCTTCAATCAGCAGCTCACTTGGGAGCCGTCGCTACGCTTTCACCGCCATCCGAGCCAGCATTCTCGCCCCAGGGAATGCAACGTGACCACCCCGAAGATGACGCGGATCCTAAGGTGTGACCGACCACCATGAACTGGCTTGTAATACTTCTGCGATTGTTTTTAATTCGTCTTCGACAGACTTAGAAACTTTCTCACTGTTCTCTCCCGGATACTGGTTCTACAAGAGCGTTTCTAGAGGTTTAATCGGACTATATTGTACCTAACGATTGCCAAGAAACGTAAATCAGACTTGCTTACTATACTCCATGTGTCAAGAACTTGATCAGATTTTGCATCTGTCGTAAGTTTTTTAACGACATTAACTCAGAACCTTGGTTTTCTCCTTTACCAGGCCTTCTGCCAGATTTACTTTTGTGCGTAGACTAGAAGAGTTTACTTTGTTCAGACATTGATTGGCCTTACAGTGCTGAGACTTTAAGAATGGATCTGTTTAATCATAAATGTACCGAGAATTACTACACCCGAATTATTTACTTTATTACCAGGATTTCCACCTGAAGTATTGTTTGTGTTCAAACTGAAGAGCTTAATTTGTTCATGAGTACTTCAAGACTTGTTTCGAAGAAGCAAATTTATGTTCACTTAAATCAAATTAACTCTTATTTATTTTACGAATGGGCCTTAAATGTTTGGTCGTTTGTGGCAGATAATTTATAAACAACGACAGGAACTTATGTCGCCGACAGAAATTCGCTCAATTTTCATGAAGCCATTTGAGAACCGTTGCAAAATCTCTTTCCTTTCAGCTGTTCTTTCAGTTTACCGAAAAGATGGAATTCGGCTTGTATAACATCTGTTCTGTACGGCTGATCTTCCAAACCAACTATGAAAAACACTGAAGGAAAGTTTTCGTTGTGGGCAAGTATGTGGTGCTACATTTTAGTGCAGGAGAACAATAGTCCACGCCTCTTGTTCGTTATGACAATGAGTCTTGTGCTTTTGTGTGCAGGCTACAGTGACTGCGGAACTCGGGCTGAACACAATTTCTAATGCTGAAGACGACCTCGGACGGTGGAATGAGCACTGATAGGTGCATCTGATGGACGATGTCCGCAACTGTCTTTCTACTACAGTAGCTAACGTAGAAGGCTGTTCAAAATGGTTGAAATGGCTCTGAGCACTATGGGACTTAACATCGATGGTCATCAGTCCCCTAGAACTTAGAACTACTTAAACCTAACTAACCTAAGGACATCACAAACATCCATGCCCGAGGTAGGTTTCGAACCTACCGTAGCGGTCGCACCGGTCCGGACTGAAGCGCCTAGAACCGCTAGGCCACATCGTACAGTTTTCTACACTTCCCCGCTATTTATCTTCATAATCCACGCTCTGAGTAACACACTTTTCGTAGTGTTGTACAAGCTTTCCAATACCCTCGTTACAGAAGGCAGCCGCCTGTACTTTCCGCCAATTATCTACACTGGTGTGCAGCTCGTTACCTCTTTCAAAATGTGAGCAATGATAATGTCAGGGAAAGCTACGTCCGGGATGTACAGTGGGAGATCAGACTTCTCATCGAAAACGCTGCTGGAGTATTTCCGTTGCCCTGCAGTATGCGGCTGAGAATTGTCATGAAGAAAGAAACGCGAGACTGTTACATTGTGTGGGCTGCGTGAAATGAGGAGAAATCTCCCGGCAGGCACCCATACTATGCGGGAGACACTATTGCTCTACGCATCTTTACGTACTCGCTGTGTACTCAGAACTGAAAAGAGCGATCTGACGAGATCGACTGGTGAACTAGAGACACTGCCCAAAACATTTGCACAGAACTTCATCAGATTTTCACTGCGGTTTCCCGATCGGACCTTGCCTTTCGAGTAGCCCTCGTAGTACCTTTTTTCTTATTATTCATGAGGAGAAAAACCAGAGATGGAGATGTTGCACCAGTTCTTACACTGGAACCGTACTAACTTCCTCTCAGTCATTTTATTCATATTGACAGAGTGTGCAGGTGAGAGCTAGAATTTCAACGTTTGTAGACAGGAAGTTGCAGCTCTCAATCGGTTTCGGGAAATTCGAATTTGAAATGTTTTGCCCTCCTTACGTACTTTCTATGGCCGTTACCACTGAAGTTGTCTGCAGATGAGCGAGGAAGCGGTTAGTTTCATAAGCGTGAGGTCCCTAAACCTAGTTTTTAATTACGAAACTTTTCTGTCAGTTTTTAATAGTAATATAATGCATCACAAATGTACTTTACTGCTGCAGCCTTCCGACGTTTGTTTTTATATGCAGTCGAAGAGCCTTATAAAACAAGTACGTAAATGCATATACATCTTCGAACATAATAGACAGATAACATCTACAGGAGACTGGATAAACATTCAGTCAATCATACACCATCAGTCACCTGTACCTATATTCAAAAATAAGCCTCGATATGCGTGGTACGCCACTAAATTATGTGATGAACGAGAACCGTTTATCACTGTAGAAGAAGTTCGTTTTGCAAAGGGCACACTGAAAAGTCACGCACAAGCCAAAATTCAGCGTTCACCACAAATGCAGTAGGTTTCAATAATTATTGTTTTCCATGTTTCTACGATCAGTATTATCCTGATACATGAAGTGCTCAACAGGCCACACATTATAGTTGTCACAAATATAGGTACAATAATGTAAATGAAATAACTATAGTTATTTGATTGACAGTTTTCGTCTATCTTTCTTTTTCATTTTCAATCCCTTGCGCAAAGGATTTTCTCCTTTTTTTAAGCATACATATTACTTAGATAATAAATGAATCATGAAATACTGCTAATTTTCACAACAGTAATAAATCTGTTATTAAAATTAATAATAAATCTGTTATGAGAATTCCTTGAGAATGAAAAGAAAAGTACCTGTAACTTTCTAGCTCGACTGCGGTATGCTGGAATAGTTGCGAATACACAAAGCATGTAAACACCCCGAAAATTATCCGACTCGATTTTCTCAAAAACGGTTGAGAGTTGCATCTTCCTGTTTACGTATGTTGAAGTCCTGGACATAGCACACACACCCTGTCAACATGAATGTAATTGGTGAGGGGAAGCGGTGAGGAGTGGCCGCGTAGTTACAGGCACCATGCCACTGACTGCGCGATCCTCCCGCCGGAGGTTCGAGTCCTCCCTCGGGCATGGGTGTGTGTGTTGTTCTTGGCGTAAGTTAGTTTAAGTAGTGTGTAAGTCTAGGGACCGATGACCTCTGCAGACTGGTCCCTTAGGAAGTCACACACATTTGAACATTTGGTCAGGGGAAGTTCGCGCGGTCCCCATGTTATCCTACCATTCTGTGAGAACAAAGAGATATGTCCACTTTGGCGGCCACAGTCTATGTAATCTCATCATCATCACGGCCTTATGTACTCGTACGTACGCAACAAGCGCACAGGATTTGATAGTAGCTCAGGACACTGGATCTTAGACCGCTGATCAAGAAGCAAACACGTTAGCATCTTCTCCTGAACCATGTTATGAGTAGC
Organism: Schistocerca cancellata; assembly: GCF_023864275.1. Classification (NCBI taxonomy): domain Eukaryota; kingdom Metazoa; phylum Arthropoda; class Insecta; order Orthoptera; family Acrididae; genus Schistocerca; species Schistocerca cancellata. Next base: position 230,752,089 of record NC_064634.1, read on the forward strand.
TGATACGAAAATCTTTCCCTACAACCAGTTGGATCAGTTACCACTGAATCCAGAGTCTCGGCGACACAGAGGTTCGTTTGGCTTACAAAACATCAAACAAAATAAGTGATGGTTCCAGAAGACAAGGACAGCCGTCTTTGTAACTTCGTACATGAACACATCACATAAATGAATAGAGATACAATTATCTTTGACAGACAGCGCGTTCACTATAGTGTACTTGTGTTGTTCGTGGTCATATATTTTACCAGGTCTGGTATGACACATAAGAGGCGTCATAGCGGCAGATCTTGAGTGATCGCTGTGAAGGAAGCTGACCCGGGTGAGACAGCGTCAGCAGCACACGATGAAGCTTGACGTGGGCCACAGTGTGGGTCTCCATTTCCTCGGATAATCAAATCCAGATTTCTGAGACATTGGGATATGATAGTGGCTACATTTCGACTGTACTGGAGCGTAAGAGCAAGTTATTCACGTCATCAACTTCCCAGTCGACCATGTATGACCATCACAATAGAAGAATGCCACACTGCACACCAAGAAAGTCGAGAATCCCTCAAATCTATGCCTGCCATCCGAGAACAGGTAATGGATTCTTTGCAATATTCTGTGCCATACGACGCCATTGATAGGAGACTAGCAGCGGCTGGACTGGGGAAAAACCATCCCATGTGTAGGCCGCCGTTGACGCAACAGCACTGAGGGCTTCGTTCGGAATTGTGTCTTAACCGTGAAGCTTGGGCAGCTAATGAATGGTGTCACATTGTGATCAGCGATGAATCATGTTTCTGCACTACCTCAGATGACCGTGCTCAGTGAGCGCGGCGGCGACATGTAAAGATGTCCCAATCTGCCAATATTTTGGGGAGACACAGCGATGGATCTCACGGAGTCATGGTCTCGGGATCCATCGTCTATGACTCCAGGTCATGGGTCGTAATGATTGGAGGAACTCTGACGATGCTGCGTCCTAATGTTTTATCTCCTATATGCAGCAGAACCATTGTGCCATTTCGCAACACGCCAATGCGCGTCCACAAATGGGACGTCTCTTTGTGGAATTTCTGCATTATTCTGAGGAACTCCCGTGATCAACAAGAACCCGACATCTGTCTCCGATTGAAGATGTGTCGGAGCAGCTCGAACATCAAGTCTGACCCGGTAACAGTAAGCAGGATGTGAAAGAGCAGTTTAAACGGTTGTTGGCCAAATTGCCTCAGGAGGGCATACAATAGCTATGACACATTCCCAACAGATGGTTCAAATGGCTCTGAGCACTATGGGACTTAACTTCTGAGGTCATCAGTCCCCTAGAACTTAGAACTACTTAAACCTAACTAACCTAAGAACATCACACACATCCATGCCCGAGGCAGGATTCGAACCTGCGACCGTAGCAGGCTCTCCCAATAGAGTTAGTGCTTTCATCCAGGTCATACTGACACGTAGTCTTATGCTGGCAAGTTGCTCGTAAATTTGATTCCTTTTACTGTCACTTCTACAATATCGCATAACCTCCCAAATAATGATGTTTCATTTTGCTTCGTACTCCCCCATACGGATCTTCAATTTGCTTGTCATTTAGTGTATTTTTCAGCCTATTTCGTTAGTTTACGTCGATAGCATAAATGCACAGCACAGTACAAATCACGCACAGTAAAACAACAAAAATGACCTGGTGGTTGTTCGAAAATCACTATAATTTACTACTGGAAGCATAACACAGAGATACCTTCAAAATGACCACCCCTGGTAGCTGAGTGGTCAGCGTGACAAAATGTCAATCCGGACGGCCCGGGTTCGATTCCCGGCTGGGTCAGAGATTTGCTCCGCTCAGGGACTGGGTGTTGTGTTGTCCTGATCATCGTCATTTCATCCCCATCGACAAGCAAGTCACCGAAGTGGCGTCAAATTGAAAGACTTGCATCCGGCGAACGGTCTACCCGACGGGAGGCTCTAGTCACACGACATTTACATTACCTTTAAAATATTTACACATACTGTGCGTGTGGGCCAAATCTTTACTACTCTATTTCTTTGTTAAATGGTTCAAATGGCTCTGAGTACTATGGGACTCAACATCTATGATCATCAATCCCCTAGAACGTAGAACTACTTGAACCTAACTAACCTAAGGACATCACACACATCCATGCCCGAGGCAGGATTCTAACCTACGACCGTAGCGGCCACGCGGTTCCAGACTGAAGCGCCTAGAACCGCACGGCCACACCGGCCGACATTTCTTTGTTATTTTATAGTTATTTCAGTGTGACTTCCTCTATCTATTCACAGAACTGAATTGCCTAAAAGAAGTTTTTGGTATAAATCCTGTGCGTTATACTCTGATAAATGAACAGCCTTCAAAACATACATTTGTCGATATCATTCACTTGGATGTGTAGTGGTGCGCTAGGGTGACTGATGTCGGTGGTTCTATGTACTGTTGGTGCTGCCACTTAACGAAATGTTCGTAATAGCACTATGGATTGCTACCTATCTCGAATCCCAAAAGAAAACTAACCCGTCTGCGTTCAGGACTTTTTTTAACACCTTACAAGACACATGAAGACGAACTTACGGTAGTTAGTTGGTCCATATTAAAATGGAAACCATCCGTCAGACTTGACACGGGTAAAGATCTAATTAGACTACCTAGGCGTCAATCGAGCTACCTACAACGCGATTCACATGAAATACGTTAATACGCTTGACTGAACTGTGAAAAGCTGGTTACACCTTAATTTTTAGTTACAATCGTCACAAAACGGCCTTAATCAACTAAGAAGATGAGAAAGAGATTGACAAGCCTCAGAGCTCAAAACCATGCGTCTCTTCCCTGGAAATATTAGCGTGATTTTGCGATTGGATGAGACCTCGACTGTCTGATGGCGCGAAAATTAGATTACTGGAGGGTAGGTAATCCATGTGAATTTCTAAGGTGTCATTTTCGTTGCCTAGAATCGCATCTGACTTGGCACTTGATTACATTCCAGAGAAAGATATTAGGACTGTAAGAGTACCCAGATATCACAATAGTGTCAGCTTGCAGATTATTCCTTGTCCCTCACTGTATGAACTTAGAAGTGTAAAGTAGTCACAACACGTGTGTCCAGATCAAACGGTTATCGTCGTTCAGTCTTGATTTTCAGGTAAATTTTTCCTATCAATCTGATTATTATGAGAGATGACGCCGATGGAAAAGGCCGTTTACATGATCTAACATCATGAAAGCTATTGTATGCGGTTATCAGAAACAGAGGATATAAACTCATCGCAGAAACATATGAACAAAGAGCACACTAAGAATATTCCGCTCCAATGCCCATCATTTTCCCAGCAGCCATCGGCATTGTCATTTATCATAGGATTTGGTAGACTAATAGTAAAAGCTATATATTATGATTTTATTTGATAAGAGAACCTGACACGTTTGCAAAACGTTTTCTTTTTACCACTAATGAAATAATGCAGATGATGCGTCAGTACTAGTCTTAGTCGTAGCAAAGAGGAAATTTTATTAAAAGTCAATGAACGCGCGGTTGGACGATGGAATCTGGGGCCGCTGGTAGAGTGTTGAAACAGTCGACAGCTAGTAGGCCAGGCGGTGCTGTGATGGCGCTATTGCACTCACGAATTACTTTGTGTGAAGCAACAACGAGGCAGCAAACCGCAGCGTTGCTTGAAGTTATCGCGATATGAGGCGAGGAACCAGGCCGTAGCCAAGTCGAGACTTGTAGTTGGCTGACGTTTGAGATTTCATCTCTGCCACAGTTTCCGTCTCTCTCTGACGCTACGTCAGATGCGAGATGAAAGGCAGTTTAAACAGTGAGGTACTTTTACCTTGGGACGAGTTGTGCTAGGCCAGTCGAGTGTCGGTAGGGACCTGCACTGGTCCATGTTTATCTGGGCCAGTCTGTCAGATATGTTGTAAATATTCTACGTAAATCTTACTTTATATCTATGTACTTTTTCTGGCTGTATTCCGCCTTCAAGGACGCAACACAGGGGCGCGACGGAATGGCAGCCGGGTAATTGGAGACAGCATGGTCTGCCTGAAGGACACGGTCCCAGGATGGGCCACGTTCGCTTCCCACCTGGCGTACCGGGAGGCGGAAGGAGTAGCCAACCAACTAGCGCCACTGGCAGCAAGTTGTGGTACAGCATCCAGGAGGGCGCGGGTTCGAGTCCGGTCCTGACCTGGGAGCAGCAGCGGCCGAGGGCCACCGGTGACCAGTGACCTTCGTCCCATGCTCTGACAGAGCAGGCCAAACGGGGCGGAGGGGACCAGGGACTTTAGCAGTCTCCAAGATAGCCCTCAGGGAGGGCGACCGGGCGAGCGCGGCTGTTTTGAACCGGCTCGGCCTCCTGTCTGAAAGCGGCGCGGTGGGCCCCGGCATCAGCTCAGCCATCTGGAGTCCCGGGCTCGACCATACCGACACCCCTCAGCACAGAGTAGAATATCAATATGCAAAGCAGATGGGAACATCCGCATAAGGATTTTCATCCCTCCACTTGAGATACTTAGGTAACAAAACACAAGAGTCTGAAACAAACCGTAGGTAACAGTTCCTCCAGTGAGAGAAGTATCTATTCACCACCACCACCATTACCACCATCATGCTCAGAAACCATCATCATCATCATCATTAACATCATTATCATCACCATCTGTTAGGACACTACAGTTGCGTAAAGAGTTGCTACAGACAGTTAAAAGCATTCTGAACGTCCAAGGACCACCACATTTTTATAATCTTTCAATAGTTCGTCGTCTTGGTCTTCTCATAACTATTGGCAAGCAGAAAAGATTGCTGTGTTACTTTGTCAATTTCCCTACACCCACTTCCTAACCGAGGAAATTCTTTGCTCAGTTACAATACTGTGACTCCTGTATATGGACAGTGACAATTTTCATGAACATCTTGTACGTTACAGAGAAGAGGCTCATAAATCTGAGGTTGTTACCCCATATTTCTACAGATTTGAGAATCTTCGTGCTTCACAGACATTCCGAATCAATTTTACATGTCCCTTTTGTGTCACTCTTACTTCGTCTGTAGCCTATTTGCACAGAATCTCTTTTTTCAGGCACCTTCCCTGCCTTCATGTCTTTAATGGTTTTGTACAGATCATCTTGCATAAATTGCCTAATCATTATTTGATATCAAAGACAGTAGTAATCTAAACGTCGAAGAGACGGAAAGTTCGACAGGCTTTCCAGAGTGATGTTGTTTATATGAAGTGAAAAATTATTGACTTACCACAATTGCCTATTTTGTTAATAATACATTCTTCTCTTTTGTATTACTTTCTTCTAACGACATGGCAGCTTATTAATTATATCATTTAACAAACCGACGGAGTGCACGCTAAAAAATCATCACTCAAAATTTTAAATGCGTTTTTGTAATTGAAATGGTTCACGTTAAGCTTCCTAGCTATACAAGGAAAGAGTGGACGTCTGAGGTTACGATTTTGACAGAACTTTGAATACCTTACTAACGTATTTCATAATTGCAGCAGCCACCAAGCTCGCATTATCGTTTTTCTCCATCACTAGAAGTGATCTTCTCCCTTCTATTTCTTTCATTGTCGCATTATGGCATGTTAGTCGCATCTGTTATCACTACATCTAAATACTTGGGAAGGACGTCATCGTACTTGACGCACCCTTTACCCCACAAAAGATACATCACGGACGAAACATTTTGTAGTGTCGTTGTTTTAGCAGCGCTGAACAGCTTATTTATTATTTTCTGTTGACACACAAGCAAAGTTTTCCATTCGAAGTGATAATGGTACATGGGAATGGACAATGGGTGAGTGAATTGGCATACTGCTGAGACACAGAAATAGGGATTCAAATCCCCCGCTGTTCATTCGGGTTTAGGTTTTTCGTCGTTTTCCTTCATTATTGAGGAGAATGCCTAGATTAGTGCACTGGAAAGGTCTCCGCTGATTTCCTTTCACTGTTTTCCGGAATCGAAGTCAAATTTCAAGAGTTAGCTTACGGAAAGTGTACACTGACGTCCAGAGCCCCGCTCAATGACTCTGATGTGTTTCACTCACAAACGATATAGTTCACATATATCGAACACGCGAAACTATACATCGGTATACAAATGTCAAGGAATCCCTTATCGGTTTACCACACAGCTGATTATCAGGCTGAATGAAGTAATACTTCAAATACGTTCAACAAAGGCAGTCTGGATGTGATTTTCCTCACTCTTCTTTCATACTCAAATTCAAGAACGCTTCAGACGCGGTTCCTTCTCCTCAGTAGAATTTCATTTTCCTACAACTGGAACAGCAAATTATTTCTTAAAATCACCAGAGCTGTAGCCATTTTACAAACGCAACATTCTAAAAAAAAAGGGATTTGTAATGCAAAAAAGGAGTTAAACTCTTAGAATAAGGTATCGTTTCAACAGCGAAGGAATAACACATAACCTTATGAAAATCATTTACGTCTCCACACATCATTCTATTTGACTATTTATCCTGATCTGCTTAACCCGCAGGACAAGATAGATAGAATAAATGGTGGAAAGGGGCCAAAATAAGGGGCTGTCATTTACACTTGAACATACAACTTTATTATTTGATAAAACTTTACAAGAGCCTAAAAAAGTTTTTAAACACGCTGCTTTAATATTTAGAACATGATTACCAGCTGAAAGCCACTATAATTTAAAAAGGCTGAAGGCCAATAACTTAAAACGCAAGCATAATCAGAAATTTTAAAGGCAAGCCGTATCTTAAAACAGTTATTTAGCTAGGCTGAAGCAAACAAGTTAAATTCAAATCGGCTGAAGGCCGAACACTTAAAATTTCAAAATATAATTTTTTTTAAATACCAACTACCTTACGTGAAACAGTTCTTTAACTTAGACTGAACGTCTTAAGAACAAACAACTGAAACTCAAACAGGCTGAAGGCCGAAGATTTAAAAATTCAATAGTTTGAAGTAAATATGTTAAATTCAAATCGGCTGAAGGCCGAAGACTTAAAAATTCAAAACTTTTTGGAAATGCCAAAGGGCTTACGTGAAACAGTACCTTACACTAGGCTCAACGCCTTAAGAGTAAAATAACTCTAATTTAAAACACAAAACCGGCTATAAGCCATATAAGTACCAACAACAAGAACAAATTTTAAAAAATAGGGCAGTACACACAAGGGCGCCCACATGTTCGAATGTCGGCCTGTAATTCAAACACTAACACTCGCTTAGGCGAGACAGGCAGTCGAGCCAACCATTCAACATCTGACGACAACCCAACCGACCGACAGTCAGCGGACCCCCCCCCCCCCCCTCCCCAAAGATAACTTTAACTTCACCCGACCACGGCACAACAGGCAGTTCAACGGAACAACGTAGAAGATATTGGCGCCCACAACCAATCATACACGAAGCTGTCAAACTGCACACCGTGCTGGACAGCAACAACACGATGAGGAAACTACACTGCCTGAAATGTACGTCAACGACCAGGGCAGGTAACTGGAACGTTAAGGCCACAAGGCAGAAGATTCCGCTGGTTAACTTGGAAACCACGTTGTTACTCTGGGGAATATCCCAACGGCCGACAACGAATTCCAAACAACACAATGTGAAGAGTCTTGACTAGCTGGTAGGTTTAATCAAATCTCAAGTTTAGTGTCCAGGGTCGGTGAGCCACTGACCTCGTAGCAATTGGAACAGTGCTACACTCTCCTAGCACGCCAGAGTGGCCGAGCGGTTCTAGGCGCTACAGTCTGGAACCGCGCGACCGCTACGGCCGAAGATTCGAATCCTGCCTCGGGCATGGATGTGTGTGATGTCCTTAGGTCAGTTAGGTTTAAGTAGTTCTAAGTTCTAGGGGACTGATGACCTCAGAAGTTTTGTCCCATAGTGCTCAGAGTCATTTGAACCATTTGAACACTCTCGTACACCGCGTAGAGACCACCAGCGGGCCCCGACCAAACAACGCCCCGCCGAGAATTCCTCACTGCTTCACGCCAACCGACCGACTCCTTGCACACCGCTCAGCCGGAAACTATAAGCGCCAGGTCAAAGATAGTCCAAGGTGCGAATATCGATACAGACCGCTGCTGCCACCCGTGGAAGGAGAGGATAACAGCATAACCGCGAGAGAATAAAGACAGAGTCGCAATGACTCGCTTAGAACGAGCGCGTAGAACGAGCCAGCCACGGCTCACATATACCGTACGTAACAAATTTTATATAACAAATAGTTTTAAAATTATCTTAATATCTGAGCTGTCAATGTGAGTAAGTAATACAGATTATAAAGTAGTTAACTGTGGAAGTACTTGTACTACTGCAGCTGCTGCCAATAACAGCGATAATTATAATAATAGTAACAATAATAACAGCGGCAGTTATAAGAAGAATTATTGGATTACAAGGTAGATATTTTCTGATGCAGCGAGTTTTGGGAAAAGGAAATGTAAGGAGACTACATCAGCTAAGAATACTGAGAGTGTAGTAAGATCTGGTTAAAGAGAACGATGTACAAGGGGTAAGTAGTCTGTACATGGACAATGATGATCATTATTTTTGTTTAGTAGATATTTTATAAACTTTCTTCCGAATCTGGAAGTAGGAAACTTGTGGTAAGGACTTATAGGACCAAACTGCTTAAGTCATCGGTCTCCATGTTTACACACTAACTTACGCTAAGGACGACACACACACCCATGTCCGAGGGAGGTCTCGAACCTCCGACTGGAGGAGCCGCGGGGACCGTGACAAGAAGCCTCAGGCCGCGCGGCTACCCCGCGCCCCTTCTGAAGCTGGAGATGTTACTCGTTCCTCTAATATAATGCCGGAGGATATTCGAAAGAAGAGTCCTCGCTACTGAGAAGGACTTCGAGAATGTGGCTGAAGCATGGATTGGGACGGAAGGGATTGTGCTCTGATGGGGAGGTGTGTTTCTCCTGTGTTGTTCAGATAAGATCTTTGAGTCGAACAAAGGTATGAGAGACAGCACAGAAGACAGAGGCTATTAAAATCTCTACACTTTGCCTGAACGCAGCAAGGATAGCTGTACATGTGATGACAAAATATGATCAAAGAGTCGAAAATCATACGCATAACGAACACAGGTCGTCCCTTGTGATCACGAACCCTATTAAAAACCACGCCCCGCCGTTTATAATTTCCTGGATCCCATCATAACTAGCGGTGATTTCAGTGTAATAATTGAGTTTGAATAAAATGTCTTGGCAGGTCCCTCTATTTATGATCCAAGTTTTATCGAGCTGTATCACTTGATAGCGACACATCACGCGAAAGTTACTTATGTCCGTATGTTTTACACGTCACTGTAGTAACTATTGCTGGTTGACGGGAAAACGGATTTGGAGAGGAGGGGTAATGTAGTACTGTCGCCATTTTAAGTAGGTGCATGCAACGAACTTAGGCAGCAACCCAGTATTCCCATTGAATTACTACACCAAAGAACGAAATAAACTGGTACACCTGCCTAATATCGTATAGAGCCCCTGTGCGCACGCAGAAGTGCCATAACAGGACGTGCCATGCACACGACTAATGTGTGAAGTAGTGGGATGGAATTGACACCTGTGTCCTGCAGGTCGATCCATAAATCTGTAAGAGTATGAGTGCGTGGAGATCCTACCCAGACATGCTCAATAAAGTTCATCTCTGGGGAGTTTAGTTGCCAGTGGTAGTATATAAACTCAGAACAGTGTTCCTGGAGCCACGCTGCAGCGACTCTGAACGTGTGGGTTGTGGTATTGTCCTGCTGTAATTTCCCAAGTCCGTTGGAATTCACAATGGACATGAATGGATGCAGGTGACCAGACAGGATGCTTATCTACGTGCCACCTGTGTGAGTCGTATCTGGACAGATCAGGGGCCCCATATCACTCCAGATGCACACGCCACCCAGCATTACAGAGCCTTTACCAGTTTGAACAGTCCCCTGCCGAGATTCAAAGTCCATGGATTTATGAGGCTGTCTCCATACCCGCACACATCCATTCACTCGATACGCTTTGAAACGAGACTCGTCCGACCAGGAAACATGTTTCTAGTCCTCAACAGTCCACTGTCGGTACAGTGCGGGCTCAGGCGAGGAGTAAATCTTCGTGTCGAGCAGTTATCAAGAGTGCAAGAGTCCATGATGTTTCGTTGACTAGTTCCCACGCTGACACTTGTTGATGACCCAGCACTGAAATCTGAAGCAATTTGTGGCCAGGCTGCGCTTCTGTCACGTTGAACGATTCTCTTCAGTCGTCGTTGGTCACTTTCATTCAGGATCTTCATCTGCCCACAGCGATGTCGTAAATTTCATGTTTTACCGGATTTCTGATATTCACGTTAGACTCGTGAAATGGTCGTACGGTAAACGTCTTCATCGCTACCCAGGAGATGCTGTTTCCTAGCGCTCGTGCGCCGACTAGAACACCATGTTGAAGCTCACGTAAATCTTGATAACCTGCCATTGTAGAAGCAGTAACCGTTTTAACAATTGCTCCAGACACTCCTTGTCATATATCGGCGTTTCCGACAGCAGTGCCATATTCTGCTGGTTAACATAACTCTGATTTTGGATACGCATTCCTACACCAGTTTCTTTGGCGCTTCAGTGCAGGTAGAGCTATGGATTCGCAGAGAATGTTTTGAATGACGTACACGTATAATACGTGAAGCATTGATTCTCTCTGCAAGAGTTCGATTTGTTGTTAAAGTACTGCACTCGTGGAGGATGGAATTGCGGTTCGCGTACCACACTTACGCTCCGTGATAAATTGTGATACATATTCAGCACGAATACTAGAACAGAAGATCCGCCCTAGATTGGAACGTCTGGTTCCAGCTCTGTTGCTACACTCATACCGAATATGAATTATCTCGAATCGCAGAGATCCAGAAATATCTCTAGTCTGTTCTCTGAAATGCGGCGCTTCGACGGCCGACGGCTTCTCCGCTGCTAGTGCTGAATCCGCCTTCTGAAGAAGACGTACTGCTTTCAGCTCACGAACTCTATTACCTGTTTCACGTACATTCAGGTGTACCCTAGAACATAGTCGATGACCTACTTCCACCAGAGAGAGAAGCCTTTCTTATTTCCTACTACGTGATCAAAACACCATCAGTACTCTTATTTCCGGTTCACTCACATTGGAAGTACACCAGGTGGAACGGCTAAAGTCTTATCAAAGTGATTTTAAAACAGTGTCATTTATCTGTTCATCGACCCGAGAATGTCATTTATCCGTACAATTATGCATTTGCGTACAGCCGATGTTCGAATGTTACCGAATCTAAAGACTAAGACAGAACACGTTGAAAACGAATTCGTTGTAAGACATGACACGTGACCAGTTTTACGCGAGTTATGAATGATGTATTATTTGGTACGATGAAAATGGTTTCTTGAAACGTAACTTTTTAACACCTTTAATACTTCCAGGGGCGTATTTTTTCAATGTGGTTTGTGTATAGTATACTGTGGCTTCTGATATTGGACTGCTCCATTGTGGACTAGCCGAAAATTGTGTAGCCCTTACAAAATGTGAATACCATATGTCGATGACGATTAAGGGAAGACTATGCGACTACACCAACTCCTTTCCGGTGGATATGACTGTAAGAACTGCATTGAAGATTTTTGTTGCATCTACTGCTCATAATGTTGTACAGTTTTTTCCTCCGGTACTTATATTCTGTTAACTTTCAACCATCTGTCATAAGAAAATTCAACATCTAATAAGTTAATTAATTCTTTGTATGGTAAATTAGACATAATTTCGAATCTTAAAAGCTTTTTGATTCGGTTTTACCATTCCAGCTGTGGTTCCGCTCTCAAATACTTCACTGTGTACAGTTGACATGGCTGCATAAAACCCATTTTAAAAACAAACCAACCGAACAGCGATTTGACTTAACCATGCAACTCATACCAATCATTGAAAAAAATTCTTTATTAAAAAAAAATGGTTCATATGGCTCTGAGCACTTAACATCTGAGGTCATCAGTCCCCTAGAACCAAGAACTACTTAAATCTAACTAACCTAAAGAAATCACACACACATCCATGCCCGAGGCAGGACTCGAACCTGCGGGCGTAGCAATAGCACGGTTCCGAAATGAAGTGCGTAGAACCGGTCGGCCACAACGGCTGGCTTTATTTTTCAAGTGTCGCTTTGTAAATCTATAGAGTTTCCGATATTAAGGATCGCTGAGAAATTTCATTTCTGTTCGTTGTAAGTAGGCTGTTTCAATGTAAGTAGGCTGTTTAGGTTGGTAATGCCACGTAGTGCTCTGTATGAAAATCGCTGACTGCTCTGTGTGCAGTTTGCGGCTGGTTGGACTCATTGTTGGAATATTTGCTTGTGTAGTGTTGGGCAGTTGGATGTGAACAGTGCATAGCGTTGGGCAGTTGGAGGTGAGCCGCCAGCAGTGGTGGATGTGGAGAGAGACAGGCCAGAGTTTTGAGAGTTTACTATAAGCAGACGATCTGGATGTGTGTAAAGATGGATGTCATGAACTGATAGATATATAGGCCTATGACTTTTGAACAATATTAAGGTACATACATTGTTTGCTATCAAAATCTATGCCTATCAGTAGTTAGAGCCTTCAGTAGTTAGAATCTTTTATTTAACTGCAGTGTTGGCGCTCGCTGTATTGCAGTAGTTCGAGTAACGAAGATTTTTGTGAGGTAAGTGATTCATGAAAGGTATAGGTTAGAGTTAGTCAGGGCCATTCTTTTGTAGGGATTATTGAAAGTCAGATTGCGTTGCGTTAAAGATATTGTGTGTCAGTTTAGTGATGATCAAAATAAGTAAAGAAAAAACTGTCTGAGTACGATGAGCTTTACTCAGCTGTTTCTGTATCAAATAACGTAAGAGTTTTTCCAGCACCGTCATTCTCAATTTTCTAGGGGCAAGTGTCATCGTTAGACAGTAGATTCCTCACATCTTGTCCACGCTTGAATTATTTAAAGTATTCTGGCAGCAGGTGATATGTTCTCACTTCGGGAGCAATGTGCTTCATTAATATGGACACCACTGGAGCCTTATTCCATCTATCAGCGAGGGAGTACGGAGTAGATACGTCGCGTTTCTGGAAATGAGCGTGGGAAGCACTTTTTTTTAAGATTCATCAGCACAGTGTGTGACGACTGACAAGAATACCTGTGTTAGATATTGAGCTAAGAAGTACAATGTTGTTGTTGTGGTCTTCAGTCCTGAGACTGGTTTGATGCAGCTCTCCATGCTACTCTATCCTGTGCAAGCTTCTTCATCTCCCAGTATCTACTGCAACCTACATCCTTCTGAATCTGCTTAGTGTATTCATCTCTTGGTCTCCCTCTACGATTTTTACCCTCCACACTGCCCTCCAATGCTAAATTTGTGATCCCTTGATGCCTCAAAACATGTCCTACCAACCGATCCCTTCTTCTAGTTAAGTTGTGCCACAAACTTCTCTTCTCCCCAATCCTATTCAATACCTCCTCATTAGTTACGTGATCTACCCACCTTATCTTCAGCATTCTTCTGTAGCACCACATTTCGAAAGCTTCTATTCTCTTCTTGTCCAAACTAGTTATCGTCCATGTTTCACTTCCATACATGGCTACACTCCATACAAATACTTTCAGAAACGACTTCCTGACACTTAAATCTATACTCGATGTTAACAAATTTCTCTTCTTGAGAAACGCTTTCCTTGCCATTGCCAGTCTACATTTTATATCCTCTCTACTTCGACCATCATCGGTTATTTTACTCCCTAAATAGCAAAACTCCTTTACTACTTTAAGTGTCTCATTTCCTAATCTAATACCCTCAGCATCACCCGACTTAATTCGACTACATTCCATTATCCTCGTTTTGCTTTTGTTGATGTTCATCTTATATCCTCCTTTCACTACACTGTCCATTCCGTTCACCTGCTCTTCCAAGTCCTTTGCTGTCTCTGACAGAATTACAATGTCATCGGCGAACCTCAAAGTTTTTATTCTTCTCCATGAATTTTAATACCTACTCCGAATTTTTCTTTTGTTTCCTTTACTGCTTGCTCAATAAACAGATTGAATAACATCGGGGAGAGGCTACAACCCTGTCTTACTCCTTTCGAAACCACTGCTTCCCTTTCGTGCCCCTCGACTCTTATAACTGCCATCTGGTTTCTGTACAAACTGTAAATAGCCTTTCGCTCCCTGTATTTTACCCCTGCCACCTTCAGAATTTGAAAGAGACTATTCCAGTCAACATTGTCAAAAGTTTTCTCTAAGTCTACAAATGCTAGAAACGTAGGTTTGCCTTTTCTTAATCTTTCTTCTAAGATAAGTCGTAAGGTCAGTATTGCCTCACGTGTTCCAACATTTCTACGGAATCCAAACTGATCTTCCCCGAGGTCGGCTTCTACTAGTTTTTCCATTCGTCTGTAAAGAATTCGCGTTAGTATTTTGCAGCTGTGACTTATTAAACTGATAGTTCGGTAATTTTCACATCTGTCAACACCTGCTTTCTTTGGGATTGGAATTATTATATTCTTCTTGAAGTCTGAGTGTATTTCGCCTGTCTCATACATCGTGCTCACCAGATGGTAGAGTTTTGTCAGGACTGGCTCTCCCGAGGCCATCAGTAGTTCAAATGGAATGTTGTCTACTCCCGGAGCCTTGTTTCGACTCAGGTCTTTCAGTGCTCTGTCAAACTCTTCACGCAGTATCTTATCTCCCATTTCGTCTTCATCTACATCCTCTTCCATTTCCATAAAATTGTCGTCAAGTACATCGCCCTTGTATAAACCCTCTATATACTCCTTCCACCTTTCTGCCTTCCCTTCTTTGCTTAGAACTGGGTTGCCATCTGAGCTCTTGATATTCATACAAGTGGTTCTCTTCTCTCCAAATGTCTCTTTAATTTTCCTGTAGGCAGTATCTATCTTACCCCTAGTAAGACAAGCCTCTACATCCTTACATTTGTCCTCTAGCCATCCCTGCTTAGCCATTTTGCACTTCCTGTCGATATCATTTTTGAGACGTTTGTATTCCTTTTTCCTTCTTCATTTACTGCATTTTTATATTTTCTCCTTTCATCAATTAAATTCAATATTTCTTCTGTTACCCAAGGATTTCTATTAGCCCTCGTCTTTTTACCTACTTGATCCTCTGCTGCCTTCACTACTTCATCCCTCAGAGCTACCCATTCTTCTTCTACTGTATTTCTTTCCCCCATTCCTGTCAATTGTTCCCTTATGCTCTCCCTGAAACACTCTACAACCTCTGGTTCTTTCAGTTTATCCATGTCCCATCTCCTTAAATTCCCACCTTTTTGCAGTTTCTTTAGTTTCAATCTGCAGTTCATAACCAATAGATAGTGGTCAGAATCCACATCTGCCCCAGGAAATGTCTTACAATTTAAAACCTGGTTCCTAAATCTCTGTCTTACCATTATATAATCTATCTGATACCTTTTAGTATCTCCTGGATTCTTCCAGGTATACAACCTTCTTTTATGATTCATGAACCAAGTGTAGTACAATAGTGTTGTGATATCATCGCGTCAGTAATTCGGATAAGTATAGGAAGTCAGAATAATCCCCATAAACGCAAAGTTTCAGTGAAATTGGTGGCCATTTATTGGAATAAGCACAACGTTTGAATCGGGACCTTAGTTTCTCCCAGAGTGTTCAGTGTTAAAAAAACTTATGGGAATGAAGCCGGGTAACGCCGACGACAACAGCCGATCCTTCAAAGCAGCACAACGTATCATTGTCATGGCAAAGCTACAGCAAGTAAGCACTGAGCAACCGACTTCAAAATCTCACTTTTCAGACCAGCCCCGTAAATATAATACACATACTGTAAACATTAGCGTCACCACGAACCTAAGATGACCGACGTCAGAAGTTACAAATAGTGAAATTAATAATCAACGGCTGGGGTAGCATAAACTGTGCCCCCTCTTTTTTGACAAGTCAGAGAGCAGGATTCCATGTAAACTCAAATCAAAAAACATCATCTCTACTTATAAGGTTACTTGTTACTTTAATTACAATAGCTTCCTTAACAACACTATCCCAACAACTGGATGTGCATGCAAAATTCTCCGTGACGTTATATTCCACAGGATGACGAGTGCAAAGACAATGTCCTGCAGTGGTGGATTTGCTCGGCTGTTGTAAGTGTGTGTGCCGCTTACCAGGTAGACTAATTTCCCTATAGATTGTGCTAGCCGTCAATGTAGGGCCCGTGAGACCGTGTCAGCACCATATGCTTCCTGTAACAGCTGAAGACGAATGTTACCAAACTGCAATCCAAGTTCCATACATTGTCATCTGCTCCAAACCCGTAAACCCGTCGAGTTTTTTGCCTACGAATTACGATTTTCGGACAGCGTTGGTTTTCTGTTATCATTCGAAGAAAACTGCTGCTGAGTCACTTCGAATGCATGTCGAAGTTTTCGGTGAATATGCTCTTGGGAAAAACAATCTTTCGAGTGGTTCAAACAATTCAAAAGTGGTGATTTGAAGTGAAAAGCGACGATTACAGAAAACCACCGAGAATGTTCATAGACAACGATTTGCATGCCTTCTTGGATGCAGATGATAAACTCAACAGGAACTCGCGGAATAGTTGAATGTGACTCCGACAGCCGTTTCTCTACGGTTGAAAGCTATGGGAAAGGAGCAGAGAATGGGTTCCACGTGAACTGAATGAAAGACGGTAAGCAAATTGAAAGACCACATGTGAAATGGTTCTCGCCAGATACAAAAGAAAGTCGTTTCTCTATCGAATAGCGACAGGTGATAAAAAAATGGATATACTTCGAGAATCTAGGCGTCGTAAATCATGGGTGAATCCAGGCCAACCAGGGACATCCACTGCACGACAAAATCGCTTTGAAACGAAGACATTGTATGTGCTTCTGGAATCAGAAGGGTGTCATTTATTATGAGCCTCTAAAACCTGGTGAAATCGTTAACAGTGGTCGCTGCCAACAGCAAATTATGGATCTAAATCGAGCATTACGTGAAAAACGACCGCGACGTGGAAAAAGGCTACTAAAATTCATTGTGCTCCATGATAACTCCGTCACACACAGCAAAACGGGTCAGTGGAAAGATCGAGGCGTCAGTTGGAAAAAACCAGCACACGCTGACTGGTTGGCTTCAAATGAAGAACTGTTTTTATGGCGTGGCATTTATAGCCTGCCGGAGAGGTCAGAGAAATGTATAAATACCAATGGAGAATATTTTGAATAACAGATGGTTTTCCCTCATGAACCATGGTCCTTGCCGTTGGCGGGGAGGCCTGTCTGCCCCAGCGATACAGATAGCCGTACCGTAGGTGCAACAACAACGGAGGGGTATCTGTTGAGAGGCCAGACAGATGTGTGGATCCCGAAGAGGGACAGCAGCCTTTTCAGCAGTTGCAGTGGCAACAGTCTGGATGATCGACTAATCTGGCCTTGTAACACTAACCAAAACGGACTTGCTGTGCTGGTACTGCAAACGGCTGAAAGCAAAGGGGAAACTACAGCCGTACTTTTTCCCGAGGGCATGCAGCTTTACTGTATGATTAAATGATGAGGGCGTCCTCTAGGGTAAAATACTCCAGAGGTAAAATAGTCCCCCATTCGGATCTCCGGGCGGGGACTACTCAAGAGGACGCCGTTATCAGGAGAATGAAAACTGGCGTTCTACGGATCGGAGCGTGGAATGTCAGATCCCTTAATAGGGCAAGTAGGTTAGAATATTTAAAAAGGGATATGGATAGGTTAAAGTTAGAAATAGTGGGAATTAGTGAAGTTCGGTGTCAGGAGGAACAAGAGTTTAGGTCAGGTGAATACAGGGTTATAAATACAAAATCAAATAGGGGTAATGCATGAGTAGGTTTAATAACGAATAAAAAACAGGAGTGCGGGTAAGCTACTACAAACAGCATAGTGAACGTATTATTGTGGCCAAGATAGACACGAAGCCCTCGCCTAATACAGTAGTAAACGTTTATATGCCAACTAGCCCTGCAGATGATGAAGAAATTGATAAAATGTATGTTGAGATAAAAGAAATTATTCAGGTAGTGAAGAGAGGCGAAAATTTAATAGTCATGGGTGACTGGAATTAGATAGTAGCAAAAAGGAGAGAACGAAACTTAGTAGGTGAATATGGATTGGGGGTAAGAGATGAAAGATGAAGCCGCCTGGTAGAATTTTGCACAGGGCATAACTTAATCATAGCTAACACTTGGTTCAAGAATCATATAAGAAGGTTGTATACATGGAAGAAATCTGGAGATACTAGAAGGTATCAGATAGACTATATTATCGTAAGACAGAGATTTAGGAACCAGGTTTTAAATTGTAAGACATTTCCAGGGGCAGAATGGACTCTGACCACAATCAATTGGTTAAGAACTGTAGATTACAACAGAAGAAACTGCAAAATGGTGGGAATTTAAGGAGATGGGACCTGGATAAACTGACTAAACTAGCGGTTGTACAGATTTTCAGGGAGAGCATAAGAGAACAATGGACAGGAATTGGGGGAAGAAATACAGTAGAAGAAGAATGGGTAGCTTTGAGGGACGAAGTAGTGATGGCTGCAGAGGATCAAGCAGGAAAAAAGACGAGGGCTAGTAGAAATTCTTGGGTAACAGAAGAAATATTGAATTTAATTGAAGAAAGGAGAAAATATAAAAATGCCATAAATAAAGCAATCAAAAATGAATACAAGCGTCTCAAAAAGGAAATCGACAGGAAATGCAAAATTGCTAACCAGGGATGGCTAGAGGACAAATCTAAGAATGTAGAGGCTTATCTCACTAGGGGTTAGATTGATACTGCCTACAGGGAAAATTAAAGAGACCTTCTGAGAAAAGAGAACCACTTGTCTGTATATCAACAGCATAGATGGAAACCCAGTTCTAAGCAAAGAAGGGAAAGCAGAAAGGTGGAAGGAGTATATAGAGGGTCTATACAAGGGTGACGTACTTGAGGACAATATAATGGAAATGGAAGAGGATGTAGATGAAGATGATATGGGAGACATGATACTGCGTGAAGAGTTTGACAGAGCAATGGAAGATCGGTGCCGAAACAACGCCCCACGAGTAGACAACATTTCATTAGAACTACTGACGGCCTTGGGAGAGCCAGAGCTGACAAAACTCTACCAACTCGTGATCAAGATGTATGAGGCAGACGAAATACCCTCAGACTTCAAGATGAATATAATAATTCCAATCCCAAAGAAAGCAGGTGTTGACAGATGTAAAAATTAGAGAACTATCTTTAATGAGTCGCAGCTGCGAAATAATAACGCAAATTCTTTACAGAGGAATGGAATAACTGGTAGAGGCCGACCTCGCGGAAGATTAGTTTGGAATCCGTAGAAATATTGGAAAACGTGAGGCAATACTGACCCTACGACTTATCTTAGAAAATAGATTAAGAAAAGGCAAACCAACGTTTCTAGGATTTGTAGACATAGAGAAAACTTTTGACAATGTTGACTGGAATAGTCTCTTTCAAATTCAGAAGGAGGCAGGGGTAAAATACAGGGAGCGAAAGGCTACTTACAATATGTACAGGAACCAGAAGCTGTCGAGGGACATGAAAGGGAAGCAGTGGTTGGGAAGGAAGCAAGACAGGGTTGTAGCCTCTCCCAGACGTTATTCAATCTGTATATTGAGCAATCAGTAAAGGAAACAAAAGAAAAATTCGAAGTAGGTATTAAAATCCATGGAGAAGAAATAAAAATATTTAGGTTCGCCGATGACATCGTAAATCTGTCAAAGACAGCAAAGGACTTGGAAGAGCAGTCAAACGGAATGGACAGTGTCTTGAAAAGAGGTTATAAGGTGAACATCAGCAGAAGCAAAACGAGGATAATGGAATGTATTCGAATTAAGTCGGGTGATGCTAAGGGAATTAGATTAGGAAATGAGACACTTAAAGTAGTAAAGGAGTTTTGCTATTTGGGGAGCAAAATAACTGATGTTGTTCGAAGTAGAGAGGATATAAAATGTAGACCGGCAATGGCAAGGAGAGCGTTTCTGAAAAAGAGAAATTAGTTAACATCGAGTATAGATTTAAGTGTCAGGAAGTCGTTTCTGAAAGTATTTGTGTGGAGTGTAGCCGTGTATGGAAGTGAAACATGAACAATATATAGTTTGGACAAGTAGAGATTAGAAACTTTCGAAATGTGGTGCTACCGAAGAATGCTGAAGATTAGATGGGTAGATCACATAACTAATGAGGAGATATTGAATAGAATTGGGAAGAACAGTAGTTTGTGGCACAACTTGACTAGAAGAAGAGATCGGTTGGTAGGACATGTTCTGAGGCATCAAGGGATCACCAATTTAGTATTGGAGTGCAGCGTGGAGGGTAAAAATCGTAGAGGGAGCCCTATAGATGAATACACTAAGCAGATTCAGAAGGATGTATGTTGCGTTAGGTACTGTGAGATGAAGAAGCTTGCACAGGATAGAGCAGCATGGAGAGCTGCATCAATCCAGTCTCAGGACTGAAGACCACAACAACAACAACATATTGTTTATCAGTTTCTGACAACAGACGTTTAATTATTGCAACCAAATTCAGGTCTCATACTTCTACACCTGGTTTACTCACTACAGCGGTCCTCCACAGTATTGATAGTCTAACCAATATATGATAAGCCATAATTGCAAGGAATACGGTAGACAGCGCCTTACGCAAGCCGAGATCATAATTTGCGGAACCTGAAAGTACATGGCTCTTAGATGGTGGTCGAAAAACACACTTCACATCATATTTCCGCAGACTAAGACCAATCCTATCGATATTTTCCCCGCATTAGGCAAAAAGGCCATATACTTTCGTGCCACATCGCTATTGTCATTACTCATAATTAGTCGATAGCGCAAAGCACGTCTGATCTGTCTTTTAGCATAACCATTTTACGAAAGCTGAATTTGAGATGGGCTATCTCAACTAAAAATCTCTCAGGATTCGAGATGACGTAGGCCCTGCGAACCAAGTTACGATTTACCCCTTTACGCTAAAGAGGATGGAGACAACTATGAGCCAGCGGACAGAAGTCAGTGTGAGTAGGCTTCCTGTAAAAGGCATTTGCCAATGTACCATCCACCTTCCTCCTGACCAACACATCAAGGACGGGAAGACAGCCATGATTCTCCACCTTCATCGTGAATAGATATTCGGATGGACGGAATTCAGGTGTTCTAGAAAGTCGTTCAGATTGTCAGTGCCTTGAGACCAAACAGCGATGATACTTTCGCTGTTTGGCCTCATGACAGTGAGAATTTCAACGAATTTTTAGAACACTCGTAAGTCTATAGTTGTACACAGGTTTGCTTTGTTCAGTTGTCAACAAAACGATGCCACAATTGCTCTAGATAACTTTTGAGAGTCGCGAATGTCGTAAGGATTTCTATGACACAGTGGACATTTGCTCCCAGAAAATGCTTGAGTCGGTTACAGACGGTGAGTAAGCAGGCTGGATTCCACCGCACATACTACAAAAATTCCTTTCTCCGAATGAGAATCAATTTCGTTTCATGGATCAAACACACAACGAGCGCGTTAGGCGATAGACAAATTGTTTATTTTGAAATACTTTACGTTAGCTCATAGCTGTGGTGCTGTTTGGTACTTTTGTGCACAGAGCAAAGTGAAAGGCACACGGTAGCTTTAGGGTTCAGATCTTCACACAGCCATTCAGCGATAGATTATCTGCGATTTCCCTAATTCGCCTAAGGCAACTGTCGGAATGATGTCTTGGGAAATGAAGTAATGAAATTGGTTGGCCTACGCATGCTCACCCTATCAGAACCTGTGCTTCGTTGGTAACGACCTCGTCTCCGAGATGAACTTAATGTGGCGGTATGTCAAACCTTCGACGTCCCATTTTTCTGTTATACAATTACATGAGTCAAAGCTGTATTTGGTTACAGAATTACGCTAGGGCCCGCCTGGAGTCGCTACATTAAATTTAGGTTGATTTTCCTTCTTTAAGTATCAAGTACATAAAAAAACAATGTGACGACGTTTTTCTATTACCTCTTTTCTTCTCCTTTCTGATTCACGCGAATGAACAACAGTCAGCGTAAAATACGTTAAAGTGTGTCTGAAGTCAGTTTTCTGTTCTCTTTAACTCGTTGAGGTAGAATAGAAAGGAGGCAGATGAATACGTAAACGTAATAAAATCAACTTCTTATTCGCAGAGACTCTCGAAAACTTTATTTAGCAACATAGGAATGACACATCCACTCGATTAACTCTTTTGTCGAGGAGTTAGTAAGACTCGCTTAAGGGACCTACATAAATTTTAGTATACGCTGCACCTTAAGTTATGTGGTTCCTCGGGAGGCAAAATAATTTCAGGTATATTTACAGGTGCATAATTTGATTTAAATTAAGCAGTCTGTTTACAACACTCAGGAAATCAAGATTAATTTCTGTTGACGTTGCATTTCAACGCGTTGATCTATCGTGACATCAGTAACATGAAACCTCACGGACGTGAACTAATGTCATCTAGTAGGCCACAGGAAGTAGATAACCTATCGTTTATAACCAAAATATCCACGGGTGTACTGCCGGTCTACAGTGTCCAACGGGCACAATATTTCGGCGATCATACATGTCGCGGTCATCAGGTGAACTGACGGACTGAGCTCCTGTGAACGTGCCGGTACGGAGATCCGTACGCTATGGCTGCTCAGGGGAAACTGAGTTCGGTCGCGGCGGAAACCGATTTAAATACCCTCCGCCGGCGGCGCACGCCCTCCGCCGTCCGCGCCCCGCGCCACGGTCGAGCGGTGGAACAGATTACGACGGCGTCTGACATGACGTCGGTGTGATCGCTCTGTCCGCCGTGGTCGTCACAACTATACGTTTGCTCGATTTACTCTTGATTAACCCAATCGCTGGATCCCAAGCCTTGCTAAGATTATAGCCACAGTCACGGTTTATCAGGTCGTCATTGGTGCGAATTTCGATGGCCTCTCTAACAACGCTGTCCCAGTATCTCGACGTTTATACCAGAATCCTCGTGCGTTCATACTCCATAGCGTGATATTCTGACAAACAATGTTCAGCGACCGCCGACTTGCTTGGATACATCAGTCGAGTGTGCCTCTGGTGTTCACGGCTCCGATCCTCGACGGTACGCATAGTCTGAGGAATATACGACTTGCCACATTGACACGGAATCTGGTACACGCTGGCCTTCCTCAAACCGAGGTCATCTTTGGAGCTCCCCACCAGTGCACGAGTTTTATTCGGAGGACAAAACACAGTTCCGACCCGGTGTTTCTTCAAAATGCGGGCGATTTTCCCCAAGAGTGCGCCTGTATATGGAATAAACGCAGTGCCTACCTCCTCCCTCGTGATTTCTTCCATCTCCACAGGTTATGCTGTAGTGGTAGGGTGGAGAGCACGTTGAATCTGCCACTCTGAGTACCCATTTTTTCGGAATACAGATATTCCAATTCCAGGGGTAGACTCTCTGCGTCAGAGATAGTGCGCACTCTATGTACTAGAGTTTTAAGTACCCCATTCCTCTGTGAAGGGTGGTGGCAGCTGTCTGCTTGCAAATACAGATCAATGTGCGTTGTCTTCCGATACACCCCATGACCTAGGGTGCCGTCAGCCCTTCTCTTGATCAAGACGTCGAGGAAATGTAATTGACCCTCCGTTTCAGTCTCCGTAGTGAATTTGATGCTGGGGTGTATGGAGTTTAGATGTGTAAGGAAGTCAAGGAGTTTATCCATACCATGTGGCCAGATGACGAATGTGTCGTCCACGTAACGGAAAAAGCAAGTAGTTTTCCATTCGGATGACGACAGGACTTCCTCCTCGATGTTCTCCATGTACAAATTCGCTACCACCGGTGACAGTTGGTTACCCATGGTGACTCCCTCCGTTTGTTCGTAGTATTCTCCATTAAAAAGAAAATACGTGGAAGTCAAGGCATGCCTAAAAAGTTCAGTGGTCTTCTCGTCAAACTTCTGACTAATCAGTTCTAGTGACTCTTGCAGGGGTACCCTCGTAAACAAGGAAACGACGTCAAAACTCACCATGACATCTGACTCATCCAGCCTGAAGCTATCAAGGCGTTTAACAAAATCCACGGAATTACGGATGTGATGAGGGCATTTACCCACATAAGGACTTAATATTCCCGTCAGGTATTTGGCCAAGAAAAATGTAGGTCCCTGATGTTGCTGACAATGGGGCGTAATGGTACCCCTTCTTTGTGAACCTTCGGGAGTCCATATAGTCTAGGCGGTAACGGACCTTGGGGTAACAATTTCTTAGCGTCACCCTCCGGTAAATCTGCGTCCTTGAGAAGTGACCTCGTCTTGTTCTCTACCTTCTTTGTAGGATCAACGCTGATCTTCCGGTAGGAATCGTCATTTAGTAGGCTCTGCATCTTATCAGTGTAGTCCTTATGGGAGTCAAAAACTGTAGCATTGACTTTGTCAGCCGGTAAGACAACAATTTCAGAGCGCTCCCTCAGATCACGAATGGCCGCCCTCTCTTTACTGGTGATATTTGACTTCATCGGCTAGGATTTCGTCAACGCACGACAGGTTTCACGACGTATTTCCTCAGCTGATTCAGGAGGAAGTCGAGCTGCAACCTGTTCAACAGCACTAACAATTTCTGCGACCGGAGTGGACTTGGGGGTGGGAGTGAAATTGAGACCTTACTGCAAAACCGAGACCGCGTCATCACTCAACACCATGCCACTCAAATTGATGACAGTCTTGCACGGAACCTGCAGAGATGGTTTGTCAAGGAGACGTGAGAACTTAGCTATTTGACGTCCCGTTGCCTTCTTATGGGCGGAATCAGCTGCAACCCAGGTGACACCATCAATCCAATCCCAGAAAAAAGAAGTGAAATTACTAGCCAGTTGCAAACGTTGTTTGAGTAATTCCTGTGAGATAAGCTCAAGGCTCCGGCGGGTGAATTGCACTCTCACGTAACAATGCGAGTGTTTGGTGTTTTTCCTGTCCTGACCAGTACTAACTCCTGTAGTTAAATGAAAGGATCTTCGGAACATCCTGCATATCTCCATCTCAATGTTGTTCAACGGGAACTGTCAGAGCACGTTCCGTGGAGCGGTAAATACATTCCACATGACATCTGAATACAGTGAAGCGAAAGAGCATTGAAATAATGTTATGTCATGAAGTTTATCCAAAAGTTCTTAGCCCGTGTAGTGAATACAATTTCTATAAAGCCCAATTTTATGTAGTGTAGATCATGTGCCTGAAAATAAGTTCCAGACTCCAAATGGTGACCACTCAACAAATGAATCTGTGTCATTTGTCGCGGAATTCGTAGAACAGTACTTCACAAATCCTGTACTTAAGCTACAACTCGAACTCATTAAAAATATTTGCCACTAGCGTATTCAGAACCAAACATTCTCAATATAAACTACAAGGAAATGGGAAGACCCCACAAATAAGTTGATACTTATAATGCTTCTTTGAGTAACACCGCTGGTATAGTTCTACGATCTCAGTAATACAATGACAGCTTTCAGGAAGGTGCTACATCTACATCTACATCTATACTCCGCGAGCCACCTTACGGTGTGTGGCGGAGGGTACTTATTGTACCACTATCTGATCCCCCCTTCCCTGTTCCATTCACGAATTGTGCGTGGGAAGAACGACTGCTTGTAAGTCTCCGTATTTGCTCTAATTTCTCGGATCTTTTCGTTGTGATCATTACGCGAGATATATGTGGGCGGTAGTAATATGTTGCCCATCTCTTCCCGGAATGTGCTCTCTCGTAATTTCGATAATAAACCTCTCCGTATTGCGTAACGCCTTTCTTGAAGTGTCCGCCACTGGAGCTTGTTCAGCATCTCCGTAACGCTCTCGCGCTGACTAAATGTCCCCATGACGAATCGCGCTGCTTTTCGCTGGATCATGTCTATCTCTTCTATTAATCCAACCTGGTAAGGGTCCCATACTGATGAGCAATACTCAAGAATCGGACGAACAAGCGTTTTGTAAGCTACTTCTTTCGTCGATGAGTCACATTTTCTTAGAATTCTTCCTATGAATCTCAACCTGGCGCCTGCTTTTCCCACTATTTGTTTTATGTGATCATTCCACTTCAGATCGCTCCGGATAGTAACTCCTAAGTATTTTACGGTCGTTACCGCTTCCAATGATTTACCACCTATGGCATAATCGTACTGGAATGGATTTCTGCCCCTATGTATGCGCATTATATTACATTTATCTACGTTTAGGGAAAGCTGCCAGCTGTCGCACCATGCACTAATCCTCTGCAGGTCTTCCTGGAGTACGTACGAGTCTTCTGATGTTGCTACTTTCTTGTAGACAACCGTGTCATCTGCAAATAGCCTCACGGAGCTACCGATGTTGTCAACTAAGTCATTTATGTATATTGTAAACAATAAAGGTCCTATCACGCTTCCTTGCGGTACTCCCGAAATTACCTCTACATCTGCAGATTTTGAACCGTTAAGAATGACATGTTGAGTTCTTTCTTCTAGGAAATCCTGAATCCAATCACAAATCTGGTCCGATATTCCGTAAGCTCGTATTTTTTTCATTAAACGTAAGTGCGGAACCGTATCAAATGCCTTCCTGAAGTCCAGGAATACGGCATCAATCTGCTCGCCAGTGTCTACGGCACTGTGAATTTCTTGGGCAAATAGGGCGAGCTGAGTTTCACATGATCTCTGTTTGCGGAATCCATGTTGGTTATGATGAAGGAGATTTGTATTATCTAAGAACGTCATAATACGAGAACACAAAACATGTTCCATTATTCTACAACAGATTGACGTAAGCGAAATAGGCCTATAATTATTCGCATCTGATTTATGACCCTTCTTGAAAATGGGAACGACCTGCGCTTTCTTCCAGTCGCTAGGTACTTTACGTTCTTCCAGCGATCTACGATAAATTGCTGATAGAAAGGGGGCAAGTTCTTTAGCATAATCACTGTAGAATCTTAAGGGTATCTCGTCTGGTCCGGATGCTTTTCCGCTACTAAGTGATAGCAGTTGTTTTTCAATTCCGATATCGTTTATTTCAATATTTTCCATTTTGGCGTCCGTGCGACGGCTGAAGTCAGGGACCGTGTTACGATTTTCCGCAGTGAAACAGTTTCGGAACACTGAATTCAGTATTTCTGCCTTTCTTCGGTCGTCCTCTGTTTCGGTGCCATCGTGGTCAACGAGTGACTGAATAGGGGATTTAGATCCGCTTACCGATTTTACATATGACCAAAACTTTTTAGGGTTCTTGTTTAGATTGTTTGCCAATGTTTTATGTTCGAATTCGTTGAATGCTTCTCTCATTGCTCTCTTTACGCTCTTTTTCGCTTCGTTCAGCTTTTCCTTATCAGCTATGATTCGACTACTCTTAAACCTATGATGAAGCTTTCTTTGTTTCCGTAGTACCTTTCGTACATGATTGTTATACCACGGTGGATCTTTCCCCTCGCTTTGGACCTTAGTCGGTACGAACTTATCTAAGGCGTACTGGACGATGTTTCTGAATTTTTTCCATTTTTGTTCCACATCCTCTTCCTCAGAAATGAACGTTTGATGGTGGTCACTCAGATATTCTGCGATTTGTGCCCTATCACTCTTGTTAAGCAAATATATTTTCCTTCCTTTCTTGGCATTTCTTATTACACTTGTAGTCATTGATGCAACCACTGACTTATGATCACTGATACCCTCTTCTACATTCACGGAGTCGAAAAGTTCCGGTCTATTTGTTGCTATGAGGTCTAAAACGTTAGCTTCACGAGTTGGTTCTCTAACTATCTGCTCGAAGTAATTCTCGGATAAGGCAGTCAGGATAGTGTCACAAGAGTCTCTGTCCCTGGCTCCAGTTCTGATTGTGTGACTATCCCATTCTATACCTGGTAGATTGAAGTCTCCCCCTATTACAATAGTATGATCACGAAACTTCTTCACGACGTTCTGCAGGTTCTCTCTGAGGCGCTCAACTACTACGGTTGCTGATGCAGGTGGTCTATAGAAGCATCCGACTATCATATCTGACCCACCTTTGATACTTAGCTTAACCCAGATTATTTCACATTCGCATTCGCTAATAACTTCACTGGATATTATTGAATTCTTTACTGCTATAAATACTCCTCCACCATTGGCGTTTATCCTATCCTTGCGGTATATATTCCATTCTGTGTCTAGGATTTCGTTACTGTTCACTTCCGGTTTTAACCAACTTTCCGTTCCTAATACTATATGCGCACTGTTTCCTTCAATAAGAGATACTAATTCAGGAACCTTGCCCTGGATACTCCTGCAGTTTACCAACATTACGTTAACTTTTCCTGTTTTTGGTCTCTGAGGACGGACGTTCTTTATCAACGATGATAATGTCCTCTCTGGTAAGCCGTCAGGTATTTTATCGTTTCGCCCAAGGGGGGGTCCCTCTAACCTAAAAAACCCCCGTGTGCACGCCACACGTACTCTGCTACCCTAGTAGCTGCTTCCGGTGTGTAGTGCACGCCTGACCTGTCTAGGGGGGCCCTACAGTTCTCCACCCAATAACGGAGGTCGATGAATTTGCAACCATTATAGTCGCAGAGTCGTCTGAGCCTCTGGTTTAGACCCTCCACACGGCTCCAAACCAGAGGACCGCGATCGACTCTGGGCACTATGCTGCAGATATTAAGCTCAGCTTGCACTCCGCGTGCGATGCTGGTTGTCTTCACCAAATCAGCCAGCCGCCGGAAGGAACCAAGGATGGCCTCAGAACCCAAGCGGCAGGCGTCATTCGTTCCGACATGTGCTACTATCTGCAGCCGGTCACACCCAGTGCGTTCAATAGCTGCCGGAAGGGCCTCCTCCACATTACGGACGAGACCCCCCGGCAAGCACACCGAGTGCACACTGGCATTCTTCCCCGACCTACCCGCTATTTTCCTGAGGGGCTCCATAACCCGCCTAACGTTGGAGCTCCCTATAACTAATAGGCCCGCCCTCTGTGACTGTCGGGACCTTGCCGGAGAATCGGCCACTGGTCCAACAGGCGAGGCATCCTGTGGTGGCTCGGAAACGATGTCATCACCACTAGGAAGCACCCCGTACCTGTCGGAAAGGGGTAAGGCAGCTGCCACGCGGCCAGATCCCACCTTCGCCTTTCGGCCAGGCACGCGAGAGCCCACCACTGTCCGCCATTCACCCTGGAGTGATGGCTGACCGGTAAGATGCTCACTGCCGGAAGACGCAGCGACATCAGGTGTTCCATGTGATTCCAAGGCCACCGAAGTAGGCATAGGTCTCACCACAGTTGCCCCAACGCCACTACGAACCGACGCCTGCGCCTCGAGCTCGATGAGCCTAACAGCCAAAGCCTCCACCTGCCCCCGAAGAGTGGCCAATTCTCCTTGCGTCCGCTCACAACAACCACAGTCCCTACACATGACTATGTTTACCCTACCCTATACGGTGACAAATTCCCAAGATAATCTTCTGATGAGCTACTCTGATAATCAAGAAACACTCACTGAAATACGAGACGCGAAAACTACGCTAGGTTTTCCCAGAAAAACTATTTAAAAGCTAAGCGCAGCAAATAAGTACAAAAACGCTTTATACAAACAGTACTCGCTGCTGCTGGTGCTCTCGCTCTGGCTGTCACAAGACAACTGCTGATTCAAGTGACTAGTGGCTAACGGCCGCGAAACAAACTAATGACGGTTTTAGGGCGCTTTCTGTTCTAAACGATCAAGAAAACACTAAGAAATCTAACACGAAAACTACGTAAAGTTTTATCAAGAACTGTTAGTTACTATGCAGAGCAGATAAACACAAATAGAATCCCTTCCTTAGTGGAAGGTCGTAAACAAAATGCAAAATAAACGCTTTATACAAACAGTACTGTGCTGCTGCTGGTGCTCTCGCTCTCGCTGTCACAAGACAACTGCTGATTCAAGTGACTAGTGGCTAACGGCCGCGAAACAAACAAATGACGGTTTTAGGGCGCTTTCTGTTCTAAACGATCAAGAAAACACTAAGAAATCTAACACGAAAACTACGTAAAGTTTTATCAAGAACTGTTAGTTACTATGCAGAGCAGATAAACACAAATAGAATCCCTTCCTTAGTGGAAGGTCGTAAACAAAATGCAAAATAAACGCTTTATACAAACAGTACTGTGCTGCTGCTGGTGCTCTCGCTCTCGCTGTCACAAGACATACCCCTATGACGATATTCCGTTTGGACCTCCTATAAAATTCCAGTCACACGTTACGTCATGTGTTACAGTTTAAAGATGAATGAATTTTCTAATTCCCATGTTCCGACTAGTGCATAATACTAGCTGCGACTGGACCTCTGAAGAATGGAAGTTTAATTGCTACAAACGAAACATGGTTAGGTGAAGTGATGCAGTCAGTATTTCCACTACCCACAGTCTATTTTTACACTTTTCTACAGTATTTACATGGAGTGAACATAGACTTGCTTCTCGAAAAAATGACACAAGTATTTCTTTTGACTGAGTATTTGTATCATAAATTAAGAAATTTAGAAAAAGAATAGCCACTGTTAAAGTTAAGTTTTTTAATTATCAGATGTTTTCAATTTGTTGTAGTCGTCTTCAGAGAAGGTACCATTTGAATTCGCATTCATTCTTTCTGCCCCCGAAATAAGATGTGCATGGTGTTATCCACGAAGCTATACAGGCGTTATACAGGCTCCCCGTCGTTTTGACCTTCACCTATTCTGCTCTTTCAATATTAATGTAGATTTATATTTATTGATTGAAAAATCTTCCCACTGTGCGAAATCATGTGATGTTTTTACTTGTGAAAAATTTGCTGACTAATAAAGCGTTGTGTGCGGCGTGTGTTTGTGTCCCTGTTGCAAGACCCATTCATTCCTCCGTAAATGATGCCGCTAATTATTCTCATATGTCCTCTAGTCTATCTCTGCGGTATGTCTGAAAAAAATATTCTCGGTTTTCAGCAGTGTCATCGTCCAGTACGTTACTTTAGAATATTCTCTTTTTCTGACCGACCTGAACCGCGGCAGCGCGGTCAGAGGCGCTATTAATCTGATTAAAATCGGGCATAGGTTACCCTAGAAATTGCGCTTTCGTGCCACACACAAAATGTCAATTTTGATAAAGATAAAACACTGATAAATTTTGACTTTCATATTGACTTTAACTTTTTCTGTTCAAACCAATTTAGAGAACGTCAGAATTCAAATGAATGAGGGGGGACCCTGAAAATGTTATGATAGCTGTATTTCAAAAACTGATTACTGAGTTTATTACGCGTTCAAGGTTTCCAGTATATAAGTTACTACTCTTTTCATCTTATTTACTGCTCATTTAAATGCCTTTGAATCTGTCTCGAAATAATAAACTTCATTACTATATCAATACTAAAGTTATCTTTCAACTTAGAACTTCGTTATTCGTTTACTGGTTCATTAACAAAACATTTCTTTAAACACCATTCTAACATAGCTAGCTCTGCAAATAATTATTATTAATACAAATTTTAATTTTCTTATCGGGTTACTCGGATTGCAAAACATTTGGAAAGGACCCTGCCTAGGTTAGTTGTGAGGATAATTAAATGATGGGAAAGTTCTGGTAAAATTTAGGTTATTATTGCATCAAACACAGTTCACTCTCTGATCCACACGAATACAGCCCAAAATGTTTCAACGTGTTAGTATCGATACGGCTATTTCAAATTCTAAAGGTGGCCGGGGTAAAATACAGGGAGCGAAATTCAATTTACAGTTTACAAACCAGATGGCGGTTATAGGGGTCGAGGAGCACGAAAGGGAAGCAGTGGTTGGAAAGGGTGTGAGACAGGGTTGTAGTCTCTCCCCGATGTTATTCAATCTGTATATTGATCAAGAAGTAAAGGAAACAAAAGAAAAATTCGGAGTAGGTATTAAAATCCATGGAGAAGAAATAAAAACTTCGAGGTTCGCCGATGACATTGTAATTCTGTCAGAGACAGCAAAGGACTTGGAAGAGCAGTTGAACGGAATGTTGAAAAGCGGATATAAGATGAATATTAACAAAAGCAAAACGAGGATAATGGAATGTAGTCGAATTAAGTGGGGAGATGCTGAGGGAATTAGAATAGGAAATGAGGCACTTAAAGTAGTAAAGGAGTTTTGCTATTTGGGGAGCAAAATAACTGATGATGGTCGAAGTAGAGAGGATATAAAATGTAGACTGGCAATGGCAAGGAAAGCGTTTCTCAAGAAGAGAAATTTGTTAACATCGAGTTTAGATTTAAGTGTCAGGAAGTCGTTTCTGAAAGTATTTATATGGAGTGTAGCCATGTATGGAAGTGAAACATGAACAATATATAGTTTGGACAAGAAGAGAATAGAAGCTTTCGAAATGTTGTGCTACAGAAGTATGCTGGATTTAAGATGGGTAGACCACATAACTAATGAGGAGGTATTGAATAGAATTGGGGAGAAGAGAGTTTGTGGCACAACTTGACAAGAAGAAGGGACCGGTTGGTAGGACATGTTCTGAGGCATCAGGGGATCACGAATTTAGCATTGGAGGGCAGCGTGGAGGGTAAAAATCGTAGAGGGAGCCCAAGAGATGAATACACTAAGCAGATTCAGAAGGATGTAGGTTGCAGTAAGTACTGGGAGATGAAGAAGCTTGCACAGCATAGAGTAGAATGGAGAGCTGCATCAAACCAGTCCCAGGACTGAAGGCCACAACAACAAAAACAGTAAAAACTGTCTTCTAATATCAATATTAATTACAAAGTCACAGCAGTACAAGAATGAGATGCCTACACGCGGCTAATCAGATGCAGCAGAGGAAAAAAAACAGCAAGCACTTGCCGTGCTGCCTCCGAAAACATGTGAAGGCTGATCTCATTTTATTTATTAAGCTACAAATTGAAACCTTACATTCAATCAAAAAAAAATTTAAACTATAAAATTCAGGAAATGTTTTTAAAATGTGCTTTCACAGTCGGGAGGAGTAAAATCCACTGGTTATCTTGGCTAGCACGATTTTCCGCTGATATGTGTACGATTGCAGCCTCTGGCAGCAGTCAGAAAGGCCCAAAATGACGCTCATGCGGAAGACGAGTTGGGCAGCTCACATCAGAAAGATGAATTTGCAGCTGTGGTGACGGCACCTACGACCCAAGGGAGTGCCGCTCCACAGTTGAAAAGCGGCTGTCGAAAAACTCGGAGCGCAGCAGCCGTAGGGGTTGGCAATGTTAACACCTATACGCCCTACAAATTGTGTTCCTGGTGTCTTTTAAAATTGTTGCCGTTTATTCTGTATAAATCCGTGTGGTGTGATGAAATTGATGGGTGTGGGGGCAGGCTTTCGATATCGAAAGGAGGCCAAGACGGATGCTTGTAGCTTGAATGGAGGTGAGCTGAATCCGGCCTCTTACGCCAGTTGACGTCACTCGATCCAGCGGGGCGCCGGAGCTGTCATAGGCTGTCCAACTCGCCCTCTGCGGAGGCGTCGTTTCTGCCCTCTCTGAATGGTGCAAGAGGCTGCAGTCGTGGCTGTACAAGCGGAAAATAGTGTCAACCCCGACAGTTGGCGAATTTTATTTTTGACAAGGCTGGAGGAGGTAGCCACAGAAAGCACAAGAATGTTATTCGAAATGGCGAAACTTGAAAACCGAGAGGACTTTATGCATTTATTCGGATATTTATGCGGTTTTGTCCAGTTAGCCTGTCAATGCTTTTGGTTAGCAGATCAGCCATTGAGGAACTGTTAAGTAGCCAAGGTGGATGAACGACTCAAGTTCACGTTATTCGGTCTTGGAGAAGTTGTCAGCTCACTGTGTAAACTGCCGTTGATTTCTCCATATCCCACTACCTGTATAATATCTTTCAGAAATTGGCCTTTTCATTATCTCGTTCCAAAGCTTGAAGCTGAGTTTTACTTCAGGTTTCATAGCTAAAAACAGCATAATGATTCTGGTCTGTGTAGTAATTCCCCAGTGTCGAGAGCACTAACTCCACTCTTCCAGGATTTCCTCTAGAAATGTTCATCTCATTCTTAGTACTGGTGTATGTAAACATACAAACTTCATTATGTTGGTGTGTAACAACGTCTTGCATAACATTTAACCGTGGCAATCGCATGGGGCCAAGTGGAGATTGTATCGAGGATGATAGAAAACGGTGAACTCAAGGCGTAGGATTGCTGCAGATGTCGCAACGCTCGTCTGTGATTGGCATTGTCATGGTGAAGAAGAGGATCCTCCATGTATGGACAAGCTTTTGGAATTTATAACTCGATTAAAGCATGCTATTTCTCACGCACCGTCATACAATCAAAAGGTAATGAAACTGGTACAGGTGTCTAATATCGTGTAGGCCCCCCGCGAGGACGCGGAGGTGCCGCAACACGACGTGGCATGGACTCGACTGATGTCTGAAGTAGTCCTGGAGGGAATTAACAGCATGAATGCTGCAGGACTGGTAATAAATCCGTAAGAGTGCAACGTCCCCTTAGAAAAATTATACATGACTGTGCTTAAACTGACACACACAATATTTTTAGCGCAACGGAATCTGACTTTCAGTGATCCCTACAAAAGAATGGCCCTGACTAACATTAACCTATACCTTTCACAAATCACTTACCTCACAAAAATCTTCGTTACTCAAGCTACTGCAATACAGCGAGCGCCACTACTGCCAGCTAAATAAAAGATTCAAACTACTGAAGGCACTAACTACTGATAGGCATAGTTAGCAAATGAAAGATTTTGATAGAGAACAAACAATGTATTTACCTTAATAGTGTTCAAAAGTCATACATATATAGCAGTTCATAACATCCAGTCTTACAAATTTCAAAACTCCGCCATCTCTCTCCCCACATCCACCACTGCTGGCGGCTCACCTCCAACAGCGCAACGCTACGCGCTGTTAACATCCAGCTGCCCAACACTACAATGGCAGACAACAATGTAAACTAGGCACAGACTGCACACAGCACAGCCAGTGATTTTCGTGGCGGCGGCGTTACCAATATAAGAACCTAAACAGCCTACTTACAGGAGTACGAGGAGTGCAGATCTCTTCAGAACAGCATGTTGCTAGGCATCCAATATATGCTCAATAATATTCATGTGTGGGGATGATGGTGGCCAGCGGAAGTGTTTTAAAACTCAGAAGAGTGTTCTTGGAACCACTCTGTACCTATTCGGGTCGTACGGGGTGTCGAATTGGCCCGCTGGAATTGCTCAAGTCTGTCTGAAGGCAAAATGGACATGGATGGATGCAGGTGATCAGACTGAATGCTTACGTAAGTGACACCTGTCAGAGTTGTACCTGGAAGTACTAGGTGTCCCATATCACTACAACTGCATACGAGCCACACCATTACAGAGCTTCCACCAGCTTCAACACTTTCATACTGACATGCACGGTCCATGGATTCATGAGGCTGTCTCCATACTCGTACACGCCCATTCGCTCGATACAAACTGAAATGAGAGTCATCCAACCAGGCAAAGTGTTTCCAGTCCAGTCATCAACAGTCCAATTTCGGTGTTCACTGCCCAGCCGAGCGTATAGGTTTGTGTTGTGCAGTCATGTAGGGTACACGAGTGTTCCTTCGGCTCCAAAAGCCCGTATCGATGATATTTCGTTGAATGGTTCGCACACTGACGCTTGTTGATGGCCCAGCACTGAAATCAGCAGCAATTTGCGGAAGGGTTACACTTCTGCCACGTTGAACGATTCTCTTCAGTCACCGTTAGTCCCGTTCTTCCAGAATCTTCATCTGGTCACAGCGATGTCGAAGATTTGATGTTTTACTGGTTTCCTGATGTTCACAGTACACTCGTGAAATGGTCGTACGGGGAAGGGCTTCATCGCTACCCCGGAGATGCTATTTCCTGTCGCTCGTGCACCGACTACAACACCACCTTCATACTCACTTAAATCTTCCAAAACTGCCATTGTAGCAGCAGTAACCGATCTGACAACAGCGCCAGACACATGTTGTCTTATATAGGCGCTGCCGACCGCAGCGCCATATTCTGCCTGTTTACATATCTCTGAATTTGAATATGTCTACCTGCATCAGTTTCTTTAGCACTTCAGTGTAGCTACGCTGCACGTAGCCATGCAATACGTTGCAGTTCTAAGGACTATATCGCCAGAGGGCTCCAACTTGCTTCAGCGAAAGATAAAATCGACCACGTTATACACATGACGGGTAATACCTCAGCCGATATTGAGAATAGAATGAAAAAATCGGATATAATACTTTTACTCTCATAGATAACTCTAGGTAGTTTTCGCCTCGTTGTCCACGGTTCAGATGGTAGTTACGTAAAAGAAATCTTTTATCAAAATCAAGACATTTCCAACACCATGTAGTTAAAAAAATTCCTTAAAGCACTCCTCATTAACTTCATTGTCTACTAATTTTCTAATTATCTACATTCACTAATAGAAAACTACTGCCGGCTGCTGTGGCCAAGCGGTTCTAGGAACTTCAGTCCGGAACCGCGGGACTGCTACGGTCGCAGGTTCGAATCCTGCCTCGGGCATGGGTGTGTGTGATGTCCTTAGGTTAGTTAGGTTTAAGTAGTTCTAAGTTCTAGGGGACTTATGACCTAAGATGTTGAGTCCCATAGTGCTCAGAGCCATTTGAACCATTTTTTTGAACCATTTTGAAAACTGCTATTGGCTGCATAGTAAACAACAGTGTTCATGACAGAGCTGAGTAGTAGCTTGTTGTAAGTAGGCCTTGGTTGTTACAGATGAAGATGAAAGACGAAATGTGAAGATGAAAATTACTAATGTATTCATAAGCAGCTATTTACTGTTTAATCTAACAGCTGAAACAGAACCAATTTCTTTTACAAAATGGGCTCTTTCGTGCAAACTTACTAAGCGCAAATAGAAATAGAATCAATCAGTGGAAAGATATTTTATTGTTGATATGATGTACAGATTGTGCTTTTTATAGTTGTTTCTCTTTTCATATGATAAACATAGACCCGTTCCGCGTTATGGATGTTTGTCCTTCTTGATGAAATCTACAGAACACTATGGATGAATGAAGGAATGACATGAAAGTGGGAAGACACCTGTAGTGGCTGTTACCAGTGTATATTGTTTGCCTGTAAATGCCATGCACTAGGGATGTCTGTGAACACTCAAATAGAATAAACTGGTTTAGGCAGCTCGCCGGGAATAAGTTGTACTAATTTCTACAGTTGTCTTGAATTTTTGTGGGACACACAACGTTCAAATTTAGTAATTGTTCTGACTAATTTCAGAAACCTTAAGATGAGGTAGGGTGACAGCCTGCGAAGCACACCGTTGAGTACTTCCTTTAAAAAATAGTGCTAGCTGCTTGCGGAGACAACTGATGTAGAATGAGATGTACTTCCCCAGTAGATTTTCTATTTACTTGGCGCGTTGTTCTTGCTTAAAGCAGTAGCCGAAAGAGAGTGATTGCTGCATCATTACTTCTCAAATGTCTGGTCTGTATCGACCG
Source organism: Schistocerca cancellata (assembly GCF_023864275.1). Lineage (NCBI taxonomy): Eukaryota > Metazoa > Arthropoda > Insecta > Orthoptera > Acrididae > Schistocerca > Schistocerca cancellata. The sequence goes on from NC_064634.1 coordinate 230,789,634, forward strand.
TTCATAGTGATCAAAATTTCTGGTCGACAGGAATATTTACCGATCGATGGACATACAGCGACGTCCGACCACAGATAGATAAGAACGAGGCTGTGATTACAGATGAACCAATGACACCGGCATTCTCAGCCGTCCTAATCATCAGTTACCCATATACCGAAAGAATGAAGATCACTTGAAGGCACTGAAAGACCTACTGATTGTTAATGGAGAATGAAAGTGAAACGATTACGAATAATTAGCTTTCATTATAGTAGCTGGAATAATGTCAACTTTACACTGATTTGCTTCGACACGCATGTATACTTTCTTACGTGCTGTACCCAGGCCCTTATGGCTAGGAAAATGCTTTGCAACTGGTAAACGGAACTGTGTCGTACTGAGAAGACCCACGTGTTAGTGTTGCGGCCTTCGTTACCGAAACCTTCCTTAGTGATTCCTAACAAAAGGCCATGGCTTTCTACACTCACAATTTAAGCTCATTATTAATAATATCTAACATAATATCGGAAGGACATGTCATTTAATCAAATTATTATTCTCGTAGTTCACTGTATTTAATTATTATTAATTTTTTCATACAATTCTGCGATATATTTCACTAGCATGTAACAGAATGACAGTGCCTCTACGGAATTAAATGGAACGTAAGGTAAGTAAATATTGTTGTAGAACTTCATTTCATCGAAACTAAGAACTACTCTTAAAATTGTGAGCAATCAAGACTACTAGTTTGTAAGCGTAGGCCATTCATTTTGACACGAAAAGGTATCTTGGAGCCTGTAAAGTATCAAGTCTCAGTATAGCCATAAAATTTATTTTACAGCATCCTGTGGCTGAGTGTACCTTGTAGATCTCAAGGTGAATTGATGCACAGTAGTCTGTGGTAGATAGGAGTTACTAAAAATGTATTATTTTTGGTTCTATCGAATTTCTTCGATATTATCCAATAAATAAGTTGCTTACATAGATCTTTTTCAATTCTAGAGACGTTTTTTTAAACTTGCTATAACTCACTTTAGAACAATGTTTTCTACCCAAATAAAACTACAAACCGCAGTAAAGTCTGGGAATATGTTGCAATTCGACGTATTTTACAGCGTACACGCGCCCGGGTTCCCGGGTTCGATTCCCGGCGGGGTCAGGGATTTTCTCCCTCTCGTGATCACTGGGTGCTGTGTGGTGTCCTTAGGTTAGTAAGGTTTAAGTAGTTCTAAGTTCTAGGGGACTGATGACCATAGATGTGAAGTCCCATAGTGCTCACAGCCATTTGAACCATTTAACAACGTACATCTTCTTTCACCAGTCAATCAGAAAAGACTACGGGTTGCAAAATTATTAATTTCAATAACGAGTTTCACGCTTTCGCGGTATCAGACTGCCTACAAAACAAGAAGTACAGAGAGAAGCATGGTCCTGTCTTGCACAACGAGGCGAATAAATAAATTAAAAGTTTTGTTAAAATGTAATGCAAAACTGACTTGACATAACACCCATCCATCATAGAATAGTACATAATGAGACAACGACCTAATTACGAAAGGAAGCGACTTAGTGTAACAAAGAAGACGGGAAAGCTAGAAAGAAGTTTAAAAAAACGGTATGGTACCGTAAGCACACCAGCAGACCCTGCTTTAGCAGCACAGCATAGTACCACGTTTACGAAAGTATACACGGCACAATACGTCCGCTCAGGGCTCACAAAAGTGTGACTGTGATAGACTAGAAAGAACGCACTGCGGTGGTGCGTCATAAGATAACCGAATGGCGCGCATAAATGGATATAAAACTATGTAAAACAAAGAGACTAAAATGCATTTATGAAAAACATAAGAAGTCATACAAATTGTGTAGAACCAAGTATCTATTATGATGCCCATGTATGAGCAAAAGGAAATGGTAAAGTGGTAGTAGTATGATACATGGAGAATCAAAAGTTTCTTAAAACTCATTAATGGGCAGGAGCCAACGACCTTGCCTCAGTGGTAACATCGGTTGCGGTTGTATCACCGAAGTTGAGCGTTGTTGTGGTTGGCTAACAATTGGATGGGTGACCGTGCGGCCTGCCTAGAGCTATTGGCAAGCGGGGTGAACACAGTCCTTGTTAGGCCAATTGAGGAGCTACTTGACGGTGAAGCAGCGGCTCCGGTCACCAAAACTAACAGCGACCGCGAGAACGTTGTGCTGACCACATGCCCCTCCATTTGGGGATCCAGTGACGCCTGTGGACTGAGGATGACACGGCGGCCAGTAGGTACCGTTGGGCCTTCAAGGCTTGCTCAGAAGTTTACTTTTAGTAATGGGTAGCAAACTGGCTAAAATTTTAAGGACGTACACAGCGCATGCATTCAATGAGCAACAAATCCAAACATCAGGGCACCAGAATCCTCAAGTTCAAAAATTAAAGCTCTGTCTTTAGACATTAAGAATAAGGAAATTTAAAAATGTGAAAATGTTAAAAAGGCAACATGTCACATACAATAAAATAAATCCTCTAAAACCCCCGTAACACTCCCACTTCCCTCATAACCTCTCAAATACCAAATGGGTAATATTAAAATAATCTTGTCGTTTGAATAACCTAAAACAGAAACCAGAAATTGTCATTGCGTCACCATTGTAAAAATCGGTAGCATTGTATCTTAAGGCACTTCAAATTGGCTTATCGGTTTATCGTTCAGTAAATTATCTTCATCGACATACAGATGTTTCGAAATATCTAACTGATTGAGCAGATTCAGCCTTTCCATCTTCTCAGCAAGTTGTAATATTCTCAAACTTTCCGATGTGATTGACTGGCGCTCGGTTGACATTCCGACAGTCTGGCCTGTATGTGCCGTTTCGCAGTAACTGCACTCCCATCTATACACACCAGGCCCCGCATACTTAATGAATGCACTCAACTTTATTAGCGATAGTGAAAACAACAATGACGTCTTGGTTTCCATAAAGCTTAGGAGTGATTCCCCATGAACTAAAGCCTCTGAAATTTGGATCTCGAAAACGACGAGGCTTGTACACCTCTACGTTCAACTGCTTATTTTGTTTCTTTGCACACTTTGTCTGCTATGGCAGAACTGTAAGCACTGCTAACGGCGATGTGTTTCAAGTTCTCTAATTATATGTCTTTGGAAGATGGGCCCACTAGTGTGGTGTACCACAGATTTCAAAAACCTCAGTTAGTACTGACGAGGATGGCGGGAGCAGGTGTGAATTACAGGGTTGCTAATTACGCATATACGATGGATGTCAAATCGAACCCCGTCCCCACTAAGGTGCAGGTCTAAATGCACTGAGGTAATAAAGTCACGTGATAGCAATACGCACATTTACAGATGGCGGTATTATCACGTACACAAGGTATGAAAGGGCAGTTCATTGGCAGAGCTGTCATTTGCACTCAGGCGATTCACGTGAAAAGGTTTCCCGCTTGATTACGAGAGCACGACTATAATTAACACACATTAAGCGCGGAGTGCTGTTAGGGCTAGAGGGATATGGCCTTTCATTTCGGAAACCGATAGGCCATTTAATATTCTAAAGTCCACAGAGCGAAGAGTCCACTGAAAATACCAATTTCAGGCCTTGCCTCTCACCAGAGACAAAACAGTGCCCGGAAGCCTTCTCTTAACGACCGAGAGCAGATGCGTTTGCGTAGAGTTGTCAGTGCTAAGAGACAAGCCACACTGAGTGAAATAACCGCAGAAATCAACGTGGAGCATTCGACGAACGTACCCGTTCATACAGTGGGGCAAATTTGGCGTTAATGGGCTATGCCAGCAGACGACCGACGCGAGTGTCTTTGCTAAGAGAATTACATCGCCTCTCTTGGGCTCATGACCATATCGGTTGGAGCCTAGACAATCGGAAAACCATGGCCTGGTCAGATGAGTCCGGATTTCATTTGGTAAGAGCTGATGGTAACGTACGAGTACAGCACAGACCCCATGAAACCATAGAACCAAGTTGTCAACAACGTACTGTTGAAGCTGGTTGTGGCTGTGTTTAGGTGGATCACTGACTTGAAATGTTTATGTCCAGTAGCTTGGAGACTATTTGCAATCATTCGTGAACTTCATGTTCCTACATAGCGATGAAATTCTTGTGGATGACAATGCGCCATGTAACCGGGCCAAAATTGTTCGCGATTGGTTTGAAGAACATTCTGAACAACTCGAGGGAATCATTTGGCCACCGAGATTGCCCAACATTAATCACATCGAACATAGTAATTGCTGAATATGATCCAAATAGTCCTGAAACGAACGGCTATAAATGATTAAGTCGTCCTAATATTATATGCACAGACTAATTTCAAGTCCACAAGAATATTATCCAGCAGTAAGAACGGCTGCACCAGTAGCCAAACCAAAGGGAACCGTGTGAAATTCAAACAAATTCCAATCAGTACAAAATGCAGTAACATGTTTACATTCTTCACCTAAGGGAATCTGTTAATAGGCTTGGTTCAAATCAAGGACAATAAACCAATTAGCCCGGCAAACCAAGTAAAGGAGTTTTTAAGATCTGGGAGAGGAACAGACTCGAGGAGAACCTTAGCGTTGAAGCACTGGTAGTCAACAACAGGCCTAAAATCTCGCCCCTGATCCTTAGGGACAATTAATATGGGGGAAGAATAGGCAGATGTCGAAGGCCTAATAACCCTTTCCTCAAGCATTTTGAATAATATAGCTCTCAGTATCTTCAACCGAGGGGGTGAGAGGCGATATGGGGCCTGCCTAACAGGAATATCGTCAGACGGTTATGGTAATTAAGAACATTAGTAACGCCTAACCTATCACAAAGAAGCTCAGGGTACCAATATAGCAAATCCTGTAACTGAGAAGCCTGATGTGGTGGAGATGGAAGGGATCTAACTCATTAGGCACAGCGTCAACAGCCGTAATGCCGGACTTTGGATGCACAGTACGTTTAGCACACTTGCAGAAACCAGACTTCTCCACAGGATTGAATTTAAAGAAGAAGGTGTGCCCAAAAGAATCCAAGACTAACCCAGTTTTATTGATGAAATCACACCCCAAAATTTAATCGACCGGCAGCTGCTTGAGCAAGGCTAAATACAAGGGCCAGAAGAAATCGCCAACTGGTATACACCCTCAGACCCAACCATGCAGAGGCAACACCTGGTCATTGGCCATCCGACATCTCTGCGCTGGAGAAGGGACCGACCGAAGTTTCTTAAGTTGACCAAATTCAAGAAACCATTCGAAGCTCAGTAGTGAAAGGGAGCTACCACAATCCAAATGAGCACAAGTCGGTTCCCCACCTACTCGAGAACAAATGTAAGACAAGGACGGTAATGAGGCAGCGACAACCCGCGTACACCAAGGTTTAAAAGCTAGATCCCGAGGTCACTGCCCAGCCCGGCGTCATTCATCTGCTCTGCGCGCGCGAGGTTGAACGCAAGTGTACACCAAATGAGCCGTGCTACTGCGCCTGAAGCAACGCCGAGGTTCCCTTTTAACGGCCTCAGCCGATGTAGGCAATTCGGAATTTCCCTTGACAGCGCCGATTGCCTGGCCCTTAACTTCACGACATACATCGCTCTAAAGCGGCAACGAAGATATCGCTACAACAGCGGCATGGAGCTCTTCCCAGGTTTAAGGACGATCACGAAATGAAGGTGCGACCTATCCGCCACTCGCACTCGCCTAAGAACAATAGATACCAACTCCAGTTCTTTCAAATCCATCATGAAGGCTAAGCAGGACGTGTGAACTCTGTCGACATGCTGTTGTAGCTCCTCTTTACCCTGCCGAATCTACCAAATGTAACGACACCCAAGCTGTTTCCGAACTCCAGTGGTCAATTTTTGGTTAATGACAAGCTCCCTCAATTGCTGTAAGGAAACCCCTTCTGCCATGGCTCGGGATAGAAGGTTCCGCAACTCAACTCTAGCTAAAGGGTACAGTAATAACAAAACTACTTGGTGCGGAATGCTAAAGGCAGCAGCACGTTTTTCAGGACGAACCAACAACCATAATTAGTTTTCGATCTGCTCAAGTCGATCTACAACTAATTCAGTAATACCTCGAAAGAAATACGCCAGAGGATTAGGCAGTTTGGCAAACGCTGCATGTAACTTCACAGAGGGTATAACAGCACCATCCCTGGGCTGACTCCCGGATCCCCCTTGATGTAGGAAGTCGCGGTCTTCAGTCCTCTTCCCATCCAATTCTAAACATCTTATCTTAAACTCCAAAGCATTAACCAAAGACCCCAATTCGACGGTTAATTTCTTATGATGATCCTCCAAACCTATCATGCCTAAATGCGATATATGACTGGTTAAATGCACTAACTGTGCCCGCACCCTGTCCAATTGACTGCCACTAGGTTGAGTGCATTCCAAAACACAAATTATGTCCTCAAGGCCCCTAACGGCCTTAAACAAAAATTCAGAGGCTGCTCCTGTCTCACCCACCACCTCCAGCGTGACGTCAACCGGGTGAAGAATGGTGGCACCCAAGTGGGCCACTAAGTCCGAAACACTGCTCTCAATAGCCTGGCGCCCAGTCGCCAACACATAAACAAAGTGGTCCTTCCTGAGCAGACCGATCCCCAGGCACTGCCTGACCGCCATTAAATTAAGTCATCTGAAACAATCAACAACCAAAACAATATGGTGCAAAACTAACAGAGATAAAATTCAAACTAACAGTAACTGGAATGGCAATACCACAAACATAAGCACGCTCTGCTACCAGTTGAAATCTGGTATTGCAGGACAGAGCGGCTGTAGAGGGCGCCGTAATCAGCTACTGTTAGCTGCACAAAACACACAAACTTTTATGTTCCTAAGAACCATTTTATTACTCCTTGGCTTAAAAGGATCTATTTCTAAAATATGGCTGATGGCCTAGTTAAGAAAACTTGCAATACCTCCTCGGCTAAAGGACCAAAACCACACACAAAAAAAAAGAACGGCTGAAGGCCTGAACACAAGTTATAAAAATTGCTTTACAGAATACATGTGGGTGAAGACCTTACTTAAAGATATTTCACCTACATTTTCGGCTGAAGGACACACACAGGACATAGAACAACTCAGGACTTAGGGCCTGGATAACATGAATTTCAAATACAACAAACTTTCAAAATTTTAGTTACTAAACAAATAAATCTTCAAAGTTTAATTTAAATCAGCATAAGGCATTGTCTTACAATTAAAACAAACGAGGTTAATAAACATCTGAATGCGTCACACAGTACATCAGGCTAAAATGAAAATCACAATCTAAAACCAGCAGAACAGTGGTGCTCAGAAGTGTTCCAAAGGTCAGCCTGAGGAGGTAGCTATAACGTAAGATGAGGTGGGACAGGCAGCCAAGAGTAAGGTTAAATAATCGGATGGCAACCCGACCCAGGGACGGCTTAAGGACCGACCAATTTAATAGTTATAGACAACACAGGAAGACGGCTGCAAAATTCGCTGACTCCAACACACCATACGTTGCTGCTAGCCAGAACGGCCCAGGAAGCAACAACCAACAATGAAGGGATGTCACAGCAGTTGAGGTTTGGTAACAAGTTAATTGATCACTCAACTTCAGCGTCCACGTTCGTTGGGTAACGAACTTTGTAGCTCTCGCAGCTAGCGTCTCACTATCCAACAGTGCGTGCACGCCGCCATCGGTTCCAGCCTGACCCCACGCCATGGAAGGCTCCCTCACTGCTCTGTCCCAACTGGCCGACTGCCACACACAGACCACCACACGAAAATATAGCTGTCACACCAAAATGGTACAGCAGGAGTAGTATCAATAAGCACTGCTGCTGCCACTGATGGAGGCAAGTCAGCTACTCGTTACGGTAGTAACTCAGGGACACATAAGACGACACTCGATGGCTACAAAGTACCAAAGAACAAACGGCATCAACTCCAACCGGCCAAGGCTCATATCAGTTGTGCATAGAAGAGGATTTTAGTATCAGGCCCCTCTTGACGGATGTTTCACGTGAGTTGGAACTGAGTTATTCTTTGAGTGCACAGGTTCGTTAGCATTTATTCCACCCACAAGAAGTAGAAACCCCACACTATCAATTCTGCAGCAACTTACTGGAAATCATCCTGACAGAAAATGATTTCGAGTTTAGCGGGCGAGTGGCATAGTTCAAATGTTCAAAGGTGTGTGAAATCTTATCGGACTTAACTGCTAAGGTCATCAGTCCCTAAGCTTACACACTACTTAACCTAAATTATCCTAAGGACGAACACACACACCCATGCCCGAGGGAGGACTCGAACCTCCGCCAGGACCAGCCACACAGTCCATGACTGCAGCGCCCAAGACCGCTCGGCTAATCCCGCGTGGCGAGTCAGCGGCGGCATCGCGACTCCCACCCGTACGTGAGACCTTGGTGTGCTGCTCACGTCATCTGCTGCGGCACTTGAGGTCCGGGGTTCGACATTGGAGACTGCTGCATGCTCACAGCAGATGGTGAGCACACTGTTCGCTCAGGTTATAGTGGCAGTGCGATCGGTTTTGTATTTGCCTGGCGGGCCCAGAACCCGCCAGAAGGGAGGGCTTTGCTGCCTCTAAATCTCATTGGGTGAGGCGTTGACACGCGTCACTCGCAGCTAGCGACCGTTCGTTCACAAACATGCATCGGAGAGGTCATTGGGCAGTGAATCTGGCTGCTGAACAAGAAAGGATGGCAGCTGCAATTTCAACATAGCAGGTTTCCGTCGGCAGCGCTTATGGCCCGGTCGGCGGCCGATATACAAGGCGGTTTCACTACAACGCTATAGCTGACTTATTAAACTAAGTTTTTATATACATTTTTGAATAATAAATACTATGATATATGGAAGGTTTGGAGGAGTATAAGGAGGTTTTTGTTGATATATGTGGTTAAACAGAAAGATCTGAAACAAGATCAGGAACTGTAGGAAGTGACGATGATTAATCTGTGAGTGACAGGGCATCTATGGAAAATAAATAAGAGGAAGGCAATAGAAGCGATAATGAAAAGAAGACTTGTTCACTCATTGTTATCCATGACTTGTTCGGGAAGCTGAATTCCGATAAAGAAAAACATGAATTCAGAAATGAATGCTAATCATAGTGAATTAGAATGTAAATTAGATTCTAACTGTTAAACTAGGTTCTAATTCTGTTAAACTGGGCTCTAACACAGTTAAATTTAAGTAGTTACATATTAATGATAACGAACTTGTATTTGATTTTGACAAGTTAAATGTTGATTATGAAAAATTAAAATCTGATTTAGTATAGCAAATTAATGAATTAAGAAGGTGTGTAATCTTTGAAAGTAATCTGTTAGCAAAACAATTTAAAGCTAAAACTAATTAACTGAATAAGAATATACAGGAAACCTGGCAAGACGTAGTGAGGAGTTGTCCAGTTATCTTTAATTACAGGATACCTGTAGCTCAAACAGTAGTATATAAGCAAGTTATTGACGTAAGCAGTAACCAAGAAACTTAAGTTATTCAATTAGAAACCGAATAAGTGGAAATTACTATGCTCATTGGGAAGAAATGTTTGATTTGCTTGATTTCTTTCCCTTGGGGTGGTGATTCCCATACATTTCGCAGTCGAATACGACAGTTCGCAGTGCGATGAGCAACTTGACCTCCTGAAATAACCACCGGAAGGGTCCAGCGCAGAGGAGGGAGCGTTATCGTTTGGGGAATATTTCCGCGACATTTCGTATGTGATCTCGTTATTCTGGAAGCCACAGTCGATCAGCACAAACTTAAATCTATCCCTAGGAACCATGTCCACCCCTACATGGAGTTTGATTTTCCTCGTCATCTACCGGCAGGACAATGCAGCTTATGTCCTTATTTCGATAAACACCATAACGAGTTTAGCGTTCTCCTCTGATCATCAGACTCTCCGAAATTAAACCGAATCGAGAACCTGGTGGACCTCCTCGATCATGGTGTTCGCGACATAAATGCTCAACCTACAAACCTAGCGCGCTTGGGCGCTAATGACCATAGAAGTTTTGCGCCCTAAAACCACAAAAAAAAAAAAAAAAACCTAGCGCGACCGCCCACGGTAATTGCAGTTGGCTTGGCTCCACTTCTCCGTCAGTACCTTCCAGAAACTCGTTGACTCCCTTCCTGCACATCTCGCAACGGTCGACGCGGCAAAAGGTGGTGATTCAGACTTTTGACAGAAACAATAATATGTACCTCATTCAGGAAACCAAAGAGATAGTTATTAAAACACTGCTACTTATTACTTTTTCCACATACCCACTATGTTTGGCTGACGATTTGTTTGGTGGTAAACCAGTCTGTTGAGACGAACATAAAAGACATGTGGGCTGAGGGCAAAATCAGTTCTTAAAAAAATTGTTCAAATGGCTCTGAGCACTATGCGACTTAACTTCTGAGGTCATCAGTCGCCTAGAACTTAGAACTAATTAAACCTAACTAACCTAAGGTCATCACACACATACATGCCCGAGGCAGGTTTCGAACCTGCGACCGTAGCGGTCGCTCTGTTCCAGACTGCAGCGCCTAGAACCACACGGCCACTCCGGCCGGCTCAGTTCTTAAGTTTCGAACGATCAGATGCATCTTAAAGAGTTCTAAAAGATATAAATCGCTTGGTACGAGGTCCGGGACTTATGGAGTTTGCTTCACACAGTGCATCGGAAGCGCCAAGCCAAACTCGCTCGGCACACACTGTCCATATGTGGTCAGGCATTGTCACGCTACTGTAACATAAATGTTTCGAATGTTTTCTCCGTCATTTCCCCCGAATCGCTCTCTGCAACATTTCTGCTGCGGCACAAGAATTGGCAGCGTTGGCGGTGTCTCCATGGGTGAGGACATCAGCGAATAGCACGTTCTACGTGCCCTATGAGACAGTGGCCATAAATTTCTTCACGAGTGAAAATTTTATGTATGTGTTGAGGAGAGCAGAGGGTAAGGGGATATGAGAGGACAAAATACTTTTTCGTCACAGGTATCTCGTGACGCAATCACATATCGTTCCCAGTGACGTCTCGAAGCAGGAATGAACAGCTTCCGCCATAAATCACATTAAGTGCTAGAGAGACATTCGCTTAGCCGTGTTGTCGTCGAGCGGTTAAAGGCCCTACAGTCTGGAACCGCACTGCTGCTACGGTCGCTGGTTCGAATCCTGCCTCGGGCATGGATGTGTGTGATGTCCTTAGGTTGGTTAGGTTTAAGTAGTTCTAAGTTCTAGGGGACTGATGACCATAGCAGTTAAGTCCCATAGTGCTCAGAGCCATTTGAACCTTGTTGTCGTCTGACAATTTCCGCGATACATATCGCGAAACAATATTCCAATTGCCTAGTGTCTTTTGCTCAAGGACCATGAAAGGGCCAAATGAGATATTGAGCGCACGTGCTGTTCGCCTCTGACAATTGCCGCGATCGTCTTGAGGTAACCCTACGACGCTCCACGCGTAGCATCAGAGGTTCGGCTGAGCGTCCGACTTCATCTTTGCTCGTCTCCCAGATTCGTTCCTCATTTACATGGCTTTGGGCACAAAAATAACATATGTTTTGATGGAGATTTTGCTTCTGTTGCTATTCACAGCATCTAAGTGTTTAATACAAGAACACGTTGTCGGTTGTAGGCTGTAATGTGCTTTATTAAAATCGTAGAATTAGCTAATTTCGGCCGTGAGTCATTATCAAGCACATTTGCTGCGTCATGTGTTGCATATGGTGTTCATCACATTCTTTTATACCACACACATAAAGTCAGTAGTCTTACCCCATTGTTATATACTCCAAGTGCTGCAGGCAAACAACTAAAAAGAGTTGTCAAGCAGCAGTTCTTCGAGTGTGTTGTGATGGAGTAAGACTTCCGGTTTTAAGTTTGTGATATAAAAGAACGTTGTGAGCACGATATGTAATTCAGGGCATAGAAAATAATCTCTTGTGGCCGAAATTAGCTAACAGCAAATTTTAATAAATTATAATACAGCCTGCAAGGGACAATATATTGTTTTATTAACATGTTTTCGTGATATAACATTTGTACCACTATCTTCCGATACTTGGAAGTTAAGTGCAGCTGCGGAACTTTTCCTTAAACCCACAAACACTTTTATTATTCGAAATTCAGTCTCGACGTCAATTCCTTCATCTACAAATTGTATTTCGAAACACAACGTCACCGCTATCGCCATCGGTCGGCAGCGATTGAAAGCTTTGATCGTCTCCTCCGTCTACTCGTGGCATCTAGTTTGTACAGGGTGATAGTACACCCGTAAGGAGAGAACCATCCTCAGAATTTCATTATTATGAAATGTGTCACTCTGTTAACAGGACACCATTCAGTACACACATTCATAGCGTGTTTCGTGGCTTGCCAAAACCCCTGAGCGTTAAGACGTGAATGACTCTGAAGCCGTCAACACATCAAGGAATATAACGTTAGAATTATAGGAATGTCTAAAATCATTAAACGTAACCGATGGAAACATTGTTGAAAGATATTGGTGGATTATGCCTCTTCCACAACACGTTGTGCGATAATTTGATGATGGCCAGTACCGATGCTATATGGAGCTATTTTCCTAGGAATGATTAGAACTGCTTTTGGCTTCATGTTCAACACTGATTTCCAGTTAGCATTTACGGCCAATTTTGCGCATGAGTGAATTCATTCTCCGCCCAAAATCGCCTCGCCCCGAATAAGATGGATATCAAGAGTTTGTGGCTGATCCTTCATTAGCCGTAGCGAATCGAGGACTTTTGACGGTAAATGAACCCGGCACAAACAATATCTCCATTTAGTAAATACTCTCCTGTTTATTTAAAGGTTCTGCCATTAAATTCTTCTAGCGTGCTATTTAGGCACCGTTCCAATTCCAATATCGGCAATAACCGCCTCGCCGGAGGGAACTGCGGAACGACCGAAATTTGAACGCACTCGCCACGCTCCGGGTAGAAAAGCGGAGAAAAAAAGAATTAATCGCGTAGCTATCTGGCGGCCCGCCATTCTCACAGCCATAGATTTTTCGTTCTGCTTTCTCTGTTCCACCAATGTAGGCTTCACTACACGTGCAGACCTGCTTCACTATCGCAGAAAATGAGTGTGTGCTTCGCGTCTATTTTAATGCTTCGTAATTAATGCCTAGTAATTAATTTAAGTCACTGGTAATATGAACGAAGACAATGAAAAGGTGTTAGTGGAGGAGTACTTTGCAAAGACTATTCACACTTACGTCTTGAGGAAAACGACGCCGTTTAGCTGCACATGTACATCTACGTTCCTTACCCCTATGTTGAACGTCAAGTACTGTGCATATTTTCAAAATGTCTCGCAATAACAACTGACTACAAAAGAATATACGAAAAACAGGAGTTTTGGTATGTGGTTTGGTTTAAGACACCGTCCACAATTGTTCCGTACAGTGAAGCAACATGCTTAGAATGTTGGTATTGCCTCGCGGAGTAGCCGCGCCGTCAAGGGATTACGCGGCCCGATCCGCCAGAGGTTCGAGTCCTCCCTCGGGCATGGATGTTTGTGTTGTTCTTAGCATAAGTTAGTTTAAGTTATGTGTAAGTCTAGGGACCGATGACCTCAGCATTTTGGTCCCTTAGGTGTTCATACCCATTTGAACATTTTGAATGTCGTTATTTTTAATTAAGAGATCTGATTAAAATAATTTGTCTGTGTTAATTGATTAGTGAAACATTTAACCGACGGTCTGTAGAAGAGGTGACTATTACACACGTGACAGAATACATTCGATTAAGATATAACTGACTGTTCATTTTCTGATATAGTATTCACAAGAATACCACTAAGTCATTCATATGAAGAGCTATAAAATGCACTCCCATCCGCTACAGGCAGTGTGCGCTCTAAGACAAGATTAAACACGTAAATTGTAGAAATTTCGTTTTGAAGCATTGTGTACATCTCTGATCATGAAAACTCATACTTACAGTTTACCTTTATAATCATGGAGGCTGTGGAACGGATAGTAAAGTAGTAATAATATTAACTGCGGTTACAAATGTGATTACTCTTGAAGTAGGATGCATTGTATGCTCTCCCTGGAATATTATACTAAACTGTAAAATATAATCCAACGATTCACTGAAATAAGTGAAAATGCTATTGCAGCACTATTACAGAAATGACGATTAAACTCAATTTCTAAAGCAAACAGATACCTACTAAGTGGTAAAACACCGAAAGTAATTACACTAGCACGTGACAGGTCATCCTCATGGCCACGGCTTCCGCCATTTGCTTGTTCCATCCCAGGAAAGTGAAATAGTGGAGCGCAGTACATAATTATCTTCGGGGAAACATTAACAGCTTAAAGGTTAACACTATCTTTCCGACGGGCATCAACGTTTTTGTGAAAAAACAGAATATGTTCTTACACCTCGACAAATCGACTTTAGCCTTTCGCACTTCTTCAAATGATATCGAAAAGCACCGAATGCATTCTCATGTAATCTGTAACATCAACAACAGGTCAATGAATCAGTATGTGGAAACCAGTTTCGTGTTCCATCATTACAACAACATCCCAATAACCACAAACATGCGTCCAAGGTTATTACAGCTCGTGTGTTTTGTGCGCACAATTACGCATTTTAACTTGGATAGCGTTATACCGTAGCTACTATTTCCTCAATGTAGCCGCCACTTAAACCTAGCGTAAAATATATACACTTAATCTGAAAGAAACCTTCTTCTAGCTTCATTATGCACTCTGCATTTGATGTTCCATTACTCAATGCCATAGGCAATCGTCCACCTCAGAAATATTTCCTTGCTGTGCCCTTATACATCCTACTGAACAAATAATTACCATTTATCTAAAAGAACTGCAAACCTTGCCCCATTTATATCATATCGAACCATCTCGTAGCCTATCATTTACTCAAATACATGTACAACGTTCACATATGGTATTGCCACAGACAGCTGTACCAACAGCAGCTGCAAACATTAGATTCGAACTGTGGCTTCGCCTCACAAAATATCTGAATCATCAATTTCTCAAAACACCTGGCAAGAGAGCTATTCAATCCCAGCCTTCGTGGCTAGATGACTGGACATGTTATGGAAATGATTAGAAGTAACCAGGTTACAGCTTGTCTCAAAACCATTCTTCCAACAGCACAGTGCAACTCACAACATCCCACCCAGTTCTTCCACACTCTTGACCGGCACCAAGAACAACTTCATCAAATTCGATAAGATGTTCACACGATACACAGCGACATTCCACCTATAAACCAGTAAAGCATTTCTCTGAATGACAGAAAACCATGTCTCACCACAATACCCTCTTCTTCTTAAAGATCAGTCACTTGCATGACAAACACAATCATTTTACTGCTCCCTACGTTCATTAATGTGCTTGCACAACTTTTACACCATGTGTTCTAGTTTCCAATACTGAAAAAATACACAGAAAACAAGTCTCAATGCTCGGCTCCCCGACGAAGATATTGTAATGGTACTTGCGCAGGAATGCAGAAAAGGTCCATAGTTGTGATTGAACCATCTGCTGCCAAGTAAAATAGCGCAGTTTATTCACCACGCAGACACTCTTTGGCTTATATCACGGAGTTATTTTATGATCTCCAGAGGGATATCGTGCCAAAATCTGTTCAACTGACGCGCTTAATCGTTAAACTCCCGCGAAGGTTAAACGACCCTACCCATAATCCGCCGAACGTTCTCAGTTGGGGAGAGATCCGCTGCCCAAGTTAGGGTTTGGCAAACACAAAGCCAAGCAGTAGAAACTCTCGCCGTGTGCGGGAGGACATGAAGGCCGTGAAGGCCAACAAAATGGGGCGTAGAATATGACGACGTACAGCTGTGCTGTGATGGTGCCGCAGATGAAGACCAAAGAGGTCCTGCTGCTATAAGAAATGGCATACCAGACCATCACTCCTGGTTGTTGGCCTGTAAGGTGGACGACATTAGTATTGGTATCCCACAGATTTTTGCGGCGTCTCCAGACACGACTTTCTTCTGGAATCGATTCCAGATGTTTCGTTCATAACCAGTCATTCACCTGCAGCCATCAACTGATTATCAAGTTCTGTTAAAGTTATTTTATCTGGTTTCGGTCTTACCACTCTTCATTGATTAGTGTCATATGTGACAGTCACGGTATCTTTCATCCATCTGCAGGATTATCCTATAGATCTATTACAGCCCCATTACTGTCTCTCTTTACGCAGCTGAAGGGTACAAGCCAACTCACTCAGTCCAGCTACTGGTTCACGGGGGCACCAGTTCCACCCAACTCTTCAATCCTCTCACACCTTCCTTCAACTAAACAATATAACACCATGGTGCAATCTTTAGGCCTAAGTGTAAATCCCGCTAAAACCCAGGCAATGATATTTGTATTAATAAATTTCTTGTTCTCCTACACCACAGATAACAATTCAGTACAACTTCCCAAAACAGTAAACATTTCCGGCATTAGCTTTCAGTCACATATTATCCTTTAAACTACACTTACTAAATATCCAATATAGGATAAGAAATAGACCAAAATAATTTACAATCATTGAAAAGTCGAAAATTACTGCCTCCCTATCACATTCATATCTGCAAGTGCCTTATCCGCCACATACTTAGCTCTGTCTACGTCAGTTGTATCTCTGGTCCAAACAAATTGTATCATTCCACTCATATAATTCATGTTATACTCTCCTCCAAAAGTTTGCACTTGCCTCTCCCCCAATAGACACTTTATAACACTCCCGTCCGCTACTGCTGTACCATGACCCCAAAGTTGGAGGCAGGTTGTGAAATAAAACTTTTTAAAGCAATTGTGGTATAACGGAACAGAGCAGTGTTACCCTCTGAGAGGAATTTTGCTATACTGACCGCGTTGTACCTAACGGAGGTGGCTTATCGGAAGTGAAAGTCAGAATTACGTAAATATTCAAACAGAAACCAATAATGTTTTACCTAGCTACACTGTTTAAAGAATAAGGAAAACGGTCGCCAGCCTAATTAGGCAAGAGAAAAATTAACGTTCTTGTTTAAGAAAGTAGGTATGAGTAACTTTATCGGACAAACACAACCTATATTTTGCCACACGCGAGTGCAATGAACTCTTACACTTGCATATGTTCACGGTTAAGATTGGCATCTGACAGAACAGGACAGACTATTTGCATGAACATAACAGATGACGAAATACACTATTACTTTCAGGATTTATCCAAACCGAATAAGATTGATAACATTACTATTAATATTCACTGCAGAATCATAAATTGGACATAGGTTAAGTATAACTTTTCAAAAACTTTCCTAGTTGACATGAAATTATGAATGTAGTCCACTGCAAAATTATGAGCTGTCTCGGGTTAAGTCTCTCTCAGTTAAATACTTTACTATTTAAAACGAAAGTTAATAGGAATTCACTAACAGGTTACTTCTCACTGTCTTTTGATTAAAGAAATTATTGTTTTCATAAAGAGTGGTCTTCCCGTTACTTGTTACCTAGCGTTAGCACAACAGAGAAACTGTGGATCCTGTTATACTATTAATATGCACTTCCAATATACAAGAGAGACAAACACTTAGCAAACATGAATATATAACTTTCCACTATTGCAGTTTTCCACTTTTACTATGGTGAAACACAATGTTGACAAATCTGCAAGAAACTGACTCACCTTTTAAAATTTACTACAGGCAGCACTAAGATCATTAATTAAGCAAAACCTTATAGGCCTCAATTTTAAGAACTTTTAATCTTTAAAAGAAACAGCAAATTGTCTTTATTACCACAGTCTTCTACTTTCAAGTAAATGATTAAATAGGTGACTTTGAAACTTCACAAAACTACATTTACTACCTCCCACAATTTCACTTAATCCACAGTAAATCTGAATATTCCCTTCTTACCAAAGACCAAGCAACATTAATTAATTAACTATTTCGCTTTAAGGCTTTCATTTTTTCCACAAACTAGGACACTCGGTAATCATAGTTCAAATGGAGAGGAACCTGAGAAGTGTTGTGATAGGAAAAAAATCAAGATAGGTACATAAATTCAGTTGTAAGTTACCTTATATTTGTGCACACTAAAACATCCAATAAGCTGATCCTTCACTGTACATTATCATAGTATTCCATTACAGTGATTGCGCAATGTGGTGGCAACTGCATGTTGGTAGGTAGATTTGCTGGCAGAATTGCTGGACTCTGTCCTTTCTTGGTGGCGATGATAGATGCCAATTCCAGAATAGTTCCAGCTATTTATCTATCCATCCGAGGCATTGGTAAGCGGCAGTAAAAGCGTCTCTCGGAACCAGCACAATATACAACCTTTACATGGACAGTGCACAGTTTGGTAGCTCGTCCCCGACTGACTCTTGTTCCACCTTATCTACCTAGGCCAACCACAATTTGCGCGCGCTGCACAGTTCCGTTCCCGAGGGGAAACACAACAACTTTAACATACGACATTAATAAGAACCTTAAGTGAAGGTCAGCAGTTTACATAACAACAAACAAACATTTAAAATAAAACAGAACCTTTGCACACATTAACATTTCTATAAAAAATTATTTAAACAAAATTATTCAATCTTAAAGATAACCAAAGACATTAAGTGAGAAAGATAAACATATAATTTGCTCATATCGTACATATTACATAAGTCAAACTTCCCACATTATAAAAGACATCAAGTTTATAACAGAGAAAAGAATAAATACTCTCATGGTATCCATTCAATCAAACACATTTACAGAAGCTCAATGATGTAACACTAAATAAAATAAAAGACAAAATAAATCAGTAAAGCATTGGAGCTATGATGTTACAACTTCATTTTATTTTCGCATCTTTTCTAAAATGTCTAATGTACATTCTACAAAACAGGAAGTTCTCTGTACGCGGTTAGTAAAATCTCCTGGTTCAAGTCTCTCGTCATCCAACATGGGCCGCTATTGTACCACAGCCAAAACACACACCTTCCTTGCACCTGAAAACACACACATACACACACTAATTTCGTTGTAAAATAGCTTCAGCCACCTCTGGTGACTAGATCCCAATATCTGTGCAGAAAGCTACATTACCTTACAGCTGCATCGGTCCCTCACCTATTCCCTCCGTTAAGTCAGAGCTCTGTTATCTACTTGTCTAAGTCAGATTTTACTCGTTGGACTCCAAATCTGACACCCTTACAACAGCTTAGTCTCCAACCCTCCTAAAATTCTTTTAGAAAGAGATTCCTTCAGTTCTCGCAACACCACTTATCAGAGCAACTACAATTGCCAGGAGCAACTAGCCATTCTCCTCCAATGCACGGCGAACTAATTGAAAGTATGTGGATGATGCTGATAGCACTAGCAGGCGATGAAGTCGAGGATGTGCGCGCTCCGTGAAGAACTGAAATGTGAAACATGTAACAGGTATGACGACGAAGTGCAACATCGAGTCAGAATCGCGTGTTTCGGCGCATGCCGCTCAGCATACGTACACTCCTGGAAATGGAAAAAAGAACACATTGACACCGGTGTGTCAGACCCACCATACTTGCTCCGGACACTGCGAGAGGGCTGTACAAGCAGTGATCACACGCACGGCACAGCGGACACACCAGGAACCGCGGTGTTGGCCGTCGAATGGCGCTAGCTGCGCAGCATTTGTGCACCGCCGCCGTCAGTGTCAGCCAGTTTGCCGTGGCATACGGGGCTCCATCGCAGTCTTTAACACTGGTAGCATGCCGCGACAGCGTGGACGTGAACCGTATGTGCAGTTGACGGACTTAGAGCGAGGGCGTATAGTGGGCATGCGGGAGGCCGGGTGGACGTACCGCCGAATTGCTCAACACGTGGGGCGTGAGGTCTCCACAGTACATCGATGTTGTCGCCAGTGGTCGGCGGAAGGTGCACGTGCCCGTCGACCTGGGACCGGACCGCAGCGACGCACGGATGCACGCCAAGACCGTAGGATCCTACGCAGTGCCGTAGGGGACCGCACCGCCACTTCCCAGCAAATTAGGGACACTGTTGCTCCTGGGGTATCGGCGAGGACCATTGGCAACCGTCTCCATGAAGCTGGGCTACGGTCCCGCACACCGTTAGGCCGTCTTCCGCTCACGCCCCAACATCGTGCAGCCCGCTTCCAGTGGTGTCGCGACAGGCGTGAATGGTGGGACGAATGGAGACGTGTCGTCTTCAGCGATGACAGTCGCTTCTGCCTTGGTGCCAACGATGGTCGTATGCGTGTTTGGCGCCGTGCAGGTGAGCGCCACAATCAGGATTGCATACGACCGAGGCACACAGGGCCAACACCCGACATCATGGTGTGGGGAGCGATCTCCTACACTGGCCGTACACCACTGGTGATCGTCGAGGGGACACTGAATAGTGCACGGTACATCCAAACCGTCATCGAACCCATCGTTCTACCATTCCTAGACGGGCAAGGGAACTTGCTGTTCCAACAGGACAATGCACGTCCGCATGTATCCCGTGCCACCCAACGTGCTCTAGAAGGTGTAAGTCAACTACCCTGGCCAGCAAGATCTCCGGATCTGTCCCCCATTGAGCATGTTTGGGACTGGATGAAGCGTCGCCTCACGCGGTCTGCACGTCCAGCACGAACGCTGGTCCAACTGAGGCGCCAGGTGGAAATGGCATGGCAAGCCGTTCCACAGGACTACATCCAGCATCTCTACGATCGTCTCCATGGGAGAATAGCAGCCTGCATTGCTGCCAAAGGTGGATATACACTGTACTAGTGCCGACATTGTGCATGCTCTGTTGCCTGTGTCTATGTGCCTGTGGTTCTGTCAGTGTGATCATGTGATGTATCTGACCCCAGGAATGTGTCAATAAAGTTTCCCCTTCCTGGGACAATGAATTCACGGTGTTCTTATTTCAATTTCCAGGAGTGTAGTTGAATAGAAGGCTCTGCAGAAGACAACTCCTCATGTTCAGCGAAGGACATCGTGGAGGATTCGGAGAGCCACACGTGCTTCGCGGATCGAGCTAAATGGTGGGCTTCTCTGAGAGCTCAGTCTTCGTTGTCAGGGTACGGCTATCATGAACGTAGTTCTGGGCATGCTCCAGCAGCCTTTATGGAGCACGATAGTAAAACTTACTTGACACAGGGAGCAAAGGTCGCAGCTTAATGGCTCGGATCACGAGGGTGGTGCAAACTTCCTTAAAGAGAATCTCAAGGCGAGCTGAGCGACGGTGGCTATTGAGGGGAAACAGTGAACAAAGAGCACTCCATGCGGGAGTTGTAGAACCTCAGTGATTTAAGGCTCTTTCTGGGTGGACGAATGAGTTACTAGCTTCTCGTGGAAGCAAAATGTCTCACAATAACATAAACAATATTCAGTTTGCATTGAAAATGATGGACCAGAGGAGGGTTTTCCTGCACACCACACAAGCCCCCCAGGTGGATAGCTCACTTGAAACATCTATTTCGGTAATGAATAGTAGGAGAATAATGCCAAAATCTATCTATATTACGAAGACAATTGCTGTGGCACCTAGCTTTAATGAAGGGTTACAGAACAATAACTTGCTAATAGAGACAATGACATACAAGCAAACGTCTAAACTGCTGCAAAGCAAAATTAAACTTTCAGAATGTTCAGTTGTTGTTGAAAGGCACAGTGCCCTGAATTACAGCAAAAGTGTCATATCAGGTAACCACCTAACGTATAGGGACCCCAACCAGCCATGGAAGGAATGGGAAAGGAGAGATGTGATACAGGTGAAAAACATGCTGAAGTATGTAAAAGTAGGACTGAAAAAGTACCTACCTTGAAGCTCATCTATAATTCATTCATATTACTTGGAAACAGAAAGGCGGGTCTCTTATGTAAACGAGTCCTTCCGTATGTCCCGAACCCGATGCGCCTCTGACAGTGCCAGAGATTTGGGCACACAGTCTCGACGTGCAGTGAGGAGCCTACCTGTGGGAGATGTGGTTTTCAGGCACATGGTTAGCAGCATCAAGCACCTTACCACCATGTTATGAACAAAGGAAAGGAAGATCAGAAGCTCCAGTCACCAGGGGTAAAGCACACAAAATATTTTCAAGGCTATGCAGCTTCAGCGCCAGATACCTCGTCCTGTACCATTGTAAAGCAACCAGTCGTCAAATAATATGCTTCATAAAAAGCGCCCAGTGCAGATATTAACAGATCCACCCGTGCAGATAACAGCAGCTATAAAGGCGGTACTTCAGTGGCCAGCTTGACTGACAAAACAGGTTTGAGTACAGAGGAGAAGCAGGTGAATTTCACTTTGAATATCAAGTCTGGAAACAATATATCTTCATCTGTCCCTTTACCATCCTT
Source organism: Schistocerca cancellata (assembly GCF_023864275.1). NCBI lineage: Eukaryota > Metazoa > Arthropoda > Insecta > Orthoptera > Acrididae > Schistocerca > Schistocerca cancellata. The sequence continues at coordinate 230,811,955 of NC_064634.1, forward strand.
TGCACAGAGAGGAAAAACAACAAGTAGAGAGAACAGACGTAAAGGCAGAACATGTAGTCCTCTGACAATAGAACTTCAGTAATTTCTGATGGCCTTAGAAATATGAATGACGACGAAATCCATCTAGTCCTCCTCCCGATACTGTGAACTTCGGGAATCAACGAGCAATAAGTCCATTGGTTAAAATGGCTCCTACCCTTCAGTGGAATGTGAATGGTTACAGAAGGCGTTTTGAGAAATTAAGACAGATCAGTAAAAGCCTTTACAAGAGGCACCCAAAGGCTACGGATACTCTAATGCTGCCACGATTTACTCTTCGCAGGAAGGATTCTCTGAGTGGCACCAAGCGATGGGAAGTGTGGTTTGGTTCATCTGCGGAACACACCGATGCTCCCCTATCAGCCTCTCCTCTGTTACAAGCGGCTGTAGTAGTAGTATCGTGTATTGTGTAGTACTGCGAGTGCTGCGGTGTCTGGTGTAAAAAGCGCAGGACGCTGAAACTCTTTAGTATGTACTGTACAGTAATCGATGCGTCCGTGTAGAATCGTAGAGAAACATAATAGTTCCACTTTCTGCCACCAGTGAAAATATAGAGCTGTAAGAAGTCACAATGTGGTTTGGGTGAGAGAAATTGGGAGGAACGATCAAATATATGATAACAGTGATTCTGGCATTTTTATTAGGATGTGGTCACAAGTTACAACATACGTTCATTGTGGTCTTCCGACTTAGCAACACGCTGCATCCGTAACACGGCACAGTCGTCCGCTGCATACATCCTTGACAGACACGATCTTTGAGATATCTCCACAACCAGAAGCCACATGGATTTAGGTCGAGGGGATGAGGCCACTCATCTTGAAATTTCCTAGTGATGATTGGGTACTTACTAAAGGCTTCTTGAAGAAAACCCTTCACCTGGAAAGCAAAATGTGGCATTGTCCCGTATAAAATTTTGGTATCACTGTAGACCTAACAGGCCCATGCGATGTCATCTCCTTGAAGACAAACGGACCGAGAACGAGGGAGCTTGTGCAACCACACAACACAGTCACGTAAGCTGAACGCAGTGGATGTTCCCGCACAACATGGGGCCGAGTAGAACCCCATATTCGACAGTTCTGTACGTTCTCGGCACCGTGCAGAGTAAAACGTGCGTCCAAAGTATATTTCCAGGCGACATCTTATCCATTTCCATATGTTCCAAGAAATGAACGGCCAAGTCACGGAGTGGTAGCCCATTTTGGGGCTTCATTTGGTGCACAGTCTGAATCTTGTAGGGATACCAGTGTAAAAGACTCGCAAAATGTTTTTAACTGTTGACCACGCTAAGATCGATCAATGGCTTCATAATATGGTGCATGTGGTGCACAATAGGCTATAACTACAGCAACTTCATCAACAACTGCCATGGGGATGGACCGCATCACTCTCCCTTCTGCACTATCTGTTTCCTTAAGTTTCGTGGTAATATTCTTCAGCCCATTTATTGACACAGGACTTCAGAGCTCTCCCTGTCGGCTATGTTCTCGAAATGCAGCGCTATTATTGCTGCCGTTCTGATAAAACAACTTTACCGGTAGCGCTTTCCTCTTAATAGCCATCGTGCCCTGTACGGAAAACTTCAAACTTCTTAACTCTTTCATCACGAGTCACTTAGCAAAAGAAATCAGCACACGTCGCCGAGCGACAAATAGCACCCTGGCGTCAAAACAGGGAACATTTCACATTGTTACTACTTATAGCGCCATATTTTCAACAGGTGACACAAAGTGGAATTATTATTTCTTTTTAGCATACTCTGTGACCACACAGATTCAAGAATATACTTAGGTTGTTTCATCGACCTGCGACGTATACAGTCCGCACTATAGCACACGGAACATCGTCAGTTTAATTATACTGTGTATGAGCCACCTCGGCTGATAGTATGCTCTGTGTACGCCCGAACAAAGGATTCCCTTGACAGCACAGCACTTACCGATCTTGTGTGACAACTCCCTTGCCCATTCCCGTTGGGGGACATTAATGTCAACAGTGAGTAACATTTGTCTCAGGGGTTCAGTAATTTAGAGGCTGCTCCAACCAGAGGACATTTGCATACTTAATGCTGGGGAAATGGCGCACTTCTGTGTAGCCACTGGTTCGTACTCCACTAAATATGTATTCCAATGCTCTCCTGCCCCCGCGGATACTGTTCAGTCTAAAGTGTTCAAAGGCAAATCGGATTACCTCCGAATATGTCTCCCACATACGCAGACAAAGTCACCATGCAGTGGTTTCATGTACTGACAACGGCTTCTCAGCCCAGAAGTTTTAACCTAAGAAAACAAAAGGTGTCAAGTTTTGCATCGTCTGATGCACTCTAAAGTAACCTTTCTCGCACGTAGCTTCTGCTACATGAGGCTGCAGCAAGCCCTTATTGGAGAAACGCTACCTTTTGGTGGAAAGAGAAAAGTCAATGGCCAATTAATGTCAGGCGAGCTTTTTTGCGTAGGTTGAGGAATACACCAAGGGGAGAGAATCTCGCAGCCTTTGGGCAGGAAAGGAAAGAAATGGAGAGCATGTGAAAGCTTCTAAAGTCTTTTCGTTCCACGCCAGCAACGAAGACGTGAGAGGCAGTTAGGAAGATATCAAGGGGTGAAAGCCTATATCCAATATTGTTCATAGTAAACAATGTTATAATACAAACAACACTTAGGAATATAGCGCAGACGATAGTGAAGGACTTTGCAATTTGATCTACGTCTGTTATATAAACCCTAGATTCCACACGTGAAGCCGGCCGGAGTGGCCGAGCGGTTCTAGGCGTTACAGTCTGGAACCGCGCGATGGCTACGGTCGCAGGTGAGAATACTGCCTCGGGCATGGAGGACTGCACGAGGACACCACAGTTTTCAATATGACGTGCTACAACGCCTGACAAATTATCCAGATAGAAGTCAGTAAGTGATTATAATATAATTTCTCTGGCTACGGATGGACCGTGTTGAGTTTTGTCACTCAGGTTTTTCACACTCAGTGGTATCTAGACCCGCAACTTACAAACTGAGAGACTCCACCTACTCTGTATGATCTGCTCCAATCGCGAACGATTGTAACTGTACATGAACCATGGCCCTTTGTCCACTCCAGGCAGCGGTCACGTCGCCACAACGATTGAACGTATGTCTCAGCCAGACAAGCAACATTGTGAGCTGTTTGCATTGTGTCTTGCTGCTTGTCAGAATGAAGATAATTAACGAAACATCTTGGCAAACAGTCTTCTGTTTTGACCACGCAAGCGCCACGGCCCCGCGCGTCTGGAGCAATTTTTTAGCCATTTACGAGGGTAAACTTATTTTTGCATCCAAGACCTTGCATGTGTCTAATTAATTTGACTGGAATAACAATGTTCGTGTAACAATGCAGGACGCGATGCCTCCAACTGAAATGCGCCCAGACCAGTTGCCTCTAAATTACTACGAGCTGTGGGAAAGACCTCTGAGCGAATGATAAAGCGACTCCTAGTTTGGTCACTCTAAGCCAGGGGATTAATCAGGCTATGTTTCGGAAATGCTGTTCCACACTTGACAGTTTATTCCAAACAGAATGGACCATGCAAGAGTCATTACTAAGCAAACAGCAGTTTATTAGTATCTCCTTCGATCTAAGGAAAACATGAGTCATCTGGAAATAGAACGTCGTCCATCAGCTACATCAATGGCGATTTCGTGGGCTCCTCACCATGTTACTGCAGTCTTTTCCCGCTGGCCATCAATAGAACGATGTTTGCCAGGGCAGCGTTCTAGGGTCAACCTTTTCACATTAGCAGTCAACAGTAACTATCTCTTCCACAATAAGGAGCCCAATCAAATTTTTGTTATCCGCAGATGACTAGTACGTATTTAGCTCTTCCTCCAGTCTCACATACACAAGTTAACTACAGCTGGCCCTTTGGAGCCTGGAGAACAGGGCTGAAATGACTAGTTTCCGTTTCCCTATAGGAGAAAAAACTTTTTTTGTTAATTGTAATTGCTCACTTCACGCTTTTGCCGTACCACAACTTAATGAGGGGCAGCATCCCGGATTTTAAAACCTCAGTGCAGTGTTAGGTCTTCGCCTTTGATCAGAGTTTTATATCACTGGTACATTTTATGATCTGAGCTGTAGATGTCTGAAGGCACTTAATATTTTAAAATTTTTAGGGGTAAGATATGAAGGACTGATCGGCGCAGTCTCCTCTCATTTTAAAATATCTTTGCCCACACGCTCCTTGAGGATAGCAGCATAGTGAATTGATGAGCTAGACCTTCATTTTTGAAGATACAAGATGTTCACCATCCAGGCATTTGACTGACCGCATTACCCTACAAATCAAGTCTCATTCGTGTGGTGTATGCGAAGGCTGGTTACCCGCCTCTTAAAAACAGGCGACAACTTCTCATGGTGGCACGTGCCAACAAACCGAGGAATATCTCCGGTATTGGAACCGAACAGTCTATTAAACGAAGGTTTAACAACCGACGCGCAAATAAGCCCTTTTTCCCTTGAGCGAAGGTATATTTCGAGCAATGAAACTGATAATAGTACACAGTTGTACTACTGCGATAGAATCAACTTAGTGTGAATTTTGACCTAAACTGTATACCTGGGTTTCCCATATGATGTTACCTAATTATCTAAACCATTAGCAACATATCATTTAGAGCCCAATAGGCAGCGCTATTACAGTGCATCAGTTAACGACACTCTGCACGTTGGTCTATCAGTTTCTAACTGGTTATTATTTATTAAAATGTATTATGAAATGCGTGTACGTTTTCCGTTACCAAGAGTTAATATGAAATATCCTGCATCAACGGGCCAACGTCATTAAGTATAGCACCAGTAATACTAAATTATTATACAGTTTTGTGTACACCACTACAACGTTTATGCTTATAAAATGCTCAATCTGTCTTTTAAACAGCAAATATTCATAAGCTAGAAATGTTTGGGGATGACATCCGTGGCACGCTTGTCCGGTCATCTTGGTTTCGGTTCTCCTTGATTTCCCTAAATCGCTTCTGGCAAATGCCGGGATGGTTCCTTTGAAAGGGCGCCGCCGACTGCCATCCCCATCCTTCCCTAATCCGATGGGGCTGATGACCTTGCTGTGTGGTCCACTCCCCCAAACCACGCAGCCTTTACTTAGGCAGCTTCGTTTGGTTGATATTTGATAGTGATAGGTACGTGAAAAACCGCACATAAAAATATCCCAGCAGGTAAATGTTCCTTGTCAAGGCTTTAAAAACATTGCGTCGCGTCGTCATGGCACATGGCGCAGTCCAATGCAAACTATACGGGATCAACTCTACAGTAAGTCTTTACATCAAAAACATGCGGGAGGTGTAGTGCATATTCTTGCTACAAACATCACATGCACAGTGTTTTTTAAGACTTGACAGGGGACATTTACCTGATGGGATATTTTTATGCGCCGTATCTCATATACCCATCGCTACCAAATATCAGATGGATGCGTAAATAAAATGTGTGATTTGGAAGTAATAAGAAATTTTAACACTGCAGGCAAGATTGTTTGTTCATATTACACATACCACGTATGATTTAGCCTCTGTGAAGTAGAATCTAGACTTGCATAAGTAGTGTATAGAAGTACAGCTCTAATCGTGACACATACTTCTCATCACGACCTAGGCGTGTGTCTACGAATCGCCCTTCAATAAAAGAATTTCAACCTGGCCTATGGTTTCATGTCACACAAGACGCAAATTTCGTTATGACTGTGTTAAACAGGATAATATTCGCACATAAAATACATAATATGATCCAGTGATTCGGTGAGCATCCGGTAATATTGAGTCAGAATTCGTTATCACATCAAAAAAAGTCTTAAGGCCTTATTGTTCCTATGGCGAGAATGCTGCCACGTACGTAACTTGAATAATTTTCTTGAGGTATTATTTTTATTGTACCGTATGTCTGTTGGACTTATTTCTGTATGTTGAGATGAGCCATCTCGCAGCACAGTCTTTAATTCCACCTATATTGCCCCCTGACTCTCCCGTTACTTCCCCCCCCCCCCTTTTTCTCAATGACGTATAGAGACTAGGCTTTCGCAGATAACAATTTAAAAAAAAATGTGTGCAACCGGTTGGCTGACTACTACGTTTCTTGTAATTGCATACACGGTTGTTGAGCTCACAGCCACAAAATGTTTAAAATATTAAGATTTTACCTGCCCAGGTGGCCAAAGCTGTCACTAAATATAAAGACCTTAAAATATAAGTTCTCAAAACAGGTATGGCTATTAATTGTGGTAAACGTTGCGAAGAAATGGGGCTTGAGTCTAATTATGTTAAAGCGTATCTCAATTTTTAACAGTCACGGAAAGAACCACACACTTTTCAACCATTAGTACAAAAAGTAATTTCAGAAAAAAATAAGTACACATTACATTAGGAAATGTGCCCGAAATTAAGAGGCTCACTACCTGTATTTGGAACTAACTAAAATTTTTGATGTTTAATACTATGTTGAAATTGATGATTTTTCGGTTCTTATTAATGAAATCTTAGATAAAAGTAAGCACACTATTGTTAATAGGCATGACAAGAAATTAAGTAAACTGTCTCGCCTGTTACCTGTAAAAAAGGCTTGTAGTACTAATACATTTGTAAAAAGTGATTACAAATATAAAGATAGAATTTTAAATAAGAACTGACATAAATTTTACGAAAGACCAATTCTCTTTGCTTGAAAAGGGTTTAAAATATAATGTTATGCCACAATTGTCAAAGAAATATGTAACAGAAAGTACAGGTGGAAATATGAAAACTGGCTTTGACAGTGCAAAAATAGACAGCTCTCATCAGACCAGAATAGCACATGATGTTTGCAACATTGTTAGATCAAAACTTAACTGTTTCCCATAATCCTGTTAGTAATGATTAAAAAATAATTAAAGCATAAATAACAAATTTAAAGTAAATGGTGCTTTAATAATGAAGTCTCATAAAGGTAATGTCATCTTTTTTGCTAAAAACCAAGAATATGCTACGAAAACCTTGAGGTTTTTTGAGGAAAACGGTATTTCTGAACTACGTGAGATCCCACTCCCATTCTGCAAAAAGAAATCAGATTCGTCGTTAACGATGCTAAATTTTTACTTAAACCTCATCAAAAAAGACAGTTAAATAATGTGAAAACTCAAGCTCCAAAGTTACATGTACAATTAAAAGTTCATAATTTAGGTTATTCCGGACGTCGCATTTCGAATAGTGCCTAACATGACCTAGCTAGGTTTCTACACGACAATTTGAAAAAAATAATCTTTGGTTTCCAGTATAATTATACTATCTCCAACAGTCAAATCTTAGTCAACAAAGTTAGAGACATACATTGTGACCAAGATTCTATGTTAATTTATTTCGACATTGATAATCTTTGCACCAATGTGCCAGTCAAAACAGCGTTATACATAGTAGAAAAAAATTTACCATTCTTTAAAAAAGAAATATCTCATGAATAGATTGCTGATTTTATGAATTTGCTTCAAACCGTAGTTAAATTTAATTATTTTGAGTTCAATGGAGAGTTATATCAAAAACCTGATGGTCTCGCGATGGGGAACCCTTTATAAGTAAGCTGTTTATGTTTTCTTATTGGCAACGTTACGTAGCGCTCTGTATGAAAATCACTGGCTGTGCTGTGTGCAGTCTGCGGCTAGTTTGCATTGTTGTCTGCCATCGTAGTGTTGGGCAGCGGCAGCTGGATGTGAACAGCGCGTAGCGTTGCGCAGTTGGAGGTGAGCCGCCAGCAGTGGTGGATGTGGGAAATAAGATGGCGGATTTTTGAGTACAGAATGGATGCCATGAACTGCTGTATACATTATGACTATTAAGGTAAATACATTGTTTGTTCTCTATTAAAATCTTTCATTTGCTAACTATGCCTATCAGTAGTTACTGCCTTCCGTAGTTTGAATCTTTTATTTAGCTGGTGGTAGTGGCGCTCGCTGTATTGCAGTAGTTCGAGTAACGAAGATTTTTGTGAGGTAAGTGATTTGTGAAAGGTTTAGGTTAATGTTAATCAGGGCCATTCTTTTGTAGGGATTTTAGAAAGTCAGATTGCGTTGCGCTAAAAATATTGTGTGTCAGTTTAAGCACAGTCATGTATAAATGTTCAAAGGGGACGTTTCATATGTCGACCCTTAGCCAAGGATATCTCACTGGAATCTTCTGACTTTTTCTTGTAGTTTGTGTAATTAGTGTAGCTTTTGTTTATTGCTAGCGCGTAATTATAGAGAGAATTTCCTCTGTAGTTGTAGTTTTCATTGTTGTACACAGTTGTGGCATGCATTTAGATTTGCACCAAGTATTTCGCAGCTGTGCTTGCAATTAACTAGATATTATTTTCAGTGCTATGTTAATGTGTTCTCTTATTTTTGCTCTTCAAATTGTGCTTTTCTGTGTTGTCATGTGAAATATTGTGACAATAATGGCGTGTGAAAAACGTAACACTAGGCTCCAAAGTAAACTGATAAATAATAGTGACGAAGAGCGTAGCTTATCAGCACCACTGTTTAGTGAATTAACGGACATTCGAAGTAGTAATTTGATAATTGTGCATAGGGAAATGGAGCGGGCGGCAAATAATGGTGTAGACAGTGAAACAGGTAGTGAACAGGGAAGCATTATCGACCGATCGGTCGGCAACAGCTCGTCTCAGGAATCCGAAATGACAGAACACAATACTGCAAATACTGTAGACTTAGGTTTTGGGTCCTCACCGTTTTCTCAAATGAGTCAAGACACATTTTCTGCTTGTCAAAATGTGAATGTTGCCGGTGAAAATGCACTGCCAAAGAGCATAGAGAAACAGATTCCAGACACTAATACATTAATATTGCAATTAATGCAACAGATGGAACAAAATCAGAGACAAATGGGACAAAATCTTAAAAAGTTAGACACAATGGAACAAAATCTTAAAAAGTTAGACACAGTGGAACAAAATCTTAAAAAGTTAGACACAATGGAACAAAATCTTCAAAAGTTAGACACCACACTTGAACAAACACGTGAAGATTTAACTACTGAGTTACATAACATTGAATCGAAATGTCAAAAAGTCTGTAAAGACGTAAAAACACAAATTTGTGAGCATTTTCAACCTATTTTTTCGCGTCATGAAAATGCATTACAGAATCACGAAGCAGCCATAAAAGAACTGCAAACTATTGTTCATGAAAATCATGAGACCTTGTGGGCTAAAATTGACTCAGTTGCATCTACCGATTCGGTTACGCAACTTGCAAAAACTCAAGAAAACTTAAAGGACACAGTAGATACTCTGAAAATTGGTTCAGAAAGACACATGGAGGAAATTAAATCATTATCAGAGAAAGTAGCTGAACTTTCGGATCAGCTAAATAATTTATCTACGAAGGTAGATGATAATCTGAATGACACAAAACCGGTAGTCTTTACTGACACAGAAGAGTATGAAAAAATTAGAAAATTCAAACAAAATCAAAATCAAATCAATACACAGTACAAAAGAGAAATCCGGGAAGTACAAGATCAGTTGACGCAGGTAATACAAGAATTACATATTTCAGAGGACACTCGCGCTCCAGTACGGGAACAGGGACATAGAAATATGGAACAACCACAAAATACTAACACAGGAAACTTCGGAAATTATGAAAGAAATTGGCAAGGCGCATTGGATTTTGAGATGGAACCGCCGAAACGATGTAACAATGAGCGATGTGCGACTCGCCGACACGATGACTTCGACTATAAGCTGTTCATTACTACATGTAAATTCGAAACATTTAAGAATTCAGGCAACGACATTCATCCACAAGCATGGCTTCATCAATTTTCTCATTGTTTTCCTCCCAACTGGTCATTGGAGCACAGGTTAGAATTTATGTGTGGCTACTTGGAGAATGAACCAGCTGTAAGAATACGATCGGTCATTCACGATTGTCATAGTGAAGGAGAATTTTATCATGCCTTCCTCTCAGCGTATTGGTCTCAAGCTACACAAGACCGAGTAAAACATAGCATCATAATGATGAAACGTTTCGAACAATCTGAATTTTCCAGTCTTATGAAATATTTTGAAGACATGTTGCATAAGTATCAGTATCTTTCAAACCCATACAGCCCCTCACAACTCATCCGCTTTTGCTTAATCAAACTGCCTGAACATTTACGACATATTATTTTAGCAGGACGTTGCAAAGACGACATTGTAGCTTTTCTGAGACTGTTACAAGAACTGGAAATTGACACTGACAACAGGAGCAAAACAATTACAGATCACATCCATCACAATTACGCGATGACAGAAATAATATATGACAAGGTTATTCTTTCAATGTAAATCGTGACCGAAACAGACCCCACCCGTATGACAACCACTGGCAGAGTAATAGTTACAGAGAAAGATCGCATTTCCGTAGTAATGAATATGACAGAGACAATCATAGAAACAGACACTTTGGCAACCAGAACTATTATTATCACGGGAGACAGAATAACTTCAGACGCAACGGTCCACTGTGCAGTAATAATTCAGGGAGAAATTCTCCACTACTTAACCGACAAGAAAGAAACTATGGAATCTACCGACATGACGACAGACGATATAATCATAACGACAGACCTGAATTTCATCAGAACTGGCAGGATTCTAACAGAGCTGGGCCCTCTCGTCACGGTGAATTTGTAGAAGTTAGGTCTCCAAATCCCAATAACAACGTGCGCCAATAAAGAAATAGACAATGACTCGCACCGCAGGCGGCCACTTGCGCCCACTGGCTCAGGGAAAAATAACATTGACGCTGACCTTGAGCAAAATTCCAATGTTCTTTTCGGACGAATACCGCATGATAATTGCATTCAAGTTGAAAATCTGCGTACTGAGAAGAGCAACGGGTTACACCACATCTCACATGTAAAACCGTTTATTGAGAGATAAACTGCTTTTTAAATTTGTCTTTGCCATATAACTTTTCACTTTACATTACTAGTATGCTTTGTCAGACTTAGAATCTGTTTGCGGTGTTTCTGTTTCATATCTGCACAGTTTTTCTGTATTATTCTGGAAAGTAAAACATGTTTTAGTAGTAACTTTTGTGATATAGCTACAATGAGACAGCCTTTTCCGTAGCACAACAATACGTTACAGCACAGTAATTTCTTCATCACAACAATAAGCGTGATAACTAAGATAACTATACGCAAAGCATTTCACTTTTGTTTATCATGAGGTAAGTACATTGACTTCTGCAGAACTTAGCTTTCGGAGGACAATAACTACGGCACTTCCACAGAGATTATCTTACAGCAAGATGCACATTTAGCGCTACAGGACACGTATTTGAGTGATTAATTTTATACTTAAAACATTTATTTTTAAAGATATTTGAAGTACAATGACACAAAGGTTTTCCGTTATACGTTTCATTCCATTGCTGTAATATGTAACACCTGAGGGTATAATTACATTAATCCTCATTGGGGTATACGCTTACTTTGTCTGTCATGTGTTTGGCAAGCACAAGGAGCCCTAGCTAATACGGTATTTGCTTATACAACTTTACACATCGGTACCATATTCCTCTAACACATAATTACACAGCTATCTGATCATTTAACTGAGAGAGACAAACATTTATTATACTACATCAGTGCCAGATGTTTATGTAATTACCCCATTGGGTAACTTCACACTTAAGAAATTGTATTTTGTCTGTACTGTGTGAACTGTTCATATTGTTTTGGACCCATTGTGATACTATGAAAGCTTTGAATGATGTATTTGGTATGAGATCATGATTTTTAAAGTACGTTTTAGGTAGATGACACTACTGAAATGAGCAGAGAATTTTCTTTAGGTTTTGAAATTATTGCAGAAAGCTACGACGTTTTTGAGATTTGACTGAGGTGTTATGATGTTATTTTTACGACGACGATGTGTACTATGCTTATGTTTATGATCAATAAGCCGATGTTATATGAGGAATTTGATTATGCTACATATTTATTAAGATGAAATATTGAAGAAGTGTCGACGAATATGTATATGTGTAGTAAGGTAAGGAATAAGGAGTAGTGGTTAGGGACTCTGACTGATGAAAAAGGATGTTGGAAACCAAGAATCATACTTTAAGAGTTATGAAATGTATGTAAATGCGTGAATGTATTACAATGCCGACGAAAATTTTTTGGACTCTGTTATATTCATAAGATTTTGTTTCTACACATTTGCAACGCAAATTCTCGACCCGTGAAATTTTGTATATGAGACTGTCACTGTAGCGGAAACTGCTGTCATAAATATTTCCGTAAGAAAGTTAAGTGACCACCTGCACGTAATGCGTCGTGGGCACCCAGCTGTGTCAGATGCCGGGAGAACAAGTCATTAGTGAGTGCCTCATCAGAGGCACAGATAGAAAAAAAGAAAGGGGAGGCCATTGTCCTCGCTATTGACATTTCCTTGTTGAAAGCATACTGTGGAGCTCGTAATTTATGATATTTACTAAAATCCCTAATGAAATGATTTGAAACATTTTACATCTATTGTCTTTGTAGTTGAGAGATTGCTCATTTTGTTTAATATCTGGTTTCCAGCTGTGTTGCAGCATTAGTTTTATAAAATAAACTTAGATGCATTTGCTAATGTGAACACTTTCTGTCAACGGATCTATTAAATAATTATTTTCTGATCCACATTCTTCGAAAAAGGAGATCTTGGAATGGAAAGAACAATAAGAAGGGACTGATAACAATAACTGCATATATAATTTTCTTTCCAAGTACTTGGTAATTTTTTGTAGAATTAGTTTTTGTGGTGCACCACCTTAATTATATAGACATTAAGATGTGAATAGACATTTTCCCTTATCTGCATTGTTGTCTTTAGTGTACTATTTTTTCTGCTTGAGCAATGTCATGTTTAGGTATAAGTTACTGCTTTTTGCCAGGCATAGTGTTACTGAATTTTAATTTATGTTACTCTTCTAAGCTAGTTTTACTACTGATTTATTTTTCTTGTTTGCTGCACAGTGCCTTATCTTAGTTGTAATATTGTTGTTTCACCAATTTCCATTTTTTGTCATTGCTGTTTGTATTAATTGTTTTGTACTGCTGCATTGCCTCGTCCCTTAGTTTAGCATCTGAGCTCAGTAGATTTAAGTTAGCTTAAGAGGGGGTAGCCTATAAGAGAATGGGTTGCAATGAATTTGAAGAAATGCACTGAGAAGTTATACGAACAAAGTACAGGTATAGGTAGGATTTTCTTGGAAATAAATAATGGGGTAAGAAATGTGTGAACAGAATACAGAAAGCATGCTTGGATAGAATTTTTTGGCTGGAGCAAATATCGAAATAAGACGAAAGATCTATGGAATGAAGTTTTGGGTTGGACTGCAGTACCAAATGTTACACTGAAAACGAACCCTGTCCTTTCCTTTTGTGTTTTCCCACTATGTGTTTGTGTACCCTTGTGTATTTGTTTTCTTCCTGTCTCTGTGTAATTTCATAGAATTTTTTTTCTTCTAATATTAAGCTACATTCACTATGATGAGGAATACTGTTCTCCTCAAATATAATTGGCATTAATAATATGTTATTTACCTTGTAAATATGCTTAGACATTATTTACTCTGTTTTGTTTTAATGCTCATGTGTGAAGTTGATGTTTCAAAATTTATTCTGATTTTTTATGTATTTACTTATGTCATAATTCCTGTAACACTGATGTATATGTTATTTCTATTCTTTTGTAAAGCCTGTATTACTACAAATGTAATCTGTATTGTTATGTTTTTAATGATGTATTTTGTACCTTTGTAGTTGTATTCTCATGTTATAATATTGTAATTGACACCAGTTCATCAAATTAAGTAACTTGTAAGCATTCATTTCACTGTACACATTTCTGTTGGTCATAGTAATGCACAATATGTGAGAAGTTGGGACTGTTAGTGTTTGCACATGTCTTACTAATTCAGCAAAGGACTGGATAACAGCATTGCTGGTTCTAAGGACAATTCCAAAAATTTTGTGAGTGCACAAGTGGTGGTTATGGACTTGCTATATTCTCCGCAAGACTCTTCGATGGTGAATGTGCACCTGCACAGTCGCAACAGACGGCTGCTGGCCGTCTCTACAAGGACTACAGTGGGTCTGCATCTCTGATGACCCACCAATACCACAATCTCTACCAGGACTACAGTGGGCCTGTCCACAATTTCTACAAGGACTGCAGTGGGTCTGCACCTCTGGTGGCCCACCAATACCATACTCTCTACTAGGACTACAGTGGGTCTGCTCTGTGATGACCTATCTACCAATCCTCTTCAAAACGTCCAATGACTCTGCTGTGGGTTTGCTCTGTTGTGGCCCATTACCTGTCAGCATGTCAATAGTCAGCACTGTCTTTCAGTTGGAAGGACAACACTACTTCTTCAAGACTGCATGGAAATCCACTACTTTCGTGTGCATTGTCTTTTACTGCTCAGACTTTGAAAAAAAAACCACTGAAATTTTACTGTGATGAACAATCTGGACTCTCTTTATGGACTGTGAGAAAATTTTAGCTTTTGTATAAATAAGTGTGTGCATTTGATATCTTTGTTATTGTAATTATCAAAAATTTTTTCAAATCATTATTGGCCACTGCCCAAAACAATTTGTAAATTTTTTTGTGGGGAGCATGGGGGCTATGTAAGTAAGCTGTTTATGTTTTCTTATTGGCAACGTTACGTAGCGCTCTGTATGAAAATCACTGGCTGTGCTGTGTGCAGTCTGTGGCTAGTTTGCATTGTTGTCTGCTATCGTAGTGTTGGGAAATGAGATGGCGGATTTTTGAGTACAGAATGGATGTCATGAACTGCTGTATATATTATGACTATTAAGGTAAATACATTGTTTGTTCTCTATTAAAATGTTTCACTTGCTAACTATGCCTATCAGTAGTTACTGCCTTCCGTAGTTTGAATCTTTTATTTAGCTGGTGGTAGTGGCGCTCGCTGTTTTGCAGTAGTTCGAGTAACGAAGATTTTTGTGAGGTAAGTGATTTGTGAAAGGTTTAGGTTAATGTTAATCAGGGCCATTCTTTTGTAGGGATTTTTGAAAGTCAGATTGCGTTGCACTAAAAATATTGTGTGTCAGTTTAAGCACAGTCATGTATAAATGTTCAAAGGGGACGTTTCACCTTTAGCAGGAATCCTAGGAGACATTTTTATAAATTCCCCAGTAGCTGCCTTAGACTTCATTTCATATTCTAGCTTTGTTGACGATATTTTGACTTTTAGTAGAGTGGCGAAGGATGGGACTGATCAACGATTCAAAATTTTCAACGAACTTCATTATTTTCACCTGCGAGCTTGGAAACAAATTCCGGCAATTACACTACTTAGACCTTACTCTGTTAATAGTAGATGACAAAATTTCTTTTAGTATCTTCCGTAAAGAATCTTAGACTGATCAAATAGTACCTTTTACTTAAACACACTCCCAGTCTCATGAAAAACCCTTCTTTAATTCAGGTGTCTATAGAGCGATTTCTGATACCTTTTCTAATGAAAATCTTGAAGCAGAAACAAATTTGATCAAAACTATTGTAGTTAATAATGGCTACGAACCGAACATAGTAAGTAACACTTTCAATACCAAAAAGAAGGACAGAATCACCAATCAGGGTGTTTCATGAATTACCGAAAAGATAAGAAAAATTTTATCTCTATACAATTTCTTCGACCTGTCTCTTCAGCAAAACAAAGATAATTTCAAAGTAGATTTTTCCGCCAATAATTCTCTAAAAAATAATCTTTTTCACAATCTGGATTCAACACAGTCTCATTTGCAAAAGTCAGGGGTTTATAAAATCG
The DNA here is from genome assembly GCF_023864275.1 of Schistocerca cancellata. Taxonomy (NCBI): domain Eukaryota; kingdom Metazoa; phylum Arthropoda; class Insecta; order Orthoptera; family Acrididae; genus Schistocerca; species Schistocerca cancellata. Next base: position 230,827,853 of record NC_064634.1, read on the forward strand.
TCTGTGATTCTTGTCGGGCCCATTACATAGGACAAACAAAGCCAGCTGTAATGCTAAGATTCAGAAAACATCTTCAGGAAAAAAGGTCACTAATATACATAATTTATCCTTTGCCGACCACTTATGAATCACATTGCAAGATGTCAGTATCCTGCACTCCGATAATTAAAGGTCTCAGACTAGATATCCGTGAAGAATTGGAAATTTCCAAACACCTCTCGCTTAAGGGCGGTTCTATTCTTAACGAACAATTACAGTTGCGTAATAAAAACTTATTTCAAGGTTTAGAGCCGTTACTTAGAATTGCCTAATTTTCGAATTTTTTCCATAGTAGCGTCGGGAATGTCGGTTTCCCTTATCAAACTTTCACTTATTTTTACTTTATTTAATACTACCTATGAAAAGCCTAATTTCCTAATTTTGCAAGCTTTCATATTGCCTTTTACCTGGGTACTATATGTTACTTGAGTATACCTACAGCCATGTAGTTTTGCTCTTAACGTAGACGTTTATAAGTTCGGCGTTTTGTTGCTAGGTGACACTACTAATCCTCGTTTCCTTCTCAAGGCTGTGTCGGCTTACATGCCGTTTAGTCTGATACCTCTTGCGCTCTTTATGTGCCGGTCTCAGCAGGCTACAGCAGTTAACTTGTGCCGCCATTTGCAACCTAGGTTTCACCATTCTGTGATAAATATCTGTCCCTTTCATTACGATTATTATTCTTGAATCAAGGAGCACAAACATGTCATTTGACGAGAGCACTGTTGCAGAAAATTTTATAGTTGTTATGTGCTTTCATGTAAGTACAGTTTTCTGGTTTTAGTTGAGGATTTTCACATATGTATCAATTTTGTGTATTTTATTAATACCTTATATATTTTTCTAGGTATCATTTAGCAATCTGATCAAGGTAGTCTTAGGACTATCAAAACCTAGTTAGCGCGTTTTCTTTTCAAAAAAAAAAAATTGTGTGCACCCGTTTGGCTGATTATTACATTTTATATAACTGCGTACACGGTTGCTGAGTTGACAGCCAGAAAGTGTTTAAAATATCATCATTGATACTATATTATGAGCATACTGTACATCTTACGCTTATAAACATTTTTTCGTGCTGAATGTAACAGCATGTCGTTGGAGATATTAAGTAGTATAGACGTGTTATCTGTAAACCGGTTCCCGTCAGGTCACCGAAGTTAAGAGCTGTCGGGCAGGGCTAGCACTTGGATGGGTGACCATCCGGCTGCCGAAAGCTGTTGGCATGCGGGATGCACTCAGCCCATGTGAGGCAAAGTGAGGAGCTACTTGACTGAGAAGTAGCGGCTTCGGGCTCGTAGACTGTCATACGTCCGGGAGAGCTGTGTGCAGACCACCTGCCCCTCCTTATCCGCATACAGTGACGTTAGTTGGTGAGGATGACACAGCGGCCGGTCGGTACCGTTGGGGCTTCGTGGCGTGTTCTGTCGGAATTTAGTTCAGTTTAGTTAGTTATGCGTAAATCTGTGGTACTTCGGAGCAAATGCCGACTACAATCATGTTTTATATATATCGTACCTTCTAATAAGCATGAACTGCGTTAGTTTACTGTTACATCGTTAACGTATGCATACATTTGTGCTTGCGTAAATGTATAACAGTGTTCTGTCGAGAACAGAAATGAACCACCTCCCTGAAAGCCTTGTAGTCACGTGTGCAGTGCACGTGGTTTCTTGGTTTTAACCATAAAATCTGACGAAATATTTTTATTTCATTTTCACAAATTTTGAGTCACGTGGATTTCTTGTTTTCAAACGTTGCACCTGTTGCAGTAGATTGACACTGTCGCTTTCTGTCTCCTAGTAACAAACAGTATAGAAATTGTTTTAAAACTTTGTATAAAAATTTGTAGCTCCAGATTATTTTCATTATTGTACGTATTATAAAAACAAGGAAAAGATGTTGATATCATATTCGTAAGTTATCATGTAGGACCGTTATGCCATCTGGTGGTACTCTGTAATATGATACGCTCTGACAAATACTTGGCAGTTCGTCGCCAGCTGTCAACACTGACAGAGCAAATACTCGTAGTACCTTACGTACTAAATGTTTTGTAACAGTAATTCTTGCCAGTGTCTACCACAGATATGATTTTATTACTTGACGTTTGATGCTACACACGTGCGAGTGATACTGCGAGGTATGTACACCTCTAACTCTAGTATTATAAACTTGAAGTTGTATTTTCACTAACTGCTTTTATCTACATTACAGTTGAGTTCTTATATGTTCCTGATTAGATGACGATTCATTACATAGTGTGGCATAATGTTTGATGTATGTAGATGGGATGTAATGCACATATTCTGAAATGGCGTTCTTCTTAAGGAATTTTGAATGTTCGACTTTAAAATACTATTGTAAAGCTTCAGTGTAAAAATTTCTTTCCGATCTGAAGTTAACAATTAAAACTTTTATTAAACTAGTTACTGCCCGCCATCCATGTGGAGCACGTATTAGTCTCACAGTGGACCTCTAGTACTAAGCCACACACAGTTGATATCATCAAAGTGTACGGGCCTGAAGATGGCGTTGACACAACGTCGAAACTAATAACCAAATAAATATGAAATCTTAAGCACAGCTGGAGGAGCTTCATTTTTAATAAAAATTATACCATCTGATGTCTCACCATCATCCAATTTAAATATCAATGTACGAAGGTAATTAAAATTTTCCGAAACTACTAGTCCATGTAACTAATGCAGTCTAGCCAAATAAAACTTTTCTAACAAAAATATTATGTTTTTTATAGTAAGAGGCCTTCTCTGCTGACAATATCACGGAACTATTCATATAAATGTCACCGTATTCCTTATTGTACCCTCTTAAAAATTATAGCGTTCCGTCGTTCTGTCAGTATGCACTCCGGTTTTACTGCAGTCGCAACACCAGCACCGAATTCCTGTAGATCTCCAGCACACTTATTCCTCTTTATTTTCTTTACAGAAGTCGTTCAGGTTTTCAGAGCTACCGCACCTCGTTCGACGACTTTCGACAAACATATAAGAAGCCGCCGTTATCCCATTCTTCCACGAAATAGCAAAGAACGTTATATACGAGTTCACTAGATTTGTTCTTTAAGGTAGTGTCCCTGCCTACTTCTTGTGCGGCTTCAGGGAGATAACATACGTTTGTAACTGACAATACGAAACCTTACACGCCACCGTTAAACCGATCTGAACCGGTAACTCATGGTCAGCAATAACTTGTGAGCACAAATGCGTTGCAGCCACTGGGAGCCACCACGGGCATCCTTTAGATGTAATGGTGACACCATGACGACGTTTACGAATTCCTGGCACTTTTGTCGTCTACACTTGCGTAAAGGGACAAGGGACGTTCTTCCAACAGCCCTACTATACATGGTTCTAGGCCTTCTCTTGAAGCTATATACTATATATGAATGCACACTGTACAGGTGCTGAGGTCAAGTATAAGCACCCCACTGAAGGCTCTTTTTAATGATAGGAACTATCATCATGAGCCACCGTCACTCTCTAAGTTTTCTGTTTATGTCTGTGCATGTCTGTGACAGCGGATGCAACAACCACAACAGTCTGCTGTGCTAAATGGAGCAAAGGTTCTTCCACGATCGCTCCAACCACGTGGCATTAAGCTTAAACCGTTATTTCACCTTCTGGGATCCGAGGCAGGGACCTAAGTGTCACCAGCAATCGTGCCTTCTGAGTATTAGTTCCCACGACGCGCAGAATCACTGCTTGTGTTGTTGAGTTCCACGCATTACGTGAACAGTTTGTTAAGTTTTCTAAATAGAATGGAACCATGACTTTTCTTAAATATACACACATCAAAATAAGTTTAGCATCACCACGCTTCGGAAAGTTCCGCAACCCGTACAGAAAATAGGGATAGAGATAAACACAAACATCATTTCCGCCCTTTTTATTGCTCATGAAAACCACACATTCCACGTTGTACCACGATACAGCGAGACCTTCAGCGATGGTGGTCCAGACTGCTGTACATACCGGTACCTCTAATACCCAGTATCACGTCCTGTATTCGTCGTGGCACACTATCCATAAATTCATCAAGGCACTGTTGGTCCAGATTGTCCCACTCCTCAATGGCGATTCGGCGTAGATCCTTCAGAGTGGTTAGTGGATAACGTCGACCATAAACAGCCCCTTCAATCCATTCCAGGCATGTTCGACAGGGTTCATGTCTGGAGAACATGCTGGCCACTCTAGTCGAGCGATGTCGTCATCCTGAAGCAAGTCATTCACAAGATGAACACGATGGGACTGCGAATTGTCGTTCATGAAGGCGAATGTCTCGCCAATATGCTATAGGTCGGAGAATGGCATTCGCGTATCGTACAGCCGTTACGGCGCCCTCCACGATCACCAGTAGCGTACGTCGGGCCCACAAAATGGCACCTCAAAAGAGCACTGCACCTCTAGCTTGCTGCACACGCTGGACAGTGCGTCTAAGGCGTTCAGCCTCAGCTGGGTGCTTCCAAATACGTCTCCGACGATTGTCAGGTTGAATTCATATGTGACACTCATCGGTGACGAGAGCGTGATGCCAATCCTGAGCGGTCCATTCGGCATGTTGTTGGGCCTATCTGTACCACGCTGCATGGTGTCATGGTAGCAAAGGTGGACGTTGCCATGGACGTCGGCAGTGAAGTTGCGCATCATGCAGCCTATTGCGCACAGTTTGAGTCGTAATACGACGTCCTGTGGTTGCACGAAAAGAGTTATTCAACATGATGGCGTTGCTCTCAGGTTTCCTCCAACCATAAGCCGTAGATAGCAGTCATGTTCGAGCAACATCGCTTTGGTTCAGTCCAAGACACCTGGACACGTCTCTTGTTGAGAGCCCTAAGTGGCACAAAGTAACAATGCGGACGCGATAGCACCGCGGTATTCTAGGCATGGTTAACTACACTCAACTTGAAACGTATACCTTCTTCCTGGTGGAATGACTGGAACTGATCGTCTGTCAGACCCCAGCCGCTGCTCACGCTTGGTTGCTTACATTTTTGGGCGGGTTTAGTGACATCTCTGAATAGTCAAATGTACTGTGTCTATGGCACGATATCCACAGTCAATGTCTATCTTCACGAGTTCTGCGAACCGAGGTGATGCAAAGTTTTGTTTTGATATATGTGGAACGTATACAGAGAAGGGCAGTACGAATAGTGCCAGGTTTGTTTGACCTGTTGGACAGTATTCAGATACGCTGAATAAACTGAACTGACAGACTCCTGAGCACAGATGTAAACTGTCCCGAAAAAAACCCGCTTACAAATTTTCAGGTACCGATTTCAAACAATGACTCCACACTATTACAGCCCCTGGCTTAGTGCTACCACTGGAATCTTGAGGATAGACTCGGAAGATATCGCACGCAGGGGCACTGTAACAGAGAAGACTGACTGATCACTTAATATAACATTCAACATACACATTTAACCCCAGGCTACATTTACAACTACCTTCCTCTTTCAGTTTCTTTGCTATAATCACCTTTCCCCACCTTCTAACCTCACTCTCTCTGTCTCTGTCTCTGTCTCTGTCTCTCTCTCTCTCCTCTCCTCTCCTCTCTCTCCCTGTCTTCCCTACACACACACACACACACACACACACACACATATATATATATATATATATATATATATATATATATATATATATATATATATATATGAAGATTTTGTTAAGTAACAGCAAAGGTTGGATCTGTTCATAACCTACACGAAAAACGAACCAACAGAAATGAACACTGTAATACTGTGCTGAGCGAGAACACACATAACTACAGTTGTGTTTCCAGAAGTTCGTTGAAATGTAACTAACGCAAATACAGAGTAAGGAAAACTGTGAAAAAGCAAGAACTGTTAAGTATATACATATATAACGAAGTTTCTTGCGACATCAAGCTCTGCTAACTTAAAGCTGAGGGTGTGCTTTGAAGAATATGTAGATAAGAAGCAGAAACTCACGGCAAGAAAATTGCACATTAACTTTACAAACAAAACGCTGTTCTTAATCTAAAACAACCATAAACGTACAAATTTCAATTCGCAGATTGACTACATAAGATGCTTTGTAAATAAAAGGGAACCGCATCTGGAGTAAAATTCTCTTTATTTAATTGCAGGAAGTTGAAACCAAGAACAACTGAATTTTAGTTCTGGTCCATGTGAGAATACCGCATTAGAATCGTAATATAAATCTCTGTGAGTGCACAACTGTTGATTAAAATGGTGGCACTGACTAATCTGTGTTTGACTCCGTTACAGTAAATTTCGTGGCCTTGATAAGGTTAGTTACCATAACGTCACAAACTTGAAGCGGACGGCGACCAAGTTAGTTTCGCCGAAAAATTAGCTTCTGGTGAAAGTGCTTTGTCAAAAACACGAGTTTGCATTATTTACGAGTGTACTAGTCATTCTGATTGTAGTGTAAAGTGTAAACGAATCGCATTTCATTCGTATGTGCACTTGTTCAACCGATACTCCTTTTATATACACGAATTTCCGATGCGCCATTTACTTTCATTATATGTGTTTTATTTCTGTTACTTGACTTTACGTTTCACATGAGTACAACTAAGAAACCTCTCTGGATGAACGCTGCGAGAAGGAAAGATTGAAAACCGACAAAACATAGCAAAATGCGTTTTAGCTTTTCCGCGAAGAGGACATAGCCCGAACATCGTGTGGTCTGACTGTATTACGGATATTGCTGAATTATAAAAGCAACCAATTCAGCTCACGAACTTCTCGGTTGTTCGAAACATATAAATAATATGAAGTTACATAAAAGATGCGAAATGTGTTATATTACAGGACAAAATACGCATTTAAAACCAGAAGAAAAGACGTCGGTATGTGCCTTTCTGGCGACATGTGAAGGGCTTATTTCAATAGCGGTACAAGTCCACTTTTGTTCATTCTGAGATACAGAGTCCTAAAGTTAAATGAGCGCCGAAAAATCTGCAGTTGAGATACCAGAAATATTCAAGCATTTCGCTTCTTGCTAGAGATGAACCTTTCTTTCTGTTTGTTTGGATCATTAATTTCAGAAGCGCTATAGACAGATACGTGGAGGTAATGGACTTGTACCATTATTGAAATAAGCCCTTCATGTTATCCACGAAAGCTCTGTAAGATTTCCTGTTTAAGACTATAGTCGCGTGCATACGACTCAAATTAAGAACAATAAAGAATCGTAACCAGTAGTCTGGTAATGTTTTCGGCTTCTAACATGACGGAGCCAGCATAATAACAATGAACACCGTTAACTCTGTAACACCATCTCCTCTTATTATACCGCTATGGTACCTGGACACGACCTTAAACTTTCATCTCTATAAGAGTTTCTTGTGATTTCAATAAAAAAATAGTTAGCAATGTTTCTCCGCACCGAATGAAATAAAACTGACTAAGAACAAAGTTAAAATTGACAATCATTGCAACCTTCTACCACTTCGATAATGCTGAACCACCTATCACATGAGTAAAATGGCAGTAACTAATTTTTACATGTATTCTGGAAACATAGATGCATGACATACCCCACATTTCCCTAAATATCTTTTAAGTAGAATCAATTTTCCGCTCTGTAGCGGTATGTACACTGATATGAAATATTCGTGACAGATTAAACCGGGTGCTGGACCCAGATTCGAAATCAAGACCATTGGTCTTCACGGGAAAGTGCCCTATCGACCAAGTTACAAAAGCACGACTTCCGACTCGTCTTCAACTTCCACTTCAACCACCTCCTACCTTTCACATCATGAGTCGGGCTTGGTTAGTTCAGTCAATATAGCATTTCCCCGTGAAAGACTAAGGTCCCGATTTCGAGTCTCGGTGTGGCACACAGTTATAATCTTCCAGGGACTTTCACCTTTTAAGCAATTCAAATAATTCAAGTACAATAATAATTCAATAAAAGACAAAAACTTAATTCAATGAATGTAGTTGCTACGAATTTTAAACCTGCTATTTGGTAACTGTAAACATATCGTACATACCTGTTAATCGTGGTGGCATAGAATGTTTTGTATTACGTACATAGTAGTAAATAGTGTTAACAACATTCATTAGTAATACTAAAGTGGAAATAAAACAGATTACTCTGGAAATATGAATCAATTAAGAGATAATAACAAATGAAACATAAAATAAAAAAGAATGACTCAAGTTCCAAGTGACTAACTTCCACCTTACATTACTAGGTATGTTACTGTCAGCCTCGAGAGAATTCGAGGTTTGCTGAGTAACTACAACTATACCTACATCTAAACCTATTGTTGTTACACTACTCTACCTCATACACACATTGGAATGTGAGTGCCTCGGCAATCCTCGAGTCTAAGCATATAAATGTGGATTCATAGCATTCCTTCCTTTTTACAAATCTTTTCTTCTTGCATATATAGGCCTATACACGTGTGTGTGTCTGTATTTGAAGTTTCTGTTAATTAAATTCGTATGTGCTTATCATTTTCATATTTGAGAAAACGCTTCTTGTGTCCTGTTGACATTTTAATATTCAGAGCGTACACTTGATCTTATAAAGCGTGAGCTAAGCAGTTGTATTTACGCGGTACATATACAATGTTCAATAATACTGACTTTTGTAGACAAGTTTTGGTCACTTTAAATATTTACAGATCGTAGTCTGATTGTATGCAGTCTCTCTCTGTCTGAAAAACAAGGCATCTGCGAACGACTGATCAGCGGAACGTTCCTCTCATCATTCACAGACTGGTGTGCTACTACATCTCACTGTATGCAAATGTTTGGGATATGGACCGCCACCTGTTAACAGGTGCACCGTACCTCGAGTAGGGCAGCGTCGCGCAGTTTGAGCCAGTTCCTGATACTTAGGAATATACTGGAAACTCACCTTGCAGCGTTCCTGGTGTCCCAGCCAGGCTACCGTTCAGCTAACTTTCATGCTCGTATATGACTTATCATTAACATGCGTTCCTGTGACCTCGTTCACCCGATCATATTGCCCAAGCCCCAACAAAATACAACGCAGCATTTCAATGAACCACGATATCCGTCGGACGTACCCGGAGGATCGCCAGTAAACACTCCACAGGTGTTGTTCGGAAGGCACCGGTGAGCCTCAGAAGTACGCTCTGCTGAATTCGTCACAGTATTATTTCGTAGCAGCCTACTCTAAGGCGAAGTGCCAAGAAGTTGGCAGTGAAGCCCACAATAGGTTTGAGGATAAGTTTGTCGTATAACCGCACCACATGTAACGGTATTTTATAGACAGCAATGGCAACGTGAGAAATCTTATACGTAATTTGGGCTGCTTTCTGAGTAACTGACTTTACGTGTTGTAGCAATTTGCTCTCGCCATCTAGAATATCGCTGATATATCTACAAACATAGCTACATTTTACAGGTATCGCGGAGAGTATCAGGGAATGATTTATTGCAAGAGAAAGTATTCACTTGAAAGGATGAATGTGGTCTTATCAACAGCTAAGTCATTTTGTTGTTTTTGCTCCAGTGCTGCATCTGAGCAAGCACATCATTCGCCTCTTCCTCAAGTCTCGCAGTGGAGTATGCAGACAGTTCTAGGATGTCAGCTGCATCTGTATCAACTACTTGAGGAGCATCTGCCCCGTCTAACAGATGTAATAGAGGTTCAGTACTAAGACCAACCCCTCTCCAGGGCGACAACGCGACACCTGCGGCCCCTCTGTGAAGAGGTCATAAGCGCCACGACCGACGGGTGGCGGCCCAGTTGAAAAGCAGCTTCATGATTAGGTACATCTATAGCAGCGAGTTACAATTGTATATACCAAAAAAAATTCATTATTTCGTGTGTCGCCATTTGCTTGCGACACATCTCTGTAATTGTGAAGACAGGTAGTGTATCTTTTCATTTTGTTCAAAAAATGGTTCAGGTGGCTCCGAGCACTATGGGAATTAATATCTGAGGTCATCAGTCACCTAGAACGTGAAACTACTTAAACCTAACCAACCTAAGGGCATCACACAAGTCCATCCCCGAGGCAGGATTCGAACCTGCGACCGCTGCGGTCACGCGGTTCCAGACTGAAGCGCCTAGATCCGCTCGATCACTCCAGCCGGCTTTCATTTTGTAATAAAACTCCAAAACTGAGGAAAATTGTTATTCAGCCAATTGATAACACCTGCAGCAAAATGGGGAGGGGCCCCATCCAGCTGAAACCAGTCTGGAAGTCCCTCACCCACACGCTCAGTCTGAGGCATCAATTTGGCTCTCAGCATACTCAGATAAGTCTCATCCGTTACATATTGATCATAGAAGAAAGGCCCTAGCATTTGTGCTTTCCAGAAACCACACAACACCATCAGATTTTAGCACCCCTGCTGTTTGAATGGTGTCATCCAATGTGGATTGCCTTGAAGCAATTATCGAAGATTTTGTCTGTTCACTTCAGCACTGACATGAATCACGGCTTCAGTGAGCAACAACTGATATTTTCATCCAGTTTATCTGTAAACCGTTGACACATCTGTATGCGTCTTCAGGATCACCCTCAATTAAATGATGCAATTTCTGTAGCTTATAAGGATTGAGCCTCTTCCCTACCATAATTTGGCGAGAGCTGATTTTGGCACACATAACTCTGTGGATGTCCGATGAAGCGATTTCTTTGGGCTGGCATAAACCGTGGCAAAGACAACCTCTTTCATTTCGTCTCACGTCTCTAGTTGTCCAGAATGGGTTTTGTCCAACACATTGCATGTTCCTTTAAGCTTGGTTTATTAATTACCCACTGGCAGAAAAACAAATAGGTTGCTGATGAAGCTGGCGAAGATTAAATTCTTCCACAATTTTGCGAGGTGACCATCCCTCTCATCTGCTTAGGAGTTCGAACTCCGCCCATTCTTCTTTAGACAGAGCCATAAATCAACCTGGAAAAAATTTATTAGAATTATTAAAATTTGTTTTATTTATTAATATTTGCTATTACCTACTCATATTTGTATATAGTTGTGGCAAAAAGGAATGCAAACTTCTCAAAAATGAGATCGACAGGAAGTCCAAAATGGCTAAGCAGCGATGGCTAGAGGACAAATGTAAGGATGTAGAGGCTTATCTTACTAGGGGTAAGATAGATACTGCCTACAGGAAAATTAAAGAGACCTTTGGAGATAAGAGAACCACTTGTATGAACATCAAGAGCTCAGATGGAAACACAGTTCTAAGCAAAGAAGGGAAAGCAGAAATGTGGAAGGAGTATATAGAGGGTCTATACAAGGGTAATGTACTTGAGGACAATATTATGGAAATGGAAGAGGATGTAGATGACGAAGAAATGGGAGTACGATACTGCGTGAAGAGTTTGACAGAGCACTGAAAGACCTGAGTCGAAACAATGCCCCCGGAGTAGACAACATTCCATTGAAACTACTGACGGCCTTGGGAGAGCCAGTCCTGACAAAACTCTACTCTCTGGTGAGCAAGATGTATGAAACAGGCGAAATACCCCCAGACTTCAAGAAGAATATAATAATTCTGATCCCAAATAAAGCAGGTGCTGACAGATGTGAAAATTACCGAACAATCAGTTTAATAAGCCACAGCTGCAAAATACTACCACGAATTCCTTACAGACGAATGGAAAAACTAGTAGAAGCCGACCTCGGGGCTGATCAGTTTGGATTCCGTAGAAATGTTGGAACACGTGAGGCAATACTGAGCCTACGACGTATCTTAGAAGAAAGATTAAGGAATGGCAAACCTACATTCCTAGCATTTGTAGATTTAGAGAAAGCTTTTGACAATGTTGACTGGAATACTCTCTTTCAAATTCTAAAGGTGGCAGGGGTAAAATACAGGGAGCGAAAGGCTATTTACAATTTGTACAGAAACCAGAAGGCAGTTATAAGAGTCGAGGGGCATGAAAGGGAAGCAATGGTTGGGAAGGGAGTAAGACAGGGTTGTAGCCTATCCCTGATGTTATTCAATCTGTATATTGAGCCAGCGGTAAAGGAAACAAAAGAAAAATTCGGAGTAGGTATTAAAATCCATGGAGAAGAAATAAAAACTTTGAGGTTCGCCGATGACATTGTAATTCTGTCAGAGACAGCAAAGGACCTGGAAGAGCAGTTGAACGGAATGGACAGTGCCTTGAAAGGAGGATATAAGATGAACATCAACAAAAGCAAAATGAGGATAATGGAATGTAGTCGAATTAAGTCGGGTGATGTTGAGGGTATTAGATTAGGAAATGAGACACTTAAAGTAGTAAGGGAGTTTTGCTATTTGGGGAGCAAAATAACTGATGATGGTCGAAGTAGAGAGGATATAAAATGTAGTCTGGCAATGACAAGGTAAGCGTTTCTGAAGACGAGAAATTTGCTAACATCGAGTATAGATTTAAGTGTCAGGAAGTCGTTTCTGAAAATATTTGTATGGAGTGTAGCCATGTATGGAAGTGAAACATGGACGGTAAATAGTTTGGACAAGAAGAGAATAGAAGCTTTCGAAATGTGGTGCTACAGAAGAATGCTGAAGATTAGATGGGTAGACCACATAACTAATGAGGAAGTATTGAATGGAATTGGGGAGAAGAGGAGTTTGTGGCACAACTTGACAAGAAGAAGGGATCGGTTGGTAGGACATGTTCTGAGGCATCAAGGGATCTCCAATTTAGTATTGGAGGGCAACGTGGAGGGTAAAAATCGTAGGGGGAGACCAAGAGATGAATACACTAAGCAGATTCAGAAGGATGTAGGTTGCAGTAGGTACTGGGAGATGAAGAATCTTGCACAGGATAGAGTAGCATGGGGAGCTGCAGCAAACCAGTCTCAGGACTAAAGACCACAACAACAACAACATATAGTTGTGGAATATTCAACATTTATCAGGATTAATTAAAATTCCCGACGCACCCAGATTTTGTTGACACCCTGAAGAGATCAGGTACATAGTTAAGTACGAGTGCAATGTAGTGGGTTGCGTTCTTCATCAATGAAGGCGCCGCTATTACATCAGTGCTAAGTGGGATCCTTCGTTCCCGCTGTATCTCCGCAAGTGTGGGAACTGTGGTGCTGCGGCCTCTTAGTACTCGTCGACTCCTTCTCTCTTACTGAAGCGTACAGCAGTGTAAAGCTAGTCGTGACGTCTTGTTGATATGGAACATGAGTAAGTGATAATGCTGCTGCGGAGTAGCATGGACAAGGAGAAATGACCGAATGTGGGGTTCAGATGGCCTTAAGGTTGCTGTGTTTTTTAAGACTGTAGACGGTGTATGACGAGAATTAACTGACAAAAAATAGACAATTGAATATCTGTTCCATTAGTGGTTGAGGGATATTGGAATAACTTTCACACTATAGTCCACGCTTCAGACGGGGATCACATAAAAGAAAAACATTTTTGTATTGTTGTTCGTTCCACTTTCACCATGAGAAGACGTATGTGCTGCGTCAGGCGAAATGTCAGCAGAGAGCAACAGCACTGCTACAATAAAGCATACATCTACTGTGTTGATTTCGTCACGGTAACGTGCATTTACAGACTGTCAGCGAGTTGTGTAGCTTATCATTATTTTCCGTAATTTATTTTCTTTTATAATTGCTTAGGCTTCCGCTGCCACAGTCAGTCGACATAAAAGTTTGCTAGTTATGGTACCGCGTCATAATGTAAAACTACTGCCGCTGGAGAAAAACCAACGTTTCGGCCACGGTTGCAGCGGCCTTCTTCTGGGTCTAATAGTACGTTCTAGCTATGCAGTGTCCTTTGTATATTATTGATACTGTTCACTGCGCATGCCATTACCTCATAATTTTAAAAAGGCAGTTGGTTTTGCTTTAATCACCATTTAAAGGTTGCACGTCATCTTAAGGACATGTTTTCTGGCACAGTCGTTACATAATCAGTAAAGCCTCGAAAGTATATGTAAGTCACTGTAACTGTTAGACATTCTCTTATGTGTATAAACAGATCAATATTCACTACGAACCGATCAGCATTTAAACTGGTGTATAATTTGCTTCTGTTATTTAGCCAGGTCGGTGATTTTCCACATTGCAGTTCACTTTTCAGGATGTCTGTAAACCCAGAATCATGACTGTGTGAAACCAGTATCGAACATTTTGTCTGTTCACTTCACCATTGACATAAAACACAGCTTGCTCAGTGAAGCCGGCCGGTGTGGACGTGCGGTTCTAGGCGCTTCAGTCTGGAACCGCGTGACAGCTACGGTCGCAGGTTCGAATCCTGCCTCGGGCATGGATGTGTGTAATGCCCTTTGGTTGGTTAGGTTTAAGTAGTTCTAAGTTCTAGGGGACTGATGACCATAGATGTTAAATCCCAGTCCGGCCGGAGTGGCCGTGCGGTTCTAGGCGCTACAGTCTGGAGCCGAGCAACCACTACGGTCGCAGGTTCGAATCCTGCCTCGGGTATGGATGTGTGTGATGTCCTTAGATCTGTTAGGTTTAATTGCTTCTATGTTCTAGGCGACTGATGACCTCAGAAGTTAAGTCTCATAGTGCTCAGAGCCATTTTTGTTACGTCCCATAGTGGTTAGAGCCATTTGAACCATTTTATGAGTGAAAAACAACTGATATTTTGAGCCAGCTTATTTGCAAACTATTGGCACATCCTCATGCATCTATCAGGGTCATCCATATTTAAGTTATGCAATTGAGGGTGGAAATTTCTTTCAAAACGGCTGCGTGTGTAACAGGAATTTCTAAACGAATCAAGTCCATTTTTGCCTCCGGCAAGAGATTCAGGTGGCGGGCGAGAGGGCTGCTGTGGAGACCCACGAGACGATTGCACGCGCATACGCGAGTTCGGAGATTTCGTCAGAGAACTCGCTGGCAAGGTTCAAGCAAGTATGCGGCGCTCACCTCTGATCTCTAATGGGTACAGCGCGGTGCCGTTACAATAAACAGATTTCGCAACATATATTTACAAAAATTAACACAGATAAAACTCTCAAATACAGCCTCATCTGGTCACATAGAATTTTTCTTTTTAATTCTTACAATTTTTGTTACGTACGTGAGGATTAAAACTGCGTACTAACAGCCTTCGCAGGCGATCAGCCAGAAAGTATGAGCTAACTGCAATGTAAAATATTGCATCTTTCGCGTGTTGCTGTCGACGTTACCCCGTTAATTAAATTTCTTCAAGAAATAAACTTTGGGACAGCGTAAACGTAAGCCGAGTGGGATGCGTATTTACTACCACACTCACTGGGGCTCGTATTTCCACTGCCTGTTAGGATAAGTTTCGCGGTTAGACAGAACAACATTTCAACGGGTCGTGCAGTTTTACGGCGACTGAATATCGGCGTTCGGAGATAAACGTGCGCATTGCTGCAGTCCAGTCCTCTGCAAAGCGGGAACAGTCGCGATTGAGACAGCATTTAAAGGCAATATAAACAAAGAAGGCGTCAAAGGCAGACGGACAAAAGGAGCGGCTGGCCGCACAGAGACCGGCGTAAACACGCAGCGCGGAGCACGGGACTGCGGAAAAACGCCCGGGCGGTGGGGCACAGCGCACCGCGCCGCGCCGCATACACATTTAAGCGCTTTTGAGTAAGGGAAAAACGCAAAAATGAAAAACGCAGTGCCCCGCCGCAGGGCGTGTCCGGCAATTTTTCGAGCTGGTATTTGCATCATAAAAGTGTGCCGCCTCGTGAAAGGGCCGCCCTGCGTGGAGCACAGAAGAGAAGAGGCGGCCTGGCTGTGGCCACAACAGCCGCCTTCCTCCAAGGTAGCCAATACCTCGGCCCGTCCCGGGGCGGCCTTAGCCGCAGCACCCAGCCGGCGAAACAACTGAAGCGTTGTGCATAGCCAAAGAGCGACCGTCAGCTGCACTTCGAAGAAAAAGCGTTTGAATAATACGCATATGTATTGCCACTCAATGGCCTACCAGCGTAGTTGGGCCCACTGCACCCGAGGTCGCTTGCGTTCACATATGTGATGGTGATCTCTTTTGGTGTTGGTGTAGTTGGAGGCATCTTTACCGCTAGAAGAAATTCTCATACCCGGTGTTTGCATGGAGAGAGGGCGAGGTACTGAGGAAACGTTCATAATAATACTCTCGAGCCCAATAACTCAACTATGGTGTTAAGCAAAACTTAAGAACCAAATACATAAAGTATCACAACATATTAACTACTCTATGGAAATGAATGTAGGTTCAGGTATCACAGTCTTGCGTAGAAAGCTGGACGTCACACGGCGTCAGGCGAAAGTAACTATAGCACCAAATGGAGGTGGTCCCGCGACATCAGGCAGATGACGAAGCGGAAGAAGGCGATGTATGTGAATCAGTGAGTAATTACAGACCTACATCTAAATCCACCCAAAAAAAAAACTCCGCAAACCACTGCACAGTGCGTGCTGCAGGGTACCCTGTAGAACTACTTGTCACTTCCTTTCCTGTTCCACTCACAGATACAGCGAGGTAAAAACGACTCTCTATATGAAACTTCCTTGCAGATTAAAACTCTGGTCCACACCGGGACCCAAACTCGGGATCTTTGCCTTTCGCGGGCAAGTGCTCCACCATCAGAGTTGCCCAAGTAGGTTCACAGGAGAGCTTATGTGAAGTTTGGAAGGTAGGAGACGAAATACTGGCAGAGGTAAAGTGATGAGGACGGTGTGTGTGTCATGCTTGGGTAGCTCAGATGGTAGAGCATTTGCGCGCGAAAGCCAAAGGTCCCAAGTTCGAATCTCGGTCCGGCACACAGTTTTAATCTTCCAGGAAGTTTCATATCAGCGCACACTCGGCTGCAGAGTAAAAATCTCATTCCGGTCTCTCTATATGCCTTCGTATGAGCCCTTATTTCTCGTATCTTATCTTCGTGGTTGTTATGCGCAGTGTATGTTGGCGGCAGTAGAATCTTTAGGAAATTAGCTTCAAGTACCGGTTCTCTAAATTTTCTCAATATTATTCTCGAAAAGAACGTCGCCTTCCCTCCATTTGAGTTCCCGAAGAGTCTCCGTAACACTTACGTTTTGTTCGAAACTACCGGTAACTAAGGTAGCAGCTCATCTCTGAATTGCTTCCTTGTCTTCCTTCAATCCGATTTACTACGAATCCCAAACAGTCGAAGAGTACTCGAGAATAGGTCGCACTGGCGCCCTATATGCGGTCCACTTTCCTACAATTTTTTCAATAAACCGAAGTCAGCGGCCGGTGGGGCCGAGCGGTCGCAGGTTCGAATCCTGCCTCGGGCATGATGTGTGTGATGTCCTTAGGTTAGTTAGGTTTAAGTAGTTCTATGGGACTGATGACCTCAGATGCTAAGTCCCATAGTGCTCAGAGACATTTGAACCATTTTTAACCAAACTGAAGTCGACCATTCGCCTTCCCTACCACATCCTCGTTCCACCTCATACTGCAGGACACTAGTAATACTGTATCCGAACTCCACAGGTTTGATCTTCCTATTCATCCGCATTTTCTTACATTTTTCCACATTTACGGCTAGCTGCCATTCATCACACCAACTGGATATTTTATCTAAGTCGTCTTGTATCTTCTTAGAGTCAGAGAACTTGGACACCTTACAGTACGCCACGGCGTCATCAGCAAACAACCGTAGATTGCCACTGTCGTGGTATTTGTTCACGACAAATTGACACTGAGATAACATTAGCTGTACCCCACACGGACAAGAATCATTAGGAAACTGGGAAAAGGACGACATGTGACGAGCATAGCACAGCAGTTTGTTATTGCTCACAGCACTGTTTCACGTACATGGCGAACGTTCCAAAACAAAACCACTGCGGCCCAAAGGAGAGGGGAAGGTCGACCACGGCCTACTACATCAGAAGATGACCACAACATTGTGCAACAGTTAAGTAGGAACCCACATAAAACGGCTGGAGAAATTACCACATTTAATAGGACTGCAAAGGGCCCCGGGTTCGATTGCCGGCTGCGTAGGAGATTTTCTCTGCTCAGGGACTGGGTGTTGTGTTGTCCTCATCATCATTTCGTCATCATCATCCGTGGAATACAACGGGAAACCACCACTGGAATCACTTCCCTCGACGCTCATGCGGTGTACCTCTCTGATGAGGCTTCCCCCATAAAAAGGCCTGCCGTAAGGCAGGACACAAAGTTACTCATACTCTGCAGTGGCATGGGTACTGCGCGGGGAGGTCCCGACGACCGGTATGTTGTCTGATACCATCATATCGGCGGCACCGTTTGTGAGCGTAAGATCTGGACCAACGAGAAGTGGGATCACATACTCTTCTCGGATTAGAGCAGATTCATTCTGACAAGGGAACCTCTCCATTACACCCCCCTTAGATTTAGCTGTAAGGTGTAACAGTGGATAGGCTTTGAAAAACTGAAGACAGATCAATCGAGAAAACAGGAAGAAATTGTGTGGAGCTACGAAAAAAATAAGCAAAATGTACAAACCCGATAGTCCTTGCGCAACATAGGCAGCAAGAAGGAGTACGGCAGTTCAGGAGCGCCATGGTCCCGTGGTTAGCGTGAGCAGCTGCGGAATGAGAGGTCCTTGGTCCAAGTCCTCCCTCGAGTAAAAAAATTTACTTTCTTTATTTTCGCAAAGTTATGATCTGTCCGTTCGTTCATTGACGTCTCTGTTCACTGTAATAAGTTTAGTGTCTGTGTTTTACGACCGATCCGCAAAACCGTGCGATTAGTAGACGAAAGGACGTGCCTCTCCAATGCGAACCGAAAACATTTGATCGCAAGGTCATAGGTTAACCGATTCCTCCACAGGAAGACACGTCTGATATATTCTATACAATACTGGTGACGGCACGTGCGTCACATGACAGGAATATGTTGTCGACCCACCTAACTTGTACACTTGGCGAATGGGTAAAAAGATTCTTCTACCTTGCCCGATTTAGGTTTTCTTGTGGATGTGATTATCACTCCCAAAAAAGTGATCGCATCGGACGGACAGACGGACAGACGGACAGATAATAATTGTCTGAAAACAAAAAATTAAAATTTTCACTCGAGGGTAGACTTGAACCACACCACAGCTGCTCACGCTAACCACAGGACCACGGCACTTCCGACCATACATGACCCTCGAAGTTGCATATCTTGCACATGGACTACTCAGTTTGTACACCGTGAAATAAGAACACCGTGAATTCATTGTCCCAGGAAGGGGAAACTTTATTGACACATTCCTGGGGTCAGATACATCACATGATCACTAGTACAGTGTATATCCACCTTTCGCAGCAATGCAGGCTGCTATTCTCCCATGGAGACGATCGTAGAGATGCTGGATGTAGTCCTGTGGAACGGCTTGCCATGCCATTTCCACCTGGCGCCTCAGTTGGACCAGCGTTCGTGCTGGACGTGCAGACCGCGTGAGACGACGCTTCATCCAGTCCCAAACATGCTCAATGGGGGACAGATCCGGAGATCTTGCTGGCCAGGGTAGTTGACTTACACCTTCTAGAGCACGTTGGGTGGCACGGGATACATGCGGACGTGCATTGTCCTGTTGGAACAGCAAGTTTCCTTGCCGGTCTAGGAATGGTAGAACGATGGGTTCGATGACGGTTTGGATGTACCGTGCACTATTCAGTGTCCCCTCGACGATCACCAGTGGTGTACGGGCAGTGTAGGAGATCGCTCCCCACACCATGATGCGGGGCGTTGGCCCTGTGTGCCTCGGTCGTATGCAGTCCTGATTGTGGCGCTCACCTGCACGGCGCCAAACACGCATACGACCATCATTGGCACCAAGGCAGAAGCGACTCTCATCGCTGAAGACGACACGTCTCCATTCGTCCCTCCATTCACGCCTGTCGCGACACCACTGGAAGCGGGCTGCACGATGTTGGGGCGTGAGCGGAAGACCGCCTAACGGTGTGCGGGACCGTAGCCCTGCTTCATGGAGACGGTTGGGAATGGTCCTCGCCGATACCCCAGGAGCAACAGTGTCCCTAATTTGCTGGGATGTGGCGGTGCGGTCCCCTACGGCACTGCGTAGGATCCTACGGTCTTGGCGTGCATCCGTGCGTCGCTGCGGTCCGGTCCCAGGTCGACGGGCACGTGCACCTTCCGCCGACCACTGGCGACAACATCGATGTACTGTGGAGACCTCACGCCCCACGTGTTGAGCAATTCGGCGGTACGTCCACCCGGCCTCCCGCATGCCCACTATACGCCCTCGCTCAAAGTCCGTCAACTGCACATACGGTTCACGTCCACGCTGTCGCGGCATGCTACCAGTGTTAAAGACTGCGATGGAGCTCCGTATGCCACGGCAAACTGGCTGACACTGACGGCGGCGGTGCACAAATGCTGCGCAGCTAGCGCCATTCGACGGCCAACACCGCGGTTCCTGGTGTGTCCGCTGTGCCGTGCGTGTGATCATTGCTTGTACAGCCCTCTCGCAGTGTCCGGAGCAAGTATGGTGGGTCTGACACACCGGTGTCAATGTGTTCTTTTTTCCATTTCCAGGAGTGTATATTTTGCTTATTTTTTTCATAGTTCCACACAACTTCTTCCTGTTTTCTCGATTGATCTGTGTTCAGTTTTTCAAGGCCTATCCACCCTGCCAACGTATAACTAAATCTGAGGGGGGGTGCGATGGGGAGGTTCCCTTGTGAGTACTGATTCTGGACATATCATCACGTGGCGAAATCTGGGTAAACGTAATCTGCCTGCAGCTTTTGATGACACATGAGTCGTGGAATGGCCAGGCATAATGCTGTGTGTGCGTACTAACCTCCAAACCTTTGCACACGGTACACGCACCGCGATCATCATTATTGCGACACTGTACTCTTCAGCCAGTGCGTCTCTTCGGGGTGCATTCGGTAATTACTTGATTTTTAAGAATGACAACGCACCATCGCATTGAGTAGCGCAGGTGGAACAGTTCTTGTAACGAGAAGATGTTCGCCTAGTGGACTAGTCTGCCTGTTACCCTCACTTAACCTGTGTAGGACTCGTTTGGGTGGCATATAGCAGCAGGTTCCCAAACACAAACGTTCAGCCAGCGCTACTGGAGGAACAGGACACCCTGCCGCAAGACCTCATTACCAAACTTGTTTCCAGCATGGGAGCACGTTGCAGGATATGTAGTGCCATCAATGGTGACCACACGCCCCACTAGGAACCTTTTATAATGTCCAGGGGAGCATCATAAAACGCGGTGATGTCAGTGCAATTATTGGCTATGAACAAAGTTATCATTTCTGTTCGTCTGACTGCGTGTTTTTTTAGCTACCTCCTGCATCATACCGCAGCAGTTCTTTCTATGTTTAGTCCAAGATTCATTCAGCTGTGGTACTAGACTGCAACACATATGCGGGAGTTACTTTCGTTCTTATGCTTTACACACCAGTGTACAGAAGATGGTCACGCAGATGAGCAGCACTGCTACAAAGCTGATTGTCAATGTGGCTAAGGCGAAAATGCACCTCATACCATTCGCTAAGCTGCTGCAGGCTCTCGGCATGATGCTTATGTAATACTCGTTTCCAGATTTTGTCTGTAACGTGACGTAACACAACTAGATCTCTGACACCATGAATTTGGCAAAATTCGACAACCTAATGATATGTTAAAAGGACGAAACAATTCGTGACTCCATACGTGTGCTTCAATACAGTTCTAACTAATAGTGAATACTACCATCAATCAACCGTGGAGTTCAACACTATCGAGAAAATGCGGAAGACACTGTGCATTGAAACGAGACTTCTTTAGAAATGTTAACAGAATTAGCTTGAATGAAATAACTTGGAAACCAAATCAGAGACCACAATTAACATATCCTAATCTCGAGTCAAAATTCCTAATATCGATTGGTTTACACAATTGTGAACGTTTGTACGCAAGGTTAGCCTCAGTCTGCATGAACTAAACAGATCAGTAACATCGAAACAAGCTTGCCACATTTAAAAGCACACAAGATCTTCGTTATTGTCGATGTTTTATTGACGCTCGAAATTAATCTAGGCATTCAATGCGAGATACTTTGAACAGTTTCTACAACGAAACTTTTTCTGGAAATTTGCAAGAAAATCCAAAGAGATTCTCGTTACATATAAACCACACCAGCGGCGAGACACATTCGGTACCTTCTCATTACCGTATCAATCGTAATGTTCAAGAGGACAGTGTCACTAAAGCTGAGACAGTAACCAAAGTCTTTTGAAATTCATTTAACAAACAAGACGAAGTAAATATTTTAAAATTAGAATCAAGAACAGTTGCAATCACGAGAAACTTAGATGTCGAAATCCTCAGTCTAGCAAAGCAACTTCAGTTGTTTAATATAGGCAATTCCATCGGTTCAGATTGTATACAAATTAGGTTCCTTTCGACGTATGCTTACATAACAGCTACGTACTTAGCAATCATATACCGCCCCTCGATCGACGGAAGATCGTTATCTTAAGAATGGAAAATTGCACAGGCCACATCAATGCTCAAGAAACGAAAGAGCAACATTTCGCTAAATTACTGACCTAAAATTTGACGTCGATCTTCAGTAATATTGTGGAATGTAAGCCGTGTTCGATCATAATGATACACCTCGAAGAAAACGATCTAGTGATATATGCCATAGATTCAGAAAATACCGTTTTCGTGGAAGACAAATAGCTCTTTATTCACACTTAGCAACCAATACTATTGACAGGACTGTCACGTTGATTCCATATTTGTAGTTTTCCAGAAGTCTTCTGACACCGTCCCTCACTAGTGACTTATCATCAAACTTGGTGCCTATGAAGTACCGTCTAGTTGCTGGTACTAATGGATTCGCAACTTCCCGTCAGAAAGGTCAGAGTTCACAATAATTGACAAAAAGTTATCGAGTGACCAACTTTGAATCCCCAGCGAACTCATGTACACAACGACCTTAGAATATTATAAAGGAGAATAAGAACACAGTCGCAATCCTATAAAAAACAGACTGATGAGTGATTGTTGTTTTCTATCCTTTCTTACTATATTTATCGAGTAAAACATAAGTGACATTAAGCGTTCCCCAAGGAAGTTTTATAGCCCCACTGTTGTCCTCAGTCTGTATAGGTGACGATTTATTGATTTTCGGGAATGATGGAGAAGGATAAACGTATCGGTCTGAGGTAAGGGACTCTGGTTCCGAATCTAAATCAATAAACGAAAATCGTTCTGACACCTCTGACAGCAGAATACACCTGCAGGTACTGTTGTATCTAAAATTGTAGGGTAGGTAGCTTTCAGACGTGGTAGCATGGACCAGTACAAGAAAAGAAATCAAGTAAACAGAACCTCTACAATACATATCTTATGAGTTATGAGCAAGTGTTCAGCAGAAGAGATATGTTCCACAGTAGCGAAGATGATCAAGTGCTCTTAAAGTGTGTGTTTTAGAGCTTATGTTTATTGGACATTTTTTGTTGTTTTGGTCCCTGCTACCACATCTTCAATTCGTCTACTTTACGCAGCAACAACAGTACCGGTACATGTATTTTACTGTCAGATGTCTCAGAGCGATTGTCACTTCGACTCGGTCGATTTCGGACCAAGATACTCTACGTCAAATTGGTATATTTACCTTTCTCCACCATCGGAATCACACGGTATGAAGACAATCTGAGCAGCCTTCTTACATGGTTTACAGGTAATGCTGTCGTTTACCGTCTAGTAAAGTCATCAGAAGATCAAAATCAGTTGTAAAATGACTTAGATTAGATATCTGTATGGTGGAGAAAGTGGCAATTGATCCCAAATAATGAACAGTGAGAGTTGATCCACAAGAGTATCAATAGGGACCCTTTAAATTTCGCCTTCTCGATTGACCACACAAATCTAAAGGCTGTCAATTCGATGAAGTACCTAGAGATTACTGTTACAGACAAGTTAAACTGGAACGTTCATATAGAAATGTTGTGGGGAAGGCAAACCATAGACAGTGCTTTCATGGCGGAACACATGGAATATGCAACAGATCCGTTCAAAATGGTTCAAATGGCTCTAAGCACTATGGGACTTTACATCTGAGGTCATAAGTCCCCTAGAACTTAGAACTACTCGTACTTAAACCTAACTAACCTAAGGACATCACACACACATCCATGCCCGAGGCAGGATTCTAACCTGCGACCGTAGCGGCAGCGCAGTTCCGGACTGAAGCGCCCTGAGCGGCTCGGCCACAGCGGCGGGCCAAAAGATCTGCTAAGAGACTTCCTACAGTACTCTAGTTAAGCCTCTTCTGGAGTAGAGGAGACGAGGGCACATTGGTCACAAGGGAATGGTCGCCAGTTGCTACTGTTTCGTTAAAATGCATTTAGAATACGCCCATCGTCTTTCCGCAAACGCGTAGTGTATGTAGATTATAGGGCGAGGAAGTGCACGCATTTTATGTTTTCTTGTTGGTGACAGTAGGTCTGGCCTTGCTTAAGATAATTTGTTATGTATTCCAAGACAACGCTCTTACTTAACAAGTAAGTACAGAGATTAAAGTCCCTAGATCAAGAACTATTTTCGCACTGCATACATAAGCAAATGTTTAAAATGTAAGGGAACTAAAATAGTTCCAATTTTTCGATGATGCACGAAGGTCCGCTTAAATAGGGCACGTTGGCCCACCGGAATAACCTCGTCCCTTGTCATTTTGTAAGTAAGTACTCCTACTACCTTCAATGGGTCCAACATAGCCGAAGTCTAGACCATATCCAATGCAAACTGCAAAATGTGTCCTAAATTGATTTCAATCCTGTAACGTATATGTGATGTTTGATTGTTTTCCTTTTGATTTTCATTAATGCTTTCGAATGTGACAGATAGATATGATGCTAATGTTGTTGGTTGTGGTTTAATTGCTGAAGCTAGCCCTTCAGATGCTCAAGAACAGAGTGGTAAGGTCCATAACAGAGAGAGAGAGAGATTGAGAGAGAGAGAGAGAGAGAGAGAGAGAGAGAGAGAGAGAGAGATAGATCTGTTAGGCTCTCACCTTTTATGATGACTAGCCTGCAATATCAGCACTATAATTCTGCCCATACTTTCAGATCTTCTTTGACGTCGAATAAACTGTTACCATCTGTCACCAGGATCCACTGCATGTTGTAGCAGTGTCCACTCAGAGTATCTATCGATCGAGCATAATGTACTCTGCACGCCACCAGCCTTACAGGACTTTTGAGTATGTATGACGTGCTTTGTTGTGCTAAGAAATAAACGCAGAAATTTCGTTGGTAACAAAAAAGCTCAAAAATGAAATATGTTGAAATTATTTTCTATAAATAAAATAAAAAAAATATGACAAAGGTCTAATTAACGATCATCACAACGCATGGAAGTGAAGTACTCTGACGCCTCACAAAACTGCGCTATAAATCTGCATTAAAGGATTTCAGGACGTGTTCATAAGCTCTCCACTGTTGTCTGATTCTTACAACGTTAAATAGTGGGCAAGCGGACCATGATGATCTGTATATGCTCCAACATTTACAATGTGGGCTCACGTAAACATCATGGGCATCGGTAGCTTTCCTTCGCCAACGAGCAAGTTTTGTTAACTGAAATTACAGCTGCAAACATTTTAAACCTTGATGGAGCAGTACGCATTGACATTTATCCACATACGCTATAAATAATATCACATACGCTTAGTACGTTCTCACTTCAAAATTATCAGCTCAGCAACCTAGTGTCGGTGGTTCTATCTGGTCTCCATAGACTCTAATTTTCTAATTCGGTCGAAAATTCAATGTGACAGGTCAGTAATATTTAGACGGTTGCTTATATGATCTTTTAAAAAAATGCAAGGCATGCATCTTCCATCTATTGATTCTTCTCCTTACGCAGCTCGTTCAGACAGCCTCTTTTCTTTTGTCCTGCAGGCATGTTTCAGACTTTGCCATATCTATAAATGCAACGTTTTCTCTCCTAAGGCATGCTTTTTCCTGTTCAGTGTTGTAGAGTTTGCAAGATGCAGCAACTGTCAGAAATACAGTTGACTGGCCATCAAGCAGTGGAGAATGTGGAGCGGTTGAAGAACAGCGGTGTCTAGTACTTTATCAACGGACAAGAATAAAAAGAAGAAGAAGACTGTTGCTGGAGAAGTCACTTGGTAAGACGAATGAACCGTGGATTTATTTTCAAAATCTGTTCTTAAAGAATTTACTTTATTTACTAGCGATTCATCAAGATCATTAACACATGTAAACACATTTTGTGAGCGTGGAAGTAAATGACTGTGGGTAACTGATGAAAACAAACTTCTTTCAACAAATGGAAATTTTATTCCTAAAAAGAATTTCCCTCTTAAAAAATACAGATTTAAAAATTATAATCAGAAATCACCCTCTAAATATCAAGATACAATTTATTCAGAGGCAGAAATAACAATTTTTTTTCCACAGTATGAGCTTTCTAACTCCGAGTTAGACTCAACCCCGCAGTTTAGGCTATTTATTTCGCTTCCTGTCCGTGCCGGATCAACTTGGACGTGCCCACTAGATTCTTCGGTGCTAGACTCTAACCCAGTTAACCTAATCTGCAACGCAGCAACCTTTCGCTGCAGCTCAACCAATTCCTTACGATCAGCCTCGTTTAGAGCAAGTTCTAAATCAGAGACCCGGTTAAACACGTGCACCAAATGCGTGCGTAGTCTAGCTAACTGCTTACGACTCGGTTGATCAACACAAAACCAGTCTAAATGTTGTTGGAACTCACCGACCTCTACTGCTGCCGCTGCCATGACTGTCGGAAAGGAACCAATAACTTCCGGGGAAATTTGGTCCGGATTGAGCAAGGCATCCTTTAAATCCGCAAGCAACTCATGAACAGTGCCTTGTTTGTTTATATTACGAATGCGCAACTCATGTAAAATTTGATTTTTGTGCAGCAGGCCGAATCCTGGACATTCTCTGGCCGCCATGACAATCTGAAACATGCAGCTGAACAGTCGCTCGGCCAAGCGAAATATTACTAAATTATAAAATAAATACAACTATAATTCCATCAGTTACTCAAAGAGTAGTATCAAGAACGCTAACCACGGTCTGCTACCAGTAATTAACCGTGGATTTACATTCAAAATATTTTCTTAAAGAATTTACTTTATTTACTTGCGATTCATCAAGAACATTAACACATTTAATCACACTATGTGAGCATGGAAGTAGTTGTCAGTGGATAACTGATGAAAACAAATTTCTTTCAACAAATGAAAATTTTATTAATAAAACCTTTTCCCTTTATAAAAAACAGATTTAAAAATTATAACCAGAAACCATCCTCTAAATATTAAGTTACAATTTATTCAGAGGCAGAAATAATTTTTTTCCTTTTTGACAGTATGAGCTTTCGGGCTGAGAAGCTTGCCACTCCCTTTTAACACGGCCGTAGTCACGACTGCTCACAACAACCACTGAAGAACTAGACTGGTGCAAATCTGCAACACACCAGATTACTTTAAACTAAAAATTGTAACAACTCACACAAACACTTAAAATATGCACCCCGTAGGAGGGATGGAAATGGTACAAAACACTCACATTAAAAGAAATATTACTTGCCACCGAAGTCGCAACTTGTTTTTAAAAAAAACTCTTACGGTGAAAGGGTAGCAACTTTATATACTAAAATGACCATTTAAATAAAAACCCATGAAATGCAGTCTTACATAAAATGTAGAAACTTGCTCTACATTACACATATACCGCCTCTAAATATGATAGGCAAGATAAAACCATATTTCAGGAATTCGGCCGTTACACCTTAAGCAATAAATTCGTTAACACCGAATCCGACAAACACAACAGAGGCAGCTGTTAACATATGGCAGATTGAGAAGGGTATCACTGAACAACCCGAACAGCAGATAGCTCTAACCCGCCCCTGCTCCACAAGGGAAAAACGGGCACCCTATTCATAAATAACCAATTTCCCGCGGGTGGGAAAACGGAGAAGAATGGTGAGACGACCCCAAAACAAAGCGGCAGGTGACCTCACCAAGAAAACAAGTAGAATTTAACAAGTCAATGAAACAACTTATCTCCAATCATTTAACTTCTAATAAACTGCGACTTCTGGCGAAGATCTGGCGCAGCACCCCCAAAGCTCTCCCGAACCGCCCGCTGCCAGCCGCTTCAACGGACCCAGGAAGGCGCGCCGATGTCCCGTCTCACGGCATCGCAGCTCGCACCGGCCAGCCCGATATCGTGGTTTGACTCCTGTTGCTCTTGTGTTGACCGAGAAGCCACTACCCCTTTCTGTACGCCGCGGCCCACTGGACTCACGTGGGGACCTCACATGCGCCGACGCTCAAGGCGGACAAGTCATCTTGTGTCTCAGTGCGCGACCGACTAACCGATCGATCCAACCGCCAATGACCATTGCCTGAGCAAACTCGAGCAGACTGGCGGCCTAACGCGCAGACTCAGATGCAGGAACTCAGCCCAGACCAGGCGACCGCTCGCTGAATTCTGTTACTGGCGGAGTGGCAAGACTCTCATTCTCTGGCTTTCAAGTTTGATCCAAACGACAGACATACTCGCACTCCGACGACAGACAGACACTAACTGCCGCACAAATGCGTACGAGAGACAGAACAGCAACTGGTGATGCGAGGCTGACCCATCCTCACTCCGACTGACCAACTGCCGCTGGCGAGCTTATAGTGCCCCTTAAATGTACGTGAACAGGCAACCTTTCCCCTTTTCCACCAGAGGGAGACACGAAAGCTGCGATTACCACTGCGGCGCCACCGCCAGAAACGGAGGGTGACTGCTTCACACTACGCGCTGCGGCGCGCTCTTCAAAACAGCAAATTTTACCACGGCTCAACGAACATCATCATCATCATCATCGCCGACTCTGGAACTTCATTGTATTGGCAATACAGGATGAATCAGCACCAAGATGTATTAAAAAAAGATGATCTTGCGTGGGTTCCTATTAAACTTGCGTTTGTTAGTTGTATATGTGCATGCGTTATAGAAAACTGGTTTGCATTTAAGGAATCTAGACATTTCTTTTACGCACGTTTTCAAATTTTAGAGAAGAAAGTTCATCAAAGTAACCAATCTAGGAAGGTCAGTAGTTCACTACTCTCAACCATTCTCTTACTCAAGTGAGGCCAGGATAAACACATGAAGCTCAACACAGAGAATGCAAGTTTAATGTCAGCTGGAGCAAGAGAGGACTGGTATTTCACTGATGTTACTGATAAGTTGTTAAACAAACTCGAGACTTTTCAGACGTGAGGCTCTGATTGGGGTATTGAAGGAAATAATTCAGCAGTATGTTGATCTTAACGCGCGAAACTGCACAGATTAATAGCAAACATTCATGTACTTTTCTTTTTGTCATCAGTCTTCTGGCGGGTTTGTTGTGGCCCACCAACCTCTTCATCTCAGAGTGGCACTTGCAGCCTACGTACTCAATTATTTGCTCGATATATTCCAATCTCTGTCTTCCTCTATAGTTCTTGCTCTCTACAGCTCCCTCCAGTACCATGGAAATCATTCTCTGATGTCTTAACAGATATCCTATCTTGTCAGTGGTTTCCAGATATTCATCTCCTCTCCGATTCTGCGCAAAGCCTCCTCATTCCTTACCTTATCAGTCCACCTAATTTTAAACATTCGCCTTTAGCACCACATCTCAAATGCTTCGATTGTGTTCTGATCTGGTTTTACAGCCCATGTTTCACTACCATACAACGCTCTGCACCAAACGTACATTCTCAGAAATTTCTTTCTCAAAACAAGGGCTACGCTTGATACTAGTATACTTCTCTTGGCCAGGAATGCCCTTTTTGCCATTGGTAGTCTGCTTTTGATGTCCTCCTTGCTCCGTCAGTCTTTCTCTTCTTCCTAGGTTGCAGAATTCCTTCACTTCATATGCTTCGTGACCATCAGTCCTCCAAGCGGTTAAAGGCGCTACAGTCTGGAACCGCGCGGCCGCTACGGTCGCAGGTTCGAATCCTGCCTCGGGCATGGATGTGTGTGATGTCCTTAGGTTAGTTAGGTTTAAGTAGTTCTAAGTTCTCGGGGACTGATGACCTTAGAAGTTAAGTCCCATAGTGCTCAGAGCCATTTGAAGCCATTTGAAGCCATCAGTCCTGATGACGAGTTTCCCGCTGTTCTCATTTCTTCTAATTCTCATTATTTTCGTCTTCCTTTGATTTACTCTCAGTCCATATTCTGTACCAATTAGAGTGTTCACTCCATTCAGTAGATCATGTAATCCTTCTTCAATTCCACTCAGGATAGCAATGTCATCAGCGAATCGTATGGTAGATATTCTTTCACCTTGAATTATAACTCCACTCCAGAACCTTACTGTTCTTTCCGTCATTGCTTCTTCGAAGTACTGATTGAACAGTAGGGGGGAAAGACTACATCCCTGTCTTACACCTTTTTAATCCAAATGCTTCGTTCTTGGAAGGGCAATCTTGCCGGCCGGGGTGGCCGAGTGGTTTTAGGCGCTACAGTCTGGAACTGCGTGACTGCTACTGTCGCAGCTTCGAATCCTGCCTCGGGCATGGATGTGTGTGATGACCTTAGGTTAGTTAGGTTTAAGTAGTTCTAACTTCTAGCGGACTGAGACCTCAGCCGTTAAGTCCCATAGTGCTCAGAGCCATTTGTCCACACTTATTATTCCTTCTTCGCTCTTATACTGTATATATTGTATATTAATGGTATCTCCTTATAGCTTACCTCTAATTTTCTCAGAATTTCGAGCATCTTGCGCCACTGACAATGTCGAATGCTTGTTCCACTTCGACAAATGCTGTGAACGTGTCTTGATTTTTCTTTAGTCTTGCTTCTTTTATCAATCGCAATGTTAGAATTGCCTCTCTTGTGTCTTTACCTTTCCTAAAGCCAAATTGATCGTCATCTAACACACCTTCAATTGTCTTTTTCAGTCTTCTGTATATTATTCTTGTCAGCAACTTGGATGCATGAGCTGTTGAGCTGATTGTGCGATAATTCTTGTACTTGTCAGCTCTTGCGGTCTTCGGAATAGTGTAATGATATTTTCCCGAAAGTCAGATAGTATTTCGCCTGGCTCTAACACAGTAATAAAGGTAAAATCAACGGACAAGGCATGCTTCAGGTAACCAATTTTAGCAGGACTGTATCCGGTTAATCAGAATGTGGTCTAAATATTGGCTATAAAGACTCAGATTAAACTTTGCAAACATACCGTTCGCGACAGACCTGAAGCATTTTCACGGAGATGTCCCTGCTGAAATCAGAAGCACCAAATCTTCGAATAACAAATCGGATGTTGCACATCATAAGAGAAATGAAAAATAACTGAGAGCTGCACCATTACATGTTACAAAATACTATCATGAGTGACATGCAAAGTTAAAAGACGCTGGTACGAACACATACCACTTCACTACAGAAAGAACTCGCGAGTGCTAGCACACATCTGCATTATACCGACTCATCAATATGTTGCAGTATGTTGAGGGATGTTTTTTCGATAAAAATTTGGAAACACTGTGAGAAATGCATGTTGAACATAAATGCAGATTCTGTCAAAGACGGCAGGATGTGTTGTTGTATTTGACTGCGAATGGCACCTGCGAAATATCGTCAATACATTGCAAGTGCCATTAGCGGTCAAAACAGTGTTCTGTGTGTTTGTGAATGCATTATGTCGAGGCTAAGTGACTGCTAACGCGAGCAAATTGTTAGTAT
The DNA here is from genome assembly GCF_023864275.1 of Schistocerca cancellata. NCBI lineage: Eukaryota > Metazoa > Arthropoda > Insecta > Orthoptera > Acrididae > Schistocerca > Schistocerca cancellata. Next base: position 230,859,537 of record NC_064634.1, read on the forward strand.
GCATATGGCGTGTGCTTTCAGAATGTAGTTAATTAGTTCGTTCGGCAAACATAATATTGTAAAATACCACTACTATGTTTCTACAGTCATCATTGCTGGTATTTTCGACGTTCACCTTGCAAAATAAGAAGACCAAATTGCATCTTATCAGCTTTCTCTCTTCTTATGCTTTAGAGTGTATGCATCTCTCGTTTTATGTTCCAAGTATATCTGAAATAACAACTGGAAGTTCTGACATGTTCTATGTTTTATTCATCGGAAACGACAGTACTGCCTTTCACTAATGACTTATAAATTGTTGTTATGTTTGAGTGTTAATTAGTTTAGAAGAAAACTAGTTTGGTGACGTGTCGATTTGTACGCCATCCGCGCGTCATTATGCGCAGTTTTGTACGATATGGGGAAGGTGGAACCTACCAGTGTAAATTTCTTTAGAGAAGTCCAGTTCATGTTTTGTTATTTCGCTGCATTATATTTCATATAATCACAGTCCGCCGCAATCAAACAAATCTGCACGCCAATAAATATTCTTATATTGACGACTATTAGTACTGGTAACCAAATTAAAATAAAATGACCATCTGCATTAGATGAGATTCAGAGTTGCTATTGTTATTTTTTAATTATGCTTACCGTTTTCTATTCCTGTGCCGCGCACTGTCATATGTCCTGACTTCCGAACGATTAAGCTTCGGAAGAATACAGCATCAGCATTTCAGTGTAAGTATAAAACATTTTCCATTTTAATCGGAAGAAGTAAACTGCAAAGAAACGTAGTCTTGTCATATCATAATAATCATTTTTTATACTCTTTGATGGAATTAATACTGGTAAACACTGAAAAGAAAAAAAATTGTATCAGCAGTAACTGGAAGAGTTATACAAAGAAAAGAAAAACGATTATACAAAAAAAAAAAGGTGGATAACGAACGTAACTAAAAAGCTTTTCAATGATTGGAAATCTGATGTCAGCATGGCGCTGTAAAAGAATACTTGAGCATAGAGTGTTATGACTTAGCTGCCACACCCTATATATATATATATATATATATATATATATATATATATATATATATATATATATATATATTATTGTTATGATGTATGAAGGCCCAATTTTTGGTCCCGAGACAATGTCCACGGCCGATTTTCAGACGAGAAACCCGTGCTCGTTAGGTCAACAACAATGCATCAACTTAACCATGAAATACGTGTAATAGGTCATGTGTTAAAACAATGACAGTGTTTATTCAATATGTAGCATATTATTCTGCAATAACTGTGTGATCAGGTTTTTACTGCTCGTAGGTGTTCAACAGTAAACTACGGTAGCAAAATGCTCATGTTTGCCTGAATACTATTAATGAGGTTTTATGAGGTAATTATGATATAAATATATTAGAAACTGTCTTTTTAAGCCCACCATGTTACGCCCAAATTTAACATAGGGTTCCATTAAAAAAAAACCAAAGATGCCCTCATATCTCTGTAATAAAAAATAGCGCAAACATGAAAAGTTATTTATTCAGGTAGCCCCTGTCCCTGAATTTCACTGTACAAACAGTACCTTTGTATCTGTTACGGTTTGGGAGATGCAAGGTGTGTTATGCCTTAGCTGCCTCACCATATATATATATTGCATGTGTTTCCAATATGACGGCTGTCCTGCTCACTCTTCCAGTGTGGTTACATGGCTGTTAAATGAAAAGTTCCCGGATTGTTGGATAAGACTACGTTCCGAACTGAAGTGGTCAGCCCGGTATCCTGATCTTACCACTCTTGATTTTCTTATGAGGGGAGCAATTAAACATAAAGTGTATACTCAAATACCAACTACGCCAGACGATATGAAGCAACGTATCATCGAGCATGCGCTGGTATCCCATGTGACACCCTCGCAGAAGTTCTCAAATCATTCGAACGGCGACTAGTAATGTACATTGTAGCAGAGGCTAGGCATTTTGAGCCCATGCTTCACTAAAGCCTATCACTGTGGCTGAGGGGCTCTAGGCGCTTCAGTATGGAACCGCGCTGCTGCTACCGTCGCAGGTTCGAATCCTGCCTCGGGCATGGTTGTGTGTAATGTCCTTAAGTTGGTTAGGTTTAAGTAGTTCTAAGTTTAGGGACTGATGACCTCAGATGTTAAGTCCCATAGTGCTTAGAGCCATTTTAAGCTTCAGTGAAGTTTTGCATCATGTACAGTATGTGTTTTCCATCTTTGTGTGTATTTGCTTCGTATTGTGATCAATGGTAAATATTTTCAAATAAAATACCAATTCGCACGAAATTATTGTGACCAATAAGGGCCTCCTCATTTACATTTCTATTTCTGGTACTTGAAACGTATTAACATCTTGTAGTATTTCAATACTCTATGTTGTCTACTGTTTTGGTATCACAGTTGTCAAATAACTGCATAGTATTTGCGCGACATCCGAAAATAACCTCGAGCAATTAAACAGAGAACCGACTCGTGGAGATAACATCTTGTACCTACTGATAACCAACAGACACGAACTTTTCGACTCTGTAAGTGCAGAACAGGGAATCAGTGATCATATGGCCGTTGCAGCATCTCTGAATATGGAAATTATAGGAATAAAAAAAGGGAGGAAGGTTTACCTGTTTAGCAAGAGTAATAGAAGGCAGATTTCAGACTACCTAACAGATCGAAACGGAAATTTCTATTCCGACACTGGCAATGTTGAGTGTTTATGGAAAAAGTTGAAGTCAATCGTAAAATTCGTTTTAGACAGGTGCGTGCCGAGTAAAACTGTGAGGGACGGGAAAAACCCACCGTGGTTCAACAACAAAGTTAGGAAACTACTGCGAAAGCAAAGAGAGCTTCACGGCAAGTTTAAACGCAGCCAAAACCTCTCAGACAAACAGAAGCTAAACGATGTCAAAGTTAGCGTAAGGAGGGCTATGCGTGAAGCGTTCAGTGAATTCGAAAGTAAAATTCTATGTACCGACTTGACAGAAAATCCTAAGAAGTTCTGGTCTTACGTTAAATCAGTAAGTGGCTCGAAACAGCATATCAAGACACTCCGGGATGATGATGGCATTGAAACAGAGGATGGCACGCGTAAAGCTAAAATTCTAAACACCTTTTTCCAAAGCTGTTTCACAGATGAAGACCGCACTGCAGTTCCTTCTCTAAATCCTCGCACAAACGAAAAAATGGCTGACATCGAAATAAGTGTCGAAGGAATAGAAAAGCAACTGGAATCATTCAACAGAGGAAAGTTCACTGGACCTGACGGGATACCAATTCGGTTCTACACACAGTACGCGAAAGAACTTGCACCCCTTCTAACAGCCGTGTACCGCAGGTCTCTAAAGGAGCGGAAGGTTCCAAATGATTGGAAAATCGCGACGTTTACTATTTACTCTACGCAACAAGATAGGTCACACTGGACAAGGCCGCTTCGAAGGACGAACACTATAAGAGAACATATCTGTGTCTCATAAACTATTCGCCTAAATATTATAATATACACATATTTGAAACCGTCTTTTTAAGCCCGTCATGTTATGTTAAAATTTTACATAGGGTTCCATTTAAAAAAAAAACAAAGATGGCCTCATATCTCTGTAGTAAAAAATAGCACAAACATGAAATGTGATGTATTTAAGTAGCCCTTGTCCCTGGAATTCACTATCCAATCGGCATCTTTGTATCTATTACGGTTGGGGGGATACAAGGGGTGTTACGACTTAGCTGCCTCACCCTGTATATATATATCTTATAAACATACGTGGAAAGTGTTTAATATTTTTAATATAATCTACACCGGTTGAAAATGTTAATATTCTTACGTGCATTATTTCAAGATCTAATAAAACAGGTAATTTTTTATATAGAAGGCTGTGGATAGCTGTATTATAAAGATTAAATTACGTGTCTGAATTGGTAGCACTGTCAAAAACTGTATGGTATCGTTTCATGGCATAAAAAAGTGTTGAATGTCGAAGTGCCAACGTTTTATCGAGGAAAAGTGATGAAGAGGTTGGTAAATCTCTCAAGGAGTAAACTATGACGCCAAAACGAAGTATTTTTAAGAAACATGGGTTTCATGGTAATAGACTTCCGAATAAAGGGAAACATTGTGTTCAACCTGTGGCGTGTGAAGTTACAGACAGTGAAATAGAGGAAAACTCGTCAGTATCTATAGAAACACCCACTAGTGCTTCGAAGATTAAATAAGACGTTGAGATTAACAGTTTCCTCAAAATGAAAATTATGTGAATGGTAGGTTAGGTTACATTCTGATAGATTTACACATCCTAACAAGGGTGTTAGGTGAAAGTGTATGTTGTGAAATATGTGTTGGGCCAGTTAGTTCACATGATGACAGTGAGTTATCAAATGAACTAGCCAGTAAACTTATCATTAATTGTGCCAGTTGTAAATATACTCATTCACTCAGGAATTCTAATAAGTGTAAAGATAATTATTAAGGTAAATGTTAGGTGGTTTTATGGATTGAAAGTTATTGGGAAAGGACAGACTGCAACAGTATCAGTGTGTGTGCAATGATGCATATGCCACGCCCACCTTGTAAAATTGACAACTATGCAGTATTTATTGGAGCTGCTGTGGAATCTGTTGCATGTGAATCAATGAAGGGTTCTGCAAACGAAGCTTTTGAAATAAATGATGGTATGACTGACATACCAGTAGCTTTTGATGGAACGGCTGAAGCGCGGCTACAGTTCTAAGAATTCTGTTGCTACGGCGACCAGTGTGGTTACTGGAAACGTAATAGAGTTCCACATTTTAACCAATCTTAAGATATAAGTGTAAATCAGGGACTGAAGAAGGGCATATCTGTGACATAAATTATGAAGGAACTAGTGGTGGCATGGAGGCCTCTGCAGTTATTGAAAATGTTAGTCGATCTGTGAAATCCAAGGGAGTGTGTTAAACTAAGTTCATAGGTAATGGAGGCTCAAAAGGATTTACCAGTGTAGTAGCCGCTCGGCCTTATAATGAGAAGATTGTTACAAAACTAGAAAGTGTTGGTCATGTCCAGAAGAGGATGGGCACAAGTTTGAGGACAGTGAAACAAAGTTTGAGACACAAGTGACTTGCAGATGGTAAAACCATAAGAGGGAGGCTGACAGACTAAATATTTGATGAACTACAGCAGTATTATTGGATGGCCATTAGAAATAATACTGAGGAATGTTGAAAATAAGAAGGCAGTATGGGCTACCTTCTTCAACAGACTGTCAACTGATGAAAAACCAGTACACCACCTTCGCCCTGGTGTACTTGATTCTTGATGCAATTAAGGCAAATCCCAGTACTCAAACAGATCATACAGCAATAAACATTTCATCCCAGCAGCAGTAATGGTTATGTTGCTGTTGTTGTGGTCTTCAGTCCTGAGACTGGTTTGATGCAGCTCCCCATGCTACTCTATCCTGTGCAAGCTTCTTCGTCTCACAGTACTTACTGCAACCTACAACCTTCTGAATCTGCTTAGTGTATTCATCTCTTGATCTCCCTTTAAGATTTTTACGCTCTATGTTGCCCTCCAATGCTAAATTTGTGATCCCTTGATGCCTCAGAACTTGTCCTACCAACCACTCCCCTCTTCTTGTCAAGTTGTGCCAAAAAATCCTCTTCTCCCCAATTCTATTCAATACCTCCTCATTAGTTATGTGATCTACCCACCTAATCTTCAGCATTCTTCTGTAGCACCACATTTCGAAAGCTTCTATTCACATCTTTTCCAAGCTATTTATCGTCCATCATTCACTTCCATACATAGCTACACTCAATACAAATACTTTCAGAAACGGCTTCCTGACACTTAAGTCTATACTCGATGTTAACAAATTTATCTTCTTCAGAAACGCTTTCCTTGCCATTGCCAGTCTACATTTTATATCCTCTCTACTTCGACCATCATCAGTTATTTTGCTCCCCAAATAGCAAAAATCCTTTACTACTTTAAGTGTCTCATTTGCTAATCTAATTCCCTCAGCATCACCCGACTTAATTCGACTACATTCCATTATCCTCATTTTGCTTTTGTTGATGTTCATCTTATATTCTCCTTTCAAGACACCGTCCATTCCGTTCAACTGCTCTTCCAAGTCCTTTGCTGTCTCTGACAGAATTACAATGTCATCGCCGAACCTCAAAGTTTTTATTTCTTCTCCATGGAGTTTAATACCTACTCCAAATTTTTCTTTTGTTTCCTTAACTGCTTGCTCAATATACAGATTGAATAACATTGGGGAGAGGCTACATCCCTCTCTCACTCCCTTCCCAACCACTGCTTCCCTTTCATACCCCTCGACTCTTATAACTGCTATCTGGTTTCTATAAAAATTGTAAATAGCAATTCGCTCCCTGTATTTTACCCCTGCCACCTTTAGAATTTGAAAGAGAGTATTCCAGTCAACATTGTCAAAAGCTTTCTCTAAGTCTACAAATGTTAGAAATGTAGGTTTGCCTTTCCTTAATCTCTCTTCTAAGGTAAGTCGTAAGGTCAGTATTGCCTCACGTGTTCCAATATTTCTAGCGAATCCAAACTGATCTTCCCCATGGTCGGCGTCTACTAGTCTTTCCATTCGTCTGTAAAGAATTCGCGTCAGTAGTTTGCAGCTGTGGCTTATTAAACTGATTCTTCGGTAATTTTCACATCTGTCAACTCCTGCTTCCTTTGGGATTGTAAATATTATATTCTTCTTGGAGTCTGAGGGTATTTCGCCTGTCTCATACATCTTGCTCACCAGATGGTAGAGTTTTGTCAGTACTGGCTCTCCCAAGGCCATCAGTAGTTCTAATGGAATGTTGTCTACTCCCGGAGCCCTGTTTCGACTCAGGTCTTTCAGTCTCTGTCAAACTCTTTACGCAGTATCCTATCTCCCATTTCATCTTCATCTGCATTCTCTTCTATTTCCAGAATATTGTCCTCAAGTACGTCGCCCTTGTACAGACCCTCTATATACTACTTCCACCTTTCTGCTTTCCCTTCTTTGCTTAGAACTGGGTTTCCATCTGAGCTATTGATATTCATGCAAGTGGTTCTCTTTTCTCCAAAGGTCTCTTTAGTTTTCCTGTAGGCAGTATCTATCTTACCCCTAGTGAGATAAGCCTCTACATTCTTACATTTGTCCTGTAGCCATCCCTGCTTAGGCATTTTGCACTTCCTGTCGATCTCATTTTTGAGACTTTTGTATTCCTTTTTGCCTGCTTCATTTACTGCATTTTTATATTTTCTCCTTTCATTAGTTAAATTCAATATTTCTTCTGTTACCCAAGGATTTCTACTAGACCTCGTCTTTTTACCTACTTGATCCTCTGCTGCCTCATCCCTCAGAGCTACCCATTCTTCTACTGTAGTTATTTCACTCATTTGTGACAATTTTTCCCTTATGCTCTCCCTGAATCTCTGTACAACCTCTGGTTTAATCAGTGTGTCCAGGTCCCATCTCCTTAACTTGTATAAAAATATAATTTAACTAATTTACAGAGACCTATGAAATCCGGAATTGCTGAAGAAGTGACTCAATATCCCAATGAATCGTTCAATAATCTTATGTGGCTCGCTTACCAAAAAATGTTTTCGTTGGAATTAAGGCACTAAAGTGGAGGGTCATTGATGCTGTCATTGCTTTTAAAGATGGCAAATTTGGTAGGGTGAAAGTGCTACAGCATATGGGAATTACTCCTGGAGCAAACTGCATCAGAGAACTTGAACGGATGGCCAAGATTGGCATTTATGAAGCAGAATAAGAAGCACAGTTGGCCACTAAGGAGTCCAGAAAGAAGAAAATAAGAAAAAACTTGGAAAAAGATCAAGAGGATGATATAAAGTTTGGCGCTGAGTGAGTCTGAGCACAAAAAATAAAAACTTAACCATATATTAAGTCAGTTACAGTCCTTTGAAACTTTAGAAGGCGTTCCTGAAAATTTACATTTTCTGCTGCATTTTTCCCTAAATCTCAGAAACCACTTCCAGTAGAGTATTCAAATTTTCAGGGAGTACTAACATATATATCCTGAGTCTTCTGAAATAGAAGAACATAATGTTATGTATAATTAAAAATATTTAGGATAACGTACAAAAATACAGAAAATTTTAACCGTATAATTAAAAAATTGTATTTCCGAAAGAGGTGGCTGAAATGCAATTATTGTAGTTCAGTAGACTCAGAAGATACAGTTTAATGTCCTGTAAAAGTTTCATACGAAAGCTTACAATCGTTCCAGAAATACAGGGAATCCAAGTCACAAAATTTAACATTGTCGGGATAGGGCGTTCCCACTGCCCTTACATTACGAACGGACACTCATAGAGCAAACTTCACTTATTCAATCTTTATCTGAGAATGCTGCTTCGCAGATAACTATCGAGCCTAAAGTGAGTCGTTCTAAGAACCCACGAAGTAAAACTTTGCCAGAAACGCAGAGCCATAATAATGATACGATACAAACCAGTAGTGTAGCAACGGAGCAATCCATACGAAAGAGACAATACACACATTGTCATCTGTTGCTACTCCGCTCAGTAAAGTCAGCCGTGTGCACATCCCAAAAATCATCCACGCATTCTCCTTAGTACAAAACATATTGCGGCTGCTGTTTTTTGTTTGTTATTTCCGTGTCTGGACTGATATTCAGATGATGTGTCACTTGACTCTACCCAATTCAAATTCCATTAGGCTGCTGCGTTACGTTCGAAACATTTCAGGACACAATTTTCCCTTTTCAAACAATACCTTTAACTTTAATGAATTATTCATCAACTCACCGCGATTGTTTTCTCACGGGTTACTAACTGTAACAAACAAAATAATTTACTGTTTTGGGAAAATACAAAACTTACGAGCTTTAGGGAAACATACAAATATTTGAATCTTTGTGTGCTAGCACATTGCAAAAACTTTACTTCGATACCTCGAACACCTTGGAAAATATGAAAAATGAATTCGACGTCCCTCTAGCCCACCTAGTAAATCATACTGTCAGTTTCTTTTTCATTGCTGTCTCGAAATCGATTCAGTTATTATTTGAATGAAAGGCATTTATGGAGAAATCTTTGAGGTGAAGTTAGTGTTTATTGCCAATTCATACGTATTGAGAGATGATATTGTACTTAGGGTGCTTTTGCTAATAACTGTATATAACATTTTTGTCTTTTAGCCTCTGTGATTTGCTGACTATTTCCATACTCGCGTCGGCCTATAATTTACTTTATATTGTACGACATTTAGAAGCTCTGTAAACAGCCATAAAAATAAATAGAACTTGCACAACAACTCCTCTGGCTCTATACAACGTTCTAATCACACGGTTGATAGATTTACTTCCAATGACTTGTAACAATTTTCAATACTTTGTGAAGATTGTTTCCCTTTTGGAACACCTTAATAACTTGAATTTGTGACTGTTATGCATGGGACTTACACTGATCTGTAAGGTACGATACATTCTGTGATGGTCCGCCTCTACTGTTTCTGTGCTGTAAGCGGAAAATGCAATTTGTCCATTTCCCTTATGGAGACAGTTTATACGGCAAACTGCTGTGCACTTATTTCTCCGGCAATATACTCTCCTTCATAGTGGTGATATTGCCGAGATGAAACTTTACGTCGCAATATACGTGGAATTGCTTTGAAACAGCACGTACGTGAACGTTTTAGAGCGAGCTTAGAAGCTCATAGGACCAGGACCGTGAATAATGTCAAATGTTTTTATTTTCCTTGTGAGGCAACGTCTCAACGCCGAGCACTTCAATTTCACGCATGTCAGCGTCTCCTTCATAGTTCTCCGCCGCTTTGTGCACGATTTTCGTATCGAATTTGCGTTGAAATGAATTTCCTGTCTTTGAAAGAAACCGAGCAGAGGCAACTAAATTCTGATTTTTGTTAAATAAAATGGTTCATGTCTTCAAGCAGTTAGAGGATCTCTTACTTAAACTAAATGTTACAAGACGTATGACACCGAAACTAAGAAACAACTTGAACTTTCCGGAAAAGATCATTTTCTGTGGACGTTTCATTATTGAATTAGGCGAAGGTACCTGTTAAGTAAATACCCACAGTTTACTACAATCTCACTTAGTGCTGCTTCATAATTCTGCACAGCGGAAGCAGACATGGACTGCTTGTGTGTAAGTGCAAAAGGCAGGGGGCGTTTTCTGGAAACAGCTAGAGGCTGTGACGTCTCCGTTTGCAGTTGTAATGCTATTGCCCTGAACTGCAACGGTATTTAGCCGAATCCTATGGTGTCTTCGATGTTCCTGGAATCCCTTGGAACGCCCGACGTTAACGTGATTTCAGCTAACCAAAATAGAGCCTCAGTGTCGGTAACAATTGGCCAAAAGCACTGACTGAAACCAAACCGGAAATCTCAAATTCCCTTTGCAATACACATAGTTTAGATTGAGTGAAATCCACTCGTGTTGAAATAACTGTATCCGTAAAGAACTCGATAGAATCTTATAACAATATTACTGATTCGGAATTTGACACAATCTGGTTGACGTTAACTGTTAGTGGTCGGTCAAACATGGTAGTTATGAACTTCTGTAGACCACTTGCCTCAGTATTTGAAATGGTGGAAGACTTCAGGAAAATCTGAAGAGGCACAGCAAATAAATTTCTTATTCAGGCTGCTGTAATAGGACGGGATTCTAACTGGTCAGCTCTAGGCTGGAAGAGTCGTCCACACAAAACAGATTGTAGGCTGGAAGGGTCCGAAAGTTTTTTCTTGAAAACTAACTTGGTCAGATAGATACGGAACGGAATTATGACAATGTCCGAGATCTAAGAAATTTTCAGTTTGTCTACCGCAGGCATCTCAATATGTGGTAATCTGCGACTACACATACTAAACAAAATAAATAAAGGTAACATAATATTGTCAGTTACTAAGCTTACAGGAAACCGACTGCTTATTATCTGGGCAATCAACGTTGGACGGTTACGTTTGTGAGAAATATAAGGAGTGTAACTGAATAAAATTCTAACTTGTTGTGAAAGAAACTTTACCTACGAACGTGAAGAGCAAGGTTTTAATATGAAAAACCTCCGATGATGCAATACCCTGGTTAGAAAGTTGTTATGAGGGGAAGAGGGAGGGAAAGGCAAAGAGAGCTACATCTGGTACAAACGAAGCCAAAGCCTTATTTACGAACAATTTCTGAACGAATCCAAAATAAATGAAGGGAGCACAATGCGAAACCACCTTCAATGACCTCGAAGGGATAATCTTGTTTACCAATCTGATGAAAAATCTTAAAAAATACTACATAATGTCTAACAGATAAAAATAATGTAGAGATTGGTCATAAAGTCTTTTACCATTTCTAAGAAGTAATGGATGGTCGTGGTCGTTACGTAGGCAACAGAATTGCGAGTTCTCGTTTGACGTTGATAGCTGTCATGCAGGATTTAGCAGATCCCATGGAGCACACCCGCTGAGCCACGCCACCACAATATAGGATGGTCGGCAACAGCGACTCAACCCAGTTGCTCTTGGTGCCAGTACACTACGACACATTTGTTCATTGTTCTTCCTTTTGATATCAACAGCTGGACTCTACTTCTTGCTGCATCATTTGTGAATAGTCTTCACACATTTGGAGAAATACAAGTTAAGTAAATTTTCTGTTTGCTGCGTTACTTGTTCACTTATCACTTCTACTTCTGTCCAGCTTTCCTACGAAGATAGCTTCTGAACCACTCTGTAACCATCTCTCCTTACCGTTGCGTACGAAGTCGTACACAATATATAGGAGCCATTTACATAATACATAATTATATCACATTTATGCGACTTTGCGAGCCTATTGTTTGTTTCTTTATGACAATCGAGCGGAGTGTTTGCGGTAGATGAAGTTGTGACCGTAGTTAGTGTGCGACAGTGTGGTTTATCATATCGAGAGGAGCAACAAGAGCTCACTATGAAATTTCACAGGCCTGCATCAACAACAGCAAAAATCCATTTACTTGTCTATCATTTCCAAAGACCTGGAAATGTCGCTACAGTAGACCCACTGCACCGCAAAATCCTGTTCAGGGAATTAGAGAACTAATCGAAGGAAGCATGAATTCATCAACTCGTCGTTTAATCAACGAATTAGATGTGCTAAAATCAACTATTTTAAATGTTTTACACCTGACGCCAAGGAAAAGAGCTTCCCCCATTCAGGTGATGTACCGTATAAGACTACGAAGGTTACCTCGCCAAGCTGAGTGTTCCAGTTCGATAGAAGTCTGATACAACGGACCTCACGAATCACAGTTTGTTTACTGATGAGGCCACTTCCCTCATCTGCAGAAAAATTAACGAACATAACTGCCGCATATTGAGTAACGAACCACCTCGCGCTATGACTGAATGGTATGGAGACACTAAAACTGAATGAGTGACTTACATCCAAACGATTGCAGGATATGGAACCCACATCCTTGCAGAAGAGACAATGACAAGGAACATTTTCCTAGATATATTGGAGCAGTTCCTAGAATCACAGCTTCAGCAAGAAGGCACTGCTGACCCTGCTTTGTTTGAACGGTTAGAGCACCCCTTCGTTTTTTTCTCATAGTATGTGCAATGGTTCCTTATCTACGTGACCATTACGGCACTCCAACCCCAATTCTCGATACCAGTAATATCGTACTACTTTTCTGCGAAATAACAGACATATTTTTGTGACAATATTCACATTCGGTTTCATTAATGTATAGGTACTCCGATGTATCGATATATTACAGTGATATGGTTCTTGTGTGTATTCATTTTTGTGACACTGTCATAATCTTTGATTTACTTGTAACCGTTTTGGCGCGAATGCGTACAGAGCAGTCTTTGTTTCACTTTGCAGAAGTTAAGTTGCTATTTTGCTTTGTAGAAGAACAGTCAAGTCTTGTGTTTGGTTAAAGTGGAAATTAAATATATGAAGATTAATACAAAACTGTTTTCTTGATGATGTGACAATGAAGTATAAGTATATGTGAATTTACAAGAAGTTTAAAAAAAATGTGAATCGTGAACACCAAGTAAAAAATTATTTCTACCATACCATTGTTCTGATCTGGGATTGTTTGATCATTAAGAATATCCTGGAAAACGCATTTGTTAGATCTTCAAACATTGCTAAAATACAGATCTGGACCTTCTACCAATCAAAGTGGAATAACCCTAGAATCAACAAGATGAGCCATAACAACTTCGACGTAATCTACGTGGGAATCCATTCAAGATAAGTGCCAAAATTAATGACTTTTTTACAGTGACTTCATTATATCCATTCTGATGATACCATCCACAGTCAATAACTTTGTTGTTGCCCGATAAAGCGAACATATGCGGCGTGAGCAACATTATTAATCTGATTTCTAACCTACTTTGCAAGTGGTGATATTATTAGATATGGAAGTGCCGAAACTGAAAATTAATCAACCGATGGATAGGTGGATGTTCAGCACGACTTTGGGCATAGTGTTCGCCTGATTTTACAACCTTAGATTCTTTGCTTAGTTGTACATAAAGTTAAGGGCGTATTGGTACAAAGGAAAGAGGTCCCCAGAATCTAACAGGTCCTTTCCGGGATATTTCACAAAATGTACTTCAGAATGGGTTCGGGTCTGGTTTCCAGCTACGGAAACAATTCTTTGAACGGGAGGGAGGCTCTGCTGAAGCGCAAATGAAAAGGTGAAAATAAATTGATAATAAACTTATATAAACGCTTCCATAATTTCTTTGAAATGAATCGAGACTTTGTGACCAACCTGTATATAATCGCTTGGTGATCAGTATCGCAGTAGATGATGAGATACAGCAAAAAATGGTCGAAATGGCTCTGAGCACTATGGGGCTCAACATCTGAGGTCATCAGTCCCCTAGAACTTAGAACTACATAAACCTAACTAACCAAAGGACATCACACACATCCACGCCCGAGGCAGGATTCGAAACTGCGACCGTAGCGGTCGCTGGGTTCCAGATTGTAGCGCCTATAACCGCTCGGCCACCGCGGCCGGCGAGATAGAGCAGGCGAACAGAATTAATTAAGAGCAGAATATAAAATTTTACGAGCGTAAATGCTACAACTATTAAAATAAAGTGTTTCTTGCTGTTATGCCATGGTCGGGTTTCAGTACGAAATTGATCTGGCAACGATGCAAAAGCCCCAAAGTTTTAGTGAGTGTGATAATAAATTTAGTGATTCGAAACTGATCCACTACTGAAGGGGGTTCTAAGGATTCTCTTTCTAGTCGTTGCACGAACTCCGAGATAACAGGTATTGATATACTCGTAGATAACTGCGGAATGTATAATTAAAATCCCCCCACAGGGAATCTCAACTCCAATTCATCAGATAGCAAAATAGTGCTATATGCATTACGTGATGCGACTTCCTACACTTGCAAATATTTATCTGGCTTCGGTCACTGTATTGTCGACTTATGGAAACCATATCAGTAGGAATCATCGTGGAGTTCGATCTCTGTCGCTCTATCTGCCCGTGAGATCTAGAAAGCAAACGGGAAGTATCCGCACTGGCCTCTAGCGAACATAGTACATGCTTACGGAATATTTCACCGACTATGCTTCTTGATTCGTCTACATCCGTACTCTGCAAGGCAACGGAAGGTGTTTGGCGGAGAGTACCACTGCTAATCGTAGCCTTTACTGTTCCAGTCGCAGATCGAGTGAGGAAAAAAGGACTCTTTATACGATTCCTTAGGAGTCGTTATTTCTCGTATCTGCATGGTCTTGAAGCGAAATGTATGTTGGTGGCAGTAGAATCATTCTTCATCCAGCTTCAAATACCGGTTCTCTATGTTTTTTCAACATTGTTCCTGGAAAAGAAGGACGCCTTCCCTCCAGGAATTCCCTCTTGAGTTCCAGAAGTAACTCCGAAACACTTGCGGTTCCTTGGAACCTATCGGTAACAAAGTTAGCAGGCACCTCTGAATTTCTTCATGTTATCCTTTAACTTGACCTGGTGCGGATCCCAAACACTCGAGAAGTACTCAAGAACAGGTCGCACCAGCGTTCTATGTGCGATCATTTTTACAGGTGAATCATTCTTCTCCTAAACATCTCCCTATAAACCGATGTCTACCATTCACCTTCCCTACCACAGTCCTCTCATGCTC
The DNA here is from genome assembly GCF_023864275.1 of Schistocerca cancellata. NCBI lineage: Eukaryota > Metazoa > Arthropoda > Insecta > Orthoptera > Acrididae > Schistocerca > Schistocerca cancellata. Next base: position 230,874,672 of record NC_064634.1, read on the forward strand.
GCTCCATTTCTAATCGCTTTATAACGTTACGTCTACATATTTAACGTCCTGACTGTGTCAAGCGAGACACTCCTAATGCCGTATCGGAACATTACGGATCTAAATATCCTTCTCATCTGCGTTAACGTACATTTTTGTACATTTAGAGCCAACTATCGTTCATAACACCAGTCAGAAAATTTGTCTGAGTCATCTTGTTTCACTCCACAGTCACTCTTCTGCGATACCCTAGTGTACACCACAGCATCATCAGCAAGAAACCTCATCTATTACAACAGATGTTTGATGAGGTTTGGTTTGTGGGGAGCTCAGCTCTATTGCAAAAGAGTAGAGTAAAATGGATCGTTTAGCTCAATGAGCGAAGCTTACGAGCTTACGATAAGATTCGAATTCCAGACAGATTTTAAGTTGCTTCCACTGTAAAATTATGACTGACGCCAGGAGTGAAGTCTGGGGTACTATTTCTTTCCATAGCAGGACCCCTTCGGTTGTTATCCGTGACAGCAGCAGCGCGGTACGTCCTCGATATCGTATCCGCCTGTTTGCTGTTGTTCATGGCATGCCATCGTGGCCTTACATTGCAGCTGATGATTCCCACCCACACACGCTCCTTCTCTTAGATCTTCCCCAACTCTACTTTCATCGTCAAGGTAGCCGGATCTCAGCCCAGTGGAGAAAGTTTCTATCATTATGCTAAGGACCCTCGAACTAGCTCAGGACTTTGACTATCTGACGCACCAGTTTGGCGCCAATTTCCGTGAGTAGGATATTCAACTACTGTGTGAATGAATTGCTTAAGGGCCAGAGGAGGAGCAACGCATTAGTGACTTGCAGAATTTGTGAAGCTCTTTCTCATGAATAAATCATCCTGCTTTTTTCCTGAAATAGTAATCATTTGTTTGTGTATATGCATCTACCGATTTTCGTCCAGTTCGCATAATTATTTGACAATGAGTCAATTTCTTTGTCTTAGAGTTTATGTTTGTATTAATATTTTTTACAGATTAGAAAATGAATTTACGTTTGCTTCGCCTTGTGTGCCATTTTCTTTTCTGCGCGGCCGCAAGTGTTACTGTATATCTGCACTTATCTGCTGCGATATTCTCCATTTGTGATGTCTGACATTTTGGTCCATTAGGATAGTTCGTCCCCTTCTGATAATATATTTTTGTGTCATTTGTCTTTTGGAAGTTAGGAAATCAAATCGTATCTAATGTGTCGACTCGACAAACAGAAGCAAACAAGGAGCAGGTGAAAGATGTAACGCCTTCTGATCTCACTAAGAAGAGCAGATAGTGGCCGTGATGGCAGGAATGTCAGAACGCAGACCACATTTAGTCGCCTTTCTATTGTCCACGTTTATCTTCTCCTGCGGCCAGGCTTAAACGAATGTAAATAAGTTACATAAAACAGTAACCAATCCTTAGCCGTCAAGTGTTCTAACCGCCGTGCATAAATGAATGCCCGTAGCCGTTTGCCTGCTCTACCTGCTGGGCGTACACGTAAGCCCGTAGCAGTGTGGGTGCCGTACCTGCCGGGCATACATGTATGCCTGTAGCCGCAAAAGGCTGATCATGTGAAAAAGAATATTGGTAACGTGAATACGAGATAAGAAGTTTTAAATTTGTTTAACTTTAGCATTTAAAGAACAGATTTAATGAAAGCTTTCTTACGATTTTCCTGTTTAGAGACATTCAAATTTCCTTTTAAGTGCCACGGCACTTCTGCCCTTAGTTCTTTTCGCGAAGATTATAGGTTCATTTACCGATTGCTAAGTTTTATCAGCTGTAGATTTTTATTACGGCCGGATAGGCCGAGTAAGTTTCAATCCTTTAAAACAGTTTTCCGATTTTCGAATTGTGGAGTTATTGCCGACTTTATCTGTCAATGCTATTTTCTGTAATGTTTTTATATTTCTTCTGAGCCTCGTATTTGTCAATGTATTTGAGAAGGCAACTGTCAGGTAGGCCATAGACACCGTTTGATTGTGAAAGCTACGCCGTCCGTGGCATCTGCAACAGAAAATTCATTTGTATTTGTTATAAATTGCGCATTGTATGATATGGTTGTTGTAACTTCCAGATTTATTTGTAATTAATTGTTAAATAAACGTTGTAAGTAGGCTGTTTAGGTTCTTATATTGGTAACTCCGCCGCCACCTAGCACTCTGTATGAAAGTCACTGGCTGTGCTGTGTGCAGTCTGTGGCTGGTTGGCATCGTTGTAATACTCGCCATTGTAGCGTTGGGCAGTTGGTTGTTAACAGCACGTAGCGTTGCGCAGTTGAAGGTGAGCCGCCAGCTGTGGTGGATGTGGGGAAGTGAGATGGCGGATTTTTGAGAGCGGATAATCTGGACGTGTGTCCATCAGAAACAGTACATTTGTAAGAATGGATGTCATGAACTGCTATATATAATATGACTTTGAACACTATTAAGGTAAATACATTGTTTGTTCTCTATCAAAATCTTTCTTTTGCTAACTGTGCCTATTAGTAGTTAGTGCCTTCAGTATTTTGAATCTTTTATTTAGCTGGCAGTAGTGGCGCTCGCTGTATTGCAGTAGTTCGAGTAACGAAGATTTTTGTGAGGTAAGTGATTTGTGAAAGGTATAGTTTAATGTTAGTCAGGGCCATTCTTTTGTAGGGATTATTGAAAGTCAGATTCCGTTGCACTAAAAGTATTGTGTGTCAGTTAAAGCACAGTCATGTATAATTGTTCAAAGGGGACGTTTCATATGTCGACCCTTAGCCGAGGATACCTCACTGGAATCTTCTGATTTTTTTCTTGTAGTTTGTGTAATTAGTGTAGCTTTTGTTTATTGCTAGTGCGTAATTGTAGAGAGAATCTCCTTTGTAGTTGCAGTCTTTCATTGTTGTGAACAGTTGTGGCATGCATGTAGATTTGCACCAAGTATTTCGCAGCTTCGCTTGCAATTAACTAGATATTACTTTCAATGCTATGTTAATGTGTTTTCTTATTTTGCTCTTCAAATTGTGCTTTTCTGTGTTGTTGTGTGAAATATTGTGACAATAATGGCGTGTGAAAAACGTAATACTAGGCTCCAAAGTAAACTGAGAAATGACAGTGAAGAGAAAGCAGTGTGTTAGCGCCACCGTGTAATGAATTAAATAATGTTTAACATAGTAATTTTGTAATTGTGCGTAGGGAAATGGAGCGGGCGGCAAACAATGGTGTAGACTGTGAAACAATTAGTGAACAGGGAAGCATTATCGATCGATCGGTCGGCAACAGCCCGCCTCAGGAATCGGGAATGACAGAACACAATCTTGAAAATACTGCAGATTCACGTTTTGGGTCCTCACCGTTTTCTCAAATAAGTGAAGACACATTTTCTGCTTGTCAAAATGTGAATGTTGCCGGTGCAAATTCACTGCCGAAAAGCACTGAGGAACATGTTTCAGACACCAGTGCATTGTTATTACAGTTAATGCAACAAATGGGACAAAGGCTACAAAAGTTACACACAATGGAACAAAATCTTCAAAAGTTACACACAATGGGACAAAATCTTTAAAAGTTAGACACAATGGAACAACACCACAGACAAACACAGCAACAGTTAGACGCAATGGAACAAAATCTTCACACCACGCTTGAACAAACACGTGAAGATTTAACTACTGAATTACATAAAATCGAATCGAAATGCCAAAAAGTCTGTAATGACGTAAAAACACAAATTTGTGAGCATTGCCAACCTATTTTTTCGCGATATAAAATACATTACAGAATCACGAAGCAGCCATAAAAGAACTGCAAACTATTGTTCATGAAAATCATGAGACCTTGCAAGCTAAAATTGACTCAGTTGCATCTACCGATTCGGTTATGCAACTTGCAAAAACTCAGGAAAACTTAAAGGACACAGTAGATACGATTTCAACACAAATGGACACTCTGAAACTTGGTTCAGAAAAACACACTGAGGAAATAAGTACACTACCGGAGAAAGTAGCCGAACTTTCGGATCAGTTCACTAACTTATCTACAAAGGTAGATAATGATCTGAATGACACAAGCCCTGTTGCCATCACTGACACAGAAGAGTATGAACAAATTAAGAAATTCAAACAAAATCGGAATCAAATTAATACGCAACACAAAAGAGAAATCCGGGAAGTACAAGATCAGTTGGCACAAGTAATACAAAAATTACAAATTTCAGAGGACACTCGCGCTCCAACACGGGAAGAGGGACTTAGAAATACGGAAAAGCCACAAAATAATAACCCATGGCATTTCGGAAGTTATGAAAGAAATTGGCAATGTGCACCGAATTTTGAGATGGAACCGCCGACACGACGTAACAATGACCGATATGCGACTCGCCGAAAGGATGATTTTGACTATAAGCTGTTCTTTACTACACGTAAATTCAAAACATTTAAGAATTCTGGCAACGACATTCATCCACAAGCGTGGCACCATCAATTCTCTCATTGTTTTCCTCCCAACTGGTCGTTAGATCACAGATTAGAATTTATGTGTGGCTACTTAGAGAATGAACCAGCTGTAAGAATGCGATCGGTCATTCACGATTGTCAGAGTGAAGGAGAATTTTATCTTGCCTTCCTCTCAGCATATTGGTCTCAAGCTACACAAGACCGATTAAAACATAGCATCATAATGATTAAGCATTTCGAACAATCTGAATTTTCCAGTCTTGTGAAATATTTTGAAGACACGTTGCACAAGAATCAGTACCTGACGAACCCATACAGCCCCTCAGAACTCATCCGCATATGCTTAATCAAATTACCTGAACATTTAAACATATTATTTTGGCAGGACGTTGCAAAGACGACATTGAAGCTTTTCAGGGACTCTTAAAAGAATTAGAAATTGACATTGACAATCGCGGAACGCGAAAACAGGAACACAACATTTGCAGGTCACATCCGTCGCAATTCCACGATGAAAGAAATAATAACTGGACACGACAAGGCTATTCTCACAACACAAATCGTGACCAAACAGACACCACCCGTATGACAACCGTTGGCAGAGTAGTAATAATTACAGGGAAAGATCACCTCTCCATGGTAGTGACTATCACAGAGACAATTAGAGAAACACACAATATGGGAACCAAAATAATTATTATCAAGGGAGACAGAATAGACGCAACTGTCCAGCGCACAGTTATGATTCAGGGAGAAATTCTCCACCACGTGACCGACTAGAAGGAAACTATGGAATCTACCGACATGACGACATACGATATGATCATAACGACAGACCTGAAGTGCATCAGAACTGCAGGGATTCAAGCAGGACAGGGCCCTCTCGACAAGGTGAATTTGTAGAAGTACGGTCTCCTAATCCCAATAATGACACACGCCAACAAAGAGATAGCAGACAATGACTCGCACCACAGGCAGCCATGTGTGTCGGCTGGCTCAGAGATATTCTTCAAAACTTCGACTGACTCTGCTGTGGGTTTGCTCTGTTGTGGCCCATTAGCTGTCTGCATGTCAAGAGTCAGCACTGTCTTTCCGTTGGAGGGACAACACTACTTCTTCAAGATTGCGTGAAAATAAACTACTTCCATGTGCATTCTCTTTTACTGCTCAGACTTTCAGAAAAAAAAACACTGTAATTGTACTGTGATGAATGATCAGGACTGTCCTTATGGGACTGTGAGAAAATTTTAGCTTTTGACCAACATTGTATCAATAAGTGTGTGCATTTGACACGTTTGTTATTGCAATTATGAAAAATTTTATGAAATCATTATGGGCCACTGCCCAAAACAATGTGTAAAAACTTTTGTGGGGAGCATGGGGGCTATGTAAGTAGACTGTTTAGGTTCTTATATTGGTAACACCGCCGCCACGTAGCGCTTTGTATCAGAATCACTGGCTGTGCTGTGTGCTGTCTGTGGCTGGTTGGCATTGTTGTAATACTCGCCATTGTAGCGTCGGGCAGTTGGTTGTTAACAGCGCGTAACGTTGCGCAGTTGGAGGTGAGCCGCCAGCAGTGGTGGATGTGGGGAAGTGAGATGGCGGATTTTTGAGAGATGATTAATATAGCGGGCTGAAGTGCTGTATATATTATGAATTTGAACACTATTAGGGTAAATAAATTGTCTTTCTTTTGCTAACTGTGCCTATCAGTAGTTAGGGCCTTCAGGAATTTGAATCTTTCATTTAGCTGGCAGTAGTGGCGCTCGCTGTATTGCAGTAGTTCGAGTAAAGAACATTTTTGTGAGGTAAGTGATTTGTGAAAGGTACAGGGTTATTACAAATGATTGAAGCAATTTCACAGCTCTACAATAACTTTATTATTTGAGATATTTTCACAATGCTTTGCACACACATACAAAACTCAAAAAGTTTTTTTGGGCATTCACAAATGTTCGATATGTGCCCCTTTAGTGATTCGGCAGACATCAAGCCGATAATCAAGTTCCTCCTACACTCAGCGCAGCAGGTCCCCATCAATGAGTTCGAAAGCATTGTTGATGCTAGCTCGCAGTTCTGGCATGTTTCTTGGTAGAGGAGGTTTAAACACTGAATCTTTCATATCACTATGCGTCAAACTTGCCCGCACGCGTTCAACCATTTCTTCGCTCACTGCAGGCCGACCCGTTGATTTCCTCTTACAGAGGCATCCAGAAGCTTTAAACAGCGCATACCATCGCCGAATGGAGTTAGCAGTTGGTGGATCTTTGTTGAACTTCGTCCTGAAGTGTCGTTGCACTGTTATGACTGACTGATGTGAGTGCGTTTCAAGCACGACATACGCTTTCTCGGCTCCTGTCGCCATTTTGTCTCACTGCGCTCTCGAGCGCTCTGGCGGCAGAAACCTGAAGTACGGCTTCAGCCGAACAAAACTTTATGAGTTTTTCTACGTATCTGTAGTGTGTCGTGACCATATGTCAATGAACGGAGCTACAGTGAATTTATGAAATCGCTTCAATCATTTGTAATAGCCCTGTATAGTTTAATGTTAGTCAGGGCCATTCTTTTGTAGGGATTATTGAATGTCAGATTCCGTTGCGCTAAAAATACTGCGTGTCAGTTTAAGCACAGTCATGTATAATTGTTCAAAGGGGACGTTTCAACGTCTGCTATTTATTTGTGTTTCCTATGGGTCTGTATCCAAGCTTTTTCGATTGGAGCCTAGTTCGCAGTGTAGGTCAAGGTACCAAATCTACTGCTCAGTTTTCTTGCTGGATGTTTTCTTCGCATTCAGCATTCTGTCTCTGCTATCTTCCACGTATCTGCTAACTTGTGACCACTAGAAGTGTGGCAGTAGTGAGGCAGAGGGATGGTATTTTTAGAGGACGGTAGTAAGACTCATCGTCCAGCCATCTACATTTACGTTTCTCGCCCGCTATATTAATCATTCACGGTGAATTCCCCGATAATTCCATAGGAAATGACACCAGTTACTTCTCAGTGCTAGCCTGTGTTTTCATCTCTCAAAACCTCTTCGTCGACGGTACGTAATTCCTAATCGTACTTCCTACGTCCATTATTCCATGTAGTCTTGCCTCAGGAATGTTGGTTATCGGCGTTAATTTAATTCGAGGTTAAGTTTGTTATTCCTCCGCTAGCCACTCCTTTGCATCACTTTCGCCATAGGGTTGTTTATCCTGAATCTCTGTGGTACATATCAAGTCCATCCCATAGAAATTTCTTCCTTGCTTTTGGGCAGAAAGGTGTCTTCGGACCCTACCGTTGGTAAATTTTTCCGTTATTACCGCTATCGCACACTATTTTGCCGCTTACATTGCTTCTTCACTAAACTAAAAACAAAACTACATCCGAAGAAGCCTCTAAAGATCCTTACGGTATTGACTGAACGGCGTGTCATCCTTAGCCCGTAGGCGTCACTGGATGCGGATGTGGAGGTTCGTGTGTTCAGAACACCGCTCGGCTGGCCGTTGTCAGTTTTCATGACCGGAGCCGCTACTTCTCAGTCAAGTAACTCCTCAGTTTGCCTCTCAAGGGCGGAGTGTACCCCGCTTGTCAACAGCGCTCACCAATCTAAGTGCTAGACAAGCCCGGCTTAACTTCGTTGATCTGACGGGAACCGGTGTTACCACTGCGGCAAGGCCGTTGGCACATTGGTTCTTCCCACTGAAGTTAAACAGCAGCGATGATATCCTGCATATGTACTTCAAGATTGCTTACTGTACTGGTTTCTTTCTTGCTGACAAGATTACAGGCCCCTTGAGATGCGGAATGCATCCTCTGAGTCCAGAAGTATTACATCGTATTTACTTCGACTGTCATGTCTCACTCTGCTACCAAAGTTATTCACTTTGCCTACTAAGAGCTGTCCAAGCCCGAGTTGAAATTTGTCACTTGTCTCATTTCACCAAATGCTTTTACTTCTTTTTTTTTTTAAAAAAAATCTTTGGTTTACACTCAGCCCATTTTTAGGATTCTCTACCTGAGTCGGTAAAAAGGGAGCTCTTAAAGGATCATTTTGTTCTACGTCCGTCAGTCTCTCTGACCGACTGCTAAAAGCCCTTTTCTCCCAGGAACGGATAGCCAAATCCAGTTCAAAATTTATGTCAGACACTAAGGTTTAATGTTCCTTGGAGGTGCAACGGTTACCACGTCAATGCAATCAAAAGATTATATCATTTATGTAACATACTTCGATATTCACAAACTCTCTCGTTAAAACCTATAGCGTACTTCCCGTTGATCTAGAATCATGAAATGTGAGAGGAAGCAGGGTTTTACAGTATAAGTACAGGGAAAAATTAGAAAGTTTATAATTAGTGATTACATCACGCACTTCGTGCTCATAGTTAAAACACTCTCGATAGTCTTGGAATTCGAGGGACAGGACTCTTGCCAGTATCAGTGTCGATATCAGCCAAATAATTGGTCGAGATACGAGATTCCTGGGAGGGAATGAACTGTACATACATAATGAAATTTCTATCGAAGCCTCAGATCGTGTGTTCTACCAGCACCTGACCAATTCTCTGTATCTGGACTGTTAACTCGATTCGAGCGACACTCAAATCACCCATCATCTGCGAGGGTAGTTAATTTTTTAGTTAGTTTGATGTTCGATAGGTTCGCCTGCTTAACTGAGTGGTGCCTTGCTTGCCTACCATGCAGCGGGCCCGGGTTTGATTCCCGGCCGATTTGGAGATTTTCTCCGCCCATGGAGTGGGTGTTGTGTTGTCCTCATCTTCATCTCATCATCACTAACAAGCAAGTCGCCCAGTGTGGCGTCACCTGAAATAAGACTTGCAACGTGGTGGTCGAGCTTTCCCGGACGGCGCCTCCCGGCCGTCAATGCCAGAAGATAATTTCATTTCATGTTCGATAAATCATGTTCACAAAAAGTCGTAATGATGTGAAATGAGTCATTTTAGTTACAAGTCACAACTTAATTTTTAAATACATAAAATCACCAGCAAAATTATAATAATCAATTTTTTTGAATTTTGGTCCCACTTACTAGAAACTCTGATATTGCCAATAACTCTACTGAAGTGGACAGTGCGATCCTCAAATTACGATTCGTTTAGAGCCAACGCCTGTAAATATCTGGCACCTAGTGTAAAAAACCAGATGAGAAATCGCTGGAAATTCGCATCGGCAGGTGTACGGGTGGCGCCGCTGTTTGCCGGAACTGTTGGCGGGCTACCAGCCCCAGAAGCCGTGCAGCCAGCGTACGCAGGCACGCAGTTGCTTGCCGGACGCCCGTTCACCGACCTCTCAGCAGCTAAGTTGGGCGGCAACCTGCCAAACACACTCGCACCGTGTGGCTAATGCTTCTGTCACCCGCGTCCGCTGCCAAAACTAGGGCTTCACTCCTCTCCGGCTGTTCTCGCCGCTGCTACATACTCCGGTCTTCAGTAAAACCTGTCCTCGCAGCTGCGGGCTTTTAACACGTACCTAAGTCTCCACAGTCGCCAAATTATTCTCGCACGTCACAGTGGAGTGCTCTTAGTAGCAACATTCATAAATGTAACACGGACTTCTTTTCGGTGCTATGTTGTTAAGCAATGCCAATATTGTAGATATGTAGACATAAATTTTACACTAAAACAGTCGTTTTCGGAGAGGGTGGGTGGGTGGGGGGAGGATGGTGGGTGCTCCCTTGTCCTTCAAATTCGTAACCTTGTCTCCACAGCTAAAAATTTTACTTACACAATAATTTCTCTGGCTCTTATTTGCTGCTCACATGTCCACCTCACCGCCGTTACCCCGATGAGAAACTTACTTGATGTTAAAAACAGTATGTGCGTCATGTGCGACATTATTTACGTAAGGCATATTATGTATCATCTTTTATACCTAGTTAAATCTACGGACTTTTGGACTTTAGTAGGTTGTTAAGGCTATTTTAATCCACATGTATTTTTGATGTTCTGTCATTTTGAAAATTTTTTGTTTTTATAAATTCCTTTTTTTCGATTTTATTTGTCAATTATTGAAGTATATTCCGACAGAAAAAAAAAAATGTTTGGCAACTTTAGTTTCGCATGCATCTCAATGCGTTCGTGTCTTTTTAGACCCTGCGTATTTCAGCTTTCATTAATGCAGAAATTATGACAATTTTCAATTTGTCAACAATGAAATGTGCATGTGTCCAGTAACGCGTATATAACGAAATGAAGTCATTGTTGATTTGAACAGAATGTCTATTTCTGTGGAAAGAATCAAAGTTGATCGCAACTCATTGTATTTTTTTGTAAACAAATCAGTTAAGTAATTCACTTCCACTTAGATCACTCGTTTCCTACCTATAGAATTCTCATATTTTGTAAGTGTTTCTGTTCAAGATAATCTCATAATGATGAAATAGTTTTGGAGGGTGAAGAACACGTTTCGGAATGCAGCTCTATTCACTAGAATACACACATCATACATCTGAACAGCAAACGGTAATCAGTGCAATTCTGATTTCAAAGGATAAACCATTTTAATGGAAGACAGAACCCTTACCTCATCTGGGACGGCATGCAGCATGTAACATAGTTCACATGAATATACACTCCTGGAAATGGAAAAAAGAACACATTCACACCCACCATACTTGCTCCGGACACCGCGAGAGGGCTGTACAAGCAATGATCACACGCATGGCACAGCGGACACACCAGGAACCGCGGTGTTGGCCGTCGAATGGCGCTAGCTGCACAGCATTTGTGCACCGCCGCCGTCAGTGTCAGCCAGTTTGCCGTGGCATACGGAGCTCCATCGCAGTCTTTAACACTGGTAGCATGCCGCGACAGCGTGGACGTGAACCGTATGTGCAGTTGACGGACTTTGAGCGAGGGCGTATAGTGGGCATGCGGGAGGCCGGGTGGACGTACCGCCGAATTGCTCAACACGTGGGGCGTGAGGTCTCCACAGTACATCGATGTTGTCGCCAGTGGTCGGCGGAAGGTGCACGTGCCCGTCGATCTGGGACCGGACCGCAGCGACGCACGGATGCACGCCAAGACCGTAGGATCCTACGCAGTGCCGTAGGGGACCACACCGCCACTTCCCAGCAAATTAGGGACACTGTTGCTCTTGGGGTATCGGCGAGGACCATTCGCAACCGTCTCCATGAAGCTGGGCTACGGTCCCGCACACCGTTAGGCCGTCTTCCGCTCACGCCCCAACATCGTGCAGCCCGCCTCCAGTGGTGTCGCGACAGGCGTGAATGGAGGGACGAATGGAGACGTGTCGTCTTCAGCGATGAGAGTCGCTTCTGCCTTGGTGCCAATGATGGTCGTATGCGTGTTTGGCGCCGTGCAGGTGAGCGCCACAATCAGGACTGCATACGACCGAGGCACACAGGGCCAACACCCAGCATCATGGTGTGGGGAGCGATCTCCTACACTGGCCGTACACCACTGGTGATCGTCGAGGGGACACTGAATAGTGCACGGTACATCCAAATCGTCATCGAACCCATCGTTCTACCATTCCTAGACCGGCAAGGGAACTTGCTGTTCCAACAGGACAATGCACGTCCGCATGTATCCCGTGCCACCCAACGTGCTCTAGAAGGTGTAAGACAACTACCCTGGCCAGCAAGATCTCCGGATCTGTCCCCCATTGAGCATGTTTGGGACTGGATGAAGCGTCGTCTCACGCGGTCTGCACGTCCAGCACGAACGCTGGTCCCACTGAGGCGCCAGGTGGAAATGGCATGGCAAGCCGTTCCACAGGACTACATCCAGCATCTCTACGATCGTCTCCATGGTAGAATAGCAGCCTGCATTGCTGCGAAAGGTGGATATACACTGTTCTAGTGCCGACATTGTGCATGCTCTGTTGCCTGTGTCTATGTGCCTGTGGTTCTGTCAGTGTGATCATGTGATGTATCTGACCCCAGGAATGTGTCAATAAAGTTTCCGCTTCCTGGGACAATGAATTCACGGTGTTCTTATTTCAGTTTCCAGGAGTGTAGAATCAAAAAGGTATACCATTTTTCGCGTTAGTGATGAACACTCGGCTCTCAAATTATTCCTTCCTCCATCAATTGAAGACAATACAATCAAACTTACTGTACTGAAAGAATGCATTTATAAGGAGGTAAGTTGAATAGTTAGATGTTTTTGACCTAGATACATACATACAGCTGTTGTTTTTAGGAATTTGTAAATCAAATAACGGGCCCAATTATAGTTTAGCGAATGAATACAAAGGTTCCGAAATTTTCAGAGCTGCAATATCACTAGAAACCATTAATAAAAAGATATCAGGGACTATGGGATTAGATGACCGTGAGACAAGACTACGAAAACGAGAACGTGTTAAGTTTGCGCCTGTAAAGGATTTGTGGGAGAAATGAGTTGTTATACAAGCTCAGTATGTTTGTTACAATAGATGAGATATCTCTCAGGAGAAAATTCAGCAAGAGACTCTGTACAGAGAAGAACATCTTTCGAATCTGCAACCTCCACTTCGGAAAACAATGATGCTAGGAGTACGATGAGAGGAAGACGTCATCTGTATAGAAAAACGGGTTAAAAACGGTCGCAGAAGAGTGATAAGTCTAAAAATTCACTTGAAAGAAAAATCATTTTTTCAAATGTAAAAGTTTTATGTAAAAGTTAGACATGGTACAAGTAACACTTCATTTTAATATAATAATTCTCGTACGCTGTGATGACTACTACATTGAACTAAGAAATTGCAACTGTATTTATGATTTTAATATACAAATGTGTGAAATTAAACCTTCAGTAAACAGACGTAAACGGGGTCTTTTCTGACCGAAACAGCTTGAGTATATAAGCAAATTAAACACTGTAATAGAGTTAAACTTATATAATGGGGTTCCCAGCCTTGTGCTGTTTTCCAAGCTATGATTTCCTCCTTGCAGCTTGCCTCTTCGGCACTGTGGCCTTTCGTCTTCCAGTATACTGCTAGCCACCACAGGCTGCTTTCACCACATTGGCCTCTTAGGAAGATGTCGGAATTACGCACATCATACAAGATGTTAAGTTGTACTTACATCACTTTTGTATAGTTGGCGTCTAGCGAATCCTATCATATAACCTAAGGGGTGTTATCCAGTAAGCTATTTTTCATATTTCTTCTTTTCTCAGGGTTTCGGTTCCATGCTATAGTATATTTTTTACGACATCTTTCTGTGTACATATGATGCCAGTTAATTTTCAGGCGTTTTATCCCCGTTCGCATTAGTGTCTCATACAGTATTTGTTTCTAAGTGATTCCGCTTTTGGCGAGGAAGCTATGGGTCTCTGAAATGGTTAGTGAGTTCCATAGTTCCGATAAATCTTTGTTAGCGGCCTGAAAGGTCCTTGCATTGTCGGTGTAGATGGTGTACGGCAGTCCACTTCTATTAGCAAATCTCTGTAAAGACATCAAAAATTTGTTGGTATCCATATTGGACAAGAGCGCTACTGCACGTGTTGTTGCGCAAGTGAAGAGTGTTATACAGTCCTTCTCCATAGTCATGCCTGTGTTGATATAAATAGGGCCAACAAAGTCTATGCCGGTGACAGTGAAAGACTTAGATGGTCTCATTAGATCTGTGAGTTGGGTGGCTTCAGTTTGTTTTCCTCTTTAAGTCTTCGTGATCTTGAACGGTTTGACGAACTTTAAGTATCCAAAATTCTTGCCGAAGTTTGGATAACACAATGTGGACACCAAGATGATGGAGACCAATATGCGTCTGAAATTTGAGGTGTCTTGTGAAGCGATGTGAACAGTCTAGAAGTAGCGGATGTCGTTCCTCACTAGTGAAATCTGCTAACTGTAGTCTACCTCCGTGACGAATGAGTCCGTATTCGATGAATGGATGAAAGAGTCCCATTTTAGAGCCTTGCCGGATCGATCAATCGTTCCAGTGTGCATGGAATTCCTGTGTGAAGCATTGAAGTTGGACTATTTTGATCCATTAAGTGCCTGCATTGGTGAGCTCGACTTCTGTCAGCTCTCCAGCAAGTTTGTCTTTCTGACGAACCTCAAGTGTGAAGCGAAGGACCCGGTTGTACGAATTAGTGTCCAGTACGAACTGAATTTGGAAAAGTCTGTGATGCTGGGAGGTATCGCAACTACCATCACGTGTTTTACATTCCTCCTTTTTCCGGGGGGGGGGGGGGCGTCATGACGCATATTTGGAGTGCCAGATGGCCAACATTCTTCTGGGTGTGCAAGCCATGGCGGTCCTTCCCGCGAAACACGCGCAGACAAGATTTGATTGCCAAGAAGTCCCCATGATAGGTGAAATGCTCGGTTATCTGTTCCAGGACAAAGTCTCCACAGACTAGGGGACGTATATGTGTGACTATATGTCACATTATTACAGCTGAATGTCTTCCATCGATTTGCAGCACTGCGTATCCAGCCTAAGGTCACTGCGGCATCCGTCCATAACGTTGCATGACTAATGTCGTACACTGTAGGTGTGCAGAAATATCTTAGTAATCGTGCTCCCACAATTACCCCTAGAAGTTCGAGACCTGGCAGTATTATCCTTTTGGAAGCTGCAAGTCTGTTCTTGCTACAGGTCAATTGAATCACCGTGTCACCGTGTTAAAGAATACGGATGTACAGAGCTGCGCCATACGCTCATTCCGAAGCATCACAAAATATGTGAATCTGTATGTCGCAATCTTTTGTAGCTGACATCAATCGAGAGACAAAAATGGAAGACAACGGAGGTAAATTAGATACCCAAGTATTATACTGTGTTGCCATATTTTTGGGTAGCAAATCATTCCAGTCAATTCCTCTACAACACGTTTCCTGGAATAATAGTCTTGCGATGATTGACACAGGAGAGAATAATCCTAGTGGATGGTAAAATTTAGCAACAGTGCGTAGTAGCTACCTTTTGGTAGTCGGTTCATGAGATAATTTTTCCGTGACATCATCCGTAGTAATGTAAAAGCTGGCCGTTTCTGTGCCCCAATTTACGACTAAAACTTCAGGAGATATAGTAATCTGTCGTCCTTCGGTTCTCCACACGAGCTATAATTGATGTGAAGTCGTGGTTCATTTCACTAATGGAAAGTTATAGTTTCATGAGGGCACTTAGATCGTGATTGATACCGATAGCTTCACCGTCGTCATTTGCACCAAAGCGAAGTCACCCATTAAATCATCGTTGACTAATATCTTTACAACGACGGAAAGTGCGGTCTCATGTTTTGAAACTTGTTCTTTCAGCGTTACCAAAATCAGGAATGGACTGCATGTCAGGTCGGGTGGAAGTCTACTGAAATGATAAGTCGATACTTCGTTCGCCCTATGGTAGTTTCCATGACCATCTTGAAAAACTTGGTGTCATTGAAATCTTGTAAATTAGGTGTCGTCTTCGTGCAAAATAAGTTTCAGAAACGATTGCGTAATATCGCTAATAACAGCCGCGGGGTGCATTCGTAAACGTAGCAGAGTACCAACTATTTCTGGCAGAAGATTTGGTAATGCCTCTGAAGTGTTGTTGAGAAAGGGTGTGTTGATCTCGTGAGACGATGCATCAAAACCTAGCCTCCACCTTATATTACCAAATTTTTGCTTCCTAACGTCATGATGTGGAAGGTAAAATTTGGTGTTACTTGGCTGTTCAGGAGGAGCTAGCTCTACATGGTTCTTTGTAATGTAATCCAACGTAAGACGGTGGTAGGTTTCCTGAAGGAGTCGTTCTTAAGAAGTCTTTTCTGTAAACTTCGAAATCTACTTTCTGCGTCCAGTTCGTTAGTAGAATAAAACCAAAATTTAGTGTCTTAGGAATATGAACGACTCTTCAATGATCCTGCACAAGATAAGACGCTATACCGCGCCGTGATGCGCAGTTATGCCAATAGTTTCTAGATCCAAAAAGAGTCTGAAATGGTCATCTGTGGGTATTTGAGTCTGAAGTACCAAGTTAACAACAGCTAAATTCGTAGAGACAGCAGATCTGCAGCCACTGAGGATACGACCGAGTATTGTGGAAAACCGAACAATGGGTTTAGAAATATGGGTGGGTAAATTATGGGTGACAATCTTCCAGTCATGACCATTATAAATTAAAACTTCGATGGTCATATCTTCTTGGGAATCTGTGGATCAGCTAACTGTAGTGTGCAACCATGAATTACATTCTTAATATCTTGTGGAACACTGGACTGAGGCGTGGAGTAGTGGTCACTTCCATATACATTGATGCAAGTCGTAGAATTAGTCCTCGCTCCCCAAATGTTGAAACTAACAGGGCTAAGTCGTCATGAGGAGCTAGTATGAGATTTTAACATGCAAACGCTAAGTTACGTTGCTCTGTGCAAATGTTTTACACGTCGTACCTTCGGCGCATATCGGATTGTGATGTGATTTTTTTACAATTAGCACAAAATGCCCTAACCTTCTTCCTGCAATCTGAGATTTTATATCGTCTGTTAGGCAAAGAAATATCGGTTAATATATTTCCATTTCTGTTTCCTTATATTGAGGTTAGTAACGTCATTACGTTCTAGGCCCCAATGGCCATGTTCTGCTCAAAAGACGCAAAATGGATCGTAGTTTTTATTGCCATTGGGTAATGTTTGTTTCTGATCAGCGTGGACATGAAGCGCTGCAGCTGTGGAAGGTAAGTCAACGTTTTATTATCACATCGGATCTTCTGAAAAGCAAGCGCTGCGTCTATTTCTGTCAACCAAAGGATGTTCCTTTCTGGAACACCGGTTTTCTTCACGCAATCACAATTAGGCCTATTCCTAGCACAACTAAACTAGTTTTCCAAGACTTCCGAACAAGAAACCAATATAATACGCACACTTGCTCTCATTCTGCCGTAACAAATTCAAACTCTTGAGTGACATATATGTTCTTCCGGAAAGCTTCTGAGACTTTTCCGTACTAGCTTGGGGACCATAGCATTTACGTCTTCACTGAGCGCGCACAAAGCTTGGATGCGGCGGTTGCACTCGATACACGTAGAATCAAGGGAGTCTGGATTCGGAAATTGAATGGGTTTAATAGATTTTAAATAATCCAGTTGAGCTTGCATAATTCTATCCTTATCGCCTTATTGTGCTGTGTTTATTCTATTGGTTTCTTCATATGTGTCAGGGATAAAAGCAATACCATCAACTAAATAGTAATGTTCCCCTTCTAAGCGGCCACTCAGAAAAAATTGTTTATGAGTGGTGGATATCGTGGGATCTCAATCAATCGATTGCTGGAATTGCAGCCAAAACTGAGTCTAGTTCTCAACATTTCCAGAAAACGTCTGAAGTTTTGTAGTGGGCAATGTGATATTAGGTGGTGGAATAACGGAGTTACTGTCGTAGCAGGTAGTTCATCACTGATGGTAGTTTGAGCCATGGAATTCGTAAATTTCCCCTCTGCTCCCCCTGACGTGCATGCAATAGTGTGCTTGGCTGCGTCTGTGTATTCGTTTCATTTGAACACATGAGCAGCGAAATCAGCGTCATCGAGAAGAACGTGTATTTAATCATCAAGCTCTGTTAGTGTAAACAATAGCTCCTGCAATCGATCTTTGGAATATCATAACCTTCAATGGTAGTTGTGTCATTAAAGTTACGTACTTCGTTCAAAAGACATGTAATATTAGCTCTTGCCCTTGCCCGTACTCTTTTCTAGCATCGTAACTGATAGCTGCTATCAGCGTTTCTGTATCAGACATTGTGAAGAGATTACAGTCATCTAAGTGAATCATGATAGTATGTTAAAAACCGTGTTGTCACAGTAGCAATAAAGGAAATCTCCCGGATTTCGGCACCAAATCTTATGTCGTGAATCACAACAGCAAGAAGCGATTTGCAGTGCAGCATACAACTTTATTTATAAGTCAGAGAACATTTGTGTAACAAATGGTTCAAATGGCTCTGAGCACTATGGGACTTAACAGCTGAGGTCAGTAGTCCCCTAGAACTTAGAACTACTTAAACCTAGCCAACCTAAGGACATCACACACATCCAAGCCCGAGGCGGGTTTCGAACCTGCGACCGTAGCGGTCGCGCGGTTCCAGACTGAAGCGCCTAGAACCGCTCGGCCACAACGGGCGGCATATGTGTAACAAGAAAGTATACAACATGTTATGTCTCATAAAGAGTTTTAGTAATCAGGGATATAAATATCCCGATGACTTCAATTCCCAACACCACCAGCGTGGTTTTACTCTTAAATTGGATATCTTCCTAAATTCTGGAACTCCTTAACTGTTCATCTATATTACGAACATAGCCATTATGAGCCCTTTTCACTCTTTTTTGTTGAATGTCAAAACTGTGAATGGCTTTGTATTTCTATCATTTCAAATGTTGAAGACAAGGATCTGTATTCGTGGCATATATACTCTGAAGATGCGTCTAGGCTGACGTGAAACAGGTAGTCGCGAATAAAGCACATTCATATAGGTATGCGGTTTTTGGAATCGCCTCTTCATTCTTAAATTTCTAATTCTTGTTGTTCTTATGATAATTTCAATGATTACAGACTACTGAGTTTTATCTCTTTTTTTCTTTTTTTTAATTTCCTTTTTCTTCCTCGAATAAAATGAGGCCTCCCTTAAAGACAATGTAGCTATTACAGAACTAGAAATTTATGACACTACAAAGGAGAACAAAGGAGACGGCTTTCTGTTTTATTTGTTCTTAGAACACTTAACTTGTTCAGCCTCTGTGAAAATCGCTGTGTACATGCAATGCAACCAAAAACTGATGAACACATTCAGGTGCTTCCATTGCAAACATAGGGAATCTGTAATGATAGACGTCATTTCGTTTACTTGTTGTGGATCCAAAGTATATTCGTACCTGAAGTGAGAGCTAATCTCTCTCCATGGACTATAAGATGGTAAATAGATACTAGTTTGCAAGTGCCGGTTCTTGACGAAATAAGAAGTATTAATCGGAATCAGCTGCGACGTTGAGTAGCGCGATTTTATGCTTCAACGAAAGGAGGTTTATTAGGTTGACTGATGAAGGCAGGAGAGAGAAATAGTACACTTCGATAACTATTTCACATTCTTTCACACACAGTTCTGTAACAGAAGCTACTGTTCCTAGTGATGCAAATTACTAAAAAAACATGTAATACAGCAAGAAATCATGAAACGACGCTTACTGGTAAATAAACGTGACTACTTCATAATAGATCATTGCAATACTTCGAAAACATCCAACTGGTTGCCCTCCAAAGGGTTGGGTTAGCAGATATTATTCGTATGCACATGAAAGGCATTCCACGTCAAAGGTACTGTTTAATCCGTAACACTTGTATCATTGCAAGAGAAGGTGTTGGTACCTCCCTCTACATTCGGGACCAGACGTTCCTAGGTAATGAAAGTGAGATTAGAATATCAGACCTCTGTTCTTCTACAGACTAAGTAGTTCTGTCTAGTTGTATTACTTGCCCGTTCGACTGATATTAAATCTGTTTTCTGAAGCTTCCTACATACGTAATAAAACGCAGTTTTATGGTAATAAAATTCGCCTGAACGAACAGGTTCAAATGTGTAAAGAGCAGCATTGTTAACGCACACCTACGGCAGAACTAAGCAAAGATTTCTCAACTCGAAATACGAAAGTAACTTACCTCGGATAAAAGATTTTCTGCTATAATAACTAGAACTAAAAGCACAAATGATCAGTCCATCTGCTCAGAAAAAATTTGATTCCTAATGCCCATTAACATAAAAAAATACTCTCAGTACTACCACAATTTTCAGGCAAGTAGGTTGATTAGAAGCGTAGCGCCTACTATGTAAATGAGGTTCATTAAGCATTTCCAACAACTACTTGCCAACGACGGTAACGCTCCCTTGAATAACGCATTACTCGAATACGTCCAGTAACAAGACTAACAGGACCGACCAAAAGAAACATGGAAAATAAGGCTTGCAAGAAGCAGGAGCACTTTTAATTAGACTTTGCAAATTTCCGTCTACATTTAGATTCGTTGGACCATGCAACATTAACTGTATTAAAAGTTTTGTGTTCGTTACACTATTTCAAACTAACCTTGTTTACTAGGAGTTTGATAACGACACAGAATGGAGAGGCGACAGCAGTAGCGGTTCGGCTGTACTGCCCCTGTAGTCAGAAGAGAAATGCACAACTTCTTTGGAAAAAGTTTTTTGGAATGTGATAGCGGCAATCTTTCCCGGGTAAAGCAAGGCACAGACCACTTTTCAGAAGGGGGCTCCAATTTGTCTCCTGTTTTCGCTAAGATCAGTTGGTGAAAACATTTCTCGAAACACTGCTGGCTGCCGGATAATGTGTGCCTGAGCGTGTTATGCAGGTCGCATACTTTTTGACACTCCGGTTTGCGTGGTTTACCGTAGTGCAAAAATGGCATTGTGTTGACCGGACTGCTGTCCGTTACGTACAAGTCATTACAGTCTACGCCTTTCGATGTACTACGATCAGGGGAAGAGGATTTTTACGTCTCGTGGAGGAAGGCTGAATAGTGATCGAAGTGATGCGCAACTGACGCATATGTGTTTTCCGAGTCTGTTGGCGAAAAATCGACTTGGAGCTTTCTGCGGCCTTAGAAATAATGACTAGAGAATAAGAGGATTCGGCTGAGTTATGCACAAGAGTACGGACGGAATTAAGATTCGGTCGTAATCCGCGGAGGCGTTGGAGGCCAGGACGAGACGGAGACGTAGTTGTTGGACTGCCCGAAGGTTTATGTGAGCCGGAGGATGTGACGGACGTCCGCCATCCGAAGCGACGCCAAAGCGCACTGCGCCTGGCACCCCGAGATATCTTATTGTGTGTGGTGAGCATTTCGCAGCACCATCACTGTGAATCGTTACAGCAAATTCTCGTACATTTCCGCGTGCCCACATGACCAGTAGCCAGTGTCCGATTCAAGCCCATTGTAGTGTGCTTCCGAGTTCAGTTCCTTCTGTCGTATTAACCACAGAAGTCCCTATTAACCATAGTCACTCCTATTAATCACAGTCATCCCTTTAAAGACGACCGATCACACTTGGTTCCAATTTTTCAACTGCCAGACAGATTACTCTACTTTATGAATATTACACTCACGCTCATAACTTAAGGATAACTGCAGACTGTGGTGCCGCACAATGTGGCACTACACAAAACTGGCACTAATAGCATAGGCTCATAGGGAACACACACGACACAGATCTGTACGTCCACGGTATTGGTGATAAGTTGAGAAAACCGTCACGAAACACATGTGCTAAGAAAACGCCACTGTTACCTGCGCATGTACCCTGACATCAATATGGGATATGATATCCGTGCATACGTACAACGGCCGCACAATTGGTTGGCATACTCTGTGTGGTGACACCGCCAGACACCACACTTGCTAGGTGGTAGCTTTCAAATCGGCCGCGGTCCGCTAGTAAACGACGAACCCGCGTTTCGCCACTGTCAGTGATGGCAGACCGAGCGCCGCCACACGGCAGGTCTAGTGAGACGTACTAGCACACGCCCCAGTTGTACAGCCGACTTAGCCAGAGATGGATCACTGACAAGTACGCTCTCATTTGCCGAGACGATAGTTAGCATAGCCTTCAGCTACGTCATTTGCTACGACCTAGCAAGGCGCCATAGCATTTGATATTGAGATTATAACATGTACCGTCAAGAGCGATGTACACCAGTTGTGGATTAAAGTTAATTATTATATCAACTACGTACTTTATTTGCTACTATTAATTCCCTTAACTGTTCCAGACAACACGCCAGTCAGCGTGTAATTAAACGCGTGCATTTCGGCCTCCTCTAGCAACACAGTGTTGGCTCTTCTGCCAACACTTTACTCTGGACCAGGTGGTCGAGCAGCTGCTGAGGTATAGTCTCCCATTCTTGCACCAGTACCTGTCGGAGCTCCTAGGGGTTTGAATACTTGCAGCGATACGTCAACCGAGAGCACCCCAGACGTGCTCGATGGGGTTTAGGTCTGGAGAACCGCTAGGCTACTCCATTCGCCTGATATCTTCTGTTTCATGGTACTCCTCCACGATGGTAGCTCGTTGCGGCCGTGCATTATCATCAATCAGGAGGAAGATGGGAATGACTGCATCCCTGAAAAGGTGGACATACTGATGCAAAATGACGTCCCGATACACCTGACATGTTACAGTTTCTCTTTCTACGACCTGCAGTGGTGTACGTGCACCAATCATAATCCCACCCCACACCATCAAACCACGACATCCATACAGATCCGTTTCAAGGACATTAAGGGTTTGGTATCCGGTTCCTGGTTCACGCCAGATGAAAACCCGGTGAGAATCACTGTTCAGACTATACCTGGACTCGTCCGTGAACATAACCTGGGACCACTATTCCAATGACCATGCACTGTGTTCTTGACACCAAGCTTTACGGGCTCTCCTGTGACCAGGGGTCAGTGGAATGCACCTTGCAGGTCTCCCGGCGAATAAACCGTGTCTGTACAGTCGTCTGTAGACGGTGATTCTGGAGACAACTGTTGCAGTGGCTTCGGTATAGTCCCGAGCAAGGCTACCTGCTGCACTCCGTGGCCGTCTGCGGGCAGTATGGTGAGAAATTGGTCTTCTTGTGGCGTTGTACACTGTGGACGCCCCGTACTGTTGCGCCTGGACACGTTTCCTTTCTGCTTGAATCGTTGTCATAATCTTGGGATCACACTTTGTGGCACAAGGAGGGCTTGTGCTACGACTTACTGTGTTTGACCAGCCTCCAGTCGCCCTAGTATTCTACCCCTCATGACGTCGTCAATACGTGTCTTTGAGCTATTTTCAACACACAGTCGCCACAAGCACGGCTGAAAACGTGTGCACTCTTACTCGCTGCACCTTACTCTGACATGCACCAACACACCACTGCGTATGTGGACTACTGCTGGCGTCACCGTGCGACGAAGTGATTTAAACCCACAAACCGCCCACCAGAGCGTTGTTTCAGAATGTATCAGCATTAATCTTAATTTATGAGCATGAGTGTAGATAGAGCATAATCAATGTGTTATGTTGAACCACGTTTTATTTAATATTTGTTTTTATGGTTAAATCTGTTTTGATATTCAATTATTTCTTTCATTCAAGTTCACGAGACGATGTGGTGAGTTTCAGTAATTTTATTTACTGATGTGAGAGATAATTGTCATCTTGTAGTGAGACATACATTGTGTCGTCTTCAGTGTCATTACACAGAGCCACAGTTTATAGCAATTTGCATCCATATCCTTTTTGCATAGTTTTCATAGTATTGCCACTTAATTGGTGGCTCTTTCTCATTGTTGTTGAGAAACTGAGGTTGATTAGAGAAACCTACTTGCCTGCCGACCAGAGAGACACCTTGTAGGTCGCACAGTCGGATCCCAGTCAGGCACCGGACCTGCTCAGTCTGTCTTTACGCTAGCTTTTGGCTTTCATCAGTCATTGATATGAAGATAGGCCTGTAGCTGCAGGTGGCTGGGATTCCAATTTAAACTGGTCCACTTTCCCCAGTAGAATTACTGGGCTAGCATTACGGCGCGTAAGTCACCCAAGTGGTATCCAATTGGAACATCCCTCTCGTTGAACTTCCAGACGTTCATGCCGTATGAATGTACTTTAACTCTAAACACAAATAAATCTTAGTAGCTAGCTGCCAGTATAGATGTTCCAATTAAACGTTTCTCTTGATTGCTAAAGACACAAAAGGGCTACACGGGAAAACACTGTTTAATAGAGTTACGCAGGATCTTGCATATGCAGATAATATGATTTTTATCCTGGAGGAAACAGTATCTGGAAGAAAAGCAAAAAATTAGGAAGATATGGAGCGGAGATGGGGCTGACAATTACTCGGTCAAAGACCAAACACATGTCAACATGTAGGTAAAGGTATAGTGAAAGAGAAAGAAACATGACTTTGAACGTGAAAGAAATTGAACGCAGTGAGAGCTTTAAATACCTTGGGACACTGGTAACTGAGAATAACGACAGGAAGGAAGAAATGCATGCAAGGATTAAAGCTGGTAGCAGTAGTTACTTTGCACTGATCGACGTATTGAAATAAAGAAAGCTTAGGAGGAATCTGAAACTGACTGTTCGTCATACTGTAGAGAGACCTGTACTGGTGAATGGTATGGAGGCTTGGAGCATGACACAAACCATGAGGAATTGTTGCAGAGACGAGAAAGGAAGATACTTAGGAAAGTTTCGGGCTAATGCATGATGGGGATTTTTGTCGAATCAGAAATAATGAGATCAGAGAGTAGTATAACAAACGAGATATCGTGACAGAGGAAAAGAGTTATCGACCACGTTGGTTGGGACATGCAGAAAGATCGGTGGAGAGCAGCACAGTCAAGAAAACGTTCACAGGAAAACCAGATGGACGCCGTGTATAGGGCAGACCGAGGACCAGATGGCTAGACAACTTGGAGGAGGGCTTGAGAAGACTGAGAGTTAGAAGATGGTGAGCCAAGGTAGCCAGCAGAGAATAGTGGACCGAGATGGTCCAGAAGGCCAAGGCCGTAGCACTAAGGTATAAAGTAGTAGTTTCCCTTCATTGGCTCCTTTTATTGAAGGGATTCACTTCCTTTTACTACTGTGTTTATCGTAAGAAGCTACCCGATGAATATAGTAAGCTGTTAAGAACTATACACGGGGGCGACAAAAGGCATGGGATAGTGATACGCACATATACAAATTGTAACAGTATCTTGCAGACAAAGTAAAAATGGGTAGTGCATTGCCGGAGCTGTCTTTTGTACTCAGATGATTCAAATTAGAAGGTCTGCTATGATAATACAGCCGTAAGGCGGGAATTAAGACACTGAATGCGGATTGGTAGACTTATGGGAAATTCCATTTCCAGAATCGTTAGGGAATGCAATATCCTGAGATCCACGGTCTCAAGAGAATGCCGTGAATACCAAATTTCAGGCATTACCTCTCATCACGGACAACGGAGTGACCGATAGTCTACGCTTAACGACGTTTGTCTAGAGTTGACAGTGCTGATAGACAAACAATATTGAATAACCACATAAATTAATGAAGGACGTACGACGAACGTATCCGTTAAGGCAGCGCGGCGCAATCCGGCGCTAATGGGGTATGGCGGCAGACGACCGACGCGAGTGCCTTTACTACCAGCACGACACCGCCTGCAACGCTCTCCTTGGCTCGTGACCATATCGGTTGGAACCTAGACAACTGGCAAACCGCAGCCTGGTCAGGTGAGTCCCGATTTCGGTTGGTAAGAGCTGATTGTAGGTTTCGAGTGTGAGCGTGACGCAGATCCCCCGAAGCTAAAGATCAAAGTTGTTAAGAAGGCACTGTGCATGCTGGTGGTGGCTACGTAACTCTGTGGGCTTTGTAATATGAAATGGACTGTGTCCTCTGGTCCAAATGAACCGATCATTGGTTGGAGTAGTGGTGACAGGTTACTTGGAGACCATTTGCAGCCATTCATGAGCTTCATATCCCCAAACAACAATGGAATTTTTATGGACGACAATGCCCCATGTCACCGGGCCACGAATGTTTGCGATTGGTTTGAACAACACTCTGAACATTTAGAGCGAATGATTTGGCCTACATGAACCTCATCGAACATTCATGAGACATAACATGGAGGTCAGTTCGTGCACAAAATCCTACACCGGCAACATTTTCAGTTACTGTCTGCTATAGAAGCAGCAAGGCCAATATTTCTGCGGTGGGCTTCTAAGAACTTGCTGACTTCATGCCAGAACGAGTTGCTGCACAACGCCGAGAAAAAGGAGGTGCGAAACGATATTAGGAGGTATCCACTGACTTCTGTCACCTCAATGTATACACTGCCTATACTCTTGTGTTGAAACCTAACCTGAAATCCAGAATGAGATTTTCACTCTGAAATATTACACTCAGGAAGAATACACTGAAAGAAACGCATTGTCAGACTTGTAGATGCTGAGAACCTGTGCGACTACTTTAAGAAATGTTGAAGTTACTCCTTTTTGCCCTACGAAGTACTACTTCTGACACCTGTTTACACGGGTATTCCTAGCAAGCTCGCGAACTGGAGAATAACAAGCAGTCACAGCCGTTGCAAGAATCACAGAGCGCCTAGCACGAAGTCCAAAGCGCACACGAGTCAATTTTAAGCACTTAAACCACACCAAATATGTTTCAAATCACAAACTTTTTGAATAACTTGCCGCCTATAACGACAGCTAAATTGTTGCAGATGTAATTGTTACACAAGTGACTAGCAGAGGAAAGAAAAAGTAGGCAGTGCATTATGTTACCTTAAAAACGACTTCCATCAATCTGGACTTTAATTTACTAACATTAAATATTTTATAACAATTCGCGTGGCTTGCTTCTTGTGATAACTTTTGAATAATGTATACGTTTTTCTAAAAATGGAACAGTTCCCTGCAATCGACACAAAAATACGTAGTATCTGTTGGATGAAGGAAACAAATATTTTCCTCACAGAAGGCACACCTGATGTAAGAAAAATTAATACCTTCACGCACTTCACAGTAATTGCTAGTTTTATTTAGACAGAACTGGAATGAAGAAAGAAATTCTCGTGGCCGTTGTTCCTTATATTGTGCAGAGCACCCCGTATACCTGATCAAATTCATAAAAGTGGTGATGCAAACTGCCAATGCAGGAATCACTGAAGTTTAATAATCCTGTTCCCACTGATAAACCTACAATGGCTTACCAGAAATTATACTGTCTGTTTTCTGAAAATTACTCTACTCCGTTGACCTGCCTTTTTTTAATTACGAGACTGAACGAAACTATTAGTTCTGGGTGGAATTTAAACTATATTAACAGTATTTTCGTTGTCATCATAAAGGCAAACGTGACTTTATGTGATGCAAAGGTCGATGGCAGAATATCACGACCGCACACAAATGCTGGATGCTTTTCGATCGGTACCCCTGGGATTTGCAGTGGGATGACAGCGGCTAGTAGGAGTGGGGTAGTTGTAGGAATCTGGAACATTCTATAGTAATTAGTACTGGAATAATTTAATAAATAACTTTTACTTAACTTTGTCCAGCTACTGGACTCCAGGAACATAACCAATAACAACTATCTTTCTTGAATAAAAATGACTCATTAACAAACTTTAACTGGATTACAATTACGTACGTAATACATGCGCGAACTAGAGGCTGCGAACCTAGTGAGCTGAAGACTATTCTAATCTGACTTCGCTCACGACCTGTAGCTGACTCGGTCGGTGCGATCTGCAAGTCTCTGATTGAGCCATACGGCGGCGCTGCAAACGCCAGCGAGTGCAGAGAGGTTGCAAGTGCTAGACCGCTATCGATTATCAATACTTCTAGCGTGGTGTCTAACGTTGACACCACATTATGTCCAGGCCAATGGTGCAACAAAAACAATGAATTATTTTCTGCAAATGGTAAAATGTTTTGGATGTAACACTGAAACTTATTCTCTCATATTTCTCCTGGTTTTGCTACGTTGGTTGCACGAATTTCGTGAGTAAGCACTCCTTTTTCAAAAACTTTTGGCCCCAATTTGCTTCATGTTCCTGTAGACATAGATAAATCTGGGGAACGAGTTATTGATTGATAATCATCATTTGCAATGTTGTATCGATTGTACAAGTTGTACACGACGTTGCCATAGAATTCATCGATTACCGTGGCAAATTTGCCTTCACTGAAATGATAAAGCGCAGTTTGCACTAAACCTGACAGACGCTTTGTACACAGGTTTTATGGTATAGCTAGAAGCGCCATCGTTATGTCAGCTAAGAATCTCTTTAAAATGTTAAACTATTAATAACATTTCCTCTACACATTTACTTGAGACAAACTTCGTCATTTGGTGACTTCTTTTTCCGTGTAATTTCCTGAACCTGTTTAACCAGGTCAAACAAGACTGGGTGTCAGTAATGTTCATCGCACAGACCTCTCTCTGTAAAGATGCGTTGACTCTCAAGAGCAAATCTTTCGAAGAGTTTTTCCGAATAGTTTTTCTTTCACACTTTCGCGACTTTTATTTTGGATATTATTCCGTACTTCGTGTAAATCTTTCTTTCATTTTCACAATTCATGTTCAGATTTTACAAAATAAAACTGGCTTTGCATGATGTTTATGTGCAAGCATTTTTCCTTTAACCAAAAAATATCGAGCCTTTTCTTTCTCACTGATATCTATTACTGTAGATGTATTCCGTAGATGTATTCTCTGTTTTTAATCTGGACTTAAATTAGCACACAGTTCACGGAATCGTCCGAGTTATCTCCTCTTTCTTGTTATGTTTGCACAATTGCTAAAGAAATAGTGACGTAATCGGAATTAATGTCCAAGACGTAAACTAATCAATAAAACGCCTGTAGTTTTTAAGGCGAAGCAGGAGATTTCTTTTCGATTCTACGTTCTTCAAACCTTCGCACGGTTCAAAGCAGTAATTAGACTGCCCATTGCTGTAAACTCTGGAACCTGCCAAAGAGAAATGCTATCAGCAGGCATCTACCAATAAATCACAAAGAACATGAATTCAGTTTTATCTCCACCGTCAACGCTTCCCATAAGACAGAGGCAACTGCTAATTATTATTGATATTAAACTGGTTGCAAATGCGTGCAAACAGTAACTGTGAACAACTGTGTCAGAGAAACTATCAATGGTAACTAAAATTCGTTTAAGAAATTACGGTCACGTAGTGCCGAGTTATCTGTTCACCGCCGTGCCGTCAACCAAGAAAACGTGCCCGCCCTGTTACCTATGCGCTGTCTCTTTCAGCTACGGTAGGAGTGTACATTTCTGCAACCGTCTGGCGAACTACAAATTTAGCAAAATTCAACATTATTTTCAATACTTGCAATGTGTCTTAGCAGCAAAAATATTCACATATTCTTTGTTTCGGTATTTTCTTCCTGTAAGAAGAATTTCAGGGCAGGTTTCCACATGTAGGACTAGACAGTTCCCTTGTCAGTTACTTTCAGAGAATTCAAGGCAAGCTAATAATTGGGTAAAGGGGCTAGCAAGTGGGAGTATATGGGCGGTGATTTCTACCGGAATTTTCTTTGGAAACAATGGTAACCTCCCGAAAACTTTTGTCAGGAGTGGAACAAATTTGTAGTGGCGTCTCACATTACGTCATGTGAGCTAGAAGAGTTATTCAAACTGCATCAGAGCATACAGTGAAATGAATCTACCTCTCATATGGAGATCCTCTGACATCTCAGTGTTGACGAACTGGAATACTGAAAATGTGGATTTAAAAGTACTAAATTACTCCAACAATTGAGAATGAATATTGTGTTTTGTATTATACGATTGTAGTATGAGCTATTAAGCCGCTGAGGTACTTCCAAAGCCTGCTAGGGAACCAGTATCAAAGGTTTCCGCACACTTATTAGTGGATATTAATACAGGATATATCCAAGCTTCGGCATTATGACCGTTTGAACTCTGCTGGTGTCAATGTGGTGTATGAATGTCTGTGGAGGAATGGCAGCGCAGCCTTCCTCAAGGGCCCAAGCCAGAGCAAGTAGTGAGCGACGTTGCACGCTCATGTCTAGAGGTAAGTCGATGTTCTGACTCATCCCAAAGCTGTTACATTGGACTCTTATCGAGACTCTGGGTAGGCCAGTCTATGTCAGCAATGTTACAGTCCACAAATCGTTGCTTCGCAGCTACTGCTTTATTACAGATCGCACTGCCATGATGATACAAAGAGCAATCGTCTGCGAATAAGGGGACCACTCCTTGTACACCGTAACACACCTTCTTCATACTTCACAGTTGGCGCTATACATGACAGCAGGTCGGTCCTCCAAGCAGTCGTCAAATCCAAACCTTCCATAGGATTGCTACAGGGTATGGTGTGATCCGTCACTCCTTTCCAGTTATCCACTGCCCACTGGCGTCGCTTTTCACACAACCTCAACTGTCACTTAGGACTTACTACAGAAATGTGTTACTTATGAGGTCCTCCTCGACCATTTTACCCCAGTCCTTTTAGCTTCCAATGAACAGCCACAGTGCTTGCAGGATTGCTGATAGCGCTTGAGAACTCATGAGTAATTCCTTCCGGTAGTTTCATCCGACTGTGTACATTCATATTCAGCAATGATCGACGGCAGTACACGAGGCTTGGTTGGTCTTGGTTTAGATGTACCCTTTCATTCGATTTTCCGCTAAACAATCGCACGACCAACAGTTGACTTGGGCAGCTTCAGAAGTGTTGAAAAGTCGAAAATACAAGCAAAAGCTGAACGAAGCGAGATTGAGCGTAAGGAGAGGAATGAGAGAAGCGTCAAATCACTTTGAAAGTAAAACTTTGTCAGCCGTTCTGAGTAGGAACCCTGACACGTTTAGGTCGTATTTAAAATCAGTAGGTGGGTCAATATCATCTCGTCATTCACTAAGTGACCTTACTGACACCGAAACGAAGATGACAGAGATGAGGCTGAAGTACTGAACTCGGTCTTCCAAACCTGCTTCTCCACGAAAATCGTAACCCGGTCTCTCCTTTCAATAGTCGTACGAACGTCAAAACTGCAGTTATTGAGACAACCGAACGCGGAATATAAAACCACTATAATCGCTTAGTAGTGTAAAGGCGTCAGGACCAGATGAGATACCGATAAGATTCTACAAAGATTATGCCTAAGACCTTGCTACCTTCTAGCAGTAATTTATTGTAGATCACTTGAGCAACGAAGGGTACCTAGCTAATGGAAGAAAGCGCAGGTCATTCACGCTTTTAAGAAGGGCCGTAGGACAGATGCACACAATTATGGACCTATATCGTCGACGACTATCTGTTGTAGAATTACAAAACATGCTTTATGCTCGAGAACTATGACGTTCTTGGAGAAGGAAAGTCTTCTCTATAAAATCCATATGGATTCCGCTAAACAGAGATCCAGCGAATCTTAGCTTTCTCTGTTCCTCCAGGAAATCCCCAGCGCTGTACAAAATGCCATGTTATTTGAGTGCATGAAGGCATTTGACACCGTCTCACACTGCGGTTTAGTGAAAAAATGTGTGCTTATCGATTAAAGGAGCAGATTTGCGGCTGGATTCAAGAATTGTTTGCAGATAGACCTCCAACACGTCGCTATCGGAATGAAATCGACAGACGTAAAGGCAATATCCGGTGAACCCCAAGGAAGTGTGGTAGGACCCTTAATGTTCACAGTGTATATGTAATTGATCTAGTAGAAAGCATAGGATGCTCTAGGAGGCTGTTCGCGTACGATGCGGTTGTCTATGACAAAGTAGCAAAGCCAGAAGACAGTAAAGAATTGCTGAATGACCTCTAGATAACTGATGAATGGTGCAGGCTCTGGCAGTTGACCCTGAACCTAAGTAAATGTAGCATATCGCACTTACATAGGGAAAGAAATCCAATACTATATAGCTACACTATTGATGACAAACCGATGGAAACAGTATCTGCTGTAAAATATCTATGTCTAACTATCCGGAGCGGTCTTAGGTGAAATGAGCAGATAAAACAAATAGTGGCAAGAACAGACGCCATACTCAGATTCAGAGGAAGAATCTCAAGGAAATGTAGCTCATCCACGAAAGAAGTGGCTTTTAAGGCGCTTGTTCGACCCATTCTTGAGTACTGTTAATCTATGTGGGATGCCTGTCAAATGGGGCTGAAGGAATAGATAGAGAGGATCCAACGAAGATCTGCATGTCCTGTCACGGGATCGTTTATTGGGCGCGAGAGCGTTACGGAGATATTCAAGACCCCATTGGCAGACGTTACAAGGGAGACGTTGCGCATCACGGAGAGATTTAATACTGAAGATTCGAGAGAGCACTCTTCTGGCAGAGTCAGACAACATGTTACTTTCCCCAACACACGTCTCGCGTAATGACCATGAGGAGAAAAATTGAGAAATTAGAGCCAATACAGATGCCTACCCACAATCATTCTTCCCACGCGCTACTCGTGAGTGGAACAGGTTTGGAGGCTCCGTGAGTGGTACAAAAAATACCCGCCACCACACACCATTAGATGCCTTGCGGTGTATGATGTACGTGTGCCTGCAGAATGAGGTGACATCCAGTGACTAGTCTCCGTTTGAAGTCAATGAGCCCTTCAGAATGGCCCATTTATCATGTTTTACTGCTCCTCACTTCACAATACTCGCCTCCTCCTTTTATAGTGATGGGTCCGCCTCACGAGACATATAGTTGTTAGTCCCGCATTACATAGTGGGTATCCGGATGCTGTTGTGCATACAGTGTACCATAAACATTGAATGTCTTATGTTGTCGCAGAGTATGGTCTGCAGACCGGGAAAGTGTTCTACTCTGTATCGGAATGTAGTGGTGAATCTTCCTGAAACATCTGAATTCTCTCTTCTTATTTATAGCCGTTTTAAATGGTAATTAATGTCTGTAATGGTAAAGAATACTGACTGAAAAGTGATAGCACTAAGTTTAAATGTTGTACTTTATATTTTATGGTTATCAAGTGGACAGTTGAACAATTAACGCACGGCATTACAGCCTGTTCCAGTGCTTCCTGGAAGCAACGACGTCATTGCCTGTATGATAAGTCTGAATAATAGGTCCCGAAAAGACGTCTTATAACGGTATACATGTTTCGCTCGGTCCTAGACGTTTCGCGTGACGTGAGAGTCAGGCTAGTGTGTTTGCGCTAACCGCTGGAGGCACTGACCCGCTTACTCTCACATCCTACGCGGTCTGACCCTCACCGCGGCACGCGACGGAGGCGGGAGGCGGCAGGCGGGCCTACGCGCCGACGAGTCCTGCGGCCGGCGGTGGCGGACATCGACCGTGGCGAAAGCCGCGCGGCCGCCGGAGAGCGGACCGGAGCGCTGCGCGGAGGCGGGGGCCGGAGGCGCCCCGTCTGGCGCGCCTGCGCAGAGGGCCGGGGGCGGCTCGCCGCCTGCCGCCTCCGGGGGCCGCGCCGCGCCGCCGCCAGTGGCTCCGCGGCCGTGCACGCAGCGCCGGCGACGCCTCCCGCACGCCGTGACGTCGCCACCGCGCCGGTCCGACGAGGACGACGCCCAGTTCACTCGCGAACTCAGGCCGCTACCCGGACGCGACGCATCGGTTCGAATCCACTGCCTAGTCGCCCGCTTCAGCGACGTCTGCAGGTCAGACTGACTGCGTCTTAAGTGTTTCTCTTCGTTACTGTGCGCCGGACACCTGTATGTTGACAGCGCCCACAGGTAACAATCAGTGTTCTTTTGCCGACAAAACCATTATGCTGCGCGAAGGCATGGATCACCGAGGATACTCTCTCCCTAACTAGCGCAAGTACATCGTAAACAGCTGGTCGTGACTCGCAGTTTAGACAGAGAAACTGTACAAAGTAGCAGTGTCTCACTTGCAGTGACTCAACAGTGTTTCCACTAACTTCGCTGAATCACGCATATTAACCTCAGTTGTTCGTAGGAAACTCCTTTCGTGTATGTGGAATATCTTCTCATTCCAAAGTGAAGTGGAAACTGCGCTATATAGAATTAGCATCGTTGTCGGCATTGTAGCAGATCAAGCTAGAAGCAGAAGTCTTCAGCACAACACCTAATTTCAGATACATCGAGCTCAATCCAGGGCTGGTACCACTCCTGTAATATTCTCCAGTCATTGTTGCTGCTTAGGTGAGTATTTCGCATATTCACTTATTGTTGCCCACTGTACTAAACTTCTTGTTTATAGCTACAGCAGTGCTAAACTGGATCAGCAATAAAACATGGTCGAAAAATGATTTTCGTCGATAAACACAGTGCACCTTTTAACGATACCTTCATGTATCGTGTTTCCGATGATGAACTGTGTTGACATTTCTATAGAGTCAGACGGCAGTGCCTTTCAACAACATCTTCATGTACCATGTTTCCGCGATTTTGTACTCTGTTGACAATTCTATACAGTCAGACTGGAGTGCCCCTTAACAATACCTCCATGTATAGTGGTTGCGCGATTATGAACTGTGTTGACAATTCAATCCAGTTAGCGTGCATCGTCAGTAGAATTTCATTACCACATGTCTTACCAAAGCCTCTGACATTGGTATTCTACAAAAATATTCTATTCTAATAATAATCTTTAATGATTCCTTTAGCTAAACTGGTTGTTGGGCCTCCTCTTCCTTAAAAATTATTTCTTATGAAGATGTACTTTCCAGTTTTATAAACATTGTATGTAATGCGTTGATCTGGATATCATAAACATACATCTTATCGCTAAATTTGTTCCTTTAGACGCTGTGGATAATACAGAGTGGGAGTTCCACGTAGGGTTTGGGTTGTGGTGTTTGAAGGTACTGAATCATTGCTAAAAAGAACAAAAAACTGCTTATTATCTACTTCTTTGTCGTATGTTTAGTTCCAGGAAGAACACATCATCCATTGTGCTCATGACGGAAATAGATTAACTAAATTTTGTATCGTCACCGTATGTAGATACTTAATTATAGCCACATATCGATTATCAACCTTAAAATATACAGGCTACTATTACCAAAGTACTTTTAATTCAGATTTATTTTGTAGATATTGGGAACACCACGCAGTTTTTATCTAGTGGTGTCTGAAAATACTGTCTCTTCGTAACAAAGATAACATCAAATTCGTGATGACATTCCTTGTCGAGCTATTTCTATAAACATCGTCCTTTATTTTTGTGTCCTAAATTTGCATCGAGTAATCCGACATAACTCACTGCGTTTGAGTTCGTGACACCCAATAATGTCGCTGCATTCTGTCTGATAAATTCTATAGATCTGAAATGATTTCCTTTCAAGGCGGTGTTATTTATGTGGCCTCTGCTGTGTAAAGTTGATAAATTCTGGTCGACAGAAACAGAAATAGTTTCTGCTTCCAGTGTTATTATTTATGTAGTATACGGGAGAAACACACGTTCTTGAGATTCCGTACAGCGAATACCACCGTGAATCGGCTGACTAAATGGCAATTACAGTAGCAGAGCCAGTGCGAGGCCATTGTTCACTCCAGAATGGCCTCATTAACGGCCAGGAATGACGGTGATAGGTAGGTATTTTTTTCTCTAATTCTTATTCAGAAGCGTTTATAGCTTACATATAGGTTTCGGCGCTTCGCAGCATTGTCCTGCATATCATATCATTGGATTTAACTAATAAATTTCATTGTAAGGTATTTAAATCTATTGGCGGCCACTTACCTCCTACGTAACAGTTTATTTTGAGATTTATGGATTATTGTAGTACTAATAGAAGAGAATAATAGCCTTCCTTCGCAGGCATTAAATTTTGTGAGCGCAACATCGGCGATATTGGATTGAGATTAATCTTCCGTCGTCTCTGAGTGCGATTATAGATGAAATGCGTAGTCTTCCGTTAAGAAACCTTTGAAGCAGGCGAGGAAACTGGACGAGATAAGAGCTGATGACAAAGAGCTGAAGTCTAAAAGAAATAGAGCCTACATTGCTGGAGATATCAGAGATCAAAATGTAATCTTTGTAAATAACTGTAACAGTCCAGATCACAAGACGCATTTATTGAAAGGTGAGTCGTTTCGATCACCACATGATCATCTTCAGACCTACAGCCATATTGATGGACAATGGCTGTGTATGGATCAGGAATCGCCGGTTGACGGTAGTCAACTGCAGCAGTCAACTGAGCGATGGAGTATCGTCATTCAGCAATTCCTACTCTAAGAACAACCATTGTCCATCAGTATGATGGTAGGTCTGATTATGATCATGTGACGATCGAAACCGATCATCTTTCAGTAAATGTGCCTGGCAATTTAGTCTGCCATAGTTATTTTCATAGAGTCTACGCGATTCTCCGTAGTTCTTGTCCCAAACACGTGGGCACTCACCATCTTCTTACCTGTACACATGTACCTGAAGAAGCCGGCAAGCGAGGAGGAAAGTAGTTAATTAAGACATTCGACTTGTATTCTATAGAGGTTCAGTTCGCTTTCCCGTTCTTTCATCAGGTGGTTCGTTTTCCACACATTCCATATATCACTTAAGGCTTATCCATGGATAGTTACGTTGAAAAGAACGTAATAAATTTTCTACCCGTCCTTTAACATTAAGAGTTTGTGCTCCGTCTATGACGTCGATGTTGTCGACGCGTCGTTAGACCCGCATCCTCTTTCCTTCTGAGTAAGTTGACAACGTTGATCGTGTATCCCTTTTGAGTAATAATTTGATTTTTACTTCTTTTCGGGATAGTTCAGTACTGACATAGGTCACTTTGAGGCCGATGTAATTCCACTAAATCATGTGCCAATTCTATTCTAAGCCGAGTAGTCGCACAGTTTCGCTGTAATGATCAAAAGAGAGTTAGTGTCCATTGCTGATTGTTATTTAGCGCGAGTATATCACGGATTAGGTTTCTTGACTTTTTAAACGAATAGCTTCGGCCATGTTGTATCAAGTGTCGAATTGAGTCATTTTAATAGTCATCTCTTGGTTACACGCGGACGTTTAAACTTGCAGCCCCCTCATTGCTATTACAGACCTGTTGCCAATATGCCATCTAACTCTTCTCATTTCTAATTATCTCAGCTTCCATCACTAACACCATGGTCTCAGTATTCTGTGCGCACCCGTGACAATTATACGCAAACAGTACGTCCTTACTAGGCCCAGAATAGGCCTATATAGCATGGAGAAAATATGTGTTCCTAAATAGTAAATATAGTATTTTTCTAGATCTACATCTATACTCCGCAAAGAAAGTTACGGCCTCTTTCGCATTCATGAATGGTCCGTAGACAAGAAAGACTACGCAAGAGAAGTATAACTGCGCGTCAGCTGTAATACCTATTTCTTCCTCGTTCTGGTCATTTCCGGTAATAATTGTGGGATGAAGTGATATCTTACCCGATTCACCTTTGAACCTGGGCTTTCGGAAATTCAACAGTAACCTTCTGTGTGATCAACAATGCCTCTCTTGTAGCCCCTGTCATTGGGGTTAAGTGAGCACTCCGTTGCCTACTAAGTAAACCTGTGACGAAGTGATTTTTAAGTCATTGGATCTTCTATATTGTTTGCTATTGATCCTAGCTGGCAAAGGTCTGGGAGGAGGAGCAAATCTGTTTTTCTCTCCCTCTCTCTCACCCTCTTTCTCTACTCCTCTCCCCCCACCCCCACTCTCTCTCTCTTTCTCTCTCTCTCTCTCTCTCTCTCTCTCTCTCTCTCTCTCTCTCTCTATCCACCAATAATCGTATAAGCGTGTTTAAATTTTTATTGGGAAATTAGTCTTCGATTACGAAATTACAGACACTCTCAAAAGGCCCTCCAACAATTTATGTAGCCTTTTGTCTAGTGTAGCTTAACCGCACACACTGACTTCCAGAGTTAGAGGAAAGTCTTACATACATTTTTAATTACCAGTTCGGTAGGATCTCATAATCCGGTCAAAACTTTCCAGACCTTAATTTTGCTGTGTAACTTTTTTTTCTTTTTTCTTAGTAAACATCGTTACAAAATGTTCATACTAATCAACCACAAATGGAGAAACTTCTCGAACAGAGTATTTCAAAGGCTTATCCCATTCGTTATTCTTGATAGATTGCAGGTGACTTCTGCTAGCGACCAGGTTGTGGCAGAAGACACCGCACATAGATGACAATACGGGACACTTTGAATTCAAAGTCGATAGTCGTTATAGTTGCTAAATACACAATTCTACCCACGCATAAACACTGTGTATCTCGTGCAACTTAATTTTTCATTTGATTTCACAAGTGCTCTTGATAATATCGTGTGAAGACAGGTCACACATAACCAAAAAAGTTTTTATCTGTTCCCGAACTTGGAGCTGTCATAAATATTTCAAAATTTGAAATGTGGACACAATTTCTCGTTATTTGTAAGGCAACACAATGTTACATATAAGACAATTCGATGCTTCGTCCACTCATCGCAAGACCGGTAGGTTCTTTGCAACATTGCAATGACTCTGACTTCTATCAAAAGTGTTCTCGACTATTCACCACATTAACTCTGTATTTGTATTTGTAGTCGCTTACTGGCACTTACGATGTCTCTTAAATACAAATTACAAAGAGATAATGTGTGGTGTTGTTTCTCTTCAGTTCGTAGCTCTTCACACAGACATCATACTTGTAATGTTCGAAATGAACGATATCTTTACTATTTGTATCTAATGTTGGCTGCAGATGATATTATCGACTACCGTAAAAATGGTTTATAACCGAAAACAGTTGGAATAAAACACAAATAGAGTCAGCATTCAATAGAGTCATGCATTTTTTGAAGTATTAACAAGCTGTTAACTACTGTAACAGGATGAGTAAATTATGTAGCGCTTTCGCTTTCCCCGCAGAATATATTTTTGCTAGGCGACAAAGATGAAAGCTTACAAGTTTTTCTCACACACTTTTCTGGAACTTACATGTAGGAATTACACTTTTATCGTTCAGCCGTTTTAATTGTACTCTGCCACTCAGCCTTTGCAGCGGCTACGACATGCTGAATTACTCTCTGTCAATCATAGTAGAGACCATGGACTTCAGATGTTTCAACAACGCAGTTTTTTAACATAATAAGTTTTTAGTTTACTCTCAGATACATGAATAAGAAAACAGAAAACTTCTGATACAGATATCTTAAATTTTTGCATTGTGAATGGTATCAAGAGGATAAAAAACATCTTTACATTCACGTGTGAGCGTTAATACGAATACAATGAAATTTGTTTGAAATACGTTTTAGTGTTTTCTGCAATCAAAACGTAGACTGTCGAAATATGTACTAATGTAATAATCAACTTCCGATTTAAAGGAAGTGTGTTATATTTTGATTGGACATGCATCGTAACTTTACCGGTACAGTGAGATTTTCCTAACATTACCTTTTTAAGAAGAGGTTATTTCTATCACACAAAGTAACTTTAATTTAGCTGTCGCTGCATAAGCGGATAACGGGCATAACATTTTGTAAGTGACAACGTAAGTCGCAACATCTCCGATTTAGAACTAAAAATGAATCTTCTGTGGAGAATTTGTGCGTTCTCGGAAGAATGAACTTTCATTTTCTTATTTACTTAGTATTTCTGAAATTAACGTCTGTGAATTAACCTTTCATGTAAACATTCGATAGCATGTACGTATATATACTTAATCGCCATGCCGCAGGGTACTCTGTACCATTAGCAGTCATTTCCATTCCTGTTCCACTTGCAAACAGAGAGTGGGAAAAATCATTGTCTCTGTGCCTCTGTGTGAGCCCTAATTTCTCCTATTTCATCGTCGTGGTCCTTATGCGAAGTGTATGTTGGCGGAAGTAGAATCGTTTCGCAGCCAGCTTCAAATACCGGTTCTCTATGTTTCCTCAACAGCGTTGCTTGAAAAGAAAATCGCCTTCCCACCTGGGATTACCAATCGAATTCCCGAAGCATCTCCGTAATAGTTGCGTGCTGTTCGTACCTATCGGTAACAAGTCTAGCAGCCCAGACCTTATTGACACCCAAGTGACAATTCCATAAATGAGTCAACAATCTGTTAAGTTGAATCCATACAGTTGTAGGTTTCCGTACAATAAGTATTTTTTCTGTATCTGTACACGTTTGTTTAATATAACCCAACGGAACTTACTTTGTGGAGGAACCTCGTATTTCATATTAATGTCATGTAATTTTAATCTGGTCTGATCCGTGTTAGAGGCAATGTTTTCAAAATCGACAAAATATGTAGCGCCTTTTGGTTTGAGTGAGATAACACGAGGACAGACTCACATTGGAGCTTGTATTACGGCGTTATTCGTGGCACATACAGTCTGAAAGTGAAATTAAAACGTAAACATTGTATTTCTAGTAGGAAAGCTAACTGTTTCTGCGCACTAGTTCATGATAACACGCTTGTCTACATTCAGGTAACAGTGTAATTATGCTGAATAAAAAGATTTACTGAACGGCTACACAAAAAAAATCTATTGATCTAAAGCGATTTCCGTCGGTGTGAAAATCACAGTATAACTGCAGAAATTATTTATTTATTTATTTATGCATTTATTTTACCTGGCAAGATTAGGGCCTTCAGGCCCTCTCTTACACCTAACCAGGCATACTCAGATTCAACAAATATCAGTTTCTACAGAACATTAAGGGCATATAACATGTTATACAGTATTAATATTAAAGAAAAAAATAGAGATTATAAAAGTAGTACAATGATAATTATAACAATCAAGAATAATAATAATAATAATAATAATAATGACTATGTATATGAAAGTAAACATTTTTTTCTTTTATGAATGTCAGTCCTATTGCTAGTTGGGAATTTTCTCGTTATAATCTTGCAGCTTGTGAGTTATTCTCATCAAGCAGAGACATAAGACGATAGAATGGGGTGAAAGAGATATAGAAGAGGTAGATAGGTTAGAGGAAGAGAAATAGAATGGTAAAATTCGAAGCTATGATGGAGAGGAGAAAGGAAAAGATGAGAGGGGCACAACAATGGTGGCTATACCGTCCCTAATATGTAAGTCTTGAGTTCCCTCTTGAATGTTGAGTGGTTCTGGATAAGACGCAGATCACAGGGGAGCGCGTTCCATAGTCGTATGGCTGAGATGGAGAATGACACGCAGAAAGATTTTGTGTTATGTAAAGGTACAGCCAAGATGCTAGACGTATCCGTTCTGGTATTGCGGTTGTGGAATGATGATAGGTGTTTAATGTGAGAAGATAAGTATTGGGGGCACCAGTGGCTAAGAAATCGATAATTATTGTTAGCGAAGTGCAAATTTTCTCTCATCTAATTCCATTCATTACATGAACATTAAAAATTTCAAAAATGTTAATGGATAGTAGATGAATAAAAATCGGGCTATGGTGAGACATTGGAGTAGGAAATGAGACGACCAAAACTAGCAGAACAGTTGTGGTATGCACTAACTGATGATCGAAGTAGAGTGGATTCAAATGCAGAATGGTAACAGTAGGAAAAGCGTTTCTGAAGACAATGAATATTTTCGCAACCAATGTGAATTTTAGTATTCCGCTGTCATTTTTTTAGACAGTTGCCTACGCTGTAGTCCTCTATTTTAAAAAAAGTAAACAATAAAGAGAATATACAGGGAAACAATAGAAACTTTTTAACTGTGGTTTTACAAAGAATGTTGAAGATTATATGGGAATATCCAATAACTAATGGAGAGGTAATGTACAGAGCTGGTGGGAAAATACATTTTTAGCACAACTTGTACAAGTAAATTATAGGTTGATAAGACAGATTGTGAAGTATCATGGAGTATTTAGTGTCTTAATGGAATAAAAGGGATGCGTAAAAATTGTAGACGGGGCAGACTAAAATGGCTTTACATTTCAGCAGTTACGCAGAGATGGAGAGGCTTGCAGGAGATACGCTATCGTTTACAGCTGCATCAATCCGACTACGGACTGAGGAACAAATCAAGGTCAATAATTCTATGTACATGCACATTTTCGTTGGTATTGTGTACTGCAGATACTGTCGCACTTCTCCAACAATAGCACATTTGACTATATTTGGGTACACTTTCTCCGTAATAAGGACGTACATACATCGGTTTGTTTGCTGAACTGAAACTCTTTGCTTAGTTTATCTGTGGAACAGATGTGTTGGTGAAGCACAGTGTTGCTCCCTGTGACGACCATCTGTATCGACGTCAGCCTGGAATACGATAAAAGGTATCGTTTTACAATTGTTCGCAGCACTTTTCGAACGGTGAACCACTAAATGTTAGCTGCCGTAATGCAGCTCGTACCTGAAAGAAGGTGTCGCACTTTCAGCCGTGACAACAGTAACGTCTTAAAAACTTGTGACATTATTGGCCATCGGCCTCTCCCAGGATCAAATGCCAATCGCCCGCTAATTAGAACTTCCGAATCATGTTTTTCAAGTCCTGTGCGGAAAATGTGAACATAATTTCTATAAAGTTGGGTAGCCATACGGTAAATAATTTTTCGTCTACACTGGCGCAAGAACCGAAAGGTTAGTTATAACCACCCCGTAAATCATAACACGTAGCTTCTTAGTCATCATGAATGACATTGAAGAAATAACATATACAGTAAAAACCTCGGTAATTCAGCGTAAAAGAAACCCAGTAGAGTTCGAATCTGGGAAACCGCGAACTACACGACGAGTGACAGTTTTAGAGATATTTTTAAATTGATTCAGTACTTTATATTCACAGTGAACAAAGTTTTTATCTGTTACATATTACCTAGTGCTTGTTTGAGAAAAAATGTACCAATACAAATCAAACATTTGCTGTAAACATATTTTTTATGTGAACTTATGTACGCCGGCCGTGGTGGCCAAGCGGTTAAAGGCGCTACAGTCTGGAACCGCGCGGCCGCTACGGTCGCAGGTTCGAATCCTGCCTCGGGCATGGATGTGTGTGATGTCCTTAGGTTAGTTAGATTTAAGTAGTTCTAAGTTCTAGGGGACTGATGACCTTAGAAGTTAAGTCCCATAGTGCTCAGAGCCATTTGAACCATTTATTTGAACTTATGTACAACTGTTACGAATGTACATATTTCATTTTTAGAAAAATGAATCAGTAGTTGTTTTGTCTTTTCCAAGAACTTCTGTTCTAGCGGGGTAGTACTGTGATCTCCGTAGAAGAATAACATCAGCTGGTGTCGCCACATTCTGTTGCTCCATGCAGCGCAATGCAATTTCTAATTCCGCCGTTCCAACACTATGACTCACTTTGCTGGCACCAACATCGTCCACTTTTTTTTCATCACTAGCACATCTGTTTCCTTTTTTATCATTCCATTTCCACAGTAGCACTGGCAGTAACTTCATACTAATCCTCTTGGTTCTATCACATTTGCACTTCATTATGGTCTGCATTCTCTCTTCAGAAATGTGTCTAATGAAATCAAACAACTGTTCATATTCGTTTTGTTCTGATTGGGTGTCCTTCATTTCATTATCTTCTTTTCGTCTTTATTATGTTCCCCTAAGAGTATTTATGATTTTAAACGGACCGAAGTTTTGCACCTCAGTGGACAACATGTTCCAAAAATATTTTTTTTTCTTTTTTCTCAGGGCAGCTTCTATTGATTGGGCTCATTTCCTGTAGAGCGCCGAAGTGATTGCAACAACTGGCACCGATATATGTTTTTCAGACATGTCTGCGTTCCTTGGTCCATTGGTTGGACAAGGTTAGTTTGTTCATATTCTGACATTTTCATAATTTTGCGATCAGTGAATTGCGAAGATTCTTAGGACAAGAACAAGACGCTTTGGTAGAATGCCGTTGCTCTAGTTTGGTTCTGTTTCGTTGACAGTCAGTGTTACTTCGCCTACGCCCAGCTGTGCCGCTACCATTTTCACATCCTCACAACTAGTCAATCCTCTCGGTGGTCAAATTTTCTTATCCAAAGAAACAAAATTCATCTCCTGCTCTGAAAAGTGATCACTGATATTGGTGACAAATGGCAAGAACAATAATAAATGCGTAACG
Organism: Schistocerca cancellata; assembly: GCF_023864275.1. Lineage (NCBI taxonomy): Eukaryota > Metazoa > Arthropoda > Insecta > Orthoptera > Acrididae > Schistocerca > Schistocerca cancellata. The sequence goes on from NC_064634.1 coordinate 230,918,525, forward strand.
CGACCAAGTTACTGACACACAGCTTACTGATCCAGAACAGACACTGGCTGAAATTTGGCGGGTGAAACAACAGCGGCTAGAGGGGGCACGATTGTAAACTAAGAATGGGAAGCGCACCTCGGCCGCAGATCGCAAACACTCGACGTGTATTTTCCGCTTTGTTCGTTATGTTGTTCTGGTTTTTTTTATAACGTAGCGCTCATCCATTATCCACCTCGGATTAAACAGATTCGGATTGCCAGGGCTCGATTTACAGAGGTTTTACTTTCCTCATATTTCGAAATTAATCTCCACAGCCGAGTTTTTCTCTCTGCGTGTGTTGGTAAACCTCAGGAACTATTTTAGGTACTTTTATACGGTTTTCACTAATAGATAGACTGGTTCACAAGGAAGGCTTGTGTGTATAATTTATAAATATTTTCAAAATGAAGGGTTCAGACTAGCTGTAATAACTTGAATGCTCTTTACGATAGCTGTCAGGGCCACATTGCCATTTTCAAGTAACTTGCGAATACTACGTAGGTAACAATTGCTTTACATTGGTAGCTTGATTTAAGTGCATATTGCATCTGTAGTGAACTGTCACTGTCTAATTCGTAAAGATTATGTAACACATGGTAAGTATGGAATACGTTTCCACACGAAATTAGCAATTTGTTTACTCTAAATTACACCTGCATCTACATGGATACTCTGAAACTCACATTTAAGTGCCTGGCAGACGGTTCATCGACTTCCTATGTAGGCCAGCGTCAATAAAATATTTTCGCATTCGGACGAGAATGCTGGTGAATGAAAATTTACGAGAAGATAACGCCGCAACGAAACATCCATTGTTTTAATGTTAGCCAACCGAAATCCTGTACCTTGGCCGTGATAATCTCTCCCTATTTCTCGATAATACAAAACGTGATGCTCTTCTTTTAATTTTCTCGATGTAATCCATTAATCCTATCCGCTAAGGTTCCCAATTTGCGTAGCAATACCCCAAAAGAGAACGGACGAGAGTAGTGCACGCTATCTCTTTAGTAGCTCTGTTACATTTTCTAAGAGTTTTGCCAATAATGCGCAGCCTTTTGTTTGCCTTTATGGCAATATATTCTATGTGTTCTTTACAATTTAGGTTGTTCGTAACTGTAGTTCCTTCGTATTTAGTAGAATCTGCGTGCTTTAGATTACACTGATTTATCGTGTAACCGAAGTTTAACGGATTTCTTTAGCACTCATATCGATGACCTCACACTTTACATTATTTAGGGTCAATTGACAATTTTCGAACCATTTAGATTTCTAAATCTTTTGCAATTTATTTTGACCTTCTGATGACTTTATTAGTCGATAAACGACAGCGTCATGTGCAAACAACCGAAAATAAAATGTTCAAACGTACTTACGTTCTGTATTTTAATTTAAAAACCTACCTGTTACCAATTGTTCGTCTAAAATTGTGACTATTACAGCGCCATCTGTCACAAAGCGAAAATAGTGGTCCAACTAAAACATTCATATTTATTTACGTACTACACGAATATATAATAAAAAATGGTGGTTCCTATTTAAAAAAACGCAGTTGATATACGTTTGACCTATGACAGCGCCATCTAGCGGGCCAACCATAGCGCCATCTGGTATCCCCCTTCAAGCTACACGAGTTTCGTGCATTGTAGTTTTTTCATTTGCTGCTTATTTCGAGAGATATTTGGCCCGGTCACTATCAATGGACCACCCTGTATACATACGAGCAACTATCCACTTGAAATACTGAACATAAATATTATATGGAAAACCTTGTTGACGTACTGGAACACGAAAACGGATAGTACATTTGGCAACATCCTTAGATCAAAGATATTCATAACAAAATCAGATCAGTGAAAGATAATATTGTCGTTGTTGAACTAATTATACTTTGCAAACGTTGAGCACCTTAGTGAACGAACTGTCAAACCAATGTCATATCGTAATTTACAATAAACGAAATCTCAAATACATGTCGAAATATATTCCATACGTTTATAGTTACTCTATGTCGCGAATCAGGGACTGAAAGTTTACTGTAGATGCAATATGGACGTCAAATCAAACTAGATATGTACACATGAAAAATCATAATGGATAAATTAGTCATATGGACAACCACCTCATACGTTCAAATGGCTCTGAGCACTATGGGACTCAACTGCTGTGGTCATCAGTCCCCTAGAACTTAGAACTAATTATACCTAACTAACCCAAGGACACCACACACATCCATGCCTGAGGCAGGATTCGAACCTGCGACCGTAGCAGCAGCGCGGCTCCGGACTGGAGCGCCTAGAACCGCACGACCACCGCGGCCGGCCCACCACATACGTAAATAGTGTCACAAGTTATTGGTTCAAATTGGCTGAACTATGATGAATGGTGTTCCCACGTCGCGTTTTTCGCTTCATATGCGAAGGCTGAAATCAGGAACTTCTGTAAGGATTTTCACGCGGTTTTCATTGAAATATAGATTGATTCGCAAAGAAATTTTGTGGAAAATTTCTTACTGCAACACCATACAAACCGTCCGCCCTTAGATAATTCTTGCTACCAGTGTGAATCAGGGGCATGTCACTAATTTTATACAAATAAAATTGGACGGGTTCTGTGTGATAGAAACAACTCACTCCCTTCGGTTTTGTAATTCTCATTCACACGACAACGAAAGACTTGCGTACTTTCGGAGTTTTCAACAGAAAACAGTTCTTCAGAGCTTTGTCTATTACAATGATTCTTCAGCTATTGGTCGCAGAACGTCAATGCTAATTCTCATTGCGTGCCTTAATATTGGTATGCCTTAATATTGGTAACTACAGTATATCTGTAATAATTCGCTTCCTGCATCGTCAGGCGTAATTCTCCCATATAGGAAGGGCGTTCAGTAAGAACTGCAACATTTTTCTCTGAAAGCAGATTGGTTTTATTCAGGATTCAAATACGCCGTACAACTTCCCACTCTTTTGGATACAAAATGTGGTTTTTCAACATAATCTCCTTTCAGAGTGACACCCTTACGCCAACTTACTAGGATGGTCTGCAAGCTCCCGTTGTACCAGTCTACTGATTGACGTCGGAGCCAACCATTTGCTGCATCAGTAGCTTCCCAATCATCGACATGCTGCTTCCCGTGGAGTATATCCTTCATTGAAACAAACAGATGGAAGTCGGAAAGTGTGATATCCGAGCTGTTGGATGGATGAGGAAGAAAAGTCCAGTAAAGTTTTGTGGTCTCCCTACGGGTGCATAGACTTGCGTGAGGCCTTGCCTTGTCATGGAGAAAGAGCAGTTACTTTGCATTTTTTGGGGGGTAAACAGGCTGACGGCGTTTCACCAACTTCCTGAGGGTAGCACAGTTAGCTTCAAGAGTTGTTCGTTGCACCATGAGGGAGGACATTAAGCAGAATAGCCCCTTCAGAGTCTCAGAAAACCGTCGCCATACTTAACTGGCTGAGGGTGCGACATTGAACTTTTCCTTCGGAGAAGAGGTGTTGTGATGCCAGTCCATGAAGTCCCGTTTTGTTTCCGGTTCTAAGTGATGTACTCATGTTTCATCGCCTGAGACGATGTCCGACCCAAATGGGTCACCATCAGTCGCGCAACGTGGAGGGCTTTCCGCACAGATGGTCGTACGTTGCTGTTTATGGTCTTCTATTAGGAAACCAACGGACACACACCTTTGAGTATCGTAACTGGCGGACATATCTGTCAGCACTACCGACAGATACGTCCAGTTGTGCAGCGAGGTGTTTGATTGTAATCCGTCGATCACCTCGAATTTGAGTGCTCGCAAGTTCCAACATTGGAGGAGTCAATGCTGTATGCGGCCGGCCGGTACTCGGGAGATCATACAGGTCAACGCAACCTTGTTGCGATGAAATCAGACGCCTCGCCAAACGACTCACCGTGCTTTTGTTCACTGATAGATCTCCGTAGACATTCTGCAAGCCCTTATGAAAAACTGCCATGGTTTTTCGCCAAAAGAAACTCACTGGCAGGTCCCTGCTTGGAACTCATCTTCGTCATGATGCCGTTTCGAAGGCTACGTATAGCGCCGCTACCCATCGAAATTTCATGTAACTATAGGGACTGAAGTGGGAATATTTAACAATGTCCCACAACAAATTCCGCATTTTTTAACCGAAACTGGCCACGATTTAATGTGTTGCATTACCTAATGAACACCCTTCGTATGACACTTCTTGTGTGTTGAATTTCCGTGAGGCGTGCGTGGCTCGTGTTCCCGCTATCATGTATTTTACTCCCTGTTTGTAACGTACTTCCACCTCACTGTGTTAATGTAAAATACTATTGTCAGTGAGTTGCTGCTTTGCTGACCGTGAGCGGCGCTAGCAGCGCGTATCGATACATCCCATCTTGTAGTATCTTTGCTCGACTGCAATTACTTCCTGGTCATTTTCTGTCGTAAGAGAGTTCGGGGCGCGAATTCGGGCAACCAGTCAGTTGGAACGCGTCTGGAGCGAAGTCCCAAACTGCCAGTCGGAGAGTTGCAATGCGGCAATAGTGCAGTCGGGTCGGAGCAGTGAGGTCTGCGTCGACATGGCTCGCCCGACCATTGCCGCAAGCTACTTAAAACTTAAGGCTTATGATTATATACATTTTTTTTTAATCTTGGAAAATTAATTGTGGGCCTTCAGCCTTGGAACTTTCTTCTTAAAATTATATTTCAAGTTTAAACATTGCGGCCTTCTGCCTTTGAAAGATTATGATAATTTATTTTACAATCTGGAAAATCTTATTGGGGGCCTTCAGCCGTTTGTAGTCCACTTTGGATATGTTTGTTCTATCTACTTTTCCCTTGAGGCTTTCCACCTAACTTTATACCTAAAATTATAATATATATATATATATATATATATATATATATATATATATATATATATATATATATTTGTTCCTTTATTTGCTATTTTACTGCATTTCTGTCTTGTTGATTTTTAAGATTTCTCGTTTGGAGGCCTTCAGCCGTGAAACAATTTTATTTTGAAACTCATAGTTGTAATGGTTCGTCTATGTGCTGTTTTGTTTGTAAATGTGTTATTAAATTACAATAAATTACAATTTTCAGTGAAACTGCCCCCCACCTTATTTGGCCCTTTCCACAACCACCTGTTCTGCCCAGCGGGTTTAGCGGGCGTTTCACTCCGTTTGATTATAAGGCGGCGACTGATTTCTCCGTGCAGAAATTAACTTCTTAAATTTAACCAGTACTATACTTACCACTTACATCCTGTTTTCAAGGAACGACGTTCAGCAGAAATTGGCGCTCGAGCTAGCTGTGACGACTTAGCATTTTTGGCAACAACACGGTGATGCTCCCAAAATCCAAAACTCGCGCAGCTCGTGAGTATCTAGCAAAATATAGGCGTTGCGGCCAGAATATTCGAGCCTACCGAACGAGGTGGCGCAGTGGTTATCACACTGGACTCTCATTGGAGAGGACGACGTTTCCATCCCGCGTCCGGCCATCCTCGTTCAAATTTTCCACGATTTCCCTAAATCGCTCCAGGCAAATGGCAGGATGGTATCTTTGAATGGGCACGGCCGACTTTCTTCCCCGTCCTTCACTATTCCAATGAGACCGACGACCTCACTGTCAGGTCTCCTCCCTCAAAACAATCAACCTACCAACCAAAAACATACGGATCTATATGTCTGGCAGTCTCAATATCGGTGTACTTAAAATGTTGCTTAGTTATCCCACATTAATTGAGTACACTATTCTGAGAGGGAGGAAACTGATTTGAGATTATTATTATTATTAGCTTTTTTAAAAATTCAAGTACTACATGTTGTAATCCGTCTTTTGCGGTTGTAATAAAAACCTTATTTCGACAGTACACGTTTCACTTTATTTCAAAGCGTCTTCAGTGGCCACTGTAAAAATTTTCTTTTTCTTACAAAGATATTTGTCAAGAAAGCAAGCAGTTCTCATCTTTTACGTTGTAACTGTTAAACGGTGTTAAATCACAGTCGTTTTACGCACACACACACACACACACACACACACACACACACACACAGAGAGAGAGAGAGAGAGAGAGAGAGAGAGAGAGACAGACAGACAGACAGGCAGAAAGAAACAGCTGATGCTCCTACAGCCACAGAAAACGAAACAAACGACGGTCCCATCTCTCAACGTCAAAATAAACTAGACGAGGTGTAAGTACCTCCACACATATAATGAAAACGTGCATACGTCCTTTGTCAGTGAAGCGCAACATTGAAAATGTCAAGCACTTACGTGTGGAAGAACGTTAGGATTGAAGTAGAAAGAAGACAGTCAATGAATTTTAACACTGTTTAGTTGTAGTGATGTAAGACACGTGCACTATTTACGATCATGACTGATTTGTAAGAAAACCTAAATTCTTACAGTGACAAACTAAGATGCTTTCAAATAAATCGAAACTTGCTTGGTCTAAATAGGGGTGTTGTATTTCAGAAGATGAAATAAAGTCCATATTACTTGTATTACAGCGATTGCGGAAAAAGGGAGGCCTAGAAACAAGCGACAACATGATTTGTCAGTTATTGTCATGTGAGAAATTCTGTGTGATAACGGGAGAAAATGTTTAACAACTAGCGCAGTAATTAACTGTTTACTATCAAGTGACTGCTTGAAACTAGTTTGTTTTTTACCTGAAGCTTAACGTAATAGATAGGAAAATAGCTAGATGAGTAACTATGGCAAATTTTTGATAGAGCTAGCCCGAGCGTCAGCCTATTTACCACTTCTATCAGTTACACCACTGGAGAGAGATTCTATAAAGCTCGGGTTTTTACACTGATACGCTCAGTGAGCTATAGAGTGAACGGCGATCGCGCTTAGTTTGTTAGTTTAGTGACCATACTTTATAATTGGTGACAAAGTTCTTGATCTAGATAATGTCTAGGAAGGTACCGCCTGATCTTCCTTAGCTTCTGTTGAACGTTTACCGAAACTGCACGGGCTTAGATATTAATTTTAATTTTTGCTGCAGGTTAGTAGACCTGTGATTCTTACGTCACGTGTAACGAGCGTAACGACTTTGTTCGATACCCACATTCGATTATAGCTTTTACAGAAGTAACTGGTATCGAAATTCATTATGTCTGCTGACTGTAGAGCCAGTTTATAGTAGCATGTGCAGCATCAAGTGTCTGGGAATAGCAAGTGAAATCAATGGTGAAGAGCACGCTGTTTGATTGTAGTTTTCATTCTGAAACTAGCTACTGTTTTGTAATCGATAATTCAGCTGCGTCTGATACGTAAAGTTACTGCAGATAATTACAGTTGCCGATTTCAGTGCAGCAAGGCTATTTGTTATGAGTTAGCTTTTAATACAATCTGCAATCTGTGAGTGTACATGCGATTACATACATGTAATTCGTTTACTAATTACTTACTCAGAATCAATATTTCACTCTGCTATAGGAAGTAAGCTTTGCTGGAGTTGAATGATTATAGTTTTGTGCTGGTTAGAATGTCGAATACCAGCGTTTGACACTCGAGGGTATTGCTCTTAGCGACCGAATTATTAAACTAGGAGTCGTAAAATAAAATATGCAATAACCTCCTTCCAGTTTTCGATACTCTAATGGTCCAGAAATGCAACTTCATCTTGGGCTCAGGATCATGGGACAACGGCTGGTCAATGAAATGTATAGCCGTTATTTTAACATGGTTTCATTAGGCAACAAGTTTCGACGTTCAAGCCACGTTACCTTCAGGATTGTCGCCTGACTGACACCAAGTGCCACTCGTTTATGTGCTCTTCACATATTTTCACGAAGTTCGCATATCTACGAACCCGATATGAATATCGGTGCCTTGTGTTATATATGCACGAGTGGTACTTTGTGTCACTCAATGCGAGAGGGTTGAAGATTGCGTGATTGGAATGTGCAAACTGGCAGCCTAAGAAAACAATACCAAAATAACGTCTATTGGTGCAGTGTTATTACATTTCGCATTTTCCGTGTTCGAGTTCCAGTCGGTCATAGAGTTTACAGACCGTCAAATAGATTTGTATTCTGAGGAACAAACAACAAGGCAATCATGAAAACGATAAAGAAAAATAACGTGCGCGAACTTTATTTGCAACTGGAAGAGAAAGCTGTGAGTATTGCGTGTAGTGTGTGTGTGTATGTGTGTAACGCGGATAGGTAAAGGGATGTAGATACGCGCAGTGAGAGAAAGAGGGAGAGAGACAGCGACCGAGAGGGGAAGGGTGGGAGGTCGAAGGGAGGGCAGTGGCAGGGCGGAGAAAAGAGGAAGGAATGAAGAGACACGGAAGGGTGCTTTTGTAGCCTTTCGACATTTGCCGTATTGCTGCGCGGCTCGGCGTGGCTCGGCTTCCATGCATTGCCCTACCCTGCCCTACCCTACATCACACGTCACTGGCAGTCGCACACAAAGCGGCGCTCCTCTGGAGCCGGTGACGCCGTCGTTTTGCAGGATTACCCGCTGTCACCGGCGCTCTTCACCCACTTTTCATGTTTAGCGGACCGCGCTGCTGTTGCGTCTCCTAAAGCAACGCACCCGACAGCTACACGCTTCGCTATTATTCGGACGAAAATTAAAAATAAAAAAAAAAAACATTTATATATATTCATCTACTTCTAAACGCGACGTTTTGTGATAGCTGGTGACGATGTTCCTAAGTTTCTGACTCTTTAACGTTTCTGCGATATAAACTTTACAGCTAAAAGGAACTTATAGTGATCCTGAAAACTATTTTATTATTTATATACTTATTTTTGGCTTTGGATAGCAAAGACCGTACAGCCAACAGTATTTGCGAAAGTGCCACTTTAACATAGTTGCAGTTTCCACAGTTGGACAATAACAGGAGTTCGACACAAAGATAAGTTCTTAACGTAAAACAGAAACACTGAAACACGAACACCATACAGCCAGCAGTAGTTAAAACAGTGCCAAGTTGGCATTAGTGCAATTGTCACAGTGCAAGGCCAACAGTGTGAAGTGCAAAGGTAAGCTCGTAACATAAATTAATGTGTTGGAAATCATTAAATCAGTGACTGCATTACTATACCGAGTTGGATTTGTAGCTAGGAACACGTGGCTCCTTTATAACCTTCCCACACCTCTGAATGAATGGAATTTATTTATGCGAATGGTGAGGTTCATATCTCAATCAGATCGTCGCAGTGTAGCTCACTCCCTAAATTATTATAAGTACAAATAATCTCTTCCCATAACTTTCGTCAACTGAACAACTGCTTTGTCTCTGTCAGTCTCAGTGATTTACTGCTGCAATGGATTGTTTGTGAGAGGGGGAGAGATGGATAGATAGGTACACAGAGGGAGAGAGAGAGAGAGAGATTTCAGAACAAATTTATAAATTCTGTGAACTATTACGGTTAACATATCTGATCTGATATCTCTAATAAATTTATCCTTACCTTTGTATTCTCCGTAGTCTGCAGAAAACTAATTGACGTTAATAAGGATTATTGGAAAAATTAAATATAATCTGAATACTAGCAACTACTGATGGTAGTACAGAAACACGTTTATAATCCTATGACCTCTTCGGTAAACTGTACATTATTGTCAGTTCAGGATATTAATTGCGTCATATTATGGTTACTGCTGTTTGAATATCGTATTTCCGTATATGGAATAAAAAATGCTAACCACGGATTTCGGCACTATTGTCTGCACTCACCTTTTCCCACGACAATTTTTGTTTTATTTTTCACAGTGCAGATATTTTCTGTGAGATAGTGTGGGTAGGGGTCATTCTTGGCAACCGGAATACGATATTAATTGGATCCTTTTACCGATTTCCCAAATCGGATGATACAATAGCTGAAAGCTTCAACGAAAACTTGAATCTCATTTTGAACACATGCCGACTCCTACAAATATAGTTTATCCTCCATTTGTTGGAGAAAATACATGTTTCAATCCGGAGGTACCAATAAAGCGTCATCCGAAATTTTGGTAAACGCATTCCCTGAAAATTATTTAGAGGAGTTAGTTCAAATGGTTCAAATGGCTCTGAGCACTATGGGACTCAACATCTTAGGTCATAAGTCCCCTAGAACTTAGAACTACTTAAACCTAACTAACCTAAGGACATCACACACACCCATGCCCGAGGCAGGATTCGAACCTGCGACCGTAGCAGTCCCGCGGTTCCGGACTGCAGCGCCAGAACCGCTAGACCACCGCGGCCGGCTGGAGTTAGTTCATGAACCTACTCTAATAGTAAACGGTTGTGAAAACGCACTTGACCTGTTACCAACAAATAATCATGAGCTAATAACGAGCATCAAAACGGTTATTGGATCAGTGAACACAGGTTTTTCGTAACGAAAGTGAATACCGTGATTCCAAAAACTATAAAACATAAACGAAAAATTTAGCTATTAAAAAATCAGGTAAAAATTCGCAATGAATCCTTCGTTAGAGACAATCTCCACTCCCTCCAAATTAACAAAGCAAGTGTACTCCAGGAGCGGCTTGAATTCAAAGAAATAATATCGACGGCAATTGACACATTTGTGCCAAATAAATTAACAAACGAAGGAGCTGGTTCCCCATGGTACACAAAACAGGTGAGAACAATATTACAGAAACAACGAAAAATATGCCAAATTAAACGAACGCAAAACCCCAAGATTGATTATCTTCTCCTGAAGCTCAAAATTTAGCGTGGACTCCAATGCAAGATGCTTTTAAGAGTTTCAACAAAGAAACTTCGTCTCTAAACGTGGCAGAAAATGCAAAGAGATTCTCGTCGTATGTAAAGTATGCTAGCGGCAAGACACAATCACTGCCTTCTCTGCGCGACGGCAATGGAAATACTATCGATGATAGTGCTGCTAAAGCTGAATTACTAAGCACAGGATTCCGAAATTATTTCAACTAAGAAGAAGAAACAGATATTTCAGAATTCGAATCAAGAACAGCTGCCAGCATCAGTAACTTAGAAGTAAATATCCTAGCAGCAGTGAAACAACTTAAATACAGGGTGTTTCAAAAATGACCGGTATATTTGAAACGGCAATAAAAACTAAACGAGCAGCGATAGAAATACAACGTTTGTTGCAATATGCTTGGGACAACAGTACATTTTCAGGCGGACAAACTTTCTAAATTACAGTAGTTACAATTTTCAACAACAGATGGCGCTGCAAGTGATGTGAAAGATATAAAAGACAACGCAGTCTGTGGGTGCGCCATTCTGTATGTCGTCTTTCTGCTGTAAGCGTGTGCTGTTCACAACGTGCAAGTGTGCTGTAGACAACATGGTTTATTCCTTAGAACAGAGGATTTTTCTGGTGTTGGAATTCCACCGCCTAGAACACAGTGTTGTTGCAACAAGATGAAGTTTTCAACGGAGGTTTAATGTAACCAAAGGACCGAAAAGCGATACAATAAAGGATCTGTTTGAAAAATTTCAACGGACTGGGAACGTGACGGATGAACGTGCTGGAAAGGGAGGGCGACCGCGTACGGCAACCACAGAGGGCAGCGCGCAGCTAGTGCAGCAGGTGATCCAACAGCGGCCTCGGGTTTCCGTTCGCCGTGTTGCAGCTGCGGTCCAAATGACGCCAACGTCCACGTATCGTCTCATGCACCAGAGTTCACACCTCTATCCATACAAAATTCAAACGCAGCAACCCCTCAGCGCCGCTACCATTGCTGCACGAGAGACATTCGCTAACGATATAGTGCACAGGATTGATGACGGCGATATGCATGTGGGCAGCATTTGGTTTACTGACGAAGCTTATTTTTACCTGGACGGCTTCGTCAATAAACAGAACTGGCGCATATGGGGAACCGAAAAGCCCCATGTTGCAGTCCTATCGTCCTTGCATCCTCAAAAAGTACTGGTCTGGGCCGCCATTTCTTCCAAAGGAATCATTGGACCATTTTTCAGATCCGAAACGATTACTGCATCTCGCTATCTGGACATTCTTCGTGAATTTGTGGCGGTACAAACTGCCTTAGACGACACTGCGGAAACCTCGTGGTTTATGCAAGATGGTGCCCGGCCACATCGCACGGCCGACGTCTTTAATTTCCTGAATGAATATTTCGATGATCGTGTGATTGCTTTGGGCTACCCGAAACATACAGGAGGCAGCGTGGATTGGCCTCCCTATTCGCCAGACATGAACCCCTGTGAATTCTTTCTGTGGGGACACTTGAAAGACCAGGTGTACCGCCAGAATCCAGAAACAATTGAACAGCTGAAGCAGTACATCTCATCTGCATGTGAAGCCATTCCGCCAGACACGTTGTCAAAGGTTTCGGGTAATTTCATTCAGAGACTACGCCATATTATTGCTACGCATGGTGGATATGTGGAAAATATTGTACTATAGAGTTTCCCAGACCGCAGCGCCATCTGTTGTTGAAAATTGTAAGTACTGTAATTTCGAAAGTTTGTCTGCCTGAAAATGTACTGTTGTCCCAAGCATATTGCAACAAACGGTGTATTTCTATCGATGCTCGTTTAGTTTTTATTGCCGTTTCAAATATACCGGTCATTTTTGAAACACCCTGTAACTTATGAAAGAATGTCTTCCGGTCCAGATCGTATACCATTTAGGTTCCTTCCAGTGTATGCTGATGTAATAGCTCCGTGCTTAAGAATCATATACAATTGGTATTCAAATACTAGAAAGTTGCACAGGTCACATCAACGTTCAAGAAAAGCAATAGGAGTAATCCACTGAATTACAAGCCCACATCATTAACGTCAATATACAGCAGAATTTTGGAACATAAATTGCGTTCTAACGTTATGAACTACGTCGAAGAGACCGGTCTATTGACACATATTCCGCACGGATTGGGAAAAAAAAAAAAAAAAAAAAAAAGAGACATCGTTCTTTCGTTCTTGTGGAACACAATTAGCTCTTTACTCACACAAAATGTTGCATGCTAACGATAAAAGATTTCAAACTGATTCCGTATTTCTAGATTTGGTTTGGTGCAAGGCGGCTTGTAATCAATTGGCGTGCTGATGGAGTATCATCTCAGCTATGCGAATGGATTCGTGATTGCTGTCAGGGAAGTCAGAGTTCGTAGTACATGACGGAAAGTCATAGAGTAAAAGAGAGGTGATGTCTGGCGTTCCCCAAGGTACTGTTACAGGCCCTCTGTTTTTCCTGATCTACATAAATAATTTAGAAGACAATCTGATCAGCGATCTTGTTTGCAGATGATGCTGACTTTTGTCGTCTAGCAAAACAGTAAGAAGATCAAAACCAATCGCAAAAATAGGTAATTGACTCTAAATGATGAAATGTGTGAGATCACCCACATGAGTGCTAAAACGAATCTGTTAAATTTCGTTACACAATAAATCAGTCGCATCTAAATGCAGTAAATTTAAGAACAAACCTAGGAATTACAATTACGAATAACTTGAACTGGAAAGGACACATAACAAATGTTGTGGGGAAGACAAACCAAAGCCAGCGTTTCATTGGCAGAACACTTACAAGCTGCGACAGATTTATTGAAGAGACTGCGTAGACTACCTTGTCCGTCCACTCTTTTGGAGTACTGCTATGCATAGTGGGATCCTTATCGGATGGGATTAATGGAATACATTGAAAAAGAAGGCAAACACGTTTGTATTTTCGAGACACAGAGGACAGAGTGTCTCGGACATGATACAGGATTTGCGGTGGACATCCTCCGAAAGCGAAAATATTTTTCTGATGTCGACCTATATAGGGAGCAACGATCATCATATAAAATATGAGAAATCAAAGCTTTCGCGGAAAGCTATAGGCGTTCGTTTGTCCCCCGAGCTGATCGATAGTAGAATAACAGAGAATTATTGCGAAGTTGTTTCGATGAACCCTCTGTCAGGTACTTATGTATGATTTGCAGAATATCCATGTAGATGCAGATGTAGATAATTGCTAATAACTTGGATTAAACACTTTCTAAAAAGGATTTTGCTCGTCTAACTTCAGTAACCACTTACAATAAATTCTTAAACGTAACTAATTTCACAGTAAAATTATACCCTAAAATCATGAAAAATAAAAATTTATTATAATATAAAGTAAGAAACACTTTCCTGATATTCTGATAAACATTGTATGGTCGCAAACCAGCTTTCGGCTTTGTAGGACAGTGTCACGAGATGATTGAAATAAATGGAAAATGTGGAAAATGTATGTAAGAGAAAATGAACCATTATGAAAGTTGACGTAAATAAACATTAAAACAGCTATCGACTTAAGGTACGTAAGACATTAAAATATCTGGTGTGCATGCAGAATGGACAACCAAAGAGCAAGTATCCTGTGAGGGATTGTCCTCCGTAAGCTGGAATTACTGACTTCTCATTGTCTTCAAGTTTACGCCAACTTCAGATTTTCCATTTCCTGCCGTATTCGGATTTCTATTATTTAAGTATACCAAAGACACTGGGATAGTGAACGGACAGAAACGAATGAATGGATTTCAAACAAATGTGGTATTTGAATGAGACGTAAAAGTAATCGCTTAAACGTGACACGAACGTCGCTCTTCTCTACTGAAATTTAGTATCATATGTAATTATAACTCATTTTCTTATGGGTGTAATTTCTGCACAGAGTGTTGTGGGATGAGACATTACATTCTGTTTCCCGTCACGCTGTCTGAGTACTTCCTGCCAGAAAGCGCTATTGATCTGCAGTTTGAAACGGAAATCTCAGATTTTCTGCAGCTCCCTGTCTCATTTACCGCAATTATGGAAAGAAGAATTAATACCCATTATAGTAGAGCATGCCTGGCAAATTTGTGGTTTCTGCAGTTAAGACTTCTTCTTCATAATTGTTTCCAAAAGCGTTCACATTCTAAATGCTCTCTACAGTCATCCGATGTTTCACAGTTAATCAACGTTCAGATAAACATAATGAGAAACTTGCACTGGTGCACTCATTGTTTAACACTTCTACGTGAGTGGGTGATTGGAACGTGTCGTTTATCGACTGTCTAGCTTCAAATTTTATCAGTATTTGAGATCTGAAATTATCTGCATATTGTAACTTGCTTTGTTCAAATGGTTTCCTATTTCCTATTAGTGTTAATCTTTCCCACTACCTTCTCTACTTTTGCGGTGCATATGTTCCAGGGTTCCATATTCATGCCTACTTGAAACAATCTCTATCCCTTATAACAGGTTGCATGTAATACTACAACATGTGAACGCTTTCTACGGAATATAAAATTGAACTTTACAGATGTTAATGAGTCATTTCCAAGCGATTAATTTCCTTTAACACAGAAACAAGTGAGATACAGTTGAAATGAGAAAAATGGGTGAGAGATGGAGGCGTGTTTTAAAAATAATCAGCAGCCTTACTGTTTTCATCAGTATTTTAGTGGAATTTGTAACAGCAGAATGTTTTAAACTGAAATAAGTTACTAATCGAGCAACAGAGGAAAGCTCTAAGAAATTAGTTTTATTTAGTGAAAGAGATGAAAGGTAAGAGTTGTGCAGTTCAGTTTAAAACGAATCAAAGATTAATGACTTTGGGTACGGGAAAGAAAAGATGCGAGTGTCAAAAGTTGTAAAGTTCTGAGGATGTGATCTGCGACCTGAAGGCACAGGTTTAAAATATAAAATAGCAGTGTCTCCGCACCTACCTGAATCTTAAATACGCAAATCTTTCTGATGTACGACAAAAAATTTTAGCCACCATTACGCACTACTCGCTAGTTTCCAGAACAGCGAAAGTCATAAAGTCATTTTGTCGTAACGACGTTGGATTGGAGATTGACGTTGTGCTTGAGACTAGGCTACCCTTCTGAATAGTTCTTTATGTTTTATTATTATTAAGGGAATTTTAAATCGTCGTAGACATCTGGGAATTATTGATAAAACATGAGAAGAGTTAACAACTTATCATACTAGGCCTGTATTAGTATATCAATATCTTCTTTCATAAGACATCCCACATTTTTTGTTACTATTTTAAATCGTTCGTCGGTCATAAGTGCAATGGCCGAACCGACTTCCATCCATAGAAAATTAATTATTTGATTCCTGATTTATAATGAGGAGATCTTAATCCAACCCTACACAAGATAACACGAAATTTTTACTGCCTAAGAATGGTAACTACCAGATCTTTACATGAAGTTGTAGCTTTATGATCTATATTACCGACTACAACCACATGGGAATAGAAACTTGCAACTTTAAAAAAGCCTTGTAAAATACGACACTTACTAACATTCTCTTCTCCAGCCGAAATGGAATTTGACAAGAGACGAATTAAATATTTGATCATGAAACTGTCATGTACACATTTACCACCGATTGAATCTAAATGGTAAAAAGATCAGCGTGTAGTGTACTCTGCGCACTAAGGAAGCGGAAACTACACTAGAGGCGATGTTAATCATTCAAGAATGAGACTTCCTCCGTAGGGGAGAACTATGATAAACGAAAGCGAACAATGGCACTTCAGCAATGAATGCTACACAGCATGTAGGAAACAAACTGAGTGAGGTAAGCTCAGATAATTAGAAGTTCGATAGTTAATAACAATTTGGACTAATTCAAGACAAAACAATTTTGCAAGGACAAACCGGACACTCACACTACTGGAACAATGCTTCTAAATCGTCTCATAATTCAGCTGTTACCCAGAGGGACAAAGATGAAAATACAGGTAAAGCTATCAGTTACTACGTAGTCCACAGTAGCTAGCTACTCGTACAACTACTTGTTTCTTGCCATCTTAACATGCTGACTGGAGCAGCTTCGACCGCCTTCCATCACTCATACGCTGTAAGCGACATGAATCTGTTTTGTGCTGCACCCAAAAGTTTACGTGAGAACCTCAGAACTGAATTAACTCCCAGCTTCCATCTGACCATACAGGGAAATGAAATTATTCTTCATAATCTCTATAACTGCCCAACGCAATAGTTAGGTGGATCTGCTTCAAATATAAATCTAGGACGAGAGGGTCACGGGACGAGGCTCGCCAATTTGACTTACGTATCAATGAAAATTTCGGAATACTTGCAGTATATTTTGATCAGTTTGTTAACTGTCCAGAACTAATCCATGGCTTGAATACTCAAACACTCTCGAAGATCTAGAACAAAATTTACCCATAACTATCAAAGAAATTAAATAGTTGTTAAAACCTTATAACACTGGAGGAGAAGAATGTATTGGAGCAGAAAAAATAAAAAAGGAACTCAAAAATTAAACTTTTAGTAATCCTAGAAACCAGAAAAACTCTCTGGAGAGTGAAACTTGGCTTTGATACATTTACTACATATGAAAGGCTATAAACAAGATGTTAACGACTATGGAGAAATTTCTTTGCAGTCAGTTGCACATAACTCATTTTCCAAATGGAGATTAATATTAAGGCGGTTTCACGAAGGGGAGACGATGTACTGAACAAATATTTAATCTGCATATGACTTCAGCTGTTGTTTATAAACAGGCCATTGATTCCTTTGACAGAAACTATGGATAAAACAGAATTATGAGAGCAAAAGCAGGTTGATGCCCCTTAGAAGTTCCTAGAATATTTCGCCTGAATGGGCCACAGGAAAAGGTAAAACACTCTCTTAAGATTTACACGTGCAGTATGAGGGATTTATGAGATGCAACTCACGTAACAGCACGATAACACAGTGGTTAAATGCAGTGACTGGCAATTTGTCTGCTCAGATTCGATTCCCACTGCTGTCTTGACATTTTTTCATTTTATTTAATGCTTGGCAATGTTTAAACATTAATTATAAAATTGAAACATATTTAAACAGCTTAATTTATACGCATAAAATTATTATATTCAGTGTAGTTACGATTACTATCCTTGTAAGTCAAAAAGCTATAGGCCAACACTTTATAACAGATTGATAAATTTCTGCGTGAGTATCCACTGCATGGAGTTCGTGCATAATACTTTCCGAGCCAACAACCATTTAAGGCGATATTTCAACAACCTTGTACAGATTTTAGCCCCGTACCGTCCGAAATGTGCTCACAATGATGGCTGACTACTGACCCACACACTCATACACTTCTACAGGCACTTCCCTCAAGCTTTTCCTACCCCACGTCAGAATTCTATCGACCTTAAACATCGGTCTGTAACCTATAAAATGTTTTCACAGGTTATATTACACGGATAGGAGTGGTTAACATTTGGTACAAAATAAGAAGTAAACATAGGGGCAGAACGTTCATAAAACACTAGAAAAACACCACTTCTAAAGAACCGAGAATTACGAATGTCGTTAAGTGTTGGCGTTATACTCCGCTCTCTATAACCGCATCAGTTTCGGTACCATAGAGGGCTGCCTATAATCTTTGAGACAAATGTTTGGTACTGACGGCTTAGTAGAGTGCCAATCGAGCACAGGAAGCCGCCCGACGACGAACTCCACTTTATCGGGTACCACGAACCACGTCGCTGCGCTGCCGAGCTAAAGTGGTCGTGCATGAAACGCAGCAGTTTCTTAGTGCCACTGGTGCTGCAGTGCCGCTTATTTAACTACAAATCTATTATGTAACTGTTTTCGTTTTTGGTGTTCTTGGTCTTTATTTACCTCATTTCGCACTATGTCCAGAGCAACGATTAGTGCAAGCCTAGCACGAGGAGCGAAACCGAGACCGGAAATTACTGTCTTCGGAGAGGTACTTCTTTCAGGAAACAAGAAAAAGTTGACATCCTATATTGCGTTGCGTAATCTCTAAGGAGGCCTGCCACTGCGTAGGAATAAAGTAAAAACAATGGTGTAGTTACGGGGGACTAATCATACGACATAGACTGTAATGAGAATGAATCATCAAAGGTGTAGCAATCACGAACAAGGGGCCTGAGAGAAAGAAGTAAGTGACAGCTTCGAACGATTTTCAGAAAGACGCCATACGTCGGCCGTATAAGTAATAGAAGAGAAGGAAACATCCCTCGTTAGTGAAACTCCCCACGTCGTTTCAGAAGGACAACCTACTTTTTCTCGGAAACTCTGAATTTCTCCATGTGCCCAGGGACATAGGCTCCAGCCTGTTCAGTTATTAATGAACGTGAAATATTAAACGAAGTGACAGATGTAACATGGCAGATCAGATTTTTGCAGAGGATCATGGGCATGACATTTGAAAGTACAGCACTGGAAGTTTAAGCTGTTTGCCTCTCTCTCCCTTTTTTTCTTTTTTGACCTACGTTATGGTATGACGTTGCTCTAAAATGTTGTTGCTTATTACATCTCAATACTGCAAGGTAGTTAGTAAGCCAGTCATAAAACACCACACAGCAAAATTATAACCCAAGGAGGAATCGACACAGATTTTCCTAGCCAATAAACTGGCTTATAGTCAAACAATTCGAGAAAGTGCGATGATCATGATCTTAACTGAATGATTGTAGAATTTTTCCACTGTACAATGATAACACCGTCACAGTATGAACAACAAGCTTAGATATGGCTCATGCAGCAGTGTAAAGGCTGTATGACAATTTGAAGGATATTGAAGTTTAATTCATGTCCGAGAATAACAGGTTTTTTGTTTGTTCTGACTATTGTACAGAGTAAACTCTAAGAACTAAAGTCCGTCCGAAGAGGTCTCGGAAGACCCATAGTACTAACCGACTGCCGTGTCACCCTCAACTATAGATGTCACTGGATGCAGACGCAGAGGAGCGTGACGTCAGCACGCCACCCTCCTGGCCGTTGTCTGACGTCGCGACCGGAGCCGCCACGACTCAGTCAAGTAGCTCCTCAATCGTCCTCACAAGGGCGTGTGCACCCTGCTTGCCAACAGCGCTCGGCAGACCGTACGGTCACCCATCCAAGTGGTAGTTAAGCCAGACAGCGGTTAACTTCGGTGACCTCACGGGAACAGGTGTGACCACTCCGGCAAGGCCGTTTGCTGTACACAGTAAACGATTTGTTAATAGAGAGCAAATTTTTCTAAAACATGGATTGAAATCACACAAGATGATGTTAATATTGTGGGGAGACGTGAGGTTGTATGGAATACTGGTAGGCTGCAAATTCACCATCAGCACCAGACGGAACACGAGGGACCAATAGCACGGTGACCAGAACACGAAAGTCATGAAGTTTAATGAATCTTAGTGCTACTTCATCAATTCTCTTCTTTCAAAGAATTTTACCTGGAATGAACACTTAGTGCTATTGCCGATTTGGCAATGTCCCTTATATCATGAAAAAACGGGGGACTGCCGCAGGAAATTCCAACTCTTCGCCTACAAAGCACACGTTAACAATCACAAGACTGATACTCGAACAGAGCAGTCTCTCCTTGATTGGTTGACTCTGTTCGCCAGGCATGGTGGTGGGGTAGCTCTGATTGATTGGAAGGCAAATTATGGAGAGGAAGCAATAGTCTTTCTCACACTGGCTGGGCAACGCTGGTGCCTAGACCTTTGAAGCTCGTGCAGGAACATAAAGATGTCGTACTTAACATTATCTGGAGACAGCAGTGGCGGCTGATGTCCCCTGCCCTCTGATACGTGAGGCACCGCTTCTGCCCACAAAATCACGAAACAGGCAGCAACCGAACTTCCACAGTCAGTCTCGCTGCGAATGCTCGACACCCCTAATGAGCTCCAGTGACAGCCTTCTGTCGAGAACAGAGCCATGAGACCACAGTGGGTGTGCACCTTCCCAGTGCGAAAAGGCAAAACCTTCCTCCCAAGCCCACATATGCAGTTCTCTCGATAATAAACACCAAATTGTGGAAGAAAATGAAGCAATATCGCTGAGCGATTTGTGACAGTATGTCACAGTATTATGTTGCTGGAATATAAACTTGGATTAATGTCAGTCATTTATTAAATAAAAATTTAAGTTATTGAATGCATAAAATCACAATGATAGTGTCATTTGGAAAAAGAACCGCGCGTCATTTTTTTTTTATGTGGAAGGGCATCAGAGGATTTTACGCTAAATCACCTGCTAATGATCCGTCAGAAAAAAGGCGATTTTCATGATGAGATAAATAGTCAACTTTTTTCATAAATGGTCCGATACATCGTTTATGACATACCTCATATCACTATCAGCCATATATAGTGTCCCATATCATTCAGATGTTCATGATAAAACACCAACATTGGCAACAATGAAAAACGAATCTTATTCAGTGGTTGAAAAGACGAGACATGTATCACAGAGTAGATTTGAGGGCATCTGAACTGCTCAAAATCATGCTGCAAAAGATGTCACAAGTCCCAACATGTATTATGCGTTTCAAAACATCCTCTGTACTCTTGCGTTATTTGTTTTTGGCCCTTGAGTACGCAGGTAGCAGATACTGGGCATGTGGTTCCTGTGAGCCATAACCGGCAACATTGCAACCTGGCCGCGTGTAGCTTCAGTGCCAACGATTCGCCTCAGACATTGTAGTTCTCCTAGGGGTTTGGAAACGTTTAACTCAGCAGGTCAACGAAAGCGACAGCTTCCCTGTCCCTACTGTAGTCAGAGGCGTCACTTTTTTCACGGGAATCCGAGCTGACGCAATAGCATGTCCACCCGTAGTGAACGGCTGACGTACCATGGCGCATTTGTGTTTCATTGCACCAAAGCCCAGCCAAGAATGTGAACGAAGCTATTAGGTTTGTATCATGCGTATTGAGGGCAAATGATGCGGCTTATTGCCCTCAATATTCTATTGTACCTTCGCGGTTCCCAACCGCATGGCTGTTGGGTGGTGCAATGCCATCATATGGCAAACCGTATCCCACACATCGCTAAATATCCATCACATGTGGTTATTCTGGCTTCGGCAATCAATTTGAAAATAGCTCTCATTCGCCGTTTTGTTTCTAGGCTCTTAATTTAATAATCTACCATAGGTATTGGTTTTGCGAGACAATCATATCTCAATTCATAGTTACTAATCAGTAACACTCCCGATTCTCTACAGGATTGAACTCCCACATATAAAACAGCTAAAGACGTCTGATTACATTACAAATGAGTTAGTGTGTTCAGTATTTGCCTTTAAGTATATGAGCGAGAAATAATTTGAAAATGTTTGAAATTATGCTTAAAGATTGTTGGAAGTCGCTAAATGCTCTTAATATCAAACACTGGATGAGTGTCACGTGAGCAAGCAGCGCTACGTTTCAAGTAAAAGTTATTTCTCCCCAACTCAACGTTTATGACGTCCTACTGAACTCTGTGTCGTATAGTGGCATGATTTTGCAGGAACAGCCAGTTGTATATGTGTAATGCTTGCAGAATGTTTTGTGAATAGAACAAGTGGTAATGAAGTAATTAATTAAAACGTCACACCTGATGGAGAAGTTTCATTGCATGAAGTTTCTAACTGCAATACATGACTTACTGTGTTAAACCTTTCACGTGAGATCAGTCCTCTTAACGCAGCACTTTAAACTTTAAGGTCGATCAGTAAACACACAAAATATCTAAAGCCAAGTGTATAGTTGCCATCTAAGCGGTTAGATAGACAATATACTACTAAGTTCGTGCACCCCCCCCTCCCATTAGCTGTTTGATAATGTAGATGGTAAATATTTCGTAGTATACCCTTCAGGATTGGCTTCATTTCTACCTTTATAGCCGGCCGGTGTGTCGGAGCGGTTCTAGGCGCTTCAGTCTGGAACCGCGCGACCGCTACGGTCGCATGTTGGAATCCTGCCTCGGGCATGGATGTGTGTGATGTCCTTAGGTTAGTTACGCTTAAGTAGTTCTATGTTCTAGAGGATTGATGACCTCAGATGTTAAGTCCCATAGTGCTTAGAGCCATTTGAACCATTTATACTTACAGTTTTTATAAATACGTAGAATTATTTTTAGAAGCAGTAATACGATTCCTGCTAGATCAACATTATTTTCAGGTCGCTGAATGTTATGTGTCATTGAAGACAGAAACTTGCCAAAGAATGGATTTTCTGGAACACTCCTCCATTTTTACAGTCATGCTTTTGAAGAATTTAATATCTAAGTCCATACTGATTCTTACTCCTTTTCCACTGTAGCTGGAATTTGATCTCGTTTCGTGTTACTTAAAACGCAACATATTTCAAGATACGGATTGCACCGAAAGAGTAACAGTTTTCTATGCATACTTTGCAGTTGCATGTCAAAAATAATTATCTGGATGGGCACTTCATGTCTAATTCATTAAATAATTTTTATAAACAACATCTTCATTATTACTTTTGTAAAATTTATCTGTAATTCTTACAGCAGTAGAAATAGGGAGGTTTGGTGTTTGTTCCTGTAGCGATGTTTTCCCATTAATCAAGATTTTTCCTGAACTCTAACACAGACACTTTCTTAATAATCATTTACTTCTCCCTTTAGCAAAAATCTTATATGTTTTTGAAATGTAAGTGGCGGAAAACGAAAGGCATTGAACTTCGACCTCAATGTTATTTTCATCTCTGTTAACATGATTAATTTTTGGTTTATTTTATATACTAAATGCAAGGGCTTTACGTAGTGACAGTATTGCGGTGCATGTAGAAGTAAATTCTGTGATGCTGATGACGGTAACAGAGGAAAACGAGGGCCGCGTGGGGTAACCGCGCCATCTGCGGCGTCTTGTCACGGTCCGCTCGGCTTCCCCCGTCGGACGTTCGAATACTCCCTCGGGCATGGATGTGTGTTTCGTCCATAGCGTAAGTTAGTTTAACTTAGAATAAATAGTGTGTAAGTCTATGGACCGATGACATAAGCAGTTCGGTCCTAAAAGATCTTACCACAAATTGTTTTTAGGAAATCGAGGGGCAACCTTGTTCCGCTCACAGCATTTTCCTCTGGAACAGCACGATGTGGACAACCGATGCTGACCTCCACATCCGAAACCACGCACATTGTCCGCATTTCCACTCCCTGGAAAAATCTAAATGCACTTGGAGTTCAGTGTGTGACAGTGTTGGACACCTCAGCCTGTCCTTCCCTTGTGGGAAATAGCTTATGAATCAATAAAATTTATTCTCCCATGTTTGAAACAGGTTGCTTCAGTTTCGAGCAGAATGTAGCTCGCTTGCATCCCACGAGTCTGATGGTCAGGACGAACACTAACCTGATCTTCGTGTCCTTGGACCATGCACGTACAATGCGAGCTGTGTTACACGTTGCATTGTCCTGCTGGTAGATGCCAACGTGTCGAGGAGAAGTGAACTGAAATGGGGATGGACGTGGTTACCAAAGAGAGATACATGCTTGTGTTGATCCATTGTGTCTACCAGAATGACGAGATTACACAGGGAATGCTAAGAAAATATTCGCCAGACCATAACGCTTCCTTCTGCAGCAAGGACCATTCAGACGATTGTTGCAGCGTGTATACTTTCAGCCCAATGGGGCATGAAACTTAATTCATCTGAAACGGCACCTCCTCTCAGAGGACATCCAGTTGTGCTGCCGCGCAATTACGAGCCTTCGTCGCCGATGAACAGTACTCAGCGTAGGTGCAGGTACCAGGCGCATGCTGCGGAGGCCCAGACGCAACAACGTTCACTAATAAGTTGTTGAAGAAAGACTGTTGCTAGCCCCTTGGTTCATCTGGGTGGTCGGATGCTCTACAGCTACACGTCTGTTCGCCAGTACACATCTCCGCAGTCGTTATTTACTCTTGGGATCTATGGTCCGTGAAGCTCTACAGTTGCGTCTGGGTCCTTTTTGGATAGTGCCGATTCACTTTGGACAGTGTACTTTAACCACGGTGGAACGCGAACACGTTATTGACTTAGTCGTTTCGTAAATATTTCTACCTTTCTTGCCAAAGCCAATGATCACGCCCTTTAGGACACGAGATAAAGCTCGCCATTCCCTCATTACGACAACGACTGCACTGTTCTGCTTCCCCCCACCCCCCACCCCAAACTCAAGCCCCCCGCCCGTCACCTCACACCACAGGTTTCATGTACCCTCCAATGCTCTTGTTGCCACCTGCCGTCTGTGTGTGGTTATTACACATTGTCGCACAACGCAGGTGAATGTCACATTAATGTGACTGGACTTACACTCCTGGAAATTCAAATAAGAACACCGTGAATTCATTGTCCCACGAAGGGGAAACTTTATTGACACATTCCTGGGGTCAGATACATCACATGATCACACTGACAGAACCACAGGCACATAGACACAGGCAACAGAGCATGCACAATGTCGGCACTAGTACAGTGTATATCCACCTTTCGCAGCAATGCAGGCTGCTATTCTCCCATGGAGACGATCGTAGAGATGCTGGATGTAGTCCTGTGGAACGGCTTGCCATGCCATTTCCACCTGGCGCCTCAGTTGGACCAGCGTTCGTGCTGGACGTGCAGACCGCGTGAGACGACGTTTCATCCAGTCCCAAACATGCTCAATGGGGGACAGATCCGGAGATCTTGCTGGCCAGGGTAGTTGACTTACACCTTCTAGAGCACGTTGGGTGGCACGGGATACATGCGGACGTGCATTGTCCTGTTGGAACATCAAGTTCCCTTGCCGGTCTAGGAATGGTAGAACGATGGGTTCGATGACGGTTTGGATGTACCGTGCACTATTCAGTGTCCCCTCGACGATCACCAGTGGTGTACGGCCAGTGTAGGAGATCGCTCCCAACACCATGATGCCGGGTGTTGGCCCTGTGTGCCTCAGTCGTATGCAGTCCTGATTGTGGCGCTCACCTGCACGGCGCCAAACACGCATACGACCATCATTGGCACCAAGGCTGAAGCGACTCTCATCGCTCAAGACGACACGTCTCCATTCGTCCCTCCATTCACGCCTGTCGCGACACCACTGGAGGCGGGCTGCACGATGTTGGGGCGTGAGCGGAAGACGGCCTAACGGTGTGCGGGACCGTAGCCCAGCTTCATGGAGACGGTTGCGAATGGTCCTCGCCGATACCCCAGGAGCAACAGTGTCCCTAATTTGCTGGGAAGTGGCGTTGCGGTCCCCTACGGCACTGCGTAGGATCCTACGGTCTTGGCGTGCATCCGTGCGTCGCTGCGGTCCGGTCCCAGGTCGACGGGCACGTGCACCTTCCGCCGACCACTGGCGACAACATCGATGTACTGTGGAGACCTCACGCCCCACGTGTTGAGCAATTCGGCGGTACGTCCACCCAGCCTCCCGCATGCCCACTATACGCCCTCGCTCAAAGTCCGTCAACTGCACATACGGTTCACGTCCACGGTGTCGCGGCATGCTACCAGTGTTAAAGACTGCGATGGAGCTCCGTATGCCACGGCAAACTGGCTGACACTGACGGCGGCGGTGCACAAATGCTGCGCAGCTAGCGCCATTCGACGGCCAACACCGCGGTTCCTGGTGTGTCCGCTGTGCCGTGCGTGTGATCATTGCTTGTAAAGCCCTCTCGCAGTGTCCGGAGCAAGTATGGTGGGTCTGACACACCGGTGTCAATGTGTTCTTTTTTCCATTTCCAGGAGTGTATAATAAAACTGGAATACATGAAAATGACACGACATTATAACTCGTGAAGACTATATTGTTCTGCGGCTAATTAATTCTGTACATAGTGACTGAAGCAAATGCCTAAGCGCAATCTATTGACGTTCATATTGTGTGACGTCACATATACCTCTATTTCAGTAATGGTCGAACTTAAAACGAGCTCTGCTACTCATATCATAAGTACATATAGAAATTTTGATGTAGGCTCTCATTTTTAAACTCTCCTCGCCCTAAATAATGAACGGAACAAAGCCTCACGATGTTGGCAGAAGTTTCTCCTGCCGTTCGCGAGATATTCATGTAGTCACAACCGATACGTCTATCGGCCTAGGAGACTTCATAGTCAGCAGCGTCGCTGCCGCAAGGCTGCGGAGATCAGAAGACGGGATGGACCATCGCAGTGGAGAGGTAATCGTGGCATCGGTTTTATGCGGAAGCACATACATTGAGAGAGAACGGCGGGGAGCACAGCTGCCGACTGCCGACTGCGAGATCAAAGGCAGCGCCGCTCCCTGTGTGGGTCGTGGAGGCGGCGGAGGTGGCGGAGGCGGCGGCGGAGGCGGCGCCGCCTGATGGACCAGTCGAGCATTCGCGATGCTTTCCGTGGTGTGCTGATCTGCCATCAGAGGGAGCATGGGCTCAAGCACCTGCTGCTGGGCGAAGGATCCCGTGCGAGTGCCAAAAGTACAAACGACAACCCTCCTCGCTGTCACCCTCCGAACGACTCCTCAGCTTGTCACCTTTATCTGCAATGAGAAAAAGCAACCACCTTTTCGTCCAAATGATCACGATAGTGAAATATCGATTTTAATATTATATTTTCAGAATGAGTGTTTCGGGTGATAGTGGAGCGTGCGCTGTTACAAAAAGTACTGGTTTAAAAAATGTATAGATCGATTTTATATAGCAGTGGTATAAAAACATAATTCCACTTGGTGATGCACTTTAGAAACACCGAGAAGTGTCTATTTAGGATCCTTATCTAAGTCAGTAAACACTGAATCCTTATATGAAACGTCCCCGTAGAACCAATTATACATGACTGTGCTTAAACTGACACACAATATTTTTAGCGCAACGCAATCTGACTTTCAAAAATCCCTGCAAAAGAATGGCCCTGACTAACATTAACCTATACCTTTCACAAATCACTTACCTCACCAAAAATCTCCATTACTCGAACTACTGCAATACAGCGAGCGCCACTACTGCCAGCTAAATAACAGATTCAAACTACGTAAGGCACTAACTACTGATAGGGATAGTTAGCAATTGAAAGATGTTAATAGAGAACAAACAATGTATTTACCTTAACAGTCATAATATATATAGCAGTTCATGACAAATTACAAAACTCCGCCATCTCTCTCCTCACATCCACCACTGCTGGCGGCTCACCTCCAACTGCGCAACGCTACGCGCTGTTCACATCCAGCTGCCGCTGCCCAACACTACAATGGCAGACAACAATGCAAACTAGCCACAGACTGCACACAGCACAGCCAGTGATTTTCATACAGAGCGCTACGTAACGTTGTTAATAAGAAAATATAAACAGCCTACTTACATAGTTGCCAATAAGAAAATATAAACAGCCTACTTACATAGTTGCCAATAAGAAAATATAAACAGCCTACTTACACTTACTGTGTCACTTTGTCGTCTGTCTGTCTGTCCGTCTATTAAAACCACTTTTTCTCAGGAGTGGTGAGTGGTATCATGTTAAAAATTATGCCAAATACTAAGGTGGAAGGCCACTTGGCGGTGTAAAATCTTGAAGCATCAGAGTTTCTGCAGTCAAAAGATACGGACATTTACGTCACATATTTTGAGCCTCGCAAATCTGCTCATCATAACGTATGGATGTTGTAACTACATACGTTAATAAGTCTTTACGGAGATGCCACAGCAACTGTACGACTCTTTCACGAATTAGCCCAATTTATACCTCAACTACCGTCAATTATATCACGGCAAAAGTGTATCACATTAATAGAGTCCCACCCATTCCGACGTTATCACAATTCTTTGAGTCTCGACGACCGTTAGCGAATTATTCGGTACCATTTATTGAGTATTTCACTCAATTTAACCCTGCAAGTCCATCTCTTCTACTTTCAAAATTCAGCTAAAACTCTCACGGATAGCTCATTGAGTAAGTCTGTTGACTCAAAGGCATACGATTCGGATTCGAGTTGTGCGACACATAATATGCAGTACGTGAAGTGCAGTTTAGGTTGATCCACTTAATAGTTGCGCGAAAATTTTACTGGAACTTAAGTGAGATATAGTATTAGAAGCTTAAAGTGATGTCTGACTACTTCGGTTCAACAGCTGCTACTTAATAAATCCTGATACATAAGCTACTACTCATGTTCTGTGAAGGATAAAAGATGATTCGATAACGGCCATGTAAGCCCTAGATTTGTCGATATCTAAAGTAGAGCATGCAAATAGTATAGGACGAACTATTAACACTGTAAATGAACACTGTGTCGAGTAATATCTCATTTAATCCCCCACGAGCAGGCAAAAGTGCCACAGAACGACGTGGTATGGTCTCGAGTAAAGTCTGAAGTAGTGGTGGAGGGCACTGACACCATGAATCTCGGAGTGTAGTCCATAAATCCGTAAGAGTATGAGGTGCCTTAGATCTCTTCTGAACAGCACGTTGCAAGCCATCCAAGATATATTCAATAATATTCATGTATGGGGAGTTCAGTGACCAACGGAAATGTTTAAACTAAGAAGAGTGTTCCTGAGCCACTCTGTAGCGGTCCTGGATGTGTGGGGTGTTGCATTGTCCCGCTGGGACTGCCCAAGTCCGTCGGAATGCAAAATGGACATGAATGGATGAAAGTGATTAGACAGGATGCTTACGTACGTGTCACCTGTCAGAGTCGTACTTCTATCTATCAGGGGTACCATACCACTCCAACTGCACACTACCCACGCCATTACAGAGCCTCCAACACCTTGAACAGTCGCCTGCTGACATGCAGGGTCCATGGATTCATGATGTTCTCTCCATACCCATACACGTCCATCCGCTCGATACAATTTGAAACGATACTCGTCCCATGAGGAAACATGTTTCCAGTCATCAACAGTCCAACGACGGTGTGACGAGCCGAAGCGAGGCGTAAGGCTTTGTGTCGTGCAGTCATCAAGGGTAAATCAGTGGGCCTTCGGCTCCGAAAGCATATATCTATGATGTATCCTTGAATAGTTCGCACGCTGACAGCTTTGAAACCTGTAGCAATTTGCGGAATTATTTCACTTCTGTCACGTTGAACAATTCTCTCCAGTCGTCGTTTGTCCAGATCTTGCAGGATCTTTCTCCAGCTCCAGCGGTGTCGGGGATTTAATGTTTTACCGGATTTTTGATACTCACGGTAAACTCGTGAAATGATCGTATGGGAAAATTCCCACTTCACCGCTACCTGAGAAATGTTGTGTGCCATCGCGCGTGCGCCGACTATAACTCCACGTTAAAACTTATTTAAATCTTGATAACGTTCCATTGTAGCAGCAGTAATCGTTCTAAAAACTGGGTCAGATACTTATTGTGTTACACAGGTGTTGCCGACGGCAGCGACGTATTCAGCCCTTTTACACGTATCTGTATTTGAATACGCATGCCTATACCAGTTTGTTTGGCGCTTCACTGTAAACTTTTGATTAAGGTAGAACCGAAAGGATGATGTAAAAACCACGACAAATAGTACAAATTTGGAAAGTATGAAGCAGAGTGTTGTTTTCCAGTTTCAACTAAAAGAACAGGTTTGTATTTGACTGGTGTCATGAAAGCTTGCGTTTGGCGAACAATAGACAGGGGACTGGGGGTTTGGTGACTGCGCGAGGTCCATCGGTTTATACTTTGTAGGAGTGTGAGAACAGATATTATGGATGCTATGATAATGGTAAAATAGCCACAGGAATTTTTGTGACCCCTCTTTGTAATGACTCGTTACGAAAATATCATCATCAGATTCTATAAAGGGAACAAACACCATGCAACACCATCTAGTATCAACACTGGCGCACACCTCATTCACGATTTGACGTCGCAATTGCCAGGGGTTTATGTTGGAAGCACCTTGCAGAAGTAATGAGCTATGCTACCTCTGTAACAGTCTGTAAATGTGAAAGTGTTGCCGGGGTACGATAAATGTTCCATGGAGTTTATGACGGGCGATCTTGGTGGGCAAATCATTCGCTGGTATTGTCCCGAATGTTTATCAAACCGACTTCGAAAAACTGTGGCCCAGTGATAAAACGTATTGCCCTCCATCAAAAATTGACAACACGTGACGAGTGGTGGCGCCCTCTACGCGCTCTATATAAACAGGACCTCCACGGCCTAGCAGCCAGTCGTAGACTCACCTCAGATGATGTTGCCCGCAGCTGGCTACGAAACGTCAGGGAGAAGTATTTCTACTATTGGACCACGGCCTCTTAGCCCGGAAGTTTTAATTACTGAAGACGCCGACCGTGAAAGCCTACACGATATGAATTCAACTGTTGTTTGGGAAGGTGACATCCATGAGAAAGTTGTCCGCGTGAGCTTGATTTGTAAAAGGCACCCCTAAGAGGCGTTGAGTTTGAAGTTTGTTATAAATTTATTTTGTGGAAAGCGATTAATTAAACTTTATTTAGTTCGTAATTACGAAGTGTCTAGTTTAAATTACTTGCAATAATGTGATTGGTGATGCTGAGGGAATTGGATTATGAAAGTAGAAAATGAATTTTGTTATTTGGGGAGCAAAATAACTGATGATGGTCGAAGTAGAGAGGATATAAAATGTAGACTCTCTATGGCTAGGAGAGAATTTCTGAAGCAGAGAAATTTGTTGACATCGAATATAGATTTAAGGGTCGGGAAGTCTTTTCTGGAACTATTTGTTTGGTGTGTACCGATGTATGGAAGTGAAACATGGACGATTAATAACTTAGACGAGAGGAGAATAGAAGCTTTCGGAATGTGATGCTACAGAAGAAGGCTGAAGTTTAAATGATTATATCACGTAACTAATGAGGAGGTACTGAACAGAATTAGGGAGAAGAGGTGTGGTACAGCTTGAGTAGAAGAAGGGATCGGTTGGTCGGACATGTTCTGAGGCATCGAGGGATCACAAATTTAGTATTGGCGGCAGCGTGAAGGGTAAAAATCGTAGAGGAAGACCTAGAGATGAACACACTAAGCAGATTCAGAAGGATGTAGGTTGCAGTAGTTTCCTGAAGATGATGAGGCTCGCACGGGGTAAAGCTTCGTGGAGAGCTGCATCAAGCCAGTCTCTGGACTGAGGACTACAACAACAATCTGACTGGCTGACATTAGAAATACCGCGAGTACAGAAGGGTTCGGAATGTTCTGATTGTCTGCTTAATATACTAGGCTATAGGAATTCTGCATTTCCCGCTCGTTTGCGTAGGGCTTGGTGCCACAGATTACAGATCGGTCGGGCTCCGACACGATAAATCTCGCTGATTACTTTGGTACTAAAATGAGGAAATCCGAGCGTTGGATCGGTTCTTGAGTCGCTGACGCGTGCGAACATTTCATGTCGTACGTAATCTCCAAGTGGGATGTTCCGTACGGATTACTAGACGTTATGGAGATCACTTATTTACAAGAAGCTTCCTGAAGGACTGAATGTGTTAACTCACAAGTAGTCGTGGGTCAGTAACTGTTTAGAACGTTCTAAATGTAGGGTCTGACTAATCTTCTAACTGCTGTCGGATGTGACATTCTAACAGAGACAGTGATTAACATTGCAGAATTGATATTATATTAAATACGAACTTGTTAGCAATTTTCTGAGTTTTAAGGAGCATAAACAAGCTTAAAGGAAATTTTAGGCATTTTTCAAACAAGTCATGCAATGATCTCGAACGTACGATAGTTATATCGACTTTCAGCTACTAACCACGGACTGAAGTTTCGTGGCCTTCGCATGGTAGGTACATAGTCGAATTTTCGTCAACGTTGCTTTTGTCGGCTAAACCACTATCTACCATCGCAGAGTGAAGGGGCAGACATTCTGAAACCTCTCCATATAGGTGGACGTTGTTTACAGGAAAGTTTGAGAAAAACCCACCGCTCGGCAGTACGTCCTGTCGCGTATGAGATTTAGTGTGAGCAATGCAAGACGCCCGCGTTAGCTGTTAAAGGCTTATCATTCCGAAGTCAGTCGTGGGGAGTTTATTAAAGAACTACTTACTGTGTAATAAATTGTCACATGGATGTGCCTTTTGGGCCGGCCGGAGTGGCCGAGCGGTTCCAGGCGCTACAGTCAGAAACCGCTCGACCGCTACGGTCGCAGGTTCGAATCCTGCCTCGGGCATGGATGTGTGTGATGTCCTTAGGTTAGTTAGGTTTATCGCACCGGTATTCAGTTTGTCTGGCAGGGAGATTTAAAATTTTCACGTTGAGGTCATTCTTTTATCCTAATGTTCCAGTAACAAACTGCCATGACAATTTTTTTAATGGCTTGGTCTTATTTAAATTGTCAAGTGTTGTAGAGTTTAATGAAACCAGCCAGGTTTAGTTAAAGTAACTTACGGCATTGGCTGTACACTTCTCTTCTTGAATATTATTTAGGCTGGAATATCAACCTTTGCTTAATTAAATTCAGTAATACGTTTTGTTTGCTGAAAATGTTCATGGGCCTCTTGCAGTTTTCAACTTGTTTAATTAAATGAACTACCGTTCCCTGTAAACACACATAGCTGCCACACATTTTCTAATTACTTAAGAAATCAGTGTTCTCTTTTTCATTTGGATAATTAACATTTTAGGAGCCTTTGGATTTTTTTCAGAACCCTTTGTTTTTTAACTCAGTGAATATGAAAAATCTGGCAATCGGTGTTTAAACTGTACGCTAGCAGGTGGCCTTTTATTTGTGGTAAAATTTTAAAGACCAGTAACCGTTACCATCTTGAATATTTCAATTACAAAATATCATTTGACATTGCTTGGATCTGTTCTCAAAATACCAACGTGTGATGAATGTGCATTGTTATTAGTAAATCAAATTGTCGAATTTTATTTGACACCAAGCCGAGTGGCCGCGTGGTAAGAGGCGCCATGTACGGATTGCGTGGCCGCTCTCGCCGGAGGCTCGAGTCTTCCTTCGGACATTTGTGTGTGTGTCGTTCTTGGCATAATTTAGTTTAAGTAGTGAATACGTCTAGGCACCGATGATCTCAGCAGTTTGGTAACTTAGGAATTCACACACATTTCAACATGTTTTTCTTTGATGATTCCGGCCCAGTGGTTTTCCGCATCAGGAGTCTTGTATATGTATCAATGAAAAAGTAAAACATTTAAGTTTCGTACGATGTTACATATTGAATTACTCACAAAGAATATTAGTAGATCAAAAAAGTGCGCTCAGACTGATGGACGGTGTCGGTTCGCGGACGTCGAGTAGTCAGTCGTTCTGATGTCTCGGTATTCTAACTTTGGCAGGATTTGTTACTGACAATATTAATTCATTCAGAAGAAACTGTAACATTCACGCAGTGAACACCGGAAGTTAAATGATATACACTTGTATATCAACTTCAGATGTACTCTAAGATACACACTGTTCAGCAGGTTTCATTTTCAACATCCTTCCAGGAGAACCTAAAAGTTGAGTAATGAATCCCAAGTATTCAAATTCAAGTTACAAGGCCTGCTACAGCCACACACCTACTCTGCACACAAATTCTTCGCTGTATTTGAGAACTTATCTCTGTAATGCGTGATTTAGTCATATACTCTCTCACAATTTTTATTACTTAATTTATTAATTCTCTTGTTAAAATTTTTCTGATCAGCGTTCTGTGATCTACGCACTGACTTATTCCTGACCAAGTATTATGGCACGTATGGTCTCACGTAACCTGGGTAATAAATAAATAAATAAATACAGAAACTACGTATATTGCAAATAAGTTTGACATCGTAGCAAGTTTAACCAGTATCGATACCATCAGTAAAGCGGACGGGCGGTTTACTACAGCCGAGTTCTTGTGCTCCAACGAAGGCACAAATGGAGAACGTCCCTCGTAAAATAGTGTTACCAGGATAAAGGAAGAACCCGGTGTAGAAATACGTCGGTGGACACAATTACCCACATGCACGTTGTAGGTACGGGATTCGGTCTTTATTTACTTATAAAACTTAGTACGCTTTAATTGCCGTCAGCAACGAAATGTCGACTTTCATGAAAGTAACTCGTATCACAGTCCAAGAGCGAAAAATATTCACTTACTAATACATTAAGATAAAAAAAATACTGTTCCTTAACAAACAGAGCAGTGTGGTGTATGTCGAGAATTCAAACAGAGCTAAGATTGTAACAAAGTATTGCTATCGTTTTCGTAGTTAGTGCTCTAGATTCTGTTGTGATATGGCAGGAGCCAATTCACGGAGTTTGGAGGAAGCCGAAAGGCACGCGTTTAAGATCAGGCAGGCTGGCGTGAGGTCTGGAAAATGACAAGGAATTATAGTAGCCAAAAATAGTACATAGCTTCTGGAATACTTAACTTTAATCCATAATTGGAGAACATCGCTCTTGATGATACATAATTAAAATCTCAATATAAACTGGTAATGGCGCCTTGCTAGGTCGTAGCAAATGACGTAGCTGAAGGCTATGCTAACTATCGTCTCGGCAAATGAGAGCGTAGTTTGTCAGTATAGCATCGCTAGCAAAGTCGTCTGTACAACTGGGGCGAGTGCTAGGACGCCTCTCTAGACCTGCCGTGTGGCGGCGCTCGGTCTGCAATCACTGACAGTGGTGACACGCGGGTCCGACGTATACTAACGGACCGCGGCCGATTTAAAGGCTACCACCTAGCAAGTGTGGTGTCTGGCGGTGTCACCACATACCTCCCCCGCAAATCGGCGAACGGTTGTGTTATAAGGCTTCCGCCCGCCGTGGGGAGGAGCCCATTTTGACGTATGCGACGAGGTGGGGACCCTAACAACAGGCGAGGCTGTGCCACCCGCATCCTGCCATTCGGTCCGAAGGAGCTAGGAAACGCCTGAAAACCTAGTCCAGGGTGCACGCCAACATACGGGGTATGCACCCGAAGATAGTCAGGAGGGGCCGAAGGGTCGACCTCCATCTAGTCGGAGCACCCGACGGGCGAAGACGACAGATGGTCCGGAGCGGGCAAGAGTTTCATGGCGGAGGACAACTGGTCACGGGAAGCGATCGGCGGCGCGTGACCCAGGGAGGCGCCCGGCGGTTGCAGCGACGCGTCCACTGCGGGCGTTGCCGGCGGGAGAACAGGCGGCGGCGGCGGCGGCGGCGGCGGCGCGTCGCCATGGGGCAAAATGGAAGGCAGCGTCGGTAACACCTGGGGATGAGGCGAGCCAGTAGATGGGTCCCCAGGGCGCTGACCGGACGGCACCGTCGCTGAAAGCAGACGGGGAGCGGCACATCCCGTGCGACGACAGAGGCGCAGCTGATTGAGATGCCGACGCACCTCACCAGAGGCCCCCAAAACCAGATACACAGCGCGGCCGAGGCAGCGAAGAATGCGCCCTGCGAGCCAACGCCGTGAACCGCGATAGTTGCGATAGTATACAACATCGCCGGGAGCAAAAGCAAGTACCTGCCGCTGCACAGGAACCTGATGCGGCGGATGTATCGAAGACATCAAGGTTCGATGAGGGCGACCGTCAAGCAACTCAGCCGGAGAGCGACCATCTCGGAGCTGAGAGCGATACGAGGATAAAAAGAGCAATAATGCGTCCTCCCGAGAATGCGACTCTTTCAACTTCTACATCTGTGACTTAAAAGTCCGGACCAAACGTTCAGCGGCACCGTTTGACTGTGGCGAAAACGGTGCGGACGTCAGATGTTGAATACCATTGGCCTTGCAGAACGACTGAAATTCTGCGGACGTGAATTGTGGGCCATTGTCGGAAACAATGGTCTGTGGAAGACCTTCTATGCAAAAGATAGCAGATAACGCTTGGATGGTGGCAGATGACGTCGTGGAAGACATCCGGACAACAAAAGGAAAATTACTGAATGAATCGACAACAACCAACCATCGGGCATTCCAGAATGGACCAGCAAAATCGACGTGTAAGCGTTGCCAAGGGGAAGTGGCTTTTGGCCATGCAAAGAATTTCCGCGGTGGTGCGGATTGTTGTTCGGCACACGCCATGCAAGAAGAGCACATATTCGTAATCGCAGCATCGATTCCGAACCAAGTACAGTGCTGACGAGCAAGTTGTTTCGTGCGCACTATACCCCAATGTCCTTGATGGAGAAGCTTTAAGACAGAGGACTGTAACGAACGTGGGACCACGACCCTGGACTGATCATTATCAGAACGCAACAGCGAAACACCACGTCGTACTAAAAGTCTCTCCTTGTGAGCAAAAAATCGGCGAACCAACGGATCCTCGATCCGTGACTTTGACAAGGGCCATTGCGTAGCAACAAAACGCAAAACGGTAGCAAGGACAGGGTCAGCAGCTGTGGCTGTAGCCACACGACGAAAATCAATTGGAAACGATTCGACCACGTCATCGGTTTCCGCATCAATGAACATGCAAGAAAGTTCGGAAGAATCGAAGTCTCTATCCTCAGCAACAGGTAAACGGGACAACGCATCGGCGTTTCTGTGCTTAGCAGTGGACCGATGCAAGATATCGTAGCTGTACTGCGAGAGGAAAATAGACCAGCGAATGAATTTCTGCGCTGTAGTTGGAGGTACAGGCTTGTTTGGATGAAAAAGCGATGTCAGTGGTTTGTGGTCTGTGTTGATGGTAAAGTGACGACCACACAAGAAATCATGAAACTTAGTAACACCAAACACGAGAGCCAAAGCTTCTTTCTCGATCTGTGAATAATTTCTTTGCGCAGACGAGAGCAATTTGGACGGAAAGGCAATAGGGAGATCGTGTGATCCATCGTTGTGCGCAAGCACAGCACCGATCCCGAAATCCGATGCATCTACCATCAACAAAAGGGGTTTCTGGGGATCGAATGGCGTAAGGCAAGCATTGGAAAGCAACGCCGATTTCAACTGGCGAAACGCGCGTTCGAATTCCGTCGTCCAGACGAACGGAACACCTTTAGGGTGTAAGCGATGAAGCGGAGCTGAAATTGAAGAGGCGTGGCGCACATAGCGATGATAGTAATTCATTCTTCCCAACACACTCTGTAGCTGCTTCAAATTCTGTGGCGAAGGCAAGTCTTGTATGGCACGGAGGTGCTCTGGACTGGGATGTGTGCCTTGGGCAGTGAGTACAAGTCCCAGATATGGAAAATCACGAACAAAAAACACACATTTGTCCTTCCGCAAGCGAAGACCATTTTGTCGCAAGACCTGAAATAATGTTCGGAGATTGGCTAAATGTTCTTCTTCCGTCTTTCCTGAGATTACAATATCGTCCAGATAGTTTGCTGCAGTAGGGACCGACGCACAAACAGTTTGTAAATATTGCTGAAACAATGCAGGGGCGGATGCACACCCGAATGGCAGCCTTTGAATCGATAAAAACCAAGATGCGTGTTAACCACCAGTATTTGCAAGTACGCATCTGCTGGGTCAAACTTCGAAAAATATTTACCCGGGCACAGTTTGTCAAAAAGATACTCCGGGCGGGGTAAAGGAAAAGTTGCAATCACTAGTTGTGGATTCACTGTTGCCTTGAAGTCCACACAAAGCCTCAATTTTCCGGAAGGTTTTGGCAAAATTACTAAGGGTGATGCCCAGAGAGAAGCCTGCACACGTTCAATCACACCTGGTGATTCTAAATCGTTTAACGTTCTTGCAACCTCATCACGCAATGCGTGGGGAACATTGCGCGCTCTGAAAAATTTCGGTTGCGCGTTGACTTTCAGTTCCAAATGTGCTTTATAGTTCTTAGCGCAACCAAGGCCCGGTGCATAAATGTCTGCAAATTCTTCACATAGACGAGAAACACTGGCTGAAGGCACAGTCTGGTTCACTGGGAGGACCTGATTTACTATAGACAAGTTAAACAACTGAAATAAATCTAAACCAAACAAGTTCACTGCAGAAGAAGAACGAAGTACGTAAAATGACACAAGTTTAGTTTGTCCCTTGTATGTTGCAAGAAGGCTGCACTGTCCTAATACAGGGATAGCTTGTCCTGAATAACTATTTAACTTAACATTTGCGGCACGCAACAGAGGTGTGCCCAGTTGTTTGTACATGTCTTTATTGAGTAGTGAAACTGCAGCTCCGGTATCGAGCTGGAATGGGATCACGTTGCCATTAATGTCCAAGTCCACAAAAAGTTTATTGTCCTGCTGACGACAAGAGCGATGTCTCATGCAACGTGAACAGACACTGGTACCGAATCACTTGCGACTTGACGGGATTTTCTGCGACGTCGACGCACACTATTTGTGGGACGAACACAGTCACCATTAGAGAGATTGGCACTGGGCGGAGTGGAGTTAACTACATGAATTTCCATGGGCGAAGGTTCACGAGCCCGAGTATTCTTGGTTCGATTCCGGCTCGAAATAAAGGGCCTGGAATGGTTGTGAGTGTCCGATCGGAGCTTTTTCTGGCAAACACTTTGAACATGTCCTTTTTTATTACAGAAAAAGCAAATAGCCTCGCGTGATGGGCAATTCTCACGCGAATGTCTAGTAGCACACTGCGGGCATGATTTCACTGCATTTGCATGCTGGCACGGGACACGTAGCGGAGAGCTTGGCGGCAGCTGTGCGGATGGGCGCGAGGGCTGTTTACTGTTCCACGCAGCGGGCCAGTTAATGTGACACACGGCTGGAGAAGTTTCAAATAATTCCTGAGCAAAGTCAAGTGTGTCCTGTCGATCCAATATGTCTATCACTTGTTGAAGGGAGGGATTGACTAGTTTCAAAATCTGTTCCCTTATACGAACATCAGAAACGTTCTGTGCAATTGCATCACGCACCATTGTGTCGGAATAAGGGAGTCCACATTCACACTCAAAAGCACAATCCCTAGTAAGGCCTTGCAAGGTTGCAACCCACTCCCGATTAGTTTGACCGGCCGTACATTTTGTACGAAAGAACGTATACCTTTATGCAACGACATTGACTGATTCTTTGAAATAAGCATCTAAAACAGCCAAAATTTCTTCGTAGGACAGAGTTGCTACATCGCATCGGGGAAACAATTTCACTATCACACGATACATTTGTACGCCGACGCACGCTAATAAAAAAGGCTGCCGCTCGTTACTTTGAATTCTGTAGGCGGCGAGATGGAATCCAAATTGGCGTTACCACTCCGTCCAGCTTTCCAGTGCCGCATCAAAAGGACGACAAGGTGGTGCAACTGGGTGTTGTGGCTGCGGTAGCGGTGAAGCGGCGGCTGCCGCATCTTTTGGCATTGCACGTTGACCCTGGACGAGCTGTCCAAGGGCATCCAGCAAGGCCTGCGTCTGCTGATTCTGCAAGCGATAAAATTCGGACAGTACATCTGGAGATTGTGGCGAAGCCATGACACAAGTAATTTAAGCAAGTATAAAGAAGAAGACCGTTTTTACACTCGTCGCCATGTGTTGTGATTTGGCAGGGGCCAATTCACGGAGTTTGGAGGAAGCCGAAAAGCACTCGTTTAAACTCACACAGGTTGGCGTGAGGTCTGGAAATGACAAGGAATTATAGTAGCCAAAAATAGTACATAGCTTCTGGAATACTTAACTTTAATCCATAATTGGAGAACATCACTCTTGATGATACATAATTAAAATCTCAATATAAACTGGTAATGACGCCTTGCTAGGTCGTAGCAAATGACGTAGCTGAAGGCTATGCTAACTATCGTCTCGGCAAATGAGAGCGTAGTTTGTCAGTATAGCATCGCTAGCAAAGTCGTCTGTACAACTGGGGCGAGTGCTAGAACGCCTCTCTAGACCTGCCGTGTGGCGGCGCTCTGTCTGCAATCACTGACAGTGGCGACACGCGGGTCCGACGTATACTAACGGACCGCGGCCGATTTAAAGCCTACCACCTAGCAAGTGTGGTGTCTGGCGGTGACACCACAGATTCGCATCGGCGCTAGCTACTTCTCATTTGTTTCATGCGAAGAGGAATACATTATATTCAAACAATTTACACTAGGTCGTGCTCCGAACGGCACATGTACGGTCTACATTCAGATCGTAACAACACCTTTTCCACTCCACCTTATTGCTTCTAATTTACAAAGAAATTCGGTATAATTGAATTTTCTCACGTTGACCATGCGATACCGCTGTAGGAGCCATCTAGTC
Organism: Schistocerca cancellata; assembly: GCF_023864275.1. Classification (NCBI taxonomy): domain Eukaryota; kingdom Metazoa; phylum Arthropoda; class Insecta; order Orthoptera; family Acrididae; genus Schistocerca; species Schistocerca cancellata. Next base: position 230,959,249 of record NC_064634.1, read on the forward strand.
GCTGTGACACGCTGTTCACGTGTTATGTTTGCGACACTGCCATCCAGATGTACCGTACATACCGTCAATGAGTGGAACACGCCAGGATAACGTTAACAAATGTGCTAATATCCATTCTCCAGTATACTGCGATTTTTAAGACTTAACAATCATCTGTGAGCGCTATATATATGGACATAGCCATGCGCATAATGTCCATTTTTAACTGTGAATGTTTTATTCCTGATAAACTTTAGTATAATATGTACATTGTACTCACTTATATGACAACTTGTTATGTGGTTCCAACTCACAGTGGAACGTTTTACAGTAAAAAATTTTGAAGGTATGTTAATGTACTGTTACCGTTTCCATTTGTCATAATGTCAAACAAAAAGCTCTTTCCTCAAATATAATAATAATTATAAATTATTGTAAGCGACATATTATTTGTACATGCACTATATTAAGGACCTGAAGATGATATCTCAGTCTAATGGTTCAAATGGCTCTGAGCACTATGGGACTTAACATCTATGGTCATCAGTCCCCTAGAACTTAGAACTACTTAAACCTAACTAACCTAAGGACATCACACAACACCCAGCCATCACGAGGCAGAGAAATTCCCTGACCCCGCCGGGAATCGAACCCGGGAACCCGGGCGTGTGAAGCGAGAACGCTACCGCACGACCACGAGATGCTGGCGATAGCTCAGTCTGTCGAGACCGGTTGTCGATACTAAAGAAATATTTACGCGATCTGGGCTGTAGCGCATGACTTACCGAATTCGATATAATGATTATGTTCCACGTTCATATCCCGAGAAATGTGTCAAGGATGAAGAACCTTCTTCGTTGCGTGTATTTTTATTATGAGCCCCTGTCCTCGTGTATCGTCCTGTCCTAAAAAATGTTTCATCTGTGCTCTTCATTTCACCAAAAATGGCAGAAATACACAACAGTCAGTAGTGTGAGAAAATGTGATATAGATTTCTGTAATAAATCGAAAATAGAGGGAACATCAAACCAAGAAAACGCATCAGTGAACGAGATACATTCGTAATAACCGTTCTGCCCTGGTTCCACTTGATTCACTGCTCGACGGGGGATGTGTATCTATGCGATTGCGCAAAAGGTCTGCCGGAACATTCTGTGTATTAAATACGAGAACTAATGGCCTGTGCATAATTTATCGTCGAAGATACTTCAGCGTTCAGTCGGAATGGAAGCACATATTTGCCGAATGCATTTGCAGCACCATTTGACATCATATGCAAAACAACACTGTGTCTTCCGATTCAGTGATCGCAGCTAGTGCACATAGCTCCTAACACCGTGTGCAACACTCGATATGTTGATATCCTGCCAAATTCTGTGGCGGGAGAGAGACTGCTGAATCAATATCATGTTGACGGCGCGTCAATGTATTCGCAGTTCAAGAAAACGGCAAGCGTCTCATCTGTATCTTCAGGTACTGATTATGACATAAGGAATAGAATCAAAGGTCAGTGTCTCAATGTAATTAGTTTCCGTTCTGTGCTAGTTGAACTAAATTTTGCCATGTCCTTTTAAACATAGCTGTTTAATTTTCAGAAAGCCACTTGTACAGATTTAATTGCAATGGTTTCTCCTACCAAGATATAGAGAGGGTTGACAAAAATATGTAAACCTCAGAGACACAACACACTGCCATGCCTGAATGGCGTAGGAAAGCCATGGTTATTAAAACCAGCTTTACCTTGTCTCTGGATTGATAAATACAAGTCCTGTGTGGTTTTCGAGGCAATCTTATACCATTCTTTCTGCGAAACAGTGTCACGTCCAGGTAACAATGATGGAGGTATGTAGTGAAGTCGCCCCTTTCTTTCGAAAGCAGATCACAAAGTACAAAATTTTTAAGACTTTCGTGGCCACCTGTTGGCAAACTGCCTGTAGGCTTCTGTCTCTGGTTCTTCGGCAGACGTTTGTCTGATGACTTTTTCTGTCGTTCCGCCAGCACGAGTGGCTGGCGCTGTCAGAATTTCATCCTCCATTGCTGGTGGTGGACTGGAGTCGAGATCGCGTCTCCCTATTAAAGGTACCAGACGCGCCAGCGTCCAAGGGTTTGTCCGTGGGCACTTACAATGCAATGCTCCCCTTGTTACCTGCACCGGTCGTTCGTTGCAGCATGGGAATCTAGGAGGCTTTCTGCTTTCTTGTTCAAGCTGTTCTCATGTTCGTGTATTTCTACAGCTTCTCTGAACATGCGGGTGTGATAGCTCTTCCATAAGCAAGAACTTCCGTGTAGGCGAATTTCACTGTGTGGTCGGTCTCACACGGCGATTTATCCACCTGTCCCAACCTGCAATGAAACTTTGTTCGGCGATCCTAATGTTGACTGATCGTCCAGTCATTCCAGCGTAGGCTTTTCCACATTTAAATGGTATGCGGTATATCCCTGACATTGCATGTGGCTCCTTTTTCTCCTTTGCTGATCTGAGACTCTCATCTTCTTTCTCGGTTTATAAATAGTCTTATGGCTGTGTTTGCACAATATACGGCCGATCTTGTCCGCCACTCTGCGAATGTTTGACAAAAAGGCCGTATCCGGCCTTTCTTTTTCCGATTTGTCACTTTTCCGAGTGTTTGATTTTGTGACATTTGTTATGTACCTGGTGGAGTACACAGTACACTCGTTCCAGGTCTGCATCTCGTGGCTGAGGTTTTGCGGCTCATATATTCGTCATTCTCGCGTTATGAACGTATTAAGCTCGTCTCTTCGTCATAGGGAGTCATCGACCTGTTCCTCACCATGGCTCTACACAACGAAGGTATCGTTGTCATAACTGTATCACACCTTAGATTTACAAGGTGTCAAGTAGATCATAAATGCTCAATTGTGTTGTGATCTGGTGACTGGTGGCTAGGAGAGATGCGAAAATTCATCCTCATGCCCACAAAACCAGTCCTGGCCGAAGAGAGCTGCCTCTGTCTTCTTGGAACTCCGCATGACCATTGAGGAATAAATATTGTGACTTTGGATGGAATTGATCAGCGAAAATGATCATATAAATGTTGGCAGCACTGCGACCTTGCAGTGCAATCATGAGCCCATGGAATACTACGATATCGCTGCCCGATTCATCAGTGAACCTCCGCCATGGTTCGCTCTTGGCAGCAAGCAATTTAGGCTTGGAACGGCGTACACGTTAACTCGGCCAGAAGTTGAAAACAGTATGAAACAGGGCTCATCCCTCCATGCTAAATTCTTCCATCGCTCTATAGTTCAGGTAATTCGTAGGTCTAGGTATGTAAAATAAAACAAAATTAGCCGGCCGGTGTGATCGAGCGGTTCTAGGCGCTTCAGTCTGGAACCGCGCGACCGCTACGGTGGCAGGCTCTAATCCTGCCTCGGGCATGGATCTGTGTGCTGTCCTTAGGTTAGTTAGGTTTAAGTAGTTCTAAGTTCTAGGGGACTGATGACCTCAGGTGTTAAGTCCCATAGTGCCCAGAGCCATTTGAACCATTTTTTTTAAAACAAAATTATTATGGAATCTTAGGAGCAAATCAGTATTTTGCAGCGTTCTCGTGTACCTCGAACATTGCTGCACGTTTGTGTGGCATTAAATGCACAAGCTTTTGTAGTAGGCCAAGTTGAGCTCTGACCACTCATTCAATAAGGCATCGGCAAATTAAAAAGTGGTTGAGTATAATCTACGACGAACGTGTCGGTTCAATCCGTCCCAGAGCTATTTAACTGGATTTAAATGACGGCTCTGGCTTGGCCACTCCAAGACTGATTTTTTATGTGAAAATATTTTTTAATGGCTGTAGGTACGTTTTGTATCATTTTCCTGCTGAAATATCCAATTACGTGGCACATTCTTTCTCCCATGTGGAAATGTATTCATTTCTGAAATGTCATTGTGCAGGAAACGAATCATTTTTCCTTCGGTTTCGACTAGAGGACCAACCCTAGGACTAGGAAAACGTCCTCAAATGATGACGCTGGCATCACCTTGTTTAATGGTCGATGCCTGGTACTTTTCGTAGCCCTTTAGTTTTTTGATCGATTTAAATTAGAAAAAAAGCCATTAAATTCACTCCATCACTTCGTAAGACCTTAGATAAATCTGTATTATTCCAAGTTTGTAAACTACATCCTGGCCGTCTTAAGTTTTGAATTCATGAACGACTCAATTGATGACTGTCTACCATATAATCACCTACTACTGGACTATGTTTTGCCATAGAGAATTGTAGGTTCAGTCCATGATGCTGTTCCAGATCAGCTGTAATTTGTCAAGGCGATTTTCTTGCATCAGAACCTAACTTCTTGCAAATCATTCTGTCCAGCTCCTTGTCCTTTTTCGAAGACGACCTGACCTTGACTTATTGTCTGTACTTTCCTGCTTTTGCCGTCGACTCCACCCATTTTAGTTTTCGTGATAAGCCATAGTCTCTACCAACACTAGACTGTGACTTTCGCTTCTCAAAAGCACGGAATATGAATGCCTAAGTAACTATGGTTAATTAGCACTGCGGCACCAGAGCATACTTTTGAGCGAAAGGAATGTATACTCGCATTGTTATTGTGTGAAGTTGGTTATTCACTAGATATGATACCACAGCGGCGTCAAGTTTTTGACGGAGTGAAACAGTTATACGTGTTGTTCTCTTGTGACTGCATGCAAACAGTACTAACAACATAACACCGCAATTAAAAAAAATCTGAACGTTATTGTTCGTTCGATATGTAATGAGAAAGCTAAATACGTGTTTCTCATTCACAATTCCCATTGAATGGTTGGTTGTGACGAGAACGAGAAACGTCTATCGGAACGTGTCTGGATTCGACAGTATCAAGATCATGGCCTGTGTAGACTATAGTTTACTGTTCCGCTATATTGATGCTAGGGTTGGTAGAGAGCCGACAACTGTCATCAGAATACGGAATCGATGGGTTCAGGAGGATTAAATGTCATTCATGATTCCATCGGCCAAACGCGGCTGGCGCCCGAGAGGATACACACATTGCTCACTTGGGTGTGCAGTATCTCACACGCACGTTGCTTCTGCTGAGTCAGAAAGTCGATTTATTTATCGTAAGCATTAACATGGATAGCGTGGCCTAACGGGACTAGCGCCGGAGAGGGCGGCCATATTTGCGCTCGACGATGTAATACCATACAGGCAAGTCTGTTATCTCGAGTCAAGAACTCTCCTTGTTTGTAGTAAGCTGTAGCACCTCGCACTGTCTTCATGGCGATAACTGTCGCGGCTTCCATCGACGCAGCGACAGAGAAAGACAACATAGGGCAAAGCAATAACGCCACTCTCACATGAGGATCGCTCCTACTTGCCAGCACTGTAATGACGGAATCATGAAGGGTTCTCATAAAAAATAAAAAGTCTAAGTATTAATAGGAGCAGTAAGCCTTGCAACTTAGGTAGAGACGTATAGTGCAAGCCACTTTCACCTGTCCAGTAAGTCACACGCACTGCGAAACGGCTGAGTTCTCTTTCACTGATTACGAACTCGAGGGAAAAGGCGTCGCACTCACGTACCATCTGTAAGCAAACAGCTCAAAATGCCGTATGTAGAGGCCTTCAGACTTCAAGCAAGGCCGAATATATTTACTCATCAGTCTTCGGACTCGTCGGAGGTGGCTCATCACGAATTCATCTCCTACATCAAAATTTCAATCTCAGAATAGCTACATACGACCTGAATAATTTGCTGGATTTATTCCAGTCTCTGTCTTCAATATTTATCCTCTACAGCTCCTTCTAGCACTATGGAAGTTCTTCCCTAACACACTAACACACGTCCTGTCATACTGTCCCTTCTTCTTGTGATCGTTTTCCATATTTTCCTTTCTTTGGCGATTCTGTGGTAACCTCATTTCTTAACTTTTCAGTCACTCTAATTTTCGAATTTATTCTGTAGCAGTAACTCTCAAATGCTTAGATCCTGTTCTGCTCCGGTTTTCCCACGGGCCATGTCGCACTATGATACAATAATTTGTTCGTAACGTACACTCTCAGAATACGTTTTCCTCAACTTAGGGCCCATAGTTGATAGTAGCAGACTTCTCTTGATCAGAAATTCCCTTTTTGACAGTGCCAGTCTGCTTCTTATGTCCTCCTTACTCCGTCTGTCGTGGGTTAGTGACCCTCAATACTGACGTTAAGTTTCTCGCTGTTCTTATTTCTGCTACTTCTCATAACTTTCGCATTTATTGGATTTACTCCCATTCTATATTCTGTACATGTTATTTTGTTCATTCCGTTCACAGATTCTGTAATTATACCAATGACATCAGCGCATCTTATTATTCATATCCTTTCACCTTGAATTTACACCCCACTCATGAACCTTTCCTTTTTTTCCATCATTGCTTCTTAGGTGGGTAGACTGAACAAAAGTAGCGGATGTCTACATCCCTGTTTACACCCCTTTCAGTCTGGTCACTGCTTTCTTGATTTTCCAGTCTTATTATTCCCTCCTGCTTCTTGTACATATTTCATACTATGCCTTATAGATAACGCCTACTTTTCTCAGAATGTCTAACATCTTACAACATTTTATTTTGTCGAACGCTTTTTCCAGATAGACAGATCCTATGAACTTGTCTTCTTGTTTCATCAGTCTTGCTTCCATTATCAGCCTCAATTTTCTTTTCCATTCTTTTGTAAATTACTATTTTCAGCAGCTCGGATGCATGAGCTGATTGTGCGATAATTTTCGCACTTGTGGAATTTTGCTCTCTTCCGAAATATGTGGATGATGTTTTCCTGGAAGTCTGGTGGTATATTACCAGTCTCAACATTCCCCACACTAACTTGAATAGTCGTTGTGTTTCCACTCCCCCAATGACTTCACAAATTTCGATAGGATGTTATTTATCCCTTCTGCCCTATCTGACGTCAAGTCTTCCAAAGCTCTTTTAAATTCTAGTCCTCGATGGTCTATCTCTTCGCTGCCTGTTACTGTGCATACCCGAGTCTTAACAAAGTTGGAGACCGGTGTGGTCATTAGTTCTGGTAACTGAATACATAACATAGTAAGCCTCATCCGTGTTTTACATTTACTCAATTCATAAATTAGAGTGTGTTACTTAATGAAGCAAAAAAGAAAGCAGACTACTAAACCAAATTTCCTTATCACCATACCTACCTCCTTAGCCTAATATTCGTGTCATTCTGTACTGTCTTCAACCATAGAGACCGGAAATAGCCTGACCCCGACGCCGCATTATATATATATATATATATATATATATATATATATATATATATATATAATCTACACCGGTTTCACATGTGGAATTTTCACGTGCCTTAATTCAGGATATAATTAAATCGGTAAATTTTCTATAGGCTGTGGATCCATATATATACATATATATATATAAAGAAACTTCCCACGTGAATGTGCAAGTGATTATTCCGATAACTGCAAATTATAATGAGATAAAAATCCGAAAATGTGAAAAAAATTCTCTTCTAACTTCCCTTAAACGCTCGAAGTAATTTTCGTATAAGCATTTTACAACAATATCAAAGAAATCCCTATTCTTACCATTCGCCCTAATCACTTGCATCTCCGAGTATATTAATAGCTAGCTGAAATTTGTGCCAAGTACTGACTATAAGGGGCCATCACAATGTTTCCATTCGAAGGCTGTTCAGTCCAAAACAAGTATGTCAATCAGGCGAAATCCCTGTGAGCACTGAGGCAATAATCACATCACCCCCCCCCCCCCCCCCCTTTGACGCATCAGGTTGAAGATACGCGTTTGGTAACATATCGTGCCTTGTTGCGTGATTAAGTTCGTAACTGCATGTTCCACATCCTTGTCCGACAGGATTCATCGACCCTCAAGACACCATTTATGGACCGCAGTGTCGATAATCGCCTGGGGAGAATTCAGACAGGGTTCCTGAGTGACTTGAATTGACTTCACTACCGTGCTGCGACACTTGTGATGTGGGGACGTGTGTTATCAAGAAGAAGCAGCGTCGTTCCAGAACAGTGGTTTTAGGTAGATCGATAGATATGCTGCCACATACCCGTTCTTCATTCAGCGATGGATGTCTGCTGGTGTTTGTCCTTTGGTATGCAAGAATATATAACACCACATTAATACTGTTTTCTTGCAATTGATAATAACGTCGCCATAGTTCACATTTCCGTTGTTATCACATTCACGTCGTAAAGACACGAAAGCCACACCAATTCATTGCCTACATGTTGGTGCTTGTACACCAGCATCGGATTTGCCCTACATGGCACATACGCTGCAGCAACTCCCTTAAACCAAAAATTTTTGATCGCCCCTATATACAATATAGACGTACCACTTGTATATGTGTAGGAGAGTAAAGGCGATTGGTTGCTTGACATGAATCTTAACATTAATAAGCCTTTTAAAATAATTTTGATGGTATTCTGTTCAGAAAGAAGGATCTCTCTGCCCTGTTCATCCGCTCGAATGGAATGCACCGAATATGACTTCTTGACAAAGACTTGCAAGAAAAACTGTTTAGCGGCAATGTTAGTACTCGGTATATGCTACTGCGCAGCGCACAAAAACGTGTGAACATTACCGATTTCAACACCACCTACGTGTTAGACCGAGTTTGACTTATTCACCTGCGAACACGCTGTCCGATAAACTTGGACAATGTACGTAAGAAGAGCTGATTCCTTATTAGCAGTTGCTTGTGACTGTACTGGCCTTTTCACTGTATACCGTAGTCGAGTTACACTATCGCAAAGCCGTTTCCATAACTGTAATAAATGTGACGTATCGTAAGCCTAAACTACTGTAAATGTGGGTCTATAAGTACTTTTGCTGAAATGCAATAAGCTGTTCGTGCACTAGATTAGGTCATTGAATACAGATATCACCTAACAGTTCACGCAGAAACACGTAACAAATGCCCTCGAAAAGACAAAAAAAAAGAATAATGAAACACTCCAGCAAGAAACACTTAACCTGGCGATAGACCACCGCATGGAAAAGATTGCAGCACTGAACTTTCAATAACTATGACGCTGTTTTCATCGCTGGTAAACGCTTACGGGACTTCGGAAATCAAGAAATGGGAAGAGGAAACATTGAATGAAACAATTTCATCCTCTCGGAATTACGTCAGCACACTCACGTAGCAATTACGCATTCATGTACTCTGGCAATTATGGAAACAATAGCTTAATTACACCTCAATTACAGTACTCAGATGTTGCATTTAAACCAAAAGACATTAGGTGCAACAAGCAACGATTGTTACCCATATTGTGATAAGATTCTAAATACTTAGCGATGGTCTGTAAAGTTCTTGGCTCAGAGAGTATTGCTGACAAGTCGCACATATAGTACACCCCTACAGGAATTCGTGAGATACTTGGCACATGTACTGAAATTAAAGTTCCATTATTATTTGAGTTAACCAAGGCCATAACTGAAGTTCATATACCGTCGATGTTTTACCAACACAGATGATATAACGTAGTTGCTATAAACGGCTGAATTGTTGCTGTTATGAGCACATTACTGCCCGGATATTCTCCCGTGTACTTCTACGAGGATTCATACGTCTCTGAAGGACGATGCGTGCATCCTCCAGACTTCTCTCTGTGCCTGGTCAGCGAAATTGTACGTGTCATTGCTGCTCATATATGCACGGGCTGTGTAACTGTTCAGGAAATCAGATTACGCCGTTTCTTTAGGGATTCCAAAAAGTTTGAACTAACTAAGATGTAAAGAAGCTTGAAATTTAGCGCGAGATTCATTGCGAGATGGTTTTATCTCTCTCCAAATCTCGCAGAAAACCCAAAGAGATTCTCGTCGTGTGTAAAGAACACCAACGGCAATTCGCAATCAACACATTCACTGCACGAGAATAATGGTGATGTCACTAATGACAGTGCCATTAAATCTTAGTTACTAAACAATGTTTCCCGAAACTCCTTCACCAAAGAAGATTAAGTAAACATTCCAGAAATCGAATCAAGAAGAATTACCATATACGTAACTTACAAGTAGGTATTCTCGGTGTAGCGAAGCAGCTTAAATCCGTTAATAAAAGCAAGGCTTCTAGTCCAGATTGTGTAACAGTCAGATTCCTTTCAGAGTATGGTGATACAATAGCTTTATACTTAGGAATCGTACATAACGTACTCTCAAGTCAAAACATCCGTATCTAAAGACTGGAAAGTTGCCCCGGTCACACTATTACCCAAGAAAGGAAACAGGAGTGATTGGCTGAATTACAGACACCCATATCACTGACGTAGATTTGCAGTAGGCTTTTGGAATATTATGAATTACTCAAAGAAAACTATTTAATGACAAATAGCACTGATACAGAAAATATAGTTCTTGTGAAACGCAACTAAATCTTTACCCTCACGAATCAGCAAGTGATGTCGAGTGGGGATGTCAAAGTGATACCACATATTTTTAGATTTTCAGAATCTTCTGCTGACAATCGTTTCTTCTTGTATCGCTTGGGTGATTTTTACTTGCGGGTCGAGACTCGACATCCACTGGAGAGCGGGGCTCGACACGTTCTCGGTCATCGGGAATCCGTGTGTCCGGTCCCGAGAGTGACGGCAGCTTGGTGCCCCTGACGCCACGGTGGGCAGAGGCAGCATGATCCTCTGCCCCGTTTGGCTGTGGTGGCGTCGTCGTTGTCGTCGTCGTCGTCGTCGTCGACGTCGGTGCCGCCTCTCCAACGGAGGTTACAGCGGCTTGAGGAGGTATCAGGTTTTCATCATCCGTCACATCATGTCATGCCGCCTCCACATACGTTAGCGGGAGAGAGGTCGTCGTGAATCGTTCGTGAAGTTCATTGCGGGGCGCCTGAACGAGGCGGCGCTGCAGTTACTCAGTTCTAACGTGGCCCTCCTGGCCACAGCCTCAGAAGGTCCTCGGTTGCCCACACATATATAAGGAAGGCCAACGAAATAATATGATGGAACGTGCTTCTTAAGTTCTATACGCACTTGGCGTAACCCGTTAAGGCAGGATACGTTTCGAATGTATACTATTTCTCCTCCGTGAGGCTCAAAATTATTCCATATGGCCGCAGCGCGTCTACAACAAGGCTGGCTGGAACTTCGAACGGTAGTTCAAAGATGCGCACAGTACCCACCCTCAGTCCAGCATGGCCAACTGCTACCACGCTCACGTTACCGTCAGCGTGGCAGAGGTGGAAGCCGTTTATAGATCGTTGGAGGAGTCTGTCAAAGGCCGCTTTGTCAATCAATTTGAAATACACTTGATGGATACAACTGACAAATTGATGCCTATCAGCTCTTGCGGTTCTATGTGCATGACGTCTCGAAGTTCTAGGGGACTGATGACCTCAGCAGTTAAGTCCCATATTGCTCAGAGCCATTTGAACCCTTTACCCAAGTTAGATTGCCATTGGAAGTCTAATTGGGCCGTCCAGTACAGCGCTTACGAATGTATAAGCATACAGCGTGTAGGCTTAACAGGAAATATAAATGAGAATGGTTGGAAGAAAAGTGACGTGTTTGTCATGAAACCAGGGCAAATTTCAAGACCTACGTAGAGCAGGGTCATTACACGAACACGAACAATCGAAGATACACATACAATGTCATTATTTATCGCACTGTACACTGGCATGTCAATACGGGGAAACACTTTTGCGTAAGGGCTAACGGGAATTAGCTGAGCATCACTTCTCTAAGGGCTTTTACAGTCACTAAAAGTGGCGCTTTCGTTACATAAAGTTTATTATCATTCATTTGTGTTTACATATTTTGGCGAAATACTTACTTCATATGTGGAACTACATTCTGCGCATTATAGGTGGTCCTGTGTTTTTCAGGAAGCTCTGTAGCTGTCAATGGTATGCTCTACTTCCGCAATATACTTCACATTATGTAAGGCACTACTAGCAATAATGTTATTAATTGGATGATAAATAATTATTGTAAAAATTGTGCTCTCCGACTGATTCATCACCTACTAACGCCCTGCTCCAGAAATGCGGCAATGGCCATTTGAGTTATTGTGATTACCATCCACAAATTAAGAAGACTCAACAATACCTACAGACGATTATGATTTTTTATACACGTAAACAAGAAGATTCGTCATCATACTGCCAATTTCTCACAACAATGAAACCAGTGATTACTCTGAATTATAATCTTATTTCTTCCTTAAAAGATTTTTTTCATATGTAAGTTCAAATGGTTCAAATGGCCTTAAGCACTATGGGGCTTAACATCTGAGGTCATCAGTACTCTAGACTTAGAACTACTTAAGCCTAACTAACCTAAGGAAATCACATACATCCATGCCCGAGGCAGGTTTCAAACCTGCAACCGCAGCAGCAGCGCGGTTCCGGACTGAAGCACCTAGAACCGCTCGACCACAGCGGCCGGCCATATGTAAGTACTGCTGAAATATTTCTTAGCTGCAATCCTATCGCTCCAACCATTAGCCTCAAAAAATGGTTCAAATGGCTCTGAGCACTATTGGACTTAACATCTATGGTCATCAGTCCCCTAGAACTTAGAACTACTTAAACCTAACTAACCTACGGACATCACACAACACCCAGTCATCACGAGGCAGAGAAACATTAGCCTCAGGGGGTAAGTATACTATGAGGAATTTTTAAACAATTGTTCTGCGAATTTGAAAGCAACCGACTGGACCGACTTCAGGGCTCATCTTCTGTCGGAGTATAAAATGTTCAGATAACTTCTACAAGACGTAATCGCGCTGAATTCCCGTAAGCTATATGAACTTTCATGATCTGATTCAGTAAGCGAGTTACGAAGTACTCGTATAAAACAAAGGCTCTATAGTCACCTTTCGTCTGATAGAACTGCCTTATTTTAGGCTGAGCAGTAAGAAACATGTGTTTACACAGTAGTTTGTGTGCTGAGTTTAGTTAGTCAATCAGGTTGCTTGGCAGCGAGTTTCATCAAGGCCTCGTGGATAGGCGGACGTGCTACTCGTATTCTGCGCCTAGTGCTGTGAACATCATGCAGTCTGCTGTTGATTTTTTAAGATCAGGTGTTTTTATTTTGTATTATTCAGATGGGCATTTAGAATTTACATCGCCCAACATAACTGGTGAGAGCGTTGTTTGCTCGCACTGAACTGACCTAATTCTATATTACATGACTTTTTAGGTTCATTTCCGAGGCATGGTTTGCAATTGTATGTTCATGTAACGAAGGTTAGCTTTTCGTTCACTTCTCATCTTTGAACATAGTCCCTTGCGCATATCAGTCGTCTTTCACGTTGCTTTTCCGCTGTAAAATAATATTAACGGGATTAGAAAGCATTTTTCGTATGTGAGGCAATGTATTACCATGTTGTCCACCAGAGGACATTGGTATATATTGTTCGTAAGGTTTTGTGTCTACTTTCTGAAAGGTATACGAGTGTAAATCAAATTCCCTCATGTATTATTTTTCTTATGAAGTGATTTTCCGAACCTAAGACAATTAATGCTCACTGGTACGTGCGCTCATTAAGGCTTCGTTCATATAAGAATCATGTGCATGTGCAACATATTTGAAGTAAATGCCTTCAGCATAATTAAGCTTCAGAGTGCAAGTTACAGTGAACTTCAAGACAAGTACTGCTACAATGAACACTCGGCAGTTTGCTGTGAAATGAGTCATTTCTCTTCCGACAGGTCTTAGAACATAATGGTGTAGTTACATCTGCTTTGAACTACTCTCTTCTACAAGGAGGGACGCATTTATACTGATAGGTTGTACTAGGAGAGTTTAAAATCTTGGTCAATTTATCTTCATTTGCTTCATGTTAAGGGACTCTTCTTTTTTCCGTTGTGCTTTGAAAGTTTTGCCCACTGTCTCATATTTCATGAAAGCCTACGCCCATGTTCAATTTTGCATTATCAACTTCGACAGCTACTGTTGTAATCAATTACTGTTAGTTTTTCTGTGTTTGGAGTAATCTTAAAATGGAGAAATCAATACTAATTTTAAAAGTTTGTCAGGTCCTTGTTGTTTATTCCTGGGTAAAATTTCATACAAATGGGAATATTTTAGATGGTTCAAATGGCTCTGAGGAATATGGGACTTAATATCTGAGGTCATCATTCCCCTAGAACATAGAACAACTTAAACCTAACTAACCTAAGGACATCACATACATCCATGTCCGAGGCAGGATTCGAACCTGTGACCGTAGCGGTCGCGTGGTTCCAGACTGAAGCGCCTAGAACCGCTCAGCCAAATATTTAGACCAGTAATACCGGAGTCATAACGTGTTATGCATTCGCATGTAAAACTTAATGAGATACAGATTTAAACAATAGTATGGAAACATAAACATGAGACATTACACTGCGTGCGGTGAAAGAAACACGTTGTCAGTCAAAGCAGCTCCCAGTCGTCTCGGAATGGATAAATGCATACTCTTTAAGGTTTTCATGGGAATCTTACACCATTTTTTCTTGCATAATAGTGGAAAGCTCAGGTAATAATGGCGGAGGTAGATAATGATCACGCAACCTTCCCTGAAAGCAGACCATTAAGACGAGGCGATATTGACATCTAGTGACTTTAGTGGCCAGAGAAGACGCGGAAATTCGTTCTCGAGCTCTGGAAAATCAGTTCTGGACGATGCTAGCAGTGTGAACAAGGTAACACACCATCACCTTTGGGGAACATTATAATACGTGGTGCAGCTGATCAAACAAAATAGTCACATAATACTTGACAATGATTCGACCTGGCAGAGTAATCAAGGAAGCCATAGCACCTCGATATGGCTGCCGAAATCATGACCTAACACCACCATGCTTAGTACTTCGGCACCATATTTTCCTGTCACGGGCGTTTGCACCACTGATGTGTTGTTTTGGAATTACAGCGCGCCCTGAAATTCCCAGCTTGTGGAGCCATCCTTCGCTTTTTTTTTTTTTTTGTGCTGACAGTGTTCGTGAGTGTGACATTAAGTTCGGCAGTGACTTTCGCAGCTGTAATCCTCTTATTTCTTGTCACAGTCTTCTTCAACGACAGTCTATCACGATTTCTTAACACACACTTTAATCTACGTTGTGACTTACCAGATGGTGTTTTTCCGCTGTATGTGGCACAAATCTTCAGTACAGTGCCTCCTGAAATACTAAACACTTCAGCTGCCTTTGTTACGGAAGCACCAACCATGCAAGCGGCAGCCATTGGGCCAAGTCCGAATTCAGTTAGCTCTGACATGTATGTACTGTATATATTAAACTGGAGACATAGAAACGACGGAGGGGCTTCGACTCACCGTAGCCCTCAGTGGTTCACAACCCTACAACAGACCACAGCAGTCCACCCACTCCACCGCCACCCCACAACGCCTGTTCAGCCCCAAGCGGACCCCCCGAACCCCTCCCCCCAGGAACGTCTCATAACAGACGAGTATAATCCGTGTCTGCGTGGTAGAATAAGAATGGCGTACGCTTACGGGGAAACGGTGTTTGCGCAGCAATTGCCGATACAGTGTAACTGAGGTGGAATAAGGGGAATCAGCCCTCATTCACCGAGGTAGAAGGAATACCGCCTTAAAAAGCATCCACAAGCTGTCCAGTACATCACACCTCGACACTATTCCGCTGGGCGGATTCGCGCCAGGGAACGGCACACCTTCCCGCTCGGGAAGCGGCTTGTGAGACCGCGCGGCTAGCCGGGAGGGCTTAGCTCCGACATACTGCACTCACAACTACACAGAAGACTGTTCTGACCGCGACTGACTCTTGTGTCGTATTAAGGACAATACTCAGGTGCCGTTCGTGGTCGAATAAAACAAAGCACTCCGTCTTCAGGCGACGAGTGGCCTTCCGGGACCATCCGACCGCCGTGTGATCCTCGGTGGAAGATGCGGATAGGAGGGGCGTGTGGTCAGCACACCGTACTGCCGGTCTTAAGATGGTATTTTTGACCGAAACCGCTACTATTCGGTCGAGTAGCTCCTCAGTTGGCATCACGAGGCTGAGTGCACCCCGAAAAATGGCAACAGCGCATGGCGGCCTGGATGGTCACCCATCCAAGCTCCGACCACGCCCGACAGCGCTTAACTTCGGTGATTTCACGAGAACCGGTATATCCACTGCGGCAAGGCCGTTGCCTCGAATAAGACAGCGCAGCCGCATTTACGTTCAAGCATGCATTTCTTGCATTGTTTCGATATTTTCGTCCAACTTCTGTAGTTTCAGCGCTTAGTAAAACTTCGGAGCAGTTTCAACTAACACAAATCACTACGGGTAGACAACTATCCCTATCCTAAACTGCAGCTGTATAATTCTCTAGAGCAGCTCCGTAACTAATCTGGAATTCTTTGTTTGCAGTGGTAATGAACTGTGTATACAATCATATCTGAAGTTCTTCGAAGAAGCCGTTACGTATTCAAAAAGAATTCTAAATTACTGATGTTTGTCATTGAGGTCATGGGTCTCTCGCAAAATGAGGTGAGATTAGAGCGAAAGAACACCGTGAACACAAAGCGTGATATGCGAGGTAGCGTTGTAACCGCGTTGACTGCTGCCCCCGACCACGCGCAGGTGTGCGGGCCGTTGCACATTTCATTCCTACTTTTACGCCCCGCGAGATAAGGAACAGACGCCCTCCGCTCGGTCCTACCAACGCTGATTTAAGATTACAGACCTAAAGAAAGCACGACTTGAGGGAGAAATTACCTGCGGCTTCTGAAAATTAAATTGTTTGTTCTGAGTGGAGAGGAATTATTATTCTCCTCCGGGGCTCCTTCCGTGGTTCTTTTGCTTTCTGGCCTCCCGCTTTCTCCACAGTTTAGAGCCGGAGCCCGCCTGGATGCTGTGGAGGGCGCCATTGTCTGCGGCACTCTTCAGTCGCTGCGGGCGAATTATTCCGTAACTAAACGCGGCCCGAGCAGCCGGCGTTTAAAGGAAATGAAGAAGGGGTAAGGGACGCTTTATAAGAACAACAATAAAGGGACAGGCTTTGCTTGATATCTGCCGCGGCCTCGAAACGATTTGAGGGAGGTCAACGTCATCTCTTGCACCACCTATCCGGGGTAGCTATCCCGACAGAGGTAAATCTCTGTCACAATCTGTACTGACGGAAAAAGGATCCCAAAAGCAAGAAGGATTTCTGAGATACAAAAGAAAGTTATTAGACGTGTTTTTAACACCTATTCAAATTTCACGCCGATTGCATCAGAGGAAGGAAGTGAGCTTTGTTTTGAGTAAGCGTTGTACCGCTCGTCAGCGTTAGTGAATTCTGAGAGTGGACGTGTCGTGTTGATGTCAGTAAAAATGCCTTTAAGGGGACAAAGATGCCATTGTCAACACCTCACTGAGTTTGAATGAGGTCGTGTAATAGGGACACGAGAAGCTGGATGTTCCTTCTGCGATACAGCTTAAAGTCTCGGCAAGTAGCTCGTACGTGATTCTTGGCAGTGGCGGTCACACAAATGTACGGTAACGAGAACTGGTCTCCGGACGGCCACGTGACCCTACCGAGAGTGAAGACCATCGTGTTTGGCGTATGGTTCTGGCGCATGGTACTGATAGTGCAGCAGCAATTTGAGCAGTAGTTGGTACCACAGAGAGGCCACGAACTGTTACAGATCGGTTATCTAGAAGACAGCTCCGAGCCAGACGACCTGTAACGTGAATTTCACCGACTCCTGACCACCGTCATTTCTGACTTCAGTGTTGTCAAACTCTTTGGAGGGCAAGGTGGATGTCTGTAGCACTTTCTGGTCAAAACAGGTTCTGCTTCGATGCCAGTGATGGCAGTATGCTGGTTAGAAGGAGGCTAATTTAGGGCCCACAACTTAACTGTCTGTGTGGTAAACCCACTGGAGCTACACCTGGAGTTATGGTCTGGGGCGCGACTTCGCATGACAGCAACAGCACTCTCGTAGTTATCGCACCCTCCCTGTCTGCAAATTTGTATGCAAATCTAGTGATTCGCCCTGTTGCGCTGCCATTTATGAACGGCATTCCAGGGGGTGTTTTCCAACAGGATAAGTCTCGCCCACATAACGCTGTTGTAGCTTAATGTGCTTCGCTGTGTATCGACATGTTGCTTTGGTCTGCTTGCTCGATCACCAGATCTGTCTCCAATCGAGCATAAATGGGACATCATCGGTCGATAGCTCCAGCGACATCCAGAAATATTATTAACCGTCCCTGTATTGACTGACCGACACTATCGCACAAATTGACATCTAGCACCTGTACAACACAATAATGCATGCACGTTTGCATGCTTGCATTCAACATTCTGGCGACTACACTGTTACAGTTTTAATCACTTACATACATTACCCAGACAAATGTATTTAGGAAATTTCATTATTCTACATTGATTACAGACTTTCTCTGTCAGTGTGTATCTATATTCCGCAAGGCACCTTACCCAGTGTGGCGCATGATACTTTGGGTAGCAATGTTATTGCTGTCTTTCTGTTGCAATGATTGTTGTTAAGCATATATGTGCGTTGGAATTTAATTTTACCTTCAGTTTTGTGAGAAATTTGTAGAAGGAGCATTGCATAGGTCGGCTCCTCTCTCTTCAAACAACGTTCGCTGTCGAAGTTTTAACAGTCAACGAGATGGTGATGCAGAACGCCTCTCTTGCAGCGTCTATCGTTGAATTTGGCTGAGAATCTCTATGACACTTGAAGCGTGCCCCTTGTATCGATTTATATAAAGTGATAAATCTAACATAATTGGTCAGTTCCGCGTTATTCCTGTTGTAATATGCTAAATTTTACTCTGGCAAGACTGTACTAATCTTCTTGGAAGAAAGTGGACCAATCTAATCGATTTATTTCATTTATTCTTATGGAAGCTATTTTAATTTCTTTTATCTAGTATTCCATTAGTGGATTGAAATTTAACGTAACATGGAACCATAGAAGTAAACGGGCCGTGACAGGCACGGGCTGAGGGAGCTCAACTAATGCCTCCACTCCCCCCCCCCCCCTTTCTCCTGTCACCTCCCACTTTTATTAAAACAGAGGAATCGTTCTCTACTCGACGCCGATTTAGACGCTCCAACTAAGGTAACAAGCCGCAAGAGTTATGAAACAGTGAACCCTGCAGCGAGAGAGTAGTTGGACATTTCAAATCCAACGAACTTTCACCTCTCTTTTTTGAACAGAGGAACCATTTTCAGGACAATTTGGTTGTAGACACGACAGAGAAGACAGGCTATGAAGGGGAAGACAAACCTTTTTCCACCCCATAGCGGGTATGTTACAGCAACCAGTAATATGGGACGCAGAAAAAGTCTTGCTTGCTGGGTTGCACTACAACCCTGTAACCATGAACGCTTGCTTCTGCACAGAATGAAAATATTAGGACTGCATCTGAAGATTTTGGTTGGTCAGTTCAACAGCAACGGATCTCGCCTCCCACTCTTAACAGCAGAGGAGTCATTTGGCTAGCAGCTGTGTTTTCAAATAGCTTCCGGTTGAAATGGGTAAGTGAGCAGACGTGTTGAAGAGACCATTTGCCTGGTCTTGGGAGACAGGTATCAGAATTTGTTAGTTTCATGACCTGTCATTTCTGACTACGTGAACTTTAGCTTATTTGTGTTAGGGAAGCGTTTCGTGTGGTTATCCCATTTTTATAATGTTTCTGGATTTAGTAAGAGTTTCGTATTGTATCTGTTCCATGTTATGTAGTGAACAGTAATTAATGGAAAGCCAAGTTTTCCATGAGTATTTGTGCTGAATGTGAGAGAGTAACGTTTTAACTTTATCACAAACGGTTATCTTTGTACAAGTCCTAAAATGAATTTTTTGACATTTTATCTTGATCTAAAACTGTTACATATTAAGGAACCATACGTTGGTGCCGTGACTGCAATTGTAAATGCTTGTCAACCATTTGACCTCGATTTTTTCTTTACTTTTTTAGAGAAAGTGCCATTGTTGAATAAGGAATAACTTCACCGTGTATGTAATAAAAGTCCCGATTATTCCCGAGACTTTTCCTAAACAACAGCTTGTGTAATGAGAAAGAATGCGATGGATTGTATAGTAAACCGTTCAGAATTTAATCAAGTCGGAACTGAATCATATGCAATACGTCCAGAGACTGCATGTGCTGCTTCAAGTCACTTTACAACACCCAAGTTTGATTACCGTTTTAGCTGGTCCTTCATTTAGTAACAGCCAAAGAACCTAAAGTGAAGAAGAAAGGAAAAGAAAAAATAGACTCCCAAGTTAACAAAAGTGTTCCATGCAGTAGCTCCTTCCAGGATAGAAGCAATAACATAACGGTTAGCTTTGAACCTGTAACAGTACGCGCACGTCTTTTCATATTCTCTATTTCGTTGCGATATTGCAGTGACTGTGTTACTCTGATTACGATGCAACGTTCATTTGGACATGCATGCATGTCCAAAAGAACAGGTACTGCGGCAACCACAGACTTTATGAAGTATGTTAGATAAATTCGCAATATATATAAAGAAATACGTGCTTTGTCCCCACATATACCGTAAACGTCAATAAACGAGATATTAACTCTGTTTATGAAGTTATGGCTAACTTGTCGCAGGTTCGAATCCTGCCTCGGGCATGGATGTGTGTGATGTCTTCAGGTTAGTTAGGTTTAAGTAGTTCTAAGATCTAGGAGGCTGATGACCTCAGAAGTTAAGTCCCATAGTGCTCAGAGCCATTTGAACCATTTTTTTGCTAAGTTGTTGCTGTGAACGAATGTCCTCAGAAATGATGGGAGCGACCGTAAAAATGTACTGTCTCGATCTCTTTGTAACCTGATAATTTATCTTATAAATACGTATGTAAATTAAATATGTATGAACGATCACCATCAGCTACTCTGCTGCTGTATCTATTTTAACCAAACGTACGCGTATCATTTGCCGTCTGGAAAGTACTACTGTGGTCGGTAAGAATCTTACCTCTACAGGGGAGAGCGTGGGGGTCAAAAAGAATCGTAAAGCACATCGCGCTAATACCCATTGCATATACACAACGTATTTGTGATAGAGAGCGCTTAGTGACCTGCAACTAACTTTACACGCAATTCCCAACCTCTACGAAACTTTATCTCACTGCCACCCGACACACAAATGTGAAAACGGAGATATTTATCGGTTCCTATATTCTTAATGTGCATGAAGTTAAAGTGCAGTACCAGGCAAAAAGTTTTAATTTATTACTTTTTACTGCCAAAACAACTCGCTCACACATTTTGCAGACAGTATTCACATATACCACTCAATATGTTTGCAAGTTACATCACTTTACAGCGCAAAGTTAAAGAGATATAACGCCGTAAACATGGAGAGGCGAGAAAATCAGCCTCATCATGCCACGCTTTAGTTTATCACTTCTTTACTACTAAATCTATCCACAAAACATTAGCTGACAGAATCCGCTGTGAACGTACCTAAAAATTTGTGTCATTGTACGTCGTGTAGTTCAGGAGATGGGACGTTATGAACAATGACTTATGTGAAAAATAACATTTCTTAAAATGGAACGCAAATTGTCGAGATTATATTCATCCGGTGTTTGATAATGAGCACGTAGCGACTTCCAAGAAACTGTAAACGTAATATCAATCCTTTTGTAAATACTGTCTTACATACACGCTTAGAGTCAAATGTTTAACACATTAACGCCTCTGTCTTTAAAAAATCGGGCGTTAAGTGGTTACTATACAGCTGGAAAGAACATGTGGGTGGAGACCAACTAATAGCCGTTACGAGTGGGAATGAGGCATAATTCAGCGACACCTGCAACTAGTCCAACCAAATTTGTAAGATACACTACGTATTATTTATTTAAAAAAATACTGTGGGAGTAATGTTCGTCACAACGACTAGGTGTGGGGTTTTGGATGAGAAGAAGTAAGGTAAAAACGTTCCGAAACCACCTGTTGGTATTTAACTTTTAATACTTCTAAAAGTATACGTGCAGTTTGCCCCTTATTAGTGCTGTTCACTGTGTTAACTGGGTTTATAAGAATGATAACTACAGTGAGCCAACAATTTTGAGAACGTGTTTCCTATCAAACAACAGATAAATTTAACACCCTGCCCCGAGTCGTGTGGTGTGAAACAGCAGAGAATCAGTCATATGGGTGTGGAATACACGTTATGTGATCAAACGTAAATGGACACTCCCTAAAACATAGGTTTCTCATATTAGGTGCGTTGTGCTGCCAGCTACTGCCAGGTACTCAATATCAGCGACCTCAGTAGACATCGTGAGAGAGCAGAATGGGGCGCTCCGACGAACTCATGGACTCCGAACGTTGTCTGGTGATTGTGTGTCACTGGTGTCATACATCTGTACGCAAGATTTCCACATTCCTAAACATCACTAGGTCCACTGTTTCCGATGTGATAGTGAAGTGCAAACGTAAAGGGACACGTAGAGTACAAAAGCGCACAGTCCGACCTCGTCTGTTGACTGACAGAGACCACCGACAGTTGAAGAGGGTCGTAATGTGTAATAGACAGACATCTATCCAGATCATCACAGAGGAATCCTAAACTGTATCAGGATCCATTACATGTACTATGACAGTTAGGTGGGAAGTGAGAAAACTTGGATTCCATGGTCGAGTGGCTGCTCATAAGCCACACATCAAGGCGGTAAATGCCAAACGACGCCTCGCTTGGTGCAAGGAGCGTAAACATTGATCGATTCAACAGTGGGAAAACGTTGTGTGGAGTGACGAGTCACGGTACACAATGGCAGGGTGTGGGTATGGCGAATGCCTGGTGAACGTCATCTGCCAGTGTGTGTAGTGCCATCAGTAATATTCAGAGGCGGTGGTGTTGTGGTGTGCTCGTGTTTTTGATAGAGGGGGCTTGCACACCTTCTTGTTTTCCAGGACACTATCACAGTACAGGCCTACATTCATCTTTTACGCACGTTCTTGCTTCCCACTGTGGAAGAGCAGTTCGGGGTTGGCGATTGCATCTTTCAAAACCAACGAGCAGCTTTTCATAATGCAAGGCCTATGGCGGAGTTGTTACACGACAATAACATCCCTGCAATGGACTGGCCTGCACAGATGCCTGACCTGAATCCTATAGAACACCTTTGGGATGTTTTTGGAAAGCCGACTTCGTGACAGGGCTCACCGAGCGACATCGATACCTCTCCTAAGTGCAGCACTCCGTAAAGAACGGCCTGCCATTCCCCAAGAAACCTTCCAGCACCTGGCTGACCATATGCCAGCAAGAGTGGAAGCTGTCATCAAGTCAAAGGGTGGGCCAACAACATATTGAATTCCAGGATTACTAATGGAGGGCGCCAAGAACTTGTATGTTATTTTCAGCCAATTGTCCGAATACCTTTGATCACTTAGTGTATGTCACATACGTGTGTGTGTAACATCTCGTAAGCCCCTGGATCGATTTGGACGAAACTTTGTAACCATATTACTTACTAACTGGAATGAAATACTGTAGGGTTAAACACTTCCAACCTCCCATTACAGAGGGGTGAAAATGGGGGTGATGGATAGAGACAGTTATGAGGAGGGGATAGACCGTCTGTGTGTGTGTGTGTGTGAGAGAGAGAGAGAGAGAGAGAGAGAGAGAGAGAGAGAGAGAGAGAGAGACAGAGAGAGAGAGAGAGAGGGGGGGGGAGGGGAGGGAAATGGAGAGGGAGGAGGGAGGATATGGACAAGGAGAGCAGGAAGAGGACAGGAAGAGGTGGTAGAAAACGTGGAGGTGGACAGGGAGTAGGTGGGAACTAATGAGCAGAGCCAGGGGGACGGAGGAGGTGGGCAGAGATCAGAGATAGGGGGAGGGTGAGATAGACAGAGAGAGGGGAGAGGAGATGATAGATTACTGGATGACTACAAATAACAAATACCCAGGCAACACTGGTTTTCTGAGCCAGTTAGGTTCTATATCTGAAATGGATGTAATACTACTTCTTTTAATATCAATACAACTTTAGGGGCGGTTCACTAACTGTACTAAAAATTTAATATGTAATGTTCAACAACGAACTTTACACAGACTGAATCAACGCTGAAGCCACTGACACCAACTGAAATCACCGACTACATTTGGAAACGTCACATGTAATCGGGACTTTCACATTTTATTATGTGAGCATGCTTTCTGTGGAACAACCATTCAACATCCTCGGTGGCTCACAGTGTAAGTTCTGAACCTAAAATCCGAAACCGAAAATCTGTCCTGAATCGATCCTAGTTGTTTTGTCTTTTTCAGTTTTTTACGTCTCTAGAAAAGTACCGCAAACAGTGTAAAGTGGCACCCGAGGTGGGAGTCTAGGTTTAAATTTAGGTTCCACAATAACTGTCGGAGTAATGATCGGATGCGACTAAGAGCACTAAAACACTGTGGTGTCAGATTATCTTTCTGTTTGACAACTGATTTAAATTATCTATTTACACTTACAGATGGATCGTAAATTACTCTAAACCGGTTGTTTAGACAAAACTATAGTAAAATTGCAATCGGACCATTTGATTTCAATACCTGTGTAATCAACAGTTGAGAATTAATTTTGGCACTTGGAGGAGTGGCAACTGAATCAATCTCTAATGAGCTATACAACAGCAAATACTTAATGTGTTCGTCGTGAATCACCAATTTTAACTGGCGGACAAATAAAACTGATGATGGTATTAAAGTTAATGATACTGACTGTAAACATTAGATGGAAATAGATGGAAATTAAAATGTCTCCAAAGATTTATCTTCAGTTAAATGTTACATTAGAGATAAAACTCATTTCATCAGATTTACCTCCCGCGAGTGTTACAACAAGCTTCAACAGTGCAGCCGTGGTTTACGCCTGTGCTGCAGCGGACTCGATGGCGACACCAACATCGACATTGATGTGCCACAAAAAACAGATTGCCCCAGGTTATTCTCGTGCCCAAATGCGGCCGCCCAGGACGACGAGCAAAATAAATAGTACTCCTGGGTTCATTAACACTGCTACCCTACCCACATCAGAATGAATCTACGCAGGGCATTGCAGACTGCTTTTCCAAAAACCACCGCTAATCGCGGTTTTTACTTTCCGGCTCGCCACACCAACTCTCTGACTTCATGCTGTCCTAAGCAGTGATGGGATTTGTGCAGTACTGATTGCTTTCCGGTCGTGTGATGGGGACAATGAGTTAGCCTGCCCCCTATCCTCCATTCGTCGAGAATACGCACACTCCTGACGAAAAAATTAAAGGATCCAGAAGTCTAATTTTTCCATTGTTTTGAAAAGGAATATAATTTTCAAGCCTGGCGCCATTGTGTGCGGAGCTGTCGGGTATCACATCAGGCGACGGTTGATAGTGATTAAGAGACCTGTAAAGGCTCAACGTTTCGTCACAGATGTTTTGCGTCCTCATAGCTACAATTGATGAGAAAGTACAATGTCACCATTTTTCAACAGTACTGTACTCGACCACACATGACACGGGGTTCTACGTACTGCCTGTGGAAAGTAGAGTTACTTCCGTGACCTGCAAGATCCCTAGATATGTTCCCGATAGGATCAGGTAGGACCTCAGCCCTGTCCAGTTGGAGGCCAGCTTGGCTTAGGGTGATATTAATAGCTCAAAAATGGGCATAGAAAGCGGAAATTGAGCAGATGGACAGAGAGAAGGGGCAAGAGAGGATGGAGAGCGTGTGGACGAGAAGATGAACATTGAAAGGGGCAGGAAGTGATGGGCTGAGAGAGGGGAAACGAGAGTGGCCGATGGAGAGTGAGGGAGGAAGAGAAGATGGATGGAGACAGAGGGAGAGATAGGATGATAAGATGGACGAAGAAATGAGGGAGGAGGCGATGGGTAGGGAGAGCGCGAAAGAGACAGAGGTAGGATTAGATGGAGAGAGATGTGAGTGAGAAGATGGATACAGAGAGAGAGTGGGAGAAGGTGATGGTCAGGGACGGAGGAGAAGAAGGATTAAATGATCGAAGAAAGGGGGAGGAGGAGATGGACAAAGATAGGTCGCAGAAGGTGATTAGGACGTATATGTAATTCCTGTACATATTTGAAACCTATACTTCCTCTGCTTTCTTGTCCATTAAACAGACTGGGCCAAAGCAACGTGAGGGCAGGAGCAGCTAGTAACAGAACAAATCCAGATGCTGAAGAAACTCGGTCTTACACTACACTAACAACAATGGGCAACAACATAGTCTACAATGTTTGACACTCGGCCATTGGGCACTGTTTGCAAAATTCACGTGTGAATGGCGTTGGCAGTAATGAGGTCATAAATTAAAAAGTCGTGCCTGATGCTGCAATTTTATTTCATGAACAGTTAAAAAATAGTAAATGATAAAACGTTACCCTTTGGCATTTTGTGTGAGGGGGAGTGGGTCAGTGCTTTAGTAACATAGCCATCATTATCACTGAAAGCACTTAGGTGGAGCCCTTTATGACATGCAGAAGCCGTTCCCTCGCCTCCACTGGAGTTGCCGTGTGTCCGGCCGGGAAACACACTAACCGCTCTACCAGTTTGTCGTCCATGCAAGTCCCGCACACCAGTTCCTCGACGCCCTCGAACTTGAATACGCCAAGAACCGTCTTCCTCGTGTCACTCTAGCAACTGACCATCCAAAACCTTTAGGGCCAGTCCCACTCCCCCTCCCGCCACCCTCCTCCCCCTCTCTCCGTTACTAACACTTCCACCGCTACGTCAAACCAGTCTTTAGCGACGCTCCGCCGTTTCCGCCACTTCCCACGGGCGGCGGTAGTGGCCTCACGTACCGTTTGTTGTTGTCGCTCCAGCTGACTGACTACTACAGGCCAGAAACGGAGCGGCTACGAGTCCAATGCGCGAGTTTCATACTTCACATGTCAAGGTGGCACTGTTACATCAGCGTTAACGGACTTTCTTCGTTCCTACTGTAATTCTGTGAGTATAACGAGTCTCAGAAATTTGAAGCTGTGGTCGCTTGCGCTCGTCCACTATTTCTCTCTTACTAGAGCGTGAGGGAGTATAAGGCTAGTCGCGACTTCCCGATAGTGCGGAAAATGAGGAAATTATCTTATTGCTGTAAAGTAGCACTGACAAGGCAAAATGACCGATTCTCGGGGTCAGAATGGCATCCAGCGTGCCACAGTGTAGCCGCGTCACTCGTCGGTGCAGGGGAATGAACTTCGTTACCACTGTCAACGTGTATGGCGTGATTATGTACAAGGTACTCAAAATCTGTAATTTTTGTACGAAGCTTGTATTGCTAATTAACATGAATATTCAATCAAAATACGAAATGACACGAATGATATAGTATACAGCTTGTTCCGAGGCATGGAAATATTGTGATATATGCTTGTAAGGATTTTTGGTTCTGTACTTCTTGTGTAATTTGGATTCACTGTATGTCATGCTACAACGGTAAGCTTATTTTTAGCTCTGAAGACGCTTTTCGTTGACCGAAATTAGTAACCTGACTAA
The DNA here is from genome assembly GCF_023864275.1 of Schistocerca cancellata. Classification (NCBI taxonomy): domain Eukaryota; kingdom Metazoa; phylum Arthropoda; class Insecta; order Orthoptera; family Acrididae; genus Schistocerca; species Schistocerca cancellata. The sequence continues at coordinate 230,986,660 of NC_064634.1, forward strand.
CAAACATTTGAGATCCGGAAATGGATCTGTAAAGAAGTTGAAACGTCCCCTTAGAACAATTTATACACGACTGTGCTTAACCTGACACACACTATTTTTTATCGCAACGCAATCCGACTTTCAAAAATCCCTACAAAAGAATGGCCCTGACTAACATTAAACTATACCTTTCACAAATAACTTACCTCACAAAAATCTAAATTACTCGAACTACTGCAATACAGCGAGCGCCACTATTGCCAGCTAAATAAAAGATTCAAACTACAGAAGGCACTAACTACTGATAGGGATAGTTAGCAAATGAAAGATATTAATAGAGAACAAACAATGTATTTACCTTAATAGTCATAATATATATATAGCAGTTCATGACAAATTACAAAACTTCGCCATCTCTCTCCCCACATCCACCACTGCTGGCGGCTCACCTCCAACTGTGCAACGCTACGCGCTGTTCACATCCAGCTGCCGCTGCCTAACACTACAATGGCAGACAACAATGCAAACTAGCCACAGGCTGCACACAGCACAGCCAGTGATTTTCATACAGAGCGCTACGTAACGTTGCCAATAAGAAAACATAAACAGCCTACTTACATAGCCCCCATGCTCCCCACAAAAAATTTTACAAAATATTTTTGGGCAGTGGCCAATAATGATTTGAAAAATTTTTTCATAATTACAATAACAAAGATATCAAATGCACACACTTATTTATACAATGTTGGTCAAAAGCTAAAATTTTCTCACAGTCCATAAAGACGGTCCTGATCATTCATCACAGTAAAACTGCCGTTTCTTTTATCAAAGTCTGAGCAGTAAAAGACAATGCACACGGAAGTAGTGGATGTCCATGCAGTCTTGAAGAAGTAGTGTTGTCCTTCCAACAGAAAGACAGTGCAGACTCTTGACATGCTGACAGGTAATGGGCCACAACAGAGCGAACCCACAGCAGAGTCAGTCGAAGTTGATGAATATTGGTAGGTAGGTCATCACAGAGCAGACCCACAGTAGTCCTGGTAGAGAGTATGGTATTGGTGGGCCACCAGGGGTGCAGACCCACTGCAGTCCTTGTAGAAAGTGTGGACAGGCCCACTGTAGTCCTGGTAGAGATGACCAGCAGCCATCTGTTGTGACTGTGCGGGTGCACAATCACCAGTGAAGAGTCTTGCAGTTAATATAGCAAGTCCATAACCACCACTTGTGCACTCACAAAGTTTTTGGAATTGTCCTTAAAACCAGCAATGCTGTTATCCAGTCCCTTGCTGAATTATTAACACACGTGCAAACACTAACAGTCCCTACTTCTCACATATTGTCCACATACTATGACCAACAGAAACGTGTGCAGTGAAATGGAACTTACAAGTTACTTAATTTGATTAACTGGTGTCAATTACAATATTATAACATGAGAATACAATTACAAAGGTACAAAATACATCATTAAAGAACATAACAATACAGATAACATTTGTAGTACAGGCTTTACAACAGTAAAAGGAAGCTTGTTAACCCACGCAGATGACATGATAATTACGCATCTGTTTCCCCGGTTTTATGTAATTATGTGCATCTGTCCTGACTTGATTTCTTTCTTGCTGGTGTTGGATACTGCTTTTGTAAGCTTATTTAATTTTTTAGTCAACTGTAACAGGATAAAGGTTACGTAATTAAATGTCTGATATAGCTACATTCGCGCATTACCTTTAAGCCTGGTCTACACATAATGTTTTGAACCAGACGACAGGACGCTACGTGTAGACCAACTCTCAACTGCACTTCACTGTCTTCCAGTTACTGTTATTAGCATGCATTTCTTGTAACATAGAATGAACCAGAACTCCATCGACAAACTTTCAAAGGTGACAGTACGGAACAACGCAAGGAAAATAGCCAGTGAACACGCATACCTTCATGTGTGCAATAGCAGAGACGTGTTTTTCAGTAGCGAAGATGAACAAGAACTCATAGATCTTCACGTAGACACTTTGGAACCCGTGTTTATTGGATCTTCTTTTCATTTATTTTTTTGTCCATACTACCACCTCTGAAAGTTTGTCGGTGCAGTGTTATGACTCACCATGAAGATAAAAGTAAATTCAGACTACAATTGGTAGCAATATTTCCATATGAAAATTATTTTTCATTTTATATTGAAACGTTGTGTTTTCAGTTCGTATGATATTCGGATTTCCCGGTGGAAAGAGTTTATAGCCCTCTACGCTCCCATGAAGTACTGATTGTGCCTGAATGTCAGTGAATATCAGATATCAACGTATCATCAAAGTTTGATGTGACCCTTTGACTTCGTCATACGTATAGTCATCGTACACAGGCGAGTAAGGGAAACAAAGTGAGTGGTTTGACATGTAATTTTTAGACCAAAGACACAAATGTAGAGAATGCTGCTAAAATTCACGTGGCAGGCTTCACTTACAAAGGGCGAAAGGCATTTTTATTGATAAAAGCTACGCCATCTGTACTGGCGCATTATTCGCTTTTATCTGCCTATTCCTCATTCTTCGTTGTTACTACTGACAGTAATCGCGATGAGGGTTGCCTGACAGAAACAACTGACAAAACGTCCTTTTTAAATCATAATTCGGAAGTACTCCTGTCGTACTGTTTATACTGACACGCCTCCACAGTTTAGCGCTGATAGGTGGATGCACATACTTCCATATCTATACGCGTCACTCACACTGATTTCGATGTTTGCAAAGAGTGAATGATATTCACGAAAAGTTGTACTGTGGATTAAATTAAATAAATTAAAAAAGTGGTCTGCCGAAATATTGTTTGTGACATTAATAAACTGAAAGATACTTTACGACAGTTGAAAAACTTTACAATTTCTCATTTCTCAATGGTAACACATTTTCTTGATCCAGATGTACTCCGCGTAGTCACTTACATATTTCTGAGGTATAACACCGTCGGCTTAGGCGCAAAAAGATTTTATTAGTAAGTAGCTATCACACCATTTAAATATTCAGGGATGAACGCGTCACTAAGCTTGAAGCAGATGGTTCGGTCGCTTTTAGTTGCTGAGAACAAAGAAAAATGTTACGATATTCGCAGACACAAATGCTTTACATTACTAAAATACGAAATGTTTCTGAAACTGAGGTAACTTTGGACCGTTTGTGACAGTGAGTGTTAATTTACAGAATCAGAAAGTCATTTCAGTGAGTAGTTTTGTGTATAGGACACTTCGTCAGCGAAAGACGAACAGCGATTAACTGCACTTCCACGCAGACTCAACAGACAATTTTATAAAACTGCACCTTAATGTGGTGTCCCACACTTTTTCGGAGATGTCCACCTGCCGATTCAAAGACTTCTATGTTTCACGATGTGATGTTAGGTATCACTTCGAGTTTTATCAGTGATAAATTGGCCTTCCACATCCATGAAGCTGCCTGTCACCAATTTTTATTAACTTTGCTGGTCACATTCCAGCACTTGAGCTGAGAGCTCCAGTCTGAATACTACTGAACATATTGGTAGACTGAATAACCACGTGACAAGGATTCGGAAATGTAGCCATCAAACAGCTCGTATCATTTCCTCGTGCTTATAATGTCAGTAAACCATACGCAGTGCTACAGAAGTAACAAAACACGTCACAATAGACAAAAACCGCTTGTTAGCGTGAGAAAGCCTTAGATCACATAGTAATTATGTTCTCATTGAACTGTACGTTCAGTGCGCCCAACTATGTGCCAAATTCCGCTAGTTCAAATATAATTTTGACAACAATGATTTTTACAGTTGAATTGCTTTGTAACTGTGAAAAGTAAGAGGTCCTGGATGCTGCAGCTCTGGAAAACCGTTGGTCTAGACTACTCTAAGCCTGCACTTATAAGATATGAGATATTCAACAGTGAATTTCCAGTCAAGCCGAGGTAACGATGGAACATAATAGAAATTATTGTTTCCTCATGTGACATTTGTGTTATTTCAAAGCGTACTGTAAGTAATTATAGATCAGGTACATATGCAACACCAACAAAATGCCTTCTCTATTCTTTATTGGTACTTCAAACAATGGAAAATCCAGGATGGAATATGATAAAGCTTTATTGGTACTCCCTTCTATAAATTTTGACCTAGCCGTTTTCACATACATTTTAAGTGATTCAAAGAAGGTTTTCTCCCGACGATATTCGCAAATGGAGCAGCTTTTGGCTGTGTTGTTACTTTCAACAGGTAGCGAGAAACTGAAACAATCATTATTGTTACTGTGGTCTTCGGTCAGAAGACTGATTTGATTCAGCTCTCCATGCCACTCTATCCTGTGCAGGCCTCTTCGTCTCCGGATAACTACTGGAACCTACTTACTTCTGAATCTGCATATTGTATTCATGTCTTGGTCTTTCTCTACGATTTTTGCTCCCCACACTTCCATCCAGTACTAAACTGGGTTCGTTGACCTCTCAGATTGAGTCCTATTAACTCATTACTCTCCTTAGTCAAGCTGTGCCACAAATTTATTGCCCCCCCCCCCCCCCCAACCACCACCAGCGCTTCTATTCAGTACCTCCTCATAATTAGCGTGATCTACCCATACAACCTTCAGCATTCTTTTGTAGCACACCTCATTTCTGAAGCTTCTGTTTTCCTCTTGTCCAAATTGCTTATCGTCCATGTTTCAAAAAAATGGTTCAAATGGCTCTGAGCACTATGGGACTTAACATCTATGGTCATCAGTCCCCTAGAACTTAGAACTACTTAAACCTAACTAACCTAAGTTCAGCACACAACACCCAGTCATCAGGAGGCAGAGAAAATCCCTGACCCCGCCGGAAATCGGACCCGGGAAGCCGGGCGTGGGAAGCGAGAACGCTACCGCACGACCGTCCATGTTTCACTACCATCACTACCATACATGGCTACATTCCATACAAATACTTCCAGAAAATACTTCCTATCACTTAGATTGATATTCGGTGTTAAGAAATTTCTCTTCTCCAGAAACGCTTTTCTTCACATTTCCAGTCTGTTTTATATTTTCTCTACTTCAGAAATCGTCAGATATTTTGCTGCCCAAATGGAAATATCATCTACTAGTTTGAGTGTCTCGTTTCCTTATCTAATGCCCCGATTATCACCTGATTAAAATGATTACATTTACTTATCCTTCTTTTGCTCTTCAGCTCACATCCTTCTTTCAAGACGCTGTCCATTGTGTTCAACGGCTGTGCGAAGTCAATTGCTGTCTGTGACAGAATAGCACTGTCATCAGCACACCTTAAAGTTTTTATGTCTTATCGCTGAATTTTAATTCCTTCACAAAAGTTTATTTGGTTTCCCTTACTGCCTACTTTAGATACAGATTAAATAATATCGGGGATAGGCTCATACCTTGTCTCACGCTCTTCTCAACCATTGCATCCCCTTTCGTATCTCTCGACTCCTGTATCTGCCATCAGGTTTCTGAACAAGTTGTAAATAGGCTTTCAATCCCTGTATTTTACCCCTTCTACCTGCTGACTTTCAAAGACAGCACTCCAGTCAACATTTTCATAAGCTTTCTCTAAGTCTACAAATGGAGTAAACATATATTTTCCTTTCCTTAATCTATCTTCCCCAAGTCATTCGATCAGTAGTGTCTCGGATGTCATATATTTCTACGGAATTCAAACTGACCTTCCAGTTTTTCCATTCTCCTGTAAATTCGTGTTTGCATTTTACAACGACGCTTTATTAAACGTCTGTAGTAAATGTTTAGCATCATCTCTAAACATGATGCAGATTTCTCGGTTTCGGACTGCGAACGTCGTAGCTGCACCGTGAGTAACACGTAGACATGCATTTGTGATGTCTTCTGGTTAGTTATGGCGATAGTTCTGAAGGTGACCTGTTACTTCTGCACCTGACTATGCTGTTGGGAGCTTCAGCTTAGTAAACCATCATTAAATGTCAGTCACTTTATTATAACACACTCATTCAAAACAGTGTATCAGCCATGCCTTCTGGCAAAATGGTGCAGTATGCGCATACTGCACTGTGTCGGCTGGCTTCTACACAGCAGGCGTGACGTATGCTCCCAGAAATGTTGACGTCAGCTGTACAGCTAGCAGTATGCGACCCAGTTAGGCGTGCGGTGGATGGTTCCGGGTAGCATCGGCGGTACATACAACAGCCAGGACACTTCCCGAGCATGCCAGCCTCCTGGTGGGAAATCCAGCCTCTGTGAGCAATGGCCTCATGCTCCAGAGCGCCTGCACCAGTGTAGAAGGAAAGGTGGCTGTCCTACCACGAGCGTAACCCATTGCCTCCTGGGCCGGAGATGTGCTGCTGCTGTAGTAAGCTTGGAAGTGGTCCATCCGTGTAGAGACATCAAGCTGACGAAGGAAAGCTTGGTGGAGGAGAGCTTGGTGCTAGAAAATGTTGGGGTGGTGGCAGCTGGCCAGGTTCATGGTGGCTGCTTTTTGAACCTAGATGCGGCAGTGCCTGTTGTAGCCCCCTCGTCGAATTAGGTAGGGTAGGTTGTGAACATGTACGCTGAAACGTGACGATTATTTATACAGGATAGTGGCTCACTTGCTGGTGCTGATGTACCACTTCAACATCCACTGGCCCTTGGCAGGAGTCTAGACGCTGCTGGAGTTGGCCTGGAAGCGTTCCACCAGTAGAGAGGCACCGATAATTACACGATGGCTCAGCAATGGCGGCTGACCAGACACGTAATGGCTGCTTGCTGAACTGTGGTGCAGCAGTGTCTGGTTCAAATGGTTCAAATGGCTCTGAGCACTATGGGAATCAACATCTTAGGTCATAAGTCCCTAGAACTTAGAACTACTTAAACCTAACTAACCTAAGGACATCACACACACCCATGTCCGAGGCAGGATTCGAACCTGCGACCCTAGCAGTCCCGCGGTTCCGGACTGCAGCGCCAGAACCGCTAGACCACCGCGGCCGGCTAGTGTCTGGTGTAGTCCCCTTGTAGTCTGGTGGGCTGCAGACATCTTTGCTAAAATGTGACGGTTATTTCTGTGGGATGGTGGCTCAGTTGTTTGTGCCGATGTACTACTTAAAGATACACTCCTGGAAATGGAAAAAAGAACACATTGACACCGGTGTGTCAGACCCACCATAATTGCTCCGGACACTGCGAAAGGGCTGTACAAGCAATGATCACACGCACGGCACAGCGGACACACCAGGAACCGCGGTGTTGGCCGTCGAATGGCGCTAGTTGCGCAGCATTTGTGCACCGCCGCCGTCAGTGTCAGCCAGTTTGCCGTGGCATACGGAGCTCCATCGCAGTCTTTAACACTGGTAGCATGCCGCGACAGCGTGGACGTGAACCGTATGTGCAGTTGACGGACTTTGAGCGAGGGCGTATAGTGGGCATGCGGGAGGCCGGGTGGACGTACCGCCGAATTGCTCAACACGTGGGGCGTGAGGTCTCCACAGTACATCGATGTTGTCGCCAGTGGTCGGCGGAAGGTGCACGTGCCCGTCGACCTGGGACCGGACCGCAGCGACGCACGGATGCACGCCAAGACCGTAGGATCCTACGCAGTGCCGTAGGGGACCGCACCGCCACTTCCCAGCAAATTAGGGACACTGTTGCTGCTGGGGTATCGGCGAGGACCATTCGCAACCGTCTCCATGAAGCTGGGCTACGGTCCCGCACACCGTTAGGCCGTCTTCCGCTCACGCCCCAACATCGTGCAGCCCGCCTCCAGTGGTGTCGCGACAGGCGTGAATGGAGGGACGAATGGAGACGTGTCGTCTTCAGCGATGAGAGTCGCTTCTGCCTTGGTGCCAATGATGGTCGTATGCGTGTTTGGCGCCGTGCAGGTGAGCGCCACAATCAGGACTGCATACGACCGAGGCACACAGGGCCAACACCCGGCATCATGGTGTGGGGAGCGATCTCCTACAATAGCCGTACACCACTGGTGATCGTCGAGGGGACACTGAATAGTGCCCGGTACATCCAAACCGTCATCGAACCCATCGTTCTACCATTCCTAGACCGGTAAGGGAACTTGCTGTTCCAACAGGACAATGCACGTCCGCGTGTATCCCGTGCCACCCAACGTGCTCTAGAAGGTGTAAGTCAACTACCCTGGCCAGCAAGATCTCCGGATCTGTCCCCCATTGAGCATGTTTGGGACTGGATGAAGCGTCGTCTCACGCGGTCTGCACGTCCAGCACGAACGCTGGTCCAACTGAGGCGCCAGGTGGAAATGGGATGGCAAGCCCTTCCACAGGACTGCATCCAGCATCTCTACGATCGTCTCCATGGGAGAATAGCAGCCTGCATTGCTGCGAAAGGTGGATATACACTGTACTAGTGCCGACATTGTGCATGCTCTGTTGCCTGTGTCTATGTGCCTGTGGTTCTGTCAGTGTGATCATGTGATGTATCTGACCCCAGGAATGTGTCAATAAAGTTTCCCCTTCCTGGGACAATGAATTCACGGTGTTCTTATTTCAATTTCCAGGAGTGTACGTATCAGACAACATGTATGTGACCTATCGCCGGAAAGCCCTTCTGCATCGTACCCAAGAAACCTGTCAAGTGTGTCATTGGTAGGATTTCCGCGCCCTGCCTGGTCTGCTGGTCTGCCTCGCAATTAAAGTACAACCCTGTCGCAAAAAAAGCATGCTGACACCCGGTGATAGTCAGCCGCCTGTGACTTCTGCAAATGCTACAACTTATGCTGCCACAGGAACGTCCAAGAAATTGCGTTGCGCTGCAATACGTCCATCCCTTGGAAGACCCAGTTCTTAAGTCTGTATCTTGGACCGGTCTACAACAAAAGTGAACAGGCATGGACAATAAGGCACAACATATTAAAAAATATTTTACTTATTCAGTTCTAGGCAACTCGAATCACAAAATTCAAATACTGTAAAGAACCTCTGGGTCAATGCTCGTCTAGCGCTTTAGAGCTTCACCGACTACTTAAAGGCCCCATCTTCGGCACGCCAGTTAGCAAGTCATTGGCTGACATGAGAAAATGCAAACAAAGTACGACTATGAGAATCCTGCTAACACCATCTTGGGAACTCCTTCTACACCATTTAACAACTCGTCACTCTTTTCAAGGTACTCATTCCCTTCTCAACACCCTGACAATCAGTTCAAAGCTAGGAGGTACATTTCTTATTGTTACCAATTATATAGTGTCATGCATATAGTCATTATATTTTACTTCTCACTATCCACTCACAACAACGAATGAAACTGAAAAATGCTTTCCTTCGTAATAAATGATACTGAACAAGTGTCCTTGGACAGCACATGATTAGCCTCCATTACTCGTATGCTCAACATCTCTTCTGTCTCTTTCGCGAACTTCAACCCGTTGATTTGGAACCTCATTAGGAACCTTGCCCCTGCGACCACAATTATGCCTTCCTAGAAAACATATTACCGGCCTACACCCACACATAAATAACATATGGTACTACCACTTACACAGGTAGTGCCATTTGTGTCTCTCATCGTAGTGTTAATACTCCTGACATACTCGGCCTTCTGGTACTCCTGCTCACCCAAAGAAATTAGCTCGTGACAGGTACCACTATATCAGGCAATTAAGCTTAAGTGGTATTGATGTAGATTAACTAGCTTGCCCCTTATGGAGGACGAACCCTGCGACAGCATTTCACCGGGTACAGGTTTTCCTCTCTCGACATTCGTCCCTCTAAGTTTCACTGTGCGTCGTCGAAGGTTAATTTTGACATGACTTAAGACGGAAAGCTTACTCACAGGTTTGCGTCGTACCCTTCACCTACATTATACCTGGAATTTAGACCATTCGATTCTGCCCGGCTTGTATAGTAACCGTTTAGAATTATTTCAGATGAAAAGACCATCTGGGTTGCAAAGTTATTTGTTTCATTAACGCGTTTCACCGTTTTGGGCATCGCCAGATTGTGTAAAAGTAGCTGGATATAAAATTCATCTTTCAAATGACCCAGCTACTTTTACAAATGGTTCAAATGGATCTGAGCACTATGGGACTTAACATTTGAGGTCATCAGCCCCCTACATCTTAGAACTACTTAATCCAAACTAACCTAAGGACATCACACACACCCATGCCCGAGGCAGGATTCGAACCTGCGACCGTAGCAGTAGTGCGGTCCCGGACTGAAGCGCCTAGAGTCGCTCGGCCACCGCGGCCGGCGCTTTTACACAATTTGCTGATGTGCCAAGGGGGGGGGGGGGGGGCGGGAACGCGTTTTTCAAATAAAAACATTTGCATCCCAGTCTGTCTATTAGTCTAAAATACATTACACACATGCCTATCTGAGACAGCGGCAGTGTTATAAACACCTCATAACTTACGTCAGAAGGTTGATCTGCAAGGCTGTGACCTATAGCTCACGCTACAAATACATTCTGGGCACACTCCTCAAAAGATTCAACCCCGTAGGCCTGATCACTGACATCGTGAATATCTGTCCTCTTGCTACCTCCACCCCGCTTCAGAGAAAATGTATGCGTCTATCCGTTTCTTCCATAACATTTGCAACACAACTATAAACTCAGCAGGTTCCTGTGTAGTCTCCGTCGCATCTACTATATCATCGTCGTCAGCTGTTTCACTCGGGATGCCATAAAAATCTGTGACACATGCAACTCCCTGTACACCTGGCCCAGGGTCCACGAGCTCTAAATAACATCCATTGTCGTCCAGTGACGTAGATAATACTACTCTTAATTCACCCGTGTTATTATCTATACGTTTTTGCCCTTTTGTGCAGCCCATTATCACTCTGTCCGGCATTACATATACTTCAGACACCACAGTTCCATCTGATATCGGAGCTGATACTTCTACGTTATTGTTTTAGACAGCCACAATGTTATCACACTGTATACTGCGTAAACTCCCACGGATTTGTACAAAGCTTGTACCCTCTTAATTAATTGTCTCAATTGGCCTACTCAAAAGAGCATCCTGATAATCATTCAGTTCCGTCTTAACGTTGACAGAACTGACGGGCTTAACTATTTCATCGGTAGTTTGGTGTCTTGCGACAGCAGATAAACGAAACACAAACCTTTTCCTCATTGTTTCAGCTTTCTCCTTCTGCTCTAAATTCCTTTCCCTGCTTTCCATCCTATGTAAAATCTTCCTATTCCTCATCTACTGAGCCCCATTTTCAATCCGCCAGTCGTTGAGTCTCCATGGCCTCTCCTGCGAATTCTTTGGAGAATTGCAGGAAGCTATTTCCTCTTCTTTAGCCTGAAGTGCTTTCAGTCTCTTGTGTAACTTCGCATTGTCAGCTTGCATCTTATCCACATCAGCAGTTACAATTTTTACCACATCTTCTTTGGTAGCAACTTGTATTGTTGAAAGCCCTGCTCCCGGTGGTGCTGATCACGATGTCATTAGCCCTATAAATCTCACATACAAACACGAACGATGAAGACGTTTAAGTACGCCACTGTCCCAACACTTCTCACTATTTTACACATTGTCCTTGCCAAACGCACAAAGTAACACTCGTTTCTTGCAGTTTTCAAATTCTGGTGTCATAAAAAGAGCAGATTGTGAGAAAGACAATTAACTGTGACACTGTCATAATACTTCTTACTGTAACTTAACTACTCTACCTGAATGACTGCTCATACCTATTGCTTTACACACTGAGAACAAATGTTTCACAGCACTCAGCTTCCCCCACTGAACTGCTACACGTGGTTACCACATTATACACTCATGCCGAGCTTACCATACAGTAACACACTTGGCAAAATCCCATACATTCTCCATGACACCCACAGTAATAAAGAATATAAACGACAGACTGCCATCATCCCATCGCATGCAGCAACTCTGCAGTAGTTGAGTCATGTTCTTCCTTTGGAGATGACCGTTGTGGATGTTGTCGATCCCACTTGTGACACCAGCTAAACTGGACCCAGAGTGAGACAGGTCAACTCTCCAAATCGCTGGGTGGCAGCAGAGGGTTTCGACTGGAAGCTTGCTGATTGCACCTTAGTCAAACAGTACCAATAGTGAGTCACTTTATTACTATAAATCATGTGCCTATATTCATATGGCGTGTTGTGTTGGCCAAGCCCCTCTAGGCACGTGGTTCAGTAGCCGCACAGGCTGTGGTGTATGCACTCAGGACTCTTGACACCTTCTGGCCAGTTAGCAGTACGCGATTGAGTTAGATGTCCAGTGGCTGCCTTCAGATGGTGTCAGTGGGGCAGAAGCTTGCAGAACGCTTTCAGAGGATGTCAGCCTCCTGGTGGGAAATTCCGCCACTGTGAGTGGCAGGGCGAGGTGCCGGGGCACTGTATCCCCCTAATGAAGACCCATTGTGCCTTGGTCAAGAGTCAAGACGCTGTTGTAGTTGGCCTGGAAATGGACCACCACAGGAAAGCCACAGAGTCCTAGAAGGAGGTCTTGGTGCTAGAAGATGGTGTGGCATTGGCGGCCGAAACGACTCGTGGTGGGTGGTTGCTGACCCATGGGGCAGCAGTGCCTGTCATAGTCCCCACCTCATATGATAAGCTACCAATGTCCCTGCTAAAAAGCAACAGTTATTTATATGGGATAGTGGCGCACTTGTGCCGATGTACCGCTTCCAATTACATTCGTGACAACATTTCTGGAGTCCGCCGATGGAGAAAACACTCGGCTCATCCCCTAAGACTCCTGTTTAGCCCGTGAAACGGCAGGATAGCCGTGCCAGGCCTAGGCTTCTGCTTAAATAACCTTATTTCTGTAATTGCCATGCCGACACCTGCGCCAACCAGTTTCCTATGAATTCTGCAAATGCTTCATAAGTAACAGCCAAAAATAGTGGTAACGTTAAACGTCTTGACTGATAACATTGGTATAATCCTATAAGATTAACAAAGTCTATCGATTGCCATCAAATGAAATTACAATGTTTTGGTTCGCAGAAACACTATTATTTCAATGTATTAGTAAGTAAAAGTATTACTATTATTAACAATTAACGTTACCTACAACTTCTGTCCGATATTTGGAACATTAGATGAAAAAATATGTGTATTCCCTTTAAATTGGGATGAATGAATTTATTAACTATGGAAGCAGGTAAGAGTGAAGAAGACGGGGAAGAACCCACTAATGTATTACACACTTTAGCATATTAATTCGCGTGTAAATTCTGTAGTGCTTTGGTACTCCTGCATGCTTCGATAGATTCCGATTGTCTGTGAAACGTCTACTGCTGCTATGGCAGGCATACCGTGTCACATGACACATATGAACTCCCTTCCTCCCATTTAAAATTTGTCATTGCAGTTATCGAAAACTACCAAGTATCTCCAAATTGTTCTATTCCTCTGCCAAGACACTAAACTGCTAGCACACAAACTGCATTGGAACTATCTGCTCATGTCTGCAGAGTGAACTGCATGAAATATCGTATGGTAGAATGGGGTAAGGCCCCCCCAATTTTCACGTAGTTTTCAGTTTTACAAATGATGTGGTCGATGAGAAGTAGATTTTGTCGCGATTTTAAATTGAAGTCATAGGTTTTATTGTTATCTGTATCCCGTACCAATTGCTGCTCTGTCTAGTTGTTAATTACAGAGAAATTTACAGTTTAATTAAAACAAAAGTTGCGGGGTTTTATCCTACAAAATAAGACAAAGCACTACATTGCAGGTATTTGCCCCATTCGAGATAAGGAAGAATTGGATTACTTCATGATGGAAATAGTTGAAATGACCGTAAGTAGCATTGTTGTATTGTAGCCATGTTACATAACACAGTATCGAACTGAATTGTCCCGCAGGTTTGAACGTAATGTTTGAAAATACTTGTACAAAAACAATAGTTTCTTTTCGACAAATGAAGGATTAGGAGGGTAGCCTGAAGCAAGTTCAACTACTGAGCATAACCTATCTGTTGTTATTATGGTCTTCAGTCCAGAGACTGGTTTGATGCAGCTCTCTATGCTACTCTATCCTGTTGAAGCCTCTTCATCTTCGAATAAGTACTACAACGTACATCCTTCTGAACCTACTTAGTGTGTTCATCCCTTGGTCTGCTTCTACGATTTTTACCCTCCGAGCTTCACTACAATACGAAATTGGTGATCCCTTGGTGTCTCAGAACGTGTCCTACCAAACGATTCCTTCTTATAGTCAAGTTTAACCACAAATTCCTCTTCTCTCCAATTCTATCCATTACCACCTCATTAGTTACGTGATCTACCCATCTGATCTTCAGCATCCTTCTGTAGCACCATATTTCGAAAGCTTCTATTCGCATCTCGTCTAAACTATTTATCGTCCATGTTTAACTCCTATACATGGCTACAATCCAAACAAAAACTTTCAGGAAAGACTTCCTCCACTTAAATCTATACTGGATGTTAACAAATATCTCTTCCTCGGGAACGGTTGCCTTGTCATTGCCAGTCTACAGTCTATATCCTCTCTACTTCGACCATCACCAGGTACTTGGCACCCCGCCGGCCGCGGTGGTCTAGCGGTTCTGGCGCTGCAGTCCGGAACCGCGGGACTGCTACGGTCGCAGGTTCGAATCCTGCCTCGTGCATGGGTGTGTGTGATGTCCTTAGGTTAGTTAGGTTTAAGTAGTTCTAAGTTCTAGGGGGCTTATGACCTCAGATGGTGAGTCCCATAGTGCTCAGAGCCATTTGAACCATTTGAACTTGGCTCCCCTAGTAGCAAACCTCGTCTCTTACTTTACATGTCTCATTTCCTAACCTAATTCACTCAACATCGTCTACATTCCATTATATTCGTTTTGCTCCTGTTGATGTTCATCTTATATCATTCTCTTAAGACCCCGTACATTCCGTTCAACTGCTCTTCCAGGTCCTTTGTGGCCCTGAGAGAATTACAATGTCATCGGCGGACCTCAAAGTTATTACTTCTTCTCCATGGATTGTAATTCCTACTCCAAATTCTTCTTTGTTTACTTTATTGCTTGCTCAGTATACAATTTGAATATCATCGGGGATAGGCTACAACCCTGTCTCATTTCCTTGTCAAGCACTGCTTCCCTTTCAGGCCTCTCGACTCTTTTAACTGCCATCTGGTAGCCTTCCGCCCCCGACAGTAAGTGACACATTTTTGCTTCAAATCGGTACGGTGGTTCAGTTGTCCGCAGCTCGTGGTCTTGCGGTTGTGTTCTCACTTTCTGAGCACGGGGTCCCGGATTCGACTCCCGGTGGGGTCAGGGATTTTCTCCTGCCTCGAGATGACTGAGTGTTTGTGTTATCCCCATCGTTTCATCATGAGTCATGAAAGAGGCGAGACTGGGCTAAGCAAAGATTGGGAATTTGTACGGGCGTCGATAACTGCGCAGTTGAGAGCCCCACAATTGAAACATCATCATCATCATAATCTGTGGTTCTGAAGGAGATGTGAAATATGCATAATACCTATACATGCACATCCACGTTTATAATACGAATGGCTATTAGGTGCAGCAGCTGTGTAGAGGTTTATAGATAACCATAAGATAAGAGAAGGTATAGGGCATCAACAAACCAATCAAAGACTTGTAAAAATGACGTAGAGTGTAACCCCTGAACATCTCTCGAAAAATTGAGTTGGTAGCACTTATGCGTAAACGGGATGGAATTAACGTATTCGCTTTGAATGTAAATTTGCAGGTGTGCAGGTCGGACTCTACAGTTCTCCAGTTCCTAAACATTTATCGCATGGTAAATCAACCACCAGTTAATAGAGTAGTCTTCTGAAACGAGAGCGAACTCGAGGGAGAAATGCGAAAGAGAAGCGTAATCCTAATTAGCGACTGCGTGGCGTCAGGTGAATGAGACTCCACTGAAATGGCTCGGTGGCAGCCGCTCGCCGTATCCAGCGACCGAGGTGCTCGGGTAAACAGCCGGGGCGGAGCGCCAGCGCCCGCGGCTCCATCCGGCGGCGGTTCGTCGCCGTCTGGACTCGCCGCGCCGCGCCTCGCCTCATCGACCCGCCCGTAATGAAATATTTGCGTGCGCGTGCCACCGGTCCACGGGTTATTTTCGGCCGTGGTGCGTCACGAGGGTCTCGACAGCCCCGTCCCGCTGCTGCCTGCTGCCGTAATTTACGATACTTAACTGCTAGAGGCCCGAGCGAGTTCATAATTAACAATCGGCAACCTGACCCTAGCAGTGCCCTGTGCAAGTAATATTGCCGGTCTTTTTAAACTGTACAATAAACTGAAGCATCTGCCATCTGTAGCCATAGTCAACACTCAATGAAACTGTATGAATTTCGGGATCTCCTAAGAGCACACTTACTATAGGATTTTTCATTATGGTGACCCGAGTTTAAGCTTTAACTACAGGCAAAGCAATAGACCTATCACAGAATGAGTTATACCAATGTATTTATAGTTTTATTGTGCGCTAGACTGAAAAGTGCAATTTGGTTTTAAAATTCAATATACAGGGTGAGTCACCTAACATTACCGCTGGATATATTTCGTGAACCACATCAAATACTGACGAATCGATTCCACAGACCGAACGTGAGGAGAGGGGCTAGTGTAATTGGTTAATACAAACCATAAAAAAATGCACGGATGTATGTTTTTAACACAAACCTACGTTTTTTTAAATGGAACCCCGTTAGTTTTGTTAGCACATCTGAACATACAAACAAATACGTAATCAGTGCCGTTTGTTGCATTGTAAAATGTTAATTACATCCGGAGATATTGTAACCTAAAGTTGACGCTTGAGTACCACTCCTCCGCTGTTCGATCGTGTGTATCGGAGAGCACCGAATTACGTAGGGATACAAAGGGAACGGCGATGACATTACGTACAGAAGAGACTGGAACAGCACATTACGTCCACATGCTAACACCTTTTTATTGGTCTTTTTCACTGACGCACATGTACATTAACATGACGGGTGAGGTACACGTACACACGTGGTTTCCGTTTTCAATTACGGAGTGGAATAGTGTGTGTCCCGACATGTCAGGCAAATAGATGTTAAATGTTGTGGCCATCATTTGCTGCACATAGTTGCAATCTCTGGCGTAATGAATGTCGTACACGCCGCAGTACATTTGGTGTAATGTCGCCGCAGGGTGCCACAATACGTTGTTTCATATCCTCTGGGGTTGTAGACACATCACGGTACACATTCTCCTTTAACGTACCCCACAGAAAGAAGTCCAGAGGTGTAAGATCAGGAGAACGGGCTGGCCAATTTATGCGTCCTCCACGTCCTGTGAAACGCCCGTCGAACATCCTGTCAAGAGTCAGCCTAGTGTTAATTGCGGAATGTGCAGATGCACCATCATCCTGATACCACATACGTCGACGCGTTTCCAGTGGGACATTTTCGAGCAACGTTGGCAGATCATTCTGGGGATACGCGATGTATGTTGCAGCTGTTTGGGCCCCTGCAATGAAGTGTTTGATACAACATGCAACTGAACGTCGGAGGTTTCAAGCGTCAACTTTAGGTTACAATATCTCCGGATGTAATTAACATTTTACAATGCAACAAACGGCACTGATTACGTATTTGTTTATATGTTCAGATATGCTAAGAAAACTTACGTGGTTCCATTTAAAAAAACGTAGGTTTGTGTTAAAAAACATACTTCTGTGCATTTTTGTACGGTTTGTATTAAACAATTACACTAGCCCCTCTCCTCTCGTTCGGTCTGTGGAATCGGTTCGTCAGTATTTGATGTGGTTTACGAAATACATCCAGCGGTAACGTTAGGTGACTCACCCTGTATACCTTTCGTTTAGGCTGTAGTAAAGATTGTCCGGTTTTCGGTGTCTTTGTTACGATCTGCTCAGTTCAATAGTACGTAGCTTGAAATGTGTGTTGCTTGAGGCTTTCCCGACGGAGATGTTGTATATATGGTTCTCTGGCGAGACGTCGGATGTCATAGTGAAAACTCCACAATATTTCATCAGCGCAACTGGCCGACATCTTCAGGTGCGACGAACACACTGCTAAGGCAGGACCAGAGCCCCCTATTTATGCCAGTCTTAGGCAGGAAGTGCGCAAGCGTGGAGGCGCCAAATTCGATGGCCAATAGCGACGATATCAACCGATAGCTGGAAAGACAGCAACGCCACCTACAGGTTGAAGAACCAAAGATTTCGGCGCACGCGCGGAGGCTGCCGCTGCCGCTCAGCGCTGCCATCGGCCGCCCCAGCGACTTCTGTCGGAAGCCGCAAGCAAAAATGCGCGTCCGCGTAGGCGCCTTGATTATCCTCCCGTTGTCAACAGAATATTTATGTTGTTGGCGAATCGTCATCCGTCGTATGACCAATAGTACTCCTCTCTGCTCGATGCGACTTCGGTATGCCCACTGCTGGATCCCAAGCTGTACTAAGCTGAAAGCCCGTGTCTCTGTTTACAAGATTCGTCGAGCTATGTATTTCCATTGCTTCCTTAATAACACTGTCCCAGTACGAACTCGTCGATGCGAGAATTTTTGGTGTGTTGATAATTCATAGAACGGCCTGTACTGAGACAATGCTCGGCCACTGCAGACGAGTGTAGTGTCCGTGTTTAGTACATCTCTCTTCTGCAGTGCGACAAGTTTGTCCGATGTACGAAATACCGTAGCTACAGGGAATCTCGTAAACATTGGGTCTTCTTAGGCCAAGGCTGTCTTAGATGAGCCCAAGAGAGCTCTGAGTTTTGCCGGCGGACGAAAGACACATTTAACTTTATCCCTCTTCAATAATCTTCCTATTTTTGAAGAGACACCGCCGATGTATGGCAAGAAGACAGTGCCCTTTTGTTCTTCGCCGTCTTCCAGTTCCTCACGTTGGGTAACCCGCTTCGGGTAGAAGGCACGGCGAATCTCCCGTTCGGACTATCCATTTTGTTGGAAAGTTGTACGCAGATGGAGTAGCTCATTGGGTAACCCGTCTGAGTCTGATATGGCTCCTGCTTGTAAGGGGTCCGTAGGCCCTTACTATAAGTTTGCACTCGGCACAGGTCGATAGGGCAAATAATCGATTGTGTCGTGTGCGAGAGCGAGTGTGAGTTGAGTCAGACCCATGTTGCGGGCTGAGCTTTGTGGAGGCCTGTTGCTAAAATGCAAGGCTTTACCGACAAAGGGAGTGGCCATCGCCGCGGTTTAACCGCTTCGTGCTAGAAAAATACGGGGAAAGTGAAGAAGTATAATTACGAGAGTGGTCAGTGATATTTCAGTGCCGATATTTTGGTTTCGCGTCTACCGCGCCGGCATAATTTTGGATTGCAGTGTTGGATTGCAGTGATAGGATTAGCGTGTGACGATAATGAATAACGAAGAAGCCTGTGCTGAGATTAGCCGTAATTATATGTGTATGACGAAGGCAGTGGCTGTCTCCTTGTTTTTGTGCTTTTGAGACGAATATAGGTTCTTGATTAGTGAAACTGTGTTGGTGTTCTTCTTGTTACCAGACATTCCATTATTGCTGCATTTGAGAAGGACAAACTGGAAAGTAACAACTCCGTAGCAGTTAATTCCGATTGCCAGCCCCATTAGGTACACGGTCACATTAATTAATAATTATTGGGCTGCTATTCGATCAGATCGGGTCGAAATAATATAAGTCGGAGGTGTTACATGCTCTGTGAACCAACGTCCTAAGTACGCCACTTCGTTGTGAAGGATGGTGACAGCTGGTGGCCTGTAAGTATAAGTCCGTGTGTGTTGGTTTACGGTACACTGTTGCGCTGATGAAATATTGTAGAGTTTTCACTATGACATCCGACATCTCACCCGAGAACCATATATATAGCTTGAAATGTATTTGTCCGGTGTTATCGAAATTTTAATGGGCTACAGGCGGAGGTATTGGTAATGGAGATCTCAATTTACAGAATTTTGCAATCATTCACAACAATGTTCTTATGATTTTTCTAAAGTAACTTTTTATCATCCCAGGATAAGCACATAACAGGAAACGGGGGTTTCTTTTGGAGGTCACTTTTGTGGTTGTAAGCAGCTACAACCACTGTGACAGTAAAGTATGATAATGATATTATAAAGGGTAATACTGAAGATGGTTGTGTGCGTGCTGGAACTCGCGATTAACAGCGCGCGCGGCTCTGAGAGTGAGTGCCGCAAAAACCCGGGCAGTTGGAAAACGGTTTGCTTGTGATTGGCAACATAGCAGCTGATTCCGCCACTGCGCCCACTGTTATTCCCTCCGTCCAGCACAATCAGAATCTGTCTTAAGCATCACATTTTATCAAATCGATATCGCACTGTACGGTCACAGTGGTTGTAGCATCTTGAAACTACAAAAGAGACCTTCAAAACAAACCCACTCTTTCTGTTATTTGTTAATCCTGCGATGAGACATTTATTTCAGAAAAAAAGTAGGAATTTTTTTGTGGGTGACTGAAAGTCTGTAACTTGAGATTTCTGCTACCAATAAATGTCCCCATAACATATTAAACTTTTTTAACATTGGGCAAATACATTTCAAGCTATATAGTACTGAAATAAGCAGTTGGTAGCGAAAACGTCGAAAACCAGACAGTTATTACTGCAATATAAAATATAAAATATATATTGAACTTTAAAACCAAATTGCTCCTCATAGCCCAATGCAGAATGAAACAAGAAAAATATTGCTATAAATCATTTAGCGATAGGCCGGGGTTGGTTCGCTTGTAATTAAAGCTTAAACTCGGGTCGCAGTAATAAAAAATCCGAAGGCAGTTCTTAATTTCGGGTAGGTGACACACACACACACACACACACACACACACACACACACACACACACATATATATATATATATATATATATATATATATATATATACTCCTGGAAATGGAAAAAAGAACACATTGACACCGATGTGTCAGACCCACCATACTTGCTCCGGACACTGCGAGAGGGCTGTACAAGCAATGATCACACGCACGGCACAGCAGACACACCAGGAACCGCGGTGTTGGCCGCCGAATGGCGCTAGCTGCGCAGCATTTGTGCACCGCCGCCGTCAGTGTCAGCCAGTTTGCCGTGGCATACGGAGCTCCATCGCAGTCTTTAACACTGGTAGCATGGCGCGACAGCGTGGACGTGAACCGTATGTGCAGTTGACGGACTTTGAGCGAGGGCGTATAGTGGGCATGCGGGAGGCCGGGTGGACGTACCGCCAAATTGCTCAACACGTGGGGCGTGAGGTCTCCACAGTACATCGATGTTGTCGCCAGTGGTCGGCGGAAGGTGCACGTGCCCGTCGACCTGGGACCGGACCGCAGCGACGCACGGATGCACGCCAAGACCGTAGGATCCTACGCAGTGCCGTAGGGGACCGCACCGCCACTTCCCAGCAAATTAGGGACATTGTTGCTCCTGGGGTATCGGCGAGGACCATTCGCAACCGTCTCCATGAAGCTGGGCTACGGTCCCGCACACCGTTAGGCCGTCTTCCGCTCACGCCCCAACATCGTGCAGCCCGCCTCCAGTGGTGTCGCGACAGGCGTGAATGGAGGGACGAATGGAGACGTGTCGTCTTCAGCGATGAGAGTCGCTTCTGCCTTGGTGCCAATGATGGTCGTATGCGTGTTTGGCGCCGTGCAGGTGAGTGCCACAATCAGGACTGCATACGACCGAGGCACACAGGGCCAACACCCGGCATCATGGTGTGGGGAGCGATCTCCTACACTGGCCGTACGCCACTGGTGATCGTCGAGGGGACACTGAATAGTGCACGGTACATCCAAACCGTCATCGAACCCATCGTTCTACCATTCCTAGACCGGCAAGGGAACTTGCTGTTCCAACAGGACAATGCACGTCCGCATGTATCCCGTGCCACCCAACGTGCTGTAGAGGGTGTAAGTCAACTACCCTGGCCAGCAAGATCTCCGGATCTGTCCCCCATTGAGCATGTTTGGGACTGGATGAAGCGTCGTCTCACGCGGTCTGCACGTCCAGCACGAACGCTGGTCCAACTGAGGCGCCAGGTGGAAATGGCATGGCAAGCCGTTCCACAGGACTACATCCAGCATCTCTACGATCGTCTCCATGGGAGAATAGCAGCCTGCATTGCTGCGAAAGGTGGATATACACTGTACTAGTGTCGACATTGTGCATGCTCTGTTGCCTGTGTCTATGTGCCTGTGGTTCTGTCAGTGTGATCATGTGATGTATCTGACCCCAGAAATGTGTCAATAAAGTTTCCCCTTCCTGGGACAATGAATTCACGGTGTTCTTATTTCAATTTCCAGGAGTATATATATATATATATATATATATATATATATATATATATATATATATATATGACGTCGAATTTAATAGTAACTACAGGTTGGATGCGCGCCGTTGTAAAGCAACGGACACAAAATGACAGCAAGTTAGCTGCAAGCACACGGTCACATTTGCATTTAATCTAGCTTACCCAGGCTAATACATTTTATGCTGACGACTGCAGTCGCTAATTTACTAGGTAGATGATAATGTTTATTTTTAAAATGAATGTTCCTTCAGGCATACATGCATGTCTGACGGAAGAGATATTGTTGATGATCTGGAGCCGTAATTAAATTCCGAAATACTAGTCGTAATTCCGAATAATTTTGATATCGGCTGCATTATATTGAAAGAATTCACATTGGCGACACATCTTATCGCCAGCAATCGTCTTAACCATTTCAGCTATCAATTTACGCTTCCCAGATCGATCCAAACATCCACATGCCCCCATTTGCCCGTAGCTTTACCTATACTCCCGCAACAGGGTTAATGGCAAAAACGTGTTCAACATTAATAGTGTCGCCATTTTTGTCCATCCCCGCTGTCTGTCTCATTAATTCTGTTGCAGGAATACAGTTAGAGCTGCAAACAGTAAGAGGGGTGGACCCTGCGGCATATGAGGGTTTGGATCGATCGTGGAAGCGTGTACCGATGGCTGAGATGGTTAAGCCGACCGCACACAATAAAGTGGAAAATCCTGTTTAGAGCATCGGTGCGGTAAAAGCAATCGTGTGCCACCAGTTGGTATTCCTTCAATAGCTACTGTAGCTGATGGAAACATTATTCGCAATTTTGACTGATATTTCTGAACTGAAGATAATGGTTTCGAGTGAACAGCCATTCCAGGCTGACATTAAATTCCTACCTGTGGCTTGCTGCGTTAGACGCGACCTATGTGTGATGTTTACTGGGTAAAGGTTGACTGTTAATAAATCACATGCATTCACAGTACCGAAACATCATCAGTTTTTAAAAGAATAGTTTCTACTGTAGAAACAGAACCGTAGCAACGCAGTCGACACGTGGTGCGGTAATGAGCAGTATAATAAATAATCTATCCATGTTGTTGTTGTTGTTGTTGTGGTCTTCAGTTCAGAGACTGGTTTGATGCAGCTCTCCATTCTACTCTATGTTGTGCAAGCTTCATCATCTCCCAGTACCTACTGCAACCTACATCCTTCTGAATCTGCTTAGTGTATTAATCTCTTGGTCTCCGACTACGGTTTTTACCCTCCGCGCTTCACTCCAACACTAAATTGGTGATCCCCTGATGGCCCAAACGTGTCCTAGCAGCAGATCCATTCTCTAGTCAAGTTGTACAAAAATTTCTCTTCTCCCCAATTCTATTCAATACCTTCTCATCAGTTATGTGATCTACCCGTCTAATCTTCAGCATTCTTCTGTAGCACCACATTTAAAAAGCTTCTATTTTCTAAACAAGAAGAACCTTCAGAAACGACTTCCTGACACTTAAATCTATACTCGATGTTAACAAATTTCTCTTTTTCAGAAACACTTTCATTGCCATTGTCAGTCTACATTTTATATCCTCTCTACTTTGACCATCATTAGTTATTTTGTTCCCAAATAGCAAAACTCATTTACTACTTTAAGTGTCTCATTTCCTAATCTAATTCCCTCAGCATCACCCGATTTAAATCAACTACATTCCATTACACTTGTTTTCCTTTTGTTGATGTTAATCTTATATCCTTCCTTCAAGACACCTTCCATTCCGTTCAACTGCTGTTCCATGTCCTTTGCTGTCTGTCACAGAATTATGTCATCGGCGAACCACAAAGTTATTACTTCCTCTCAATGGATTTTAATTCGTACTCCAAATTCTTCTTTCGTTTTCTGTATTGCTTGCTCAGTATACAGATTGAATAACATCGGGGATATGCTACAAACCTGTCTTACTCCCTTCGCAACTACTGCATCCCTTTCATGCCCCTCGACTTTTATAACTACCATCTGATTTCTGTACAAATTGTAAATATCCTTCCGCTCTCTGCATTTTAGCCCTATCGCCTTCAGAATTTGAAAGAGAGTATTCCAGTCAGCTTTGTCAACAGCTTTCTCTAAGTTCATAAACATAGGTCTAACACAGGTTTTCATTTCCTTAATCAATCTTCTATGATAAGTCGTAGGGTCAGTGTTGCCTCACGTGTTCTAACACTTCTACGGACTTCCAACTGCTCTTTCCCGAGGTCGGTTGCTACCAGTTTTTCCAAGAATTCGTGTTGGTATTTTGCTGCCGTTACTTATTAAACTGATAGTTCGGTAAGTTTCACATCTGTCACCACCTGATTTCTCAAACGGAGATGTATGTTCCAGAAGAGTCTCAGAAGACGCTCCAGTACTCATCTTAAGACTTCTTCAAAGTATAGACGTAGATGTAGAACAAACTAAAAGTCAAGCATGGATACCTATGACTTACACTATGGGAAAGGAAAATGAATGTTTCACACGTCCAGCACACTAATGGTTGGTGCTGGAAAGGGTATCGCAGAAACACCTGGAGAAGTTGAGTACACAGAAGACTTACTCACTGAAACAAAATACAGTTATACTAAGTGGTGATTCAAGAATAGGGTTGGGAAGGAAATTATGTGTAAAAAAAAACAAGTATCGGTATCACATTCTCAGTTTTCAATTTTGCCTGGTTACTTCTGGCACTTCTTATAACAGTTTATCCGAAGTGTAAGGATGTGAATACCACTCAACAGAAAAAAAACGAGTAAATATCTATATAGCTTTCCAGAAGAAACTGAATGGGCAAAACAGAAACAATACTCGTTACGGAATGACATGATCCGCGGTTAAAAAAATCGAGCAAATATTCGATATGGACTTGGACGATCTGTGAATGTGATATCTGTTGCCATACTTACAGCCTATGAGAAAACAGGAACGGTACATTTTATATAATGAATTCACTGTGAGGGATTTCATACATGTTGATTGTGGCGATAATGAAAAGCAGAGTCGAAATAATCAACAACCTTTCAGCAGTTTTAAGTATGCTTGTTTGTTGCTGTAACACGAGGCTATGTATCTTCATGCTTGGAATATTCAAGCTATCGCAGCAGTGGATCGTAACTGCTACCCCTGCACTCAAAGGAGAAGTAGAGTACTTCTGGTAGAAAGATACGGCCAGTGTTAAATTGTGATTGGGGGGGGGGGGGGGGAGGGGGATAAAGTATTCTTCCTTGCAATGGGTACAAATAATGATAATGTGATTAATATGCCTTTTGGATAAGGTGCATAAAATATGACATGAGGAGTTAGACTGAAAAGGAAGAAGTACAAACACAATAGAAACATAGATGATTAATAGACTAAAATCTTAGTGGCTTGAGGTAAGAATTCTTGGAATAAGCAACTTCCGTAGCAGATTTGTCTCACCGTGGCGTCTAGCTATGCCCGTATCTCAGAAGTCTAGTTGGACAGTATTTTATCACCAGTGTGGTGTGCGTACTGTAAGACCTTCGGTACACACACCTTCAGATTATTTGACCTGTCGCTCTAAAGAAGTAGGCGAGTGTCAGCAATATGTCTCGTGGTCTTACCGTGGCGTGTTTGTCTTCAGCCATTAGGTCAGACGACAGAAATGCCACTTGCGCGCCCAGAGTAGCAGATTGACGGTGACCAACTTTAAACAGAACTTGATTAATTTTCACACACATTTACTAAAATTAAAAAAATAGACATTACGTAACTTGATTCTGGATGCTGTTTACAATTGACAATCTGAAGTTGGTACGTTAATCTTATTCTCACATATCTCTGATACTTGACAAAATGTCTATTCATTTATCTTCATGGCTATGTACAGGAATATGATAATCTTATTAAGCGCAGACTGAAACTTGACTACAGACAAATGCAGATTGATGCAGACTAATGCAGACTGACTAATCGGAGGTCTGTACACTCGTTATAAAATCTCGAGCGTTCAGGTATCACTGCGCGAGTGTGATCTGCGAGGAGAAAAGGTTCTACGTTATCAGCAATCTCATTGGCTGCGTTACATATTAATACGCGGATCGGCGGAAGCAGAATTTGGTCCGTCTTTATGGCAGCGCCATCTAGTATTGCGGAGACGGACGAGCGCTGCGCCTGCGCTGTTGTGCTTAGCGGGGCGCGCTCTAGTGGGAAAGTTGTGTACGCACTGACTACGCGAAACTATGTACACAACAACCAGTCAATACTTTATGGTTGTAGGAAAATGATACTCTGATAAATTTTCACAACAGTAACTCCGGAAAAGAATATACGCACTGGAAAAACGTTCGACATAGACGTAGGTATGAATCGGCAATTTATTCTTGACATATAAATGTTGTCCTGGAAAACGCGGTTTCATTTCTGGACAGGCTGCTTTCATCTTATCCTTGTACCAGTGTTAAACATGCAGATTGCAAACGCCAACATCTGGACGAACCTTACGCAATCCAAGGCTACCTTCGACAGCGTTGCTCAATCGTTAGGAAGTCTAAGGAAGCCGAACTAATGAAATTCGTATATAATGTTTTCTGAAGTGTGATGAAATCGAGCCACGGACATTCCTCCTGTGGTAAAAAAATAACACTAAGCACGTGAAGAATCCGGTGGCTTGTCTGGAAAACCTTTCGTACTGGCAATTAGCAGATTACTTAACTTACATGAGAACTTATTTGAGGCACTAGAGTCTGAAATGTTAAAATTAGTATGATAGTTTTTAATGGGTTTAGGACAAGAATCATCGAGGAGTCTGTGGACAACCATTTTTGACAGACACTATGTCAGACACCTGAGCGGGACTGTTTAAGGCAATGACGACCAACTTGCCGATTAACTTAACAGTTCAAGTCTGTGTTAATTACGCTGATTAACAAATTTATATTTCAAAATAATTGGGCTTAGAAGTAAGTATAGCTGACTACATTGTAATTCTGCGTACAGCAACAGATTTAAAAATCTTGAAACAATAAATTTTATTGATGTTGTACGCATAACACCATAAGTACAACGCAGTTATCTCCTTAATGAGTTACATTTCATGGTAGCTGAATAAGAAATTAGCATTACGTTTTATTCAATTTTTTCTTGGTGTTTTCAGTAGTTTTGCGGCACGTTTATTGTCATTCGTGTTGCCAGAGAATTGGTAAGAAACTTGGGGTAAAAGTTGGGAATGTCTAGTCTATGCCTAAGATTTAAAAAACTGACATACAGCCGTTGGTCCAGATTTTGATATGTTTGTATTTTAAGGAAAAACTTACCTTTTTCGGCGCTGATGTCGCTTTTCATGGCGTAGTGACGTTTATGAAGAGATCATTCATTAATTAATATTCTTTATACGTCGTGTTCCGTAAATTTAATAGTGATGTTGAATGTTCAGAAAGGGGTGAGTTCATATATGAAATGTAGAACCACAAGGTAGAGTTTGAGTAGTGTTCCCTGTTTGCAAAGGTACTAGTACAAATTACCTATAGATACTTTATATTGTGTATAGGCATTTTAGAGAAGAAAACGTATGACATTAAGAGGAAGTAAGACTAATACTGTTCTGCTGTCTACATACTGGAACAGTAACGTGAACATTGGTGTTAACTACAAATTACAACCAGCCTCCAAATGTTCTAATTGATTGTAGGAGGAGTCTATTTGAGATTTGAGTTTGCTTCTTGCATTGGAAATTTCACAGTTACTTCTCAACTCACTCTTTTTATTATCCACAAATGTCATTAGCGAGTAAATGCACTCGCAGAGAAGTACATGAAACTCAAGGTCCCTGAAAAGAATTCTGCTAGCAACATTCATTTTGCATGCTTTTGTAAAATAAACAATACATTGAACTTAGTTGCCTTTGCTGACAGCAGACAGATAACTACTGCTGAAAGGTCATTATCAGAAATGTTGGTCGGTATTCTATTATAAGTTTCACTCTCAAATATCTTTTAAAACTTGGGAATGAAGTAGGTAGTGCTAAAATTACAGCTTTCTTCTTTACCTACATTCTTACAGGCGTACTGCCGTACATTTCAGCCTGTCAGGATATACTCTTCTCCCTTGACTCATCGACCTATTGCAGGAGTAGCTAAATCCAGGTGCTGTCAACACAATAAAGGGTTTCAGGTTAAAGAGGTTACTGAGACGAATATAATTTAAAAATACAGTTAAAATTCAACTGTCAAGCAGTACATTCTACACAGTGAAGGATTATGTAGATTACACAAACTAGGAGTTTTGTAGAACATGTAACAAAA
Organism: Schistocerca cancellata; assembly: GCF_023864275.1. NCBI lineage: Eukaryota > Metazoa > Arthropoda > Insecta > Orthoptera > Acrididae > Schistocerca > Schistocerca cancellata. The sequence goes on from NC_064634.1 coordinate 231,015,116, forward strand.
GTAAATAATTATGCAGATAATCAAATATTATCATTTTGCATAGCACTTTCTAACTACTTTGTTTGTCCTTTTTCCTATTATTTCCCTTTATAATTATTTTTGTTTTTCTGTAAAGCCTTACCCCTAAGGCTGTGCAGTGTATAATATTAACACCTTATTGTTTTCCTAAGCTTAAGTATTTCACTCACTATAGAGGGATGCAGACAACATTTTTCACACAAGCACATGGGAGTTGCGGTGCACAGAATGAAAACTAAATACTGTCGCTATTGTACCAAAGTCAGCTGACAGTCTGTATAATGTTACATTGTGAAATAATTTGTGCGTAATGTTTAGTATGTACAGTGACAGGGAGTGTTGAACAATGTAGCTCTAGGCTTTTACATTATTAAGTAATTTATTTGTTAAGCAATGATACAATGGGTGAAAACCGCATGACGTAACACTGTTTAGAACAGTCTAAACTTGTAATCGGAAAAGTGCAAACTCCAGTCTTCATCTGGGAATCCTGATGTGGGTTTCTCGTGTTTTCCATAAATTACTTGAGGCAAATGCCAGGATGGTTCCTACTTTAAGAGCACGGACGACTACCTGCCCCATACGTGTCAGACTAAACCTGTAAGTATAAATGTCTGTATATAGGAATTATTTTTGTTGCTGAACTGTAATGCCACGACATGCCCAACGATCTTACAAGAGTTACTAGTACTACTATTTATCTAAATTTGCTGGCTCTTTCTGTTGTGTTTCATTTCTTCTTTCTATGTTATCAGTTACTCATTGGATGAATTTAACGGATTTTGTGCGCCATGATGTGACATACTGATCTATCAATCTCCCACCGTTTTGAGAAAATGGAATGTCCTTCGGGTTCTCTACGATCTGTCACTAAATCACTGTGTCCTCGTAGGTGACATAATTCAACATTTACAATGATCGGTCACTTTTCCTCCATTAGAACCCAAAATTTGTTAAAACGACACCATTTTCCATCAACGACACTTTTTCAGTTGCTGATGGGCAAAGGCACGCGAAGGTTTGTACGGGATGATAAAAAATAAACTGCCTAGAAAGCTTGTTTTGGGGTGTCTCAGGGTAAGTTGTGCTGAGAAATAATTCTTCAGACAAAAGTTAGGCACACTGCTTCTATCTGAGTTGAGCTGTATTGAAATTAGCCAATCAGTTGCGCTTGAAAATTCATGCGGCCGGCCGGATACAATTGGTGTCAGTTGTTATCATAAAGAGGATGATAGCGCACGAGAGTGCTGAGCCGTTAGCTAAGGTTCAGTCCTTACTACAGCACCATGCCCAGCTTTTTATAGCTCTCTGTTTTGGTTTTAGGTAACCCAAAGATCATATTGGGCGACACCATCTATGGCGAGCCCATTGAATTTGCTCGCGCAAGGTCCTGACTGGTTAACTTCATTGCTAATTAACTCGAAAAGCGCGCAACGTATCGATTTTTTTCTTAACAACTATTTATCAGCGCAACGCAACGCAACGCACCCGTAGAAGATTTCCACACAGTTTCTGACCACCCTTCATACACGTGCAACTAACAGCTCTGTTCAGATGGAGGGTGCAAATTTCTCCAACGGAAGTGTAATTTTAGGACCTGCTCTTCTGAAAATTGAGGTTATGCAGGCAGAACTTTACGAATATTTCTCTGTATTTTTATTAAGTACTGACTAATATGGCTGTAACTGTGTTAATGAAGCAAAACTTTCGCGAATAAAAAATTGATATTCTGCTTTGGAACAATGGCTTGAGTGATACAAATGAAAATCACTGTACGCATTGAAAGGGCTACAGATTGCTTGCCTAAAAGCCATTCAGGTAAGTGTACGCTGTAACAGTTAATCACGGGAACGTGTTCGATGTCACGCTAATAACAGAGCACGGTAACGGGTTACGGGGTGTTGGACAGGTACCACGCTCTGACACCGCGTCTACCGTAATTAAAGGAGACGGACAGGCAGCCATATGAGTTAACAATGCTTCTGCATATTCCTGATAAAAGCAGAAGGGGATATGATGGGGTTTTACGTTTTTGTTTAGGCTATAAAACCTTATAGTCAGTAAGATGCTATGAGTAGTTCTTTCCCAATGGAGACAGAAACAAGATGTAGTGTAAGGATCGCACCGGGAAAGTCTCGATTGCAGCGCTAGAGTTTCTGTGCGGCTCTCGAACAGCTAGAAGACCGTTCAAGCGACATACGTTGCTATCGGCTGACGTCACAAATACATAGTAGTACTACCGCAACGTAAAGGGCATCACTGAGCTGTGCTTACGTTTGCTTATTTGACTGTGGAGCTTTTAAATGGCTATTACGGAGTACACAACTTCGACAGCTAAATATAATTTGTCATGAGGTCAGAATTACGTAGTTTCGAAATTTTCTGTTAATTCAAAATTGTCTCTACTTCTGTATGTTTAAGTCTTCTGCACTTGCTACTGCGCGTAAATAAGAAAATTTAGTCACCATATAAAGCGTCTAATTGTCATGACACTGAGAATATACGAAAATTACGTGGAAGTGAGATTATTTGCTAATAAAATGAGTGGAATTTTGTTGGAATAATAAAGCAAAACTATGAAAAGCCCGAAGCTTTCTTCGAATAACACACGGCTTTACAGTTCATGGTCCTATTTCAGATGATATCCGATGTCTTCCTTCGTCTTTTAATCTCACTTTTCCAGTCAGTTCCACGAGGAGTTTCAGTTTAACGCGAACTACGAACCACGGTGAAATTCAGAAGTTTCACGTTCACAAGCATGGCCAGAGGTGGAAGAAATATAAAACCAGTTACACCTTTGTATCCGTGGTCTCTCGCAATTCTTTCTTTCTTTCTTTCTGTCCAACAGCTAAGGTTCTTTTATTCTGTATAGATGTCGGTTTCTGTTTTGACGTAATATTACTATCCAAAAGTATAGATATACGTACAAGATGAGTTAAAATTTCTATGATAAGAATCTTAAACATACAAAATAATGTCAATTGCTTCTGAAGTTGTTTAAAACGAAACAAAACTAATTTTAAAAAATGAATGTAAATGGAAAGAAATTATTTCTTCGTTCTCGATATAATTTTTATTTAAATTTTTTGTTGTTGTAAAACCACTTCCAAGTACCTTTAATATATAATGTACAGTACTTTCATTCTCTTATTCTCTGCTATTAATTTCTTCGAAATTTAACAAAATTTCCCAGATATTTTTCACCAACGTTGAAGTGGGCAAAGTTTCCCAACAGCCATAGTATGCTATTTTAGTTGGTTGTCGGATAGACTCTCTTCTCTGGTTTTGAAACTTTCGTTACTTTTTTTTTGTGTCTTAGATCTGTTCCACTCTTTAATGCGAGTTCAGTTTTTGTCCACAGGAGCCTGCCTTTATTTGACTTACGTAAATCTGCGGTCTAGATTGTCGTTTTCTATGGGTAATGAACGGTTTCTAATTTCACATATTTGAACTGGGTTAAGCTTTTCATTCGTTGCTATCGTTTCATTAACTACCTGATAATAGTCGACTGAACATTAAGAGATCAGTGTTTATTCGATACATTACCCAATATTTTTGTCCGGTTTTCGTCGGTATATTTCCTTTTCATACTGTTCACTTCATGTTCATGGAGCTTCTCTCCATGCATATCTGCAGATTTTACTTAAACATTGTGTCTTATGGGGTTTAGTACATAACTATTCCATTAATATATCCTAATGCAGTCCTAGATGTAACTTGATATGTGATATTCACTAGTGGGCTTCGGATTTATGTAGGTAACTTATTCAAAATCGCAGCTGTTAGCCTATTCGGTAGCGCTTTTACTTCTTTCCTATACAACACTAAGTCATCAGATCGCATTTTAACTATGGATTAAGATGCCACTAATCCTCATCCTCTCTGTGGTAAAGCTTAATTCGAATTATTAAAATTGAAGACATAAGGTTGCCAAATAAACTAGCCTATTCGAGATTCCCTTCTATTTGTCCCTTGTTTCTGTGTGGTTGCTACCTGTAACACATATCGTATTTCAACGAAAACATGGTAACTAACAACCTGGAGTTTCCACTTAATCGCACCTAACATCTTTCTACAATTAGCTGCAGCCATTTCCCTCGGGTTGTTGCGAGTGTCTATGCCTCGTTTTTTATGGGTCTTTGTCTCCTAAAATCCATGATTTTTGACTAATCTAATACCCTTTTATACCATAAGGATCTTGGTCTTGTGGATATTAACGTAAGCACCTGATGCTGCACTGTAATTGTCCCGGAATTTCGTAACTTTCGTGACGCCTTCCTGATTCTTTACTGCTACCGCAACGTCTTCAGCACAGAATTTACATGTAAACCGTATACCTACGACATTTAATGGTAAAAATTTTTGTTCTACTACTAACATACAGAATTCAGCGCCACCGCGATCATCATCGTGGTTAAATGATATCCTTGTTTTACGGATTGAATTACGTTTATTAAAACTTACACTTGACCATTATCATTGTCCTCGAGTTTGACTGACTGTATATTCTTATGGCCCCTTGACAAAAGCCTTTTGCAGTAATTACGCTATATAAGAGTTTATTACGTGTTGTATGAAACGCTTTCACGAAGTCAGCCTTCAACATTCTTTCCCCACAGCGCAACTAGTAGTGTCACCGGAAAATACACGTAAAACACTACCGGATATTATAAAATCACTAATATAATGTTACTCCTGTGAAAGGATTTCTGGTTTATGATCATGACAGTCCAATGGAAAGGTGTCGGATTGCTTTTAGACTCTGCAAAGATTGCTATTGAAAGGGAACTATAGCAAAACAAATGGGAATCCTACCAAGGTTCTATTAGTAATCAAGTAAACTGTAGTTACGTAGAAGAAAACTTTTGCGAACCTAATAAAGTCAAATTATACCCAGTTCTAGCATGGCTCATAAAGAACGTTAACTATTGGGATTGACTATACTTGTTACTAAACTTCTGTTTTTCTGATAAGATGCAAGATAATAGCACAATTTAGCAAGTGATGTACCAGTTATTTTATTTGAACTACGCAGGAGGGGTATTAATACGTTCAGACCACAACTTGCTCTCAATAACACTTACAATATGTACATAACAGATGAGAGCTAATGATAATTATAGGTAAATGATTACTGGCGGCGGAGCACTAATGGCTTAGAAAAGAGGTTGTTTCGCCAGTTTAATTATATGAAATAACTACTAGTGTAATAGTAACTAAGCAGTTGTATCTTTTGTACTTATTATTACTTGCATTCTCAAAGAGTATTCAATTCTCTATACTATTTAGCTTAAATGGAGCATGTGATACCTGGCTTTAGTGTAGTTTGAATATTTGTAACCAGCTGCTTATTCTTGATTGCTGTCAGTGAAATATGACATTTAAATCTGGCATAACTATTAGGAAGGGGCCCAGAAAGTAATCTATCGGTAGAAGCAGACCAAGGCTGAACACTTTAGTCACAACGTAATATGGGAAACACTGTTAACTACATAACACGTGAATCTGTAAACACTATTATTTCAATAAGGAAACTCTTTGGACTGAAAATGTACGTTGATGAAACTTCAACTGTCTATTTATGAAAGAAACGAGCAGTATTTCAAAACGTACGCTCAATAAATAGCTATGTACCTCACAAATCTACAAAGTTTATTAACTATTGTCATGTTAGATCATTGCTTTTCATTTCAGTAAACAGTGAAAGGTGGCTACACTGAGCCACAGCGCCAGAGAGTATTGTTCCGCCGCCTCCACTGGCAGTGATTATTGAGACGTAGCGGCAAGCAGTTCTTGCCGAGAAGTTGTGGTGGACACTGATTGTCGTGAAGTTGGAGTGAGATGGGGTAGTAGTGAGTGTTTGTTCCATGTTTTATGCAGCTATTTGATGGGAGAGATAGCAGATGTTATTCTAATGGAGACATTGTAATGATCAGAGTGCATTTCGTCAATATAAATTAAGGTAACAAACTACTTTTATTTTTCTCTCTCATTATTTCAGTGACCTACATAATGCTTCATTACAGGTTCAGTCAACAAAGCATCTGGCTTGTGTTCTTGTATTAGAGTGTAATTTTGGTTTTCTTGCACAATTATAGTATTTCTAATTTTCTTTTATCACGTCAGTATAATTGGTATTTAAAAATTCTTGTCTTGTTGAAGAAGAACCGTGCCAGATGTGCGTTGAGTCATACTACCACATACAGAACAGCTACACTTGTGCTTTGTTGGTTTCGTAGGTTTTATAGTTGCTGGGGACTTAATTAATTAATTGTATTAACTGAAATTTTCATTTCATTCTTTGTTGTTGTTCTATGCAGTCAGATTGCGTACTAATACTAGTCAGGGCCAGCCGTTTACGAAACAGCGTAATCGGACATACAGCCACAAAAAAAATATTTGCATTCCATATATATAAAATAAAGCCCCCATGCACATGGCGACCGCTGCTTCGGATCGTCTCTTGGAATCTTCTGATTGTAAAAATAGTAGACAGTAGTATTGTTGCAGTAATTTGTAGTTTAGTAATTGTAGTCTATATTGCATGTGTAGATTTGGTAATTGGCATTCTTCTAATGGTATTTTTCAAAATTTAATTTTTATTGCCTTGTATACGCGTTTGACGATTTGGTGCAATTATTTCAATTGTTCGATTAATCGTGTTTGAGGGAAATATTTCGTGTGAATGGTATTGTTGAAGATAAAGAGTCATTGTGTGTAATTTTCATATAGTGACGAGTTTTGTATGTTTTGTAAATGATTACACGATCGATGAAAAAGGCAAAAATGATGAATAGTGAGAATGACGAAATTGTTAACATGGCGAAGTCGCCAACAGAGGAAAACAGTATGATGGATAATGAAGTGGAAAACAATGTAATAAGTCGGGAAAATAGTCCGGAACCATTTCAAAATTTTTCTCAATCAGAAAATTCACAGAATCCGAGATTAACGACAGAAGATTCTGGAATAGTATCGAACACAGATGGCTTTATGGCTATGCAGAAGCAAGCTCGTTTTGTGGGAAATGTGATGGGTGAAAAGAATTTTGAAACAGTTACTATGGAGCAGTTGATGAGTGCTATATTAAATGTGGGATCACAGTTACGATCTGAATTAAAAACTGATATGGGAACAATGGAAACACGGTTAGGATCTGAATTAAAAACAGAGATAGGAACAATTAAAACAGAGATGGGAACTTTGGAAACACGGTTAGACTCACGAATAGGGACATGTTTCAAAAATATGAAAGATGAATTATAGAAAGAAATCAGAGAAGAAGTACAACCGATTTTGAATGCTCACAATAATAGATTAGTTGCAGTAGAGATTAGACAAAGGGAACAGGATAGAGAACAGGAAGAAAGAGATCGCGTGATAGTACAGAAATTTTCTGAGTTAAATTTACAACGTGCAAAAGATAAGGAAGAAATATTTGAGAGAATCGAGGAATCCGTACCAAATGACAGAATAAATAATCTAACACAACAATATGAACAGTTAACTATCAAATGTGTCAATACTAAAACCCGAGTCGCGACACTTACGGAAGACGCAAATAAACAGAAAGAACAAATAGGTGATTTATCGGAAAGAGTTGAGGAGATTTCAGATAAATTGACAAATCTTAGTTTAAATGGGGACAGAGATTCAGATGATACAGCACCACTGCCATTTGCAGAAACCGAAGAGTACCAGAACATAAATAAGCATGTTGAAAATCAGGGAAAATTTAATGACCGCGTTAAAAGGGAAGTGGAGGCATTAGAAAAGCAAGTCAAACAAATTGAAAGCAAAATCGTAGGAAAGGACGGTAGAAGAAATTTGGAATCACCGATAGCAGCGGGTTTTGAAGAAAGTAATTTATTTCATTTACGAGATGCAACAAGAGAGCGCCAGGCGCGCGAACTTGACAATAATCGACATTGGGACTGGGACAGACGCGGTAGGTCTTTGTCGCCACGAGGCGAAAACTTTGACTATAAACACTTTTTGACTGTTCGGAAATTTAAGATCTTCCGCAATTCTAAGAATGACATACATCCATGTTCATGGTTAGATCAATTTATGTACGCACTCCCACCAAATTGGCCACTAAGTCACAAACTGGAATTTATGTGTGGATATTTAGAAAACGAACCGGCGACGCGGATGCGCGCACTCATTAGAGATTGTAATAATCTGAATGATTTTTATCATGCATTTCTATCGGCATTTTGGTCCGAAAACACGCAAGACAGAGTCAAACATAGTCTGATTATGCAGCGTAATTTCTAACAGTCTGAGTTCCGCACGCCGGCAGAATATTTTGAAGACATGATTCGAAAGAATCAGTTCCTTTCCAACCCTTATAGCCCGACTGAATTAATTCGCATTTGTTTAACTAAGCTGCCACAATCCATAAGACAAATTGCTTTAGCTGGAAGATGCAAAGACGACATCGAGACTTTTAAGACTTTGCTACAAGAACTCGAGTATGACAATGACGACGGGACTTCCTGTAATTTTTTCAGTATCAGTAATTACAATAGATTTTCAGAGAAAAGAGATAGTGATCGGAACGGGCGTTATATGGGTAATGTTGAGAATGACAGACGTAACAGACAGGACAATAGATACCAGCCTTATGACAATAACAGACGTTCTAACAGAAATTACACAGACAATTATAATAGCGGTAATTCGTACCGGGATGATCAATCATACGGAAACAGTAATCGGTATCATCAGGACAGAAATTATTCATACAGTAATAGACATTCTTACTACAGAAATAATCAGGGTAGTAGATACAACAATAATTTCAGAAGTGACAGTAGAAATTACACAAGAAGTAGTTATGCAGACAGACAGGAAAACAGAAATTTTAATAACAGACACAACCAAGAATTTGTATCTAACAGACAGGAGGGACCTAATTGGCATCCTCCACGTGACAGAACTTCAGAGAGGCAAGTGCGAATCGTAGAAATGGATCCGCGAAATGACGCGAATAATCAAAGACGTGACGCAAACAATCGACAATGACTAGCAGCTTCGGCTTCTGGCAGCAATATAGACGGTTCAGAAAATAATGACACTACGGCTTTACACTACGTACGCCTGGAAGACATGAGAGACATTTTGTTAGACGAAAAGGAAAATAATGTAGACGCATTTTTACATCCTGTTATTGAAGTATGTGTGGGTAAGAATAAGTTCACTGCAGTTTTAGATTCTGGGAGCCCATTGAACGTCATTAGTGAATCAGTTTTTCGTATATGTGAAAGGACTATTGCCTGTCCTGTGTTACCTATTTCTAAAACTACAATACGAGGAGCGATTTCTGGAAAAGGTGTAGAAGTTAAACAACAGACCAACCTAAATTTCAATTGTCAAGGATACGAATTTTCTGCTAATTTTATTATTGTTCCATTACTCAGTACACAAATTATATTAGGTATGGAGTTTCTTAACGCACATAAGGCAATTTTGAACTTTAAAGAAGGAAGTGTGAATTTGACTGTTGCCGGAATGCCGAAATGTTTGAAATTTTTCGAGTGTTTAATAAGATCTGAGTCAGATACAAAATGTTTAAGGTTTCTTACTTCTGATGTTTTCGTTGAGCATTATGACGACAGCGTGTTTATTCATGACAATGACAATAGATACAGAGACGCGATGGATGATATAATTAATAGCGACGAATTAATTAATGAAAAGGTTAAGAAAGCTGAAGTGCCAGATGACGTTGCAAGAGAAGAGCTGCACCACATTTTGACTTCACATGCTACAGTATTTAGACATCACACAGGAACTATACAAGGCTTACAATATTTATTTAAAGTAAAAGAACACACACCATTTCGTGGGAAAACGTACGCTATTCCTTTGTCTTACAGAGACAAGGTTAAGAATGAACTTCAGTACATGTTAGATCAGGGCATTATTGAGCCTGCAGTCAGTTCTTATACTAGCCCATTACACGTTGTTCTTAAAAAGGATGGGTCAATTCGTTTGGTTCTGGATTCCAGACAGATAAATAATATCATAATTCCTGAAACTGACCGTCCACAAAATTTAGATGAACTTCTTCAACATTTTCATGGAATTAAAGTTTTATCCACGATTGATATGCGCGTGAGTTTTTGGCAAATGGAACTCCACCCTGATTGTAGAAAATATACTGCCTTTTTAGCCTTTGGTAACTGTTACCAGTTTCGAAAATTACCGTTTGGACTTACTGTATCTTCAGCAGCATTCATTCGTAGCCTAAATGAAATTTTACCTGTTTATCTTCGTGACAATATTACTTCATATGTTGACGACATTCTTATTGCTAAACGTTCTTGGAGTGAGCACAACAAAATTTTGGATTCATTGTTACGTATCTTTGCAAGAGTTGGCATTACAGTAAACTTGGAAAAATCTGAATTTGGTCGTTCTCAGGTGAAATTTCTCGGTCACATTATTTCTACAGAAGGTATTCTTCATGATCCAGAAAAATTAGACGCTATTCGTAATTATGCTGTTCCTACCACAAAACGTGATGTTCGTAGTTTCCTTGGTGTCTGTAATTTTCTTAGACGCTTTGTTAGATTGGTCAATTTGGCCATACCTCGTTTATGTGAACTATCTGGAAAGAAATCTAATTAGTGTTGGGATGAGGAAGCTCAGTCTGAATTTGAACAACTTCGTGATGCTTTAGTTGCTGCTCCACTTCTTTCACGCCCGGATTTATCTAAAGATTTTTGTTTGGCGACGGACTCATCATACAAAGGCCTAGGTGCACATTTATTTCAAGAGATAGAAGAAAACGGCGTTGTAGTACAAAAGACTACTGCATTTGGAAGTCGTGTTCTCTCGAAATCAGAAAAGAATTATTCGATTACGGAACTTGAAGCTTTGGCTGTTGTTTGGGCTTTTACAAAATTTCGCACATTTTTGTTTGGCAAACATACTAAGGTTTACACCGATCATCGAGCTCTGGAATTTCTTATGTCGACAAAATTAACTCATGGCAGATTGTCACGATGGGCGTTGTACCTACAGGAATTTGACTTTAGTATTGTTTACATACAGGGTTCTTCAAATATTGTTGCTGATGCTTTATCACGTGCACCTATGGGTTTGAAACAAAGTGCTGAAGAGGACTGCAAGGAAAACAATTATTGTTTGATGTATATTCAAGGTGTTGCGTTTGAGAACTTTATTTCGTCTTCGCTCCAGGACATCGCTAAGGAGCAAAATAAGGATCCAATCTGGAAGGACATTAAGGAGAAGTGGAGGAGAAAGGAAAGCGTAGCGATTAGACAGCATTATTTAATTCGCAATGACATTCTTTTCAAACGAAAATCGGTCGACAACTCTGTTTGGTTAGTTTGTATTCCTGATGAGTGGGTTAATAAGCTGCTTTGGTATACGCATTTCAGTTATACACACTTTGGTCCCAGAAAATGCTTTCATAAATTGCGAGAAAATTGTTACTTCAGTAATATGGAAAAACGTATTTGATCTGTTCTGGCCAAATGCAAATTATGTCAAAAGGCTAAGCCGCCAACAGTTTCTCACAGAGCACCGTTGTTTCCTATCATTCCAGCGAAATTAAAGGACATGGCTGCAGTCGATTTGTTCGGTCCAGTGGTTTGATCTACTAATGGTTTTGCGTACATTTTCGTAGCAGTGGAGTTGACATCAAAATATGTGTGTTTTACACCGTTACGCAAAGCAACAGCTCGTTCAGTATCTAACGCTTTCATCAAACATTTTCTTAAAGAAGTGGGTCATGTTGATAAGGTTATATCAGATAATAGATCACAGTTTGGCTTCGTACTCTACAGCGTCGTACCAATTTTCATTTCACTTTTTCACCCCCAATCTAACGCTTCAGAGAGATGGATGAAGGAAATCAATAAATTGTGTCGTTTTTATTGTCATCAGAATCACAGAACGTGGGATCAGTATCTTCATATTTTTCAAAACATTCTGAATGAACTCCCTAATGATTCAACTTCTTTACCGCCTTTACTGATATTAAAAAACAAAGCACCGACAAATCGCATTTCTGAAATCGTTCCTTTTCCGCCTACACGGAAACTGCGGCATTCTGAAAATGTTCAACCTGGCTCTACGAAATATTACATCTGCGGCTGCTAGAAGAGAGAAATCAGCTAAGCGTCCTGGTCGTTTAAAAATCTTGTCAGTTGGTCAGAAAGTGTTAATTAAGTCTCAACGTTTGTCTCACAAAGGAAAAGGCTTGTGTCGCAAATTATTTCTGCTTTATAACGGTCCATACAGAATTCGCAATTATTCATGATAACACTGTCGAAGTAGAAACTCTGAAATCACGACGCTCTAAGGGAATACATCATATATCTAACGTTAAAATTTTTGTGGAATGACATACTTTCGAGAAACCAACAGTTTACGTAAACATGCAGAGAATACAAGGATACCGCGCTGTGTTTTGGCGGCGCGGCGGCACATACTCAAAGCAACAGTGAAGTCTGCGCGCCGCACAAGACAGTCGTTGACCGCAAACAATTGCTTTCTACGTCACGCGCCTACAGCTGATCGAGTGCTCGGTGCGAATGCACTGAGAGCCGTAAACAAATACACAGTCTTTCTCCGAATAAAATCAGTATAAAGCTATAATGACTTGATGAATTATGTTATTAACATTCAGTATTTTTCAGGATACGGTTCTATAAAATATTTAAGAACTTCAGGTAAATTCTGTGCGTGTCCGACGTTAAGACGACTTGCTATCGAGAAATATTCAGGAAGAATGTAATTTCCAAGAAGAAACTAATAAACTAAAAAAGGTAACTATTAATTGAGTTTATTTTTCAGGTAACATATTTCCACTTAGTTACGTACTTTAGACGTAATTTGCTGCTCGCGATTACGTGATTCATACTTTGTGCTAAATTTCATGTTCTATGAATTTACTTGTGAAGCGACGTGCTTGCGTACGTTAACTGATTTTGACAATGATTATTAATGAACTGAGTTGTAACTTGTGTATATTATGCATTGCTTGGCTGCTATGCTTTTTCACTGATGTCATATTTTTTTATTATGTGCCTGCTGTGCTTATTTATTTAAATTATAATTGTCACCTGATTAATTGTGCTGATGTGTTTAGGTATGTAAGTTATACTTTGTGATTTATCTGCTTGTGCCTTCATGTTTATTTATTAAGATTACATATGAACATTTATTTGCTTACGCTGATATGATGCTACTGACCTTTTTATTACGTAAGATATATGTTTACTGCTATGCGTATGAATTGCATATTTATACATTTCTGTTTGTCGTCACAACCACTCTTTAATTTGGTATATAGCAATGCTGATGTACAGTGTACGAACATAGAGTTTAGGTTACACTATGGTATTAGTTACAGATTGTTTGCTTGGCAGAGCCTCGTTGTAAGAATTGTGCTGCATCCACTTGTTGACATTCTGTTCTCTACTGGTATATTTACTCGCTATTGCTTGTTTTGCTTACGCTCAGTGCCTTATATTTTTAAGGTAGGAAAATGAACTGCTATAATTCGACGAACGACATTAGTACAAGAAACTTCATAGAAGTCACATGAGCTGGAGGTTTTATGAAAGCTGTATAAATGTATGCCAATAGGAAGGAAGCTAACGACATGACATGCCAACACAGTTATTACACTGCATTTTTCTTGAGCAATTGAAATAGGAAGTGACACTTGACACAAGAAATACTCCACATGTTTGCTTCTGTTTGCCATAATTCTTGAAGTGGTGTACACACTGTGAAATATTAGGATCATTCACACTCTGTAATCGTACTTAATTACTAAGAGTTATTCGAACTAAGTCTGTTAGAGGTCATGTATGCATTCTTTGTTTATAATTCATAATGAGTGGAAGATTTGAGTCAGATGGATTACACAGAGGTTGTGTGTTGACAGTGTGTCTTCGGATTGTATGGGATGTGGAGGTTTGCATTAGGATTTTATCTGTACTTATTCGAGGAGACTGACTAGAGGAAAGAGTTGTTATGGAAGTGAAATGATACTGGCAATAAGGTTTATATATATCGACGTATTGAAGAGGTATTGAGATTATATGAAGTTGATTGGAGTTTTGATGTACAAGAGGTAAAATAAGTGAGGTGCATATTTTTTTTTTTTTTTTTGTTGTTGCTCTATATGGAACAAGGAGGATGAAGATAGCAGACTAGAACACTAAAGTGGAAGGAAGATTGTCTACACACACTTTGTTAAATCACTAAGCAGTATGTATTTTTTTTTGGAGAGAGGAAGTATTTGCATATCTTGGCACGCTGACAGTTGTTCAGTAACAGTACATTTGATCTGGCTTGGCAAACATTGGTCTTGACATGATGACTATGGCGTTGACTTAACTATTATTGACTGTTATACATTGCTGCCACTATTACTTGATACACATGATGAACATGAAATTTTGACAGAATTGCATTTAAACAGTTAACACTAATCAATTACACAGTAGTACTTAATGTGGATGAAAGATGAGTGAGTGCGTTTTGTGTGTTTTCCTTTCCTAATCCTACCCACCTATCTCCTAAATATTATTTTATTTGTTTGTAGTGGCTTGCACTGACACTCATAAATATTATAGGTTTACTGATATTTGAGTATTTGTAATAGTAATATGACAATTATCTGATATCATTAGTGTGTTTATTAGAATTTGTATGTTAGTGTAAGAGCATTGTAAAAGCATTTGTATGTGTATTCAAACTATTGTTCATGCTTGAACTGTCTGAGTAGTGATGGTGAATATTATGAACTGTTACCTGCACTTTTCAACATGATGTGTGACACTTAGAAATATTTAATTTCTGCTGATGAACTGTGTGATCAGTGACAGTAAATATTATGGACTGTTACTTGTACTTTTTCTACATGATTGGTGCCACTAGGACATGTTTAATTTCTGCTGATGAACAGTGTGATCAGTGATAGTGAATATTATGGACTGCTGTCTGCACCTACTCAACATTGCTGGGTGCCACTGATGGACTGCTTCTACTGAAATGATGTCACCTGATGGTGTCTGCACCTACTCAACATTGCTGGGTGCCATTGATGGACTGCTTCTACTGAAATGATGTCACCTGTTGGAGTCTGCACCTACTCAACATTGCTGGGTGCCACTGATGGACTGCTTCTACTGAAATGATGTCACCTAATGGTGTCTGCACCTACTCAACATTGCTGGGTGCCATTGATGGACTGCTTCTACTGAAATGATGTCACCTGTTGGAGTCTGCACCTACTCAACATTGCTGGGTGCCACTGATGGACTGCTTCTACTGAAATGATGTCACCTGTTGGTGTCTGCACCTACTCAACATTGCTGGGTGCCACTGATGGACTGCTTCTACTGAAATGATGTCACCCGATGGTATCTGCACCTACTCAACATTGCTGGGTGCCACTGATGGACTGCTTCTACTGAAATGATGTCACCTGATGGTGTCTGCACCTACTCAACATTGCTGGGTGCCACTGACGGACTGCTTCTACTGAGATGATGTCACTTGTTGCTGTAGCACCTATTCAACATTGATGGGTGCTACTGCTGGAACTGCCAACTACTTGTTGTGAAAACATTTTATGTGACTATTTGTATAAACTGTTTTTTTGTGTATTACTGTTAGTGAAAAGTTATAAGACTCTTACCTGCTCATATTCGTCATTGCTGACGCTATCGATTGAATTGTTTAACCACATGATATTCCTGTAAACTATTATGTAAAGTCATATGTATGAAAGAATTTGTATTCCTTACTGTATTTTATATATTAGGCTATTGTAAGGTCAGTGCAAAGCCAAAATTTTATCTAGTTATATGATATTTACATATTAATATTATCTTTTATTTTTGTCTGTATTTTTATTTGACGAATTTGGTGGTATTTTCACCACCAATGCTGGCAAAAATACCATCAAATTCTAGCCCGTGGGGGAAGGGCATATGAAAGGTGGCTACACTGAGCCACAGCGCCAGAGAGCGCGCCAGAGAGTATTGTTCCGCCGCCACCACTGGCAGTGATTATTGAGATGTAGCGGCAAGCAGTTCTTGCCGAGAAGTTGTGGTGGACACTGCTTATCGTGAAGTTGGAGTGAGATAGGGTAGTAGTGAGTGTTTGTTCCATGTTTTATGCAGCTATTTGATGGGAGAGATAGCAGATGTTATTCTAATGGAGACATTGTAATGATCAGAGTGCATTTCGTCAATATAAATTAAGGTAACAAACTACTTTTATTTTTCTCTCTCATTATTTCAGTGACCTACATAATGCTTCATTACAGGTTCAGTCAACAAAGCATCTGGCTTGTGTTCTTGTATTAGAGTGTAATTTTGGTTTTCTTGCACAATTATAGTATTTCTAATTTTCTTTTATCACGTCAGTATAATTGGTATTTAAAAATTCTTGTCTTGTTGAAGAAGAACCGTGCCAGATGTGCGTTGAGTCATACTACCACATACAGAACAGCTACACTTGTGCTTTGTTGGTTTCGTAGGTTTTATAGTTGCTGGGGACTTAATTAATTAATTGTATTAACTGAAATTTTCATTTCATTCTTTGTTGTTGTTCTATGCAGTCAGACTGCGTACTAATACTAGTCAGGGCCAGGCGTTTACGAGACTTGCGTAATCGCTACTGCTACTAAAAAATATTTGCATTATATATAAACAAGCCCCCATGCAAAAGGGATACTCGGATTTAGCGTAGTACTTTGCATATGACCCTGTATACGTAAACAATTAAGGATAAAGTACGGTGGATCAACGCAAAGCTTAAAGAAAAAAATTATTACTGAAAACAAAACCACATAAATTGGTCCATGCAGTTACTCTGTACTTAACTGATAATTTGAGAGGATAGTGGTGGCTCAGTCGATGTTCCGTGCTATTCAAAGATGGCGGAAAATGCATCCCTGGCTCTTCTTGTGTAAAAAGCTCTGCAAATTCTCCTCTTAGCCTCGGAATTTCGTAGTACAGAGCTGACCAAAGTATGTCATGAATTGTAAGCCGAATTACTTCCGCATCCGCGGCTATATTACGTAATCTTACAGTTCTTCCCTCCTCCTTTATTTCACAAGATGCACACCCATTGCCCGCTAGTCAGCGACTGACTCACGGCACACAGGTCTTGCAGTTTGACCGCCATATCCGCCTTTTCTATTCCCGCTTGGCCAGTTCCTCTGCTGAGCGACTTAGCTCAAAGATTAACGTGACTACAAGCCCACTTTCCCTATGTATGAATCAGTATTACAATTAAAGTAGTCACTTTTTTGCTGTTTTACACCACATTACTGTTGAAATTACGTTCATAGATTAGTAACAATTACATAAATTAATCATAAATAATGAATGAAACATTTTGACACTAAAGCTGATCGTTGTACAGAAGTCACATTAAGTAAAAACAGACAATACGTAGTGCCGATGATGGTAATACAAACAGATAATAGTGCAGCATTCCTTTTGATTATGTGCGTTTCCCAACTATCAAGATTTTACTGTCATTCGTGGCCTGTACTACAGATTTGTCCGGAACAATGTTTTTAAGATTGTCTGATACAAATTTCTTCATCACCGGCTTCAGTAGAATCATTGTTGCATTCTTTAATACAATCAGCCTCAGACGGCAAAAGGGCCTGAACGGAAATAAATTTGCCGCCTTCGTCTCTTTATGGATCAGCACGACCGGTATTTCCTTCAGTTCTCGCCGAATATCCTCATTTGTTCAAACATACTTTGTGGAATCAGTGATATGCTTTTTTACGTCCTCAGAAAATCCAGTTTAAAACTCGTCGGATGCTCCAGCTAAGGCCGTTTCGCTGTTTGTCTTATTGATTAAAAAATCTGTCCCTTCGTGAAGGGATTGCACAGTGACAGATTAAAATCTGCTTCGAGCTTGTTTATTTCGTGTCTCAAAAGATCTCAAGCTTCCTTATCCTCGCTAACATCTTCCCCATAGAGACTTTTAAAGTATTTGTGAAATTTTTGTAGAATGCCTTCATGATCTCTTACTAGATTTCCTTTCCACGTTTGCATTTCGAACCAGGATGTTTTGTTCTTAATCGACATTACTTTGGCCCTTACTTACAGACCATCCAACTGATACGTGGAATTTTAGCCTTAAACATATTAGTAGTTAATCTATCACACACTTGCTTTATAAGTATGCTATAGAATTCGCGGAGACACGAATTGTAGAAGTAAGTGGTGTTCTCATGTTCCCTTCTTTTGCCGCTTGGATAGTATATTGGAAACCTACTAATTCGGCTTTGCCAGTTTTACTCACCAGTCCAGAGCACTGCGATATTTCTGCACTTGTTTTTTACAGGCCTACCATTCGCATTTAAATTCGTGTTCTAATTCTTTGTCCAAAAGTATACTGACATTCAACTTAGCCTGAACGTTTGATTTGCTGTGTTAGCATTTCGACACGTCATTTGTTAGAGAAGTCGGGAGGAGCTATTTCAAAGTTAACTAAATCTGTTTTTAAAAGACCTGTTACATAAATTCAGTCTACGCTGCCCACCAGTGCATTGGTTATAATGGAGCATTTGTTGATTGCCACGTATCGTGGAAGACAAGTATCACTATGAACTCTTTAGTTCTACTGAAGCGTTCATGTTCATCAGTAACACTTAATACGCTGTTAAAATCATTGGTAGTCTTAAGAATATGTTGATTCTTACGCATCAAATATACTAATTCCGCCTTAAAATATAATTGTTCTATCTATTTTGTTATCTGATCCAGAACTGGGAGTGTACAGGGTAAAACGGTAACTCTTCAGAACGTGTCATTGTATTGTAGGGGGAAACGAGACGAACAAGCTGATGTAGGACGCTTGTGATGTATCTGACCTAGAAATAACTTCAATGTGGCTTACAAAGCAACATAAACTACATATTATATGCACCTCATGATAGTTTCAATATCCTGTCCCCCTTTCACCGTGGGCGTAGTCGATGTTAAACTTCTGAAGCTCATTTCTTTTTAATACTTCTGAAATAATTTCTAGAAAAACAGTGATCTGTATAAAATTTTCAGTCATTTCTTTTTCAAGTAAAAATCATCCTCGAAGATTAAACACGCTTTTTCTTACACTTAAATAATGTACAAATTGATGTCTATGTAAGTCTTGCCTCACGAAATTTTATTTTTAAGAGCGAAAAAGGGAAAATTAACAGTTAAATTGTCTTGCTTCATTGACTTTACGATGAGACTACTTTGCTTGTTAAGATTAAGTTTAGATCTGTTTCTAGACATACTTAGTTTTTGCATAATGTTTATGAAAATCTCTTTTCTCCATTGTCCTTACGGGAAAATTTATATTACTAACGTTAACGAAATAAAAATAAATTCAGATATCTGAGCGATTAAGCTTGTGGCGTAAGTGGGCGACAAGTCTGTGAACATCTCTAGCGGCGCGCATGTACATTAGGGCAGGCTATCTTACAGGCGAACTTGTGATTGTTTTCCTATTGGTTGACGAAAAATGTCCTATATATGAAAGTGTTCGCCTCGATTTCTCCTACACTACCACGGTAAGTTATCAACAATTATTGTCCATACCCGTATTTTCACTATTAGACTCTAAAACTGGGGTCCGAATAATCCAAGGATCCTTCCTATCTACTCTGTTTCAGAAAATGGAATTCCAATACTAGTACACATGTCCTGATACAACAGGTACAGGCGATGGTCAAATAAGATTCTCAGCCCGTCTTGGGGATCTCCTCTGTACGAACGTCTTGAACGAGTGCTGCGTCAGTAACATTTCAGCAAGTAACGTTATTTTCAATTTACTTGACAATTGATTTGCGTTTATTGTTACAACATTATAAGTCTGCTCTATTAAAATCAAGCATATTTTCGGATAGAGTAAATATAAATTTCTACTCTGCTACTAAATCTGGGGGTTTGTTTTCCTAGGATCCGTATGTCTTCATGATACTTATGTCATACCTCCTCAAATTCTTGTCCGTGCAGGACTTTGATTAAGTCTGCTAATCTTTGTTTCAGGCTTTCTTTCTCTTTGCGAACACCTGAAGTGTCAATAACGTTACTCACTGTCTTTCCTTGCACTGTGATGACGCTGCTCGTCGTCTGCTTTCTCTAGTAGTGACCGGAGAGGAGGGCCTTAGCTGCATCATTACGTTGTTTCGTGCGTCTCTCTTGCTACAGGGAGCTCCGTTATTTCAGTCCTCAGAGTGACTTACAGCCTCATCTCCGTTTACTCCAGTTTCATCTTAAGTCATTTCCATAACATCCTCTAACTTTTTACAAAACTATTGACCACTCATTTATTTTTGATCAAAGTTAAGTGGCATTCCCACTTAATCAATTCTTTGCTGAATTTCTTCCATTTTTTTCTGTAATACTCGCTTTCTCCGTTTTTTATTCCGCTGTTTCGAATTTCATGAACACTGTGTCTGCATATCAATTTTGTCTATTTGTGTGTGTGTGTGTGTGTGTGTGTTTGTGCCCTCTCCCTATTTCCACTTCATTCCTTTCCATTCCGTCATTCGTTTCTTCCATCCGTTTAACATCATTCTCTTGACGGGATTGCAAGGCGCTGATTTCTTTTAACCTTGAAAGATGGTAGCTTGTGTATTCATTCGGTGGTAAAAAGGGTCACTAGGAAGTTGTACAGGGTTTCGGCTATCGCAAGAATCCCTCAAATGCTCCACAGAGCTCGAAACTGCACAACTAAGAAAGAGAAACATCCCGGCAGATTTAAACTGTGCTCCGGACCGAGACTCGAACTCGGGACCTTTGCCTTTCGCGGGCAAGTGCTCTACCGACTGAGCTACCCAAGCACTTCTGGAAGAAGTAAAGCTGTGAGGACGGGGCGTGAGTCGTGCTTGGGTAGCTCAGTCGGTAGAGCACTTGCTTGTGAAGGGCAAAGGTCCCGAGTTCGAGTCTCGGTCCGTCATACAGTTTCAATGTGCCAGGAAGTTTCATATCAGTGCACACTCCGCTGTAGAGTGAAAATTTCGTTCAATAAACATCCCCCAGGTTGTGGCTAAGCGATGTCTCCGCAATATCCTTTCTTTCAGAAATGCTAGTTCTGCAAGGTTCGCAGGAGAGCTTCTGTAAAGTTTGGAAGGTAGGAGACGAGGTACTGGCAGAAGTAAAGCTGTGAGGACGGGGCGTGAGTCGTGCTTGGGTGGCTCAGTCGGTAGAGCACTTGCCCGCGAAAGGCAAAGGTCCCGAGTTCGAGTCTCGGTCCGGCGCACAGTTTTAATCTGCCAGGAAGTTTCATATCAGCGCACACTCCGCTGTAGAGTGAAATTTTCATTCTAGAAACTAAGAAAGAGTTTAGCTTTTACGTACGCTCTGTGGCTGCAAATAAAGAGATAGGAGAGTGTATATTCTGCTAATTCAAACTCGCTGACTGTGCTTACTCCACTGACCGCACTACTCCATTTCGCTTGTCTTACTCACATTTATTTGCCCACATATCTCCCGTAATTTCATATACAGAGTCATAACGATCCCACTTGGGTATCATAACAGATAATGACCATCAAAAATAGAGACACATTGCTGAATCTACGTTGCTTTGATCCATTAAATTTCTGCGTAATTGTGATGTGTAATTTCTCCAGAATGACAGCCAATTCGACATTTTACAGTGATTCGTTAGTACATACAGTGACCCACAGTGTCTTAGAGATATGAAATACATGTTTGCGTAGAGATGTATATCGATTGTCGAGTTTGTCGAGTCGTCCCAGTATCAGGTTCTCTATGTACGTCTTCAACTATAATGAAATGACATCATGACTTACGAAACGAGCATGAACTTTGTGAATTAATCCGACATCGTACCAGAAGTTTCAGAAAAGCCACTGTCGCTACGAGAAGACAGGAATTGTGCTTCATTGGTGCCCAGGTACTATAAGGAGTCTCATGAAAATGCATGAGGTATACCACGGCGATAGTCCTACGACATCAGCAGCGCTATGTTGTTACGGCCGAGAAAATCCCACCTGACCGTAAGGAGGTTTATCTCGCTGCTTTTCAGGTAAGTTATCAGTGGCCTGTCCGTACAATCCTCTGGTGAGAAGAATGCAGGAGCTCCTTACACGCTCAGCTTACTTGGAAGTGAAATCAAAATGACATGTACGTTCCAGCAGCACATTTCGTGTATGCCGAGCGTGACACTGACATCAGCTTCCACCGCTGGCGAGTGGACCTCCGGAAGTCACAAAATATTCGCAGAAACACAGCTAAATTATTTTGACAAGGAGAAATACAAATGGCGTTGGTTATGTTTTCAGTGGCAGCAGTTTAAGCTGTCCTCTTAGATTACTACCTAACCACACCTTCGGAAATCACAGCGTATTCGGAAACGCAGCCAAATACTGTATCTGCCCCTGTTCACCCACAGTAATTAAATTCTGATCTTAGGTTTCTTTGGGTCCCTGCATAACCACAACCTTGGAAATGGAGACATATTTGGATGAAACGACCATACGTTTGTAGCAACTAAGAGCGCAAATGTCATTACTGGTTATTTCATTTGCAACAATTTCATCATTCTCTTTTTAATCATACTGCAGTCATAAAACCAACAACGAATTTTGGGGAACCCACTTATATTACATTAACAAAAAAGTTACAGAATGTGTTAGATATGGGAAGTATTACAAAAGCGAATGCGATACATGAACGAAATTCCTCCTAATCCGCAACTGGGCTTACATAATCAGAAGACGACGCTGAATACATAGCACTGTCAACAACATAAGCATTCGTCTCTGGATCTCCTGAAGACTTCTACAACCGATTCGAAATATAATTCTAAGAAATCGTAGATAGGGCGACGTTATCGTGATAAATCTTTCAACGTGCCGTCGCCTTGGACGACATACTGCGACAACACGCGAGATACAATACTAGAGCAACTAAACACCATGAAATCAATATGGACTCTCCAAAGTTATCGACTACTGTGGGCGAATCAAGTGAAACGTCAGTTTGGCGTAACTCCACGGTAACGTCATTGGTGGTTACAATGTCTGTGTTTATACAGTGTCTATACCTTCACAATAAAGCGTCCTTCAGATATGCATGCATGTCACAGAGACAATATTCTGAAGATAAGCGCACTGTATTACGAAAGAAAAAGTAACCATCGTTGGCGTACCAATGTCTCGAGGGGCAACACTGATAATATGAAATTAGTCTCTCTGTGTGCAGTCTTGAATTGTGCGAGCATAATGATTGTGGCTGTTGGATGGGTCCTGTGTGCGTACACGGACAGGGGAAGTGCTTGGGCCGACCACTCGCGCCGGGTTCGAGTCATGGTCCAGCACAAATTTCCACGTGTCGCAAACAGCTGACGTCAATGCATAGTCGCATACTACGAATCTTTTTCGTAAGCATCACATTAAGCCGAGCGTTCCAGAAACATATTTCGAGGAGAATGCGTCCAGTAGTAATGCATGAATGAGTCAGTGTGTATGGCGACGGCTCTAGAGAAGAAAATACGTGCCATTCTAAAACAATTTTGGTGAATACAATAATATTAGATACATAACTGTGATTGATGCAGTTAGCTTCAAGGAATGTAAATAAATTATTTAATCTCTTCAGTGTACAAATACCTCTGGAATAATATAGGACATAATCATTTTGGTATATATAGCGTTAGTTACTGCTGTGTGATGATACAGTGGTAAGTTCCTAAGGGAACAAACTGCTGAGGTCATCGGTCCTTAGTCTTACACACTACTTAATTTAACTTAAACTAACTTAAGCTAAGGACAGCATACACTCCCCTGCCCGAGGGAGGACTCGAACCTCCGCCGGTGGGAGCCGTGTGAAGTGCGCCGCCTCAGACCGCGCGGCAAAATCTTGCTGTTGTGTAAATGATTTATCAGTATTACTATCATGAATGCAATTGCTGAAATACAGTAAATCGCGATACACGTTAGTAAAAAATGGCTTTGAGCACTATGGGCCTTAACATCTGAGGTCACCAGTCCGCTACACTTAGAACTACGTAAACCTGAGGACATCACACACATCCATGCCCGAGGCAGGATTCGAACCTGCGACCGTAGCAGCAGCGCGGTTCCGGACTGAAGCGCCTAGAACCTCTCTGCCTCAGCGGCCGGCCACACGTTAGTCGATGCGGTTCTCCAAACTACACCACACACACGGATGCGCCAAAGAAACTGACATATCCATGAGTATTATATAACATAGATTTATGTAAAGAAGCAGAAAATGGCGCTGCGGTTGTCAACGCCTACATAAGACAACAAATGTCTGGCGCAGTTGTTAGATCGGTTACTGCGGTTACAATGGTAGGTCATCAAGATTGAAGTGGGTTTGAACGTGATGCTGTAGTCGGCGCACGAGCAATGAGACACAGCATCTTGGGGTAGCGATGAACTGGAGATTTTCCCATACGACAATTTCACGAGAGTACCGCGAACATCCGGTAAAGCATCAAATCTCCGTCATCGGTGTGGCCGGAAATAGATCCTGCAAGAACGGGACCAACTACGACTGATGTGAATCGTACGACGGGACAGAAGCGGAACCCTTTCGCAAATTGCTGCAGATATCAGTTCTGGGCCATCATCAAGTGCCAGTGTGCGAACTATTCAACGAAACATCATTGATATGGGCTTTCGGAGCTGAAGGCCCACTCGTGTACCCTTGATGACTGCACGGAACCAAGTTTTTCACCTCGCCTGGGACCGTCAACACAGACATTGGACTCTTGACGACTGGAAACAAATTGCCTGGTCGGAAGAGTCTCGTTGCAAATTGTACCAAGAGAATGGATGGACGTTTAACGGCTATGGAGACAACCCCATGAACCCATGGATGCTGCATATCAGCAGGGGACTGTTCAAGCTGGTGGAGGCTCTGTAGTGGTGTGGGGCGTGTTCAGTTCTTGTGATGTGGGACCCCTGATACATCTAGATACAACTCTGGCAGGTGACAGGTACGTAACCATCCTGTCTGATCACCTGCATCCATTCATGTCCATTGTGTATTTCGGCGGACTCTTGCAATTCCAGCAGGGCAATGGAACACCACATGTATCCAGAACTGCTATAGCGTGGCTGCAGGAGCTCTCCTCTGAGTTTAAACACTTCTGCTGGCCACCAAACTCCCCTGCAATGAACATTATTGAGCATTTCTCGTACTCTCACGGATATATGGACAGCCCTGCAGGATTCATGGTGTCGGTTCCCTTCCGCGATACTTCACACATTAGTCGAATCCATGCCACGTCGTGTTACGATACCTCTGCTTGCTCGCGGCGGCCCTACACGATAGTAGGCAGTGTACCAGATTCTTTGGCTCTTCAGTGTATACAGTCAGTAAGCCACTATACGAAGCATGTTGCAACGTATTCTGCCACAATACCAGAGTATTTCTGTTTTCTTTTCATTCTCGTATTGACAAGGGCCTACTCGTGATCAACGAATTGGTCCTAATGGCAAGTGTTGCGCTTGGAAAATTTGCAAATTTGTGGGAAGATCTTGTTGCACCAAACTGCTGAGGTCGTCGGACCCTAAGCTTACACTCTACTTATGTAACTTAAATTATTTACGCTAAGGACAACACACACACCCATGCCCGAGGGAGGACTCGAATCTCCGAAGGGGGGAGCCGCGCGAACCGTGCGACACGCATTAGACAGCACAGATACCCCTCGTGCTGCACTTGGCCAGAAGTGAAAGTAAGTAGTGGCTGCAGATAGTCTAGCGTAAAAAAATAAGGCATATCTGGCGCACGTCGGATGCGGCATGAGCCATTATATGAGACACTAGTTCCTCATCAGCGGATGGCGCAATAGAAAGAATACAGAATGGTAATGTCAGTGTCGTGGGGTCGAGACTCAATGTGTGCAAATTTTATAGTTCTTGTTTTCACATTACATTGAAAATGTACCTAAATGCTCAGTATATTCTGTTTCTTAACATTTCGATAAAGGGCATGAGAAGTAAAGCAAAGGTAAAGTTCCGATACAACGTAAATTTTCAAGAAGTGATTGTACTTAACAGCATCCACTAAGAGTCTGTGAATAACTCTTCAGGAAAGGAATGTAATTAAACGGTACATAACTTCGTTTTCCAATAGTTTCATTTTGAACTTAGAGTAGCGTTACGCGTGGTCTGCTGCAAACTGTGCAATCAGAGAGAACTTTTGATGAGCGTAAGCCAAGTTTGTTCTTCTACAAGAACTTTAAAACTACCAGGTAATTGTAAAAATTCAGCGTTTATAGTGTGTGCGAGATACGGAGTTAAAGTCTGCTTCACCTGTTTTACGATGGGTATAAGCGGAGGACGCTAGATCATGAATTTTAAAATAATAAATAGATCTAATTTTATGCACGCACTTATCGTGTACAATTTACAATCCTTTCTTGTAATCTTTTTTCCTAACCCAAATTTGCCTTTCATTTTTCATGCATTTTATAGAAGTATTAAGAAATGCAATATATTGAACACTGTTGCGGTTTATTTACACTGTAAGTCAAGTGAAATTTTAAAATAAAAACGAAGTTTGTACGTAGACACTGGATCCCACAATCCTCGGATTTTCTTTGTGTACTCTTTCTGCTGTGGCAACCGTTGCCTAGAATTCACATAAACATAAATGTCTCTCGCCCCGCCCGACCTATGTCAGAAATATTATTTTTTTCTAAGTGTGTGGTCATGTGAACCTTCCCCTTCTGTCACTTTCACTTCTGGCGAAGCCCCAAATATCGGATAAATCTGGACGAAGTCGCCGATGTCGAGTAGGTGCGTTCCCCCTGTGAATAAAGGAAAAATTAAATTCTATTGCTAATATGATCATAGAATCGAGAGAATTAACCTGCTGGTTGAGTTCGAGTGTTTCACACCCCACACGTCACTCCAATAATGTGTCGCGAACTTACCCATTCTTGATTTGACATTATCGAAATAATTGTCTTGAAAACGTTCCCTCAATAACGTGCCACAGGAAGATGTCTAAAAAAATGGAAAACACATTTAGCCACAACACAAGAGGGAAGTTCTGGGGGTACAGACTTACGACAGGAGTAATGATTATATTTTTGGGCAAATCTAACTCGCTTCAGAGTTCTGTTCAACCTCAGGACAGCTAAAAATGCATATAGCAAATCCAGATAAGAACTAAGCGGCACATATAAACTTCTGTGACTCTGAGAAGGTAGGAGATGACGAACTGGTACAAATGAAGCGATGAGGGCTGGCAGTGAGTCATGGTTCGATTTGAGTCCCAGTGAAGTCTGCAAGCATGATTCAAACCATCGCACACTCCGCTGCAGAATGAAAATTCAATCTGGGAACATTACGGATATTTGTAGTAAAAGTACACCCCTATATTAATGATCTGAATATTGTTTGTTGTTGCGGTCTTCAGTCCTGAGACTGGTTTGATGCAGCTCTCCATGCTACCCTATCCTGTGCAAGCTTCTTCATCTCCCAGTACCTACTGCAACCTACATCCTTCTGAATCTGTTTAGCGTATTCATCTCTTGGGCTCCCTCTACGATTTTTACCCTCCACGCTGCCCTCCAATACTAAATTGGTGATCCCTTGATGCCTCAGAACATGTCCTACCAACCGATCCCTTCTTCTTGTGAAGTTGTGCCACAAATTTCTCTTCTCCCCAGTCCTATTCAATACCCCCTCATTGGTTATATGATCTACCCATCTAATCTACAGCATTCTTCTATAGCACCACATTTCGAATGATTCTATTCTTTTCATGTCCAAACTAGTTATCGTCCATGTTTCACTTCCATACACGGCTACGCTCCATGCAAATACTTTCAGAAACGACTTCCTAACACTCCATCTTAACAAATTTCTCTTCTTCAGAAACGCATTCCTTGCCATTGCCAGTCTACATTTTGTATCCTCTCTACTTCGACCATCATCAGTTATTTTGCTCCCCAAATAGCAAAACTCCTATACTACTTTAAGAGTCTCATTTCCTAATCTAATTCTCTCAGCATCACGCGACTTAATTCGACTACATTCCATTATCCTCGTTTTGCTTTTGTTGATGTTCATCTTGTACCCTTCTTTCATGGCACTGTCCATTCCGTTCAATTGCTCTTCCAAGTCCTTTGCTGTCTCTGACAGTTACAATGTCATCGGCAAACCTCAAAGTTGTTATTTCTTCTCCATTGATTTTAGTACCTACTCCGAATTTTTCTTTTGTCTCCTTCACTACTTGCTCAATATACAGATTGAATAACATTGGGGATAGGCTACAACCTTGTCTCACTCCATTCCCAACCACTGCTTCCCTTTCATGCCCCTCAACTCTTGTAACGCCCATCTTGTTTCTGTACAAATTGTAAATAGCCTTTCGCTCCCTGTATTTTACCCCTGCAACCTTCAGAATTTGAAAGAGAGTATTCCAGTCAACATTGTCAAAAGCTTTCTCTAAGTCTACAAATACTAGAAACGTAGGTTTGCCTATCCTTAATCTAGCTTCTAAGATAAGTCGTAGGGTCAGTATTGCCTCACGAGTTCCAATATTTCTACGGAATCCAAAATGATCTTCCCCGAGGTTAGCTTCTACCAGTTTTCCCATTCGTCTGTAGAGAATACGCGTTAGTATTTTACATCCGTGACTTATTAAACTGATTGTTCCGTAAATTTCATATCTGTCAGCACCTGCTTTCTTTGGGATCGGAATTATGATATTCTTCTTGAAGTCTGTGGGTATTTCGCCTGTCTCATACATACTGCTCACCAGATGGTATAGTTTTGTCAGGACTGGCTCTCACAAGGCCGTCAATAGTTCTAATGGAATGTTGTCTACTCCCGGGGCCTTGTTTCGACTCAGCTCTTTCTTTCCTCTGTCAAACTCTTTACGCAGTATCATATCTCCCATTTCATCTTCATCTACATCTTCTTCCATTTCCATAACATTGTCCTCAAGTACATTGCCCTTGTATAGGCCCTCTGTATACTCCCTCCACCTTTCTGCTTTCCCTTCTTTGCTTAGAACTGGGTTTCCATCTGAGCTCTTGATATTCATACAAGTGGTTCTCTTTTCTCCAAATGTCTCTTTAATGTTCCTGTAGGCAGTATCTATCTTACCCCTAATGAGATAAGCCTTTACACCCTTACATTTGTCCTCTAGCCATGCCTGCTTAGCCATTTTGCACTTCCTGTCGATCTCGTTTTTAAGACGTTTGTATTCCTTTTTGCCTACTTCATTTACTGCGTTTTTATATTTTCTCCTTTCATCAATTAAATTCAGTATTTATTCTGTTAACCAAGGATTTCTACTAGCGCACGTCTTTTTACCTACTTGATCCTCTGCTGCCTTCACTACTTCATCTCTCAAAGCTACCCATTCTTCTTCTACTGTACTTCTTTCCCCCATTCCTGCCAATTGTTCCCTTATGCTCTCCCTGAAACTGTACAATCTCTGGTTCTTTCAGTTTATCCAGGTCCCATCTCCTTAAATTCCCACCTTTTTGCAGTTTCTTCAGTATTAATCTACAGTTCATAACCAATAGATTGTGATCAGAATCCACATCTGCCCCTGGAATTGTCTTACAATTTAAGACCTGGTTCCTAAATCTCTGTCTTACCATAATGTAATCTATCTGAAACCTGTCAATATCTCCAGGCTTCTTCCATGTATACAACCTTCTTTTATGATTCTCGAACCACGTGTTAGCTATGATTAAATTGTGCTCTGTGCAAAATTCTATCAGGCGGCTTCCTCTTTCATTTCTTAGCCCCAATCCATATTCACCTACTAGGTTTCCTTCTCTCCCTTTTCCTATTACCGAATTCCAGTCACCCATGACTATTAAATTTTCGTCTCCCTTCACTATTTGAATAATTTCTTTTATTTCAACATACATTTCTTCAATGTCTTCGTCATCTGCAGAGCTAGTTGGCATATAAACTTGTACTACTGTAGTAGACATGGGCTTCGTGTCTATCTTGGCCACAATAATGCGTTCGCTATGCTGTTTGTAGTAGCTTACCCGCACTCCTATTTTTTTATTCATTATTAAACCGACTCCTGCATTACCCATATTTGATTTTGTATTTATAACCCTGTATTCACCTGACCAGAAGTCTTGTTCCTCCTGACACCGAACTTCACTAATTCACACTATATCTAACTTTAACCTATCCATTTCCCTTTTTTAAATTTTCTAACCTACCTGCCCGATTAAGGGATCTGACATCCCGCGCTCCGATCCGTAGAACGCCAGTTTTCTTTCTCCTGATAACGACGTCCTCCTGAGTAGTCCCCTCCCGGAGATCCGAATGGGGGACTATTTTACCTCCGGAATATTTTACCCAAGAGGACGCCTTCATCATTTAATCATACAGTAAAGCTGCATGCCCTCGGGAAAAATTACGGCCGTAGTTTCCCCTTGCTTTTAACCGTTCGCAGTACCAGGACAGCAAGGCTGCTTTGGTTAGTGTTACAAGGCCAGATCAGTCAATCATCCAGACTGTTGCCCCTGAAACTACTGAAGAGGCTGCTGCCCCTCTTCAGGAACCACACGTTTGTCTGGCCTCTTAACAGATGCCCCTCCTTTGTGGTTGCACCTACGGTAAGGCTATCTGTATCGCTGAGGCACGCAAGCCTCCCCACCAACGGCAAGGTCCATGGTTCTTGGAGGGGGGGGGTCTGAATATATAATCAATTATATAGCAACCACGATGCATATAGAGGTTCATGTCCATGAAAGAAATACATGTCCCTATACAGATAACGGGTGACCGACCTAACTTCACCCCCTCACATATTTCCGAAACAAAACAAAAATGAAAAATGTAATTGGCGAGGCATGCACTATCATCACACGGGCTTACAGAGATGCACCATCCGTACAAATAAACAAACGTAGCTTTCGACACAGATTAATGTTTTCTTTTTAACGGCATGTGTGTGTTTCCCAGCGGAGATGAAAACTAGAGGTACAGTTAGTGATGGCTGCCTTGGTTTCACTGCCGAAGCCTTGCAACTTCTGGAATACGCAGGCTTTAATTAATGGAAACGGTGCCACAACTTCTGCCGTAATGATGTAATGTCGTTATGTGAGTCGCAGAAAATGAGGCGCGGTTGCCACCCTTTAAAGTCTACGTCTTTCAGGAGGTATGAGGTTTGGAACAGTGTAGAAAATTCTGCCATCATTAATTACACCTCTAGTTTTCGTTTCCGAAATTAAAACTTATATGTGCCACTCAAAAAATACATAACTTTGTGTTGAAATTGATGTGTGTCTGAATTTATGGATTGTGCATTCGAGCCTCCTGTGTGATCCCCTGGCCAATAAAACGTTTTTCAGATTTTATTCAGTTTCAGAGATATATGAGGTACCGTAAACCGCGGTTGCTTTGGCCCAATTTTTGCTTGTCTTTTCTTATGTGGCAAGAAAACAAAGGGTGGTAACGTTGAGAAAATTTAAAATACTTTTCTAGCGTTGACAATGACTTGAGCTATCATGTAATACAAATATTAAATGAAATGGATCACATCTGTAGCTGTGGTAAAGAAAAGTGGGTCAATGTTACCCGCACTCTGGGTTACTTTGACGCAGTAAGTCATTTATTTCTAAAAAAAAAAGGGTAAAACATTATTCAATTAAAGTAACCTTAATAAATATCTCTAGAGTAGACAAAGAGGAGCATGATGGACAAATAAAACATGTAATTTAGAAGAAAAGAAAAATAAATATTGAACTTTATTCATAATGAAATATAATAAATTTACAGTAAAATTGTGGTAAACAATAATTTAGCATTTTACATTTCCTTACATGGTTATAAAATGTTCTCCAGTGATTACAAAGAGATTGTCATGTGTTTAAGCTACAGTACAGTTTGCAGTTGAGACTCATTAAATAAATAACTGAAGCTCTGGCACCTGAAACTAACTACGTTTGATTGGTCGTTGTGGATTGATAATTCTCACCAAATATTCCCATAGATAAAATAATTCATCTTTTTGTTCTGTCCACTTGTAATATGAATTTGTCTTTTCCATGCAATTTACATTAACTCCTTCCCCACTCACCTCTGACACAATTCCCGGATATTCTTCATGATTGTACAAGACTATAACATAATCCCTAACTGATAATTTTCCCTTCAAAATTGTTTGTTGCTGGTCGTCACCTTCCGAATCTGATAAAGTTTCAGAATCAGCATCAGTTTGTAACACGATTGCATCCTCATATTCTGAAGAATCTGAGTCGAAAAGAGTCCTGCATTGTCTTCCCCTTTTTCTTTTGCTGTTATCAGCTAGATCTCTGCTATGACAGTGCTGTACAATCTCTTCTGGTGTTATACTTTTCTCTGAAGTAACATCAATTTTCCTTCTGCATTTTCTTATTGATTTCCCACCAATTCACATTTTCGGTTGTCCTCCAAAGTCTATAAAAATG